>NW_026606179.1:52527500-55192500 GCF_029834395.1 Sorex fumeus | reverse complement strand
ATCAGAGGTGCCTGGATGGGGAGCCTGTGCTCCAGACCTTGGGACCAGTCCCTTGCCCTGGCCCCAAACTCTGTGGTGTAAGCCCATCTTCCTACACTGACGTAGGCACCACCTTTTCCATCTATAAACTGCGTATTTGGGTACATTTCTGAACTTCCTAATCTGTCTTTGGTCTTTCTATCAGTTAATGTAAACAAAACCAACACTTTTCATTAGAGGGTTTTGGGTGAATTGCTCCTCGTTGATCATCTCATTTTAGTTAATTTTTTTTTCTTTTTGGGTCACGCCCGGAGATGCACAGGGGTTACTCCTGGCTCTGAACTCAGGAATTATCCCTGGCAGTGCTCAGGTGACCATACGGGATGCTGGGAATCGAACCCAGGTCGGCCACGTGCAAGGCAAACGCCTATCTGCTGTACTATCACTCTAGCCCCTATTTGTTTTTTAATCTGAGAAACTCTATATTTACAAATAACTCAGCAAGTAGTAGAGCTCCTGCATCTTCTTCTACAACCACAGATTTCCCTGTTTTATTTGTTTTCTACTTTTTCTCTTTAATTTTTTTGGGGGGGAGCTGGGAACACACCTGGCTGTGCTCAGGTCTTACTCCTGGCTCTGTGCTCAGGGATAATTCCTGAAGGGCTTGGGGAACCACATGTAGCGCTGGGGATTGAACCCAAGTTGGCTGGTGCAGGGCAGGTGCATCCTCACTGTGCTATATCTCAGGTCCTCTTTTCTTCCTCTTTTTTTTTGTGGTGTCAGGATTCTAATCCAGGACCTCAAAAAAGCAAAACAATTGCTCTACCTCAGAGCTACAATCCTGGCCCTGAGCATCCCCCTTTATTAAAAAAAATTTGAAAGTTACTGTTATTTATGTTTGATTTTATGTTTGAACATTGACATCCAGTGTTCCAACACCAGTACCTTCACCAGTGTCCACCACCCTCCACCAATGTCCCCTCCTGCTCCCCAGCCTGCCTCTGTGGTAGGTAGCTCCTGTGAGCGTTCTCCAGGGTGACCACTTCCTTCCACCAATGTCATATATTCCCTCTCCTGACAGTTGCCTTTGGGCACTTGCTATTCTCCTACTATGTTTCTTTATGGACTGGAGTGATAGCACAGCGGTAGGTTGTTTGCCTTGCATGCAGCCAGCCCAGCCCAGCCAGGTTCGATTCCTCCACCCCTCTGGGAATTCCCTTCTGGGAATCTCCCCTCTGGGAGCCCGGCAAGCTACGAGAGTATCTCGTATCTCGCCCCCGGCAAAGCCTGGCAAGCTACCTGTGACATTCGATATGCCAAACACAGTAAAAACAAGCCTGGCAAGCTACCTGTGACATTCGATATGCCAAACGCAGTAACAACAAGTCTCAAAAAAATGGAGACGTTACTGGGCCCGCTGGAGCAAATCGATGAACAACGGGAGGACAGTGTTTCTTTATATTCCCCCCACCCATGAGAAAGTTCATTCTGTGTCTGCCCCTCTCCCTCGGACTCACTTCACTCACTCTGATACTTTTCCAGATGCATCCACTGTAGCAGCAAATTCCGTGATTTTATCTTTTCTTACCTGGGTCCTACTTTTAATACCTGACATTAATTAGTCTGATTAATGCTCACAGCCTCTTTTCATAAGGACACCGGGTAGGATGGATTCTGGGCCACCCCACACCATTATAAGCTCATCTTACGTTCCCTTGGAAGCCACTTACTTTCCAAATAGAGTCATGTACTGCAGTCCTGGGAGGAACAGGCATTTGGGGAGGATACCACTCAACTTTGTACCTATGTGGGCATTGTAGTGACCCGTGACTGCTGACGCTGACTGTAAGTGCTTTCTCCACTCAGTGCTCTCATGCCCCTTCGCCTTGTGTGCACCCTGAGAGGCAGCCGCTGTGAAGTGCCGCCCTCGGGAGCAGTGGGAGGGAGCTCTCTGGGTCTTTCTAGCACTAACATAACCTTGGGAAACTTTTGAACATGAAAAACCTTTCTTCTCTCTTTCCTTTGCTTAATGAATTACCTTACTAAATGTTCTTATTTTCCTTTTCCTTTGCTTAATGAATTACCTTATTTATTTGAGGCATTTGGGATAGTACTCAGGGCCTCACATATGCAAGAAAAGTGCCTCACAGTCACAGAAATCTGACCAAAAAACAGGTGCCAATTGAGAAATAATAGAGAGAACCAATTTTATTTACAGATGTAGACTCAGCCTGGCTATTGCCAAATCGTTCCAAGTCCCAAATACAGCTTTCAAAGAGCTTAAATAAGTTAGACACAACATCTATGGAAATATTTTTCTATTTTTTTTCTTTTTGGATCACACCCAGCGATGCACAGGGGTTACTCCTGGCTCTGCACTCAGGAATCACCCCTGGCAGTGCTCAGAGGACCATATGGGATGCTGGGAATCGAACCCGGGTTGGCCGCGTGCAAGGCAAATGACCAAACCGCTGTGCTATTGCTCCAGCCTCTGAAAACATTTTTCATCTAACATACACAACGAAGGTTTTAAAGATAATTGCTGATACATACATAGTTGGTGCAATCAATGATTAATGCTGTTAGTTCTAAGTTCCACATAGACATTTGCTCGCTATTTCTGTGGCCCTGTCCTGCTCCTGCCCAAGGCCCCTGATCGGCTCTGTTCTTCTGCTCTGTTCTGCTCACAACTTTGTGATTTACAACTCATTCATCTCTACCCCGCTCCCAGAATGGGTCACCCAGAGGTTCAGACTCTAGTTCCCTGCTTCTACCTCTAAAGTTTTCCACTTCGTTCCCACCTCTTTAGACTTTGTACACAAATCAAAGCCTAATTCAAGCCTAATTCGACCTGTCTTAAAGTGGGTGATACTGATGAACCAGGGGCTGCAGCTTAAAGTGCTGGAGATGATCAGCAATGAATATCTGGGTTCTGCTTATTATGCAACTAGTGAGAAATGCTAGTATGACTCTGAGGGTTCCCAAGAGTGGGGTTAGCCAATACTGGCTCCAAGGTCAGGCCTGGCTAGCCGGGCACTTCGAACTCTATTTCTTTTTCTTTTTCTTTCTTTTTTTTTTTTTTTTTTTGCGGAACTCTCTGAGACCTTGTACTCCAGGCTCGGGAGACCCAGGGACAGAGCTTCTCTGCTTGCGCCCACCAACCACAGGTGACAAAGGGATTCTAATCAGGAGCCCCACCCTACCCTGCCCTGTCTGCTTCCATCAACCACCCAGGGATCGAATTGCTCACAGGAGACCCACCCTACCCAGATAAATACCCCACTGGCAGACTTCCACTATCGACACTACTCCCACTACCCAGCCGTCGCCACACTCCAGGACGCTTTCCGGACACATCATAAGACACTAAATACCCATCTTCCGGAATTGTCATACCGTATTTGATAGGGTTCAAATATGGTAACACCTACAAGGGTGATTAGAGGTCGCCCCAAAAGCCTCTATCCCTCTCGGAAAGACTGGCAAGCTACCGAGAGTATTCCGCCCGCACAGAAGAGCCTGGCAAACTACCCGCTGTGTATTCAATATGCCAAAACCAGTAACTACAACTGGTCTCATTCACCTGACCCTGAAGGCTTCACCGACATGGCAGCACTGAGAAGGATGAGAAAGGAGAGGCCGACAAAATCTCAAGGCCGACCTAGGCTGCCACAACGAAGGAAGACAAAAATGATCATCTGTACTTTCAATGCACGTACGCTAGCATCAGATGCATCCATCGAGGACCTGATGGTACAAGCGCGAATGATCAAGTACGACATCATTGGTCTGACCGAGACAAGAAGGCACGAATCTCACCATGCCGTTTTCGACACTGGAGAAGAATTGTTCCTCGGAACATGCGATAAAAGAGGTGTTGGAGGCGTCGGTGTCCTTGTCAACACAAACTTGGCCAAGAGCATTGATTCATTCGAATGCCTAACAACCCGAATCGGACGTTTACATTTGAATAGATGTGGCTCACTGCCTGCAGTTTCTATCTTCGTTGTCTACGCACCAACATCTCATTATGATGAAAGAGAAATCGAGAAGTTCTACATGGAGCTGGAGAAGTTCTATAAAGAAGACCACACCTTCTACAAGATCATTGTGGGTGATTTTAATGCCAAGATAGGACCGAGAAGATCAGCTGAAGAACTTCACATTGGAACCCATGGCCTAGAATGGAACGAACAGGGTGAGAGACTGTCTGAGTTCATCATGTCGACCAAGACCATTCATGGTAACTCACAGTTCCAGAAGGCAGAATCTAAACGATGGACATGGGAGTCTCCCGGTGGACCATTCCACAATGAAATAGACCACATCATATTCAATCGATGGTTTTGCCTGACTGATGTCGCTGTTGTCCCAAAATTTCGAACGGGATCGGACCACCGTCTCCTTCGTGCAAAATTCTACTTCACAGAGCGGGGAGAAAGGGCTGCAAAGTTCAAAAAGAGAACTCCCAGGATGACCACCAACTGGGAACTCTTTGGTACTATTGCGGCAACATGGGAAGATGCCATTGTTGACAACATTGATGAGGAATACGATCGACTGGTTCAGCACCTCCATGAATGTGCGAGGAACGCCAAGAGAGAGATAGCCACAAAAAATCGCCTATCTTCGAAAACTCTTGAGCTAATTCACCAGTGTGGTTTGGCGCATGCCTCAGGCAACCGCAAGCTAACGTCCGAGCTTGCAAAGCAGTGCAGAGATGCGATCAAGGAAGACCTCAAAGAGAGAAGAGCAGAAGTACTGGTAGATGCGGCAGAAGCCGGGAAAAGTATTCGTAACGCCCGCCTGTCCTTCGCCAACTACAAGACCAAGATGACTGCCCTCCGACGTCCTGATGGATCCATCACATCCTCCAGAACGGCAATGGAGAAGATTATCTATGACTTCTACTCAAATCTCTTCGATAGCCATGTCCACTTGCCAACATACCAAATTCCACAGGATGGATATGTCGTTCCCAACGTTCTCCCTTCCGAAATCCGACACGCCATTTCGTCGGTAAAGAAACAAACAGCATCCGGCCCAGACAAGGTCAGACCTGAACACCTGAAGAACCTGCCATCAGTACTCATCAATACACTGGCTCGGCTCTTCACTCGCTACCTGTCTGAATGCAAGGTTCCGTCCCAATGGAAAACAAGCAGGACTGTACTACTGTTCAAGAAGGGAGACATCCATGACATTGGCAACTATCGCCTGATTTGCCTATTGTCTGTCATCTACAAGTTGTTCACTCGAGTCATCCTAAATAGGATTGGCAGAACACTAGATGAAGGACAACCATGTGAGCAAGCCGGGTTCCGCAAAGGATTCAGCACCATCGACCATATCCACACGATAACCAAGCTCATTGAGGTTTCTCAGGAGTTCAAGATGCCGCTCTGTTTAACATTCATTGATTTAAAGAAGGCCTTTGATTCTGTTGAGACGGAAGCGGTCATTGAAGCCCTAGCCAATTAGGGCATTCAAGCCCAGTACATCAGGATCCTCCGTGAGCTGTATTGCGGATTCACTACCAGGATCTCACCATTCTACAAAGAAGTGATCGTTGATGTCAAGAGAGGGGTGCGGCATGGTGATACCATTTCACCGAAACTCTTCAGTGCCACCCTCGAGAACATCATGCGACGACTAGAATGGGAAGGAATGGGAGTGAAGATAGATGGTTGGCAACTACACCACCTCCTCTTTGCTGATGACATTGTTTTAATAACACCAAACATCAGCCAAGCGGCACAAATGCTGGCCGACTTTGACCGTGAGTGTGGAAAGGTAGGACTACAGCTGAATCTTACGAAGACAATGTTTATGAGAAACAGCCTCGTTCCTGACGCCCCATTTGCTCTCAATGGAACAACCATCTCCAAATGCAACAGCTATGTGTACCTAGGTCGAGAGGTCAACATGACAAATGACCTGGCACCCGAGCTGCGCAGGAGGAAGAGAGCGGCTTGGAACGCCTTCAAGAACATCGAAGAAATAGCTAAGAGGACGAAGAACCTCCGGCTCCGGGCACATCTCTTTGATTCCACTGTTCTTCCTGCATTAACATATGCCTCAGAGACCTGGGCCCTACGCAAACAAAATGAGAACGCTATTCAGGTCTCCCAAAGAAGAATAGAAAGAGCTATGCTTGGAATATCACGTTTCACTCAAATGAGAGAAAGAATCCGGAGTTCCTGCATCTGTCGATGATCAAGAATCAGGGATGCCGTCTCATTTGCCAAGGTGTCGAAAATCAGATGGGCTGGTTACGTAATGAGATTTAAAGACAACCGCTGGACTAGAGCTGTTACCGACTGGATTCCACGGGATGTCAAAAGACCGCGTGGCCGCCCACCTACCAGATGGTCAGACTTCTTTGTGAAGATCATGAACGATCGGTTTGAGGCCCTTCATGTTCCCGGAGCGAACAGATGCCATTGGGCTACACTAGCACGCGACAGGGACAAATGGAGATGTTACTGGCGCCCGCTCGAGCAAATCGACGACTAACAGGAAGTTAAATGATTAAGTGAAGTGATTTTGCTTTTTGGGTCATACCCAGCAGTGCACAGGAGTTACTCCTGGCTCATGTACTCAGGAATTACTCTTGGCAGTGCTCGGGGTACCATATGGAATGCTGGGAATCGAACCCGGGTGGGCCGTGTGCTACCCTACCCGCTGTGCTATCTCTCCCGCCCGCCCCTTGAACTCTATTTCTAATCTGTTCCTTCATCTGGTTCAAAGTCTCGGTGACTTGGTGGCACATAGCAGCATTCCTCATTCAGGAAAACAGGTTCCTCCCTTCTGCTTGCAAAGTCTTCCTGGCTTGCCTCGCTGCCCTATTCCATCTCCAAAGCCCCTGGGCCTTTGTTCCCAGCTCCATAGCCCTGGTCATGATACACTCAGGCCACTAGGGCTGACACCTGCTGGACCAGCGAGAACTGGGCCAGCAGTTCCCCAAGCAGTTCTCTGGCACACTCTTCAAGTCTGGACGGGGGAGTGTGCCAGGGCTCAGAGCCTGGATGAAGGACCAGAAAGGGACCGGAAGGGAAGTGCAGAGAGGAGACTGGAAAGACTCGGAGTGGAGGGAGAGGTCAGCAGCCACCTGCAGGGTCTTTGCTTTTCTTAAATTGGGGGGGGGGGGTGGTGTCCCTGGGGCCAGGGGATCAGTTTGGTCACCCAGGGGCTGTGCTTTGGTGCGACCCCAGGCAGTGTTTTTGAGGACTGCATGGAGTGCTGGGATGGAAGCTGGGTTGGCTCTTGCAAGATAAGCACTTATCCCTGTGTCTATCCCAGCCTGTTAGTTTCAGCACCTCTGGAGCCAGCACAGAGGCGTAAGCCAGGCAGTGGCCACCAGCCTATTTCCCTTTGCACACTCTGTCTCTGTCTCTCTCTTTCTCTCTCTCTCTCTCTCTCTCTCTCTCTCTCTCTCTCTATCTCTATCTCTGTCTCTCTCTTGCTCCCCGCCTCTCTTGCTCCTCTCTCCCTCTCTGTGTCTGTCTCTCTCTCTCATGCTCTCTGTCTCTGTCTCGCTCTGTCTCTCTTTCTCTTGCTCTCCTACTCTCCCTCTCTGTCTCTCTCTCGCTTGCTAACTCTCTCGCTAGCTAGCTCTCTGTCTCTCTGTCTCTCACTCTCTGTCTCTGTCTCTCTCTCTCTCTTTCATCTCTCGTGGGGCGGCACACCAGGCACTGCTTAGGGGTTACTCCTGGCCCTGTGCTCAGGGATTATTCCTGGCAGGCTGTGGGGAGGGGGGGGAACAAACCCAGGTCAGCCACGTGCGAGACAAGCGCCCTACCCACTGTACCACTGCTACAGCCCTCACTTCTCTTTTAAAAATTCCTAGCAGGTCAGGTGATGAACTAAAAAAGAGCTGACCTGCTAGGTGACCTGACCCAGCTGCCGGCGGAGCCACCTTAAGGCCCGCCACCTTAAGGCCGGCCCCTCGAGCAAGCCCCGCCCCTGGAACTGCCAATGGGTTTGGGCCGCCGGAGTCCGCCCGCTCTGTGCCCGCTGCGCGCCTGGCCATGGCTCGCCTGCTCCGGGCTGCGACCCGGGGGCTGTTCCCGGGGAGGGGGTACTGCTCCAAGGGGACGCAGGTAGGTGGAGGCAGGAGATGCCCGATACCAGGCCCCACCCGGCTTCCCGCTGGCCCCGCGTGGAGTCCGGGGATTCCGGGCCCACTCCACACAGGCCAGGGGCTGGGACCCCCACTTCTGCCACACAGGGTCAAATAAAAAGGTGTGTGGGCTCCAGGCCACAAAAATTCTGAACACCAGCTGGCTGGGGTTCGGGGCCAGGGCTGCGCCGCTATTCTTTTTTTTTTTTTTAAATTTTTATTTTTGGGTCAAGCCTGGCGATGCACAAGGGTTCCTCCTGACTCTGCACTCAGAAATTACCCCTGGAGGTGCTCAGGGGACCATATGGGATGCTGGGAATCGAACCCGGGTTGGCCGCGTGCAAGGCAAACGCCCTACCCGCTGTGCTACTGCTCCAGCCCAAGCTGTGCTATTCTTGCTGGCCTCTGGTCCAGCTCTGTAAACCGGGGAAAACTCCGGATGGGTCCAGCCTCGCTGCAAACACCCCGGCCCAGTGCGGCAGGCTGGAAGCGTTCCCAGATCCTGCCATGTCCCCTGTGGGCTGGGAGTATGGACAGACACAGGCCAGCCACCCATATGAGCATGGAGCAAGGGGGAGCCTTCCTCCGCCCACCCCTCTGTCAAGAGAACCTGATTTTTCCTTTTACACACGCAGGGTTTTCAGAAGTGATGCGTGGGTCTCTGGGTGCCCTGTGCCCACCCCCACTTCACTGCAGAGGGGCTTTAGCTTTACATGCCCTGCAGAGTCTAAGGAGGGCCTGTCCCCTCCCTCTGCATTCCTGTGCTTCACCCCTGCAGGGAGAGCTCAGCAAGGGTTTTGTGGAGGCTCTGAAGGCAGTTGTGGGGAGCCCCCAGGTGTCCACAGCTTCTGCGGTCCGGGAGCAGCACGGGCATGATGAGTCCATGCACAGGTATGGGGGTACTGTGGGTCCCCCTTCTTCCCCTCACACCCATTTGGGGGAGCTCTGGCCATCGCTCCTTCTTCTCCGCTCCCACCCCGAAAAGTGTCTCAGCTCTCTCCCACTTTACAGCCTCTAGGGGCCTCAAGGCAGGGCAGCGGGGTGACTCCCCAGCAAGGCCTGGGCCTCCACAAAGGGCACTGCCCCAGGAGACCCCAGAAACCTGAGAAAACAGAACCCAAAGCAAACGCCTGGAGGTGCCATGCCTCTCAAGACAAATGAGGATGTGGTTTCAGGTGCCAGCCTCCGGACGTGGTGGTGTGGCCGCAGACAGCAGAGCAGGTCAGCCGGGTGGCCGAGCTGTGCTATGGCCAGGGCGTGCCCATCATCCCCTTCGGCACTGGCACCGGGCTGGAGGGCGGCGTGTGCGCCGTGCAGGTAGGGTGGTCACCAGGCAGCCCGTTTCCCTCCATCCCACACACTCCAGCCCCCGCCGACCAGTTCCCCAGGGACTCTGGCTCTGGCTCGTTCCATGTGGACTCTGAGACTGTGTCTGGGAGACTCAGGACAGTGGCCATTTGCCAACTCCCCCTCCCAGGGCGGCGTCTGCATCAACCTGACCCGGATGGACCGGATCCTGGCGCTGAGCCCTGAGGACTTCTCTGTGGTGGTGGAGCCCGGCGTGACCCGCAAGGCCCTCAACACCCACCTGCGGGACAGCGGCCTCTGGTTTCCCGTGGGTAGGCTGACCTACAGGCCCTTCCCCGGGGCCCCAGGGGCACCCAGGAGGCAGGGCTCTTTCCAGGGCTTCAGGGGACCCCTCTGCTCCCAGACCCAGGTGCTGATGCCTCTCTCTGTGGCATGGCTGCCACTGGGGCCTCGGGCACCAATGCTGTGCGCTATGGCACCATGCGGGACAACGTGCTGAACCTGGAGGTGGTGTTGCCCCGGGGCCAGCTGCTTCACACTGCGGGCCCAGGCCGCCACTTCCGGTGAGTGCTCCCACTTGGGGTCACCTCTGGGGGCTGCCCCCCACCCTTCCCACAACTTCCTGGAAGCTTGCCACACTGTGCCTACCACTTTTTTCTTTTTGGGTCACACCCGGCAATGCACAGGGGACCGTATGGGATGCTGGGAATTGAACCCGGGTCAGCCGCGTGCAAGGCAAACGCCCTACCCGCTGTGCTATTGCTCCTACCACTTTGGGTGGGCGCCTTCACCGCTCCCACTCTTCCCAGTGGGTGCTCCCTCATTTCTACCACTTTGCGTGGGCACCCCCCATCAGCCCGCCACATCTCGTGGACACACACATCGTTTCTGCCATTTCTAGTGAGCACCCACAGCCATGGCTGCCATTCCCGGGGAGCACTCCTGCATCATCTCCCCCACTTCCAGTGGGGGGGCCCCAACCCATGGGCAGCACAGGGATGTTCTGAGTGGGTGGAGTGGCTGTAAGGGGCTGGTTCTTCCTGAGTAATGCCAGTTTGGGCAAAGTCCCGGGGTGTCCTGAGGATGGCAGTCTGGGCTGACGGTAAGCTCAGGATGGACTCAGCACTCACTGTGTAGGGGCCGAGGGGGTCCTGGCGAGCTCCCAGGCCCTCATGCACCTGGCCCGTGTTCCCATGCGCAGGAAGAGTGCTGCTGGCTACAACCTCACGGGGCTCTTTGTGGGCTCCGAGGGGACCCTGGGACTCATCACTGCTGCCACCCTGCGCCTGCACCCCGCTCCCGAGGCCACGATGGTGGCCACCTGCGCATTCCCCAGCATCCAAGCGGCTGTGGATAGCACAGTGCACATCCTCCAGTCTGCAGTGCCTGTGGCCCGCATCGGTGAGCCGGCGTGGGAGGGTCTGGGGGGGGGCGGGGGGGGGGTCTCTGGAAGAGGTGACCGCGCCTCACGTGTCCTGTCCGCTGCTTGCTCCCAGAGTTCCTGGATGACGTCATGATGGACGCCTGCAACAAGTACAGCAAGCTGAGCTACACAGTGGCTCCCACGCTCTTCCTGGAGTTCCACGGTTCCGAGGAGGCGCTGGCCCAGCAACTGCACCGCTCAGGTGTGCCGGGGTGCAGGGCTCGGGCAGCGGGGCTGGCGAGGGCCGCCCCAGTGAGGGCCCGGTGTGAAGCCCCTGCTCCCCACAGAGGAGATCAGCCGGCACAACGGAGCCTTGCACTTCTCCTGGGCCAAGGAGGCGGAGGAGCGCAGCCGGCTCTGGGCGGCGAGGCACAACGCCTGGTACTCGGTGCTGGCGCTGCGGCCCGGCAGCAAGGTGAGGAGGCTGGGCCGGGTTCGGTCCCCCACCCTCTGCCTCCCGACTTCCACACCCTGTGAGCCAGGGTGTGAGCCAGGCCCTGCCGCTCTGAGGGTTGATGCATAGAGGGGAGGCTTCCTGGAGGAAGAGGCAAGGCCAACCCAAAGGAATAGGAAGAGCAGATGGGGTTCTAGACAGAATGTGCCAAGGTAGTGTGGACGCTGGGGGATATACGGGGCCCTGGACTCCTAGAGCGCCCCACCCCTGCCTCCTCTTAGCCTGCAGGAATGCTGCCCCCAGCTGTGGGGATCCCTCACGGGGCCTGCTTCTGACTCAGGGCTACTCCACCGACGTGTGTGTGCCCATCTCCCGGCTGCCTGAGATCGTGGTGCAGGCCAAGGAGGACATGACGGCATCTGGCATCACAGGTTCTGCTCCCCCCCCCCCCCGCCCCCGTGAGCGTGTGGTAGGAGCTTGGACCGTGGTGGGCAGTGCCAGGGGTGGCAGCTGTGTCCTCTGGGCCCCCCAGGAGCCATCGTCGGGCACGTGGGCGATGGCAACTTTCACTGCATCCTGCTGGTAGACCCAGAGGACGCCGAGGAAGTCCGCAGGGTGGAGGCCTTTGCCAAACGACTGGGCAGGTCAGCAGGGCCAGAAGATGGCGGGGGGCGGGGCGGGGGCGGTCAGGGAGGTGGAGGGGCGCCCCGCTGAGGCTCTTGTCTCTGCACCCCCAGGCGGGCTCTGGCCCTCCACGGGACGTGCACCGGGGAGCACGGCGTGGGGCTGGGCAAGCGGCAGCTGCTGCAGGAGGAGGTGGGCGCCGTGGGCGTGGAAACCATGCGGCAGCTCAAGGCTGTGCTGGACCCCCGGGGCCTCATGAACCCAGGCAAGGTGCTGTGAGGGCCCCCCAAGCCCCTCCCAGGCCCCTCCTGTTCTGTGAGCTTTCCTCCTCCCCACCCCCGTCAGGGACTGGGGTAGAGCTGGGCTCCCACCCCTGGGCCTGTCCTGCCCGAGGAAGCCCCCCCCCACTCCCGCCACCTGTGTGCCACGTCATCTCCGGGACCACTGGCCTGCCTTCCCCTCGTCCCTGGCGGCCTCCCTCCTACTTGCTGCAGCCTGGAGGAGGGGCTGAGGCTGCGGAGGTGGCTTTCAGGGGCGCAGGTGCCCGGCCCACCTGCCTCCCCGCCCCCCCCAGCCTAGAACCGAACGCCAGACCCGCAGCACTGAGGACTGTCCCGGGCGCCGCGGAGGGGCCCACGAGCCTCCACAGCATGTTCCGGCAGCCCTGGGAAGAAGAGCGGGAGCGTCCTGGCACCGAGCCTCTTCGCCATGTGTTGTATGACGCTACCAGCTTTGCTCCATCACTAAGCATCGGGGATCCCAGCCCCAGGCGCCAGTCATCGCCAGGGACTTGGCATTGTTCCCCCCAAGTCCATCAGGGGGCGCCCGACACCACAGCATCTGGCTCTGGGCATTGGTTCCCAGGACACACCTGTCAGTCGGGGTCTGGCGCTCAGCGGGACCCCCCATCTGGCCTCGCCCACACGCGTCGCCCCTCCCCTTCCCCCGTAGCTGCCTGCGGGTCCCCAATCCAGCTCTTCGGGGGAACCTCTGAGCTAATGCTGCCTGCCCTAAGCCCCAGACTCTCCTGGGGAGCAGGTCTTGTGGGGCCTCCCCCCCAACCGCCTCTGGTCCATGACTAATTAGTGTGCGTATTCCCAGGAGAGCCCTCTCCAGGGCCTCCTCGCAGGCTGCATCCCTGGGGCACCCCCCTCCCCACCCCCCCCGCGGCTTCTCTCCTGACACCGGCCCCATCCAGCGCCTGGCAGCAAGTAAATGCTCAGCAAATGGCCCCTTCCCGCGGGCTTCATGAGGAAAAAAAGCCCCAAGGAGAGCTGAAAGAACAAGGACATTCACTGTTCACAGAAATACCAGCCCCCGAAGATTCAACGAGTCATCTTGCTTTGTGTGGTTTCTTCACACGTGTGTGTGTGTGTGCGCGCGCGCGCGCAGGGCGCGCAGGAACCATTTAGTTATAACTGCCACATTTCTTGACATCATTTATCTCAGACAAGTCAGCATCCAGAGACAAAGAATAAGGTCATTCGTTTAAAGGTCCCCCCTGGTATTAGATGGCTACTAGCTGGTCTGGGAAGCCCTGCCCCCAGAGAAGGAGCACCAGGGCTGACGGACAGCCCCACCTCCCCCGCAGTCTGGGGCTAAATTGGGAGGCGCGGGCAGCCAGCACGGGGTTGCAGAGCTGGGGAGCAGTGGAGTGCTGGGGTGGGGGGCAAGCCCCGAACAGCGGTCAGCTGCGGCTCACGACCCCAGGCTCGCCCAGGTGGCCCCGGGAGCCCCCCCAGCAGCCCCAGGGTCAGGCAAGGAGATCTTCAGGGCCAGCTTTGCCGGGGGAATTAAATATAGAACAGGGAGACACAGTTGCCAGGCAGAAGCAGGAGGCGCTGGGAATAGCACAGAGCGTGGCGGCCGCTGGGAGAGAGCTGCTGCCACCGTGCCAGGGGCTTCCGGCACCTCTGGGCTCCCTCCCGGTGGGTGACCTCTGTGCGGGGGGCACCGTGTCCCTGGGTGCCGTGCTGGTTCTGGAGCCCGGGTCCCCGGGAAGACCCACACTCGTGGCCGTGCTGTGCATCGGCTGCAGGCAGGCGGTGGCCCCAACGGCGTCCTCCAGAGACTGATCTCCTTGGCAGGCTCTGCACTGTCGCTCGAGGAGCCGGGTTGGGCACACACGATGAGGAGCCCCTGAGCTGCCCACCTGGGCTATGCTGATGCCCACGCGGCCCCCAGCCAGGGCCCGTTCCTGGGCCTCCCTGGAGCCCGCTTGTGAGTCAGCACTCAGCTGCGAGCAGGTGGGCAGCGCAGGGGAGGGCAGGGCAGGGTGGCAGGGGGCGCTGAGGCTGAACCAGGTGGGGGATGGGGGCCCACACTTGGAAGAACCCCTGCAGCCTTGCAGCCCTGGTTGGCTGGAGAATGTGTCCAGACACGGTTCTGGAAGCTTCTCAGCTACTCCACTCTAACGGGCAGGGCAGTGACAGGCTGGAGACGAGGCCCATGTAGGGGGCCCCCCAGGAGCCACTGCACACACCTGCAGCCCCCAGAGGCAGCCTGAGGGCAGGCTAAGGAGGTAGGTGAGAGGGGACTGGCCTCCCGCCCCCAATGTCCAGTGTGCAATGCACAGGTTCTCCATTAAAATCAAGTCACACAGTGCATCTTTTATTAGACATTATTTTAATACCATATCAAAACACCTTGACTAATGAAGAAAGCTTTCCCCCAAGCTTTGAACATCGTTTTAAACATCTGGTAAGGTTTCTTTTGTGTGTCTGAATATATAAATACAGAAACCTATCTTGCATGGGCTGGCGCCACGTGTGAACATCAATGGCTAAAATGTTCTCAAACAAGAGTGCCCGAAAACAAGGGTGGCTGTACATGTTCCTTTAATAATAAGTCTTTTGTTGCAGTTTTCTGGAAAACAAAGATCCACAAGGGTCTAAGAAAAATGTCCAGGCATCTTTGCAGGACACTTGTGAGTGCAGTCCTCGGAACTGACTGTCGGGAGGACGGGAGCAGAGAACGGTGGGGCGAAGGTCCTCGGTGGGGGTGGTTCTTTTGGCAATGAAGTCAAAATATCAGGGAGGAAAGTGCAAAACCAAGCCAGAAAATAGGGGGTGGGGGCCCGAGGCCGAGCGGTCGGTGACGGAGAGGGCCGATGCGGGCGCCAGGCCACCGGAACGGGCGGCGGGACCCGGGCTCTGCTGGTCTCGGTCACAGGGTGGTTCCGAGCCGGGTGGAGGCGCATCTGTGAACATCACGAGGGAAACACCAGTCGACACTAGACTTTTTTTTGTATTTTTTTTTTTTTTTTTGGTAAACACCAGAGACAGACCCCACAATGCCTTTCGGAGGTGGGAAGAAAATGCCCTGCCCTCCGGGAGGGCACAAGGGACAGGGCAGCGGCGGCCGGTTCTTCCTTCTCTCAAACTCGCTCTCCCCCAGCGTGGCGTGGCGTCCACGGGGAGAAAGGGACACCCGTCCTCTGGAGTCAGTGTAGCTCCGCCCAGGCTCCGGGGTTCCTCTTGGGCACAGGGCTGGCTGTCCCTGCGTGGACCGTGACACGTGAGTCGTGCTCCTCGGACGTGCACAGGCTGGGACGCAGGCGGCCGGCGGGGATGCCTGTTTTCGTCTGGGGCGGCCCCCCGGAAGCCACACGTCACGCCGGCCAGTGGGCTCCAGCACCGGCAGCAGAGCCTGGCCTCACTCGCGCCCCTGCTGCGGCTTCTCCCCAGGTCCTCAGTTTTTGGGGTGAAGGTAAAAGAGCAAATGTCCCTGATTTGTCTGATATCATCATCTGTTCTAGAAGTTTACTTGGAATACATAAAATAAACCTAACGAAGAACAAAAGGAAACAAAAAACGAGAAAGAGAGAGAAAGAGAGAGAGAGAGAGAGAGAGAGAGAGACCCCCAAACCTTTGGATGTGAGACGGGTGGGGGCAGGGTTCGGGCTTGGGGGCCTTGTATGTCTGCCAGCAAATAGTGCCAGTCTGGCCCTGAAGGGACAGGGAGGCAGCTAGGGGACAGGACAGTCAGCAGTAAAGCAAGGTGCCCTGGGGAAGAAATGGAGAGGTCGGGGGGTACTGGAGACGCGCAGCAAGCTCAGCTTGGTGAGGGCTGCGACACGGTCAGGGGCCGGGTGGTGGGCAGGCACGCAGGGGACCAGGCACCATCCCACATACTCTTCTCTACAAGTGCCATGACCTCTCGGGACAGAAGCAGGCTGAATGCTCCCCAGAACAGCACAGCTCCCAAGAGGAAGGCCTGCCTTGCCCTCGCTGCCCGCGGATGTAGACCGGGGCATCCTGCGCTCCTGCCTGGGGGTGGGGAGCTCACCGGAACTTTCCCTGCCTCGACGACGTTCCCATCACTCATCCTGCCCAGGAATCACTGGCCCGAGCTCTAGGGACCACGGAGACTCCCCCTTCTTCCCAGGGGTCATGTGGAGCAGCTCGGCACCCCACTCAGGTCCCAGAGGAACTCGACCCCAAGTTCTAGGCCTGGAGCGCCCCCAAACCACATGCTCACCTTTGAGAGGAGTCAGCAAGCCCAGCAAGGTCAGTCCGCGGGGTGTTCTGGACAAGATCTGTTCACTTCGAACCACGAGTCTATGCAACTGTGGGGAAGGGAGCAAGGAAAATTGTCACGGTGCGCAGGGATCTCTCCCGCCAGGGTCCTGCAGGGAAATCTAAACAGTCGCGGGTACAGGGAGGCCCTGATCTCCCCTGCCAGGAACCCGGGGAGAAACAGCTGAGCCCCCGATACCCACTTTCAAAAGCCAGAGAAGGGAAGCCCCAAGGCTTGTGGTGTGAGGACTGACGGGGATCTGGGTGCCGCAGGAGGGGTGGCCAGAGGATGGGGCTCGGGGGAGTGGTTGTGGGGCTCCTCCAGCCACGGGCTGGGGAGGGAGGCCGGGTCCCGTGGCCCAGTGGCAGAGAGCCAGTCAGCCAGGCAGACGGGCCTGCAGGAAAGGAGAGGAACAGGGATGGCCCTGGGACCCCTCCTGAAGGATTTCTAAGACGGGAACCAGACACGATCTGCCTGACTCTCCCCAAGGGGAAAGCTGCTCTTCCTCCCGCTCCTGGGGCTGGGCTCCTGGAGTGCTGTGCCCGCTAGTCAGGCCAGACTGAGCGTGGGGCTCCCCCAGACCCGTCCTGTGCCGGCGCCGCCTGCAGCCCATGGCATGGCAGCTCAGTGTCCAGCATCTCGGGGAGGGGGGGAGCAGAGGACAGTCTCACAGTCTGTCTCAGCCCTGCAAATGATGGCAGCATCGTGTCCAGCAGCCCAGCACCTGGGGAGGGGCCCCATGGACTCGGCAACCATGGGAGGCCGAGAGATGCAGGGAGAAGAGTGTCCAGGGAGGAGCCGAGGGTGGAACCCGGGGTTTGTCCAGCTTCCCCGCGGCCCCACATACCTCTTGTGGTAGATGCAGAGGCAGGGCAGCCGGGCTATCGTGTCCCCCTGCAGCAGCTCCTCCAGGCAGATCACACACTCCCCCGCGTCTTTAGTCAGCACGTCATCTGCAGAGGGGGCAGGGAAAGCAGGGGACGGAGACGGTCACCGACAGACAGGGGGCACCAGACTGGCCTGGTTTACCCGCGGTGCCAGGCTCTGGGGGAGCGAGGACACACAGGCCCGAGAGACCTTGGTCGGCAGGTCCTCCCTGCAGGGACGTCCAGGGGCCCAGTGACCCTGCCCCGGACGGGCTCCTCCCTCGCGCCCCTGATTTCGTCTTTTCGCTCCAGCGCCCGTCTGTGTCTCAGACAAAGGCGTCATGGGAGGTGGAACACAGTGGGGGAAAGGCGAGAAACACGCTCTGGGGGGACCCATGGCGGCCCCCCACCACCAGAAGGGAAAGGTGGAAAGCGCCCGCCAGGGGATGAGGGCTAAGCCGGGGGGAGTGGACAAGCCCTGCACATGGGCTGCCAAGTGAGAGAGCCAGACACAAATGACCACTGAGATGGACACGAAACGGCCAGAGCGGGCAGAGAGAAGAGGGCCGGGCGCTGGAGTGGAAACCCTCTGTCCCTGAGAAGCCACAGACCCAGCCTCGCCCCTCAGCTCGGGCCCCACGCTCCACAGGCTGAATTTTTGAGACCTTGAGTACATGAGAACTGCTTCTCGGCTGAACGGACCCTGAGCTAGAGAGCGATGACAAGCTGCTGGACAATGTCCGGGCCCTACATATGCTACTGACCAGGTCACTGAGAAACGCTTCCGTTTCTGCCAGGGAAGCAGCTCGATGGTAGAAGTGGAGGCTTTGTATGTCTGAGATCCTGGGTTCAAGCTCTGGCACCACCCACATACAAATACATCAAAACAGATTAATCAGAGGCTAGAGCGATAGCACAGCGGGTCGGGTGTTTGCCTTGCACGCGGCTGACCCAGGTTCGATTCCCAGCCTTCCAGATGGTCCCCTGAGCATCGCCAGGAGTGATTCCTGAGTGTACAAGCCAGGAATAACCCCTATGCTTTGCCCAAAGAGCAAAAAAAGCAAAAAAAAAAAAAAAAAAAGATTAATCATAATGCTTATCTTCTATTTATTAAATTCTTGGTTTCGGGGCCACACTTGGCGGTGCTCAGGGGTTACTCCTGGCAGGGCTCAGGAGACCATATGGGATGCCGGGTATTGAACCCGGGCTGGCTGCATGCCAGGCAAGTGCCCCACCCACTGCACTATTGCTCCAGCCAGCGTCAAGGTTTAATTTTGTTACATGAATTTCAATGTAAGTGTGCATGTGCATGTATGCGCATGTGCACTGCATCCAGGGCCTCAAATATGTGAAACAACTGTTCTACCATTGGGCTATACACTAGGAACCTCAACTCAATTTGGAAAATTAAAAAAAAAATGGGGACACACACACACACACACACACACACAAATCAGAGGGTTCAGAATGGATGGGTGCAGCTGTGTGGGTCTTCCTTCCCTGCCCTGCTGGTGCTTTGGTGGGGGCCATACAATGAGAATTCTTCATGGCCTCGAAGGCTACAGTGACTCCGAAGCCCCCACATGACCCTGTGCCCTCGCTCCCCTGTCCTCTCTCCATGCCACCAGCATAACGCATATGAATATCCTGGACGATGCCCTCAAGAGCAGCAACAGTAGCAACAGTGTGAGCATTCAGGAATCATTCCCGGTGGCACACGGGGGATAATTTGGATAGAACCCAGGTCAACCATGTGCAAGGCAAGTGCCCCACCCGCTATGCTCTCTCCAGCCCCTGGATTCACATTTGAATAGATGGGAGGAAAAGGTTAGAAAACCTCTGGCTTCACTCCCCCCCTTCTGGCCACACCCAGCTGTGATCAGGGCTTAATCCTGGCCATGCACAGGGACCACATGTGGTCCGGGAGTTCTCTCTGAACCCCCAACTATGATTGTTAACTGAACACCTACTACTTTCATAACCAGCCCCTGAGAAACACACCGGTGTCCTCACTTGACTGTGAAACGCCTTAGACAGGTAGGAGGGGATGGGTCTAGAATAAGGGTGGTCGGGGACAACGTGGAGGCCAGGACGTGAGGAGGCTCTGCAGCAGGGCTGAGGGTTCTCACAGGACCCAGGAGGGAGAGCCTAACTTGGGCAGGCGAGTGCCATGCTGCTCCAGGCATCTATCTCCCTCCGCCTGGCTCCGAGGTGCTCATCCATGAAACGCTGCCTGGGCTTATGGGCCTTCTGGGTTCCCGATCTCTTCACATTCTGGCTGGGACCCTTGGGGACCTCGCCGTGGCTGATCCAAATTTTTGTCCTGGGCTGTCCCCTGCTGACGGGGGGCCGACAGGCATGCCCAATTTCTCTGCTTCCAGCAGCTTCCTGTGCTGCTGTGTCAGCACAGAGGGGCCCAGTGTCCCTCAGAGGTGATGGACAAGGGTGGGGGAGAGGCTGCTGGCTTCTTCAGAGGATGGTCCCTGCCCGCTTCTGGGCCCTGGGGACAGAGAGGCAGACCCGGAAGCCTGTGGCAGGGCTGGGGCAGGAGGAGAGGGGCCTGTCTTCTTTGGGGCTGGACATCATGACCACCTCAGGCTGCTCTGTGGCCCCAAGTCCAAGCCCACTTCCTTCCCGTCTGTCACCTCACCGGCGGCTGCCGCCTCTCCTCTGTGACTGCACAGGGGACACGAGGGCGCTCAGGTCAGGGAGTGGCGTGCAGCTGGCTTCCTGCCCTGGTGAGAGCAGGACGTGCCCCACGCACCCCCAGCCCGTGACACGGCCCCACCCCCTGGCCTCATTTCCAGCATGTGCGCCGCGGCCAGCCGGCGTCTGAAGTACAGGCCGGGCAGGGCCAGGCAGGGCAGGGCGAGCCAGACACACTGTGCCAGCTCCACCCACCTCGGGAAACGTCCAGGCAGTGTCCCCTGCCAGCTGGGGCACCCCCACCTCAACAACCCAGGACCCCAAGGTGGGATCTACTGTCGGGTGACTTGGGCAGTGATGATGGCAGAGGGGCGAGTGACAAAGCTCCTGCCTGCTTCCTACTTGCCGGGGCTGCGGCCGCTCTCCCCCTCCGGCCCTCCTACTGGCTGAAGCCTCAGGCCGAGGCTAGAAGTACCACAGCGCCTGCCCTCTGCGCCTGCCGGCTCCCAGCCCCGAGAACAGGCGCTTCCAGCCCATGGTCAGGGTCTGGAGCAGGAGACTTCACCTAAGCAGCCTCAGCTGACGCCTGCAAGTGGGGTGAGGTCCTTCGGGAGAAGAGGGCAGGGGGCAGTCGGACCCTACGCCCCGTGGCAAGGGTCTCTGCAGCAGCAGCAAAGCTGAGGAGAAGTTTTGCTGGAAGGAGCGTGGACAGTCACCCGGCCCTGGGCCAAGGTCATCTGGCTGGTGGAGCTGGGGTACCGCAGGCCCTCAGTGCCTGGGACCCACCATCCCAACACACTGGGGTTTTGGGGGCTGCTCTGCTCGTAGCAAAATCAAGCCCCCCATCTCAGGCCTGCTCTGCTGGCTGAGCACCATCAGCCAAAAGGAAACGTGTAATGGGGGGCGACGTGCTCAGAGACCCCCTCAAACTGATCAGTTACCGGTGAAAACGGGCCCCTCTGGCTCTCTCCTTTCTCTGGGTGGGCTCTGAGGGGATGCAGAACACCTGCGCTGCCCCCCACACCCCCCCTCCCCCGCCTGCACTTCCGCCCTCCCAGCTGCAGCCCCGAGCAGGCCAGAACGTGGCCTCCATGTTTCTCTCCAGCACGGGGGCAGCAGCGGAGCTAACGTGAAGTGGGTTTCATGTTTCTCTCCAGCACTGGGGCAACTAGTTGAACTCGTCTTGCCTTGCCCAAATTGGTTTTTTTTTTTTTTAATCTGGCAGGTGGCTACTGGAGGCCTTCCAACCTACAACTCAGGCCAACCCTCATAATAAGAAAAATACTACTTTCTATCTGCCTCATTTAGGAGATTTCTACTTTTTTCCCCCTTTGGTGGTTGACTAAATTTCATCTTATATAACCACTGTAAATTTTCTAAAAATTTCCCCAATTGGTGCCAGTAACTTGAAAGAATGTGGTGTGTGTGTGTGTGAGAGAGAGAGAGAGATTGAGAGAGGCAGAGAGAATCTCTATGAATGACCACAGGTTCTAAGTGTGTGTGAGAGGGAGAGAAAGAATTCCATGGGAGTGACCAGAGGTTCTGAGTGTGTTTCAATGGTTTTACTGAATCTTCTTCCTTCAAGACTACAACACCACACAGAATCTTCATGTCTCCTCATGTGTTCATTTGTTTTAAAATTTCATTTTCATAAAGTTGTTCATAATAATTGATTACATTCAATATTTCAACACCAATCCCACCACCATGAATGACACCTTCCCACCACCACTCAAGCCTGCCCCACAGGGAGCTGCTAATTTATTCTGTATTGCTTGTTATGAATAGTACGAGATATCTGTAAGGGTCTATCTCACAGTGATTCACCACCACCAACAAACAACAACAACAAACAACAACAACAACAACAACAACAACAATATATGAGATAGCACGCAGCTGCAAAAGCAGCCACTAGCGCTCCCTGTGATTCTAAAAATTTAAATAACTGGGGTCCTGAGACATCTCTGCAGTGAGCTGTTCGATTCAGATTCATTTGTGAGTCTCTGGATCATGGCTGTTAAAATGCTTAAATGGCACACGGAGGCAGTTCAAGGGTGTGACAGCCAGGACCCCGGAAGGGAGGGGAGATGGGAAGCTGTGTCCCAGTCCCCTTGAGGCCGGGCATTTTCAGTCACTGGTCCTGCATACCCAGGTTTTCCAGCAGGCTGATTCTCTTGCGTGGGGAGGTTCCTCACGTTTTCTAATTCTTAGAGACCACAGTGAGTGGGAGGGCCTGGGATGATAAATCAGTATCACCTACAAAACGAAAACACTTGGGGGTCCTGACTTGGGACTGTGGCTGCTAAAACTTGTGCATCATCTGAACTAGGACAGGCGCTGGGCCGGGTGTGGCCTGGAGACTCCGAAGCCAGTGCTTTGGCTGAACAAGTAAATGAAACAGTATGAGAACAGGCCCAGGGAGATGGCGAGGGGGTGCAGGCCTGTGCTACAGGCCTCGGTTCAATCGCAGATACTGCAAGGGCCCCTGGCACTGCTGGGCGTGGCCTCTAAGAGCAAACGTTAGGAAAAATAAAATCTCAGGGCCAGCGAGCTAGAAGAGCAGGTAGGATGCCTGTCCTCCACGGCCAACCCGAACCCAGCACCAACCCCTGCGGTCCCCCGGTCCTGCCAGAAGTGGGCCCTGAGCACCGTCAGTGTGGCCTAAGGATTTACAATCTCACAGCACGAGGTTTCTGCGGGCGTTGCACAGGTGAGTCCAGGACGGGCCTGCAGGAGGCACCCACCCAGACTGTCACATCTGGGCTCCAGACTCACCTCCACCCAGGCCACACATGGAGAAACGCTGTGACCTTCACCCCAGCTGGGCTCACCCCCACCCCAGGCCTCGTGCCTTTCTCCTGGAGACACACTTCCTGACAGCCACGGTTTGAGACCTGACTGAGCACAGCTCGAGGGGACACAGGGCAAGTTCTGGGCAACCCGCTCACTCTGGCCGACGACACCCACACCCGGGCGTGTCCCTTCACCAGCAGCTGCCACTTCTGAAATGGGGGGTTCCTGGCTCTGGGCTGCAAATGATATAGTAGGACACGGTCTGAAGCACTGAGTACTGATGCCCCCGTCAGGGACCAGGAAACTCGGCCTCGGCTCCAGGAGTTGGTCAGGGGTACGGAGGACGCTGATCCTATACCGCATGCCCCCACCGTACCCACAGGCGGATGCTGACACCCTTCATGTTCAGAGGGGCCATGTTAAGGGTGCTTAGGTTTTTGGGGTCCCCTGGCCCAGGCCTTTTCCCCTGCTGCTGAGGCAGCCTGGGGGGTCCCCCCCATTCCCAGGTATCTACGGAAGCGCCGACTCCACCTCCGAGAGCCAGGGCTCCGGTACTCGCAGCAGGCTCCCCGCAAAAGGCCTCCTTCTCCAAGGAGGGGGCAGACCCTCCGGGAACCCTGGGGGTTGCATGGCCATCCCCACCAGAGCATCACAGAAGGAGGGGGGTGCGAGAGGACAGACAGGACCACCTGGCTGCCTTTCCGCGGTGCCCTCGACGCCTGGGTGGACCCTCACCCAGAGCCCCCCCGTCCAGTCCGTACCGTTGTAGGAGAGGCGAGGTTTGCTCAGACACATTATAAAGTGCATTTCCATCTCATCAGAAGCCACAGACTTGGAGCAAATGGGGCACTTGAAACCTGAAAGAAAGGAAAAGCAGGGTGAGATGTTTCCTCTCAGTCAAGCATCCGAAGAAGAGAGCGAACATTAGTGGCTGTGGTCGGAGCCATGGAGAAGAGGGACAGTCCAGCCCTGGTTTCTTCCTCACTGAGTCACACACTCCGCAATTGCTCCGTCGCAGCCTCCAACCCTCCATCCCTCACCATCCCTCACCGGGGTCCCCCTTGCCCCGGCCTCGCTGATTATAAGTCAGTGACAACTCCGACAAACGTCTTATTCCCCGTGCTAGTGTTTTTTAGCTGAAGACCCTTTCCCAGAGGAGCCCAGAGGGCAGCGAGGGGAGCATGGAGCCCCTGCGCCTGTCTCCTCACCCACGTCCTCACCCCAGGTCTCTGCCTCTCCCTTTGGCCCTCCAGAATGCTTGCAAATGCCTTGGCCATGTGCCACCTGGAGCCGCAGCTGTTTCATGAGCTGGGGGGGGGGGGGGGGGGGGGAGGGGGAGACTGTGATCTTGCATTTATTCCCCCCAGTGCTTTGCACTCACACCCAGGGAGGCACAAGACAATTGCCTGGTATAAAGATCAAAGCTGAGACATTTCCCCAGAACTGAATGCCTCGATCTAGTTTTCATCATTCTGTTTGCTTTTTTGCTCTTTTGGGTCATACCTGCCGATGCTAGAAGGTTACTCCCAGCATGATGCTCGGGATCACTCTTGAGGTGTTGGGGACGGAACCCAGGATCCCCCACACAAAGCATGTGCCCAGCCCACTGAGCTCTATCTTCAGTTCTGTATAATCTTTCTTTCTTTCTTTTCAAAAAATGTGTTGGGGCCACACCTGGTGATGCTCAGAGGTTACTCCTGGCAGGATGCTTGGGGATCACACTAGGCGTGCAAAGCCAGCGCCCTACCTGCTATACAATCTCTCAGGGGGCAGTGGGGCACACTTTGTCGGGGACCAGAATCCAGAGAGATGGAGAGCCAGCCTGGGCAGATCTCCTAGAATTTCCCCTGAAGGAAGCGCTTTCCGTCTGTTTATATTTATGTTCGACTAAACCCATATTCATATCTAGATTTATATGTTTACATCAGACCACACCCTCAGACATGTAAAAGTCTAATCCAACTCAAGAATGCTCATTTTACTGGTTCTAAGCAATCAGGATAGGAAGCCGAGGCTCTCAGTGCACGGGCTGGCACCCCCTGAGCCCTTACTTCTCTCTCCTTAATCCTCACGGCGCCCCTGCTTCAAGCCTGTTCACCCGGGGCTGGACCCCAGCAGTACCTGGCAGTGCTCAGGGACCAAATGCGGTGCCATGGCCAAACCCAGGTTATCAGCTCTGTGCCTCAAGTCCTCAGCCACCCTCCACCCACTCTTTTCATTTTAGGGCCACACCTGGCAATGCTCAGGGGTTAGTCCTGGCTCTTTGCTTGGGAATCACTCTTGGCAGTACTTGGAGGACCCCATGGGGATGCCGGGGATTGAAGCCAGATTGGCATCATGCAAGGCAATTACTCAAGTCGCTGTACTATCTTTCTGGTTCCTCTGAATTTTTAGTCCAGATGTTCTGAACACCGTCTCACTGGATGCTGGTAACACTGTCGGCGGGGATCGCTCACTTGCTCTGCCCGGGGCAGCTGTCTCCCTCTGGACAGCTGGCCAGGCTGCGAGGGAATGCATGGCTCCCATGGTCCCAGGAAGGACACAAGTGGTCAGCTTCAAGTCTTCACCACACTCCCTGTTGGTGTTGATGCTCTGAATGACAGGACAGGACAGAAACCCCCAGCTCTGGTCCCTCTGCCCCCGTGGATCTGCCTCCTTCCCAGGCCCTGGAAGTGACAGGATGATGGCCATCAGGCCACCAGCTCCATCTTCAAAGAGTCCTTCACTGTTTCTTCTGACTCCAAAGACCAAACCGTGCTGTCGGGAAGAGGCCAGGGTGGATGTGCCCTTGACCAGCCCGATCAGCAGGCCTGTGGCAGTCATGGACATGTCAAATTTTGTCCCAAACAAAATTCCTTACATGTTACAGTCTCCTCTGGCTTTTCCAATAAACTGGGAGATTCATGGTGACTGTTGTGACGGTATGGCTCAGTCCCCTGTATGCCAGCGTGACTCTTGAGTACCAGAGAGGGTCAAGTTACAGCGAGGAAGAGGCCACGGGCAGGTCTACCAGACAGAGTCACTGGCTATTTATGTCCCAGAAAAAAGTGAGAGGCTCCCAACGGGAAGTCCTTGCCATCAGAGGCGAGCTGGGCCTGGGCGCAAGGCCGCGGTGTGCCATGAGAAAGATGCATTTTGATCTTGTCCCCTCTGGGCGCAGAGTTCCTTAGGCCCTTGGGATTCCCTAAGAACCGAGGGGCTGGAGGCTCTTTTGTTGTGATTTTTTTCCCACTGGCCTTTCCTCTTCCTGATCTAGCTGAGTCATTAAGGCCAAGGCAGCAGGCAGCGTCCTGCCAGGGAAACACACCCCTTTCCAACACCGGCTGGGGTGGGGGTGGGGAGAGACTCTTGGGAAGTCCCAAGGCAGGCTGAGATGGGCGCTGGCTGCTGGGGCACCCCAGCTCCTTGGAGGCAGGAGCTGTCAGCCCACACTGCCAGGCAGAGATGTGGGCAAGTGGATGGACTCCAGTCTCAGAGCAGGGCCAGTGATTTGATCAGGCAAGTGGGCAAGGCAAAGCAGCCGCCACAATGACCCCATGAGATGGGGCTCAGGTCCGCACACAGGGTGCCAGCCCGCCGTATGCGCCCCTTCCCTCTGGTTGTTCCCCGTCCTATCCTTTCCCAACAGCCCTGGAGAATCAAGGGCGCCTGAGAGGGGACTCAGGGAACCCCCATCGACTGCCAGTGGGTCAAAAGTACAATCCACTACTCACCCTGTCTGCAGTGGAGCCAGAATCCGTCTAGGGGGCTGAGGGAACCACCCTGGAAGGTGGGGAACAATAGCCAGGGAGCTAGAAAGAGGTGGTGTTGGGGGGGGTGTGTGTCTGGGCGTGGCCCTGATCTCCAGCTGAGTTTGAGGAGGCGAGGGGGGAGTGTGAGCGCAAGGCCGAGATTACCTGGATTTCAGCCTCAAGGCCCTGGCAAAGGGCGGGCCGCACCAAGCATCAACCAACCTCAAACCTCCAGTCTCAGGAGGCAACTCCCCCTGTAGTACCCAGCGCCCCAAATTATCCTGCAAACTGGAACTGTTCCTTTCTCCTCCCCCTGGAAAATCTAGAACACGGGAGGACAGGGTTCTGTTTGCAGATTCTCCTTTAGGTGAAAAACAAAGGGCAAAAGGTAACAGGGATGGAGGAAACATGGACAGATAAGAGGAACAGAGGAACACAGAGGCCACCTAATGACTACGACGGATGCACCACCCCACGCACCCCCTCAGCAACTCCCAGTCTCCAGTCAGGATGGCATGTAAATCTGAGGGTTCAGATAGCTTGGGAATTGTGACAGCCTTTTGAGAAAAAGTCTAAATGGAACTGAAATCCCACCCTGCAAAACAATCACCAAAGTCATTCAGGCACCACGGTTCTGGCAGATTCCGTGGACGCCCTTCCCTAGCACCCAGTAAGCATGGATGAGAGACGCTCCCCTTTCCTGCAGGATGAAGCTGTAGGAAGCGTCTCCAGGCCACACTCTGGCAGTCAGGAGAGCAGATGTCAGGGCACCCAGAGCGTTTGAATATTCTCTCGGAGGTAGTGCCCTTAGAATTCCGGCCAGGCTGCCCGTGGGTTCTCTTGCTGGTGTCTGCACCCATCTGCCCGGACTCACCAGCTTCCTCCTTTTCTGCCCATCTCTGAATGCGAGGCGCGAGGGAGTGACAGTTCTGGGGGGCCCGTCTACCTCTCCCTGCTTCTGCGCCGAGGGGGCTCTGCCGGAGGCCTCCACTGGCTCAGGACAGTGGAGAGAGCCCCTGGCAGTGATCTCCAGCCCTCTTCCTCTGGCCCCTTGATCAGCTCCAGGTAACGTAACTGGCAGTGCCAGGCTGCTCCCTGCCTTTCACAAGGATGATGCCTGGGTGGGGATTCCTGAGCTGGACCACAGGCCAGAGGGCCCAAAGACAAGCCTGCAGCCGCCAGGAGTGCCAGGTCCTGCCTGCTGGGTCCCAGGGCCCCTCTTGCCGTCAAGGGAAGCCCACTGTGAGTGGATCCACCACATCATCAAGCATCTTCCTGGATGGGTAACTAGGTCCCTCCCTTGGACCTCACCCATGGCTTTCCATCTTGCTAATGGGGCTGCCGAGGCAGGAGAGGGACCACCAGCTCCGGGCACCCCTCTCCCCAGACCCCTGCAGCTTGGACCCTGAGAGAGAGAGATGAAAGCGGCTGTCCTCCTCCCCAACTGCGCCCTTCTCCTTTAAGACCTGATTTCTCGGGCAGGACATGTGCTCTGCACGTTGCCCCAGTTCCCTCCCCGCCCCCCCCTCCCAGGCTGATGCGCTATTTTCACTAGGCTGCCCCAGTTCTGCCTGTCTCTGGGATCACCTAAAGGGAGGACGATCAAAAGCAGAGAGCCCGGCCAGGATAAGGGCAAGGCAGGCCTCGGGGCCCAGGGGTGGGCAGGTGTGGGGTCCTGCCACCTGGGGGCTCCAGGCGCCACCCCAGCTTTTGCCTGAATGCTCAGCTCCAGGTTTTCAGCCTCCCTCCTGCATCCTTATGATGTCTAATGTCTGTCAAACTAGACGTGACTAAGTGCGGCTTATTAAACGGGATTTATTCCAAATGGAAGGGGAAGATCAAAGGGTCCCACAGCTTTCTCTAACATTTCCCTGCCACAGGAGTGCGCGCGCTCGCTCTCCCCCCTACCCTCCCCCCGCTCCCCACCCCTTCCTCTTAGAAATAGTCGGAAACCAATGTAACACTGAACAGCTCGCCATTGCTACTTCCTGGAGAATCTTCTGAACAGGGTCTCTGCAGCTGTGTAACAGGGTCTGGGATTCATGTGCTGGCCTGGAAGCTGAGGATAGTCTCATAAACAGATAGCAAAAAAGAAATCTGACACTCAAGTCAACAGAACAAATCAGAGCTGTAAACGACAACTGCTGTGACGGGCAACTTATGTGTCAACTGATTACCACCAAGTATTATCTGATGTTGGCTGACAGTGTCTTTGGGGGTCTGATCGAGTGATTCTGGGTGAGAGTAACATGTGGCCTGGAAGACTGAGCAAATCACTCACTGTCCCCTAAGGGAACAGGCACCAGCCTTATCTGATAAAGACCTGAAAAGAGCAAAAGGGGAGAAGCAGTTCTGACCACTGGAGAGCAAATTCTTGATAAGAAGTGATGGGGCAGAGGCCGGAGCCATGGTATAGTGGTAGGGCATTTGCCTCGCACGCGGTCAACCTGGGCTCTATCTCTGGCATTCCATATGGTCCCCTGGCACTGCTGGTACGACCCAGAAAGTGATGGGGGCAGAGAGAGATGAAATGGTACAGTGGGGAGGGCATTTGCCTTACATGTGGCTGACCTGAGTTCAATCCCTGAGTGCAGAGTCAGGAGTAAACCCTGAGCACTGCTGGGTGTAGCCCAAAATTCAAAAAAGAAGCGACTGTCTCTGTACATACACAATCAATAGAATATATAGACTGTTTAATTAAAATACCAAGCAACAAGATTCTTAGGACGGATATCAAATGTCAGGATGTGAAGCAACTGGAATTCTCATCTATTGTTGGAGGGTGTGGACCTAGTCACTTTGGGAAAAGGTCCAGCAGTTTCTCCTAAAAAATGACCCAAGCGGTTCATCAAAATACTGACCCTCCAGGAGATGGAAACATGGAGCAGATGCTCAAAGAGCCTCGCATGCATGAGTGTTGGGTTGGATCCCTCAAACATTGATGGATGTGGTCCCCAAGTCAAAGACAAAACAAAAAACAGAACGAAGAATAAATCTGTATTAACAAAGTTCAAGACAACTTTAGCCACGAAAGGTGACCACAGGATACAATTCTCCTGGAAGCTGGAGACAGGCCGAGGAAGGACACAGGAGAGCAAACAGGACTCTGGTTCCAATTACGTGACGCTGGAGAGCAGGGAAACCCAATGTATGGTAGGAAATGTCAGAACAGGGGCTGTTTCTCAGGGATGAGACTTGGGGGAGATTCTGAAAACCAGCTGGGAGGGCCTTCTGGGGAGAGAGAATGTTTGGGGAGCACATAAGCCTGTGTTTGTCAGAACTCAGCGACTGTGGATTTGAGCTCTGAGAATGCTCAGCGGACCTCAGCCAAAAATAAAACTGCAAACAAGGAGGAACTAGACCTAATGATACAGACGCGGGGGGCGTTTAGAGGGAACGGAATTAATTCATTAATGCATTAAAAAAAAATAAGATCAACTTAAGCCCAACTTTTCTAAATATCTGAAAAATTCATACACAGAATGGAAAAAGCATCAAGCAGAAAGCTGTGCCTGTGCTGACGTCCAGCGGTCAGCGGTCAGCAGGCGATGAAGACTATCGGAAGGCCAGAAAGGAGGAGCATGAGGGGTGGCACCTAGGCCCGCCCTCATTCACAGGACGTGTGTACTCGAACACCAACTTACTTTTCTTCATTTCTTTTCTGAGAGCTCATTAACTTGGCTGAACCTGCTTATTAGCGCTAAGGTTTTTGTTTTCTGGGCCACATCTGGCAATGCTCAGGAGATATTCCTGACTCTGTACTCAAGAATCACTCCTGGTGCTCACTCAGGGGACCATATAGGATTCTCCACCCCTCCTTTAAGTACCCCTCAGTGGTTTGTAGATAAAATTCTGCCATATTCTAGCTTTTTGATGCTGCAAATAAAAATACACGATCCCAGCACGGTTCTGTTGTAACTAACATTTCTTTGGCCTGGAAGCTTTAAAAGTGTTTTTCTTTCCCCCTTTCATCCTTAGCGTTAAATAATTTTACCAGGATTTGCGTGGACATCCCTTAGTTATTTCCCTAAGTCGAGATACCTTTCCTCCTATCAACTGTCTATGTGGCTGGATCATTTGCTGGCTTCCTCTGAAGATAAAGGTGGGTCTGTAACAGGGAGGACGCACCCACTTCCCAGTGTGCCCAGGGCACCCGCTGAGGTGAGGTGATGGCCTCCGCTCGTCCCTCACCTGAGGAGCATGGTGGGAAGGTGCAGTAACTAGGGGAGCAAGTACGTTGGGTCCTCCTGCTCCGTCTCTTATCTTTAGCCTGTGCCTTCTGTGTCTCAACATCTTCTGGGGAGCCCAGTTTTTTTTTCCTTTTTGGGTCACAGCCGGCAATGCACAGGTGTTACTCCTGGCCCTGCACTCAGGAATTACTCCTCGCAGTGCTCAGGGGACCATATGGGATGCTGGGAATCGAACCCGGGTTGGCTGCGTGCAAGGCCCTACCCGCTGTGCTATTATTGCTCCAGCCCAAGTCCAGTTTTTTTTAACTCCTAAGTCCTGCCTGCCTGCCCCCACTTGGCCTAAAGTAAATGGCTGGCACTGGGTGTCTGAGAGATCAGACACACATTCCAGCCACCACCTTTCCAGAATCTACTCTGCCTGGATATCCATATTCTGCTCTTTAAATATAATACTTCTACCAGCAATCATTCACACACTTGTCATTTCCAGCGTCTATGTATTCTATAGTGATGAAATTCTGTGCTTCGCTATTTTCTCTGGTGGGTGTTTGGATTCCAAATTTTCACCTACCAGGAAGGTTTTTCTCTCAGTCATACTCTCCATTCCCAAAGACCGAAGACAGCAGTCTATCCCTGACACATTTCTGCTGTTTCTAGATTCTAAGTAACTAGTTTGTAGGGAAGGAAATTCCACAGAGTCTGATGGAATAGGATCTCCCAGCTGATAGTAAGGGGGGGGGGGGGCAAGGACATGCTAATTAGCATTACCTAAGAGCAAGTGCCCAGCTTCCTGGAGCCTTGTGTGGAAGCCAATGAAAGGTGTGTGAGCACTGTGCAGAGAAGCAGACTGTGGAAGGCCTATGTCTGGATGTCTCCAGCACTGCTGCAACATACAGAGGTTTTGCTGGTGAACTGCTGACCCAAAGAATACATCCCCATGATTTCAGGCAAAGAAGCGAAAAAGGAACTGACCCAAAATAGTGTATTTGGTAGACTGTAAGATGTTAACATGAAATTTTTTTGGGGGGTTGCACACTTGTTGATGCTTCGGGGTGGTTACTCCTGGCTCTCTGCTCAGGGATTACTCCTGGTGGTATTTGGGGGACCATATGGGATGCCGGGAATCAAACCTGGGTTGGATAATTGCAAGGCACGTGCTCTACCTACTGTGGTATCTCTCCAGCCATGTAAGTCAACACTTTCAAGAGCTATCAATGTGAATCCACAAGAGGAAAAACTGCTGATTATGTCTTTATATAATAATAAAACCTGACTTTAGAATTATTAACTGGGAAATACAGGTGTCTTAAAATCAATAAACAGATGAAAAGCTAAACATGGATATTTTATTTTCTAGTACCCATTTAAAATAATCACATACGAATCACCTCTCTGTCAGGCAATGATTTGTATATGTTCCCCAATTCACAAATAAACCAAGAAACTAAAATTCTTCCCAGAAAATCTCTGTAAAACGAACTATTCGACTATTCAGCATCGGCTCTAACTTAAAGGTAAAAAAATGAGAACTCAGAAAATTTGCTCTCCTGCAGCTGGCTGTATCTTGAATTTGCAGACAGTTAATCCGGTAGAGATCAACACACTGTCCTACTTCAATCTAACAACAACAAAAACTAGCACCAAGAAGTTGCTGGTGAAGAGATGTCGGCCCAGAAAATCCACTTCGGCTATTTCAAAAGTTGCAGAGAAGTGGAATCCTTCTGCCCTTATTCCTGTCCATTTGCCACAAATGACAGCAAACTCAGGGCAGACACCTGCAGTGGGAACTCGGGGGAGAACTGTGAGCGCACACCTGGATGTGCCCAGAGGCCTCGTGCCCACCTGCGGCACAGCAAGGACACACAGCGTCGCCCGGGCAGGCAGGCAGGCAGGCGGGGCCCCAGCGCACCACAGCATCTGCCAAGAGCCGGGGCCGTGGTGTGGGTGGGTACTGTTCCCTGCGACCCGCTGATCTGCTTCTCCAGCAGGAAGGACAGTGTAGAGGAGGGAAAGCGGGGAAGTGACGGTGTGAGGAATGGAGCAGGCACAGACACGATAAAGAGGGACGCTTCTGCGGGCGGGGGCGCGCCCACATGCCTGACTGCCCACGGACAGCGACGCCGGGGCACGCTGAGGGCCTCCGAGCGTGATTCCCTCCGAAAGTGGAGCGTAAGCTCCAGATGAACAGTGGGCTTCTGTTGGGGAGACGCCTTGTTTAAGGACGGGCCATCTGGTGAAGGAGGAGGATTGTGCTGTCTGCAAAGGGTCACGCCAGAACTCCTCGCAGAGGCTGCGTTTTATTTTAATTTTTTAAATTAAATTTTTTTTTGCTTTTTGGGTCACACCTGGCGATGCACAGGGGTTTACTCCTAGCTCATGCAGTCAGGAATTACTTCTGGCAGTGCTCAGGGGACTAAAAGGGATGCTGGGAATTGAGCCCGGGTCGGCTGCATGCGAACTACTCATTGTGCTATCACTCCAGGCCCGAGTCTGCGTTTTAAATTTTTACATGCGAGGCACTGGGACAGACAAGTGTGCCTGGCCTTTCTATTTCTCTGGCTGTCTGCCCGTCACCTTGATCCCCAACACTCCACACACCATGTTCCAGCCGCTGCAGGGCTGGGGTCGAGCGAAGCCTTCCTTTCTGGGCAAAGCCCGGGCACTCTCCGGAATGGCAGGTTCCCGGCCTTCGCACGCATGCGAGGCTGGGTGGGGCCAAGGACACCTCCCTTTAGAGAAGACAGGGAGCAAGAGAACCCGGGCCCACTAGGCAGTTCTCAGGACCCGAGGTTTGGGGACGGCCACAGAAGCCCCCCCATTCCTGCGGGGCCTGAGAGCAGGTGCCCCCTGTGGCCTGCTAGAGTGCGGGACTGGACACGGTGCTGTTACTGCTGCCCGGTTTTCCACGGACACTCTTTCCTGAGCCTGTCTTCACTGACATAGTTAAGGAGGAAAGAGAGGGGAAAAGGGAGGAACATTTTCACACCAATCTAGACAGGGCCAAGAGTTTATTTCTGGGTTCCTTGGAGGCACTGTCCTCAGAGCAGAAGGACTTCCCATTAACAAGAACGTTTGGACACATTACTAGATCGTGTTCCGCTCGCTTCTGACTCATCAGGCAAATGCACACGACACTCAGGTCTAGGAGACTGCTCAGACTGAAAAACACCATTTGCCTGGCACGGTGGCACTGGCATCTACTGCCACCGACAACCCAGACCCTCACGTCCCCAGAGGCCAGGAGGCTGCTCAGGATGCGGAGCACGTGCTGCTGCATTCATGCAAACCGTCCGCGCTGGCGAGGGCCCCGGCATGCAGCAACACTGCAGGCTGAGCCCGGCGACTGGGGAGAACGAGCGGCTGGCTGGCTTCTTGCCCAGAGCGAGGCCTGGTTCCTTCTCCGCGGGGCATCCTCGGCACAGCTGTACCTCCCACACAGAAGCAGATGGAGGCAGGGACGCAGAGGACATGGCCCTGTAGGCTACAACTGCGTGCTGAAATGGAATCTACAGAGAAGAGGCCAGAGAAACGAATGGGTTGTTAGAAAACCCGACAGCCGCAGAGTGAGCAATTGTCTGTGCGGGAGCGCGTCCGTGTGTGTGTGTGTGTGTGTGTGTGTGTGAGAGAGAGAGAGAGAGAGAGAGAGAGGGAGAGGGAGAGACTCTAAGAGCTATGGGGGACTGACTGAGCAATGATTTAAAAAAGATTTCAGGACACCAACCATGAGCGAGAAGGCTCACTAACTCTAAGCTCCCTAAAGCTGCTTGCTGGTGTTCTTCACCTCTGGTTTAGATTGAGTTTGGAGGACAAGAATGAATGAGCGGGCAGAGCAAGGAGGGAAAAGCAGCGCAAGGCGATGGCACACCGGGCAGGGTTCCACAAGCCTTCATTCCTGGTAGCAGCTCCAAGGTCAGGAAAGAGAGGGAGCTCCAAATCGCACAATCTGGCTGGATGGCAAGCAGAAGAGGTGGGCTGCGCTGTACCATCAAGTGTGCGTGTGGAAGTCCAAACACACATACTTGGAAGGGGAAGGCCGGCCACAGCAACTGGGAGTTTCCCCTCCACTTTGACTCCTGCCCTGACAACTATTCTTACAGAGTTTGACATTTCCTCATTTCAAGTCTACACATCACCTTCCCAGAAAATTACTGGCACCAAGAGCCTAAATAGTGACAAAAAGAACTGATTGACATCTGCAAAACACAAGAGAATTATCAAGCTGCCAAACAGAATAGAGCACGGTGAATCTGGACTAAGAATTCCAGAGTTCAAGCCCCGGGTTATGTGGTCAAAGGCCTGAGCTCTAACCTCCCTGAGCTTCACCTGTTTCTACAGGAACAATTTAACCAATCCAGCCACTGAACAAGAGCCGATGATGTGTGAAGAGCTGAGTGAATGCATGGCGGCAGAATCACGGTTCCCCACAGATGCCCACACTGAGTGCCTGAAAGCTGCGAATGTTACCCTGCAAGGCAAAAAAAGACTTTGCAGATGTGGGAAAAAAAAATCTGGGGTGGGGGAGGGGAGGTGTGTCATGGGACACACCTCCCCAGAGTTGTGCTCAGGGAATCAAATTCAGGCTTTGAGGCTGGAGAGGTATTAGAGAACAGGGCGCTTGCCTTGCATATGGCTGACCTGGGTTTGATCCCCGGCATCCCATATAGCCCCCCTGAAGCCCACCAGGAGTGATCCCTGATTTCAGAGCCAGAGCACCAATAAATGTGGAAGCCCCACCCCCAATAAAAAAAACTCCCCAAAATCTGAACTTCGAGTATGCAAAGTATGCGCTCCAATCCTTTAAGCTATCTCCCTGCCCCCAAATTGAGATTCTTCTTTTGCTTTTTTGGGCCATACCCAGCTATGCTCAGGGATCACTACTGGTGGTGCTTAGGTGATCAAATGCAGTACCAGGGGTTTGAACCTGGGTCAGTTCTGTGCAAGGCAAATGTACTCTCCCCCTCCCTCCCAATTAAGTATTTTATTTATTTTCTGGTTGGTGGTTTTTGGGTCACTCATCTGGCCATGCTCAGCAGGGTTTACTACTTCCTGGCTCTGCAGTCATGAATTACTCCCAGTGGTGCTCAGTGGAATATACAGGATGCTGGGATTGAACCTGGGTTGGCTGTGTGCAAGGCAAATGCCCTCACTGGTGTGCTATCTCTCCAGCACTCTGCCCCCAATTAAATATTTTAAAGTGAGAAAGTGTCTTGAATTACCCAGGTGGGCTCAGTATAATCACAATGGGCCTTATGAAAGAAAAGCAGATGTCTGAGAGAGAACTGAACACGCTGCACTACTGGCTTCGAGATGAAGTGGCCTCCAAAGGTGGGAAAAGCAGGGAGTGGAGCCTCTCCTGGAACTTCCAGACAAAACCCAACTCTGCCACTCCTCGATTTAAGCCCACTCAGACCATTTCCGATTCTTCTAACCACTGAAAGTGCAAGAGAAGAAATCTATGTGGTCCAAACTTGTGGTAATTTACTACAAGAGTAACTGGAAATCAATACAAAGCGTTTTTCCCCCTAAAGGATCAACATTGTCAAGTGATCCCTTGGGTTCCCTAGCTCTACTACAAATTCCTGTATCATCAGGGAACCGCTAAAAAATGAAGCCAGAGAGACAGGTAGTACAGGGGTTAAGGCCTTGGTTGGATCCGCAGTCACTGCATATAGTCCTTTGAGCACCACCAGGGGTCACTGCTGAGCAGGAGGCCAGGAAAAATCCCTGAGCACCATTGGGGAGGGCCCAAAGAACAAAGGGTGGCGCAGACAGGTAAGCCAATGGGGGAGACTCGGGTTTGATCCCCGCACAACACCTCATGGTCCCCCACGCACTTCCAGAATAAGCCCCCCAAATTGTACCATTCGCTGCCCTCTGAGGCAGGGTGAGCAACCAAGTAAACTTGCCTGTTCATTTAAATTAGTTATTAAGTGGTAAGAAGAAAAAGCCTACTCTCAAGGCACTAGTGACCCTGTCAGCGCTGAGGAGGGGCTGAAGCTCAGGCTCTGCATGCAGGGGTCCTCAACCTCAAGGTCCCTCAAGTACCTCAGGAGTGGCCTCGGAAAGTACCCCCCAAGCCAAGCAAAATAGGGAAGAAGAGAGAAAACTAAGCCAGAGATTGCTCATCTTTTTCCCCCGCCACTGTCACAGCTTCTATGACTGTCTAGTCAATACACCGACGGGTAACGCACTCACTAGCTGTGGTGCCAGGCTTGTCTGCGGTATGGAGCCGCAGATTTCATTTGTTTTCTTTGCACTGTGGGGACTGAACCCTGGGACCCACACATTCCAAGTGCTCTACCACTGAGTGTAAATCACATCCCAGCTGGGTGCTTAAATTTACAGTGTCAAGAGGTTGTGGGTTTGAGACCCAATAGAAGAGGAGGACAGATGAACGACGGAAGCAGGCTGACAGATGCTGGGGAAAGAGTCCAAACGCAGGCGACAGCCGGAGTGCAGAGTGGACTCTGAGGGAAAGGGGAAGTGGACAGGCCCCGAGGGCTCGCCCTCCCGCTCAGGGCTGCCCACGGCCAGTGCGCACTGCCTCACTGCGACATCCCCCTTCACCTTCACGCCCCACGTTACCCTGACACTGGTGACCAGGGACCTTCCTGGAGTTTCCACAGAGCAACCCCCACTCAGCAGCACCAGAAGATGAGCTTCCCCCTCCCCCAGACCCCGTGGGATGGTTTCTAGGCCCCTGCAATGACTCTGTCCAGACACCTGTGCATTCTCTCATCTGAGACTGAGTCTGCAACAGTCTGCACAGTCGCCCTCGGGCCCCTCCCTCCTTCCGCAGGCTCCATTATCCTCTTAACACTCACCACCACACACCTGGGGTACCCCCCAACCCTCATAAAGGATCCCGGATGGCAGCACACCACAGCATCTGGGGAATATGGGGGGGGGGGGATAAAGGTAAAAGGTAAAGGCCCTCCCGTTGATCGTCGATTTACTCGAGCGGGCCCAGTAACGTCTCCATTGGAGACTTTGTTGTTACTGTGTCTGGCATATCGAATACTCTCGGTAGCTTGCCGGGCTCTCTGAGAGGGGCGGAGGAATCGAACTCGGGTCGGCCATGTTGGCCGCTTGTAAGGCCAACGCCCTACCCGCTGTGCTATTGGGAAATGCTAAAATGCTAAGCACACTTGATGGAGCAGTGTGGGAATGACCCAGTGGCCTGACCAGGAAGAGACTCGTTCCGAGGATGTCGTTGGGGTCCACGGCAGCACGGGCACCCTCCGCCGCACAATGGCAGTTTGGCCTCGGCTTCCTGCGCAGCTGGCGGTGCTGATAAGGGCACAGATAAAGGCCCTGTGAGCTCGGTGCAGGCTGCAGCACTGCATGGCGCCTATGACGGGGTCTGCGTGGCGGCCACCTGGGCAGGCCCTGCGAGTAGCCGGCCACCGCCGATGCTAAACCAGGTCACAGGGTGCGCCGGACTGTCGCCTTCCCCCTCCAGCAAAGCAGGCAGGCGGCGCGGGGCATCTAAGTCTGACTTCCTCACCCAGCTAGGAAGCCAACCCAAGGGCCGTTTCCTACATACTGGGGATTTTACAGGGATTAACCCCACTGACCTGGGTTCAGATCCCCAGTACCACATGAGGTTGGTCCCCTAAGCAGTGCCAGCAGTCATTCCTGGAGCACCATCAGATTTGACAACAAACAAACAAAATTATACACTAAAATAAAAAGCACCCTTCTTTTAGGGCTAGAGAGAGATTACAGGGGTCAAGGTGCTTGCCTTGCATGCGGCCAACTCTGCTCTGATTTCCAGTACCGCCTATGAGCCCCGAGCACCACCAGAATGTGACTCCTGAGCACTGCTGGGTATGGCCACCAACTCCCCCCATAAGAAAAAAAATTAGAGGTGAATTAAAAAAAGAAAACCCTTTTATTATGAGTATTTTGGGCAAGGAAAAAACAGAATGTAATGAGCTCCCAGTTCTAACAATGACGAACTCAGCAGATTCACAATGGTGGTGGTAGGGAGGTGTGTGTGTCCTTTTTTGCATTTTTTGGTTTGCAAGGACATAGACTTCCCAGCACCTAGGTTATTGTGAAGCAAATTTTGGGTATCAGCGCATCCCTAAGTATTCTACAATGTGACAGGATTTGTTTTCTGCTTTTTTTGGGGGTGGGGTGGGGGGCGTAAACACCACAAAGAATGCTTTGGAGTCTGGAGGCCACTCCCAGGACTCTTGGCCTGGCCATGCAGCAAGAAACTGGTCGCGCAGCGCCTGAAGAGGATCTGGCTGGGCGGGGCTGGGAACCGAACCCAGGCCTTGCACATTCCAGGCAGGAGCTGAGTCCTGGATACCAGAGACTGCAGCACCTTCAGGCACGTCGTGACACACCCCTTCGTGTGGGCCAGTGGTGTGACCTCAGCTTGTGCACGCACGTGGAGAAGCCACACTTGAGCTTCCTTCTACCAAGCATCACTCCACGCACAGACTCTGTCCCTTGCCGCCACACTGAGGTTCTGAAGCAGTCGGGACTGTGGGGCCCGCCTCGGGAGCCTTGGCTCTTCCCAAATTCGCAGTCGACAGCAGTGTGGATGCAAACCAGGCAGAGAACTCAGACAAGGGATGGGACGTCAGCCCCACCTCTGCTCTCTGGACGGCACAAGATTCCAGAGCAGGCTGGAACACAGGTGAGGTCAAACGTAACTACCACCTCCTTTGTAAGGAGCACAATTAGGTGTTCTGGGCCAGCAGAAAGAATGACACCAGAAAGCCCCTGTGAGGTAAGTTTCCCAGAGAAACCTTCACCAAGTCTGTCAGAAGAGCACGCCACAAAATATGCAGCAGGCTGGGGTGGGCACAAAGCGGGCACTCAGCCCAGGAGAGGGGATCGGAACACAGCACCTGGCTGAAAGAGATAAAAAAGGATCTGCAGCACCATGCTGGTTACTTAGATTAACCACACATGTACACAAAGAACTAAAATCCGCATCCAGAAACCAAAACCTCACCTACGCACACAAAGCAACAGTTCAGATCATGCTGCCCAGAGAATCCAGTGTATGTGGCTGGTCAGCCAAGGAGGGCGAGGGGACGGAATGAACAGATACAACCAAGAGGAGCGCAGATTCCAGATCTTGGTCTGAGGTCACGTGAGGCCTCATGCCATACACTGAGGTGCAGAATGAATGCACTTGTGCACCAGAGCGGGTCCAAAAGATTCAGGCGAAGGTGCACTACTGACACACACCAACTGACAACAAGGTTTTGAGAAAGAAGTTGAGCCTCCATTTTTAAATGCTCCCTGTCACCCACCTAGACAACTGGCTGACAAGTGGCCCATGACCTGGGCAGGGGAGAGCGGGGCTGGGGGACAGACACTGACACAGAAGGACGGACCACGGGAGGAGGATCCCTCATCTCTACAGAAACACAGAAAACAACGCTGTGCACATCCAGGGAAAGGGTTGTCAGGAAGGCGAGTGTCGGACCGACCCAGTCCCTACGTTTCCTGGTGGACACTGGAGTCACCACAGCGCTGTCCAGGGATGTCCCGGAAGGGAGACTCTGCCTCCAGTTGGGTGGGGCTTCACAGCCGTGTCCACTTGTCCCCTGCAACGGAGGGGGTTGTGACAGGACCCTCTCCACCCAGAGCTGCCCCGTGCTCTGCCGCTCTCGTAACACGTGACCTCGTGCACGGGTGACCCACCCCGGACTGACCCTTTGTCCCGCACTGTGCTGCTGCTCCGTCTTCAGCCTCCGGAGCCGCCTCTGAAGACTGGATCCATTTTCTCCCCCTTGCAAGGTCCGCTAGGCGCCAGACAGTGAAGGGCATTCAAGGCAGAAAGGGCTCCTTCATGGAGCCAGCTCCCACGTGGGGACCCCCCAGCGCACAGGCGCACACACTACCTCGTCACCAGTCACTGTATGGCACGGCCGGGACAAGGAGCCAAATGAGACTGGGACAGACGTCCTCCCCAGGAGTTGGGGGTAGGGGAACAGTGGTGTCAGGGAAGGGGCCCTGTGAGCAGGGAGAGCTATCTGTGAAGCTTTCCCATGGGTCTGAGATGGACAGCAGGGCTCTTAGTTCTGTGGGTGCCCCCTGGTGCTGAGGGGACTTGGTGTTCTTGGCCAGTGGGGCTGGTGGCTCAGTGCTCAGGTCAGGGGCAGAGGCGCTGTTTTGTGCTGGAGGTAGGACATTGCTTTGCACATGACTGACCCAGGTTTGATTCCCAGCACCCCATACTGTCCCCTGAGCTCATAAGGAGTGAGCCATGAGCACAGAGCCAGGGAGCCCTGAACATCACAGGGTATGCCAAAGCGCCCCCCAAAGACCACCTCTTGTCTTTGCCTAAAGTAACTTAGATCTTTGAAAAGATAAACCCATCTTTAGCGAAAACCTGAGGGCCCACTGTATCTAAGCCGTTGGGTTCTGAGCTTTTTACAGAGGGGACGCTGGACTCGACGGCAAGGAGGGCATTAGGGTCGGGGTAAGAAGGGTCCCAGCTGCCGCAGTCAATGGGAGATTAGATATCAGTTCCTGGGGAGAGATGGAAAAGCTTGGGGGCAACTCCAGAGCCCAGAACCAGCTTCAGCAAAGCTCACCCAGGGCTGGCGTGGGACCATCCCCACCCTGTGCCCTGCTTCAGAGGCACCCACAGTCTCAACTGAATGATGAATGGGGTCTCGAACTTTTTATCTGGAAAAGGTGGGGTGGCTTCAATAAGTAAAACCAATGGACTAGAGAGCGTGAAAAAGCATTGGGACTGGAAGCCAACTAACAGCTTCTGAGAGAAGGACTGGTCGAGTGGCGTGGCTGGGGGGGACCCCAGCGGCAAGGTTCCTTCTTCCTGTCGTGGGATGGGTTGACATTCACGCATCCGGTAAAGGGTCTCCCCACCCCAAGCCTCCCCAGTATGCTGCATCCCTGGGGAAAGCACTGAGCACTGAGCTCGGAGGCCTGTTTTGTATGACACCATCTTCTTCCAATGCCAAAAAGGGTTTGTTTAAAAAAATATATTTCTGGGAAAAAAAAAAGTAGTACATTGTGACATTTTTTATATCCATGTCATATACACTATTCCAATTAGCTTTTACTTATTTTTATTGGGCTGGAGTGATAGCACAGCGGGTAGGGCGTTCGCCTTACAAGCGGCCAACATGGCCGACCCGAGTTCGATTCCTCCGCCCCTCTCGGAGAGCCCGGCAAGCTACCGAGAGTATTCGATATGCCAGACACAGTAACAACAAAGTCTCCAATGGAGACGTTACTGGGCCCGCTCGAGCAAATCGACGATCAACGGGAGGGCCTTTACCTTTACCTTTTATTTTTATTTTTAATTTTAATTTAAAAAGATTTTTTTTTTGCTTTTTGGGTAACATACAGCCATGCACAGGGTTACTCCTGGCTCATGCACTCAGGAATTATTCCTGGCAATGCTCGGGGGACCATATGGGATCCTGGGAACTGAACCTGGGTTCGGCCGCGTGCAAGGCAAACACTCTACCCGCTGTGCTATTGCTCCAGCCCCCCCAATTAGCTTTTTAAATCAATCAATAAATAAATAAACCTTCTTTCCACAGAAATGATAGCCCCCTGCTCTCTTTGGGGGGTGTGTGTGCGGTATGGGGGTAAGGTTGGGGTCACACCCAGTGGTGCTCATAGACGATCTCAGCTCTGTGCTCAGGGCTGACTCCTGGAACCCTATGCAATGCTTAGGGGAACCAAACTGGGGCGGACTACACGCAAGGAAAGCGCCTTAAGCCCTGTATTATCTTTCCACCCTTCTCCCTCCTTTCTCTAAGAAAACATCAGTGGGGCTGGGTTGGGGCTTGGTGGCAGAACTACCTTGCATGGACGGGCTCTGGATTCAATCCCCAACACCCCAAGAAGAGAAAGAATTGTGTTATTTAGTCTCCAAATTTGTGGAAATTTAATTCACTTCGCTAACTTCCCAGAGAGACACTCTGGTTGTTGCATATTTTTGTATCGAAACACTCCATCTTGGCACCCGTGAAGAGTCCTGGGGCACTGGTCCAGCCTCATCCTTTGGGTGAATTTAATTGCTTGGAAATGCAAAACTACTTAGTTAAGACAGAGATACTTTATACAAGTACCTTTACATACCACTTTACACAAGTATGTAAGTGCTACATGGGGCACAAGGGGGAAAGCCAGAGTGAAAAGCTGGGGTTCCCTTCTCCAGAGTAACTGGACCTCTACCTCCCCCTCTGCAAGGTGCTCGCTCTCTCCTGGTTATTCTGAGCGCTGCTCTTCACCTGCCGGGAGTACACCCTCCAGGAACTTCCTGGAAAAGGGTTAATTTTTGGAGACCCTTGCAAATGACCCGGATCCTCCCTCCCAGGTGGACAGGGGGCCTGGCTGACCTGCAGCTTCAGGGCAAGACACAGACAGCTAGTTCTGCCCTTCTCTTTGCTTTTATCTTCCAAGTGCTGATTTAATCACATTCCACAGCTAAAGGCACCCTGGTCTGAAGCAGAGATGTTTTTCTGGCCAGCTTCCTTTTCCTCTGGAGGGTCACTGCACGCTCTTCCCTCCTGGTCACCTCCCCAGGAAGCAGCCATCTAACTGTGAGCTCTCCACAGCCTCGGCTTCGATAGATAAGCCTGCAGATGTGGGCTACTGCTGTGGGCAGTGAGGGTTTTGTTCCCTCTCTCTTTCTAACAGCAGCTACACCCAGAGGTGCTGAGGAGGGGGTCAGCTGGTGTTAGGGACGGACTCTGGCCTCACACATGCTCAGCACAGCTCTCCCATCTCCCTGGCCCGTTTGGATATTTAGTGCTGGGTCTGCTCTTTACTGGCTCATCCTCACCAGCAAACAAATAAACACGCTGGTTCTTTTTCCAGGTCTGGAAGGACACCCTGACTCTTCCTTACTTGACAGCTACCTCCCTACTTCTTTGCATGCTTTGGACCAAAACTCCTCCCCGGGGAGTCGACGTTCACTAATGTCTCATTTCTCCTTCACCCTGAACCCACTCCCGTCAGCTCCTGCCCTCATCAACGCATCAAAACTGCTCCCGGAGGGCACCACCGATGGCAACCCAGCCAACCTTCAGTGCCATCTGCCAGAGCTCGCCCGGAGCATGGATGAGGCCCCTACTCCTTCGGGCACTGCCTTGGCCCGCCTCCTGCACCGGGTACCTGGTTCTCCTCTTACCGCACTGGACACCCCTGTGGGCTCCCCGTGCTCCCTCCCCCTCCTCACCTCACCTACTACTCTCACTCTTCTTCAGCCTCTCCCTCCAGGGTCTCCAGACTTTAGATGCCAATCTGTGTTTATGATTTATTTGTGCTTTAAAAATTCCTTCCTTGCTCCTGTGATAAACTACATTTCCCCAAATTGTTTACAGTCCCTTATCTGCAACCTTGGGCCCAGAGGCATTTTTGAATTCAGATTTTTCTAGACTTAAGAAAGGTGATGTTAGGGGCCAGAGTGATAAGATAGCCAATAAGGCGCTTGCCTTACAAGTGGACCTGGGTTCGATCCCACCTGGAGTGATTCCTGAGCACAGGGTCAAGAGTAAGCATGGTGTACAGCTAGATGTGGTCCAAAAACAAAAATAAAAGGTCATGTCATAAAGATACTCTAGGGCATCACAGCACAATGACATACATCAACGGTGCTAACCCGTCCTGCTGAAGAAATGATTCAGGCAAGGATCATCAATGAATAGGAAAGCAAACATTAGCCTTGACCATTAAGTTGTTGGAGAATGTATTTGCAAGCCAATAATGAATGGCCTTGTAAGTAACCTGCTAACTCAAAGGGGAAAAGTATAGTTTTACAAGCAAAAGTTCTAGCAGTAATCACTTTATCGGAATGATCAATCTTAGCAGAACTGAGGGTAGAAAAACCTAACATTCATCACATGGCTCCTTATGTGCTACCACACAAAGTATGTGGCAACATTACCTGCAGTCTTACTAAAAATATTTAAACCAAAACAAACCCCCTGGCCTAGCTTCCAGTTTATAAACAAAGATAAGGGACAGTGAGATAGAGAAAACAAAGGACAGCAGGAGAAATGCATCGGTCAGATGCAGGATGGAAATTTCTACATCAGTGGCTCTGGTCTACTGTGCAGTTATCTCAGACACGTCTGGCTCTGGACTGAGAAAAAGGGCAGAAACACCCAACAACTGCAACAGAGGAATCTAGACTAGATCTCTGCTCAATGAATCTATCTCAAAAATACATTTCTGGTCTCTCAAAGGCCAAATGTCCTTCAGCTGGGAATCACTAAGTCTGAGCAGAGAGAATGGGCTGAGCCCAGGGAAAGGTTCTCTGTCTCTGAGAGCACCAGGCTCTCTGGACAAGGAGTAGGGCTCACTCGGTGTCCTCAGGGTGGGTTTCTGCCAGTATTACAGGACCTACTGCAGTGTGCCTGACATCAAAGGTTGATTTTTTAAAAAATACATTTGCATTCCTCACCTAGGATTGTTCCTGAGGGCAGTGAACATGTTTATGTTTTCCATAGTAAAGTAAAGTAAAGGCACTCCCGTTGATCATCGATTTGATCGAGTGGGCCCAGTAACGTCTCCATTGGAGACTTTGTTGTTACTGTGTCTGGCATATCGAATACGTCACGGGGAGCTTGCCAGGCTCTGCCGTGCGGGCGAGATACTCTCGTAGCTTGCCGGGTTCTCCGAGAGGGGCGGAGGAATCGAACTCGGGTCGGCCATGTTGGCTGCGTGCAAGGCAAACGCCCTACCGCTGTGCTATCGCTCCAGCCCTATGTTTTCCATAGTAACTTATAATAGTAGATGTTCAATAATGTTCTCTAAACATTATTGCTCAATGAACAATAAACAGATTATGTTCTAAGCTCATTAGCCTGTGTTGGGTGGAGAAAACATTTTTGGGGACAAGCAGGGGAGTCTGAATGTAGACCGTGTTATTAGATTTTATTAGATATTATGGTATCACGATCACGACTATCCTGTTATTCGTCGATTGCCTCGAGTAGGCCCCAGTAACGTCTCCTTCCTCCTAGCCCTGAGTTTTTTTTTAAAAAGTGCCATATTCAAGGCTCTTTCAGAGTTAGGAGAATGAGACCCATCATTGTTACTGGTATTTGGCATATTGGGTATGTCACGGGGAGTTTGCCAGACTCTGCCATGTGGGCAGGTTACATTCGGTAGCCTGCCAGTTTGTCCAAGGTAGGAATGGGATAATAAGATGTCATAATAAGATTCGCGGCCGCGCAGTTCCGGGAGCTGGGTTTTATAGTCTCTGAGTCTTGGCCGCTGTGGGATTACACGGCACCAGGGGGCCAATTGGTGGGTGTGACCCCCGCCTACTGGAATTTGGAGGATCTGGGTAGAGGATGCTCAACCCCGATCCGAGCAGGCTTGGAGATCTCAGCCCTGGGACCCGCATGCCTTTGTTCCTCTGCCGGTACCTTCATGCGTGTGGAAAGTGGTCTCAGCATGGTGGTGGCTGGTTCTGGAGGTCTTCGGCTTATGGTATCATTAAGGTTAATTTTTTAAGGTGTGACAATCATATTGTGATACTACAGAATAATGCTCTCTTTTCCCCCTTTGGAGTTATCTATACTCAGTAATATATTAGCACTAGATTAAGTACCACAATGTTTGTTTGGCCTTAAAGTCCCTGGGACCTAATCAGGACCTCACACAAGCAAGGCTTTACAACTGAGCTATATCCCCAGCCCCCGAGAATGGAAGAACTGGAAGGGAAAAGATGACACTTACTTTCACACGATATAATCTGCCAAATCAAGATGTATTTCTCTGTCCCAGGACTAATGACTAGGAAATGTAAGAAACGAAGCACAGGAACCATCAAGTTCCCAGTGTTTAACTGGAACGAGCGTATGTTGAGTCTCTAAGGGGGAAACACATTCTGTATCACTCCTGGAGGTGCTTGGGGAGCATATGGAGAGCTGAGGATGGAAGCCGGTCCGACGTTCTGTATTCTTATATGAGACTGGGTATCATAAAGACAGTTCCCTTTGGTTCACATTGATTTATAGATTCAGTACTTCCTCAGAAGCTAGGGAATAACAAATTACTCCAAAATTGAAGAGATAAGTAACCAGAATTATTCTTCCTCAGTTTTTGTGAGTCAGTCGTTCGGGAGAAACTTTCCCAGGCAGTTTTGCTTTTTTGAAGTCTCTGGTGAGGTTTTAATCTGACGGTAGTTGTGGATAGAATAGTCTCGAAGGCTTTTTTCACACATACCAGAACCTGGTGCAGAAAAACTCAAGCAGCTGGTGGCTGCGGGGGCGGGGGGGGTGCTTGGCATCATTCTTTCTGTGTGAGCCTACACGTGATTTCCCTAACACGGAGCCCCAGGACTTCCCAACTATCTGCCCACGATCCCATGGCCTTGTGTCAAGGCAGCCAGGAGGAAGTCACATAGCCTGTCTGAGCCACCACTGAGTCATGTGGCATCACCCCGTCACATTATTGCCTAAGGCAGGTGCGGAGGTCACTGTGGGCAGCAGGAGAGGAATGCAGACCAGTGTCTCCACAGAGGATGGTCACACCACCCTGCAGTAGCGTGATGGGCTGAGACACACACTGGTGATCCCGTTTCTGGAAAACAGCCTGCCACACCCAGTGCAATTCCATTCAGAATTCAGGCAGCGGCTGCGGCCGTTTAGACTCATTTGAAGTAATGAAAAGCACTTGAAGCAACTCAACCTCTAGAGAGGAACTTTCTGCATCAGATACGTTAACTACCATGCCACAGTGTCTACATGAGAGCAGGTAAATGGCCAGTGAAATAGGGTCCTGAACATAGTTCAAGGGGCAGAACACAAGCCTACCCACCTGGCCTGTGTGAAGTCCCGAGTCAATGCCCGGCACCTCATGCACCACAGGAGGAGCTGGGCCTGGGTGCCCCAGCACCGCATAGGGTCCCCCGAGCCTGCCGGGAGGAATCCCTGAATGCAGAGTCAGGAGGAAGCCCCGAGCATCACTGGGGGCCCTCAAACAACAACAACAAATGGAAAAGAATAAAGATGCCGAACACGGATCCCACGTGCATACAGGAACATCACAGAGCACTGTGAGTCCCCGAGGGAAGGACACATTATTTAGTAGACAGATCAGAAGAGAATTTTCTCCCTAAGTGGAAAAATATAGATCAGAACACTAAGAAATAGCACATATAATTGAAGATTCTAGAAATAAAGAGCTAAATAAGTTGCAACATCACAAAATTAATAAGTTTCACTATCGCCCATCTACAAATATGAAATTCAGAAAGCTCTAAAATCTAAAAATTTTCATTACTTATTAACTACCAATCTAAGTGGCAGTTAATCATTTCTTTACCATACTTCATTATGTGGATGTCTTACATGTCACAGCAGTTTTACTATAAAACATTTCTGACATTCAAAACTTAAATGGGGGCCAGAGAGATAGTACAGAGGGTAGGGTGCTTGTCTTGCACACACCCAACCTGGGTTCGATTCCCAGCACCTCATATGGTCCCCTAAGCCCACCAGGAGTGGCCCATAGATGGATGTGGCCCAAAAACAAAACCAAAAAGCCCCCCAACTTAAAACAATAGTCCAGTTGGGCAGACCATATAGCCACTGTCCAACCTCAAAATCTACTAACAATCTGCTGTTCTTGTTCTTCCTAGACATCCGCATCTGAATTTTTTATGAAATCATTTCAAGTCAGTTACAAGACATCAAGACACCTGAGTTGTGGGTGTGATTCATCGAGAGCACTTGCTGTCCCTGTGTCTCCCATCAGGGTCAGAGACCTCAACTCAATGTCCCTAAGCCTACAGCCCGGGAGAGGAGTGACAACTGCCCCCACTTTCTAAGCTGCTGTCGCGGAGGTCTCACACGTTGGCTGCAGTACTCACTGGGAGCAGTGCATGACCAGACCCCCCCCCCCCACACACACACACAGTGCTCAAGGATTCCACACTGTCGTGGCCTCCTGCATCTGTAGCTTTCCCCGCCTCTGCCATCCGCCCGGCCCTCTTACTGTCAAGTTAGCCGAGATCTGGCACGTCTGTGTGATGGGCTAGTTACTGGGCACAATGAAGTGGAACTCCTCTCTGTACACTAGTACAGCTACAGATGGCATGAAAAAAAAAAAACCAGAAAAACAAAAAACTCCAAGTTGCAGGACAATAGGATGTGACAGGTTTAGCAAACACACACGCCTGCTTGAACATAAAAAAGTGAGCGCACCTGGCTCCTAGCAGCCACCTGCCTGCCTTCGGGCAGGGAGCAGGAGCGGGAGCAAGTGTCTAACCTCAAACGCTCATTCTGTTTGTGGAAATGAATTTCATCATTACAAGAACCAGAAAAGCCTCCTGTCAGATCCGTCCCCTTAGTAAGACTCAGCCCTACCAACCCTGAATCTCAACGGAAATCCTCATGTTTGTTTTCAGCACATGTAATGAACTACAATTGGGGCTGGACTGATAGTACAATGGGCAGAACACTTGCCCTGCGCACGACCGACCTGAGTACGATCCCTGGCATCCCATATGGTCCCCTGAGCACCACCAGGAGTTTACTCCTGAGTACAGAGCCAGGAGTAACCCCGGAGTATTGCTGGTGTGGCCCCCAAACAAAAACAAAACATCACTATTATGGCAGCTATATGGCACTATAATGAGTTGATGCCATTTTTCCCCTTTTTTGCGGGGACGGGGGGGCACACCCTCAATGCTCAGGGGCTACTCCTGGCTCTGCACTCAGGGGACAGTATGGAGTACCACGGAGCACATGTGGGTAGGCCGCATGCAAGGCAAATGCCTTACTGCTGTATTTTGGCCCTGGGGTCACCCCCTGCAGTGCTCAGGGCTTACTTCTGAGCTCAGGGATCACTCTTGATGGTGCAACCCCGGGCTGGCCACATGCACAGCAAGCGCCCTACCCACTGGTGCCATTTCTAACTTGCTCCCTCAGTCCTTATTTGAAGGCCCAGAGCGACTGAGCAAGAACCACAGAAACTCGGCCCATCTCACGTAAAACCGGGTGAGAATCACCCTGGGGCCCCAGGAGCAGCTGCGATTTCCTGGTCTGAGTGGACTGGACAGTGCATTCCAGCAGGGCTGGGCTGGAAATCATGCACTGGCTGGGGGTGTTCTACACAGCCCTCCGGGGCACAGGGCAGGCACAAGGGCAGCAGAGGGAGGATGCCTAGTGAGGCCAGGGCCGGGCCGGGCACTCAGCCTTTCTGAAAGGCCCCACTGGCCCTCACCCTGCAAGCCACTCCACGTGCCAAGTATTGCGAAAGTAGCCAAGAGCAGCCAGAAAGTCTCCTGGTTCTCTCTTGTGGCAGCCGAGTAGGCTGCTCATTTAACTTTTTTTGCGTGGGGGGGGGGGGGGGGGGGAGGAGAAAGAAAGGGCAGAGCGGTGGCTGGCATTTTCAGGTCCGCTCCTAAGTGCCCAGCTCCAGCTCTGGGTGCCCTGTCTGCATGACTGCGTCCGATCACTCAAGCCTCCCTGCCGGGCACTATCAAGTTCTTTACCAGGCACAAGAGAAGCGAAGGTCAGAGAGCTGAGGGACTGAAACCCCGGGCAGGCAATAAGGGCAACACAAAGAACCAAGCGGGAGGCACAAGATGAGGAGGGGTGAGGAATACTGCACCCTGCCTCGACAACTGAGACTCGATTTAAAATCAGACCGGCATCTCAACGATGAGCTGATGGAGACTCAAGGTGGAGAGAGCAGACAGGAATAACATTTACTCCTTTGGTGATCCTGTGATACACAGGAAAAACTCGGAGAATAAAGGGGAATGGCCATGTACTTGAGCAAAAGCCCTGAGAAAAGGAAGTCGGCCAGTCCCAGCTGGCAGGAAGGAGCCAGACACAGCAGGGAGGTCACAGTTGACTGCAAAGGTGGCCGCAGGCCCCTGACCGGAGCAGGTCCTCCCCTATCAGGCAGAGGCAGGGGGACCCGGACAGGCAGCCGCCAACCAACACCTCGGGCAGCTCAGAGCCACCACACAGCTCACAGAGTGGCTCCCTGGACACACCCAGACACCAGGGCTGTCTCCACTCACCTACCGTGCCACCCCCAGGGAATGACTGAGAGACCCTGGGGTCTTGGCAGCCACCCACAAAGGGCTCTAGCCATCTATCCACGGAGCAGCTTCCAGTGCCAGTGTGGGATGCTCCGCTAGGAACCCCTAAACCTAAACTTCAACTCTGGCAGTGCCTTTTCCTCTGTACCATGGCGAGCGCTGGTGCTCAGCCTCCCTCTACCCCTCACCAGCTCCCGGCTACGCAAGTTACCCAGGGGCAGCTCCTAGTGCAACAGCTCTGCCCGGTGCTCCCCTCCCTGCCCTCCACTCTCACCCGACCAACCAAACCTGCCCTCTTTGTCGAGGGGGATTCCCCTGCAGTGCCAGGAGAGACGGTATGGTCTGAATTTCCGCGTGACTATGCAATGCATTTTCTCGACAGAAATGGAGGCATCCACCTGTGATACCTAATCTTCAAGGTTTGTATTTAATGGTGCTTCCCAATGGACAAACACAAGCATTACCTTTTTTCTGAGACGCTCTTAAATAAATAAGGTTCTAAGCGTGTTATTATAAACGACACATAACAGGTCTATCAAAGCAAGTTCTTTATACTGTCTCCACTCCTTTGAAGTTACAGAACAGCCATTTGATCCTTCCAAGCAACATAACCAGCGAGAACACTGATACTTTGCCAAAACCAAACCACCTACCAGATCTTCAAATCTTAAACTTTTCTTTTTCTTCTTTTTTTTTTAATCTTTGTTTTGGTGCAACACCCAGCAATACTCCTAGCTCTATACTCAGAAATCACTCTTGGGGGTCCTCGGGGAACCAAATGGGGTGCCGGGGATGAAAGCTGGGTCAGCTGTGTGAGGCAAGCACTACCAAGGGTACTATCTCTTGAACCTTGTAAATTTCTTCTGTGCACTCACTAGAAGGAAATACAACATTGATGAGTGACTTCCATGGCTTAGAAACCTGCCTCTGGGGAACGGAACCCAACACATTGGCCAGTGCCCATTAAAAGACCTCCACCAGGCCAGAAACTGCTCAAGCTGAATCCTCCAATCAATCCATGCTGGTGGCAGGAAGGCTAAGAAAGCTCAGGCAGTGAAAGCGAGCTGGGGGTGCAGGGATCGGGGGAGGAGCCCCAACACTTTGCTGTCCCTCCCCTCGTCTCTGCTGTCAGGGAACCTGGCAGCAAGAGGATCCAAGTTGACTGCAAGGCCTGGGTCCATCACGTCAGGCAGGGACCACCCCCATGGGCCACCCAAGTGAAGCCGCTAAAAAACCCCAGGCCCTCTCAGAGAGGAGGCAGCGTGCTGAACCAGGGCTCTGGCAGGGGCTGGGTGGGAGTGGAAGTGTCCCTGGTTCAGGGGCACACAGTGTCCTTCTGCCTCGGTGCCAGTGGTGACACGCTGGGGCACATGCCAGACCAGCCGCCAAGGCTGCAGCAGCTGCGAGAGCTGAGGAGGTGAGGCCCGAAGGCCAAGAGGCGGGGCTGCGGCGCGGCTGGCACAGAATCTCGCCTGACCAGGTCCCCCCTGGAGGGCGTGACCCATGACGCCCACCAATGTGCTATCTCTGCTTTTACTCAAATACTGACTCCTGGATTGTTTGCTAGTCAAATATGTCAAATATCCTGTCAAGAGAAGACCTACTGCCACTGTTAAAAAAAACCCAAAACATTCTGGAGGCTGGAGAAGTTATTCTGCAATGAGCTTCCCGACCAACATCACTGAAGATGACTTAGGAATTTTAAGGACTCTGGGTACCAAATTTATTGTCATATTTTCAAAATAAGTTTCTGCAAAAGCAACGTTAATAAAATTAACTTGAAAGAGGGACAGAGCAGAATAATTCAGGGATCAGGCGTTTGCCTTGCACATGGCCCACCCAGGTTCAATCTCTGACACCCCAGGTTGTCCCCCAACCCTGCTAGAAGTGATCCCAGAGCCAAGAGTAAGCCCTGAACACTGTTGGTGTGACCTAAAAACAAACCCCAAATTTAGCATGAAAAGCCCAGCTTTCTGGATTCCCCAGATGCCGAGGCCCTAGAGCTCACCCGAGGAGGAAGGGTCTGTCCCAGCTCCTGAGACCCCAGCCGGGCTGCGCCCCCCCCCCTCCCGGGACACACCCCATCTCCTCAGTCTGGGCAAAGGCAAATCCAAGTATTTCTGCGTCTTCTGTGACTCAGAAGCTCTTCACATTCTGGACTGGGCTGCTGGAAGAGAAAATGGGTCCAAGATGGAATCACCTGTGCTAATGAACTGCAACTTACTCCTTAATCAAATTAGTTTCACCTTCCTCTGACCTACCTGGAATTACCTGGTGTCAGCATAGGAAGGGGATATGCAGAGAGACTTCTGCGATCCCTTAACAAAATGTGACCTGGCCACAAACGAGTCACTTTCTTAGTCCCATCTTCGCTGCCAGTAAAAAGTCTTTCGTTTTGTATTTACTCGGGGCTTCTTTCCATCTGCTAGTGGAGATGCTGCCAACTTCATGAAGCGTACTTTTATTTACTTGGTTTTGGGGCCACACCGAGTGGTGCTCAGGGAACAATGTGATGCTGGGGCTCAAACCTGGGACTCCTACATGCAAAATACGCACCCCGGCCTGCTCAGCTATTTGGCCACAAACTAGTTTTGTTCCCTTTTTAGGCCACTCCGGGGCTAACTCCTGGCTGTGTTTGGGGATCATTCCTTGTGGGCTTGGGGTCCCATACACAGAGCTGGGGATCAAACCTGGATTGGCTGTATGAAAAGTAAGTGCCCTACAGGGCCTGAACTCTTTTCTCTCTCTCTCTCTCTCTCTCTCTCTCTCTCTCTCTCTCTCTCTCTCTCGTACCAAATAATTAAACCAGGGCCTCTAGTCATACAACCCTACCCAAACTCTCCAATCCTCTGAATTTGTAAATACAGAGAGCAGAGAGAAAGAAGCAGGAAGAAGAAACAAAATAGGACTCCCAAGGGTCAACGGAACAAAAAACTGCCGAGAGGCGGGGAGGGGTCAGGTCCACCAGCACAAACCCTCTGGTCCACTTTCACGCTATTTATGCAATCCCAACAGGTTGAGCAAAAACCTCAAATACTTGGCTTCAAATATTTCGTTGCTCACATGGTGAAATAAAAAGATTGAAGCAAGTCTGAAGAAAAAACTCCAAAAAGACCGGAGTCTTTCCACAGTAGAAAAACTGGCTCACAGGTGACCCACACATTCAAACAAAAATTTGAAAGGCTATACTTACCTCCTGACCCCACCGGGCATTTATTATGCTGCTCTCTTTAAAATTCCAGGGATACTTAACACCAGCTGCAAAGGGTAGGGCAATGCTAAGTGTCTGGATTCCGGCTCTCTCTACAGAGAAGGCTGGCGGGGACATCCGGAGAGCTTCCCCACAGCTCCCAACGCTGGCCACGCCGGAGACCAAGGCCAGGATCCAGACATTCACATTCAATATAAATGCCTGGGAAGGCCACAACACAGAATGGGAACTAGGGAAATCCAAAGATGGCTAAAACTTTTCATCTAAGGCATACAGAAGTGTGCCTCCTGGCAAGGTCTGGCTTACAAAAGAGAAAAGACCATGTACAGAGACACTCAGGAATCAGCAGCCAGAGCTGCACCCGGAAGGCCGAGTACCTCTGCCTGCTTCTATCAAGCCTCTCTCCAAGTTACCACCTTGCTATTCTAAACACTTCTTTCCAAAGGGACGGGCTGCGACAGGCTGCTCGTACACCCAAGGACGGTACCCCAGTGAGGCCATTTCTGATCTTCAAGTCTCCGACCATTTTGGGGGTGAGCACACACCACACGGTGCTCGGGGGCAACTCCCGGCTCTGTGTCCCAGGGCTGCTCCCAAGAGCATGCAGGAGACTTAGTGATGCCGGGAACCCAACCTGGGCTCCCACGAGATATACATGTGCTCAGTTCACTGAACTACATACATCTCTAGCCCAAACCTAGTCACTTGTGCCGAGCAAACAAGAAACAGCACTCTGCCACCATCTACCTATATTTGTAGAGTGAATTCTGTTTGGATCAGAAACCGCCTCGCCAAGAATAAGCACACAGAAGCATTTGAACCACACCAGCAGGAAGATGGGGAGCGGGCAGGGATGGAGAGGTATTCAAGGATGCCCTGCAGCATCGGAACAAAGCTAAGAGAAAGTGGAACAGCATTACTGTCAGGAGAAACAGAACAGGGACCCAGAACCATCCAGAACCTTCTGATACAGCCACCACAAAAGTGCCCTGGGGGGATGGCACAGGCCAGAATGCCCACATCAGTACACAGCAAGTTTTCTGTCCTGGAGAACTTTAGGCAACAGTTGGCAGCCCTTCATGGATGAAGCACCTCTGCCCTGGTCTCCAGCTGTCAACCAGGGGCCACTCAGACTCACTGTCACTTTGGCTAACTCTAAACTGAAGGGGACTCACTGTCACTTTGGTTAACTCTAAAATGAAGGGCTCCTACATAGCTGCTAATCCTGTTTACCAGGATCAGAGAGCTCTGAGTTTTCGAGCTGCTTCTAAAGGGATGTCTATGGTGGTTGGTGGGACTCGTGGCATCAAAAATCTATTCCAGGACTGCAGAAATAGCTCAATGGGCTGAATGATGCTTTGCACATGAGAGACACAGGTTCAATCCCATATACTATGGAATCCCCCAGGCAAGCAATGCCAGGTGTGGCAAAAAAAAAAAAAAAAAAAAAAAAAGGAGTAAGTCCTGGGGCCAGACAGTTCAGCTTACCAGACAGGTAAGCTTGTCTTTTAAGTGGCTGAACCAGGTTTGATTCCCAGAGCCATATGATCCTTTGAATCCCACCAGGAGTGATCCCTGAACATAGAGTCAAGAGTAAGTTCTGCGCATCACTGGTTCTGGCCCCTATATCAATAAAAACAAAACAAAACAAATAAAAGCCTCTCCCATGAGGGGCCAAGGGTCTGGTTCAAGTGGCAGAGTATATACCCTGAATGTAACAGGCGCTGGGTTCAAACCCTGGCACGGGATGGCTTCCAGTGCACCCCACAACAATTTTACACAGCCCCTTCCATGAGATTAGTTTGTGTGTCCCACATTCTGGGTATGAAGGTCCACACTGTAAGTCTTTGGGTAAGAAAGTGAACAGCTCCTGCTTATAACAGAGAGGGGGCAAATGTTGGACCTACGTTTTTAACCGAGAAAGGTAAATGCTAATATCAGAATTCTACACCTGACCTTCCAAACTGCTCCGACTGCTAAGAATTATGGGCAGTACTGTCACTGGGATGGGTGGACTCCTCAGCCTGAAACTCAGGCTCTGGGGCCCGTGGCCAGAGCTGCCCACTGACCATGGGAACCAGCACAGCCACCAGCAGGGAAGGTCAGGGACCTTTCATGGTCAGCTTCTGCTCCCGCCTCCCCAGAGGAAGATTCCAATTCACTGGACACACTCCCAACCCGACACAAAGACCAAGTGGAAAGTGATACAAGCAGAGGGCCCTATAGGAACACCCATGGGCAACTGGGCCGGGGAGGTGGCGGAAATGGCCGGTGCACATGTTCTGCGTGCAGAAGCTGGGGGTTCCATCCCCTGAGCACTACCAGGTGTGCTCCAAAAACCAGATTTGTTTTTAAATTTAAAAATAACCATTAGCTATTAATAGCTAAGAATAACTCCAGGCCTTAGAATGTTTGCCAACAGCCGAGTCCCGATTATATGTAAATATAACCTGCTGGTTCAGCAAGTGTCGAAATTCTCAGCAGCTCAGGGATGGCTTTGGGTCACAGCTTGCAAATGACTTCACTAAAAAATACTGGGGCAGAAATGTGTCTTATTTCCTTTGAAGTCTGTAAAGCAGCAGCCACTTCGGGGGTCTGCTCCTCAGAGCGGAGACAGCCTTTCTCCCTGGGAAGGGCATGCCAGCTGGAAAGGCAGGACCGTGTGCTTGTATCAGCTCTTGTGTAAAATCAGAATCCTTTCATGTCCACGCTCACCTGAAGGGGGCAGGGGGCAGGGCACCCTGACATGCTCCTGGCAGGATGTGGTGCCCTCAGCAAGCAGAGCCTTCCCAAGAAGACCATAACTGTCTGTGGACCCGCTCCTAGGCCAGTCTTTATCCTGAGAGACCCCAGGTGCTCAGACAGGCCCGTGCCTTTGCCCCCGGATGGGAGCACTTCTGAACAGAGCTGAGGGGCTGAGAGGCTAAGGGGACATGCCCAAGGGGAGGGTGGTGAGTGCTGCTACTTCCCTTCTACCAGGGGAGTCGCTCCTTTGGAAAACACTAAAACGAGAACAAGAAAGGAGAAAGATGAAATGATGTTTTCACATGCCTTAATTCTCTTCCTGCATCCCAGCAGCTAGGAAGGATGCACAGGCCTACATATGTGCTGGAAGAGGGAAGCTGCCTCCTCCTTCAAGCCAGGGGGCCCACTCTCTGGACCCTTCACAATGGCTTCTTTATGCACCTGCTGTGGGAAGCTGGTAAGAGCACAGCAACAGGTCCACTCGGACACAGGCAGGTCCCTTTAATGACTGCTCTGCCAGGAAACTTCCCGGGAGAAGTGACCCTCTTGTTTGGACTTAACCAGTGTGAAAGGCAAGTGTGAGAGGAGCAGGGGCTGAGCATCCTGGCCACAAAGAAGTCTCTGGCTCCAGAAAGGCCACATCTGCCCCCCCCCCAAAGGGTCAGGCAAACACAGGGCCCAGTGCAGCAGGCTGGACAATGCCTAGATTCCCTCTCCAGAGTCGGGGTCAACTGTCCGCCCTGAGACTCCCGAAGTCCAAATGAGCTGCTCTGTGCGTGCACCTACCCAGTTCTACGGGGAAACCTGCCCAGTTTTTGGCCTCAGAGACCATGAGCTTGGACAGAGAGTGGGCAAGGAGGCAGATCAGCGGGGCAGGAAGGGGAAGCAGCATCAGCTCCTCCTGCAGGGCTACCCCCCACCATAACGGGACTCACACAACCAAGCCCCTAAAAGTAACGATAGTCGCTGGGTCTCACTTGCCTTCTTCCAACCCAAACAGGATGCAGGCAGTTAATAAGGCCCTTCCCACTCTGGAGGATGAAGCCCACATACGAAGACTGTCAACCGCACTGCTGAGACACGCCCGCACACAAAAGCAGGTTCAACTCTTTCCAAGGAACCAAAAGAACAGGAGAAAGTGAGGTGCCTTCCTGGGGGGCTGGGGAAGATAATGCACACAGTCCACAAGGAAGGGGATGATTTAAAGTGAAAAGAAATGTAAGGGCCACAGACACTGAGTTTAGGCTGGGGGGACCATACTGCGGGGAGGACGCTTCCCTGCACAAGGCCAACCTGGGTTCAATCCCTGGCACCCCATTAGTCCCCTGAGCCTGCTAGGAGTGATCCCTGAGCACGGAGATAGGAGTAATTCCTGCACATCGCTGGATATGGTAGAAGCTACATCAGAAGGAGCCTGAACTGGAAGCCGAGGACCAGCCAGGGCACCTCAAAGTGTTAGATTTTCTCCAAAACGTGACATGCTGCATGCCCAAAGCACAAGCTGTAAAGACATAATCTAAGTTTATGAGAAAATCACTCTACTTCTACAAGTTAAATTTGCTTATTTAATATGTGAATTGTGTCTGTAGCATGAGGACACCCTCAGTATTGAGAAGTGCTTTATAGTGGCAGATATCAGGCATTTGAAATTTTTCTCCTTCCAGCTCGAGCCCTCAAGTTGGAGAACATAATTATTTTCTGACCCTCTGTTCCCACCTTTTATGTATATTTAGATAATTGGAGTTTAAGGTTCTAACCACCCACCTGAACTAATTTTATAAGGTAGGGTGGGAAGTGAGATAAAATCCCCTAGATTTCCTCTGGGATCCATAAATAAAGCTTCAGGAAGGCAGTCAGCCTACCTACAGCAGGGGTTTTTAGAGTCCGTTTCCTTGGGAGATTCCTCCTTTGCTCTCAGTGAAGGCAACCCCCACGCCCCCAGCCCGCTGTGGCAGATGATGGAGAGTGGCGGCAAGAAGCATGCCAGGTCCCCAGGGCAGCAAAGAAAAAGGCTTCTCCCTTCTTCTGTGGGGATTCCCTCCCTGGAAGCCAGCTGTGTGGGGATTCCTCCCTGGTGCCTCAACGGAACAGACCACAGAGGTGGCTGTGCAAAGGTTCCAGCTGCCCATGGGGAAACGCAGCAGCAGAGGAGCTAAGAACCACAGACACACAGTGTGTGGTGGAGCAAACAGGGAAACGGAGGTGTTGAGTTGGGGATGGGTGTGACTATAAAGGAAATCATCAGGGGTCACTGTGTGCTGGTGGAGTCAGGTCTGACATACACCATGAAACACACACACACACACACACACACACACACACACACGAAACTGACTGATGTCAAACTAATGAAATCGGAGTAGTTCTATGAATCATACCAAAGACACCAATGATACCAATGCGATTCTTGCAGATCAACACCTTGGTGTGGTCCAGAAACAGCCACATTAAGCTGTACCTTTGATGAAAATGGATGTAGGCAAAAGGGACTACTGTACTTATTTATTTTTTAAAATTTACCAGCATCCTGAGCACCTATAAATATCTCAAAGTTAAAAGTTCTGGGGCCAGAAAGACAATACAGTGGGCAAGGCACTTGCCTTGCATGCAGCTGAGCCCGGTTCGATGTGCAGATAGATACCAGTGTCCCCCGAGCTCTGCCAGGAGTGATCTCTGAACTCAGAACCACATGTAAGCCTGAGCACTGCCAGATGTGGTCCCAAAACCAAAAAAAAAAAAAAAAAAGTAAATAAATAAAAGTTTTTCATATGATTCCAAAACATACAGGTTAAGACCTACTAGCCTAAGGCTGGAGAGACAGCTCAACGGACTAAAGGCTCGCTTTGCGTGCAGGAGGTCCAGGCTCGATCAAGTACCACATACATGGTCGCCTGAACTAGGTGTAACACATTCCCCCTGCTCCCCACTCCACAGAATTACATACTCCTACTACTGAAGTCGAACCACTCATTGTAGAGAAGAAAAGAAAACCAAACTCCAAAGTAGGCTCAAATGACTTTAGCTACTAATTCCAAAATTAAAATGAAGTAAAATGGCCCAGTATTACTTCTGAGCTACTTACACCCGATCTCCCCGCTTTCTTCCCTGGGAGAGCAATCTTAATGTGACATTTAAATGCTAGGATTAAGTACTGGAGAGATGAACACATGATGCGTCTACACAGGAGCGCTCCAGGACCGAGCCCCAGCACGTGGGCCCAGCACTGAGCTGGAAGCTGCCCCTGAGTATCGCTGGGTATGTGATGCTCAGGGGCAACATACTGGCTGTGTGATCCCCACACTCCCCAAAATCGGAATTGAGACCACCAAGATAGGTAATTTTAGAGAGAGGAAAGTGCAAGGGAAAAAGGAGAAAAGGGAAGAGGGATAGAGGTTTTGACAGCTACACCAGGACGGTCACAAATCTGCAAAATGAAAATTATGCTTGGTTTTAAACACTCATCAGACTCAAGCCTGAGCTTGACCACGTGGCGCAGTCTCCATTTTGGGAGATCCTAAGCCATGGTTTGCTGGTAAATTCCATGAGCAGTAGAAGGGAACATGTTCTACACAGGTCTTCATCTGTGGTTGAAAATAAGATCCTCCCTAAGAAATGAAAATGTTACAAAGTCATAAGCCCTTCAAACTACAACCTCAGTTGGTTCTTTTCATCTTTTAAAAATGTAGTAAGCACTCCAGTCTGTTCATCTTGAAAAAACCGTTCTGACACACTTAAATGTAGATAGATGTTCGGCTGCCCTGAAGAACTGAGAGATTAAACGACACAAGACATCTGTGCTGGCGGTTTCCCGTCTCCACCACCATGTCACCCCATCCTTTCAACCCCCGTCATTACACAAAATAATGATAATTTGTAAAACCTCAGTGATCAAAATCAGTAATAATTTTAGAGCTAAGATTCCAGAAACTGCAAAAATCCCAAGAAAGATAGCAACTTGTTACTTGCTGAGAGCCAGAAACAGCATAAACAGAAGACTTAAGAATTCTTTCACATGCTAAGTCTCAAGTCTGAAAACAAAAATTGGGGAAACTTCTAGTAGCAGTATAAGACATCCTAGGTAACCAGAATCCCCTACAGCTACCAAGACCAAATAGTATGGGAGAGCTAGAGAACTGGAAATTCCCCAAGGGCTCTCTGGAGAAGTGAGAAGAGGAGGTGGTGGGGAGAGGGCCTGGGCGTGTCTGTCCAAATGCATCAGGCCCAGGGAAAGTCTCTATTGAGCTCTGGAACCGCCCAAGCACCACCCACACCTGCCTCCCAGGAGCTGGAATCACAACACAGAATATTGGACAAACCCTGTGAAGTAAGTGTAATGCCAAAAGATTAAAGTCTCAGAATTCCAGAGCAGGACATTACCGAGCAAGGACGGACAAGAAAATGCACATCTAGGGTCAGAGAGATAGTTCAGCAGGTAGGGCATTTGCTTCGTACTTGACCAACCTGGTTTTGATCCCTGGAATCCCATATGGTTCCCCAAACACTGCCAGAAGTAATTCCTGAGTGCAGAGCCAGGAGTTGGCCCTGAGCATTGCCAGTTGTGGCTCAAAAACAAAACAAAACACCAAACCAAAACAAAAGAGAACAGAAGAACCGGGAAGCACTTAAAGAATAATTTCTTGTAGTTTCAAACAGAATATAAAGAGGCTCCAGGAGATTATTTGAGGGGGAGTTAGTTCACTTATTTCTTATTTTATTTTTTGTTTTTTGGGTCACACCTGGCAATGCACAGGGGTTACTCCTGGCAGTGCTCAGGGGACCATATGGGATGCTGGGAATCGAACCCGAGTCGGTTGCGTGCAGGGCAAACACCCTACCCGCTGTGCTATCTCTCCAGCCCCAGTTCACTTATTTCTTCTTGTTATTATTTTTGATTTGGGGGGTCACACCCAGTGGTGCTGGGGATCAAATCTGGGCCTTCTAGCATGTAATAAAGCATGTATTCGTTACTGAGCCATCCCTCCGGCCCCATTTTCAAGGGGATCTCAGTTCCATTCTACTTTAAACTGAGCAGATAACGGAAAGCATATGTATCGGATTATCTAAGAAAATGTAATTGCCAACTTCACCAAAAAGATCTAAGAGTATTTTCAATATATATTCTATAGTCATAAATCCTGAATACTAAATTAGCAGAAGGCTTCTTATGTTAATATCAAAGTGATTTTTGGAAATGGAGTAATAAAAAAGGGATAGAAAAATAATACTTCTCTGATTAGAAAGAGCGGTGGCATATAGCTGAGCAGAACACAGGGGAATTTAAAATGCACCTCCTAAACCAGGCAAATCTCTGGAGACAGGAAGTTAAAGCACCGAAGTCTGGGAAACCTGAGGGAAATGGAAACCGCCTGAGGGTTTGTTTAAAAAATATATATATATATATTAGTATTAGTAGTAAATTTCCCCTGCTCTCTTCCCTTCCCTGTTGTTGCTGCCATGTGGCAGGTCCAGTGGTGGTGCTTGTACCTGGTTGGCAGTGGTGCTATGGTACTTGTCAGGGGCTGCAGCGCTCACACCCAGCCACAGTGCTAAGAACTGCACTCCTTTTGATACAGTGCCCACAGGTAAGCTCGCCAGTGGTTGCTGCAGTGCTCACACAGGGTGCTCGCCAGAGATCAATTTCCCGGCTATGTCGCATCCTGGGATGCTGGAGCCGAGGCTGATCCCAGAACTGCCTGGTCTCCAGGTGCAGCCAAGAACAACCCTCTAACATTGCAGCCCTAAAATAAAAAGCACCCCCCTCGCCCCCAACCCCACCAGCCAAAAGACATCAGGGATAAAATGTTATACTCTTCACCTGGGAGTATTCAGTGAGTTCATTAAAACGCTTCAGTTGAGTCAAAAGAGCAAAGCCCATAATATGACTCAAAGACCGTAATATGGATTGCTCAGAGAAAGCTCAGATTGATAACGCTATGGGATCTTTACTGCTGGGCTAAAAAAAATGTCTTTGCTCCAGTAAAATTTGTACTGACCCCACCTGTGCTCATCATCAACAACCTTCCCTACCTGTCAACACTCGGGACAATAACCAAGCTGCTTCTTACTAGCCCTTTTCTAAGGGGGAGAAAAGGTAACAGAAGTCCTATGTAAAGGGCAGGCAGAGTTCAGTTCATGCATTTAATTTTAGATCAGTTACCAGGTCGTTCTTGAGCCCTGGCCAGGGTTATTCTGGTACTGGCCTGGGGTGCATGGTTTGTACGGTGTGTAAAAACAAACAAACAAAACTCTCACCATCTGCCCAAAGAACACATGGCTCCTAAGCCACATCCAGGCCCACGAGGCCACCAGACACCCCAACAACCCATCAGCAGATTCTGCTGAAGGTGAGGGCTCCCCACAGCACAGAAAGGGGTATGGTGGCAGCTAACAGAATCACTGTTGCCAATCCTCTTCCTCCTCCTTCTTCTGGAAATACTAAACAAAGTGAGAGAAAAAGAATTCTATTTTCAAGAAGTTCCCAGAACAACAAAGAACCATTATTCTACACTTCCCAGGGGATTAACATATCAAATACCAGATGAGGTGCTTAGAATATCGTTACTCCACTAATCAGTATGCAGGTCATGGTTTGTACAGACAGCTCTTTTTTTCCAGTGAAAAGCAGAATGTCCATCAAATAACTTGATCACAAATACATCCCAAAGCAGCGAGAGTAACAGGACCAGGAAGTCACCACCGCAAGAGTCTCCAGGATTAAATACTCAAAAGTCAAAATTATGGTTTCAAAATCTGAAGGGGGCCATGAGTGACAACCCAAGGGGCTGGGTGCAGGCTCTGCCCTCAGAAGGTCGGGGCCCGCCCCCTAGCACCTCCTGGTCCTTGAATACTGTTAGGAGTAGCCCCTAAGCACGGCAATGTGTGGCCCCCAAACATTACACGTAAATGAAGGGGGCTAGGGAGAGAGCTCAAAGGGCCAGTGTGCAATACTCTGCAGACTAGAGTCTGGGTTTTGTCCCCGGCAGAGTACTCTATGGTCCACCCCCACCTCCCACCCCCAGTACCTCCAGGGTTGGCCACTGGGCACAGAGCTGGGAACAGCTTCTTGGCATCAGTGGATGTGGCCCCTAAGTCAAAATTAATAATAATAGAAAGAAATATCAGAAAGTGAAAAAAATGATGGGCCTGGAGAGAGCGAGCTGGTGAAGTAGAAGGAAGAGAACAACTACGTGGTTAAGAAGCAGCATGTTCAAAAGACATTTCCAAGATGAACAGCCAATCTAGGCAAGAAAGAGAGAAAACATTCCTGTAAAACTGAAGAAGAGAAGCATGAGAATTCCCCTTCCCCAGTTTCTGGAAAGATGAAGCACACCTGGCTTGAGGTCAAGTGCCCTAGGCTCAGGCAAAACAGGTGGGAAAAAATCTGATAAAGCCACCTACTTTCGAAGCTGCCCCTATCACAGTGAAGACAAAACCAGGCTTGGTCTGCTGTTTCCCGACTCACGGCGTAACTTCCAAATAAGAACGGCTCAAGGACACAGGACAGAAGTGCCACCCCAACCTGCTCCTCACTAGAGCCGAGGCCAGGGGACACCGAGGTGGCGGGAATCCTGTCTGTTGTTCGTCCCTGTAAGCTGTTCAACCTCACACACGCAACCCGGAGGAACATAAGCACATTCAGCCCTCGCAAAATTCATTCACAGGAACTTCTCAAAGAGCAGGGAGCCAGCTGGAGCATCTCTCTGTGAGGTTACAAAAATGAGGAATGAAACCTTTCCGGACCCAGGGTGTGGCCCGTGCGCACGCTCCTGCCCAGGCACAAGCCCTGAGAGCAGAGCTCGGAGTAGCCCCCGCCTAAAAGGAAAGAAACGCACACCCTCTCCACATGACATCTCCCAACAACTCAATATGGAACACACATGGAAAAGCTAAAACTAGAAAACTTCTAGGGACCTGAGTGATGCAAGTACAGAGGGGAGGACGTCTCTTTGCACGGGCCAACCAGAGTCCAATCCCCAGCATCCCATCTGGTCTCAAGCACCATCAGGAGAAATTCCTGCGAGCAAAGCCAGGAGCATCCCCTGAGCTTTGCCAGGTGTGACCCAAAAAGCCAAAAGGCCCCCACCCCAAAAAAACCACAAGAATCAAAAACAATGCTTTTAGACAAAAAACTGTAAAAATTCCGGTGATCTTAGACAAAGTAATGATGTATTTTTTATATTCAAGAGCAAAAGTACAATGCATTGGGATGGAGAAACAGGAGAGCAATATTATGCGGCCAACTCAGGTTCAATCCTGGCATCCCACATGGTCCCCCAAGCCCATCAGGAATAATTCCTGAGTTCAGAAAAGAGCACTGCCGGGTGTGGACCAAAAACCAAACCAAACCAACAAAAAAATTGTGTATGATGTATTAAATAAAAAGCATGAACAAACTGGACTCAACTATAGTTTAAAAATGTTTGTACTTCCAAAGACATCATAAAAGATGAGCCACATATTGAAAGAAAATATGCAAATCATCTACCTGATGAAAGACTTCTGTCCAGAACTCTCAAGGGACTTTTACAACTCAATTATAAGCTGACCAACGGGCCAATAAAAATCAAATGGGCAAAGATTTGCAGAGACATTTTACAAAGGAAGATATATAAATTGCTAATAAACACATGAAAGACGCTCAACATCATTAGTCACTAGAGAAATGCAAATTAAAACCAGACAAGATACTATTACATACCTACTAGAATGACTGTAACTCATAAGACTGCCAGAGTTAGTCTTATGATTGGCAAGGATATGCCTTAAAATGTACAATCAATTTCTCCACTATACATATCAACACAAAAATTTGTTTATCCAGGCTCTCATGCCTAAGACTGGAAATTGATGCCTACGACTGGTGAATGGATAGAAAAATGTGGCAAATTTGTAGACAGAGAGACTGTAATACACTGTGAGGGAGCAGAGAGACAGGACGGGGCGAAGGCATTTGCCTTGCACACAGAGCCACACCACATTCAATCCCAGGCACCACATATGTCCCTCAAACCTCCTCAGGAGTGATCCCCGAGCACAGAGTTAGGAGTAAGCCCTGAGTACTAATAGCTGTGGCCCCCAAACCAAACAAACAGACCAACCACTGTAGATCACAGACCCAATGCAAATGAACATAATGGAATTTGCCATGGAGAAGTATTAAAACATCACTAACATTGACTTTTAGTTATGGTTACGCTACTCTGTTAGTCTAGGAAAAATCCTAGATCATGCACTTCCAAAAGTTTAATTTTATAGTATGAGAATTGTGTTTATTTTAAATTGCATCCAACCCAATACTATCTTCCAGGCCCCTAGGTACAACTGTTTATAGGATGATATTTAGTCACTGTCACTGTCCTCCCGTTGTTCATCAATTTGCTCGAGCGGGCCCAGTAACGTCTCCATCGGAGACTTTGTTGTTACTCAAGGTATTCGAAATAAGACTATACTCCCCTCTCCCCTTTCAGAGCTGGGGCTAGAATCCAGGGCCTCACACATGCAAGGCAAGTGCTCTGCTGCTGAGTTGCAAAGCAACCCCGTGTTGCCCATTTTTTTTTAAGTGTTTTTTTCGGGGCTAGGACGTAGCTTGGCAGAAGAGTACATTATTTCACATGTACGAGGCCCTGGCAAACTGACATACAAATAAGTGTTTTCTCTTGTGAAAATGTTGAGGATTCTTTTCAAGTTTAACTTCAAATCTGTTCAAGTGTGTGATGACATGTTTTTCTGAATTCTTAACAGGGTGAGCAATTGCTTCATCCACAGGAACTACTAGCTCTACACAAAGCCAACAGTATTGATGCCACTCGGCAGCAGAAGAGCCATTTTCAGGGGCTCAATGAGATGATTTCCCATATACCTACCACAGACTAGTGCTATTCTAACACCGGAGACACAGTTGGGTGCAGAAGAAGACAGTACTTAACAAGAATTCACCATAATTTTTGCTATTATAACCAAGAGTACTTAAAAAAAAAATCTGGGGGCCGGAGCGACAGCATAGCGGGTAGGGTGTTTGCCTTGCATGCAGCCGACCTGGGTTCGATCCCCGGCATCCCATATGGTTCCCCAAGCACCGCCAGGAGTAATTCCTGAGTGCAGAGCCAGGAATAACCCTTGACCATCACTGGGTATGACCCAAAAAGAAAAAAAAAATCTGTATGTGGGGGCAGAAAGGAGAATGTAATTTAAAACACTCTGTGTCTCTTCTTGGTGCGGCCCAGCAGAGCGGCAGGGGCCCGGGAGAGACAGGCACAGGCTGGGCACCGGGCACCCCAAGAAGCAGCTCCCGAGCCTCCAGACTGCACGAACCCACCCCGGCTGGGCATCTTGCCAAAGGAGGCTGTGGCAGATTTTCTGCAGCCCCCAGAACCAATAGTGGCCCCTCGCCCTTCTCACAGGGCGGGCCCAAACTCTTATTCTGAGCAACAGAATGTGGAGCAAATGATGCCATGTAACGTCTCCGAGTCTGGCTCTGAGAGAAAGGCAGCTCAGCCTTCACACTCACAAAGCTCTCTCCTGGAACTTGCTGCCAGGGTAGGAAACCCAAGCCGGCCACACGGAGGGAGCGCCACAAAGAGTGGGCCTGGCCCTTGATTCAGGGGAAAGCACGGCCACCAGATTTGAGAGCAGCCATCGGAGATGCTTTACCTCTAGCGGGTATCTGACTCCCCCTCAGGGGATACCCCCACTATGCCCACCTCCAGCTGCCCAGCTAGCTGAGCCCTGCCTGAATTCCTGAGTCTTAAGAACAACAGAGCATTCTTTCAGGTGAGCAATATGTAGAATGTGGTCGACACGTCTGGAACTGGTCTCTATACTGTTAGGTGGCAAGGCAGCTAACAAAGGGAAGAGAACGGGTGTTTCCAAACCAGACCCAATTGTTTCCTTATTAAAGAACTTTCCCTGTGACTGCAAAAAAAAAAAAAAAAAAAAAAAGTTGCACCTCAAATGTTATACGTTGCAAATTATTGAGGGCGCAGGGTTTGATTCTTGGGACCACATACACAAAAGCATGTTACTGGTGCCTGGGCCAGCAGCCTCCCACCTGCACTACAGGCCTAAGGCCACAATTAGTTTAACCCCTAGCAGCCTCCCACCTTCACCCCACATGCAGATGTTATCCTAGGGGCAATGGTTAGAATCCCCAGCACAACAAAATGTGTGACGTGTGAGCTTTCACACACCACGATAAGTGTGCAAACACCAATTCCAAGCATGTGACCATCAGTAAGAAAATCTGTGCTTAGGGCCAGAGAAATAGTGATGGACACTTTGTTCTTACAGTGCATGCAGCCAACCTGGGTTCGATTCCTGGCATCCCACATGGTTCCCTGAGCACTACCAGGAGTGACCCCTGAGCGTAGAACCAGGAGTAAGCTTTTGAGCACCACTGGGCATAGTCCAAAAATCTAAAAACCAAAACCAAAAGCTTGTGCTCAACAAAAAGCTTGCAACCGACACTGTGTTTGGCCCACCACACCTGAAATGTGCAACTAACTCCCAGGGCTGGGGGATGACTCAAGTGGCAGAGCACATGCCAGGCTGGAGTCCCTCCCGAGCACTGTGTGACCCCCGGCCCACAACTAAAGTGCATGAGCGCCTCAACCCCACATGTGAACACCACATTCAGGCTGGGCGGCCTTTGGATATTTCAACCCTGGGGGAGGGGGAAAGCAAATTCACCAAGACTGAAGAGCAAGCCCGCATGAGGGTTTCCTGCCCTTTCTAACTGCCAAACGGGGCGGAGGGCCGCCACTCCACACCAACCTATCCGTGCCTCCACCCCGAGCACAGGATGAGCAGGAGGAACAAACACTCTGAGCTGGGTGTCCCGCTGCCTCATCCACTCTGCTCTCTTCTATACATGAGCACTTCCTATCAACTTTACACAACGAGAGGTTTTTGCCTTGTGTGTGTGTGTGTGTGGGGGGGTGGTTACCAGGGTACAAATGCAGGTTTCACGTATGCAAGGCATGAACTCCACACTGAGCCACACTCCCAGCCTCAGGAAAGAGAGTTTAAACCCAATCCACATTAAATGCTTCCCATCCCATAGCTTCCCCAAACACTGTTGCAGTCTGGTGCATTCAAATTCTGGTTCTGTCACTGAACAAGCACTTAAGAAATGTTAAGTTCGCGTCCCCTTCTCTCTTCCCTTGCAAATAATGCAACTGAACTCATGAAGTGTTACATAGGATTGTCTTGAATGTGTTTATCTAAGTGAACACAACCGAGAAGATGAATCACATATGGCCTGGATTATAGTGGTTGGGGAGCTAAACACATGTGTATATAAGCACGTGCCATCCAAGCTCACCAGACATTTTCTACTCATTCAAGGATCACACGGTTATTTCTATCCATCTTAAATGCTTAAGAAAAATAAGTGCAGAGACAGAGAATGAATGAACTTGCTTCTGTATTTCTGGACCAGTTGTCAAAGTTCTCTGGATGAAAGAACAGAAGTTAGTTGCCAGAGAACAGGCTACAAGTCTAAAGATGGGACCTTGGGGGCTGGAGTGATAGCACAGCGGGTAGGGTGTTTGCCTTGCATGCGGCCTGACCCAGGTTCAATTCCCAGCATCCCATATGGTCCCCCAAGCACGGCCAGGAGTAATTTCTGAGTGCATGAACCAGGAATAACCCCTGTGCATCACTGGGTGTGATCCAAAAAGCAGAAGAAAAAAAAAAAGATGGGATCTTAAAAGGAAACTGCAAGAACTCTAACAACTGAGGACCATGCATCGATCTAGCAAGCTCTCGGGTCTATGGCTCGAGAGAAAGGATCTGGCTGAGAGAGGGTAAATGGTCCTGGTATTCAGGAGGTTGTTGGCAGGTAGAGAAGCTAGTGCACCATCAGTTCTACAGGGTTTGGAAGGACAGAAACAATTTCGATGGGGTCCTTCTTGAAGTAAGTGGGGTTTCCTATTTTAATGGGCTGTAAACTTAATGGCAGCCCCCAACAAGTAAACCCAGTTGCCTCCTCCTATCTTGATTACAAGGAAACATCCCAGGCCAGACAAAGCTCATGCCTTTCATGTGGGATGTAACCCCTGGTACTGTATGGGCCCACAGCATCATCAACCGTGGCCCCGGAACGCAAAATACCCTAAAATTTCCCTTACTTTTTAGTCACTTTAACCACAGAAAAAGGAGGCTAAATGTTAGTTTTGGTCCCATATGTCAGCTCAACTTTTTAGAGTGTCTGCTGTGTGAAGCGTGAAGTATGGATTTAATTCTTTAGGCCCTACTCATTCACCTTCCTCAGGCAAACTGGTTGGCCCTGCTGCTCCTTCTACTAGAGGCTGAGAAGATTGTGAACACATCTGAAACCTGACCCCAGCGCTCCGAGATATAACTCAGCAGGTAGAGCACTGGCCTTGCACATGAGGCCTTGGGGAGGGGGGGACACTAAAATCAGATTCACATGGGTGGGTATAAAAAGACTTCTCAAATTTACGTTTCTCTGAAAGACAGCTTACTGCTTAAATAAAATTAAACAACGTCTCCTCAGCAGTGTGTTCTGAGGTTGATTTGTTTTTGGTAGGGGGTAAGAGGGGCTTCAAGGTGTGTGTGTGTGTGTGTGTGTGTGTGTGTGTGTGTGTGTGTAGGCTGGGCCAAGAATCCACTCTTGGCGATTCCTGTCCCACCAGGCCATATGGCTGACTGCAGTCCAAAAACACCAGTGCCACCGTGGCAATGCTGCAGGCACCTCTAGGGCCATACACCGTATAATATCAGGGGCCTTGATGGCCCCACCCAGTGAAGCACTGGGACATGTGGTGCTAGGGCTGGGATCAGGGTCAGGAGCTAAATGCCCTCATGTCTGTACTATCTCCCTGGCCCCATATCCTGAGATTTATACATGCACATACATGGCCATGCATATATGTCACAGATGACAATTTCACAGGGGCAGGAGAAGATGCATGAGCAGTGCTGACAGTTCCCTTACCCTGATCATCAAGTAATGTGATACTACCCGAAAGCACATCATGGTTTAGTTATGGATTCTGGGCCAGGGAGAGAATATAGGCACTGGGGTGCTGCCACGCAGGCGCCCTGCCCAGACCCAGAACTGCACCCCCCGCCCCTGCCCCCGACCCTAGCACGTGGCCTCCAGAACACTGCCAGGGGGAACCTGGAGGCAACCTCTGGTGGGGCCCTAGAAGGTCTTTTTATTTTTGTTTTGGGGCCACACCCAGTGGTGCTCAGGGCTGTCTCCTGGCTCTACACTCAGGGTTCACTCCTGGTGGTGCTTAGGGGAGCATATTTGATGCCAGGGAAGCCCTGCCCGCTGTACAATCGCTCTGGCCCCAGCCCTAGCTGTCTTCAAGCACTGCCGTGATACTCCCTGACACTACCACATCCTTAGCACTCAACTACTAGCCTGGTTGGTCCTACTATTGCCAGGACTGTCCCCCAAGTTTCTTGAACACTGCTTAGGAGGCCACACTCTGCTAATTCCCAAATCTGTCTATTTTAAAACCTAGAGCAAACACTAAAATGTAAGCCAAAGGGGCAAAAGGACTAGTAAGCTGCTTGTATTGGAGATCAAATGGGGCCAGGGAAGAGCCCAGGGGCTGAATGCAGGCTCTGCATGGAGGTCGGGGTGCAAGCCAGCCCCCCGCCCCCACCGGACCCAGAGCCCTGCTGGGAGCCAACCGGAGCAACAAGAAGTCCCTGAGCACTTCCAAGCATGGCCTTGAAATAAACACACACCAAAGGACACACTTCTCTGAGACACTCATCTGAAATAAGCATAGGTTCAGAGTTAAAGAGTAAAGAACAGAAGACAACCGTACAAACACTAATCCAAAAAGTTGAAGAGGACGTGACTAACCACAGTTGTTGGAGATTTCAATAATCCTTAATCTGTGACGGAAAAACAAGTAGACACAATCAGGACAATTCTAGAACACTTAACATGGAATGGAACGATGCACCCAACAGCAGCAGGAGACACACTCATCTGGAATGTCTGTGGAACATTCACCAAGCCAGCGCACAGTTCTAGGAGATAAGACAAGTCTAGAAAAAACTGCAAAGGCTTCTAATCATTCAAAGTCTTTTAAAGTGATACACTTTGATCACAATAGAATAAAACAAAGTTGAGTTCTAGGAAGTAACTTGAAAAATCCCTAAGTGCCTGCAATTAAATATTCTTAGTAACCTATGAGTTATGGGGAAAAAGTCACTGGAAAACAAATTAATGCACTGAACAGAAATAAAAGAATGCCTCATGGGAGCCCCTGCCTGCAAGCATGAGGCTTCGGTTTAATCCCTGGCACTGCCCTTCGCGATGCCCAGTGCACCAAGAGTGATGGCACCACATCTAACATGTGAGACCCCCAGCGAGATCCACAACCATGTATAAGTGACCTGCTACTGCAACAACAGAAATCAAAAACGGAGGAGGTGCTCAGTGGGCTGGGCACAGGGCACCCACTTTATAGGAGGGAGCCCCGGGTTTCACCCCCAGCACTACATGTGCTTACTGCTGAAGAACTACAAAGCATGGACCCAGATCAAACCAAAAAGAGGTGTATGTGGGGTTGGAGTGATAATAGAGTGGGGTAGGTGCTTACTTTGCACATGGCTGACCTGGGTTCGATTACCAGCACCCCATAGTGTCCCCTGAGCATCGCAAGGAGTAATCCCTGAGTGCAGAGATGGGTGTAATCCAAAAAACAAAACAAAAAGGGTGGGTAGAACATACATTTGTGGAATACCATTACACATACGCACACACACACACACACACACACATACACACGATAAAATTGTATTTACAAGGAAATTTACAGTTTTAAATGTATGTGTTAGAAAGGAACAAAGGTGGGGCCAGAGTGAGAGTAAAGCTTGCCTTGTATGTGGCTGACCTGGGTTCCATCCCTGGCATCCCATATGGTCCCTGAGCCCCACCAGGAGTGATCCCTGAGCGCCAAGCCAGGATATCACCGGATGTGGCTCAAAAACCAAAAAAAAAAAAAAAAGCAACAAACAAACAAAGGTCTAAAATCTAAAATCAATTATCTAAGCTTCAGTCTTCAACATCTAGAAAAAGAAAATTAAGGTGAAAGAAAAATAAATTGAAACAGATTAATTTAATGAAGCTACAAGCTGAGTCGTTGAAACAATTAATAAAATTGATAAATCTTTAGTCAGCCTAATCAAGAGACACAAATTACCACTGTCAGGAATGAAAGATGGTTTATTCCTAAACATCCTGATAGCCACTAAAAAATAAGAACCAAAGGTCAGATAAGAAAGTCAGCCTTGGGGCTGGAGCAACAGCACAGCAGGTAGGGCATTTGCCTTGCATGCGACCAACCCGGGTTCAATTCCCAGCACCCCATATGGTCCCCTGAGTACCGCCAGGGATAATTCCTGAGTGCAGAGCCAGGAGTAACCCCTGAGCATGGCCGGTGTGCCCAAAAAGCCAAAAAGAAAATCAGGTCTTAACCTGTTAATTCACAGGTTAGAAGATGCCACTTTATTATTAGTGAAACATCATGAGGTACAGTTGTAGACTTGCAAACTTTTGTGCTTGGGTTTCAGTTATACAATAATCGAGTACCCATCCCTCCACCAGTGCCCATTCTCCACCACCAATGATCCCAGTAGCCCTCCCACCCCACGCTCAACCCATCCCCCTCACCCCTGCCCACCTCTGTGGCAGGGCATTCTCTTTTGCTCTCTCTTCCCTTTAGGGTGTTGTGGTTTGCAATACAGGTATTAAGTGGCCATTGTATTGGTCTATAGTCTACTTTCAGCACGCATCTGCATCCGCATCTCACAGCATCTCGCATCCCGAGTGAATCCTCCAAACATCCTTTACTTGGTGTTCCCTTCTCTATCTGAGCTGCCTTTTCCCCCAGCATGTGCTGCCAGCTTCCAAGCCATGAAGCAGACCTCCTCGTACTTATCTCAATTATTCTTGGGTGTTCATCTCCCATTCTGTTACTTTATATTCCCCAGATGAGTGCAGTCTTTCTATGTCTGTCCCTCTCTTTCTGGCTCATTTTACTTAGCATGATACTTTCCATGTAGAACCACTAGTATGTAACTTTCATGACTTCATCTTTTCTAACAGCTGCATAGTATTCCATTGTGTAGATGTATAGAGGGTGCCACTTCAAATAAAGTAACTTTAAGGCAGCCAGCAACTTTGAATCTCAAAAACAAACAAAAAAAACAACAAGGTAATGCTGTAAACATTTTGCTATTAAGTTCAACAAGCCAGATGAAATGAACAAATTACATGAAAAAAGCTTACTGAAGCTTATCAGAAATATATAACTTAAATAACCCTGTCACTGTCACGGTCCTCCCGTTGCTCGTCGATTTGCTCGAGTGGGCCCAGGAATGTCTCCATCGTGAGACTCGTTGTTACTGTGTTTGGAGTATCGAATACACCACGGGGAGCTTGCCAGGCTCTGCTGTGCGGGCGAGATACTCTCGGTAGCTTGCTGGGCTCTCCGAGAGGGGCAGAGGAATTGAACACGGGTCGGCCGGGCCAGCTGCGTGCAAGGCAAACACCCTACCGCTGTGCTAACACTCCAGCCCAAATAACCCTATACCTATTAAAAACTAGATTTTTACATATTATGAGGCCAATTTCGATCCCCAGACAGAAAAAGCGCGCGCGCGCACACACACACACACACACACACACACCCTCCAAACCAAATCCCACTCCCACCATTTTCCCACAAGTTAAACTACATGTCCAGGAGGACTTACAGTGACTTCTATCAAACATTTAAATACACTTAAATACACATCCTCCAGAAATCAGGAAAGGAACAGTTTTCAAATCACTTTGTGAGGCCAATATTTATCTTGCTAATAAAATAGCAAGATAAAAATATCAGATGAAGAAAAGGACTGGGATGTACTTCAAAGGTAGTGCATCTAAGAATTCTATGATCTTACTGGGCTTAGCCGCTAAGAACTCACACGGGTCCCTCCTTCCTGCAGCAGCAACAGGTGTAGACCAGATCCAAGAAATTGTGGAGGGGGTCACCCCTAGTAGTGGTGTTCAGGGGCCACTCTCAGCTCAATGCTAAGGGATGCTCCTGGGACAAGGAGGTCCTAGGGATCAAACCCTTGGCTCCAGCATTCAAAACATGCACTCCAGGCCTCTGAACCAACTTCCTGGCAACCCAAACTAAATATTCTTTTACACTATAAAAGCAGTCATGAACACAAAAGCAAAAAATTCTTAAAATATAACACTTTGAATATAAGAAGAATAACACACTGGCTGGGCTGGAGCAATAGCACAGCGGTACGGCATTTGCCTTGCACGCAGCCAACATGGCTGACCCGAGTTCGATTCCTCCGCCCCTCTCGGAGAGCCCGGCAAGCTACCGAGAGTATCTCGCCCGCACGGCAGAGCCTGGCAAGCTCCCCGTGACGTATTCGATATGCCAGACACAGTAACAACAAAGTCTCCAATGGAGACGTTACTGGGACCGCTCGAGCAAATCGACGAACAACGTCGATTTACCTTTACCTTTAACACACTGTGATCGATTGGTTTCCTCTTAAAAATCAGTGTTAATCATATTAACAATAAAAGAAAAATTCTGGGATCATCCCAATATATGTAGAATTAGAAATCTGATTCAACAATCATTAATACTAATAACTCATAGCAAACTAGAACTAGAAGGAAACTTCCATGAAACACCTACAGCTAACATCACATTTAACAGAATGCTTTTCCTAAGACTGGGGTCTAGCCAAGGATATCTTTTTCTCAGCTTCTTTCAACACTGTACTGTACTACCTAACCAATGCAGAGAAGTAAGTAAGGCATACTGACTGGAAAGGAAGGAACAATGTTTTGATTCCTAGATAATGTAATTAAACTCTAGAAAGTTAGCTTCTAGAACTAGCAAGTGAACCTAGTAAGATCATAGAATATAGTATCAACATAGCAGAATATCAATTGCACTTACAAAGACCAGCATCAAACCGGGAAAGTAAAGTTTGAAAAAATATACTGTCAAAGACCAGAAAAATAGCTTATAGGGACATGAGAGTCCACAAGCACAGAGCTCGTGGTAGCCCCCAGCACTGCTGGGTGTGGTCTAAACCAGTAACTCCAGAGCATCAAGCCACAAGTATTCCTGAGCACCACCAGGTGTCTTCACCTGCCCCAAAAGATCAATGTAGTTATCCTAAGTCATAGCAATTGCACTGCAAGATATAATGCCCCAATTAAGTTTCTGCATGTCCACACAAAAACTTGTACCTAAATGTCAATAGCAACGTTATTTTTTTAGCAACGTTATTTTTAATAGCTAAAATGTGGGAACCCAAATGTCCACCAACATGATAGAGGTATCAAAATGATTCCAAAATATCTATGATAACAAAATTATTTAATAAGTGTTGTCACAAGAAATGCATAGTTAGATGATTTTATTATGGAAACAAGACGGTCCAGCTTACACACATCTAGGCTTGTCCTACCCAATTGGGTCTACTGTTGTATTCGCAGACTGAGGCTGGTCAAAACATTAACACGGGCATCCATCCACTAGAATACTACTCAACCACAAAAAGGAATAAAGTACTGATCCATGCTACCACATGAATGAAATCAGACATCTCTATAGGGCCCTGGGAATACCTCAGTAGTAGAGCGAGTGACTGGCAGGCATGAGGCCGTGAATCTGATTCCCAGCACAGCCTCACACGCTGCGGGAGATACAGATGGCACTGCCATTTGGGATTCCCTGGCAGCAATGTGTGATCTCTGGTGCACCACCACCAAGTGTGCAATTCCGCATGATCACAACAGAGGGAAAGGGACGGCCACTGCGATAGGTCAGCAGGAAGGGCACCTGCCTGTATGCAGTGAACCTGGGTTTGATTGCCTGCATCCCAGATGGTCCCCAAGCACTGCCAGGAGTCACTCCTGAGCAGAGCCAGGAGTAATCCCTGAGCATTGCCAGGTGTGGCCCCCAAACAAATAAACAAACCAACCAAGGGATGGGAGAGGAAGAGAAAATTAAAGAAAATAACTGTGTTAAGTCAAAGATGTCAGACATGAAATACCATACACATCTGACTCTGCTTCCATGAAATGTCTAGAATAGACAATAATAGAAAGTAGTTGAACTGAGAGGTCCCACTCACTTTATCTAAAAGGTTGAGACTTCCTAACTTCAATCTCTGGCTCCATAAAAACACTGGAAGTGGGGAAGGAGGACGCAGATCAGTTGTCATGAAAATGTTCTGCATTAATTGTGGAGTGACAGTTGCACAATTCTCTTAATAGACCAAAGCCCATTGAACTGTCCATTTTATAAATGGATTGATTAAGTGGTATGTGAATGACAGCTCAATAGATATATTTTTAATTTACTGGTCACATCAGTCGTGCTGGGGGGAACATATGCAGTGGCGGAGACTGAACTGGGCCGGCTGCGTAGAGAGCAAGTGCCTTCCCCACTATACTGTCTCTTGAACCCCAAAAGCAGTTCATTTTTTTGGTTTGTTTTTGGGTGGTGCTCAGGGGTTTACTCGTGGCTCTGAGCTCAGGGACACTCTTGGGAGGTGCTTAGGGGACCATATGGGGTGCTGGGGACAGAACCCGGGTCAGCCTCATGCAGGGCAAACATCCCACCTGCTGTTCTATAGGTCTAGCCTGCAAGAGCAGTTTTATTTAAAAGGGGGGAAAAGTCAAGGGAGCAGATGAACTGAAGAGGACACTTTGGGGAAAGCAGTGTCTCCAGGGCACTTACAGTTCCCAGCTTCTGTGAAAGGTACTAAGCCTCCAGACACTGCCCCATTAGAGGCACAGTTCACACTATCGAGGAAGAATCCACAAAGCAGCTAGGACCACTCAATGAGAGAGGGAGGGGAGCAACAAGGGAGCAGGTGAATAAAAGGTCGCAAAGAGACCAACTTGCCAAATGCAGTTTGCTTTCCCACCTCGGATGGACTGGGGTTTAGCAACATCCACAGATCCTCGGTGACCTTGATAACAGAAGTTTCTAATGAGTGTGTGGACAAGCATCTCAGTGAAATCGATTTGAGAAGACTGAAAAGAGAAATAGCAGAACATCAAGAGAATTCTTAAGCGAGTTTTGGTATGAAAGAAAGTAGAGAAATGAGGAAGATTCTGGAGAAGAAGAATCAAGAGAACTTGCTATTTCCACAATGAGAAACACCAGCAGCTGGTGGGCTAGTGGGAAGGTGCCACCTGAGAAGGAATATTACCTACCTGAGAGAGGGGAAGGCTGAAGCAACGCTCTTGACTCAGCAAGAATGAAATTTAGTGCACAAGCGGGGGCCGCCTGCCAGGAGCACAGACAGCTCAAACCTAGAGAGAAGCAAGGTGAAACCAGCGGAGACAGATGCAAGCAGGGAGGCGGCCAATGACTTGTCTTCTCCATGAAATAAGAAGGCGGAGGAGGGAGGGAGAGGGAGAGAAAGAGAGAAAGAGAGGGAGAGGGAGGAGTAGAAAGAGAGAGAGAAGATGATGGCACAGAACAGTCGCACAGGAGGAGGGTGGAGAGAACTCCAGAAAGAGCAGGACTCCCCACCAGCGGAGGCTGCTCAGTGAGGGTAAGTGAATGGCAAAGCCAGTGATCACAGTCGGGGTGCCCCCCCCCAGGAGTGCATCCACAGAGGAAGAAGGCAAAGATCTGAATTTAGCAGGAGCTGATTTTAACAAGTGTGACAAAGCAAAAGAAGGGGACAGAACGGAGAAGGTATTAGTGATTACGACAGGGATTCAAGCAGTTAAGAAGGAAGGTCAGGGTGTGGCAGTGATGGCTTGATGGCTGCACAAGTCCCCCTTATCCCCCCCCCCCAACTTCACTATTTTTGGCCGTGCTCAGGGCTAGTCCTGGCTCTGTACTCAGGGGTGTTTGGGGGACCATACAGGATGCCGGGGATCTTAACCACCTTGATCACCTACAAGGCAAATGTGTGAATCACTGTACTATCACTCCGGCTGCAAAATGGTTGCACAAGTCTCTAAATAGACTCAAAACCATTGCATTGTATATTTTAGAAATGGGTTATGTGGTATGTGAGTGATAGATCAATTTTTTAAATTACTGGCCACACCCAGCTGTGTTCAGGGGAACATATCTCTTCAGCCCCAAAGAAAGATGGGGAGAAGGAACTAAGATTAGTGAAAAGCAGGTCTTGGACTCCCAGATAGTTAAGAGAACTGGGGTTATGATAAAAATAGTCAGGGGTGGGTATGGTAAGGAAACCTCTCCATGATGTTATGAAACTCCAAGAATGCTACTGGCTGTGAAGTGCAAGAACTGAGCTGAGAGATTCCCATTTTGGCGGTGCTCAGGGCTAGTCCTGCTCTGCACTCAGGGGTGTTCGGGGGCCCACACCAGCATCATAAATTTTATTTTTTTTCTTTTTGGTTCACACCTGGTGATTTTCAGGGGTCACTCCTGGCTCTGCACTCAGGAATCATTCCTGGCGGTGCTCAGGGGACCATATGGGAAGTTGGGAATTGAACCCAGGTCGGCCGTGTTCAAGGCAAATGCCCTACCTGCTGTGCTATCACGCCAGCCCCATCCACATTTTAATTTTTGATGGCTAAACAAACTGCCATTTACTAACAATATGAAATATCATTTAGCAAAGCCACACACTTCCTAGTTATGTTCCTATCCACAGGGGCTCATTTTCGTATCTGTAAAGTGGAAATGACAATAGTAGGCCAGAACTGAAAGAGGGGCTGGAGAGTGTGGACAGAGGGTAAGGTGCTTGCCTTGTACATGGTCAACCCAGGTTCAATCTCTAGAATTTAATGCGGTTTCCTGAATCCTGGTAGGCATGATCCCTGAGTGCAGAGCCAGGAGTAAGTCCTGAGTACCAACAAGTGTGGCCCCCAAACCAAAATAAATAAATGAAAAATTTTAAAGGATTTAAAGAATTAATATATAAAAAGAACTATGCCTGACACTTAGTAACCATTAAATTATATGATTAGTAATTCTGCTATTACATATTATTAAGGTCGCGCCTATCTTTTATTTTTTTTTTTGAAGTGCAATAACTAACCAAAAATGTATTGCTAAAAAAGCAAGTCTCGGTAGGGGAGAGTTCAAAGACTCAGGAATTAAGCCTGGCTGGGGCTCAAGTCATTACAGAAATTTTCCAAGTACTTTTCCCACTCTGCTTCTGTTTCTCCACTTCTGGGGACATGGGAGAAAGGACATCTGCCATCCCAAGGTCTGGGTGGTCACAGAAACTCTATCATCAACGGGGTCCACTTCATCCTAACCTGTCCAGCTACTGTGCCAGCAACTCAGCTGGCCAGCATCAACTCTTCAAAGAACCCCTTCGGGAAACTGGGGGTGTGCTTCAAGTGAGAGGTCTAGGTGCGATCCCCAGCGCTGCCTGCCAGACTGCCAAGCACAGCAGGTGTGGCCCCCACAACAATGCTAAGGGCATTTGTTCCCACTGAGGAGTCTTTCATGTGTTAGGAAGAGACCAGAGCTCTACAATTTAAATCAGATGTTTGGCTCCTGGTCATTTTCTGCTCCATGGGTGCTAGCACGTGGTTTTTCCTTTCTGCAGAGCCAGGGAAGACGGTGAGACCACACCCTCTCGAGCCTGCAAGGTTGGTGCTGAGCCCTGTTTTATTCACATTCTCAGGCTGCAGGGCTTGCACACCTGGTTGAGGTGCCTGCCGCCACTTCCACTTCTGCAGCTGCAAGGCGTGGACACACACCCGTTGGGGCTACACTGTGCTGGCCGGAGGCAGGGGTCACTGCGGGCTCCTAACCATTTCTGTACTGCTGCAGTGCAGGCAGAGACCACAGCCAGCAGAGTTGCTGGGCTCGCACTCAGCGCAGGGGGGTCACCAGGCATGGGAATGTGTGACCAGAATCCCGTGAGGCAGACACTGTGCCCCTGAGCCCTTATTTTTCCTCCCTCTCCTGACCCTTAAGACAACGTTTTCTGGCTTTAGACAGAAGCACCACGAGACAGAAAGTCAGGAAGAAGCCAGGAACTCTGGGACAAGTAGGATGCACTCAGAATGCTTTAGAATTGAAGGCAGGAGAGAAGAACCAGGTTCCGTCACCAGGACCAAGTGGGTCTGCAACTGGAGTGATGAATGGGGTCGTTCTAGCTGAAAACGTAACTGCTTCAAGAGGATAAGCTAAATTCACGGGGAGTGGTCACGTGACTTACAGGGTTGGTGATTTTTAAAAACCAAATAGTAGACATGGTCTCTCTAGCAAAGAGACTCTAAAGGAGCGAAGGCATTTCTGGGCAAACGTCTTAGGTAACCGCCACTTAGTTCATCCTGACTTCGCTCAAACAGGCTGGCAGGGAGGAAGATCCGAATAGACTCTACTTCCCTGTACAACAAGTTTCTGGAAACTACAACAGAGACAAAAACAAACACCACCACCCCCACACGCCCCCCACATCCACGAAATGCCATGGAATAATAAAGACACTAATGTTTGAAATCTTAACAATAAATATTCTGATGATTTTTGTGGCCAGGAAAAAAAGGAATTAGGAAGAAGCCATGCGTCTTGATTTGCTTCCAAAGCTGAGCCCTCCAGCTTCCCTGCTTCTGCCGAGTGCCTGCCGGCTGGCAGAGCCTGCATAACCACTTCCCTGCCCTACGGTACTTCTGGTACTTCTTCTTTTAACACGTCTTGTTTTCCTTAAACAAATACGCTTCTGAATTCTTTCTAAACCTCTCGCAGTCAACTGATAAGCCATTTTTTCTTTCAATTAATTTCTTATAAGAAGCCCAAGCTGCCTTTGCCAACTTGACAAAAAGCCTCAAGAATGAACCCTTTACTAATACGAATTATATTTTCCCCTTAAATTAGCATTCATGCTCATGAGTTTCTCTAGTGTGGGGTGGGGAGTGGGGGTGTCATACCCGGTGGTGCTGAGGAACCGCTTCCAGCAGGGTGCACGGGGAATCACGCAGAGCAGAGGCTCACGCCTGGTGCGCCTGCACGCAAGCATGCACTCCAGCCCTTCGGGTGCTTCTTGTCTGAACAATTTTATGTTTCAGTACTAAGTCTGTATTCAAACACATTTGGCTCGCAACAGAGCCTCTGCAATCAGCAAGAACTCTGAACAGCAAACTTGAGGCCTCATGTCCCTAGCAAAGGACAGTAATCAGGTTTAGTCTCCTGCAAACTTCAGCTAGTGGGTATGAGTCGGGTGCCTGGAGAGCCGTGGTAAGGATTCCAGGCCCAGGCTGAGCCCCACAAGCACAGCAGAACTCAGCAAAGTCTGCTGTGGACAAACGGGGTGACTCTTCCTTCTCCACTCCTCCAGGGTATGGGCTGGTGTGACCCACATCATTCTTAGTCTTGATCTATCTTGAGGCCAGTCACTGTGAAATGTTGCTATATTTGAAGAAGGTGTGGTGGGTGTGTGTACGGGGGGAGTGGTCCGGAGAAGAAGGACGTATTTCTTAAAAATCTCTAACTGTTGTACAGCAACCCAAAGGAAAATGAGATGGCAATCTAAGGGGGTGGAGAAAGATGATTACGTTACAAGGAATTTCCAGCCTGAGTCAAATCTCAAGTATAAGACTTGTACTGGTCTTCTCTAGTCATTCAACAAACCAATTCTCCTGATTCTCGGTTTAATAGCAATTGCATAATCTCAACTGACCTATGGTGGTGGTTTTTCTCCAGGTTCTGCAAAGTTAATTCAACATCAGAAATTATTCACCTTTCTACTTACCCCGCTTCTCCCTTCCCATGGGGAAATCCAAGATAAGACACCTTATCTTGGGGTCATCACTTAATCGCATAAATCGTTCTTAGCATGCAAGACCTCCCCGAATTCTTCCTGTACATCGATGGTGCAGAATGTAGGAACACTAAAGAAAACCTACATTCTGGGTATTAAGAGGTTCACTTCATGCATTTTCTGAAACATGGCACTACTCTGTCAGACACTGTGAAGAAATTCAGGGACGATGGTCCAATAGAACTTTCTTTTTTGTTGTTGTTTTTGTTGTCATTTCTTGGCCACACTCAGCAGTGCTCAGAGCTTGCTCTGGCTCTGAGTTCAGTGAACACTCTGGTAACCCAGGGGACTATATGCAGTGCCAGGGATCAAACTTGGGTCAGCCATGTGGAAGGCAAGTGCCTTACCTGCTATACCATCTCTCCAACCCTCCAATGGAACTTTCTGCAATGATGAAAATAGTCCACACGTGCACTGTCCAGTGATATAGTCAGAAGCAATTTGTGGCCAATGAATAGTTGAAAATGTGGCTAGTGTGACTTCGAAATTAACTTCTTAGTGACTTAGAAGTTTTATTTTAATTTTTTTTGCAGGGGGGGTCACACCCAGCAATGCTCAGGGGTTACTCCGGGCGGTGCTTGGGGAACTATATGGGATGCTGAGAATCGAACACAGGTCGGCTGCATGCAAGGCTATTGCTCCAGCCCCATGACTTAGAAGTCTTAAAGAATTAAAACTGAAACAGCCCCCTAAGGCTGATGGCTCCTGTTTGGACAGTGCTGTCTAGAAGAAAAAGGGAAGAAATCCTGGCTCCTTAGAAAATGGGAAGTTCTCAAAGTTGATCATGCAACTTCCCTTTGCATATCCTGAGTACAGAAAAAGAGCTAAGCCTTCTGTTGCCATAGAAACAATCGCTGCAACAGCTGTGAGCCCCCAAGAGGTGCAGTGCTGAAAGGCTTCCCTCCATGACTCAGGAGCTGCTCTTCCTCTGGGAATAGAGAACAAAATGATGATGGGTTTCCAGCTTCCTGCCTCCCTGTTCCTGGTGCTTGTTTGCTCAACACTGTAATGCCAGCAATAAGGTTTCATGGAATTTTTGCACAGGATGAGGGCAGAAAGCAACTGATCAACCTCACTTACTATCCCTAAGAAGCAAAGGAAAGCCAAGGAAGTAAGGTGATGATTTGTTTGTATTTACACAATGAGGGCAACAACAAACAACCACCTTGCTATTCCAATGAACTGAAAATGTAGCTCAATTAAATGTGAAGTTCAGTGGAGAGGGGGTTGCAGAGATAGCGGGACAGGGTCTTGCCTTACGTGGGGCAGATCCAGATCTGATGCCTGGTATTCTGAACACTGCTGGAACTGACCCCTGACAGAGTCAGGATTAAGCCCCAAGCACTGCTGAATGTGCCACAAAATAAATGAATGAATAAATAAAGCTCAAGGGATAGGACAAAAAACAGGTTAAGGACACAGAGGTGACCCAAGCAAGGCTTTCAGTTCAACGCTCAGCACATGGGGTAGTCACCAGGAGGTACAGTCTCCACGACAGAGCTAGAACATACAAGCAAGTATGAGCATATTCCAGTCATTTTCAAAGTAATCTAATTAAATGTATACATTTAAAAATAGCTGGGAAGCCAGAGAGATTGTTCAGAGGTTAAGGAATCTGCCTTATACCCCATCAAGTGAGGGTAAAATTCTTGACTTCACATATGATTCCCCCCATATCACCAGCAAAGTCAAGAATAGCCCATGAACACTGCTGGGTGTGGCAAACACACACACACACACACACACACACACACACACACACACACACTAGCTGACACAAAAACTCAGAAATATTTACTGCTGAAAAAACCTGAGAACCCAGAGTTCTATAACCAACTAAATTTCCGTTCAATGGTTTTATGAAAAATTATTTTAAGCAAATAAAAAAATCTATATATGAATAGACTCTCTCTCTCTCTCACACACACACACACACACACACACACACACACACACAAAGTAAAGCCTCTCTCTGAAGAAGGAAATTTAGCTCAGAAGCATGAAGTGTGATGGAAGAAAGAACAGGAGGCAAAGAATTCTGTGAGCAGGTGACTGAATGGAAGATTCCAAAATTTTCAATAAGAACCAGAGCAAGAGATTCTAGGGTATAAAAACAAGGTGGAATCATAATTCTGAGCCACACAATGTGTAGGATCAACTGGGAATTCTTGTACTACTCAGGAAGAATACAAATACTGATTTAACTTTAGATCCTATTCAAGTAGGTGGGTCAAAATTTTAAAAAAAACTCTTACATATTTTTTTAGTCTTGAAAACTTGGAGCGATAGATAGCACAGCGGGTAGGGCATTTGTTTGCCTTGCACATGGCCAATCCGGGTTCAATTCCTCCATCCTTCTCGGAGAGCCTGGCAAGCTACCAAGAGTATCCTGTCCGCATGGCAGAGCCTGGCAAGCTCCCTGTGGCGTATTTGATATGCCAGAAACAGTAACAACAAGTCTCACAATTAGACATTACTGGTGCCCGTTTGAGCAAATTGATGAACAATGGGAGTGCTACAGACAGGGCTACAGTGCTTTAAAAGAAAAAAAAAGGAGGGGCAGGGCAGGGACAAGGAAAAAAAAAGCCATTTAAGAAGCAATCTCAGAGCCAGAGAGATAGTATAGAGGGTTCCTCCAGAACCCCAAATGATCCCCACAAGCCCTGCCAGATGACCCTCCTGCCTGCACACCCTCCAAAGGGAAAAAGTAATCTCTAGAAGAACTGAAACTGTTGGTGGGAAGTGAAGGGAAGTGACAAAGAGGGGATAAAGAAAACCCAAGCCATTTACCAGAAGACAGGAAATAAGAAAAATGTAACCAAAACACATGTAAACAGCACAAATTAAAAAAAAAAGCACAACCAAGCAGGGTTTATTTTAAGAATACGGTTTAAGATTAGAAAATCTGTTAATATAATTCACCTCATTAACACGTGAAAGGAGAAAAGAAACAGATGAATAAATGCAAGGGAAAATTTTTATAAAATAACCATTTATGGCATGTAAGTTAACAAACGATATCTACTCTAAAATATAAACAATTCTTTCAGTGCAAGCAGCACTCCTTAATAAGAAAACAAGGATTCTCATGATTACAAATTATTGGAAGGAACTAAGCACAATATTAACAAAGAGAAGTGACAGGAGGATTTTTTTAATTTTATTTATTTATTTATTTATTTACAGTTGTAGATTTACAATTTTTTTTGTGCTTGGGTTTCAATTATACAATGATCAGATACCCATCCCTCCACCAGTGCCCGTTTTTCACCACCATGGATAATATCCCTCCCACCCCCATCCCCCCATCCCCCCCTGCCTCTGTGGCAGGGCAATCCCCTGTGTTCTCTCTCTCCGTTTGGGTGTTGTGGTCTGCAAAAGAGGCATTGAGTGGCAAACATGTTCAGTCCATAGTCTACTTTCGACATGCATCTCCCCTCCTGGGAGGATCCTGACAGGAGGATTTTTAAAAAAGACAAAACGTTTGTAGCTGGGGCGATAATAAAATGGGTAAGGCACTGGCCTTGCATGCCGCCGACCCGGGTAAGATCCCCAGCACCCCAGATGTCCCTGGGCCCACCAGAAGTGATCCCTGAGCACTGCCAGTTGTGACCCCCAAAACAAAACAACAATAACAAAAACGTTATTTGTAAACACAAACATTATTTTCTTGGATTTTCTTTGTTGCTGTTTCCCATTATGATTATAAGACTGTACCAGAGTTCATTCAATAAGTATGCTGAATATTCAAACAGCCTGAAACAACTATTCAAATGTTTTTTAAGTTTCTACTTACAAAAAGAACTCCTCCAAAATTAAAGCACCTAATGATATACCTAAAAAAAGGAATTCAGAATTTTTTGCCCTGCCTTGGAGATGCAAGGGAGTCAAGCCCAAGTCCTCACACAACTGCTCTACTGCCAAGCTATATCCCCTGCCCTTCCAGAAGACGCTCTGATATCTAAGACAGATGTGATCTGCGGTTTTCTTGTTTTTTGAGCTACACTCTGGGGGACTCTGAGGGTGCACCCTGAAGTCAAACCTGGGGTTCCTGCAGGCAAAGCACTTATTTGTTCTAGACCTTTGAGATGTCCCCTATAGTCACACACGCTCTCTCTCTCTCCCTGAGGCTATCACCTTCTCAGAAGACCCTCAACTGAATGAAAAGTCCCTCTGAGAACAGACAGAGCACAAGCTTGGGGTGCAGAGACTGATATTCAATTTCCAATTAGGGTAGAAGCCAATTCTGATGTAGCCAGATGACTTTCACCTTCCCAGAAGAGGTCAATGTCATTTCTCAACTAAAAAGTTTCATTTATTAAGATCTTAAGCTACTTTGTAGAATCAAGAACTTGATATCAAGGCAACTATTCTTTCTGTAACAAATGCAGACTGAATTGAGGGTAATGTATGTGCAAAGTTTACTTGCATTGATGGTACAGATGACAAGGCACTTGCTCTGCACAGGGTAGACCTAGGTTCTATCACCAGCACCTCATAAGCACCACCAGGAGTGATCCCTGAGCACAAAGCTGGGAATGGCCCAAAATAATGAAAAATAAAAATGAAAAATGACAGTAAGTCTTTTTTGGTAATTGTAGAAAATTTGCAACTTTTCTGTAAGTCTGAAAACATTTTGAACACTTTTGTTTCTTGAATCACTCCCACTGGTGCTTAGGGGGCCACTCCCTGCTCTATGGTCAGGGGTTACTCCAGGGTTACTGAGGACCATCCAGTAGGGGGGTTAATCCTGGGCCTCCTGCAAGAAAAGCACACACTCGGCCCACTGAGCTATCTCTCTGGCCCCTCAAATGTTTTCAAAATGTAAAAACACACCTATTCTTTTTTCTGTATATCCAACCCAGTAAGCTTCATAGCAGTGACTCAGTTTCATCAAGATGGCACCTGATAAACTCCACATAATCCCAGAAAACAGCCTAGTTTTCTTCTCATGAAAGTTGACAAAAGCTGATTCAAAAATCTGTCTAGAAACAGGAGCTGGAGCGATAGAACAGAAGGTAGAGTGTTTGCCTTGCACACGACCAACCCAGGTTCAATTCCCAGCATCCCATATGGTCCCCTGAGCACCGCGAGAAGTAATTCCTGAGTACAGAGCCAGGAGTAACCCCTGGGCATTGCCAGGTGTGAACCAAAAAGGAAAAAAAAATTGTCTAGAAGCAAAAAGCACCAAAATAGCTGACCAATTTTTTGTAGTTGTTGTTGTTGCTGCTGTCTATATCATACAGAACTGTTTATTCTGCTGTTTACAATACAAAGACACAGGGAAATGTTATTGTTGCACTATATATATATATGTATGTGTGTGTGTGTATATATATATATATATATATAGTGGAGGGGGTCAGTGCATTGAAACTGTCCATTAGGTTTGTTTTGCCAGATGTCTTGCCATTTAGAATACAAACTATAAACAAAGCAGTTCCTGGGACTTGTACTTTATTTTGTCGATCCCATCTGAATCCCTTATTTGTGCCCTAACAAGCTTCATTTATACAACAAAGCTTTTAAAAAGAATAAATTACAAGATGAAAGGATCTGCCCTTCAGGAAGACAAAACTAAAATAATTAAGAGAGAATTAGCACAAGGATAAACAAATTGACCAATGGAACAAAACAAAAAGGGCTTTGACAGAAACATCATATATGAAAGAAATGGCTTTGCAAATCTGTAGGAAGATTATCTTTCCTCACGAGCAGCTAGGAGACTTGGGGTTTCATATGAAAAAAGAGAAATAGGGTTACTATCTTACCCTCTTCAAACAAATTAATTCTCCTTTTATGAAGAACAAATATAAATGACAAAAATTCCTAACTTTTAGAAGAAAATATAGTATTTTTATGATCTCTGAGAAATTTTTATTTGCTTAGGACATCCAAGTCCTAAGGGAAAATAGCAATATGTTCAGTACCTTAAACTTAAGTCAACCATGAGAAATCAAAAGGAGGGGCCGGAGAGATAAGACAGCAGATAAGGCGCTTGACTTGCATCCGCCAACCTCGGTTCTGCCCCAGTACCTGATATCATCCTCTGGATCCTCTGATCATTGCCCAGAATGACTCCAGAGCCAGAGTCAGGGACAAGCCCTGAGCAGAGCTGGGTGTGATCCAACAACAAAAAACAAAAGAGAAAGAAAAGAAATCACAAGGAAGGGATGGAGAGATAGTAAAGCAGGTAAGACTTCTGCCTTAAATGTGGTCAAGCCACTTTGGTCCTTGATACTACATATCCCTGGATCCCTGAGCACAGAGGCAGGAGTACAGCTGGGTGCGGCCCATAATAAAACAAACATGATTCTAGCAGCAGACAACACATCTGAATACAGGAGGTCTGGGCTTGATCCCTGGCACCCATGCTGCCCTGAGCACCACCTGACCACCACGTGTGTGACTCAAAAACACAACACAAAAACAAAATAAATCATAAGGAGGGGTAGGGAGGTTGCTCGACAGGCCGGAGCACATGCTTTGCATGCAAGAACCCCAAGTTCAATCCCTAGCATGCATGCATATGAATAATGAGTTAAGCCACCAATCTGGAGAGTCACACCTGCATTACACACGAGGGTAAACACCAGAAATAAAATGAAAACACAAATGCATACAAACTCGTAGACAAAGAATGAACTATTCAATATAAACATGGGTAAAAGACACAAATCAGCACTTTACAGAAACAACTGTCAATTGCACAATATCAATATGTACTAAATATAATACATGTATAGTAAAACATAGTATGACAAGGTAAACATACCACAAATATATAGAGAGAGTATATATATACATAGAGAGAGGAGTGTACCATGTCACACACACACTAGAGTTAGCCTCAAATTAAAGTAGGACAAATCACTGGACGGAGGAGCAGCGAAGCTACCGGGGAGCGTGAGCTTGTACAAGCACAGTGGCGCTCTACAGGGCAGCACTGAATTAACAGCCAAAGAAATGTGGTCCCTTTATACAAACAAGCATGTGTCATAAAGGAGACTTTCGAGTGTGCGAAGAAATAGAAAAAACTTGTTTTTTTCTCAGGGGAGAAAAGGAGCGTCGAGCCATACACCCCACTGTGTTCAGGGGTCACCTCTGGCCATGCTCAAAGGACCATATGTGGTGCTTGGAATCAAAATTAGGGTCAGCCACGTGCAAGGCAAGTGAATAAACCCTTGTATTATTATCTCTCCAGCATCCTCGAAAATTATTTTATTTGTCTTGGGGCCACACCCAGCTATGCTCAGAGATCACTTCTGGTGGTAGTGCTCAGGAGAAGCTCTGTGTCACCAGGGATTAAACCAGGCTGTGACAGTGCAGGGCAAGAGCCTTACCTGCTGTCCTAGCTCTCCAACCCAAGAAAAACTTTTTTTTTTTTTGCTTTTTGAGTCACACCTGGTGTTGCACAGGGGTTCCTCCTGGCTCTGCACTCAGGAGTTACTCCTGGCGGTGCTCAGGGGACCATATGGGATGCTGGGAATTGAACCCGGGTCGGCCCCGTGCAAGGCAAACACCCTACCCGCTGTGCTATCTCTCCAGCCCCAGAAAAACATTCTTGAAGCAACTGAAAACTATTTTTATATCCTTTACTAAAATAATGGTTTGATAAATGCTATTTGTGGAATGCTCATACTCTAGAGGAGCAGAGAAAATTAATGAGTTAGAACAATTAATAATAAGATGGATTTATACAACTTGAAATCATTTGAGGTATACATGGATATGGAAGGCTAGAAATATTACGATAGCTCTCATAAGTTAATAGAATATGGTGTTAGATGGATATACGCAGTAAAGATATGAAAACGTACAGGATGACAAGCAAGAGGGAAGGCAGTGATCTTGGAACGGAGGGAGAAAAGTGACCATCAGGCAGAACGCGTGTAATTACAAATCTATACTGGGTATTAACTTGCTTGGTAGGCAAGTAATCTTTTGAATGCCTGAAATAGCTTGTTTAAAAAGAGACCAGCTTTCCTATTCAGCGTCACACCACTTATTTGATTTCCTGAAATGTGCAAGAGAAACCAAAATTGAAATAGCACAAACCCCAGTGACTTTGTCATTTAGCAATCACGGGACTGAAACTTGAAGAGTCTGTCTACTGAGAGTGAACCAGCAGGAAAAGGAAGGGTCAGGCTCCATCCTGGATCCCATAACAAGACCAACATTCGGAGTCAGGGAATTCCCACTATCCCATAAAAGTGACTGGCTTTCCCCCTAAGTGTTCTGAAGTCCTCAGGCCAAAGTCACTTTGTAATTAAGCCATCAAATGAAAACGTTGTGTCTCAGATATATAATCCAAGAAAAAGTCCTCTCATTCCTGTCCTTCCCTGGCTGGCGTGGCTGCTTAAAGCCAAAGTGGAAGGCAGTACCCCGAATTCCACAAGCCCACCTTTCCTGCACCCCTTCCAGTCGTGTCCTTGGCCCTTCTATTGGTTACCGCTAGCTCTCAGGCATCAAATGCTGACTTCCTGTTCCCCTTTACTGAGCCCTGGAGACTTGGAACTGGGAGACCTTTGAAGGAAAGTACAAAGCCAGGAAAATACAGAATGGAGACAGCTATATTTTCCAAAGGAAAGCGAATCTCCGCACAGTTGTAATAACTGTTCAGACTTTCCTGTCAGCAGCTGACATAAAGTAGCAGTTCAGACAGGGGACCAAATTATTTGTAGGTCAGTGAAGCTGTCAACAGTTAAAATTCAGTTTCAGTGGGCAGAGGTGGTTGAGAACCGGTTCTGGATGTTGACATGGTGATCCTGGCTTATTCCAGGGCCACAGAGATAGCTCAAAGCGGTGAGTGCCTGAATGTTTTGCTTGGGGTAGCCCTGAGCACCACCTGGTATGGCCCCCAAACAAACAAACAAACAAACAAACAAACCCCCCATAATCCTGTCTTCTAAACTAAGTATCTCTGGCCTTTCCTTTATACCCTCCTGGAGAGCAGATGGGTGATGGGTCCCTTTCCCATTCTGCTAAAAACTTTCACTCTAAAATCTGAATACAGCGGGACTAGGAAAATAGCTCAAGGGACAGGAGGCCCTATTTGACCCCCATCTGCGCATACTGCCAGGAGCAAACCCCAAGACAGAAGTCATCCCTGAGCACTGCCGGGTGTGGCCTAAGAAAAGTAGATGGGGAAGCAGCAAAAGTACAGCAGTTTGGGGCGTTTATCTTGCCCATGGCCAACCCAGGTTAGATCCCCGGCAGACCATATGGTCCCCACCACCACCAGTACCACCACAGCCCCACAGAATGGGAAGAAGTAATTCCTGAGCTCAGAGCCAGGAGTAACCCCTGTGCATCGATGAATTGACTCTTTGTAAAGAATTCCCATGGTAATTCCAGAGTTCTCTCTGGGCAGCCCAGTCATTCTCAGTTGGGAAAGCTGAGTCTCTGCTGGAAATGGCCTCAGGCCCCATGACCCTCGGCCTCAGACTCCCGACCCTTCACACTGCAAGGGTGTTGTGGTGATCAGTCATGCTGAAACTCAGAGCCCCTGGTTGCACTCCAGCAGCTGGGCCAGACCCGCCTCCCGCTGCATCCTGCTCTCCCGCGCTCAGGGCTTGCTGTCAGCATGGAAAACACCAGAGTTCAGAGATGGCGGCCTCTGGTGATGTTCCACCAAGGGATTTATCACCCGCAACCTACTCAAATACCTCCCCCAAAAGCTACCAAAAATTCCCCCAGTGAGAAATGCTATTATGAGAAGGAGTGGCTGCTTTGTGACTCACACTGTTTCATTAAAAAGAATTTTTTTCAAACAAATTTCAGTAGAAGATTCCAAAGGTTTTCCAAAGCCACAGCAAAAACAGAACAGCTCATAATACTATTTCGCAAAGGGCTGCTACTTCATAGGAGATGCCGGTACCTCCAAACTCAGGCGATGCTTCGATTCATCTCTCATGTTGCACGTGGCCGCCGGGCAGAAAGGGGGTCGGAAACATGCAAGCTAGACACTGTCAGCAAGACTGGTTCACGGGCTCTGGAGACAGAAAGCAGTGAGCCTGCAGGCCAGCCGTGTCACAGCTCTTAAGGCCTGGCCTTGGGTCTCCAGTGTGGCTGGCCGCAGAGGCACCCACGTTTCAGCCATATGTGACCAGGGCTGAGGAAAACAAGTCACAGATGACATGCATGGGCATTTGGTAATGTATGTGACAGCAGTGGGCAGTGCTATGACAAAGTTGCTTTGAAAGCTGACCTATGGGGCTGGAAAGATAGCATGGCCGTTAAGGCACTTGCCTCGCACACAGTTAACCTAGGTTTAATCCCTGGCGCCCCATACGGTCCCCCGAGCCCTGCTAGGAGTGATTCCTAAGTGCAGAGCCAGGATTAAGTCCTGAGACTGTGAGGTATGGTCCAAAAACAGGAAGAAGGAAGGAAGGAAGGAAGGAAGGAAGGAAGGAAGGAAGGAAGGAAGGAAGGAAGGAAGGAAGGAAGGAAAGGCAGGCAGGCAGGCCAGACGGTGTAATAACTCTGAAGGTATTAAAAGTATGAAAGCATCTGTGATCTCCCCTGGCACCCCCACATGGTGCCCTGAGCAATACCAGAGATGCAATTCCTGAGCCCACAGCCAACAGTAAACACAGTTAGGTGTAGCAACTAGATAAAAGTAAATAATAAAAAAGTCAAAATACCCACTTTCCAGGACAGAAAACAGTGGGCAAGGCACATGCCCAACCAAGGTTCGATCCTGGTTCCCAAGCCCCACCAGTAATGACCCCTGAAAGCAGAGCCAGGAGTAAGCCCTGAGCACAACTGGGTGTGGCCCAACCCCACCCCACCCTTTCTTCTAAATAGAAACTAATTTATATTTACAGTAAATCAAATACTTTATAGTTTAGGTTGGAATTCACAGAACTCTCCTCAAATCTGATTTTCCAACCTGGCAAGAATTAGGATAAAAGAATTGTAATAGTTCTCACCAAGGAATACTTCCTTCTCCAGGAAAAGAGATCATTTGAGGGGTCGAAGAGATAGTCCAGTGTTAAGGTACTTGCCAACGCCAAAGAGATTTAATCCCCAGCACCACATATGATCTTCTGAGCACTGCTGGGTATGGGCCAAATACCAAAATACAAACCAAAAGGTACTGTACTCATTTCAGAAGGACTCTGGAGGATGATTTACTGGACATACTTTTTGGGGAGAACCAACAAGAAAGCTGGAGCCACTAGTTTAATTCACTAAGACCAAAAAAAATCAACAGACATTCCTAAACAGAAGGTGAGCAGGGGTCATGGCTAAAGCCTGTGCAAGAGTCCCCTGAGCACTGCCAGGTGTGGCCAAAAAACCCAAATTAAAGGAGAGAATGAACAGCGGGAGAAAATATCATCTGTGCAGCAGCCTTACCTGCAAACACCTGTATTTATTTGTTTATATAACAGAGTTGCGGAAAAAGAAGGATTCATTCTTCTACCAGCTGATTCAGACTCTCTCTTAAGGTGTGAGAAGGCAAAGATTCTTAGAACGAACAAAGTAACGTACACCTTCCTTATACAAATATGTTCGGACAGGGGTTAGCTCATCAGCAGAGCTCTGACCTTGCACACTCAGTCGCAACACACATGGCTCTCTGAGAATCCTGGAGCTGACCCTGGTGGCTCCCCCGGAGTGGACCCCTTTAAACTATGCATTCCCGAGGGGCTAGAGTGATAGTACAGTGGGTAGGGCACTTGCTTATTCCCGGCATCCCATATAGTCCCCCCAGAACTGCCAAGAATAATTCTTGAATGCAGAGTCAGGAGTATCCCCTGAGCATCACAGGGTATGGCCCAAATACAAAAAGAAAACAACATACTCCACGCAAGGAAGATAACCCAAAGGGCTGGAGCACATTTCTCGCCTGCGAAGCCCCAAGTTCCAGCTCCAGCACCACAAGGTCCCTAGCACTGGTGGCCCCAGCACTGAGCTATCTGGCTCTCTGGGCCCCGCAACACTGCTTGGAGGCCCCCATCCTCAAATGTATTCCCAGCATCCTACACGGGTCCCGAATACTGGAGGCACCCAATAAAAAGGAGTCAAGAAAATAAATGTTAACTTAATAGAGCGCGCGCGCACGCACACACACACACATATACACAACAAGCAGGACAGGAAAGGGAAAGCTGGCATTTTATTCACATTACTGTTTTTGTTTGATTTTGGTCTTTGGGTCACAACCTGGCCCTTTCTATTATTGGGTTGGGTTTTTGGTGCTTTTTGTTTGTTTGTTTGTTTGCTTTGTGTTTGTTTTGCTGTGCTGGGGTGGAACCCAAGGCCTCATACAAGCAAGGCAAATATTCTCCCATTGAGCTACAGCCCTGGCTCAGCATTCTGTCCTTTTTGTTTGGAGTCATGCCCTTCAGTGCTGAGGAGACCAGGAGGTACCACGGATCAAACCCAGGCCTCCGACATGCAAAGCCGTGTTCAGCCCCAAGAGCTCTCTCCAGTCCGATCCCGTCCACTTGAGAAGCTGGATCCCTCCTGAAGTCTTGGCTTCTCTCGCTGCCTGGCTGGGACTATATGAAAGAGGATGTAACCAGTGAGCCTTTCTGGAGCACAATCAGCCAAAGGCAGCTGTGCTGCAGAGAAATCAGGAGATGACAAGCACAGAAGGCAAAGGGACACGTCCACAATTACCTTCTGTTCCGAACAGCTTCAATTCTTGGGACAAGACAGATTGGCTCAAGAAGATCTGTAGAAGGAAAATGCTGAGCTCCATGTGCAAAAGAAAACATCCAGGGGATGTAGCTCAGCATAGAACATGTGCCTTGCTGCTGCAGATCCCTGGATTCAATCTTCCCAATTTTATTTATTGGTTTAAAAAAAAAAAAAGACTGGGAGACAGATCCAAGGGTCAAAGTGCACACTCTGAGTGCAGAAGCCTTGGGGTCGATTCCCAGCACCATATGATGTCCGCCCCCCCCCCCCCCCCCGCCATTCCCACCCAGGCACTATAAGCCCTACATCTCTTACCCCACTCCAAGAGGCAAAGAAAACATCAAATCAGGAACAGTGCTCTTGCTAGGTGAAATTTATCCAATGGGAAAAATGGGAAAAAAAATGGTAAGGAGTCTGCTTACAAAATATTCAGCTAGTTCAGTCATCGTGAAAATAATGCCGGGGGGCCGGAGAGAGTACAGCAGGCAGGGCGCTTGTTCGCCTTGCATGCATGCAGCCAACACGGGTTCTATCCCCAGCACCCCATATAGCCCCCCAAATCTCTCCAGAAGTGATCTCAGAGTGCAGAGCCAGGAGTAGGCCCTAAGCACAGCCAAGGGTGGCCCAAAACCAACAGCAACAACAAAATGCTAATAACAGTACCCAAAAAAGCATTCATAATTCTTCCTGTCTTGAGGAAAGAAAAGCTAAATCCATGGCAGACTTGAGCCACAAACACAGGCAGGTTCTCTGATGACATTTTCAGAACCATTTGTTACAAACTGAATTCCATAGTGGGGTGCAGCCTTGGGCATTGTTAACAAGCCCCCCAGAGAATGTTGGGCAGAGTCAAGTTGGGCAACCCTTTGAACCATTCACGGAAACTGGGAAAGTTCTTGATTGTATCTGCCTCCTTGTTAGAGACCCAAGAATGTGCTACAAATTCTTATCATGCCTCCTCTGACTCACATTCGGGGACCGGTGATCCCTTCTTCTTCTTCACTCGCCAAAGAGGAAGACTGTGTTCTTAATTCACACAAGTCCAGAGAGAGATCAAGGGAAACAGCCCTAGCACTCTGGAAACTACCCTAGATGCTGATTTTAAGATTAAAATGGGGCTAGGAAGGGCACCCGAGGAGCTGGAGAGCATGCCTGGCAGGAAGGGTTGGGTCCCAGTCAAGTCACAGCCTCCTAGGCATCTGTGAGTAGAGCCCCGCTCACTCAGCAGTAGGGGGTGGCACCTCCCCACTGCACAACCCCTGCCCCCCCCAAAGAAAAGATTCAACTCGATCGTGTTTCTAAGTCATACCGGAGGGTTAGTCTTCCTGGTATTCATTCATCCCAACAACTTACCCCTAGAGCACATCAAAATCAGGGCCCCAGCTGCTGGGTCAAGGACAAATTTGTGTCCTGCTGAGAAACTGTTTCAGAAGCAGGGGCCAGGGAGAGGTTACACACTTCACTTGCGAGAGCCCTTGGGTTTGATGCCCAGAACCCTGGCAGGAGAGGTCCTCTAGACCCCTGGGTGTAGCCACTCCCCCAAACAGATGGTCTGATGAGCTTGGGAATGAAATTCTGGAAACTAGAGGGAAGTTATACACATTCATTCTTCTAAAGGACTGGGAGGTTTGGGGCTCCAGTTTCTAGTGCCTCAGGGAACTGCTGCTGTGAAAAACAATCCTTTCCCAAAGGGAACTAGAGTTGATTCATGTCATTAGGAGAGGGGGGGGGGCGCGCACCTGTCTGACTGCAGCATACAACAGTTCCCTGAGACCCCAGGAGGAAGCACTGAGCTCCACGAATGTGGCCCCAAGCCACCCACCAAAGAATGGTTTGGCTCAGGGTAATCCCTGAGCAATATTGGGGTGTGACTTGACTTAGCAGCAAAAATGCAGAGATATCATAAAACAATACTTTGTGAATAAAACCACCTTTCTTTCTTTCTTTCTTTCTTTCTTTCTTTCTTTCTTTCTTTTCTAGCCAGACATAGCTCAACAGGCTGGACATATGATTAGCATGTAGCAAGTTCAGGTTCAGGCCACACAGCACCCCACGGTTCCCACTAAGCAACAGCTGGAGTGACCTCAGAACACAGAACAGGTATAGACCCTGAGCACTGTCAGGTATGGCTCAAAAACCAAAATTATCTTCTTAACATTTTAATTTTAGAGAAAATAAGTCCTCATGATAATAGATAATAGGGCTGGAGCGACAGCACAGCAGATAGGGCGTTTGCCTTGCACACGGCTGACCCAGGTTCGATTCCTCTACCCCTCTCGGAGAACCTGGCAAGCTACCGAGAGTATCTCGCCCACACGGCAAAGCCTGGCAAGCTACCCGTGACATATTTGATATGCCAAACACAGTAACAACAAATCTCACAATGGAGACGTTACTAGTGCCCGCTCGAGCAAACTGATGAACAATGGGAGGACAGTGCCACAGTGCCACATGATTATAGAGAATCAAACACTCTGCTTTTAAAAAAAGTCTTCAGGGAAGAAGAGATAGTACAGTGGGTAATGCACTTGCCTTGCACACGGCCAATTCCAGTCTGATCTCTGGACCCCATTCCAATTACTGAGCATCACCGAGAGGAGCCCTGAGTGCTGAGCCAGGAGTAAGTCCTGTGCACTGCTGGGTTTGGTCCAAAAACCAGGAAATATTTTTAAGATGCTGGGGGACTGGAGATATAGCACAACAGGTAGGGTGCTTGCCTTGCACATAGCCAACCTGGATTCGATTCCCCAGCATTCCATATGGCCCACTGAGCACCGCCAGCCACGAGTGATTCCTGAGTCCAGAGCCAGAATCAACTCCTGAGCACCGCTGGGTGTGGCCCCAAAACAAGACACTTCCCTTGTATGCAGACTCAGGTTTGATCTCTAGAACCACATAAGGTCCCCTGAGCACCACCAGGAGTGATGCCTGAGCGCAGAGCCAAGAGTAAGCCTCTAGGGGCTGGGCGATAGAACAGCTGTAGGGTGCTTGCCTTGTGTATGGCAGACCTGGGTTTGATCCCTAGAACCTGATATGGTCCTCCAAGTTCACCATGCCTCTTCCCTTCTGAATATAGAGCTAGGAATAAATCCTGAGTACCGCCGAGTGTGGCTGCCCAAAAAAAGAACTCTGGAAGTCAGAGAGATAGTTGAATGAGCTGGAGCACATGCTTTGCATGCAAGACACTTGGGTTCAACCTTCAGCACTATATGTACCCAAGACTTGGTATGGCCCCAAAATAAACTTATTATTTTTTTTTTGCTTTTTTGGGTCACACCCGGCGATGCTCAGGGGTTAGTTACTCCTGGCTCTGCACTCAGGAATCACTCCTGGCAGTGCTCAGGGGACCATATGGGATGCAGGGGATTGAACCCGGGTCAGCCGCGTGAAAGGCAAACACTCTACCTGTTGTGCTATTACTCTGGCCCCAAACTAAAAAAAATTAAAGAAAAAAAAGAAGAATTTCTGTGAAGACTTACAAACATCCATCAGGCACATGGAAAAAAAAATCATTATCACTCATTTTCTGAGAAATGTAACTCACAATACCAAATGATAGCATATCACACCATGAGAATCATTATATCAATAAGGCAGAAAGACTACAAGTACCAGTGGGGATATAGAGAAAAAGGAACCACTGAATGCTGCTGGTCAAATGTAAACTAGCCCAACTCCTATAGAAAACAGTATGGAAATTTCTCAAAATATTAAAATAGGTCTACCACATGATCCAAGAATTCCGCTCTGGACCAGAGAGATAGTACAGCAGGTAGGGATCTTGCACACACTGTCCCTGGTTCAATCCCCAGCATCCCATATGGTCCCTGAAGCACTGCCAGGAGTAATTTCTGAGCACAGAGCCAACAGTAACCCCTGAGCATCACTAGGTGTGAACTGAGAAAAAAAAAAGTTTTAAAGAAAAGAATTCCACTCCTATATTCAACTCAAACAAAAGAAATGATCTCTGTAGTTCCAAGCTATGGAAAGAATCCAAGTGCTCATGGAGTGATGGGTGAAGACAGATGTATAATGGAATATACTTTAGCCATAGAAGCCGAAGCCTTGCTCTCTGCTACAATATGGACGGAACTGAAGGGACTGAGCTTAAGCAAAACAAGGTCAGCAGAAGAAAAATGAACACTGGAAATCTCACTCATCTGTGACATACAAAGAAACAAAGGAAAAGACCAGACAAAGCCACATGAAAACCCAGCCCTCGATTCTGAGCAGAACTGAGGTTATCAAGAGAGCAGGGGAAAGAGAGCGAAGGAGGAGGCGAGCAAAGGAAGGCAATAGTGGGATACTGTTACTTGGGTGGTAGGTATGCTGTAGTGACATTTTGCAACAATGTTAAACTGCAACCCTAAATTGAAAATGGTATTGGAAGCCAAAATTATCTCAATTTTTTAAAACTTAAACACACATACACACACACACGACTCTTGGGCAGGAGCGGTAGTACACCAGATAGGGCATTTGCCTTGCACATGGTCAACCCAGGTTCACCTTATGTGTTACCCTGAGCCTGCCAGGAGTCATCCTTGAGCACAGAGCCAGAAGTAAGCCTTTCACACTGCTGGGTGTGGCCTCCTGAAAACAAAAAAACAAGTATGATTCTCAAAGTGGACCTTAAAAACAAAAACACCGGGGTTGGAGAGATAGCACAGCAGGTAAGGCATTTGCCCTGCACGCGTCCAACCCGGGTTCGATTCCTAGCATCCCATATAGGGTCCCCTGAGCACCGCCAGGAGTACCCCTGTGCATTGCTGGGTGTGACCCAAAAAGAAAAACAAAAACAAAAACACTATACTTTGGCAGGCCAGGAGATCATCCTGCTCCCTGGAGACCACAGAACGTTTTCACTTCTTCAGAAACCACAGAAAGCATCAGCCCCACAAGCATATCTAAGATGAGGCAGAGGCCTTCTGGGCCACTGGGTAGGGATAGATACTTTCCCTAACCTAATGCTCAAGTAAACTCAAAGACATGGGGATGGGGGAGGGGGGAACAGGGAAGAGATAATATAGCAGATACAGCACTTGCTTTGCACACGGCAGACCCAGTTTCAATCCCCAGCACCCCATATAGTCCCCCAAGAATGACCCCTGCAATGGGTGTGATCCAACTTTCCCCTCCCCTCAAAAAAAGCGAGAAGTGGGGCCAGAAGTATGGCTCAGTGGTAGAGCAAATGCCTCCACTCGCGAGGCTCTGTGTTCCATCCCCATCACTGGAAAAAAGGTCACCTCATGTATGTCAGCTTCAGATGATGGCATGGTGACAATGGAGAACAGTTTGGATTTTTCTTAATATACATGTGGACAAATCCATATGGCCAGGAAGTCAGTGAAATCCTCAATAACCTTTCATTTTCAATATGACACAGAAAATAACCACCACCACCATCCCGAACACACATACACAGTGGATCCTTTGTGTTTTCCGCTAAAATCTAGAAATTAATATTCTAAGCTAAACAAAACAAACAACACAGAATGACCAAACCTCCAAGATATCATCCAAGCAACCAGCAGAAGTTAAATACTTCGACTTGTGTGTGTGTGTTGGTGGGGGAGGTACTGAGGGTCGAACTCAGGGCGTCACACATGGCGGGTAAATGTGTGACTCAGGCCCAATAAACTTAAATGTGGAATGGAAGGGACACTCATTCTGAACCCACAAAGCGACCTTCTCAATAGCACACATTATCATGAATGGTTCACCAATATAGTTCAGCTTGCAGTAGAGAGCATGAGTTTCCACATTGGGGACACATTCCACAGTTCTAAACCTCTCTGCCCAGCAAATTCTAGGAGGCCAGGGCTGAGGAGATGGCTCAGGGCTATGCCTTGCACGCACCAAGGCATCATGTCCACAGGAGCACCACAGGAGCACCACAAGTGCACACCCACGGAACCCAGCCCAGCCACACTGCTGAGCCTTAATACTCACACTGCTGAGCCTTAATACTGTTCTGGTGGGGAGGGGGAGGGAGGGCAGAGTATTGCTGCAAGTGACTCTCAGATTCCCTGAGTAGCGTTTGGAAGCATCCGGCCAAAACACACATATTTTGTGTTGACCATGTGGAAGAGAACTCTAAACAGTGGCTTTCATTATGCATGGTCAGCTGCTGTCATAGAATATCTCACGAGACCCTCATAGACAAGCTCACACGGTAAGCAGGACATTGTCTCCATCTTACAGGTGACATAATGGTGACTGGCTAAAATGACTTCCTTTGCAGTAACCCCTGGGGAGAGAGCTCAGGGCTCTTGCATGCGTGAGCCTCTCAGGCATGCATCTCTGGCACCACAATAAATAAACAAATAACAAATGACTCACTTTCCCAAGGTCCCAGGCCAGGCAGTTGATCTGAAGCCCAGGAGGGAGCTGAGCCTGGCCCTCAGGGCTCTCAGCTAGTGTGGCACCCAGGACAGCCCCTGACACCCTCAGGTTCCAGGGTGACGCCCAGACTCTGGCCCTGCAGGCTGGTTTCCATTCCAACTTAACTGCCTGTTTAGCTACCTGACCCAGTGTGGACTCCTTAATCCCAGTGCCCCAAAATCAGTTTCCTGGAGAAGAGGAATAGTCTGACCTCATTAAGTGAGATTAAATGAGATAGACACGAGGCACTCAAATTCAATCCTACTACAAATTGTCTGCATCAGACACACAGTACAAAGTCACACTAGTCATTAAGAGAATCCTGCTCTTAAGTTTAAGAGCTTAAAACTTAGTTCAGCTAAATCTGAAAAGGAATTAGGTTTTGCTCGTCTAAATTTGGGGCCACACCTAGCTGTGCTCAGGGCTTACGCCTGGATCTGTGCTCAGGAAACAATATGTGGTTTTGGGGACTGAACTTGGGTTGACCATGTGCAAAGCCAGTACCCATCTCTCCAGCCCCAAAAGGAAAGAGATTTTAAAAAGACAGTTGTGTTGAAGTGTTATTAAGATACAAATGAGTGACGGTGTGGCAAAAAGGAGGGACCTCCCTACTGATCCCTGTGAAGAATAAAGCTGAGCCCCAAGGGGGCTTAGAATTCAAAGGAATTCTCCAGAAATAGGAAACAAAACAACATTCGAGGGACAGGGAAGAGGCAACTGAGGGTCTCAGTTCGAGGGTCTCAGTTCAGGGAAGAGAGGGAACCTGGGCACTGAGAGAAGGGAAGTGTTACTTCAGGGAACCTTCAAAGGATCTGAGCAACAATTTTTATAGGCTGGTTGCTAGAGATCACTGCACCTATTCTTGTAATCTTTGTTTTTTTAAGATGGGGGACGGGGCACCCGTAAGCAGAGCTCTGGGCTCTGGGAATGGCCAGCAATTCTCAGATGGCTCAATGCTCAGGCCCAGCTGTGCTGGGGCCCCCATGGCAAACCCTGGGGAGTGCTCTGGGAAAAAACCCAGAGCCCCTGCATGCCAGGTATGCCTTTGACTCCTTAAACTACTCACTGGCCCCATCACAGCTATCCTTAAAATAACGAAGTAAGCCTTGAGAGGATGTGTCTCCCCCAAGGTCATAGCCCCTCGGAGGAGCTGGGAACCCACAGTCTACCTCTGAACACACCGGCTCACTCCCTTTGGGGAGGCCAGTGCACGCAGAACTTCCCTCTTCCTTTGCTTCACAGTGGCTTTCTATGCTCGTGAAGAGTGACAAAAGTACCTTGAAAATATAAGCAACAAACATCACCACATCAGCTCCAGGCATCTGGCCAACTGGACACGAAATTCTTACCCTTTGACTCGCAGGACACCAGAGCAAAAACCTTACTCAAAGGCTACAACATAGAAATTTATCTTCTTAAAGCAATGATCAAGAGAAAAAGGAAAAAGGAGAATCCCATGGCCTGCTCCGTAGGGGAGATGGAATCACCATTACAACAGACTGGAAATACGAAGGGCCAAATCAATGATTAACTGTACACAGGAAAATCTAATTTCATTTCTTGGATAGAACAAATCCCAAGATGGAGCAATAGTACAGAGGTAGGGCACTTGCCTTGCACACGGCTGACCTGAGTTTGATCCTCAGCACCCCATCAGGTCCCCCAATCCCTGAGCACAGAACCAGAAGTAAGCCTTGAGCACTGTTGGGTGTGACCCAAATTAAAAAGGAAGAAGAAATCCCTATGTCAGAAGTTCACATTAAGGGTGTTGCCACCCTCCCCCACCAAGAATATCTGGAAATGCACAGAAAGTAGAGGGCAGACTAGTTATAATCAATGTCCTGCACAGACAGAATTGTCCTATAAAGTGTGTATATATATGTATATATATGTGTATATATATGTATATATATATGGAGGCCAGAGCAATAGTACAATAGTAGGATGTTCACCTTGCATGCAACTGACCCAGGTTCGATCCCCAGCATTCCAGAGGGTTCCACAAGCACCTCCTGGGTGCAAGACCAGGAATAACCCCTGAGCATCACCAGGTGTAGCCCAAAAAACATTAGTTCAATCATAAATCATGTGTGTGTATATGTGTATATACACATATAAAACTTGGGGACAGGAGTTTGGGCAACAGCTGTCAGTAGCTCAATGGCTACTTCTGGCCCTGTGCTCAGAGATCACTCCTGGCAGTGTCTGGCTGACCATATGCAGTGTGAGGAAGCAAACTCAAATGATGTAAGACGCTTTACCCCTGTATTCTCTTCACCCCCTAAAGAATATATACATTAACTGCACGTGCACGCACACACACAGACACAAACCCCATTTTTTCTTTTTGGGGGGGTAGTTCCTGGAGCCTAGTCCTGGTTCAACAGAGGGTTGCTACAAGCAGTACTCAGGGGACTTGGAGATCAAACCCAGGACTCCTGCATGGAAGGCTCGTGGTCCCGTCCCACTGTGCTATCTTCCCAGCCCCTAGAAACACATTGGATACCCCTCCCTAGAGGATGAACAGGCTCCAGTGTTTCACTTTCCATGACTCACTGGCTCACTCTGCCATCAACACAACTGGAAGGGGGGAAAACATTTAATAACTAATGAGCTTTGAGAACTGAGGAAATCTGAAATTTTTTTAGTCCAATCACAAATCATGGCATGGGATCTTGCAGTAAAGTAAGAATAAAGACGTTTCTGGACTGGAGAGATAGTACATCGGGTATGGTGCTTGTCTTGCATGTAGCTGACCAGGGTTCAATCCCCCCCCCGGCACCTTATATGGTCTCCCAAGCACTGCCAGGAGTGATCCCTAAGCATACAGACAGGAGTAAGGTTTGAGCACCGCCAGGTATGGCCTGAAAACAAAACAAAAGAAATTCTAATAAGAGACAAACTTAAATGTTAATGCCTAACATGCATGAGATCCTACATTCAGTTCCCAGCATCGGGAGAAAAAATTAACAAAAAGAGAGCTCTTTCTGTAGACAAGCCTTTATGGGATTACATTTGGTTTGTAACAAACACAACTCAGTGATTTTACAGAGAACTCTTTAAACTTTCACTTTAAAATCAGATACTAAGGACAGTTCTTTTAAAAACTTAACCACATCATCTCAAATAGCTGATTCTTCTTAAACCAATTTTTGTAAGAAAGAATAGTCTTATGATGTCCAAAGTGAACCAAATGACTGAAAGTGCCAGAGACAGTCAAGCCTCCCTCCTGTCTCTTTCAGGAGAGATATCCAATGCAGATCAGAGAAGTTCCAAATGTTATCTAGTGGTCTGTTCAAGGATTAAAATGTCACCCTAACAATTCAAAAGGCAGCACTAAGAGGACTCTAAGTTAAAAAAACAAAAAGCAGACCATTTCCAGAAATAAAGAGATCTAAAAAAAAACCCTACCATATTTCACAACACCTAGAGCAGTGATGCAACAGATAAAATCCCTGTAAGCAACCTTTCTCCTATCCAACATTTAAATTTTCTCAACTCTCTCTCTCAAAAGGTTCTGACTTGTCTCCAACTGCTCAATTAGCAAAAGGAGAGGCCTCACACCCCTTTTGACCAGTGAAGCCTAACCTGGCTTCTCGGGTTAGCTGAGCAGACAGACCTGTTTTCTCCCAGAAGCTCTGCCAGCCAGAGACTGGGAAATCGACTTTCAGCTTTTTACTGACCAGTCCCCAGGAGTTCACAAAACGAATTCACCCAGATTCTTTGAATCCCCTTCCGGTCATGTGCTACCTCTTGTTACCAAAAGGTACAGACTGCTGGGAGGACCGGATCAAGATCTTAGCATGGAAGGGGATGGATTTGGAAGAGGAAAAAGATGGAGGGAAGAGTGAGCCAAGCCTACTGCAAGCATGCAGCGAGCTTCCGGGGCCCTGGTCCTTCAAGGCCTCCCAGGGAGGCTGCGGGCTGGGCCTTCCTCTCATCCGGCCACACCTGTCTCTGCCAGGGGCCTCCTTGCTGCTCCATTTTAAACCATCCAAGCCCATCTCCAGCCAGGTGGCCACACCGGGCGCCTCCGTCTGGGTGGAAGCCCCCATCAGGGAGCCCCACTGGCTCCCCATTCTCTTCGCACACACTCTGGGTGGCAGCGCTCGGTAAACCGGACCCCCACCCCCACACGCCGTGCCCTCCCTCCGGGGAACGGCGAGGCGGGGACACCGCAGCAGTGACAGACGACGGGGCTGGTGGCGACCGGCTGGTGGCCACGAACGACCCCCTCCCCCCGAGGGGCGGCGGGCGCCCACCCGGGGGGACTCGGCGCTGCCCATCCACAAGTGAGCCCACGCCCGAGCCCCAGGGCGCCCGCCGGCCGCGTCCCACCCCCCCCCCACCCCAACCCCCGACCCCGCGCCGCGGGCACTCCCCGCGCCCGCCGACTCACCGCTGTGCGAGCTGAACCACCTGGGCGCGATGTGCAGAGGTAGAGCATCCGCCAGCGAGGCTCGGGAGCCCAGGTACAGCATCCCGTCTCTATGGTGACCGCCGCCCGTCTCCGGGTAACCATTGCCGTGGGCATAGGTGGCGTCGGACGCCGACCCCCCGCCGCCGGGCGCCCGCTCCGAGTCGCCGGGGCCCCGGGAGGCGGGGGTGTAGAGGCCAAAGGGCACCCCTCCGGCCGTGCCGGGGTCCATGCCCATGCCGGCCACCGAGCTGACCGACCGGCTGCGCAGCCCCATGGCCCCGCCGCCCGCCCGGTAGTGCCCGAAGTGGGGCGCCCCTCCCGGCGGCGGCACGGCGCTGTCATCGGTGGAGACCCCCGGGAAGGGGCCCCGCGAGCGGGCCGCCGTGCTCTGCTTGCCCCCCATGCTCGCCCGGGCCCCGCTGGGGCGGGAACGCGGAGGCCGAGCCCCTCCCCCCCGACCCCTCACTCAGCAGCCGGGGGAGGGCTGGGCGAGCATGCGGGGGGGGGCGCGCGAAGAGCGGCCGAAAACGCTTCGCAGGGCCGCGCGGGGGGCGGCCCGAGGGCGAAGGCCCGGGAAAAGCCAAGGAAAAAAATAATAATAATAATAATAAAATCTCCGGGCGGAAGCGGCGGGCGGAGCGGCCCGGCTAGGGCTGGCGGCGGCCGCGCGCGGCCACACGCATGTTCCCCTCAGGCCGCCCCCGGGCCCCGCGCCGGAGCCGCAGGGAGGCGGGCGGGCGCGCGCGGGGAGGCGCCCGGCCAGGCCCTGCGCGGCCGCGTCCCCCGCTCAGGGCGCCGCCACCCTGCCGGCCTCGGCGGCCCGCGGTCCCGTCGCGTCGCGCTCTCGCCCCGGCCGCGCCGCCCCGCTCGCTCCCGGGCTGCGCTCGCCGGCGCTCCCCGCCGCCGTGCAGACAATGGAGGGCGGCAGAGCGCAGGCGCGGCCCGCGCCCCCTCCCCTCCCCCCGCCGCCTTAACCCCTTCGCGGCCCCTGCGGCGCGCGCCCGCCGCCGACGCCCAAGGAGGTCCCCACCCACCGGGCCGCCCGCTCGCCGGCGGCCGCCGCCCCGGAGGGGCTTCCGCGGAGCGGGCGTCGGGGAAGTCCCCGCCGCGGGGTGGGGCGGGGGGAGGCCGGGGGGCTGATGGTTCGGGAGGGAGGCGGGAGTGGGGGGGAGCAGCGCGAAGCACCTGGTGGGGGAGGGGCGCCGTGGTTCCTGGGGGAGGGGAGGAAACACCGGGAAGAACGAAAATTCCCCGAGACGCCTACCTGGCTCCGAGGGACGCGGTCACGCTCCCCTCCCGGCACAAATTTGCCCCCACAGCACCCTCTGGTGGACGTGCTGTCCGCTCTTTGGGGTTCTCTCTCCATCCAGAGACCCTCACTCAGATCAGAGGACTTAGCCGCCGTGGGGGGATTTCTAGCACTTGGTGGTGAAACGGGGCACCCGGGCACTGACGATTCTGAATTTTACTGACAGTAAGTAGATCAGAACTCCCTGCTGGGGCTTAAGCAGGTGGGTAGCATTCCTCAGCTCAAGCGTAGCACTAAAGACCCTTAGAGGTACCAAGGGGGAGAGTACGGAGTAATGCAGCTAGAAGGGATTTCACCTTTTTCTTTTTCTTTTTTTTAGGTGCCGCGGACGTTATCTTGCGTCTCACTCTTGCAAGGCAAGTATCATCTACCGCTGACCTGCGCGTTCCAGCCCCTTGATTTTCCAGATGTGGGTGCTCCCAAGCAGTGCTGGGGACTAACTACTTCCAGCAATCTACCGGCAGGGTGGATGGTACAAAGCTGGTGATTCAGCAAGACTCAGCCCCACCAAGGTGCTGGGCATCACCAGAGCCACCTCAGATGTCCACTCACACACACACACACACACACACACACACTTGTACAGGAGGACGAGGGATGTGGCTCAGTGGTAGGCCCTGAATTTGACATCTGAAAACAAATTCTAGGGGGACAGAATGATAATGCAACAAGTAGGGCACTTGCCTTGCAAGCAGCATCCCATATGGTTGGCATCCTCCCCCACTTGCCTGCCCCACCATGCACAGCCAGGAGTAATTCCTGAGTGTAGAGCCAGGAGTAACCCCTTGGAACAGCCAGGTGTGGCCCAATAAAAACAAAAACAAAAAGCCACAACAAATTTTTAAAAATTCGTGCAAGAATATTCACGGTAGTATTAGTTAAAATAGAAAGAAAGGAGCGAGGGAGAGGACTTGAAGGACTGGAGCCCCAGCTTTCGTCCCCGGTACAGCATGGTCCCCAAACCCACCCAAAGGACTGAGCCAGGACTGAGTCCTGAGCACCAAGCTAAAGTACCCCTAAGCACTGCCAGGTGTGGCTCATACAGATCAAACAAAAGAAAAGAAACAGCCCAAATATCCATCAAGTGGTGAATGAAAGAAACAAATGTGGCACACTATGCAGTAGACTGTTAGTCTTAAAAGAAACAGAGTGCTGATGCTTGGTGATAACTTGCTTCAACGTGAACCAACCTTGGGAACCATACAAGAACAAAAAGGTAATCATAATGTCTTACAACTATGAAGCCCTGGAAAACAAAATCAATCCAAATAGTTCACATATTGAGTAAGTCACTTGACAGAAGTATACAGAAAAAAGTCCATTGATTCAGAAAGGTTAATGGTAACCAGAGTCTTGGAGGAGCAGAGATTGGAGAGTGACTGCACTGCTAATGGTTCATTTTATTTTATTTTATTTTTATTTTTTGGCTGAGGAGGGTTGAGCCACATCCAGTGGTGCTCAGCATCTATTCCTGGCTCTGTGCTCAAAGATCACTCCTGATCATGCTCTGGGGACCATATGTGGTACTGGGGCTCAAACCAGGGTTGGCCTCATGTAGGACAAGCACTGTAATTCCTTTCCTCTCTGACCCCATATTTTCATTTCTTTTTTGGGGGGATAGTACCACTCTTGTTGCTTGGGGACTATTTCTGGTGATGCTCAGGAGAACATACAGTACCAGGGATCAAACCTGGGGCTCCCATCTGTTTCAGCCCTTTGAGCCATCTTCTCCTGGCCTTTTATTTGTACTCACTCCATTTTTATTAGGGGCCTCTCAAGCACTGCTCCAGTGGCTCAGGGGTCACACCTGACGCTATTGGGCCGACCAGGCTGGTCTATTTAGTTCAGTGGTACCCAGTGGCACCAAGGGAGCACCCAGAAGTTCTGGGGTCAGGGAAAACTAGATGCACTTCTGGGACAAAACTCGGGTCCTGATACATGTGAGGCATGCACCCCTAACTCCTGAGCTATCTCCCCAGCCCCCTGGATTTGCTTTTTATTTTTTTAATTTTTTTTGCTTTTTGGGTCACACCTGGCAATGCACAGGGGTTATTCCTGGCTCTGCACTCAGGAGTTACTCCTGGCGGTGCTCAGGGGACCATATGGGATGCTGGGAATCGAACCCAGGTTGGCTGCATGCAAGGCAAATGCCCTACCCGCTGTGCTATCTCTCCAGCCCCTGGATTTGCTTTTTAGAGTTGAAAATATTCTAGAATTAGATTATGGTAGTAGTAATGGTTGTAAATATGACCAACCCCTCTGAATTGAATATTTAAACAAGTGAATTATAGTGCAATATTCAATATGCCAAAAACAGTAACAATAACAGGTCTCATTTCCCCGACCTTGAAAGAGCCTCCAATATGGCAGCGTTGGGAAAGACGAGTAAGTAGAGGCAGCTAAAATCTCAGGGCTGGGACAAATGGAGATGTTACTGGTGCCTGCTCAAGTAAAACGATGAAAAATAGGATGACAGTGATACACACATGCGCGCGCACAGGTGCCTGCGTGCACACACATATACGTGTGTACCTGCAGTGGCAATGCAGTATGCTAAGGTAGCCTGGAACAGTGCACAGCAGGCAGCAGACGCTGAGCATCTGTTGAATGAATGGGTGGATGGTAGTGCGCTCAGAGGCACGGTGCTGATGGAAAGGCTGGAAACAGGCACTGACAGCGATTTTAAGCCCAGGTCTGAGATAAGGCAGACAAGGGAGCTGGAAGGGGCGGTAGGCAGAGAACTGTGTTTCAAGAGAACGTTCCAAGCAAAGGGAAGAGTCTTTTTGAAGATGAAAGAGCATGACATTCAACAGAAAGCATGAAAGCCCAGAGAGTTTCATTGGTAGATGGGATCCAACACTAAGGCCCCTCGAGGGGCCAGACAAGAATGGCCCGTGGGTCCCTGTGAGCATATCCTTAGGGACAGAGAGGTGGGGATATTTAATCAATGCCATTATCATTAATAATAGTGTCCAATGATTAATGAGCATAAAAATGACATTTTTCTTTGCTTATCTATTCATAAAGAGAATAGGAAAACATGAAACTACATATTGTAGTCCCAGGGGATGGACATCAGGAACTGCTGAGTAGGTGACAAGATGCATGAGAAATATTTCAGTAGGCTGCATGGGCCTGGGGTTACTCTCCAACACAGCATGTTCCCCTGAGCAACAGCCAGAAGTGGCCCCAAACCCTGATCCCCGAGCATCATGGGGAAAGTCCAAAATAAAAACCAAGAGAAAGATTTCCAATGTCATTGTGTTATAGGGCTTTTTACCTCTTAGTGTTTGAGCTACGCAGAGATAATGGATGGCTGTGTGCTTGGATGATAAATAGATGGATAGATGGGACCATGTACAATATAAACCACATTTGCACAAGGAAGTCACACAGCTAATAGGCCGGAGCTGCACTCCTGTGGCTCACAGTAAACATGTTTATCAAAGACCTTTTGTTTTCACTGTCCACTTTGCAACAGAATAAAAAAAGATTAAAGCTGCTTCACAGCTGTGTTTCTTTGTACACAAGAATCATTGGACAATAAGGTTTGTATTCCAGCATCCAGGTTATCGTGAGCCAGTCTCTCAGTAATCAGCCGAGAGTCTGAACTACAGGAAAGCATCTCCTCTCTAGAAGGTTAGAGGTTCAGCTGCCCTGAAACCCGGGACAAGGTCCTGGTTAGCTCCTGCGCACTTGTGCAGGTCACATTTCCAGGGCGGATTGAAAGTAGGAAACACCTGCACAGGGCTCGTCCCTCACTCAAGAGCTTGGTTCTAACCTTCCCCGTTGCAGAGTGACACAGGTTGGCACCCCAGAGCTCTCCGCCTCAGATGGGAGTCATCGGCTCTTTCGTTGCGTTGAATCTAATATGCGTTTTGTCTGGAGTTTCTCCTGCAGGTTCTTGGTTTGGTTTGGTTTGGTTTGATTGTTGGTTTTGGTGCAGCACTCAGTGGTGATAAGAGCCTAGTCTTGGCTCTGTGCTCAGGGATCACACCTGGCAGTGCTGAGGGGACCAGGTGTGGTGCTATGAATCAAACTGGGTTTGGCCTCGTGGAGGGCCAGCACCTTACCCCCTGGACTGTGTCCGGGAATCTTCTTGGTTAAAGGTAATTATTGTTACAGGCTAGAGAGACAGATAGTAGAGCACTTGCCTTGCATGTGGTTGACCCATGTTCAATCCCTGGCATCTCATATGGCCCCCTGAGCCTACCAGGAGTGATTCCAGATTCCAGAGTGCAAAAGTAGGAGCAATCCCTGAGCACTGCCAGGTGTATCCCCCCCCACCAAAAAAAAAGGAAAGAAAAGAAAAAAGAAATTTAATGAGTCTGGTCAGGGACGTCGCTCAGAGGGTGAGCACACGCCTAGTAGGACAGGACCCTTGGCTTTGAGTCCCAACACTGGCAAATAACAAAATGAATGGGATTGGGGAGGTGTCAAGTTGTGTCATGTGAAATATTTCTTTTTTGTTTGGATTTGGAGACCACATTTGGCAGTTGTCTGGGGCTACTTCGAGCTCTGCTTGGGGCTTCTCCTAGCATTTCTCAGGGGATTGTGGGGTGCCAGGGGTCAAACCAGGGCCCACTTCATGCAAGATATGTAACTTAACCAACCATCATGTCAAGTTGTTTTGAACTTCCTGAAGGCAAGTACAGGAGACCTGAAATGCTTTGGGCTTTGTTGTATTGTGTTTTTTGTCTCCAGGACCCTACTGACTTTGGGCAAGCCAATTCCTGGCTCATCTTCAGCTGTGAACAGGTTAATCAACCACACACCCTCCCACAAGGGCAGTCAGGAGAAAAGGCTGATAAAATCACTTGTCAAAAGAGAGCCTATCAAGATCGCCAAGGCCCAGATTTAAACATCCCAGGAACAATATAAATCCGGGACTCAAAGGTTACAGAAAGCGGGGGTGGGAGACCTGAGAGATAGTGGGCATAGTGCCTGTCTTCCATGTGGTTAACCTGGGTTCAATCCCTGACACTCCATATGAATCCCCTGAGTCCCCCCCTCAGGAGTGATATCTGAGCACACAGCAAGGAGCAACCCGGAGCACCAGCACTGCCAGGTGTGCCCCCCCCCAAAACAAAACAAAAACAAAGTGGAAGAAATGCTTTGCTTTGATTCTCAGAATCCTTGTAACTTGTTACTTCCTTCCTGAGTCTTGAGGGGGAAGAAGGACCTCCCAGCTTTGGACATGCCTTGCTCTCCAAATCAGAAAGTTCCTCCCAAAGTTCTCAGAGCTCCTTACATTTTTTTATAGTTTTGCTTGGAAAGAGGAATGTTACGGGCAGGAGAGCTGGATCAGTGGGCTGAGCACACACTGCATTCAGGAGGCCTGGATTTGATCCTCAACACTGCATGGTTCTCCAGAGCCAGGAGTGCCCCTGTACACTGCTGGGTGTGCCTCCCCCCAAAAAAAAATAATAAAGAAGGAAGAAAAAAATGAAAGGAAGAAGGAAGACAATAGAAACATAAGAGAAATGGGGGGGGGGGGAGAGCAGTAGTAGAGCAGAGGGTAAGGCACTTGCCTTGCACATGGTCCACCCAGGTTGCATCCTCAGCATCCCATATGGTCCCACGTGCGTCGCCAGGAGTAATTTCTGACATCAGAGCCAGGAGTAATCCCGAAGCACTGATGGGTGTGGCCCCAAAAGCAAAACAAACAAACAACAAAAAAAAAACCAAAGCAAGAGTAACAACCAACCAGATGTTTTTAGCACTGGGCTGAACATACAACATGTCCAGCAAGATATTCTGATTGAGAGCAGGGGGCAGGAAGGTAGGGTCCCAAGACACATGGTGTAACTGACTAAGGGCTCAGTGAACTGCACATTCTGCTGAAGAGGAAACAGGGCCAGAAAGATAAAGGATCCTGTTGGAACTCCAAGGTTAGCAGCCGATAAACGCCAGCCAAAGCCTAGGATTTCTGGAGCTGCCTTCCTGCAGCGTGGAGAGCAAGTGACCTTCTGAGACCGTGTTCGGTGATAAGGATGGTGGCCTCACCAGCAAGCTGAACTCTGCTTGACAAGGGGCCCTCGATCCTCAAGGCTGATTCACACCTGATGTTCACGTGTGTCTCTCAGAGACACACAACCGTGCAGACAATGCCAGAAAGATTCGGCTTTAACTCCCAAGAGCCCTCTCTTTCCTGTGACAGAGTGGGAGGGAGACGGAGAGGAAAGTCCTGAGGAGGCAGTTTGAAAGGGGCTTATGTTCCCTCTCTCAAAAATCCAACCAGCCGATTTGCACATTTAAGAAAGAGAACAGAGAGAGAGAACAGAGCGCACCAAGGACTTGAAACCCAAAGTACTTTCTGTGCCTGCGAACCATTTCAGGCAGATTTTGAGAAACAGACAGATATGCTGGGAGCTGGGGAGGGCTGCAAAAGTGCTCAGACAAGGACAGTCCCACTGGTTTCAGGGGGGAACAATTACCGCCTGGTACACAGACCCGCAGTTGAGTTTAGAGCCATGTGTTTCTTTCTGTCACCACCCCAAATTCCATACACAAATTAAAACTCAAACTCCTAAGCAGGGACTATCTCTTCCTTTTCAGGGTCTGTTGCATGCAAAACTCTTACCTACACTGTGCTATTTCTCTGGTCCTAGCAGGGACCTTCTGAAGCAACCCTTTCAACTTTTCCAGCTGTATTTCGCACTACATCCTGCCTTGCGTGCATTGTATGTTATAGCCATAAACCTGATCTTGCTGAAGGTGTGCTTTTATTTATTTATTTATTTATTTATTTATTGCTTTTTGGGTCACACCCAGCATTGCACAGGGGTTGTTCCTGGCTCTGCACTCAGCAATTACTCCTGGTGGTGTTCGGGGGGCCATGTGGGATGCTGGGAATCGAACCCAGGTTGGCTGCGTGGAAGGCAAATGCTCTACCTGCTGTGCTATCTCTCCAACCCCTGAAGTTGTGCTTTTAGCAACAACTAATTGAGCACCTATTATATCCTAGGCAGAAAAAGCAAAGCAGTAATGACATGATGTGTTAGATGAATTAGCCCACTTAGTCCTCTGTGATGGCCTGATTATGCTAAACAACACTTTCTCTTTCGTCCTTCCACCCTTTCTTCCTTTCTTTTCTCTCTCTTTCTCTCTTTCTTGTGTGCTAGAGATGACTCCCAGTTCAGTACTCAGGGGTTGTTCTTTGTAATCCTTAGAGGACCCTGCTATTCTGGGTGTTGAACCCAGGGCTCCAGCATGCAAAGCCCTTGAGCAATCTCCCTGGCCCCGAGACAGCATTCTTTATCTTTCCTTCTACCTGCTTTTGTGCTTGGCTTGCAGGTGGCCTTCTCCCTGACCTTATGAGCCTTTTGGGTCTGGAGACTATATCTGGTAGTTTTCAGGAACTACTTCCAGCTCTGTAAGGGTTGCTCCCGTGATTCTCAGCGGTGCTGAGGATTGAACTTGATCCCCACCCCACCCCCCACCCACCTCGTGCAAAGCATGTGCTATCTATTCCTCCAGCGCTTAGCTGAAGCCTTTTATAAGGGAGAATTGTTAAGGACCTGGTTGCTGGATAACAACCCGTACAGGAATGTGGAGGTTAGGGCTGGAATTTTATTTGGGGGACATGCAACCTCTCTAGTGGTGCAAGAGGCCACCAGGGCACTGAAGCATGTTTGGTGGGTCACGTGGTGCCAGAGCCCAAATCTGGGCCCTGTGCAAGCCAGTATGCACTAAAACTCTTTGAGTTTTCTACCTGGACTGCAGTGTGTGAGACTAACTGGTAAGTCTGAGTGGGAAACAACTAAAGGAATTTTCCCCCTTGGCTTGGGGGCCATACCTGATGGTACACGGGCTCTCTCTTGATTCTGTGCTCAGGGATCACTCCTGATGGTGCTCAGGGATCATACCTACTAAACTACCTCTCTGCTCCATGCCGAAGTATTTTTTTAAAAAAATGATGCTTGATTCATTTTAGGTGTAAGAAAGTAAAAGCGAAGGGCTAGGGAGTAAAGGGCTCAGAAACAGAACCCATATTTTACACCTATAAGACCTGGAGTTCAATTCCTGGTACCAGAAAAAAAGAAAAAAGAAAAAAAAGGAAAAGAAAGAAACACAAGAATCAAGACTTTGACTAGTTTTCGAAATCACTCCTGTCTCACAGGTGCCCTTCTGACCTGGCCAGGACTCACCACACTTGGGCTGTGATTTTATCTGCTCTCCATGTCCGTTCATGGAGAATCCTGAATATGCACTCACCCTGGAGAGGGATAGTCACCCTGCTGTGTGTGACCTGGTCCCTGGACTCCTGGGGCTTGAAAATATCAAAGAAACTGGAGCTGGAGCAGTAGTACAGTGGTTAGGGCATTTGCCTTACATGAAACTCACCTGGGTTCGAACCTTGGCATCCCAAGTTTCAAGGCATACCCCTGAGTACTGCCAGGAGTAACTCCTGAGTGCAGAGCCAGGAGTAACCCCTGAGTATTGCTGGATGTGGCAAAAAAAATGTTAAAGAAACAAATTATAAATGGTGCTACTTTTTTTTCTGGGGAAAGGGGCTTTTTGGGGTCATACCCAGAGGTGCTCAGGAGTTGCTTTATGTCTTTGTTATTTTGTCACTTTCTTTGCAGTGCTGGGCAGCTGAATGAGGAACTCACCATCCTGCTGTCTGTCTCTGGAACTCATCACTGCCTCACACTCCTGGGTCTCTGCTCACACTTTACTTGCTGACATGCCTTTTTCTATTAGTGCACTCCATTACAAGCCCAATACTAGAGGCGAGAGGAAGAGTACAGCAGGTAGAACATTTGCCTTGCACACAGCTGACCTCGATTCAATCCCAGCATCCCTATGGGCCCCAGAGCACTGACAGGAGTAATTTCTGAGTGCAAAGCCCTAAGCACCACTGGGTGTGACCCGAAAACAAAATGAACAAACAAAACATTCTAATATTAGATGGAAGAGCACAAAAAAATCACCTCTCTTTTAGGTTTCCATGTCCAGACCTTCCTTAAGGCGGTCCTCATCTGGCACGTTGTTTGCAAGTCTCTTAAAAACACAGCAAATGCTGCCAAGTGTTGACCTATTGACGGAGACCCACTGTCCAGTGTGTGTGAGCTAGAGGGTTTGCTGGGATGCCAGCACTCCGGGGCGGGGGGGGGGGGGGGAAAGGAAGCCTGACCCCTTTGCTCACATGTGTTGCCGTAGAGAAATATTGATAATAACACCAATAATCATAGTTTACACCTGAATTATTGGATACAGTCTAGATTCTGTACTTAACTTCTTTCAACCACTAGCAGTTCATTTTCCCTTTCTATAGAGAAACTGAAGCTAAACCAGTTCAGCGAGGGTTAGGGAGGGTAAGAATGAAAAGAGAATTGATTCATCGCTCCCCAGGCTGACACAGCCACTCTCAAGTTTTGTGAGCTCAGGACCCCTTTTGATCTTACAGGTTATTAAAGAGGGTCAGAACACTTTTTTTTCCTTCTTTTTTTTTAATGTAGGAGTACTGCTATTTATTCAGCCACTGATTAGCTGATTGAATTGGGCATGAACTCCACCTTACTTTTTAAATTTTTTTTATAATTTTATTTATTGAATCACCGTGAGAGCAGTTACAAAGCTTTTGGGTTTAACACCCGTACCTTCACCAGTACCCAGTCTCCACCACCAAAAACCTCAGAATACCTCCATCCCACACCCTCCCCCTACCTGTGGGGCAGATGATTTCCACATTATTCTCTCTCTACTTTGATTACATTCAATATTTTAACACCAGACCCACCATTATTATTTGGGATTTTACCCCAACACTCAGATCTGCTGAAAAGGCAACAGTAGACAATTTGTTTTCTATTGCTGGTTATGAAGCACAGCGGTAGGGCGTTTGCCTTGCACGCAGCCAATATGGCCAACCCGAGTTCGATTCCTCTGCCTCTCTTGGAGAGCCCGGCAAGCTACCGGGAGTATCTAGCCCGCACGGCAGAGCCTGGCAAGCTACCCGTGACGTATTCAATATGCCAAACACAGTAACAAGAAGTCTCACGATGGAGACGTTACTGGGCCCGCTTGAGCAAATTGATGAACAACGGGAGGACCGTGACTGTGACCGTGGTTATGAACAACATATGATGTCGTGTGGCTGCAGTAGTGGCCACGCAATTTTGAAATTCCGAAATTTTAACACTTAAATCTGGAGGGATTTCTGCCAAAACCTGCTGGGTTCTGAGATTTGTTCCTGAGTCTCTGGGATCATGGCTGTTAAGCAGCTTGATCAGGAGCCAGAGAGGCTGTTTATGGGCGGCGACTCGGGCTCTCGTTGGGGTGGGGAGGAAAGGGCTGGCTCCACCCCCATCCTGTGAGGCCCTGTATGTATGTCTTGTCACTGCAGGCCCAAACCTGACTGTCCAGCGGCCTCTGGAGGATGGCGGTCACTAGGCTGCCAGGGGGAGCAGGCCAAGGCACGAAACCTATTCCCACCTGGAGTGGCCCAGCGCCAGTAACCTACTGCAGGAACAGGATGCGTTTCTGCCAAAAGCCGTTGTGTTCCGAGATTTGTTTCTGAGTCTCTGGAATGACGGCCGTTAAGCAGTTCAATCAGGAACCAGAGAGGCCATGCCTCCAATTATATAGCTGAGCCGGAGGTGGTTTGTGGGTGTGTCTCCCACATACCTAACTTTTGGCCATTTACTTTCTTGGTAATCTTTGCCCTAAGTCTTTGGGGTCTGGCCAAAGGCATAGAAGCAATTTTGGGTATCTGAAAGTCTGATGGCGCCATCAGACTGCTGATGCACTTACCTCACAGGTACAGACTGACCTGCTACCATACCCCCCCTTTTTTTTCTTTGGAGGAGGGCCACACCTGGTGTGGCTCAGGGATTACTCCTGGTTGGATATGTGAGGAGTTATATGTGGTGCTAAGGTTCGAATTCAGGTCAGCCTTGTGCAAAGTGTTCCTTACCCACTTACCCACTGTCTATTGCTCCAGTCCTAGAAAAGAATACTTTCCTGTATATTTTATCTGGTAGTGATTATTGTAAAACAAAACATTTTTTTTTTTAAGATTCTGTATTTCATTAGTTTTATTATTTTATATTTGGGGACCATACCTGGTGGTGTTCAGCGGGTACTCAAGGCTGTGCTCCAGAGTTGCTCCTGGTGGTACATGGGGGTCGCTCCTGGTGGTACACGGGGGACCATGTGGTGACAGGGAGGGAACCTAGCCTCCAGTATTCAAAGCGTGTGCTCAGCCTCTTGACCTCTCTCTGGTCCCTTCATATTTAAAAATCAATAAGCATTCAATTAATAATACATTTGATTAGTGAGAAATTACTGTATTTCTGGAACAAAAACATTTTTTTATTAAGAAGAGTGGAAAATCTCCTTTAGTTTTCTAACTAGGAACCCTCTGGTTTCTTATGCCATTCACGTAGCTTCTGGAGAACTCTATTGTACACGAATGACAGGTGAAAGGGAGGCAATTTCTTAGAGAATTATGAAGCAGGCTTTGCCTTTGGAGACTTCCTCAACAGGGAGGGGTCTTCCTGGAGACAGCCCCGCGGTAATGGATACTTTGGCAGGAGATATTGTATGAAGCAATAAATAGTGCATTTAGACTTTCCAATGCATTTATGGCTGGTCTCAGGGGAGTTGATAATCTTGGACTTGCATCTTCGTCGAGGTTTGGTTTGTAAACCGACTTGGGCTTTGCCAAGGACACCAGGAAGGAGAAAGGGAAGGGCAAGCTCAGTCTTCCCTCAAACCCTTGTCTTCAAGTTCTTCCCGGGTTACCCGCGCCGACTCGACCTTGGAACTACAACTCCCGGCAGCACTTGCGACAGGAGGCGTGGGTGCACAGCCTCGAGGAGCGTGGGTGACACCAGCTGAGGGACGGAAGTGGAGGGGGCGTGCCTGTTTGGGGGCAGGCGCGGTGCCACAATTGGAGGAGCGGGGAGAGGGGGCGGAGCCCAAGTCCGGGTCAGCCAATGGCTTGCGGTCGGACGAAAGTGGGGAACGGGGCGTGGCAGGGCTGACTCGCGGGCTGCTCGGGACTCCCTGCACCCCGGAACGCGGGGTCGGGGGGTCGGGAGGCGGCAGGGCGCGGGAGATGGCGGCGCGATGGAGCAGCGAGAACGTGGTGGTGGAGTTTCGTGACTCCCAGGTGAGCTGGAAGGGGGCTGGAGTGGGGGGCAAATAGAACCTTCTGGGCATGCGCTCCCGCAGGTTCCCTTCCCCCCCAGGCCGCCTGGCTCGTCGCGGGAGGTGTCGGGCGACCCCCGGTGCGGGTTGGGGAGAAGAGCAGCGGGAACCGGCCAGGTGCCAGGCCCGCGAGGGTGGGGGGAGCGTCGAGAGCCGTCGGGAGCGGTGGTGCGGGTTTGGGGGTGTCCTGGGCAGGGTTGGGAGGGGTCTTCCGAAGCGCCGAGGGGACTCACGTGCGGGGAGGTTTCTGCCCACCCGGGGCTGTGCTCGGCGACTTCGCGCCAGTCGCAGCTGCGTGGCCGTCACCCCGCCTCCCAGCACTTGGGAGTGTGGACTTGGGAGTGGACGTAATCAACGAGATCAACAGCAGCAAAACTGCCCGCGAAAGTGCTCAGATGTCTCGGGCGCCTCGGCTTCGAGGGGGGAAACGTGGCCAGGGAGTGGGAGCGTGGACGCGAGCCCCGGACCAATTGCCCGGCCTCGAGTGCTGGCCCAGCCAGGGTGCAGTGCCCCTCAAAGAGTACGCAAGGAGTTCCTCCTTCAGACGGCCGGCACGAGTCGTTTTTGGGGTCTTGCGTTCAATAACTTAGCCCAGTGACCAGCACGTGGGGAAGCCTCGCGGCACCGTTTCTGCTTGGCTTGACTGTGCCCAGGTCTTCCACATGCTCTGCATGCGCTCTGCTACTGAGCCTCTCCCCAGGGGAATTTCATCTCTTTAATGAGAATTTTTTTTTCTGGCTTTTTGGGTCACACCCAGCAATGCTCAGGGGTTCCTCCTGGCTCTGTAATCAGGAATTACTCTTGGCAGTACTTGGGGGGACCATATGGGATGCCGGGGATGGAATCCGGGTCAGCTGTGTGCAAGGGAAATGCCCAACTTTCTGTACTATAGCTCCTGCCCCGGATATATACGTATATATAGTATATGTATATCAGTATATCTTTTTAAATGGTTTTTCTGTTTCATGGCTCTCATATGACTTGTATAAGTGATTTATATATATTTTCTTTTGTAATTCTTTTTTTCCCCTTTTTTTGGGTCACACCATGCTTTTGCACCTGGCTTTTGCACTCAGGAATCACTCCTGGTGGTGCTCGGGGGACCATGTGGGATTCTGGGAATCAAACCCAGGTTGACTGCGTGCAAGGCAAATGCCCTACCTGCTGTGTTATGGCTCCAGCCCCTCTTTTGTAATTCTTGAAAGAACCCTACCTGAGAAGTAAATATTGACCCATTGTTTTCCAAAGGGGTTGCCATTGAGGCCCTGGCTGGTATATCCTTTAAGGTTGCTTATATGTGTGAGGCTCCAGGTTCCATTTCCGGCACCTCAGAACAAAACAAAGAACAATAAGTGGTGAAGCCAATACCTGTTTGTTCTCAAGCAACGTGGCCAGTGGCTCCCTGGAGTTTGAACATGGCCTGATGGCCACTGGGCTTTTTGAGGGGCTTATCATCCTTCCCTTCTTGGCGTCATGCTGTGTGGCCCTTTCTATGAAACATCACATTCCTCCTGCTGTAGCACCTATGACCATGACTTGGAGATTCGCTTCATTTATTCACGTCTTCATGTAATACCTTCTGCATGCCAGACTTTCCTTCATTTATCTGTTGTGTTTCTTTTTGTCTTGGGGTCACACTCACTGGTGCTCAAGGCTTACTTCTGACTTTGGTGGGCTGGGGCGACCATACGGGGTCCCTGGGATCATTGCTATCCTAGTGGGCAGCGTGTAAGGCTGTGCCCTACCCACTGTGCCAACTCCCCAGCTCCTTGTCTCTTCTCTTCCTGCGAGGGCCACACAGCCAGGAACTGTGGCAATTTCCCATTTTTTACTGAAGATTCCATTTGGATTTCAGTAAAAGGAGGGTGTGGTTTCTTATTTCCGAAGCCTCATGGCCTGGCTGGAGAGATAGTACAGGGGCAGAGGCTTTTGTTTTGCATGTGGCTGGTTCTGGTTTCATCATATGATCCCTGGAATTCCTTGGACTCTACCCCTGGTCATGGAGCTAGGAGTAGCCCCTAAGCACCACAGGATGTGGCCCCCCAAAACCATGAACACCCCCACCTCGTCCACCCCTTAAGAAGGTCTTTAATTTTGGGGCTGGAGAGATAGTACAGCGGGTAGGGCATTTGCCTTGCATGTGGTCCCCAGCATCCCATATGGTCCCCTGAGCCCCACCAGTCATAATTCCATAGTGCTGAGCCAGTAGTAACCCCTGAGCATTGCCGGGTGTAGCCCCGGAAACAACAACCCCCCAAAAACCCTCATTCTGTCTTTTGCCATACGGGGGTTGTCAGAGGGGCCTCTGCAGGACTTGACCAGCAGCTGCCACGTGGAAGGTCCCTGCAGCTCGTCACACTGTGGGCACTGTCCCTGGGAAGCCTGCTGTGTCCAGGGAGGTGCCAGGCTTAGGGAGAAGGCACCCTGTTCCTGTTTCCCTTCCTGGTAATTGCTTTCTCGTGTGCCTCTGCACCTGCTGATTGGGAAGCTCCTAATCTGCGGGGCCTCTAATTCTCACAGACACCCAGGACATCTCCTGCTTCTCTGCGGAGCCTTAATTGGAAGCTCCTGCAGAGAGGGTGCTGCCACAGGAAACCTTGAAGTCCTGTCAAATAATTAAACCCCAGCGGCAGTTGCCACAGGATGAGGACCAGGGCCCAGTCGGTGGGGTAATTTGATGGCCTTGTGGGAGTTTCTTTCTTCCTCTCTGATTTTCAGCTGGAAGGGGATGTCTCCCGTGTGAATTAGTGTGGTTTTGCGGTGGGTTCTGATGATGATCATCGGGAGGGGCTAGGGACTCATTTTATTAAGGGTTTCATTAATGTGGAAAGAAACCATTAGCACCCTTCAGCTAGTGCCTTCTGAAAAAGGCCAGAACAGCACACTTCTCAGACACTCCCCTCTTCTTCGAAAAATAAAAAGCAACTAAGAAAAAGCTTCTAGATTTTCCAGAGAAGAGTTCCAGCCTGAAAGATGGAACTTTCCAAGACAGTGCAAGTATCACCGACATTACTGCACTGTCCCTTGAGCTACTGTCATGACTGGATACTAGGGAAGAATTTGTGCTGCTTTGCAGTGACTCTGACGTGGTACCTGGAATCAGTGAACTCAGAGGCAACTCAGAGATAATCTTCTAGACTGTGACATCGGTAGAACTTTCTGTGCTGATGGAAATGTGCCTATTGAATATTTGAAATGGAGCTAGTGTGGCCGAGATAGTATATGTAGGGGAACCCCACGGAGTGCTCAGGGCACTGCTGTGGAAGACACTTGGCCAACCAGGGTAGGTGGCTTCAAAGCTGAGGCCTGGCGGAGTGATTCTGCTTAAGCTCAGTCGTGCTCGGGGCCACCAGGGCCACACTGACAGCACTCAAGGAACTGCATGGTGCTAGGGATCAAACGTGGGGCTTCTTCCAGCATGCTGAGCGTCTCCCCCTGCCCTGAGAAGCGTCTTCTGGGGGGCGGGAGTGGTTTGGACCCACCTGCAGTGCTCGCTGCTTCTCCTGGTTAGTGCTCAGGAAACCAGGGGGTGTTGGTGATCGAACCTGAGGCCCATGCAAGGCAGGTGCCTTAACTTCTGGCCCATGGATAGTGTATTTGTCTTTCTTTCAGTTTAGTTTTTGGGTCACATGATACATGGAAGTGGGCTGGGCATTTTCCCGACTCTGTGCTTGAAGGTCCCTCCCGGCAGTACTGGGGGACTCTGTGCCAGAGCCTGTGACCGTCTCTTCTTCTGGTGAAGAGTGCTTCATTGGTGCTTAGCTCCAGCTGTCTGGCCTGTAGTGAATTTTCAGTTTAGATTTTATTTATTTATTTATTTTTTTCTTTTTGGGTCACACCTGGCAATGCACGGGTTACTCCTGGTTCTGTACAGGAATTACTCCTGGAGGTGCTCGGGGTACCATATGGGATGCTGGGAATCGAACCCTGGTCAGCCGCATGCAAGGCGAACACCCTACCCGTTGTGCTATCACTCCAGCCCCTAGATTTTAAAGAATTGCCATTTACATGTTTTGGAACGTCCAGTGAGATGGAAACAGTTTCCATTCCTGGAGAGATGCAGGTGGAGGGGTGGAATGCAGGGGAGGACATACATGGGAAATTAAGATGTGACCATTGAGATGAAGGTGGGAAGGGCAGACTCCACAGCTGTCCGCTGGAGGCCACCACCTGGACATCTGCTGGGGAGCTCAAACTCAGTATGTCCGGAGGAGCTGCCCGAAGTCTGGGGTTACTCTCCTGCACCCCAGCCTCTGACCCCTTCCAGGATATCCTTCTAAGCCTCAGTACAATTCCTTGTCATAACAGTGTCCTGACAGGGGTTCTGGGGGGATGGCTCAGAGGGCTGAGGACTTGCTTTGGCATGCAGGAGCCCTGGGTTCCATCCCTGGCGTTGCGTGATCCCTGAACACCTCCAGGTGGAGTGCCTGAGCACCACTGGATGTGGCCCCCAAACAGACAAAACCAAACCAAATGAAGATACAGAGAGTTGGTCCAGACTTATAGTATAATAGGGCACTTGCCTTGCATGCGCCTGACATGGGTTTGATCCCCGGCACCCTATATGGTCCCCCAAGCCTGCCAGGTGTGATCCCTGGGTACAGAGCCAGGAGTAAGCCCTGAGCACTGTCATTTGTCGCCCCAAGCCAAATACTAATACTAATAATAAAATTGCAGTGATGGAGAGAGAGGAGGGAAGTGCATCGTCCAGCGGCTGAGTGCTTGCAGGTGTGCCATGCCTGTGGCGGGCTCGTTACTTCTGTCAAACCTCATTTCCTTATCTCCGAACAAGACTGACAGCTCCTGCCTGTCCAGGAATCCCCAGACTACTCCCATTTCCTCTTGGAGGAGTCAGAGTTGTGCTGAGAGTGATAATTTTCGACAGTAGATGCTTGCCAGGTGAAAGCAGCGGGAGGTGGGTGTGCAGTCCGGAGGAAACAAGCGGGGGCTTACAGCAGTCTCAGCGGCGGGCCACCCATGACTGCCTCCCTGGCCAGGAGTCGCACAGGTGCACTCTGGCTGGCCTGGCTCCCCAGCGCCGGGGAGACAGCTGGTGCTTGCGGGAACCACCTTGTCCATTAGGATCAGGCCTGGGAGCTGCACTTCTCAGAAGGGAGGCTGGGAGCACTCCCCCAGGAGCTGCACTTCTCAGTAGGGAGGCTGGGAGGACTCCCCCGGGATCTGTACTTCTTAGTAGGGAGGCTGGGAGCACTGCCCCGGGAGCTACACTTATCAGTAGGAAAGCTGGGAGCACTGCCCGGGGAGCTGCACTTCTCAGTAGGGAAGCTGGGAGCACTCTCCCGGGAGCTGCATTTCTCAGTAGAGAAGCTGGGAGCACTATCCCGGGAGCTGCACTTCTCAGTAGGGAGGCTGGGAGCACTATCCCGGGAGCTGCACGTCTCAGTAGGGAAGCTGGGAGCACTATCCCAGGAGCTGCACTTCTCGGTAGGGAGGCTGGGAGCGCTTCCCTGTGCCCCGTTCCCAGGCACCAGCCAACGGCCAGCCTGTCTCGGGTCTTGCCCACTAGTGCCATTGAGAGGTCTGTGCCCCTCAGATGGGACACATGACCGCACAGTGGTCAGTGCACATTGCTGACTGTGAGGATTCCGTGGAAAAACCTGCCTGTGAGATGTCACTCGGCCAGACAGCGTGGGGCCCCAGGGCCAAGGGTGCTGCCAGCAGGAGCCACCGCGCCCATTTATTTTATTAGGAACCCAAGTCTGGGAAGGGTTGAGGGATTTTCCCAGAGATGCCCCGCTGGTGTCATTGAGTCTGTGGGAGCTGGTGGGAACGTGTCAGAATTCTCTGAGGGTTTGATCTAGCTGATCTCTGTCAGTTGTCATCAAAGTGGGGTGGGCCTAGGGAAGAGACCCCCCTGGCCCACACACAGCCCCAGGTTTTGCACCAGCAGGCTAGTTTCACTTCCCTCTCTTGACCCCTTGGGGCCCAGCCCAGCCCGCCCTTGCTCCTCCTTAGAGCCCAACGGTGGCGTCTTCCCCCCACCGCCGACCCCCCCACCCCCAATGAGGCGAGAGGAAAGCTCAGGCAGGTGGTTTCCTTTCCCCGTGATAAAATAACTCCCTCGGAGAAGGTCATGTGGTGATTTATGCTGCTGTATTTGTAGCTTTGACTTCTGCAATTTTTGTGTCACTTTTTAATGCTTCCAGAATATTCCACTCTATGGAGGTACATAATTAACTTGCAGAGAACACGAAGTAAGCAGCTCTGTGTAGAAGCAAACTGCTGTATCTGGGCCTGATTGTGGAGGTGGAATCACGGAGTCAAAGAGCACGGCGTTTTCTATGTGTATAATTATCCAGATCACCCTTTTCGGCGGCCCGTCACTGCATCCCCGGCTGTGCGGTTGGAAACAGCATCTGTTTAGTAGCACAGGACTCTGCAGGTCGGCAGAGCAGGCGCTGCTGTATCTCCACTCGGAGAGCAAGGTGTCGTTGAGGATGTTCTCCTCTGGAGGCCAGCGTGATCCGCTCCAGTGTCCTTTCACCTTTGCCCCTTCGAGAACTTTGCCGTCTCTTCCAAAGAAGAAACTCTGGGAGCCAGAGATAGGGTACAGAGGCCAAGGAAGGTTTGATCCCTGCACCCCAGATGGTCCCCTGAGCACCACCAGGAGTGAGCCCTAAGCGTTGCTGGGCATGGCCCATAAACAAAGCAACAAAACGAGAGACTCTGGTCATTAAACCGATGTTAACTCCTACCTCCCTCTCACTCGTCGCCCTGCGCCTAGCCACCTCTGTGATTCTGCTTCTGTTAAGTTTCCCTTTTCTGGGTGCTGGAAGAAGAGGTGGCTGGTCTGTCCCTTATTGTTACAGCCTGTCACAGTCACCACGGCCTCTTATCTGCTGATGGACACGTGGCTTGTTTCAGCCTTTTCTGTTTTATTTTTTGCTTATTATCAATTAATTTTTGAGGAGGGGGCAACAGTGGTGAGGCCCAGGGCTTACTCTTTGTATTGCTTGAGGGACTGTCTGGGACGCTGGAGATCAGGCCAGGCAGGTGCAAGGCAAGTGCCTTGGCGACCCCCCCCCCCTTTTTTTTGAGTTTAGTGTTAGTGTGTATATATATATTTTTTTTCTATTTTTTCAAAAATTTATTTTGGGTCACACCCGCAATGCACAGGGGTTGCTCCTGGCTCTGCACTCAGGAATTACCCCTGGCGGTGCTCAGGGGACCATATGGGATGCTGGGAATCGAACCCGGGTCGGCCACGTGCAAGGCAAACGCCCTACCTGCTGTGCTATTGCTCCCGCCCCATCCATTTATTTATTTATTTTTGCTTTTTGGGTCACACCCAGCGATATACAGGGGTTATTCCTGGTTCTTGCACTCAGGGGTTACTCCTGGCCGTGCTTGGGGGAACCATATGGGATGCTGGGAATCGAACCCGAGTCGGGCCGTGTGCAAGGCAAACGCCCTACCTGCTGTGCTATCACTCCAGCCCCCTATCCATTTATTTTTTAAATCGAATCAGTGATATGCACATTTACAAAGCTGTTCATGATTGGATTTCAGTCATTTAATGTGCCAGCACCCGTCCCTTCACTGTGCACTTTTCCTACCATCAATGGTCCTAGTTCCCCGCCCCCTGCCTGCCAGTATGGCAGGCACTTTTCTTCTCTCTCCTCTCTCTTTCTCTCTTTCCTTCTCTCTCCTCTCTCCTTCTCTCTCTTTCTCTCTTGTTTTCTTTCCTGCTATCTCTTGGGCCTTATGGTTTGCGATGCCGGTAGTGAAAGGTCATCAGGTGTGCTTACTCTTGCCTTCACAGCCTCCTCATGGCACCTCTTGGTGTTCGAGTGATGGAGAGAAAGTGTGTGCACTGGGGGTTCAGGATTGGGGGCCATATTAGGATTCTGTCACAGCACACCCTCCAGAAAGACAGTCCTCCACCTGGTGGGGGGGTGCCGTCTTGCCGCTTTCATCCCATTAATCTGTAAATTGCATAAGAGAGCTCTGGAAATAGCATCTCAGTTTGCTGCCTGCTCTTCCAGCTGGGTTTTTCTCTGTTCACGACTCCGGTGGAATGAAGGATGCGTGATGATCACTTTCCTGCTCTCGGTGAACCGTTCTGGCGTCTCTCAGCATTCCTTCCTTAGGGGCATGTCTCTGAAGACTGATGCGTGTGAGATGCTACTCCTGGTTCTTGCACTTAAGGGTTACTCTGAGTTACTCTGAGTTACTCTGAGTGTTAGTAAAACGAGCCCGAGGTGGGGGAGAGAATTTCTTTATTATTTGTGGTGGGGGGGGGGCGGGGAAGCAGAAGGTGCAGAATGAGAATCCTTGGGAAAGAGCCTCTGATAATACAACAGTGGCACATGCGGTGTCTGGTCATGTCCCGAGACCACAGCAGGGCGCGACTTTGGCCCGAGAGATGTCTCTGGTCTAATTACTACCTCCTGTATCTGAGTGCACACCTCTGTGATTTGGGGGGGGAACTCTTGGGAACTGGACATTGGAGCCCCCCGGGAACTGGGTAGCCCAGGGAATGGAAACCAGTTCCGCCTGGTAGCAATTTCAGATTGACTGTCAGCGAGCATCTCAGAGACAAGAGCATGACCTTGGACTCGGAGGGGCCCGCTGTGACCGCAATGTCCTGGGTCTGCGTGTACGCGTGCGCACAGTGGCTTGGGCTGGGCAGTTCTCGGAAGGGGTTTTTAGTGGCCTTGTTTGTCACATTCCCCAGGGGCTCCAGAACCTCCTGTGCTTAGTTGAGGCAGACAAGGCTGGCTTGTGTGGCTGTGGTCCTGGTGTTGGGGGCGGGGGCTCCCCTCCAGGCAGGTAGCAGCTACCCCGTCGCAGAAGGTGAATTGAGGGATTCACGTGTGACCAGAAGAGACTCAGTGTTGTGGTTCAGTGTTGAGGGCTAATCCCTTGCCACTGCCCTGCTGGCCGGGGGTGGTTGCTAGTCCCCTCCGGCCGGAGTGGCTGCCCTGGCCCAACTCACTCTGTGTTCCCCCTGCAGGCGACCGCCATGTCCGTGGACTGTCTCGGGCAGCACGCAGTGCTTTCCGGGTAAGTGAGCTTGCACGGTTGGTGGGCGTGGGTTTCTGGGAGGCTGGGGATGGGTGGGGTGCTGCTTCACATGTGTGAGGGCCTGGGTTCAGTTCCCAGCCAGAGGAGGGTGGTGGGGGTGGGGTGGGGTGGGGTCAGGAGCAAAGGTGGGAGAGAAGAAGGTGGCCGGAGCGATAGTACAGCGGGTACATCTTGCACCTGGCTCACCCGGGATCGATTCCTGGCACCCCAGGTAGTCCCTCAGGCCCTGCCAGGAATAATTCCTGAGTAAAGCCAGGAAAAACCCCTGAGTACTGCCCGTGTGGCCCAAAAGTGCCCCCCACCAAAATTTTTTTTTAAAGGATGGAAGGAAAGGAAGAAAACACTGATGGGAATATCAGAAAGGACTCTCAAATTTAAGGATTAAGCTCAGCGATTTTGTTTCTTGTTTTGTCTTAGGGCCACATGCTTAGGGGTTACTCCTGACTCTGCACTCAGGAATCGCTCAAGGCAGTGCTCCGTGTGGTTCAGATGAGATGCCAGGGACTGAACCCAGATCGACCGCATGCAGGGCAAACACTTTTCTGTACTCTCTCTCCCGTCCCCAGACTCAGCAATCCTGATGGCCCCATCAGGTCAGGGTTCCTGTAGGCTTTGCCTGCAGTTTGTTTCAGTCTCCGCACAGTCCTTGGCCTTGTCCTGACAGTTTTCTGTACCCAGGCTCTCACAGGTGCTGCCGCAGCTCTCTGCCAGGGCTTGTGAGGATCGAGGGGTCCAGGTCCTCCTTTGACAGCTCCACTACTTACGATCCGTTTATTCCTGTGGTCTCCCTGGATTTCTGGTATCATGAATGAATTAGATTTCATCCCGATGAAACTGAGTTAGAGAGTTTCTGTAGTGCTTTCTGACGCAAAAAATTTATGGTCCTGGCAATTAAGGCTCACCCCTGAATTTATTAATAACCCTGACATCGCACAAATACAATAGAGTATAGTGGTCAGAGCCTCTTCCTTTCCATATTACACTGGATTCCTAGCACCTTGAAGACAGCCGCATGTTCATATTAATATTTTCATTCATAAGCCAGGCTATTTTTTATTTATTTCCTTATTTTATTGTAGTGTTTTTTTTTTCAATAGAATCACTGTGAATTGCAGTTACAGAAAATATTTAGGATTGAGTTTCAGGCATACATTGTTCCAGCATCAGTCCTTTACAGTGTCTCCTCCTCTGAGCCACCCCTCCTGTGTCTTCCATGGAATGACAGAGGCATCAGCGGGGTCTTCATTGTGGAGCCCGGGGTCTTCAGGGGTATCCTGCTCTCAGAGCCCTGACAACTGAGACCTGACAGCTGGCGGCTGCTGAGATGTCGGCTCAACACCTGGGATTTTCCACTTTAAACGGAAGTCAAGGGTTGAACGATAGTATAGAGGGGAGGGCACTTGCCCTGCACGTGGAAACCTGGATTTGAGCGCCGGCATCCCATATGGTCCCCCCGAGCACTGTCAGGAGTGATTCCTAAGTGTAGAACCAGGAGTAACCCCTGAGCATCACTGGGTGTGGCCCCTCCCCAAACAAAAAAGACCCAAAAGTCAAGTGGGTGAACTCAGGATGTCCTTGCTCTCAGATCCTGATTCTGATGGGCCCCTGAACATCATTGGCACTATGTTATTTTAATTACTGTTGAACTATTTTAAGGTTAGATTTAATTTTGTTCCTCTCAATTGGCTTGCTGGGAAATTAGAGATTGCCTGAAGAGTTTCCCAAAGTGGGCATTACTCCCCCCTCCAGGGCCACTGGACCAAACCAGAGTTTGTGTGTAGCGAGGAGTAGAAGCCCGGGGTGCAATTAGAGGCTGGACGCTTCATGTTTGTTTCCTTAAAGACTGTAGAATTTCTAGGGGGTTAATGAGTGGTTTTCTCTCTGAAAAGGGGGTCGGAGACCCAATTAAGTTTGCGACTACACAGTATTTGATAAAGGGATAAATAATATCCTTAATTTTGCACATTTTTTAATCTAATGCGCCCTGCCTAGCATGTGGAACATCAAAGGTGGCCAAAGGCTGAAGAGAACAGAAAGGGCTGTAGCGCAGCCTGGCATGCTAGGGCCCTGGGTTTGAATCCCCTGCACTGAGTGGCCTCCTGGCACAACTGGATGTAGCCTTGGTGGCTTCCAGCACCACTGAGACCATTGTCCCCCAGACCCCCGACATGCCGTAGACTGGCCCCCACTGCAGTCCTCAGCCCTCTCCGGGGGCGTTGTGAATGCGAGTTGTGCTATGAATCAGGATTGCGGGCCTTGTAGGTCGCTCTGTAGAGGATGGGACAGGTCCTCTCGGGGGCCAACAACTCAGATGGGAAAAGGTGGGGTGGGCCAGGCTGAGCTGCACCTGCTGGGACTGGTGAACCTCCCTGGGTGTGGTTGGGAAGATCGCCCTGCAGGGGGCGCTCTCGGGATAGGCCTGCTGCCCTGGTGCGCTTGCAGAGCTCATCAATGGGTGATGTATTCCTGGGGAGTTTGGGAGCGGCGTTTGCTAACTGCCCTCCTGTCCAGTGCTAATGCTGTTATCGCCTTGTAATCTTGTTCTCCTAGCCGCAGATTCCTCTACATCGTTAATCTCGATGCCCCTTTTGAAGGTCACCGGAAGATCTCTCGCCAGAGCAAGTGGGACATTGGCGCCGTGCAGTGGAATCCTCACGACAGCTTTGCACACTACTTTGCAGCTTCTGTGAGTTTATTTAAGGAGCTCAGGAAGCGGGGACCCGGGGCCGGGGTGGGCCCCCTGGTGGCGGGTGAGGTGCGGTGGTGGGTGTATGCTAAACCCTGAGTAATGGTATTCTTATGGCTCATGATGCATCAGGTGTAAGAGAGGAAAAAGCGTTTAATGTTTGACGTGTGGTTGGACTGACAGATATATGTCTTACGCCAAGAAGAGCATAGTACTCATTTCTCACGTGGAAAAGAGGAAAATGACACATAAAGATAATAGGCCAGAGAGATCGTACCGGGTGTTAGAACACTTACCTTGGCATACGGCCAACCCCCTGCTTGATCCCTGGCACTACATATGGTGCCCAGGAGTAATTCCTAAGTACAGAACCAGGAGTAAACCCTGAGCACTGCTGAGTGTGGCCCCCAAACAAAACTAACAATAGATATGGGACTGGCACGATAGCGCCGGGGGCTGTGTGCAGCTGTTCCGCTCTGCATGCAGGAGGCTCAGGCTTGGTTCCCCTGAGCACGGAGCAAGGGACAGCTCCCCGGCACCGTCAGGTGTGGCCCCAAACCCAAAGTAAACAGATGAACAAAATACACATGTGTTACGTGTGAGGAGACTTGCTGGTCTCAGCGGCGTCAGACCATCTGTTTTGAGGAAGTGGCCGCAGAGTCTGAATGGGAAGTGATGGGAGCCGTCCAAGGCAAAGTGGCCGTTGAGGCTGGACAGATAGGCCCGAGGAGGGATAGCCCAGCTGCCCCGCGGTTGGTTTTTGCCTAAGATTCAGAGGGTTCAGAGATGCTTTCATTTATTTATTTTAATTCAGAATTTTTGTGAGAGGTGCCCTTTGGGCCACACTGGGCAATGCTCAGGGCCTGGGGATTGAACTCAGAATCTCTTGCATGCAAGGCAAGTATTCTATGCTGAGCTCTATCCCTCCTGCTCAAAGTGCAGTAGTCTCTTGAGTGGAAGTAGATTAATAACCTCCAGAAATGTTCTTTTTTTTTTTTTCAGTTTTGGGGCCATACCTTGCAGTGCAAGGGATCAGAGTTTATGCTTTAACCTCTTGAGCCATTTTGTTGGCCCCAGAAATTATTATTTCTTTTTCTTTTTGGGTCACACCCGGCGATGACAGGGGTTACTCCTGGCTCAGTACTCAGGAATTACTCCTGGCGGTGCTCAGGGGACCATATGGGATGCTGGGGATCGAACCCAGGTTGGCTGTGTGCAAGGCAAACGCCCTACCTGCTGTGCTATTGCTCCAGCCCCCAGAAATTATTTTTTGCCCTTTCCAGGGATCCCGGACCCGTGGGGTTGTCATATTCACCTCAGTGCATGTGGCAGTACTGGGGTACTGTGGGAAAGGTGATTTAACCTTCCAGAGCCTAAACTCCTGAACCTCTATTCAGGTGTGGACTTTTCCAAGAGAAAGGTGTTAGTAGGTTTTCCAGAGGCTTTATGACTGGGCTACATTGCCTTTAGTCTCTCGACCAGCCTCCTGTTCTCCGAGAACACGCAGACTCCTAAGCAGATGGCTCTTCTTGCCCTGAACAGAAGGAGAGGACTAGAGGGAACCTTCTAGCGTCAGGGTTTTGGGGGCCTTATACCCGACTGCTCGGGGCTTCTTCTTGGCTCTGCCCTCAGGCATCGCTCCTGGCGGGGCCCCGGGGACCACGTGTGGCACTCCCTGAAGAGCAGTTTTGAAAGGACCTTCTCCAGGACAAAATTGGGCAGGCTGTCAGCTTTTGAAGGACCCGAAGGTGACTTTCCGGTGATTTTTAAAATCGAATCTGACTTCAGACACTGAGGTCTGAGCTGAGTGGTTGGGGGCGCTGAGCGCTCTGAAAGAGGAGGGGAGGCAGCGGTGGCTTCCCCCTTCTCCCACTCTTTCCTGGGCATTAGGGCGGTGGCCCTTTTTGCTGGCTCATTTCTGGAGGCCCCCTTTGTCCTTAGCCCTTGCTCACGGGTCCAGGAGGTGGCACCACTGACACATTACGGCGCCTCGTTTGTGTTTGGGGCTGCCCGCATCACTCGGCACATGGGGGTCGAGGGGGAGTTGAACTCCTGACCATCTGCTTGCTTGCCAGGCAGGTGCCTGAGCACTGGCCCGTTTCTCCAGTGCGTGGGTTTGAGCTGCTTCCGGTTGCAGTCAGCAGTCCTTGGGTGTTGCTTGGGGGGCTGCCTGGGGCCCCCTGCAGCGCTGGGGCTTGGAGCCGGAGTTCCTGCTTGCAGAGTATGTGCTCCAGACCCCAGCCCTGTCCGGCCCCTGCGGGAGCCTCACTGGCTGAGGTGAACGGTCACATAAACTGGCCCACGGTGGCTGCGGTTCACCGGCAGCGTGTGAAGGTCTGATTTCTCCAGGCATTCGGCAGTGCCGGCTCTTTCCTGGGTTTTGTTTGTACTATTTTTTATTAGAGCCAACTTAGGTAGAATCTCACTGTGGCTCTGGCTTTGCGATTCCCGAAGAGCTAGTGACGCTGAGCCCCTTTCTAGGTACGTGTTGGCTCTGCTTGTGTCTCTGTGTTTTGGGCCACACTTGGCCATGCTGGGGGTGTTCCTGACTTGGGGGTTGCTCAGCACCCGCAGTGCTCAGGAGATCATGTACCAGGGACGGCACTCAGGCCTCCGGCATGTAAGGCCTGTGCTCCAACCTCTCTGTGTTCAGGTAGGCCCCAGTGCCCTGGGCGCCAGGGGACAGGAGAGGCAGGCTTCTGGCGGGGAGCGGCTGGGCAATGAGGGCGGTTTCCCATCTGCTCCTGTCCCCACTGTGGAACATGGTCAGAATCCTACCCCTTGCATGGGAACTGTACCTGTGTAGAGTTGGATACAGACGTTTCTGGGTGAAACTCCCCGAATTTTGTACGTCTCTCTGTCCGGGCTAAAATACAGAAATGAGCCTCTTGTCTAAGTGTCAGTTCAGAGGTTATTGAAGGGCTCCAGTCTATTAGTTTTCTTTATTCACTTTCACTGTTTTATAAACTTGTGGTATTTAGGGAGCTTTTGCTTGTTAGTCATTTTAAGGGAAAATAGGTTGGAATGACCCCTGTCTGTTTACTAACATGATTTATTTACTTATATGATTTTCTTATTTTATTTAATTTTTAATTTTTTTTTTTTTTGCTTTTTGGGTCACACCGGCGATGCACAGAGGTTACTCCTGGCTCTGCACTCAGGAATTACTCCTGGTGGTGCTCAGGGGACCATATGGGATGCTGGAAATCGAACCCGGGTGGGCCGTTTGCAAGGCAAACGCCCTACCTGCTGTGCTATTGCTCCAGCCCCCACATGGTTTTCTTAACTCACAATTTTGAGAGCCGTTAATTGTCTGTCCACTTTAAGTGAAACGTAGGTCTGCTTGAACTTGATTTTCTTCCTTTCTCCTATGATAGCGGCGGTTTCTTCTATTCCATTTCTCCTTCGTCTTTCCTCCTCAGTCTCTTAGGTATTGAGTCGAGGCTGGTTTCAAGGATTCTTGAATCCTTCCCGGCCCACCTTTTGCTGGGGGTTCTGTTTCTTCCTCAGGCCTCTGCATGGCAGGTGGGCTCCAGGCCTTTGAGAGAGGGTGGGTGAGCTCTGACTGGGGCCAAGGTCCACACTCGCGGGCCATCCGGTCTGCTGGAAACCTGCACTGCCTGTGCATGTCGAACCTCTGGGTCCCGGTCCCAGCTGAGGGTCACGGGACAGACTTGTGGTGACTTCTGAAGGACATGCGACCTGCAAGGTCTTCGCTGTCCATTTCTATGGTGCTTCCCCTTCCAGCCTGCAGGCGACAGGAGGGGCCAGAGAGCTTCTGTCCTGCTGTCCCACCCGCCCCTTTCTTGCCTCTTTGTGTCTCTCCAGAGTAACCAGCGGGTGGACCTGTATAAGTGGAAGGACGGCAGCGGGGAGGTGGGCACCAGCCTCCAGGGCCACACTCGTGTCATCAGGTACACCCAGCCCGGCTCACCTGGTCATGCCCTCGGGGAGCGAGATAAAGACGCCCTCTCCTTTCTCTCATTTGCCTCAGCCCCTAGCTGGGGGCTGCTAGGTCCCCAGCGTCCCCTGAGGTGGAGGAAGCAACCAAGGGCAAGTCCTGTCTGGAAGAAGGGACAGGAAGCGTGTTGCAGACCCTCAGCTTCTGGGATGATTCTCTGGCACTATCTGGCGGCTTGAGCTCCTGCACCCCAAGAACCCCCCGCTGCAGGGGCTTCCTCTTGGCGAATGGATTGCTCCTTTGTGCACCCTCTCTCTGGGTCTCCGTTTCTACCCTGGGAAGTAGCAGCAGGGCGGGGCGAGCTGGCCTGGGCCTCACTGCTTGGGTGGGGAGTAACGGTGCCAGTGGGGTGTCTGGGGGCCACATGATGACGCAACCGGGCCCTTGTTGGGGGGTGAGGTGGGAAACAGGAGGCAGATGTGCTCCAGGGTCACACTTCCTGTATTTTTCCTTTGCTTTGCTTATAAGACAGACAGACAGACAGAGAAAGAGCTGTTTTTTGGGGGGGATCAAGTGACCATAGAGCTGGCGATGATTCGGGGAAGGGCCTGACCCTTCTCTGGACTCGACAGATTCCCGCCCTCCTGGAGGAACTTTCTGAAGCCACTAGAGATGAAATTTTTGTGGGCTTTGGAGCTGGATCTTGGAGTCTCCCTCTTCAGTTCTGTGTGCTCTTGTGTTCCCAGCGACCTGGACTGGGCAGTGTTTGAGCCTGATCTCCTGGTCACCAGCTCCGTGGACACCTACATCTACATTTGGGATATCAAGTAAGAACAGATAAGCGGCATCGCCCCTTGGTAGAGGGGGAGGCATGTGGCACCTTCCTTTCAGGGCTCAGATGTCTTAGTTGGGGGCTTGAGAGAGAGTACCGGGGTTAAGGCACTTGCCTTGCAAGTAGCCGACTCTGGTTTGATCCTGGTCTTACACGGTCCCTTGAGTAGAGCAGAGTAGACTCTGAGCACCATTGGGATTGACCCTGAGCACAGAGCTGAGAGTAGCCCCAAGCATCACTGGGATTGACTCTGAGCACAGAGCTAGGAGTAGCCCTGAGCACCTCTGGGATTGACCCCGAGCACAGAGCTAGGAGTAGCCCTGAGCACCACTGGGTATGGCCCAAGCTCCTCCTCCCCCCAGGGCCTTAGTTTGGTTTCCATGGACACAGACCCTGCAAGGAGGAAAGATGCTGGCAGGGGGTGGTGAGGGGCTTGGGCAGGCCCCGCTGCATTCATTCGGAGCCATGGCACTTCCTCTCAGCTGGGTCCCTGGCGGCTCCTCGATGGGTCGCACTACTGCACTGGTGCTGTCCACTGTTGGCCACTGGCTGAAGGTGTCGCTGGCTGTGATTGCCCGCTCGGGCCTGCCGGGCACCAGCAGCAAGGGCGGGCACGGGCCGTGGGGAAGGGGGACTTGTTGGCTGGAGTTGTCAGCTGCTCGGGAGATTGCAGGGCCCCGTTCCCCCCACACCCCATTCCTTTCCCGTTTCCTATTTCCTTCCCTCCCCATTTCCTTTCTGTGAAAGGGTTCTGAGAGCGGGGGTGGGGGATCCTCTTCTCAGAGCACAGAGGGGCCGCGTCCCCCAGTTCTTGAGTTCCGTTGCCTTTGCCCACGTGTTCTTCCTTCCCTGCATTCCCTTGTGTCCCCCATCTGAGAGGGCTCCTTCTGTCTGTCCCTCTCCCTCTGCCTGACTTTTCCCTGGAGGGCTTTCCCCTGGGGGCTGATTCTAGTACTGACCTTGGCCGTCAGTCGTGGACGCCAAGGTTACATCCCCGTCCTAACTGCCGTGAAACATCCTGGGCAGTTTGCATGTCACATTGGAAATGCTGCTGGGAGGGTTCCTGCAGAATTACTTTCCCCGGGCTGTCCCTCCTAGCCCCTCAGAGAAATGACACCAGAAGGGACTCTTTTTTTTTTTCAAGGTATATGCACTTCTTTATTTTTATTTATTTAATTGAATCATCGTGAGATACAGTTGCAAAGCTTTCATATTTGAGTTTTGATCAGACAATGATCAAACATCCATCCCTTCACCAGTGCACATTTTCTACCACCAAAATCCCCTGTATCCTCCCCGCCCAATCCCAACCCTTCCCCTGCCTGTGTGGCAGGCAATTTCCACAATATTCTCTCTCTTCTTTGATTACATTCAATGTTTCGACACCAGTCTTACCCTTGTTACTTGGAATTTTCCCACCACCACTCAAACCCGCCAAAAAGGCAATGCTGGAGAATTTGTTTCGTATTGCTTGTATTGGATAGCATACAATGTTGCATGGCCACGCATTTCTAGAATTCTAAAATTTTAATAATCCCAGTCTGGAGAGATCTCTGCAGCGAGCTGCTCGGTTCTGAGATTTGTTTGTGTGTCTCTGGATCATGGTCGTTTAGGAGCTTAATAAGTAGCTGGGTGGCATTTCGTGGGTGTCATCTCAGAGCCCCATTGGGGCGAGGGGAAGGAGCAGGACCGGCTCCTCCCTTGTCGAAGGGTCTCTTTTTGTAGGGGGCTTGAAGGTGGGCACAGTCAGCATTGCAAAGGGGCTGCTCCTTGCTCGGTGCTTGGGGCTGGGGGGGTACCATGAGGTGCTGGGGATGAACCCACACCTCCTGCATGTGTGCAGCCCTGGGAGCTCAGTCCCTGGACCCAGTGGGAGTCTTTGGGCTCCCTGTCAGGGTGACTGTGAGCACGCTGGGCCACGCTCATCTCTGTGAACACAGTGCTCTCATGTGAAGGTCCAACATGGCTCAGGCCCTGGCAGGGGCAGGCTTCTGTTAATGCTGCTGCTTCTCTGTTTTGGATCTTGGGTCACACCCATTGGGCAGGGGGCCATTCCTGGCTCTGTGCTTAGGACTCAGGTCTGGCCCTCCTCGGGGAACCACGTTGTTCTGGGGGTGAAATTAGTGTCAGCCCCGTGCAAGGCAAGTATCTGAGCAGTCTGTCTTGGATCCGCCTTCCCCGTCCTTCCCCGTTGACAGCAGAGGCAGCGAGGTGGGGTGGGGTACAGGAGCGCCTTTGACTTCCGGCTGTGTTGTTGCAGAGACACCAGGAAACCTTCCGTCGCCCTGTCCGCCGTAGGTAAGCCAGTGCGTCTCCCTGCTTGCCTCCACCCGGTCCCTCGCACCCAGTCCCTCGCACCCTCTCCCTCCCGTGACAGCCCATGTCCCGTCACAGCCGGTGGAATACCGAGGCCAGTGCCCTGACTGCTGGGGCGTGTCCCCGGCTCTGGCTGAGTTAGTCTGAAGGGTCACTTGGAAGTGTGGTCAGGTGTCAGCTCTCCACATCCCTGTCCTGAGCGCCCCTTCCTGCCCAGTTGTCACTGCTGTCCCCTCCTTGTGGCAGCATGGGGAAGTTTTCTCCATCCCAACTCAGTATGGGGGCCAGGCCCGCCCATGGCCCCCACGGCAGGGTACCTGGACTCTCTGAGCTCAGTGCTGGGCAGTGCTGGATTTCGCCGAGCTTTGGTCCTGGCTCTGGCCCCTGGAGCCTGCCCCTTCCAGGGTGTGGTTCTTGGCGATGCTGGAGACCCGGGTCGCGTCATGAGGCCGGCCCAGCCCACAGTGCCACATTGACCTGCTCAGTCAGAAGCCGCATTTCCTCGCTGGCTGCCTGGGGGTGACTGGCCGACTTTCCCCCCCCCCCAAGTGAGATGATTTCCTCAGTGGCTCATCACGTTTCGGGTGCTGGTTCTCTCGGGCCTTCAGTTCTGTGTCAACCTCAGTCCTCCACGGAGCTCGGGATCTGATACCCTGAGGGCCACAGTGCACCCAGCAGCACCTTTCCCTGCTTTCTCTCTGCAGCGGGCGCCTCCCAGGTCAAGTGGAATAAAAAAAACGCCAATTGCCTGGCCACCAGTCATGACGGTGACGTGCGCATTTGGGACAAGCGGGTGAGTGACCTTGTCTTCTCCCCGATTTATGATGGACTGGAAGCGTCATGGCAGTCCTCGCCTTGAGAGGCCTAGGGAACTGGCGCTTCCAGACAGCCGGACCAGGTGACATCAGGGTCCTGCAAGAGTTCGGGTTGGAAGGAAAGCCAGCGGCGTAGATTTCTGTCAGGCGTGGGAAACAGTGTGCTGGACTCACAGTCAGCGCCCTTGTCCTGCTGTCTGACTGTACCATATGACACAACTCTTCAGCACCCGTAGCCCAGACCATCAAAATAGAGATAGCGTGTCAGCGAGAGCGTCAGGCCTGTGGGCTCAGACTCTGTTCTAGAGCCTTCCGCAGGCTTCTTGCCTGACTGGAGCCAGTGTGATGACTGTTGGGGAACAGGTCCTTACCCTGGGTCCACGCTCCCGAGGGGGCCCAGGTGGCGAAGGACTCGCACCCTCTAGAGTCTGGTCGACCCCTGGGCCACTTGGGCACCCACAGCAGCCCTGCCAATGGGGCATGGGGGTGGGAGAGGGGCTTGTCTCCTTGGTGGATAGTGCTGTGGCCTTGTCACATGGGCATCGGTGAGAAGCCAGGGAAAGGGCCTTCCCGGGGCCTCATGCCGGGCCCTGGGCTGAGGCTCAGAGACTGTGTGCCAAGGAGTTGGGTGTGAGACCCGGGGCTGGAGCCCCGCAGCCCGCCCGGGTGGACTGGGCGCTGTGGGGTCGGGTCCAGGGCCTGGCTCCGTAGCCCTGAATCTGGGACAGATGCTTCTGTCTTCTGGTCTTACGTCTCATCTGGAAGCGACCCCATCCTTGTATCTGAGTTGATGATAACATCCCTGTGCACCGGCAGGAGTTACTCCTGAGTGCAAAGCCAGGATAAGCCTTGAGCATGGTGCGGCCCAAAGAAACCAAAACCAAAAAGAAAAAAAAAAGGTTTTGAAGAAGTATTGAAGCATTTGGTTAATTTGTCCTGCAAACGTATTGGCTGTGGATGGCTGTCAGAGCCATCGATGACATGAACGGTTTGGGGGTTTTGCGATAAGCTCTGTCGTCCCATGGTCCTTGTGTGGGAACATAGGCAGAGGACTCCTGGCCAGGCTCCTTTCGGGGCTGCCACAACACTGCTGCTGCGGGCTGCTGGGAAAGAGGCCACCATTCTCTCTCGCCTGCCTTAGCCAAGCTGGGCCCTGAGTTTGGGCCGAGCTAATTCGCTTCCCAGACCATGCACCGAGCGGGAACTGTTGCTCTGTGTGCTGCCAAGCAGATCAGGGTGTTGGGGACGGAGATGGTTTTGGGAGTGATTATGTGCCTTCCCGGCACCTGGTAGGCCACTGTGGGTGGCAGACTCAGGCTTTGCACTCTAAACCCATCTCTGTTGCAGAAACCCAGCACGGCCGTAGAGTACCTCGCCGCCCACCTCTCCAAGATCCATGGCCTGGACTGGCACCCAGACAGCGAGCACATCCTGGCAACCTCCAGCCAGGACAACTCTGTCAAGGTGAGTGGGCGGGGCTGCAGACAGGTCCAGCTCTTTCCCGGGAGGAATGCTCAGGGGCCTGTGTGCTCAGGGACGCCGGCCACGGCCCTGCTAATGTGGTGACCAGCAGGAGTGAGGTGTGTTCCTGATGTGGCCCCACACAAGAGGTTTTCTTCTTCCCCTTGGTGGCGTGAAGTCAGGGAAGAGAACAGTTCTCGTGTGAGTGGGCTGAGTGCATGTTGGAGGCATTTGAATGGTCCCAGCAACATGTAGTCCCTGAGCATAGCCAGGGAGTGGCCCCCCCTGAACACCTCAGGCTGTGACACAAAAAACCAACCAAAAAGAGTTCTCTTGCAAAGAGGTTGCTAGGAAATCAGATTTCAGAAGGACTAGCTGGTCAGAGTAAAAACCCCACTGGTAGGTCAAAGAGGAAAAGTCCACGAAATTGCTAAGATGACTCAGTGTACAGTTTGAGGTAGAAGACAGCCACTTTCTCACATGCTTCTCATTTATCTGCAAAAGTGATTTAGGACCTTTTTTTATCAGTAGAATTGTTGTGTTAGAGATTTTCTTTTCTTTTTTAAAAAAATTTTGGGCCACACCCAGCTGTGCTCAGGAATCACTCCTGGTTCTGCACTTCCGAATCACTCCTGGTTCTGCACTTCGGAATCACTCCTGGTGGTGCTCAGGGCACTAGATGGGATTCCAGGGATCGTACCCTGGCTGACTGCGTGCAAGGCAAAAGACGTTGTTATGAACTTCGATAATGCCTCCTGGATAATCACGTAGACAGCAGGCGTGTTTCCACATGGAAAATGCAGACCTTGTACCCAGCATGCGGGCTTAGTTTCCGAGCTAATTGAAAGTTTTGCTATGATATTGGGTTTAGTTTACTCTATCCTGATAGGAAAATTGTGTGTGTGTGTGTGTGTGTGTGAGAGAGAGAGAGAGAGAGAGAGAGAGAGACAGAGACAGAGACAGAGACAGAGAGAGAGACAGAGTATAAATAATTTAAGAGCGATAGCACAGTGGCTAGCGCATTTGCCAGTGTTTAATTCCTCCGCCCCTCTCAGAGAGCCCGGCAAGCTACCGAGAGTATCTTGCCCGCACGGCAGAGCCTGGCAAACTACCCTTGATATCTTTGATATGCCAAAAACAGTAACAACAAGTCTCAGTTTGTTGTGAGATATTACTGGTGCCTGCTCGAGCAAATTGATGAACAACGGGAGGACAGTGCTACAGTGCTACAGTGCTACAGTGTCATAATCATAAAGTAAAGCAGGTTAGAGCCACTTTGCATAATTACCAGGCATTGTTTTTAGTAACTTACTGCTCAGGATCAATCTATGTCATTTTCCTCCTACACGATCCTTTTCTTTCTTCTATTTTTTTTAATGGTGCCAGGGATTGAATTTAGGGACTCACACATGCAAGGCAAGTGCTCTTATTGTGAGCTGCAATACCAGCCCCTAGCACGGCTCCAAAACAGAGCGATAGAAAAGAGATGTGACTCATCCACAGAGCCTGTGCCTTGCGTGTGTCAGGCTATGGATTTGATCCCTTACACCCCTCAAAACAAATAGCAAACCTGAAAAAAAAAGCCATTAGGTACCGTCTGATTCATTTTTATCACTTTAGATGTTTGCTTTTTCCTTCTGATCCTTTTTTATGGGGGCCACACCCAGAGAGGCTCAATCCTTATTCCTGGCTTTGCACTTAGGAGTTCCTCCTGGTGGGCTTGGGGGACCATATGAGGTACTGGGGATTGAACCTAGGTTGACTGCATGCAAGGCAAGTGACCTTCCTGCTGAGCTCATCACTCAGCCCCCTAATTTTCCTCTGATCTTGGGTTAAATAATCTATTTTTTAAAACCATCTTCCTCTTGACTTGGGAGTTCTGGAAATCCAGGCATGATCTCCTGGTACCTGCAGACAGGTTTGTGTGTGGGTCAGGGTCAGCCTGCCTAAGAATCCTGTGATCCTGTGACATCAGCAGTTAGTCAGGGCTGTCGGGCTGCACCGGGCCCCTGCCCAGACGTCTCTGGAAGCCCTGGGGGTTCCTGAGCAGTGTTTAGGGTGCCCGTGTGGAAGGCTAGCATGGCTCTGGTTCGCTTACTCCCATAACCATCTCTGGGGAAGGGCGCGAGCTGAGCGCTGGCTTCATTTGTCCACACCACAGCAGGATGTCACGGGAGAAACAGGGATGTCCCTCTTCAGGGGTACAGGCGTCGTTTCCTGAGTCTCTGAGTTCCGGCCCCTGGAGATGCGGAGGCGGGGGCAACGTCAGGCCTGCAGGGCCTCTCTGGGAGCCTCAAGATCAGATGTTACTGTCACTAGCGGATGAGCACATTTAAATCGAGCAGCAAAATCTTGTCTTACAGGCTTAATTTTATTAACGGTTATCATGTCACTCTTTGTAAATGAACATGACTCTGCTTCTTTCAGCCTGAAAGTAAACAATTACCGAGATGCATTCATATTAGTAGCATGTCTATAATTAACTGAAGTCGGACTTCTGTTTATTTGCTAGTTTTGCACATATGGTGGACTTGATAACAGGGAGGAATTCACAAAATGTTGAGCTAATTAAAAATCTGGGGAATGCTAAGCATACCTAATTATTTCTAGTTTTCTTTCTTTTCTTTTTAAGGACATGGAGGGAATAAATTATAGTTTATTCTCCGGCCATCTGAGATACCCGAGTAGAGTTTAGATAGGAAGGACGACTGAATGATTTTATGGTTTTGGTTTCTCATTTGACCGTAGGATTTTGTTTTGTTTTCCTGTGGTGGGACTCCAGATGCTTCCTAGGTTGTGTTTGGGGGCAGGATAACTCATGGAGGTGCTGAGGAGGCCATGGGGTGGCAGGGATTGAACTCGGGCCTCCCGCACAACAGGCATGCCCCCTCAGCCTGCTGTGCTCTCTCTGCAACTCCAGAATTTTATTATTTTGAATTTGAGACCTGATTTTAGACGCCCCCCCCCAAAAAAAACCGGTCAACAAAAGAAACATAGGTAAGTATAAATCATAAGTCCAAAGATGAAGCATTCTGATATGTATTTGACTTGGAGTAAAAATAAAATAACAGTAATCATTAGGATTAGTTAGTTTTGGTTTTTGGTTTTGGGCCACCCTGGGCTATTCTCCAGGCTTCCTCCTGTCTCTGCCCTCAGGAGTTGCTCCTGGTGGTGCGCAGGGGGCCTTAGGGAAGCTGAGGATTGGACCTGGGCCAGCCGTGCACGGCAGGCTGCCTACCCTGTGCTATCTCTCCAACCCCCATTTATTTTTTAAGGACTTATCCTAAGTTGAGAGCATTATAAAAAGCGCTAAAAAAAAAAATCAAGAATACACTGTCTGTGTAAGGAACCCCGTCCTGTAGTGGAGTGACTTTTGCGGGTGGAACACACCTGGTGTGCTCAAGGATGTTCCTGGCTGTGTGCCCAAGAGTGACCCCTGGTGTTGCTCGTGATCTTGTGCCGTATCAGGGATTCAAAGCAGGTTAGCCCCAGTACTGTTTTACAGCTGAAAACTGGCCTGACCTAGACTCAGAAGTCTGTTGTTAATAAAATAAAAAGGGTCTGGGGAGGTACCTGCTGGAGGGCGGTGTAGACCAGCATCGTCAAAGGTTGTTATAAATCTTTCCAATATTTTAACAGATAATAAAGTAGAAGAGACAAGGCTGTGCATATGTAAATTATATTCCATCTCTCAGTCTTGAACTTGCTTGGCCATCCGCATCCAGTGATGCTCAGGGGCTACTCTGGCATACTTGGGTGTGAGTTCAAGCATGGGTGCGTTTGGTGACCAAGAACCGAACCAACATTCCTCCAGCCGGCTGACAGTGATGAAAGAGTGGGGCAACAGGCTGTTTGGTAATCAGTGACCCTTTATTCAAGCCTCACAGCTTGAATAAAGTAAGTTATATAGAAATAAGTTATAGGGGTCAGTCGGTCGGTCCTCCTGTTGTTCATCGATTTGCTCGAGCGGGCCCAGTAACGTCTCCATTGTGACACTTGTTACTGTGTTTGGCATATCGAATATATCACGGGTAGCTTGCCAAGCTCTGTCGTGCGGGTGAGATACTCTCGGTAGCTTGCCGGGCTCTCCGAGAGGGGCGGAGGAATCGAACTCGGGTCGACCATGTTGGCTGCATGCAAGGCAAATGCCCTACCGCTGTGCTATCGCTCCAGCCCAGAAATAAGTTATATAGTAAGTTATATAGAAATTGTACACATAGGTGTGGCTGAACATTATCATAACAATAAACAGATGTAAAGCCCTTCCTTCAGGGAAAGTTCTCCTAGGAGATTAATTTCAAGGACAAAGTCTCATCTGGGGGTTCAGCATTCTAGATTACTAGGAGATCCGCTCAAGGGCGGGATAACATCTATGGACATATTGCTTTCTCCTTTCCTCAGCTAGTAATCCACTTAAACAATCATATTAAATTTACTTCTACTAGTAGTTCTAGTCATTTTGTATGAACACAGTAAAAGATATATTAAGCTCGAAGGTTGACTTTTCCTGGGGACATCTTGCTATATATCCCAGACTACAGTCCTCAGGCCAGATTAGTCTTTCCTAACTCCAGCAGGGTCCTTATTCAGTAACTTCTTTTGGGGTCATAACACTGTAAAACACTGTCCTCCCGTTGTTCATTGATTTGCTTGAGCGGGCACCAGTAACGTCTCCATTCTGAGACTTATTGTTACTGTTCTTGGCATATCGAATATGCCACAGGGATACGAATACACCAGGCTCCACCGTGCAGGCAGGATACTCTCAGTAGTTTGCCAGGCTCTCCAAGAGGGACGGAGGAATCAAACCTTGGTCGGCCACATGCAAGACAAACGCCCTACCCGCTGTGCTATTGCTCCAGCCCATGGGTCATGAGAGAATTTATTCCATGGCCATGCTCTTAATTTATTATACTTCTTATGGTGCATAGCCTGTCCCTCCTTGATGGCAGGTAGGTTATGGCTTTCCCTGGGTCCATCCAAGTTCCTCTTTTGGGGGGTGTTAGGAAGTAAGGGCAACTGAGGCTTAAGCCAAGTAAATATGACGGATGTCCAAGAGCAAATATTATTGAGAATCAGGTAACTCCCATGTTACAAAAGTAGAGCATTAACTGTTTTCTTGTGTCTATAAAAAAGGACATTGCTCTAAAAAGAACTATGCGAAGAACGAAAAGGAAAGAGAGGAACAGTATAGCAGGGGGAAAAGAGAAACACTGAGGGTTAGTAAACTATGCCAGGGACATAAAGGAAAGAGTAAAGCAATAAAGGATTAGGAGTGCCTGATGGGATTGGGTGTGCCTGGGAACCTGTCCCGGGTGCAACTCAATAAACTTAAGCTCCTTGTGGGAGGGGCAAGGACAAACCAGTGTTATCCGACACTGGGGGGACCATGTGGTACTGAGGATTGGACCAGGCTCCCTCGTGCAAAGCTCGTGCTTCAGCCTTTGAGCTGTCTCCCTGGCCCCATAAACCAGGTTTGAGAAAACGCTCCCGCCCCTACATGGAAACTGCCCAGATCCTGCCTCTGGTGTTGTCGTTCATCGGCTCTCAGCTCGACGCTGTGGTTTCCCTTTCTCCCTTTCCTTTCCCTTCCCAGTGTTGCTGTCGTGGTGACTGAGCCCCCTGGTGAGGAGGTGGTGCTCACAAGGCACTGCAAAGAGCTCGGGGGTCACCATCATTCAGCTGTGCTCTTTGTGTACTTTCTCTGGTAGTGGCCCTGGGGCTTGCTCACCTGGTGGCTGTGCTCACGTCTTTAGTCTCAGTGTTCACACTCACCTGACGATCCCACACTTTGTTGGGGTATGAGGCGCCCCCTGACAGAGCCACTGAGGCCATGCTGAGGACATCAGGGAGGCGCCTGGGATCAAACCCATGACCTCACTTGCGGGACTCACACTTTTAGCCGCTGAACCCTGAGTTTCAGCCCTGAGTTTATCTTTCTTTATTTTTTTTTTCTTTTGCCTTTTGGGTCATACCCAGTGATGCTCAGGGATTACTCTGGCTCCACACTCAGGAATTACTCCTGGTGGTGCTGGGGGGATCATGTGGGATGCCGGGGATGGAACCTGGGTTGACCACGTGCAAGGCAAACACCCTACTTGCTGTACCATCGCCCTTGCCCTGCTCTTTGGGTTTTTGAACCTTAGCCTTCATTCCTGAAGACTCGGGGAGTCACCCGGCTTATCTCTGGGTGGGGGACTATGCCACCCCGCTTTGCATGTTGGAGATGTCTTTCCAGGGGCCTTGAGGCAGCCAGTTCCTGGCGATTGCCTCCTGTGTGCCTGACTCGCCTTCCGTGGGGCTGGCTTGCTCCTTTGCTGTCTTCCTGAGGTGCCTCCTGCTCTGGGCTGGGCCGCCTGGGCGCCTTCACAGGCCTGAGTCCAGAGCCGCACAAGGACTGCTCGGCTGCAGGTTCTGCAGTTCTTCCCTTGGATTGTGGATTTATCTCTCTGTCTTAATTGAAATAGCACTGACTTGGGGTCAGAGTGTCGGGGATGTGCAATTGTATCATTCCATTTCTGGAGGCCAGTTCTTTGCTCCTGTGAAATCCTTCTAGAAACTGCTACTGGGGCTGGAGCTTAAGTACAGCGGGTAGGGTGTTTGTCTTGGGCGCAGCCAACCCGGGTTCGGTTCCCAGCATCCCTTATGGTCTCCCGAGCACTGCCAGGAGTGATTCCTGAGTTCAAAGCCTGGAGTAACCTCTGTGCATCGCTGGGTGTGGCCAAAAAAGCAAAAATAAATTAGCTAGAAAAATGGAAACCACTACTTGGTCTCACATCTTTTGTTGTTGTTGTTGAGGAGTGCAGGAGTGACACACCAGCGATGCTCAGGGCTCACTCCTGGCTCTACACTCAGGGATCACTTCTGGCAGGGTTCGGGGGCCATATGGGTTGCTGGGATTGAACCCAGGTCAGCTGTGTGCAAGGCATACGCCTTACCTGTTCTACTGTCTCTGCAGCCCCATTCCTCATGATTTTTAAAACACCTTTTTAAAAAAAATTTTTTTTTGGTTCATTTTTGTCTTTTTGTTGTCCTTTTGGGGCCACACCTGGCAACACTCAGGGATTTCTCCTGACTCTGCAGTCAGGAATGATGGTGCTCGGGGGACCATATGGGATGCCGGAGATTGAACTGGGGTTGCCCAAGTGCAAAACGCCCTCCCCACTGTACTACTGCTCCTGCCCCTGCTCTGCTGTTTCTTACTTTTGGGACAGATACTCCATTAAAGGTGTTGCCAGTTATGCCGGAGAGCTGGCTCAGCACCACACGGTCCCCCCAAGCGTCACTGCGTATGCCCCATAAAAACAAGCAAACAAAACCAGAAAAGTCCCGGCAGCTCTAAGGCCACTGACATTCCCGCCCGCATGTCCCACACCTCCACTCTGGGGGATGAAGGATTGTCGGGGTCCGCTTGCAGTTTTGCTTCTGCATTTGAAAGAGATTGGCCTGTAGAGTAGGTGGTGGTTGTAGAAATTCAGAGAGATTTTAAAAACAGAAACACCAGATCTCTGAGCCTCTGAGGTGGTTTAAATCATTGGGACACGCCAGTGCAGTTGTGGCCAGTTCAGTTACCCTCCATGGGAAGAGGCTGGAGGTCCCCGTCAGACTCCTCGCTTCCTGCCCTAAATCCTGCCATTCTCCCCATGACCGTTGCCAGCGGAAGAGGGGGTTCTCTGCTGTGGTGTGCAGCTGGACTGGACTGTCATGCTGGGTTGGGGTGTCCCTTTGGGGATGGAGAGCTTCAGGCTCGCAGCTGTGCTGGGCCCAGTGGCGGAGTGTTGTGGGTGACATTCATCTCACAGCGATCCTGCTTGCTTCCTTCCAGTTCTGGGATTACCGCCAGCCCCGGAAATACCTCAACATCCTGCCTTGCCAGGTGCCCGTGTGGAAGGCCAGATACACAGTGAGTAAGACAGGCTGACCTGGGCAGGGGGCCGCATCAGGGGGCCAAGGGATGGCATCTCTTCTTTGTAAGGTGATTTTGTCCCTCTGTTCAGGTAAGGGATGGACAGAAGTGTTAGATATTAATTGTATATTATGTAATTCATATGAAAAAGGTGTTAGCCCGTTTTAGGGCTCAGTTGGGAAGTGGACATATGGGGGCGGTCACTAATGAGTCCAAGGCAGGTAGTGGTGACTGCACTGAAGGGAAGGAAGTCTGACTTTGGGTTCGGAAGACCTGGGTTTGGGGCCCAGTGATGTCATTGACATTTTCTTGGGGACATGTCATGTGCCCACTGACTATGGAGAGAGATCTGACATACCATGACTCACCTAGTGTGTGCATGGTTGAAAGGATCCACATTTTTTTTTTCTTTTTGGGTCACATCCAGCAATGCTTAGAGGTTACTCCTAGCTCTGCACTCAGGAATCTCTCCTGGCGGTGCTAGGGGGGACCATATGGGATGCTGGGGATTGAACCCGGGTCTGCCGTGTGCAAGGCAAACGCCCTACCCTCTGTACTATCGCTGCAGCCTGATCCACTTATTTTTTTATTTTTTATTTTTATTTTTTGTGCTTTTTGGGTCACACCCGGTGATGCACAGGGGTTGCTCCTGGCTCTGCACTCAGGAGTTACTCTTGGCGGTGCTCAGGGGGCCATATGGGATTGCTGGGAATCGAACGCAGGTCGGCCGCGTGTAAGGCAGACGCCCTACCTGTTGTTCTGTCTCTCCACCCCCCTACTTATTTTTTTAAAAAATATTTATTGAAGAGCTAGGATGTACAAAGGCATTGATAGATGAGACTTAGGCACGCAACATTCCAACACCAATCCCACCACCAGTGTCAACTTCCCTTCACTAGGGTTCTCAGGCTCCCCCATGCCTCCCCCCCAACCCCCTCCTGTCATCTTGATAGGCTCATTTCAAAGTTTGGTGACGTTTCTTAGAGGAAGACAAGTGGTGGCCGGTAGGCATATGAAGTAGTGCTTAGCTTCCCTTATCCTGAGAGACCCACTTCCGGCACGATTCCCACTGCAGCATCAGGTGACACTGTCCTCAGACACACTCTTAACGTGGCGAGAGCATTTCAGATCTGTCAGTGGCTTTCGGGATGTGGAACAATCTCATTAGCTGTAATCCCCGTGTAAAATACATCACATCCCCAGGAGTGACTGTTTTCCAGCTGGGAGTCTGTGATCTCTGATCCACTTTTCCTTTTCCTCCTCCCGCCACCTGCAGCCCCCCACTGCCGTGAGCAAACATCACTCTAATCCGTTTCTGAGTTGACTTTTTGAGATTCTGCTTAAGTGGCCCAGGCAGCATAATGCCGCCGACCCTCTTGCTGTGTCACGGCAGGGCGTCCGCCTGCCTCCTCCTGTCTGAGTGGATTCTGTCGTGTGGATCAGCCACGTCTTCTTCCCGCGTTTGTTACTGGACACTGGTTGTTTCCGTGTCTTGCTGATTGTGACTCCCGTTGCAGTGTTTAACGCTTGTGTGGTGTTGGGGCAATGCCCTGAATGTTTTTGAACAAGTTTCTTTGTGGAATATAATAATTCTTCCTATTATTATTATTATTATTTTTTGCTTTTTGGGTCACACCCAGCGATGCACAGGGGTTACTTCTGGCTCTGCACTCAGGAATTACTCCTGGGGGTGCTCAGGGGACCATATGGGATGCTGGGAATTGAACCTGGGTCCGCCGCGTGCAGGGCAAACGTCCTACCCGCTGTACTATTGCTCTAGCCCCTCCTATTATTTTTTTAATTGCATAAATACACCATTTGTGAGTTTTTTGGGGGGGATTGTGGAGTGCGGTATTGGGTGGGCACACCTGGCTGTACTCAGGGCTACTCCTAGCTCTGTGCTCGGGAGTTGTGGTACACAGGGATCATGTGGTTTTGGGGACCAAACCCAGTCTGTTGTGTGCATGCCCTACATCCTGACTCTCAGTTCACCATTTCGTTTTATTTTATTTTCCCACTTTAAACACTGTGGTTTGCAAAGTTGTTCCTGATGATTTATTACAGGCAGAGTTCCAGCCCAATCCCACCACCCGTCACCTTCCCCCCACCACTGTCTCCATTTTCCCAGCCACCCTTCAAGCCTGCCTCCATAGCAGGCCCACAGTCATTTATTTTATATTGCTTGTTACCACTAAATGGCCATATAAAGCAATATAAAATAAATGGAATGATAAAAAAAAATACTTCAGTAAAAGAAAATTTGTGCAAATCATCTCTCACCATGGGGACATTAAGTCCTTGTCTGGGGGTTCATTAAGCGGTTGCCGTAAATTCAGCCTTCTGCATGTTAATGCTTTTCTTGGTGGAGATTATTTGTGTAGGTTCCGGAGATGTCGCATCGCCACAAATGCAGCTGCACACTCCGGAAAACTCAGTCAGCTCCCCAGATGAAGGTGTGCAGTTTTGTGAAATTTTGTACATGCACAACTTGCTTTCTTTTGAAAAATTGCATATGAAAACGCTTTATCGTGGCTGGAGCAGTAGCACAGGGGGTAGGACGTTTGCCTTGCATGCGGCTTACCCGGGTTTGATTCCCAGCATCCCATATGGTTCCCTGAGCACCGCCAGGAGTAATTCCTGAGTGCAGAGCCAGGAGTAACCCCTCTGCATCGCTGGGTGTGACCCCCCCCCAAAAAAAAAAACGCTTTATCAATTGTAAGCTGCTCCAGGTGCAGGGTGCAGGGAGCACGCAGATGGCTGTGAATGTCCCACCAGTCCTCCCTTGGCCACGTGTTGATTCGGGAAAGTTGATTCCTGCTGATGTCACTTTGAAAGGGTGGCACAGGGGTGACTGAGAGGGCTGGTGCGCTGACTCAGCCCCCAGAGCATTGGGAAGCCTTGGCGATAAGTTGAGTATTCAGTGGTTCTGTGTCTGGGAGCCCTTGTCAAGAGACCAGATGTGCTTGTGAGTTGAAATCCTCCTCATGTTTCATGTGTCCGCTTTAAAAATGAACAGAGCTTGGGGCTGGAGCCATAGTACAGCGGGTAGGGCGTTTGCCTTGCACGCGGTTGACCCAGGTATGATCCCCAGCATCCCATATGGTTCCCTGAGCACCGGCAGGAGTAATTTCTGAGTGCAAAACCAGGAGTAACCCCTATGCATTGCTGGTTGTAACCCAAAAAAGCTCCCCCCCACATAAATTAAAATGAATAGAGCCATCTAGGAGAGGCGCTGGGCCATGAGGTGGAGGGACCAGTGCTCCCGGATTCAGTCTCTCTCAAGTAACAGGGTGCAATGAGGGTCACCCCCAAGCTGCCTGTACATTGAGTGTGGAGGAGTGCCCTGAGCTCAGGAGTTGGGGTGTAAGGGTGAGAACAGCTGCTGGGACAAGAGGAAGGCTTCCTGGGGGTGGTGTCTGTTTCTGGCAGACCTCTGTCCCACCTGGTGCTCCCAGCCTCGCCTGCTCTGTGGGGAAAGACACTTGGGCACTGTCTTCGGGACTCCTGGGGGTGTCTCAGCGAGCGTCAGTGCGGGCACCCTTTCCGACTTCAAAATTTCAAATGTTCTTCAAGTACATGTCTTGGTCCCGCTTATTTAGGATTTAGGGGCCACAGCTGGTGGTGCTTAGGGCGTACTCCTGGCTCTGTGCTTTGGGGTATGGGGTGCCAGGGATGGAGCCCAGGCTAGCGGTGACCCCAGACCACTGAGGGCCTCCCATCACCTGGGTTTGTTTCCGTGGGGAAAGGCTGCCTGAAGGCGTGGGGTGGCGTCTCCCCGGACTCACCCACCGGCTGTGTCCTTCACTGTAGCCCTTCAGCAACGGGCTGGTGACGGTGATGGTCCCCCAGCTGCGGAGAGAAAACAGCCTCCTCCTGTGGAACGTCTTTGACCTCAACACCCCGGTCCACACGTTCGTCGGGCACGATGACGTGGTGCTGGAGTTCCAGTGGCGGAAGCAGAAGGAAGGTGAGCGGGAGAAAAGGCGCAGGGCGGGCAGGGGCTCCTTGGCCTCTGCTTTCCCTGCTGAGGGACAGGCACAGGCGGCTGCTCTTCCCCCCGACCCCCCGACTCCTGCCCTCCCTCACAGTTCAGAGAATACGCTGCTTGAGAGGCTGGTAGATTTATCTTGGGGTATGGCAAGGGCTGGGAAGCCCTGGGGTTTCTGGCATCGGGCCCTTGCCATTCAACCGATGCAGGAGCCTGAGTCAGGTGCGTTTCTGTGCAAATGGGGCTCCTGCCGGTCGCTGTCTGCTATGCTGGGTCCTTTTAACACTTACCACTAGACACTGGCCTGTCTCTTCCCAACCTCAGCAAGGAGGAGTTGCGTCGAGACAGCGGTGGTCATGGGACGTTCAGTCTCAATGCCCCAGATGGTGCCCAGCATCCAGGAACTGTCATGAGCTGTATTTGAGTGAATGAACTTCATTCCCCCGGGACCTGTAGCAAAACTGACGTTGGAGCTAAACATTTGTCCTGGTTTTTTTACTTGGCGGTGTCTAGGCTCCAAGGACTATCAGCTGGTCACATGGTCCCGGGACCAGAGCTTGCGAATGTGGCGCGTGGACTCGCAGATGCAGAGGGTATGTGTGCAGGGGAGGACGGCCAATGGGCGAGGGCTGTGGGAGTCCGAGGCCACACGGCCGGCCGTGTGTCACACCCCTTTCACCCACTCTCCAGCTCCGTGCAGCCCGCTGAGACTCCAGCTCAGTGCTTTATTTAAAATGCTTTATTTAAAATGTGTTTGGTGAGGGAGATTTTTGGGACTTGGGACCTGTTCTTGGCCCTGCTCAGGTGGACCTCTGGCAGTGATGGGGGACCTAGTGAGGTGCTGGGGACTGACCCCAGCTGGCCATGTGCAAGGCAGGCAAGCACCTTACCCCCATATAATCATTTCATCCAGCATTTTTGCTTGTTTCTTTTTGTTTTATTTATTGGGGCTGCCCCTGGCTTGCTCCTGGTTCTCCAAGTGGACCTGCTGGACTCTCTCTCCAGCCCTGGTGTTTCAGCATTTTAACACCAAGAGCCTCTGGTGTGTTTTTTCTCCCATCTTGGTACAAGGGAGTGTGGGCATTATGCGGAGCCTGCCGGCATCTTTGCTTTGTTCAAGGACGGAGAAGCCTTTGAAGCCAGGGGTGTGGGCAGCGGTGGCCAGCAGTAGGGGGCCCTTGCTTTGCCCTGCCCCTCTGGGTCTCCTTTCTCCTCATTCTAGCTGTGTTCCTGGAAGGCCCAAATCTTGTCTCGCTTCTATTGTCTCCCAAAACAACTCTGTCCAAAGTGCATAGAAAACTCTGGCTTCAGTTCATACTTCTCCGTGGCATGCTGTCACTTTGAGCGTTTAGCCGGTTTCATCATCGGGATCAAGCGCTACTTCACTTTTAAATCTGTTTTCTCCAAAAAGGCACCATTTGTTCCAAATGCGTTGTAATTACAGTATCTTTGTCATAAGCAAGAATAGTTCCATGAAGGTCTGAGATGTTCAGTGGTAGTTTTTTTGACTTGCTATTCTCTAAATGGGGTGAAAATGTCCAGGGTAGAACAGCACAATCTGGTGCCGCCTGTCAAACGAGGAAGAGCTGTGAGGAATGAAACCTCTTGACCGTGTCTGTCCTGGGATGACATATGCCTCTGCGTTGTGATCCCTGTTTTAAAGCCAGAATTCCAGGGTGTGGCAGGTCCCTCCGAGGATACATGCTTTGCTTGCTGGAGGTCACGGTTTGATTTTTGGCAGCTTGTAGTCCCCTGAGCATTCCTGGGAGCGACTCCCAACTAGTACCTCCCCCCGCTGCATTCCCCCGCACTGCCAGGTGTGACCCCAAAGCCAAATTTATAAATGAATAGAATCGAGCGTGGCATGATCTTTCCAAGCGCCGATGCCGCTGGGTCTCACTCTGGCTTTGTGGCAGCTCTGCGCCAACGACATCCTGGACAGCGTGGAGGACTTCATCGAGAGCATGTCCCTGCTGCCGGAGCCCGAGAAGCCCCTGCAGGCCCCAGACCCCGACCAGCAGCACAGCTCGGGCCACGGGGAGGAGGAAGGTTAGTAACGCGCCGGGCCCACACCTTCCCCAACCGCTCTCGCTCTGGCTCCTCTTCAGAAGCGTTTCCCCACCCCTGAATCTCCTGCTAGCCTTGAAGGAAGACCCCCCAAGCAGCCTCCTAGAGGAGAAGAAAAGTGACCAGGCCGGCCTGTCGCAGACTCTGCAGCAGGAGTTCTCGCTCATCAACGTGCAGATCCGCAATGTCAATGTGCAGGTGGGTGGGGTGACAGCGGAGGGGGTGTGGTCACCATGCAGGGGCAGGGCCTATTGGAGGGGGCGGGATCATCATGAAGGGGTGGGGTCCTTGTAGGGGGCGGGGTCACCGTGAAGGGGCAGGCCCTGTGCAGGGGGCGGGGTCACTGTGCAGGGACCAGGGTGGCAGTGGAGGGGGCCTGATCTCTGCGCAGAGCATACTCTTGGCTCTGTGCTCTAGGATCACTCCTGGTGGGGCTCAAGGGACCACACAGGGATCTGTGGATGGACCCCTGTCTGCTGGGTAGGCAAGTGCCCTACCCACTGAGCTACCTCTCCGGCCAGCTTCCTGCTTTTTTTTCTAATCGCAAAGTAAACAGCATATTTCAGCCTTCTTTGGAGCTTTGGAACGAAGCTTTCTGAAGTGAAAATACCTCCTAAAAGCACTATTAGCAATCTGTTTTGAAAGTCCGTGCTCCAGCCCTTCCCAACCCATTTGCGTCTGGAGACTCTTTTCCTCCTGGTGACCAGGCCCTGCAGCCCTTCGTGGCCGCCCGTCCCCCGGGAGAGGCCCGTGCATCTCGCTGCAGGGTGCCTGTCCCCCTGCCCCTTGCAGATGGCCGCTGCCGACAGGAGCTGCACAGTGTCCGTGCACTGCAGCAACCATCGCGTGAAGATGCTGGTGAGGTTCCCTGCGCAGTACCCGAACAACGCTGCCCCGTCCTTCCAGTTCATCAACCCCACCACCATCACGGCCACCATGAAAGCCAAGCTGCTGAAGGTGGGGCTCGGGCCTGCGTTGGTGGGGTGTGTGGAGCCGAGTGGGAAGTTGAAGGAAACTGTGTGGAGGTTGGAAGTTAGCTGCCCTTTGGCTCTGTGGGGCCTGTAGTCCCCATTGATTTTCTCGGGAAAACATAAGAAAAGTGGTTCTCTGCTTATTTTGGGTCATGCCCGCTGGCCTCCACTTCGGAAGTCTCATGGAAACCACAGGTGCCTTGCTGAAAATTGATGGCGAGTTGCACGTGGCTTCAGGTACACTGCGTGTAAATAAACACGGTGCAGTCCCCAGGCGTCCCCAGCCTGCTCTCGGGTCTGACTCCAGCTGTCCTGTCATACCCCGAACCCGGTGTTTGTGCCTTTGTGTTCTTACCCAAACAGTGGACAGGAGGTGGTCTAAGGCTGTTTTACAGAAAGTCAGGAAATAGGTCACAGGAAATGTGTCCCCACCAAGGACAGGCCAGTGCGAGGATCCACTGCTGTCCGGGACAGGCCAGTGCGAGGGTCCCCACCGGGCTTTCGTAGAGCGGCCACAGCCGGGCATCTGCTCTGGACCCCTCCAGGCTTACATTCATGCGTCACCTGCTCACACAGAGTGTGATATGGCCGAAGCCACCATGCATGACTGAGAGCTGACGGGATCCACCGTGTTCCCCTGAGCCCTGTTGCCTGTGAGGGACGGGCAAGTGCTGGCCTCAGCCCAGTGGCCGGCGTCTGTTCACCCGGCCTTGTTCGTGTCGCCCCCCCTGGGTCGCGGTACATCTGTCAGGGGTGACCCTGAGACCGAAACCATTGTTCAGTGGGAGCAATTGCCATGCAGTCACTCTCGTTTGGGGCTGTTGAACCTTTTGTGTTTGGAATCTGAAGATTTCTGTGTATGTGTAGAGATGGAAAAAAGGGTCAGTAGTTCCACTGGCATTGAAGGAGGAGTAGGAATTCTCCCAGGTCTGAATCCGTGTGGTTCAAGACGAACAACACAGGCCACGGTCTGCGGATGCTTGTTTCAGGACAAAATTTAAAACTTTCCAGTAATCACACACACACACACACAGATACCCTAAAGGTAGCAGCTAACTCCATAGTCTCTTAATTCAGGCTAGTGTATCCAAAGTATTACACATCAGTATGTAATCAGGGCAGCCCTCACCCAGCTACCTTGTGTTCTTTTTGTCGGGTGGGCCTGTGGTGCAAACTGCCCTCTCCCACACTGGCCTTGCTCCGTCTCCCTGCGGGCCAGAGACTGCCATGCTGGACAGCTCAGTCCCCCACCCCCACCCCTCACCCTCTCAGCTGCCTGTCCTGGGCTGGCTGACACTGACTGAGCTTTACAGCCTTGCTTAGGGTTCATTGAAAGGACCAGAAAAAGAACTGGGGGAGGGAGGGATGGAGGCAGAGAGAGAGAGAAGGGGGGAAGGAGGAAATGAAAGAATGAAGGAGGGGAGAGAGAGAGAGAGAGAGAGAGAGAGAGAGAGAGAGATTGGAGATTGTGATTTTCACTAAAGGAAAAGTGTGTCCCCAGGACCTGAGTGGTACCCCCCCACCCAGCAGATGATCCTTCTGGGGTGGGCAGGGCAGGGAAGTGGACAGAGGTGCCTTCATTCTGTCACTTCGTGAGGGCCCTGTCCAGCGTGGTTCGCCTGGCACATGGCACTTCCAGAAGCCGGCTGTTCCCGAGCACCCCCAGAGGGGGAGGTGGCTCAGGGTGTCGGGAGCTGCAGTGGGCTCCGTCCCCGGGTGCTCCCGGCTGCCCATGTTGGGTAGGGTCAACGGTGGCCCGTCCTGACTGCTTGTGCCGTTTCCTTCCAGATCCTGAAGGACACGTCCCTGCAGAAGGTGAAGCGGAACCAGAGCTGCCTGGAGCCCTGCCTGCGCCAGCTGGTCTCCTGCCTGGAGTCCTTTGTGGTGGGCTTCCTGTGCCCGTACAGGCTGGGGTGGGTGGGGGGGACGTTATTTTTCTCACCCCGAGTCCTGGGTGCCCTGACACCGTCATCATGTCCCCCAGTTCTGTGATTCGACTTTCCATTAAGAAGGCGGAATTTGCTTTCTTTGAGCTTGAGACGGTGGCGTTGAGTGTGCTGATGCTTAAATTCCAGAACCAAGAAGACAGTGCTTCCAGCAACCCCTTCGCGCTCCCCAACTCCGTCACCCCACCCTTACCGACCTTCGCCCGGGTCACCACCGCCTATGGGTCTTACCAGGACGCCAACATCCCCTTTCCAAGGACATCTGGGGCTCGGTTCTGTGGGGCAGGTTGGTTCCTTTGGCTTCTCTGCTTCTGTGGGAGTGTCATGGCGGAGAGTTGGCGAGAGATTTTATATATTCTATAGAAAAATCTCTATTCATAAATGTATCTAGGGTTTTATTTCCCGAGTACTCAGAGGATCTCTGTGGTAATGTCATTAGACCTGATGACAAATTAGCATCCGTGAGCATCTCCCAAGAATGCATACTACACTGACAGTCTTAGCTGATCTTCTGGTGAGATCCTTAGGTAGGAGGCTCTGGACTTGATTCCTGCTATCACAGAGCCCATAGTAGCAACCGCCCCAGAGTTCCAGTTCTCCACAGGGACAGGTTCCTCTCGGGGGACTAGAGGGCCAGACTGCCCCCGTCACTGTCTCTCTGGGGCGCTGGAGGGTTAGGTCTCCGCTCCTATGCAGATACGTCTCGTCCTTTGGAATCTCAAGAGAAATGAAAGACTATCAGTGCTGCTCACAGCGTTTCCCGACTCAGGGACTGATGTCAGCCTTGCTGTGTCCTCTCAGGGTCCCTGGTATACTTCACAAGGCCCATGACAATGCACCGAGCAGTGTCTCCGACGGAGCCTACTCCAAGGTGAGTATGAAGAACGTGTTCATGTGCCCAGCGAGGTGTGGCATCTGGCAGGGAGCCCGGAACTCCACTTTAGATGTGTTGTTTTCATTCTTTGGTCAACATCAACATCCATTGTAAGATTCATTCTAGTGGGGGGCCGGCGGGATAGTCCAGCGGGAAGGTGTTTCCCTTACACACAGCCAACCCGGGTTTGATCCCTGGCATTCCATATGGTCCCCAAGCACCGCCAGGCGTGATCACTGAGTGCCAAGCCTGAAGTATCCCCTGAGCACTGCCCAATGTGACTGAGAAAGCAAAAAAACAAAAAACCCAGAACTTATTCTAATGATGAAAGATCAACTAAGGCCCCTTGGATTCTATTGTGTGGTTCTGACTGAACCCTGGAAGGAATGACATGGTCTCGTCAGGACAAGGTGGTCTTTTATTTTATTTATTTATTTTTTAACGTGCTCAAAAAATTAAAGTGCTCCTGTCACTAAGGCATTATCTGAACATTAACTAAAACTAGGAAGATAACATGACATAGGGTTCCACGATACTAATAATCCACTCTCCATCACCAGCACATCTTTAGTCTTAGGACATTATGTCAGTGTGTATCAGAAAAGAGCTCCAGCCATTCGTGTCCCCCGGACAGAGCGGCTTCACCTGGACCCCGTCCACATATTTTACCCGTTTGTCCTCCGTTTCCTCCTCTCAGTGTCTTATCAAGCGCCCAGCGTGGCACCACTTACAAGGGTGGACCGAGGGACCCCAGTGCAGATAATTGTGTGTTTCCCACCCCAGGTCCCTCTCGGCCTTGTCTGCCTATCACACTGGCTTGATCGCGCCCATGAAGATCCGCACGGAGGCCCCCGGGAACCTGCGCCTGTACAGCGGCAGCCCCACCCGCAGCGAGAAGGAGCAGGTCTCCGTCAGCTCCTTCTACTACAAGGAGCGGGTAAGTGGGCGCCCCCCCCCCCGCCTTCCTGTTCTCGCCCCCCAGTGAGCCAGCAACCCCTTTAGGTCTCTGACGGTCAAAATTGGCCTGTTCTGTTCACTTGGTTTTAGCGACAGTCAGTTGCGTGTGCATGGGAGGATCAGCCCTTATGAATCTTCATGCCCTGCAAAACCCTTTTTCATTTGTGGCACCGTGATTCACATACTGTTCATGGCAGGGCTTCTGTCTCCAGCGTCCCCTGCCCCCCACAGTGCCCACTTCCCCCATCTGTAAGCGGGTAGGGACAGTGGGGGAAGTGAATCCCCTTCATCCCCGACCCCCATCCTCTCAGGTAGAACCATGCAGCCTCTGTCTTCCTTTGTTCTGGGGGATTTGTCACCATATTCCAGGGGCTTCAGAAGGTGTGGGATCTTTGTATGTTTGGGACTTCTTAAAGTGGCCTCCAAAAGGTTTATACTTTTATTGAGTCCACACCTAGTACCCACCAGATGGACGAGCTTGTGTAGAACTCACCTGAACTTGGCTTTATGTTCTGGTTTTAACTAATTCTTTGTCCCTAAGGTGGCTCTTAAGTCATCAGATGCCATTGGTGGTGACAGCCTGGGGAAAGCTGATGGAGGTTAGGAGTGATCAACTTTTTCCTGTGGTATTGGATCAAGTCTGGCATGCCAGCTTGTAGTCGCTGTCATAATTTAAGTAGTAGTTTACCGAACAATGCATGAACTTATAGCAATTCCTTGTTGTTGTCTCCTGTTGAACGAGAAACGGTGTCTTCACTATCATTAAATTTTTTAAATTTATTTTTAAATTAAAAAAAAAACTCAGGGGCTGGAGCAATAGCACAGTGGGTAGGGCGTTTGCCTTGCACATGGCCGACCCGGGTTCTATTCCCAGCATTTCATATGGTCCCCTGATCACCACCAGGGGTAATTTCTGAGTGCAGAACCAGGAGTAACCTCTGTGCATCTCCGGGTGTGACTCAAAAGGCAAAATAAATAAATAAATAAAACCCCAGCTCCACCATAGCACGTGTTAGCGGACCCTGGAGTTGGGGTGCAGTAGCAGCAGGCTTTGACTCTGCCAGTTTACGCCATCATTGGGCATCTCGGGCTCAGCCTGGTCTGAGGGTCATTAAGTAGTTAGACAGAAGCAGTGGGCCTGCACGTGGGACCAGCCTTGGGCACAGCCATTCATTAGAACAAGGACGGTGACCAGTTGTCTCAGGTCCCTCCCTGGAGTCCTGCGCAATGGTGGGTTCTGCTGCTACCCAACTGTCAGACCTTGGAACATTTCTAGCCTCCTCAGTCTTTACATTCAGAATTTTTAGGGCATGTGCTCTCTCTCTCTCTCTCTCTCTCTCTCTCTCTCTCTCTCTCTCTCTCTCTCTCCTTCCTTCTCACCCTCCCTCTCTCCCTCCCTCTCCCCCTCTCATTCTCTTCCTGTAAGTTGGTGACAGGTGACTGGCTAGAATGAAGGCATTTCGCTGGCCTAACAGCCCAACAAACTCACGGTTTGGTAAAGGCGGGGGTTGTCTTCAGCATAGGGGCCCAGCTGGGGAGTCTGCCCTGGTTCAGGCCGGTGCTGATCGGAATGGGGCTGAGATGGGCTGGCCGGGCTTCTGGTGGTGTCTGCAGGCCACTCCTGGCCCTAAGACGGGACTTCACCCAAGGCAGAACCACTTGTAAGGACTGCGTTGGTGTGTGTGCTGATCTGGTTTCCTTTACGATGGACGCATGGTCCTAGAGGAGGGCCGCGCCCTTCGCAGGCTCCGTCTTGGGTGGGGATCTGTCTTACAGACGGGGGTCCTACTCCATAGGAAAGGGCTATGACAGTCCCTCGGCTGACGGCATTTCATGTAGTCACTGGATGAAAAGGGAAGGACACTTTGTGTTACAGTTGTAGAAGGATTTTTCTGTTGCTGTGCAACCTCTGTGCAGGAAATGCCACATATCTGAATGTGTAATTCATTGAATTCCCAAGTCTCATGGACCAAGAAATAGACCATCACAGGAACCCCAGAGGCCCTGAAGAAAGCTGACATATCAATGATTTTTAGGTTAAGTTCCAAGAAATTGCTGCTATCTGGCCAGTTTTGACCTTAAATGAAAAGGTATGATTCAGCCTAATAAGATAAAATGGACAAGCCAGTAACTGTGCGAGGGATCTGAAGTGAAGCCGTCTCTCCTCGAAGCCCCCTCGACTCCATTCCTTACATTGGGGGTAGGTGGGGGGTTAAAGAAAGAAAACTCGGGGCTGGAGCGATAGCACAGCGGGGAGGGCGTTTGCCTTGCATGTGGCCGACCCGAGTTCGATTCCCAGCATCCCAGAGGGTCCCCCGAGCACCATCAGGACTAATTCCTGAGTCCAGAGCCAGGAGTAACCCCTGAGCATTGCCAGGTGTGACCCAAGAAAGGAAACTGCTCTGGGGTCTCCCGTAGGCTGTCTGACCTTCCCTTCGGAGGTGAGGTGTCAGTGTGTTCATCCCTGGAGGCGTATTTTCTAATCCTCACACGCCAGGTTTCATGTATCACATCATCTCATGTTTGTGATGTTAGTTCTGGAAAAGATTCATTTGCTAAATTTCAGCTCAGATCCATTTTCTTCTTTTTTTTTGGGGGGGGGCGGGGCACAGCTCGGGGCTTATTCCTGGCCCTGTGCTCAGGGGTTATTCCTGGGGGTGCTCAGGGAACCATTTGTGGTGCTGGAGATCAAACAAACCAGTGGTTTGATATCAAATGGGTGGGGATTGTGCAAGGCGAGTGCCTTAACCCCTGTACCGTTTTTCAGCGTCCCACTTATTTTTTTATTCTATTTTAGATCCCCACCCCAAAAACGAGCGCAAATAAAGAAATAGAGCGTAACTGCCTTCCGGTGTGGGCATGAGGGTGGGGTTGTGTCCCGGGACCCTGGCACGAAGGGGCCCAGCACAGTGCTTGTGTGCGTAACTGCCTCACGAGGTCCCTGCAGCCAGTCACACACATGTTCTCTGGCAGGGATTTCCGAGGTTTGTGCCTTGGGAATTAATTTTTTTTGATTATGCGTGGCCTTAAGGGAAAAAAAAGCAGCATCACATTTCATAGGAAGTTAGAAAGTGCAAAAAAGATGCAATACTCATTTGGGACCCGGGCCAGCTCTTAAGAGTTGATGAAAGACTGTGTACTCTGAGGTCAATCAGAAGGCCCAGAATTTAAGACAAACATCAGGCATTGTCCTATAAACACTAAGATAATGTTTGTGACCTTCCGGGTTCTTTAGTTTATGTTCTCTGAGATAGCCCCCATGTCAGTGTTTGTGGGGGGTGGGCTGGGGGCGTCTTAGAGATCGTGGGTGATTTCCGATTTCTACACTCAGCCCTTGGCTCCGGCGCTGGGAGAATGCCCCCAGGAGTGACCACAGCCTTCCCCCCACTCTCCCTCATGGGGCCCACTGGATCTGTCTTCGTGGCATCACTCAGAAAACACCCGCCCTCCCTGCAAAGCACTTGTTTCCCAAAATTTGATATTGAGGGGCCGGCGGTGTGGTTCAGTGGTAGGTAAGGGCCTTGTGTGTGTAAGGCTCTGGGCTCAATTTCCACCACTGCATGCTCCCCTGAGCACTGCTGGGGGTTAGCCCTGAGCACTGATCTGGGAGTAACCTACAGGCACAGTTGAATGTGATTAAAATTTAAAAAAAAAAGGTATCCAGTTTCTCCTAAGAATTTCCATTTGAGGAAGGGGACTCTCATCCTCTGAAAGGAAAAAGCAGCATCCTCCTGTCCTCTCGTGTCTCCTGCTGCTTGCTCTGGGTCACCCCATCACAGATGGCAGAGCCGGGGACGTTGGCCTCCGGCCAGCCTGGCAGCATCCCCGCAGCCGTGTTTGGAGTCAGAGGAGTCGAGAGGGCGGTGTGGTCACTGAGCCACTCCACGTCGTGACCTTGCCGTTTGGTCCGTCTGACGCGGTGGAAGCTTTCCTTTCGTTCTCCGTTTCTCCCCTTTAATCTTTTTCTCGGTGTTTCTCTTCCCTTCTCTGGGTGTAACGTTTCGCACAGATGTCTCCACGCTCCGCCCGGCGGCGTTGGTCCATACAAGCGGTCAGCGACTTCCCGGTACTGTGCGCTGTGCAAACGCTCTCCTGGCTACCCTTCCTCCCCCAAGGCCCAAGAATAAAATGCCACCGGCCTGGCTCGGAGGAACCTGCCACCTCCTGGGCCCACAGGAGTCGGCCCCCATGAGTTCCCTGGAGGCTGGGGACTCGGGAAGGACGGCACTGGCTTTCTTTGAAAAGGAAGTGACATTTTAAGTTTCGGTCCAGAGAGGCTCTTGCCTGGCACACTGCTGACCCAGTCTCTGAGCCTCATATGGAACAGAGCATCACCAGGGGTCACTGCTTACCACTAACTCTCCTCTGAGCACCCCCAGCTGTGGCTCTCCCCCACCAAAAAAAAGAAATTTGATTTAAAAAAAAAATCCAATTTCTTGGAAAGAACCTGCTACCAGCCTTTAATCACCTGGTTTCCCTTGGAGTCTTTATGCTCTCGCTGAGAACTGGCAGCTGCCTGCCTTTGGCATGGCACAGGCGAGGAAGAGAAAGGAGGTTTCCACCCTCTTGGGTTTTTTCTTTTTTCTTTTTTCCCCTCCCTTTTATCTGTTTTTAGACTCTTGATCCGCTTCCAAGAGGGAAGCGCCCATCTGCCTCACTGGCACGACTCACAAGCCAGTGTGCAATCCGGTGGGAATTTTCTGGAGCAGTTCCCCCCCTTGCCACCTGCGGTTGGTGATAGCAGCAAAACCTCTGCCGTGGGCAGCCACGGTTCCGCTCCCCTTACTCCCGTCGGCCTTCGCCTCTGCCGGCTTCCTCTCCCTCCCCTCTGTGCTTCAGTCATGCCAAGGCAGCCTTGATGCTTTTGTGTGAAACATTTCATTGGGTGTAAAAATCAAAAACAAAAACAAACAAACAATTCCTTAGGGGGCCAGGCAGCCCTGTCGCCCTTTCATCCCAAACCCAGTGGGGGTCGGGAGCCCTGGACCTCCAGTCCCAGGGCTGACTCCAGCAGAGCTGGAGCTGCGGGCGTGCCCACTTTCTCCCCAGACAGTCCCGTCCCTGCCAGCCCAGCTGGGGGTTAATTTTCCAGAAGTTTCTGTGCTCCTGCTGCTGTTTCCATAGGAACCCCTTGCCCTCCGCTGCCCGCGCTGCTGATTACGCACTGGCGGTGGGGTTGCCGCGGAGCTGTTGGTGGCTTATTCTTGGGCTGTTGCTCCCTTTAACCCCATTGCTGGCATTGATGTTGCCTCCGAGTGTAGCAGTAGCTGGTGGTACAGTGGCAAGCTGAAGCTGGCTCTTGGTTGTCCTTTGGTGCTACCCATGCCAACGCCTCCCCCCTCCCCGCCCGCCCCTGCCCGCCCTCTCCTCTCGCCCGCCCCTTGCCCCTAATTCCATGAGGCTTTTTGGTCTGTTCACAGGAGCCACCCGGCGCTCATAATGTGATCCTTTGTCTTGCTTTGTCTCCCTGCCCTCCGTCCTTGTTCGTGGAATGTGTGGGGTTGGGCATTTCTATGGATGGGGCTTCAACAAGACTCAGAGAGACGCGTGAGCCTTGGCCTCCCAGAGGCCCCGTCTGAGGCAAGGAAACTCTCCTCTTCCCAAGCCTTGTCTCATGGCCTTTTCTTGAGTCCAGAAAGATCACAGCCCAGCGTGTCATCGCTCTCTTCGTGTGGCACGCCTACCGCTGTGTAGACAGGAGACGCTCCCTAAACCAGCACATAGTCTCAAGGCAAAGAGAAGTGCTGGGAGCCAGGGTGGACTGGGCACCCTGGACAGAGCAGCCGGCCCTCCTGTCAGGCGCACGGGGACCAGCGTCCAGCAGCCACGTGGCCTCACTTGTGTGTTTATCAGCTCCAGAGTAACTAGTCATGCATAGGGTTACCAGGCCTCAAAAGCCAAGAGGGCAGGAATTTTGCATTGAAGACTACCAACTGGTAAATTAAAAGCCAACGGTGTTTCGTGTTTTCCCCTTAAGTCACGAAACTGGCTGGCGGCCGGCAGCTCTTCCGTGCTGGATTCAGAGCTGTCCCATAGTCACTCCTGCCGTTTGGTTCTTGGCGGCAGCTGTGAAGGGGCAGCCGGAGCTGGAGACGCTCCTGTTCTTGGCCCACAGAGGTTTCGTAAAACGTCGCCCAAGAAGGAAAGAGATCAAATAGAGAAGCATCTAGAAGCCTAGTGTTGGGACGCTGGCAAGGAATTCCCAGGAAACTGTGTTTTCCGTCACTTTGTGGGGAAGTTGCCAGAAGCTGTCCCTGACCATTGTCCTATACATTGTCCAAAGGTTTCCCGGTGACACTTTGATTTATTTCCTCCTGTCCCTCCAAACCCAAGACTGTGACAGGGGATTTTCTGGTGTCTGCTCTCCCATGTGGGGCTCACACCCAGCCGGTTGAGCACTGGGAAGTCCCGGCCCTTGAACCTGACCCCTGCTTGCCTCTTCCACTAGATGGACGAGGGCCAGGAAGTAAGTCACTGGATCATGGAGCGGCACCCATAAGGTCCCGAGACCTGGTGTTGGTCTCGTGGGTGCAGGAAGGAATGGGTTCCGTTAAAATGAACCGAGGCCAGGAGGAAGCTCAAGTGGCAGGACACATTCTCAAATGTGCAAGGCCTCAAGTTTGATCCCCGGCACCCTGTGGTCCCCCAAGCACTGGCCAGGAATGGCCTCAAGCCCCAGGACACTGGATATGGCCTGTGTATAAAGAAATTATAATAATAAGTAATGGACCAAAACCATTTTCACACGTATCTTAGGAACTGATAATTTTTCTTTTTTAGTTTTCCTTTTTTAATAAAAAATAAAAACAAACATTTTTTAAAAAACCCATAAAGTTTACTGAGATATCCTGATTTACAGTAATATTAATAGTCGTGTCTGAGGTCTTTAATGTTAGTGCACTATTCCACGTCAGTGTCAGAAACCCTCCCTACTGTCCCTCAGGTCCCTTCACTCTCCCCATCTCTTCCCTTTCTAGCCTAAAGTCATATGCTTCTGAACATTCTTAACAAATACGGGCTGAGACCCTGTGTTGAGTCCTTGCTTTTGCGCCTGTGGCCTGGAGTAAGGAGTGGGCTGCCTGGGCTGGGCAGAGCCAGGCTGAGCCACTCATGGGGCGAGCAGACCTTTGCACGGGTAAAGGGAAGCGACCGCACAGGAGTTTCGAATTCCCGAGCCAGGGGACTGGAGAGAGCACAGGGCAAGGCACTTGCCTTGCACATCCCAACCCTGGGTCAGTCCCCGTAGAAACCAGGAATGTTCCTGATCACGGAGCCAGGAGGAAGCTCAGAGCATAAGCGAGTGTGGCCCAAACCCTGCTGTCTGTTCTCGCCTGTGTCTCCTTCCCACCATAGGGTCTTGGCTCTTGTCTCTTTCCATTGCCAAGATATTTCTGTTCAGATGTTTTCAGATGTTCTGAAATGATCACTCTCCAGAAATCATCTAAGTCTATTAGAAAAAACCCTCCCTCCCCACCCATATTCGAGGGGATGCTGGGGCTCAAACCTGTCCCTCATACAGAGCTACATTTATAGCCCCAAGGAAGAGGTTTGGAATGAGCTAGTCTGCGTCTGATTCACTCTGGCACACTCGCCGTCATCTAAAGCTTTTATTCAAATTGCTTCAAAGTTAGGGAGTTGAGGTGTTTTCACCCGGTCTGGAGGCTTGTAGACCCTCCATTTATGCCCGCTTGGGCAGAGCCTAGCAAGTCAGTAGATTGTTCAGATGCTTCCCATTTCCCTTCATCAGAAGTAGCCTGAGTGGGCCTGGAGCAATGGTAACACAGCGGAGAGGGTGCTGGCCTTGCATGGGGCCAACCCAGGTATAATCCCCTGAGTACCACCAAGAGCGATCCCTGATTACAGAGCAAGGAGTCACCCCTGAGCATCACTGGGTGTGTCCCAAAAACTAAAAAAAACAAACAAAAAACCCAAATCACTCCTGAAAGATGAGTCTATTTTAGAGTCATTTTTTAAAAATACATATAATCTCAGGGCTGGAGCGCGGGCACAGTGGGTAGGGCATTTGCCTTGCACACGGCTGACCCGGGTTCAATTCCCAGCATCTCATATGGTTCCCTGAGCACTGCCAGGAGTAATTCCTGAGTGCGTGAGCCACGAGTAACCCCTAAGGATCACTGGGTGTGACCCAAAAAACAAAAACAAAAAAAAACCCAAAAAATTCACATAATCTCAATTCTAGTAACTTTGTATATATAAGTTGCCGATGTTACAGTTACACATGTACATGTCTCACAGCATGTCCACTCATTTCCCGGGTGTACTTCAGTCCTGTGGGATTGAAACTGCAGAGCTCGTCCTGAGCTACAGGGCACTGGGCAGAGAGAGGGACAATGGAAGTAACTCAGCCAGGGACATGTGGACCAGCACATAGAGTGACCACACCAGGAAACCTTGGCTCTCTGATTTCAGATTGTGTGTGTGTGTGTGTGTGTGCGTGTGTGCGCGCGTGTGCATGCATACATGTGCACCCTCAGAGACTACTCGTGGTTTGGTGCTCAGAGGACCATATGGTGTCAGACATTGAACTGGGGCCTCCCACACGCAAACCATGTGGTGAACCTGTCCAACCCTCCAGCCCCTTGACTTCATTTCTCCCTCTCGTCAATAAATATGTCACTTCCTTCTAGAATAGTATCACTGGCTCCCTTTGATTCTTTTGGGGGGCAGAGGGGGAGGCACACGTGGCTGTGCTGGAGCTTACTCCTGGCTCTGTGCTCAGGGATCATTCCTGGAGGGCTCAGGGGTGCCGGGGATCGAACCCGATCAGCCGCATGCAAGGCAAGTCCCTGCTGTACTGTTGCTCCCGCCTGCTGGCCCCCTTTTGAACTCTGGCAAGAAAGTAAAATCGAGCATTGCCCCTGAGGCTGGTTTCATTCAGAAGATTCCAGATGGGACGCACCAGTAATTCTCGTTTTCCGGCACATCTCTCATTTGACACATCTGAGCCCCCTGTAACTGTTTGTAGGTGAAACTCTGGGGAGATCGAACAGTCACTCATGCTCTTCCATGTCCATTACGCATTACACAGCTCCCTCTGCTCCAGGGTTTCAAACATGCTGAGATGATGGCTTTTCGAAATCACTGGGGTCTGGTAAAAGCAGAGGTTCTGTTGTCCCATTCTCCCTGAGCTGTGTATGAGTTAAGTTCTTTTTTTTTCTTTTTGGGTCACACTCAGCAATGCACTGGGGTTTCTCCTGGCTCATGCACTCAGGAATTACTCCTGGCGGTACTTGGGGCACCATATGGGATGCTGGGAATTGAACCCGGGTCGGCCGCATACAAGGCAAACGCCCTCCCCGCTGTGCTATCGCTCCTGCCCACTCCTGAGTTAAGTTCTTGACCAGCCTGTTGAAAACTGTTAAGACAGTGATCAGTGAATAAATAGCAATACTCCTACATTAAAATTTAAAATGAATAAATAGAATTAAAAAAAGACAGTGAGCAGTGGCAAGTAAAAACTTTAAACTTGGCCCTGAACCGCCCATGGGAAAAAACTGAAGTTGTCCTCTGACATTTTCGAGGTCTCTACTGATTTGCTTTCTGGCCCTTTTTTTCCCCCTTTGTTTAAAATAAATAAATAAATAAAACCCTAACTTTAGGGGATGTCTGTTCTGAGCACCCACAATGTACACAGCCCTGCGGCAGGTACTTTTGTTTTGCCTGTTGGGATTTTGAGCCCTAGAGTTCCAGGCCCTTTGTCACCTTTCGTTTCCTCCAGATGCTAAGGTGTGTGGTTGTAGGTATGATGTAACGCAAAGTCTCCGCAGTGAGCCAGCTCCCCGCTCTGCTGTGTCTGCAGCTGTCGCTCCCCACCCCATCACACCCCGTTACTCACAGCCTCTTCTCTCCCCGCAGAAATCAAGGAGGTGGAAGAGTAAGCGTGAGGGGTCGGACTCCGGCAACCGCCCCATCAAGGCTGCCGGCAAGGTGGTCATCCAAGACATTGCCTGCCTGCTTCCGGTTCACAAGTCGCTGGGAGAACTTTATATGTGAGTTTAAGAAGGCTGTGCTGGTCACTTCTGTCGTCACAGTTGTCACGCTTTTCTTTCTTTTTTTTTTTCAAGCTTCAAAATCCTTCTTTGTTCTAAGGCAGTTCTTTAGAAAACCACTGGTGTAGCTTTCATCTCCTGCTCCGGAACTTGACTGGCCTCAGAAAAGATTGTTTATTGCCTCCTGATTTGCTTGGATCAGAAGTCTGGGCGTGTCTTGGCTGGGGCTCCCCCTCGAGGCGCGTGGTCTCACCTGCCCGATGCTCAGGGTTCCAGTCCAGCCTCGTTCAGGCTGCTGGTGGATTCCCACCTTGTGGCTGTCCTTATCTCCCGGAATGGCAGCCGGCTTGATTGGGTCAGGCCCGTCCCTAGCTACCACCCCTTTGACAAGTCCACAGGAGGGATGTGCCATGAACATTTAAGAGGGGCCTTTGCTGGTGGAGGGAGTTATGCAGGGAGTGGAGGATAGGAGGCAGAAATGCCCTCCCACCTCCAGGAACTGAAACCAGCTAAAATAGCACCTCTTCGGAGTGCATTGTGAGACTCTGGGTCCCAACCCCGGCGCCACCTGGTCTCCTAGCATCCCTGGGAACCCCATGGTAGCCAGGGTTGAGCGTTTTCTTTGTTGCCATGTAGGAACAAAATCTACATGTCAGCAGGAGTCACAGCAGCCCTTGAGTGAGACCAAGGAGGCTATTCCTAATCTGTTTGCAAAACCAGGGCCTGCACTTGGACAGTGCCTAGACAGCAACCTTCTCATTGCTTTTGACATTGCAGATTGAATGTGAATGACATTCAGGAGACCTGCCAGAAGAATGCCACCTCTGCCTTGCTGGTGGGCAGGAAGGACCTTGTCCAGGTGGGTCCAGGCCTCTGGCTGGGGCTCTCGTGTTTCCCTCCTACGGCAGTTATTTTTGCTTGAGGGTTGTGAGTTAGTGACATTCTAAGATGTCCTCCTCCTTTGCAGTTCTCCCAGTTTCTTTGCCAAACTCAGCAGCTGGATCTGGTTTTCGAAGTCCCTTGCACATTTTTCTTGATGGGTGCATAGTTGAGAAGGTCCAAAATGTACTTAGTCTGTACTTTTTTTCTCGATCATATCTCTTTCCTATTCTTGCACCATGATTACGGATGCATATCTAAATTTGTAAACTTTTCATTAACTGGGAAAGAAAGGCAGATCTCAGGGGCATCAGAATGCCTTACTTGGCCTGGAGCGAGAGTACTGCGGGTAGGGGGGTGGGGCGCAGGGCGTTTGCCTTGCACGTGGCCTAACTCTCCTGAGAACCTCTGGCTGTGACCCCCAAACAACAGCAACAACAACAAAACCCCAGAATGCACTTACTCTTTTTTTATTCCCCATCTGATTACTAACAACAGACAAAACCACCAACTTAGTGACTAAACAGAACCCAGGAGGCCAAAGATAACATAGTGAGTACAGGCCTTGCCTTGCATGTAGCCAGCCGGGGTTTGATCCCGGGCACCACTTCTGGTCCCCAGAACCTCTCCCTCCATGGGTGATTTCTGAGGGTAGAGCCAGCAGTAAGCCCTGATCACCATAGCATGTGTCCCCCCAAAAAAGAGGAAACACGCTGGTGATGCTCAGGGACCATATGGAATTCCTGGGATCGAACCCCAGTTGGCTGCATGCAAGACAAGCACCCTCCCCGCTGTACTGTCTATCCACCCGGAGAGATTTCTCCAAGTCATTTTTTTTTATTTGCTTTTTGGGTCACATCTGGTGATGCACAGGGGTTACTCCTGGCTTTGCACTCAGGAATTACCCCTGGTGGTGCTCAGGGGACCATATGAGTTGCTGGGAATTGAACCTGGGTCGGCCATGTGCAAGGCAAATGCCCTACCGCTGTGCTATTGCTCTAGCCCCCAAGTCATTTTTTTTAAAGAGCCTTTAGTGAAAGTTGCTAAGGCTCGTGCATCTCAGATATAATTGGGCACTGAAGCCCTCAGAGATTATTAAAAACGCAGATTTGGATTCAGTAGGCCTGCAGCAGGACTTCAGATTCTGCCTCCCAGCCTAGAGCAGCAAGGTGGAGGCTGCGTGGGGAGGCCGGCGGGCTCTACCCCGTGCTGCCTCCCATCCTCCCCACGCTGAGTCTGGGTTTCTCTCTGACCTGTCCAGGTTTGGTCGCTGGCCACAGTCGCTACAGACCTTTGCCTTGGTCCGAAGTCTGACCCAGATCTGGAGACACCCTGGGCGCGACATCCGTTCGGGCGACAGCTGCTGGAGTCCCTGTAGGTTTTGAGAACTGAAAGTGAGGAAAAGAGCGATGCCCCTTCTAGGTCCGTTAAGAGAGGAGTCCCGGGGCCTGAGAACGGGGGAGGCAGGGAGAGCTTTCCTTTCCGCACCAAGGGGGTTTCTGTGCAGAATGGATTTCTTCAAGCAGGAGGAACTGTGTCATTGATGTCACTCGTAGTGTGGGCATGAGGCTCCCCGAAAGATTGATGCGGTAGCTGCAGGTCACGTCAAATCGATCACCACTCAGGAACTGGAGCTCCTGAGATGGGCTGTAGAGTTTTGCTCACTGAGAGCAGATTCCTCCACCATTGCATGTTGATTTTCATCGTTTCCAAAGACCTTGACGCTTTCACCCCATCAGGCAGTTTATGAAGACGTTGGGCTTGAGCTTCATTTATTGCGTTACAAACTAGAAATAAAATGTGCCAAGTGATCCACAGCCACTTTTATCTCCGTGGTGTGAGGCCCAGATCCCGGCCAAGATACAGATGCTCTGGTTTCCTTGGGGGAAGCTGGCTTTGGCTCCCCAGGGAGGCCCCACCCAGGACATGTGCCTCAGTTTCTCAGTGACGACACTGAGATGATCGTGCTTGTCCCACTCACCCTCTGTCAAGCCCAGACACCATAAGGAAGGTGAAGACATGCCTGAAATAAAGCATGTTTCTTGCAAAGCGTCAATATAACCCCTCTGCAGGGCCAGAGTCTCTGTCCTTACTCCCAGGGACGCGTGTTGCATCTGTGCCCTGAGTTAGTAGCTCGCGCGACATGAGCTGCTCTAGTCTCTGCTCATAGTGCTTGGGGGAGACTTCATGTAGCCCTAGGTCACTTGATTAAAGCATCTGGGGCCCCCATCCCCAAGGCAGTGAAACTTTCCTTTGGAACGGAGACTGGAGGATAGTGTAGGTGACCTCCCACCAGGCCAGCGGAGTGCGTCCCTGGGGGAGGCCGAGCCCCAGGGCCCCTCTTCCTCCGCCCCATCTCTTGACACATTTCTCCCCGCTCCCCTGTGCCCCAGGTTGGCTCATTATTGCCGCCTCCGGGACGTCCAGACGTTGGCGATGCTCTGCAGTGTGTTTGAAGCCCAGTCTCGGCCTCAGGGAATCCCCAACCCCTTCGGGCCCTTCCCCAGCCGCTCCTCTAACCTCGTGGTGTCACACAGTCGCTACGTAAGCCCCCGCTTTCCCCACCGTGTGTCTGCCTTGCCCAGGGGGTCAGCCTGCCTGGGGACACTGTCCTGACTCTGCTCCTGTCTGTCTGTTCGTCCAACAGCCCAGCTTTACGTCCTCTGGCTCCTGTTCGAGCATGTCCGACCCAGGGCTCAACACCGGCGGCTGGAACATAGGTAGGTTAGCGCAGGAGGCCCGGCTGCATTTCCTGCGCTCCGAGAACTTCCTGTGAGTTCCCGTCACAGAGCATGTGTTTTGGTTTGGGGGCGCTGCACCCAGTGGGCGCTATACTCAGAGGTGGCTCGAGGCCTGCTGTTTCATGGCATGGTCGCATCTGCAGAGCGAATCAGCCCTCTGGCTCCCGGCTGCTGATACGTTGTTCTTGGTGGATGAATATTTTGCATGGCTTTTCGAATCTCTTCTGTAACTGTATTATCAGGGGAATATGTTTTTCACATTTGATTTTGTGTTTCGCTTTAGGTTTTTTTTTGGGGGGGGGGGTCACACCCAGCGATGTACAGGGGTACCTGGCTCTGCACTCAGAAATGACTCCTGGGATGCTGAGAGTTGAACCCGGGTCAGCCGCTTGCAGGCAAATGCTCTACCTGCTGTACTCTTACTCCAGCCCATTTTTCAGATTTGAACAGGCCATTTCTGTAGGTTCTGGTGTTTTTCTGAGTTCCGTGTGTGTGTGTGTGTGTGTGTGTGTGTGTGTGTGTAGACACATGTCTGTGCAGATGTGGTGCCAGGATCCCAAGGCCTCAACTTGCAAGGCGAGTGCTGTAATGCCGAGCCACCTTGCCTCTGGGGGTACTGTGCGTCTCATCATCTTGAGTGCCTGACAGTGGAGTTCCCAGTGTTCACCCCAGAGCCCGTCCCTCTCTTGCTCCTCACAAGTCTCTTCCTTGATTGTCCGCCTCTTCCCAGGCGCCTCCTGTTGATGTCGAGAATTAAAGCTGAGTGAGATTACACCCTGCCATAAAAATCTGATGAGTGGATATATTTATGTCTTCTGGATTTTAAACATTTCTTGGTTTTTGTTTCTGGGCCAGTCTCGGCAGTGCTTGGGTTCACTCCCAGCTCAGTGCCTGAGGGCCACTTGCCCCTGCTGATACTCAGGGACCCCATGGTGACCAGGTGCCATCCTGCAAGCAGCTGCTCCAGCCCGTGAGCCGGCTTAAGTTTCCCTCGTAAAATGATCTTAATTGTTTTTTTCACTATAATTATTTTTCAAATATTGATTTACTTATTTAGTTTTTTACAAAAGTTGCTCATGATTCACTGTCACTGTCCTCCCATTGTTCATCGATTTGCCCGAGCGGGCCCAGTAACGTCTCCATTATGAGACTTGTTGTTACTGTGTCTGGCATATCGAATACATCACGGGGAGCTTGCCAGGCTTTACCGTGCAGGCGAGATACTCTCAGTAGCTTGCCGGGCTCTCTGAGAGGGGTGGAGGAATCGAACTCAGATCAGCCATGTGCAAGGAAACCCACTACCCACTGTGCTATTGCTCCAGCCCTGTTACAGATTATTATGATTATTATAAATGCAGTTTGGGGTCAGAGCAGTAGTACTGAAGGTAGGGCATTTGCCTTGGACTCAGCTGAGCTCAGAGCCTGGAGTGAAAAGCTGATGCAAATATTAGAGGAGAAATTAGTAAAATCACTAATCCTCCGCCTAGAAATAACATCTGTTAACATTCCAGAACATTTTCTTCCAGTCTTTGGGTGTGTGGGATCATTCTATAACTGTGATTTTGTGTTCCGTTTTAAATTTTCTCAGGACCATCTTCTCATGTCACTTTCACACTTGAACATGTCAGAAAGCTTTTATAATAATGGCGGCCTCCTACCCGATAACCCCAGACTGTCATTTGCTTGATCATTCCTTATGTACTTTCAAGTCACCTAGTAATAAACACCGGGGCCCGAAGGGCAGCATGGGAAGGGAGGCGTTTGCCTCACACATGTGGTTCCCACTCCCCCGGAGCACAGATCCAGAGGGAGTCCATGCGAACTGCCAGGTGTGGCCGCCAAACCTAAAATAAAATCATAATATCTAGAGCCTTGTACAAAAAAGTTTGAGTAGGGAAGCACTGTTTCTTTTTTTGGGGGGGGGCATCGGCGGTGCTCAGGGCTTTATTCTGGCTCGGGGATCACCCCTGGCAGGCTCTGAGGACCATGTCGGATGCTGGGAATTGAGCCCTGGTCAGTTGTGTGCCAGGCAGTTGCCTGCCCGCTGTGCTGTCTCAGCTTAGTCCTCTTTCTCAGGCCCTTCTCCTGAGCCTCGTTTTCTCCAGGAAGTGATTTGGATGCCCGCCGTGTTCAGGGGATTTCGGATCGTGCCCCCGCGGTCTGATTTCTTCTTTACCTCCCATTTGATTCCCCTCAGCGGGCAGAGACACGGAGCACACATCCTCCCCCTGGGGAGAGTCTTCGCCGGAAGAGATCCGCTTCGGGAGCCTGACCTACAGTGACCCCCGCGAGCGGGAGCGTGACCAGCATGACAAAAACAAAAGGTAGCGGCGGCGCAGTGCCCTTCCAGGGCCCCCGGAGATGGGCTCTGGGCCGCAAAGGGACTCACCGGACACCTTTGCCACTGCCCCAGGCTGCTGGACCCCGCCAACACGCAGCAGTTTGACGACTTCAAGAAGTGCTACGGGGAGATCCTGTACCGCTGGGGGCTTCGGGAGAAGCGCGCCGAAGTGCTGAAGTTCGTGTCCTGCCCACCTGACCCGCACAAAGGAATCGGTGAGTGGGAACTGCCTCCCCTTCCCTTCCCTGTCTGAGAGCGGCTGTGGCTTATTTTGTCCAAACACGAGACTGAATGAAGCTTTAGCTTCTCATTGACAAGCTTCTGAGCACCTTTGTTCTTCAGACTGGGAGAGGGCTCCCAAGGCGAGCGGGAGGGCATGGCGCCAGGCACCTGAGGCCGTTTCACAGCACCAGCTGACACCCTTCCCCTTCCCGCCCCCCCCCCAACACACGCACAGCCTGGGTCCTGCTGGCAGCCCCAGAAAAGAGCTTCGGGAAACTCAAACACACACAAAGTCTGGGGGTTAGACCATCAGGCCTGGGGGTATGCGTTTGCCTGGAATCCTGCTGATCCCACCTTGATTCTCAGTGCCTGAGTATAACCAGGGCTCCCCTTTGACCTCAGAGCCAGGAGTGGCTACCGAGTACCACTGAGGGGTCTGGAAACCCAAACGCAAAAGTTTTGCATTTCAAGGCAAGGTTAACTTTCTCTTGAAACAACAAGTAGTTTTTATGTAACATGCTCAGATACTGATGGGAAGTAAAACATCTATTAGAATTTGTGTTCAGCCATTATATATCGAGTCCCTCCTAGGCCTAGTGCTCGCATATTTCATTTCCCCTTGTGGAACTTAGACCAGCAAAGCAGAAAACTTAAATCACTTGATCACTTGACTTCCCGTTAATCATCGATTTGCTCGAGCAGGGGCCAGTAATGTCTCCATTTCTCCCTGTCGCAGAAAACTTAAATATTATTACAAATAGGGAACCCATTCCTGAGCAAACAGAGAGGATGTCAGGGCAGAGAGGAAGCATTTTGGGGGCCACGCTGGGGTGCCCTGGACGGCCTCTGAGGAACTGTGTCTGCAAGGAGGAGCCTTCTGTGTGGGCAGCAGTGAGAAGAGCTGGCCGTGCGCCAGACCAGTGGGGGACGGGTGTAGGGAGTGAGGGAGGCTTGCCGGTCAGGACACAGTGATGCAGAGAGTGGGATAAAATCAGACCCTATGGGTGATGGAGGATGGAGGATCTGTGAGTCGTGGTAAAGTGTCACCTGCAGGGCCATAGAGGGTGGACAGACTGAGCACGTGCTCTGCTCGCAGGAGCCCCAGGTGTGTGGTCCCCTGAGTGCCTCCACGGGCAGCCCCCAAGCACAGCACCAAGCTGGGAGTCCAGCAGGAGATCGGAGCTTTGTTCTCCAGACCCAGAGGGCCCACTCAGCTCCCAGCATGACGAAGGAAGACCCGGGGTAAAGAGAAAGTTCCAGAAGGTTCCAGAGAGAGAACACAGGTCCCACACAAAGGCTGCGGAATAGGAATGGCTTCTGTCCCCTGGAGCAGAGAGCAGAGAACTGGGCACGGGGAATGAGAGGACAGTGAGAATGACCCAGACAGCGAGTTCTCTCTGGTGTAGACTGCCCGGACGATCCTGCCCCATGCGAGGAGGCGGCTTCGGCTGGGAGGTGTGAGCCTGAGCAGGGAAGGGGAACCCAGGGCGGGGCGAGAGACTCGGGCTGCAAGAAGAGAGCGCTGAGGTGCTAGGACTTCCCGCGTGGCACATGTTTCTGGAGGATTCGGATATTTGAGGGAGAGTTTGGAGATGAATTATTGCTAATGAATAAGGCAGTAACTGTAGGAAAAACAACATCAGAAGGAAGTGTCACTGTGCTGTATGACTTACTTTGAGTCATGTTTAGATAAACATTATTTTAAAAACAAACAGTACGGAGCAGTCAGCAACGGTAGGACTAACCGGGGAGCACCTCGCCTGAGGGACTTTGCCACTGTGTGCGCTGAGACGACAGGGACCAGGGACGGGTCACTGGGGAGTCGGTCGTAGAAAATCTTGAAGTTTGTGAAGTTGGAAATGATGTCATGGGCGGTGCTTAGAGAGAGGGAGATGGAGGCTCCAAGGAGCTGGAGGTTTCCTCCAGAGAGGCAGGTGCCCTGGGCGCCAGTGTCGGATTTGTTGGTAAAATATACAGAAGTCGGGGCGCTGGCCCCGGCATCCCATATGGTCCCTCGAGGCCCGCCAGGAATAATTTCTGAGGGCAGAGTCAGAAGTAACCCCTGACCATTGCAGGTGTGGCCTAAAAACAAAAAACAAACAAACAAACAAACAAAAAAGATTGTACAAAAGTGGGGTTAGAGAAAGAGTACATCACTGGGTTTACCTTCACCCCCGCCCCTCCCCCCACAAAAAAAATGTGCCACATGTCTTTTTTTTTTTTTTTGCTTTTTTTGGGTCATACCTGGCGATGCATAGGGGTTACTCCTGGCTCTGCACTTAGGAGTTACCCCTGACAATGCTCAGGGGACCTTATGGGATGCTGGGAATCGAACTCGGGTCAAACTAGGGCAAACGCCCTACCCGCTGTACTATCTCTCCGGCCACCATGTCTTTGACTCTTAAAGTTGTTAGGCAGATAGTTGCCATTAAAACAAAAGAACAAAAACAAAACAAACCAGAATCAAACGTAGATTTAGTTGTCGAGCAGCAAGGATTGTTTTACTCTGTGTTTGTGTGTGTGTGTGTTGTGTGTCTGTATCCTGGGAAAAAAATGCAAAAACGCAAAGGCTATTGGATGTGTTATTTTTTTAGGGCAGCTAAATGCTTGTTGGCTTATCAGGGAGAACTGAATGATGTCCTTGGAGTACTTGGGCTTTCAAAAGTTGCTTTCGGGGAGAGATTTGTAGCTGTCCTAGTGCATCTGTGCAGCCCCACCGGCCGCGCCGAGGGCTCTGTAAGGAGGGAGGGAGACTTGCGGCCCAGAAGTCTGTAATCCAGAGGAAAACTAGAAGCTCCAGAAGGTGGAATGATATTCTAGGATGAATAGAGAATCCATACTCCTGACGTTAGCAGTAGTGTAAGATTCTTAGGGCCTTGGGGATCATGAAGAATTCTCCAACAGACAGTAAGGGTAAGTATTTCCACCTGTACAGTCTGGACTCTGGGCGCACTGAGCCCACCCACCGGCAGATGGGGGGGGGTCCTGAAGGGACGTTTGCCACAGGGCTCCCCAGCACCAGCTAGTCTCCCAGGGGGCGTCTGGCAGTTTGCTCCGTGCTCGTGAGACGACGCCTGAGGTCTCCCGTCCTGCAGCAGGGGTGAGGCAAAAGTGGCTGTCACTGAAGGGGAGGGTCAGTGTTCATAGACCTGGTTTCAGGGGATGAGGTGAGTCAGGGTTGGGGAGGGGGAATCTTCCGCGGACCCAAACATGTCTCCGGGAGGAAGGTGCCAGCCCCGTTTGTCTGCATGGGGGCGGGCCGGAGCTCAGCGCCAGGAGACGGGTAGCTTCTGCCCCGGAGGTGCCGGCTCTGCCGCCTGAGCCGTGGGCGGCTGCTCAGTTTCGTGTCCACCTGTTGGCTGCGAATTTCCCTCTGCCTGACCCGCGGCTGTGTCTGCTAACACACATGGACGCCAGCCAGGGGCCACCATCCAGCCGCCCGTGGATGCAGCCCCTGAAGGCCGGTTTCCTGACACCTCGGGACTGCCAGCCGATGGGTCTGTGCGCCAGGACAGGCCTCAACATCCTGGGCTTGCCCACGGAGAGCCCAGTGGGGTCCTGCAGTGCTTGTCCCAGACTCTCTCTGCCCCCTGCCCTGGGACCCCCCCTCCAGAGTGTCAGTTTTACACCCTTCCTCCCTCTCACTGTGTCATGTTCTGGCCGCAGAGTTCGGGGTGTACTGCAGCCACTGCCGCAGCGAGGTCCGGGGCACGCAGTGTGCCCTCTGCAAAGGCTTCACCTTCCAGTGCGTCATCTGCCACGTGGCCGTGCGGGGCTCCTCCAATTTCTGCCTGACCTGCGGCCACGGCGGCCACACCAGCCACATGATGGAGTGGTTTCGGACCCAGGAGGTGTGCCCAACCGGCTGTGGTTGCCACTGCCTGCTGGAAAGTACTTTCTGAACATCCAGCACGGACGCTGCAGAGGCCTCCAGAGTCCCCTGGGTCCAGAGAAGGGCACCAGGCCCCAGCGCCAGCACCACGGGGCTCGCCCCCCTCCCGGATGGCCGCGGCACCAGCTGACGCCAGCCTCTGCCTTCTCATCTCTTCGGCTGACTTGGGCCTGCACACCCCGCGGAGGGCGAAGGCAGCCAAGCGGAAGTGCTCACAGGAAACAGCGCCTGCCTCCCGCGTGGATCGTGCGCCACCAGCCCTCCCGAGACCCAGCGCGGAGGCAGAGGATGGTCCCCGGAGCCAAAGGACAGTGGATGTTTAGCTGACAAGTGGCCTGTGACACAGTTGGTATATTTACCAAACTGGTGGACGTGGCCTTTTGAAATACGATGCCTGAATTATAAACAGAGGATGTACATAAGGGTTCTCAAGATGCCTTTTTGTTTGTCTGTTTTGTACATTTGTCTTCCAACGCCTTTCCCTGGGCAAATAAAGTTCTCACTGTGATTTGAAGGGGAGAAAGAGACAGGGAAAGTCACATTTTGATGAATCTTCTGCATACGTGACTTGAACTTGACGTTTCAGGGTGAGTCTCAGGTTTTCAGTGGAAATGCTGATCTACTCTCAGCTTCTGACAGTAGAAAATCGAATTTGATGCTTACAATTTCCCCCTTCGCCCCTCCAGTCTTTTCCTTGTGCCCTGTAGCAGGAGGGGGATGGGGTGCAGTGCGGAGCAAGCTCCAGGGATCCCCTCCTCGTGCGGGCAGGCAGGTAAAGCCTTCATCCACCCTCCTCAGATGTTCCTCCCACGCGTGGCTGCCTTCCCACCAGCTTCACCAGTTCTTGGGTCCACCTCATGGTTTTCAGCTCTTCAATCTCAGACATGCCAGGGGATTTTTTCCCCCCCGGTATTTCTCCTGAAATTTGTGTCTTAGAATGAAAGGATTCCTTGTTGAAATAGAGAACTCCCTGCCTCCAAACAGGAGAGTGCTGCACTTCACATCGGGCCCCACGGATGGACTGTGATGTCAACGTAGCGGATAAAGGCCAGCAGGAGTGCGAGCCATCAGAAACACACACACACACACACACACACACACACACACTCACCCAGCACACTCATTTCTTTCAGGGGTTTGGATCTGCCCCCAGGACCCACCCCCAGCCATCACTTTCTTTTTAAAGAAAGCCAGTCCTGTCCTCCCCGAGTCCCTGGCCTCCAAAGAACTCGTGGGGGTCCCACTCCTGTGGGCCCGGGAGGCAGCAGGTTCCTGTGGCCTTTTATTCTTGGGCCTTGGGGGAGGAGGGGCAGCTGTGAGAGCGTTTGCACAGAGCACAGTACCAGGAAGTTGCTGACCGCTTGTATGGACCAACGCCGCCAGGCATGAGAGCAGGAGGTAGCGGGCTCCTCTTGGGACAGTGCCTCTGCAGGGCGGGCATTTGTTTCTTGGGACCTTGCCGTCGCACCAAAAGACCCTGTTGTGGGATGACAAATGCAACACTGCAGGCATGTTCAAATGCCTGCCTTCGACGTGCCTTTGAAGTTCCAGGTGACCTGAGCAAAGGGATAATATAGGGTAAACGCCAAATAAAACAACAACAAGGCACACATGTGGAAATGTGCTGGCTGCTGGCCATCCGGAATAGATCTTTCCGGGCACCTGGGTCCTTGTTTGTTTGTACCAACAATGCAAATTGTGTGTTTGAGCACCTTTGAACTGCTTGGTGTGCCCAAGACAAAGCTTGCTCGGGCAGCCTGCTGGAAAGATTGGGTGCCTCCAACTCGCCTCTGGGCTCTTGTCTTCAATCTCCATCCCCGCCCCCAAGTCCAGATGGCTTACTTTTCTTGGTCATGCCATGTAAATGGAATCAAGTGCTTTTTAGAAAATTATAACGTGGTACTGGAGCCATAGTACAGTGGGTAGGGCATTTGCCTTGCATGCAGCCAGATCAGGTTCTATCCCCAGCATCCCATATGGTCCCCCGAGAACTGCCAGGAGTAACCCCTGTGCATCGCTGGGTGTGACCCAAAAAAAAACAAAAAAATAAAAAGATGTAGGGGGGTCAGAGAAATAGTACAGCAAAGTAGGGTGTTTGCCTTGCACATGGCCAACCCAATCCTCTGCACTCCATATGGTCCCCCCGAGTCTCACCAAGAGTGATTCCTGAGCATAGAGCCAAGAGTAACCCCAAGCATTGCTGGGTGTGACCCCAAACAACAACAAAAAAGAAGCACTGTATAATCAGTCCCCCTTCCTGGATGTACTTGGGGCGGGGAAAGAAAGATGAAGTTCACATGTGATGGGTGTAATTTCAGTTTTGCCAGAGAAAGGGCTTGGTCGGGGAGGGGAACAAGGGAGGTTGGGGGTGGTGCTGAGGGTTGCCCAAGGTGGTGGATATATCAGTGCCACCGAGATGTCCACTGAGAGAAATTACCGTGATGGCATATTGCATGTTCTGTGCAGCTTACCTCATAAAAAAAAATGGAAAGGAAAAAAAGCAAGATGAGATTTTAAAAAATAATGAAGGTAGGGTAGCTGGGTAGCGCTCTCTCTCTCTCTCTCTCTCTCTCTCTCTCTCTCTCTCTCTCTCTCTCTCTCTCTCTCACACACACACACACACACACACACACACACACACAAGTGAGACAAGAGACAAGGAAGAACCGGAAACATCCTTACTCGCCCCAAGCTGGAATGAACCCAGATGGCCTTCACCAAATCAGTGGTTAACCTGGAGGCGCCCACACTCTCCTTGGAAACACAATTACCCCGCGCGCTCCTGACCTGCTGCCTGAGTGGAAAACCAGCAGTGCCCCTGAGATGCATGGGAGGCTGAGACCACCCCCTGCATGGGTGTGGAACCCCTGGGGGAGGGGCCGGTACCACCTACTCGGGCATGGCCAGGTTAAGCTCTGTTGACACCATGAAATTGCTGATTGGCAATAAAAAGAAAGGTGCTGGCCAGAGGCACCCGGGGATCAACGTAGAGGGATCCACTGGTCCCCGAGACTGGTGCGTGTGATCTCATTCCGGAGCAGCCCCCTCCTCTGGCTGCTGTCGCTGTGATGACTGGTAGGGTGGGTGGGACACCCGCTTACACTTCTTGTGCAGGTCACACCAGAGATGGGGTTTCTGCTGTGGCACCCACGGGGTCCCAACAGAGCTGCTGGGTGGGCGGCACAAAGGGTTCAAGTCTTGGCCTCATGCCTGTGAGACGGGCGCACTCCGCCCCTGAGCTGCCCCCCGAAATCCTCCACCACCTCGAGGAGGTTCGAAGGCTGGAGTGGAGGTGAGTCGGGTGGGAAGGCTGCGAGCAACGGGCCATGCCCTAGGGCTCCCAATGGACGTCACCTTTCTGGGTCGTGTGGCTGAGCCCACAGTAGAGCTCAGGGGAAGCCGGAGAAGTGTGAGCACCAAGACTGAGCGCTGGTCTACACCAACTTCCTGGCGTCACAGGGGAGCGGAGTGGAGCTGGGGGCCCTCGTGGGGGGGAGGTGTCATGGCCGCATTAGCTGTGCAGGCCTTCGAACCTCGATCATAGTCCGTGAAAAGGGGTGTCAGACTGCGGTGGCCTGGCGAGTTGTTCCCATGGGAGAAACTCAGCAAAAGGTACATAAAGTGGGTCTTATTTATTTCGGGGGGTGGTGGGCTCTCAAGCAATCCTGCTGGTGGTTGGCCAGCCAGGCCTGCACTTGAGGGAGGGCCCAAGGATGTGGCTCTGCTCAGGCTTGCGGAGGCAGAACCACCTGGACACCCACCCCCCCGGTATTTGGAGGCCCCCCGGGCCACACCAGGCAGGGTTTGGGGACATTCATGACCACGTGGTGTGAGGGATTGAATCAGATCCCACACAGACAAGACCACAGTGCTCCTCCTTGCGCCTGCACTCCAGGCCTTAACCACTCACTTGAAGGTCATCTGGGCTGATTGAGTTCATCCCACAAAATAACCCAAAGTTTGGTTTTAGGACACACCAGGTGACGCTCAGGGTTACTCCTGGTTCTGTGCTCAGCGGTCGCTCCTGGCAGGGTTGGGATGGCAGGTCAGCTGTGTGCCCTGCAAGCACCTTCACTGATGACCTGTATCTCCAGCCCAGTAATCTAAAATAATTTTTTAAATGGTTGTATTTTTAAAATCTGGTTACTGTGACTCACCACGATTGAGAACTGTGAACTTGGAGCATGATCCAGGGCCTGGAGACCACCCCGCTGCCCCCAACTGAATTCCAGTGTTGGGCTGTTCTCTTGCTCCCCAATCACAGGGACTTCTAGACCTCCCTCCCTATACTGGGTAGGACAAGACAAATCAGTTCCTCTTCCTGCTGGGTTCTTCTCCAGTGTCCTGTGAACTAGAAGGACCAGCTGGTGTACCAGGGACAACTAACCAGGAGCCAGAGAGAGTTCAACAGGTATGACGCCTGCCTAGCTTGTGACTGACCCAGGTTTGATCCCTGGCACTCCCTGCGCCCCGCCAGGACTGATCCCTAATCACACAGCCAGAAGTGATCCCTGAGTACAGGACCAGGAGTGATCCCTGACACACAACCAGGAGTGATCCCTGAGCACCATCAGGTAAGAATCATAAATGAGAAAACAATAACCAGGCATTTATTTAAAAACTCTTGAAATATTTCCCCTCAATAACATGACTTGGTAGCAGTTTCTTTTCGCCGTCTTTATTCTGCTCCACTGAGCCAAGGCATGGAATGACGCATGAGAAGGTGATCTTAGAGAGCGACCCTTCATTTCCGCTCGCCTGGCGCTGGGTGGCCAGCCAGGCGCGCCTCCGGCTCCCCTGTGCTTTCAGAAGATTGAAACTGCCCTGTTGACAGGCTTGTCGCCTCCGCGTGAGAATTTCTTCTGTGACTTGGATTCAGAGATACTGGATGTTGGTGGAGACCATCTCCAGGTCTGCCTTTGTGGGGTCTCTTTGTTTTCCTATGGAAGGTCAGCGAAGGAAGAAAGGGAGGAGTTTTCCTTCTCTCATCAGGAAAATATTCTAGGATGCTGTGTGCTTCCTAGCTTTAAGAGCTGGGCCTGGCCAGCAGCTTAAGGCGGCAGATGTGTTTCCTTTGGCGGGCTGTCCGAACTCATTGGGCTCTGCATTCTTGAAATATCTGTGCACTCTAAGTGGAGTGTATTTTTTCATTATTTTTGCCATGGAAGACTTTGATAGAGCTGGAGTTTCCACAGGCTGCAGGAAAGGGCTTCCAGAGCCAGGAAATCTTTTTTTTTTCTGTAAAGGTGACAGACTCTAATATTATTAAAGCACACATTACACTATTATCAAATCATTTAATTTAAAAGTTAAGAGGCATTATCTTAAATGCGGGATAAATACATGTAGAAGATACTGCCAGGATGTCTTTGGAATGGTTTGCTGACACCAGGGGGCAGCAGAGATCCAGCCCTGGGCTCAGCCCGTCCCCAGGTCAAGGATATAAAGGTCAGTGAGAGCAGTCTGCACCTGTTCCTCCAGTTGTGAAATGAAAACCCTGCTTCCCTGTAATTCACCCAGTGACAGAACTAACACCGTCAGAAAAGAAATACTGAACCCCTGGCCTGCACCTTCCTAAGGAGGAGTGAACGATTTTCAGGCATGATGGCTAAAAACGGAGCCGGTGACATTTATTTAAAGGAAGAAAAACTTGGGGGGCGGAGAGAGAGAGAGAGAGAGAGAGAGAGAGAGAGAGAGAGAGAGAGAGAGAGAGATCTCAGCGGCCTAATGGACCTTCACACTCAGAAGGTCCGGTTCCGTGTGACCCCCAGCCCTCTCTCCATGGACAGAGCCAGGTGGGGGTCCCCCAAACCAGAAACAATAAATAAGGAATTAGTTAAGATGACAATTGTCAATAAGGTAGGTGGGCATGGTAAAACTAAATCTGGCCAGTAAGGTGGCTCGAGGATTCTGCATATACTGTTTGCAGAAGTGAAGGAAGAAGAAGAAACTCAGACGGCAAAGTCAGTGTGTGTGTGTGTGTGTGTGTGTGTGTGTGTGTGTGTGTGTGTGTGTGTGATCTAGGCCCCGGGTCACGGGCAGAATGACCACGCCGGGGAGCCCCAGATGCCAGCCTGGCTGATTTCCTTCTCTCCTGTTACTCTAAGACTGTCTTTCCCAACGTGGATGACTTCTGGGGGTACACAAGCAAGCCAGGCCATACTCGGGTTCCACGAGGGGGGAGTCTGTGTTCCCTCGAAGAATTTTCAGTGAGAGGCCGAGTAGTTTTGTTGCTGCTGCTCATTTGCTAAATTGTCTGATCTGCTGCAAAGGAGCACGGTGGACCAGATTAGTCTGGGGACCTCTGTCCCAGGAGGAGGAAAGCCGAGCAGTTTTCTGATGGATGGTTCAGAGGGAAACTTGCTCATGTAGACATGGTGAAATAGAGCCAGCACCCCTCAGGGCAAGATGTGAAAAATCAGAAAATTGCAGTCGTGCATCCAGATTGCAAAGAAGTTATGAAGAGCAGCGTCTACTGTTAGAAATGATTAGTCACAGAAGTATAGGATGAAAGAGCTTAAAAAAGAATGGGGACCCAAAAAGAGAGAGAACAAAAGGGAATGCCTTGCCACAGAGGCAGGGGGGGATGAGGGGGGATGGGGGGTAGGAGGGATACTGGGATCCATGGTGATGGGAAATGGGCACTGGTGGAGGGATGGGTATTTGATCATTGTATACTTGAAACCCAAGCACAAAAATTGGTAAGTCCACAACTGTACCTCATGGTGTCTCACTAATAAAAATTTAAAAATTAGGGGCTGGAGCAATAGCACAGCAGGTAGGGCATTTGCCTTGCACGCAGCCAACATGGCTGACCCAGGTTCGATTCCCAGCATCCCATATGGTCCCCCGAGCACTGCCAGGAGTAATTTCTGAGTGCAGAGCCAGGAGTAACCCCTGAGCATCACCGGGTGTAACCCAAAAAGCAAAAAAAAAAATTTAAAAATTTAAAAAAAAGAACGGGGAGTGGGGGGTGGCATGGAGCAATAGTATAGTTGGAGGGGTGTTTGCCTTGCGTACGGCTGACCCAGGTTCGAGCTCCCGCATCCCATGTGGTCCCCCAAGCACTGTTAGGAGTAATTCCTGAGCATCTCCATGAGTGGCACCCCCAAAAACTATACAAAAAGAACCAGGGGGTTGTTTGGAGCCATACCCAACAGTGCTCAGGCGTCACTCCTGGCAGTGCTTAGGGGACAGTGTGTAGTGCCCAGGATCAAATGGGGATGGCTGCAGGTAAGTTACCCTTGGACTGTCTCTACAGCCCAAAATCTGACTTCTTAATGGCTAAAATATAAATAAGATTTACTCTGTAGTTCCTGACACCAAAAGTGGGACTAATGGAGGCTGGAGCGATAGCACAGCGGGTAGGGTATTTGCCTTGCATGCTGCCGACTCAGGTTCGATTCCCAGCATCCCATATGGTCCCCTGAGCACCACCAGGGGCAATTCCTGAGTGCAGAGCCAGAAGTAATCCCTGTGCATCGCCAGGTGTGACCCCCCCAAAAAAAAGTGGGGCTAATGAAAACAGGTTCCAAGGAAAATATTTTTCAATTCAGTGCAAGTGTAATAGGGAAGAAAAAAAAGAAAGCCACTGATTGCAATGGCATGCACACGCGACGGGGTCACAAAATGCGTCTTGGAAGGGCTCTGTTGAGGGTCATAACCCGGATGAGACTGTTCCAAAGGTGAGCTGCCTCTAGGGTCTGCGAGGAGGAGAGGAGATTGTAGGCTCCACTTCTTGTGAAATGAGAAGAAGGGGGTTTCCCCATTCCTGGGGAGAGTCACCTGGTGTGGTGGGCAGCTGGTCCCTGGAGGGCTGGACCAAGGCGCAAATGAGTGTAGGAAGAGATGTGAGACCAGCATGAACCCGGAAGGGATTTCCCATGCGGTGCCCTCACCTTGGAAGGAGTTGGCCCTTACTGCCACCTGATACTGTTGCCTTCCGGGACAATGCAAGGGGATGGATGGGGTTGGGATGGAGTGAAGCGGGTAGCCGGGAAGACAGTGACTGTGGGCGTTAAGGGAGGAGCAGTGCTGCCAGAGGTCCACGAGAATGTGGGTGTGGGAATTGGGGGCGGCGAGCCCACTTTCCTGTGTGGGTGCAGGTGCAGGTGCCTTGGATTCAGGATGCAGTTAAAGGGGTGGGGTTCCGACTGTCCAGCAAGGCAGCGGGAGTCCATCCTGTCCCAGAAATGCTCGCACCAGTGAGGCTGGGGGAGCACCGTGGCCCCCAGGGAGAAACTCCCCACCCCCACCTTTGTCTCCATTTTCCCATGTCCTGCTAGCCAGAGGTCAGCTCTGGATCGGAAGAAATGGCCTGTGGCAGCACACGTTCATCAGGGCACAAGTGGTCTTTCCAAAGGCCACAGTGTACTGCTGCATCCCTCCATCCGTCTGGTGTCCGTGTGTTCTGTCGGGTCGCGCTGCCCTCTGAGGGGACACGCCTGTGAGTCTGAGATGACGCCCGCCCTGTAGGGTGGTGAGTGTGAGTCTGAAGGGCCCTGCCCACCCTCTGGCGCTGCTCTCTGATGGCTCCCCAGGAAAATAAGATCCAGAAGGATTCCAGGGACCCGATGCCTCGGAGTCAGGCCAGCCTCTGGCAGGTGCTTCACAGTGGCCCTAAATGGAATGTTCTCGCACCGGCTGCACCACAGCTCTGTCCTTAGGCAAGACTCGTGTTCCCGCCTGCACTTTGCTGGGAGCACTCAGCATCCAAGACTCCTTTCCCACACGGATGTTCCTGGTGTCAGGGCCTGTGTGGGTGGTGCTGTGCCACACAAGACACCTCCGCTGCCACTGCCCCGAGTGGGAAGGAGATTTATGAATGAATGAGAAGCGACTCAGAGGACGCAGGGCTGCCGGGGCTCCGGCCTGGGAATCTGAGCCCCGGCAGATTAAATAAAGTTGAAAGATGTTATTCTGAAGTTGAAATTTAATCGAGTGGCCTATGTTTGGGGGTCACTCCCACGGGTGCTCGGGGCCTACTCCGAGTACAGTTTTTGGATGACGCTCCCCAAGGTGATTGCGGGAATGCTTTGGGGGTCAAAGATCCAGTCCTTGGAGCCATCTCCTGGCCCCAAACTTGTATCATTATTTGCTACGTTGGTCACAGGGTCCAGAATCCGACCTAAGGGGTTGATTTTTCTGAGATGAGCCCAGCTGCTGAGTCAGCAGATCCCAGCTCGGAGCCGGGGCTGCCCCCCACCAGGTCTCTGCCGGCACCCACTTGGGGGTCCCTCCTGAATTGTTCCTTGCAACAACCCCCCTCCTTTGCATCACTTGTCCAGATGGAATGAGCAAGCTATGCAGAGCGTTCACCAGCAGTTGGAGGACAGATGTTCCTTGGCTGGAGATAGCGAGTTCGACAGAGCAGAGCCCTGGCTGGGCAGGAGATGCCGTGGTAAGGGCTTGTGTGGTCCCAACCCAGCTGGCATTGTGCCTCAGTTTCTCTGGAAAGGGTGAGTCACAGTCCTTTCCCCAGTGGGGTCGTTTGTTTCCAGGTCCCCTGAGCTGCTGAGGGCTGGGTCTCTCCTGCCCTTGTCTCCTGGAGAGAATGCACCCCCTGTCACGCAGCCCCCACCCCCAGGTCCCCACTCCTCACGTCCTCTTACATCATAGCAGGAAATACATGGTTGAGTTCACTCACAAGCAACATAAATGATGGTTTGTCATTTGACCGCGGAGCTGTGGCCCGAGGGGTCCCTCAGATGCTTCACAGTGGCAGATGCTTCACAGTAGCCCTCTCGGGTCTTCTACCTCGAAATCAGTAACCCCAGCCCCCATTGTGAGATGAGCATCTCACAGATCCCAAGTGGAGAACATTCTCCAAAACCCCTGACCAGTCTGGTTAAGGTGGTCATCGGCACCAGGAGCGTCTAGAAAAGGGTCAGAGCGCAGAGGAGGCACAAGACTGAGTGAAAAGCGGGGTCCTGGAACGGAGAAGGGGGGCGGGAGGCCTCGGGGGCGGGAGAGAGGTGGCGTGTGCACGGGGTTAGTGAGGGTTGTGTGGGCTGCTTTGTCGTGACAAATGCACCTCACTTCGGGAAGGGCGGGAACGAGGCGTACAGGAAGTGTGTGCTCCCTCTTTGCCCAGGTCTTAAAATTCATCTGAAATAGTCAGTAAGGGATTTAAGATTTCTCTTGATGGCAGAGTCACTGCCTTCCCAAAGCATTCATAAAAGCTAAAACAAAGGCTGAAGTCTGTCTATATTCACTCTCGCTCTTCCGAGGGACTGTTTATAGGGTCAGTGAGACAGTATATCAGGGAGGGCATTTGCCTGGCATAGAGCTGACCTGGGTTCGATCTCTGGTATCCCATATGGTCCCCCAAGCACCACCAGGCGTAATTCCTGAGTGCAGAGCCAGGAGTAAGTCCTGTACACAGTTGAGTGTGGGCACCACCCAAAACACACACACACACACACACACTATAGACTATCAGCACCATCCTCCCGTTGATTGATTTGCTCAAGCAGGCCCAGTAACGTCATCATTGTGAGACTTGTTGTTAATGTGTTTGGCATATCGGATATGTCACGGATAGCTTGCCAGGCTTTGCCGTGCGGGTGAGATACTCTTGGTAGCTTGCCAGGCTCTCCGAGAGGGGCGGAGGAATTGAACTTGGGTCGGAGGGGCCGGCTACATGCAAGGCAAATGCCCTACCACTATGCTATCACTCCAGCCCAAGACTGTCAGCAGTAGCAAGATTTCAAACACCCTGATCTGAGGTTTCTAATGTCCAGTCAAAATGGTAATTGCTCCTGGTGTTACCTGGAGATTTCCCTTCATTCTTACCTTGACATTTTAAGATCAAGGAGTAATCCAAGAATGACATAGAAGCGCTGTTCAGAGTCTAATGAAAGCTTTTCCATGTGGGCTGTAAAGCCAGTTAATCATTCCTGGAAATGAGAATCCACTTACATAGCATCCACAGCTGTCACTACCTTGCTCTGGTTTCACTGGGTCACAGTAACAGCCACAACACACCCACACCCACCCCTCATGAAGAAACAGTCTTGGCCAGCACACAGAGCCCACACACCCCTCACCAGTAAAGCTAAAATGTTCCAGAAAAGTCTTGACTAGCATGTGGAAGCAGGACCAGGTGGCGCGGTCTTAGAAAACAGTGGATGAGGGGCCGGAACAATAGGACAGTGGGGAGGGTGTTTGCCTGGCATGCAGCCAACCCAGCTTTAATCCCCAGGATCTCATACGAACCCCCGAGCACTGCCAGGAGAGATCCCTGAGCTCAGAGCCAAGAGTAAGTCCTGAGCATCACCAGGTGTGACCCAGGTCCCCCCCAACCAAAAGAAAAGAGTTGATGATAGCACTCACGCAGCTCCAACTCCCAACCTCATGACTTGATTTTATCTGTAGGAATTTATTCCTGCTTGCATCAGTGCACAACACAAAATGTTTGCTGAGATGGTTGCCTCTTGCTGAAGAAAAGAAAACACCTCAGTGTCTTAGGGGAGAGGTTGTCTTAGGGGGAGGGTAAACACCAACAGTGGGGCACGCGCTGAGAGAACGAATCAGCCACTGCCAAGGGGAGTCACAGGTGTCGCTAAGTGAAAAAACACATGGACAAGACTGGGGGAGGTGCAGTGAGGCCCTGGCGACTCCAGTGCCACGCCCAAGTGTTGCAACACAGACTGTGACAAAGAAGGGAGGGGCTGGATAGAAGAGAAAACAAAGGTAGAAAAGAAAACAGCCGGGTCACGTATGTCAAGCTGGGTCCTAGTTCTTTGTTTCAATTTTGGCCAGTGTAATTCATAGCACCATCATGGACAGGATCTCGCAAGCACAAGGTTCCAGCACTCCACACTCCAGTGTCGGTTTTCTTCCATCACTGTGTCAGGGTTCCCCCTCCCCAGACCCACATCCTGCCTCGCCTCCTCCGCAAATTCAGTTCTGGAGACCGGTTGGTTCACACATTCTGTTGCTTTGGGCCACTTGCTGTTCACTTCTTTCTTTCTTTTTTTTTTTTCTTTTTTTATTAGTGAAAAACCATGAGGTACAGTTATAGGCTTACAAATTTTGTGCTTGGGTTCCAGTTACACAACGATCAAGTGCCCATCCCTCCACCAGTGCCCGTCATCCATCCCCATGGGTCCAGCATCCCCCCCCCCCCGACCCTCATCCCCACCCCCCCCCCCCCCCGTCCCATCCTGCCTCTGTGGCAGGGTATTCCCCCTTGTTCTCTCTCTCTTCTTTTGGGTACTGTGTTTTGCAAGAGAGGCTTTGAGTGGCAATCATGTTTGGTCTATCGACTACTTTTAGCATGCTTCTCCTACCCTGGGAGGGCCCTCACAACACCCTTCATTTGGTACTCTCTTCTCTATCTGAGCTTCCTTTTCACCTAGAGCCTGTGGCTGGACTTCCATTCATGGAGCAAAATTCCTGGTACTAATCTCAGCCATTCCTGGGTGTTACTCTCCCTTTTCGTTGCTTACACAATGGAGTACTATGTAGCTGTTAGAAAAGATGAAGTTATGAAGTTTACATACAAGTGGTACTACATGGAAAGTATCATGTTAAGCGAAATGAGTCAGAAAGAGCGGGATAGACACAGAAAGATTGCATTCATCTGGGGAACATAAAGCAATGTTCACTTCTTTCTATCCCTCGGATGCGCTCATCTGTTCTCTGTCTGTCTTCTGCCTCCTCGCTGACTTTGCTCAGGATAATACTCCCCAGACCTGTCTCCGGAGAGGAAACACACACGGTTTCATCTTGGAGCAAGGAGGCTCCCGTTATGTCTATACCACTGTGTCTTTAGCCACTCATCTGTTCTGGACACTGGGTTGTTTTCACGAGTTTGGCTATTTTAAATAGCATTGTAATAAACATCAGAGCGAAAATGTCTTTTTGAAATACAGTTTTTGGATCCGTGGGGTAGATGCCAAGAAATGGAATTACTGGGTCACGTGAAAGTTCCATTCTTAGTAGTTTTCTAAAAATAATTTTATTTTAAATTAACTTATTTATTTTTTCAGTTGAGTTTCCCTCCCCACCCCAAGCAGAGCTCTGGCAGCCGAAGACCTCCAGAACCAGCCACCACCATGCTGAGACCACTCTCCACACTCATGAAGGTACCGGCAGAGGAACAAAGGCATGTGGGTCCCGGGGCTGAGATCTTCAAGCCTGCTTGGATCAGGGCTGAGCATCCTCCACCCAGATCCTCCTTCTAGAAGGCAGGGGTCACACCCACCAACTGGCCCCCTGGCGCCGTGTAATCCCATCAATGGCCAAGACCCAGAGACTATAAAACCCAGCTCCTGGAAGTCCCTGGTGACATCTTATTATCTCATTCCTACTTTGGACAAACTGGCAGGCTACCGAATGTAACCTGCCCACACGACAGAGTCTGGCAAACTCCCCGTGGCGTACCCAATATGCCAAATACCAGTAACAATGATGGGTCTCATTCTCCTAATCCTGAAAGAGCCTCGAATATGGCACTTTTTAAAATCTCAGGGCTATGACGAAGGAGATGTTACTGAGGCCTGCTTGAGGCAATTGACGAACAACAGGATGATCGTGATCATGATTTTTATTTGAGAGGGGCACACCTGGCAGTGCTCAGGAGTTACTTCTGCCTCTGTACTCAGGAATGACTTCTGGCGATGCTCAAGGACCATAATGGGATGCCGGGGATTGAACCCAGTTCACTGCACGCAAAGCAAGCACCCTCCTTGATGTACTATCACTCCAGCCCCCATTGTTTTGTTTTCTTTTGTTTGGGGGCCACACCTAGTGATGCTCAGGACTTATTCCTGGTTCTGTGCTCAGGACTTAACTCCTGGTGGGTTCAGGGAATCCTAGATCAGCTGTGTGCAAGAACGGCACCCTACCCGCTGTACTGTTGTTTTAGCCCTATTTGTGGTTTTGTTTGTTTGGGGGCCAACCTATCTGTGCCCAGGGCTTACTCCAGGCTCTGCATCAGGGATCACTCCTGACAGGAATGGGGGACCCAGGGACTAAACCTGGGTCAGCCGTGTGCAAAGCAAGTGCCCTACCTGCTGTATTTTCACCCAGGTCTCCATTCTTAGTTTCTTGAGAAGTGGCCCATATTGTTCCCAAAAGGCTGAAGAAGGTGGTATTCCTGCAGCAGTGGATGAGGGCTCCTTTGCCTCCCATCTCCAGCACTCATTCCTTTACATGTGTGCCAGCCTCACCGGTGCCAGGTGATGTAGTTTTTACACTTTTATTTATTTTGGGGCCACAGTTATTTATCTTGGGCCACTATCTGTCAGTTCTCAGGGCTTACTCTTGGCTTTGCATTCAGGGATCACTCCTGATGGGCTCAACGGATCATATTTGGTGCCAGGATCAAAATTAAGCTTGCCACATACACTGCAGGTGCATTACCTGCGGCACAATCTCTCTGGTCTATGTTGGTCTTTAAAATACCTCTTATGTATCTTTGAATGCACAGAAAATGTATGAAAAGTGATGATGTGAACTGGAGAGGCCTTACACACGGCCAACCCTGGTTCTGTCTCTGGCACCCTAAGCTCTGCCAGGAGTGTGCAGTGTCTATGTGGTGTCCCACAGTCATCCCAAGGACACAGAAAATGATGACCTGACAGCCAAGAGTTGGAAATTGGGGCTGAAGCGATAGCACAGCGGGTAGGGCATTTGCCTTGCAAGCGACCGACCTGGATTTGATCCCCAGCATCCCATATGGTCCCCCAGCACTGCCAGAAGTAATTCCTGAGTGCAGAGCCAGGAGGAACCCCTCTGCATCTCTGGGTGTGACCCAAAAAGAAAAAAATTAGAATTTCCCTGGCCAAAAGTGAGTGTTATTTTGTTATTTTATTTTTTTTAAGAACATTTTGCTGGTTGCTCAGCACTTGATTGAGAGTAAGTGAGGGTTTTGGAGGTCTTGGGCAGCAAAGGTTGGATGCGAACCACTTCTGCTCCTCAGTTTCCTTCTAAAATGATAGCCGGACCCCGGCCAGCATGTTTCCATGCATCAAAAATGTACGCAGGGGGGCTGGGAGCGGGGCCAGATCAAAAGGACAGCAGGGAGGGTGTCTGCCTTGCATGCAGCTGACCCGAGTTCAATCCCTGGTACCTCATATGGTCCCCCAAGCACCGCCAAGAGTGATTCCTGAGTGCAGAGCCACGAGTAACCCTGAGCACAGCCGGGTGTGGCCCAAAAGCAAACAAGGCAAATGCCTACGCGCAGGGTTTTTGTGAGTTCTGAGCTGATTCATGCCGGGTGCTGGGGAGTGTTTGACAGTTCAGATCAATATCAGCCGGCTGGAGCCAGGGGCCTCTCCTTACTCAAAGGTTGAGAGGTTACTTACTCGACGGTGGCAATTAAAATCATACTTTGAAAGGACGTTCCTGAAGAGCTTGGGCGTTGTGTCTGTTACAGGATCCTTGAAATAACAATCCCAGAGAAGTCGACTCTTCTTTCAAAATAGTCTCAAAAGCCGGTTGTGGAGAGAGAGGAAATACATTCCACACAAGTAGGCTATTTGATGTTAGCTACAAGGAAGTATACATATATATTAGTTGTGTGTGTGTGTTACTGAGGATTAACCCATCCAGAAATTTTCCTTGGTTTCGGTTTGTGGTCATCCCTGGCAGTGCCGGGACACCCTGTGACAATTGGGAGCAGGGCAAGGCCCTGGATTTGAACATGCACTCCAGCCCTTGACTTAACCTCTTAGATGGACCTCACCAGGAAATTTGGTGGTGGTTGGTGGGGTTCGTAGTTAAGGCCACACCCAGTGGTGTACAGGGCTAACGCCTGGCTCTGTGTTCAGGGGCTATTCCTGGCTGTGTTTTATATCTGATGCCTGAGATCTGACTGGGTTAGATCTGTACTATCTCTGAGAACTTTGATTTAGGAGGTTTGAAGCAAACATATTAATGCATTTGCTTTTATTATGTTAAGAAATAGAAAAGAGGGGCTGGAGCAATAGCACAGAAGGTAGGGCGTTTGCCTTGCATGCGTCTGGCCCAGGTTTGATTCCCAGCATCCCATATAGTCCCCCGAGCACCACCAGGAGTGATTCCTGAGTGCAAAGCCAGGAGTAACCCCTGAGCATTGCTGGGTGTGACCCAAAAAGCAAAAAAAAAAAAAAAAAAAAAAAGAAAGAAATAGAAAAGATAAGTAGTTACGATAATAGCTTAAGTGAAAACAGCATAATTCGTGAATTTTGTTCAGCTTTTAAAAAACAAACCAACCTGCACATATACAAACTTTTCAACATTTCTCTGTGTTAAAAATCAAATTTCCGAGGCTAGGGATGTAGCTCAGCAGTAGAATGTATGCCTTGCATGTGTAAGGGCCTGGGCTTAATCCCTCCATCCCTCTATTCACACATATTCACACACTTAGAAAATTAGAATTATTCTGCATGTAAACATTGACTGCAAACTTAAGTTAAATTCTAATAATTACAATTAAAACCATATGTTAAGGGGCTGGAGAGATAGCACAGCGGATAGGGTGTTTGCCTTGCACGCTGCTGACCCAGGTTTGATTCCTAGCATCCCATATGGTCCCCCGAGCACCGCCAGGAGTAATTCCTGAATGCATAAGCCAGGAATAACCCTTTGCATCGCCGGGTGTGACCCAAAAAGAAAAAAAAAACCCATATGTTAAGGAGCTGGAGAGATAGCACAGTGGGTAGGGTGTTTGCCTTGTACGAGACTGACCTGGGTTCGAATCCTAGCATCCTATATGGTCCCCCGAGCACTGCCAGGAGTAATTCCTGAGTGCAGGAGCAGGTGCACACCCCTGTGTATCGCTGGGTGTTACCTAAAAAGCAAAAAAAAAAATGTTATGGGACCAGAGAGCTAGTATGGGGGTTAAGGCACTTTCCTTGCATGCAGTCAACCCCAAATCACTCCCTGGCACCTCCTAAATTCCCCCCAGAGCCTCCAGGAGGGGCCCTGAGCACCACCAATGGTGCTCCCCTTCAAAAACCCAGAACAGAGCATACAGCCGAAGAGAAGGGCCACATGGAGGGCGGAATCCACAGCTCCCAGAGGGGAAAAAAAAAAAAAAACAGGTTCCAAAAAGAGCCGAGATCATCGGGAAGTCCCAGATGGGGTAGGTACCGCATCCCGCCTCCCTCAGATGGAACCCCAGTGACCAGAAGCCTCTACAAGCACAGCTCGAGTATGCGGGAACTAAGACTTTTCCTCAAAACCGCACGGCCACTTATGCGGCCGCGCGACATCTCTCTCCATACAAAGTGATCAGTGGGAAGTAAACCACCCAACGTTTCTCCCTGAAAATCAGAGTTAAGATTGGAGCACGGCCACAGCCCCAGAGACACAAGGACTTAATGCAGAACCCAGCAGCTTGGAGCAGAAAAGTGAACGGACTATGCGTTAATCCAGGCCATCAAGTCTGCCCGGAGGGGAAAGGGTGTTGCCCCATTTGCCCTCTCTTCTCTGGAAAGAAGGATGGCAGCCACATGGGAGCCTTGTGGACAGCAGGTATGAGCCTGGGGTGTGGGGGCGACTAAAACCTCATGGGAAGGGGGGCGTTCCGGTCCGTCCTTCACGCCCTACGAGGTCACCAGTTGCCCCCCGCGAGCGGCTCTCCAGCACAGCCATGGCCCCAGAAGCACAAGGAGTTAATGCAGAACCCAGCAGTTTGGAGCAGAAAAGTGAACGGACTATGCGTTAATCCAGGCCACCATGTCTGTCCGGAAGGGAAAGGGTCTTGCCCCATTCGCCCTTTCCTCTCTGGAAAGAAAGATGGCGGCCGCATGGGAGCCTTCTGAACAGCAGGTATGAGCCGGGGGTGTGGGGGCGACTAAAACCTCATGGGAAGGGGGGCGTTTCGGTCCGCCCTTCATGCCCTACCGAGGCCACCAGTTGCCCCCCACGAGCGGCTCTCCAGCACGGCCACGACTCCAGAGCACAGAAACCAATTTCTTAACTATCTGACTTTCAGTAGAAATACTTCCAGGGTCAATAAGTAAAATAGCAGAAATCCAAAACCAACATTTAATTCTTGAACCCAGCTGTGGAAAGCAAACCACTTCACAATGCTTCTTCAGCATGTCTGATTTTGGGGGGGTAAACTCTAAATAATAGTGGTGAATCTTTCATTGAAACAATGAATCTAATCAAAGCAGATAGAGTGTTAACTAGAATTCATCTGCCTCACAAGGACTGGGAGGGGTGGGGGGTGGGGTTTTATTGGGATTCTTCATGGTAAAAAATAAGTATTGGTAAAGGGAAATGTGTTTGATATTTGCATGACTGAGACCTAAACCTGAAAGCTTTGTAACCTTTCCCACAGTGATTCAATAAATAAATTAAAAAAAAAAGAAGTGGGGAACATGAACCCCATACATAGTTGTTAAGCTAAAAAAAAAAAAAACCCAGAACACCCCAAGCCACTACATAGGTTAGATTCTCTGGGCTATCAAACTGCAATATTCCTAAGCCCCATGATCGCACAATTCTTCACCCCATTTCAGTCCAAACTTTATCTTCTCCTCCGTCTATTTGTTCTCTGGGTGACTTTCCTCGCCACCTCAGGACACTGGGTCAGCATCTCAAGGGAGATTCAGGGTCGCTGGCCTTAAACCTGGTGCTGGCTGTCCACACTCCCAGAGCCCTGTGCTTTGTCAGCGACCCCCACCCCACAGTTAGTGGACAGGTCGGATTAAGACCCTAGTCAAATGTTGCCTGTTCCCCTGGTTATTTTGGCTTCATGGGGGACCACAGCCAGCTGTGTTGGGGGGTTCCTGGACTTGAACCCGGGGTCTTACATTTCTGCATATGTTCTACTACCTGAGCTTGCTCATCTTCCTGGAGTTTCCGTTCTGAGTTGCATGTGTCTCTCCTTTCCCTTTGTCACTGCAGTTTCTGACTGATGGTGACTCACAGGGTATGGGTCGAGGCATGCCAGTTGGTGGTGCCACGAATATATTCGGCATCTGAGGAGGTCCCCGGGGTCAAACCTGGGGCCTTGTGCCTACAAGAAGGAGCTCTACCACTGAACCACCCTTGGAACCCTCCAGAGGCTGAAAGAGCTGGTTTTGCAAACGTTGATCCCGGGATCAGTCGCCTCTCCACTGAGCCAGTGTCTCCTTGAGTTCCAGCTGCTGCGTTGGGGATCAGTTCTCTCCACCCTGGGCTTCTGGGTCAGGAGCAGCAGAGTGGCCAGACACTTCCACCAGGGCTTTGTCCGAGTCGCCTCAGCGTCTCAGCTTCCAGCCTCCCACTCTCCCGTTTCTTCATCTCTGTAGGTGAGAGATCACGAAGAAAAGTTAAGCCCATTGACCAAAATACACCAACCCGAAGGAAAGGACAATGAGGATTGTGGGTCTGAGCAGAGCTTGGGCACAAAATGCCTCCACGGTCACTGCATACCTGACACATTTCAAAAAGAAAATCCGGATTCTGCTGACTTCCAGAATGGGCTCGTAGGGCAAGTGCTTAAATTGACCTAATTCAGTCTCTGTGTTCAAGCAACAAATCTCCAGATTAGGACTGAGAGATAGTACAGGGGCTAAGGTGCCTGACTTGCTCGAGACCCACCCTGGTTGGATCTCTGGTACCACCTCTGGTCCCCTGAGCCAGAGTGACCCCAGAGATGGCCGGGTTGAGAAGCATCACATCACAGCTCACGCTCTGAACTGTCGGTCCAGATGGAGTATTGCTAAGATGGAGTCCACTCAGCCCTCAGGGTGGCCTGCTGGACCTGGAGAAACTCGTCAGGTTCCTGTTGCCTGACTTTCGACTTTTTTTTTTTTTTGCTTTGTGGGTCACACCTGGCGATGCACAGGAGTTACTCCTGGTGGTGCTCAGGGGGATCATATGGGATGCTGGGAATTGAACCTGGGTCAGCCGTGTGCAAGGCAAACGCCCTACCCGCTGTGCTATGGCTCCAGTCCCCACATCCACCCCCAACTTTTGACTTTTGACTTTTGTGAAGACCGGGGATTAGTGTGGTTCCCGTCCTAAGCCACATCAGGTATTATAAAAGAATTAAAAGGATTTATTTTAGACAGTGATCACCAAGTCTTATAAAAGTAAAGCCTCATTCCTTCACACCAGAAGGCGCCCAAGCAGATGCTGGGCTTCCCCCGAAATGAAAATGAATACGTGAGCAGTGTGAGCAAGCTCGAGGAAACTGTCAAAGTGTCATAAGGAAAAACATTACCCTGCTCCCCTCCACCCCCGCCCCCACCCCGGAGCCACACACCCAGACCCTTTGGAGAATCCTTGTTCTGTGCGTGAAAAGAACTGGTTCTTTCCCCGAACAATTGTTGATGGACTGAGCGAAGCTGGATTGTTTTAGTGTCTGCAGGTCTGGGCCCCCAGATTCAGCTGCAGTTCATACTCCTGGCAGTTTTGAGGGACTGCACACAGTCCCGGGATGAGATTGGAGTGGCCACGTGTAAGGCAGCGTCTTAACCCCTCACCTAGTCTGGCCCGTGTCACCAGTCTCGTCTCACACTGCACAGTTCTCTTCCCTGAGCTCTGCCACTGCCTCTTGCTCAGGCGAGCCTCCAGCTTTGTTTGTATTAAGAAGCTATTTCCAGGAGCTGGAGCCATAGTCCAGCGCGGAGGCTGTCTGCCTTGCGTGCAGCCGGCCCAGGTTCAATCCCCACTATCCCATATCTCCGAGCAGTTCCTCAGAGCAGAGCCAGGAAATAAGCCCTGAGCACCGGCAAAAAAGTGAAGAAAGTGAAGGTATTTCTAAAGGTGGATCCTCATTAATTCTATTATAATTTGTAAAGAGGAGGAAGACAGCTTTAAGGTCCGGGGTACCAAGTTCAAACCCTGACACTGCCTCGAGCACTGCTGGAGCAGCCTTGGGGGCCCAGGTACCTCCAGTGCCACATTCCCAGGCCCTGGTGTTGAGTCGTCCAGCTCGATGGACTGAGTGTCCCTAGTAATGACCCCCCGACCCTAAACTCTACTGGCAGCCACCCCCACAAAAGAGAGAGAAGAAGTTCAGGGTGCCATTTAAATTCTTATGTCATTCGGGATTTTTTTTAAACTGTATTTTTGAGTTATTGTTTTAGAAGTTGCCCTGAATTAGAATTCTAAATTCTAATTTAGAATTGCAATTAATACTTTATCCTGTCAGAATCTTGATCTCAGGGCCAGGGAAATAGCTTGAAAGGCTTCAGTTTGAACTCCAAGACCTGCATCTCCCGAGTACCACAGGGGATGAAACTTAGCACCCCTGGTCTGGCCCCCAAAACCAAAAACTCAAACAAAGGAATCCAGGTCTCGGGCTGACGAAGGTAAAGCCCTGAGTTTGAACCCTAGAAGATGTGCCAGGATGCTCCTGGTGACCCCCAAGTGTCCCTGGCCTAGCCACAGCGCTCCAGGACAGCACGGGACAGTCAGGCCTGTACTTCAGGGCTGAGCAATGCAGGAAGGGACCCAGCCCCTGCCTCGCCCCTCCCTAGCACCGCTGGGCATGGCCCTTCTTACATCAAAAACAAAAGAATGTGCTTGTCATTCATCAGCTTCGCCTTAATGGTACCTGGCATCTTTGTTCCCGTAGAGTTTCATTCTGCCCCGCCTTTGTGTTCCTGTAGTAGCGCAGATAAGATCTTAAGCAGGCTGACCACATAACAGATTTACAATCATTGGCTTATGCAATTGTCTTTTAAATCAGATTGGAGAAAAGGGAAACTTGGGAGCACTCGTTAATGCAGCTTTTTCTGATGGCCTGTGCATGTCCTTATACCGGTGTTACTTCTTGTGGATTCTGGTTAGGGGTTTCCAGTTGAATTCCAGAGTTTCTTTGTTTCAGCCTACAAGACCCTCTCATGAACATCCTGTAGGATATATTCACCAAATAATAATAATAATAATAATAATCTGTGTTTGTTTTGCTTGGGGGCCACACTGGGTGGTGCACAGGATTTACAGCTGGCCTTGTGCGCTCGGGATCACTTCTGGTGGGTTCTAGGGAACCATACGGGTTATGGAGGTTGAAGCAGATCACCTGGGATCACTCCTGGTGGGCTCCGGAGAACCACAGGGGCTTGTGGAGGTTGAAGCAAGTCAGCTGGAATCACTTCTGGTGGGTTCTGGGGAACCATAGGGGCTTATGGAGATTGAACCAAATCAGATGCGTGCAAGGAACTGCCCTACCTGCTGTCTCTCCAGCCCTATTTCTTTTATAATCAGTAAGTTGATACCGATTATAAAGAAACACAGGCAAGTTTCCTAAACGTTCTTCTCTTCTTTTTTGGAGCTGGGGGACGGAGGAGTGGGAAGATTGTGTTTTGTTTTGTTTTTAAATTTCTCCCCGCTCCCCCTTCCCTTCCCTTCCTGTTGCTGTTGTGATGGGGGCGGGAGGTTGTCATATGCTTGACTGTGCTATTCAGCTGCTCACTGGGGTCATAGTCACTAAGTTAGGGTGCTCCACCCCATACTGGGTGTCGTGTCCACACACTCGGGCACTCGGCAGAGGATCCAGAGAGCCACGACGGGTGTGTGGGGTGGCAGTGATCTGACTCCTGCCCAGTGCCTCTCCCGAACACTCATTCTCAGATGGACCAGGGGTTCAGCACAAAGATGAAGTGCTGTTTGGCCCAGTTCCACAGTGCTGGGGGCTTCCCAGGGCTACCCAAGTGATGCTCAGGGCCTTCTTGGCTGCGACTGGTGATGTTGGATGGAGCGTGAGTGCTGGGAGGTCACGCTTGGGTCTGCCACACGCCACGCACCCGAACTCCAGCACTATCTCTCTGGCCTATATTTCTATTTCTTATACAATTGACGAATATTTGTCAGGGACTTTTAGCTAATGACCCCCCCCCCCCCGACTGCGGTCCTCGTTTTGATTTGTGGTGCCAGGGACCAATCCCAGGCCTTATGCAGGCAAAGATGCACATGCCCACTGGGTGTGGCCCCCAAATAAAAATAATCACATTAGCCTTACTGAGGGACTTGGGGGGGTTGACTCAGTGGTAGAGTCTGTCCCCTACAAGCATACATGAAACCAGCCTCACTGAGCCGCTGACTGGTGGTGTTTGTGTGGCACCAGAAAGTTTTCAAGAACCTGCAAGCAAGGACCCTGTGACTCCTTTCTTACTTTCTCTAACCTTCCGGCTGAATAGAATAAAACCCCAGTCTTAGGAATCTCATGTCCAAATACTGTCAAAAGTGTTCGGAAACCATTGGCGAGTGGCCCTTGCAGCTCGTAGCTCTTTCTGTGGTGGCCCTCATCGCAATGTTGGAGAAGGGGTTAGGAGGATGTGACCTTGTGAGAACTCTTTCCATCGTTCCATCACACGGCAGGACAGTGAGGGGCAAAAACAGCCGGTTTGTTTTGATTGATCCGGGCTTGAAAATTAACAACCCATGTAACTGGAAATCATAAGTCAACGGGGAAATGGTTTTCACCTGAAACAAAGGGTGGTTAACCAGTGGTGATTACACTCACCCCGTTTCTTCCAGATCCTTTAAGCAGTTCATGGTGTTCTGGGAGAGCGGAAGTGGTTGGCCAAATGAATGCACACTGTACTAACTCACACTGAGGATACAGGTAAAGGTAAGGTAAAGGTAAAGGTAAAGGCCCTCCCGTTGATCGTCGATTTGCTCGAGTGGGCCCAGTAACGTCTCCATTGGAGACTTTGTTGTTACTGTGTCTGGCATATCCAATACTCTCGGTAGCTTGCCGGGCTCTCCGAGAGGGGCGGAGGAATCGAACTCAGGTTGGCCATGTTGGCCGCTTGTAAGGCGACTAACTTAAAAATAAAATAAACCTGTTTCATGGGTCAGGGAGTTGTCTTGGCAGTGAGTTGTGTGCTGTGCCCTGGATTCAGTCCCTGGTAACAAAGAAACAACCCTGAACAAAGTGCTGGTCCCGCAAGGTGGTTCTTCTGATTTCAGGGAGACTCGGTGGAGGCTGTTTGTGGGAGCAGCTCCTGTCCACGGCTTCCTGGCTGGGCTGTTTTGCTTAGTAGCCTCATGGCTTTGAGATCATTTTGTAAGATCTCTGGCCCTCGCCTGTCCCTGGGGGTGAGTCTTAAGATGCAGTGCAGTGACCCAAGAGAAACTCGCTCAACCCAAGAAGACACCAGGGCACAAACCTTCCCATCTGCGCTGCTTCCTCTAGGCTGCACTGGTCAGGTGGGGCCGCTGTCCACTCCCCGCCCCCACTACACCCCTGTGGTTGCTCCTCTAGGCAGTGAGCTGGGACATCCAACAGCATTCAAAGCCTTTTCAAAACTGAAGCATTAAGAAAGAATCAAACAGTGGCTGAGAGTTTTGAACTTGATTGACTTGTCTCAGTAATATTTGGGACAGCCTGGATCAAATAAAATATATTTTTTTGCAAAATAAATTTTACCTTTTTAAACATGGCTACTAGAGTTTCTGTAAGTAGTTTCTACCTGTGGTTTCCACTTTATCTCCTACAAAACTCACTTGACTAGGGGAGCATTAGCCAATTGGTTGGCTGTCTTCTCTGAACCAGGCCAAGAGTGCCACAGGAGGGGATCACCAAGCCCAAGGCATCAGGGAGGACTTCCTGGAGGAAGAGGCAGCTGGACTGGCCTCCCTTGCTCCAGAGATCAGCAGGAGACTCAAGTCTCTTGACTGGTTACAGACTTTGCTCCTTTCATGTCCTCTGTCCACGTTTTATTTATTTATTTATTTATTTATTATTATTATTATTATTTTGCTTTTTGGGTCACACCCAGCGATGCACAGGGGTTACTCCTGGTTCTGCACTTAGGAATTACTCCTGGCGGTGCTTAGGGGACCATATGGGATGCTGGGAATCGAACCTGGGTAGGCTGCGTGCAAGGCAAACGCCCTACCCGCTGTGCTATTGCTCCAGCCCACTTTTTAAAATTTTTTTAATTTTTATTTATTTATTTATTTTTTCTGTCCACTATTTTTTTTTCCTTTTTGGGTCACACCCGGTGATGCACAGGGGTTACTCCTGGTTCTGCACTTAGGAATTACTCCTGGCGGTGCTTAGGGGACCATATGGGATGCTGGGAATCGAACCTGGGTAGGCTGCGTGCAAGGCAAACGCCCTACCCGCTGTGCTATTGCTCCAGCCCACTTTTTTAAATTTTTTTAATTTTTATTTATTTATTTATTTTTTCTGTCCACTATTTTTTTTTCCTTTTTGGGTCACACCCGGTGATGCACAGGGGTTACTCCTGGTTCTGCACTTAGGAATTACTCCTGGCGGTGCTTAGGGGACCATATGGGATGCTGGGAATCGAACCTAGGTCGGCTGCTTGCAAGGCAAACGCCCTACCCGCTGTGCTATGGCTCCAGCCCCCTGTCCACGTTTTAAAAGCTTGAAAGACATCGTTATACATCTGGCCAAAGCAAGGTAAGAAGAGGGACTTAGACTATTCCCCATGACCTTAAATTTTGGAGCGTGTAGTCTTGGTGGGAGATAATATTACTGGTAAAGTTCAAATTTCAAGAACATCTAAATGATGATTTTTAAAAATATATTGTAGTGCTCTACAAAACATACCCCAACGTTTCTTTACTACTATCTTCAGGTTTATTTATTTATTTTTTACTACTGTCTTCAAGTTTGCTCCTGATTTGCTGTTCTGTTGGTTTGGGAAGTTGGAACTCAGCAGCTACCCCATGGGATTTACAGATCTTCGTGGTTCTGGTTTCCTTGGGCGTGGCCGACTCGGGTTCGATTCCCAGCATGCTATAGGGTCCCCAGAGCACCGCCAGGAGTAATTCCTGAGTGCAGAGCCAGGAGGAACCCCTGTGCATCGCCAGGTGTGACCCAAAAAGCAAGAGAGAGAGAGAGAGAGAGAGAGAGAGAGAGAGAGAGAGAGAGAGAGAGAGAGAGCGAAAAGCACTTCCTGAGAAGCTGGAAGAATGCCCTATCTTTGAGAATCTTCCCGGGAGACACCCGTGCTCTGTGGCTTCATCTGGGGCTTCTCACTGTCAACAGTAGGGGGTGCTGTGACCCTTTTTACAAAACTTAACAAACAACCCACCCCCACCCCACTGCCCACCCCCTCACCCCTGCTTTAAAAAAAAAAAGTTTTTATTTGTTTGAGGGAGGTGAGGATTTGAACCACACCTTACAGTCCACCGCAGGCAGGGCAAGTACCCCTGTTGGGGGGACACACCTGGCAGTGCTCAAGGTTACTCCAGGTTCTGTCTCAGGGACCACTCCCTGCAGTGCTTGGAGGTGCTGAGCACTGGACTGGACTAACCACAGACAATGCGGCATCTTTCCCCTGTACTATTTCTCTGGCTCCTAAAACGCTTTTTTTTTTTTTTCCTGTTAAGACATGGTGATTTACAAAGCTGTTCACAATAGAATTATTTCGGGCATACAATGTTGTGACACCAATTCCACCACCAGTGTCCCAGGGTCCCTGCCACCCCTCAGTCAATCCCCTTGGCAGGCATATAACAGATTTATTTCATAATGCTTGATTCATCAAAACTCAAAGAAATGGCAAATGGAATTATCAGAAGAGAAATCAACAAAAGTCAACTTGTAGTGATTAATTGCTACATGATTTTAACCTGTGTAAATAAGAAAATTAAAATCATTTAATATAGCATACTGTCAATTCTCATTTACATGACTAAGTTTTCAACTCTGGCATCTAAAACATTGAGTTAAAATTTATTTTGTACTTGAACCTTGGACTGGAGCAATAGCACAGCAGGTAGGGCATTTGCCTTGCACACGGCCGACCCAGGTTCAATTCCTCCAGTCGACCCAGGTTCAATTCCTCCACCCCTCTCGAAGAGCCCGGCAACCTACCAAGAGTATATCGCCCACACGGCAAAGCCTGGCAAGCTACCCATGACGTTTTTTGTTTTTTTGCTTTTTTGGTCTCACCTGGCGATGCACAGGGGTTACTCCTGGCTCTGCACTCAGGAGTTACTCCTGGCGGTGCTCAGGGGACCATATGGGATGCTGGGAATCGAACCCAGGTTGGCCGCGTGCAAGGCCAATGCCCTACCCGCTGTGCTATCTCTCCAGCGCCCCCATGACGTATTTGATATGCCCAAAACAGTAACAACAAGTCTCACAAGTCTCACTGGTGCCCGCTTGAGCAAATCAATGAACAATGGAAGGACAGTGCTACAGTCAGTGCTACTTGAACCTTATTGTAATCATCATGTCTTTTTTTTTAATGTAGGAGTACTGCTGTTTATTCAGCTACTAGCTAAGCTGACTGAAGCAGTCATGAACTCAACATTACTTTTTTAAAAAAATGTTTAAATTTTATTTTGATAAAGTTGTTCACAATAATTGTTCACAATCAACATTTCAATACCAATCCCACCACCATTACACCTTCCCACCGCCATTACTTAGAATTTTTCCACCACCACCCAAGCCTGCCCCATAGGCAGATGCTAAATAATTTACTTTGTATTGCTTGATGGGCTAGAGCGATAGCAGAGCGGGTAGGGCGTTTGCCTTACACGCGGCCGACCTGGGTTCGATTCCTCCACCCCTCTCAGAGAGCCCGGTAAGCTACCGAGAGTATTCCGCCCACATGGCAAAGTCTGGCAAGCTACCCGTGATGTATTCGATATGCCAAAAACAGTAACAACAAGTCTCACAATGGAGACATTACTGGTGCCCACTCGAGCAAATGGATGAACAACGGGAGGACGGTGCTACGGTGCATTGTTTGTTATGGATGGTATGAGATGTATGAGATGTCATTTGGTCATGAAAGCATCCCAGCACCACTGGAATTCTAAAATTGTTTGAATATTTGGGTCCGGAGGAATCTCTGTAGTGTGCTGCTCTCTTCCAAGATTCATTTGTGATGATTAATCATGGCCATTAATGCACTTAAACGGTGCCTCGGGGCAGTTCTTGGGCGGGACTACCAGGAAACCAGAAAGGCGGGAGAAGGGGCAGGTTGCCCACTCCCAACCCCATGAAGCCTCAAGTTCTCAGTCACTAGTCCCGTATACTGCTGGGTTTTTCAGCAGATTCATTCTCGTGTGTGGGGTCTCGAGATGAGTCTGTGAAGGTTGGTGGTGAGCCTGGCAGCAATTGGATTCTTGAGGTTTGTGGCTGCTGAGGTACATTTGGGACAGGCGGAGGGACACACCTGCCCCTCTCTGAGGGGCCTGGTGAAATCAGCCTGGCGTGGGGTGGGGAGACTTCTCTGCGGAATGCTGCTCTCTTCCGAGATTCATTTGTGAGTCTCTGAATCATGGCCGTTAATGCACTTAAATGGCCTGATTTTTATCTCTTTTGTGATGTATTTAGGGTCTCTGAAGCAAGGCTGAAAAATGAGCTTGTATAGCTGAGCCAGAGGTGGTTTGTTAGGTATGGTTTCCCACATACCTAACTTTTGGCCGTTTAATTTCTCAGAAATTTGGTCCCAAGTTGTTGGGGTCTGGCCAAAGGCACAGTGGCAATTTTGGAGTGTCAGGAAACCTGAAGGCACCATCAAGCTGCTGGTGCACTCACAGCTTAGGTACAGGTTGACCTGCTGGGTGGCACCAGATTCCCTGTAATCATCATATCTTTCCTGACATAAATGGATCTTATTTTTTGTGTATGTATTTTTTCTCCTTGGGCTGGAGTGATAGTACTGTGGGCAGGTTGTTTGCTTTGCCCGTGGCTGACCTGGTTTCAATCCCCAGCATCCTATGTGGTCTCCCAAGAACTGCCAGGAGTAATTCCTGAGTGCAGAGCCAGTAGTAACCCTGAGCATTGCTGGGTGTGACCCAAAATGCAAATAAATAAGCTTTTTCTCCCCTTGGCAGGCATATAACAAATTTATTTTAAATTACTTGGTCCAAATAAATGTAAAAGAATGGCAAATAGAATTATTAGAAAATAAATCAATATAAAACAATTTGTGGTGAATTGGTATATGTGTGTATCTTTCTTAATCTAATAGAGGACAACCATTTACACCACTAGTGTATGCCATACTCAACGCCACATGATGAGAAGTTTCTGCTGTACTTTTTTTTTATGTAAGAGCACTGCTATTTATTCAGCCAGTGATTAGCTGATTAAATTGGGCATGAACTCCACTTTACTTTTTAAAATTTTTTTATAATTTTATTTATTGAATCACCATGAGAGCAGCTATAAAGCTTTTAGGTTTAAGTCTCGGTCATACAATGAAACACCTGTACCTTCACCAGTGCCCATTCTTCACCACCAACAACCCCAGTATACCTCCATCCCACACCTTCCCCCTACCTGTGGGGCAGATGATTTCCACTTTACTCTCTCTCTCTACTTTGATCACATTCAATATTTTGACACCAAACCCACCATTATTATTTGAGATTTTACCCCAACACTCAGATCTGCTGAAAAGGCAACAGTAGACAATTTGTTTTCTATTGCTGGTTATGAATAACATATGATGTTACGTGGCTGCAGTAGTGGCCGTGTGGTTTTGAAATTTCGAAATTTTAACACTTAAATCTGGAGGGATTTTTGCCAAAACCTGCTGGGTTCTGAGATTTGTTCTTGAGTCTCTGGGATCATGGCTGTTAAGCAGCTTGATCAGGAGCCAAAAAGGCCGTTCATGGGCAGCGACTCGGGGTCTCGTTGGAACGGGGAGGAAAGGGCCAGCTCCACCCCCATCCCGTGAGGCCCCGAATGTCTTGTCACTGAAGGCCCAAACCTGACTGTTCAATGGCCTCTGGAGGATGGTGGCCTCTGAGCCGCCTAGGGGGAGCAGGCGGAGGGACAACACCCTTTCCCCCCTGGGGTGGCCTGGCGACAATAACCTACTGTGGGGTCCAGACCCATTTCTGCCAAAAGCCACTGGGTTCCGAGATTTGTTTCTAAGTCTCTGGGATCATGACCATTAAGCAGCTTGATCAGGAGCCAGAGAGGCCATTTGTGGGCAGCGACTCAGGGTCTCGTTTGGGTGGGGAGGAAAGGACCAGCTCCACCTCCATCCCGTGAGGCCCCACGTGTCTCGTCACTGCAGACCCAAACCTTATTTTCCAGTGGCCTCTGGAGGATGGTGGCCACTGGGCCACCAGGGAACAGGCCAAGTCACAAAACCTATTCCCACCTGGGTTAGCCCAGTGCTGGAAGCCTACTGCTGGGACCGGATGCATTTCTGCCAAAAGCCGCTAGGTTTTGAGATGTTTCTGAGTCTCTGGGATCATGGTCGTTAAGCAGTTCAATCAGGAACCAGAGAGGCCATGCCTCCAATTATATAGCTGGTCCGGAGGTGGTTTGTGGGTGTGTTTCCCACATACCTAACTTTTGGCCGTTTACTTTCTTGGTAAACTTTGCCCCAAGTTTTTGGGGTCTGGCCAAAGGCACAGCAGCAATTTTGGGGTATCTGGAAGTCTGAAGGCACCATCAGGCTGCTGGTGCACTCGCCTCACAGGTACAGATTGACCTGCTGACAGCACCATACCCCCGTCTGCTGTCCTTTAAAGGAACTCTTTCGACGCTTCTCACAAAACAGCTCAGGGAATTTGAGACTCTTTCTGTTCATGAAGCTCTGTGTAGTTCCCTCGACTCTGAATAATAATCTAGCTGGACCGAGATCCAGGGGGCCCTGAAGGGTCCCAGTGAAAACAGAACAACCTGGAAAACTGCAAGACCAGCTTCCCCAAAAAGGCAAAATCTAAAGACAGAGACAGAATATTGGAAGCAGCAGCAAGCTCAAAAAGGAATTTATGTACAAAGGAAAGCCCATATGATATACAGCAGATCTATCAAATGGTACTCTACTAGCCAGAAGAATATGGAAAGACAGAGTACTAAAACTTGATGTACAATAAAGCATTTTTAAAAACAATAACAGCTACACTGAGATGCAACTCTGCCCCACAGTTCCTCCCATTTAAATGCACAGTTCAGTGGCTTTCTGCATATAATTTTTTGGTTTGGGGACACACCTGGTGGTGCTCACCACCTAACTCCTGGCTCTGCACTCAAGGGTCACTCCTGGAGGAGGGCTCAGGGGACCGCATCGAGTACTGGGAATTGAATCTGTGTGGGCCGTGCTCAAGGCAAATGCTCTAAACGCTGTAGTGTCGCTCAGGCCCCAGCATGCACTTCGGAGCTCTCTCATCATTGACAGGAAGTCCCGCCCAAGCAGCTCATCCACTCTGGCTTCTCAGGAGCCCCCGACGCCTGTGTGATGGCTCAACAGCCCTTTCAAGCCCTCGCTCCAGTGTGCTCCACTTTTTCACTGTGGTTTGGTGGCTCCAATTTTTTTTTCTTTTTGAGTCACACCCAGCGATGCCCGGGGGTTATTCCTGGCTCCGCACTCAGGAATTACTCCTGGCGGTGCTCAGGGGACCATATGGGATGTTGGGAATCGAACCCGGGTCAGCCGCGTGCAAGGCAAACGCCCTACCCGTTGTGCTATCGCTCCAGCTCCAGAGGCTCCAAATTCTTAGGGGGCCCTTGGAGGCCCCAGTCAGGGCTCCTGCCTCCTGGGCTGGCCACACTCGGCTCCCACGCACCCCCTGAGACCTAGCACTGACCATGAGTTGGAGGTTCCTGGGTGCGAGTGGGGCTGAGCTGGAACCTGTGAACTGAGGCCAGTTAGGAAAGACTTGGGGAGCTGGCCACGGGCCCCATGTGTCCCTGTGTGCTGAGACTGGGACCCAGCAGGGCCAACAGAAGGAGGCCGGCCGGCCTGCCGTGGCCTTCAGACTTGGCCGAAGTGTGTTGAAATTTTGTTTCCCCATTGTGTGGCCTGCCACCCACTCTGTTCATAGAGAGCCACTTCCGCCACGCCCCGGAGCAGAGGAAAGAGAGGGTGGCACCTCACTTTCCCGAAGGGTGTCAATTCTCAACACCTTCAATGACGAAAAGGTCAGAGACTTCCTTGAGCCCTCTGCACCCCACATTCTCTCCCCATGGTGGGGTGCCTGGAGGGAGGGTAGCCATCTGAATGGGGTCCAAGGAAAGTGAGGGTCCCCATAACTCTAGGACCACTGATGCCTCCGCCACCAGGGACTCGTCCTGGCTTCTGCCCTGTTTGGGCTCAGGCCTGGATGCAGTAGGGCACTGCTCTAGAAACTTCCCTGGGTCACAACCTATCACAGCAAGTCCCTCCTCTCTGACTTTTCTGCCCATAGCCCTGTCCTGAGAGCACTGTCCATGTGAGTCTGTGGTGTCTGGTGGAGCTGAGGAGGGAGCAGGCGGTGCGGGGCCTCCCGCGTGCTGAGCACGACTGCAGCCTGGCAGCTTTCCTAGTGGCTACGTGGTCTCCCTCCCCTGCCTTCTTTTTTTTTTCTTTTCTTTTTGGGTTCACACCTGGCGATACACAGGGGTTACTCCTGACTCTGTACTCAGGAGTTACTCCTGGCGGTGCTCAGGGGACCATATGGGATGCTGGGAATCGAACTCGGGTCGGCCGCGTGCAAGGCAAACGCCCTACCAGCTGTGCTATCTCTCCAGCCCCTGCCCTCTCTTTTTGACTCTTGGAGGAACCTCCTCACTGTTTCCTGTGATACCTGTGCCAGCTGCGTTCTCTCCAGCCCTGCACCCGGGCTCCCGCTCCCCGCCTTCTCCGGCCTTCGCTTTTCTGGGGTCCTTGTGTGTTTCTTCGTCATAACACCCGGCTGGGCCATGGGCTCCTCTGGCTGGACTTGCTTCTCCCTGACGCTCATGCCGGGCCTCCTATGAGCTTGTTGACCATTTGTCCACCTCCTTCGGAGACATGTCTGTTCCGATCATTCACCCATTTTGAGCCAGACTTTTTTTTTTCTAAACGCTTCAGCTCTCAGGGAGAGGGAAACCCTTGGCAGAAGTGACCAAACGTGCTCAACCACGGGGCCCACATTCACCCAGCCATGCCAACTCAGAAGTTCTGGGCTGCCAACCCCTGGACAGCATCCCGGAAGTGTGTAGATCACCATGACCCCACCCTCCGGGGCACTTTCTGAAGTCACTGTGTCCTTCTTTATCACACTCCCTGTGCTTCACTCCTTCCCCAGGGCGGCTGAGTCCCCTAGACCGAATTCTCTGGTCTAACTTTAGGGTGACCCTGATGGGTGCTGTGCTGGAGAAGGCTGGGTGCTCCCTGCTCACTGCTGGGCCTGAGCCAGTACCGCTGTCCATCCCGGGGAGCAGAGACAGGGCCGGAGCGATAGTACAGTGGGGAGGGTGTTTGCCTCACATGCTGCTGACCCAGGCACCCCGTACAGTCTCCTGAGCCCACCAGGAGAGATCCCAGAGCACAGACCTGGAGGTGAACCCCTGGCGCTGCTGGGTGAAGCCCCCAAACAAGCAACACCAGAGAGCAGGGGATGAGGGGACCAGGACTAGCCCCAAGCCCACGAGCACTGTGTGGGAGGCCTAGAAAAATCATTCATTCATTCATTCATTCATCATCCTGTTATTCGTCGATTGCCTCGAGCAGGCCCCAGTAACGTCTCTTTCATCCTAGCCCTGAGATTATATTCAAGGCTCTTTAGGAGAATGAGACCCATCATTGTTACTAGTATTTGGCATATTTGGTACGCCACGGGGAGTTTGCCAGACTGCCCTGTGGGCAGGCTACATTCGATAGCCTGCAAGTTTGTCCAAAGTAGGAATGAGATAATAAGATGTCATAAAAAGATGTCCTGATAAGAATGCGGCCGCACGGTTCCGGGAGCTGGATTTTATAGTCTCTGAGTCTTGGCCGTTGATGGGATTACACGGCGCCAGGGGGCCAGGTGGTGGGTGTGACCCCCGCCTACTGGAATTTGGAGGATCTGGGAGGAAGATGCTCGACTCCAATCCGAGTAGGCTTGGAGATCTCGGCCCCGGAACCCGCGTGGCTTTGTCCCTCTGCCAGTACCTTCATGTGTGCGGAGAGTGGTCTCAGCATGGTGGTGGCTGGTCCTGGAGGTCTTCGGCTGCCGGAGCCCTGGTCGGGGCGGGGAGGAAAGCTCAACCCGCTCCCCTCCAAGGGACCCTGGCGAGGAACAGCCAGGCACAGGGGCAGGAGACAGAAAAATTATCGATGGTAAAAATGGCAGTGCTAGGCCCAGGGGGAGAATTCGGGGCAGGGGCAGTGCTGGAGTACACCTTTTGCATACAGGAGATCAGAATTTAAACCCCAGTGTCCTATGGTCTCTTACCCCACCCAGCCCTGCCAGGACGACCCCGAACATATGGCTGGGAGTAAACCTAGGATACATCTAGGTGTCCCTCTTGCAACACACACTCCCAATTGCAATGGAAAAAAAAATAGAAGTCTTTGGAGTCAGAAAAATGAGATGATCAGGACCATAGTCACAAGCCAAAAAATGGATCAAATCAGATTTTTTTTGATTGGACAGAAGAGAGGACCCCTGCCTGGATGGGAGCGCTGGACGGAAGACCACCTGTGTCTAATCCCCATCACAGATTCTTGCGAAAAGCCTCTGGAGACACCTTTTCCCTCCCCCCCCCCAACTCCCCACCGGCAAATTCACCTTGTCTCTCCAGCCCCTTCTAGGCGGCCTCCCTACAGCCCCGCCCCTTGACCCCGTGGCTCCACGTGTCATGTCCTCATTTCCACACACCTGGATCACAGTGCTCACAGCCAGGCCCAGGCCTCTCTGGACCCGGCCGCAGAGCAGAGGGAGCCGAGAAGTCCTCGGGCCCTTGCCTAACACCGCTGACTGGCCCTTCACCCTGTAACTTCTGGTTTGTTCCTGGGCTACTGCCAGCACCCTTTTCTTCCAGAAGTTTCTCTCCGTTTCCACAGCCCCAGGGTACCTGTAGGTGTCATTGTTTGACCCACATTTCTAGATTACCCGACAGCTGAAACGAGGCACACAGAGGGTCTGGCACAGCCATATTCTAACGCAGCAGGACGCCTGCCCAGCCAGAGGCAGGTCGTAACTCCAGGTCTGCTAACCCAGGCTTACGTTGGTGGTGTGTGTGTGTGTGTGTGTGTGTGTGTGTGTGTGTGCGTGTGTGCGTGAGTGCATGTGCGTGTGTGTGTGCGTGCATGCGCGTGTGTGTGTGCGCGCGCTAGTGCGTGAGTGCATGTGCGTGTGCATGTGTGTGCATGCGTGCATGTGTGTGTGTGTGTGTGTGTGTTTTGGGGGTCTCAGGTTTTACTACACAGGGCATGCTCCTGACTCTGTGCTCAGGGATCATTCCCAGAAGCGGTCAGGGGACTCTGGACAGTGCTGGCATTCAACCCCAGGGCACCCACTGTCCTATTCCTCTGCCCTCTCGTCTCCTTTCTTACACGCCACCTGACTTTGGCCCCTAGAATGCAGAGTAATTGTGAAGCAGTTCGGGAGGGCATTTTACTTTATGGCTGTTGTGGTCTGGCTGGGTTCATGCTCTGCGGTTTTGTGTTGAAATTCTTCCTAGGTTTCCATTTGGGGGAGGGTGGGTGGAGGGTTGGGCTACACCGGGCAGTGCTCAGGACTTACTCCTGGCTCTTGGCAAATTCCTCCTGGTTTTTGAACAGGAGCTCTGCATTGTTACTGTGTGGTCAGTGTTGGATAATATATACCCAAGCCAGGTCTGGACGTCGGGTCCTGGGAGTCCCTGGACAGAGCCGTGGGAATATCTGGTGAGCCATGGACATGGCAGACCTCGTGCCTCAGAGCTTTCTGCTTGACCTAGTACTTCTGCTCAAACGGGAAAAGATGGGGTCCCAGAGTCAGACCCCAGCTGGACATAGAGTCCCCCCGCTCTAGGGTCAGTGCTGACCAGGGCTAACGCTTGTCCCTGTTCCTTGACATGGCATCCTTTCTCTCTCGTCCATCTGCATCTTCTGGGCAGGAGAGGCAGAAGGGGCAGGGACCCGGGGGCTCCCAAGGGACCATCAGTGTCTGCTGCTTTCTGAGTCTGTTAAACTGCTGGAACATACTAGAACATAGCAGACACTGAGTTCTGGACTCCTCCCTCCATCGCTCCCTGCTCCCACCCTGATGGGCGTTCCTGTTTGTTCTGTCTGGTTGACTGACGTGGCATCCCTTCGTGATTCCCAGTCCACGCTGACCACAGCTGCCTAGTCACACTGCAGAAGTGACTGCGATGGATTGTCCTTAGGAGTGACGTGGGCACACAGGCAAGCAGGGACCCCCAAGCAAGGCAGAGCATGAGCTCACCTGCCCTGCTCCCGCCCCTCCCCCCAATGATGTCGGTGTTTCCTCCGCCCCAGCTGCAGCTGCTCCAGTGTGGTCTCCGGGACCCCTCCCCGTCCCTACTGGAAATGAGCATCTGTCCCTTTGCACCCCACCCGCAATTCCCTCTCTCTGGACCTTCCTTCCCTCAAGATATCCCCCTGGCTAAGGTTCTCCCTCTTCCAAGCTTTGGTTCAAATGGGCACTAGGGAGACGGATCCCAAACACTCCAGAATTTCAGCCTATTCCCAGAAGCCAGAATATTCCCATCGTAGCTATCAGAGGAATTGAGGCAGCCCCCAAGCCTGGCGGGCTCCTGTCCCCCTTCCACCCCCCTCCATGTTCTAGCATGTTCCAACAGTTGATCTCTAAGCTCAAAGGTGGAAGTGGACATGTGGGTGGGTCTCACTTCTCCCATGCCTTGGGATCTGGGAGCCACAGGGGGTGATGCCCAGGGCACAGGTCACAGGCTCCTTCCGGCCAGTCCCGCAGCTCTAGGAAAGGTGCCTGGTGACCCAGGGCAGCACCCAGCCTAACCAGGACTGCCCCTTGGCAGGAGCTGGCACTTCTGGGGACAGAACTGGCATTGGTCACCTTGTCCCCCAAGGTCAGCACGCTCTCGGTCCCCAGGCCTGTACTTTCCACTAAAGGTTCCTTCTCCATGGCGCAGGCAGAGCCCAGGAGACTTGCGCTGGCCTAGGACAATTACTGCCCTTATCCTGCTACTCTGTGACATTGAAGTTTTTCTTCCCTCCTGAATCCAGGCGGCAAATAAACCACAGAAGTCGTGGCCATCCTTAGAAGCTGACTTTCACGTCATTCATGTCGCTGCCGAGGTCTAGAGCCCTTGGAGCCAGCATATTTTTTTTCTAAAGTACCCGAAGGCTCAGTTTATTCCATCTTTTACGCATTAAAAATGAAAAAAGATGGACTGAAGTGATAGCACAGCGGGTAGGGCATTTGCCTTGCGCGCAGCCCGACCCTGGTTCGATCCCCAGCATCCCATATGGTCCCCTGAGCACAGCCAGGAGTAGTTCCTGAGTCCATGAACCAGGAGTAACCCCTGAGCATTGCCGGGTGTGACCCAAAGAGAAAAAAAAAGAAAAGAAAAAAAGAAACATTATTTTCGGGTCCAAGAGACAGGAAAAAGTTAACACCGTCCTTGGTTTGTGTTCCCAGCACCACACAGGATCCCCTGCACGCAGCAAGGAGCCCCCTCTGCGCCAGGAGCCCCCTCTGAGCCAGGAGCCCCTTCTGCACCAGGAGACCCCCTCTGAGCCAGGAGACCCCGAGCTCCGAGCCCCGAGCACGGACAGGTGCGGCTCTTCCACAGTCTCCAACTCCTGATGCAAAGCGCGCTGAGGCTCCGGGTAGCCAAAGGAGTTTGGCACCACAAGGAAAAAGCCAGGGTTAAGAAGTCCTGAGTAGGGCTCATTTTCATTTCCTGCTGTCCCCAGTGCCTTGGGGACTCGATTTCGCGGGAAATAACTGACTTTCTGGAGCCTGGATCCTCCGCGTCCTGCGTGCGAGCGCGTGGCCGCCACCTAGTGGTGTGGGGAGGCAGGACGGGTGCTGCGCTCTGGGTCCGCACCTGCAGTGGACAGCTCCCAGTGGACAGTCCTCTTCCCAGATCCACCTCCAAGATGTTCAGGGCCTTCCTTCAGAGCATGCTTCAGGCCCGGGCCTCGCGGCCAGGCCGGCGCGGGAGTCAGGTCCCGGGCCAGCACCCTATGGGAAGTTGCACTTCCATCAGTGCCTCCATCCTGCCTCATGACCACTGGCTTTGCTTTTAATACACAAGCACAGCCTTCACCACCCATATGGATTTTGTCTTCTCTCTACTAAATATACAATAATGTTCTTTAAAAGACTGGATAGGGGCTGGAGTGATAGCACAGCGGGTAGGGTGTTTGCCTTGCACAAGGCCGACCCGTTTCGATTCCCACCGTCCCATATGGTTCCCTGAGCATGGCTAGGAGTAATTCCTGAATGCAGAGCCAGAAGTAACCCCTGTGCATCACCAGGTGTGACCCAAAAAAGAAAAATAAATAAATAAATAAAATACTGGATAATATAATTTTGGGGTTTTGTTTGGGGGCCACACCGGAGATGCTCAGGGGTGACTTCTGGCTCTGGATGTCGGGACCACTCCTGGCGGTGCTCTGGGAACTCTATGAAGTCCCTGAATTGAACTCGGTTTGGCCACGTGCAAGGCAAGCACCTTACTCTCTGTACTATTGCTCTGTCCAAAGGATTCAGCTTCTTAAAAAAAAAAAAAATCTAAAATACAGTGCGTATAAAAGAGAGGACTTCACATCTTTACCACCAGGAGCACCTAGGGTCTGCTGTCTTATAAAAGGTCACTATAGCCCTGTCTGTAGCACTGTCCTCCTGTTGTTCATCGATTTGCTCCAGCGGGCCCAGTAACGTCTCCATCATGAGACTTGTTGTTACTGTGTTTGGCATATCGAATACGTCACGGGTAGCTTGCCAGGCTTTGCCGTGCGGGCAAGATACTCTCAGTAGCTTGCTGGGCTCTCCGAGAAGGACGGAGGAATCGAAGCTGGCTCAGCTGGGCTGGCTGTACACAAGGCAAATGTCCTACTGCTGTGCTTTCGCTCCAGCCCATAAAAGGCCACTAGAAAGACAAACTCAGAGCAGGTGAAACAGTTGTTTGTGGTCATTTAGAGGAAACAGTGGTGTTGCTGGTCAGTTTCAGCTGGGCTTTGACTTCAGGAAGGTCTTGGGTGTGAGCAGCAGGAGAGAATCTCCCTGGACAGAATCAAGACTGACCTGAGCTCTGTGTTGACCCTTACTGTCAGCAGTTGTGAATAAATTTTTATTTCACTGCATTAAGGAATGCTCAGCTTGAGTTTTTTTTTTGGTTTGTTTTTGGGGGTTTTTGGGGGGGCAGGAGCACGCAGTAGTGCTCAGGGCTGACTCCTGGCTCTGCTCATGTAGCATCCCTTCTGGGGCTCAGGTGACCATGTGGTACCAGGGATTGAACCCAGGTCAACCACATGCAACACAAACACCCTATCTACTGCCATGCACTGCACTATTTCTCTGACCTTCCCCCCCACCCCACACACCTTTGTTCATCTTTTTTTTTTCCTTTTCAGGAAAAGTGTTTGATTTAAGGGAAAGGGCAGAAATCTTCCCCCATGGGGCAGGGCCTCTCCTCTAGGGCTCCTGAGCACTGTCAGTTCTCAGGACTCTTGTGCCTGTATCCACAGCTCTTTATGGGAGTGGGGCTGGTAGGGGGGAGTTTGATCACACCAGGATCCACGAAGGGCCCCTCCTGGCTCAGAATGGGGGCACCATAGTGCCAAGGATCCAACCCCGGTGACCCCTGAACCTTCTCTCCAGCCCTCCATGGCTCATCCTTTTCAGGGAGCTGTTGCCTGTGTTAGCATTTGGCTAAGCAGAAAGATCAAGAGTCATCGACCTGGCTTAGTTCTGATCTGATCTTTTTTGTTTTTCGGGTCACACCCGGCGATGCTCAGGGGTTACTCCTGGCTTTGCACTCAGGAATCACTCCTGGAGGTGCTTGGGGGACCATATGGGATGCTGGGAATCGAACTCAGGTCAGCTGCCTGCAAAGCAAATGGCCTACCTGCTGTGCTATTGCTCCAGCCCCCTGATCTGATCTTACTGGGTGCAGGAGTGCGGGGGTACTTTTTGTTGTTGTTTTTTTAGTTTGGGGGTTACATCTGGCCGTTCAGGGGTTACTCCTGGCTCTGCATTCAGGAATTACTCCTGGCAGTGCTCAGGGGATCATAGGAGATGCAGGGGATTGAACCTGGGTCGGTCATATGCCTTACCTGCTGTATTATCTCTCCAGCCCAAGGGTTACTTTCTTTTTTCTTTTAAATAAAATCTTAGGCCACCCCAGCGGGGAAAGGGTGCTGTCCCTCCGCCTGCTTCCCCTGGTGGCTCGGTGGCCGTCATCCTCCAGAGGCCATTAGACAGTCAGGCTTGGGCCCGCAGTGACAAAACTTGTTGGACCTCACGAGGTCGGGGGGAGCCGGCCTGTCCTCCCTACCCCAACGAGATCCCAAGTCATCGCCCACGAACGGCCTCTCTGGCTCCTGATCAAGCTGCTTAACGGCCATGATCCCAGAGACTCAGAAACAAATTTCAAAACCCAGAGGCTTTTGGCAGAAATGCGTCCAGACCCCGCAGTAGGTTACTGTCGTCGGGCCACCCCAGGGGGGAAAGGGTGCTGTCCCTCCGCCTGCTCCCCCTTGGCGGCTCAGTGGCCATCATCCTCCAGAGGCCATTGGACAATCAGGTCTGGGCCCGCAGTGACGAAACTTGTTGGGCCTCACAGGATGGGGGTGGAGCCGGTTCTGGTCTCCCCATCCCAATGAGACCCCAAGTCATCGCCCACGAATGGCCTCTCTGGCTCCTGATCAAGCTGCTCAATGGCCATGATCCCAGAGATTCAGGAGCAAATCTCAAAACCCAGTGGCTTTTGGCAGAAATCCCTCCAGATTTTCGTGCTAAAATTTTGGAATTTCAAAATCACATGGCCCTACTGCAGCCACGTGACATCATATGTTATTCATAATCAGCAATAGAACACAAATTGTCTACTGTTGCCTTTTCAGCAGGTCTGAGTGTTGGGGTAAAATCTCAAATAATAATGGTGGGTCTGGTGTTGAAATATTGAATGTGATCAAACTAGAAAGAGAGTAATGTGGAAATCATCTGCCCCACAGGTAGGGGGAGGGTGTGGGATGGGGGTATACTGGGGTTTTTGGTGGTGGAGAATGGGCACGGTGAAGGTACGGGTGTTTCATTGTATGACCGAGACTTAGACCCAAAAGCTTTGTAACTGTTCCCATGGTGATTCAATAAATAAAATTATAAAAAATGAAAAAAAAGGTAAGGTGGAGTTCATGCACAATTCAATCAGCTAATCAGTGGCTGAATAAATAGTAGTACTCCTACATAAAAATAAATAAATAAATAAATAAATAAAATCTTAGGGACCAGAATGATAGTATAGCAGGTAGGGGGCTTGCCTTGCACATGACCAATTGGGGTTTTATCCCCGGCATCCCATAGGGACCCCGGAGCCTGCCAGGAGTGATCCTTGAGCTCAGAGCCTGGAGCGAGTCTGGAGTACTGCTGGATGTGGCCCAAAAACAACAACAATAACAACAAAAAATAATTTTTATTTTTACTTAAATTTTTTTTATTTAAACACCATGGTTTACAAAGTTGTTCATAATACAGTTATTATAACTTTTGTTGTTCCAACATCAGTCCTATCACATCAATCACATTCCCTCCATCATTGTCCCTATTTTGTCTATCTTTCTTTCTTTCTTTCTTTCTTTCTTTCTTTCTTTCTTTCTTGGGTCACACACGGCTATGCTCAGGGGTTACTCCTAGCTCTGCACTCAGGAATTACTCTGGCGGTGCTTGGGGGACCATATGAGATGCTGGGAATCAAACCTGGGTCGGCCATGTGCAAGGCAAACACCCTACCCTCTTTGCTATCACTCCAGCCCTTTCTTTCTTTCTGTCCTTCTTTCTTTCTCTCTGTCCTTCTTTCTGTCTTTCTTTCTTTTTGTTTTGTTTTTGTTTTCCTAAATAGATTTTTAAATTGAATCACTGTGAGATAGACCCTTAAAAAGCTGTACACAATTAGGTTTCAGTCGTGTAGTGTTCCAACACCCGTCCTTCCACCAGTGTACATCTCCCAGCACAATGTCCCCAATTTCCCTCCCATCACCCCCTATCTCTACCTGTAGCCTGCCTCTATAGTAGTGGTTTTTGTTTTGCTTTATTTTACCCAGTAATGCTCAAGGGTTACTCCTAACTCTGAATTCAGGAGTCATTCCTGACGGTGCTCAGGGGATCATATGGGATGCTAGAGATCAAACCTGGGTCAGCCATGTGCGAGGCAAATGCCTTACCCTCTATACTACCTCTTCATCCCCAGTTGTTCCTATTTTCCCAGTCGGCCTCCAAGCCTATTCCCTTAGCAGGCACGCAACAATTTATTTTACATTGCTTGTTACAACAAAATGGCTAGAAGAATTATCAAAATTACTTCAATGAAAGAAAATTTGTGAAAATTGTTGTATCTCATGATGAGGTTGTCACTAGTTAAACCTTCTGTGTTACTGTTTTTGTTTGTTGAGTTTAGCTGGTTTCCATGTTACCTTCCCATCTAATTTGGTGTGCTCCTACTGGAATTTCAGGACTGTGGAATCGGGAGGTGTTGGTCCAGAAATATCAGAGTCTATAGAACTGGGATGAATCTGCAGAGATTCAAAAGGATAAAATTTTATTGACAGATTTTTGGCTCACAAAAGCTCTTATTTCAATTGTGTGTCTTGAAGTAAGGGATGTCTCTGTGTGCCACAGATTTTTGGTAGGACATGTGGACAGATCTCCAGAAAGTCTTAAAGTCAACTCCCCGACAGCCCACGAGAAGCCTCTCTTGGTCGGTAAGATGTATGCTCTACCTCTGAGTCATTTCATCAGCTCTCCGAGAGCGGCTGCCACGTGCGGGCTTTGGACTGTTGCACAGACCAGCCACAAGTTGCCTTTGGATTGTCCCCAAGCCCACTCGCCGTTGTGCAAGCATCCAGAGTAGTGGTGCAAGGATTAAGTCAGTGGAGTTCCTACTAGTGTACTTGGGACTGTCCCCAACTCACAGCTGTGGAGATGGCTGTCCAGATGGCCAGCCCATTGTCTGCAACATCACAGAGCCCGGCCCCTCCCATGAAGCCCCGAGCTCTGTCTTCTCTTGGGAGTTCTTGCCTCACACTTTTGATAAGACTGCAGAGGGACTAGACGGTGCCTCCACATACTTGCTGTCCAAACCATGTGCTTGTATCTCTGCCAGGTTCTTGGCAGTGGGTGAGCCATCCTTCCTTCTACCACAGGCCACCCCCTTCACTTGTTTTAAACAACACATGGTGCAAGAGATCAAGTCAGAACATTGTTTAATACAATCAATCATTGTTTTGTTGGAACCGGAACACGGAAATGAATGTAGGTGGCAATAAAAGTATCAAGGAGGTGTAGAAGAACAAAGTTTAGCTGGAAAAAAAGAAAGGATACAAACTGGTATTTGAATCCCTAGAAATGAATGAAGAGACTCAGAAATGGTAAAAAAAAAAAAGTTACTATAACTCTGTCACCTTTAAATATGTACTTTCTTTTTTTTGCTTTTTGGGTCACACCTGGAGATGCACAGGGATCACTCCTGGTTCTGCACTCAGGAATTACTCCTGGCAGTGCTCAGGGGGACCATACGATATGCTGGATATCGAACCCGGGTCGGCCGTGTGCAAGGCAAATGCCCTACCTGCTGTGCTATCGCTCCAGCCCCGTTACTTTCTTTTTAAAAAAAAAATCCAAATAAATATGGGTAGCAATTAAAGGAAACAAATGCCACATTAGAAAAGAGTCACTTAATGCCAAGAAGAGCAATGAAGGAGGAATACAGGACCAAATTAAAAACCACAGGAGACAGCAAAAAAGCAAAATACCATTTAATTACCATTTTATTCTGTGTCAAGAATAAATGTAAATGGATTCAACCATTCAAGAAAAAGATAGAGATGGTCTAACTGCATCTTATTCATTGTATCATCTCTTCAGGCCTGAACTGGATTTCAAGTAGAAGATTAAACTACATTCTGTCTTGGGGCTGGAGTGATAGAACAGCAGGTAGGGCATTTGCCTTGCATGTGGGTTCAATTCCCAGCATCCCATATGGTCCCTTGAGCACCGCCAGGAGTAATTCCTGAGTGCAAAGCCAGGAGTAACCCCTGTGCATCGCCAGGTATGACCCAAAAAGACAATAAATAAATAAATAAATAAATAAATAAACAAACTACATTCTGTCTTTAGGGGACATACTTAAGTTTCAAAAATATAAATAGTTGGAGCCAGAGCAATGGTATAGTCGGTGGACGCTTGTCTTGCACGTGGCCAACCCAAGTTTGTTCCCCAGCATATGGTCCCCAAGACTGCCAGGAGTGATTCTTAAGTGCCGAGCCAGGAGCATCTCCAGATGTGCCCCCCTCAAAAAAAGTTTGAAAGTAAAAGTATGGAAAGAAAACTATCGTGCAAATAGCAACCCAAGTGAGCTGGTGCCAGTCGATTATAAAATACATCTTAAAGCGAAAATGTTACTAGAGATAAAATAGAACATCTTATCATTGCAAATGGATCAGTTGGGAATTTTAATAATAGAAATAATTATGGGGCTGAGTGATAGTATAGCGGGTAGGTTGCTTGCCTTATATGTGGCTGGCCTGGTTTCATTTCCTGGCACCACATATGGTCCCTTGAGCCCCACCAGAAGTGACCCTTGAGTGCAAAGTCAGGAGTAATCCCTGAGAACTGCTGATGTAACCCAAGATCATCATCATCATCATCATCATAGAAATAATTATGTAATAACAGTTGCAAAAAACAAAGCCCAAAACCAAAATAGTAATAATAGGAATAATTATGTAATAACATAGCGGTAAAAAAGCAAAGGCCAAAAACAAAATAGGAATAATAGGAATAATTATGTATTAACAGTTGTAAAAGAAGTAAAGCCAAAAATTGAAGGGAGAAACAATTCAGTAACACTTGGGGCTCACAAGGATTTGAACAAGTTATTTAAAAAAAAAAAAAGCCCTGAGCACTGCTGATGTGGCCCCAGAACAAAAATCATACAAACAAAAATAATATTTAGGGTTGGAGATGTAGTACACCGGTTGCCTGGCACATGGCCAAGCCGGGTTCAGCCCCCAGCAACCCATGTGGTACCTTGAGCAAAGAACCAGGTGTGACCCAAACACAGACAAACAAGCAAAAATAATAATGATATCTAGAACAGAGTCCTCAACAACAGAATATAGATTCTTCTCAGATTCATAGTCTCTCAAGTAGACCACATGGAATTACTGAGCAGATGTTCAGTAAATTTAAAAGCTTCAAAATTAGGGGCCAAAAATAGTACAGCAGGTCAGGCGCTTATCTTGCATGCAGTCAAACTAGGTTCAATTCCTGGCATCCCGTATGCTACCCGCACCACCGAACATGGCTAGGAGTAATTCTTGAGCATTGTCAGGTGTGGCCTCTACAAAAAAATAATCACTGTCACTGTCACTGTCCTCCCGTTGTTCATCGATTTGCTCAAGCGGGCCCAGCAACTTCTCCATTGTGACACTTGTTACTGGGTTTGGCATATTGAATATGTCATGGGTAGCTTGCCAGGCTTTGCCATACGGGCGAGATACTCTCGGTAGCTTGCTGGGCTCTCTGAGAGGGGCGGAGGAATCCAACCTGGGTTGGCCAGGTTGGCAGCGTGCAAGGCAAATGCCCTACCTGCCGTGATCTTAAAAATATGATCAATTTGCAATGAGTTACAAAGTTACATATTGGTAAAATCATATAAAAATTAAACCATACTTCCCCCACTTACTAACCAACAAGTCAGGAAAGAAATCACAAAAAAAAAAAAACATTAGGAGGGGGCTGGAGCGATAGCACAGCGGATAGGGCATTTGCCTTGCATGTGGCCAACCTGGGTTCGAATCCCAGCATCCCATATGGTCCCCTGAGCACTGCCATCAGTAATTCCTGAGTGCAGAGTCAGGAGTAACCCCTGAGCATTGCCAGGTGTGACCCAAAAAGAAAAAAAAAATTAGGAGACATTTTAACATAAATGAAAAAGAAAGTGTACAACATTCCTAACTTATGAGAGGTGGTAAAAGCAGTACTTAGGGAAAAGACTCAGTTATCAATACCTAATATTTAAAAAATCTCAAGTCAATAACTTAACCTTACACCTTAAGAAACTATAGACAAGTGAGAAAACAACCCGAAGCAAGTAGAAGGAAGGGAATAAGGAGGATTAGCGTGAAAATGCAATGAAACTGAGAACTGAAAAACAATACAGAAAATCAACAAAATGAGAAGTTAATTTTGGGGGTAGGGCTAGGGTAGGTTTCAAATACTCCTGGCAGTGCCTGAAGGATGCTTCCCAGTTTCTTGTTCTGAGATCATTCCCGGCTGTGCTTAGGGGACCACATGAGTCTGGGGATCTAACCTGGACCCCCTGAGTGCAAAGCATGTGCTCGGCCCTTTGAGTTTTCTCTTTGGCCCAAAAGTTAATTTTTTGAAGAAAATCAACAAAATCTACAAACTTTTTAGCTAGTCTAGAAGGGAATGAGTTTCTAATTTTTTTTATTATGTTGTTGTTGTTAGTTTGGGGGCCACACCCTATGTGAGTCAGTGTCCCGAGGACCACACCTGCCTGGGGCCCAGGAGGTGCTGGACATGGAAGCCAGGGCCTGGCCCAGGCAAAGCCTTTGTTACCATTGCCATTGTTTGCTATATCCCGGCTCCTGGCCCCTGAATTACAATTTAAAAATCACCCACAAAGAAAAACCCAGGCCCAGGTTCTTCGCTGGTAAATTCTACCAAATGTTTAGAGAATAATTTACATCAATATTTTGCAATTTACCCAAAAATCAGAATAGGTGAGATCTCATCCCATCTCATTATATGATGGCAATATTATCCTGATACCCAAACCAAAGACAGTAGAATAAAAGAAAATTACAGACAAGTATCTTATATGTTTTTATATGTCTCTCTCTCTATATATGTATGTATATGTATATATATATAGAGAGAGAGAGTGAATGTTAGCAAACCAAATATCAGCATTTGAAAAAGATTCTCCAATTCTACAGCTCAACCAATCCATTAATCTAGGAATGCAAGTCATCTGACATTTGAATAACAGTGGGATAAAGGGGAAAGAAAACCCACAAACATCATTGGGCAAGAAATTGAAAACAGTTGCATTCTTTTGTTTGTTTTTGGAATACATGTGGCTGTGTTCAGGGGCCACTCCTGGTGATTCTCAAGGTATGTTTAGGGGGTTCAGATGGTGCTGGGGATTGAGCCGGGGTCGTCTGTGCAAGCAAGCACCTTAAACTCTGTGTTGTCTCCTTGACCCTACTTGTCTTTTGTTAAAAATATTATTAAGTATTTGATTTCCTTTTGCTTTATTTTGAAGGCAAACCTGTCCTTGAAAGTGATCAGATTTCCTTGTTCTTTTTTTTTTAGTTTTTTTTATTTTTTAGTTTTGGTTTATATCTGGGGATGCTCAGAAACTGCTCCTGACTCTGAGCTCAGGGACCACTGCTGGCAGTGTTCTGGGGACCATATGTGGTGCCTGGGATTGACCCAAGTTAGCCACATGCAAGACCAGCGCCTGAGCTCCGGTGCTCTCTGCCTTGGAACTTCCTTCTTTCTGACCACTGAACAATATTCAGTGATTGAAAATATTTTATTATGTAAATATTGTGCTGTATCTCCTTCCTGATGGGCACTTGATTCTTTCCATTTCTGCCCCTTTCTTTTTCTACTGAACAGTGTCGGTAGCTTGGAGATCAGTTCATAGCGATTTTCGTCAGGTTGTCCTACAACTTTGCAATATTTCTCTGTGCAGCTATTGTTTAGCAATGGAAGTTGCTAAGCTCATAAAAGTTCTTATCGCAGGAAATCAATGCAATTATATGTAGTAGCCGGCATTAACTGGACTTACTGTAGTGAACCTTTCCCAGTTTATACGAATATTAAGTCATTGTGCTGTACATCTTAAAACTTAGTATTTCAGACTACAGCGTTCTATGTCAGAACTCAGTGAAACTGGGAACAAAATACATGTAGATGAGATATCTCGGAGGGAGAATTCTGGGTTCCGCACTGGGCATTTGAAGTTTCATGATGTCACTCTGGAGACTGGTCACAGAGCCATGGATCAGGGGTTTGGGCCTGGCCTGATGCACCTGACGGGGCTCAGGGAAATGTGTTTCCAGAGCTCAGAAGAGGGGAGACTATGGGGAAACAGGGATGAAACCCAGCAAACAGGGCCTGGACCAGTCACCAAGGCAAAGAGTTTGGGGAGAAGAATGGAAACATGAGGACCCACTCAGTGAAGGAGATGGGAGAGAGTGGGGAGTGCAGAGTGGGAGAATTGTGTTAGGGAAAGGTCTGAGTTGTGGTCAGAGCAGGAAGCGAGGTGGGAGACAGTGACCAGACACCCCTGGGCACCACGGGCAGCAGCATCGGTGTCCCTCACTCTCTGGCTTTGACTTGGCACTGTGGCTGGTTTTGCAGCTCCACTCAGCAAGTGTATAATGTCCCCAGAGACTGGGTGGGAATCCCCAGCGGGGTGCAGCGCATAGGTGGGGCTTCAGAGCACTGCCTGGCCCATTTACCCCTGCACCAGAAGCATCCGGCTTCCTGCTGGGTAGAGCCTGGCAGGTGGTGACCAGGCTGTGGGATGTGGACCCTGGAAAAGAAATTCTAAGGAAGATCCTGGCCCCAAGCACATACCTGAGAATTGGTAGAGTGCTTATCTATGTCACCGCACCCATGGCCTTTCCAAATTAATTTTACTATTTTTCCTTTTTCCCCTCCTTGGGGTCTCCCCAGGGCTGGAGCGATAGCACAGTGGTAGGGCGTTTGCCTTGTGCGCAGCCAGCCCTGCTGAGCCGGGTTCGATTCCTCCGCCCCCCTCGGAGAGCCCAGCAAGCTACCGAGAGTATCTCGCCTGCGCAGCAAAACCTGGCAAGCTACCCGTGAAGTATTCGAGATGCCAAACACAGTAACAACAAATCTCAAAATGGAGATGTTACTGGGCCCGCTCGAGCAAATCGATGAACAACAGGAGGACAGTGCTTGTTTGTTTGTTTGTTTGTTTGTTTGGGGTCTCTCTAGTTAGTGCGGGAGCTGGTGCCTGTTGGTGAGGTGCTTGTGGTGAGGTGGCGCTGTCTGGTCTCTGGTCTCTGAACTCACACTCGGCGCCCGGCGATTACCAAGCTTCTGTCCAACACTTTGAGCAATCTCCCCAGCCCATTGCTATTGTTTCATTTTGTTTGTTTTATTTTTTGTGTTTGGACCACACCTAGTGACACTCAACACTTAGTCCTGGCTTTGCACTCCTGGCAGACTCGGGAGAACATATGGGGTGGCAAGGATTGACCCCGCGTCAGTGCCTTGCAGAGCGAGCAGCCTCCGTGCTTTGCTCTTGCTCTGACCCAGGACTGCGTTTCCGAATGTCTGTATTCTCTCTGCCCACTGCTCCGCTTCCTTCTCTTTCCTGTCATGAGTTGATTCGCAGACACTCTCCGGAGTCACGTATTCTTTCTTCCCCAGCAGATGGACACAGACAGCCTGGCCCTGTCCGAGGTGTTCCTAGCTCAGGCCAGCGCTGTGGACAGTGAGCGCTCCACCAAGCTGGAGGAAACGAGGTCACCTGTGCCCTGGCGGTTTTGTCTAGCCTAGAGCACTGAGCATTGCCCAAGCACCTCAGTTACTCACTGCCCAGCCTGCCTGTTCCGAGGGACCCGCCCCACAGATGGTTAGATGTTCATCTCCCCACCCATTAATAACTCGGGCCCGTGGACAGCAAGGCCAAGAATGACTCAGAACCCCAAAAGCAAGTTATTGTGTTTCTCGATAATTGGGCCTTTTGCCTCGATTGCTTTACCAATAGAAATGGCCAAGCTTAGATGTCGGGATTCACTTGTGAGTTGTTGGCCTCTAGCAGGCCTGGAGCTGGGCATTGGGTAACACACCAGCCCGAGGAAGGGCAGAGGCCCGCACTCAGGAACAGGTGAGCCCGCCCACAGCCATCGCCCTCCCCTGCCCATCACCACAACCCTCAGTCATTCACAGCGACTCCCACCAGGAGAACTTCTTTTGGGGGTTTCCCAAGGAAGGCAGCCAAGCCACGAAATCTTCACTCTTATTTTACACAGACAGAAACAAAAATCTGTTGGCTGTGGTCTGAAGGTTTGGCACTCTGTGTGTTGACTCCCGTCTGTGAGCTGATAAATGGGAATGGCAAGTGACGCCGCCTGGCAACAGACCTTGGTCAGCCACAATAGAGAACGGCGTGTGGGCTTGTGTGACCACACGCACGAGCCGTGGGAGCACCTGCGGAGGCAGAGGCAGCAGACCCCAGGGCTATGCACTGGGTAGTGAGATGCCAGAAAGGCATGTGAATGCACTCAGTGCCGAGGAACTGTTGCTGCCAAAATGATTAAAACACTGCATTCCAGGTCATGTGAACCTTTAATTCAGTGGTAAGATAACGATAGGAGGCTGCGTGTTTGTGGAGCACCCGTGCTGTGCCAGGAACCTGGTCAGGAACAGAGCAACAGACCAGCCCTTGAGATGTCCCCAGGCTCAGGGCACCAGAAGAACCAGCATTAAATGTGACTTAAACAGGGAGCTGGAGCCCAGCTGCGTGGTTTCGTGACTCCTTGGACCAGCCTTGATGATGAGGCCGAACCATATTCCTTCTCTCTTTCCCTTCTAATACATTTCTAAATCAAGAGAGGAACAAATGACAGAGGATGCACTTTTGAGGAGACTGAGGCATAAGCGTGTGCCCGGGTGACCAGGTGTAAGACCTTCCACCATACTAGCTCGCCAACAACATTAATCCTGAACAATAAAGTTGAGAGCTTATCTGACCATATTTTATGACTTATTGAAACTCTGTAATACTTAAGATAGTGAGAGCTGTGGCCGTAGAGATAGAATAGAGAATACGATGTTTGCCTTGTACACAGACAACCTGGGTTTGATCCCCAGAACCACCTATGGTCCTCTGAACCCTGCCAGAAATGACCCCTGGGACCAAAGCGATAGTACAGCAGGTAGGCACATGGTCTATCTGGGTTTGATCCCCAACACCCTCTATGGTTTCCAGAGCCTTCTAAAAATGGTGTTTGAATACATCACTTGATCACTTGATCACTTTACATCCCATTACTCATCAATTTGCTTGAGCGGGCACCAGTAACGTCTCCATTTGTCCCTGTCGTGTGCTAGTGTAGCTCAATGACGTCTGCTCGTTCTAGGAACACAAAGAGCCTCAAACTGACCATTCAGGGTCTTGATGAAGAAGTCTGACCATCTTGTAGGTGGGTGGTCACGTGATCTTTTGACATTCCATGGAATCCAGTCGGTATTGGCTCTAGTCCAGCGGTCATCTCCAAATCTCATTACGTGTCCAGCCCATCTGGCTGGAGCAATAGCACAGCGGGTAGGGCATTTGCCCTGCACGCCACCCATGTGACCGACCCTAGTTCGATTCCTCCGCCCCTCTTGGAGAGCCCCGCAAGCTATGGAGAGTATCTCACCCACACGGCAGAAAATGGCAAGCTACCCATGACATAGTCGATATGCCAAACACAGTAACAAGTCTCACAATATTACTAGGCCTGCTCGAGCAAATCGATGAACAACGGGAGCATTTCTGATTCTTGATCATCGACGGAGGTTGGATCTCTGGATTCTTTCTCTCACTTGAGTGAAGCATGATACTCCAAGCATAGCTCTTTGAGTACATAACCAGGAGTAAGTCCTGAGCGCTGCTGGGTGTGGCCCAAAAGAAAAAAAGAAGAAGAAGAGGTGATTTCTGAGAGCAGAGCCAGGTGTTGCCCACCCCTCCCCCCAAATTGAGAACTATTGGCACAGGAATAGAAAAATATGTTCATGACACAGATTTGGGAGTCAATAAACCAAATTGCACATATTCATGTTTGATTTATAATGAAAATGATAGCAAGAGCGGCAGAGAAAAGAATAATCTTTTCAGTACTATTGCTGAATAAATTGAATCCTTAAGGAAAAACAGTGAATATTGATGCATGTCATACAACATACTAAAAAATCAATCTCAGAATATAGAAGAAAATATTTATGACGGAGGTAGTCAACAATTTCTTAATACAATTCTCTAATAATAAAACAAAAGGTTATAAATAAATTCATAATTAAAAACATTTAAAAGAAAGATACAAGGCAAAGCATGATGGTAGAGAATATTTGTAGTGCACATCACTGACAAGGAGCCCTAGTCAATGGAGACTATAAATCAATTAAAAATATTTTTTTGGTTTGTTTTTGGGTTACACTCTGCAGTACTCAAGACTTACTCTTGGTTCTGTGCTCAGGGATCATTCCTGACAGGCTCAGGGGGACCATATGGGATGCGGAAATCAAATCTGGGATGCAGGGAAGAACCCTACTCACTGTACTATGTCTCCAGCCTCTAATTAGTTTTGTATTTTTGGGGAGGAGGGCGAGGGGCGGGGGGAGACAAACCCAGCAATGCTCAGGAGTTTCTCTTGGCTCTGCCCTCAAGAATGACTCCTGGTGAAGCTAGAGTGATAGCACAGCGGGTAGGGTGTTTGCCTTGCACGCGGCCGATCCGAGTTCGATTCCCAGCATCCCATATGGTTCCCTGAGCACCGCCAGGAGTCATTCCTGAGTGCATGAGCCAGGAGTAACCTCCGTGCATTGCCAGGTGTGACCCAAAAAGAAAAAAAAAAAGAATGACTCCTGGTGGTGCTCGGGGGACCATATGGGATGCTGGGGATCGGACCCAGTTGGCCACATACATGGCAAATGCCCTATCTGTGATACTATCGCTTAGACCCATAAATAGATTTTTAAATACTTAAACTTCATTGGAAAGAATGAGAAAATAGCCATAAACAATGAAAGTCTTCAATCCCTGGGAAAATGTCGCTGGAAAAAATGAAAATGTAAATCACAATAAGATTAAAAAATATGTACCTTCCAGAGTGACTAAATTAAAATAATTTTCAAAGATGGGCTGGAGAGATAGTACAGTGGGCAAGATTCTTGCCTTGCATGCGACCCATCCAAGTTCGGTCCCCTGCACCCCAGAGAGTCAGCCCTGAGCACTGCTGGGTGTGTCCCAAACCAAAACCAAAAACAGACCCCCCTCTTTCAAACATGAAGAATACCATGTGGGACAGGCCTAGGAAGGTGAGAATCCTTATATATTTTGGGATATAATTTGGGACTTTTTGGAAAATTAATAGGAGTATCAACCTTAGATTTATGATTTAAGGTCTTCAGTTATTTTTAGCAATCTGCCTGACAAATGCATTCAAGTATTTATCAAAAGATGCATAAAAGTAGCAATTCTGTTCTTAAGAGCCCCAGGTTGGAAGCCACCCACATAGCTGTAAATGACAGGACGGAGGGAGAAGGGGGGAAGGATGAGGAGAACTAAGAATGACAGGATGTGGCAGAGGTCTTGGCACTTTGGTGGCGTGTAGAGGCAGAATTTTTTGCATCAAAACCATAAACATTAACACTATCATAACCTAAACAGCAATAAAAATTTAAAAGAATGGGGTCCAGAGAAATAGCACTGGGGTAAAGGTGCTTGTCTTCCGTGTAGCTGACTCCAGTTCAGACCTCAGCATCAGAAATAGTCTGCCAAGAAATGTCAGGAGTGGGGCCATGGCCAAAGCACAGCAGGGTGGGTGCTTGCCTCGAATGCTGCCAACCTGGGCTCGATTCCTGGTACCCTGTTTGATCTCCAGAGCCCCACCAGCAGTGATCCCTGAGCATAGAGAGAGAGAGCCAGTAGTCATCCCTGAGCACCACCAGGTGTGGCCCCCAAACAAAAACAAACAAAAAAGGAGTGATGTGATCCCTGATCACAGAGCCAGGAGTAGCCTCTGAGCGCTGCTGGGTCTACCCAACTTTCTCTGCAAAAGACAGAATGAATAAATCAGTGTGGTGTCTCTATGCCCATCTAGTACATATTACTGTACAACAGTAAGAATTTACAAGGGATTACTAGACACCAAATCACAATGAGGGGCCTGAGAGATAGTACAGAGGGCAGGGTGCTTGCTGCAGGGTACTTGCCTTGCATATGGCAGACCCAGGTTTGATCCCCAGCACCACCTATGAGCACTATCAGGAGTGAGCCCTGAGTACCGTCAGGTGTGGCCCAAACATGAAAACATGGATGAATTTCACAAGCACAACATGAGGGAAACAAGAGCTGTACAGTTTTTGAAACCAGTATATTGCCTTCGAGGGGAAGAGGAAAGGTAGTAACTGGAGTAGTAAGGTAGTAAAAGGGCATGAGACTTGCAAGCTTTCCGGGGTCGCATCATACTTCACTGAGTGGTGTTCTCCAAATCACACCGCACTTTCCTTGTTGGCTATCGTGTGTCAACAAAAATCTGACTTTCCAAAGAAACCACTTACAATACTAAAAAGTAAAACCTGGGGCTGGAGTGATAGCACAGTGGGTAAGGTGTTTGCTTTGCATGCAGTGGCCAACCTGGGTTCTATTCCCAGCATCCCATATGGTCCCCCGAGCACAGCCAGGAGTAATTCCTGAGTGCATGAACCAGGAGTAACCCCTGTGCATCGCTGGGTGTGACCCAAAAAGAAAAAAAAATAAATAAATAAAAAGTAAAACCTTCCAGACACTTAGGAATTAATTTAACATAAATGTATAAGTTCTCTGTGAGAAACGGTCAACTTTGTGGAATGAAATTTTATAAGAACCGAATAAGTAGAACCACAGTCAAGGTAATAAACAGGCAGGTTTCCGTTGCTGCCATGCCCTCTCCAAAGCCAGTCACAGTCAGTGCCAGTCTTTTCACAAGCCCAGGAGGCGTTTTCATAGACAGTGACAACAGGACTCTGAAGTTTATTAAAATACTCATTTTAGAAAACACCTATTTTCTTTCTTTTCCTTCCTCTCTCCCTTCCTTCTTTCTATCCTCCCTTCTCTCTACCCTCTCTTTTCTAATGAAAATATTCTTTTCAATTGAATCACCATGAGATACAGTGGCAAAGCTATCATGTTTGAGTTTCAGTCATACAATGATCTAACACCCATCCCTCCACCAGTGCACATCTTCCACCACCAATGTCCCTAGTATTCCCCCCATTCCCAACCCTCTATGGCAGACAATTTCCCCCATACTCTCTACTGGGCTGGAGCAATAGCACAGCGGGTAGGGTATTTGCCTTGCACGCGGCCCACATGGCCGACCCGAGTTCAATTCCTCCCCACTCTCTCAGAGAGCCCAGCAAGTTACCGAGAGTATCTCACCCGCACGGCAAAGCCTGGCAAGCTACCCGTGACGTATTTGATATGCCAAACACAGTAACAACAAGTCTCACGATGGAGATGTTACTGGGCCCACTTGAGCAAATCGATGACCAATGGGAGGACGGTGCTACAGTGCTACTCTACTTTGGGACATTATGGTTTGCAATACGGATACTGAGATATTTTCGCTACCTCTGGTGAAAATATTTAAGTTGTATTCTCAACCAGTCTCAATTCCTTAATAACTTATCAATGAAAATAACAATGGGACTATGATTGGGACCATGTTGAATCTTTAATCAGTGGTAGGATTTGAGATGTTGATACTGAGAGATGTATTTCATGCACTTGGAACATATTATGTTCCCAAACTCCCTCCATGTTTCACATATTCTTACACTTCCCCTAAGCTGCATTTTATAGATTCCAGTTAGATGTCTGGGATGTTTTCTGTTCAAATTTAATCTCACACTTGTATGGTACTTGATATATATATATATATGAAATTAAAATTTCAGTCACTTGCTGCTAATAATTAAAATGTAATTGATTTCTGTATTTAACATTAGATGCTATGAACTTATCAAATTCACATATTAGTTCTAATGGGGTTGTAAGCCCATTGAATTTTTTTACATAAACAATCATGTCTGCAAGCCAAGAGATTTTAAAGCTTTCATGTCTGCTCCTTTTGTTTTTTGTTTCTTGTTCACCTTATATCACAGACTAGGACTTCTAATACAATATGAAATATATGTGAGGAGAATGAACATTCTTTCCTTGTTCCAGACTTAGGGTTAGAAGTTTCCATACATCTTTTATGGAGGTGTAAATAAGTAGAACCATGTAGATAGTATGGCCATAAATAGTAAGACCACCTACATTACACTGTAGATTTGAACACTCATGTGCCCTAATACACTGAAAAGTTGCATTCCTAAGCAGAGAGCCAGGATTAACCCCTGAGCATCACTGGGTGTATCCCCAAACAACCCTCTACTCCCCAAAAAAAGTCAGAACAATAATTCCAATATCTCTTTGAAGGAGGCAGAGAGATGGAAGGTTTGGAATATAGACATGGGTGCAAGGTTATGGTGATGGCCTAGCTCTTGGGTTGGGCCGCAGATTTATTGAGTTAAATGAGTCTATGTGTGTGTGTGTGTATTAGAGAGAGAGGATAGAGATGCTCATATTCTTTTGCCTTATAATTTATAGGTAGTTTTTTATTTGTATTCAAAATATTACTAAAAATTTTAAATAAAAAGTAATTTTATCCAGAACATTTGTAATGTTGTTGATGAAACAATGATGAAACAAAAATTAAACTTGTTCCACTCCGTCCATACATATCTCCCTCATTCTCTAATGACTCTTTATTACTTTGATACTCAAATACCCCAGCAATTATCAAACTGTTCTACCTACTGGTAAGTGTTGTGGTTGCTTTCATTCCGTAAGTAATGTTGCAACTAATTATTAGACATATGTTTATACAACAGTACTGCAAGGTCATATTTCTAGAAATGAAAACACCATAAAAAGTTGTGTTACAGCACCCAAAAGCAGAGAGAGAACAAAAGGGAATGCCCTGCCACAGAGGCAGGATGGGATGGGGGATGGGGATGGGGGGTAGGAGGCATACTGGGATCATTGGTGGTGGAGAATGGGCACTGGTGGAGGGATGCGTACTCGATCATTGTATAACTGAAACCCAAGCACAAAATTTTGTAAGTCTACAACTGTACTTCATGGTGTTTCACTAATAAAAATTTTAAAAATATATATCTGGCTAAGAGAGAAATAAACTCCTGCAAAAAAAAAGTTGTGTTACAGGGGTCATAGAGTGCTTTAAGTAGTGCAGTGAACTCCTTATATGCTCAAGGCCCTAAGTTTGATCCCTTGCATTTCATGGCACCCCAAGTATTGCTGGGTATGGCACTCAGCACTGCCCTGGGGAAATGTATTACACCCCACTAAAAGAAATGTGTTACATTTTCTGAGTGATGGCTAACATGCTCATCCAACTCAGATAATCAGACTTTCAAACAGAGACCCAAATGGGGGGTTCCCGCTGATGTTTCAGCAGGAAGCACCCAAGAACAGGGTAGGATATTTGGAGCAGAGTAGGTTTGTGAAAGTGGGGTGAGGGTGACTTCATTACTTGAGAAAAGTAATGCCAGTGACCTAATGCCCCCAGTCCTGTCAGAATGCAGTTCCGGAGCAGACCCATCCCTTGCCTACACCCTGAGGGTGAGTCTTGGGGACCCGAAAGGAGAGAAGCCAGCTCCAGCTCTGCTGACCTTGAAAGCTTGTGTGATTGGCATGGCCCCATAGGCATCTAGGCCAGGCTTCTGACTTCACTTGGTCAGGCACAGATGCCCAGCCCCAAGGAGAGCATGAGCTGGTGACTCAAAAAGCAAACAAACAAAAACCTTTTCCTGAGAGAGACTCCAAACAGTAATACAGGTCAAGAATATCTTTATGTCTACCAGAGAGATAATAAGAGTAAGGCGCTTGCCTTTCACACATCTGACTCTTAGCAAATGGTTCCCTAAGCCCTTCAGGAGTGAACCCTGAGCACGGTTTGCTGTAGTCCAGAAACTAAAACAGAAAAAAAAAAGATTCAGTATTTACAAAATTCAAAATTAATACATGATTTGTATTCAAAAAGTTTATGATTGGGGCTGGAGTGATAGTACAGCAGGTTGCTTGCCTTGAATGCAGCCATCCTGGGGTTGATCTCTGGCATCCCATATGGTTCCCCAAGCCCACCAGAAGTGATACCTGAGTGTACCTGCCTGTGGCACAAAAAAAAAAAGTCCATGATTTTAAAAACATACCAAAACCTTAGGCACTTAAGGGAAGATTCAATCCCCCACTTCACTAACCATGCCTCACTGACCACAGTAATTCTGTTTTGGAGCAACTTTATTATTTCGAGGTGCAGGGGATTGGGACCACACCCTGGCTCTGTGCTTCATGGTCAAGCAAGTCCTTAACTCCTATGACATCTCTCCAGTCCCTCAGGAAAAGTTTATTTACAAGTACAGGTGGTCAGTTCTTAGGCAGTGACTTGCCAATTCCTTATACATTACACCAAATTACCACTTTAGGGGCCAGAGCGATAGTGTGGTGAGCAGGACACTTGCCTTGCATGAGCTAAGCCTGGTTCTATCCCTGGCACCGGATATGGTTCAGATCCAGCCGGACAGGAGGGATCCCTGAGAACCGCCAGGTGTGCATCCACCGCCAAAAGGCAAATTATCATCTCCAACAATTTGAAGTGTACAGTCCCGGGACACTGTACCTGCACGAGGTTGGATAATGGCATGCTTTCTCACAAATGGTGCATTAGAATCTTAGTGGGCTCTGGCTGAGTCCACGCCCTGCTTCCCTGCCCTGCTCCCCTTCCCTGAAGCCTGCAAACGGGGAAGCGCCAAGACTCAGACCCACAGCAGCGGCTCGAAGACTTCTTCCAGGGTCCATCGGGCGGGCCGCGGGGCGGGGGGGGCTCCGTCCCGACGGACACCGTTTCAAGCCGACGAGCCGCGGCCTCCGCTGGCCCCTGCGGGCCACGGGCCACACCTGCAGGGCGCGCCCGCTACCTGCCCGGGCCCACCTGGCCCGCGGCCCGAGGCCCCCGGGCAGCGGGGCTGCCGGGCGCCGCGCCGGCCAATGGGGAAGGGGCCCGGGGCCGGGCGGGGTCCGCCGAGGGCCAATGGGAGCGCCGCATGCAAATGAGCAGGTGCGGCGGCGGCCGGCGGCCGGGGCGGCGGCGCGGGGATGTTAGAGGCGCGCGCGGCGGCCGGGGACAGACGCCCGCGTCCCAGCGCCGAGCCCGCTGTCGCGCCATGGCCCCCGCTCCGCCCCCCGCCGCCGCCTTCTCCCGCGCCGAGCTCCAGCGGCGCCTGGCGGCCGGCGCCTGCTGGGTCCGCTGCGGCGCGCGCCTCTACGACCTCTCGGACTTCGTGCGGCAGCACCCGGGGGGCGAGCAGCTGCTGCGGGCGCGGGCCGGCCAGGACGTGCGCGCCGACCTGGACGGGCCCCCGCACCGGCACTCGGACAATGCGCGCCGCTGGCTCGAGCAGTACTACGTGGGCGATCTGCAGGAAGAAGCCCAGGTAGGGCCCGGCGGGGTCCCGCGCGCCCCGCTCCCCTCCCCCCAGCCCACCGGCCTCACCTGTCCCCCTGTCCTGGCGCTCGCTCCCCGCCGCCCACGCGCCCACACTCCCTCTCCCGCGTTTCCCCGGGCCCTCTTCTACCTGCCGACTCTCCCACCTCCCCGGTTCCCCACTCCGTCCGGTCTGTTCCTTCCGGAGCCTCTGCCATCTGACAGCTCGGATTCCCTCGCAGCCGGCACGTCCCAGTCCGGCCCATTTATCTCCTGGTCTCCACTGCTCTTTTCTCCGTCCTGGTTGACGGCCTCCTCGAGCACTGCCTAACCACCCCCCTCCCCGCCCCACTCCATCACGCCCACCTCCTAAGGGAGTTTGGCTTTCTCGATCCTTTGCCCCCCACCCCCCTTGCACTAGGACTCCCCCGATGCTGGAAAATTGGCTTCGCCTACTCACCCCCCAGACCTCTCCCTCTTACCTGTTTTTTATGCTGGCTTGGGCTTCTGGAAGAGCAAGAGGACAGGGAAGTGAGTTCTTCCCGGAGAAGGGGTTAACTCTGTGACACCCCCCAGCCCCCCTCCCCATATTTAAATCTCTCACTGATCCGGGTAGGTTTTTGCTCTCCCCGTTCTGGGAAACCAGAAGCTCCAGGAGGTTCTGTAGTTTGTCCAAGGTCAGAGAACTAGCCAGGGGAAAGCCGAGTGCATTGGACTCCAGAATCGATCTTCTGCATCCCAGTATCCTTGGGCACCGTCCCCCCTGTCCCCTGGGGCGCCGGCAGGGGGTTGGGGGGGGGCTCTCCTGCTTGGGTAAACCTGCCATGGCTCCCTGCTTCCAGCTACTGCTTTTAAAAAGGCCCCAACAAATGCCTGCATGGGCCGGAAGGGCCGCCTTGTTCCGTTCTGGCGAACTCCTGCCTAGTTCTCCTTCATCTTTTTCTCCATCACTGGCTTCCGTGATGGTGGGTGGCACTGAGACGAGCCTGGGGTGGGCACAAAACTCTTCATGGAGCCAGCAGGTTGGGGCAGGGGCATTGTGGTGACACAGCTTCCGTTTCATTCCCTGATGCTGTCAGAGACTGCTCTGGAGGGGCTTGCTGGAGAAAAGACCACCCCCCCCCGCCACACACACACACACATACCTAAGCCACAGTGGAGCTGTGGAAGAGCATTATAGATGAAGGTACCAGCTGAAGGGTGAGAGGCTCAGAGGGGGATGGGACAGGAATCAGGCACATGTGGCCAGTAGCTGGTGGGCCAGGGAGGGGCAGAGGCCAGCTGTCCGCTGAAGCCACATGAGCAGGGCCTCGAGGCTGGTGGCTGGATTTGGGTCTCAATTCCAAGAAGGGCAGCAGAAACCTAAGGATGGGGCAGGGGCGGGCGCCTGTGTGTTTGGGCCGGGGGACGGAATTTGCATCTGTGGGGGAACAGGCCCTCAATTCCACATGGCCACAAGGGAATTGGAGGCTTGGGGGAGGGGGAACGTGGTCTCCATCGCCTGGTGGAGAATGACCCATGACTTGTCCTCAGGGTCTTGTGCTGGAAGGGCGGGCAGGGAGGAATCTGGGAGCGCAGCACACAGCATTCTGGCGTGGGAGCTGATGTTGGTGTGGAGCCATAGGGAGGGACCTGGCGACGGCGGCTAGAGCTCAGGGCACAAGGAGGCTTGATCCTCCGGCTCACTGGTCTCCCCGGCTCACTGGTCTCCCCGGCTGGGTGGCGACTGTCCTCAAAACAGGAGTGCCAGGGGGTGGCCTCTCCTGCCTGGTCCCCAGAATCACTGCCTGGATGGCCCCCTCCTCCCTGGGCTGACATCCCCACGCCCCGCCTGGCTTGGCTTTCTCTTTCCTGATCCACTTTCTGCCCATCACGCTCTCAGTTACTCTCGGTACCCCACTGTGGCAGGGCCCCAACCTGAGGACGTGGGAGGGGACCCAGAAAATAAACAGCGCCCCCTGCAGACCCAGGCCCCACACTCCCGCGACTGTGCTCGCCCACAGCCCAGCTGCATACTGGCTTCTGTCCTCAGATTTCTCCCCGGAAACAGGCATCTTTAACCCTGTGTCTTTAACCCGGGGTGGAGAGGGCGTGGGAAGAAAGCAGGAGTGGGTGCCCGCTCAGAGAGAAGCTCTCCTCCTCCTGAGGATGGTCCGTCTGAGTGTGGAGACAGTTCCGCCCCGCACTCAGCCCGCTGCCCCTCTCTAAGTCTCTCCAGCCGCTGCACTGGGGGTGCTTATGCCTGAGGAGCTCGGAGCTACTGGGTGTATGGGGAGGAGCTGGGGGGCTGGAAGGGCAGAGGCAGCTCCAGTGTCACCCCTGCTAGTCTCGGGGTGGGGCAGGGGCCTGGGGCTCTGTGGTGAGGTGTCCAGGGAGAAGGCTTGGTCTCCCCTGGCCCCCACTCTGCCACACCCCCTCTGTACATGCTTACACACTCACGTTCACATGCACCCATAAAACAAGTCAAACTTGTTTCAGCCAACACGCTGCCCCCACAAGACAAGGTCTCTGGTCCTGGCCCCCGCGGTCACTGAGCTGCGACCACGAGCAAGGAAATGGCTGAGGTCAAGCGGGAAGCCAGGCCCATGCGTGGTGCCTGAGCACCGCTGTCCTGGCTGCGGACAGTGCTCCTAAGCCCAGCTCCGGTGTCCAGCCTGCTCCGAGGCCGACAGTTGAACTCTAGCCAGAGCCTTTATCAGGAAAGAAACAGGAAGACAGGGAGAGCTGGAAGCTCCGCCCAAGGCCATGGGTGCTGTGTTTCTCGGGAAACGCCACGGCTGTCCAGTTAGCACCCCCCCCCCCACGCACACACATACTCACACCTTGAACGATTCTAATCCGCCAAACTCATTTTTCACTTTGCTGTCTACTATCCCTGAGCAGGGACACCAGCAGGATCACAGAGTAAGCATCACTCTGGCCTCTATGGAGAATAATGACAAACATCATCCTCCCGTCCCCTAGAACAGTATGGGGGGCGTCACGGGAAATCACATGTACAGGGGTGTAGCATGAGAGTCGGGGGTAGCCGGGGGGGGGGTGTTGGAAGGAACCAAGAGGCCCCGGTCAGAAATGTGGAGAAGCACCCACTTCTGTGACGGCCCTGGGGAGAGGGTCTCGCGAGACCCGGGTTTGCACCCATGTCCCTTCTACCTTTGCTGGAGTAAACATCATACTTTGGGAAACTTTATGGCATGATGAGAATGGAAACGCTTCCTGCAGTGTGAGGGGAAGGGGAGCACCCCAGTCCCCCGCTGAGGAGCATTTTCTGGGACTGATGGAATTGTGTGTCACTATGCATGAGGCATATTATTATCTCATTCCTACTTTGGACAAACTGGCAGGCTACCGAATGTAGCCTGCCCACACGGCAGAGTCTGGCAAACTCCCCGTGGCGTACCCAATATGCCAAATACCAGTAACAAAGATGGGTCTCATTCTCCTAAAGAGCCTTGAATATAACCTCAGGGCTAGGATGAAGGAGACGTTACTGGGGCCTGCTCGAGGCAATCGACGATTAACAGGATGATTTGTGATTCGTGATTGTGATGCATGAGACAGGGCCAGAGCGAGCAAACATGGTACAGGCTTAAGATGTTCGCCTTGTGTCCCACGGGCCCCAGTTTGAATCCCAGCACCGCATATGGCCCCCTGAGCACCACCAGGGGTCAGAACCAGGAACAGCCCCTGAGTCCCTAAGTGTGGTCCCAAACCACCCTATGCCCAGTATACGAATGTGTGTCTTCCCAGTGAGAGCATTTTCCAGAGCTCATCAGTTTATCCAGAATGCTTCCCTAATCCCAAGCCTGCTGTCAAGAGGGGGACACCTAGAAAAGGGTGGCACGTGGCCCCCATCTCACACCCGCAGGTCCCGAGAGACCCTCCCACCCCAGATAACGGCCCTCTTCACACAATCTTGGAGGGAGGCAAGCCTTGACCTCTCGGCCTCAGGTGGACAGGGTGCAATGTCTGACTTGTGGGGTGCCACCCTCACTCCACAGAGCTCATCTGACTTAAAAGGGCTGAGGAGTTGACACATTCTGCCATGTGTGAGTTTACCAGGCTCAGGCTCTGGCCTTTTGGAGCACTGGAGTGGGAGCAATTAACCAGGCAATAGGGGGTGATCTCAGCAGAGAAAAACTCAGTTTCCCATCCCATCGCAAGCCCTGAAACATCTTGAACACAGCCCAGCTTGGAAAGTCGGGGCCAGAGTGCCCAGTTAAGGCCCAAATGGGCCCCTCAGCACAGACCCAGCAGTAACCCCTCAGAGCACTGGGAGCACAAAACAAGCGAGAAACAGCTTAGAAAGCCAGCCTGAGAATCCTGTGCGCTGAGAACTCAGGGAAAATCCTGGGCTGGGGGAATTTGCCAGATGGCTCCTCACTCCAGAGCGAGCCCAGAGATGAGAAGTCAGTGAAGTACAGGACAGTTCAGCCGCCAGGCACTTCCCGGTGCAGCCGCCTGGTCAGGCAGTGTCCACCTGCGTCCCTTGCCTCCTGCTGCCCACCCAGCCAGCTCCGAGCTATGGTGCCAGGAAAGTCCTTTTATGTTGGTTTGTTTTTTTGTTTGGGGGACACGCCTGATGGTGCTCAGGACCTACTCATGGCTCTGCACTCAGGGGTCACTCCGTGTGGAGCTCGGGGAACCGGTTGGGGTGCTGGGGGTCACACCCATCTCTGCCCGGCCCGCCCCACTGCCTGATCTCTCGGGCTGTAGCCAGGCGAGTCTTAATCCAGAGGCGAGCCCAGGGCCAGTGGTGGATCAGGTCCCTGCTTGGCCACGTGACAGTGCAGTCAGCCTAGACTCTAGGAGGGCGCCGGGAGGTCAGCAGGGAGGAAGGTCGGGGTCAATAAAAAGCAACTGATAGGTACCCCAGAAACCAGCACAGGCGGCCACCCGGGGCATGTCCCTGGGAAGAAGGAGCATGGGGCATTGGCTGAGGGACAGTGACCGTGTCTGTCATCTTCCCGTCCCCCTCTCCATCCTTCCCGGGCACCCTCTCACCAGCGAGGCTGTCCACTCTCTCTGGAACTCACTGGACATCCCTTCACTGACTTACTCGGTCACTTCCCATCTCCTGCCCTGCCCCTTCGTGTTCTATCTGTATTCATATGTCCTGTGCTGCCCCAGCAGTCTCTGCCAGCTCTGTGACTCAGAGCCACACCAAGATGCCCACAGGTCAGAGGTCACGGATGAGTGGTCACTGCCAACTTCCTTTTGGAAGGGTCAGGGGAGAGTTGGTTTCCTGCCTTTGTTTTCAGTCTCTAAAGGCTTGTCTCTTCCGGGGTCGAGAGTCCTATCACCAGGCCGCTGCTGTCCTCTGACTGGGACCTGGGCCTCCCCTTTCCCTCAGACTGTCCCCTGCAGAGTGTAATGACAAGTACAGGTAGGTGAGGGGACTGCCCTCAGATGGGAGCGAAAGCTCAGGCTGTCACTGAGGGGACCAAGAAACTGGGGGAGGGGACTATCCCTGAGGAGGTCCTGCAGGCATGGCTCGGTACTGGGCTGGACACAGGAAAAATAGAATTGCGCACGTGCGCACGCGCGCACACACACACACACGGTAGTACATATCTTTACACACAAGCAGAAATACCTGCTGCTTTGCTCTTGCCATCCTCTCGTTTTTCATAACAACATGTGTCTCCCCCATGCTCTCCCAGTCTCAGAACCCTCCACTGAACCTCACAGCCGAGGCCGTGCTACCCCGGCTTGTAGGAGCCCCAGGTCCACGGTACGGGGTCAGACACGGGAGGAGGCTGCATCTGTACCCCCTCTCACCCCAGATCGCCTCATCTCAGCCCCTCTCCTCGCCAGCCGTGCCTTCTCTGTCTCCACTACTGATTTCTCCTGCTCCTCATTTCCCAGGAAAGTGCACAAAGCTTAATGGAGCCACACAGTGTCAGCTCTGTTGTGTGACAGCTGCCAGGCCCTTGCGTGTGTGTGTGTGTGTGTGTGTGTGTGTGTGTGTGTGTGCTTCCGGGGATTGAGCCCCGCTCACCAAAGTTCCACTCTGAGCTGCATCCAGACCCCAAGTCCTGCCTCAGATCAGCCTTGTCACTTGCCTGCTGCAGCCTAGAGAAGCTGTCGGGAATGAAAGAAGGAAATGGGGAGTAACGTGGGCTGGGCTGGCGTGGAGTGGAGCAGAGCCGAGCCCTGGCCCCCAGCAGCCCCCTTAGTCCTTGCCCCAGCCGTCTCCCCGCCGCGCCAGAGGCTCGCCCTCCCCATGCTCCTGCCTCCACATCGCCATGAGGCCCGCTAGCAGCAGGTGCCTGTGTCCCCTCTGGCTCCTGTCTCTACAGCCTCGGCTTAGATGCAGCGCAGTGGTCCCAGCCTCTCCTGACCTGCAACCCAGAGCTGCTGTTTCCTGCTACCAGATTCTCCCAGCCCTTGGCCTGTCCCTTTCTCTAGCATCACTCTGTTCCTCTTTACTCACTGCATTTTCACTACATACCTTTATTCTCTCCTAACCTGGGAATTCTCTGAAGCCTGGAATTGACTGATGGATCTGGCTTTCTCTCGGCCAAACTAGACTTGAGCCTGGTGAGGGGAGCTAATGAATGAATGAATGAATGAATGAAGTTCTGGGGGCTGGAGTGATAGCACAGCGGGTAGGGCATTTGCGTTGCACGCGGCCAACCGGGATTTGATTCCCAGCATCCCATATGGTCCCCTGAATGCCGCCAGGAGTAACTCCTGAGTGCAAAGCCAAGAGTAACCCCTGAGCATCGCCGGGTTTGACCCAAAAAATCAAAACCAAAAAAAAAAAAAAAAAGAAAGAAAGAAATTCTGGGGAAGTTTTGCTGTGTGCACAGTTGAAGAAGAAGTGGTATTATTAGCACACACAGGATACTCCCTGGATTTAAATGTCAAATCTCTTTCCCTCACTCACTCGCTTGCTCATTTCCGCTTTGGTAGTTGGAGGCCTTCCTTCCCCACAGACTTTCGAAGCCAGAGGGTATAGGTAGAACATTTTCCATACCTGCTTCTGCAGCAGACCCCCTCCCACAAGGGCAGACAGGAAATTAACCGTGGCCAGTGCCACATTGGCCTCCTGGCTCTCAGGGCCACAAGCCCTGGATGCGGCTGTCCTGTTCTGTCCATTTACTCTCCCCAGTGACCTTTCATGCAAATCTCTGTAAAGTGGTAGTCTCTGAGACGGGACACCTGGTTGTGCTCAGGGGTTACTTCTGACTCTGCACTTAAGAATGCCTTCTGGCAGTGCTCTGGGGACCATATGGGATGCCGGGGATTGAACCCGTATCAGCCATGTGCAAGGCAAATGCCCTCCCCGCCATACTATCACTCCAGCCCTTAAGTGAGGTGTCTCTTAGTCTCTCATTTCTGCTCAGTGGAGACAACTTTGGGGAACAGGTTCCCACTTGTTCTTGCTCTCTCTGGGGAGAAGAACTTAGACTGGAGACGGATTTGGCTGACAGGTGAAAGTGGAATATTCCTTATGGGGTATGATTTGCTAGGTTATATTTTGGACCTAGTTGTGCTGTTACCATTAATTTATATGGGATATATTTTAGGATCCCCATACCCAAGAAATAGCCCTCCTGATGGGAGTGTTCCACATCCAGATAGTGGACGATGGGGGCGCATGGGGGGATTTGAGCAACACACCTGATGCCAGCAACTCTCATAAAGCATCTGTTCAGGACTGACTTGTCTGTGCGCTTACTTAGACTGTGGTGTTGAGAGAGAATCCAGTGCCTCTCACATGCGATGAGTTGCCTCACACATGTGATATGTGTGCCCTTTCGTGAGCCACATCCCTGGCCCTACATATTCAGGATTTTATGTTGCAAGGTGTTACCTCAAAATTCAATTATCCTTAAAAAATAAATAAATAAATAAATAAATAAACAAGGGTTAAATCGCTTGTGTTGCATATAACAACAACAACAAAAAAAAAGAATTCAATTATCATACATCGTTCTGCCATTTTAGCAATATAGTATAGCCAGGCATTTCAATAGTGATACCAAAGAAAAAAAAGAGGCATATATGACAGGGAGTCCTTTTGGTATATCTGAGTTACGGTTCCTTGGTGCCCAGACGCTCCTGAAGACCAGACAAGGTCCTCAAAGGAAATTTAGTTTGTTCCTCTGTCTAGGAAAGCGAATTCCTTGAGTCCTAGGTTTTAAAAGTTGATTTTAGGGATCTTGCTACAAGCACAGAGCAGAGTTTCAGAGGAAGTAGGACCCGGCTTGAGACTTCTTTTGTAAAGAAACTAAGATGTGTTCCTTTAGTTTCTTTTAACCTGGCAGCAAGATCCAGACTGCAGTTGGGTGCTGCTTCTTCAACAAGGCACCACATGAATCAGGCCATGCCATCTTTCTGCTCAGGTGTGGTCTGGTTGACAACACCACGTATGTGTGCGTGGCCTCCCAAGCGTCACCAGGCAGTCCACTGTGTGCTCACCCAGGGGCATCTTTCCTCCTCGCTTGGTCACCCACCGCAATGTGTGGGTCTTGGGAGTGTGGCCTCACGTATGGATCCAGAGCCTGGCTTCCCGTTGTCACACGTCAGCCCTTCCACCCATGTACCCTCCTTCTTTTGTTCTTGAAACCCAAGAGTTTCTTTTTGTTTTGTGTGTTCATGACTTTTGTTTCACTCTCTCATGCATGCATCAAGTTCACACTTCTCTGCACATAAGACCCTCTGGTCTCATCCTTGTTGCAAACGGCAGAATTACATCTTTTAAAAAACTGTATATAGTGGCTGGAGCGATAGCACAGCTGGTAGGGTGTTTGCCTTGCATGCGGCCGACCCCAGGTTCAATTCCCAGCATACCATATAGTCCCCCAAGCACCACCAGGAATAATTCCTGAGTGCAGAGCCAGGTATAACCCCTGTGCGTCGCTGGGTGTGACCCAAAAAGGAAAAAAAAAAAACTGTATCTAACTGAATAACGATCCATTGGGTATATATCCGTTTTTCCTTCCTGGTGGTGTTCAGGTGATCACGTAGTACCAGGCTCCTGCTTGCAAAGTCTGTGCTCTAGTCCTTTGAGCATATTCCCCGCCCAGAAGTCTCTCAGATTTTCTTCCTTCCGCCCTTCCCACCTGCCTGCCTTCCTTCCTCACTCCTTCCTATCATTCTGGGCATCAAGCCCAGGGCCTCACGCATGCTCTACCACTGAGCTACATTTTTCGCCCTCCACTATAGCTTTTAACAACAAAGAGTATTTAAGGCCCTTTTGATTCTTTGATAAACAGGTTTTCTCTCTTTCTCTCTCTCTCTTTCTCATCTCATATTTCAGCCACACCCAACTGTGCTTAGGACTTACTCCTGGCTCTGTGCTCAGGGGCCATAATATGTCTCTGTGCTGGGGACTGAACCCGGGTCAATCACATGCAAGGCCTGCACCTTCCCTACTGCACTATCTCTGCAGGTCTTTCTCTTTTAATGGCCCTCATCCTTTGTTAAGTATGTGGGTTTCAGTGTTAATTGCCTTCATCTATCAGGTCCTTCTTTGGCGATAAAATTGTGAGTCAGCTTTTTATCACCTTGACCGACTTCCTTAAGTTCTCTCTATCATTGCATTGAGTTTCCATTTTGCTTTACAGTTTGAACTGTTACCTTGAGAACTGCTTGACAGCTGCTCCCAGCCGACCCTCACTCTCCTTAGGTGAGAAAAGGCCCGAGTCAGTGCCTGGGCGGGTTTAGATAGCTTCAGAGGTTTAGATGAAACCTGTGAGGGTGCAGCTGACCCCAGCTCAGTCCCCAACACCACATGGTCCCCCAACTTTGCCGGCTTCAGTCTTCGAGGTCCCCAGCATCCAGGGCCCAGGCAGTACCGTATTCGTGGGCCCTAGCTCTGAACCTGACTCCCAGTTGGCTGAGAATCACCAGGCAGAGCCCCCAGTGCTCCTGAGTACTGTTTTGGGAGCCTCCCGCAGAGAAAAGAATCTGCAGGACTAACTGCACTGCGCCTGGAGCTTCTGCTGGAAGTCATGTTTCCCTGGGATTGGTTCAGACGTTTCTTTCTGAGCCCACAAGGGAGCTGATGTCCCGTGGCCCATGTCACGTATGAGAAGCCGGAGTGTCTGTGGTCCGCTGTGAGGTGTGAGGGGTGCGCTGAGGGGTGCAGTGAGGCAAGCGATTGAGCCAGGGGAGCAGACACGTTCCTTTTGTCCTAACAGCACCAGGCGCTTCGGGGGTCGCCTCAGAACCTCAGAACCATGATTTATTATCAGGACATGTTGGACTTTTTATTCCTCAGGTGGAAAAGGGTCACGACTGGGAAGTGTACAGGGTCCCACTGGAGGGCAGTGGGAGGTGATGGCTGAACCCCTGTGCTCTGTGCAGCCCTGGGACCCCACTGCCTTCTCAGGGGCTCTTGCACATTCATGCATGTGAGGGAGGTTCCCAGGGGAAGCCAGGAACCTGTTCCTGGTGTACCCGTTACTGATTAATTGGTGGGTCAAATGCCCCGACCTCCGGGCAGCTCCTTTCCAGGCTGTGAGGGGTGGAGGTCAGAGAGTGAGACAGGGTCATGCAACGATTTTAGGATTGGTCAGAAATCATGGGCATGAAGAGGGTCTTGGCCTGAAGTGTCCTGGGGGAGTTGGACAGTGACATTTCCCGTTTAAGTAGTAGTGCTTTGAAGTACCCCAAGATAATAAGACCCAGAATGCTCTCGAGAGCCTCAGGGACAGGCAGGGGGCAACAGGGGCTGAACTACCTCAGGCTCTCCTCCCTTGGCATGGACAGCGGGGGACAGTGACCCTCGAGCTGAGGCATTCAGGACCTATCGGCTTTGAGGGTCCTTCTCTCCTTTCCTGCAGACGTGCTAGGGGAGCCATATGCCAGGCTTCAGCTGAGCATGGGGCGGGAAACCAGGAAGGGGAGATGCTAGCGGGACCGTTATTCCTCCTTTCCACCTTCAAGGTCTAAGCAGGACGGAAGAATCCTCCAGCGCTCAGGGCCCTGCCCTCTGCCAGTCAGGACAAAGGGACCATGGAGGGGGGAGCCATGCGGGGGCCCCATTCTGCAGCCAGCCTGGTGGGAAAGCCTGGTGGGCACTCGGCAGCTCTCTCTGGGACTGGGGTGGCCTCTGCAATGCCAGGCCAGCATTTATGTCCACGGAGAAGCAGAAGCGGGGACTTCCAGAGCCCCTTCTCTCTCTGTTTCCCCTTGTTTGGTAGCTGGCGAGGCCCAAAGTAGATCCCTGGCACTGTGTATGGTTCCCACACACCACCCTGAGTGGCCCCCAAGCATCCCTGGGTGTGACCCCCCCCACAAAAAAAGAAAAGAATGGAAGCATCAAGGGTGTGCTGGCGACATGTGGGAGCTCACGGCACAGGTGCGAGTGAGCAGAGTCTGTAGCACAAACATAAGTGGGGAGGTGAGGAGCAAGGGAGCCCCCTTCTTCCTCAATGTGACGAACTCACCCTGCAGGGCGCCGAGCTCATGGCACCCTCAGAGCCAAGAGCACATCCCAGGGGTCAGACAGGGCCTGACGCTCAGCTCTGCCCCCAGTAGGGCTGGTCTGGTTGGGGCAGGGCGCCGAGGGCCCAGAGCGCAGAAGAGGACAAGGAAGGGGGTCTTGGGAATGGACCACACCAGGGACTCAGTGCCTGTGCAGAGAGATGAGAGACTGACTAATGGAGAGCCTCCCCCTTAGGAACCCCTGAATCTAGCTGGGTGTCACCAAGTGTGGTCCCTGAGTACTTGGGACAGTTTCCCCAAGCCCCACAAAAAGGAAATACATAATTCTAAGAGTTGGAGTGGTACAGAGGTGCTCCCAGGCTGAGACCATACAAGAGCCCCGGGTTTCCCCCAAGGGACCAACCCCTGAACATTGAGCCAGAAGCAGTCCCAAGCACCTCCGGAGTGGCCCCCAAACAAAACCCAAGAATGTATGTGCCAGGATAGTACTCCATGGTCCAGAGCTTGCCTTGCATGTCTGCGACCCTGTGTTCCATTCTTGACACCACCAAAACTAAATAAATTAGCTAATGCCTGGCACCATCTTTTCTAAGTATGTTCTCTGTGCCAGGAGAAGAGTGGAAAGAACATTCCAGACTAAGCATCAGAGCCTCCGAGTGGGTCAGCAGGAACCTTCCAGAATGCAGGGGGAGAGGAGTGGGAGCAGTAGGTTTGGGGACCAAGGAGAGACAGACGTGGGGGTAGGGCCAGACAGCCGGTGCAGAGAGCAGTTTGCAGTGAGCTTCCCAGCTCAGCTGGGTCCCCAGGGAGTGGGGGTTTGAGGAAGTGTCGTGGGTGCAGAATGGGGTCCCCGCTGAAAGCACTGGGAAGGAACCCGGGACCAGAGCATCTCAAGTCTCCCGTGTCCCAGGAGCATTCACTTTGGTTGACATCCGTGAATGTTTTTATGAGAAGGGTGTTTTAATTCGAGAGAGAAGCCAAAGGCTAATCGCATTACACTCATCAAGCGGAAGGCTAGCATAGTGGATTAAAATTAAGCTGGAGACTTTCCCTGCTTTTCTGCATCATGATTTCTAAACACATAGAAGCCTAAATTGTTAAAAAGGAACGTGAAGGGCTGGAGCGATAGCACAGCAGGTAGGGCATTTGCCTTGCATGCAGCCAACATGGCCGACCCGGGTTCGATTCCCAGCATCCCATATGGTCCCCCGAGCACCACCAGGAGTAATTCCTGAGTGCATGAGCCAGGAGTAACCCCTGACATCGCCGGGTGTGACCCAAAAAGCAAAAAAAATTTTTAAAAATTAAAAAAAACAAAAAGAAACGTGAAAAGAAAAATTGGATGCTCCCGCAAAACCCTGTGTTAATGTGTTAATATCACCCGTTTCTTGTTGGCCCCACAGAAGCCTTGCACTCGTGCAGCCTTGGTTAGATTCCTGTTTCCCCACACACGAAAGTCACGTGGTGCCGATCGCTTTGCAATTGGCTGCTGCTTTTCCCTAGGGAAACACGTGGTACCTTTCCCCTGTCAACCCTGGCTTTGATGCTTGATGACCTTATTGATGTTTTCTTCCTATTTCATCACTACTCGAACAATCATTGGAACAATCATTTCACATCTATGTGCCAATTAATTTGTAATATAGGGTCCCAAAGTTGGAGTTTCTAGATCAAAATAATATTTTTCTGTATTTTGATAGGTGTTGCCGAATTTCTCCCTACCATAGTTGGACCTGTTTAAACTCCATCCAGAAGCATTTACGATGTCTTTTTCTCTACACTCTCCTTTTTCCTAGGTATCACTTGTTTGTTTTTACTTTATTATTTGTTTGTTTGTTTGGGGACCACAACTAGTGATATTCAGGGACTACTCCCAACCCAGGGATCAGCCCATCTATACTACCCAGGGAATCATATGATGCTGGGGGTCCAACCCAGGCCTCTAGCATGCAGAGCATGTATTTCAGCCCTTTAAACTATCTCACTGGTCAGTATCCATGCTGGAGGAAAAAGGAAATTATATCTGGTTTAAATTTTTGTTTTGATTTTTTTGGACCACACCTGGCAGTGCTCAGGAAGACTTACTCCTGACTGCGCTCAGGTATCGCTCTTGGTGGTGCTCAGTGAACCATATGGAGGTCCTACATGTTTGGTACATGAAATATAAGAGAAGCTCATGTCTTTTCTTTTCATATGTTTCTATTTTCTTTTTCTGCTTTGGGCTAAAACTGACATGTCACATTTTATCATTTATAAATGATACTTCTATTTAAGGTGCTGTATACAAATACTAAAATATACCAATATCCCAGTAACAACATTATATCTATTTTTTTGTGGTTGTTTGTTTTGCTTCAATGTTTTACCCATCTGGAATTTTGGAGGTATAAGGAATAAAATAGAGACTTTTTGTTTGTCTTTTTCTAAATGACCAACTGATTATCCCAGTAGATAGTTATGGAATAATCTTATTTTTCTGCTGACTAAAAAATACCTGCGGGTGTAGTTGGAGAGAACCGTCTCCAGCTAGCAGAGATTAAAAGGGGCTTGCAAGGGGCCAACTCTGCTTTACTTCGGGGAGGCCAAGGCCAACCCCTCAGCACATAGGGTTCAAATAGCCAGTATCCTCAGGTCCTTGCACTGTGTGCAGACCCAGTTGAGAATTTCTGCTAGGGACCCCTAAATTACTTGTCTTAAGACAATTTAAATTAATTTAAAATTAATTTTAATTAATTTAAAATTAATTTAGAGAGGGTCGGGGGGATAGTACTGGGGTAAGTCTCCTGCTTTGCATTTGGACAACCCTGATTCAATTCACGGCATCACCTACATGGTGACCCCCGGAATGCCCCTGAGAATCACCAGGTAACCCCCCAAATTTAAAATATATGTATTTTACATTATTGTATATAAATTTAGGTACATCACGGCAGAGCCTGGCAAGCTACCCGTGACGTATTCGATATGCCAAACACAGTAACAACAAGTCTCATGATGGAGACGTTACTGGGCCCGCTCGAGAAAATCAATGAACAACAGGAGGACCGTGACCGTGAATTTAGATACATGTAAAATATATGTATCATACATATATTTAAATACACAAATATTTTGGCCTACTTTTGGTCTCCATCCTATACCAATATAATCATTCTTTATTGATTTGAGGGGGCCACACCCAGCAGTGCGCAGGGCTTACTTTTGCTCTGCACTCAGGGATCAGTCCTGGCATACTTTGGGGACCGTATGGGATGCCAGGGATTGAACGTGGGTTGGTCGTGTACAAAACAAATGCTCTCCCTGCTGTCTGTTGGCTCCGGCCCCTGCAATCACACCTTCCTGATGACGTTGTGGCCATTCTCTTCTCTCTCTCCTGCTCCATTCCAGCCAGGACTCTGCTCCCACCTGCTTGGCTAGAGGACAGTGACGGGCCGGGCAGGGTGGAGTCATTTCTGGCCCTGTCGCTGACTTTGGGGACAGGCTTTGGGACAGTCACAATCCCGAGGTCTCGTGGCCAGGGAAGGGAGACAGCAGCCGAGGACACCCACAGAGGCAAAGGGCCCGGCCAGCAAGTCCTTGGCAGGGTGCAGAGTGGGCGTCCAGGCGGCTCTGGAATGGCAGCGATGTCTGGGGGATGCGGGATGGGGAGGGCCATGGGTACCATCTTGAGGCGGGCCCTGGGCACCTCTCCTGCACCAGGGTCAGAGGGGGTGCTTTCGGGTCAAGGTCTAGGTACATGGGGTACCAGAAGAGCCAGAAACTCGCCCTGCCCTGCAGCCCTCCAGCAAAGCTTGAATCTCAAGCTTCTCGTCCTTCTGGCTGAGGGACCCAGATGTATACGCCCCCCTCCTTCCCTGCCACCCCCCTGCCTCTACTTTCTACCCTGAAACTAGAATGGAGTGCTTATAAGCAACAGATTTTGAGACTTTCTGGGGCAATGAAAGTGTTCAGCATCTTGATTTGGGCATTGGCTTACAAGGAGGCTTGTCATTGGCAGAAAAGAACGTATCAAACCGTACACTTCAGGGACTGGAGCAACAGTACAGTGGTTAGAGCATTAGCCTGGCACTCCGCTGATGCAGGTTTGATCCCCAACACCCCATATGGTCTGCCGAGGACCCAAAAAGACCAAACAAACAAACAAACAAACCAGAAACAAATAATCATCCACTTCAACTGGGCAATGTTCTACTTTATAACCACTTTTAGAGGAAGACAAGTTTTAAACATCTTCAGTGATCACTCCTAAGTGTGCAATGTGACCTTGGGCCTTGGACTGAGGCTTTGAGAGACAATCTGCAGGTCTCTTGGGTAGTGTTGAGTAGAGATTCTTCTCAGCTGCAGGTCACACGTTTCCTAATGGTAAGTGCGTGTGGGGAGAATGCTGAGTGCTCACACTGTGACTCACTCCACATGTGTTCTTAAAGAATGGGTGCAGAGGAAAACAAGGGCATGGAGACCTTGACAGGAAGGGGCAGGGTAGCTCCAACAGCTGGAACCAAGTCCTGCCAGCTGGGGGGGTTAGAATAGCAGAAAAGTTCTCTTTGGCCAGCTGAAAGTCTATGTGAGATGTGGGTGAGGCCAGCTCCTCCTGGAGGCTCTGAGGCAGAATCTTTCCTGGCTCCTGCAGACCCCCGCTTCCCTTGGCTTGTGGCCCGCTCCCATCTCTGCCTCCATGTGCACCCCGCGCCTTGCGCCATCTCTGCCTCTGTGTCTCCAGAGCTCCTTTGCAGAATCTGTTGTTCGCCTCTGTGTGATGCCATCCGCGAAGCACTGTTCCCCCATAAAGTCACAAGAGGTTGTGCGTGGGGAGATGGGGCTGTGTCCCAGACAGTCTGCACCTCTTCCTCTCCGGCCACCTGGACAGGGCTGAAAGCCAGCGCACAGGGACATTCTGCTGTGTTTCAGGAGAGGCCACTGCAGCTCCAAATCACCCCCAAAACAACCCAAGTGACCAAGTTAAAAAAAAATTAATTTTGGTTTTTGATCATTCTGTTAGCAAATTATTGATAACAAGCAATGCAAAAGAATTTATTGAGGGTCAGAGTGATAGTACAGTGGGTAGAGCGTTTGCCTTGCACTCAGCTGACCTGGGTTCGAGCCCTGGTATCCCATATGGTCCCCTGAGCACTGTTGGGAGTAATTCTTGAGTGCAGAGCTAGTAATAAACCCTAAGTATCTCTGGGTAGGACCCCAAAAGCCAAAAAATGAATAAAATAAATTATTGAGGGCCTGCTTATAAGGGCAGGCTTAAGGAGTGGTTGGGAAAATTGGAGACAATGGTGGAGGGAAGGTGTAATGGTGATGGGACTCGTGTTGGAATGTTGAATGTCTGCAACAAATCATTATGAGCACTTTGTAAACCACAGTGTTTCTATAGAGTGTAAGGGGAAATAACTTTTTTTAAAAAAATAAATTAGTTTAAGGAGATAGAAGACAGAGGGCTAGAGGAAGGAAGGGAGGAAGAAAAGGAGAAAAATCTTGGACCACTCTCCAAATCTACAAAATCAGAATCTCTATAGAAAGGACCCTAGAAATCTGGAGGAGGGGGTTGGTTTTTTCACTGGTCGGGGAGCCTCCACACCTGGCCCTGTGCCTGGGGTCTCGCAGTGTTCAGGGACCATGAGGTGCGAGTTGAACTCAGACCTCCTGTTTGCAAGGCATGTGCTCAGACTACTGGGCCGACTCTCCGGCCTGAAACCTCTATTTTTAACCAGCATCTGTGTGACTCAGAGCACCATAAAGTTTATAACTCTCAGAAGGACTCAGGGATGGGCTGAGCTGGTACAGGGTGCCCCAGGTGGCCCATCCCAGTTTCAGTCCCTGGCACCAGAGTCTCCTGAGTGCCACCATGTGTGGCCCTGCAGGCCCCCAAGCACTGTTGGGGTGCCCGGGGTAATCCTAGCACGGCAGGCCCCTCCCCAGGAGGAGCGCTCTGGGCTCCTGATCACTGAGAGGGAGACCCAGGGACCCGAGAGCCACCGGCAGAGGAAGGGTGGAGACGGGGGCTGGGCGCCCAGAGGTTGTTCACTGGGTAGAGCTCCCGGCTGGCTGTGGAGTCAGCATCCTGGGCACCCAGCTGGCACAGAGCCCGGGGGAGTGAGGGCGAGAGCCTCACCTGGGTCCCTGAGTCTGAATCGCTACCTACTGTCCACAGGTGGCTCTGGAGCAGAGCATGCACCCAGAGGTCAGCCATGGGTGACCTGCCACCTCCAGAGGAGTGAGCACCGGTCTACCCAGGGGTCATCTGGTCAACCGTGGCCTTCGTGGGCTTCTCTTCCAGGCCTGGACCAGTGCTGTGGGTTGGACGGTGAACTGTGGGTCAGATGGTTGCCACCCTCTGGGGACACAAGCAGAGGGGCTTGTCCAGCAGAATATATCGATACCCAGGGACAGAGAGCTAGTACAGTGGGAGGGCGCTTGTCTTGCACGCAGCCCACCCAGATTCTATCCCCAGCATCCCATATGGTCCATCCCCCGAGTATTGCCAGAAGTAACCCTGAGCATCATCAGGTGCTCACCAAAATAAAAAAATCACCAAAATAAAAAAAATGAGAGAGAGAACATATTGATATCCATACTTAATTGGTAAAAAAGCAAAACATAGATTTCAGAATGGACTGTTGTCAAGTGCAGCTACAACTTGTGGTTGGGGCACTTGGGGGGTCTGGGGAGCTGCTCTCTGATGCCTGCGGGGAGCTGTCAAAGGAAGTGGGTTGAAAACCCCCAAGATTGCAGTTGAACGGAAGAGTCGGTGTGGAGGTGCCTGGGGCCTGGGGCCGCAGCTGAGCCCTAGCGAGGGGGAATGCTGTGTGCGTGAGCATAGGGCGGGTGCCTGCCTCAGTGGGACTCAGGGTCAGCACAGGGTCCAGCTTTATTCTGCGCATCGTCGGCCCCCTTTGATCGTTCTGGCCACCATGTGGCTGGGAGAACAGAAGGGACGAGTGGAAGCCGGAAGACCCAGGTGGCTCTCGCTGGTCCAGATGGCAAAGGGAGGTGGCCAGGACGGGGTGGCCGTAGGGTGGGAAGAAGTGGCCAGGGATGCCTTGCAGGTGGGGCCTCCGGAACTTACTGATGGAGCAGATGGTGCCCCCGAGGGCAGGAGAAACGTTGGGGGTGGAGACCAAGATGCTGAGGGGTTTGATTTATGGGAAGGATGAGGACCAGGCAGAGCTGTGGGAGGGAGCAACTGACGTGTACTGGGGTTGTGACAGATTTGAGATGGCAAAGAAACTGGCCAGGGGAAATGTCAAGGGGACATTGGAGAGCTGAGGTCAAAGCTGGACCAGCAGGCTAACTTACCAAGCTTGTCTGGGGGTTTCAATTTCGATTCATTCAAACGGGAAATCCAGAATCTTCCAGCCCATTTCAGGTGCTCCAGGGGTGTACGCAGTAGTGGACATTGCCTCCGTGTCAGAATGGTGCTTCCTTGCCATCCCTGCACGAGCACAGAGTTTGGTGTCCATGGCCTGCACCCCCCTCAGGCCCAGCTCGCCCAAAAGGACCACTGGCCCCGGTGGCTCAGGGCTGTCGTGGATGGAACTGAAGCTCCGTTCTCGCGGCAAATGTGGAGCATCAGCCACTGTGTGGAAGATCCCGGGTCTCCGACTCGCCTGTAAACTCCGCCTGTTTCCAGAATGTGCTTCGGGTCTGGAGTTATCAGAATAGGGGTAGGGGACAGGCTTGTGCCTAACGGTCTGTGTTCCAGAACTGACTCAGAACTGGCTGGTCACTGTCTCCCGACAGCTGTGAGTGAGAGAGGGAAAGGGGAATTATTTCAAGCAATTCAATTAAAAAAGAAAAAAAAAGACACAAAGCAAGATAGGATTTTTTTAAATTTAGTTTGGAGGCCACACCCGTGGGGTACTCAGGACTTGTTCTTGTGGTGTTTTCCTCACTTCTGCAGAGAGGTTTGCATTCCGTGCTCTGAGGCTGGGCACCCCATCCCTCTGCCTCTCGGGTCTGGGGTTTCCTCCACTGAGTACAACCAGCTCCCTGGGTGCTGAGGGGCAGGGCCTTGTGAACACCCAAAGAAGACTCGGGGTGCAGATGGGCCTCGGGCCGCCCCTCGGCCTGTGCAGGCCTGTGCAGAGGGGCTGGGACCCTGAGGACCCCCCCCCCCACCTGCATGCTGCATGGGGCCCGGGGCACCATCTCATGCCAGGCAAGGGGTTTCAAGCCAAACTCAGGCTGCGAGTTCAAAGGCCATCTGTGGTCCCTGCCGCCCAGCCGATCTTGCAAACAACTCTCCTTTGTGAGGCTCCCGGCCGCCTGCCCCCACCGCTGCACACAGCCTCCTTTCACTGCCCTGCTGGGCTGCACACACCCTTTCTGTTCCTCTCGCCAGTCACTCAAGCATCCCCAGCAAGCCTGCTCTGCGGACCAGGGCACCCGGGAGCAGCACCACAGCGTCCCGCCCGGCTCCTGCTGCCCCCACCCAGTCCCAACCCAGCCCGCACTGGGCTCTCCCAAGAATCCCTCCAGGATTCATTCTTGCAAGGGCGACTGGGCCTCCTGTCTCAGTTTTCCCCTCCTGGGCAGGGTCTCCTGCTGTTCTCTCTGGGGCAGTGCCAGAGATGTGGCCGCACATTGGAGGCAGGGGTGGGGGTGCTCCAGGAGCCCTATGGGGCGGGGGTGGGGGAAAGTAGGTGCCAGGAGTGAGTTGGCCCTGGCTGCTGGACAGGAAGCAGTGGCCAGGAAAGCGGGTCCATGAGTGCCCTGCTGTGTGGACATAGTAGAATGTCTGGTGTCTGTCAGCACCGCTGCAGATGGGAGATGCAGGACGGGGTGCAGGGGTCCACTCCTTAGCCCATCGCAGACATGCTCCTCCCCAGTTCTGGGGGTCCATATTGAGGCCAAGCAGCAGCCCTCAGTGCTCCCCGCATTCCTGGGATGACGGGGACTGAGCGGGCACCACCTGCATCTCTGCTTGCTCGGAGCTCTGTCTCGGGTGCGGCTGTGTCCAAATGTTCCCTCCAGGCAGGACCCCCGTCAGGGCGGAGTAAGACCACCCTGCAGTGACCCTGCATCCAGTCGTGAAGCTTTGGAGGGGCTAGAGCAGTTGGGAGAGGGCACCCGTAGGCAGTTGCAGTTCCAAAGGCCCCCTCGACTTCCCTGACCCCTGAGGACACAGGAACCCCAACTTCCCTGACCCCTCAGGACACAGGGACCCCCACTTCCCTGACTCCTCAGGACACAGGGACCCCCACTTCCCAGACCCCTCGTCTGCAGCCACCCCAGGGCAGGAGCTGGTCACTCAGTGGCGTCCAGGAGGGCTGTGTTTGGGTACCCCCGTCTAGTTGATTTGTCTTAAATGCACGTTGGGCTTTGAAATCTCGGGGCTTCACATATAACCCCCATTTTCCAGGCTGTGTTAGAAATCTGAAGTTCTGGCAGCAGGGATTCCCCTTCCCCTCCACCGCCCCCCCCCCCCCGTCCATCTCCTGACCCTTACCTATGTCTGGGCTGTCCCCCCAGGTCCCCGCCACTTAGTGACTGCTGCATTGGGTGCATCTCTTTGGTTTGCTTGAGGACCACTGCACCCCGCGGTGCTCATGTGTCCGAGCCCCCACGCTGGCCTGCAGTGGCCATCTGGGACCCCGGAAAGGGGACTGAGTGCCGCGGGTTAGGATGGGTTTGGGTTCCTGGTGCCTCATGTTTTAGGGAACCGTGAGAGGAAAAACCAGCATCTTTCCTGGCTCCGGCAGCCGGTCCCGCAAGCTCCTTGCCGGGATCACCTGCCCAGCCCCGAGCCGAGGACACAGCAGGAACTCCGGGCCCTCAGGCCCAGGTGACAGCGGGGCTGGAAGGAATGAGGTTCCTCCTGGAGCACTGAGTCTGCAGCCTGCAGAGCTGACTGGGCCCCTGCACATTAGCCCTGCAGCGCAGGACAGGCGTGGGGAGTAGCATGGAGCAGATGTGGCCTCCGGGGCTGGGCTCGGGGTGTCTGGTGCCGTGGCATGGGCGGGTGGAAGTAGGAGTCACGGAGAAGGGGCAATGGTGCCACCCCAGCAGAGGGGACTGGCAGAGGGAAACGTGCTCGGGAGTGGCAGGGATTGGCATGGGCTGGGGGACGTGAGGGTTGGCACTGCCATCTCACTGGCTCCATTCCCAGTGCTCCTCACTCCAGTTTCCCTGGGCACGCAGGCCTGCCTGGCCCTCAAGGACACAGGAGCTTTGGGCGGCCAGGGTCAGCTGGCTTTGGGCCCTGCCCACAGGCCTCTCCACGCTTGGCCCTCTGGGGCCCAGCCAAACCCCCAACATCTGTACTGTGACGTTCATTGAAGGCGGTGCCGGTGACTGCAGAACTGGCCGTGACCAAGCCAAGGGGTCTCGGCCCTCACGAGCCTTGTACTCGCTCTGGGAATATTCACTGGATAATGCAGGAGGCGAGTTGTTGCTTCAGGCCCTATCACCGCCCTGCCACGCCCCTCTGACCCCCCTCCACGGTCGGGGGGGCTCCCCGGAACAGCCGTGGCCCTGAGCACGAGGACGGTCGGTCAGCAAGCCGGCTCTCCACCTGTCTGCTCAGGTGCCTGGGACAGTCTCAAACACCCCCAGTGGCCCCTCTGTCGTAAAGTCTGTCACTGGCAGAGAGGGTTTGGACTCTGTGGCAGGCCTCCCTGCTGCCCTCCTGGTGCGGGGCACTCACTCGCCTCGCCCTGGTCCTCAGCTGCGTCCAGTGCGGCCCCCCAACGACTCTCGCAGCTGCGGGAAGAGAGCGAGCTTGTTCCTGCTGCTCCCTGGGGTTTTGACAGCTCCCTTCTGCTTGTGCCCAGGACCAGAAGTCTTTTTAAATCATGCATTGTGGAAGTTTCCAGAGGACTTTTTTTTTGAAGCCTCTTTTAAAGTTTGAGTTGTACCCTGACTCCCAGGAATGACCTTTCCACACTTCTGATTCGTGCATGTGTTTGCAGGACTCGTGTGTGTGTGTGTGTGTGTGTGTGTGTGTGTGTGTGTGTCCGGTGCGGGAAGCCCCCGAGGTCCATGGACTGGCGCGGGGCAAGGGTTCCAAGCCCCCTGGCCCTGGACCCAGAGAGGCACAGTCCCCAGAGGGGCCTCCGGAGTTTCTGGGCTCCGGGCTTCCTGCCAGTCGCCTCGATAGTGGCTGTCGGTGAAGGACACGCTGGGGCGGGCGCTCCCTGGTACCTGAAGGTGCCCATGCCCCGGTGAGATGCCAGCCTGCGTGCTGCACGTCCTGGCTCCCCTGGGAGCCGCCTCCCTCCTTGGGGGGCACGTCCATCTGTCCAGTTTGTAACTGACAGCCTGGGCTTGAGCCAGGCTGGAGTGTGGTCACTGTGGGGTCGCCCAGAAAGCACCTTGCTTCCATCTGGGCCTGGGCTTTGTGAGAACCCACCAGCCGTGGCCGGGACGTGACGCCTGGCGGCTCCCGGGCTGTGGTGTGGTGATCAAACCCGGGCAGCAGAGAGAGGGGGTAGGAGGAGGAGGAGGAGGAGGGGAAACCGCTGCCCACACCTCCCCCAGCCCCACCTTGATTTATTCCCTCTGATGCTGGTTTCTAACACTCTGCCCATTTTACGAGCGTTATAGTTCACTGTCGCTGTGCTGAGCCAGCCTGGGCCCCGGGTCTGTCGGTCTGGATTACCACTGACCCTGGGGGCCCTCACATCCGGCTTGTCCTCTAAGGCCACCACTCAGCGCTCTCATTCTGTCCCCTTGGGCCCTGTTCAGCATGTTCTCTTTGGTTCGTTAGCTTCTCCATCTGCACAGATGCATTCGATCTTTGCTCTTTCTCCCTCTGGCTTATTTCACTAGGAATAATAACATGGCTCCATGTTCCTCCATGTTCTTCACCAGTGACAAGCTTGCCTCTTCCTGACACTGCTTTTTTTTTTCTTTTTGTGTCACACTCGGCGATGCACAGGGGTTACTCCTAGCCCTGCACTCAGGAATTACTCCTGGCGGTACTCAGGAGACCATATGGGATGCTGGGAATCGAGCCTGGGTTGGCCACCTGCAAGAGAAACGCCCTCCCCGCTGTACTATTGCTCGGGCCCCTGGCACCTCATTTGTAGCGTCTGGACACACACCCAACCCTCACTCCTCAGTTAGCTCCACGTCGAAACCATCTCAGTGCTTGGCCGTCATGAGTGGGCACAGAGTGGGTGTTGGCGTCTTTCCCACACCCCCTTCCCCTTCTCTCGTCTTTCCTTCGCTGGGCAGTGCCCACTCCACTGGGCAGAGTGCGCCCTGTGTCAGAGCTGGCAGAGCCCCTAGCTGCTCCAGGCCTTGTACTGTGGAGACGAGTCGGGGGCTGGAGGCAGCTCCCCCACATCCACCAGTGAGTAGCAGCTCTTGCGCCCCCAGATTTGAACCCAACAAAGCCAAGCTTCAGGGGGCTTCGAGGGCTGAGCGCATGCTTTGCAGGCCAGAGCTCTGAATTTGACTCCCAGCTCCCCAAGTATGCCCAAGTATGACAGAGAGGGACCCCAAGCACTGTATCAGGAGTACCCCAGTGGGTGTGACCTCGATAGGAACCCGTGAAAGTTTCCCTCAACATCTCTCCCTCAACATGCAGGTGCAGGAACCTCAGACCAGGCACCTTGAGACAAGGAATCAAGTGTGTGCAGCCGTGGCTGGCGAAGCCAGATGTCTGGGTCTTAGTTTCATTGTTGTTGTCCTTGTCGTCGGTCACCTTTACCCATCCCACCCCCCATGACCAGGTGAAACTGCACCAAGGTCTGAATTTTGCACCTGGGGCTTGGGGGTCGGGGTGGAGGGCACTGAAATTGTCTGGTGCATAAAATGCTGTCAGTGCCATCAGGGAAGAGTTGATGTGACAGGATCAATGCGAACACTCTCCCATCCACTCTCTCCTGTCTGTGTGCTCGGCCAAAGGGCACCGAGTGCCAGTGCCAGATTGCTGGAATCGTGACCCTTGTTTCTGGGCGTTCCCGCGCCATCAGATGGTGCCATCAGCATCCTGGGCCACCTTGCTCATCCCAAGATGCTCCACCCCCATTGTACATTTCCTTTTTTTTTTTCCCCATTGTTTGGTGGCCACGACCAGCAATGCTCAGGGCTTACTCCTGGCTCTGCATGCAGGAATCACTCCTGGCAGTGCTTAGGGGACCCTAGGGGATGCTGGGGATCGAGGCCAGGCCAGCTGCATGCAAGTCAAATGCCCTCCCCGCTGTCCTGTTGCTCCGGCCCCTGCTTTTACTTTTCCAAGGAGAGCGGGTGCCCTGATGAGTTTTGAGGCACCCCCAGCAGAGCTGAGCCTGGAGTCTGAGGGGATTCTGCAAAGACCACATGGCGAAACATGACCCGCTAAGGCCAGAGTGATCAAAAGTACAGGGGTCAGGCCTTGCCTCGCATAGGCCAACCTTGGTGGGCTCCCTGGAGCCATCTGTCCCCCCACCCCAGCACTTCCAGGGACCCCTGAGCACAGCCAGGAAGGGCCCAAAACACTCCCCATCCCCCACCCCAAGAAAGAGCTATGAGCCACAGAAGAGATAGGAGGGAAGCACATGTACATACTTGTGGTTCCAGGGGTTGGACCTAGGGACCCCCAGACCAGACTCCTCTTCCGTTCACTCTGGCTCTGAGCCACAGCCCCTCCCACCTGATGTTTGCATGTCTGTTTTGTTTCTCAACTTGGGCACCTTCCCAGTGGTGCTGGGGGCTACGCCATGGGGTCCTGTGGATTGAACCTGGGGTCCCCCACAGAATTGTGGGAAGAGGCCATGGGGATGCTGAGTGTCACCTTAAAGATGTCAGGGGCAGCAGGACGGCTGGTGGGGAGCTGGCCTTGCACACAGCCTACCAGGGTTCGATCCCCAGCACCCAATGTGGTCCCCTAAACCCACCAGGAGTGATCCCTGTGCACAGAGCCAGGAGTAAGCCCTGAGCACTGCTGGGTGTGGCCCCCAAACTATCACTCACCTTATCACCGTCATCCTGTTATTCATCCATTTCCTCGAGCAGGCACCAGTAACGTCTCCATCTGTTCTAGCCCTGAGATTTTAGCAAGTGCCACATTGGAAGCTCCTTCAGGGTCAGGGGAATGAGACCCATTATTGTTACTGGATTTTGGCATATCATATACACCTTTGGGAGCTTGCCAGACTCTGCAGTGTGGGCAGGATACACTCAGTAGTCTGTCGGTTCTCCAAGAGTGAGAACTAGACAATAAGAGGTTGCTTCCGGGAGCTGGGTTTTATAGTCCCTGGGTCTTGGCTGTTTTGATGGGATAACACGGCCCCCAAACACACAAATAAATAAATGGCTTTCCTGTTAGACAAAATCCCTCGTTCTTAAGAGACGGGAGGAGTTTCTTCATAAAAAAGTGTGTGTGGGCATGGTGACTCAGACTAAAACGAGACTCCCAGGAAGTCTGAGAACCGGCTTTGACGGGGTCCCTCACAGGTTTCCTCCGGCCGCCCCAGCGGGTTCCTGTCACCCTCGAAGCGTGAAAGCAGGGTGGTCAGAATGGTGACAGGGATGGAAACTGCCGCCAGCTGTGTGACCCACCCACGCCAGGGTCCCTCCTTGGCCCCAGCACTGTTTCCCCTGTCACAGGGGTGCTGAGGGCCTCTCGCCTCCCCACTGCTGCAGGACCAGGCGTCCTACCTGGGTGCCAGCCTGCCCGCGCTCCCCAGCCCACGTGACTCCCTGCCCTCTGACTACTGGCGCCGGGTGTGTCTGCCGTTGACCTTGAGCCTGGAGGGGCCCGTCCGTGCAGGGTCAGCACAGGCGCAGCTGCCCTGTTATGGCGCTTGCTGGAGACGTAGCCCTGGGAGCCCACTCAGGAGCCCCCCGAGACCCGCTGAGCTGCCTGGGGGGAGTGTGACTGGAGCCCACCAGGTGCCCCCCACCCCCACCCCTCTGCCTGACAGCAGACTGAGGCTGTCTGTCCCCGCTGTCCCTGTCCACTATCTCCTTCCTCTTCTGGGTCTCTTCACCTTTTTTTCTTTGGCAGAAGTTCATTTTGTCAAAGTTCGTGTGATCTGGGGACCACACCCGGGGGGCTCCGGGCTGACCCAGAGCGGACTTGAACCTGGGCCAGCTGGTGCGAGGCAAGCATCCTACCCACTGGACTGTCGCTCCCGCCCCCAGAAATTTAGTTTTTAAGGGAGAAGAACCATGCTGAGCACAGTGGCCCCTGTGAGCATCTGCCCCGTGTCCTTGCAGGCTCTCTCCTTGTCCCCATCGGTGATGACCACTGGCCCCATCTTCTCTCCACAGGATGCCTCAGAGGGCGGAGCCATCACGGCAGAGGATGCGCCGGAGCCAGACTCAACTATGGAGCCGCAGCTCAAGGCAGTGGACTGGGACAAGGTAGTGGCCGGGCGCCAAGGACAGCCAAGGCACAGAGGGGCAGCGGGGAGGGGAAATGAGCCACCCGCCAGCAGGGAAGCAGGGACGTTTCCACAGAGACTCACAGTGGCCCTGGGCACCCCGTCCCTCATGCGCCCCCTGCCCCGGGCACCCTGTCCCTCACGAGCCCCTTGCCCTGGGCACCCCATCCCTCATGAGCCTTCTGCCCAGACAGAACCAGGGCCCACCTCACTGGTTGAAGGCTGGGGTCTCCCAGTGTGTTGCTTAGAGGACCCTGGGGTCCCCAGGGGCCACAGGTGGAAGTACAGGGGCCCGAACAGCTGCCTTGCCTGAAGGCACCGCAGGAAACTGACTGCCCCCACCCCCGCCCCCATGTCCCCTCAGGTCTCCGTTTCCTCCTTAAATAATTTTAAGTATGACTGTCCCTAACTGTCCCAAAGCAGTGTCCCCAGAGCAGGCCCCACCCTCAGGGAGCTGCGGGGGACATGTGGGGGTGCCCAGAGAAGCCAGTCTCAGGGACACAGGTGACGGGTTGGGGCCGGGTGGTTGCACACAAGCCGATGGTTTCTGTATCTCCTGAGCCCCAGGGCTTGGGCAAGGCGCCCTGGGCTGTGCCTGGGGCATTAGGACACCTGTGAGGTCTCGGAAGCTGGCGTGTTGGGGGCCGGAACTGCATCCTGGACAGGGCCACAGCCAGCCGCAGGGCGTGGAGGAGGGCTGGGAGGGGCGGCGGTCCTGGGTTCCAGCCGCAGGTTGGGCTCTGGAGCTGAAGCCTGCAAAGGAACCACTTGGAAAGACTGGATTTGTTTTAGCTTGTTTGGGGGTCATGCCCAGGGATGCTCAGGGCTTACTCCTGGCTCTGTGTTCAGCGATTCCTCCTGGCAGGAACTTGGGGGACCATATGGGGTACCGGGGATCAAATCCAGGTCAGCCGGGTGCAAGGCCAGTCCCCTCCCCGCAGTAATGTCACTCCAGCCCTGAAAGGGAAGACTTAAACAAGAGCCACTGGGCGTGGGCTAGCGAGTGACCAGAAGGGAGGGCTTGAGGGGTGCCTAGGAGTGGCCGAGGTCCCTGCAGGTTGGGGTCACTGCAGGGGTGTCCATCCCCAGGCCTGTCCCGCTGTTATAGTGCCCTCAATTGGCTTGGAGACAGAGTAGGGGTCCCTGGGGTGACGCCTGGGCAGAGTGGAAGGCCCTGAAAGGCCAGCACCCGAGCCCAGGGTGCCCTGCCTGGCTCAGAGGCCCTGCGGTACACTGGACTCTCAGTCTAGGCATGGAATTTTACTGGAACAATTTCTAGACCAACCTACCATCCCTGGCCCGCAGAGGGACAGGGCACCAGCCCGGGGCCTCTCACCCCTCTCCGCCTTTCTCTCCCGATCCCTGGAGTATGGCTGCAGGCTTCTGAGACCCTCCCCCCTCGAGCCTCCATGTCCCTGTGTCCTTCTCAGGACCCCCCCCCTGCCTCCTCCACCCAGGGCTCTTGCTCTGAGGAGCAGCAGAGCAGCACCCCAGGCCCTGATTGAACGGCTGCCCTCTGAGGACTTGCGCGTCCCTGCCCACAGGGCCCCTATTCCTGTGTGCCTCGGGGGTCTGCGGGTGTCCAGCTAGTCTTTCGTGTTCCCCTCAGCACGGGACAGGGGCTTATGATGACCTGATAGAGCTCAGGAGATCTTCGGCTCCCACCCAGTCACTGCTGGTTAGTCTGCACCTCTGGTTTAACTCGTCACTGCTGGTTAGCCTAGTTACTACTGATTACCCTCTGCTGTTAACCTAGTCACTGCTGGTTACCCCCAACTCTGCTGGTTAGCTTAGTCACTGCTGGTTACCATCACCTCTGCTGGTGAACCTCGTCACTGCTAGTTAGCTTAGCTTAGTGGCTCAGTTTACAATTACAACGGAGCCTCACCCCTGCCCCATCTCCTGTGTGGTAGAAGAGAGGGTAGCAGAGGGTGGCAGGACGTTAAGATGGTTCTGGGAGAGGCCCCCCAAACCTGGCTGCACCCCCCCTATCCTGTCCTGGTCCAGCTCTGGAGTGGGGCCACTGTCTGCCCCCAAGAGGACCTGGGGGCAGCTGGGAGCCTTGCAAGGGGGGCTCAGGGGGGCCCCAGAGACGGGGGAGGGAGGGAGAAAGGTAGAGAGATGGAGGGAGATAAAGAGAAAAGGAGAGAGGAAGGGTGAGAGAGAGGGAGGAGAAGTGTAAAGAGAGAGAGAGGGAGATAGAGGAAGAGGTAGAACACAGACTAATGTGTCAAACCAAAACACAGTCGGCTCTCTCTCGACACACACACACACACACACACACACACACACACACACACACTGCAGGGAGAGCTCTGGGTTCTGGTACACACATGCACACAGTGGGAAGAACTGGTACACACAAGCCCATACACACACAGCAGGGAGTGCGCACACACACACACACACACACACACACACATGCAGAGAGAGCTCTGTTTCTGGTGTTTGTGCACACGCACACAGAGACATGCGCACACACATTCACACACATACACACATGCACACACACATATACACGCATGCACTCATACATTCATACACATCCGTTGGTGCCAGGGGTGGAGTTCCACAAAGTTGTCAGTGTGGTCTCAGGCCTGTCAGGGGTTGCCTTTTAGGGACCCCCGAGGTGTCACTGGGAATGCAGGGTCAGCACCAGGGCCCTGGCCCCAGCCCACCTTGGCTTGGCCCCGCCCCCTGGGCGCCCCTGGTGGTGCTTGGCTCAGAGGTCTTAGCTGCACATTCACCAGAGTTTGGGTCACCTTCTCAGGGGCTCTGAAGGAGCCCGACCCGGCACCAGCATTGCCCCCTGTCCCTGGGAGGGCAGCTACGGTGGGGGCGGGGGACGCAGGCTGCTTCCTGCCACACAGAGCCCCAGGCGCCTCCCACCCCTTATCTGGTGGCCCCATCACTGGACCCAAGTGTGGAGAGCTGGGTGCCTCCTCCTCTGGGGCTGAGGGGGCTCTAGACTCAGGGGACCCCTTGATACCCCACCATGCATCCCTCAGCTCTGCGCTGGGGTCTCAGCCCTGGGATGGGGGCCTGAAGGGCAGGGAGGGGTCCCCTGGTGAGCAGGGCCGGAGCCAGCAGCAGGAGGAGGGGTGGGGCCGACAGGCCCCCCACTGACCCCTCACCTCCTCCTCAGCCCATCTGCACACTGGCCCCATCTCCAGAAACGAGAGCGACTTCCTGTCCTCTCACCCCCACGCCCATCTCGGGGCTCAGGAAAGCCCCAGCTCATGCGCCTTGGGGCCGGGGGACCGTCCCGGGAGCAATTGTCCTGGCCCTGGCATTCGGCCGCGGCCCCGCTCCTGAGCCCCGGGAAGGAGGTCGGTGCCACCTGGCCCCTGCGCTGCCCCGGAGAGGGGTGGAGGGGCGCAGAGTCCTTCCGCCCACCCTCGCCCTTTCCCACTGCCAGGCCCTGGTGCTGCTGCATTCCTGGCATAGCCGCAGGGCAGGGGCGGGCGGGGCAGCGACCCCTGCTGGCCCAGACTTGCCTGTGCCTAGGGGGAGGGGTGCAGCTTGTTAGGGGTCCTTGAGCTCACCCCTCCCCCACAGGCCCGTGCTGGAGCAGTTTTTGGGTACATCATCCCTGTGTACCTTGTCTGGCTTTAGGAGGTTGCCCTGGGATCCCTGGGGGATCTGGTGCCAAAGGGGGGAGCCCCCGGAGATCTGGGAACTGGAGGCGGGACCGGTTGCTCTGCCAGGCCCCCTATGCTAAGGCTCTGTGTCCCCCAAGACCAGGCAGGAGGAGTGGCTAGGCGCTGCGCCAGGAAGCAGCTGAGGATGAGGGGAGCCCCCTGCAGGGGAGGGGCTCAGGAAGAGGGGTCCCTCAGCCCTCCACCTCATGGAAAGCAGCAGGGTCTCCTCAGCTCAGCCCCCCCGCATGCCGTCTCTTGGGGCCTCAGTGTACATGCGGTGCGCTGGAGGCCAGCGGGCTCGGATGCTTCTCCCCTGGGGCTCCCTGGGGGCAGGGCGCAGTCTGGGCCTCTCCATTACAAACCTGTCCGGGCTTCCTCCAGGGCGGCCCCTCCATGCCCAGGTCACAGTACTAGTACTCAGAGGAGTGGCCGCACAGAGCTGCCCTGACTCCCGAGGGCCAGCAGGCAGGTTGGAGGAGGCTGTCCCCGCGGGTCTGCTAGGGAGGACCAGTGTCTCGACCACAGGTCAGAAAGAGCAGCAGGACACCCCTCTGAGGAGGGTGGCAGGGCAGGAACCTGGCCCCATGCCCCCACTCCCCCCGCAGGTGCACATACACACACACACACACACACACACACACACACACACAGGCCAGCCCCAGCTAGCCTCACCCCCACTGTCCCTGCGGGTTTTTGATTTGGGTCGGTGTGGGTTCTGGGTCACACATGGCGGTGCTCGGGGGCTTATTTCTGCTGGAAGCTGGGACTCCGTCCAGGTGCACAACACAGGCTCAGGCCATTCAGCTCTCTCCAGCCCCTCTGGCCTTGAGTTTCTGGCCACTTGGCTGGAATCCCTGCCCGCTGCAGCTCACTTAGACATTTCGCCTGTATCTCAACTGCGTTGAGTGTTTTGGGGGGCCACACCTGTCAGTACTCAAGAATTACTCCTGGCTTTCTGCTCAGGGGATTACCTAGGGTGCGGGCGCTAGAGCCCTGCCCACTGCGTGCAAGGCAAGCACCCTGCCCCACACCCTGCTGTCACTCTATGTTTTACTTTCTCTCTTTCTCTCTCTCTCTCTCTCTCTCTCTCTCTCTCTCTCTCTCTCTCTCTCTCTGAAATAAGCACTGATGGATCACTAGGGACAATTTTGTCAGGACCACTTTGAGGCTGAGAGAGAAACGCGTGTCCACACCATCATTGTTTAAGGGAGTGGAATCACAATTCAGTGGGACAACAGCCACAGAGTGTCGTGTGGGGCCGACAGAAGTTTGAGGACCAGAGCAATAGCTCAGCGGGTAGAGCGTTTGTCTTACACACGGCTGACCCAGGTTTGATCTCCCGCATCCCATATGGTCCCCCGAGCACCACCAGGAATAATCCCTGAATGCAGAGCCAGGAGTAGCCCCTGAGCACCGTCAGGTGTGGCCCCCGAACAAAACAAAACTAAAGTGGAGTTTCACTCAAGACAGGTGAGTGCAAACTGCAAATGCTTGGTATCATTGTTAGAGGAACGATTGGGGAGCGGAAACAAAGAAAAAAGGCTGACGTGCAAATCGAGGAGGGGAAATACTCGATCCATGCAAAGTCAGGAAGACAAGGAAGGACGCACAGTGAAGGCAGAGAGGGCATAGAGAGCACAGATCAGGATGGCAGCCCCAGCTGGCATTCAACTGTGAATGTGCCAAACTGTTCAAATACATGGCAGAGGTTGTCTGACTAGACAAAACTAATCAAGCCCTCCTGAGTACTGTTGCAAGTGGGCCCTGAGTGCTGCCAGGTGTAACCCCCCCAAGAAAAAATTTTTAAGCAAGACCCAACTATGTTTTTTTGCCAGAGACAGGTTTAAAGTGTGTGTGCGTGCGTGCGTGTGTGTGTGTGTGAGAGAGAGAGAGACAGAGACAGAGACAGAGACAGAGACAGAAAAATAATAGTGAAAAGAGGGAAAGAAGAAAGGCCATGTAAATACTGGCTGTGGGAAGCCCAGTCTGACTCTATCAATTAGAATCAAAGTGACTTTCAGGCCAGGGAATATTGCTATGGATGAAGATAGCTATTTCCTAATGATAAAGGGACCAATTGATTAAAAAAGAGGTGAAGTGGGTAACCTTCAACCAATCACTTCGATGCTTGGGAAGAGAACCTACCAAGTTAGGTGTGAGTTCATTCAGCTAAAGTGTTCAGAACCAGACTTGGAATATAACGGAAATGCTCTGTGAGCAACGACCTTTTAAAAAAATTTTTTATTAGTGAAACACCATGAGGTACAGTTGTAGACCTACAAATTTTTGTGCTTGGGTTTCAGTTATACATTGATCGAATACCCATCCCTCCACCAGTGCCCGTTCTCCACCATCACTGATCCCAGTATCCCTCCCACCCCCATCCCCCCATCCCACCCTGCCTCTGTGGCAGGGCACTCCCTTTTGTTCTTTCTCTCCTTTTGGGTGCTGTGGTTTGCAAAAGAGACATTGAATGGCAATCATGTGAGCAACGACTTTTGATGTTGTTTGGGAGCAAATTCTCACTGTGACCAGTGAAGGGGGCTGTGGGTAAGGTGTGAATACAGGCCACAAGCTGGGTCCTCTGCGTCTTTTTCCTGTTGGGTGTGTGTGTGTGTGTGGAGAGAGAGAGAGAGAGAGAGAGAGAGAGAGACAGAGAGAGAGAGACAGAGACAGAGACAGAGACAGACAGAGACAGAGAGAGAAAGCAGAGGCAGCAGAATGGAAAGAATGAGACAGCATTCACCCAAGGAATCCATTTCCTCCTGGGCTGAGATAAGGTCTAGGAGACTTGGGCATGGGAAAGGATACACACGTGTGTGTGTGTGTGTATATATATACATATACATACATACATATATACACGTATATACACACATACACACATTTATATACACACGTGGTGTGTACAAAAAAAATCAAGTAAATTGTCCATGTGAATGAGTAGATTTAAAAAAAAAAAACGAATCCAAACTAACACCAAGAAGATAATCCCAGGACTAGAGAAACAGTATAAGCCGAGGTGCTTGTCTGACTTGCACACAGTCGTGTTCAGTCCCAGGCACCAAGTATGGTCCCCCAAGCACTGCCAGCCATGATCTGGAGCTCAGAGCCAGGAGTAACCCCTGCCAAGTGTGACCCCCCCCCTACCACCCCGCCCCCAAAAGAGAAAGAAAAGAATCACATGCTGACAGAGAGGAGCTACTTTCCCCAGGTGCAGAGTCCATTGACTCCGTGCATGGAGATTCCTGGTTAAGAGCTCAAGCTTCAGGAATGGCTACACCTGGGCGCTCAGGTGTCCCCCCCAAGCCTCGGTGTCTCTCTCTTGAGTTGGCCATCCACACCGTGTGCTGACAGTCCTCAGCTCCCTGTCAACACAGGAGAAGAGAGTGCTGGCTGTGTCCTGGACCCTGTTTCTGTGGCGGAGGGCTGGGTTAAGTGGCGTCCCCCGTGCTAGAGTTGGGTGCCGAGGCCAGGGGAGAGGCCTGGGGCACTGTGGTCACTGCTGCGGGCAAATGGACACGTCTGGCTGTGAGTATCAAGGAGCCACTTGCCTCTGTCTCTCCAGGACCTGGTGGACTGGCGGAAGCCCCTGCTGTGGCAGGTGGGCCACTTGGGGGAGAAGTACGATGAGTGGGTCCACCAGCCGGTGACCAGGCCCATCCGCCTCTTCTACTCAGACTTCATCGAGTCTCTCAGCAAGGCCGTCTGGTGAGCCTTGCCCTGGGCCCTTGATTGGGGACAAGGGGTCTGTCTTTCCTGCCAGCTCCCTGTGGGAAGGAAGGGGGACGCGGATGCCTCCCCAGAGCCTGGAGCTGTAATCAAGCTCTTGGGGGTAGTGATCCATGCCGTTGGCACACGCCAGCCCTGAGCATGTGGCAGGGGTGGGGAACCCCCTGTAGAGCTCAAGGGGTCCATCTCAGCTATGCTTAGTCCCATGGGGTGGGCCCAGCAGCTCAATCAATGCTTGGACTGAGTGATACACAGGCTGGGGGCCACAGGGCCTCCCCTGGTGGTGCTCAGGGGGCACCAGGATCACACTCAGAGCCACGGGGATGGCGCTGTAGCCTTTGAACTTCCTTGACCCCCCCAGAGCATGGCTTCAAAGGGCCAGAGGGAGGAACCGGAGCCGTAGTTCAGGGGGTAAACTGACCCAGGTTTGATCCCCAGCATCCCATACAGTCCCCTGAGCACCGCTAGGAGTGATTCCTGAGTGCGGAGCCAGGAGTAACCCTTGAGCACCACCAGGTGTGGCCCCAAAACAAAAAAAAATCATTTTAAGGGCCAGAGAGGGCAAGAGCGATAGTCCAGCAGGGAGGGCGTTTGCCTTGCACACAGCTGACCCAGGTTTGATTCCTGGCATACCATATGGTCCCCTGAGCACCACCAGGAGTAATTCCTGAGTGCAGAGCCAGGAGTAAGCCCTGAAGGCATCACCAGGTGTGATCCAAAAATAAAATAAACAAATTAATTAATTAATTAATTAAAGGGCCAGAGAGATAGTTACAGCAGGTAAGGCACTTGCTTTGCATGCAGCTGCATATGACTGAGCCTGGTTTGATCCATGATACCTATTATGCTCCCCTGAGCACAGAGCCAGGATTAGTCCCTGACCACTGCGTATGTGGCCCCCAAATTCAAATGAATTAGCTGATAAATAAAATAAAACGTCCTCTAAGTGGATGACAGCTCAGCCTGTAGCCAGAGCTGGTTCAGTTCTAGACTCCAGCCAGGCGATTCAAGCCCACAATGCTGGAACAATTTTGCCTGCAATTAGCTCCTCCGCCACAAGAGGTCAGTGTCTACCCAGCTGCCCCCTATCAGCGGTCAGGGCATCACTGTCCGCTCTCTTCAGGACCCCTCTGGGCGTAGGTCTCTGCCCCTGTCCTCCTCCCATGTAGGGAAGGGAGGCCTTCAGGGCGCTGTGCCTGGGACTCCCCTCACCCCACCCCTCCTGCAGGTACAGCGTCCCCATCATCTGGTTGCCCGTGATGCTGTACCTCAGCTGGTCCTACTACCGAACACTCGCCCAGGGCAACGTCCGGCTCTTCGAGTCCTTCACCACAGGTAACTCGGCTCCTTCCTGGGTCAGGGACACATCTGCACTCTCCCCGGTCCTGAGTTCCCCAGAGCTCAGGCCCCCTCAGACACACCAGAACCCCCAGCCACACACATAGATTTTTTTTTTAAGCAAAAATTTTCCCTGTAGGCGCTGGAGCGATAGCACAGAGGGTAGGGCATTTGCCTTGCACGCAGTCGACCTGGATTCGATCCCCAGCATCCCATATGGTCCCCTGAGCACCGCCAGGAGTAATTCCTGAGTGCAGAGCCAGGAGGAACCCCTCTGCATCGCCGGGTGTGACCCAAAAAAGAAAAAATAAACTTTCCCTGGAGAAATGATCTTCTGACACCAGACACCTCCCCAAGGCTGTAGAACAAAACAAAACAAAGCAAGTGCCCCTCCGAGTGGAGCTGAAGGAAGTCACGTCAGCAGGCAAAGAAGTGATTTTAGAGGGGGACGAAGGACTGGAGGGGCAGGATGGGGATAATGCATTTGCCTTGCATGCAACCCCATCTGGTCCCTGGCGCTGAGTGGTCCCCGCAAATACTGCCTGGGCAGAGCCCAGGGCAGTCCTAGAGCACCTGGGTAGTTCCCCTGCCCGGCCCCCAAGTAGAGGAAGGATCAGACTAATTGACTCTAGAGAACGGGACCTGGAATATCAAGAAACAAAGCAAGAGGCCGAGGGCGGGGAGGGCGCTTGCCTTGCACGCAGCCAACCCGGGGTCGGTTCCTGGCATCCCATAGGGTCTCCCAAGCCTGCCAGGAGGCCAGGAGTGAGTCCTGAGTGCAGAGCCAGGAGTAACCCCTGAGTACCACTGGGTGTGGCAGAAACCCCAAGCAAATGAGCCCATTTCTCACAGTGGCCCTGGAGGGCTGGTGAGCTCAGCCCAGGTGAAAGCTGGGATCGAAGAAGCGAGGGAGTGTCTGTGGGTCCCCGGGCACAACCAGGGGCAGCTCCAGACTCCAGCGGGGAGATTCCAACACCTCCATCAAGCCCTTCCCCAGGACGGGGAGCACCTCCCAGAGTCCAGGGCCACTCAGGGCCAGGCGACTACAAGTGTATGCATGGGCAGGTGACAGTGAGGGGCTGGTCTGTGGCTTGTGGAGGGGACGTGAGAGACGCTCAGGGGGCTCTCGTCTCCCAGACACACACCTTGAGGCCAGAGCCCCCCATCTGTCCTGTGCCGGTCGCCCCTCCTCCCCCTGCCGCCTGCCCGCCTCTCCCCAGTGGGGGTGGGGTGGGGAGTCGGGGGCCACAGGGACAGGTGCCGCCTGTTTCCCCCTGGCCCAGAATGAGCTGGGGAGACCCAGGCTGTGCGGTGCCACCCTCCCTCCCTGCCCCCCAGCCCAAGGCTGTGCCCGCAAGGGTTAACATGCGTGCCCGCCAGCCAGCGGCAGCCAGTCCTGCCTACGCTGAATAGCTGGGGCACAGCGCGGGGCTTGTTGCTCGGGAGGCCCGGCCGCTGAATCAGCCACTGTCCGCGCCGCTCCCCAACAATCCCCGACAGTGGCAGCCTCGGGGTGGGGGTGGGCCCCGGGCCCTCGGCCGGGCTCCTCCAGAGATGCCACCCAGTACCAGCTGCAGCTGGATGGGCCGGCACGGGAGATGCTGGGGTGAGGGGGCGGGCCGAGGCCTGACCTATAGGAGGGGCCCCTCTGCGTGGCAGGAGGTGGTTTGAGGGCCCGTCAGAGCCGCAATGTGCTGGCTAATCAAGGTCAAGTGCACACGGTCTGCCGTGATGGGGAGATGCGCCTCCTGCCTCCTCATACCCCTCCCCGCCCCGCTGAGAAGCCGAGTGGAGAGAGGGGAGCCCCAGTGGGCCCCGGCCCAGCTGTGGAGCAGATGCCTCTCTCGGGAAGTCAGGGTGCTGGGAGACGCCAGCTCAGTGTGAGCTCCCCAGAGGCAGCTGAAAAGCAGAGGTTGCTCCCCTCGGGGTGAGCCCAGAGCCTTCTAGGGGCCCTGTGAGAGCAAGTCCTGGCCAGGACGGTTGCTGAACAGGCATCCTAGATTGGACTGGGGGGCTGGGAAGGGGAGAAGGACCTCAAAGAAATGCAAACATGGGGCCAGAGAGATAGCACGGCAGGGAGGGAGCTGGCCTTGCATGTGGCCGACCCAGGTTCAATCCCCAGCACCCCACAGGCTCCCCCCAAACCCCACCAGAAATGATCCCTGAGCGTAGATCCAGGAGTAATTCCTGAGCATCGCCAGGTGTGGCCCAAAAAAAGGTAAAAAGGTAAAAGGCCCTCCCGTTGATCATTGATTTGCTCGAGCGGGCCCAGTAACGTCTCCATTGGAGACTTTGTTGTTACTGTGTTTGGCATATCGAATACGTCACGGGGAGCTTGCCAGGTTCTGCCGTGCAGGCGAGATACTTGCCGGGCTCTCCGAGAGGGGCGGAGGAATCGAACTCGGGTCGGCCATGTTGGCTGCGTGCAAGGCAAGCGCCCTACCGCTGTGCTAACCAGAAACAGAGCAACGAAATGCAAAGGATCAAGCCCCGGGCCCAGAGACCCCTGATCCCTATCCCGGGGGCCCTCCAATCCTACAAGGGTGACCAAGACAGGATGGGTACAAGCAGGGCCCGGGCGGGATTAAGGATTATACTGGAGATGCTCAGCTGGACGAGCACGTGCCTGCAGGCAGGAAACCCGGGTTCAAGTCCCAGCACCTCTCGGGCCCCGAGAGCCGCCTGCAGCAACCCCAAGAACCACCGAATGTAGCCCAGAAACTGAATGAGAAGAGAGGGAGAGAGAGGAGAGAGGGAAAGAGAAAGCCCCTCCTGCCACTTTGGGGGTCGTACTTCGATACAGGAACCAGGGGACACGCATAGGCCCCAGACCCAGGAAGTGACCACCAGCTGTTGGCACTGTTCCTCCCAGTCCCCCCGAGAGCTCAGCTCTCGGACCCGTTCCCGTGAGCCTCAAGCCAGCACAGAGCCTCCCTCCGGCCTCCTTGCCTCCCGGTGCGCCCAGCCAGGAGGTCCAGGGTGCGGCACCTGCCCTGACCGGGCCTCTCCCTGCAGAGTACTCGGTGGCCATGCCGAAGGCCGTCTTCCCCGGCCTCTTCGTGCTGGGCATGCTCGGTTGGACACTGATGGAGTACCTCATCCACCGCTTCCTCTTCCACATGGAGCCCCCCAGCAACAACTATTACCTCATCACCCTGCACTTCGCCTTGCACGGCCAGCACCACAAGGTGAGGGCGGGGGACCCCAGGGCTGCAGCAGGAGCCGACTTCCGGGGGTGCCCCATCTTCCCGCAGTCTGGCCGCGTGGAGCAGGGGGTTGAATGCCGGGAGGGCTGGCTGGGAGCTAGCGGAGCTGGCATGGACACAAGTGAGAGTGTGAGTGTGTGTGAGTGAGTGTGTGTGTGAGTGTGTATGTGAGTGTGTGTGAGTGTGTGTGTATGAGTGTGTGAGTATGTGTGTGTGTGTGAATATGTGTGTGAATGTGTATGTGTGAGTATATATGTGAGTATGAGTGTGAGTGTGTATGAGCATGTGTGTGAGTGTATGTTTGTGTGTGTATGTGTGTGAGTGTGTGTGTATGTGTGAATGAGTGTGAGTGCGTGTGTGAGTGTATGTGTGTGAGTATGTGTACATGTGTGAATGTATGTGTGACTATGTGAGTATGAGTGTGTGTATGAGCATGTGTGTGAGTGTATGTGTGTGTTTGTGAGTGTGTATGTGTGTGTATGAGTGTGAGTGTTGTGAGTGCGTGTGTGCACGTGCGTGTCTGGAGCGTGTCTGTGCTCACACATGCATGCGACACCCCTCCCTGTTGACACCATGATCTTTGTGTCCAACACCCTTGCAGCCTTTGTGCCGACCCCAGTGCCTCATTCCTGCATTCACCTCTCAGGTGTTCAGGGTGCTCCCAGTGAGCATCGGAGCGTTCAGGTGCTCTGAGTTCTGAGATTCTGGGAGCCCCTGATCATGACAGCCCCACGCCAGTGGGTGGAGCTTCCTTCTGAGAGCGCAGCCGGGGGTCTCTCCCCAGTCCCCAGCAAAGCACTGCCAGCTCGAGTCTGAGCCCCCAAGTCGCCACCACCTTGGGCACCTTGAGGGTCACCTGGTGGTTAGGCAGTGGGCACAGGTGCTGGGTGAGCCCCTTCTCCAGGCCGGTCCCAGCACACAACCCTGTGGCCTTCAGGAGGAGGACCCCCCCTACTAAGACCCCCCTCTCCTTAGAGTTGCCACTGTTCCATCTCTGCCTGGCCCCCGGCAGACACTTTGGAGCCAACATCAGGGCCCTTTTCTGCTCTGGGTCACTGTGACCTCACCCTCTGGGGACAATGGAGGCCTCCAGCATGGACCAGGGGCGGGGAAGGGGGCAGGGAGTGTGCAGTGGCCACTGAGGGCCAGTGCTGAGGATGTGGGCCTTCAGCACCTCCCCAATTGCTGAAACACTGTGTCCTGTTTTGTTTTGTTCCCCTTTTTTGTTTCTTTTTGGGCCGGACCTGGCAGTGCTCCAGGCTTTCTTCCTCACTCTGTGCTCAGGGATCATTCCTGATCCCAGGAAACCACATGCCACGCCAGGGATCAAATCCAGATCAACAGTGCAGAGCAAACACACACTACCCACTGGACCATCTGTCCAATAAACTGGCCTCTTTTTTAAAAATTTTTATTTTGGTTTTTGTGTTACACTGGGCGATGCTCAGGGATTACTCCTGACTCTGCACTCGGGAATTACTCCTGGTGGTGCTCAGGGGGCCATATGGGATGCCGGGGATCAAGTCTGAGAAGGTAAGCGCCCTCCCCGCTGTCCATCTCCCTGATCCCCGCAGAGTGGCCTCTTGAGCCTAAAGCAGGATCCCATGATCTGGGCAGTCATCCACGGTCCACCCTGGTTGGGAAATGGGGGGCCCGGGCGTCTCTGGCAGACTTTCAGTCACCGTGACCCGCCCTGCCCAGACCCGAGGAAAGCGCCATCCGCCCAGGGCAGGCCAGGGCTGCCCCAGCCCCGCTGACCACCAGACTCTCCCCCACAGGCGCCCTTCGACCAGTCGCGCCTCGTCTTCCCCCCAGTGCCTGCTTCGGTGGGCGTGGCCTTCTTCTACGTGTCCCTGCAGCTCCTCCTGCCCGAGGCGGTGGGGGGCACCCTGTTTGCGGGGGGCCTGCTGGCCTACGTGCTCTACGACCTGATCCACTACTACCTGCACTTCGGGTCCCCACACAAGCAGTCGCACTTCTATGGCTTGAAGGCCCGCCACGTCAAGCACCACTTTGCACATCAAAAGTCGGGTGAGCACCCTGCACCCAGCAGCCCACACGGCGGCGGCGGGCGGGGCTAGCCGGGGGTCTCTGTTATTCACTGCTGGGGGCTTTGGAGGGGGGTGCGGGGAAGCTGAGCAGAGACAGATAAGGGAGGAAGTCACCAACTAGCCCACATAATCCTAGAGTAATAAACACGTCCAGAAACCCTCGGCAAAGGGGGTGCGGGGGAAGGGGGTACAGAGCAAGATGATAAAATCACTGTAGTCACATAACCAGGCCAAATACACAGTGAAATGAGTCTGAATCTTTACGTTGGGTAAGCCACCATTAGCCCGATATTCTCACCGCAACATGTAATCGATATAAAAAAATAAATCACGAGTGGGACCAGAGAGATAGGACAGTGGGTAGGACACTTGCCTTGCATGCAGCTGACCCAGGTTAGATCCCGGCATCCCACATGATCCCCTGAGCCCCACCAGGAGTGTCCCTGAGCACAGAGCCAGGAGTAAGTGCTGAGCTCAGCTGGGTGTGCCCCTCTCCCCAGCAACAACGAACTAAAAGAAAATCGAGTGTGCTATTTTGACCTTCTTTCGCTTGTCCTGCCGCCAACATTTCATTTCTGTTTTGCTCCTATGGCACATCTCAATTCAGGCACTGATTTTTCACTGCATCTACCAGATCTGTACTTAGTGAAAAAGTAGGGGTCAAGAGGACCGTGGGGGGGGCTGGAGAGATAGCACAGCGGGTAGGGCGTTTGCCTTGCACGCGGCTGACCGGGGTTTGATTCCCAGCATCCCATATGGGCCCCTGAGCACCGCCAGGAGTAACTCCTGAGTGCAGAGCCAGGAGTAACCCCTGTGCATCGCCAGGTGTGAACCAAAAAGGAAAAAAAAAAAAAGAGGACAGTGGGTAGAGCACTTGCCTTGCACACAACTGACCCTCCAGGAGTGATCTCTGAGTTCAGAGTCAGGCAGGACTAAGCCCTGAGCACCACCAGGTGTGGCCCCAAATAGAAAATAGATAGTTTCCTGGGTTGGAATGAGGCTGGGCAGTTGCATACAGCTTCTTATCAGTAAGGCCTCAGATTCAATCCCTGACACCACACACACACACACACACACACACACACACACACACACACACAGTAGATCAGTAGATTCAGGAGCTAGAGAGATAATAGAGAGAGTAAGGTGCTTGCCTTGCACACGGCCAACCCAGGCTCGATCGCTGACACCACATATGATCCCCTGAGCCCGACCAGGAGTGAGCCCTGAGCACAGAGCCAGGAGTAAGCCCTGAGCACAGCCAGCCATGGCTTATAAATAAAATATAAAACCAGAAACACTCACGTGAATAGGCTGTTCCATGGGGCCGGAGTGATAGTATAGTGGTAGGGCATTTGTCTTGCACGCAGCCAACCCAGGTTCAGTCTTCCGCATCCCATATGGTCCCCCAGGCACCACCAGGAGTGATTCCTGAGTGCAGAGCCAGACATAGTCCTTGAGCATTGCCAGGTGTGGCAAACAAACAAACACATATATGGGCTGTTCAGCTGTATTCAAGTTTTCTTCGGGTCGCGGCAATAACTCAGCAGCTGGAGCACACCCTTTGCATGCTGGAGCGTCAGGTTTAATCCCCGGCACCACATGATCCCCTGAGTGCTTCAGGGAGTGAATCCCCCCACCCCACCCCACCCCAACACTGAAGCGGAAGTCCTACCAATAGATGTGGCCCCAAAAACAGACCCCCAAGAAGACCGTATTCCGGTAACTGAGTTGAGTATGTTCTTACCTGGAAAGTTAGAATGATTCAAATGTCATGAAATGGAGAGCTTTGCCCCTCAGTGGCCCTGGCCATGTTCCCAGGGCTCCGGAGCCCCCCTGAGCTTGCGACCACCGTCTGGGAGTGAGGGCAGAGCACGGGGTCAAGCAGTCCGAGAAAGTGGCCCTGCAGAGAAGCCACACGAGCTGAGAGCTCATGGCAGCTGCATCTTTTCAGAAAGGGTGTCGCGGGGCCCACGTCTCGGGGCAGGAAGGTCCTCTGAGGAAAGGAAAAGGCAGTGAGGGTAGGATGGCAGGTCAGTCAGCTCACCCAGGAGCTCAGCAGGCCATGGGACAGAGGTCGAGCCCCCCACACACACCTTGTACCCCCTCCCTGCACATCTCCTCACCCCCTCCCCCATTTCTCTCCCTCTCCAGGATTCGGCATCAGCACCAATTTTTGGGATAGCCTTTTCCACACCCAGATCCCCGAAGAACCACAAACGAAGACGCAGTGACCACTCTTAGCCCCTTCACCCTGCCCTCTTCCCAGCCCTGGCCCTGTTCCCCCCCATTCCCCCCCCCCCAGCCCAGTCCTGCCCATCCCGACCCAGCGGCCAAGCAGCTCGGGCTTCGTGTGGCCCTCAGGCCGGATGGTGGCCCCTGAACATGGACACAGGCTCAGAGGCCACCTCCCGGAGGGGCACATTCAGCTGGGGGTGGCGGCTCGCACAGACTAGCTCTTTCCTGAGAGCCTCCGAGAGCCAGCCGGAGGGGTATGAAGGCCACTGACCCGAGGGGCCCGCGCAACCCCGTGTCTCGGTGCTGCCTCGGCCAAGACCAGGGTGTGCTGGGGCTGTGATGGGTCCCTGCCTGGGCGACAATGGCTGCTCCAGTGCGCAGGGGAGTCGGAGGCGGAGGAACGACTCTCACGGAAGAGACGGCGTGATGCCTCCCGGGCAGCTGCACCTCTGTGCCCTGCCAACCCAGAATGCCAGCTACACTGCCAGATGCCTCGCCCGGCACTCCCCCTCCCCCGCCTGCCTGACCCTCACCTGCTTGCGCACACAAGCCAAGGGCAGCTGGCGCCCATGTCCAGGCTGGCAGAAGCCCAGCCCCTTTTCTGTAGGAGCTGCCGGCTGCTTTCGCCGCCTCTCCCCCGCCTCTAGAATCACCAAGAGACCTCTGCGAGGGTCCCCCGTGCCCCACACTTCCAGTCAGCCCCGCCGTCCTCCCCCTCTCTCAGGCCCTACCCGACGGTGCCTCTGACAGCCAAGGAGATTCACGCAGTGCCTTACCCCTCCCCACTTTGCTTCCCCCCACCCCAGCAGAAGAGGCCCCCACCTTTTCTTCCTCGTAACCAAAACCCTCAGGGCTCACAAGAGGGTCTTATTTATAAACTGGAGTGACACCCTGAGTCTCGTCCCAGACAGGAGTAGCTGCTGAGACGCCCTCCTAATCCTGCGTGCCAGGCTTATGTTTTTAAAAGAAAATGATGCTCTATTTTTGTTCCCTTCTGACGCATAAACCATCACTACTTGAAACCTTAGCAACTCAAAATGAGGGCAAAGGAGAAAGAGGAACAAGGTTGACCGATCCTGTGATTTGTACCGTTTACGGCAGTTATTTAAAGATTTTGGAATAAATATACAAACTACAGTTGTGAAATAAAGGTGTAAATAAATTGTATATTTTGGGAAAAAAAAATAAAAAACATTGAAAAAGATGCCTCCCAAGATTAGTTGCTGCTTGTCAGAATGGCCGGACATTCTTAAGACTGGGCTGGTTTAGGTAGGGGGCAGTGTTGGCTCAATAATCAGATTGTGTCACCTTCCTGGGGCCGATGATAATCACGATCACGATCATCCTGTTGTTCGTTGATTGCCTCGAGCAGGCCCCAGTAAGGTCTCCTTCGTCTTAGCCCTGAGATTTTAAAAAGTGCCATATTCAAGGCGCTATCAGGTTTAGGAGAATGAGACCCATCATTGTTACTGGTATTTGGCATATTGGGTACGCCATGGAGAGTTTGCCAGACTCTGCCGTGTGGGCAGGTTACATTCAGTAGCCTGCCAGGTTGTCCAAAGTTAGAATGAGATAGTAAGATGTTGCACGGCTGCAAATGTGGCCGCGCACTTCCAGGAGCTGGGTTTTATAGTCTCTGGGTCTTGGCCGTTGATGGGATTACACGGCGCAGGGGGCCAGGTTTTTTTCCCTTGGTTTTATTATTATTATGTGGCATTCTCCACAGACAGCATCTCCCCTTCTGACCTGCACTTGGTGGGAAGGGGTGGCACCACTGCCTACCGCAGGGATACACCAGAGACGTTTCTCCTGGAATCAGTTACACCCCAGCGAAGTTTCCAGTTGACTTAGTATAGGCTGGGGGCAGTCCCCAGTGCCTATGCCCATTATGGAAACGGGCACTTCCAGCCAGTTCAATCGACATGAAACCATTTCTCAGGACATTCCCTCAAGCTGGCTCATCGGAATTGGGACGAATTGGGGGCCCTGGGGAACTGCTCAGCACTCTGTCTTAGTTCAGTAGGTGTGGCAGGGTAGGGCCTGGATGCCCGCCCTCCCCACCCCTGTCTTAGGGGGCGGAAAGCAAGCTAGCCACAAATGCTAAAGCAAAAGAAGTGAGCTGCCGCTGGCAATATAGAGCCCCAGGCTCTCCCTGCTGACTCATCCTGCTCTGGGAGCCTGAAGGCCTCACCATAGCCTGAAGGTAAGTGGTGCCTAGAGCCTGACCCATCCTTCCCTCCAGTGCCTGGAAGGCATCACTGGAATCCAGCCCATTCAAGCAAAGAAAGCCTCATTTCCCTTTCCTCAATGGCACTGGAGATCCAACCAGGCAGCTTCACACCCCAAGAGGCAGGAAAGTGGCCGAGAGATGACTCAAAGTGTACTCGTGCTTTGCATGCAAGAGCCCCATCACCGCCAGGAGCGCCCCCACAAAAAGGGGAAGGAACTAATAAAAAGGAAGAGACCCACTAATGGTGCCAACCCACCAGAGGAAAGTCAAGATTAAGCAAAAAATTTATGTTGAAAAACACCTATAAAAAAGAGTGAAACAAAGCTACCTTTCAAATGCCCAAATTGGGTTGGGGATTTAGTGCAGAGTGCTAGGTATCTGTCTTGCACATGGCCAACCAGAGTTTGATCCCTGGCACAGGGTATGGTCCCCGAAGTCCTCTCAGGAATTATCCCTGAGCTCAGAGCCAGGAATAAGCACTGAGCACAGCTTTTGGGTGTGGTCCCAAAGTCAAAACCAACACAAAATAAAACTGAAAAATTTGGGTCAGAAAGATAGTACAAGAGGTAAGATCACTTGCCTTGCATACAGCTGACCTTGATTTGAATCCTTGGCCACACAGGGTCCCGTGAGCACCACTAGGGGTCACTGCCAAGCACAGGGTCCAAAATTATTCCTGAGTACAGTACATCCATCCACCCAAGGCCCAAGTTTGGGGCTGGAAAGATGGCGGAAAGGACCAGAGTGCGTACTTTGCATGCAGGGTTTGAGCCCAGCATCATATGGTTCCTATCACCCCTAGGATGCCTGGTTAACTTCCAGGGGTGGTCTGGCACCCTCCACCCAAATGCCAAAATCTGAGTAAATTTATAGCATGATAATGAGAAGATTTGGGGGAAGAGATTTTAGGAGGAGAAGCACCACTAAACTAAGCCAGTCTATTAGTAAAAAGATCATTCTGGGGTTAATATTGGACAGATTATCCCCAGTATCCTGTGTGTGGAGGGTGGCTTGGGTGAGGGGGAGAGACACCCAGAAGTGTTCAGGTCTCAGTCGTTTGGGGGTGGGGCACACCCAGCTGTGTTCAGGGCTTACTCCTGGCTCTGCACTCAGGGGTCCCTCCTGGTGGGCTCAAGGGACCATATGGAATACCTGGGATTGAACCCCTGCAAGGTAAATGCCCTCTCTGCTGTAGTATGGGTCTGGGCCCTAGGGATTACTCTGAAGAGTGCTCAGGGGACCTGGTCCACAGCGTGCGTGACAAGAGCCTAAATCTCTGGCCTAGAATCAAGAGAATTGCATCACAGAGTATGAGATAGATTTTGGTAGCTTTCATAGACTGTATGGTAACATAGGTAGGTCTGGGACAGTTCCGGGAAGCCATTGCATCTGGCTTAAAAGGAAAAGCCTAGAATTTAGGGCACGTGATTTTGTTTATTTCCTCTGCTGTTTGTGGTTTTTCGTTGGGGAAAAAGGGTTACACTGGGCAGTACTCTATGCTCAGGGGTTACTCCTGAGGATGCTCTGGAGACTGCATGGTACCAAGTATCAAACCTGGGTCTCCCACACACAAAGCATGTGCACTCAGCTTTTGAGATAGCTATGCTTCTTTCTGCGAGGAAAAGGCACCACAGTGAAGACTGCCTCCTGTTTGTTCAGGTAAAGAACCTCTTGAGCTCTCACCAGAATAAAGGTACAGGCTGACCACCTCTCCTGCTCCACAGGCATTGACCACTGCCTGACAGGGGGAGGCCCAGAGACACTAGCTTATTTTGGGCATTACGTATTCATTTCTAAGTATGCCCTCCCCAGGGGATTCCCATCTCACCTGGAGAAGAGCCTCTCTGCTCTGTCTGGGTCTGCTGTAGCCTCTTTCCTCTGATCTCTGCCCTGACACTTAGCAAGATTTCTTGCCCAGCTTGTAACCGTCCAATAAATGCTGGCCTCGTCTGGAGGATTTAGCTCTGCAGATTCCATACACAGGGTGCGGCTTCCAGGGCTTTCCCTGATCTCTGCTGCCCTCTGCTGATCACATGCAACTTTGCCCCCTTACAACGGATGTTAGTAACCTCTTTCTTCTACTCTCTCTCCCCACTTCCCTTCCTTGTTGTTGATATTCAATGACTTTGGGGTAAGGGCAGGGAGTTGTTGGGAATCTCTTGTGGTGCAGAGGATGGCAGGTTGCAGGGCTGGCCGACATGCTGGACAATGCGGATCTGAACTCGTTATACACCTGCAAGGCAGGTGCTCTCAGCCACATGCAGTGTCGTTTCTCCAAGCCCACGTCGACACTAACAAAACCAGATGTCTGTGATTGTAAAATTCCCACCTTTCCCCACCCTCCTCTGTTCTATTGGGTTATCCTTTTCTCATTCACAGTTATGTGAATATATTCATATAATATATGAATTATATGAATACATAATGCTGGAGTGATAGCACAGCAGGTAGGGAGTTTGCCTTGCACGCGGCCGACCCGGCCAACCCGAGTTCGATTTTTCCACCTCTCTCAGAGAGCCCGGCAAGCTACCAAGTATGCCTCATGACAAAGCCTGGCAAGCTCCCCATGACATATTCAATATGCCAAACACGTCTCACAATGGAGACGTTACTGGGCCCGCTCGAGCAAATCAATGAACAAGGGAAAGACAGTGCTACGGTGCATATAATATATGCTGGAAGCTGGACTTAGCGTATGTGAATGTTCCAGCTTATTTCCATAAAGATTGGATAGCTGCAAAAAAAATTCGACTGGAGGGGTTGGAGCAATAGAACAGCGGGTAGGGCATTTGCCGTGCACGCGGCCAACCCAGGTTCGATTCCCAGCATCCCATATGGTCCCCTGAGCACTGCCAGGGGTGATTCCTGAGTGCAGAGCCAGGAGTAATCCCTGTGCGTTGCCAGGTGTGACCCAAAAAGAAAAAAAATTTGACTGGAACACCCTACCAAGGTCATGAGTTTCCCCTCATGAGCAGCTCTCCGGCACGGCCATGGCTCCAGAGGCAAAAGGACTTAACCCAGAGCCCGGCAGCTTGCTGCAGAAAAGTGAATGGACCATGCGTTAAACGATGGTGCCATGCCTCCCCAAGAGGGAAAGGGTGTTGCTCCCTTCCGCCTCCCCCCACCCCCTAGCAGCAAGGTGGCCGCCACCTCAGAGCCTATTGGAAAGCCAATTATGAGCCGGCGGTGACAGGGCAACTGCAGTCTCATGGGAAGGGGGACGGTACCAGGTCGTCCTTTATGCCCTACTGAGGTCACGAGTTGCCCCCCACGAGTGGCTCTCTGGCACACCCATAACACCGGACACACAGAAACCAATCTTGTAACTATCTGTCTCTTTGCAGAAATCCAAAATCATTATATGATTCTCATAGCCAGCTATAGAAAACAAAGTATTTCACAACGCCTTTTCAGCAATTCTGATTGTTGGGGGGGAAATTCTAAACAATAATGGTGCATCTTTCATCGAAATAATGAATATAATCAATGTAGAGAAGAGTTAAGTAGAAATCATCTGCCTCACAGGCATTGGGAGGGGTGAGGGGTATGTTGGGGTTCTTGGTGGTGAAAAATGAGTACTGTGACTGGAAAGGTGTTTGATCATTGTATGACCGAGACTTAAACCTGAAAGCTTTGTAACTTTTCCCACAGTGATTCAATAAATAAAAATAAGAAGGAAAAAACAATTCGACTGGAGCTTCCTTTCCAGTTAGTTAGATGACACTACACAATGAATACGATTGTTTGTGTAAGGAAGTTGCTGAATGAGGGAGGAATTTGGGAGATTCCCAAACTCTCATCATCACTCTTCCTCATATGCATTATGAGCTTATAACAGGGAAAAGGAGATACCAAAAAAAAAAAAAAAAAGGAAGGGGCTGGAGAGATGGCTCAGAAGGTTGGAGCATATGCTGCTGGGACCTGCAGGGACACTCAGGTCTCATGAGGCCCTGTTAGGATCAACCACTGAGCTGGGAGTGGCCCCTGAGCGTCACCAGGCACGACTCCCTCCCCACCCACAAGAAGCAGAGAAATAAAAAGGAAGCAAGCAAGCGTTTTTGTTTTCAGAACGCAAGGAGGTGGGACTCTGTCATCGTTTAGGTTACCTACAAAGCAATAACCATCCCAAACTAGCACAAGTAGGAGGCAAGCATGGAAATAAGGAGACCAGGAGGTCCAGAGGGGGATGTGGGGGATTTATTTATTTATTTAATTTAGTTTTGCTTTTTGGATCAGACCCGGGGGATCCCATGGGAATGGAACGGGGGGGGGGGTTCTCTGCAGGGAGGTCTGAAGGAGGGCTCCCGGAAATGTCCAGTCAGAGGTCAGGAGATTGAGATATGAACCCGCCCGTCTCCTCCCCTAAAAGCTGAGCGCTGTTCTCAGGAGTGTGGCCGCTCTCGCTGTGGACTGTCTCTCAGGCAAGCCCACCCAAGCCCACTGGATTCCTTGGCCTTGCCAGGGGTCCTGGTGTGAAAGCAGACGGCAGTTATGCGTGCCAGAAGCGGGGTGCTGTCAGCTCAGGTTTAGGGAAACTGCTGGGAATTGTCTGCCAGAACTTGTCGCTGTCCTCAGCACTGATGGTGTTCACGAGGGCCAGAGGGGGACAGGACAGGGGGAGCGGGCAGGACTGCACCATTCGCAACAGACCAAAGGCAGTCGCCTCCATGCAGGAGTGAACCGGGATTAAGCCTGCTGTCCCTGGGCACTGCACAGGAAGGAGAATGGGCGCCAAACGCCTGCAGGAAGTGGCGAGACCTGAGTTCTTCCAAACTGGACAGTCTGAAATGAGTCACAATTTTGAATGTGGGCCAGATGCATAGGACAGACGTTCAAGCATTTTTCTGGCACGGGGCCATCCCTGTTCCAGTCTCTGGAAGCTCATGGTTCCCTGAGCACCACCTGGAGTGACCCCTGAGCACAGAGCCAGGAGCAGCCCCTGGGAATTGCCCCGCATATCTGGGGGAGGGTTATGCCCTACAGTGCCCAGGGCTTACACTGGTTCTAACTTTATTTTATTTATTTATTTATTTATTTATTTATTTATTGCTTTTTGGGTCACACCCAGTGATGCACAGGGGTTACTCCTGGTTCATGCACTCAGGAATTACTCCTGGCCGTGCTCAGGGGACCATATGGGATGCTGGGAATCGAACCCAGGTCGGCCATGTGCAAGGCAAACGTCCTTCCCATTGTGCTATCACTCCAGCCCCTACACTGACTCTAGCTTTAGGGTTCATTCTTGGCTATGCTTGAGAGACATGAACCCTACACTGTCTCTCAAGCCCCTCTCTCAAATGTATTTTTTTTTTTCAAATGTAAATAGCCCTGGCTGGTGGAGACACGGGGGCTCAGAAGCCACGAGTTCTGTGGGGAAATGCAATTAAATCAAAACCTAAAAAAATTCCCATGGAGTGCCCTGCCACAGAGGCAGGGTGGGATGGGGGGATGGGGGTGGGAGGGATACTGGGATCAGTGGTGGTGGAGAATGGGCACTGGTGGAGGGATGGGTACTCGATCATTGTACAACTGAAACCCAAGCACAAAAATTTGTAAGTCTACAACTGTACCTCATGGTGTTTCACTAATAAAATTTTTTTTAAAAATTCCCATGGATAATATTCCGTAAACTATACGCTCACAATAGAAAGAAAGTACTGGAGGAAAGCTGGTGCAGAGACACACAAAGGCAGCAGAATTGAAAGTGCCAGGGTCCCCACAAGGGGGCTGGTGTCCAGGAGGATTCAAGGGAAAAGTGGGGGGGGGGCGGCGGAGGCGGGAACATCCTCAGCCTGATCGTCCAGCCCAGTGCCCCCAGTAACCTCATGCTGCCTTTTCAGATAAAAACATCCCAGATGAGCTGATGAATGACACCCTGCCCACTCCGGGCTGAGTCACCTCAAACCTAAACTGCACGACTCACCTGAGTGATCTCCTGCTCCCCACATCTTCAAGGAAAAAGAAAACGAAGAAAACATTGACGCAGGCTGGGGGTGGGGGGTTTGGAGGAAAAGTGGGGACATTGGTGGAGGGAAGAGGACACTGGTTAAGGAACTGCTGTTGGAACATAGTATGCCTGAAACTCAATCATGGATAATTTTGTATCTTTGGTGATTCGATTAAAAAATTAAGGTAAGAGAGATAGTCTAGCAGGGAGGGCGGTTACCTCTCATGCAGCCCACCAGGGTTTGATCCCTGGGTCCCCTGAGCACCGCCAGGTGTAATTCCTGAGTGCAGAGCCAGGAGTAACCTCTGAGCATCGCCAGGCGTGACCCAAAAGGCAAAAATTACAATAAGAAGAAGAATGTAAGTAGCCTCTCCAGGGCTCCCACCGTGTTCTGCTCCCCGTGCTCTCCCCAAACTCTGCCCTTACCGTCTTAATTCACAGACTCCCCCCTTCTTAACTTAACTTCCCGCTTCTTAACTCAAGCCCCAGCAGAGGAGAGACCCCAGACTCCCTGGGAGTGAATCAGGGGAGGTGACAGTGTGCCAAAGCCAGGGGGAGGTTCCCATAGGGACTGAAGGAGGGGCTCTCTGAGCACTTAGGGGTCCTAGGGCCCCCCCGTGCTGGGGGTGGGCAGCAGAGCTGGGGGAGTGTTTAGGGGGGGCGCGGGTAGAGGCGGGGGAGTGGGAAGACGTGGGCGCTAACGGGCAGGGCTTCGCCCTCCGCCCTCCCACCGCGCTTGGGGCGGGGACTGGCTCCCTGCGGTGGCCTCGGGGCTCGGGCTTTGGAAACCAGCGGGAGTGGCGTCCACCGCACCCCACCACCACCGGCCGCTCCCGGGCCTTGGGAATCCCCCGCATGCGCAGACCTCGCCCCGGCGGCGTTGGTGTGTTCTGGAACGGCGCGGACAGCCCGGCCGGCGGGGACGCAGGTGAGCGCGCGCCGTCGGGGCGGCGGGAGCCCCGGGTGGGCGCGCGGGGAGGCCCCCCGGCCCGCCTCTGGTGACGGAATTCCCCGTGCGTTGGTTGGTTTCGTTTCTTGTCTTCCTGCTGGAACTTTCTGCACTGTCTGGCGTAAAAAGACATGAGGCAGTGAGGTCGAGGGGGCGCTTTTGCAAGTAGCCCTAGAGGGGGCGAACTCTCGGGGGTCAGGTGGGAAATGACCGAGGCTGGTCGTGCTCTTCCTCCTCTCCCACCCCCGCCCCGCAGCTTGGTTCATTTTTGTATTTACTTCATTTATTTTGGTTCGGGGCTCACACCCGGCTATGCCCCGGGGTTATTCCCAGCTCTGCATCCAGGAATCACTCCTGGGGAGAGACCTGAAGACTAGAGGGGCGCCCGGGATTTTAAATCCCAGGCCCACCGCTTTGAAGGCAAGCGCCCTGTCCTTCACATGGGTCCAGCCCCCACACTATTACTTTTAAAAAAGTGGTTTTGGTTTCAATACCCAGATACACCCCTGGGAGTTGGGATTTTGCGATTTTGCTCGTTGGGGTGTTCCCATTCATTGGTGCAGTGGGGCCGTCCTCAGGAGGGTCGCCTCCCACCACCACCTCCACCACTGGGAGCTTTAGTGAAACTGTTGGGTTAGTTTTACATTTGGGAGCCCTGGCCAGCTTTGTACCTTGTCACCTTACGTTTTTTTTCCATTTCAGCTCTCTTTCTGGATGTTGGGCCATGTGGGGCCAGTACTCAGGGGCTACTCAAGGCTCTATGCAGGGGTCCCTCCTGATGATGAGGGACACACTATGCATGCAAGGCATGCGCCCCAGCCAGGACTCTTGATTTTTGAAGAGTTGGTGCCTAGACGGGAGTCCCCAGCCTTCTTTCTTTCTTTATTTTTTATTTTATTTATTTATTTATTTTGGGGGGGTCACACCTGGCGATGCACAGGGGTTACTCCTGGCTCTGCACTCAGGAGTTATTCCTGGCGGTGCTCAGGGGATCATATGGGATGCTGGGAATCGAACCCGGGTTGGCCGCTTGCAACGCAAACGCCCTGCCCGTTGTGCTATCTCTCCAGCCCCCCCAGCCTTCTTTAGACAGAGCCAAACTTTCCTCCGCCACCATCCTAGAGTCACCTCTGTATTTTGGCAGGATGTATTTGTTAGAATAGGCTGAAGAGATTTAACCCAAATAGGATGGGTTGTTTATTATTACCAAAGGAGGATGTTTATTACTTTCTTCCTCAGCAGTCCATGGCTGAAGTTCTGGGTCTGTGTGCAGTTCTTCCCCCGGCAGAGATGCAGGGGTCAGGATTCTGCCTCCTTGGTCTTCTTCCCTTCCTTCTCAGAGCTTCCCCACCCACACCCCCAACCCCCAGAGTTACAACATTCTGGCACCAACTGACTATGGAAGAAAGACTTCCTGCCCCAGCTGGAAGGAGCACTGACCCTATCCGCACACACCCATTGGTGGAAATGAGTCACATGGCCACGTGAGCCATAAGGAAGCCTGAGCCTTTCTGGGCTGACTCCTTCAACGGAGCAGAACAGTTTGTGGGCAGTCCAGCCATCTCTGCTTTACATGAAAATGATGGAGAGGGGCCAAAGCAATAGTACAGCCTTAGATCGTTTGCCTTGTACCAGACTGACCCAGGTTTGATGCCAGCATCCCGTCCCACCCCTGATCCCTGCCAGGAGTGATCCATGAGCACAGAACCAGGAAGAAGCCCCAACCACTACCTTGGGTGGTAGTGACAGCCATACACCTGGGAAATGGCTCAAAGGACCAGTGCAAAACTTTGCATGCTGGAAGTCCAGTCCAATCCCCAGCACTGGTAATGCCCTGAGCACTGAGCTAGGAGTAGCTCCTGAGCATTGCCAAGCATGACCTAAAAACAAACCAAAAAATCAGTCACAGAAGCTACTGGTGTTCCCTTAGCCCAATAATGAATCTACAGGGGCTGGAATGATAGTACAGAAAGTAGGGAATTTGCCTTTCATATAGCGGACCCAGGCTTGATTCCTGGCACCCTGTATGGTCCCCCATACAGGGTGAATTTATTAGAGTTAACTAGCAAAAAGTACTAGCAGAGGAAATAAATCTCCCTTTTATCTTTGACCTTAAGGGCCCAGTTCAGCAAGAGGTCTAATATCGAGAAGTTTCTAAGTTTCTTACGTTTCTTTTTTCTTTTTTTTTTCTTTTTGGGTCACACCTGGCAATGCACAGGGGTTACTCCTGGCTCTCACTCAGGAATTACTCCTGGCGGTGCTCAGGGGACCATATGGGACGCTGGGAATCGAACCCGGGTCGGCCGCGTGCAAGGCAAACGCCCTACCTGCTGTGCTTCCAGCCCTGAAGTTTCTAAGTTTCTAAGATGGCCCCCCACTCCCCACCAGGAATGATCCCTAAGTACAGAGCTTGAGGGATGTCCTGAGCATCACCAGGTGTGGTCTCAAAACAAAGGCAGCATGAGTGTGTGCGCGCCCACACACACACACACACACACACACACACCTCTTACACACACACACACACTAAATTTACAGGAAATTCTGGAACTTAACAAAATCCTTTGAGTTTCCTCCAGGTATGACTTCATTGGGGAATATCTTCTCTGTGGCCAAGTCAATCTACAAAATGTGTGACGAGATGAAATACGGCCAGAAACAGTGCAAGCGCCTGGCGCACCGGGTCAGGGGCCTGCTGGAGCCGCTGCAGAAGCTGCAGGCCCAGGGAGAGGTGTGCCTGGCCCCCGATGTAGTGGCCGCCCTCGACGGCTTCCATGCTGTCCTTGAGGAAGCAAAGCAGCAGGTGGAAAAGTTCAGCAAGAGGTCTAACATCGAGAAGTTTATAAGAGCAAACCAAAACAAAATCCTCTTCGGAGATGTGAATACGAGTCTGAGCCACGCCTGGGAGCAGCTGTCCTTCACGCTCCAGACGCATCAGCTCCTGCTGCTGACCGGCACTAGCCACAGGACCTCTTGGCCAGAGGAAGACCAGCAGGACGCAGAGGACGACAGTCGAGCCATTGAGGAGGGTAAGTGTGGACGGGCACCTTTCGGTCTCTCCTGGATTTGCCAGAGCAGCAGGAGGGAAGAAAGCGTTGAGCGGGTGTCTTTATGTGACCTGGGCCGGGCATGGGGAGAGGAGGTGAAGGTTAGGGAGGCCATTGGAGGCCTGGGGAATTTGACTGAGCCTCTCTTTGCCTCTCCGTTCTCATTCATGGGTCTCAGGAACTCTAGAAGCAAATTCCTTTAAGTCTTATTTTTCTTCCAGGGCCCTTCTGTTAAGATTGTCAATTATGGGGCTGGAGCAATAGCACAGCAGATAAGGCATTTGCCTTGCACGCAGCCGACCTAGGTTCAATTCCCAGCATCCCATATGGTCCCCCGAGCACCGCCAAGAGTAATTCCTGAGTGTATGAACCAGGAGTAACTCCTGTGCATCGCCGGGTGTGAACCAAAAAGAAAAAAAAAAAGATTGTCAATTACTAAGGAGAAAGAATTCATTAGAGTTTTTTTTTTTTTTTTTTTGCTTTTTGGGTCACACCCAGTGATGCACAGGAGTTACTCCTGGTTCATACACTCAGGAAATTACTCCTGGCCATGCTTGGGGGACCATATGGGATGCTGGGAATCGAACCCTGGTCAGGCCACGTGCAAGGCAAACGCCTTACCCGTTGTGCTATCACTCCAGCCCCAGAATTCATTAGTTAACTAGCAAAAAGTACCAGCAGGGGATGTAAATCTCCCTTTTATCTTTGACCTTAAGGGCCCATTTCCAGATGTAGTCATTCTCTTTTTTTCTGGGTGGGGTGGGGCAGAATCTGGGCTGTACCTTGAAATGCCCAGGGGTCACTCCTGGCACTGCTGGAGGAGGGTGACCACATGCAGTGCTGGGCATCTTACGGGAGTCAGCCACGTGCAAGGCAAATGGCTTCAAACTGGGCATTCTCTCCAACCCAGATGTGATCTCTTACCAGTGTGTTGAGTGACCTCCGGGGAGATTTAAGTAATTACATCTGTTGTTTCACAATAGTATACTAAAAACTACAGTTTCGTTTCCTGCTTTTCTCACCCACTGATCTTAAATATTCTCCCATAAAAATATCCATAAACCTCTCCTGTATTATGGGATCTTCATGAGCCAGATAAATGACCAGCGTCACTATCACTGTCACTGTCATTGTCCTCCCATTGTTCATCGATTTGCTTGCGCGGGCCCAGTAACATCTCCATTTTTTAGACTTGTTGTTACTGTGTTTGGCATATCGAATTCGTCACGGAGAGCTTGCCAGGCTTTGCTGTGCGGGCGAGATACTCTCAGTAGCTTGCCGGGCTCTCCGAGAGGGGCGGAGGAATCGAACCCTTCTCAATCGGGCGTATATAGTACTTTTCCCCCCTGGTTTTGGGGTCACACCTAGCAGTTGTCAGGGCTTATTCCTGACTCTACGCTCAGGGATCACTCCTGGAAGTAATTTTGAGACCATTTGTGGTGTTTGTGATTGAGCTCGGGACAGCTGTGTGCAGGACAAGTGCCTTGTCCCCTGTGCTAGCACTCTGGCCCTAAATGTGTATTTACGATCATTCTTTTTCTCCTATTTTCGTAGTGTCAGGCATCAAGCCCGTGCTTTTTATTTGAGCCCCACCTGGCCCCTCAATTTCTAAACATGTTTATGAGTGTATGGATCCGGGTATATTAGACTCTGCTGTGAACTGAGCAACAGTGGGGGGGGGGGGGTGCTGGAGAGAGAGCACAGGATTAAGGTTCTTGTCTTGTGTTTCGTGGGGGGGCCCCCAACACTGCACCACCAGGGGTCACCCCAGAGCACAGAGCCAGGGTTAGCTGGAGCCTCTTTGGCAGTGCCTCCGAACAAAAATAAAATCAAGGGGCTGGAGCAATAGCACAGCGGGTAGGGTGTTTGCCTTGCACACGGCCGACCCGGGTTCAATTCCCAGCATCCCATATGGTCCCCTGAGCACCGTCAGGGGTAATTCCTGAGCACAGAGCCAGGAGTAACCCCTGTGCATTGCTGGGTGTGACCCAAAAAGCAAAAAAAAAATAAATAAAATAGATAAATAAATAAAACAGATAAATAAATAAAATCAAGGGTCTGGAGAGATAGTGCAGCTGTAAGGCGCTGGCCTTGCATGTGCCTACCGAGTTTGCTCCGCCGCACCCCGTATGGTCCCCTGAATCCCACCCGGAGTGATCTCTGAGAGGAGAGCCAGGACTAGGCCCCTGGGACAGCCAGGTATGGCTTAAAATTTAAAATAAATAATACATACAACAGACTGGGCTGGAGAAATGTCTTGGGTGACTGGACTGGCCCCTGGTTTGATCTCAACCTCCCAGGAGCCCACCTCCACGCTCTGAGTACCACTGTCGCCCCAAATGCCAAAAGAACCATAGAAAACTCAAATCTGGGCAAATCTGGGCTGAACCCAGGACACTCACCAAGGGAGCGAGTTTCCTTCCAGGAAGTTTCATTTCTTGGCACCTTGATAGGGACTTGAACCTCCTTGACATTTCTTCTCTCTCTCTCTCTCTCTCTCTCTCTCTCTCTCTCTCTTGCTCTCACTCTCTTGCTCTCTTGCTCTCTCTGCTCTCTCTTTTTCTTTTTCTTTCCAGATATGCTTTAGATAGTGCCATGTCAAAAATAATGGGCTTCATTGTCCCATTTTTCTCTCATTCAATTTGAATTTTATTTTTTGGTCTTTGCCAAACCCCAGCCCCCAGCTCTGTGCTGGAGGGTTCTCCCAGAAGCCCAGGAGATCATGAGGTATGGGGGATCAATTTGGGCTCCGACATGCAAAACAAGTGCTCCAGCTCTCTGAGCCCTCACTCCAGCCTCTTACTCATTTCTTTTTCTGTTTAAGTTTTAGCCACTGTGGTTTACAATACTGATAATGGCAGGGCTCCGTGCATAAAACATTTCCCCGCCTCCTCGAGGGTCTGCTTCCCTCTGCATTGTCCCAGTACTTCCTACTGAAGGCAAGTTCTCAATTTCTGCAGCCTTTGGGCATGTGTTTCTTTGTATCCCACCTATGAGAAAGCTCATTCTCTGTCTCTCTCCTTCTGACTGACTTCACTCAGTATGATACTCTCCACATCCATCACTGTCACTGTCACTGTCCTCCTGTTGTTCATCGATTTGCTCGAACAGGCCCAGTAACTTCTCCATTGGAGACTTAGTTGTTACTGTGTTTGGCATATCGAACATCCATGAGGGAGCAAATTGCATGATTTCAGCTTTTCTCGAAGCCGAGTAGCATTTCAGCGTGTATATGCACCACAGTTTCTTTATCCAGTCATCTGTTCTTGGGTTGTTTCCAGATTTATTTATTGACTTTGGGGGCCACACCCGGCGATGCTCAGGCTTACGCTTGGTTCTCCACCAAGGAATTATTCCTTGCTGTCCTCGGGAGACCATATATATATATTTTAAATTTTTATTAGTGAAACACCATGAGGTACAGTTGTAGACTTACAAATTTTTGTGCTTGGGTTTCAGTTATACAATGATTGAGTACCCATCCCTCCACCAGTGCCCATTCTCCACCTCCAATGCTCCCAGTATCCCTCCCACCCCCGATCCTCCCCATCCCACCCCACCCCTGTGGCAGGGCATTCCCTTTTGTTCTCTCTCTCCTTTTGGTTGCTGTGGTTTGCAAAAGAGGCCTGAGTGGCAATCATGTTCGGTCTATAGTCTACTTTCAGCATGCATCTCCCATCCTGGACGGATCTTCCCAACACCCTTTATTTGGTGCTCCCTTCTCTATCTGAGCTGCCTTTTCCCCTAGCGTGTGCGGCGGCCTCCAAGCCATGGAGTAAACGTCCTGGTACTTATCTTGGATATTCTTGGGTGTTAGTCTCCTATTTTGTTACTTTTTGTTCAGGGGGACCATATTTGATGCTGGGGATCTAACCCAAGTCAGCCGTATGCTAGACAAGCACCGTAATCACTGTACTATTGCTCTGGCCTCCTATTTCTAGATTTAAATCATTGTAGATCCTGCTGCAGTGAACATAAGAAGTACAAATATCTTTTCTGAATGGTTTTTGAACCCTTGGGGTAGATGCCAGGAAGTGGAATTGCTGGGTCCTATGGAAGCTCAATTCCTAGTGTTTTAAGAAATGTGCACATTGAACTGGAGTGATAGGACAGTAGAGAGGGCACTTGCCTTGCATGCGACTGGCCTGGGTTCACACCCGGGCATCCCATATGGTCCCCAGAGCACCACCAGGAGTAATTCCAGAGTGCAGAGCCAGGAGTGACCCCTGAACATTGCCGAGTTTAACAGTCCCCCTCCAAAGAAAAGAAAAGAAATGTTTGCGTTATTTTCTAAAGAGGTTGGTACCAGTTTCCATTCCCACCAGCAGTGAATGAGGGTCCCTGTTCCTCCACATCCATGCTGACACTGGTTGATGTTGTTCTTTGTGATGTGAGCCAGGGGCACTGGCATGAGACGGTATCTTCCTTGCTTTGATTTGATGATGATAAGCGAGGCCGACATTTTTTTCCCAGTCCTATTTCAGGGAACTGCTATTGTGCTAGAAGGAAACAGCTGAAAATTCGTGAGCAGTGCTGCAGATGGACGTCCTCTCCTGTCTTTTCTTTTCCTGCATTTCGGTTTTTGACTATTTGCTGCTCTTTTTCTGCAGAAAGCAAATCGGGAGAAGCAGCCTTGACGGAACTTGGAAAAGCCCTGAAGATAGCCTTGCAAAACTTGGAGGGTGAGTTATCTGGTGCCCAGCCGACCTGACTGCCGCAGCCTCTCCCAGGCTTCTTCCGGAAATCGTCTCCCCCAGTTCCTTGTCTGCCTTTTGGGCTGGGCCAGAAGTAGCCAGGGGGTGATATGCGCTGATGGCAAGGAGTAGCTTTTGTCTGAACCTATTCTGGAGCCCATCAATCTGTTGAAATGTCCCCAGGGTAGCGTTATTCAACCTTTTTCCACCTGACTGGCTCCTGCCCTGCATCTGGTCCTTAGATTGGCACCACTAAGCATCGGGATTTTTAGGCCTTCCTGCACCTACAGGCTGGCACCACACCATGGACCTCGCTGCTCGAGACAGCATTTCGCATCGAACTGTAGATGTTGCTTTCGCTCCTGTACATCAGGGAGTATCTGCATACTCCAGATCCCGGCAGTGTGGAGGAGGGAAGGGGTCGAAAATAGACTGCTAGGAATCTGGTCACAGGCCACCTCCCTTTTTTGGGGGGTGGGGGGTGGGGTTGAGCTTTGGGGCCACACCCAGTGATGCTCAAGAGTTATTCCTGGCTCTGTACTTAGGAATTACTCTGTGCTCAGGGAACCACGTGGGATGCTGGGGATCGAACCTGGGTTGGCCGCGTGCAGGGCAAACGCCCTCCCTGCTGTGCTACCACTCTGGCCCAGCCACCTCCCTTTTTGGATGTCTCTCCTCCCCCCATTTTTGTTCTGAGACACAGCAGCTTACTCCTGCAGTGACCTACTAAAAAGCAACAAGAAAGACATCCTGTTTTTGAAAAATATATACATTCTTTTGTCTCTTCTTTGCTCTTTCATCTCTTTTCTTTGTTTTTCTTGCCCCCTTTTTATTCAACTGAATAATTGGAACCATAATAGGAGGGTAGCCTTTCCATCTTTTCCATCTCTTTGAAAATGTTCTTTTTAGGGACTGGAGCGATAGCACGGTGGATAGAGCATTTGCCTTGCACGCGGTCAACTTGGGTTCGATTCCCAGCATCCATCCCAGATGGTCCCCCAACGCTGCCAGGAGTAATTCCCGAGTGCAGAGCCAGGAGTAACTCCTGTGCACTGCTAGGTGTGATGCAAAAAGAAAGAGAGAAAGAAACTATTCTTTTTTTTTTTTTTTTGCTTTTTGGGTCACACCTGGCGATGCTCAGGGGTTACCTCCTGGCTTTGCACTCAGAAATCACTCCTGGCAGTGCTCAGGGGACCATATGGGATGCTGGGAATCGAACCCGGGTCGGCTGCGTGCAAGGCAAACGCCTTACCCACTGTGCTATCACTCCAGCCCCTATTCTTTTTTTCATGTTCCCCTCCCCTTTGATATTTATTATATAATTTATGAAGACAAACTTCATAGATGCAAGGCGAGCCCCCCCTCCCCCATCCTGGGCAGTCTGGGGAAAGACTAGCTCTGCACATAGCCTCAGAGTCAGTGAACTTGAGCTGTGGAACTAACCAGTAGATGGGAGATGACAGGATAAAATGTGGTGCACAGTTCAGAGTCTGTGGCAGCAGGAGTGGGGAGAACAAAAAGATGAGTGGAAGTTGGAGAGGCCGCAAGTTAGAAGGAGGGAAATGAAGCGCCTGACGTGTGTGTGTGTGTGTGTGTGTGTGTGTGTGTGTGTGTGTGTGTGTTTGGGGGGAGGGCATTCCTGGAGATACTCAGGGCTTACTCCTGGCTCTGCACTTAGAATCACTCCTTGACAGTGCTTTGGGGGCTGGCGGGGGTTGGGGGGGAATATGCCTGGGATTGAACCTGAATTGGCTATTGGCCGTTTTCGGGGCAAGAGCCCTACCCACTGTACTATCTCTCCAGCCCCAATGCCTGACTACTTTCCTATGAAGCATCTGTGTCTCCGCTGGTCACTCTGAGGCTCTGAAGCCCTCGCTGGCCCTCTGAAGCTTTGGGCCAGCCTTGAGGCTTCCCTTGGCTGTGTGATCAGAGTCTGTGCTCCTGGTCCCGTTCCTCCGCTCATATGCTGTTGTCTCCTTCTCTCCTGGGCTGAGTTCAGTCATACAGAAATCTAGGAGGGCGCCCCCACAAGAACCAATCAAGGAGATTAAGAAGGAGGAGCTTACCGGACGAGAATGGGTCCTGCTAAGGGAAGATGAATCCAGCAAAATTTATCAAGGAGAATACTATAACTCTCCTGTGGCCATAAAGGTATTCAAGTCCCAAGCGGAAAGTGTTGAGTAAGTATATTTATAGAAATCTCTCACATATTACTTTGTATCGCTTAATTTCTTACCTGTAATAGAGAAAGGGAAAATAATAGAGAGAAATAAAACCTTCATTTAGATCGGGAACTCATTAACCTGTTTGGTTAAATGAGTCCAGACTTAAAGCAAAGCATGTCTTCCAGTGACAGAGAAGCCTGGTATAGAGATTAAGGCTCTAGCCTAGGGGCTAGATAAGTAGTTCGATAGGAAGGGTGATTGCCTTGCATGCAGCTGACGAATTTGATCCCTGGCACCCCATTTGGTCCCCTAAGCACCAGCAGGAGTGACTGCTGCAGGGCCATAGTAACCCTGAGCACTGCCAGGTGTGACCCTAAAGCCAACAACAAAGGAAAAACCACCTCTGTCTCTTTCAGCCTCTAGTCTAAAGACTTTCTTCTTTGTTGAGGTTTTTAGATACTTTTGAAAAGTACTTTTCGGTCCTGTTTGTCAGTTTCCCATCCTGTCTAGATAACACTGTGCTTGGCTAAGCTGTATTTATTATCTTGTGGGAGTACACTGCGGCTTTCACCAAGGCCAGGAAAACACAGTCTGGGTTCTGAAATGTATTTGTTGTTAGCATGTGGAAGTGCGCCCAAATGTCACAAAGTCTGTGGCCAACTTTTCTTGAGAACTTTCAGGTTTTTCTTTTGTTGGAGAGTATCTTTGGGGTCGCACCCAGAGGTGTTTAGGGGATCTTGCAGTCTTGGGGATTGAACCCAGGTCAGTCACAATACCATGCAGAGCAAATGCCTTCACCCCAATACTATCCAGTCCCTTTATACACCCATTTTCCCCAGCTCTATGAAACAGTACCCGCAGCAGCCCTTTCCTTCTGACTGCTGCTGTCTGGTTGGAGTCTATACTTTACCCAGGCATCTAGGGGTGGAACCCAATCCATTTCTTTTTTTGGCTTTTTGGGTCATACCAGGCCATGCTCAGAGGTACCTCCTGGCTCTTCACTCAGGAATTACTCCTGGCGGTTCTAGGGGGATGTTCTGGGGTGCTGGGGATCAAACCTGAGTCCTCGTATGCAAGGCAAACGCACTACACGCTGCATTATGGCTCCTCCCTGGACCCAGTGCATTTCCATCTTTGGCCTAAAATAAAACCCCACAAGCATCACTAATGGGCTTCTGTGTGAATTTCTTTGAGCTGTATTCTTTGGAGTGGAAATGATGGATCAGATCTGGGGTCTGAAATTGACTCTGATATTGACCAGTATTACTAAATAACTTCAGAAAGGGCTGTAAACCCCCCGGAGAGTGGCAAGGCTTGCTTGATTCTTGACCAAGTGCCACCAACTAGTGACATCACCCAGCTTTCTAGTTTGTTTCAACCTTTTTGTTGTGGAAGCTGCATCCCCAGAGCTCAGAGATCTAACTAACCATAACTGAGGTATCACAGTCCAGAGCCTCAACACAAGCTAGCCCTCAACCCCCTTTTTGTGTTTGATTTTGGGATGTACCCGGTGGTGCTCAGGATTCCTCCTGGCTCTTCACTCAGAAATCATTCCAGGCAGTGCTCAGGGTACCATATTGGGTGCTGGGAATCGAACCTGGGTTGAATGTGTGCAAGGCAAGCACCCTACCTGCTACACGATTACTCTGGTCCCTCTCCCTTTACAGCATGGATTTGTTCTTCCTGCATTCTCACTTTACTCAGAAATACCAAGTGTCCAGTACTGGGAATTTCTCCTGTTTCATTTCTGCTACCGTGTATTCCCTGTTCACATCCTCTACTCTTTCATCCATCACAGTTGTGGTACCTTTTTTTTTTCTTTTTGGGTCACACCAAACAATGCTCGGGGGTTACTCCTGGCTCTGCACTTAGGAATTTCTCCTGACAGTGCTGGGGGACCATATGGAATGCCAGGGATTGAACCCAGGTTGGCCATGTGTAAGGCAAAATGCCCTCCCCATTGTACTATCACTCCGGCCCCAGCAATTCCTGTTTTTTTTTTTTTATCTCACTAGTTTGTGGAACATCCTTGTATAAAGTGGACATGAATCACTTACCATCTTTACTCTTGCCAAGGAGGAGATCAGAGAGATAGTTCGGTGGGTAAGGTGCTTGCCTTGCACGCAGCCAACCTGGGTTCAATCTCTTGTCTCCTTGTGTTGTTTCCTGAGTCCCGCCAAGAGTGATTCCTGTGCACAGATCCAGGAGTAAACCCTGAGCACTACCAGATGTGGCCCCGAAACCCAGGAAAACAACCTCTACAATTTAATTTTTTTATGTTTAGTCCTGAAAACCTCTTGAATTATTTGTAATACTAGGTAGAGCCTAACTTTTCTTGGGAGCTGGGGGTATTGAGGCAACCTCCCCAGATCTGGGGGCCACTTTTTAGTGATGGCCTTACGCAAAGGCCTGGCAGGTTGGTGCTGCTGAGAGCCTGCGGTGCTGGGAGCCACCAGGGTCACATGTGGTTGCACTTGGCATCCTGTGAACGTTCAAGCCTGAACTTAGGGCCTTTAGAATGCAAAGCATATACTGCATTCTTTTGAGCTGTCTCCATGGCATCTCTTCATCCACTGTAGGATAACATTGGTTTGTGCCTGCTCCTCTGCCACTAGGAGCTTAGGTTTATTGAGTAATACCCATCACAATGCTCCTGAAGCACTCCCATTTCCTCGGAACTCACCTTTTTTAAAAAAAACTTTATTTATTTATTTATTTATTTATTTTGAATACCCATCCCTCCACCAGTGCCTATTTCCCACCACCACGGATCCTAGTATCCCTCCCACTCCCCATCACCCCCATCCCCCCCATCCCCCCGCCTCTGTGGCAGGGCATTCTCCTCTGTTCTCTCTCTCCTTTTGGGTGTTGTGGTTTGCAAGAGAGTTAAGCCTGATTTTCAGGGAGAAACATTGGATGATTTACTTTCCATTGATCACTTTGTATATAAGGAGATGTCGCGTGGCTGCTTATGCAGCTGCATGGTTTGGAATAAATGTCCTGGTTCCCGCATGCCTGAGCTATGCTTGTAGAGGCTCATGGTCACCGGGGTTCCATCTGGAGAAGGCGGGATGCAGCACCTACCCCATCTGGGACTTCCTGGTGATCTTGGCTCTGTTTGAGACCTGGAGCATTCTCCGGGAGCTGTGGAGCCCCCCCAGCGGTTTTCTTCTTTGTTGCTGTGTGCTGTAAAGATGACGCTGGGGGGGCGGGTTGTGGGCGTGCCTTCCGGAATCAGAGGTTTCGGTACTCATCTTTAACTTCTCTGTGCTCTGCTTTCTCTATTGGTTAATCACTCATTTCCCCTAAGCACTCCCTGTGACTTGTAAAGCCAAATTCCTCAGAAATCTCTGAAATCTTGCTTTCCTCCTGCTATGTCCCGGGAAGGGAGTTTTGCTCGCACATTGACCAGACCAGGCGCGAGGCTGCAAATGCAAAGCCCCTTTATTGCTAGCTCGAGTTAGGGTCCAAGTCTCATCCAACGCAGTGGAGCCTAGACAAGGACCCCGACTCTGAATTCTGAGCAGCTTATATAGGGTTTGGTTACATAACAGCATTTTTTTCTAGGAACTGGCAGTATGTTTTCAATTCTGGTCCCTGTCAGGTCCTGTGACTTCAGGGACCAACATTATGTTTCCAATTCTTGGTCCCTGTTCATCCTGTGACTCCATTCGCTCGGCCCTCTCTGCTTGGCTGGGCACCACTGCCCATGTCCCCTATTCTGATAGGTTCTTGCCATGGTGTTGCTTACCTGTCCAGAATGATATTGTTCTTTGAGAAGTCGGGTCTTTCTGATGAGGGAACTGAAACTTAGGCCTGTTGAGTTTCGGTCTTAAAGTGGAGCCTGTCATGACTCCATTTCAGCCTCAGACTCCTTCCCTTATGTTCTTTGCATAGTTTATGGTTGTTGGACTTAGGACAGGAGAAACATACTCCTTGATGGTATTTGGCCCTTAAGTGGATCTCCTGATCTCCTAGAAGCACTTCCTGGAAGGAAGGGCCTTTACATATGTTGATTGTGCTGCCTCACCTGTGTGGTTGCTACCCCCAAGTATTGGAGGTTGTCAAGACCAAGGCTGAGAGACAGAGCGTCGAGAGACTAGCTTGGAATGGGGAGCTTAGTGAGACTGGAACAGGCATGTGGGGAGAATGGGATAAATGACAGCTGATCACCAACCAGCCTGCCTCCCATTTTACCCTCCTTTTATCCATCGCTGTCAGCCATCCGGAGTGGGAGTATGGCCTTAACCACCGAACACACGTGGAGAGAGAGCGCGCGCCACCTTTTTATTTTTTGATTACACAATCCACGCAGTGGGTATATAGAGCTTCGTTTGGATGTGCAGTGCATGTCTGAGAGTAAGTGGTCTCCATATCTGGCTTCTTTCACTTGGCATAGTTTTCAAGTTTGTTTATCTTTTGGCCACTTCCCGTGGTGCTAGAGGACCATGTGGTGCTGGGGGTCATTCATGTGGCTCTCACAGGCAAAGCTTGCACTCCAGCCCTGTGAATCCTCTCCATGAAAAACTTTATAAAAAAGAAAATCGAGTCTGCACCTGGTTGTGCCAGGGAGCCAAGTCAGGGTCTCATCAAGCGTTCGAGGTTCGTTGATGTTGTCTAATTGTCAGTACACGCTGCTGCTGCCCTTCGTGGCTATGCTCATCACAGTGCCAGAAGACCCCGACAACCCTTCATACCTCATACACAGACTCAGTCAGCCTAAATGTGCTTAATGTTCTCCCAGAGCCTGTACAGTCCTGAAACCCTAATATCCCCTTTTGTTCTTTTAGAATGGTGAAAAAGACTTTTAATAAGGAGATCAGAACTATGAAGAAATTTGATTCTCCCAATATCCTGCGTATCTTTGGGATTTTCATTGATGAGACAGGTAAGGAACTCAGGGGTGGGTCTCTCATCCTGCTTCTGCAGCAAAATGCGTTGTGTTTGTTTGTTTGTTTGGTTGGTTTGGGGGCCACACCCAGCAGTGCTCAGGGCCTACTCTTGGTTCTATGGTCTGAGAATCATTCCTGGGATGGGGGAATATAGGCGGTGCAGGATATTGAACCCAGGTCAGCCAGGTGCAGAGACAAGCATTTTACTTATCGCACTCATATTTTTATTTCTATATATTGTTCTAGGGGTCGCTCCTGGAGCAGTACTCAGGGTTATTCTGAGTACTTGACCTTTGTTTTTGTTTTTAGCTTGGGGGCAACTTCCGCTGGTACTCAGGCATCTGCTCATGGCTTGGTGCTCAGGGGACCTCTCAGTATCAGGAATTGAACCCAAGTCTCCCACCTTCCATGCTTGTGTAGATCCCGTTGTCCCGCCGTCCTTCCTGCCTTCCACATATGTCCAATAAGCCCTTTTGGCATCTTTAGGAATAAAACCCGACAGTTGACACTTCTCAGATTCCTAATGCTAACGTGGAATTGCCACATGGCGAATACCATGAGGAAGATAATTGCAAGTTTGAGGTTTGACCCATTCGGAGAGATCAGGGAGCAAATAGAGTGAAATGGGAGTGGAGAGTGGGGAACACGGGGGTCTGTGGGGGGAGGGCAGGAGGCTGGATGCTGACCAGGGCTGACCCTCTCCCATCAGGGACTGACCCACAATTCTCCATCGTCATGGAGTACTGCGAACTCGGCAGCCTCAGGGACCTGCTGGCTTCCAGGAAGGACCTGACGCTGGCTGAGCGCGTCATCCTCATGCTCGGCGCTGCCAGAGGCTTGAACAGGTACCTCCTGGGTGTGAGTGAGAAGGACCCCCAGAAGTATCTGAGAAACCCAGAGATTGCTAGAGAGTATTCCTGAGTGTGTCCCCTTCCATAAGTATTTAATGACTGTGAGTAATGAATTCCTTAGTTGTCAGCCCAGAGAGAGAGCCTTAGCCCAGAGAGCGGCAGCTTACAGACTCCATTGCTGAATTTTGTTGTTGCTGCCTTTGGGCCATATCAGGAGGCCTTTGGGACTACTTCTGGTTCTGTTCTTGGCGTCACTCCTGGCAGCGCTTGGGGGACATGTGTTCTGAGTGCAGAACGTGTTCAGCACTTTAAATTATGTCTCTGGCCCCTTCGGTGTTGAAATTTTATTTTGTATTAGGGCTGGAGCGATAGCACAGCGGGTAGGGCGTTCGCCTTACAAGCGGCCAACATGACCGACTCGAGTTCGATTCCTCCGCCCCTCTCAGAGAGCCCGGCAAGCTACCGAGAGTATTTGATATGCCAAACACAGTAACAACACCCACCAATACTCTGGGTTAACTCCTGGCTCTGCACTCACGACTTAATCCTGGCGGTGCTTGGGGGCCATATGGGATACTGGGGATGGAACCCAGGAACCTGCTTGCAAGGCTGTACCCTATGTTGAAGATAGTCCCCTACCCGCTGTACTGTCGCTCCAGCCCCTTGAGTGTTGAATCTAAACCTGGGCAGCCTGGGCAACTGAATAGGACTTACTCCTGAAGTCACCAGGCACAGCAAAGCAAAATGCAAAATGCCGAGTTATCTTGGAATTTCAGAAAAGCAAGGAATGATTGTTTAGTGTCTGTGCTGGATATTACCCGAGACACCTCAGGTTTCCTTTCTGTTTGGGCCCTTGGACCACACCTGGTGGTGCTGAGAACTTACTCCTACCTCTGTGCTTGGGAATCACTCCTGCCTGGGCCTAGGTACCAGATAGGGTTGGTCCAGGGTTGATCACATGCAAGGCAAGTGATCTTTGTCCTGTGTCTTTGGGACATATGACATCTGTCTTTAGTACATATGACATCTATGTCTTTAGTACATATGGCATATGTCTTTAGTACATATGACATCTTGTACTAAAATCCGAGTTCTGATAAGTGATGTTTTGTATTACTTTTGAACTTCTCCTGAGTCCTTGGGTGGCTGTCCTATCAGTGGTTCCTTCCCCACCCAAAGCTTGCACAGTAGGAGCCAGCTCCCTACCCCAGCAATAACTCCCCCCCTGCCCCCCCCCCCCCAGTGCCAGCAATCAAACATCAAACCCACGTCTCACAGGCCTGGGGCATTGTGCTGTACTGTGAGCTGCATCCCAGCCTTACAATAAAGAACTTTTTTTTTTTGCTTTTTGGGTCACACCTGGCAATGCACAGGCTTTACTCCTGACTCTGCATTCAGGAATTACTCCTGGAGGTGCTCAGGGGACTATATGGGATGCTGGGAATCAAACCCGGGTCGGCCGCATGCAAGGCAAATGCCCTACCCGCTGTGCTATCACTCCAGCCCCAATAAAGAACTTTTTAATGTATGTCCCATGCAATTTTGGGAACATGCATATACCTAAAAGAAATTCACCAATCATCCAAAATAAGATGCATCTTATTTGCATCTTACCCTCTATATTATTTGCAGATTCTAGCTGTTCTTAAGTGCGAGTTCTCTGATTCGTTTACCTCCCCGGTCCACAAGACCTTTTGTTCTTTGATTTCTACCATATGCAAAAGGCTGACCATTGTTTACTTCATAGTTTTTTTTGGTTTATTTATTTGCTTTTGGGGCATACCTTGCGGTACTCTGGTACTCTGGGCTTACTTGTGCCACTGTGCTTAAGGATCATTCCTGGAGGGGCTGAAGAACCATATGGGATGCTGGGGATCGAACCCAGATCAGTCCTTGTAACCAATGCCCTACTTTCAAATAGCCCAGATATGAGGGCTAACTAGGAAAGACAATGCAGAAGGCCTGTACTATTTCTAAAAACATTCTAGGAATAACCTAAATGGGAGCCCAGAGGTAGTACAGAGCTTCTTATTTGTTTGTTTTGGGGCCACACCTGGCTGTACTCAGAGGTTACTACAGGCTTTCTACTCAAGAATTACTCCTACCGGCTGGAGCACAGTGGGTAGGGCGTTTGCCTTGCACGCGGCCAACCCGGGTTTGGAGTAATTTCTGAGTGCAGAGCCAGGAGTATCCCTTGTGCATCGCCGAGTGTGACCCAAAAAGCAAAAAACAACAACAACAAGAAAAAACAGGTGGGCCACGTGCAAAGCCAGTGCTCTCCCTGCTAAGTTAGTACAGAGATTCTTAAGAATCGGTGTGCTGCCACTGAGACCCTGGTTCAAGTCCTGGCACCACATACAGGCCCAGAGTGCTGTCAGATTTGCCCTCTCCCCAAATAATGATTGGTGCCCAAGTCCATGGCCGATGATTTGCTTCCGGGAGAAGTGAACCCCAGGACGACTCGGTGATAACAACCTAAGGCAGGAGGTCACTTATTCCACAGCACAGGGAATCCGACCAAGCTGTGACCAAGCAGGAAATACGTCACGGGCAGTATTCAGGGGCAGCTTTGTGTTGCTGTAGCCTTGGAATCCCACTTCCCTGGTCTAGCCATGTGAGGCTGCCCTGGAGGAAGGCCTGACCACTCCTCCGGCCCAGCCAGGGTCACCCACTCCCTGCCTCTGCTCCCACAGGCTGCACCAGAGTGTCAAGCCCGAGCTCCACCAAAAAATCAGCAGCGCCAGCTTCCTGGTGGCAAAAGGCTTTCAGGTGAAGGTGAGAGGCCTCAGTTCCAATGGGGGACCCCTGCGGGCTTCACTGCCTTCCTCCCGGCTGGGGTCAGCTGCATGCAAGCATGTACCTTAACTTCCACCCACAAAATGCAGTTTTTTATTTCATTTTGGGCCCCACCTGTGATCAGGGCTTCCTCCTGACCTTGAGCCCAGGGATCACTCCTGGTGGGGCTCAGGGATCTGAGTGGTGCCAGGGATCAACCCCGGGTTGGCTGTGTTCAAGGTAAGTGCCCTACTCCATGTACTATTGCTCTGGCACCATCATGGTCTCACACTTTTAAGGTAGATACTTTTAACCATTGAACCATCTCCCCAGGCCCTCCCATTGCCCTGTTTTATTTTAATTTTTTATTTTATTATTTTTTTAAATTTTAAAATTTTTATTAGTGAGACACCATGAGGTACAGTTGTAGATTTACAAATTTTTGTGCTTGGGTTTCAATTATACAATGATCAAATACCCATCCCTCCACCAGTACCCATTTCCCACCACCACGGATCCCAGTATCCCTCCCACCCCCCATCCCCTCCATCCCACCCTGCCTCTGTGGCAGAGCATTCCCTTTTGTTCTCTCTCTCCTTTTGGGTATTGTAGTTTGCAAAAGACCATTGCCCTGTTTTACATTTTTTTCTTAATTTTTAAAAAAAAATTTTATTAGTGAGATATCATGAGGTACAGTTGTAGACTTACAAATTTTTGTGCTTGGGTTTCAATTATACAATGATCAAATACCCATCCCATTGCCCTGTCTTAGAGAGAAGAAACTTTTTGTGTTTTCTCTTTTGGTGTACGTAATGCCAGAAGAGACCCCTGGGCTGGAAACGCATCTCAAAGGTGAAATGCCATCCTTCAGAGTCACGTGCAGCTCCTAGCTCTGCCCTCTCCTCCCATCCACCCAAGATCCTGCTGCTTCTGTCTCTGTTTAGCTGGCAGGGTTTGAGTTGAGCAAAACACAGACTTCCATCAGACGAGAAACTAAAAGAAAGAGAGAGGAGGGAATCAATTCCTCAGTATACCGCTCACCTCAGAGACTGAAGAATGTCTATGATACATATGACATGGAAGCCGAAATATACAGGTAACTCTGTATTCTCAAATGAACTTGAACTGAGAAGATGGGGCAGTCCTAGCCAAGCATGATTTTTTTTTTTTTGCTTTTTGGGTCACACCTGGCGATGCACAGAGGTTACTCTTGGCTCTGCACTCAGCAGGTGCTCAGGGGACCATATGAGATGCTGGGAATCGAACCCGGGTCAGCCGCGTGCAAGGCAAATGCCCTACCCGCTGTGCTATTGCTCCAGCCCCCAAGCATGATTTTTTTTTTTTTTTTTGCTTTTTGGGTCACACCCGGCAATGCACAGGGGTTATTCCTGGCTCATGCACTCAGGAATTACTCCTGGCGGTGCTCGGGGGACCATATGGGATGCTGAGAATCAAACCCGGGTCAGCTGCGTGCAAGGCCCTACCCGCTGTGCTATCACTCCAGCCCCCCAAGCATGATTTTTGAGTTCCAGTTTTGTTGAGTTCCTGGAAATGAATAGAAGAATGTTTTCTTTTAGCTTTGGAATTGTCCTCTGGGAAATCGCTACCGGGAAGATCCCATTTGAAGGTAAGCAGTACCCAGTTCTGCGGTTGGGTCCAGTAGAGCACACCCACACACCTTCCTGTCCGGGGAGCTTTACACTCCCATGTGTGCATTGTGGGAGTGCTTAGTGGGCTCATTGGAAGCGCTTGTTTCCTTGAGACCCAAAGTCCCTAGTTCTTTTTTTTTAATTTGGGGGTGCGGGTGGGTTCGGGCCACATCTGGCAATGCTCAGGGGCTATTCCTGGCTTTTATGGGACAGTATGTTGTGCCAGGGATTTGAACCTGGGTTGTTGCGTTCAAGACAAGTTCCTGACTTCCTGTGCTATCTCTGGCCCATCAGCATTCAGACAGCTGTGCCATGTTTTGTTTAGGGGCTGCACCCAGAAGCGCTCAGGGGTCATTCCTTGTGATGCCCAGGGATCAACAGGGATGCAAGGCAAGCACCTTAGCCCTGTCCTCTCTCTCCAGCCCTAAATCTTCCTTTCTGTCGTCTTCATTCCAGGCTGCAATTCTCAGACTCTCTACCAACGGGTGGTTGAAAACCAGCACCAGGAACCATTGGGTGAAGACTGCCCTTTCAAGTTGCAGGAGATCATTAACAGGTGCCGGGCTTATGAACCCTCGGAGCGGCCGAAGGTTGAGGGTAGGCTTCTTTTTTGTGTGTGCGCGCGGGTTTTTCTTGTTTGTTTGGTTGGGAGCTACACCTGGCAGTACTTAGGGGTTACTCAAGGTTCCGCACTCAGGAATTACTCCTGGCAGTGCTCAGGGTACCATATGGAATGCCGGAGATCAAACTCAGGTCGAATGCATGCAAGGCAAGCATCTTACTGTACTATCACCAGCCCCAGGGGGTAGCTTTCCTTCTGATCCAGAGAGCACAGATAACATTGTAATTTTTTCCCACTTTTTGGGCCACACACGGCGATGCACAGGGATTCCTCCTGGCTCTGCACTCAGGAATTACTCCTGGTGGTGCTCAGGAGACCATATGGAATGCTGGGAATCGAACCCGGGTCGACTGCGTGCAAGGCAAATGCCCTATCCGCTGTGCTATCGCTCCAGCCCCCACATTGTAATTTGACATTAAGTTTTCCTTTGTGGTTTACGACCAGGGGTGATTTTTCTCTTTGGGGGACAGGGCAACAGCTAAAGACATTGTGGGTTGTCCTTCTCAGGAGGTGAAATGGGGTGGGGAGTGCTTCTGGCTTTTAGTAGATGGAATAGATGCTACCAAACTTTGAGAAATACACAGGGCAACCTCTTGCAGCAAAGAATTATTCCACCCAAACATCTGTGGTACAAGAATTTGGAAACCCTGGCCTCAGGATACTGCTTAGCTTGGAGTGGAGCTGATTACTCAACCTTAATGTTTTCTTCAGCCCCTCCCTATTCTCTTTCCTTCCTTTCTGCTCCCCTCAGAAGGAGAGGGGTACAGGTGTCTGGCCTCTGCATTCTCCCCTTTCTCTTCGTTTTCAGTATCCTTGGTATAGTTTGTTTTTCTCTCCCCAGATGTTTGGCTTCCCATGTTATCTCTGCTTTTCCAATTTCTTTGTTTTTTTTTTTTTATTTTTGGGTCACACCCGGCGATGCACAGGGGTTACTCCTGGCTCTGCAATCAGGAGTTACCCCTCAGGGGACCATATGGGATGCTGGGAATCGAACCTGGGTCAGCCGCGTGCAAGGGAAACGCCCTACCCGCTGTGCTATCTCTCCAGCCCCTTCCAATTTCTTACACAGTCTCTTGAGCACATTTTCCTTTCCTATTTTTTTTTTTGGGGGGGTGCTTTTTGGGTCACATCAGGCAGTGCTCAGGGGGTTATTATTTCTGGCTCTGCACTCAGGAATTACCCCTGGCGGTGCTCGGGGATGCCAGGGATTGAACCTGGGCCGACTACATGCAAGTCAAATGCCCTCCCTCAGTACTCTCACTCCAGCCCCTATTTTCTTATTCATGATCACAAACTCTCAGACTTTCCACAAAACACCACATAGAAGACTTGGTGGTTTACATAAAACAGCCCCACACTGGGGAACTGTTTCTACTCAAAGTTGCTACAGAATTCAAAAATGGACTAAAATGTCTTTACTGCAATATGTGATGCTGTAATGGAGTATGTGTAGTGCTTAGGGGCTATTCCTGGCTCTGTGCCTGGGTCCACATCTGATGATGCTCAGGGAACCATATAGAGTTATGGGATAGAAGCAGGGTGAGCAATAGGCAAAGAAAGTGCCTTGCCCCCTGTACAATGTCCTCGGTCCAATAGATGTGGCTTTTTTTTTTCAAAAATCATGTGAAAGTGTGAAAGAACATATTCTTGTTAAAGAACAGAATTTTGCCCCTGACTTAGAAACTATCTTTTCACTTCCTTTCCTTTCTCTCAAAGGTTAACCACTGCCCGAAATAGAATAGTAAACATTTGTCCATAGTTTTATAACCCAGGTGCAGTATATTATCTGGTTTCTTCTGTGTAATAACTTTGTATTTGAATGGTTTACTTTCGTCACTTGCTCAACATTATGATCTGTAGGAGTCCATGAGACAACCACGAACAGCCCTTATCCTTTCTGCTATGGTGAATAGTTTAATTCTCCCAGTACTTGTTCTTAGAGACCTTCACACATTCTTATGCTAATATCCTGGGCACCCAGGAGAGTGTCTTGGACAACAGGAGCTTGATGATGAGAGAGGAATAAAGGGGAAGGAATAAAGGGGACAGCAGTTTAGTCATTGAGACCATTTCTAAAGACGTCAGGATTTACTGATGCCTTTGGCAAGGTCTTCTCATGAAGCTCTGTAATAGACACCTAGGAGTTAATTTCATTCCTTCTCCTTCTGCTTCCTTTATCCCCATGCTGACTTTTTGGCATTAAGTACCAAAAGCATTGGTGGCAGAGAGATAGAACTTGTCAGGCACTTGACTTTCATGCTGCCAACACTGGTTAGATTACCAGCATGGCATATGGTCGCATGAGCACTGCCAGGAGTCACCCGAGCATGAACCAGGAGCAGCCCCTGAGCATCATCAGGTGTTACCCAACTCCCACGACCCCCATTCTCAATCAAAATCAGGGTCTGTTGGAATTCTTCCTGGCACAACTCCTTAACCATCTAGGCTGCTGGGATTGTGAGAAAAAGCTCTGAAGCCTGGCCTTGATGAGGTCTAGCTGGTGCTAGGGGACCAATTGACATTCCCCAATGATTAGTCTAGCTTGATGGCCTTGCAGTTGACAGCAGCCAGGGCTTGAGACAGGGGAGCCGACACACACTTGTGGTATCTGAAAACTTACTGTTCTGCTTCTGCATTAGCTCATAGAGACCCTGTGATATCTCATGACACTCCGTCCCATATAGCCCACGTAACCATAGATTTCACCTTTCTCTTCCCATTTCATGCTCCACACATAATGCATTCCTTTTGCCCCTGTGGAATCATTGTTATCCCCAAATAAACTTTGTCATATGACCATCAGTCTGTGGCCTGTGTGGATGGTTTCTCCCAGCCAACTCATTGTATGTGTATCTTTGTGCATTCAGCCCTAGATCACGTGATGGGCTCCATGTTCCCAGGTTTTCCAATAGCTGCCAGACAGCTTCAGTGGTCTAGGGTTTTTTTTTTTTTTTACTTTGGGTCACACCTGACGATGCTCAGGGGTTACTCCGGGCTCTGCATCCCAGAATCACTCCTGGCAGTGCTCAGGGGACCATATGGGATGCCGGGGATCGAACCCGGGTGTGCCATGTGCGAGGCAAATGCCCTTCCTGCTCTACTGTGGTTCTGGCCCCATGGTTTAGTTTTTTTTTTTTTATATTTAGAAGTACTGCTATTTATTCAGCCACTGATTAGGCTGATTGGGTTTAGGTTTTTTATGAAACTTTTTCTTGGACACGGGAAAGCGGAAGAGTAGACTCAGCTGTGCTTCCTGAAGAACATGCTTTCAGTGTGGATGAGAAGCTGACTACGGTTTTACATTGCACCTTCCTGTCTTTCAGACTTTCCTTTGTCTTCTTCCTTCCTCTTCCAGGCTCTTTACAAATGGGTACCCTTCTAGGATAAAAGAATTACTACTTGAGATTAATTCCTATTAGGATGAAAGATTACCAGTCCCAGAAATTATTTGTATTTTAGACCTAGGCATTGAGCACATGCTTCACAAGAGTAGGACCTTTGGTTCATTCCGTGCAAGGGGAAAAAAATCGGCCTAGTTAGAAGGGAACTTCTTATCACAATAGCATTAATGCACTTTTTTTTTTGGGGGGGGGTGTTGGTGGGAATCACACCAGGTGATGTTGAGGGGTTACTCCTGGATTTGCACTCAGAAATTACTCCTGGAGGTGCTCATGGAACATTATGGGATGCCAGGAATTAAACCCCAGTCAGCTGCGTGCAAGGCATATGTACTATCACTTGGGCCCCAGTGCACATTTTTTTTTCCTTTAGTTATCAGCCTGACCAGAGGGGATGCTGTTTTTGCACTACTGTATAGTGTAAAAAGTCCTGTGTTCCTAGCTTGACTCTCAGCTTGGATATTTTCTAACTTTCTGTTCATTCATTCCTTCACAGAAATCATTGAAATGCTGTCTTCCTTGGGCTGAAACTGAAACTGCGGAGTGGATGAGAAGCAGGAGGAGGCACAGCTCTCTCATAGTATTTGTGGGCACAAGAAGGCATTACTTTTATGTCGCAAACAGAACAATTTCTGGTTTACAAAATGTATTTTGCTTCTAGTGAAATTTCCAAATATATGCATTTGATAGTAGTAACTGAGATTGATGTTTTATAAAACCAAATATCTTTCTGAATCCAAACCTCTGGGATGTGCTGGGAACACCATGGAATGCTGGGTTTGTTGGAATCCAGGGTTCTTCATACAAAGCATTATATCCATTGAGCTATCTTCCAGGCCCTCACGTTTTGTTTTTATGAACCTCAGGTCATGGCAATCTTCAGCTTTCTTCTAGATCTAAAGCTTTAGAATTCACACAAGTTTTGACTCCATTTTGAATTCTTTTTTTCTATTTGGAACAGGGGGTGCATAATAATGTTTTCAAATTTGGGAGTCAACCCCATGCTCAGTATTTGCTCCTGGCTCTGGCTCAGGGATCACTCATAGCAGGGCTTAGGAACCGTATGGGGTGCTGGGGATGGAACCTGGGTTGGCAACATGCAAGGCTGTGCCCTATCCACTGTATTCTCTCTCCAGCGCCTACCTTTAAATATTTTTCTTCTTGCTCCTGCACTCTCCGAATGCTATAAACCACACACACACACACACACCCATGTCTACTCTGGTCTTGAGGAGCTGCTTGGGCTTATGCCAGGAATGAGCTGGCATAAGAGCAAGCTTAACTCCAACATCTCAAGGCCAGCAGGTCCTTCTCCCACAATGAGCTGATTCTGCTTAAGACTGGGTTGTCCCGGGAGGGGAGTTTCGCTGATACATTGACCAGACCAGATGCGAGGATGCAAATGCAAGACCCCTTTATTGCTAGCTCGAGCTAGGGTCCAAAGTCTCATCCAACACTGTGGAGTCTTGACATGGACCCGGCTCCGAATTCTGAACAGTTTACATAGGGTTTGGTTGCATAACAGCATTTTTCTAGGAACCGGCACTATGTTTCCAGTTCTGGTCCCTGTCCAGTCCTGTGACTTAAGGAACCAGCATTATGTTTCCAGTTCTTGGTCCCCGCCCAGTCCCGTGACTTCATTCCCTAGGCCCTGTCTGTTTGGCTGGGTGCCACTGCCCCCTAATCCGATAGGCCGTTGCCACAGGGCGGTTTATCTGCCCAGGATGATACTGTTTTCTGATAAGTCCGGACTTCCTGATAGGGGAAACTAAAATTTAGGCCTGCTGAGTTTTGTGGAGCCTGTCATGGCTCCACTTCAGCCTCACAGAGACCTTTGACTTGCAGCCAGAGCTGCTGGAAAAGATGTGGCGGGTGAGCACGAAGCAGAGAACTGGATGAAACTGAGAAAGCCCCACCATTTTATGCACGTGTACCACCACTGACAAGTGGAACTAACCACTCAGCTGCCTGAGGCATCTTGCAGCGCCGTTGCAGGGTATGCAGGGACAGTGGCCTGTGTGGGTGAAGAGGCAGATCAGGTTCACTAGAGCACCCCAAACCTATAAATATACCCGCTCTTTTCTAAAGTCGTTTATTTCCTCTGACTCTCTCCTCCTTGGATTCCAATTACATAATTATTGACTTTTTATATCTCCTTACCCATATCACTTGAGGGCTTGCTCTTTGTTTTAACTTTGGGATCACGCCTGACTGCACTCAGGAACCACTCCTAGAAGTGCTCAGGGGACAGGATGAGAAGCCGAAGATCAAAACCCAGGTAGGCAAGCGCCCTACCCACAGTACTATCACTCTGACCCCATACCCTTTTAATTTTTTTTCAACCCTTTACCGCCACTGCCCTTCTGTGTGCACACCCTAATTCTGAGGGTGATTTTGTTTTCTTTCTGGGTCACATTCAGAGATGCTCAGGGGTTACTCCTGGCTCTGCACTCAGGAATTTCTCCTGGTGGTGCCTGGGGGAACCATATGGGACGCTGGGGATGGAACCCTGGTTGGCTGCGTACAAGGCCTTACCCACTGTACTATCGCTCTGGACCCTGAGAGTGATTTTTTTAAAAGTTACTATATAGCTATAGTTTTTTCACTAAAGAGCAAGGCAACTGCGCTAGGCTGGGCTACGTCCTTGTTCCAATTTCCATAGCGTCATGCTTTCAAAATGATCTGCTAGGAGTTGGGCGAAGGGTCCAGCGGGCTGGAGCACGTGCCGCGGTCCTTAGTTTGACGCCCCGCACCGTCCATCTCACCCTACTGGGAGCAGATTCGAGCACCGCCAGGTGTGGCTGGAGAAAGGTTAAAAAACAAAGCAAAACAAAACAAAAAACCAGAAACCAAAGATCAGGTAAGCTTTTTGATATAAGGTCGTCCCGCCATTAAGTTCAAATTGCAAAGATTTCTCCTTCCGCAATTCTCTCGGAGAGGCGGGGCGGAGATGACTGACGGAGATTTCGACCAATTACAAAAGGCCTCCTAGCCCGTGGTGCTGCCCAGTCAGTTTACGAAGATCAACCAATGAAAGTGCTGTTGCTGGAGGTAGTTGGGACTCAAGGCAGAAGAAGAAGAGCTATTGGTCACTGGTGGAAACTGTTATCCAATAGGAGCAGCCCGCGCCGGAGACTCGTGCGCGCTCCTAGAGTCGCTCCGGAAGTGGCGGTTGAGTCGGTGCGAGATCTGCGGGAGAAACGGTCGCGCTCCGGCGGGCTCGTGAGGCGAACCGCGTCTTTCCCGCGTTGGGTGAGGAGGACGCCCGCTGCTCCTCGGTTCTTAGCCACTCTGTCTCTGGGGCAACTTGTCGGGTTTGAATTCTACACCCCGCGGGGGGCCTAACGGACGCCGCCTGAGGTGGGCGGCAGAACGCAGCGCTGTGGGGGAGGTTCAGCGGCACTTCGGGAAGCCCCCGGGCCCGGCGGCTCCGCGCTCGAACTCGGGGTGTTCTGTGTAGGAGCGGAGGTGGAAGTGGCCGCGCGGGGGTCGGTCTGCACCCCCTCTTACCCGGAGCGGACGCTCGGCGTCTGCACATACGGCGGAGCGTCCGCGACTCGCCTCCACCATTTGCACGTTAACGTTGGGACTTAATAAGGATCGTTTCGTTTTGTTTGGGCCTCCCGGGAACTCGGTTATCGCAGTATTATTTTTTCGTCAGGTCCGTGGGGCGGGTGAAAAAAGTCGGTCGGACTGAGGCGAGGAGCCAGCCGCCTGAGGTGCCGCGGGGGATGGGGTGGGGGAGGGTCGGAGCTGGGGTCGGGGGGCGGGGCGCGCCCGCCGCCTGCCCTCGGTGCCAGACTTCATGGGGGTGGGGGGCGAAGTGAAACGGGCGCCTGAGGAGGCGGTGCCGCCGCGGGGCTGAGGGGGCGCCCTGCGGGGGAGCCCGAGGGCCGGGGTGGATCCGCCGCCGCCCCGGGACTCCGCCCAACTCTGCGGGGCGGAAGCTGCTGCGGCGCGTGCGGGTTGCGGGCTTGGCGACGTGGGGGGCGGTCCCGGCCGTGCCGGGGAGGGATTCAGCGCTCGGTTATCCGGGCCTGTTGGAGTCGCGGCTGGCCTTGCGCGCGGGGGAGACGTTTCGCTCCGCCCCCCTGACGGTGCTCAGGCGCGGGGTTGGGTGGGCTAGGTCGGGAGCAAACGCGGAGCTGCGCGGGCCAGCACGGACGTTTTGGTTCTAGGGCCTTTCAGGCCTCGAGCAGCCAGTGATGGAACTCCTAGAGGTCTTGGAAGCTCACCAACTAAATCTAGCAAAAATTTTTTTTTTTGGCTTTTTGGCTTACACCCGGCAATGCACAGGAGTTACTCCTGGCTCTGCAATCAGGAATCACTCCTGGCGGTGCTGGGGGACTCTGTGGGATGTTGGGAATCGAACCTGGGCCCGCGTGCAGGGCAAACACCCTACCCGCTGTGCTATGGCTCCAGCCCTTAAATCTATCAAATCTTGACCAGAACCTTTTGATAGTTCTTTCGTTTTTAATTTTGATTTTTGGCTTTTTTTTTTCAGGGGGGCACACTCGGCTGTGCTTGGGGATCAGTCACTCCTGGTGGTGCTCAGGGGAACTGTGTATGCAGTGCAAGCACTTCATACCGTCTATGTTATCACCAGTTTGAATTGAAAAATTTTTTTTTTTAAATTGAATTTTCCTTTTGGAGGGGCATACCCAGCGATGTTCCTGGGTTACTCCTGCGTTTGCAGTCATACTCCTGACAGTGCTCAAGGCACCATATGGGATGCTGAAGATCTAATCCAGAGCAGCCTCTTGTAAGGCAAACATCCACTGTACTATTGCTCTGGCCCCTGAATATGAATTGCTTAATAAAGCTTTTTTTTTTAATTGGGTATTCTCCATTGAGTTAAAAATTAGTTAAGGGGCTGGAAAGAAACTAAAGCTGGTAGGATACTTAACTGGCAAACCTGGTTCGATCCCAGGCACCCCCATATGCCTCTGCATTTCAGGAGTAATAAGCACTGGCTCAGTGTGCATCAAACCAAAAAGAGTAAAATTGGTTACCCTTTGTTTGGAAGATGTTTACAAAAAATTCAAGTTACAACAAGCTTACTTTTAACTTTTTTACACCGTGGAAAATTGAGTGTTCAGTTTTTCTCACTGTATTGTAAGTTTGAAAAAGTTTTACTTAACAGCAAAGTAATGTAGGAGTACTGCTATTTATTTAGGCACTGATTAGCTGATTGAATTGGGCATGAACTCCACAGGCTTCTCAGCTTTAATAATAGTGGTTTTTGTTTTTTGAAGAACACCCTGCGGTGCTCAGAGCTTACCCCTAGAGTGCTGGAAGGACCATATTAGGTGCAGGGATTGAACTTGTGTTGGCAGTATGCAAGGCAAGTGCGCTACCCTGTGTATGATCCAGCCTCAGATCAAGATCTGAATCACTTCTGAACAGTAAAATTTTATCAGCTTGTGTGACCTTATTTTTCTGTTGTATTAATACTTTTGAACAGCTTAATGCTTGCTCAGTGATGGCTGACGAAGCAATGGAGTATGATGCTCAGGTGCCCCCAGATCCTCCTGCTGTAGAGCAGCCAGCTCCTGCAGAAGTGGCCAGCAGCCAGGAACAACCAGCCGTGCCTCCACCTGCTCCTGCAGAAGTAGTTAGTGTTCTGGAAGATCCACCCCAAATGCAGCTTACCATTGGAGATCTGGTCAATGATGCGCTCCAATCCACTCCTGATGAACTTATCGGCCCGGATGGGACTCTGCCTTATCCACAGGTTGACCTTGACCTGACTCGAGAAAACCCTTTGGGAAATCTCAATATAGATAGCAACGATCCACGTGCTTCGGGACCAGTGTATGTTCGAGGGGTTCATTCTGGCCGTATTCTCCGTGTGTCTTCATTGGAGTCCGTGAACAGCTTCATCAGTGGGCTGCAGAGACTTCATGGCATGCTGGAATTCCTGAGACCTGCATCTTCAGACAATAATGTGGGACCAGTGAGAGCGAGGAGACGGAGAGGGTCTGCTTCACGAAGGACAAGAACTGGAGGGTCTCAAAGGACAGATGCTGCCAGGTAAATAAGGTGTATAAATTGCAGGAATAGTACCAGACTGGAAGTTACAAACCTTAGTCTCTGGTTATACAATGCTTTGCTTTCAGGATTGGTGCGATTTTTGACAAGTTGGGTAACTTCTGTGTAGCTGTCATCATGAGTTAGATAGAAATAAAAATGTTTGCCTTGGAGCTGGAGCGATAGCATAGTGGGTAGGGCATTTGTCTTGCACACTGCCAACCCAGGTTCGATTCCCAGCACCCCATATGGTCCCCGAGTACCGCCAGGAGTAATTCCCGAGTGCAGAGCCAGGAGTAACCCCTGTGCATTGCCATGTGTGACCCCCCGCCCCCCCCCCCCCCAAAAAAAAAGTTTGCCTTCACAAAGTAATTTGTAGGGATAAAATAACTGATGGGTTTTGGGATCTAGTTGGAAAGTGATAATGACTTCTGCAAAGGCTAGTTTAGATAAATTTACATTTCAGACCAAAAGTACTTGTGACCAGGGAAACAGTAAAACAGGACAGTCTCCTGCATGCACATGACTAACCTGAGTTTGATCCTGGTACCTCATATGGTCCCTTGAGCACTACTAAATACGGGTCAACATTCCACCAGCATCACAAAAAAAAAAAAAACCTCAAAAAAATTTGTATATGCCTTGCACATATGAGGCCTGGCAGGATCCAATTCTACCAACATCTAAGTTTGTGCTTTGTTTTTCTTTGGTGCACAGGATTCTAAACAAAGAATACTTTAATTTCCAAGATTTTGTCATGCACCTAAAATTTCTGTTGTTTTATATTGCACTGTAAACTTACTAGTGCAATATACTTAGAAAGACAGGCTGAATTTAGAGAAACCTCGTGAAAAGTAGGTGTAATTTAGAACTTGTCTGACTTCAGTGGAAAGTAATATAGTGCACTCCAGAGAATGCATTCTACTCAAAATAAGTTTCCTTTTTAGGTGTAAATTGTTTCTGGAAGGGCTTTCTGTACTCAACAGAATTATTATGGAGAACAGTATTTTCTGTTTTATTTGAAACATTTTGTTAAAAGTTTAAAAATCTTGAGTTAAACCTCTTCTTTTTTTGTTGGGGTGGTTCTTTCTAGTTTGGGGGGCACACCGAGCTGTGCTCCAGGTTTCGGTTCAGGGATCACTGCTGGAGGGACTTGGGTTTCAATCCCTGGCACCACATGAGGTCACCTGAGCCCCACCTGTAATAATTTCTGAGCACAGCGCCAGGAGTAATCCCTGAGCAGCACTGGGTATGGCCAAAACAACAAAATTAAAATATTATGTTGTCAGTCAAGCTATTTGACATTTATTCAACTTAGAGACTGTTCTTGGACTGTTCTTGGACTGTTCTTGGACTGTTATTGAAAGCCTGGACCAAGCAAGGTAAATAACTTTGCCTTAGATGCCAAGGAGCCAGAGTTGGGTAAAGATGAATAGAGGCAGTAGAGAGACAGTACAACAGATAGGATTTGGTCTCCAGCATCCCACATGGTCCCCTGAGGAGTAAATTCCTGCATGCAGAGCCGGGACTAATCCCCGAACATTGCTGGTTGTGGCCCAAGAAAAACAAGAAAGATGAATAAAAGGGTGAGTGGGTATAGGCTACTCAGCAAAACTGAAAATTTTTCTTTCCTGTGTTTAAGACTGCTTGATTCTGTAGGCGAATCTCATTCATCAAATATGAGACTGAACTGCTCAGAGAAGAGATAATTGGTGGATTAAACAAATCAGAATTTTTGTTTGATGTAGCTTAAGGAATCTAACAGGGAAGCAAAGGGCAAGAACTTACTATACAACAGGGCTGCAGAGGTAGTAGAACAGATAGGGCTTTTTCCTTGCATGTGGCTCACCTCGGTTTGGTCCCCAGCACCCCATACAGTCCGCCAAACCCCACCGGGAGCGATTGCTGAGTGTAGGGCCAAGAATAAGATCTGACAAGTTTGGTATGGCCAAAACAGTCCTACCCTCCAAAATTACTGGACTGTTTGATTGGGAAGATTCACGTAGGTAGAGCGGATTTGCTGAGTCTCAAGACTACTCTAGAGGACCTGAAGTAGTTTGGTGGCAAAGTGTCTGTCTGGAACACTTGAAGCCATGAACTCTATCCCTAGCATTTCCCCACATTCACTGAGCTCAGTCACAGGGACGCTGCTTTTGGGATCCCCAGTATCATAATCCAAGTTCACATAACCTCCTGCTATGGTAATAGCAAGGAAAAAGGCAAAAGAAGAGGAAGGCAATAAATGAAAAAATATTTTAAAATGGGGTGCAGCTGGAGCTTGAGTCCTGGGTTTGATCCCAGGTGCCATATCCCTGATCATCACTAGGTCTGGACCAAAACAAATTTGGTGGGTCAGGGGCTTAAAAAATCTTTTAGTGTAGCTTTAGTGTAGCTGACCTACTTGAGGTGAAAATGGCTGTTTTGCTATACAAAAGCATTGTTCATGCTTTTTTTTTTTCAGTCACTTTACTTCAGTTTAATACTATTGATAAAGCAAGGTGATGAATTTAATCCCAGAGTTGCCCACAATTACTAGAAGTGATCCTGACAACTCTGTACTGAAGATTGATCGAGTAGGAAAATGCCAGAAAAAACAACTTGGTTGAAAGTGCCCTTAGCAAAAATGAGGTCCTAAACAATCCCCAGTGCAATGCTTGCATGAGGCAATTCTGACTATCCCTTGATCTGGACCCCTGAGAAGGGAAGAAAGAAAATTAAAGTAGGTCACTGTTGGTGTTTGATACTGAATTACACGTTATTTATTGTAACGTGTAGTTTTCTTGGCAGTAAGAGCATGGTATGCCCTTGTGCTGGATCACAGGCTTGATTGGCTGAGAATTGTGGGTAGGGCCCCCAGATCTCAGCATTGCTTTGGAGGTCAAAAATAGAGTTGAAGCCAGACTTCAGTTAGTGTGGCTATAGTAACAAAATTCCCCAAGGCCATATTTGATTGTTGAGCAGTACTAGAGGGCCTACTGTCATGTTAGTGCTGGGAGTTGCTACCAGTGATGCAGTGTCAAGACTCACACCACACATATCAGGCAAGTGCTCTACTTTTGGGCCAGGCCCTGGCCCTCTTGCCTCTTTTCAAGTATGTTAATTACTGTTAGACAAATTTAAGTTGTGTTTCTGTCAAGGTATTAACATATGGCAAGAGGCAAGACTGATGGTACAATGGATGGGGCATTTATCTTTCATGAGGCTAACCTGGGTTTAATCCCCAGCATCCCTTATGTCCTCTTCCAGAAGTGATCCCTGCGTGTTTCCCAAACCTCCCCCCTCAAAAAAGAAGGAAAAAGACCCGATTAGCAAAGTTGAAATTCACTTTCAGTGGTAGACTTATATAAAAGTTGAGTGGAAAAGAGATTCCAGGTCAACAAGCAGGATCTACGTGAACCTGCTTTTCCTACTTGAGCATTTTGTGGCTTGGAAATGATCTTAAGAACTTGGATTCACCTCCAAGTTATTGTAATTGTAAATTATTCTTATGGTGATGCTCCATTGTATGCTAATGTTGGTGTCTTTCTATATGCATAGGTCAAGAGCACCATTGGATGCTTATTTTCAAGTGGGCAGGACTCAGATTGATGTGCAGAGCGGTTTAGATCAAGTCAATCCTATCTCTGAAGATATAGAAGTGTCAGATAGTTCTGAATCTAATAGCTCCTCAGACTCCGAAGAGGTTGATGCCCAGCCAGAGGAACCTGGAGCTGTTTCAGAAGGTGTGTGTTTAATTTAGGTTTGGATTCACAGGCTTACTGCTAGAAAGTTTATTCTCCAGAAATTTGAAACTCTAGATTTGTTTTAATAATTTCTCTCCCTGCCTTCTTAATGTACTACAGATTTCTTATTTCTTGTGCAAACCTTTCACTGGCTGCAATAAAATAGTGGAGCATATGCTCTGACGTGTAATTCAAAATGATTTATGACTCAGTGAACCAGTCACTGTGGGATGCCATCCGATAAATGTTACAAATTCAGCATCCTATCTAGTCTGCCACTTAAAAGTCCTACTAGGGGCTGGGGCGATAGCACAGCGGGTAGGGGTAGGGCATTTGCTTTGCATGCGGCCGACCCTGGTTCGATCCCTGGCATCCCATATGGTCCCCCAAGCACCGCCAGGAGTAATTCCTGAGTGCAGAGCCAGGAGTGACCCCTGAGCATCGCTAGGTGTGACCCAAAAAGGCAAAAAAAAAAAAAAAGTCCTAGTATATTTTATATGAGTAGAACTTTATCAACTACAAAAACTCTAAGACCATATTTATGCATATATTAATAAATACTCAGATTCTGATTCTATCTCATTAAGGAAACAAGCCCATGTCCATATACGTGTAATCCTTTGTATTTCTGTATTCTTAGTAAAATGAGATACATATTTTTTATTATTAAAAAAAGGAGAGGCCGGGGCTGGAGGGATAGCACAGCGGGGGGAGGGATAGCACAGCGGGTAGGGCGTTTGCCTTGCACGCGGCCAACCCATGTTTGATTTCCAGCATCTCATATGGTCCCCGAACCACCGCCAGGAGTAATTCTGAGTACAGAGCCAGGAGTAACCCCTGAGCATTGCCGGGTGTGACCCAAAAAGCCAAAAAATAAATAAATAAAGGAGAGGCCAAAGCAGTGTTATACATGTTAAAGACTTTTGTCTTAGAACTTCCTGGGTTCAATCCCCAATTGGCCTTTGAGCCCACCAGGACTGATCTGTCACCCCTTAGCACAGAGCCAGGAAATTGAGCTCTGAGCTTAGCCAGGTATGACCCCAAAAATAAACAGAAATTTTCTTAAAGGAAATAACTTGCTGGGGAAATGACTTTTCAGGTTTAGAAGGAAATGTATCAGGTAAGCCAAGAATAATTTATTGTGTTAGACAGTAAGGAAACCATGTAAGTCTCCTAGAATTATGTTAAGCACTGGAGCAAATATGAGGCCCCTTGTGGCCTTGAGTACCTATGGAATGATGAAAATATTCATGGATTGTACATTGAAATACATTGAAGTATATTAGATCTGTGAAATTCTGTAAATTGTGTACTTTGAACACTGGGCTGGAGAAATTGAACAGTGGGTAGGGCGCTTTTGCATGCAGCTGACCCAAGTTTTATCCCTGGCATCCCATATGGTTCCCTGAGCACTGTCAGGAATAACCCCTGAGTCACTGTCGGGTGTGGCCCAAATAAACAAAAATGAAAGAATTTTCATTTCATTGCTACTGGGGGCCAGAGAGTTTGTACAGAAGGTAAGGTACTTTTTTGATCTCCAGTACTATACAGGGTCTCTTGAGCACTGCCTTGTGCGGCCCCAAAACAAAAATTGCTAATTGTTACTTGGGGAAATGTTTCTTTTACAGAAACACTTAGAAATGGAAAGCTATGGGCAGGAGGTACAGTACCACAGGTAGGACACTTAACTTTAAATGCGACCAACATGGGGTAGGTCCCTGGCATCCCATATGATCTGTATTCATCTGTCCTTCCCTACCCCTGCCTCTCTGCACTGCCAGGAGTAACTTGGGCATCGTAGAGTATGACCCCATAAAGCAAAAAGGGGGAAAAAAGGAAAGCTCTGGGGAGTCAGGATGTTTCTGTCAATCTCTCCTAATCTTCTATAATTCCTTCAAATGATGACAGATCAACCAGGAGGCATCTCAGCAGATCAAGAAGTTATATATGTTGGTGGAGGAAAGACCCCTCCCAAACAGGTAATACGAGCACCTTTTAATGGAAAAGTTTGAGATACATCATACGTATACTGTTTGTGTGTGAGAGAAGTATTAGAGACGTGTGTGAGATGTGAGAGATGAACAGACAGACTTTGTCATAGTGGGGGGAAAGCCAGGTTTGAATATTAAAGGTGGTTGCAGGCTGGGAGCTATTTCTGGCTAAGTTCTGTGGGGCCATTTGGTACCTGGAATCAATCTTGGGGTTCCTGCGTGCGTAAAAGTGTGTACTTAACCCCATTGAGTTATCTCTTCGGCCCAAGTGTTGTCTGCTTTAAATTTATCAAAAAATGTTAAATTTCATGGAGTGTGGCTTCTTGTTACTTGTTACCAAGTTTTTTCTTTGGGGAGGTGGGGGAGCTGAGGTTTTTGGGCAACACTCATCATCTGTGTTTCTGACTCTAAGCTCATGTTGTTGGGGTTCAGGACCATATGGGGTGCCAGGGAATGAATCCAGGCCGGCTGTGTACAAGTCAAGTGCCCTACCTGCTGGACTGTCTCCAGCCCCTGAACCAAGTTTTTTTTTCCATCTGCTTGAGGTGATGATGTATGACAAAGCTGCTATTCTCTGTTGGTTTTCTCGTTTTCTTTGTTCTTTTATATCTTTAAGAAGACAGTACCTGGGGGCCGGAGAGATAGGGCGTTGGCCTTGCACATGACCAACCCAGGTTCTATTCCCAGCATCCCAAATGGTCCCCTGAGCACTGCCAGGAGTGATTCCTGAGTGCAGAACCAGGAGTATCCCCTGTGCATCACCGGGTGTGAACCCCCCAAAAAGCAAAAACAAAAAACAAAAAAAGAAAGTACCTTTAAGTGAAAAGAAAAATATGATTTTGGTGTAAACTTGGACTGGAGCGATAGCACAACGATAGGACATTTGCCTTGCACACAGCCAGCACAGCAGCACCAGGTTTAATTCCTCCACCCCTCTCAGAGAGCCCGGCAAGCTACCGAGAGCATCTCGCCCACACAGCCAAGCCTGGCAAACTACCCATGATGTATTTGATATGCCAAACACAGTAGCAACAAGTCTCACAGTGGAGACATTACTGGGCCCGCTCGAGCAAACCTATGAATGGGAGGACAGTGCTACAGTGGTGTAAACTCAAAAAGTAGTGATATTTTTACTGCTTCTGTTACATTATGTCAGATTGCATATAGAAAGAACAAGTGGTTCATTGATGCTACAGGTCCTACTGGATTACAGTTTTTAATTGCAGAAGTGTTTCGTGATTTGATTATTTTGTTAATAGATGCATATTCTCCTCAAGACCAATTTTTCCTCTTCTCTAATTTGATTATATTCTGGTTTTTGTTCAGCAATCTTCCCAGAAGTCTAACCTTCTTATGTCTTCTGCATCTGTGGATGAGGATGAAGGGGACACTTGTACAATATGTTTGGAGCAGTGGACTAATGCTGGAGACCATCGGCTCTCAGCATTACGCTGTGGGCATCTCTTTGGGTACAGGTGCATTTCTAAATGGCTCAAAGGGCAGGCACGAAAATGTCCCCAGGTAAGGATGCTTCAAATGCATTTTCACCTATTAAGTCAGCAGGATTCCTAGAACCACACTAACTGTCCTGTTGGACTTTTCTAGTGCAATAAGAAAGCCAAGCATGGTGACATCGTTGTTCTATATGCCAGATCTCTGAGGGCTTTGGACACTACTGAACATGAGCGCATGAAAAGGTAGGTGAAATGATACTTTCTGATTCTTTTGGATTCTTACATGCTGAGAAGGAAAGGTGAGCATCACTCAAGTGTGTTTCTCAATGAGACTTTTCATGTGCTTTATTAGGAGATGATTGACAGTTTAACTGTCACAGTTAAGTTTATAAAGCATGTCAGATCTTAATAAGACTCCTAAGTATTGTCCTTCATTCGATAGCCTGCAGGTTTGTCCAAAGTAGGAATGAGATAATAAGATGTCATAAAAAGATGTCCTGATAAGATGTCGCGCAGCCGCGAATGCGGCCGCGTGGTTCTGGGAGCTGGATTTTATAGTCTCTGAGTCTTGGCCGCTGATGGGATTACATGGCGCCAGGGGGCCAGGTGGTGGGTGTGACCCCCGCCTACTGGAATTTGGAGGATCTGGGAGGAAGATGCTCGACTCCAATCCGAGTAGGCTTGGAGATCTTGGCCCCGGAACCCGCGTGGCTTTGTCCCTCTGCCAGTACCTTCATGTGTGCGGAGAGTGGTCTCAGCATGGTGGTGGCTGGTCCTGGAGGTCTTCGGCTGCCAGAGCCCTGGTCGGGGCGGGGAGGAAAGCTCAACCCGCTCCCCTCCAAGGGGCCCCGGCGAGGCGCGGGGGCAGAAGACTGCACTGCACTTGTTTGGTAGTTTAAATAGTGTTGCTTCACGCCCCCACAGTGCTGATTAGTATAACCAATTTGTGATGCTCACTAGCTTTCTAGCTTTTTTTTTTAAAATTTTTATTAGTGAAACACCATGAGGTACAGTTGTAGACTTACAAGTTTTTGTGGTTGGGTTTCAGTTATACAATGATCAAGTATCCATCCTTCCACCAGTGCCCATTCTTCACCACCACTAATCCCAGTATCCCTCCCACCCCCCATCCCCCATCTCACCCTGCCTCTGTGTCAGGGCACTCCCTTTTGTTCTTTCTCTCCTTTTGGGTGCTGTGGTTTGCAAAAGAGGCATTGAGTGGCAGTCATGTTCGGTCTATAGTCTACTTTCAGCATGCATCTCCCATCCTGGGCGGATCTTCCCAACACCCTTTATTTGGTGCTCCCTTCTCTATCTGAACTGTCTTTACCCTTAGAGTGTGCGGCTGGCCTCCAAGCCATGGAGTAAACCTTCTGGTATTTATCTGGGCTATTCTTGGGTGTTAGTCTCCTATTTTGTTACTTTTGTTACTTTATGTTCCCCAGATGAATGCAATCTTTCTATGTCTGTCCCTGTCCATGTAGCACCACTTGTATGTAAATTTCATGACTTAATCCTTTCTAACAGCTACATAGTACTCCATTGTATAGAGGTACCAAAGTTTCTTTAACCAGTCATCTCTTCTCGGGCACTCAGGTTTTTTCCAGATTCTAGCTATTGTAAACAGCGCTGCAGTGAACAAACAAGTGCAGATGTCACTTAGACTATACTTTTTTGCCTCTCTGGGGTATATTCCCAGGAGTGGTATTGCTGGGTCAAATGGGAGCTCACTTTCTAATTTTTTGAGAATCATTCATACTGTTTTCCAAAATGGCTGAACCAGTTGGCATTCCCACCAGCAGTGAAGAAGGGTCCCTTTCTCGCCACATCCACGCCAACACCGGTTGCTTTTGTTCTTTTGGATGTGGACCAGTCTTTGTGGTGTGAAATGATATCTCATTGTTGTTTTGGTCTGCATCTCCCTGATGATTAGTGATGTAGAGCATTTTCTCATGTGCCTTTTAGCCATTCGGATTTCTTCTTGAGAACGTTTCTGTTCATTTCGTCACCCCATTTTTTGATGGGGTTGGATGTTTTCTTGTAGAGTTTAACCAGTACCTTGTATGACCTTGATATCAACCCCTTGTCAGATGTGTATTTGGCGAATATCCTTTCCCATTTTGTGGACTGTCTTTGTATTTTGGTCAGGTTTTTTTTTAAATTTTTTAAAAATTTTTATTTTTTAATTTTTATATTTATTGAATCGCTGTGGGAAAAGTTACTAAGCTTTCAGGTTTAAATCTCGGTCATACAATGATCAAACACCTTTCCCTTCACCAGTACTCATTTTTCACCAAGAACCCCAGTATAACCCCCCCCCCCCCCCCCCCCCCCGCTCCAAATGCCTGTGAGGCAGATGATTTCTACTTAACTCTTCTCTACATTGATTACATTCATTATTTCGACAAAAGATGCATCAGAAAATTTTCTGGGGCTGGAGAGATAGGATAGCTAATAGGGTGCTTGACTTACTTGCAGCCACCGTGGGTTCGATGCCTAGCATCCCATATGGTTCCCTGTGTCTGCCCAGAAGTAAGCCCAGATCACAGCTAACCGTGGCTCAAAAAACATAAGAAAAAGTTTTGCTGCATATCTTGAAAACTTAGCTTGTTCTGTTTGGTATGAGTCCTCCATGCAAAGCATGTGCTAAACCTATTGAGCTTTATTTCTCTGACCCTGAAAGTTGTTCTCTTTTTATAAATTTTCATTTCTACCTCATTTCAAATTGTTTTTATAATCATTGTATTTCTTATTCTAAGATTTATCTTGTTGCCAGGACAATACAATTTTTTTCATTCCTCTTTATTATAATTTAGTGTAATTTTATTTTCATTTTGTATTTCTGTGCTTTATTTGAGTTTTCGGTCACACCCAATGATGCCGCATTACTCCTGATTTTGCATGCAGGAATTATTCCTTGCATTGCTCAGGGGACCATATGGGAAGACAAAAGACAGAGAGAATAATGTCCCTATTGGAACTTTGCTCTTCCATAGTAATTTCAGGGGTTTTTTTTGTTTGTTTTTTTAATAACGTAAGTTTCAGGAAAAATGCTTTGAGATCTTGATTGAATTTGCACTAAAGTTTGAGAATAACTTCATAAGTGTCATCTTTATGACTTGAGTCTTACCAGTGTAATATATGTGTTCTTTTTCTTATTTTGGCATGAGCATTTAGTCCCATAACGGTTCTGCATGCCCAAGAACTTTTTTTCAAGTTGCTACTGTTGGAATTCTTTTTTTTTTTTTTTCTTTTTGGGTCACACCTGGCATTGCACAGGGGTTACTCCTGGCTCATGCACTCAGGACCGTATGGGATGCTGGGAATCGAACCCGGGTTGGCTGTGTAAGGCAAACACCCTGCCTGCTGTACTATCACTCCAGTCCCTACAATTCTTTTTGTGAGTAAAAAATTTCCTATTTCTCACTCTATTCAGTATCTGGTTATGATGTAGGAGGGAATGATATTAATTGATCTGAGGATTTTTTTTTTTAACATTTGCTTGGTAACTTTAGTGAATTCTAATTTTTTGTTGTTGTTGGATTTTTGTTTGTTTTTTTTTTGTGTGTGTGTGTGTGTGTGTTAGTGCCACACCTGGTGATGCCTAGGGGTTATTCGGTCGGTGTCTGCACTCAGGAATTACACCTGGCAGTGCATGGGGAACCACATGTGATGCTGGGAAACAATCCAGGTTGGTCGTATGCAAGTCAAACACCCTACCCATTGCATTATCTTCCTGGATCCTTTTTTCATGCTTTTTAATTCTACTTGGTCTTTGTTTTGTTAGCATTTGCCTGATATATTTTTCCTCTTCGGGGGTTTGGTAGGTTCTTTTCTTGATTTTTTGTTTTGTTTTGTTTTCTTTTTTGTTTATTTGTTTTTCGAATACCCAGAGGTGCTCAAGAGTTTTTGCTGGCTTTGCACTCAGGAATCACTCTGACAGTTTGGGGGAACCATATGGGATATCGGGGATAGAACCCCGTGTGGCTGTGTGAGGCAAGCGCCTTATCCACTGTAGTATCACTTTGGACCATTATTATTATCTTGATCCAGCAGATACATTTAGTCTTTTTACCTGCTACCTCTTATTGTTTGGCCCTAACTCAAGCAGAGAAACCTTGGCTCTACTACTCATTTTTAATTTCTGTCACTGTTTACATTAACTCTGGAACACCTATAACTTCAGTCCTTTGTATTAATTATGTCACTGTCTTCCCATTGTTTATCGATTTGCTCGAGTGGGCCCAGTAACGTCTCCATTATGAGACTTGTTACTGTGTTTGGCATATCGAATACGTCACGGGTAGCTTGCCAGGCTTTGCCGTGTGGGCGAGATACTCTCAGTAGCTCTCAGAGAGGGGCAGAGGAATTGAATGAACCTGGGTCGGTCAGGTTGACTGCGTGCAAGGCGAACTTAAAAAAAATTTATTTTCATAAATTAAAAAATTAAACAGTGATTTACAGTTATTGATAGTTGTTTTAGGCATATGTCAGCACCATATTTCTACAACCAGTGTCAGCTTCCTGCTACTAGTGTTTCCCTTTTCCCTTCTCATCCTCAAACCTTGCCCCATCCTCTGCCTGTCAACTTGACAGGCACATGACAGTTTCAGTGGATGCAGCTTCTGTGGTGGTTTTGAACTTGAGATACTTCATATGTGTACTTTGGTTTTTGGCCACACTCGGCCGTACTCAGGACTTACTACTGACTACAGTCAGGGATCATCCTCTGACAGGCTTCAGGGATCATGGGTGCTGCTTGCAAAGCAAACACTGTACCCTCTGTACTGTATCTCCAGCCTTTATATGCTTTTTAAAAATATAATACGTTTAGATTTTGGACTACACCTTGCAATGCCCAGGGCCTATTCCTTGCTCTGTACTTAGGAATCATGATTCTTGGTATTGCTCAGGGATTGTCTATGATGCAAGGGATAGAATCTGGGTCAGCAATGCAAGTGCCTTACCCTACTATCTCTCTGGCTCCTCTTTTTATAGTTCATTGTGGTGATATCTCAGGGACGACTTCTGGAGTTGCTTAAGGGTCTTATATAAATGTGGTGCCAGGAATCGAACAGTGTCCCTAACTCCTATAATACCGCTTTTGTATTGTCATGCTATGTAGCATGAGCATGATTATGCCATTGTGAGGACGAAATCTTCTCTAGTCTTCCAGCTTTTTATTTACTTCCCCTCTGTAGTTCCTTAGAAAAGGAGCAGATGCTAAGGAAGAAGGCTGAATTAGAATCTGCACAGTGCCGACTCCAGCTTCAAGTTCTCACTGACGAATGCACTAAGCTTCATGGTCGTGTACAGGTAATTTTGCCATTTCTGTCCCGAAAAACTGCTAGACGAATCATTGAAAAGGAATCTAAATCTATAACTGAGGTTCATCTCAGATCGAGAGAGAAATTTTGATACAAATAGAGTTTTCTTAGTTTTCAGGAATTAAACATGACAAAATGTTAATTTTGTTTTGGAGCCATACCCACTGCTGCTCAGGGCTTATTCCTAGCTCTGTTTGTTTTTGGCCTTTTTTGAGTTTACGCCTGGGCAATGCTCAGGGATTACTTCCGACTCTGTACTCAGGAATTACTCCTGGTGGTGCTGGGGGACCATATGGGATGCTGGGTCAGCAGCTCGCAAGGCAAATGCCCTACCCACTGTACTATCATTCTGGCCCCACTCCCAGCTCTGTACTCAGGAGTCACTCTTGGGAGTGCTTGGGTGACCATATAGGCTGCTGGGAATCAATCTCTGTTGGCCACCTGCAAGGAAAAAGCCCACCCTCTCTTCACTGCAGTGTTAATTTCTAATTAGCATTTGTGTGAAGCTTACACTGTTAGAAGTATATCAGTGTGAATTTTAAATTACTAACTGATAAATTGTACTTATTTAAGGCATTTTATTTCAGGTTTAATAAAGAAATGACTGTTTATACTAAAATGTTCATACAGTGGGTAGAGCACCTGTCTTGCACATGGCCAACCCAGGTTCATTTATTGGTACCCCATAATGTCCCCTGAGCACCATCAGAAATGATCCCTGAGTGCAGAGCCTAAGTACAGCAGTCTTTTTTTTTTTTTTTTTTTTTTTTGCTTTTGCTTTTTGGGGCGGAAATCTCCAAGCCTGCTCAGATTGGGGCTGAGCATCCTTCATCTTCCAGTAGGTGGGGGTCACACCCACCAACTGCCCACCCCACCTGTGTAATCCCATCAATGGCCAAGACCCAGAGACCATAAAACCCAGCTCCTGGAAACGCATGGCCTCATTCTAGGCTGCGCGACATCTTATTATCTCATTCTAGCTTTGGACAACCTGGCAGGCTACTGAATGTAACCTGCCCACACAGCAGAATCTGGCAAACTCCCCGTGGCGTACCCAATATGCCAAATACCAGTAACAATGATGGGTCTCATTCTCCTAACCCTGAAAGAGTTTTTTTTTTTTTCCTTTTTGGGTCACACCTGGCGATGCACAGGGGTTACTCCTGGCTCTGCACTCAGGAGTTACTCCTGGCGGTGCTCGGGACCATATGAGATGCTGGGAATTGAACCCGGGTTGGCCGCGTGCAAGGCAAACGCCCTACCCGCTGTGCTATTGCTCCAGCCCCTAAAAGAGTCTTGAATGTGGCATTTTTTATAATCTCAGGGCTAGGATGAAGGAGACGTTACTCATTTCTGCTCCAGGCAATCAACAAACAACAGGATGATTGTGATTGATTGATTTGGGGCACACCCAGCGATGCTCAGGGGTTATTCCTGCTCTGCACTTAGGAACCACTCCTGGTGGTACTTGGGGGACCATATGGGATGCCAGGGATCAAACCCGGGTCAGCCGCGTGCAAAGCAAATGCCCTACCCGCTGTACTGTCTCTCCCGTCCCAAGCATAGCAGTCTTAAAGGTTCACTTTAGCATTTTCGCTACGTGCATTAGAAATAGCCTTGTATCAGATAAGAAATTGTGCATCAGAGGAATAATTAGCAAAGTTTCACACTAACAATTGTTTTTCAATTTAGGATTTGCAGAAACTTATTATGGAGCACCGGGATCAGATTTCAAAGAAATTTGGAGGCTTCCAAATCAAACTTGAAAGTGGCCTACCCTCAAGCCAGGGCCTTCACAAGTATCGTCTCCAGAAGACCTTTACTGTGTCTCAGACTGGCCACTGCCGAATCATGGCTCACTGTGATTCTATGAGCTGCCTGGTAGTGTCCCAGCCTTCTCCTCAAGCCTCCTTCCTTCCAGGTGAAGACATTGTGGTGGAGCTGGGGGTTCATACCCAGCAATATCAAGGGCTACTCTTGACTCTGTACTCCGGGGTTACTGCTTGCTTGCCTTTTTTTTTTTTGCTTTATGATGTGTCATACCTGGGTGTCATACCTGGTGATGTTCAGAGGTTACTCCTGGCTTTGCATTTAGAAATTATTCCTGGTGGTGTGGGGGGTGGGGGGTTGGCATATGGGATGCTGGGATCGAGCCTGGGCTGACCAAATGCAAACAAGTGCCTTTACCGATGTCCTATTGCTCCATCCCCTGAAAATCAACCTTTCATTTTTGGACCATACATCTAAGGACTGGGGGATTGCTCTTGATTGTATTTGGGACCCGTGTTACTGGGGCTACAACCCAGGCATCCCACAAGTAGTTCTTCCTTTTTATTGCTGATTAATATTTTATTGTAATTGTATACAATGTTTTATAACTAATCCTTTGGTGAACATTTGGAGTGGAATACATATTTTGGGTGGGCTCACACCTGGTTCTATGCTGAGGATTGCCCTCAGTGGTTCATGGGGCACCATGTAGTGCCAGGGATCAAACCAGTATCGCCTGTGTGCAAGGTACATATCTTAACCCCAATAATATCTCTTTGGCCCCCTGTAGTGGAATATATATTTTAAGGGTTGTATTTTTTGGATTTTATAGGGCTTTTGCACCAAAGATACTCAGAGGTTACTCTTGGCTCTGCACTCAGGAAGTACTGGTAGTGCTGGGGGATCCTATGGGATGCTGGGGATAGTACCCAGGTCTGCTGTACTACTACTCCAACCCTAAGAATATACTTTTTTTTTTTTAAGGAATATACTTTAGAATAGAACCCTGGGATTTTGTTTTGATTAGCTTTCCTCCAGGGATTTTTATGCTAAGATGTGAATAAAAGAGCCACTTGAAAAGGTAATTTGCCTTGTCCTAAGGTCACGTGATTTACTTGACCTTCTTTTGTCTTCGGTAGGCTTTGGAATTAAGATGTTGAGTACTGCCAATATGAAAAGCAGTCAGTATATTGCCATGCACAGCAAACAGATCCGTGGACTGGCTTTCAGTAGTAGGTCCAGAGGCTTACTGCTCTCTGCTTCCCTCGACAACACTGTTAAGCTGACCAGGTGAGTGCGTTGGTGAGACCACTGGAACTGGGCTGTATAACTTACTATGAAGAGTATGGAAATTTTATCAGTATTGTGATAGCTTTCACTTAATTTTGTTCCAGGCATTATGTTAACAGAGCTGGAGAGAATACAGGCGTTCAAGGCACTTGTCTTGCTCGAGGCTGGCTCTAGTACAATAACCCAGCACCACATTTAGTCGCCACCACATTTACTACCAGCCCCCTAAACTTGACTAGTGTGGCCCCAAATCTCCTCCAAAATAATTTTGTAAAATGTACCTTGTATGCCATGCAGAAGAAAGTAAACCCTAGAGAAAATAGAATGGCAGTATGTGGCAGTATTTCCTTCCTAACTCACCATCCTAGCATGGCACCACACATTCCTAATCTGTTGCTTGGATCGTTTGTAGCAAAATGTTAACCACAGACTGCTGCTGCTGGTGTCACTTAACAATTATTGCAGTGATTACATTTGATTTGCATGTACTCCATGCCCTTTTTAGAAAGTGGTTCTGATCAGATGTCTGATAATTTTCTGTTTAATTTTTGTAGCTAAATCTGAGGGACATCCTTTTGATGCTATCAGCCTGATGAACTGATTTTTTTCTTTTTTTAAGTTTTGTACCATGCCTAGTATTGCTTACAACTTTGTGTAAGCTCTGTGCTCACAGATCTCTCCTGGAAAGCATATATAGTGCTTGGGGACTATGTATGGTGTTAGAGATTGAACCAGGGTTGGCCACATGTAGGGAAAGAACCTGACCCTTACAGTATTTCTTAAACTCCCCCGCCGCCCATAAGCTTTTGACATTGTGAAAAAGATTTCTGCTTAATTTTGTTTTCATTTGATGTAACATGGACTTTTTATTTTTATTTTTATTTTTTTGTGGAGTAGGGGGACATACTGATGGTCAGGGCTTACTCCTGACTATGCACTCAAGGGTAACTCATGTCAGGCTTGGGGACCATATGGGATGCCAGGACCAATCTAGGTCAGCTCCATATAAGCCATTCTCTACCCTTTACTTTTGGCCCTGACTATTTTTATTTTGTTGGTGTTTACTGTTAACCTTTGATTGGGTTCATTGAAGTCTTTCCTTTTTCCCTCATTTTGGCGTTAGTGCTTTTGGGCACACTCAGTGGTGCTTAGGACTTACTCCTAATTCTGCTCAGGAATTATCCTGGCAGACTGGGTGACCATAATGGGTGCTGGGGATTGAACCTACGTCATCCCTGTGCAAGGCAACCTCCTGTTATTTTACTCTCTCAGGCCCACTCTAATAAAGTAAAAGGCCCTCCCGTTGATCATCGATTTGCTCGAGCGGGCCCAATAACATCTCCATTGGAGACTTTGTTGTTACTGTGTCTGGCATATTGAATACTCTTGGTAGCTTGCCGGGCTCTCCGAGAGGGGCGGAGGAATCGAACTTGGGTCAGCCATGTTGGCTGCATGCAAGGCAGACGCCCTACCCGGTATACCATGCAACACCTGGTAATTTTTTTAAAAAATCAGGGAAACAGTTAAATATCAGTCTTTAATTAATGGCCATTAATCTGTTGCTGAATAATTAACTTTTTCCTTATTTGTTTATATAGACCTACATTAGTTATAAGTGGATAACTGGAAAAATATAATTAGAGGAAGAGTGGGATATATGCTGATAATGTGTTCCTTACACTGCTACATCTTTTTTGGGAGGGGTTACACACCCGGGTTGCTTCTGGCTCTGTGTTCAGGGATAACTATTGGTGGGCATGGGGGATCTTACAGTGTGAGTTCACAAGTGTGGGTGTGTGATGCACACTTCGTTCGGGGGGGTTGAGAGCCATCTCCCCTGGTTTCTCCAGCAGAGGGAGACAGAGATGGGGACCACAGACTGATGCTAAAAACAGCCTGTTTAATGCAGTGCTGCTAGCATACTTAGAGAACATCTGAAGGGGGGTGAGGTATAGGACTGCACCTTCATGTGATTGATTGATCATTGATAGAGGTAAAGTGTTAAGGTGGAAGTAATTCTCTTGGGACTAATCTAGAAGACACTCTGTCTCCCAGGGACATCTATATTGCTTTTCTCTTCCCCTATAGTTGTACATAATAAACAATATTAAACAATTATTAATAATTGCAGTTATTTGGATAAGCTCAGTGGCAGATCAGGTTCCAAAACTTAGTTTTCTGGGCTTCCAGGGCAAGCAAGGCTTTTATAGTAAATCTCAGACTAAGTCTTCAGGTGGGTTCAGCTTGTCCTTCCCCATGGGGATCCTGTCTCTTAGGTCATAATAGCTTGCATCAAGGCCATGCTTTTATGCTTTTTAGACAACCCCATTTAGATGCCAGGGTAGCTTCGCCACTTGCTCCGGATCCATCCCAGTCCCACAGTGGGATCTCCCTTTTGGGGTGTTAACAACAACAGCAAAAGAAAGCCTGAGTCAAGTAATTATGACAGATGCCCAGGAGTAGGTCTATTTCCGAGTCAGTCAACTCCCAAATATTAGGGGCATAGCATTAATGGTCTTTAAGCAATGAACATTGCTCTATAGTAAAATTAGTAAAAAAGGCCATACAGGAAATAGAAAAGCAAGTAATTCACTACAAATACACAGTCCAGAATTACCAGAAAGCTTTGGCTTATAAGTAACCAAGACTGACTTGGGAAATTGTGACAATGAGAGATAAAACACAAAGGGAAGGTTCAAGATAAACTTTGGGGGGTTAGATGCTTGCAGTGGCAAGCGTCTCTGGGAAGAGGAAAAGGGGCAATTCACTGATGAAACCCAAAACACTTAGGGTTAATATCCAACATTATAGGATGCCAGGGATCTAACCCAGGTTGGGCACATGCAAATACCTCTGCTCTCCCAAGTTTGATTTTCTTAATGCAAAGTTGTAATTGTTCATGGTACTTCCTTAGCTTGGAGACAAATACTGTGGTACAGACTTACAATGCTGGACGTCCTGTCTGGAGCTGTTGCTGGTGTCTCGATGAAAATAATTACATCTATGCTGGCCTCGTCAATGGATCGATTCTGGTGTATGACCTTCGCAACACAACCTCTGCTGTTCAAGAGTTATTCCCTCAGAAATCCAGGTAGCAGCCACTCACTTATATTGGATGCAACAGCTGCCTCTTGTAAGATTGTATTAAACTCTTAGAATGTTTCAGAGTTGATCAGAAGTCATCCTCACAGAAGGCAGTTCTCTGAACCACTGAGCTAGTATTGCTTCAAAGTAAAAAAAACCCTTAGTTTGCTTTTTTGGTTGATTGGTTTTGGGGCCACACCCAACAGTGCTCAGGGCTTATTGCTGGCTCAGTATTCAGAGATCACTCCTTGTGGGTGCTTGCAATGGCAAGCACCATTGGGGGCTTGGGGAGACCATATGGGATGCTAAGGATCAAACTCAGTTGGCCACATGCTAGGCAAGTACCCTACCTGCTGTGTTGTTGCTCCAGCCCAGGATCCTTTATTTTCATGATATTGCTTGTGGTAGGAAGGTCTTATACTTGGTATAGCCTAATTTTGTAATTGCTCGTTACTCTTTACCAGTGTTAAGAGCCAAGATTCGCTAAAAGTAACCATGGTCATATTTCATGACCTCTGTGGGTGTCACCTGTAAATACAGTTAATTCAGACTTTACATCAGTGGTCTTATATCTTATGCAAAGGAAAAGATAAGTAAAGGGGGTAGGGTGTTTGCCTTGCACGTGGCCGACCCAGGTTCGATTCCCAGCATCCCATATGGTCCCCCGAGCAACCGCCAGGAGCGATTCCTTAGTGCATGAGCCAGGAGTAACCTCTGTGCATCGCTGAGTGTGACCCAAAAAGCAAAAAAAATGGAGGGGGGGCTGAAGTTCCATGATTTAGAGGGTGGATAGGTAGCATAGTGGATGAGGCACTTGCCTTGCTGGCAGCCAACTTGGGTTTGATCCTTAGCACTGCATACTGCTCTTGAGCACAACTGGCTATGGCCCAGTGTGCATGGGAATCCCAGGAACCTCAATTTATTTTTTAAAAGTTTAAAAAACAGCTGTTTTGGGACTGAGAGATGACTCAGAGGAGTGAAACACAGGATTTTCATGATCCAGCTCCTGGTTCCTTTCTCAACACAAGTGATTATCCTGAGCACTGAGGATGGTGGCCACCAGTACCACTAGGAACCCTGTGTTCTCAAAAGGAAAGTAGGGCGTGATCTGAAACAAAATATGACGTATCTGTAGATACTTAATTTATAATTAAAATACAAAATGAAAAGTAGCAACATCTGAAGGGAAAGATAACACTAGAGTAATGATTATTTACTACACTCTTGGCTCAGCACTTGGGGTTTTTTTCTATTTGGGATCACAGAATGATGCTTCAATGATGATGGTGTAAATATATCCAAATGTTGAATGTTGGCAAATGAGGTGACTGAAAAAAGTTCACAGAAACATAGTCGTCTGCAGGCTGATGTTCTGTGGGTCACTCCTAGTAGTGTTTGGGGAAACATACAGTGTTGGGAATCAGACCTTGATAGACACAAAGACAAATAACCTACCTGTTGTATACTCTTCTCTCTGGCCCTTCAGATAATTTTTGACATACGGTGCTGATTATATGCAGAAAGATTTAGAAACTATAGAGGTGATTCTGAATTTAAATGTAATTTTTAGAGATTTTTAATAGGGACCACCCCTAGTTGTGATTAGAGAATTGTGTGCTGGAATCTAATTCAGGATCTCACAGATTGGTCATGTTCTTGACCACTTGAGCCATATCTCTGGTCCCTAACCTGCATTTTAATTGAGTCTGTAGATTACATTTTGAGATTAGCTGTATAAGCTACATCCCCCCCCCCCCCCCCCATGTTTCGTTGTATATGGCTAGTTCCATTTTTGTTATGTCTTTTGTGCCATACTGGGCAATGCTTAAGGATTATTACTGGTTTTACACTTAGGTGTTGTGGGAAGCACATGGGATGCTGGGAATCAAGCTTGGGTTGGCCGCGTGCAAGGCAAATATCTACTGTATTTCCACTTAAGCCCCAAACCCCCAGGGAGATAGTACAATGGGTAGGGAGCTTATTGTGTATAAAGCCAACCCAAGTTTGATCCCTGACACCACATAGGCTCTTGAGCACCTCTAGGAGTCAACTGTGAACAAGTTAGATTGTGGCTCAGAACTGGGAAAAGAAAAGTACTACAATTAGTGAATGATCTCCTGCTATCGAGGTATGGGTAATCCTAGTATTGTATGTGAGTGTGATCCTTTTCCTTCAGATGCCCACTGGTGTCTTTGTCATACATACCTCGAGCTGCCTCGACTGCATTTCCATACGGTGGGGTTTTGGCTGGGACTCTGGAGAGTGCAACCTTCTGGGAGCTGAAAACAGACTTGAATCATTGGCCTCATGTACTGCCCTTAGAGCCAGGGGGCTTCATAGACTTTCAGACTGAAAGCAACACTCGGCACTGTCTTGTGACTTACAGACCTGGTGAGTATTAATTAGAACGTCTTGGTGGAACCTTTTGTGGTTTGTTGTGTCGCATAGTGGAGGAAGGAGGGCAGGAGAGTTGGCTCTTCCCATTAGGAGACTCTCTGGTAAGCCTCTGGTGGACGGGTTAGAGTGCAGTTCTTGCTGCTGCAGGAGGATGGTGCCTCAGTTTTACCATGGAGCTGTTTCCCTTCTCTGTGCCTGTCTGAAGAAGGCTACATCCTACCAACGTAGTCTAGAAGACGTCTTTTAGCTTCTTTGGAGAGACCTGTCCTAAGACATCTGAGCTGCCCTTAGGTCATTTTTGTGATTCCTTCTTGCCCTCATTTGTTGATGAGAAGGGCCAGACTAGGATCTCAGTGGTTCCTTCTTACTTGGGGTCAAATATAGTGAGTGGAAGTTAGATGGGACTGTGTGGTGGTCTCATCAGCAGTCTGGGTGCATTCTGAACCAGGGCTAGAACTAACTGCTTGAATTCACTGTTCTTTCCAGATTGAAAGGTGTATGAATCTAAATTCCTGATAAATTATGTTAATAGTCTGGAAGATGTTTTATTAGAGATAGACATTAAAATCCTAAGTTAACGACTGGATAAATTTACAGCAGGTAGGGGGCTTGCCTTACAGCCGACCTGCATTCAATCCTTGGCATGCCATATGGTCCCCTGGGGTGGGGAGTGGTGGGGGGAGCCAAGTTCAGTGCAAATTGTGAGTAGATCTACCTAATTATTTTGAGGGAGAGACTATGAGCAGATTCTTTTTGGTTACTGTTCATCTCATGACTCCTTTGTCTCTCCGGCTGTGATTTGTTGAGAGTTATGAAGCTTAGATTCATTAGGGGCATGGGGATGGGGCATTCCCAGCAATATTCAGGGGTCACTCCTGGTTCTGCACTCAGGAATTAGTGCTGGCAGTGCTTGGGACCATATGGGATTCATATGGGGCTTGAATCCAGAATGCTAGGGAAGCATCCTACCTGCTATACTATTGCTCTTGCCTCCAAAAGAGCTCGTTTTTTGAATTGTTTCCCCCATAGCTAAAACCTGTTGTAGAGAACTTGAGTTGTTAGATAACTATTCCCTGATAACCCTAGCTTATACTCTTGGGTTTCATTTGTGCTATATTATGTTCGTACTATGTTTGCTTTGTTGCTATTTTTGTGGTGTAATAAATTGTGGCTTTTCCTCTCAATTAGACCATATGGTACTTAGTTCATTTCTTAGAACTATCCTTAAGGGTTAATGATTTATTTTTCTCTTGTAGATAAAAGCCACAGCACCTTACGAAGCATGCTAATGCAGATGTCCTACAAGCTGGATGATGCTGGGCAGCCAGTCTGTTCATGCCATCCTATTCAGACATTTTTTGGGGGACCCACTTGCAAACTACTGACAAAGACTGCTGTTTTCCAAAGCCCAGAGAATGATGGCAGCATCCTGGTGTGTCATGGCGATGAAGCATCAAATTCTGCCATGGTGAGCCTGTTTTTTTATACAGAAGTATTTATGCAGAAAGCCAAATTTCTTTAATTACATTTGTATCAGCAGACACTTGGTTTTGTACACAAGTCATACTTTCCATACTGTTCTGTAGTTTTAACTTCATCTCTAGAGTTATCTTTATTTTAGGGGCTAGATTTGGACCACTCACCACACATGTTGGTGTTCAGGGCTAACTCCTAGCTCTCATTTAGGAATGACTCATGGTGGTCCTCTGGGGATTTTATATGGTACATGCAAGGTGATTGCCTTAAACCTGTTGTACTCTCTCTTCAGCCTGGTATTTTTCCATTTTGATGCCTATAGCTTCTCTTTAGGGGTGAGCTGTTCTGTTCCATACACATACTATTAACTGGAGGATGAAGGGGGAAGGGAAGCATAAGTGAGTGCCAGAGAGAACTTCATGGGTTGGAGTGTATGTTTTGCTTGCAGGGGTCTTAATTCAGTACCTAGCACCACATGAATCTTTGGAGCATCAAGCCAGAAGTAGCAGCTGAGAACTTTTGGCCCTCAAACAAACATGAACGATGCCTCCATATAAAATTATGCAGGAGCTTGAGATTTAGAACAGGGGAGAGGGCATTTGTCTTGCATGTGACTGACCTGGTCAATCCCTGACATCCTATATGATTCCCCTAAATCCACCAGGAGTGATTCCCTGAGTTCAGAGCCAGGAGTTAGACTGAGCACCATTGAGGGTAGCCCAAAAAACAATATTTAGGAGTCTCCTCACTGATTCAGGAGAAAGGTTAAAGCAACAAGGCACTTGCCTTGCTCTCTGCTGATAAGGGTTTATCCTCCTGGACCAAATATCCTTGATTTACAGCCAGGTGTGGCCCAGAGACAAAATTTAAAAGACTAAAGCATATCAAAGTGTGGGTCCAGAGAGATAGGCCTTGCAAGAGACTGACCCCAATTCAGTCCAAGGCATCATATATGGTTTCCTTAGTATGCCAGATGTGCCTCCCCACCAAAACAAATTTAGAAAAACATAGAAAATCTTGATTATGTGCCATTTGATAAAACTCTAGTTGGGGGGCAGGAAGCTAGCATGAACACATAATCTACCTCCCTGGCCCCCAAATTACAACATTTCTGGGGATTTTGTTATTGTGTTTTATTGTTTTAGGTTTCCAGATGTTGCTCACGTGGCCTGAGAGAATGATTAAGCAGATTAGGTTAATATTGAATATCTATTGTATTCTGGGTCGTTGTTTTTATTTTAGTTTTTGGACCACACCCAGTGGCACTCAGGGCTGATTCCTGCTCTGCATTCAGAGATCATTCCTGGTAATCTTGGAACCGTATGAGTATCGAACCCAGGCTGGATGCATGCAGGGTAAACGCTGTACCTGCTGTATTACTGCTCCAGTCCTGCCCACTAACTTAATAGTAAATTTTTATTGTGATAAAAACTTTATTCAAAATTTATTTCATAACTGGAGTGATGGTACAGTGGGTAATTTTACTTCGCAGTGAGGTCGATAGGTTCAATCCTCATTACTACTTAAGATTCCCTGAGCCCTACCAGCAGTTTTCCTGAGCACAGATCAGATCCAGTAGTAAGTTCTGATCACTGTCAGCTGTGACCCCAAAATCAAAAATTAATATATAAAATTTGTATTTCGGGAAACCTAAGCAATACCCAGGGTGCCCCCTTTTGGTGGCACTTTACAGGAACCTAAATATTTTCGATGAATGCCTCCCCAGTGTTGCTTAGCAGCTTGATTAAGTGACACTCAAGCACCAATGTGATCTTCAGGCCCACTGAAAGCCTTTAGGGTCACCAGGGCTACACAGGGTGGTGCCTGGATGACCATGCCTTCCCAGGTCAGATTTAAAGCCTTTAGGCCAGAGAGATAGTACAGAAGTTGGACACTTGCTTTGCATTATTGAACTGCATAGGATTCGATTCTGGTTTCACAGTTTCCTGAATATACTTCTTGTGCATGTAGAGCATGAGTTTAGAGCAATTTGTTCTACCCCTTTTAAGTTACCTTCCAGTCTTAAAGCTTTGGGGTTTTTTTGTTTTCTGTTTTGGACACACCTGGCAATGCTAGGGACTACTTCCATTTTTGTGTCGGGGGTAGTGAGATGATCACTCCCAGAGGTACTTGTGGGGAACCATGTGGTACCAGGGATCAAACTCAGGTCTCCCACATGCAAAGCACGTATTCTGACCCCAAAACCATTTTTATAAGTACAAGAGTGCCATTAAAAAATAGTTTCAGCGTGGGGACAGGGACTTTCATTTTTATTGACTTCTGTTCTTGGGCAGGAGCAATAGCCCAGCGAGTAGGGCGTTTGCCTTGCATATGGCTGACACGGCTTACCCAGGGTCAGTTCCTCTCTGCCCCTCTGGGAGAGCCTGGCAAGCTACTGAGACTGTCTCGCTCGCACGGCAAAGCCTGGCAAGCTACCAGTGACATATTCAATATGCCAAAAACAGTGACAAGTCTCACAATGGAGACGTTACTGGTGCCCACTCAAGCAAATTGATGAACAACGGGAGGGCAGTGCTACATCTCTGTTCTTGAAAGAGTACTTAGAAGAGTCCCTGGCAGATAGATAATTGGCATGAATGCTAGGCATGTTTTTCAGATTCATAGCTGTATTAATTACATAGTGAGGCCCTTGCCATCAGAAATTCCAGTGGAGGGGCTGGAGAGATAGCACAGCGGGTAGGGCGTTTGCCTTGCACGCGACCGACCCGGGTTTTCGATTCCCAGCATCCCTTATGGTCCCCTGAGCACCGCCAGGAGTAACTCCTTAGTGCAGAGCCAGGAGTAACCCCTGTGCATTGTCAGGTGTGACCCAAAAAGCAAAAAAAAAGAAAAAAAAAAAGAAATTCCAGTGGAATGACTATTAACTCATTTCTGCTTGTTTTCTGTAGCTCTGGGATGCTGGCAGTGGGACGTTGCTGCAAGAACTCCAGGCCGGTCATCCTGTCTTGGACATCTGCTCATTTGAAGTAAACCAGTCTAGTTACTTAGCTACTTTAACGGAAAAGACGGTACACATGTATAGGTGGGAGTGACCTGAGCCTTTGAGACTTTACAGGCATGGTGCTAGTTTATATTTAGTATTAGCTCGTGTCTTAACTATAGACATGACTTCAAACTTTTGGGATCATGGTTCTTTGGATTAATATGGTTCTAGGACCCCAGATCTCTGAACACTGCTGATATTGTTTCATCAAAAGAATGACTGCTGTTCCATCTGCAATTTCTTGGCGTAAAGCCTTGATGATTCTTTGTTAAGAATTATTTTCTGTAATTCTTTAAGACTTTCTGGTCAGAGATCTCATTCTAACAGTCCTTGAGGATATGAGTGGTACCAGACATTTCTGGGCAGCTGGTGTCACTAAGTGATAATGGAAATTAGGCTCTTTGACTTGGAAATACATATATTTTGGAGAGGGACTAACCATCTTTTGGCTGTAGTATAGTTGAACACAAGAGGGCACTGTAGAACTTCAGAAGTACTTGATCTGTTTCTGCCCTTGTGGCCTGCAGCTGATATGATAGCATGATTTTATTCCCCAGAAATGTGTTGTAGAGGGCATCTGTTCTGCTTTGTGGCAGTAGCAGTGATGCAGCTTTGCTCTGCTGGGGTATTGCGAACCGGGTAATGGAAGAAGCTAACGCACAAGAGACCCTTTAACTTCACATTGTGGGAGTCAAGAAAAGACTCTAGTTACTTGAGCAGTGTCGTGGAAATTTTTTTCCTACCTAGCTTAGAATCACAGGATTGGTTTTATATAAATTGTTATTTTGAAAATCGGTCCCATTCTCCATCAAGATGGGCAGTGAGTTAGACCACATGGAGACTGGGGGTGTAGCTTAATGGTAGAGTGTATTTTGTGTGTATGAGGCCTTCAATTCAGTCCCAAAACTGAGAGAGAAAAAAAGTTGACTTGTCTAATTGGGGTTTCAGAGCTTATTGATACTTTCAGTAAAAGTTTTCTCTCTGAAGCGAATGTTTCAATGTTCTGAGTCCCAAGTTTCTCTGGTTTGCGACCCTCAGTGACTTTTAAAATTGGTAGTAGTGGAGCCAGGGATAGTACAGAGATCAGGGGTTAGGGCTCTTGCCTTGCCATGCAGCTGAACACAGTAAGTAGTAAGCCCAGTGCTTCCAGGTGTGGCCTCTAAGCAGAAAATAGTAACATTGAGCTGTTAGTTGAATGGTTGTGCTCAGGAAGATAACAGTAGTTGAGGCCTGTGTGAATGGCAGGCAGATGCTTTCCAGTTCCCCCACCCTGTATGGGCTGTCATTGGAAGGTACTCTCTCCTCCCATGGAGTATTTATATTTGTGAGCTTTGCCTAAGGTGATTCTGCTCTCCTTGGCAAAACATGCCTTGAGATGTGACCAGTTAGTGTCCTATCCTGGGGAGCAGGTGGTTAACATTTTCTTTAATAATTGTTGTGAAAGTGTTAACCACTTGTTTTTTTTTCTTTGGGCCTCACATGGTGGTCCCCAAATTTTTATTCTTGGCTCTGAGCTCAGGGATCGCTTTTGGCAGGGCTTGGGGGACCATATGAGGTGCTAGGGATTGAACCCAGGTTGGGCTGGGTGTAGGGCAGGTGCACTATCTTCTGTCCTATCTTTTATTTTAAAATAGTTTCACCTTTCATCTTCTGTTTCCTGTATATCCTATGAGCAGGGTTTTTCACAACAAATTATCCCAGAGCCCCAAGTTGTGCCTTTTAAACAATAGCTTACTCCCATTTAAGGGCATCGTTTAAAAGTTAAGTTCTCTGAGAAAAAGACCCTATTTCTCAGAGGAAATAATCCTTTTGATATGTTAATTTAAGATTGTCTGCTCAGGTTCAGAGCTTCAGTGACTGAATTTGAATTAAAAAAGCAGAACCTATGGGTAGGACAGGTTCTACTTGCACATTGCTTACCCAGGTTTGATCCCTGGAGTTGCAAAAGATTCCCTGAACACCACCAGGAGTAACCCCTGAGCATCACTGGGGTGGTCTAAAAACCAAAATAAATAAATAGATAAATAAACCCAAACAAACCCAGGTTTCATGAGATTGTCAGCAAAATTGCAGGTTCCCAAGTCCAGACTACCATTGTCTTTAACAGGTAAAACATTTGATCAACCTTAAAATGTAACTACTATTAAAGTACACTCAGCAGTCCTGATTGATTCTAGAAGCTTAAGATCCAGGAACCTTTGGATGGATGTTGGAGAATCTCAGGTCTCACTAGTCCTTGTTTTCTTCCAGTGAATTGGGATGTTTAGAAACAAATTATAATGCAACTGATTTCTTCAAAGAACCCCCAGCCTTGACCAACTGGAAGGAGGGAATATTGATAGAGCCAGGTGTTGGTCTCTGTTCACCCTGCTCTGCCCCACACCTTCTTTCCCCATCTGTATGTCTGAGATTGCTTTCATTTTGAGGCCTGGGGTTCAGCAAATTAAGTATATCCTGTCATTGTATATACCTTTACCTGCTTTAAAAATGGAGTGGTGGGTTCTCTGTTTGTGTTGTTTTTAATTATTGTGTTTTATATTTGTTTCACTAATATGAAAATAAAGCACTTGATAAGTAACTGATTCAGATTTGTTTCTTTGACTTCCAAAAGCAGGAACGTGTATCTGATCCCAGCCTGGTAGATCTGCTTACAGAAATACTGAGCCTGTGTTTCACAGGCTGGTTCTTGGTTCTGATTGTTGGGGGCTGCACCATACAATGTCAGGGGCTTCACACTGCCTGCTGCTTGGGATCATTCCCAGGGGGTATTTGGGGACCATGCAGTATAGGGGATTGAACCTAGATCTTCAGCATGGATAGTATACACTATAACCCTTCCAGTTATCTTCCAGGCCCTGAAGTAAATGTCTTATGTAAGAAGACTGTAATGTGGGAGAAGAGAGGGAGGATACTTTTTTCTTTCTTTTAGTCCTTGGCAGCAACACAAGTAATATGTGGGCCCCTGGGTTCTTACTTAGCATAGTTATGGCCTCATCTCAGTTTCTTTGTTCCAGAAATTCTATTGCTATAAATCATGGTAGTCTGGAAAGACTGAACATGTTTTCTACCTGAACAGCAAATGAATTCTAGATTCCAGGGGTTCTAAAACCATATACTATATAAATAAGCTTACTATTATGTTGAATACAGTGCTCCATATTTTCTCTGAAACAACTTTAAAAGAAAAGAGTTTCTAGGGAGATTGTTTAGGTAGTTAAGGCATATGCATTGCATGAGCTCACCTCATTCAGATCCTGGTACCCCAGGTCACTGGCAAGTGTAATCTGAACCCCCCCCCCCCAAAACTGGGCAGGGAAGGGAGAGGGTCAGGAATGTTACTCAGTTATAAAGTACTTGCCTTGCATGTGTGAAAACCTGGGTTGGATCCTGGCACCACCAGAGCCACCAAAAAATTAAATATATGGGGCTGGAGAGATAGCACAACGGGTAGGGCATTTGCCTTGCACGCAGCCGACCCGGGTTCGATTCCCAGCATCCCATATGGTCCCCAGACCACTGCCAGGAGTAACCCCTGTGCATCGCCAGGTGTGACCCAAAAAGAAAAAAAAATTAAATATTTGACAAGGGGGGGAGAAGAGAAAATGCTGTGGAGTTCAAGCCTAGTGAAGTTCTGACACTTGAATTGAACCCCGGTGGGAACTTTAGAGTTGGACCCAATAGTTCTTTCGTAAGGATGGACCCTAGTGGAAAGAGGGATAGTTATTCACATTATAGGGCAAACTACATCTTTTGCCTCAGCTCAGCAGTTGAGCTTGCCCAAGGAAGCAATCATCTCAGATGTTCACACTTACCTTATACAAACCCTGTATGCCCATAGTCCCCAAGAATATTAAATGCTATTAGGTATTTGGAAGCCGGCTCTGATTCCAGAGTCCCTAGAGTGCTTCCAAAAACATAGTACAGTGGGTAGGGTGTTAGCCTTGCACACATCCAACCCCGATTCATTCCCTGGGACCCCACTGAGTCAGAGTCTGGAGCAGGCACTGAGCACAGCTGGGTGTAGCCCAAACCCTGCTCCCCTCAGAAAAAAGTGAATAGGGGCCACAGTTGCTATGATTTGTCAAATTGTTAAAAAGGAAGTAGAACATATAAACTCTAGATGCTGGGTTCTTCAGTTTCAGGTTCAGCCTAGAAAATAAATGAGAAATCTGACAAATTCAAACCTTTTAACCTAAATGATTTGGGGGTACTTAGAGTTAATTGTTTATCCCATAAGTATTATTGATAGGTAATGATAACCTTGTCCTATTTTAAAAATAGAATTACTGTGAGGTAGTTACAAAGCTATTTATGATTGAGTTTCAGTCATACAGTGAACAACCATCCTTCACCAGTGCACATCCTCACCAGTTAAGTCCCCAGTTTTCCTCCTTCCTCCCTCCTTCCCCCTCACATCACACCATCCCTGCAGCCTGCCTCTATGGCAGATATTTTTCTGTCTCCTTTCTCTCATTTTCTTTTTAGGTACTGGTTTGCAATACTGTTACTGTATTTGGTTTGCAATACTGTTACTGAAAGGTATCATGCATATCACTTTACTCCCTGAACTGCACTCAGTACAGTTTCATTTTTTTAATCTAAGAACAAACAATTTTAGGTTTGCAGTAATAACACATACACCTAAAACCATGCTGGGACCAGGGAAACGGTACAGAAGGTAAGGTGTATGCTTCCCTTGTACCTAGCTTACCTGGATTTAATTATCTGCCAGCCCATGTGATTCCCCGATCAGGGGTAATGCAAACCTAGAATTGATAGAAAAGACGTTTTTTTGGGGGGGTGGCTCACACCCAGTGATGCACAGGAGTTACTCCTGGCTCATGCACTCAGGAATTACTCCTGGTGGTGCTCAGGGTACCATATGGGATGCTGGGAATCGAACCTGGATCGACCATATGCAAGGCAAACTCCCTACCCACTGTGCTGTCACTCCAGCCCAAGATAATTTTTTTTTTTTTTTGCTTTTTGGGTCACATCTGGCGATGCACAGGGGTTACTCCTGGCCGTGCACTCAGGAGTTACTCCTGGCGGTGCTCAGGGGACCATATGGGATGCTGGGAATCGAACCCAGGTTGGCCGCGTGCAAGGCAAACGCCCTACCCGCTGTGCTGTCTCTCCAGCCCCAAGACAACTTTTAAATGCAAAACTAATTGAAAATAAGAGAAGCACTGAATATCCAGAAGAAGGTAGGAATAAAGCCACATAGCATGACATAAGGATAAGATGATTGCATTAGATGTAAATCAGCTTAAAGTGCAGTGTGAAGCCACTTCTATCAGGGACAGAATTTCATCCCTAGCCAAGAGCTACTCAGACCGCCTGGACAGAACTCACAGAGGACAGATGGTGGAGACTGCCTGGAGGGCGAGCTGCCACCCACTGCTGAACGCTTAGTTTTCTTCTGAAACTAGTTCAGTTTTGCCTAAACTGGGTGATACTGCTCCTACAGGGTGCAGGGAATGAAGGGTGTGGGGACAGTATTCTCAAGGGGCAACTGGGGAGCACTTTCTGGTTATTTGCTTAAAGGTATCTTACAGGGGAGCACTGAATACGTTGGGGTTTTTTGTTTTGGGGCCACACCCAGCTGTGCCTAGGGCTTACTTCTGGCTCTGCACTCATGGATCACTCTTAGTGGTGCTGGGAGGCCATATAGAGTGCAGGGATTAGAACCTCGTTGCAAAACTTTACATGTTTCACCATCTCGAGTCTCTGATTGTATTTTTTAAGAGACAGTAGGCCAGGAGCTGAGTGATAGCACAGCGGGTAGGGCGTTTGCCTTGCACGCAGCCAACATGACCAACACAGGTTCGATTCCCAGCACCCCATGTGGTCCCCTGAGCACCGCCAGGAGCAATTTCTGAGTGCATGAGCCAGGAGTAACCCCTGAGCACCGTCAGGTGTGACCCATAAAGCAAAAAATAAATAAATAAAAGACAATAGGCCAAATGAGTTTGGGAAATTGCACCCACTTGCCCTCACCCACTGTTAGGGCAAGCATGGTGATTGAGGACACAGATGCGGCTCAGAGCTAGAGTTCTTGTCTTACATGGGAGAGACTTAGTTTTGAGCCCCAGCACTGCAAGTTCCCATGAGCACTGCTGGACCATGCAAAGAGGTAATCAGGCAGCACATTTGCCCTGCATCAGTCATCCATTTGCAGATTGGATATATTCTCCATGTGGACTATACAGGTAAAGCACTTTGAACAGTTTCCAAAATGTTTTGATCATGGTATCCAGGGAACATGCTTTCTAACAATCAAGTCAACACTGCCCCTTGAGATCCCTGACTGTGCCTTTCATGCAGAACTCATTGGTGGGTTTCTTTTCCGGCGGGGGGTGGGGGGTCCACACCTGGCTGTTGTGTTCAGAGGACCCGTGACAAAGAAGAATGCCAAGAAACTTGCTTGATGCAGAGTTTGGCAACCAACCTTTAGTCTATAACACAAAATTATAAAGCTGTGCAAGGTGACACCCAACAATGAGTGCCTGTATTCTCATTTCTTCTAGGCCTTGTCATTCGGTTCCTTAGTCTTCCTTTTAGAATGCTGATTCCCATCACCTGATCTGACTGTCTCTTTTTTGTTGTTTTTTTTGGGGGGGGATGGGGGATGGTCACACTTAGTGCTTGGCCTATTCCAGGATCCATGCTTGGGAGTCACTCCTGGTGGTATGTTTGTGGGGTACTACTGAACCCAGGGATCCTGCATGCAAAGTATGTGCTCCTGCTTATTTTTCCCCAGCTTCCTGCACTTGTAACTTTTGGAAGACTTGCCATGATCTAGTGTTTGTATCCATCCATTTCCACAACCACAATATTTAATACTTAAGGTGATGGTATAAGGAGTGGGGGAGATAGCATTTTTGTTTTGGCTTGGCGGGGACAATACTCGACAGTGCTCAGGGTTTACACCTGGCTCTGAGCTCAGGAATCATTCCTGGCAGTGCTTGGGGCGGGGATATGGGGTGGCTAAGATAGAACCCGGGTCAACTGTATGTAAGGCAATACTACCTTTCCATCCCCAGAGGTGGTTTTTTTCCCCATTTTTGCACAGGGAATACATCCTGAGGATCAAATTCCATGAATGGGATCGTTGTTCTGTTTTATATAACATCCCCCAGAGAACCCTAACTGTTGGCTCCAGTTGAAGACAGCAAGAAGTTGGCATCCTGCAATCTCAAGATGGACTTTGCCAGAACTGGACTATGCTGGCATCCTGATTTCTGGATTTGCAGCCTCCAGAACTATGAAAAACTCAGGTTGTTTAGGGGCTGAAGTGAGAGCACTTGCTTTGCTTATAGCTAATGTGGATTCTAGTCCTTGGCATACCATATGGTTCCCCAAGCCCTCCAGGAGTAATGCCTGAGCATATCCAGATGTGGTCCCAAAAACCAAAACAAAATAAACTCAGGTTGTTTATAAGCCACGGAGACTGTAGTAACTTGTTATAGCAGACCAGAATACTAGGACAACTTCAGATCCAGTTCTTTTTTAGGGAGGGAGTGGGGGTCAAAACCCAGCAATCCTCAAGGCTAAATCCTGATTCTGTGCTCAGGAATCATTCCTGGCAGGCTTGGGTGATCATATGTGATGCTGGGGAACAAACCTGTGTCAACTTCATGTAAGGCAAGGACCCAACTTCCTGTACTATCTTTACAGGCCCTCATACCCAGTTTTTTACAAGCCTGTCTAGTTTTTTTTTTTTTTTTTGACCACACCTAGTGGTACTCAGTGCTCAGGGATGAACCCTTGTGGTGCTGGGGTACCATAAGTAGTTCCGAGAATTTGAACCAGGGTCAGCAGGATACAAGGAGGTGCCTTAACTCCTATACAATTTCTCTGGTCTCAGAATTACCCAAATTACCCAATAGCTATTGAATTACCCAGTGCCTGTCTATTGAATGAACTGGGGAATGAAGAAGAAGGCAACAGTTCAATAAAGAGTCAAATGAAATTCTACCTAGTGATATAGTCTATTACATTCTGAAAATCAATGAAGCCAGATGACCAGGTTAGGTTAATCCTCTTTCCCCTAGCTGGGGAGTTTGTGCTTGATGTAAAAGGGCCATGCTTGCCTGGCACAGCTTAAGCTGGCCACGTTCCCAGATTTTTCTTATTGCTGCTTGGTCACTGATTTCAAGATAGGCACTTATATGACTCCATCCTATCTCCAGTCTGTGGCGGGGTGTAGGATTTCCTCAGTTCAGCTGAGAGATAGGCAACTGCTGCCCTCAGTAGATTGCAAGAATTGCCCGTTTGGGGCGAGTAGAGGAGGAGAGGAAGTATGCTTGGCAGTGTTCAGGAGCTGCACCTGGTTCTGTGCTTGGGGGTCACTCCCAGCAGTTCTCAGTTCTCATGGGGTGCCAGGGTGCAAATCTGGGATTCCTGAATGCAAAGTATGTCCATTGAAGTTTTAAAGTAGTTTATTCTCATTTGCATACCCAGACCCATCTCTCTTTTTCTTTGTGGTGCAGGAGATTTATCCCAAGGCCTTATATGTGCAAGGCAAGTATTCTGCTACTGAGCCTGAAACCCATATTTTTAAACTATGTTCTATCTATATAGTTTTTTTTTTAATTTTTATTAGTGAGACACCATGAGGTACACTTGTAGACTTACAAATTTTTGTGCTCAGAGAGGCAAAAAAATATCTCTATAGTTTTTTTTTAAATATTCAATTACCGTGATTTACAAAGTTATTTGTAGATGGGTTTTTTTTGATATTTTATTTATTTTTAGATTTTTATTAGTGAGACACCATGAGGTACAGTTGTAGACTTACAGATTGTTGTGCTTGGGTTTCAGTTATACAATGATCAAATACCCATCCCTCCACCAGTTCCCATTTCCAACCACCATGGATCCCAGTATCCCTCCCACCCCCATCTCCCCATTCCTCCCTGCCTCTGTGGCAGGGCATTCCCTTTTGTTCTCTCTCTCTTATTGGGTGTTGTGGTTTGCAAAAGAGGCAGTGGGTGACGATCATGTTTGGTCTATAGTCTACTTTCAGCATGCTTCTCCTGTAGATGGGCTAAACATACTGTCTAGCATATGTCTAAACATACTGTGTTCCAGCACCAATCCCACCACAAGTTCTCAGGTTCCTCCCCACGACCCCATCTTCTACAGGTAGTTGGTAGGGTGCTTGCTTTGCACTCTGCCTACCAGGGTTTGATCCCCAGTGGCACACGAGGTTCCCTGGGTACTTCAGGAGTGATCTCTGAGTACAAGCCTGGTGTTGCCCCCTAACAATAATAAAATTAATGGCTCCTTTGATTTTTTTTAAATTTATTTATTTATTGAATCACTGTGGGAAAAGTTACAAAGCTTTCAGGTTTAGGTCTTGGTCATGCAAACATCAAACACATTTCCCTTTACCAATACTTATTTTTCACCACGAAGAACCCCAATAAACCCCCACCTCCCCCAATCCTCCCAATGCCTGTGAGGCAGATGAATTCTAGTTAACACTCTATCTACTTTGACTAGATTCACTGTTTCGACAAAAGATGCACCATTATTATTTAGAGTTTACACCCCCCAAATCAGACATGCTGAAAAAGCATTGTGAAATGATTTGCTTTCTACAGCTGGGTTCAAGAATTAAATGATGTCGAGGTTTTGGATTTCTGCTATTTTGCTTATTAACCCTGGAAGTATTTCTGCTGAGAGTCAGATAATTAAGAGATTGGTTTCTGTGCTCTGGAGCCATGGTCGTGCCGGAGAGCCGCTCGTGGGGGGCAACCGGTGACCTCGGTAGGGCGTGAAGGACGAGCCGGGAACGCCCCCCTTCCCATGAGGTTTTTTTTAGTCGCCCCACCACGACCAGCTCATACCTGGCTTTCCACAAAGCTCCCAAGCGGCTGCCATCTTTCTTTCTTTCCAGAGGGAAGAGGGCCGAAGGGACCAACACCCTTTCCCCTCTGGGCAGACATGGTGGCGTGGGTGGATTAACACATAGTTCATTAAGGCTCCTTTGATTTTTAAAGAACTTTTACTGATATTTCTAACCTGCCTGAGATTTACTTATGCCTTGCTAGTAAGCACCCCATTAGTCAACGGGATATACATCCAAGACTTCTCATAATGTCCCAAGATCAGGAGTAGTATATACCTCTCTCACACACATAGTTTTTTCTATATATACCTAAGGTTTATTTTTATTTTAGTGTTGCGGACACAGGGCCGAGCGATAGCATAGCGGATAGGGCGTTTGCCTTGCACGTGGCTGACCCGGGTTTGATTCCTCCGCCCCTCTCAGACAGCCTAGCAAGCTACTGGGACTATTCTGCCCTCACAGCAAAGCCTGGCAAGCTACCGTGATGTATTCAATATGCCAAAAACAGTAACAAGTCTCACAATGGAGATGTTACTGATGAACAAAGGTAGGACCGTGCCACAGTGCTACAGTTGCAGACACAACCCACCATGCTCAGGGACCACATCTGGTGGTGCTCAGGGACCTACTGTGTAATGCTGGGTGGGCCACCTGGATACTATGTCTTGGCCCATAAAATTTATAGGAGAGTGAGCAAGAGCGAGGTTGCATGACGAGGCAAGCCCTGAGGAGTGCTGCTTGGTATGGCCCCCAACCCAAAACCAAGCGAAACTAACTTCTACTGACAAATTAGCACAGTAAGAGATTAACATCAGAAATATCTGTATCTAATATTAGCCCCCCCCCCTTTGCTGTCAGTTATAGAGGATCTCCCTGCCAATCACACGGGTGATGCAGTACAAGGGGTCCCTGAGCATGGTGGCAGCAACACAAAAATAAAAATAGGGGCTGGAGCAATAGGTCAGTGGGTAGGGTATTTGCCTTGCACGTGGCCAACCCCGATTGGATTCCCAGCATCCCATATGGTACCCCGAGCACCGCCAGGAGTAATTCCTGTGTGCATGAGCCAGGAGTAAGCCCTGTGCATCGCGGGGTGTGACCCAAAAAGCAAAAAAATAAAAATACCTCTAACTATTATAGGTATGCACTCGTGGCCTCACTGTGCAAGGCAGACACTACCAGTGAGCAACATCGCAGGAAGCTGAAGATGTTTAGTGCAGTGGCTGCAAGAACCTTTACTAGGGGGCGGACAGCTAGTACAGGGGCTAAGGCACTTGCCTTGCCGGGTTGGATTCCCTGCACCGTACATGGTCCCCCTGGCACCGCCAGGAGCCCTGAGCACCGCTGAGTATGAACACCAAAACCGGATCAAAACAAAAAACCTTTCCCAACGCACAGGCTTAACCTCAAAGATATGTTTTGAACTTTCTTTTGTGGGTCAGGCACTTGATCTTCACAATCACATTCTACATCCGACGGGTCTCCCATGCGCTCACGAGCAGAAGAGACTCAGAAGCTGCAAGGATTTGCCTGGTCGCCACGGGCCCAGGCTCTAAGCGGCTCCTTTCCGGTCCCGGGCTAGGTGCCCCTTCACCCTCCTCCTTGCACGCTCCGGTCATCCCGGGCTCAACTTCCGAGGGTGACGGAGGGAGTCAGGAGGGGCCTCTCAGACTCCGGAATCCCCCTGAACTGGTCAAGTTTCCCCTCGACACATACAAAGTTTTTTTTTTTTCCTTCTTCTTCAAAGTCGTGGAACGGACGACACGCTGTACCAGCCATCTTGGTTGTGGCGCCCCCGCGTCCTTTCCATTTTCCTGCGACGCCAACGAAGGGAGTCGGGCCAGAGCCGCCCCTAGGCAGGCCTAGTTCTTTATTTCCCGCGGACGGCGCACCGGCGAGTCACCGGGGAAAGCGCGCCGCGTGCCCGCCGAGGTCGGCGGCGTGGGAAGCGGCGAGCGCGGCCTCGTTCCTCGCGGCTCCCGCGCCGGCCGGGGCGGAGCCCGGCTGCGCCCCGCCGGCCCCGGCCCCGCCCCCTCATTTAAATACGCCGCGCCGGCGGGTGCGTCGAGCTCGCCGCGGACCCAAGATGGCGGCGTGTGGACGTGTACGGAGGATGTTCCGCTTGTCGGCGGCGCTGCAGCTGCTGCTCCTCGCCGCGGCCGGGGCCCGGAAACTCCACAGCCAGGGCCCGGGCCCGGGGAATAACCTTGGGTCCTTCGGAGGACAGGCGGGAGGCGGCGGGCAGGCTCAGCCGCTGCTCCAGATCCCTCAGTCCTCTCAGCACCAGCTCCAGCAGCTCCAGCAGCAGCAGCAGCAGCAGCCCCAGCAGCAGCAGCCGCCGCAGCAGCAACAGCAGCAGCAGCAGCAGCAGCAGCAGCCGCCTCAGCCTCCTCAGCCGCCGTTCCCGGCGGGCGGGCCTGTGGGCCGGCGGGGCGGAGCGGGGGCCAGCGGGGGCTGGAAGCTGGCGGAGGAAGAGTTCTGCAGGGAGGACGTGACCCGCGTGTGCCCCCGGCACACCTGGAGCAACAACCTGGCGGTGCTCGAGTGCCTGCAGGACGTGCGGGAGGTGAGGAGGCGGCCCGCCGGGCCTGCTGCGGGCCCAGGGGTGGCGGCGGCGGCGGCGGCGGCGGCCTCGGGAGCCGCACGCGCCCGGCTGCTGCTCGCGCGCTCCCTCGCGCTCGCGCTTCCCCCTCCCCACCCCCACCCCCATCCCCCGCCTCGCGGCTGCACCCGCTCCCGCTCGCCGGCCCGGAGCCGCACCCTCGCCCCCCTCCCGCCCTCCCCGCCCCGGGCCGAGGGGCAGAGGCGGAGACCCCGGCCCCCGCCGGTCCCGGGCCGAGGCCACCCTGCCCCCCATCTCCCCGCAGGTTTATGTTTGTTTCGGGTCTTTTGTGTGATGCTCCGAGCACACTGGCTCCTCGCCTTCGACCTGCCTCGGATTTGCCCCCCCGCCCCCGCCGCCTTTCCCCTGCCCCCCGACTGGGATCATCTGTAGCCAGCCCACCTCCTCCCCGCCACTCCCCGCCTTCAACATCCCCCTCTTCCCTCTTTTTTTTTTTTTTTTAAATGAAAACCTTGGCGTCCTTTGAGCCGGTCAAGAAGGATCTGCTGTTTCTCGGCGGCCAGTTAAGGGGATTGTTTGGGGAACTCGGATTCTCTTCGGAGGTGTATTGTCTATACCGGCCAAGTTTCCCCCAGTCTTTGCCCCGCTTTTTGCAGATCGTAGAGGATCCGTGATCTTGGCGGGTGTTAAGATCGAAGAAAGCCTGTGACACTTCCCAAGCCTCCCCCCCCCCACCATTCCTCGCCCCCCCCCCCTTTACTTTTGGGTCCTTTTCCGAGTTATTTCAAGCCGAAGCTGTCAGAGTGCTTTTCGAGTTCCAAAAGCTGAGAAAGTTGGGGCCGCGTTGGAAGCGGTGACACGCACGCAGGATTTGGGATTGGGTCGGTGGGGTTAACGTCTCTGACGTCCGAACACGAGTGTAACAATTCATCTGGATGCGATGTTGGCTTGCCCAGCCGTGGGATCCTAGATTTTTATCAAATAGGCACATGTGCCTATGTGATCGTCAGTTCTCAAAAGTTTGGGTGCAAATCTGGCAAGGATACTCCCTTAAAAAAATTTTTTTTTTGTTTTGTTTTATTTTGAAAGTTTGGGTCTGGAGGATTAGGCCCTGTGGTTGACAAGTGAATGGAAACTATAGGTTGTATCAGAATTGTCTAAGGTGTGTTTATGGTCACGGGAATGCCATGGTTTGTAGAAAATTGCTAGCCTTGGCGATCCTCACTGTGATATTTGCTTTAATTGTGTACAAAGTCATTCACAAGTGGAAAAGATGGGAAATGGAGTGAAAGCAAGTTTCCAGAGCTCCCAGAAATGAGGGGCTTTGGGAAACCTCTCATTTACATCTTGAAGACATGGAGATAAGGCTAATTCGTTATTTTTCATTCTGCTGCCTCTCCTCTAGCAGGTACAGCTAAGATCCTTAACTGTCAGGTTTCTTGGTGGTTTTCTTCTTGGCCTTTGGAGGATGTGTCATAGATGTTATTCCCTCAGACTGGGAGTCTAATGTTGGTGACTAGACACTTTATTAGTGGTTTGTGGTAGGAATGGGACGTTACTAGGGAAAATAGTAAAAAGCGGCTCATTGAAGGAGTGCTGGTCTTTCTCTGTGCATTAGGAACATTTTCGAATTTGTGGGATCAGTCTTCCTATGTCATGTTCATAGAACTGTATAGCATCATATGTAGTCTATAAAGAATGTAGATTTCACCAGTTGGGGGTCAGCTGAATTTAGTAAATAGTATCTTCTTTGCATTAATTACATAAAGAACTGGCTTTGAAAGTGCAGTCCTTGCTTTCCTTGGTTTTTGTTTTTTCTTTTGGTTCCTTTTGGACCACACCCTGCAAGGCTCATGGAATCTGGGACTTACATATGCAGAACATACACTATAGATACATGAGCTGTCTCCCCATTTCCTGCTTTACTTTTGACTTCTGGAGTCATCAGTGGGGCCTGAGCTGTAGTACAACACATAGGGCAATTACCTTGCACGTGACTTAACCTGTCCCCTGAGCCCTGCCAGGGTTAAGTATTGAGCACTGCTGGGTATGGTCTCCCCAACCCTTCCCTCCCCACCCCCCCAGAGTCTCGTCAAAGATATTGTTTTTTTTTTTTTTTTTTTTTTTTTTGCTTTTTGCGTCACACCCGGCGATGCACAGGGGTTACTCCTGGCTCTGCACTCAGGAGTTACTCCCGGTGGTGCTCAGGAGACCATATGGGATGCTGGGAATCGAACCCGGTTCAGCCGCGTGCCAGACAAACGCCCTACCCGCTGTGCTATCTCTCCAGCCTCAAAGATATTGTTTTAGTAACTATAAATTGCTCTTTTTTGATATTGAAAGCTAAATTCCGTGAAAAAGAGATATTTTTCTGGAGATAGAATTTATATATATTTATATATATTTGTGTGCGTGTGTGTGTATATATATATATTTTTTTTTTTTTTTTTGCCACACCTGTCAGTCCTCAGAGTATATGATGATGTCAGGGATAAAGGCAGCACTCTAGCCCATTATCCTATTTTGGTGGCCCAATGTAGAATTGTTTTTAAACTACTTTTTCTTTTCCTTTAACAATGATAAAAGGAAGAATGTGCCATTTAGTTTAAGAATGAGTCAGATTTGATGTTTATGTTTAAAAGAGTATAACTTAAATCAGTAAACCAGTTAGGCACATTTGAAGTTTTGTCCTTGCTTTTTAATAAGCGCACTACTTGGTATAAAAGTGGACTTGTGCTGCTCTTTGTTTTTGGGCCACGGTAGGCGCTGCTCAGGGATGATACTCTGACTCTGTGCTCAGGGATTACCTCTGGTGGTGCTCAGGGGACCCTCTGTGGTGTCAGGGATCAATCTGCATGCAAGGCAAGCGCTTTACTCACTATACCTGACATGTGCCTTTTCATCCCTTTAGATACACATTCTGGGAAGAAATTCTCTCTTTATACTTGACTTTAGAACTTTTTGTTTTTGGGCGACACCTGGCAGTGCTTAGGGCTTACTCCTTGCTCTGTGCTCAGGGATCACTCCTGGCAGGCTTGGGGTGCCAGGGATCGAACCCAAGTTGGCCATGCACAAAGCTAGTGCCTTACCAGCTATACTATTGCTCCTGCCACTTGACATTAGAATTATGAAAGGCCTGGCGTATATTTAGTTTTTGTTATTGTTACATTTTATTTATTTATTTATTGGTGGGGGCGGTGGTGCCTGGTTGAACCCAGGGCTTCATACATACATGCATGTAAGTACTTTACTGATAAGCCACATCCCCAGATTAGCTTGTGAAAGTTAAGATGGCAATGTAGTGAGGTACATTTTGTTTTGAAATAGCAGAGGAATATATAATGTTAGGTTAAGTGTGCACACACACAGTTTTTTTATTTTTTGGCCACACTCAGAAGTATTCAGGGCTTACTTACTCCATATGGTTGGAGGACCATGTGGGGTACTGGGGGTTAAACCCAGGTTAACTGTATGCACTGCAGGTGCCCTAGCCACTGTACTATCTCTCCAGTCCCAATTCAGTTATTTTAAGATTCCCTAGTATAGTATTCAACATAGTAAGTTACTTGCAAAATGTATTTTAAGATATTTATGGTTACTTTTAAGTGATTTTAACCGATAACTTCGTCTAATGTGTCTTATGGGGAGGCACTTCTGATGGTGCTCAGGGGACTATGGGATGCCAGGGGTCGAACCTAGGCCAGCTGCATGCAAGGCAAGAGCCCTCCCCATACCCGCTGTACTGTCCCTTCAGCCCCCAGTCTAATGTGTCTTAGGGCAGCAAATTAAAACAGCCTCTGTGTTTAGGGAATGGAGTGATAGTACAGCTGGTAGGGCGCTGGCCTTGCACGTGGCTGACCTGGGTTTGATCCTCGGTGTCCCATATGTCCCCCCCAGCCCCACCAGGAGTGATTCCTGAGTAGCTTAAGGAGTAGTATAGTAGTAGTAGAGTTACTACCCTTTATCTGAGAGGCTATTTTTTTTAAAGGATTATTTCATGAAATATAACTGAGTGACTGAGGAGAACTGAACTAATCTATAGTCTAGGTGCAGTTTAACTATACTTTACATGCAGTTATGTCTTTTTTTGTTGGAGATGGGTGGGAATTGAGTCACCCCTTGGCAGTGCTAGAGGTTCCTCCCAGCTCTGTGCTTGAAGGTCTCCCAACACGGTGTACAAGGGATCATGTGTGCAAGAGATTTAACCTACATCTCCCACATGCAAAGTATGCACTCATCCCTCTGAGCCCCCTCTTTAGCCCCTAAACACAGACTTCTTTTTTCGGGAGGAAGTGGGGTGGCAGGGGCACACCCAGCAATGCTCCAGCTGTGCTCAGAGATCACTCCTGACAGGGCTCAGGGAACCATATGCAGTGCTGGAGACTGATTGAACCCAGGTCAGCTGTGTGCAAAGCAAGTATTTCACCCTCTGCACTTTCTCCAGGGCCCTCTTCTTTTAGTCAAGGACCAGACTCAAGTTAGTGAAGGTTATATCCTAGTGATAAAGGACATGGTAGAGGGGCTGGAGCGATAGCACAGCAGGTAGGGCGTTTGCCTTGCATGTAGCTGACCCGGGTTTGATTCCCAGCGTCCCATATGGTCCCCCAAGCACTGCCAGGAGTAATTCCTGAGTGCAGAGCCAGGATTAACCCCTGAGCATCACTCGGTGTGACCCAAAAAGAAAAGAAAAAGGACATGGTAGAACTGGTTGGTATTCAGCAAGTTCACTTTGATTTTAGAGAATATAATTTTGAGGCCAGGGAGGTGCCTCAAAGGGCTGGATGGAGCACACACATTACATCTGGGAGGCTGGGTTCAACACTGGCAGTGCATAATCCCCTGAGCAGCCAGTCAGGTGTAACCCCTGAGCACCCCCAGTTGTGTCCCCAGGTAAGAACAATCTTTAGTTTGCCATAGATGATTGCAGCTTGTGAGTATTTGACTGTTGAGAATGCCATGGGTTCATAAATGAGCTCAAAATGAGAAGGGTCACATGGAAGTAGAACCCAGTCTTTTTTACTACCAGGAACAATGGTTAGCAAAGCTCTTATGCCCCACGGCATTAGATTTCCCAGGTAGACAGATCAGCATTATCAGACAGAGCTAATTTAATTATTAGTTTGAGCCCATCTTGAGTAGAATTTCTCCATAATGAAAAGATAGTCAAATTCCATTTTACCTTAACCATGATTATAGTAGCATAGTGAAAGAATTTCGATTTATTTCCGTGTTTGTATTGAATCTTTAGAAGAGCACAGCGCCTGAACTAGGCACCATGAACCGTCGCGGCCATTTGCTAATTGTATGACTACAGGCAAATCATTTTCAATTAATGCCCTAAGTCTGCTTCTTCTGTGTTAAAAGAGAGCTTTGGGTGATAGTACCGTTTCTAAGATTCCTGTTACTTGCATTAGTTTTCTGACTGTTTTCTGTATGTATATACTGATTGCCTTCTAGGAGCCTATGCCACCATCTCCCAGTACCTTATCCATTCATGGGCGGAAATGATAATAAGAATAATGCAAAGCAGCAATTAATTCAAACATTGTTTGGCTTTAGGATATTTTGTGGCTGTGTGAGTTCTATGGAATTTCTTCCTATGCTAACTCTGTGGTTAGAAATAGCCTAACCACACAATCAAGGCCTTATCGATCTCCTGTTCTGTACCTGTCATTCTGGGAATCCTAGTATACCGCCATTGCTTCCAGATAGATGGCTCGATAAAGGAGATCGTAATCAAAAGAACTTATGGAAGGGAATGTGAATAACTTGGTGTCGTGCAGGTAGTGCTTTGTTTAGGTTTGTTTTGTTTTTTGATTTTCGGCCACACCTGGTAGTGCTCAGGGGTTACTCCTGGCTCAGCGTACAGTAATCACTCCGGGCGGTGCTCGAGTACATATGGGGTTCTGGGGATGCAACCTGGGTCAGTTGCTTGCATGGCATATGCCCTATCTGCTGTATTATCACTCTGGCTCAGATAGTACATTCTTTTTCTTTAGGGAAGGGTTTGAATTTTGGGGTCATATCTGATTGTGCTGGGGGCTGTTCCTGACTCATTGCTCAGGGTTGCGGGGATCGTACCTGGCCCTCCTCACACAGAGGTTGGGTTTCGCCCTGGCTCTGTTTTTCTAGTATACATTAAACACAGGAGAGATAGTACACTTGGTTAAGGCGCTTGCGTTGCTTGCTGCTGGCCCATTTCATTCATTGACATACATGACATTATGTATGGTCCCCTGAGCACCACTGACTGTGGCTCCAAACCTCAACACCCCCTCCCCCATAAGTAAAAGTAAACTAAGCACATGGTTGTTAAAGTATGTAATGACCACCTGAGATCATCTTGCCTCCTACCAGTGGTACATAGTTTGTTGTCTTGTTTGGGGACCACACCTGCAGTTGCTCAGGAGCCGTTCCTGACTCTGTACTTACGAGTGATCCCTAGCTGAGTGGCACTTGGGATTTGAGCTAGGTTTGGCCGAATATGAGGCAAGCAGCATGTTAACCCCTGCACTGTTCGTCTGACCCTGGAGTGTACTTTGAGAAATTCTAAAATTGGGTTGCCACTTGCCTTTGGTTCTGATACTCTGATACGGTGATTCAGTGGTCTGTAGAAGTACAGTTTTGTGAGATAATCACAAACGCAGGGGAGAATGGAGATGCTTTGAGATGTTCAGGGAGCTGGACTCACTGGAGAGTTTGAGATTTATTTTTTCAGAGCTCAGATTATTAAGAGTCTTACTATGTGCCACAGACAGGTCTTCCAGGAAAAGTCCCTAAATGGAATGTTTTAATTCAAGTGGAGTAAAAATACTCTGATTAACAGTTAATTTTGTAAAGCAGCATTGTCATTTCATGGCAAACACTTTTTTTTTTTGCTTTTGGGCCACACCCAGTGGTGCTCAGGGCTTACTAGCAACCCTGTGTTCAGGGATCACTCTTGGCAGTGCTGGAGGACCATACGGGATGCCGGAAATTGAACCCAGGTCAGCCCTGTGCACAGCAAACACCTTAACTGCTGTACTATTGCCCCAGCCACTATGGAAAACATGTTTAAAGAAATCTCTTGATTAAAAAGCTTTACAGTATTATAGCTTAATAATTCATTGTTCTTTGGAAGAAAATGAAATGCTTGGCCAAAAGATAAAGTGGTACATATTCCATAATGTGTTCAAAAAGAATTTAGTAACAGTGAAAACTGCTTATAAACAAATGCTTATAAATATGTGTGTATTTACACATATATACATTCCCCCACCAGTTAGGCACTCAGGGATCATTCCTGATGGTGCTCGGGGGCCATATGTGTGCCCAGAATCGAACTTGTCCAGGTCAGCCACATGCAAAACAAATGCCTTACCTGGTATAATGTCTCTCTGACACAGATAATAGCAATCTTGAAGACTTTCTGGGTCCTGAGAGAGCTGATGCATTCTGGACATCATTATTACTATCATTATCAGTAAGGAGACTGAGGTTAATTAACACAGGCTGGGAAGTGATGGAATTAGGATTTGAAACTGAGACAGCGCCTATCCCCCTGCCCTTCCAGGGTTCTAGTCACCAGTTTATATCTATGTGACTATTAGCTGATACAACATGTTTTGTCTGGGTGTCAGGGTGATAAGTCCAGGGGATAAGACTTGCTTTACAAGTAGCCAAACTGTTAGATTCCTGGCACTGCATATGATCAGTCCCTTGAACACTGCCAAGAGTGACCCCTGGGCACCATTGGGTGTGGCCTCCAAACTGAAAAATAGACAAAAGAAACTTTCATGGTCTGAACTGAGACATTCTAAAGGCCAGAGAGATAATATAAATGGGTACGGTGCTTGCCTTGCACACTGCCAACCTGGGTTCAATCCCTGACACCATATATGGGCTCCTGAGTACTTCCCAGACACGGTTCGATATGGCCCCCAAACAAAACAAAATACAACAGAAAAATGTCCTGCGAGTCTAAAATACACACTTGGTTTCAAAGATTTGTACAAAAAGAATGTGAAGTACCTCAGTTTTTATATTGAGATCATGTGGCAATACTGTGTGGATATATTGCGTTAAATATATTAAAATCAGTTTTGCTTCTTACTTTTCTCCCTTCCTTTTGTTACTGCATTGATTCCTATGTTGAAATCACGTGGTAATATTGTGTTAAATACCTTAAAATCAGTTTTACTTTTTTGTTCATTTCTGGGCCACATCTGGAGGTGCTCAGAGCTTACTCCTATTCCTGCACTTAGGGATCACTGTGGGGAATATTTGGGATGCTGGGGATTGAATCCCTACTCACTGTATTATCTCTCTGGCCCCAAAATCAGTTTTAGTTTTTGTATTATTTAGTTTTTTTTCCTTTGCAATTGCTGTGCTGATGAGGGTAATGATGACTCTGTGTGTGTGTGTGTGTGTGTGTGCGCGCGCGCGTGCGTGTGCGTGTGCGCACTCTCTCTCCTTCTCTTTCTTTCATGCTCACACACATTCACATGGCTGTGATGTGCGTGGGGGATGTCCAGTTGCAGTACCAGAGTCTATACTGTAGTCTAAACTACAGGTCAGAGGGACAGTACAGTAGGAAGGGCTTGCCATACAGGTGAACCTGGGTCTTTTTGCCACAAAGCCATCCCTGGGCCCCAATATTTTAAAATTTTTTTTATTGAGGTACCATGATGTATTTTATTGAGGTACCATGAGGTATTCATAATCAAGTTTCAGGTTAACAGTTTCTGAACACCGATCCCCTTGCCAGGGATCACGCCTGACTGGGATCAGGGACCGTATGGGGTGCCGGGGATTAAACCTGAATTGGCTGCATGCAAGGCCAGTGCCCTAACTGTATATTATCACTCCAGCTCCTGGGCCCCAGTTTCATGTGGTTTAATTTTGGGAGAGGCCTCCCTAATAGTGCTGTTGGGCTTGGGGTCACTACTGGTGATTCTCTACCCAGCAGAACTGAGGGCTACTGCTGTGGGTCACCAGTGTCATGCTGTTCACGTCCTGGCAGCTCTGGGATCCCCAGGGCCATCTGGCAGTGGTACCCCCAGAGCCACACCTGCCAGAGAGCAGACTAGGGCTTTGTGCATTCCGGACACATGCTCCAGCCCTTTGCTCTATCTCCCTGGCTCCCAGTATTACTTTTCTTATTTTAATGTTTGTACTGGAACATACAAAAGTCATTGTTGGCCAATACTGATCTACAAAAAGACAAAAAATTATTGAAACTCACAGTACAAGTTAAACAGTAGTAAAGTGCCATTAGAAAAGGACAAATTTGATGGTATGGATATGGTTGGGAATAGCAGAAACAGCTCTTTAATACTTTTCATTATTTTAGTGGTTCATATCAAGAAATTCTTAATTTAACTGCCTTAAAATGCCTCCTTGATCTGGCTGGTGGATGGATCTTATCTTCTGCACTCCCTTTTATGAGTAGTAAGAGTTGCTGTAGCTCTTTGAACTTGAGAGGAACAATAGTCTTATAAAATGAAAAGTTGGTAAGTGATTTTTTTTTTTGCTTGAGTTAGATAAGTTTGGAACTTTCAAGAAAGAATTTCAAATGATGGCTTTCAGAACTGTGCCAGTACTAACCCTTGTATCTGCATTAAAATAGAGTGTGGAGGAACAAGGAGTGTGGACTGGAATCTAAAAACAATGAATTAGGAGATCCAAGTATCTATTTTCATTCAGTTTTAATAATTTTATTGCAATTAGAAAATTAGGTTAGATTGAGTGTGGGATTTAAAGTACTTGTAAAATGTTCCTATTGAATAACTCATTCAGGGAGTCTTAGTGAAAATGGGTACTGTCTTGAATCCCTTTGTCTCTACTCTTACAAAATAGAACAAATTCTTAAAACGTTTTTATATATCTCTTAAAAAATGGCATGTAAGGGGGCTGGAGCAATAGTACAGCAGGTAAGGTATGATTCTTGCCTTGCATGCGGCCAACCTGGGTTCAATCCCCGGCACCCCACATGGCCCCCTGAGCAACACCAGGAGTGATCCCTGAGTGCAGAGCCAGGATTACCCTTCAGTATTGCTGGGTGTGGGCCCCAAACAAATTCCAGCAAAGAAAAATTTCATGTGATATATATGTAAAAGTATAGTGTAAATGGTGAAAGTAGAATGGTAGGTGAGAAGAGGTCTGGGTTCGACACCCAGCCCCACGTGGTTCCTTGAGCACCACCAGGTGCAATCCCAAGCATGGAGCTGGGAGTAACTCCAGCACCCTCAGGTATGGCCTTAAAAGCCAAAATAAGAAAAATAGGTGATGTTTAGAGAAGGTGCCCTGGTAGCCAGAAAGATTTCGTTGTAGTTGAAGCCTTCAAACCACAGAATTCCTAGTTACAACGTCCCACTTCCAGCATTGGCCAAATCAGCTCTGTAGTGTTGATAAAGCTTCATGACATAGGACAGATTTCAAAGAGGGGCAAAGAGATGTAATGAGGAATTTTAATCACAAATAAAATCTGCCATCTGCTACTTAGTGCCATCTACTGAACAGCCTATCACACGTGAAATAAAAATGAAAGGGGCTGGTCCAAAGAGAGAGCTCACCGGGCTGGGCACATACTTCGCATTCACTCTCAAGCACCTCTTGGTTCCGCCAACCACAGTGCCAGGAGGAGCTCCTGAATGTTGAATTTTATTTTATTTTATTTATTTAAATTTTATTTTCTCCTTAGACTTTATATAAACACTGTGCTTTACAAAGTTGTTCATGATGATTTGTTATAGACATTCAGTTTTCCAACACCAATCCCACCACCATTGCACTTCCCCATTGTTTCCAGTTTTCCCATCCACCCCTTAAGCCAGCCTCCATAGCAGGCCCTCAATAATTTATATTGCTTGTTACAAATAAATATAAATATTCATGCGGGAACCCCGGGTTGAGATCTCCCAAGCCTGCTCGTATCAGGACTGGCCCTCCTCCACCCAGATCCCCCATCTTGCCGTAGGTAGGCGTTACACCCTCCAACTGCCCCCTGTCCTGTGTTATCCCATCAACAGCCAAGACCCAGAGACTATAAAACCCAGCTCCCGGAAGCGGAACCTCTTATTATCTAGTTCTTGGAGAACCTGGCAGGCTACAGAGGGTATCCTGCTCTCATGGCAGAATCTGGCAAACTCCCTGTGGCATATTCGATATGCCAAAACCCAGTAACAATGATGGGTCTCATTCCCCTGACCCTGAAAAGAGCCTTGAATGTGGCACTTTCTAAAATCTCAGGGCTAGGACAAAGGAGACGTTACTGGTGCTGCTCAAGGAAATCGATGAACAACAGGATGACAGTAATATCGTGATACAGTTATAAATAATTTGCTAAAAAGATGATCGAAAAATATTTAGAAGAAAGTGAAGATTGTTTTATCTCACCATGGAGCCCTTAAGCCCTTGTATAAGATGTTGTTATAGATTAAGCCTCTGTATTTACATTTTGTTAATCGAGGTTGGTTGCCTTCTATATATTATATCCCATCTAATCTGGTGTGCTACTCCTCTTTTATCAGTGTTGTAGAGTTTGAGATGTCACGTGACCACGAATGTGGCTGTGTGCTCATGAAGTCCAAAATATATACGGGGGTGACACAGCTGGAGTTAAATATATATATATATATTTTTTTTTTTGGCTTTTCGGGTCATACCGGCGATGCGCAGGGCTTACTCCTGGCTCTGTACTCAGGAATCACCCCTGGCAGTGCTCAGGGGACCACATGGGATGCTGGGAATTGAACCCGGGTCGGCTGCGTGCGAGGCAAATGTCCTACCCGCTGTGCTATTACTCCAGCCCCTGGAGTTAAATTTTTACCTGGGTGACAGCTTTGGGGTTTGTGCGTGACTGCCGGTGAACATTGAATTTGACAGAGAGATTCAGGATCCAGATCTGAGTACACATACCACTTACTGTGACCCTGACCAACTTCATTTCCGTTTTCTTTTAGATGGGGCTATGGAGACACTATGCAGGTGACATATGCCCAACCCAGGTTCAATCACCCCTACCACGTGGCTTCCTAAGCATTTCTTGGGTGTAGCCTTGAGGCTTTTCAACCCCAACATTAATGAGTGTGACTCCCTCTGCACCATGAGGTGTTATATAGTATATAGACCACCTATTCAGTTGCCCATAAATGGTCTTTACCTTCCCTTTGCCTTTGCTGCAGATAAAACTTTCAAGGTGATACTTTATGCTTTTTTTTTTTTTCATTTTTCTTAAAGAAATGTGAAATGCACTTACTGTAATGTTCTACTCCTTTTTGTTTTGTTTTAGTTTGGGGGCCACAACCAGCGACGCTGAAGACTTGCTCCTACCTCTGTGCTTAGGACCACATGGGGTTGCTGGGGATTGAGCCAGGCAGAAGCCCTACCCACTGTAATATCACTCTGGCCCCTGCACTTTTTTTTCAATAATTCTTTCAAAATTCCTTCAAGAAAACTTGAGGTGAACTTAATTGAAGAGTAAGGTCAAGAACATTTCCAGCTATTTAAAAATGTGTACACTTTGAGATTATAGCATGCAAAGGAGTAAATTCTGTGGGTAAAAGGAATTTAGTTTACCGAATGTTCTCTAGTTTTCTTGGTCTGAAGGATGTCTAAATTTGGAATATACTGCATATCAAACAAAGGAAAGCTGCATTTCTCATATGGGGGGGTGGGGAAGTTCTTGTATTTTGTAGACTTTACAAGCAACTTCTCCCTCTGGAGGATAGAATGCTAAGAACCAGCAGAGCCATTTTTTCAGCGAATACAGAGACATTGATAGTATCTTTCTGCTGTTTATAAAATCAGAGAAATAAAAAGATGACTGAAATTTTCATGAAAATTGGCGACTTTTCAGGGGAATTTATTATGATAGGGCTTTTATAATGCAGAGGTTTAAACATTGGTCTGACTTACAAAATAATATTTAAATAAATTAATCCTTAGGGACAGTGCAAGATATTTTCAGTATGTAAACCTTTCTGAGGTGTAAAAAACTAATCACGCAGAAGGTTGTGTGTTCGCGGACTCTCCGGTGGCTCTACTTCACCGCCCGCGTTCCGTGCCCTAGAGCCACTGTGTGTGGCCTGGATCGGGCCGGCTGTGGCCAAGGGCAGATGAAGGAAGAGACGAGGGCCAGGCTGGTTGATCTTAGTAGCAGTTTATTCCATAGAAGAAATTTATGTTTTGGAGGACCTAGGTTCTCTCAAGCACATGTTCTACTTGCTAGTCTCTCCGTGGTCCATCTTGCAGCCCTGCTCCCCACCCCCCCCCCCCACCCCTTGTCTCCAACTCAACTCTAGCCTGGGCTGACACTCCACCCAGTCAGGTAGCCAAATCAACGTAAGAAAGCCATTCCTGAGGGTCCACCTAAAAGGTATTCTAAAGCCCTTCCTGGCTGCTCCAGGCAAAATATCTCCTTAAGGTGGTTTCCTCTTTTCCCCAGTCCAATAAACTATCCACTATCAACTATTCCTGAGGCTATGTAGGAAGGACAGAACAGTGTTATCCTACATGGAGGTAATTAGCACAAGTTAATTTTGAATAGATACAATTTCATAATGTCATATTAAAACTGATTATACAAACATATTAAGTGTATGTTTGCAAGGCAAATGCCCTACCCACTGTGCTATCGCTACAACCCTGAGTTTGATCTTTTTGAGGCATGCTTTTAATTTTTGTTAGGGCAAATTTGGAGCAGCCTTTAATTCTGCTGAAAGATGTGACTCTTTGGAACTCAGTGTCCTTAGGTCTGTGAGAGACAAATTCTTTCTTTTGTGGAGGAAGGGGTTGGGTCCACATCCGGCAGTGCTCAGCTCTTACTCCTGTCTCTGTGTTTGGGAATCACCCTTAGCGGTGCTTGGGTGGTTTCAGTGATCAGATAGGGTTGTCTGCATGCAAGGCAAGCATCCCCTGTATTACCTCCCTGGCCCCCATGATGGTTCAGATCCTGGTCCTGGCAATGCAGTATTGCACAGTTCCCATAGTTTAGGGAGCCGTGTGATGGTGCAGGTCGAACTTGGGGCCTTTTCCCCTGAGCCATCTCCCTGATCCCTCTTCCTGTGGTTTGATTCCTCTCCTCAGAAGAAGGAAAGATTCTCTTTGTGTTGTCCACCTGTACTGCAGCAGAGAACCTCCCTCCAGCAATAAGCTGGCATAATCATTGGGGCTTGCTTCCTATCTCCCAGGAATCCGAGAAAACCCTGTCTGTGGCCAGTGGCTGAGAGATAGCTCTTAGAGTCCACCTACCTGTTAATTCCTGTGGGACAGGGTCTGCACTGATTTATTATTCTTGAGCAGAGAGACATTCATTCCTTGAATTTCAACTTCTGACACACACACACACACACAAAGACACTGGGGAGAATTTGTTGTCTGCTAATGTTGTCAGTAGATGTTTATTATCTTTTGACCCAGAAGTCCTACTTGTGAAACTTTATGGCAGTAGAGGTAGTGTGTAGCGCTGTAGCACTGTTCTCCCTGTTGTTCATCGATTTGCTCGAGCAGGCCCAGTAACATTGTGAGACTTGTTACTTTGTTTTTTTTTTTATAAAGATAGATGGCTTTTATTTTATTTATTTTTGCTTTTTGGGTCACACCCGGCGATGCTCAGGGCGTTACTCCTGGCTCATACACTCAGGAATTACTCCTGGCGGTGCTCGGGGGATGGGATGCTGGGATGGGATACTGGGAATCGAACCTGTGTCGGCCATGTTGGCTGCGTGCAAGGCAAACACCCTACCCGCTATGCTATCGCTCCAGTCCCTTGTTACTGTGTTTGGCATATCGAATACATCACGGGTAGCTTGCCAGGCTTTGCCGTGCAGGCGAGATACTCTCGGTAGCTTGCCGGTCTCTCCGAGAGGGGCGGAGGAATCGAACCTGGGCCTACCAGGTCGGCCGCGTGCAAGCCAAACGCCCTACTGCTGTGCTATCACTCCGGCCTGGTAGGTAGTATGTAGGAAGCATTTTATTGTCTTTTCTGATCTTTGGTTTTGGGGCCACACTCTGTGGTGCTCAGAACTTATTACTGACTCTGCTCTGGAATCAATCCCAGTGGTGCTTAGGGGACATATGCAGTTCCCGGGAACGAATTGGGGCTGACCAATTTCATGCAAGTGCCCAAACCCCTGTACTATCTCTTTGGCTCAGAAAATGTTTGCTGGAAGCTTTTTTGTGGGGTAGGGGGAGAAATAATAGCAAACAGTTATAAATTACAAAATAGAGACCAGAGAGATAGTACAGCAAGTAAGGCACTTGCTTGTGGCTGACCCGGGTTTGATCCCCAACATCTCATAAGCTGCCCTGAGCCTAGCAGAAATGATCCCTGAGTGTAGAGATGTGAAAGATCTGACCGGACTGACCTCTGAACATCGCCAGGTATGGCTGAAAACAAAAAGGCTTAATACTCTTTAATCGGAAGGTATTAAATAAATTGCATCCATGTAATGAACTATTGTGCTTCTGTGGAAAAGAAACTTTGTTTTAATATCAGATGTGGAAAGATCTCTAAGATCATTAAATGAAGAAAGTAAGGTTTTGGGGATTTTGTGGGGTCCAGGAGGAGGAGGGACGACTTCCAACTCTGAGTCCTTCCTGGCCATGCTCACTGGACCATTCAGTGCTGTGCTTCAAACCCAGGGTTAGGCACACGGAACGCAAAGTACATTATTAACCCTGTGCTATTTATCTTGCCCAGAAGGTAAAGTTAATATCTGGTATATTAACTGGTCTCCCTGTAACCAGAGAAAGACTAATAAGACATAAGAACATGTAATAGTAAAATTAATGGCAGTAAATATTAAGTGATAGTAAAAATAATTTTTTATTGCCTCATTTATATTTTTGGAGCTGGGGATTAAACTCAGGGCCTCGTACATGTGAGATATGCACTTTGCCACTGACCTAGATCCTGGGGCGTTTTTTCTTTTTGTTTTTTTGTCCCATACCAGACTGTGCTCAGGGCTTACTCTTGGCTCTGTGCTCAGTGATCACAACTGGAAGGGCTTGAAAGACCATATTTGGTGCCGGGAATCAAACCTGGGTCAGCTGTATGCAAGGTAAGCCTTACCTGCTCTGCCAGTGCCCTGTCCCCTCCCCTTTTTAAAATTAGGACAAAAGTACTTTAACAGGAGAGTTCCTAAGGTATCATTTCATCGAGTATCAAGAGGGGCAGCTCATCCTGTAACTGGATTGAGTTGAGCAATTTCCCAATTTAGGAACCAAAACAGTTTCCTCTCAGCCAACGTGTTATTTAGGGAAAAACTAACTGGCATTCCAAACCCCAAAATATCAGTGGCAGAACACAAGAGAAGTTGTGGGGAACTCCCAGCCATCTGGTGATCCTGTGACCCTGGCTTCTCCCATCTGTGGCTCCACTTCCGGGGGCTAGAGTCAGAAACTTGACTGCTGGGCTTTTTGAAAAATTCTTCTCTTCCTCCGTTCCCTTCGTTTCTTTCTTTCTTAGGGAAATAATTCACATGTCCGAAAATTCACCCTTTTAGCCACCTGCTCTTATAAGTGCTTTATTTTCCTTCCTCGCTTGCAGATCCTTCAGTCCATTTTCTTTGGTGAGAACTCTCCCCATGGTGGCAGGTCAGTGTGGGGGCGCAGTGTACCACAGTGGGTGGCAGACCCATGTTTTTCAGCTGCTCCCCCACTGCTCTGGCCCAGTCCGCTCATTTCCAAGAGTCAGCCTCTGAGTTGTCATATTGGGGTTCTTTTGTGTGTGTTTGTTTTTGTCTGGTTTTGGCTTTGGGGCCACACCTGATGATGGTCAGAGGTTACTCCTGGCTGCTCTGTGCTCAGGAATTACTCCTGGTGGTACTCAGGGGATCATATGGGAATCCAGGAATTGAACCCCGGTTCGTTACGTGCAAAGCAAATGCCCACCTATTGTACTCTTTCTGGCCTATTTTGTTTTGGGGCCATTTCTGCTGTGCTCAGGGATTTCTCCTGAATTTGTGCTGAGGGATCACTCCTGGTGGACTTGAGGACCAGAGGTGGTGTTGGGGTCAGAACCTGGGTCAGCTGAGTACAACCCAAGCACTGCTGAACTGCCTCTCCGGCCCCCATGTTGAGGTTCTTTTTCCTTCCCGTTTTCTTCAGGAAGGTGAATGCTGTTAGTGATTTCTCCTTTTTTCTGTTCTAAAGATGTAGAAGGATGGAAGGAAGGCCTATTCTTTTTTTTTTTTATTTTTTAAAAATTTTTATTAGTGAAACACCATGAGGTACAGTTGTAGACTTACAAATGTTTGTGCTTGGGTTTCAGTTATACAATGATCAAATACCATTCCTCCACCAGTGCCCATTTTCCACCACCATGGGTCCCAGTATCCCTCCCACCCCCCCATCCTCCCCATCCCACCCTCAGTGGCAGGGCATTCCCTTTTGTTCTCTCTCTCCTTTTGGGTGTTGTGGTTTGCAAAAGAGGCGTTGAGTGGCAATCATGTTTGGTCTATAGTCTCCTTTCAGCATGCTTCTCCCATCCTGGGAGGATCCTCCCAACACCCTTTATTTGGTGCTCCCTTCTCTATCTGAGCTCCCTTTTTTCCTAGCATGTGTGGCTGGGGGGGGGGGTGGCCTATTCTTGTATGCAGTTTTCAGTATTACAATCTTTTAATTGAGTACGGAAGCATTACATGGGACATAGCTCAACGGCAGAACACTTGTTCTACATTTTGTAAGATCTTTGCTTCAGTCCCCATCTCTGGGGATGGGGTAGGGGACAGCCAGAAAAAATAGGGGGAGCCTGAGCCATAGTACAATAGGTAGGACATTTGCCTTGTACACAGTTGACCTTGAACTGACCCCCGGCAACACATATAGTCCCCCTGAGCACTACCAAGTGTGATCCTTGAGCACAGAGTCTGGAGTAAGCCCTGAGCATCACCGGATGTGGCCCCCAAACCAAAATAAAGTAGGGAAGCAATTTTAGTTTAGTTTTTTGGTTTTGTTTGTTTGTTTTGGGGTTTTTGCTTTTTGGGTCACAGGAATTAAACCTGATGTTGATCATGGAACCTTATGGGATGCTGGGAAGCGAACCTGGGTCAGCCATGTACAAGGCAAACACCCTGTTGCTGTGCTATCGCTCCAGCCCCCGCAAATTTAGTTTTATGACATGATCTCAGCTGCAATATTTTTTCCCATATTTGGGACCACACCCAGCTGAGTTGTGGGTTTATCCTCAGTATTCAGTGTGGGATGGAGGCATCAGTTGGACCAGGGCCAGGAACCAAATTGGGACCTCTGATCGCTGGCATTCACTTCAGTTCATTTACCACCTCGCTGACCCTCTAACTTTGTACTTACTGAGGGTTAGATTCTTGTGTCCTTCCTTTCTCTGATCATTAACCCTCGAGTCCTTCAATAAAGTGACTTTCCTGTTTCTTCATTCCCTTTCTTGATGCGTGGTTCAAAATTTTTTTTGTTGTTTTTCTCATTGGTTAGTCTTCACTATTTATTGTTAGTTGGAGAATTAGGAAGTGCTCACCATGATTCAAATTTTATCTTGTTTGTTGTGGAACCTCACCCAGTGATGTTCAGCGACTAGTCCCAGCTCTGCTTGAATGACCTTGTGGTGCTGAGGCTTGTACCCAGGGTTCCAGCATGTAACGCATGTTTGCAGTCCTTGGCTCTGTGTTCAGGTCACTCCTGGAGGGACTTGGGGGATCATATGTGGTGTCGGGGATGCATTCAGGCTTGGCCTCATGGAGAGCAGGCACCCTGTACTATCTTGCAGACCCCTATATGCCTTTTTTTTTTAACAATTTTATTTTTTAATTTTTGCTTTTTGGGTCACACCCGGCGATGCACAGGGGTTCCTCCTGGCTCCTCACTCAAGAATTACTCCTGGCAGTGCTCGGGGGACCATATGGGATGCTGGGAATTGAACCCGGGTCCGCTGCGTGCAAGGCAAACGTCCTACCCACTGTGCTATCGCTCCAGCCCCAGTATATGCCTTTTAAAGGACCTTGTTGAAGAGTTTTCAAGTTAGGTTCTTTACTAGAGTCTAGTGCTAGAATCTGAAGAGCTTATATATTGCTGCACACTTTCAGGCAGCCCATACTGTGTATAAGTAACATTGTTTAAAAGGGACTAGGAGGTAGATGGTTAGCTATTGGGCAGCTGCTATGTGCTTATTATCTTTTTAATCACAGTTGTTATTGTTTGACATATGCTTTGTACAATAAAATCTCTCTAGCCTCATAAGAGGTAAATTTTAATTCCCATTTTATCACGCAAAGTTTCAAACATGGAAAAGTACCTCTGTATATGTTCCTGGTGGCCCTTAACACCAAACCATCAGGCTGGGTGAGTCACCACTCTTTAAGAAAATAAACGTTATACATACAACATTAACTTCCCCACTTATTCTGTCCTTCACTGTATAACTGGTCCCTCTTTATCCTTTTAATTCATAGCTTACCAGAAACCTACTTTCAGAACTTAATTTCTAAAAAAAGCACATTTTAGAAAAAATCAGAACATTTATTTTTATTTATTTATTTTGTTTTGGGGCAATATCTGGCAGTGCTCAGGGCTTCCTTCTGGCTCTGCACTCAGAGATCACTCATGGCAGGGTTGGGGACCACATGGGGTGCCATGGATCAAACCTGGATCTGCAGTGTGCAAGGCTAGTGCCCTACCCACTATACTATCGCTCTAGCCCCAAGAACATTTATTTTTAGTTTTTCCCCCACACATGCCTTCAAAATGTTTGGGAAAGGGGACTGGAAAGACAGTGCAGAGGGTAGGGTGCTTGCCTTGTATGCAGCCAACCCAGGTTTGATCCCTGACATCCCATATGGGCCCCCGAGCAACATCAGGAGTAATTCCTGATGCATTGCCGGGAGTAAGCCCTGAGTACCACCAGGTATGCCCCCTAGAACTCCCACAGATGTTTTGGGAAAATAATTTCTTCTCTGTAGTAAGCCTTCATACTACTGTTTAATAAACTTTCTTTTTTTTTTTTAAATTTATTTATTGAATCACCATGAGAAAAGTTACAAAGCTTTCAGGTTTAAGTCTTGGTCATACAATGATCAAACACCCCTCCCCTCCCCAGTAATTATTTTTCACCACCAAGAACCCAAATATACCCCCCACACCCCTCCCAATGCCTGTTACTCCTGTGATGCAGATGATTTCTGCTTAACTCTCTCTCTATTTTGAATACATTTATTATTTCGACAAAAGATGCACCATTATTGTTTGGAATTTCCCCCCCAACAATCAGAACTAAAGGCATTGTGAAAATAATTTGTTTTCTATTGCTGGTTATGAAAACCATCTGATGTCGTGCGGCTGCAATTTTGGATTTCTGATACTTTATTAATTAAGTCTGGAGGGATTTCTGCCAAGAGCCAGATAATTACGAGATTGGTTTCTGTGCGTCTGGTGCCATGGCTGTGCCAGAGAGCCGCTCGTGGAGGGGCAACTCATGGCCTCGGTTAGGCGTGAAGGATGAGCCGGTTCCGCCCCCCTTGCCATGAGGCTGCAGTTGCTCCATCACCGCCGACTCATACCGGGCTTTCCAAAAAGCTCTGAGGTGACAGTCACTGAGCTGAGGGGTGGGGGGCGGGGCGGGGAAGGCGGAAGAGACAGACATCCTTTTCCTCCCCAGGGAGTATAGCACTGGAGTTTAAAGTCCATTCACATTTCTGCCGCAAGCTGCTGGGCTCTGGTTTAGTTCCATGTACCTGGTACCATGGCTGTGCAGGAGAGCTGCTCATGGGGGGCAACTCATAGCCTCGATTGGGCATGAAGCTCAAACTTTCCTTTTTAACTTGTTTCTGAATATGTTATTTTCACAGTTGTTCAATGCGAGTGTCAGTTTACAAGGTTTTAAAAGGAACACTGAGGGACTGGAGAGATAGTACAGCAGGTAGAGCATTTGCCTTGCACACTGCCAACCCGGGTTCGATTCCCAGCATTCCATATGGTCCCCTGAGCACCGCCAGGAGTAATTCCTGAGTGCATGAGCCAGGAGTAACCCCTGTGCATTGCCAGGTGTGACCTAAAGAGCAATAAATAAATAAATAAATGGAACGCTGAGTGATTCAAGATGATCCCAAAATTGGGAAATGGAGCTTTCTCCTCAATGGCAGACCCTGCAACTTGGCATGGCAATTTGAATTGATAATGAAACTTGTACTGTTTTTCATGAGCGTTTGGCAATCCCATGCAGTGGTGATTTATGGATTGCACTGTGATAATAATAGACTTAGTCTTACAGTTAATTAGAACATAGCAAGGAGCAAGAATGCAAAATAATTATATATGAAATATTAAAATATGAAAAAGAGAACGGCGCCCAGGTTCCGGATGGAGGAGCAGGAATGGGTAAAGGGTGGAGGCAGGTCAGAGGGAAGCATGGTGTCTGTAGTTAGTACCATTCTGCAAATTTCTCAGAAGTAGCTAAGAGAGCAAGTCTTTAACATCCTCACAAGGAAAACTTTTTGTAACTATGGTGATGAATGTTAACTAGTCTCATAATGCTGATCATTTTGTAATATGTTCAAATATTGAGTCATTCCTTTGTAAAGCCAAAGTTACATGTCTGTTGTTCGGTGAGGGGTGGGGGGATTTGTGAAAAAGTATAGAATCTTTTTTAGAGTCAGTTACTTCATCGTGCACTCAAATTACTCATTCAGTTTATATGAGTCTAGATAAAGTGTTGTCAGCCTTTTCGAAATATCTTTAGTGTACCATTTTTTGAATGGTTTCTGAGGGGGATCTTACAGTGTTGCTTTTCCAGTGTTACTCGGCTCGACTGCACAGAACTGATGGGTCGCTTTCCAGCATGGCCACGATGGACTGCCTAGGCCAGCAGTGCAGGGGTCCCTAGGGAAGCCCATTCGTGCAGTGGTCCTGGCAATCCCACCTGGGGTTCCTGCAGGCGAAGCATGCACTCAGCCCGTTGAGCTGAGTGAACAGAACATACCAGGCCCAGTATGTTCTTTGAACTTAAGGTGAGCATCATAAATTTTATTTTTGACCTTGAGGTAGAAGAGTGTAGACACTTGAGCTCAAATCAGTTTGATGAACTTCGTTTTTCTTATTTGTGAAAATGAGCCGATGTGGAGTACAGATTAAGTGAGATGATGTAATCCAATACTTGGGATCAGGCTCTCCAGACGGCTGCTTCTGGTAATGACGAGCTTTAGAATGGGGACGATTACTGTGATGGACCTTCGCTCTTTGGCTTAGCTCCAGAGCCTTGACATCTGTATTTGCTTTAAATTTTTATCCAGGTTAATGACTCAGTGCCATTTTAAAACAGATTCTGAGTTTTTGCCACTGTGTCATTCTTATACCCTTTCTCCTTCCTTTCCATTTTGGGCAAATTGCCTAATGCCTATGGATTTACTATAACATTGAAGATAAGACACAGAACAGTTGGAGTCCTATTTAGTTTCTTTGGAAAAGAACAAATGGTAATCCTTTTAAAATTTTTGTGGTAAAGTTGTTGTTGTCATGCCCCCTGGCCACCTCCATGTCTCCATGTCTGCCCCCCTTAAAGTTTATATAGGTATGAGGAAAGAATTGTTTCATAAAGTTCCAAGGAAAATATAATTGTTCTTGTTTTATTTTTTAAGGGGCACATTAAGGATATTAAAATTATTTTAAATTTCATAATAAATCCATTTAATTCTCTGTAAGCACTACATTCAGCAGGACTATTAAGTAGTCTTTGCCTCTGCCCCTCTGTGAGATTCTATAATGAGTTTAGAATATTACCTGTCTGCTTCTTTGCCCACTTACTGTTTTAAATTCAAGTCGTATTTTAATTAATTAATTTTTTGGTGAGGACCATACCCAGAAGTGCTCAGGGGCTGTTCCTGATTTTGTGCTCAGGGATGACTTAGGGCCAGTGCTTAGGGGACCATATACAGTGCTGGAGTTTGAACCAGGGCTGGCTGTGTGCTAGGCAAGTGTCTTAACTCCTATGCTATTTCTCTGGCCCAAAGTTTGATTTTGAGGGACATTAGTAAGTCACTTAAGAGCTTTGGATGGAAGAATGATAAGGTAAAATAATTTGGGAAATTAATCTTGGGTGATATAGACTGAAGTGAGGAAAATCTGAAGGAATTCATTGAGTAAATTGCCTTTGCAATTAAACCACATGGAATTGAGGCTTGGAGTGCAGTAGACTAGAAGTAGTAGAGATGGAAGTGGATGATGGGAGACTCGGAAGAATATAAAATATTCTTGTTGGGGCCAGAGCAGTAGTACAGTGGATAGGGTGTTTGCTTTGCATGTGGCCAACCCTGGTTCAATCCCTGGTATCCCATATGGTCCCCTGAGCATATCCAGGTGAGAACCAAAAAGCAGGGGGGAAAAAGTGCATTCTTGTCTATTTATTTGACAAACTTTGGATAAACATTGCTTAACAACATGCCCCAAACTTGATAATTAGGTCATGGGAATGTCTTGGTTATCATACCACTCACTTCGCATTTGTTGTTGTTGGTGGTGGTGGTGGTGAGGAACTTGAACTCTGAGCTACATCCCAACCTTCATCTCTCCCTTGGCACATGCCGCCTTATGGAAGAGGCCGTTATTAAACAGTCACAAATGAACCATTAGAAGAGCTGCGAAAGGTGCATGAATATTTGACCCATCAGAGAGTTGGGCAGTTTTTCTGTTTCATTTTGGTTTTGATTTGAGTTCTATACCTGGAAGTGCCCAGGGCCTATTCCCAGCTCTGCATTCAGGGATCAATTCTGAAGGTGCTCAAGGGACAATACGGGGTGCTGGGGATTGAACTTGCGTCAGCTTCATGCAAGGCAAGCACCCTACCGTCTGTACCATCTCTCTGGCCCCTGGCCTGACCTTGTAGTACTCGGGCTACTCCTGACTCAGTGTTTGGGGTCGCACCTTGAGGTGCATGCAGTGTGAGAAATCAGACCTGGGCCTCCTGCGTGCAAAGCAAGTCCTCCAGCCCTTTGAGTCAGGCCCAGAGAATAGGCATGTTTTCAGACAAAATGATGATCGAGCTAAATTAGAGGCACTTGGAAGTGAAATCAGAGTTTAACTGTTGAGTTATATAAAGTACACACGCATACACACACATGCAATTTATTGTTTGTGTTAACCTTGATATGATTTCATATTCCAGCAACAGGATGTACATTTGTGCTTTTTGTTTGTTTGTTTTGGTCGTACATGGGAGGGTGGGGTTTGGTCACACACAGCCACATGCCAGGCATCAAATCAGGGTCTTCAGGGGCTGAAGCGGTAGCACAGCGAGTAGGGTTTTTGCCTTGCATGTGGCAGACCCAGGTTCGATTCCCAGCATCCCATATGGTTCCCCAAGTACCTCCAGGAGTAATTCCTGAGTGCATGAGTCAGGAATAACCCCTGTGCATTGCTGGGTATGACCCAAAAAGGAAAAAAAAAATCAGAGTCTTCAGTGTGCATTGCAGGCGCCTGATGCCCTGTCCTATCTCTCCAGCCCCAAGAGGATGTAAATTTGTAATTAAATCTTGAACTGAATCTTGAAGTTTAGAGTCAACCAGTTTCAGAGGCTACAGTTGGATAAACAATAAAGATGGTGCTCTCTTCAGAAATATGTCAGTGGAAGAGGATAATTCCACAGACCGAACCCTTGGGACTGCTCATAATTGAGGGTTGGAAAGAGACTTGTTGGAGAATTACAGGGAGTGGAAGGAGTGGTTGAGAATTAAAAGAAGATTAGAAGAATGTAGTTATGAAAGCCAAGAAGGGAAATTTTAGCTGTGAGAGCCAAGGAAAGGGAAATTTAAAAGGAGGTGATAGTAATCACTAGGGCATGTAGAATAACATAGTTAAAAGACTAATGACTGAGAAAAAGAGAGAGAGAGAGAGAGAGAGAGAGAGAGAGTGTGTTGGGACCACACCCGGCAGTGCTCAGGGGCTACTCCTAGCTCTGTGCTCAGTGGTCACTCTGGCAGTGCTTGGGGGACATACATAATGCAGTGCCAGGAATAAAACTGGATGTCTGTGAAAAGAGTGTAGTTTTGGGACTGGAACTGTAGTACCTCGGGTGGGGTGCTTGCCTTGCAGGCGACTGCTCCAGGTTTAGTCCCTGGCACCACATATAGTCTCCCAGGCTCACCAGGAGTAAGCCTCGAGCACAGCTGGATGTGGCCAAAAAAAAAAAAAGAACACATTTTTGGTAAAAAGCAGAAAAGTTTCATGATGGCATGAAAATGGGGCTGGAGAGGTAATATAGCTGGTATGGCACTTGCTTTGCATGTGTACACCACAGGTTTGATCCCTGTCCTCTCGTATGATCCCTTGAGCATCGCCTGTGTCACCCTAAAACTTAACAAAGCATCTAAAAGGAGAATCTGAAAGATTTTTCAAAATTAAGGGAGTCTAGTTTTTGAGCAAAAAAAAGGATCCAGGGGCTAGAGAGATGGTGTAGTGGGTCAGGCACTTCCCTTGCCTGTGGCTGACCCATGTTTGATCCCCCCGCATCACATATGATCTCCTGCCAGAAGTCATCTGAGCACAGAGCAAGGAGTGTGCCTCAGCCCTGCTGGAGGTGGCCATAAAAAGAAAAAGAGGTTCTGGAGAGATAGTACAGCCGATAGGGCACTTGCCTTATATGCAGCCAACCCAGGTTTGATCCCTGGCTTCCCGTATCGTCCCCCTGTGCACTGCCTGTGATTCTTGAGTGCAGAGCCAAGAATAACCCCTGAGCATCACAATATTTAGGGTGTGGCTTAAAAGCCAAAAAAAAAAAAAAAGAAGAAGAAGAAGAAGAAGCAACAACCAGGGACAAGAGAGATAATACAAGGGGTAAGGTAAGGTTCTTGTCTTAACACGGGGCTGAACCCTAGCAACAGTTGTGGTCCCCTGAGTACCTCCGGGAGGTTCTACATCCCTGAGATGCCCAGCACTCCCACCCCCAAAACGGGGGGTGTCAGGGAAGATTCAAATGTTTGGTCAGAAAAGATGATCTGTAAGTTGGAGGGTCCACTTGCAGTGCTGGAAATTGAACCCATGAGTTCCAGCCCTCGGAACCATCTCCCTGTTCCATGTAACTTTCTCAAAGAATTCTACGGGCTGTCAGTTCTCAGGACAGTAGTTGAATCTGGTTTAATTTTAGATCCGGAGTAAAGATTGTTCTGCTGTTTCTTTTTTCTCTTCCTCAGAATCTTTTCACCGTGAACTGGAGTTTTAGGAGAAATAGAGATGTTTAACCCTACTTTCCAAAACGGTTGTGTAGCCACATTATAAAATTGTCACTGTGTTGATTAATAATGCAAGGTAGTTTTTCGGTAGGACCAAAACACTGGAGCTTTGTGCCTGCAAGTAATGTTTAGTAAGCTGAAAGGAGAAAAAACCAAAGTGGTTAAGTGCCATTCTGGAATTGATCCAAACAGTTGGGAAGAGCACTGTAAGTAGCTACTGCAGAGAATTTTAGCTTGAGCCAAGGAGATAGAGCTGAAAGGGTTGAAGCACATGCTTTACACGAGGAGGCCCAGATTTGATCTCTGGCACTGCGTGATCCCTGAGCCCTGCCGGGAGCTACCCCCAAGTAAGGTGCTGGGAGTCACCCCTGACCACTGACAGAGTGTGACCCACCAGCAGAAAAACAAAAACAAAACCCAAACAAAAATGAGTTGTAGCTTTGGAGCTGTACAGTGTCAGGATCACAGGATGAATATTCTTGATCCAGCTAAGAATTTTTCAGTAAGTCTTTATCAATATCACATCAGATTTTCTCTCTGTGCAGGCACAGCTGACCCCTTGGGCTCTGAGTGAATGCACAATGCTTGCTGGCAGCCAGACAGCATCATATTGCTAGTCCTAACTATGCTAAATAAAGATATCAGGGGTCAGAGAGATAGTGCAATAGGTAAATAGGGCTCTTACCTTTTTAGTTGTGACTCAAAAAACCAGTCAACCAAATAAAACCTATGGTTATGCAGAAGAGCCAACTATTCCGGGAAAGTTATGCTAATAAATTTAAATTAAGATCTTGAGTTTTGTAAACAGTTTATGCATTTGATTTCTCCAGTATTTGTTTATTGCTATTCAGTATTTCTGGGCAATCTTGACCCTTCAGGATCATCCATTTATGAGGATTATTAAGAGATGACTTCGTAAACACACAAATTTCAAGGCACATTTATTTACTTCAACAGGTCAAAGATTACTGAAATTCCATATAAGACCATGTCATCATGTAGAAAAACATTGAAAGTCTTCTCTTAATCTTGTTTTAACAGAAGGATTCAAAATTATCTACAAAAGTGGTTATTTGGAGGAATTTAAAAAAAAAGAAAAACAAAACCAGTATCTCTAGATCAGATAAACTTTCTTATGTTTATCCAGCAGCATAGAATAGGAATACATTTTCAGAAAATGCTTCTGTAGCGGCCTGAGTACAACAGCTAGGGCGTTTGCCTTGCACAGAACAGACCCGGGTTCAATCCCAGGCACCCAGTATGATCCCCTGGCCCCTCCAGAAAATGATTCCTGAGTGCAGATACAAGTAAGCCATGAGCACAGCTGGGTGTGACTCAGTTCCCGAACCCCAAATCTAATACTGGTTCATAATAATGACTACACTAGTAAAGTTTTTAAAAATTACAAGCTTGATTTGTTTTGAGGTCACCTGGCAGTGCTCAGGGCTCACTCCTGACTGTGCTCAGGTATCACTTCTGGTGGTACTCAGGGTATGAGATGCTGGGGATCAAGCCTTTTTATGCAGGTCAAATGTTCTTCCCGCTATAGTAGCTCTCTGGCCCCCCAAATTACATAAGCTTAAGGTCCAGAGAGATAACTTAGTGGACTGGAGTCATGCTTTGCACTGCCCGATTCCCTGAGCAGAAGCAGGAGTAAACACTGAACATTCCCAGATGTGGCCCCCAAACAAACAAAAACAACAGAAAATGTTCCTGTCATAACATAGATACCATATATCCTGGCAGGCATATGGAGTCATATTTTCTCCTTTTTTAATAGGCTAATACATCCCTGATCTTAGTGTATGGTTTTAAAAGTCAGTGCTACCAGGTGTAAAATGGAATATTGTACATCCTGTTATAACTCTTCTTATTTTCAGCTCCTTTAGATCTTCATTCATATATATATATTTTAAAAATTCATGCTTTATATTCACTACACATTTTCATTTTTATATTAGGCATGAAGGTCTACAACATTTTTTGTGTGTTTTTTTGTGGGTGTGGGGCGGGGAGTGTCTCAACCAGCATTGCTCAGAGGTTACTCCTTGCTTTGCACTCAGGAATTACTCCCGGAGGTGCTTGGGGGACCGTATGGGATGCCAGGGATCAAACTCAGGTCGGCCACATGCAAGGCAAACGCCCTACCCATTGTACTATCGCTCCAACCCCTCTTCATTCTTATATTATCTTATTTTAAAATAGATATGGGGCTGAAGTGATAGCACAGCGGGTAGGGCGTTTCCCTTGCATGCGGCCAACCCGGGTTCGATTCCCAGCATTCCATATGTATGGTCCCCCGAGCACTGCCAGGAGTAACTTCTCTGAGTGCATGAGCCAGGAGTAACCCCCTGTGCATTGCCAGGTGTGGCCCAGAAAGCAAAAAAAAAAGAAAATAGTTTCTAAGTTTCAATCAAGTTATAAATAAGATTTTAAAATAAAATTTAAAAAATAGATATGCTATTCTCTTTTTAAATATATATCAGATCTTATCTATTGATTTCTTAGTGATATACAAAACACAGTTGACAATATTTACTCTGAAATTGAACTTCATAGGGCAAGTGATGCGAGGGAGCCAAAGGATGAGAGCAACTGCTGCCCCATGGAGCAGACAGTAACTTCGGAGATGGTATTAATCGACTGGGTTCTATAGAACCTTTTATCTACTTTAATCAGATCAATCTTGGTCTGTTTCCTTCTTGTCTCTGTCTCATTCTTAATCATCAATCATGAGTCATCTACATACTGATACAGTGAACAGTTTTTCAAAAAGAAATAAAATTCAAGATGAAATTCATTTCTGCTTCACTGTCACTGTCCTCCCGTTGTTCATCAATTTGCTCAAGCGGGCCCACTAACGTCTCCATTATGACACTTGTTACTTACTGTGTTTGGCATATCGAATACGTCACGGGTAGCTTGCCAGGCTTTGCCGTGAGGGCAAGATACTCTTGGTAGCTTGCCGGGCTCTCTGAGAGGGATGGAGCAATTGAACCTGGGTCGGCAGCATGCAAGGCAAATGCCCTATCCACTGTGCTGTCGCTCCAGCCCATTTCTACTTAGGTCTGATTTTTTACCCCCCTCCCCTTCGGGCCACACCCGACGGTCCTCTGGGCTTATTCTTGGCTCTGCAATTAGGGTTCACTCCTAGCAGGCTTTGGAGGACCATATATGTTGCCAGGGATCGAACCCCGGTTGACAAGTGCCCTACCCAGAATTTCACAATTGTTGTATGATTTTTTAAAAAATGAATTACCGTGAATGACAGAGCAAGAAAGTTATTCATGATTGAGTTTCAGGGGTGTAATGTTCCAGTACCAATCCTGTCACTAGTGTCCACTGCTTTTCTCCAATGTCCCCAGTGTCCCTCCTGCCCCCCAGCCGGCTTCTATGGCAGGCACTTTCTTTTTCTTTTGTTCGTTAGGCATGTGGATAATAATACTGTTACTGAGAGGGTATCATGATATCCCTTTGCCTCCTTTCAGCACTCCGTCCTCGTCCAGAGTGACCACTTCCCTCTGTCATTGTTGTAGTGATCCCTTCTACATGGCCACCAGGGCTGTGCCATAACGAGTCATCTTTCCTAGAGTTTTTCTTTTGTGAAAATTACAATAAGCAATTTATCATAGGGGCTGGAGAGATAGTACAGTGCTTGCCTTGGCATTCAGCCGACCTGGCTTTGATGACTGGCGTTCCATATGGTCCCCGAGCACCGCCAGCAGTAATTCCTGAGAGCAGAGCCAGGAGTGACCCCTGAGCATTGCTGGGTGTGACCCTCAAACTTGGAGGGAAAAAAAAAGGCAATTTATCACAATAAATGTTCTTTCGCCTTTTGTGGATTTGAGTTTTAAATTTGGGGGTATTGGGAAGGAGAGATAGTACAGGGCAATTCCTGAGACCGCTTGTGGCTCCTTTAACACCATCAGGAGTGACGGATCTCTGAGCAAAGAATCAGAAGTATCCCGTGAATAAAGCCAGGTGTGGCTGAAACCTCCCTTCCCCACCAAAAAAAGATGGAATTGTTTCTTTTATAGGAACAGTTAAGGTATCTGTCAGAGCATTTCTTTTTTTCTGGCTTGTTTTATTTTGGGTTTTGGGGCCACCCATACCCCACATTGCTCAGGGGATAGTCTCAGCTTTTGCTTGGGGTACCATTGTGCTCGGGATTATTCCAGGACTGACTACGTGCAAGGCAAAAACCCTCGCCCCTGTATTTTTTTCTCTTGTCTCTATCAGACCAGTTTGATAGAGGTTCTCATGAATTGGCATTAATTTAAAGTTTCTCCTCTTTAGAATTCCACTTTGAGAAAATTCATTAAAACTTGTTTTCTCATTTATTTATTTGTTTGTTTGGGTGATTTAAAGGGGACCACACCTGGGGATGCTCAGGGGTCACTCCTGGCTCTGCATTCAGGATTCGCTCCTGGCAAACTTGAGGGACCATATGGGATGCCAGGGTTCAAACCTGGGTCTGCCACTTGCAAGGCAAACACCCTGCCTGCTGTTCTATTGCTCCAGCTCCAGTTTTCTCTTTTATAGTACGTTTGCACTGAACAGTACTAATACAAAACCTCTTTTTAAAACTTTGACTTTTAACTAGTTATAGAGATTTATGCTTCTCTGTAGTTATGAGAGACTAGATAGATTTTTGCTGTTAGCAAAAGTAAATGGGATCATTGTCCAAAAGTTACTTTTTGTCATTTTTCTTGGCTTGTGGAAGGGGGGGGTGGGTCTCATGAAAAAAGTGTGATAGAAGTCATTAAGGTGTGTATGTGGGGGACACCCACAACCGAAGGTCCCGAAGATGGTTTAGTGGCATAATGGGTTTGTTCAGTGGCCTTGAGACCACAGGTCTAAGCCCTGGTGCACACATGCACCAAGGTGATCATAGTCACAATAGCCCCAGTGTGTATGGGCCCAAAGGTGATGGCTCAGTGGCTTAAGCAGTGCCCAGGGCATTGCAGTGTACACTTCATGCACCATTGTGCACCTAACAACGCTGCTGTCCAGAACTCCTGGCAAGGGGAAGAAGAAATTATTTGGCTGCCAAAAGATCGTATTGTCTGTTTTTCTAATTTCCTTCAAGAAGTAAAAATAAGGAATTCCCCCCCCCCCCCCAGGCTTGGGAGATATGTGATTTGCATGTGTGAAGGCCCCAGGTTCAGTCCAGGACCCATGGGGACCCCAACACTACCAGATTAGCCTCCTGTGTGACTGGAACCTGCCTCCTTCATCGGTTTCACTGCCTTAGTCGATTTTCAGTGTCTTTAGGTTTCTGAAATGTCTAGACAAGACACATCTATGGAATGGCTGTGACCAAAAGTATAAGTTTTGGAGATTCTAATTTAAAGCCGGGAGCAAATCTCTAAAGATTTTCTTGATTTTTGCCTATGCGGCCCTTCAAAGAGGAAGGCATGTTTTAGGGTTTTAGTAGGTGCTTTGAGGCAAACGTGAGCTGTTTTGCTTCCTTGGGACTAAACCCGCTGTATGCGGAAGATGCTTTCCAGCCCTCGAAATGCTCCCCCTCACCCCTGTACTGAGATGTTCAGGTTCTCCCCTGCTCTAACTTGGTGATCTCGGTAATGTTGTTTATGGTTTTGAGATTTCCCTTTTTTGCGGGGTAAGGCACATGCAAGGTTTGCCCTTGAGCTGTCTCACCCACCCTAGATGTATCCTCTCGCAGTGTTCTCGGGGCCTGGTGTTGTGTGCTGCTCTCCCCCGGGTGCTGCAGGCCGCCACGCCTAGACCCAGCAGTGCTGGGCTTGTCTTTTTGAACAGGCAAGCAGATGTTTTAGAGCACCGAGTGAGATGTGGCAGCTGTGGGTCATGCTGGCGTGATGGTGAGTGGATGCTTAACAGCTGCTCCTGTTGTCCCCCACACACTGCATCTCGTAGTTGACAAAGGCAGAAGAAAAAGCAAATTAATAAATGTGGTTGTGCTGTTGGGATTAAAGTTTTGTCCCTTACAAGATGTGACAACTGTGTGTGCTTCATAACAAGCTCATGTCGAGCACTTTCTTATGCATTAAAATCAACACGGATGTTTACATTTTGCACAATGAACTACGTCTAGGAACATTGTCGACTGAGATAGTCACTATAAAGTCAATCTGGAGTTATTCCAAGCATTGAATAATTCAAAATGCTTCGAATGCAGAATCGAGTATGTTAATATTTACCAGACATCAAACACCTACTACATTTTTGCAGCAGCAGCTTAGGCCCTTTGTTCCGAAAATATAAGTTCGTTATCTTCCCGTGCCTTTCTTTTTCTCTTTTTGTTATAGGATGCTCAGGTGGTGCCACGGGCGTACTCTGGGCCTTTTGTGCTCTCTCTGACCTTCCTTCTTCCCTCCCCTCCCTCACATACCTTTCTTTTTGTTCAATGCATCTTTGAACACTTTGCTTTCTACCTGTTTTACTTTTTCACATCTCAGCAGTACTTGGGGACTGACGGTATTTCTGGGGACTGACTGAACCCCAGGCTTCTGCATGCAGAGCTCTCACTCCAGCCTCTGAGCTGACTCCCTGCCCCATCGATGTACTTTTGTTTTCTCTCTTGACTCATCCTTGTAGAAGTGGTAGCAGCAACTGCTGTGTTACTCAACCACAGAGCTCTATTTTATTTTTTATAAGGGTTGTTTTATTTGGGTAGAGCTATGTGGGCAATCCCCAGTGGTGCTCAACTTGATGGTTCATGCTCCGTCCCAGCAATGCTCTGGCTCTTCTGGCCTGGCAGTGTTTATGGCCCGTAGGGCTCTCAGGTGCTGAGATGATGCTGGAGACAGAGCAGGGCCTCGTGGATGCTAGGCATGTGCTCCGACACTTACGCTATCTCCCACCCTAGAAAGATTGCGTGGTGGTTTTGGTTTTATAAACCTATCTCTGATAAAACAAACATGATGACGTATTTCTGGGCCTTCTAGAGAGGCACACATTTTATTTTTAATTCCACCAAACTCCCAGTTGATTTGTTCTGCTGTGGGACTGTCAGTGAAACCCCCTTTGGGATTTCCAGTCAGGGATTTGTTAATTAGAATTTAATACATGAATATAAACATAAGAGTCGAAGAGATAGGACAGTGGGTAGGGTGCTTGCCTTGCACACAGCAGACGTGGGTTTGACCCTGGGCACTGCATGTGGTACCCAAGTCCCTCCAGGAGTGACCCCTGACTGCAGAGCCCTGACTGAGACCTGAGCACCACTGGGTGTGGCCTCAACCTCTCACTCCCCCCCCAAAAAGTCGATGAACAATGGGAGGACAGTGACAGTGACAGTGATCTTTTATAGTGAGTACATGGAAGACTGGATAAGGACCAGAGAGTCATCAGTCAAACTTTAAGGTTCTTCTTTTTAGCTAGTACTATTACCACTTGTATTTACTGAATCCAATAAAAGTTTTTAATAATGAAGACACTTCCCCAAAATAAAGTATGGGTGGGCAAGCCTCTCCTCTCAGCTGCTCAAACTTGTTAGCCAATAAACACGGTATATAAAATCAGTATTTATTTTTTGGGGAAAAGTGTGGGAGGGGGTGGGGTAGGCAGAGTCAGTGTTGTTTGGGGCCTCTGAACTTTTGGTTCAGTGGCCAAGGGTTGCTTCCAGCAGTGCTCAGGGACCGTGCAGTACTGGGAATGGAACCCAGGGCTCTAGGATGCTGAAAACAACCATCCCCACAGCCCCCTAAAACCAGCTTGCAGTTGATTCCGGATCCTGATCAGGGCCCTTCAGCAGCCTTTATTGTCTGCTACTTACTCAGGATAAAACTCCACCCTCTCAGGCATTTGGTCTTTTTTCCTCCTGTCTGTATTGGCCTCTGTCAGTGGCCTTCAGTAACTGCACTGTTTGCCTGCCCATTTACTTTCTCATCGACTCACCAGCTTCAACCTGGTTGCATTCTGGAGCTACATAAAGGTACTTAAGTAGCGAAAATTAGGTGTTTTATTGCTTTGTAAAATACATAACAACTTGAAATTTCTTTTAAAAATTATTTATTTTTGTTTTGTCTCCTCAAGTCACACCCAGCAGTGCTCTGTGCTTACTCCCAACCCTGAGCTCAGGGATCACTCCTTGTGGGGTATAGGGAACCATATATGGTGTTGGGGACCAAACCAAGGTCAGTGGTGCACAAGGCAAACCCCCTACCTGCTATACTGTCTCTGGCCGCTATATGTGACATTCTTGCACCATATGTTAGAAATTAACAGTTCAGTAATCATCTTGATATCTTGCATGGCTATTTTTCACAGAAACAAAAATAGTTGCAGGTCATTCTTAGGAGAATAAAATCGCATTTTAACTATGAAGTTAATGATTTAAAAGAGGGTCGGAGGTGTGGAAAGCAGGTTTGAGCCGGGCTCGGGGGAGCGGCGGGGACCTCATGGGAAGGGGGGCTTTGTGGGCCGTCCCCCACGCCCCACCGAGGTCGCCAGCTGCCCCCCACGAGCGGCTCTCCGGCACGGCCACGGCCCCGGAGGCACAAGGACTTAGCACAGAGAACCAGCCGCTTGGAGCAGAAAAGCAAATGGACTTGTGTTGATCCGCGCCACCAAGCCTGCCCGGAGGGGGAAGGGCGTTGACCGGCCCGCCCGCTCCTCTCTGGAAAGAAAGATGGCGGCCGCACCGGAGCCTTGTGGAAAGCGGGTTTGAGCCGGGCTCGGGGGAGCGGCGGGGACCTCATGGGAAGGGGGGCTTTGTGCACGGCCACGGGGGGACCTCATGGGAGGTCCCCTAATTTTCGCTACTTAAGTACCTTTATGTAGCTCCAGAATGCAACCAGGTTGAAGCTGGTGAGTCGATGAGAAAGTAAATGGGCAGGCAAACAGTGCAGTTACTGAAGGCCACTGACAGAGGCCAATACAGACAGGAGGAAAAAAGACCAAATGCCTGAGAGGGTGGAGTTTTATCCTGAGTAAGTAGCAGACAATAAAGGCTGCTGAAGGGCCCTGATCAGGATCCGGCGGGGACCTCATGGGAAGGGGGTCCGGCACGGCCACGACTCCAGGGCACAGAAACCAATCTCTTAAGTAGCTAACTTTTAATAGAAATTCTTCCAGGGTCAATAAGTAAAATAGCAGAAATTCAAAACCATTTTATTCTTAAACCAAGTTGTAGAAAGCAAATCATTTCACAACGCTGTTTCAGCATGTCTGATTGGGGGGGGGGGGTCGTAAACTCTAAACAGTAATTGTGCATCTTCTATCGAAATAATCTATCTAGTCAAAGTAGATAGAGTATTAACTAGAACTCATCTGCCTCACAAGAAATGTTTTAACTGAACTAAAATAAATACATGTTTAATCAAAAAAAAAAAAAATAAAAGAGGGTCGGAAAGATGGTTCAGTGGTTAAGCTGCTTTCCTTGCACCCAGCTGACCCAGTTAAATCCCAGGCACCACACGTATCCAAGCACCTCCAGGAGTGATCCCTGAGCACAGAGCCAGGACTAGTTCCTGAGCACTGCAGCAGGCTATGGCCCAAAGTAGCCCCCCCCCCATAATAAGATTATTGAAAATTAAAAATTAAGGAACTGAAACTGCTGTAACTCAGTACTCATTTTAATATTTCAATGAATGTTCCAGAAAATTGTCGGTTATTTACCTAATATTTTTAAGCTAGAAACTTTTCAGAATAATCAAATTTTGATGAAAGAGATCATCAGTCAGGATCCTGTGACTTAGCCACAAACATTTACATTAAATTTCATGTAAATTTGTGGGAACTCTTCTGTAAGAGGAAGTGAAAGCTGGACGTCTCTGGGCAGTGGGAAAGTTCTCTCCGAGTTGCAGCTGGCACTGACTTGATGAGGCTGTGGGTGGCCCAGGAAGGTAAAACCAGGGATCCCTCACAGTTCTCTGGGCCCTCACGTTTCTGTGGGGACCCAGTTTTTATGAATCTGCATGAAGGCTGCTAAACAAGTATGCTTATGATTTGGGTTATGGCAACTCTGTAACCCCTCGCCACACCCCACCCTATACACCTCTACGTTGGTGAATGTAAGTGCCGCCCCTGGGACTTGAGCCTGCCTGTCTCTTCCCTCCTCCCTTCCTTCCTCCTTCCCTCTCTCCATCTCTGTGCTTACTCCTGGCTCTACACTCAGGGATCACTCCTGGCAGGGCTTGGGGAACCATATGGGGTGCTGGGGACCAAACCTGTAACAGAACCTTAATCCCTGTGCTATCTCTCTCGTCCTTGGGGCTGGCCTCTGCAGTGGTTAATCTTTTGCACCTGAGCATTTGGGGGGGTGGTTCTGCGATAATTCCAGGGAATTATGTCTGAATTTAATTGTTCGACAGGCAAATGGTGCTGGGAACCCAGAGAGTTTGTATTTGTTTGTTTGGGGGCTGCACCCCGTGGTGCTCAGATCACTCCTAGCTCTGTGCTCAGGGATCACTCTTAGTGGACTCTGGGGACCTTATGGGGTGCTGAGGATCGAACCTGGGCTGACCACGTGCAAGGCAGATGCCCTACCCGCCATACTGTTGCTCCAGCCCCAAATCGAGAGTTTGTATCACAAAGCATAAGGTCTGTTTTGTCTTGTTGTGTATTTAGTAGATAGTAGATTTGCATTAATATTTTACTGAGAGGCCAGGATGACAGTACAACATGTAGGCACTTGGCTGCACATGGCTGGTCTGCGTTTGAACCCTGAGTGATCCCTTGGAGTGATCCTTGAGTGCAGAACCAGGAGGAAACCCTGAGCTCTATCAGGATAAAGATCTGACTAAACAAATAATCTGTTTCTGGATTTAGGAGACTTGCAGAAATAGTTCAGTGTGATCCCAATCAAAATCCCAGCAGTCTGCCAGGAGGGAGTGGAGCTGACTGTCTGCGTCTGAAAGTTCTGTGGAGTCCAAGTGAACTCGAGAGCTAAAACAGCTGAAAACAGTAAAGTCAAATGATCTGTCTTTTCGGACTTATTATCATATCTCAGTATAAAGACAGGGGCACCCTATGGTGTTGTTGGAAAGGTCAATTTATAATCAGGGGTCCATAGGCTGACTGTATGTTCTCTAGCGAAGTCTTATTGAAATAAGGTTGTAGTTCTTAATTTACACATTCCCGTTTGCTGTCGTTTTGGGTCGCACCGGCAGTGCTCAGGGCTTACTCCTGGTTTTGTATTCAGGGATCACTCCTGGTGGTGGGTGCTCCAGGGGCCATATGGGGTACCAGGGATCAAATCCCAGTCACCTGTGTGCAAGGTAGGTGCCCTGCCCACTGTGCTATCCTCTGGCTCAAAGCCTGAGTTTTTTGAAGACTGAAATCTTGCTTTTATCTACTGAAATCTTCCCATCCCCCACCCCATCTTTGGAGGCCCAGCTCAGATAACAGCGTTTTTCAAAGTCTCTTTTGACTATCCTATTTAATTCCTAAAGAATTAAAATTCAAAAAGAAAAAAAGAATTAAAATTTCTTGAATAATAAACTAGTGTTAAAATGCTTTCAAATCTGTTGAGGAACTAGATAGAACTAAGGAATAGGTGAACGTAGCTTACGCACAAGGGCCTGGAGTTTAGCAGAGTTCCTCCCTCCCGAGTCAGGACACTGGAGGAACAGATGGTAATCCAAACAGCAGAAGACATGGCTGAGTCTCAAGTAGATGTACGTTTTTGATTGCTCAGGGAAATTTTTATAGAACCTGTTTTCCACATCCTTCAGACTGTGTCATAGCAGAGGCTTAAGCGAGTCATCTTTCAAACTTGTTTTACTAACAGCTCTTTGGGGCCAGAGAGATACTAATAGGGTAAGGTGCTTGCCTTGCACGCAGCCGACCCTAGTTCGCTCTCAGGCACCACATACAATCCTCTGAACCCACCAGGAGACATTCGTGAGCACAGAGCTAGGAGTAAGCCCTGAGTGCCGCTGGGTGCGACCCCAAAAACAAAAAAAACAAAACAGCTTGAAAGGTGTTTTCCATTTTCTCCTAGCAGTCATTATTTCTTGTTCTAGACTAGCTTCTTTGTGTCTTCTTGGACTAGTGGTTAAGGTTTTTAAGCACCAGCAAATGAAAAAGTATTTTACAAAAGATGTTTCTCTCCATTCCTCCTCCCCCTGTTCAGTAATTCTCCTGGTGCATGATTCATCCTGGTACATTTGAAATTATATAATATCATTATAACCTTTTGCATGACACCTAAAGACAACCCTCCCACCTCCATCACATACTTGCGCATAAATCACCCGAGTCTTTATAGTCATATTTCCTTTTATTGAAAAAAAAAGGATAAAGTATTTGAAGGAGTGAGAAGCTGTAATTCTTTTAAGACCTAAAAATTGTTCCTCAGTTCCTCCTGTCATAGGCTTTTGATAACATAACTTCGAGGCATTGATATTCTCAGAAAATTGCAACCGAGAAAGCGTGACAGGACAAACCAGAGTTGTTAAATTGCCTTTCAGCATTAGTGGTCTATATTTGGCATACTTTGGCTTCTTATATCAAAAGTCCCAGTACTCTTAATTCGCTGATTTTGTTTGCTTGCTTTTTAGTGGTGGCGCTTCCTTGCTGTAATGAGGCGCCAGGACTACAGCTACACCTGGCCATGCCCTTGAGGCCACATGGTGCTAGGGATTAAACCCGGAGTCCTCTGTATGCCAGGCAGTCTCTAGCCCTTGGAGACCCCGGCCTCCTCACTGGTTCTCAGATATGCATGGAGTCCTTAAGTTTTTCATTGGTTGAGGGTGGGGGTCCCGGTATTTGCAGGCATCGATCATTGATGTGCATTGAGAACCAGAATTGCTTGTGTAAATATTCAGTTTGGTTGACCAAGACCCCTCTTTAGGTATGTGCTCTCTCACAGCTCACCTTAGCTTCCCAAAACCTGGTTCTGCGTATGAGGAGAAAACATTGCAGCAACATAAGGTCTCCGAACGTGTGGTGAGAAATCAATTCAAAGTCCACTGCATGTGAATCCATGTGGCAGAGCTCACTCATGCTGCATTTCTCTGACCAAAGGGGGTCTTGAGTGGGAAAAGTTTAAAAAACTCCACTCTGCATAATAAGGTCTTTGCAAGGTGGGCAGGAAAAGGGAGTTTTAGAGTCAGCTTATCCCTTATCTTAAAAAATGCCTTGCGTTCTATAAAGCAGCTTATAAAACCCATTTCGCTAGCCCAGGGCAAACTGAAAGCTATTTTTATTGCCTATAATTAACCTAATTCAGGAAAAGGAGCAGGCTTGAGGGGGATGGTGGGGAGGCTTGCATTGAAGCAAGTGTGGAAGCTCACAAATGCTCCCCAGAAATGAACAGTACCACCTTCAGCATGGCACCTGAATCTCTTTTTAGGGTTCTGAACCTCATTACCCAAGTCTAGGGCTGAGCTGTAGGGGTTAAATAGTTTGTGATAAGAATCAAATGTTCTTGTAACTTCATTCACCCAGCATGTTCAAATGGTTGGAGGTATGTAATTGCAAAAATTAAAGAAGTGGCTGAGGAAATAGAGATTCCAGATCAGAGTAATGGTAGAGTGGAGATAGGATGTTTGCCTTGCATGCAGTCCACCTGGGCTTGATCCCTGGCATCTCATACTGTGCCCCGAACACACTGGGTGTGACCCAAAAAGCCACACGCATACACAAGAGAGTAAGAGATTCCATCCCAGTGATTTACTTCTTTCAACTTCTCTCATCTCCTTCTGTATCCTACTTTGGCTTTATCAGGACACAGTAGTCCAGCGGATGGGAGGTAGCTTAAGTGGTAGAGCCTGTGCCTTGCATGTGTACGGCCCTGAGTTTGAGATTGAAAGGTGTGGAGTGGATGCAGGAGCCCCTACTTTGGGTTTGATCCCCAGCACTGCATGCATAGTCCCTGCAGCATCTTACAGAGTGTTCCCTCTCTCTGCCCCACCCCCCCAAAAAAATAGAAGACAAGACAAAATGTAGTATTTCGAAAGAATGGGTTTGCTCCTTTGTATGTATGGTATAAAGTGATTTTGTTTAAATTCTTAACACCATTTTTTCCCAAGAAATAGCTACAAGCTGTTCTCCATTTCTATTTAAGTCTTTGTCTTTTTCCAGACCAGGAATCAGAGACCAAATACCCGGTTGAGTCTTGAATGATAAAATAACAATAATTTTTAAATACATAAATACCTTGATTAATTTTTTTTATGTTTTTATGGGGCCAGAAAAGTGATAGAAAAGTAGGGAGTTTGCCTTGCACACGGCTGACCTGAGTTCAGTCTCCTACACCGCATATGTCCCCAAGAGCTCCAGCAGAAGTGACCCCTGAGTGCAGAGCCAGGAGTAACCCCTGAACATTGCCGGGTGTGGCCCTAAAACTTAAAAAAAAATTCATATGTTTTAAATTTGGGTTTTATCCCGTTTCGCGCCCCGGAATAGCACACTCGGGTTTTGGCGGCTTCTCTCGTGCTCGTGCCAATAAGAGCAGCACCGTATGGTCTTGCTGCTGTTACGCTGGGGAACCCACCCACTGCGGAGCCGCTGCTCCCCATATGCTCCGCTTTCCACGCCAGCACAGTGACCAGGATAGACAAGGATTCTAGGGCGTCAGCGGGTCCCATCCGCAGAGCCTTCCAGCTCTTCCTCGTCAGCTTGAACATTGGGCCACCTCTTAGCTTCAGAGAAAAGACCTTTGATGACTCGTGCAGTGAAAGAAAGTATGGATTTTTTAGAATACTGTCAGTATTTTAGCTCCTTAAGTGCTAGTGTTCTGATAATCTCTTCCTCCTCCCCCCTACCTCCCACAAAACCGGAAGGAAGTTTGGCAGATTATAGATTGTGGTCTGGGGTGTTGGTGGAAGTGAGGAATGACGTGGTGCTGTGTGTTGGGAAGAGTTTAGGGTGACAGCCCTGCTGCTCTTCCCTTACTTCTGTGCCCTTTGTTGGAGAGGGGCATTGTGCTTTCTTAGCTGCTTTTAGGCTAGAACAGTTCATTGTGATCTTCATCCAACTGTTTCTCAGTTCTCTGTAACGCACCCCCCCTCCCCTACACACACACCTTTATGTTTGGGAGACTCACCTGATATAAGAGTGTATGAGTACTTTGGGGTTGATTCTGGTGGTGCCGGGGGACTGCAATGCTGGGATCAAACTCCAGCTTTCTGCATGCAAAGAATGCACTCTAGCCCCTTGAGCTCTGGCCCGTGGCTCTCCGCCTTACAAAAATCGCTCTTAAAGCTGTTCAGTATAACTTGGACCGATTCTCCTAAAAATAAATTAGGGAACAGATAGGATTTGATCAGCATATAGATTATAATAATGAGTTTTAAATAAACTTTGATCATTTTGAAAGAAACAGTCGCTATTGGGCCTCATGTATAAAAAGATGTACCAGGCAAAATTCTAACTCCAAAGAACATACAGGCAGTCTCGTTACCCTCTTATATGTTGTAAGCAGGTTGCTCTTACTCTGCTCTATTTTATATAGTCTGCTGTGGTGTCTCTTTTTTAGTTTTTGCCTCTTTTTATTTTTAATTGTGTGCTCACACCCAGCAGTGCTGAGGCCTTACAGTGCTGAAGATGCCCCAGGCCATGCACATACATGCTCCGACACTGAACCACATCCCAGTCTCTCTGACCGTGTCTTGAGGCAGCTTATGAATTAAACATTTTATTTATTTGGTTTTTTTTTTTTAATTTGCTTTGGAGCTTCACCCAAAGGTGCTCAGTGATCACTCTTCTTTTTTTTTTTTATTAAATTAGTGAAACACCATGGGATACAGTTGTAGACCCACAAATTTTTGTGCTTGAGTTTCAGCCATACAATGATCGAGTACCCATCCCTCCACCAGTGCCCATTCTCCACCACCACCAGTCCCAGTATCCCTCCCACTCCCCATCCCCCCATCGGACCCTGCCTCTGTGGCAGGGCACTCCCTTTTGTTCTCTCTCTCCTTTTGGGTGCTGTGTTTTGCAAAAGAGGCATTGAGTGGCAATCATATTTGGTCTATAGTCTACTTTCAGCATGCATCTCCCAGCCTGGGTGGATCTTCCTATCACCCTTTATTTGGTGCTCCCTTCTCTATCTGAGCTGCCTTTACCCCTAGCATGTGCAGCTGGCGTCCAAGCCATGGAGTAAACCTCCTGGTACTTATCTCGGCTATTCTTCGGTGTTGGTCTCCTATTTTGTTACTTTTATGTTCACCAGATGAATGCAGTCTTTCTATGTCAATCCCTCTCTTTCTGACTCATTTCGCTTAGCATGATACTTTCCATGTAGTACCACTTATATGTAAATTTCATGACTTCATCCTTTCTAACAGCTACATAGTACTCCATTGTGTAGATGTACCAAAGTTTTTTTAACCAGTCAGCTCAGTGATCACTCTTGATGGTGCATAGGGCACCTTAGTGGTTTCAGGGGTCGAACTGAGACCAGCCACAGGCAAGGGAAGTACCCTAATCACTGACTCTTTCTCCAGCCCGTGAATTAAACTTTCTAAAGACTCAAAGGAAAAGGTGGCATTGGGTACTACTGTAGAGAAATGTTTAAACATTTTCTTCCTTTCCATGTTTTGTTTTTTATTTTCGGGTTACATCCAGACATGCTCAAGGGTTACTCATGGCACAGTGCTCAGGGGATCATGCTGTACAAAGCATACACTCCAGCGCACTGAGCTATCTCTCTGGGCCTCAAATTTGTAATCTTTTTTTTTTTTTATGGGGGCAGGGGAGAGAAGGGGCACACCTGGTGGCGCTCCTGGCTCTGGACTCAGGAGATATTCCCGGCAGTGCTTGGGGGACTAGAGGGGGTGCTGGAAATTGAACCTGGTTGGCCCTGTGCAAGGCAAATGCCTTACCCTCTGTACTATTGCTGCAGCCCCTCAATTTTATAAGTTTATAGTGTAACCATTATCACAGATCAGTTTTATTTGTTTTTTTGCTTTTTTGGGTCACACCTGGCGATACTCAGGGGTTACTCCTGGCTGCGCTCAGGAATTACTCCCAACAGTGTTTGGGGCAACATATGGGATGCCAGGGATCGAACCCGGGTTGGTCACATGCAAGACAAATGCCCTACCCGCTGTACTATCACTCCAGCCCCAACAGATCAGTTGTAGATTGTTTTGTTTAGGCCATACTGGCTGTGCTCAGGGCTTGTTCCCAGCCCTGCATGCAGGAACAACTCCTGGGACTCTCGAAATCATGGGGGTGCTAGGTCTGCCTTGTGCAAGGCAAGCACCCAACCCGCTGTATACTATCATTGCTCCAGCCCATGTTTTAAAACATTTTTTCCCCTGAAAAGAACCCTCTTTGCCCAGTTATAATTGCCCTTCCGGTCCCACACACAAATGTTACTCATACGCTATTTATCTTGAAATTTGCCCTTTGGGGTATAAAGTTGGAATCATCAGCATGTGACCACGCCTTTCTTAAGCTCTTCCCTGTGCCTTCCCAGCAGACTGCTCTCTGTTGCTTCCTCTGCCCAGCGTGTAAACGTCCTGTTCTCTCAGGCTCACCCTGGCGCCTTTCATTCACACCTAATTGCAACTACTTCCCTATTCTGAGAGCTGCAGGCACGTGTCCCAGCCACAGCCGGCTCCACATCTCTGTAACGGAGCCCAGTACCCGCTACTCCTACATTTCACACCTCAGAGAAGGTACTATAATCACAGACGCTCTGACAGCCTTCAGCCCTCGCTTCCTCAGAGTTGCCAACTCCGAGATCCCCTCCTCAGTTTCCCTTCCACTGAGTAGAGCTGATCTGAATGTGGGTGGTATGTACGGCTGTGGAGATCAAGAGCAGGCTCACAGGGGTCCGTGCTCTCATCCGACCGGTGCTTTTAGCTTTAAGGGTCAGAAGGATAAGTTTAGTATAGCTTTAGTTACAGTATCGTCAACAAGTTTTAAAATTCTTACATAGTTTTTTCCCCCCTTTTCTGCTGCTATGGTAGTTGAGAGGGTCACACACCTAAGTTTGTCTCCGCCCCCCTACCCCCGTCCCAGGGACCCCACAGCGGCTGTGGAGCTGCACATCTTTAGTTGCCCCCCTCTAGAGAAGCCCTTGTTCTCTCTGGAACACATGTTCTCTGTGTTTCTCTCCTCATGTTTCTCTGAGCAGATTTGATTATTTGATTGCGGGGGGGGCCGCACCACTGGTCATGCTCAGGGGATCACTCCTGGTGGGCTTGGGAAATTGTATGTGGTGACAGGGATTCAACTCAGGTCCACTCCATGCAAGGAAGTGTCCTACCTGCTGTACTTTCTCTCTAACCCTTGAGCAGATTTCTTTAAATAAAACTTTTATGGGACTTGGCAGAGTGGCACAAAGACAGTGTAGACATTGCACACAGCAGCTCTGGGCTCAGTCCCTCGCACATTGGTCTCCTAAATCACTACCAGGAGCAGCCCTTGAGCATCAGGCCCAGAGAAAACCCAGGCACAGCCCAGAAAAATACATCCAGGACTCACAGAAACTGCAGGATCACGTTTTTTTATGCAGCTGCTGAGAAACTAACGAAGAGGATTTTCCTTTCCACCAAGAAGGGGCTGGACTGATAGTACAGAGAATAGGGTGTTTGCTTCGCTGTCCGCAGTTTTCCTAAGCACCGCATATGATCCCCTCAGTGATTCTTGAACACAGCTAGGAATAAGCCCCAAACAATGTCAGATGTACCACCCTCCACCCCCCCGCTAAAAATTGCACTGTAGCACTATCCTCCCATTGTTCATGGATTTGCTCAAGCGGGCACCAGTAACATCTCACAACAAATTGTGAGACTTGTTACTGTTCTTGACATATTGAATTCGTCATGGGTAGCTTGCCAGGGATGCCGTTCAGGTGAGATACTCTTGGTAGCTTGGCGGGCTTTCTAAGAGGGGCGGAGGAATCGAACCCCAGTTGGCTCCGTGCAAGGCAAACACTCTACCCACTATGTTTTCACTCCAGCCATCCGCCAAAAAACAAAAAAAGAAGATGGCTTTTCAATCCTATCCTCATTTCTTTTTTCTTTTTCTTTTATTTATTTATTTATTGCTTTTTGGGTCACATCCAGCGATGCACAGGGGTTACTCCTGGCTCATGCATTGAGGAATTACTCCTGGCGGTGCTTGGGGGACCATGTGGGAGGCTGGGAATCAAACCCGGGTCGGCCGCATGCGAGGCAGATGTGTTACCTGCCGTGCTGTCGCTCCAGCCCTCTATCCTCATTTCTTTTGAGTTAATTTTTCATTTGTTCTCTTAAGGGCATGCAGTCCCTTCTTGCTCTCCTCCCCCTCACTGCCCAGGGCCGCTCACTTCCATTGCTTCCCTCACAGCAGGCCCAGAGACCGCACAGGCCTTTCCTGTTCCTTGTAGAGGTGACTGATGCCTTCCCACAGTCATTGGCCTGCGCCCCACCAGCTACCCCTCTTCGTCCTATCCTGAGTAGGTGCCTGTAGGAGAGAAATGGAACAGCATTTACCAACATGTCATGTGAGATTGATTTCTGAGGTTAGTTGGTTGGTTACTTGTTTGTTTTACAAAGCAGAAAATTACTGTATATTTATGTAGTAACCATCAACATGTTAGCCACACTTTTAGGTATGTGTTGGACAGATGTTTTGGAGGAAAGGTTTAAGGACATCAAAATAACGAGACTTTAACTTAGTTTAAAATTTGTCCTCTTTTCATAGACTCTGACATAGTGCATTAATACACCAGAGCTTATTAACATGGCATTTATTTTTTTAGTCGTTTTTAAAAGCTCCATCAAAAAGATAAGCAGGTTCTCCTGGGTCGTTAGATTTAAGCAGGTGTGGAGAATTTTGTCAGAAGTGTACAGAGGCGTTCCAGAAACCTCCCTCGGAACCCCTTTGTTCTCTACCCCTGGCAGAGTCTGGGGCTAGTGGACAAGGATTCTGATCAAACAAGAATTGAATTCGTTAGGGTTCTATTTTTTCCAGGAAGTATTTCAAAATAGATCAAACTCAGCACCAAATTAATGGCAGCAAATTTTTTTGTGTGTGCTTGCCATGTTACAGTTTCACTGAGAAGGAATTCAAACACAGATTTGAAATTCTTACTTAATTGCCGATTGATCAAGTATTCTGTGGGTGATATTTTTAGATTGGCGGGGCTGCTCAAGGGCTGAGTCAGGTTGTCATTCAGAAACTGATATTGGATATTGACTTTCCAACTTTGAATTTTCCACTCTGAATTAATTCTTATGCTCTGAGAAATGTAAGTTTACACTTTTGTCCTTGGATTAAATCAGTTCTGTTTATCACAAGAATTGAGTTTCTGGTATCCAAAACATTTTGAAAGCAGATGTGTTTCACAGATGTTCAAGTACTGTGAGTTGGTGCTCTCTGAATGTCAGATACCTTGTGGAAGGTGTGGCTTTAATTTTATCTTGGAATGGGGGAAGGCCCACACCTCACAGAGCTTTGCATCATCGCTCCTGCAGTGTTGAGGGACCGTGGGGAGCCAGAGATGGAACCCAGTGTAGCACTGTAGGACAGTCATCCCATTGTTTATCGATTTGCTCGAGTAGGCACCAGTAACGTCTCCATTCGTCCCTGTCGTGTGCTAGTGTAGCCCAATGGCATCTGCTCGCTCCAAGAACACCAAGTGAGATTTGTTACTGTTTTTGGCATATCAAATACACCACAGGGAGCTTGCCAGGCTCTGCAGTGCGGGTGGGATACTCTTGGTAGCTAGCCGGGCTTTCTGAGAGGGATGGAGAATTGAACCCGGGTTGGCCATGTGCAAGGCAGATGTCCTACTTGTTGTGCTAGATGTACTCAGGACTCTCTAATCCGTTACTTGGAGCCCTGAGCAACACTCTTCGCCCCACGGCTCTGATTTTTATGAGGAAGGTTTGGAACAATGTTGTCTTGGGGTTGGACAGCTAGTACGGGACCTATGGGGGTTAAGGTTCTTGCTTGGCATGCCAGCCACCCAGTTCAATCCCCAGCATTGCATATGCCGCTCTGAGCACAGAGCCAGAAATAGCACCCGAGCAGTGCTGGATTTGATGCAGACGGTCCACTCTGCCAGACTTCAGAATGCTCTCATGGTTCATATTCAGAGCACCTAATGATAGAAGTTGGGGTCAATGGTGAACTTTTCTCAAGTCCTTGCACAATAACATTGACCAGTAATATAACAGGATCAATCAGTTGTTTGTTTTTTCCACTGTGCAAAAGTAAGGTGAAATAATGAACAAAATATTTTGGACACAAATGGTAACTATAGCTTTAATCCCTTACATAGATGAATGGCACTTTTGTTGTGTCTGATCTATTTTGGGGCCACTTTATTATATAAGCTCCATCTCCTTGTTTTTAAATTCTAAGGCGAGTGTGATTAGTCATCTTGGAGAAAAGAATCATCTGTGTTTTTTTTTTTTATGTTTTTGTTTTTCTGAGATTTTTGGAGGGTCTATAATTATATTAAATTAGCTATTAGTGAAACAGGGAAAAGGTTGAGGACTTAAATTTATAGAAGTTATTTTGGTTTTTGAGCTGACTTGGTAATGCTCCAGATTACTCCTGGTTTGGTGCTGTTCCAGACTACTCCTGGTTTGGTGCTCTTTTGTCACTCCCATTGGTACTCAGGGAACCGTGTGGTACTGGCCAGGCCTCCCCACGGAAAGCATGTGCACTGGCCCTTTGAGATCTCTCCCTGTCTTCGCTTTTGTTTTTTAACCGAGGTCCACCCACCTCTAAGGTAGCACTGTAGTACTGTCCTCCCATTGTTCATAGATTTGCTCGAGCAGGCACCAGTAACGTCTCCATTGTGAGACTTGTCGTTACTGTGTTTGGCATATCAGATACGCCACAGGTAGCTTGCCAGGCTCTGCCGTGCGACGGGATACTCTCGGTAGCTTGCCGGGCTCTCCAAGAGGGACAGAGGAATCGAACCTGGGTCAGCCGCGTGCAAGGCAGACGCCCTTCCCGCAGGAGAAAAAAATAAATAAAAACCAGATAAAATTGGGAATTTTTAACAGTCCCAAAATGAACTGATGTGACTTCCAGTCAGTGGAAGTAGCCTCCTATTCTTAGAGACTTTATTTATTTTTTGTTCTCGAAGCAGGCGTGTTTTTTAGGAACTGGTTAAGCAGATTAATTTTGTCATGAAAAAGTTGAGATCCTTTGTTCAGTATCAAGCCTTGGAAATGATGCATTCACTTCCCCATCTTTCAAATTCAGTAGTTTGCTCTTACATTTATCCAATGTTGTTTCATATTTTAAAGCCTGTATTTGAGGTCAGGAAAGAAGACTTAAGAGAAAGGCACTTGCTTGCTGCAGCTACTTGACCCACAACCCTGGTTCCTGTTCCTGAACACAGAGTCTGAGTGTTCAGGAAATAGCCCCTGAGCACCGCTGGGTGTGGGCTAAATAAATAAATAGTAATAATAGATGGGCAGAAGTCCAGAACGATAGTACTGGGGGACTGGACTTTTCTCCCTTGCATGCAGCCAACCTGGGTTTGATCCCTGACCACAGAGCAAGGAGTATGCCCTGAGCACCCAGAGCCAAAATAAAATAACAAATCCTGAGTGAGCTGGGCGCCCAGACCTGGTGGTGCTGGGACTCAACTCTTGCCTCAGGCCAGATAGGCATTCGCTCTTGAGTGAGAGGATCATTGCATTTCATGGATCTATTTAGAATCTATTACAGATAGGTTGTCTCATTTATTTATTTTTTCTTTGTAGGAGTACTGCTATTTATTCAGCCACTGATTAGCTGATTGAATTGTGCATGAACTCCACCTTACCTTTTTTTTTCCCATTTTTTATATTTTTATTTATTGAATCACCGTGAGAGCAGTTACAAAGCTTTTAGGTCTAAGTCTCGGTCATACAATGGAACACCCGTACCTTCACCAATGCCCATTCTCCACCACCAAAAATCCCAGTATACCCCCATCCCACACTCTCCCCCTGCCTGTGGGGCAGATGATTTCCACATTACTTTCTCTCTACTTTGATCACATTCACTATTTTGACACCAGACCCACCATTATTTGAGATTTTACCCCAACACTCAGATATGCTGAAAAGGCAACAATAGACAATTTGTGTTCTATTGCTGGTTATGAATAACATGATGTCACGTGGCTGCAGTAGGGCCATGTGGTTTTGAAATTCCAAAATTTTTTTTTTTTTTTGCTTTTTTGGGTCACACCCAGCAATGCTCAGGGGTTATTCCTGGCTCTGCACTCAGGAATCACTCCTGGCGGTGCTTGGGGGGACCATATGGGATGCCAGGGATCGAACCCAGGTCGGCAGCGTGCAAGGCAAATGCCCTACCCGCTGTGCTATCGCTCCGGCCCCGAAATTCCGAAATTTTAACACTTAAATCTGGAAGGATTTCTGCCAAAAGCCACTGGGTTTAGAGATCTGCTCCTGAGTCTCTGGGATCATGGCCGTTGAGCAGCTTGATGAGGAGCCAGAGAGGCCGTTCGTGGGCGATGACTTGGGGTCTTGTTGGGGTGGGGAGGACAGGTCCGGCTCTCCCACCCCCCATCCTGTGAGGCCCAACAAGTTTCGTCACTGCGGGCCCAAGCCTGACTGTCCAATGGCCTCTGGAGGATGACAGCCACCAAGTTGCCAAGAGGGAGCAGGCGGAGGGACAGCACCCATTCCCCCCTGGGGTGGCCCGGCGACAGTAACCTACTGCGGGGTCCGGACACAGTTTTGCCAAAAGCCGCTGGGTTTCGAGATTTGTTTCTGAGTCTCTGGGATCAAGGCCGTTGAGCAGCTTGATGAGGAGCCAGAGAGGCCGTTCATGGGCGATGACTTGGGGTCTCGTTGGGGTGGGGAGGACAGGCCCGGCTCCCCCTCCTTCCCCCATCCCGTGAGGTCCAACAAGTTTTGTCACTGTGGGCCCAAGCCTCAGTGTCCAATGGCCTCTGGAGGATGACAGCCACCAAGTCGCCAAGAGGGAGCAGGCGGAGGGACAACACCCTTTCCTCCCTGGGGTGGCCTGGCGACAGTAACGTACTGTGGAGTCCGGATGCATTTCTGCCAAAAGCCACTGGGTTTTGAGATTTGTTTCTGAGTCTCTGGGATCATGGCCGTTAAGCAGCTTGATCAGGAGCCAGAGAGGCCGTTCATGGGCGATGACTTGGGGTCTCATTGGGGTGGGGAGGACAAGCCCGGATCCACCCCCATCCCGTGAGGCCCTGTGTGTTTCGTCACTGGGGGCCCAAATGTGACTATGCAGTGGCCTCAGACGGATGGCGGCCACTGGGCCGCCAGGGAGAACAGGCCATGGCATGAGACCTATTCCCACCTGGGTTGGCTCAGCACCGGTAGCCTACTGCAGAGACCAGACGCATTTCTACCTAAAGCCACTGGGTGCTGAGATTCGTTTCTGAGTCTCTGGGATCATGTCCATTAAGCAGTTCAATCAGGAACCAAAGAGGCCTTGCCTCCAATTATATAGCTGAGCGGGAGGTGGTTTGTGGGTGTGTTTCCCACATACCTAACTTTTGGCCGTTTACTTTCTTGGTAAACTTTGCCCCAAGTTTTTGGGGTCTGGCCAAAGGCAAGCAGCAATTTTGGGGTATCTGGAAGTCTGAAGGCGCCACGAGGCTGCTGATGCACTCGCCTCACAGGTACAGATTGACCTGCTGGCGGCACCATACCCCCAGGTTGTCTCATTTAAATGCTTGAAGTTTCTCTGTGTCCGTAGTAAGGTGAAAATAAGGAACCAGTAGGAGATTTTTTAAAAATCCTTGGTTCTGAAAGTGAGATTTTAATTTTTGAGTATTTTAAAATTTTCATTTTATTTTAGGGCCTGTCGCACAGTGCTCAGGGAGTCCTGCCGCCACTTCCTGGGGTGTGAGGCCTGAGACTCCATGCGGTGCTGCTAGGGTGCGGTGGGGCTAAGGGCCTTCCAGGGCTATACGTGGAGGCGCTGCAGGGGACTTGCTGGGACTTGGATCTGTCAAGAGTGTCAGAGGGAGCATTCCAGACCTAACTTTTTGCTAGTCTCTGCTGCACAGTCCTTTTGTTTTCTTTTTTTTATGAAGCAAAAGTTTGTGTTGGTTTATTATGCTTGCTTCTGAGTGTAGCTATTTTCTACTTAACACAGAGAATCGTGCCCCAGTAAAGTTCTGTGATGTGGATTATTTAATAATACCACAGTTGGGGAAATGCTTGCAGCTTTCTGCGGCTCACTGATGTTACCTGGTGTGTCTGCAGTCCACAAGCATTTCCTTTGTGTCACATGTCAGATTTTGAATGCTGTCTTGAACTTTTGGCTAGTCAAGGATTTTAGAGGTTTTCAATCAAAGCCTTGGTGTTCTTCTTTTTTCTTTTCTTTGTTTTTTGGTGGGGGGGGGGGGGGGTCACACCTGGCAATGCACAGTGGTTACTTCTGGCTCTGCCCTCAGGATTTACTCCTGGTGGTGCTCCCATATGGGATGCTGGGAATTGAACCCAGGTCAGCCTCGTACAAGGCAGATGCCGTACCCGCTGTGCAATCACTCCGGCCCCTTCTTCTTTTCTTTTTTTTTTAAGATTTTATTATTGAATCACTGTGAGATAGACCCTTACAAAGCTGTTCATGATTAGGTTTTCAAGCCTTGCATTTTAGATATTAGATTTCTTAGCACTTTCCCGAGCTGTCATTTATGCTAATAAAATAGAGACTACTCCCAGCATTGGCGATTAAACCCGTACTTTCCACATGCATGCAAAGCATGTGCTCAGTCTGTTGAGCTATTGCTCTGGCACCACGTTCGAAATTTTATTTATGAGGGCTGGGGAGAGCAGATGGTGACTGCAGCTCTTGTACTGCTCTGTGCTACCTTTGCACAGGTGATTGTCAGGTGATTTAAAATAATAAAACCCATAGAGGACTGGGGATGTCGCTCAGTGGTACTTGCCTTGCACATGTGAGGCTCTGGGTTCAATCCCCAAAACACAAAAAACTAAAAATACTTCTCAACAAGCCACATGTATGACATTTCAGTGGAATTGTCAAAGTCATTGATCTTTCTTATGAAAGTCAGCTGGTTGGTGACAGGCGACACTTACTTGACCAAATGATTCCATTTGACTTGGACTCAGTAAGATAAGTGCATTGACTGCTGATGGTGGGCTAGAAATATTTCCCAAGTAAAATTAGAACAGTGATTTTAGATGACTCACAGCCTTGGTTTGTTGCCATATTTAAAGATATCTGCACCGACTTCAATACAGAGGTTGTTCAGAGTCTTACAACAAATGAGTGAACAAAACCCAAACCAGTTAATGTAATTGAAACAAAAAAAAAATTGTATCAGAAATTCCCGAACTTCTCTGGCCTGTTGGTCCCTTTTCAGGGAGAAAAAAAAAAAAATCACTTGCTCCTCCCGTGGAAGTCTTACCTTCTTTAAGCAAACAGAACACCCTGGGGATACTGCTGCTTCATCCCAGCCTTTCCAGCACCCACTCTGAGAAACGTTTACCCTATTTGAAGCTCAAGATAGAAAATCAAATCCGGGGGTGAAGAGATTAGGAGAAAGGATGAACAAAATCTACACATATGTATTTGTGCCAAGCAAACTTGGTCAAATGACTTTTTTCCCCCTGGGTTTTTGGACTGTACTTGGTGGGGCTCAGGGCTTTACTCTTGGCTTTGAGCTCAGGGATCACCCCTTGGCAGGGCTCCAGGCACCGTATGGCATGCCAGGGATCAAATCCCAGTGGCCATGTTCAAGGCAAGTGCACTACCCATCCTACTTTTTCTGCAGCCCCAAAGTAATTTTTTTTTTGGTTCGATTTTAAGATTTATTTTGTTGGTTGTTTTGTTTTAGGGCAAATCACACCCAGCGATTCTCTGGGGTTACTCCTGGGGGTGCGGGGGGACCATGTGGGATGTGGGTATCAAATTTGGGTAGTCTGTGTGCAGGGCAAGCACCCTACCCTCTGTGCTCTCACTCCGCCTTGCACCCCTCCCCGCCATAACCATTCTACTGGAAGCATGGGAAACTATGAGTTATTCTGGTCACGTCGTGGTCACAGTTGGAATACCATCAAAAGATTTTTCCTGGTCATTAGTTATTTAAATTGTTTTCAAAATCAGTTGATATATTTTTTTAATTTAGAAAATTACCGGTTTAAAAGACAAAATACGAATGAGAAGGTATGGATAGAATTATTGATGTATAATTGGTTTCTTTTTATCAGTGGTAGGGTGAAATTATGAAAGCAGGAAGCACTATGGGAATGCTTTGAAGGTTTTATTAGATTCTATGCAAATTAGTGATGTTTGTAGACCTCCCAAGATTTCATATTTAAATTGTATCAGTTATTTTAGCACCTGCCACTCTGAAGAGTCAGCTTTAGAGTGAACTGTTGATTAAGCTTGAGTAGTGGACAATGGGCCCTTGACCTGGTTTCGGTTTGAGTATTCATGGTTTGCAGTCTGTTTGCCTTTGGCATATGCACAATAAATCCCTACGGCCTCTGAAATATATAAGAATAAAAATAAATTAAAATATATCAATGAAGTTTTTTTTACCAGTTCAGCTCTAAACCATGTTTTGAGCTGGCTTTTTTGTTCTTCTGTTTTGTGGGGCCACACCGAGCAGTACTCAGGGCTTACTCCTGACTCTCTATTCAGGGGTCACTCTAGGCAGGGTGTGGGTGGGGTGGGAAGACCATATGGCATGGATCGAACCCTGACCAACCACATGCAAGACTACCCACTGTATTCTCTCTCTTATCTGGTTATCATGGACTTAGGTCAACTTCCCCAAATCTCACTGTTAAAGCCAAGCCAAATTGATAAGAACGTAATACCAATAAAAGAGAACACTGCCCCAAGAGAAGGACATTAAATGTGAGATCTGGCCGTGATCAGAGCTTACTCCTGGCTCCCTTACTCAGGAATCACTCCTCGTGGGCTTGGGGGACCCTATGAGGTGCTGGGAATTGAACCCAGTTCTGCTGCATGCAAGGCAAAACTCCCTGCCCACTGTATTATTGCTTCGGCCCCCAGCTTTAACTGACTTTTAAAGTTCTTTTATTAGCCGAAGCAGAATTATTGTGGGGAGGGTATTTGCCTTGTGTGCAGCTGACCCAGGTTTTATCACTGACATCCTGTATGGTCTCCTGAGCACTGCCAGGAATTCCTGAGTGCAGAGCCATAGTGACCCATGAGTATTGCAGGGTGTGACAAAAAAAAATAAGTAAAGTTCTTTTAAAAGGGGATCTGTTTTGTGTTATGATAATTTAGAATTGACGGACGTGGCGAAATAGGGTGTTTTTTTGGGGGGCCACACCCACCCGTGCTCAGGGGTTACTCCTGGCTCTGCACCCAGGAATTGCTCTTGGCGGTGCTCAGGAATCCAAATGTGGTGCCAGGTATGAATCCAGCTCAGCAGTGTGTAAGAGATGTACTCTCTTTTGAGCCCTGAGATAAAGGTCTTAAGGCAGTCTTGATACATAAATTTGATGAGAAAGTGTTCTTATATAAAAAGATAAATTGGTTTGTCTTTAAATTGGTTTGTGGCAATTCCTGGATCAAATAGGAAATTAGTTGCGCAGTCTTATCACTCCTGGGCAGATACCCTGAAAGAAGCCACTGTCTCATAGTTAACATAAGTGGTCTACAGTCTTAAATTACATTGGCACAGTTGGTTTTGGTTATCGAGTTCCTTCTATAGTCTTTTGACCCAAACTGGAAAATAAAGCATTGTCATCTGGGATCTGACTGACCTAGACCCTGGTCCAATGTTTAGTAAATCGCAAATGATCGCTCAAAGGGCTGAGAGCATTCTTTGCCTGTGGGAAACCCAGGTTCAAGACCTGGGCTTGATCCCTAGCACTGCAGTCTCCTAGCACCAACGGGTGTGGCCGCAAAATGAAACAGAGAATTATGGTTACAGTCCATGATATAGCTCAGTGGCAGAGCACTCCCTAGCACTGAAAAGAAAAGAAGAACCATGATTATATATCCAATTCCTGGGGACAGTCATTTCATCTGCCAGAAACAAAACCCACATTAAAGCAAGAGAACAGACCTCATCAGCAGTCGTAGAACCACAGGAGTATTAGAGGCGCTTTCTGCCACGTTACCTCGATTTCTGATTTCTTGTCTAGCTCCTACTCCAGTCTCTGAACCATGTAGTATGGTAGGTTCCCCCCATTTCAGCTTTTTATGCCTTTCATGATGTGCATGAGGATCAAAGCCAGAAGGAAGCTGTTTTTACTTTTTTTGTGTTCTGCGGAGCCACTCCTAGTGGTGCTCAGGGACTACTCCTCAATCAATGCTCAGAGTACCAAGTAGTGCCGGGAATAGAAGCCGGGGCTCCGACATGCCAAGCATGCACTCCATTTGAGTTCTCTCCCTGGCACTAAGTCTGTTTTCAGTGTCATACATGAATGTATAGCCTATGTTTAAGTTCCAATATGATTTTACTTTGGGGTGTGGATTCCTTCCAAGCAACACTCAGCTAATGCCTGAGACATCTGGCCAAGCAGGCCATACAGTTTAAAGCTTGGTCCTAGTGATGTGATGCTACTCAGGCCAGCGGTGATGGACCCCAGGAGCACGCGGCAGGGAGAAGAGCAGCAGTGCAGGGCCAGGGATTGGACTCGGGACCAGGCACATGTCAGGTCAGTGCACCAGCCTGTGGAGCCATCTCGCTGGCCCAGAAAGCTGTTTTATTTTGATTTATTTTTGGTTTATTTTCTGTTGTTGTTTTTGTTTTGGGGCCACACCTGGCAGTGCTCAGGGGTTACTCCTGGCTCTGCACTCAGGAATTACACCTGGCAGTGCTCAGTGGACCTTCTGGGATGTTGAGGCTCAAATCTGGGTCAGGGGCATGCAAAGCAAATGCCCTCCACACTGTAATATCACTCTGGCTCCATTGTTTATGTTTTCTTGACTACACCAGCTTGTGGACCGAGGTCACTTCCAGCCAAGTTCTGGGATCATGCAGTGCCTGAAACTGAATCCTGGGTGCCTTATAGAAAAGGCAGGTGCTCTGCCAGTCCCGGTGCTGGCTCAGACGCTGCCACTTAGTGCCAAGGCCCTCTTTTTATTGATAGATGTTATCCAACTGTTCAGGAGAGCATGCAGTTCTGGGAATCCAGTCCAGGGCTTCCAACCCTTTGACCACCTCCTTAGGAGGAGGGGAGCAGTGGCCTAGAGTAACTCAGGGTGGTAGCAGGAGTTGACCTGAACACAGGCATCACTTTGGGGCTAGAGCGATAGAACATTGCCTTGCATGTGGCCAACCCCATTGATTCCCCGGTACCCTATACGGTTCCCCAAACCTGCCAGGAGTGATTTCTGAGCGCAGAGCCAGGAGTAAGCCCTCAGCACCTCTGGGTGTGGCCCCAAAACCAAAAGAAATCAAAGATAGGTGACACTTTCCCAAGCCAGCAAGTTCCTAGTGGTGACAGACCTTTCTGTCCCAATTCCAATACCAGACACTAAGGGCTACTCAGGGACATGTCCTTGACCAAAATATCCCCACAGAACTGCTCAAGTTGAATGTATAGTTTCGTTACCATTCAAAAGTAGTTATATGCCATGGATCGCCGGAGTTTAATAAAAAACCTAGAAATAAACTCACATACATTCACTCTGTGGTAGTTATGACAATGGCTCTAAACTCATGCAGGGGACAAAGGATAGACTTTGTAACAAGTGGCATTAGGGAAACTTGACAGCTGTACACAGATGCCTTAAAATGACTGCTTTCTAACTCCGTGTATAAAACACAAATTGAAAATGGATTAACGGTCTCAGTGTAAGACTTGAAGCTAGAAAGCTCATAGAAGGTAACAGGCGAAACATTCCTGTACAGGAGCATTAGAGACATCTCAACTTCAGCAGTACAGGAAATAAAGATGAGGGGGCTAGCAGAATAGCACAGGGACAACCCAGGTTTGCTCCCCAGCACTCAGTATGGTCCCCCAAATACAACCAGGAGTGATCCCTGAGCGCAGAGCCAGGAGGAAGCCCTGGGTACTACTGGGTGTGGTCCAACCTCCTCTCCCCCCCTCCCCCACTCCAAAGAAAAAGATAACCATAAGTTGAAAACCTTTTGTACAGCAAAAGAAAACATAAACAGAACAAAAAGGCTGTTTACTGAGTAGGGAAAAATATTTACATATCATAAATGAGATAAGCAGATAGTACCCAAGGTATATAGAGAACGCATACAACTTACCAAGAACACAGTCTTACTTTTAAAATGCAGGGGGTGGAGGGCAGGCTGGAGAGATAGTACATTAGGTAAGGCGTTTGCCTGGCACTGGTCAGACCCGGGTTCAGTCCCCTGCATCCCACTCTGAGCACCACTGGGTGTGGCCCCAAAATAACAACAACTGTATGTGTTAGAAATAGGTAGCTAGATGTCAGGTGAGGGACTATAAATTGGAGAACACCAAGTAGATGAAGAGTTAAGTGCGGTAGGGAGAGTCTGACTACCTATGTAGTAACAGTCCTGTAAAGAAGAGAAATAAATACTTGTGTTTCTTGCGACATTTTAGTCAGATTAGCTCTTGAAAGCAGCCATTAAGTCTTGTTACAGTGAAGGCAAAAACCTCCTTTCCTTAGTGTGACCTGATAGGAGGGTTCACAGTTGAGATTCTGGAGTGTTCTAGAGCAATGATGATGGTGGTGATGTTGATGTAATCTTCCATTGGATTTGTATTTTGTATCGGGGTGAAGATTGTTTAATATTTTGGGACACACCTAGCAGTGCTCCGGAGCTACTCCTGACTCTGAGGTCAGGGGTCACTTTCAGTGGTACCATATGTCTGGGATCGAACCCAGACAGTTTGCATGCCTACCAGCCTACTGAGCACCAAAGCAAATGCCCTCCCTGCTGTACTATTGTGGGGGCCCTGGGTTGACCATTCAGAGCTTCAGTGGAGGACAGTGGCGTAGCGGTTGGGGGTAATGACCTTCAGTAGTATTCAGTCTGAGGTATCACAAACCACCTGGAAAGGTTCCAAAACTTTGGATGTGTTTGAATAGAATAGCTGTGTTGCTCTCTTGGTTCTCTTGATTTCTGATGATTCTATGAGCTAGGTCTTATTTGGGGGGGCTGGGGATGCACAGATGCGTCCAGTGGTCACCAGCTCAGGGGTTACTCTTGGCTCTTTGTTCAAGAATCACTCCTGGTGGTGCTCAGGGCACCATATGGGATTCCGGGGTTTGAACCCAGATTGGCTGCTTGCAAGACAAGTGCCCTACCCACTGTAATGTCACTCTGGCCCCTGGGAGTTAGCTCTTGATTAAGACTAGATCTGGGAACTTCCAGGTTCTGATTGTCAATCAGATTGTTTCCTTATATTGATGTTATCTTTGTCTTTCTCCAAATCTGTCATCCAGTAATGATTTTGGTCTCCCCCCCCTCCCTTTTTTTTGTTGGGGGGTCACACCTCAGTGGTGCTCAAGGCTAACTCCTGGCTCAGGGTTTGGAGCTCCTGGTGGGGCTTGGATTGAATCGGGGTTGTCCATGTACAAGCTCCCTACTGGCTGTACTGTCTCTTCAGCCCCCGGGTTACTATATCCTTCGTAGTTGTTATTTCTTGCTCTGGACACAGAAGATGATGAATAAAATTAATTTTGAGTATTTTCTCTTTTTTTCAACTAATTTCAGATTTTTCTTAAAAATAAGATGTAGTGGCCAGAGAGGTAGCTTAGTGAACTGGAGCTCATAATTTGCATGCAGGTGGCCTAGATTTGATCCTGGCACCACAAATGGTCTCCTGAGCACTGCCAGGATTGATCCCAAGGTGGGAGTAGCCCCTGAGAACTACTGGGTGCTTCTCCCCACCCCAAAATGTACTTGTCTTCTCAAAATAAAGTTTAGGGCATAATATCTTTATAACTATGTTTCATTCCTGTTAGTGAATCAAGTTTCTCAGTCATCTTTTTAATCATCTTAGTTAAGTAATTAGCCAGGCTGTTGTATTTTCAGACTAGTATAACCTCACTGAAGATAGTACTTAATGAACCTGAAAATCCTGCAAATCTACATGTGTACATATATGGGAAAGTATGCTGTCTGAATCCCAGCAGAACCAACTTATCAATTCCTATCTCAGTACACATGTCTCTGTGTACACGTGTTTGCACACATGCTTAGGCATGCGCACATTTATTTCATAAGTAAAAGTGCGCTGAGGGTACTAGTCAGGGTACAAGACTAGTAATTTTTAACTTCACCTAGCCTCCTCAGGGCCGGGGAAATGACTCAGAGGGCTCAAGCTTTGCATGAGGGAGGCATAGTCTCCTAGGCGCCACCAGGAAAGACCTGAGCAGCGTGCTCTGACAGATAGCTCCTTCCTAAGCTGCCCTGCGTTTAGTACAAAAGAACAGAACTGCCCAAGAGCTGGGACCCATGGGCCCAAAACTCAACACGTCCTGTCAGCACAGCTCCATAGTAGAGCAGCCCACGCCCAGCTCCTCACCAGGCGGGCAAGCACACTAGTAAAGAAAACCACCACCCTGCCCGCTGCGCTCAGCATAGTCATTTGAGCTGTGGGAAGCCATTATTTGGTCAGCGTTGGGGTTTCATTAAAACTTTGTAGTTCTCCCACTGTTCATTTAGGAGATGCTAAATAGGCGAGCTTAGGAACAGTTCCCATAGGAATTTGTGACTTTCTCCCTGGACTCTGCCCTCCACACGAGTGTGCCTTCCCAGCCTCGCCACCCAGATAAGACATGGCAGCCCCTAGTTCGAGCTCAGCTCTCTTCCTTGAGGACTCCAGCTGGTTTCTTTCCTGTCGTTCTACTTGGGATGGATGTCGGCACTCTTTTCTTCAAAATGTCACACCGGGGCTGGAGAGATAGTACATCCCCTGCAGGGCATGTGGTCCCCTGAGCACAGAGCCAGGAGTAGCTCCTGCACACCCCAAACTCCCCCAAAGTATCAGGCCCTTTCCCTGATACAGACTCGCTATTGAGTTTTGTGTCATGGTTAACGTGGACTTGGGTTTGTTTTATCTCCACCACCACAGTAGGTTCTTGAGAGGCAGCAGCTGTGTGTCTCCTGCCTTTTTCTTGGAATTTTAAACTGACCCTGTTCGGTATGTCCTTTTTGTAAGGATGAATGTTAAAGGGTGAATGGGTCATGTTAAAGCATCCTACAGAAGCACAAGTCTTGAATGAATCCGGGCACTGTGGACCATAGAAGAGTAACAGCCCTAAGTAAGGGCGCGTTCTCCAGAATCCTTTCATTAAAAGTCAGAGAAAAGAAACGAATTAAGAGTAAAAGAAAAGAATTCCCTGCCAGGGCTGTCACTGTCTGTGGAGTTTATGGTTCTCTCCATGTTGGCTTTGCTTTCCTCAGGCTTCCGTTTCCCTCCTCCAAGGCTGTACAGTAAGGCCCTCTGGAGTGTCCCAGATGGCGCGGTCTGAGAGAATGTGAGCGTGAGTGATGTGTCCTGCCATGGACGAGCTTCCTGTTGAGGGTCAGCAACTTTTTCATACCCTGGGCTGCTGGAATACTCTGGAAACTGAATGATTGAACAAGTGACTCTACATGCTCACTTAATATTGAAAGCGTTTGGGGACCAGACAAGACCATAAGGTGGTAGCCCCTGAGTGATGCTCCCAGAGCGCCCCAGCACTCCTGGGGGTGGGGAGTGCTATTCAAAGCGTTTGGAGGTCTTCATGTAGAAAGGTGATATTGCTTTTGTGCCCAGATATGTTGTAGGAATTTAACTCATGTGTGCAATTTCTTACAGTAGAATTGTTTGGGGTTTCTTTCTCTCAGGGTGGGTGGGGGTTTCTATCCAGCAGTGCATCTAAGAGCATACGCAAGAGCAGCAGGGGATCAGACCTTTAGCTCCCATATGCAAAGCATTAAGATACCTCCCTGGCCCCTAGGATTAATGGGACTTTTAATACATTGTCTCCTTTTATAGGCACAGTTTCTAAGGAACTATTGGTGCTATTAGGAGGACGGAGTGTCCCTTGGTAAAAATACGAGAAATAAATTCTGATTAAACCATTATAAGGCAGCACTAATAAAAAGTTGTAAATCTGTGTACATTTTAAGATTCAGTTTACGGAGGGTCAAAGAGATAGTACAGCAGATAAGGTGCTTCTTGCCTGGCATGTACCTGCCCTGAGTTTGATTCCTGGCACCACACATGGTCCCTCAAGCCCTGCCAGGAGTAAGCCTGAGCATAACTGGGTGTCCTCCCCTCAAAAAAAAATTTACAATTGCTCAGCAAAAGTTTACGAGGAGGGTGAGGTGGTTTGGGTATTTATTATTCATTAATAGGTGAATTATTTGTATGATTGGGAGTTTATTGGGTTCTTCGTGGACCCAGTAAGAGTTTGCTTACCCTGCAGTGGACTGTTCCTGCTCCACTGACCAGCCTTGAGAGTTTCCTGGGGTGTGAAAAGTACCGACACTGTTGACATGTTTTGTTAGTTTGTCTTCCCCCGTGTGATTAATAAACAGGATCTGTTATCACTGAATTTACACCACGTGTGATCTGGTGGGTAATTCAGCCTCAGTCTGGGTAATTGGAAAGTTCTGCATCTCGGACAGTCCAGCTTGCAAACATGGGTGTTTCGAGACTGGGACTGTGTCGGCGTTAGCTTTGTGAGTTGTCTCCTTTCTCTGCCAGATGCATTAGCTCAGCCTGCTCACGTTGGGGAAATGAGAGTTCCAAGCATGCGCTTTTGAACAGAAACCGTCCTTCTAATCACTTACGGCATTTGATTGAACTGAGAACATTCAAACTCAAGCTTTTCAGTAGATTGTTCTGACACTTGTTAGCTGTGGCTTTGACCGGAGGAGAAGGATCAAGATGAAGCACTAGGAGCCATAATCATAATAGGGAAAATTACTTGGCATTAAGAGGTTTAAAGTTCAATAAATACTTGTATACTTATATTCTGCATTTCAGATTTTATAGACTCATGAAGCTGGAAAGACTCTCCACCATATTAGACCAGTCTCTCTCCCTTCCCCGCTTTCTGTCCCTCTCTTCTTCCCCTCCCCCCCACCCCCCCAGGCAAGGACTCTGGCCCCATCTTTCTTTTATTACAGAACTTTTTCCAGGTGTGATGATTCCTTATCAGAAGAACAGATACAGTAGTTTGTATTCAAGTCCCTTTCTTGGAGGTGAGAGATTGACTACCTTGAGAGGTGCCCAGGCCATGTTTCTAGCTCTGCACTCAGGGAACACACCCGGCAGTCTGGGGAACCGTGTGGGGTGCTGGCAGTTGAATTTAGATCAGCCAGTGCAAGGCAAACGTCCTACTCACTGGACTATCTCTCCAGCCCTTGTGTTTTTATTTTTAGACCCACGAGATTATAAACTCAAAACAAGTTACAAACATTAGTACACGGAGGTCTCGTGCCATCACCCAGCTTCCCCTGATGGTGACGTTAGATAAATGGTCATTGTTAAACTTCCTGTGCCCTCTTTCATAAGCCTGTGGCTTGGTTTGGTTTTTTTTCAGGTATTTGACTTTCAGAGAAACACACTTAATGACAGTGGTGGAGGGGTGGGCACTTTGGTGGGGGGGGGGGGTGTAGTCACTTTATGCATCAAAACCATAAATATTAGCACTGATGTGAACGTCTTACCTAAGTAACAATAAAAATTAATACTTAAAAAGGACACCTGTATTGTACCTGGTCATCTTCAGCTATCAGAATTATCAAGTGTTACTTAGAATCCTTATACGCCTGTTGTCCTATTTCTTTAGGGTGTGCTTTTTCATTTCCCCATTTTCGTATTATACCATTGGTGGGAAGGGTTTGTGTTTCATCTGCCTTTCTGGTACTTTTCTCCACAGCCAGCTAAAAGGTGCATATGCCCATTTTATGCTGTATGTTGAAGGAACAGATCAGTTGAATATTTCATCTTTTTTGTTTAACTTTATTTTAGTCGTGTTTGAAAACTTGAATTTTAAAACACTTCCCTTTTTTTTTCAGCCTGAAAATGAAATTTCATCAGACTGCAATCATGTAAGTATGGATTTTCTACAACTTGTCATCTGTACTTTACACATGTACATATGAATATATGTTTGTGTGTGTTTATATATATGAGATGGTAAACTTTAGGGTACTTTTTCAGTAGTTCTGGGAAGCATAATGTTTTCTCAGTTCTTTTAATTTTAATAAGAGGGTCACAGTAAATATGTAGATATTCCTCCATTTTCAAAACTGATAGATTTTCCCCAAAAATATTTGTTTACTTAGATTTAAATTTTTCTTCAGTTACAGCTACCATGTACAAATAATTGGTTGTTTAGAATTCCAGTTTTTGGTGTGGTTTTGTTTCATTTTGGAATAACAAAATACTGAGTAGCAGCAGTACTCAGGACTTTCTTCTGGCTCTGTGCTCAGGGATTAATTACTCCTGGTGGTGCTTGGGGAACCATTAAGGGGTGCTGAGGCTGAACCAGGGTCAGCTGTGCTATATGCAGGGCAAGTACCCTTCCTTCAGTACTATCTCTCCAGCCCCTGAGAATTTTGTTATTTATTTATTTATTGCTTTTTGGGTCACACCTGGTGATGCACAGGAGTTAATCCTGGCTCATGCACTCAGGAATTATTCCTGGCAGTGCTCAGGGGACCATTTGGGATGCTGGGAATCGAACCTGGGTCGGCTGCGTGCAAGGCAAATGCTCTACCCGCTGTGCTATTGCTCCAGCCCCGAGAATTTTGTTTTTTAAAGTTAATTCATTTAGTTATTAGTCATCTACTGTACCAACCACTAGAGTAAAGCTAGAGGCACACAGAAAGAGTTATTGGCAGCCACCTGTCCAACATTAGCAGAGATGGGCCAGGTTATGGTAAAGCCCACACCCCACACGCGTGAGACTCTAGGTTTGGTCCTAGCACCCAAAAAACCTATCATAATTTTCAGCAGTGACTAAATACGTAAAAGTTAAGCACACATATTCACTTATCCATAATTACATTCATTCGACATTGAAGAGAGTCAAATGTGTGCAGAGTACTGAGTGCCGTGGTGACATTTCTACAGAGTACCTTGGAACATACTTTGGGTTTTTGTGTTTTTACTTTGGGACCACCTATGGCAGTACTCAGGGGATTATGTGTGTCTTCCCCATGTAAAGCGTATACTCGGGACGGGACACAAAGTGTAGGGGTCTAGGCGCTAGTCTTGCAGGTGACTGCCCACCCGCTATTTAATGCCTAGCATAGCATTTGGTTCCTTGAGTTACCACCATTGAGGAGAAAATATTTTATATACGAATGTGTGTATATGTGTGTGTGTCACACTGCCCAGAATATATGTGTACATGTAGCACTGTTCTCCCGGTGTTCATCGATTTTCTTGAGCGGGCCCAGCAACATCTCCATTGTGACGCTTGTTACTGGGTTTGGCATATCGAATATTTCACGGGTAGTTTGCCAGGCTTTGCTGTGCGGGCGAGATACTCTCGGTAGCTTGCTGGGCTCTCTGAGGGGCAGAGGAATCGAACTCAGGTCGGCCATGTTGGCTGCATGCAAGGCAAACGCCCTACCACTGTGCTATCACTCCAGCCCATAAGTGTACATATATTTTTTAAATCATACAAAGCAATAAAAGGAAATGGAATTGAAAATAATTGATGCTACATCCAAGTTCACCAAGTCTTGAGAATGACTCTGAATTATTATAAAGGTGTTCAACTTCCTTAGCAGCAGGGTGGGTGAGTATAAGAACCCCAGTGAAATTCTAGTATATGTACCATTTGAATTGTTACACTTTGGGCCTGGAGAGGTAGTATAGCAGATAGGAAAACTTGCCTTGCACACGGCTGACCCAGGTTCGATCCCTGGCACTCCATATGGTCCCGTGAGCACTGCCAGGTATACCCCCACCACCACCAAAAGAAAAAAATAGAGGGCCAGAGAGATGGTAAAGCAGGTAGGGTGCTTGCCTTACACGCAACTGGTAAAGGTTCAATCCCCAGCGCCCTATGTGGTCCCCAGAGCACTGCCAGGAGTGATTACTGAGCACAGAGCCAAGAGTAATTTACCCTGAGCATTGCCAAGTGTGGCCCAAAAACAGTACCACCAAAATCTTGTTGAACTTCAGAAGATGATAATGTGGGCTGGAGAGATAGCACAGTGGGTAGGGCATTTGCCTTGCACGCGGCCGATCCGGGTTCGATTCCCAGCATCCCATATAGTCCCCTGAGCACCACCAGGAGTAACTCCTGAGTGCAGAGCCAGGAGTAACCCTGTACATCACCGGGTGTGACTCAAAAAGCAAAAAAAAAAAAAGATAATGTCCATACCAGTTATATGTATAAATATGAAATAGGGAATTTCATGTAATGATGGTGATAATTGAAATCAGCACAACTACTTTCAAAGCTGTGTATGTAATATTACTCACTTAAGTTAAACATAAACACCATATGTGATATAACCACTCACTTCCCAGGTATTTACCCAGCAGAAGTGCTTATATATATATATCTACCCATGGAAAGAATGATTATGCTTTGATAACCCCATGGGTAAAGGTTAGCAGAACCCTTTCCCCTTCCATGAGAATTTGAATATTATTAATTTCCTAGCTTAGTTTCCTGGTTGGCAACCTAATGAGATTAAAATTCAGCGGAATTTTAGTATTTCATTTCTTATGATAAAAATGATCCCAATTTATAAATTCCACATGAACTGGTAAGAATTACACATGTATATATCACAAATCACTGTGAGAATTATAAATCGCAATAGGTACAGTCCTGAAGCTGAGGCCTTGTCTCGGTGTATCCCTGTCCAGGCCCCAGAAAGCCGTGCCTGGGCCTGGTGCGGAGAGTGCAGTGGGTGTGGGCCTGACCGGGGCTGTGCATATGTTCTCACCCCGGCTGCTGCGTTGGAGACGAGTGGTCAGTGGTTGGTAGACACAAACGTTTCTTGCCCCTCATCCCACCTGGCCCACAGACATTCAGGCTTTCTCTGTTCTGACCGCTCACAATTTCCACCGTCAAACTTGGGATTTTTCTACGGCTGTATGTTTTCTCTTCCCACTTTCTCTCCTCACTTCAAAATAATGACTCCTGTTTTTCTAATTCTTCTTCTTGCCCAAGTCAGAAACCTGAATTTTTCTTTTCCTCTAATGTAGCAGGTGCGTGAATAATGTTTTCCTCAACGTTGTTACATATAACATTGGTGACCCAAAAAAAAGAAAGAAGGAATTGCCACGGGAACAAAATAGAGTTGAGGATCTGGTCTCCTTATAGATTCCTTTGCCCGTCAGCAGCGTTACTTCCTCCAGCAGTGCTTCTTTCTCACTGATTGAGCCCCTGGTCCTGACGTGTCTACCACTCAGAGTCCATGTTCCAGCCTCTCCTGCCGCGGTTCCCATGGCGAACTCCAGTGAAACCACAGGAGAGCACCTGACTGATACTGTTTGCCGTTGCTGTTTGTGCTCACGGAGCGGCCATCTTCTGTGGATACTCATTTTTCTAGTCGCCCTCCTCTGTAATGAAGCACCCCTCATCCAGTCACGTTCAGTTCTATAACAGATGAAGTTTTTCCTCATAGTGCTATCACTCAGTGTATTTATTTGACCATTTGCATATCGCCTTGTAAACGCTGACCTCCATGTATAGCTTAACACTAAGTGGAAACTTTGCATTCTAGAAGCGACCCCCTGAGAACCACGCTTAACCCCTGAGCCTGAGCATCACTGGATATGGTCTAGAACAAATCAGAACAATTGAAACATGCAAAAACCTTTTTAAGAACTCAAGGAGAAGTTTTTAGATTAAAAGTGCCCACAGAGGGGCCAGAATGTTAGTACAGTAACTCTTGCCTTGGCTTTGATTCCTGTCACCACATAATGGTCCCCTGAGTTCGCCAGGAGTGATCCCTGAGCATAGAACCATGAGTAAACCCTGAGTTTCGCCAGATATGGCTCACAAACAAACAAATAAATAAATTGCCCATCAAGGACCAGTATCGTGGACAGAAAGAGAACCCCCTCTAGGGCACATATCAGTGAAATTTCAGAACTTAAGGGAATAAGTGATCTAAAAGCTTTCAGCAAGGGAAAAATGAAGTACTGGAAATTTGAATAATATTATATATACTTATCATCTATGTCACTAGAGATTATTGATATCAAAATTCTGAGGGAAAATTATATCCAGTCAAGATAATGTAAAATAAAGCTCTTTCGGGCATATAGTATTTCATAACATGTGACGTATTTGTTTTCTCATAAAACTGCTGGAGCTTGTGCTTTAAAATGAAATGAGGAACTCCCAAAGACAGAAGGTAAGAACCCAATCAGAACCCTGATTGGTGAATCAGCATAAACACAAAAGCAAAGGAAATTTGAGGAACAGCAGCAGTATGGAAATGGAACAAGCCCCAGCCCTGGTTCAAGCAAGACGGAGAAGTCCAGGAGGAAACTGTCACCTGGGGAATGTTTCAGAGATTTCAATTTCAGTTAGTGGGAATTAATCAGTGATCCACATTTTAAAAAATGGATGTATGAAATAAACGAACAGCAGGAAGTTCTGATATAGGTATAATTTTAATGATCTACTATAAGCAGTTTCTCCCTCTCAGAGAGCCCGGCAAGCTACCGAGAGTATCCCGCCCGCATGGCAGAGCCTGGCAAGCTACCCGTGGCGTATTCAGTATGCCAAAAACAGTAACAGTAACGGGTCTCATTCCCTTGACCCTGAAAGAGCCCCTCAGTACGCCATTGGGCTATGCTAGCACGCAGTAGAAATGAATGGAGACGTTACTGGCGCCTGCTTGAGCAAATCGATGGATAAACGGGACAAGTGATACAAGTGAAGTGATTAGAAGCAAATTAGCTAGAAAAAGTACATGCACATTAACACAACAGACAGCTCCATGAAATAAAGAGAGAAATGCAGGGACAAAAGGAGATTTTCACCTGAGCCTGAAGCTATAGAAGCATTCAGTGACCCCGGAAGAACTGGCACGGTGGCTAAGAATGCCAGCCTTGCGAGTTGTCTGGTAACGACCTCAAGTCCCCATTGCTCGCACATGTGCCGGGCAAGACCCTGGAAGTTGTTGTATGTGCTTGGCATCTCTGCTGTCTAGGATTGATTTCTGCTTGCATTGTAGCTAGCCAGTCGCACTACAACTGCAAATTTCAGTGGAAGATGGAAGTCCAAGAATGACTCTGATGCATGAGGAGAGAAAACTGTCAGACTCCATTTGCCAAAGGGAGCGGGAGAAGGGACAGTTAGAGAGAGAAAGAGGAAACTTTCGCCCAGATTTATAAAAGCAGGAAGGCCTATCCCTGGGGACCTGAGCAATGGTGCAGCGGGGAGGGCGTTTGCCTTGCACGCAGCCAACATAAGTTCAGTCTCTAGCGTAAGGTCTCCTGAGCACTGTCAGGAGTAATTCCTGAGTGCAGAACCAGGAGTAACACCTGATCCAAAAACAAAAGGACGGAGGATGGGGGCTGGGGGGAGGTCTTTCCCAAGAAACATTGGTAAGCTGTCAAAAGTCAGAAAAAAAGAAAAATTATTTCATGCTGCTGCCAGAAGGAAAATATGCAGCATACACAGGCACCTCAGATTTCTCTGCAGCTCTACCAGCTTTGAAAAAAAAAATGATGCATTGCAATCCTAAAAGATCAAAACTTTCAGCCAAGACTCCCCTGTCCTGCAGCATTCCAGATGTGCTAGAGAAGGGAAGGCTTTCCTGATACACAAAAGCTCTTCGAGTTTGCCACCACCTGACCTACAGGGAAGTTGAAAGTTCTTCTGTAGGAAAAGAACAAACAAGAACGCGAAGCTTGAGCAGTGCTAAACACTAATACAGAATTAGAAATAAGAAAAAGTGAGACAATAGAGCATTAAAGAAGAGGAAGAATCAGACAAAATGTATATAGTCTAAAGGTGACTGGTTGATGCCAGCATGCACAAAAGATTATCTCACATACATCACGACCCAACAGTCCTCAGGATAGCTACAAACCAACACCTGGAGCAGAGCCTGCAGTGGAAATTGAGAGACTCTCCAGTGAATGCCATCAAATGAAGAAACTGATTTAGCACTCTTGGAAAAGAAACATTAGAAACATAAAACAACCAGAAAGTAGAAAGCGAAAGATAGAATGGCAGGATTATCCCTTAGATCCGTGGATCATCCTACATGTGGGCCGTGTGCACCTAACTAACAATCAAAAGACACAGGCAGGAGTGATAGTAGAGTGGATAAGTGCTATGCGCACGGCTTATGGGGGTTCCAGTCCCTGGCACCCCTTAACCCTCCAGAAGTGATCCATGAGCACAGAACCAGTGTAAGCCCTGAGCATCACTGGGTGTGGTCCTAAAACAACAAATAAAGACAGTTACTATTTGGGTTACAAAAACCAGAGCCTGGGCCAGAGTGATAGTACAACAATTAGGGCTTTTGCCTTGCATGCAGCTGACCCGGGTTCGATTCCCAGCATCCCATATGGTCCCCCAGGCACCTCCAGGAGTGATTCCTGAGTGCAGAGCTAGGAGTAACCACTGAGCACCACCAGGTATGACCAAAAAGGTGGGGGGAGGGGGGGAACAGCCTATCTATACTTTATGCACAAGAAACTCAGATCTCGAGACAAATACTGATTACCGTAAAAGACTGGAATTACATATTTCAAACCAATAAAATGGGAACTAATACAAACATGACAATTTAGACTTCTGGCTTTAAAAAGAGACTAAGGGCCAGAGATTGCTTGGTTCAGGCATTAAGGTGCTTGCCTTGCAAGCACCAGATCCCCGGGTACCACATGGTCCCCTGACCACTGATGAATGTGGGTATACCCCACCTGCCAGTGTAGAAAAGTTCATGCATAATTTACAAAGCTCTGTGCTGTGACCCTTCCTGCCGTTCGAGATGCGGTGTTCTATTGGGCTTTCAGTTCCTCTAATGAGATCTCATAGTTCCTCTAAGCTTCCTTCTGGAGGGAACTTCCCACAACTCTCTTATTTTCTTAAACACTCTCTTCCCACACCCCCTTGTAATATTGCTGACAGCCACTAGTCCTTCAGGTTTCTTCCCTGGCCAACCCCTCCTCCAGTGCCTGGTGCCCTCTCCTCTGCTGCCGTGGTGATGCCATTAGTCAGGTATTCAGTGACACGCCCTGCTGCTGACTATGGCTGCTGAGGACAGTGCCAGGCTCTTAAGAATACCCGAGTGCACATGTTAGGCCACAAAAAAGTGCTAAGCAGGGCCGATGACAGTTCGAAGGTAGGGAGTGCAGGCTTTACACGAGGGAGCCCTGGTTCAGTCCCCGGCCCCACATGGTCCTCTGACCCCCCTAGGGAGCAGATCCAAGCACTGAGAGGCGAGTAACCCCTAAGCATTGCCAGGTGTGGCCCCCAAAACAAAAGAACACACACCCAAAAAGAAGCCAAGCAGAAATATAAATGATTCCATGAATAATTGATTGATAGATTATTCTGGTCTGGTTTTGTGTTTCTGCTGCAACAGCAGCGTGCGGGACTGTGTAGTACTGAGCAGTTCAGTTGGATCCCCTCTCTTAATCACATCCTTTTCTTCTGGGGTCACACCTGGTGGTGCTCAGGGCTTATTCCTCACTCTGCACTCGGGGATCTCTCTGGTGGGGCTCAGGTTATCCTAGGGGGTGCTGGGAATCAAACCTGAGCCGACTGCCTCTAATACAAGCAGTACCCCTATATTGTTGTCTCTCCACCCACCCCATCCCCCTTGATTATGTGCTTTAGTCTTGGACTGTCGCAGAGAGAAAGGCCTCCCCACTCCTCAAATCTCTTCATGTTCTACATCAGACAATGCCCCTGTTCTGTCTCTCCCTCTGAATAAAGTTTAGGAGCATGCTTTTTATATTTTTCAGATACTGTATCACTTACTGAAATTTTCTCAAAGCTACAAAGATATTGAACCAACCTCACCTGTATTTATTTAGTTATTTATTTTTGCTTTATGGGTCATACCCGGCAATGCACAGGGTTTACTCCTGGCTCCTGACTCAGGAATTATTTCTGGTAGTGCTTGGGGGACCATATGGGATGCTGGGAATTGATCCTGGGTTGGCCTCGTGCAGGGCAAACACCCTACCCCCACTCGCTGTACTGTCGCTCCAGACCCCCAACCCTCACCTCTAGTAATGGTACTTTTAGATTAAAAGTTTCATAAAGTAGATTTATGGTATAAATATCAATTTAGGGTTTTATTTTTTATTTTTGGGCCACAGCTGGTGATGCTCAGGGGTTACGCTAGGTTTTGTAATCAGAAGTTACTTTTGGCCGTGCTCAGGCAACCATATAAGATGCTGAGGATCGAACCCAGGTCATCTGTGTGCAAGGCAAATGCCTTATCCACTGTACTATCTGTCTGACCCCATCAACTCAGGGTTTTAAAAGAGGATACCAAGGCCAGAGAGGTAATACAATGGGTAAGAAGTTTGCGAAGTGCCAAAAGGAGCAATTCTCCAGCCTTCTGGCAAGGTCAGCAGTGGGGAATAGAATCTTTATGATGACATAAATCTCATCTGTTGGTTGCAAAATCTGCAGATAAACCCAACAAACTTAAGCTTCTAGATTAGACTTTTTGATATAAGTAGAATTTTTGCCTATATCCCTTATTCATATTTTCTTTGAAAATCTTATCAGATTTTAATTTAAACTTTTTATTGGCTTTTTAATAACTTTGAATTTCACAAATTTTAAAAATGGCCCTCTAGATAAAAATTAAGAAGTATGTTTGAATGGTATTTAGTCTTCATGGTTTTTTCTTTTATCTGCAAATCCAATGGCATTTTATCTGTTTTAACTGAAGTTGAATATGCGTTATCTGTCTCTGTGCTCATCATTTATTTATAGTAACCAATGCTGATAAATTTCTAACTATTCTAAGCAGAGGGTTTTCCCCCTTCCCCACTCTCTGTCTAGTTGTTGTGGAATTACAAGCTGAACCTAACGACAGATCCCAAATTTGAGTCTGTGGCCAGAGAGGTTTGCAAATCCACAATATCAGAGGTAAGTGGTGAAAGAAGTTTGTGGGTTTGGAATGGCTGGGGAGTGAAAATCACATCTGTTGACCAGTCATTAAGAATAAATTGACTGAATTGTGGACTTGAACTTCACATCTGTGGTTGAGAGATTGGCCGAGGTGGGTGTCACAGAGACTCTCAGTTACTGTCCACCTGTACTTTTGGTGGGTGCTTCTTGTTCAGTAGCACAGACATCAGACTGGCTCCCCAGAATGGGGGCCCTCTCCTCGGCGCTGCTCGCTCCCATTTCACAGTCTGTTCTTCTGAGGCATATCTAAGTGGTGTCCCCAGGAGGCCTGCGGTCATTCCTGAGTGTCTGGGCTATGCCATTGAGTCTGTCGGACCACAGAAGTGTATGCTTCTAGTAACAGGACTCAGCATTATTTTTTAAATTTTTTTATTAGTGAAACACCATAAGGTACAGTTATAAACTTACAAATTTTTGTGCTTAGGTTTCAGTTATACAATGATCAAGTACCCATCCCTCCACCAGTGCCCATCCTCGACCACTACGGGTCCCAGCATCCCTCCCACCCCCCATCCCCCCCATCCCACCCTGCCTCTGTGCCAGGGCATTCCCCCTTGTTCTCTCTCTCTTCTTTTGGAGGACTCAGCATTTTAAAGTCATGTAAAAGACGGTGTATATTGATCTTAATGAATATTGAGTATATAGACAATGACAATTATTGGTATGGGATGCCTTAAAGGGGGATAGTTTTCATTTATTTCTCCTGACAGTGTACACACCAAATAGTAGGAGTGAAAATTGTGGCATTGAAAATGTTTTAAATTGTGTTCTTTGGAATCTGTAACAAATTCTAGGAAGTCAGATTTCTGCATACTGAATTATACAAATCACAGGGAAAAAAAAGTTGCTATTCTTCTACCTTAGAGTTAATGATTAGAGATCATGAAAGGAAAAAATTATCTTCCAGAAAAAACTTTCTTTCAAAAGTTTATTGATGACTTAGTCAGAACCACTCTCGGGAGTTTTTCACCAGGTGAGTCTTCAGTTTCTGTCCTCATGACATCCTGTTGGGATCTCTTGTACCCGCTTCCCCAGAAGGCTTCTCGCACTGGATTGGCTATGCGTTAACTGTTTCAAACCAATAAGGCCTTTTTACTTTTAGAAAAGACAGCTTTTTTTTTTTTTGCTTGGGGCGGGGCAGGTAGGGCAGAGCCTGGCAAGCTCCCTGTGGCACATTCGATATGCCAAAAACAGTAACACATCTCACAATGGAGATGTTACTGGAGCCCACTCAAGGAAATCGATAAACAATGGGAGGACAGTGCTGCAGTGCTTGGGGGGCCACACTCGGCAGTTCTCAGGAGTTACTTCTGGCTCTAGTGAGGCGTAACTCCTGGCAGGATCAGGGGACCATATGGAATGCTGGGGATCGTACCCTGGTCAGCCGTGTGTTGCTCCTGCCCCAATAGACAGCTGTTTTTGAAATGCTATTCTTCAGCATCTCAGACTCCCGACGCGGGTTCCCTTAGGAGCTGCGCCTAATAGTTTGGCCCCTGTGTGGAATTTAGTGTAGGTATAGACTGTTTGGCTAGATTCAGTTCTCTTTTTCCTTTTAAAATAAGGCTGGTAATGTGGATGTAACAACAGGCCTGTTAACCTTTTGTATTGTTGTGGTTTTGTAAAGGATTCTCGGGCCAAGGTTACATCTTCCTTTCTCGAAAATGATTAGAGTTAGGAGAAGAAAATGATCAGAAATACAGTCGTCAACAGAACACTTTGTTCTGTATCTTCCTCCTATCTTCCTTCTTTTTGAGGGGTTCCTACTTTCTCCTACTTCCAAGGAGAAAAACACCACACAGGAATTATCTGCCAACGCAAACCAAGCTTGTTATTTACTGTCTGTGACTAAGCCCAGTTCTGCTTCCTGCTACCTCCTGTCAGGAACCTTGACTGTTCCCCCCATTCCACAGCTTATTCTTGCTTCTTACTATGTTGATGCTTTAGTGCTCTTTTCTTCTTTTTTTCCTCCCTCCCTCCTTTCCTTCCTTCCTTCCTTCCTTCCTTCCTTCCTTCCTTCCTCCTTTTTTCCTCCCTCCCTCCATCCTTCCTCTTCCTTCTTCATTAATTTTATATATTTTCCTTCTGTTTTAATAGTCTCCAACAGAACTTCTGGAGAAAAGCATCAACTTCTAGTTCAATCCCTCAGCCTATTGAGCCTGTTGTAACTGGTGCAGAACCGAAACACAGTTCTATAGCTCTGCATTCTCTAACATCTGACATGATTGAAGCTAAATAAACATTTACTGACAGTTGTGACCCTGGATTTTTCTTCACTTTTTTGGTATTTTGGGGAGCCATATCAGGGAGTTCTTAGTGACTGCTTCTGAGTCTGTGCTCAGGAGTGGCCTGTGGAAGCCCTGTGAAAACCACACGCAGTCCAGCGATCAACCCAGAGTTAATTCGAGCAAGGGAAGAACCTTACCTCCTGTACTATTTCTCCAGCCCTTTGATTCACATTTTTAAATTATTGATTGCCTGATCCTAGTGCCTCTGTGACTGTTTCTACTTCATAATGGGTGTGTGTGTGTCTGTCTGTCAGTCTGTGTGTGTGCAAATTGTTGAAAATCTATTATTTCACAGAAGGCATGATATGAATATGCATGACACCGTGCAAATGTAGTTCTAAGTGTTTCCTTTATTCTAACCATCGAGGTGGAGAATCAATGATAACAAATTAGCAGTGGTAAGGCAGTTTGGTACGGACATAGACTGCTGTGTGAAACAGCTTCTTTTCTTCTGAGCAGATTAAAGAATGTAGCGATGAACCTGTTGGAAAAGGTTACTTGGTTTCCTGCCTGGTGGATCACCGAGGCAACATCACTGAGTACCAGTGTCACCAGTACATTACCAAGATGACGGCCATCATTTTCAGCGATTACCGTCTCATCTGTGGCTTTATGGATAATTGCAAAAATGACATCAACATTCTGAAGTGTGGCAGCATTCGGCTGGGAGAAAAGGTAACTACTCACTAGCGGAGCTCACCAAAGGGATTTTATGCAGTTGCGTGAAATCTTTGTATAACTGGTGCTGGGAAAATTGGGAACTAGAAGGGACCTTAAAGGTGAAGTCTCAACTGTCCTGATCTTGTGAATGCGTTCAGTTTGTCCCTTAAAAAAAATTATCTGCCGTATGGAAAACTAGTATTGTTATCTTCAAAGATAACACTTTAGACCACTTGCTGGTTATTGATACTGTTCCTCTGGCATTATCATGTTTTTTTTTTTTAGAACAGTAATTAGATTAGTAGAGACTTTAGTTGTTTAGTTGTTTAGTTTTCTATGAATACAGCTCTCACAGATTTTTTTAATGTAAGTATATCAGCATAAAGAGTTATTTAGATATTAAAAGTATTTAGGATGACTTGTGAGAAGGTAGTCTATAATTATGATACATTGTTATCTTCATCGCAGAAGAATTAGTTTTAGTAACGATGGAAAAGAAAATAACTTATTAACTAGTTTCTTCCTCATAATTATAGCTTGTCCTTGTTTGGGTGGGGTGAGGGGGGCTCTCAGGAATTCTAGGGTTCCTAGTTCTGCACTCAAGAATAGCTCCTGGGGGCTGGAGCAATAGCACAGCGGGTAGGGCGTTTGCCTTGCATGCGGCTGACCCGGTTCAATTCAATTCCCGGTTCAATTCCCAGTATCCCATATGCTTGAGCACTGCCAGGGGTAATTCCTGAGCGCAGAGGTAGGAGTAACCCCTGTGCATCACCAAATGTGACCCAAGAAGAAAAAAGAAAAAAAAAAGCTCCTGGAGGGCTCAGGGACCATATGGGATGCCAGGGATCAAACTGGGGTCAGCTGTGTACAAGGCAAAAACCCAACCTACTATACATCAATCCAGTCCCTAAGCTTGTCTCATCTTTGTCATTGTCCAGAGACAATGGAGAGATTTAGGAAAATCTCTCTCTCTCTCTCTCTCTCTCTCTCTCTCTCTCTCTCTCTTTTCCCCCTCCTCCCCCCTTCCCTTTCTTCCTCTCTCCTCCCCTTCCCTCCTTTTTTTTTTTTTCTTAGTGAAAAGAAAATAAATTAAACTCTGGAGAAGTCCATAGGCACTGGCAGGAGAAGCCATCTGAGACCAAGGGCCCTGTTCACTGACCTCTGCTGGGCTCTGACAGAGGGAGCGCCCTGAGTCCCGCAGCCCTGGCTCTTCTCTGCCCTGTGGTGCGCAGGCTTCCCTCGCTGACTGGACTGCCGCCACAGTTCAGATGAGAGCGTTGGTGCTTCCTGTTGTGTGCTGGTCAGCACTGCCCTCTCCTCAGACCAGTCAGGGCATCTCTTGGCATCAAACTTTCAGGCGGTTTCAAAACAAAAATAGTTTTCATAATTAAAGCAGGTTTGTCTGTTTGTTTTTTCCCCCTTCCCAGCCAATTCTAGAAGGTACCAAAGTAATTAAGTCACCTGAGTCACCCTGGTAATTCAGGAAACTCCTCAGACTTAATTTTAGAGTGTTTGATTCAATTCCATGCCAACTCTACTTTTTCGATACCTTCCTGGAAGTCTTCTGGGCGTCCTTTCCTCCGTCAGTGGTGGCACTTCCGTACTGTGACCAAGGGGCCCCCACCGGAGTGGACTTTCCACTTCACCTCTTTGTAGTAGTTCTTCCCTGGTGACTGCTTAAAAGTCGCTACCCCGCCTCCCACCCACAGCCCAAGTGGTCATTGGAAAACCTCCTTTCCCAGCAGTGACTGAAAGGGCTGCAGAAAATAGCAGTGGTCGAGTCCAGCCGCGTGACAGTAGGACAGTTTTATCAACGCTTAAAATAGCAAAAACTTCCTGCCAGCCATCATAGGTACATTTTTGTCACTTTTATCTTTTGCTGCACATCCCTTTTAGGATCGGTGATCTCAGCGCCACCCCAGCATCAAGGCTTTTCAGGGTTCTAGAAACCGTGAGATGGACTTATCCTGCTTTTCTAAAAAAAAGCCCGTTCCTTCCCAGAGTCCATTGTGGGGCTTGTCCTCAGCCTGCCTTGCCCTTTCTGACCACAGAAGGGAACGGCTCGTCAAATCGATGCCATCGAGACAGGCTTTGAACTAACTTCCTCCAAAGAGCAAAGCAGGGAGCTCATGGCTAATCTGTACCCTGCCTCCTGTGAATCTAGAACTGTCATTGCAAAACAATAAACACGTTTTTCCCAGGGGGAGGGTGCGGGGGGGTGGTACACACGATGTGTTGCTGAGGATCAAGCCTGGGTGGGTCGTGTGCAAGGCAGGTACTTACCTGCCAAACTGTCCATCTGCCCCAATTATATTTTTTCCCCAAATAGTAATACTTATTTATTTTAGAACTGTTAATAAGAACTTTAGAATTTTCTTTTCCCTTTTTGTTTTGTTTTTTTTTGGGGGGGGGTCACACCTGGCAATGCTCAGGGGTTACTCCTGGCTCTGCACTCAGGAATTACTCCTGGTGGTGCTCAGGGGACCATATAGGATGCTGGGAATCGAACCCGGGTCAGCCGCGTGCAAGGCAAATGCCCTACCCACTGTGCTGTCGCACTAGCCCTAGAATTTTCTAAATAAATATTGTTAAAATCTCAGATCTCCAGAAGTACAGAGTATATTATTTATATCCTCTGAAAAGATAAAAGTATGAGCCCTCCCATGTAGGAATTTTGAGTATGTAGTAGGATATTATTACTACTTTCACACTTTTCATCCAATAGTTAAATTATTGTATCTCTTCTTTCTCCCCTCCCCCCACTTTTTTTGGGTCACACCCGGCGATGCTTAGGGGTTACTCCTGGCTCATGCACTTAGGAATCACTCCTGGCGGTGCTCAGGGGACTATATGGGATGCTGGGAATCGAACCTGTATCGGCCATCTTGGCTGCGTGCAAGGCAAACACCCTACCCGCTGTACTATCTCTCCAGCCCCCCCCCCCCTTTTTTTATTTTGGTTTTTGGAAACACCTGTGGTACTCTGGCTTACTCTGTGCTCTGCACTCGGGGATCAGTCCTGGCGAGGCTCAGGTGACTCTAATGGGGTGCCGGTGATGGAAACTGTGTTGGCAAGTCAACTCTGCTGTTGCTCTGGCCCCTCATTTCTTGCTTTTAATCAATGACTTTAATTTAGTTTTTTTTTTCTCTACATCTAGTGGTGTCACAGGCAACACCAAAAATATTGAAATGGAGACTGGATTATATGAATAGAGAATGGAGATGAAAATTGAGTTCTTGCCTACTTTTTTGAGATGGTGTTATCTGTCTCAGGTCTTTTTTTTTTTTAATAAGAGTAAAGTATATAGAAAATTAAAACATTAGCTCTTTCGGGGGTAGGGGACCCATACCTGAGAGTGCTCAGGACATACTCCTGGTTCTGTGCTCAGAGATCATTCTTGGAGGGCTGGGGGACCATATGAGCCTGACCGGAGTAATTCCTGAGTGCAGGGCCCAGAGTAACCCCTGAGCACCACTGGGTGTGGCCCAGAAACAAAATAAAAGACTGATTCTAATGGAACTTTTATGTTAGTATTTTCACTTTTTTTTTTGTATTATTAAAACCTCATTGCTAGCAACCATCTATGCAAGTTATGGGTTACTAAAATTTGGTATAGGACATTTTTTTATTGTGAAATCATGTTACTGACCATATGTTTCTGTCTAAATCTTCATTATCATAGATTTGCTTTTCTTTTTCAAAAATGTTTTGGGTTACACCCAACTATGCTCAGGAGTTTAATCCTGGCTCTGGTCTTAGGAATTACTCAATTACTCCTGGCGGTGTTCAGGGGAACCATATGGAACACTCAGGATCGAACCCAGGTGGGCTCTGTGTAAGACAAGCACCCTACCCACTGTACTGTTTATCCAGTTCTAGATTTGCTTTTGTTTAAGTAGATATGGGTAGGTCTCATCTGAGTAGGCCAGAGGCAGACAAACTTGTGTGCTGCTATTAAATTATTGAAGTGGTGACCGGAGGGGAGTTTTGTGGATTCTTTAGAACGACTCCAAAGCCCCTTTTGCTCATCAGAGGTTTCTAAACTCTGTAGAGCCGTATTGCTCATGGTTATGTACAAATGGCGGTCACAAAGGCGTGAGAAGATCTTTTTGGAAACTGTTAAGTTTGTTAAAAGGCTGTGAGCCCTTCTTAGGTGGAATGTACAAAAGGCACAAATTTTAGGTGTTTCATAGAATCCTAAGGTGTTAAAAAATACATGAGGGTGGTTAGCATGTCAGTAAGCATCTAAACACGTTTATACAAAAGCAAGCAATGTTTATTTGAAACTCGTTTCTGGTTGCTATATGGATTTGTTTCGGAGGAGTTGGGGGAGTGGGACTGAGCCATACCCACTGACGCTCAGAGGTTACTCCTGGCTCTGCACTCAGAAATTACTCCGAGTCATCTCATCAAGCTCAGGGGACCATCTGGGATGCCGCGGATGGACCCCGGTCCGCCTGCCTGCAGGGCAAGCACCCTCCCCACTGTACTAGCTCTTGGCCCCATGCAGCATGGATTTCAAAGCACTTGTGTTCTTGGTGTTTTAGGATGCACATTCGCAGGGTGAGGTGGTCTCCTGCCTGGAGAAAGGCCTGGTCAAGGAGGCGGAAGAAAGAGACCCCAAGATTCAGGTCTCTGAGCTCTGCAAGAAAGCCATCCTGCGGGTAGCCGAGCTGTCCTCGGACGACTTCCATTTAGACCGGCATTTATACTTTGCTTGCAGAGATGATCGAGAGCGCTTCTGTGAAAATGTGAGTCAGCTCGGAGGCTGTTTTCTTCTCTTTCTTTTCTCTTAAAAATATTTTTAATAGTTTATTCCAAACTGAAAGAAGCCAACGTAATCCCTCACATGTAGAAAAGCTACTGAAATAGAAGGTGGAGCTGGGCCTGGGCTAGCGAAGTGGTAGGGAGTGCCCAGCCCGGGTGATTCAGCATCCAGCTAGCAGTTGGCTTCCGACAATCTCCACACACTGTTTTTTGCTTCATCTTCCTTTTCCATGTCATTCTTAGAAACCCACTTTCATCCGTAGGATTCATTTTACCAGGGAATCCCATTTGCATTTATTCCGCGAGTGAAACTTAACTATATTACTCATTTCTATGTTTTTAGCTGAGATGAAGAAAATAACAGGCTTCTGTTTAAGAATCAGTCCTTGAAAATAAATAAAATCAATCCTGGACTACTACTACCAGCAGATCCTTGGAAACAGTTTTCTAAGCCTGCAAACGGAATCTTATCTGAGCTTGCCACAGTGGGAAGGATGGATTGATGCTCCCACACTGTGGGAACTGTTTCCAGTTTGCAGCTTTAACCATTGCAGTTTGTAAGGGTTATACCGAGACTTGCAGAAAGTTCTAAGAAGGAGACACACTGACATATCCCTGAGTTCCAAGAGAAATGGCCTTGAAACAGTGACAATAGCAAGAAATCTCAAGGGACGCTTTTTCATTTTTACTGCAGGGCATTATTTTCTTACAAACTAATGAATGGATGAGTCAATTATTCAAAAGTACACACCAGTATAGTCACAGAAAAGTTCTCTGCATGATGGTGGCTGGTGCCTGGTGTAGCTGTTCAGTTTGTCATCTTTGTCACGCTGTCTGTGTTCTACCTTACAGACACAAGCTGGTGAAGGCAGAGTCTATAAGTGCCTGTTTAATCATAAATTTGAAGAATCCATGAGTGAAAAAGTAAGTATTACTGTGAAGCGAATCAGTATTTTATTTCCAAAGACTTTCTCAAACTCTTCAAGCAGTATTCTTATAGATTTATTCTAAATATAAAGAACTAGTAAAACTTAACTTTCCAGAGGTGAAATTTGGCTTTTAGTAGGGAGTCAAAGATATTTTGCTTAAAAGGGAAATGAAGCTGTTTTTGTTTTGGGGCCATTGGAGTTCAGGGTCTTGTGCTCCTGGCTCTGTGCTCGGGAATCATTCCTGGCATGCTCGGGGGACCAGTGAGGTGCTGGGGATCCCGTCCTGGTCAGCTGCATCAAAGCGAGCACCCTCCCCACTCTGCTATCATTCTATCCCGGAAAATTAAAGCTTTCGTTGTGGTACCTAGATAGTGCAGAGCTAATTGGGATTCAATTTGGGTAGCAAAATTGAAGTTTTTTGGTTTTCGGTTGAAGTGAAGCTAGATAGTTTCATTGAATGAAACTTGCTTAGAAAACTGTGAGGGGAAAGGCCACAGCGAGAGTACAGCGGCGGGGGCACTTGCCTCGCATGGGTTGACCCGGGTTCCATCCCCGGCACCCCATATGGTTCCTCAAGCACCGTCAGGAGTTATTCCTGAGTGCAGAGCCAGGAGGAACCCTGAGCATTGCTGGGTGTACCCCCAACCCCACCCTCAAAAAAAGAATGAGAAAGATGTGAGAGGAAAGAAAGAGGGGAAATATATTCAAGAGAGAAATAAGCCAGCAAAGAAACAGACAAGCAAGTGAGATGTGTGTTTGGGCTTGAATGGTGAGCCTTGAATATGAGCTATTGGGACATTTTTACATCATTCTGAAGCCACCAGCCTTTCTACTGAGGAAAGTTAGACTAACCAAACCAGTATGTTTCATAGACAGTTAACTTTTTTTTGGTCTGTTTTTTGCCACATGAGATTATTTTATTAAAAACCTCAAAGGAAGTAGTGTCTAGTGCTCCCTGTCCTCCCTGGGCATAGACGAGTGTGGACATACCCTAGACCATTAATTTTTTTATTTCTTAGCAGCTGTTTCATGAATCTGCCTCACTGCTGATGGTTCTTTGTCTCCGAATAAATACCAATCTTTCATGACTTTCACAAATAATTTTTTTTATTTTCTTCCTGTCATTTACTTTCCTACGTAGTTTAAGGAAAGTTTTTCCTTTAGTTTCTTCTTGTTTTGGTTTTGGAGCCACTCCTGAGGTGCTCAGGGGCCTGTGGCGTGCTGTGGAACGAACCCAGATCTCCTACATGCAAAGCATGTGTTCTAGCCCTTTGAGCTATCTTCTCAGCCCTCGTTTTCATTTCTTTCATTATTGATATTATGGGCTGGAGCAATAGCACAGCGGCAGGGCGTTTGCCTTGCACGTAGCCAACATGGCCGACCCGAGTTCGATTCCTCCGCCCCTCTCGGAGAGCCCGGCAAGATACCGAGAGTATCTTGCCCGCACGGCAAAGCCTGGCAAGCTCCCCATGACGTATTCGATATGCCAGACACAGTAACAACAAAGTCTCCAATGGAGACGTTACTGGGCCCGCTCGAGCAAATCGATGATCAGCGGGAGGGCCTTTTACCTTTTGTGGGAGGGCAATCGCCTTGCCAGGGGTCGCATCCCATATGGTCTCTGAGCACCCAGCGAGTACCGCCAGGAGGCCTCACGCATAACAGGAATATGTTCTACCTGTGAGACACACAGCCAGAAATCTTGCCCACTGCTAGAGCTCAGTTCTAATTCATTGGGGTAGTCGACCATAGTTGACCTGGTCGTGGGACTCTACTTGGATTGGGTACATGGGTGCATTGAGCCCCCACAGCTGTCCCTCTCATGGCTCTTGTTTTCCTCTTCTTTCAGTGTCGAGAAGCACTGACAACCCGACAGAAGCTGATTGCCCAGGACTATAAAGTCAGCTACTCACTGGCCAAATCCTGTAAGAGTGACTTGAAGAAGTACCGGTGCAATGTGGAAAACCTTCCTCGTTCCCGGGAAGCCAGGCTCTCCTACCTGCTCATGTGTCTGGAGTCAGCTGTGCATCGAGGTACGAGTTTGTTTTTCTCTCTCCTCTCTTCCCTTTTGGATCTCAGGCCTTTTAACCCTCCCTGTCGGGCTCCTCCCGTGTTTGCGCTTTCCGAGCACACCTGTACCTGGGACCTGAGCCTCCGGCACGGACTCCCAGTAGAAGGCTCATTCTAGCCCCACACGACCTGGCGACCCACCTTTACTTACTTTCCTTAATTTCTTCAGAGCTCATTTTTCTCACTTATAAAACAAAAATAATATTACCTTGTGCTGAGAATTTTTTGTGACAGTAGGATGAGGTGATTTGCCTTGTAACAGCCAACTTCTTTTAATTGTGGTGGGATTAAGAAATTCACTAGGGGGAATGGAGAGATAGCACAGCAGGTAGGGCGTTTGCCTTGCACACAGCTGACCCGGTTTTGATTCCCAGTATTCCATATGGTCGCCCGAGCACCACCAGGAGTGATTCCTGAGTGCAGAGCCAGGAGTAACTCCTGAGCATTCCCGGGTGTGACCCAAAAAGGAAAAGAAAGAAAGAAAAAATAAAGAAATTCATTGGAGTCCAGAGAGATAGTACAGTGGGCAGGCGCTTGCCTTGTACACAGCATACCCAAGTTTGATCTCCAGCACTCTTTATGGTCCCCTGAGCATTGCCGGGAATGATACCTGACTACCTGAAGAAGAAGAAGAAGAAATGAAACGGGGTACTGGAGAAGTAGTATTTTTAAGTGTACATTAATAAGCAAACCAGGAAACCCTCCAAGAGTAAATGGCCAAAGGATATGAGCAGAGGTTTTAGGAAAGTTATTCAGATGGTTAATGTTAGACCAACTGACAATTTAAGGAACTAAAGCTATCATGCACTGTGACAGGAATTTAAAACAGCACAACCACTTCAGAAAATACCTCACTCATTTCTGAAAATGTTAAATATACACCTAAAATATGACCTATTCTTATAATTCCTAGGTTACTTAAGGCTCATAAAAACATATGTTCATACAATTCTTATACCTGAATAATAATAAGAGCTTTATTTGTAATAGCTTCTCACTAGAATAGCTCCATCAGTAGCTGAAGGGTCTACATTGAAGAATCGTTATAACTCAACAATGGAAAGAAATGAGCTCTTGAAGCATGGGTGAATTTCAGAATAATTATGCTAAATAAAAGAATTCAAATGAAAGAGCCCTGCACTGTATAATTCCATATATAACCTTGGAAAAAATGTAGAACTAGTAAACTGATCTATAGTCACAGAAACCATGTCACTAGTTGCCTAGAGATGGGGTTGGTGGGCTGGATTCTAAAGTAAAGGGTTGTGGGGCTGGAGCAACAGCACAGCGGGTAGGCGTTTGCCTTGCACGCGGCCAACCCGGTTCGATTCCCAGCATCCCATATGATGGTCCCCTGAGTGCTGCCAAGGGTAATTCCTGAGTGCAGAGCCAGGAGTAATCCCTGTGCATCTCCAGGTATGACCCAAAAAGCCAAAAAAAAAAATTAAAGGGTTGTGAAGGACTAGAGGGTCGGGCATTGGGTAGGGCACTTCCCTTTCATGCTCCGGGCTCGGGTTTGAGACCCAACTTCTCATAGGTCCCCCAAGCATCACCAGGAGAGACTCCTGAGTAGAGAGTCAGGAGTTAGCCTTGAGCATCACCAGGTATGGCCCAGAAACCAAAATAGTAATACTTTTAAAAATAATAGGGGACTGGAGCAATGGCACAGCAGGTTGGGCGTTTGCCTTGCATGTGGCCCACCCTGGTTTGATTCCCAGTATCCCATATGGTCCCCCAAACACTGCCAGGAGTAATTTCTGAGTGCAGAGCAAGAGTAACCCCTGTGCATTGCTGGGTGTGACCCCAAGAAAAGGCTATAAGTAAATAAATATAAAATAAATAAATAAATAGAGTAAAAGGACGTAAACTTGACATACATGTTCAGTGTCCTGATTGTACTTAGTTTTCTCTGATGAAAACTCATCAAAGAATATGCTTTAAGTATTTATGGTTTACCATATTTCATTATACCTCAGTAAAGCTGTTCTGATTTCTTTAAAATAATTTTTCCCAGTTGGCTGGCTTTTACAGCTGAAAGAAGGTAGGGGAGCAGTAGTGACTGTTTGAGAGGTCCAGTAGTCCTCTCTTCATTTGGGGTGTCATTTACACGTGGTCAGCCACAGTTCAGACGTTAGGTACAGTAAGATATTTTGAGAGACCACATTCACATAAATTTCATTATAACACATTGTTTTATGTTATTGCTATTGATCTTTCAATGTACTTCATCGTGGGTGCCAGCGAGATGTCTTGACATGCTGGAGCATATACTTGGCACTCAGAGGTCCCCCGAGCACTACTAGGTGTGCCATACCAACAGGAAAGTATCCTGAGTATGGGTGTGTAGGAAAAGACAGTTTCTATGGGTTTGGTTTCATATCAGGCTTTAGGCATCCGGGGGGATTGGAACGTGCCCTTTGCGGATAAGGGAGAGCTGCTGAGTGTTTTCCACAGGCTTTACTGTGCAGGGATCATTCTGACTTGCATTTTTACTTTTACCCCATTGATTATTGATAGGACTTCCATCAGTGAGTAATTAATTGCACTATTGATTCATTTATACAAAATCGATGTAATAGAACCACCTACCCCAGTCTGCAGAGTTTCTACAAGGTTCTGGATTTTTCTACATTCTGTTATGTCGGTGTGTGGTCCCATCCAAACCTGCTGTTCACCCCCTGTATGTCGTGGCTTCTCCTGATTTAGGGCGCCAGGTGAGCAGTGAGTGCCAGGGGGAGATGTTGGATTACCGGCGCATGCTCATGGAGGACTTTTCCCTGAGCCCTGAGATCATCCTGAGCTGCCGGGCGGAGATTGAACACCACTGCTCCGGATTACATCGGAAAGGCCGCACCCTGCACTGTCTGATGAAAGTGGTTCGCGGAGAGAAGGGGAACCTGGGAATCAACTGCCAACAGGCGGTAAGGGAAGCGTGCCTGCTGCCCCCTTAAATGCCACACGCCTCTGTCGGACAGAGAAACTCTCCAAAGCTCTTTCAGTTTATTTCATCCTTTCATTGGGTCAGATTTGCTGACTTTAAACTCTTCTGAAACTATAGAAATAAAAACTGAATATTCATTTAATGTTCCATCAGTCATATAAAAAATTAAATTTTAGAATGTTGATATTGAGTGCAATGTTATCTCAGCTTCTGCTCGCTGTCACCCAGGAAATATGTAGACAGAAATTTATGCATTCCATGGACAGAAGGTAGACGAACGTCCCTTCTTAGCCACAGTACCAAGCCTAGCTAGGACGGCTTCCAGAACTGACCATGGTCTGAGCTGGTGGCTTAGTGGCCATACTAGGGACACCACAGAGTGGTGAAAGGCAGGTGCTGGGTCACAGGCCAAGAAGGAGTCAAGCCTCCTATGTTTGCACTTCATCCATTTAAAAAGAAAATAATGTATTTCATCCTTAATGTAGCATGGAGTAGGGGTTGGAAATACAGTTGGGAGTAATCCTTTCTTTTTTTGATTTTGAGCCACTAGTGGTACTAAGGGATCACTCTTGATAGGGCTTGGCAGATCTTGTGGGTGCCAGGAAGGTTGGCCACGTGCAAGGTAGTGCACACCCCCTCGCCCGCTGCACTATGACTCAGGGTCCCCATTTTTCTTTTCCTTAAGGGTGTACTTGTACTAAGATGAACAAAGAAAAGAAGTTGGTTTGACTTTATTTTGAGACATCAGGTTTATCTCCAGGGCTTTGAAAAACGTATCTTGCTGAAAGAGTTAATGATCAACCTGAAAGATAAATAAGTGCAACCCACTTCATCTTTTCCAGCCAGAAATTAGGTGTTTTCCAACACAGATGAGCCTAAAAGAGTAAAGTTTGTGATTTTACCCGCCTTAAACTCAGCCAAGGAGTAAAGAAACACTTTGTCTCTTATATTTATGGGTGGGTTTTATCCATTGTTCACAGAAATTTGAGGCATGAATGATCCAAAAAGAGTTTATAGTTTCCTGAATCATAAAAGCATTGGCTTTCTTTATGGCTGAGAAAGTCCAGTCCCAGTTTCTCCACAACCAAACATGACTGCCCAGCTTATCGTCCAGTCATTTCTCGGATGCATTTTTCTAAGCAGTCGGGCTGCACCAGATGTCTAACCATGGAGCCACCCAGGTTCCTTCACATTATTTCCCACATCGTTCGCGGAGTCCGAGTGGTCGTGATCCCGAAAGCCATTTGCCTGCTGGAGATTATGGGGCATTGATATTTTTCCCTTTCAGCAGTCACAGTCTGGTATATCCATTCTGAAGTCTCCCGTTTGCCTGTCAGTCATAGACTTTTAACTGATAAATTTCTTGCAGAGACTTTCAGACTCCTAGGCTGGCTCATCTCAGAAGAAGCTGTTAATATTTTAATCTTTGTCAGCAGTAAAATTAGTTGTTGTTTGACCGTGATCTTCCTACCAACCAACCGTCACATTTTCTACCTTTTCCGTAAACTGCCCAAGAATTAGTGTAAATAACTTTCATTACAAAATAATGAAAATTGTTAGTATTTCTTTGATCATGATTATTGACTTATGTTAGGATGGTGAGAACTGAGGGTTTCCTTTTGCTTTATGCTCTGTGATCAATAGTGATGAGCTGGTGCTATTCTAGCCTTCCCTGTACAATTGCAGGTTAGATGTGTGAGGATCAGAGATGGTCAGTGCCTACAGGCTAACTGCATGACACAGGAAGGCCTCCAGGAAAATGGAACCCAGACCAGTGAGAATTGTAGTCTTCAGATTTGCTTTCTGCTAGTTGAGATTCCCACCCCAAACACCATCTGCTCCCCATCTGTAGCAGTAACACTATTTACATCTGTAAAATGCTTCATGGTTTACACGGCCTTCTTCGATACATGATTGTCTCTCATGATTGTCTCTCATAATTTTCATCAGTTAAAGAAACTAGAATTTTGGGCCAGGAGATAGCATAGTGGGGAAGGCATTTGCCTTGCACACAGCTGACCTGGATTTGATCCCAATACTACATATGGTCCCATGAGCCCTGAGCACAGAGCCAGGAGTAAGCCCTGGTCACAGCCAGGGGTGGGAGAGGGAGGAAGAAGAATGGAGGAGTGGGGGACTGGAACGTAGAAGGTCTTACAGATCTGAATTAATAGTTCTGATTGCAGATTCTGATAGAGTCAGAACTATTAATAGAACTCTGGTCTTCTGATCCTTAATTTAAAGCTTTTTCTTGGTGCCCCAAATGACTTTTTCTTCTGAAGAATATATTCTCAGGGGCCAGAGGGGCCTCCAACCACCTCCAAGAGTGATCCCTGAGTGCAGAGCTAGGCTCAAAAAGCAGGAACACAAACTTTTTTTGCAGGAACCCAGGTTTTGTTCCCCGGCACTGCATGGCTCCCTCAGCACTGCCGGGAGTAGCCCCAAAATCAGAATAGGAGTAACAGTGATACATTCTCAGTTTCAGTTCTACAGTGACAACTTGTCGATTTTTTTTCTTCTTCATTGTTTATTTTTGCTGGAATTTTTGAGTGACAAGTATTTTTATACTCATAACAAAATCTCTTGTTTGTATACAAGATGGTGGAGGAAGAGCAGAAAATTATAAGTAGTATAATATTCAAGTTTTTTGTAATTACTATTTCTTGCAAGTGAAAGGATACCACATCTGTTTTAAGTAAAACAGTATGTTTTATTGCCAGTGTCTTTACAACAAGTTCAAATTTAGAGTCCTTTAACCAAATTTGGTCTCTAACTAGATGTCTTCATATTTTTTTTTAACTGCTATATTTGATTTTTTGGGTTTTGGACCACACCCATCATACTCAGGGGTACTTCCGGCTCAGGCCTGAGAGTTGCTCCTGGCAGTGCTCAGAGGACAATGTGGAAGCAGGAATCAGAGTTGTTCCCCCTGCATACAAAGCATGTGCTCCATCCTGTTGAGTTGTCCCTCTAGCCCCGGGGGAGAGCCTTACACGTGTTCTTCATCTTTCAGTTTTGGTTCCAACCAAAACTGAGTGTCAGATTTAGTTATTTGATTGCCAAATAATAAATGTGAGGAAAGAGGCAGACATGATATTGAAAAGATACTTTATTTTGCAAGCATCTGGTCATGGGTCAGATAGGTTGGCATGAAATGATATCAGCAGGTGGAGAACTCATTGGAAAGCGCTTGGCAAGATTTTTTTGAAGTTTGGCCAGTGATCACTGTAATACCTTGTTTAGAATACATTGTGATAAGCCAAACTGATAACTGAGTACATAAAAAGATGACATTCTCCTTTCCTGTGTGTAAATGACTTTCTTCTTAATTTTTTTTTTTAACCCAGCTTCAAACGCTGATTCAGGAGACTGACCCGGGTGCCGATTACCGCATTGACAGAGCTTTGAACGAAGCCTGCGAGTCTGTGATTCAGACAGCCTGCAAACACATACGCTCAGGAGACCCAATGTAAGTTCTTATTTGAAGTGACTGTTCCACACTGTATTTCATTCGGCAGTGCAGCAAAGGGCACACCCTTTCAAATGATTTTTAGACGATTCAACATCTTAACTGAAATCTTGCTAAGTAGGAAGAGGCATTAACTTTTGCCAAGGCCAGTCATAAAATGTAAACTTTGGTTCTGTCTCATCTCTGATGTAGAAACATCTAGTTCAGCATTGTACCAATGTCTATTAATAATAATTGAACATGTGCAAGCCTATATATTTGTCACTGAATAATTCCATTTAATACTTAAGAGTTGAATCACTCTGGATAAAGTAACACGTACTGTGTCTCTGTACGTTTCCTTCTATTTATTGATTTATACATTGTCTATTTGATCATCATTGGAAAGGAATTCATTTTTGTTTTGGCCCCATCGTCAGTGATGCTCAGGGGTTACTTCTGGTTCTGCACTCAGGAATCACTCCCGGTGGTCCTCAGGGATACCAGGGATTGAACCTGGATCGGCAAATGCCCTCCCCACTGTCCTATCACTCCAAAAGTAATTCATTATAGTTGAAGTGTGGTGTGCAGCAGTTTTATTCCATGTGATTTAAACAGCTCATAAAACCAAGTTGCATGTCAAAGCAAATTTCCTATGCTGCAAATATCTTCATAGCCTACAGCTGGCAGAACCCAACAATAAAATGAATGCAGACCATGTTTATCATCATTCTGCTGTGAATACACTACTAAATTCGTGTTATGGTAGAGGATTTTAAAAAGCTACTGTTCCTTAAAGCTTTGTGTGGTTGGAGGACACAAAAAAGCACTCTTCAGACTAATATTATGAGCCTAAAGAAATAGTACAGCAGGCAGGATGCTTGCCTCGTACCCGGTCGACTCGTGTCCAATCCCCAGCATCCCATATGGTCTCTCAAGCAGTGCCAAAAACAACCCTGCATTGGCCCTGAAGGGACAAAAAAGATGAAGGAGTGAGGGACCTGCTACAGGTTAAAATAGGTTTAGGGTTCCATTTTTTAAAGGATTGGTAGTCTTTCCTGGGTCCCGGTTTGAGCAAAGATGGGGGGGAAATGATATAATTGGAAAAAATCAATAGGATATTATTTGATAACTTTTTTAAATTAATTGCCTTTGGTGGGTATGTTTTCACATTATAGAGAGATTAGCTGAGGTTATAGGTAAAATGATAAGCTTTATGGGGTTTGTATCAAAGCATCAGCAAAGGGGTATAGAGTTAAACAAATTTTGAGACCAGAGAGATGGCACAGAGGCTAAGACATTTGCCTTACACAGGGCCAACCTGGGTTTGATGCTGGCATCCCGTGTGGTCCCTGAGAACTGCACAGACTAATTCCTGAGTGCAGAGACAGGAATAAGCCCTGAGCATCGCTGGTGTGGCTCAAAAACAAAACAAATTCGGTGGTGGGCCTAGCTGTGGGAAGAAGTGGTGGGTATGGTATGATTCTCTTTCACATGTGTCAGAACATTTCCGTAATGAACAGTTAAAGCTAAGGCAGCTGCAGAGAGAATTTGTATAAGCTGAGACCTCCTCGCTAAGTGGCTCTGGAGCGATAGAGGCATAATCACTCCTGGCTTGAGTTCATTTGAATGATTCTCAGCAAAGTAAACCCCTAATTAGCCTGGGGAAATGGCTCAAAGGCTTTTCCGAAGGGCCGAGAAAATACAGATGCGAGAGTCCTGAGCCCACAGTCCAGAAGTCTTGTTTCAATGGCGCCTGTTTTCTTGCCAGGATCCTCTCCTGCCTGATGGAGCATTTATACACAGAGAAGATGGTGGAGGATTGTGAGCACCGTCTCTTAGAGCTGCAATATTTCATCTCCCGAGATTGGAAGTGAGTGTTCTGAAGCCAAGTCAGGGCAAGCCTCAGCCCCCTGTCCAGGCTAGCCAGTGTCCCTGGTACCCTGAGATAGCCCGTCGGAATTTGGTTTTGTTCAGTTCTGGGAAGATGGACTGCCCGCAGCCCCACCTCTTCTTTCTTGCTTCTAGAAGTGTTTCTAAACAGCCCCCCGCGCATCTGTCCCCCACCCCCTCCCAGGTCCCCACTGGCCTTGAGAGTCAGGGTCACATGTTTCTCTATCTCGAAAGGGCTCAGGCTTGGGGGCCTGGGACAGAAGAAGCCCCCTCAGATGTGTCTCTGGAGATCATGGTGCATTTTCACTTTATTGATTTGCACTTGGTGTGGGAATTTGCTTTTATTTCCTTAACTGTTCTCCATTACCGAATTTATTCTATCTTAGGAGGCTGCTGTCAATAAGAGGCAACTTGGCTCACTTTTCATCCTGTCAGGCCAAAAAGGGTAGAAGGGGTGAAATCAGGAAAAGATCTGTGGGACAGTCAGAATTGCTAGAACTGATGTCCTTTTTGGGGGGGGAGGGGTGGGCGGGGTGGGTGGTTGTGCCATACCCAGAGATGCGCAGGAATCACTCCTGGCAGTGCTCGGGAGACCATCTGGGATGCTGGGGATCGAACCTGCGGCGGCCGCCTGGAAGGCAAGCGCTCTGCCCGCTCTTCTTTTCCCTCCCGGCCTCCCCAGCAGCCAGTACCAGATGGAAACCCTCTGCCCACTTCCCGAGGCCACCGGCCTCTTCAGTCCTTTCTGGTGTGTTGTTCACATTCTTTACCAGGGAGACAGTCCTTGAGGATTACTTGGAAGTGTCGGTGCGCTTTTATTTCTGCTCCTTCAGATTAGCTCAACAAAGAACTGTAGAAATCTTGTTAAGAAGTTTCCTGTGCTCACTCGGTCCCTCTAAACTGAACTAGCATTTTACTACCTTAATCCAAATTGTGCTTTTCCTCTCCTTTAATCCCTTCACCTGTGACTACCCCCACCCCCACCCCCCAAAAATGCCTTAGAGGCTTAGATTGCTAAATATGACTCGTTCTCCCTGGCAAAAGCTCTCCCAGGGTTGACGTTATAATGTGAGCAGAATTAAGCAGTCTGTCTTACTTAGAGAAGCAGCAGTAGAAGCGAGGTGCTTAATCCTCTGTCTCCAGATTAAAAGTTAAATTTTATGTGTTTTTAAATGGTGAGTGTAACTAAAAACGTCATTGCCTATTTTTGCAGGAGAGAAAGAAGAGGGACACTTCTGCTAGAAAGGAAGTTGATTTGAATAGATTTTGTTACCTTGTAATTTCCTGATCTTAGTGAATCCAATATCCCCAGGGTTAAATTTCATTCATATGTACAAAAGAAATTGATTTTAAAAGTTGCATATTGCCTGTAATAGCTGCAGCACCTGCTTGCTGATTTCTGCCAGGACATAGCAGAGCCGGTCTGTTGCCTAAAGTGTGCTTGCCTTCACCGTGAACTCCGAATAGAACCTGGGTCCTTTGCATTTTGATCACTTGGAGGTTGGGAATGTAGCCCAAGAGCAGAGCACGTTCTTTTCACACGTGAGGCCTGGGTTCAGTCCTTTATAACACACCAACACCGCTTCTCTCCTCCCCCACCCCCCACCCCCCACCAAAATTATTGACCACTGTTTTCTTGAAGATCAAAATTCTAGAATCTTTTTGCTTGCCCACGGTCCATTTAAACTGAAGTTGACTAAGAGCTGATACAAAGCAAAGCACCTTAAAAGCCTCTAGCATGTTTTGGAAGGGAAGGGATCCTAAGCGTGCTTGCCTTTAACTCTCACCTTACCGCGACCTTTCAGGCTGGACCCTGTCTTATACCGCAAGTGCCAGGGAGATGCATCTCGACTCTGCCACACCCATGGCTGGAATGAAACCAGTGAGCTCATGCCCCCAGGAGCTGTGTTTTCTTGCTTATATCGACATGCCTACCGCACCGAGGAGCAGGGAAGGAGGGTATGCACTCACACCGGCTTCATTTCTTCTTCTCCTCATTTGATTTTTAATAAGTTTGCTATGTATTGTTCTGATTCTGTCAACCTAGGAAACTTATTTTAGCGTCTCTGGCAAGGAGAGCCTGGCTACCCTTCCTCCCTCAGGGGCAGGCCAGCCCCCTTCCCCTGACTGCAGGGATGCAACAGAGTGAAGGGACATTTCCAGAGTTCTCTTTAAATTGCTAAAAGCTGAATTCCCAAGAGACAGTTAAATTGTGCAGCCCTGTCTATTATTTAGCTTTCAAAAAATTCTTCAAGACCAGAGCAATAGTAGAGTGGGTAGGGCACTTGCCTTGCACACAGTAACCTGGGTTCCATCCCTGGCACCCCATAAGGTCCTTGGGGCCCTTCTAGGAGTGCCTTAAGCGCAGAGCCAGGAGTAAGCTCTTCACGCCACCGCATGTGGTCTGTAAATAAGACCAAACAGATCTGTCAGAGGGCTCAGGAAGTAGGTCAGAGACTTGCGCATGTGCTTTGCCTGCTGAAGCCTGGATTGAATCCCCGACACCACCAGGTATTGAATCATAAAATCACAGAGAGTGAAGAGACATTTCCAGACTTCTCTTTCACTGTCACTGTCCTCCTATTGTTCATCAGTTTGCTGCAGCAGGCCCAGTAACATTGTGAAACTAGTTGTTACTGTGTTTGGCATATCGAATACGCCACGGGTAGCTTGCCAGGCTTTGCTGTTCAGGCTAGGTACTCTTGGTAGCTTGCTGGGCTCTTTAAGAGGGGCAGAGGAAACGAACTCGGCTCGACCAGGTCGGCCTCTTGCAAGGCAAACACCCTATCACTGTGCTATCGCTCCAGCCCAGACTTCTCTTTAAATTGCTAAAATCTGAATCGCAGAGAGACAGTTAAATTGTGCCATCCTATCTATAATTTAGCTTCAAAAAATTCTTCAGGCTCAAAGAGATTGTGCAGTGGCTATGGCTCTTGCCAACCAGGTTTGATCCTTCCCATCTCAGAAAACCCTCAAACCCCAGGAGTAATTCCTGAGTGCAAAGCCAGGAAACGACCCCTGAGCACTAGCACTGCTGGGTATGGCCCCAAAACATAAATAAACAAACAAGTCCATTAGACACTCTGAGCCCGGACCCAAGTCTTCAGATTTCTGTTCTCTGTCAGAAGAACCGAAAAGGCCGGGGTGAATGACACTCGGCCGCAGCCCCCAGTTGGAGCAGACATCTCGGCTACCAGTCTCGGTGTTGTTGGTCTTTCCTGATCGCTGCGGCTTCTTGGGACGTGTGTGCGCGCTTGGCTCTTGGGCGACACTGACACGCTGCTTGCTCTGAAAGAATTGAAGCGAAATCCACATCCGATCAGAACCATTTTATTTTCTTGGTTTTTGTGCTACACTCGGCGGTGCCTGGAGATTGCTCTTGGCCCCATGCTCAGGGATACTCCTGGGGTGCCGGTACGAAGTCAGTACAGCCGCACCCACTGTATTCTCTCTCCAGCTCCGGACCATTTTGAGAGAGGAACTCAGTGGCAGCACGTTCCCAATTGTGTGCGGCCACTGTCTTTACTCCCAGAACATCTCTCTGTCTCCAGACAGAACCCCCCACGTCCATTCAGGCTAACTCTCCATCCTCAGCCCCAGCTATGTGGGCTTTTTTTGGGAAGAGAGACTCGCTGTACCTGCAGATGACCGCTTTCTCACAGCCTTTTCGAAAATACTGCTTTTCATCTATTTCTTCCTCTGCTGATTCTCCTCATCAACCAGAGAGTTGTGGGCCTGACCCAATGTGACAGTCATTTTTGCTCCCTGTTTTGAGTCTGATTGAGTTTTGAGTTCAGTTCTCCTGAGTCGGTGTGTGTGTGTGTTCTCCTGAGTTGGAGTGGACGTTCTCTCCTGCTCTCACCGCAGAGTGGGAGGGTCGTTTAGCTCAGCACCGAGCTTACCCGCCTAGAACTCGGCTTTCTTCTGAGGCTACTCTCAGAAAAGGAGGGCACTGTGCAGCACGTAGAAGATGCTTCCTGTGTCGTCTCATCCCTAGAGATACTGGCTAACGAGGCCCCACGAACTCTTCGGTCTTCTGGAAGAGTCTCTTGGTGTAGAGTTTTTCAGTTAACTATGAAGTCATTTGCCGGCTTCCTGGCAGCAGATTTGCTTTCTCCCATGACTCTGGTACTGATTCGGTATCTGCCTGTTGTTCCCCGCACAGCTCTCCCGGGAGTGCAGAGCTGAAGTCCAAAGGATACTGCACCAACGTGCCATGGATGTCAAGCTGGACCCTGCCCTCCAGGATAAGTGCCTGATTGATCTTGGGAAATGGTGCAGTGAGAAAACAGAGACTGGACAGGTAGGAGACCACGTCCTCTATCAGAGACTGTGATTGTAGCAGCAGTGTTCAAGATGAACGCGTGACAGGGATTCCGGCCACCACCAGATTCACCTCTGCTTACTTAGGAGATGACATGATAAATTATTCAAGGTTCTTTCTCTAAAATGGGGGGTAGGAGGGCATTCAAGGTCGTGCTCACAGGACCTTGCAGTGCCTGACTTGAAAGGAGGCCTCTTGAGTACCAAGAGTTCCCTACAGAAAAGTCTTAGGAAGAGTTTCTCTTGTTCTCTGTCTGAGGATAATTGTACTTTGTCCAAGCAGTTGTTTTTATATTATGGTTACTATATTTTGTGAGTGCTGGTTTTCCCTCCGTGTTGCCTTATAGAAAGTCTGTATCCAATTTAAGAAAACCAAAAAAAAAAATACCTGGTTGTAGGCCAGGGAGATAGCTCAGAAGGATGGAGTGAGTGCTTTTCCTGGCCTGATTCCTGGCACTGGGAACCCTGGGAATCACCCTTGAGTGCCTCCGGGTGTGGTTCATCCCCACCCCCAGAAGTATGAGGAACCAAAGTTCTGCCCTGCCTTAGCAAGGTGAGACAGTCCTTGCCCTTAAGGACCCTTTAGATATTCCGCATCTTTAGTAATTGTTAGCACCGTGCAGGTTTTGAATGGGAGGCAAAGATTGCGGGAACGACACGGGTAGTGATGCAGTGGCTGTTGATGGGCTGGTGGGAAGGCCTGGGAGGAGGCCTGGGCTGAGGACATGGCGCCTCAGTCCTCTGGACTTACTGATTCGGCCAGTACTGGTTGGACCGTTTCTGTGGCCATTCTGTCTTCTCTTACCCACTCGGCTTCATCAGGTCATTAAATTTTCCACAGAATCCCTTTGGGGACTCAAGTGAGACTCCAGTGTTCTGTTTCAGAAGTGGTTTTAGAAAGGAAAGAAAGGTAAAACAACTGAAAAAGAGGTAGCCCTGTCGTCAGCGCCACAGCTGCTCTCCTTTGTGTTACCAACGCACGCCAGGGACTGCTCTCTCTCTGCAGGAGCTCGAGTGCCTCCAGGATCACCTCGACGACCTGGCCGTGGAGTGCAGGGACATCGTCGGCAACCTCACCGAGCTCGAGTCCGAGGTAGGCGGGATTAGAGCTCTCCCCCCTCCCTGAGGAAAGACGGCCGCTGCTCTTCACATGTCCTCTTCACGTGTTGTCACGCACCCCTGCTCTCTGCTTAGTCCTGTGAACCTCCGGTTATTTGGTCATGTTGTGTGTTCGGGGAATTCCACTCAAACGGAAGACTGAACATGGGTGTGTATCCTGTTCGTCCCGAAAGAGCAGGCCTTAGGAAGCTCAGGATCGTAGACCTGTATTTGGGAAGGAGACTATTGCCGGGAAGGAGACGCACCTAAAAATGCTTGAACCTTCATGTGGTTTAAACTTGGGTGGCAAAACTCGGCGAAACAGGGACTGCATATTTGTTCATCCTAAGCCTTTTAGAAGTATTTGAATTGTCAAAATTAGCTGTATTACAAAATATTTCTCAGCCAGCCCATTTCCTCACTGTCCCTCCTCGCTTTCTTTCTGGTCGTCGCCTTGTCTCATTTTTCTGTCACTTCCTCCCCAGCCTCGTAGTCTGGGAGCTCGTGCGGATTTCCTGGTGACTCTCAAGAACGGCATCCCCCCCGCTGACGCTGCTCGGGGCTTTCTTGGCTTCAAAGCCTTTCATGTCCTCCCCAAAGGCAGTTCCTGGTTTCTGATTTGAGGACAGCAGTTCGGTTTAGGAGCTTTTAAATTAAGGACAGATGTGGGTTATCCCAGTTTTTATTGTGATCTGCTTAGTCTTTTTGGAAAAACTCCAAAGGCTGTACGTACCGATACGATTATTATTTGTTTTTTCTCCCTAACATTCTTCATTTGGGGGGCAGAAGGGGTTTGCACTCCTGCTCTGTTCAGAGATCACTCCAGGTCTCCTGGTTCTGTGCGGGGAACTATGTGTGGTCCCAGGTATGGAACCAGGCTCAGAGGTGTGCAGGGAAACACCTCCCCCCAGCTCCACCCCCTCTTCCTGGCCATCTTACCAGCCTTCCTTTTGGCTTTGTTTTGGGGGCACCCGGCACTGCTCAGAGCTCATTCCTGACTCTGTGCAGAGACCGTAGAGTGGTGGCGGGTATCAGACCAGGACTGGCCACCTCCTGTTCTTGATTCTGATTCTTGATTCTCATTCATTCAGGCAGAAGGAAAGTTTGTCTCTTGTGAATTTGCCTTCCACAGTGTGGGGGGAGCAGCACTGGGCATCAGGCGTGAACAGGCAGACTCTTTTCCGTGTCCGTTAGGTACTTTGTCCAGCAGACCATTTGGGAAAGAAGTCACCCCTTCACCCACCCTTCTCTGAAGCAGAGTTACTCATGCGTTTCGTATTCTACAGGATATTCAGATAGAAGCCTTACTGATGAGAGCCTGCGAGCCCATCATCCAGAATTTCTGCCACGTAAGTGATGTTTGGAGAAACTGGGATAAAATCAAGCTAACTGAACCCGTCTGGCACAGGCCGCTGTGTGCTGGGCTCGTGGCATACTTCACTCCTGAGTAATGGAAAGTGGATTTTGAGAAGGCATCTTCATGTGGGCAAGGTTGGGTGTCTACTGTGAGAAACCCGTGTGGCTGGTGGCAGGGCTGAGCTGCCCCTTTCAGGAGGGGAGAGGGTGCCCCTTTAGAAGAATTGAGTTGCTCCCTCCTCCCTGCTGAGCCCGCGTGTTCCTGAAGGACCTAACTCATGTCGAACCACTTACGCTGTGGGTGTGAAGTCGCCCAGAAAAGGGCATCATGATTTGAGAGAAGTCAGGATACTGCCAGGATACCTTCCTTGAGAGTCACGTGACAGCTCACTGTGGAAATGATGCCCCAAATAATTATCCCTTCTAATTGGGAGGGGTCAAAAGTTTTGGTTTTGTTTTGTTTTGTTTTTTGCTTTTCGGGTCACACCCGACAATGCACAGGGATTACTCCTGGTTCGTGCACTCAGGAATAACTCCTGGTGGTGCTCGGGGGACCATATGGGATGCTGGGAATCGAACAGTTTTGGTTTTGTTTTGGGGCCACACCCGGTAGTGCTCAGGTCTTACTCCTGACAGGATTTGGGGGACCTTACGGGATGCTGGGGATTGAATCTGTGTCAGTTACATGCCAAGACAAGCACTATATCTGCTATATCACTGTATCACTCCACTCCTCCATCCCGTTTATTTTTGGGGCCACACCTGTCAGTGCCCAGGGCTTACTCCTGACTCGGTGCTCAGGGACTGCTGGTGAGGGGGGAGGGGACACCCTGAGATGTGCCAGAGATTGAACCCAGGCGGGCCACATGCAAGCACCTTGCCCACTCTGCTGTCTCTGCAGCCCCGCCTGTCAGTTTTCAGGCTTGCTTTGGTGTACTTTTTTATGTCTCATAGCTAAGGTTTTAGAAGTAGACCCGCTTGCATTTTTTATGAATCGGGGTGCAGGATTTGCCCCTTCGTTGTCACACATGGCAGTGAGCAGGCTGTGTCCCTTCCCCAGGACGTGGCTGATAACCAGATCGACTCTGGGGACCTGATGGAGTGTCTGATACAGAACAAGCACCAGAAGGACATGAACGAGAAGTGCGCCATCGGGGTCACTCACTTCCAGCTGGTCAGTAGTCCCTGGTGGTCACTTTCCTTGTCGCTCTGGGATCGTTGCTGAATCCCCTCCTCGTCTGTGGAAAATCATTTCTTTCCAAATATATGTCCTGTTTCAATTTGTTGTCCATCGATACCAGCCCCAACCCGTGTGGTTTTTGCCCTCCACAGCCAGGCAGTGGTTCCGCTCCCGAAAGTGGCAGGGACTTGGAAAAATAAGAGCACAGAGCAAACCTTCCACAGTCCCGGGGAGCAGACAGGCCACCGGGACTTGGCTGTGTCTGTGTCACTGGCTTTCAGGAGGTGTTTTAGCCTCTCCTCCTGCTGGCTGTTGGTGTCACTGTGTCACCGTGCAGTACAGGGCCCCAGAGTGCCTATTTCTAAGTCCTGCTGCCCAGGCCTGTTGGAGTACGAAGGGGAAACCACGTTCCGAGGTAGTGCGTAATAGCTCCCTGCAGGCGCTCGTGCGCATAAGACAGCCACTTCTGTCCCGAGAGGCACGTCTGGGCCTCCTCTGCGCTTGCTCCCTACTCAGGCCCCCGAGTGCCTGTTGGCTGCGTGTGCCAGTCTGCAAATCAGTGGCATCTTAACTGGGGCTACAAAGGGACCGTCAGATGTCCCTTGTGCTGTCTGGGAGATGGAGATGGGTTGGGCGATGAAGGAGGAAGTTCTGAGGAAACATCAAGAAGGTGACAGGGAAAGACAGGGAGATCCATGTGCCCCTTTGATGGAAGGAGCAGGGGTCAGGGGAAGTCAGCGGGCAGCGTCCTGGGGAGCGGGGAGGGTCATGTGTGTTCAGCAAAGGGGCCTCTGGAAAGGATGGGATGCTGTGAGGAACTTGCCACAAACCTCTGTTTTTCTTTCTCACCATTTTCAGGTGCAGATGAAGGATTTCCGGTTCTCTTACAAGTTTAAGATGGCCTGCAAGGAGGACGTGTTGAAACTTTGCCCCAACATAAAAAAGAAGTAAGTTGCTTTTTGATGAACGCGTTCTGCTTGCCTTGAAGCCTCTCCTGACTGCTGAAAGAGTGAGTTTTCAAGATGCCGGGCAGAGGCTGGAACAATAGCACACCACTGTGGATAGGGCATTTGCCTTGCACGCGGCCAACCCAGGTTCGATCCTCAGCATCCCATAGGGTCCCCCAAGCACCGCCAGGAGTAATTCCTGAGTGCAGAGCCAGGAGTCAGCCCTGAGCATTGTCAGGTGTGACACAAAAAGAAAAAAGAAAAAAGAAGATGCCAGGCGGCATCCTGCTGTCTAGAGACTGGCCCTAGAGACCGCCCCTCTCCTCTGGTGGAAGGGCTGAGCCTTTGGTAATCTGCTTCGTGGTCTGATCAGCTGTATTGAGCTGCGGCTGCTGGCAGTAGTTCTGACAGGGACAGTCAGCAGCCAGAGCAGAGCTTTTTTGTTTTGTTTTGGGGCCACACCCAGCAGTGCTCAGGGGTACTCCTGGCTGTGCACTCAGGGGTATTCCTCCAGGTGCTTGGTGGACCATGTGGGATGCCGGGGATCAAACCTGAGGTGGCCGCATGCTAGGCAAGAGCCTTACCTGTTGTGCTGTCCTTCCAGCCCCAAAGCAGGGTTTCTTAAACTATTTCCAGTTACGACCTTTTTTTCCCCAAGAAATTCTTATGATACCCCAGGTACATAGGTATATAGAAAAGGTATAAACATTAACTGACGAACATTTCAACTAATACATGTAAATGATAATAATACATAAATGTAAAGATTCCTTAAAAATTAGGACATTTTGGGGGTCTGGAGAGAGAGCACAGCGGGTAGGGCGTTTGCCTTGCACGCGGCCAACCCGGGTTCGATTCCCAGCATCCCATATGGTCCCCTGAGCACCGCCAGGAGTAACTTATGAGTGCAGAGCCAGGTGTAACTCCTGTGCATAGCTGGGTGTGACCCAAAAAGCAAAAAAAAAAAAAAATTATGACATTTTTAAAGTTACTGATAACAAGTCATAAATAAATACATTTTTTAATTATTATTATTATTATTAGTAGAACATCATGAGGTACAGTTGTAGATTTACAAGTCATAAATACATTTTAAGACAAATTTCTTGTGACCCCAGCGTTCAGTTTCGGATGCCAGATGGGGTCAAGACCCACAGTTTAAGAAGCTAGGGGCCAGGTACTGTGGTGTACAGTGGGTAGAATGTTTGCCTTGCACACGGCTGACCCGGGTTTGATCTCTCGCACCCCAGCTGGTTCCCGGAGCACCTCCAGGGGCAATCCCCAAGCGCAGAGCCAGAAGTAAGCCCTGAGCACCATCTGGTATGGCCTAAAACACAAACAAATTAAAAAGAAGCAGCTCAGGCCAAAGGAGCGTTTCCCTCCCCTCCGCTCTTCCAGGCTCAGGCTGTCTAACTAGTGAAGCAAGTACAGAGTGCGGGCTTAGCGGGGCAAGCTCCGTGTGAGGAAAGAAGCGAGCTGACTCCTGCCAGCATCTTTCCATTATGTCATCTCTTGGGGGAAGCAGCAAGTTCTTTGACTGGGTTGGAGAGCTCGTGAGGAAACAAAACCACGATTCATCCTGCACTGGGGCTCGCTGAGGATGCGCTTCGGGTGCGGCTGTCCGCGGGTGCCCAAGATGCCTCGGCATCTCTCCCCCTGTTGCCCTCCTGTGCTCCCGTGGCTTAGGCTTTTGTTTCGGGAGACAGCACAGATTCAAGGCAGCGTTCCTCTCTGCTCACGGCTGCGGCCTCCCCGCCTGCCAGACTCGTCATCAGCATTCAGGCCGCGGTTGCCCAGAGCAGTGTGGCTGTCAGCCCTGCCCCGCCCCCGGGCCTCAGTCTTGGCTCTCTCTTCCCGGCAGGGTGGACGTGGTCATCTGCCTGAGCACGACCGTGCGCAACGACACGCTGCAGGAGGCCAAGGAGCACCGGGTGTCCCTGAAGTGCCGGAAGCAGCTGCGGGTGGAGGAGCTGGAGATGGTAATGCCCTGGGCACGACCTCGGCACCCGCAGCCACAGGGGCAGGGTCCGAGGTTTCACCGTAGGAAAATGTGCTCCCTTCTTGTGGCCTCTTCCTTTGGATGGTCCGAACCCTTTTTCCACATGCAAGTGGAAGTCCCTCTGAGCGCACGGTTCTCTTGCTGTACCTCTTGTGTCCTCCCCGAGGGGGTGGCGACCCCTCCTCTCCCGTGTCCTGCTGGTCTTTGGTACCCACTCGGTGAATAGGCCTGAGAGCTGTGGCTGCCCGCAGCTACCCGGCTTCCTCTCACAAGATGGGCTCCAGCAGGCAGGGGAGAGCGAGAAAGCGCAAGGTCAAGTCCTTCCATTCCATTGGATTGTGTCGGTGTGGGGATCTGTGCCTGCCCCCTGCCCAGCAGCCTCCTGGCACTGATGAGCTGCTCTGGGGCACCGGGGATTGAGGGTCAGCACTGCATGGGTTGAGAGAGGAAACATCTTGCTTCCTTGGGAGGTTAAGCCCCAAGAGGCTAAACAGGTGTTTAGGGCCAAAGCGATAGTACAAGGGGGAGGGCGTTTGCCTGGTAGCGGCCAACCCAAGTTTAATCCCCAGTATCTCATATGGTCCCCCAAGCACCCCCAGGAGTAGTCCCTGAGCACCACTAGGTATGAACCCAAAAAACCATGTTCATTGCTGTGTTGTGAATGGTGCTGCTTTCCCCTTAAGCAAAAGCTAATAGGGAATAAAAAGATACAATCGATGTCTCCAAAGGCCATATATGCTACAGCTCATGGGCTGGAGTGCAAATAGTTTGCATGCAGTCGCTAGCACTACATGATCTCCCAGCACTGCCAGGAGTACCCTTGAGCACCGGCAGGTTGGCAGACAACCCCACCCGCCCTGCCACTTTTCCTCTCTCCCCCCTTCCCTCCCCCCACACACACCCCAAGTGTTTTGATTTTGTTTGGGGTTTCTGTCTTAGAACCTAGCTCTTTGAATAAGATCCTATAATCATGAAAGTGGGACACTACATTCTGTAGTGGCATAAGCGTGTGGGACCAGTTAAGGCAGGGTCACTTTCCCATGCTGCTCCCCTCTCCTGCAGACAGAGGACATCCGTCTAGAACCTGACCTGTACGAAGCCTGCAAGAGTGATATCAAGAACTACTGTGCTGCTGTGCAGTACGGCAACGCTCAGGTACTCTCGCTGTTTCTCAGTTGGGAAAGGAACGTGGTGGGGCAGTTGAATAATTACTCTCCGGTGTGATTGGCCCCAGCGCTTCTGCTCACCCTGTGGTTTCCTGTGAGGCCACTCCACGCTGCATTTCCCAAGATCCTTACCCAGGCTCCTTGTCACCTCTTCCTTCTCTTTCTTTTTTCGAGTTCCCTTGTCGTTCCCCGCCTTGCCTGAGTCATCACCCAAAATGATCCTTCAGGGGCCTTCTCACTGGCTTTCCCAACCCCCTCCACCTTGAATTAATTAACCCCTCTTCTCTTCCTGTGACACAGAAGAATCATCTAAGGATCCGTCTCCTTTTCAGATACACAGAGCAGGGTCCTGCCAGAATCATCCTGAAAGGAAGTGCAAACAGATGATTTCTCTTACTGTTCTCCCAGTGACTCAGTCACTGCTTCCGGGTTGGGGCCTTGCTTTTGCCTTGATGCTAATGGTTCCATTGTCTTCATGCTGCTGCAGAGTGTCAGGTCACTCTGATTCTCATTTCTGTGTCGTTCTGTCTCTGCATTTTCTTATGTGAAAGCATCTGCAGTTTTACTGTGGCGGTCTGAAATTTTTTGTTGTTGTTGTTCTGCTTAATTCTTTCAGCCCCGGAGTTTGTGTCTCTCTTCAGTTCTCGGAAATTCTCTTTACTGTTCTTTCAACCAGAGCTTTCCTTTACCTTTCTTCTGGAAGTCCGTGAGGTGATTGGGCTCCTGCATCAGGCCTTTGGAGTCTCCGTGCCTGCACTCTATCTCTTTTGCTCTGAGGTAGCTCTTCAGTTTCGTTTCCCAACTTAATAACTTGCACTGCGCATTCCTCTTCGGCCTAGATCATTGAATGTCTGAAGGAGAACAAGAAGCAGCTCAGCGCCCGTTGCCACCAGAAAGTTTTTAAGCTGCAGGAGACCGAGATGATGGACCCGGAACTAGACTATACGCTCATGAGAGTCTGCAAGCAGATGATAAAGGTAAGGGCTTTGAACCCAGGAGCTAGGCAGGGAAGACCCGACAGCAGAACCATTCTCAGGAGCCAGCGAAGTCCCCACACACACCCCCATGCCAGCGCACTTTCCACAGCAGAGAAGGCGCCGCTCACAGCAGGTCCTGGGGCCTGTGGCGTCAGCATCTCCTGGGCACTCGGTGGTTCTTGAGTCCCTCCCCAGGTCTGCTGAGTTGGAATCTGGTTCGACTACGCCCTCGTCTCCGCCTACCTGAGCTGAGGCGCGAGGCGTGAATGACCATGGTAGTGCAGGGCCTCGGGCAGGAAGCCAGGAGAGCCTGACCACGGAGGCTCCATCGTCCGGTCTCTTCCGGACTGTCGCTCACTGGGCAGCTTCAGGGGACCTCTGGATTTAGGCGATGGACGTGGCGTTTGCTGCTCTCTGACTTCAAGGTCACTGACCAGTGTCCAGGGCCTAGCACCTCCCACTCTGCTGCGTGAGCCCACGGCCCCGTCCACCTGGGTGGGTGGGTGTTTCTTTTTGTCCTGTCAGCTCTCTGGCCTCCTGCTAAAGCTCCCCAGTTGTCACGTCGTGGAGCAAAATAGGGAATGAGGATGCAGTAGAAAGAAACGTGGGGAACCCGGTTGGGTGAGGAGTGGGCAGCTTGAGGCTGAGTCACTGTTTTTCTGAGAGAAGGCGACACCTTCAGGCTGCTTCCGGCACGAGCCTCCCAGTAGAAGCAGAAGTGACGCAGATGGCGGAAACTCCGTCTGCTTCATGTCTCCCTCAGTGTCCTCTGGGAGGTGACAGGGCATACAGGCATAAATAGCAGCGGGCTCGTGTGGAGGATCAGTCTCCTTTGCAGTGGGGCATTCTCCTCACCCCTCAGACCCGCAGTCAGTGGCAAAACTTGTGTTTCTTTGCAGAGATTTTGTCCAGAAGCAGATTCCAAAAACATGTTGCAGTGCTTAAAACAAAATAAAAATAGCGAACTGATGGATCCCAAGTGTAAGCAGATGATAACCAAGCGCCAGATCACCCAGAACACAGGTAACTTCCGGGAGGAGCCCAAACATCACAGAGTGTGGCCCAAAACCAAGAAACTGAAAGCGTGAAGTGCAGGTGCTTTGTTGCTCCTGCACTTTAAGGCCCCCGTGGAACTGCTGACTCCTCCTTGGAGGTCACCAGGAAGCGGGTGACATCCCCATGGGGCTGGCAGTGCTGAAGCAGCAGGCATCGCCTCTGTTAGCAGGAACCAGGGCTCAGGTGCCTCGGAAGGTCTAGAGAATTCCTAGAACTTCACACGCGTGGCCTGAGAATACACGGGCCGTGATCTTACAACAGAAACGTTTCAGGTCTGACTTAAACACCTGTGAGTCTTCAGAAGTCCCGGGTCAGAGTGGCTATTGTCCACGGGACTGCACAGACCACCTCAAGGGTGATGGGTGCCATAGGACCCTTTCAGATCCTCAGAGCTGGATCCCTGGGTCTCCACCCTTCCACCAAGTCCTGCCGCAGATGAAGATCAGTGGAGTGGACAATGCCCAGATGACACAGCGTAGCCCCATTCGGAAGACTCCAAGCATGTGAGTCCAGGCAGGGGCAGATTATGACATGTCCTTTCTTCTCCAGATTACCGCTTAAACCCTGTGCTGAGGAAAGCCTGTAAAGCTGACATCCCTAAGTTCTGTCATGGTATCCTGACTAAGGCCAAGGACGACTCGGAGCTCGAAGGTCAAGTCATCTCTTGTCTCAAGCTGAGATATGCAGACCAGGTAAACCAGAAGGGTGCCCCGCAGACGCGTCCCCTCACAGTCCCCGTGTCCTGGCACTGGCTCTCTCCTCTGCTTCCCCGTGCCCTTCTCACACCTTCCATGTGTGTGTGTGGGGGGGGGGTGGCCGGAGTGGGGACACATCTTCTCACTGGCTGACGTATCCTCCCTCTCTCTCTCTCTCACGTAGCGGCTCTCTTCAGACTGTGAGGACCAGATCCGGGTCATTATCCAGGAGTCTGCACTCGATTACCGACTAGACCCTCAGCTCCAGCTGCACTGCTCAGATGAGGTACGGGCACTGGCGGGGCCACTGGTAGAGAGGGTCTTACCAGAGAAACGCTCTTGGTGCTCTTCCGCTCGCTCGCTGTCTGTCTCCCTGTCTCTGTCTCTCTCTCTCACTCTCTGATTCCATTGTTGGTTGAAGGCCCGTTTCCTAGGGCCTCTGGTCTGAGTTTCTTGTTCTGACTATCAGTCTCAGTTTCATATGTTGTTGGTCCCGCATATCTCTGTTGAATGAGAGTATTCTGCAGTTGTGTTTTTTTCTTTAACAGAATTTGTGTTTGGAAACTTTTATTTTCTGACTAGAAAATGCCACATTTAGAAAGTCCTGTTTAACATGTCAATATTCAGGAATCATTTCTTTGAAAGCTGTTTCAAAGAAACTTATACATAAAACTGCTCACAGAAGGTTGGATCCTACTTTACTTGTTTTCAGTGCTGGGGATGAAACCCAGGGCCTCACGCATGCAAACCGGGTGTTGTGCAGCTGAGCCACTTCCCAGCCCCCTAATATTAGAATGCATTCTGTGTTGTGGGCCAGGCTTCGGGACGTGTGCAGGGGGGGGGTATGATTTGTGGGGTGCGTGGGTGGTAAGCGTGTGCGATGTGCACACAAGCTGAGGACTGCAGTGTAAGCGTGTGCGATGTGCACACAAGCTGAGGACTGCGGTGTCTGGCGTTTGCCTGCTCTGTGCACTCGACGCCGCCTTCCTCGGAGCAGTCCTGGGGCAGACTGACCCAGACACGCCGGTTTCCAGCTCTAAGCCGTCCCAAGGGACGACTTGGCCCCAGCTTCCAGTGCTGGGCTGGGTGGGACTGTGGGTGGCAGAGACCGGCTCTGTGGAGCACACGGGGACTCTTGGTGTCTCCTGGGCAGATCTCCAATCTCTGTGCCGAAGAGGCGGCCGCCCAGGAGCAGACGGGGCAGGTGGAGGAGTGCCTCAAGGTCAACCTGCTGAAGATCAAGACGGAGATCTGTAAAAAGGTGCCCGACCCCCTCGCCCCGCCCCCTCTCTGCCTCTCGGTGAAGCCAGACCTTCCCCTCCTGAGTTCCGTGCTGTTTCTTCTCGTCAAACGCGGCCGGCCCTCGACCACTAATCACCCGCCACTTTGTCCCTTGCTTGTAAACGTGGTGGTGACACAGGGTCACACGTGCTGTCTGTCCCCGCGTGTCCTTGGGTTTGCGGACAGCAGGACGTGAGGGTCCCCTCACCCGGCTCTCGGCCTTGACCTTCCCCTCCCAGGAGGTGCTGAACATGCTCAAGGAGAGCAAGGCCGACATCTTCGTGGACCCCGTCCTGCACACGGCGTGCGCCCTGGACATCAAGCACCACTGCGCCGCCATCACCCCTGGCCGCGGCCGCCGTAAGTCGCCATGTCCTTGCGGGTCCCGTTGCTGGGCTGGACCTTTCTGGCAAACAGCCTTTCGATTTCAGCTGACCGAGCCAGGGCCACCCCCAGAAATGGGACAGGGGAAAGCAGAGACCTGGGGCCGGGAAGCAGAGGCTGAGCAGCGTCACGCCCCTCCCTGCCCGCCCGTCACGCTGTCCCACTCGGCTTCCCAGCGGCTACAGGGGTCGGGACTGCAGGCTTCAAGTTTGGGGCACTGGTGGGTGTGAAATTATTTCTGAGCCAGACATACCTGATAAAAATGAAAAAGGTGGGGCTGGAGCGATAGCACAACAGGTAGGGCGTTTGCCTTGCATGTGGCCGACCTGGGTTCGAATCCCAGCATCCCATATGGTCCCCTGAGCACTGCTAGAGTAATTCCTGCGTGCAGAGCCAGGAGTAACCCCTGAACGTCACCAGGTGTGACCCAAAAAGAAAAAAAAATGAAGAAGGTTTTTTAAAAAGGCTTAAATATGAAATGAGAGCACTCCTTAGGGTCCCCAGAGCACCACCAGTAGTGATTCCAGAGTGGAAGGCCAGGAGTAACCGTTGAGCACTGCCAAGTGTAGCTCAAAAACAGAACAATAAATGAAATGAGAAAGGCTTATTCCGGAGAGGTAGCATAGGGGTTAGTGCTTGCAAGGCCTTGCCTGCAGCAGCCACGGTTAGATTTCGGACACTGCTTCATTCCCATTCATTTCTGGCACCACCACAGGCAGGAGTAGCCCCTTAGCACTGCGGGGGGCAGCTGAACCCCCTGAACCAAAGCACGAAAATAGACTCATTAACCACAAAGGGTTCTGGGGAATAGGCTCTCAGGAAAATGAGATCGTTTCCAGAGAGAGGGGACTGCAGCCTTGAAATAGCTTGTTTCTTCATGTTGTGTCCCACAGGTGGGTTTTTTTGAGGGAGGGGGTGTTTGGGTTTTTTTTTGTCCACAAACATGAATTTTCTAGTCACCAAACTCACTCCCTCCCCTCCCCCACTCATCTGGTGTTCTGTACTGGATCAAACCCTTCTTTGCTTCCACAGAAATGTCTTGTCTCATGGAGGCACTGGAGGATAAGCGGGTGAGGTTACAGCCGGAGTGCAAGAAACGCCTCAATGACCGGATCGAGATGTGGAGCTACGCGGCAAAGGTACGGCCACATGCCCCCCTCCCGTGTCCCAGCCTCGCTGTCCCCGGGGAGAGCCTGGAGCCACCAGCCCCGCCGTGTGGGCACTCTGCCGGCCCCACCGGGCCCCCGCTCCCAGCCCCCCAGAAGACAAGCGGGCGTCCTGCCCACGGGCACAGAACGAAATTCAGGCGCTTCCATCTTGAAGTTCGTTTTTGTCTCTGGGCTGTGTTTGAAACTGGGCACAGGGAGGAGAGGAGGCAGAGCAGGGCGTTTGCCGCCGGACTCTGTCAGCGAAGCGTGTGCAGGAATTCGCCTCATCCAGAGAGAGTTCCAGGCTGCAGTGCGCCGAGCCTGGGTTCAGTCCTGGGCACTGTGATCCCCAACACCTTCAGGAGCAACTCCTAGGCACCACTGGGTGTGTCCACCACACACATGCACTCACACTCACACACAATTCAAACATCCAGCCTCCATGAGAAGCGTGACTGCTTCCGGGTAGTTGCTTTGTTGTTTATAAAACACCCTGGTGTTGGTGAGGAAACTGCCCTGCCCAGCCACGGGTCACTGACAGGTTTCTGCGTCTGGGTCATGGGAGCACCCGCAGCTTTCCCGCTGGTCCCGGCTGGACTCATCCAGCTGTCTGAGCACTCTGGCTTCTGCATGCGCTGTCGGCGCCTCACACTCGAACGCGCCGACACAGGTTGCAGGGTTGGTTAAGTCAGGGCCAAGCCGGGAACCGTGAGAGCGTCTCGCCCAACTGCTGGGTGGTCAGCTGGAGGGAGCCCAGCGCTGTGACCGAGCAGCCCAGCGACGCCCCTGCTTCTCCCTGTGGGCTGTGTTGCTCACGCCTCGCTGAGCCCCAGCCTCCCTACTCCCCCCCCGCGTCCCTGGGTGGCAGCAGCCTTGTTGGCCGGCCCCTCGTAGGCACCCAGGTTCGTGTGTACCCCAGAAACCTCAGTCCCGATTCTGCCGCAGCAGGTGGCAAGCGGTGAAGAAACTGGGCATGAACTGGTTGGACTTTAGAGTCCGAGGTGGGGGGTGTGGCTGGGCACTCGAGCACTTGCTTGCATGTGTGAGGTCCTGGGTTCGATGCCCAGCACTGTAGAAGCAAAGTCTATGGGAGCAAGTGGTTGCACTCGTTTGTCTCACCCAGGCTGCACAGTGTTCTGATGCGGGGGCTGGGGTGCAGCGGTGACGGAAGGAGGGTGTGTACACAACAGTCCGGTGCTTGCCTCTCTGCTTGTGAAGGCGACCAGCGGGCCCATCGGGACCTTATTCAGGTCACTCAGCCTGCAGCCACCATGGGGTGTTCACATGACCTGGGAGAATCGCTTGCACTGTGAGGATTGGCAGAATGACTTCATGACTGAAATCACAGTGAACCCAGAGCATGGTGGCGTTCTTGGTGCAGCGGTGTTCAGTAGCGTGTTGTGAGGGTCACTGGGTTGAGTTGTTAGAGACCCCCACGCCCCCTCTGTCTCTCCCTTTGAGCCTCGTGGAACTGTGCGCGTTAGCCTGGCCATGCTCGAGGCCTCGGCCCCTGCCCTGTCTCCCCAAAAGAAAGGACGTGCAGTCCAGCTGGGGCTCGAGGCGCACCCGGCAGCCCATTGCTGGCCTGGCCCGCTGCTCTTTGGGAGGGTGACGCTGCAACCTGTCATTCCAGGTGGCACCCGCTGATGGCTTCTCCGACCTCGCCATGCAAGTGATGACGTCACCGTCCAAGAACTACATCCTCTCCGTCATCAGCGGCAGCATCTGCATCTTGTTCCTGGTCGGCCTCATGTGCGGACGCATCACCAAGCGGGTGACACGCGAGCTCAAAGACAGGTAGAGCCAGAGCCACCTTGACCGCCAGAAGAGCGACCTGTCCAGAGCCCCGTTTGTACAGCCCTCCTGTATAGTGTCCCCACTCACCTCCTTCCGAGAGGCGCCACCAACGCCCCGCTAGAGCAGCAGGGCCCCACTGCGCTGTCCCGACGCCGACCTGCCCGTGTCCAAGGCGTCCGCCGCAGCAGCTGGCCGCTTTGGCTCTTTCGCCTTCGCCGGCAGACGTGGGTCGGCTTGCCCATAGACAAGGCTCTCCGAACCAACGCATCTGACCTGCAACTCGATTTCAGACAAACAGAAACACGACAAAAAGGAAAGAAAAATTTTTTTGAGAAAGAAAGAAAGAAAAAAATGTATATAGTATCACATCTTCTCCAGGCTTGTGTGGGGCAGTGGGGTTCTTTCTTCTGTGTGACTCTGTACTCCAAAGGCAGGACTTCGGGGAGACCACCTCAGTATGCAGTGACAGGGTTGCCACGCCCGTTTCTCAGAAGCAACTGGGGGCCAGGAGGACTGCGGGCTGCTCCGAGTAGCGGGAAACCACTGGCCAGCTTCGGGTCCCGTTTGTTTCCGCCAGCACAGCGGTGCCCTCCGCATCCCGCCTGCTCATGCCCCAAGGCCTCCTCACCTCAGTGATGTCCAGCATGCGCCTCCCCCGTCCACCCGGGCAGGGCTGGGAGGGTCAGGAGTGTGGGCGCCTGGTCGGCAGGACTCCAGCCGCTCCTGGTCCAGGCCGGGGCACTGGCGCCGGGACTCGTCCTCTTGGGAGCACTGGGAACAGACGGCAGAGACTGGGGGACAGGCCGGCAACCCCGTGTCCCGGTACTGGACAGGCTCCTTTGTACCTCAGCCCGGAGCGGGCGCGGAAAGTTGTCACATTAAAAGATGGAGGCGTCTCCATTCTCTCCCGTCCGTCCATTTGCTGCGTTTGCCCTGGAGTGGGCTCGGGCTGCCCCGTGCGCTGGCGACCCAGAGCTTTATGGAAGCAATATATGACCTGGCCACGAGTGACCAGCGCAGGGGCGAGTGGGGGTGCCAGAGCCAGGCCTCACCCTGGCACCTTGGCGTGAGTCGGGGACAGGCACAGAGGCTGTGCAGGAGGGCGGCGTGTACAGTGGGGGGTATATTTATATAATATATATTTTATTAACCTGTTAGACATCCACAGAGTATTATAAATCACGTGCCTAAAACTCCGCACAGACCGTGCCCACCCTGTCACCCCAGTCCCATCCCTGGAACCCGGCGGCCCTGTCTCCCCCCAAGTGTCTCCATCACCCCGGGTCGGCGTGTGGATCATTGGTCCCGTTACTCCTTGTCTAACCTGACTGACTTTTTGTTTGAAAACTGTGGTTTCCTTCCTGTTTTCCTTCACTCCTGTCCCTGGAGGCCTGGAGTGCGCCCTGCTGGGCTCCTGGTCACTGCGGGTAGCCACGAAGTTCCCCTCAGTCCATAGTCAGGGTCTTCCTGGTCCTCAGCAGGTATCCAGGGGCTCTTTAGTCCCAAAACTTGAAACTCTGTGAGTTGAGGCCCCCGGTCTCCTGGGGCTCCGCTGTGTGGGTGCTGCTGGGCGTCCCAGCAGGGCTGCTTGGGCACCTCTGCTGCCCCGGTGACAGGAGACTTGTGCCCTGGCCGCTGCCTGCAGCCAGCGGGAAGTTGGCCTGGGAGTCTGTCCCTAAAGCGTCCCCCCTTGGGACAGGACATGGACAGCTGCCGCTGTGGGAGCTGCTTGTCGCGGTGAAACATTGTGTCCCTCTCGGGTCCTTCCCGCAGAGCCCCAGGTGCCCTTTTCATGTCACCTGAACATTCTGGACCTCATTTGGTGTGACAGCAGGCCCGGGGCACCTCTGGTGACTGACCTCCGTCACTGGTCAGTGGCTATAAACCTACGGGGGCAGCAGTGGTCCCCGAGGCGACTAGTGAGGGCGTTGACCTTCATCTCTTCCTGCTGCCTCACCCGTGAACAACATAAGCAGCAGGTGGGGACAGTCGGGACAGTGACCGTAGCTGGTTGCCCCTGAGGCTCTGCTTTACCAGGAGGGCTCCCTGGAGACTGCAGCTGGGGGCACCAGAAGTCAAGATCGGGGCGGGTTGTGGGGAGCTAGACTAACCCCCACTAGGAGCACCTCCATGGGATGAGCCTTTCCGGGGCCTCCTGCCTCTCTGCCATTCTGTTACCCCCAGAGGAGTCAATGCACCAAGGTGGGGCCACCGCCAGAGGCAAAGCCGCCGCCTGTGTTCCCTGGCGCCCCCTCACGATGCTAATCAGTCACCCCGGCAGCAGCTTGTGGGGAGCCAGAATGTCTGTGGCTCGGAACCCTGCGGAGGGAGCAGGCACCGATGATGTCTGCAGCTCCTCCAAGATGTCTGGAACTTTCTCGGCCCACGGCGTGGAGGGAGTTAGGCGCCACCCCCCCACCCCCACATGAGCTGACAGCTGCATGGGCACCAGTGCTCCCAGGGCCACAGCCTAGTAAGTCCCGGGGCGGGGAAGACGTTATTGGGGCTGGGGGGCTTCTCCCCCATGGCCAGCATGTTCAGCGTAGAATAAAATAGATCCAGCTCTTCAAGTTGTGCATTTGGTACATCTGCTTGTTTCAGGGCCTTGGGAACTCGGAGCCCTCGGGTCAGAAAGTTCCCTGGCCTCAGTCTCCCTCTGAGCACCACCCAGGTGCATGTGTCCGGGCCACTTCTTCCTGCTCCCCCTTCCCCCAGGCCTCTGATCTGCACGACCTGGCGCTGGGCTGGCGTCCACCCGCCTGTCTGGTTGCTTGAGCCGCTCACGCAACTCCTCCCTCTTGGCAACCAGGCTCACGTGTGGGGGTCATCAGCTGCAAGGCCAGGCCCCCACTTCCGGCCCCGGTCTTGGGAAGCAGATGGGACTTTAGCAAACCCATATTGTGCTAATGTCCAGAGTGTGCAGGCTGGTCATGACACGGGAGGGGGCCCTGGGCGCTTTGGGTCACCTGGAGCATTCAAGGGGGAGCTGTCTGCTTGGCAGCCCCAGCCACGTTTCTACCACGCACAGCTGGGCTAGGAGTTTGTCCTCCCGCCGGTGTTTCTCCGTGCTAACCCCTTCCCTCCCGGCCCCCAGAGCCCAGCGTGGCCCATCCGGAACTGCAGGTAAGGGAGCAGGTGCCCCGGTCAGCCCTGGCAGGGACCCGGCCCACCACCGGCCTCAGGGCTCAGTGCTCCGGCCCAGGAGGTCGTGGGCCTTTTTTTTTTTTTTTTTTTTTTTTAAGGAAAGAAAAAAGGAACGTGAAATTCCCCGGCCTCTTTTGTAAATGGTTTTCTTTCTATGTATAGAATTCTGGCAGTTCCTTGTTTTTACATGTTCATGCTGTGTAATTTTGAGATGTTACTGAGATTCTGAAATTAATGTGCATTTTTTTTTCTGTACAGAAGAAATGGGAGAATTTAATAAAGAGTTTGCAGGTTTTTACTTGTTAAATCTGCTCTGTGGTGTCTGGGCGAGCGTCCGTGGAGCTGTGAGCCCGGCCACCACTCCTAAAACTTCCTGGGAGCTTGGGGGGGGGGGGCGCATCTTGACTCCTACAGTCAGATTTGGGGCTGGAGTTATGATCTGGGGTTCCCCACATTCAGACTCATCAGAGGGCTCATTGTGTTCTTCTCCTTTCCTGGACACCCCCCACCTTTGCCATGCCACCACCCCCTATAGCAGAGCTGATCTTTGTCGGTGCGAGGAAGGAGCGGCTGTGGTGTGTGCAGTGTGAAGGAGCCCTGCGAGCTTCCTCAGAGCTCTCAGCCCCGAGAGTGCGGGGCGCAGGGCCCTGAGTCCCAGCTGTGAACTTCCCGTAGGGCCTGGGGGTGTGTGAGCATCTTGGAGGTGCTGCTCTGCCTTCATGATCTGAGGTGGGAAATGAGGTGCTGGGCTTGGACTCCTGCTCCCAGGAACCCCCCTAGGGAAGTGGGCGCAGTGGGCCAGGAGCCACCCCAGACGGGGAGGGGCAGGCCTTTCGGAGTGGATCACCCCACCACCAGCTTTGTGGGTGAAGGTTTATCTGGTAACAAGACCCTGAGCCATGACCAGGCCTCACGGCCAAGTTGCCATTGATCCTCTAGAGGGACCCAGAGCAAAGGGGCTCCCCGGTCACCCCATCTGTGCAGAGGACGGAAGAAGGTGGCCAGGTTGCAGGGTGAGGACCCACCCTTGCAAGCCCTGCACCGCCTGGGCTTATTGGGTCTCCCAATAACACAGCCTCACCATGGAGCTGGGGGCCCCACACAACACTCTGGACAGCCAGACAAGATGAGGACTACGAGCCAGCAGAGCATGGACAGGGTAGCCGGGGCAGCGGCCCCTCCTCAGCTCTTCAGCTCCTCCTACCCTCCTGAGTGCTCAGGGCCTGCCCCTCGGCCCTCCTGGTACCGGAGGTCCTTGGGTGCAGACAGCAGCCGTGACGCCTCCAGGCAGCTGCCAGGATTAGGCTGTAGATCTGAGCTGCCCCCAGGAGCCTTAGGTGGCAGCAGTGAAGGTCTCCTGGGCCCCTGATGGGGGGAGAGGAACCGCTGCAGGCCACATGGAACTTCTCACCTCTGTCCTCTCGCCCTGTAGCCTCCAGGAAGGCAACTCTGCACCCCCTCAAGGACAGAGCTGGAACTGGCTGGGACAGGTGGGTACCACTAAACCCTGTAGAAGGAAAAGGGCCCCATGGGCCCACAGACCAGGGGACAGAATGAGTCTAATCCACTGTGCCTGGTAGGTCCCCTCCATCCTCCTACATCCATTTCTGGCCTGGGCACTCCTCTGTCCCCATGGCAGCTTCCCACCTTCCCAGTGCCCCCCACGGAGCTCCAGAGAGCCTCCTTTTTCTCCCCCTCCTCAACTTCCTGCATTCGAAGCACTGACGGTGTTGGATTCAGCCATGTGGGCTTCTAAATGCCTGGCTGGGGCCCTCTGTCCTCCTTGCAAGTGCTGGTGCTCCCACCATATTGGTGCCATAGACTGGGGGGCGACCCTCCCCCCACCAACTGCTGTAGCGCGAGAGGATGTGGGTCCAGGCAGGCCCGCTCCGCACCACACACCAGATCTGTGGGTTGCCGTGTCCACTTGTCACAGAAGGCTGAGGCTGGAACAGTGACAGTCAACTTCTGAGGCAACTGAGGAGGCAGACGACAGGGACCCCCCCACAAAACAAGGGCAGCATCTTTTATGGGGCACCTAGTGCCGACTCCACCTCATACATGGTTCCTAGGTGACCACTGGGAATGCATGCAGCCCTCAGTGAGGGGGTTCGGCCTGGGACTGTCGTTGGGTGAGCTCCTCAGTATAGCAGGATGCTTGCACCAGGCATAAGCAGACTTGCAGTGAGCCCCAGAGATGTGGGGACTGAGACATGAGACAGCCGTGATCAGGTTGTCCAAGTGTCTGGCTCAGGGACAAAGAAAAATCCAGCCGAGCCTGAAGCTGGGTCCTCTCTGGGCCATTTCAGCTTCCTGCGCTAATACATGAATGACAGGGTTATCACTTGACTTGCCTGTGGTTGACCCTAAGTCGATCTGTGGCACCAGTTGACCGTGGGGTTAGTGCCCTGCTCTCCCTGTCTTAGAGAAAACAAAAATTAGCGTCTTTGTTTTGGAGCAATTCAGTGTGACTTGGGACCTCCAGTGCCTTCCCGGGTTGCCAGGAAAGGTTGCTCCCTAAAGTATGGACGTGGGTTGATGTCTCCATTCTCAGCTATGGGAGCGCATCTGGGCCCCTTCCTCTGATTCAGCTGCCAGCTGTGGCCACCATAGAACAGAAGACCTCGACTAAGAGGTCTACTGGCAGAGGCAGTTTACTAAGCAGAAGCTGATGGAGCAGCCAAGGAAGGAAGCAGGTGGATCACACTGGGACCCAGGGCGCCTAGACATTGGCACTGCCCACTCCTAGGATACACCCAGAAACAGTTGCAGAAACAGTCCAGGGAGCAGGCCTCAGAGCTCAGGGGAAAGCAGGCGTCTGAGGAAGCCACACAGGTTTTCCTCAATTACTCCCATCAACGATGGACAGAACAGGTCAAAGGGTCCCAGGTACTCTTAGCAGCAAAATAGATGCAACTCGGAAAAAAAGGATTCTGAGAACAGGAGTGATGGGTCAAAGATAAAGCCACATGGTATGGCGGCAACATCACCATCACCCCCAGCTTCTGGACGTATTTCTCGGCCCTCCCTCTGCATGTCTGAGACCCAGAGGCATCCGGTGCTCCTCTCTCGTATTCCATTGCTTGGGATGAAGGCAGCTGCACACTCGCTCCTGCTAATCTCAGATAACTCAGCTACTGAGCACGGAGAGATGCTGTAAAGGGACAAGTATTTCTGTGTTCTGCCACATACTAAAGGAGTTGCTTCAACAGTGCACGTTTTCATGCAGTAGGGTGAAGCAGGGATGCTCCTCACCTATTGCCCAGACCCTACGTGATGTTTCACGGAGATAACGCAGAGGAGGCACGACGGCGCAGGAGCGAGATCTAATGCGAGACTAGCTCGAAACGTGGACCGGGGCCCTCGCCACTCTACCAGCCCTCACAGCCGTCCAGGGAGAGCAGGGTCGCGCACGGAACCCGGCTCCCTGGAGCGCGGCCCGGGGGCGGAGCCTCGCGAGACCCAAACAAGCCCCACGTGCCAGGGGCGGGGCTTCCTGGTGATGTCACTCCGCGCACGCGCGCTGACGACTACTCGCCGCCGCCGTCCCCTCGCGGGTGCCCATAAAGCGCCGAAGGTCGCGGCCGGCCGCTTCCCCGGAACTCGGCGCTCCCTCCGCCCCGCCCCTCCCGGCCCCCCTCCCGGCGCCCCGAGACCCCCCCCTCAACTGCTGCGGCTGCCGGCCCGCCGCGGCGCGGGGTCGCTCAGCGCGGAGCCCCGGGGGCCCGTGAGGTAAGAGCCCGCGGCGGGGCCTGACGCCCGGCCCGGTCCGGCCCTCTGGGCGCTCGCTCCCGCGCGCGGCTGCTCCCCGGCGGCGCCGTCGCCTCAGGCAGGCGTGTCCGGGCGCTCGGCCGCGGACTCCCGCGGCCGGGTGGCCTCGCGGGGGCGCCCCACGTCGGCGGCCGTTTGGTCTCGGGCCTGAATCCCGCGTTTGGGGGCCTCGTGAGTCGTTTCCAAACCCCAGTGTGTGCCTCAGGCTGGGGAGCTGGGGGGGTTCCGGGCCGTCTTCGGCACAGGCTGCTGAGGAAAGTTGCAGTTTTATTGGTTTGTGTGTTTTAGCTTTTGCCAACCATGCAAACTAATAAAAGGCCGAGGGCTTCCTCCTGTCTGCGCTCAGGAAGCAGCCCGGGCGGTGCCGGGGAGCGAACCCCGGGGGGCCGCGTGCCAGGACGGCTAACGCCGGTCCCGCCGGACTGCCGCTCGGTTGCTGCTTTTTCAAGGTTTGTGGCCCCGGGAGGGTGTGGCAGCACGTACGAGGCCCCGGGTTTGGCCCCGGGATTGACCCCGGCACAGCACCGCGCGGAAGACTGAGCACCACACAGGCATGCGCCCCTCCCCCCGCACTATTATTAACAGGTACTAAAGGACTTTTCGAGTAGCTTCTCAGGTACCCCGGCCTAGACTCGGGATCCAGGTCATCGCTGAACGTTGACCCCATCTCGGATTCCTGTGCTAACTCGTTCTCCAGTTTCTCCTTCCGGGGTGCTGGTGCGGAATGGGAGGAAAGGATGCTCCGGAGTAACTGGTCCTTGCACTCAGGGGGCTCCACTGGAGCAAGTCACTGACTCTGCAGCTTCCTCTGAGTGTGCCGTAAGGTGCCAACAGCCACATTCCCGCCTGCACTGGCACCACATGAAGCAGGCCTTCCTCGCCTGTTTCCGAGGGACACTGAATCCAGAGATTGAGTAGCTTGCTGAAGTCATACCGCCTGCAAAAGTTTGGGGGACATTTATGGGGTTTTGGGGGGCCACACCCAGAGATGTTCAGGGTTTACTCCTGGCTCCGTGCTCAGGGATCACTCACTTCCGCTGGTGTTCCGGGGATGCCAGGGACCAACCCAGGTCTGCTGTGTGCAAGGCAAGCACCTTATTGATATGCTCTCAGCCCTCATACATGCAGAACCCACATATGTCCATGTCTGAAGCTTGTCTTTAGTGAGTGGCTGTCCATCTTTTACCAGTGGTCAGTTCCGATGGGTCACTGGGGATTTGAACTGTATGCAAAGCAGGTACTTTAAGTTCCTGCAGTATTCCTCTGGGCATTCATTTCCAGTCATTTTCTTTTGGGGCCACGCCAGGCCATGCTTACAGTCTGTTTTTAGCTCGATGTTCCCGAGTTTGGGGGACCATGCAGTGCGGGGGATGGAACCCAGGCCTTCTGCATATAAGACATGCACTCAACCCATTTAGTTCTCCAAATCATTTTTATTTTTGGTTTTTGAGCCACACCTTTCAATATCAGGGCTAACCCTTGCTCTGTGCTCACGAGTAATCCCTGGCTGTGCTTAAGAATCACATATAGTGCAGGGATTTGAGCCTGGATAAGTTATTACCTCTGTACCATCTTTCTGGTCCTTTTCATTTTTATTATTGTTTGGGGGAGGGGGCACACTCGGCTGTGCTGAGGGCTTACTCCTGGCTCTCTGGTGGTGCTCAGGGGATCATATGGGATGGTATACATATGGGATACATAAATTTGAATCCAGATTGGTTATTGCAAGACAAGCACCTTTGTGTATTGTCGCTCAGCCTCCAGAGTGGGTTTTCTCTCTTCGGGTACACTCAGTGGTGCTTAGGACTTAACTCTGGCTGTGCTCGGGAATCACTTCCGAGTGTCTTGGGGGACCATATGAGGTGATGACAGGATCAATCCTAACCCCTGTACTCTCTCTCTCTGGCTACATCTCTTTGTTTTCTTTTGAGGTATAATGTATAACTAAACTTTTCAGGTGGGAAACATGCTGATTTAAATTGGGTAGGGTGCCTCCCAGTATGATGCTCAGGTGTTACACTTGGCTGTGCTCAGGAGACCATATGGTGCCAGGGATCAAATCCAGGGCTCCCACATGCAAAGTATGCACTGCAGCCCTTTGAGCCTTCTCCCCAGCCCCTGGTTGGATTTTTGTGTACACTAGGAGTCTTCTAAACTTAAATACTTGACACTTTTCTTCTTGTAATGAGGTACTGAGAACTTTATGGGTTCTGTCAGCTTCTCTCCCTGCCTCCACCCCCGACCCCCCCACCAGATGTGCAGCATTGTTTTTGTTTTGGGGGGCCATATCCAGCAGGATTTGGGGGTTTATTCTGACACTGGGTCACTCCTGATGGGGCCTTAGGAGACCATGAGGTGCCAGGGATTGAACCCAGCCAGCCGCCTGCAAAGCAAATGCCCTCCCTGTTGTACAATCTCTGGCCCCATCAACATCTTTTTACTTGCCTCCACACTGTACATTATATTCCCAGGACTTATTATGGGAAACTTGCCCTGCCCACTGTACTCTTGCTCCAGCTCCTGAGTATCTAATCTTACACTTCGATTTATTCTTTCATCCATCAATGGACACATAGTTGTTTGCAAGTCTTGGTTATTCTAACTGGTGTTAGGTTATTGTAAATAGTCTATGTGGGGGTGCATAAATCTTTTTTGAATTTGTGTTTTACTTTGGATGAATACTCAGGTTAAGTGGGGAATCACAAATTAGACCATGTTCACTTTTCTGATGACCTCCATACTGTTTTCCAGACGCTTCTCCGTTGTCTATACCCAGTGCATCTTTCCTTTTTCTCCATATCCTTGCCAGCTTTTCTTTTTAATGTGAGGTACCCCAAAGGTGTGGTTCCAAGGGAGAGACCAAGGTCTCATACATGCAGAACATGCACTCTGCCATGAGCTTGATTCCTGCCTCTTCTCCTGATCCTTGGAGTAGTCCTAATAGGTTTGATCCATATCTTATGTGGTTGTAATGTGAATGTCCCTAGTCATGGATTGTATAGGATACCTTTTCATTTCTCTTGGCCTTTGTATGTTTGGGAAATGTCTCTTCAGATGCTCTGCCCCATTCTTTTAAGTCCCATTATTATTTTTTCTGTGAATTGTGGGTTCTTTAAATATTTTAAATATCGACTCCTCAGATTTGCAAAATTTTCCACTTTCAATTGGTTACCTTTATCATCATTATTATGATGGATTTTTGGGTTACACCCGGCGGTTCTCAGGGGTTGCTTCTGGCTCTGCACGCAGGAATCATTCCTGGTGGTGCTCAGGGGACCATATCAGAGATGCCAGGGATCTAACCTGGGTCGGCCGCATGCAGGGCAAATGCCCTACCCACCGTATTACCGCTCCAGCCCAAATTGGTTACCCCAGTTTCATTTGCTGTATTTTTTTTTGAGGGAGGCTTGGGGGGCACTCAACCAGTGGTACTTGGGAGAATCAGAGCTACATCTCCGGGATCAAACTCAGGGCCTGCCACATGCAGGACATGTGCTCTACCACTTCAGCATCACTAGTCCTAGACAAGTTTTATAATTTGATGCAGTCCTACTTTCAAGAATTCTTATCGTTTATTTTTTTCTGGTCACTGAGGGTTTCTTCCCGGCTTTGTGCTCAGCGACCACTCCGGGCAGAGCTTAGGGGGCCATATGGGATGTTGGGGGATAAACCTGGGTCGTTTGCGTGCAAGGCAAGCACCTTGCCTGCCCTACTACTGCTCCAGACCTCCTACTTTGATTGTATTTTGTGTGGTATAAAATAGTTGTCCCATTTTTTGTTTGGGGGGCCATATCCTGTGATGCTTAGGGGTTACTCCTAGTTATGCACTCAGGAATCACCTCTGGTGCTGTTCCAGGGACAATATGGAATGCTAAGAATTGAACCTAGGTCAGCCACATGCAAGGCGAATACTTTTTCCACTGTGCTTTCTCTCCAGCCCTGTCTTTTACCCTTTGGGTTTTGTTGTTGTTGTTGTTATTGTTGTTGTCCCCCCCAGGGAACCATGTGGTACTGAATTAGGGGTTGAACCCAGGTCTCCTGAACTTTTATTTTGAGGGTTCATTTGTTGCAGATTAACCATTGTGGGTTTTTTCCCTCAGTTCTTCATTTATTCTGTTCTATTTATCTCCCCATCTCATTGTTTTGTAACTTAATACTTTCCAAAGGAGCCTCGTCTTTATTTGAGGAGTCACAGGATTTGCTAGGCTATCACAGGGCGGATTTTATCAGTCTAACTTGGTGCTCTTATAAGAGCTATTTGAACTCAGGAAATGACAATTCACGTCACACCACCACCTATTATTAATATGACCAACGAACGGCTGAATGAATCATACCTGTGAGGCCACTGTAACATTAGTCTATTTTACAGACTGGCAAATTGAGTTGTGTTCCCCATATATTCCTCTATAAATGCCAGGCATAAACCTAACGCTTTTGGAGTTCTTAGAGGCTAAATCCTTTTCAGAGCAATTATAAGTGCAGGAGGGGAATAAAAGGTAAGGGATGCATTGAAACATAACGGAGATTAATTTTCTTAGGAAAGTAAAGGCTTCTCTAAGATGGTAGTGCTCTTGGAGGACATTTTGAAATTCTAAAGGGGTCTCCCAGGATGATGGAGGGGGAAATTAGAGGACCACAGATTGAAATTCGGACTTAGGATGATGCCAGGAATCTCAGTGAGCAGGTGTGACCAGTCTCAGTGGGACTACTTGAGAGCAGATGTGACAAAAGACCAACCAGCCAAACACAAGGGGGAGAATGAACCAGTGTGGGATACAGAAACTATTTGGCCAGTCCTACTGTGACGATTGCCATGCTAAGGGGTATGCTTGAGCTGTGAAAAAAAAGGAGAGTTGAGGGTTTTATATCAATGAGTGGCAGGAGCAGACACATTTTAAGTAGATAGCCAGTAGTGTGATGGGTTGACAGGACAAATAAACAGATCATTTCAGAGATCACCATGCAAGTGAGGGAGACGAAGATGGAATGTCTGCATGGCAACCAGGGAAGAAGTCAGAAAAGATCAGAAATACTCAGAAGACTGTGCTAGGTTTGTGAAGAACTTGAGGTTTAGGAAAAAGTGAGGTAACCAGACCACCCCAGATTTCTGGCACAGTTAAATAGCAAAAAAACTGAAAAATGAAAGCTGCAGATTTGGAAGGCAAGGTAATTAGATTGGTGCAGACTCATTAACCTACAGGATTCCCCCATGTAGCTGCTCAAAAGGTGGGTGTGTAAACTGGGTCTAGTAAAAGATCAATGATGGTGCCTCTTTTATGCTCTCATGTGATGTCCTTTCTCCCCCGATGTAAGCAACAATGTACACTATTGATTTATACAGTTGTGGGCTCACAGGCTTTTGGTTAAGTGTCTGTTTCTTACCATGTCCACTTCAGGACTTTGAAGTCAAGGGACAGCAGCAGCAGCAGGATGCGGGAACAGAAGCTTCCCTGCACACCAAGGGTAACAAATACTTTTTTCTTCTTACCAAGTTCTTTTTTTCAAGGTTGGTAACTCAAAAAACCATGGTACAAAGGGTTGTTTCCTCTTGGTTTGGAGGCCACACCTCAGGGCGCTTATTCCTGGCAGACTCAGGAGATTGGTGCCAGGGATCGAGCCCAGGTCAACCACACGAAAGGCAACCTTACCCACTGTACTATCTTTCCGCCCTACAAAGGGCCTTTTATGTACAGTATTTCTCCTTTGCATTGGAAAACATAGTCACCAAGTTACATAAATGCAAGACATTTCAAGAATGGACATGGAAAGAGCAGTTAAAATGTTTATTCATTTACAAACCTAGTAACATGAAAAAGAAATCCTTCGTTGAAATCTGGTTGATAGAAATACAGTGCACAGTGTTAGTATCATGTTCACAGAGGGCAGAAATGCTCAGTTACCCTGTGAGTCAGAGGAGGTCACCAAGGCGCTGGAAAATAGATCCCATGGTCTTAAAGTGCCTCCAGTGTCCTCAGGACAACATGCTAACTTTATACAAGGACAAGAGAGGGCTGAGACAAACTATACATTTTCAGATGCAAAGAATGAATTGTAGCACTTGACAGTAATTACAGTGGCATTTTCATACATTCCAAGAGTTGACCAGAGTAAAGTGTTAACTGTGCTGCTAGAAACTCTTTCAACTGAGATAGCTGCAGCAGCTTCTACCCGACACCATCTCTTCCCTGCAGAACAGGCTCTGTGGGGAGTTGGGAACCTCTAGACTGAAATGAAGGTATTCTGTTTCCTCTTCCTCCGCCTCACTACACCCACCACTTGACATTCTGGAGTGTAAGGCACTAGAACTTGGCTTGGAAAAATGAGCTTCAAGCACCAGTTCTTGGTGTGCAAAGGAAATCCTGGCATAGATCTTCTCAAACAGATGCTAAAAATATTTTCCCCACCTCCCATCTTTTAGAGACAAGGAGGCAGGAGATTTGCAAGGAAAAAAATAGGTGCATCTACATACATAAGGAAAACGGCCCATGAATAAACATGTAATTCTTCAAAGGATGCTCTGATTTGAGGATTATATACAAGGAACAGCTCTGGAGTCTAATGGATGAAATGACGGAAAAGACATACAAAAATACTCGGTCCTCTTGAAAAATAGTGCAATATAGTGACAAGGGCTTGCAGGTTTAAGCCCATACTGATAGTGAAGGAGCATTACAACTCAGCACCTTAAAATGAGGGTTGTAAGGGGGTGCTGATTGTAGACCCATTACTCCTTTATGACTGCAGGGAAGCGGTACCTCTTAAAACACTTCATGTGCTTGTCCAAAATTCATATGCTTGCAAAGCGAAAAGGAGTTTTTTACTTAGGAGAAAAATTTCTTATCCTGGTGGTAATTTGTTGCTTATCTCGTGTGTGAGCAGTGTGAAGAGGGGTTGTGCACAAAGTAACACAACAGAAAAATGTGCCCTGTAGCTGAACATCTGTAAGCAAACCAGTGCAATAGTTCTACGAGGACAGTCTTTTAGGTGCAGAATGCACACTAGAGGTCACAGAAGAGTCTTGCTTATGTTTAGGGTTCTCAGAGAATGATGAAACTCAGATGCCAGCAAACATGTCTTTAAGCCAGAGGGGAAACAACTAGAAATGTAAGCTGTACAAGTGAAGTAACACCTTTTTTTGGGAGGAGGGGTGGGAATAGGCCAGTCTTCATTCACAAGAGCTCAGAATCCTTAGAATCTCAAGCTAGAGAAATGAATCAGCTCCCCCAGGGAGAGCACAGGACAAGCAGTCCCAGGAGATGGAAGTGGCATGCAAATGAGGATTTCTGATTGTCAGTTATGCTAAAAGAAAGGGTCACTGCTTTAGGAAAACATTAGCTTCAGAATAGCTATAAATGAATGAACCAAAAAAGACCTCAAGGGATGGATTTAAAAGTGTCAAATGTTTCATAGTACTCAATAAACAAGTGATACCTCAGAAGATGAAAATCTTAGGCAAATGGGGCCAGAGAGAAAAGTACAGTGGCCTTGCACTCAACCAACCTGAGTTTGGTCCCCAGCATCCCATATCATCCCCCAAGCACCTCTAGGAGTAATTCCTGAGTGCAGAACCAAAAGTAACCGCTGAGCAACAGCAGGTGTGGCCAAACAGACCAAAATCTTAGGCATATCCTATTTAAGGACAAAATGTAATTTCATACACAAATTAAGACTTTTGTTTGGACTATCTAAATAATTTTCATTTTATCAAGTTGTTTGGCATGGTTCCCATACCTTTAGTTTAGGCGTATATGCATCATCTTCACGGGACAGTGGGATCCCTCCCGGTAGCATCTGTCTTAGCCAAGTTCCTGTCTTCTCCCTTCACCAAATCTTCACTGCTGTTCCAAAATAGCAAGGTTCCCTAACTAAATCACATACTCCCTTAACAAGTCTAAAAGGTAGAAACTAAAATCTGTAATCGTAGTGTTGCTTGCTAAGAAATATCTAGAGTTAACAGGTTTGATTGGGTAAGCAAATTTCAAATACCAAAGCAGATAGGCACCTGAAATTTTTAAGATACAATACTAAAATGAAAAGCTTTAATAAGCCTACAGATCTAAGCTAACCCTTCCAAAATACCCACACAAAAAAAGCTACAGTTACAATTTTCTTAACAGCAGCTTGCGTGCACTTAAATTGGGAGAACCATGTACAAACAGCACCATACAGACAGCTCAAAGACCAGTTTTAGGGTATGCACTATATGGTTTGGTCCTCTTGGCCCAGATGTCCAAGCAAGCAGGATACATCTGTGATACACAATCCACACCAAGATCTATTCCTGTAAATCAAAGTAAAAGGTGCCACAAAATCCTGTGCCAAGAAGTCTCAGAAAAGATGCCATATTTGATGAGCAGGAGATGGTGGAGCAGTGGAACCACTCAACTTTTCTTTTTAAAAGCTGGTCAGTTTTATAAACCAAACCCTCAAGAATCCAGTTCTTGGAACAGAAATATGATTTCCTCATAGTCACGACACAAAGCTGCCACAGCACCATTGTGCCAAAGCCATAGATGGAGCCTCAGTAATCCCTAGCAGTGTTTACAAGTTTTTCTGCTTTATTGCCTTCACATCTGTGATTTTCCTCATTAGTAATCACTATGCCTCCGTCAAGAATGGAAGGATAATCCTAAGAATATATCCCCTTAACCTTGAGATATAAATTAAATGGCAATCAATCCTTAATTGTAAAAACCACATGTTAAAAGCAGCTTAGGAAAAAACCAGACTAGGATAATTTAGATTTAAGATAAAGGTGAGGGTTGGGATGGCAGCAACATCTGTGTTATCACCTTCAGGAAGCAGAAATACTTCTTTGAAAATGTGCAAGACATCTGTCCTAGAAGTTAGAGAGATGGTTAGGTAGAGAAATACTTTGGGAAGAAAAGATGTAAAGCAGTTCTCTACAGACTCACATAACATCTTCTGTAACCAACTTTCAAAGTACCATGTGGACTATCCGCGGATGGGTCTAGTTCGTTCTCTGCTGGAAGAAGCAGAATTTAAGATTCCAATTGCTGAGCACAGACTGCAAGCCCAGGAGAGAAGTGCCTGTTGAGCTCCTGTGGTGGTGATAAAATCAAAATGAAATAACAGCTTTGAATAGCTGAAGTAAAAGCAACACACTTGTGTTTTGTTTTTGGTGTTGGAGATTGAACCCAGGTAGGCCCCTAAAGCAGCAGTTTTAATGGTAGGAAATTCAGCAACAATGGTGGTTTTCTGAAGTCAGACCCTTGTAAAAGAGAAGACAAAGTGATTTTCCTCTTTGAAACACTGGTTTGTTTACTCAGTTTAAACAAACAGAACCATTTATGGAGATTAGCATGAGATGGAGAAAATTATAAGCAGTGGCTTTAACTCATTAGGCAAGGAAAGCCAGGATGGCTATCTGCTTATCTCTGCTATGGGTCAAATTAATAATGTCCACATGATGCCTGTCATTGGTGAGGTAGATGGTCATCCTCTTGCTAAAGTTGTCAAGGTGCCCACAGCATACCAGAACAAGCTAAAAGGCACAACCTAACCCTCAGGACTATAGCAAACATCTTGCAACCCACTGAACTCGGCATATTGCTCACATACAGCATTTGAGTCCCAGCTGTCATTGTAACCCACTTCCCCAAGAGGAGTCCTGCCTGGCAGACATGCTTTCTGTCACCATGGGAATCTGAGGGGCAGAGGGAAGAGGGAAAAAGCCCAGAGTGAAGAAAAAACTGGACAAAAGGGACCAGGAGATGGAAAAACATGAGACATAGCAAGTTTAAAATTGTATCCATGAGGTAAAAGATGTGCGACAAAGGTTGAAAGAAGTGGGCAACAAGGAAGGAAACAGAAGAAAGAAACTCCTAAGATGAGATGATAGGCAGTGAGATTGCCTGGCACTATTTCCCATGCAAGTCACTTAGTTCCTCATCATCCTTTCGACGCTTATGTGTAAAGAGAGAGGTGACAGGATAGAGCTTGGCCTTGGCCTGGAACCGGTGTCCTGCGATGTCAATCTCATATTCGCCCCGGTTGATGAAATCTGGGGTCACCACTTGTTCTTCCCCAGTGTCTTCACAAAAATTATGCACGAAGCCCAAGCAGACATGACGTTCCAGCGTGTAACCGTAGGCACTGCTGGTGATCTTGCCAACATATTGCCCATTTCGGTAAATGGGCTCTCCCCACCAAGGCCAGAGGTCCAGGTCTGTGTCGTGGTCATCCAAGATGAACATGGTTAAGCGTTTGTATACCCCATTCTGCTTCTGCTGCAACAGGGCATCTCGGCCAATGAAGTCCATCCCCTAGGAAAGCAAGGCCACACTGAGATAAATCTTGCTTGCACAGGAACCACAGCAGGGAGGTATACACTCCTCCACACCCTGTTGAACTGGGGAAAGTATTTTCCTAAGAAAATTTTCTAACATATTTTACTTTTCCTACAGATTCTAACTACAGGACCACATAGAAAATATTTAGAAAAATCAATGGTCAAAATGCTTTATATGATAGAGAATTTGAAGAGATGTCTCATTGGGCTGGAGTATGTGTTCTAGATGCAGGAGGACCAGGTTCCAGCCTTGGTACCACCAGAAGCTACCCCAAGCACTGAGCTTGGAGTAGCCCCTGAGCACTACCAGAACTGTGTGTGTGTGTACACGTATACATACTTGTTAGAACCATGACTGCAACGAAAAGCTTGTAGCAATATTATTAAAGAAAGTTTATGTAATTTATACAGATTTGTTAAACTGAGATAGAATGTTTGCTTATATTTTAAGTACACATAACAAATAGGCTACTATCTGTATTTTAAAAAGCTGCACTGGGAGCATAGTTCAGGACCATTTGATCAGGCACCACATCCCCCATGTCCCCCACCCTGCCCCCATCCATTCTAGTCAGCACCATCCTCAGGCACTAACACTGATCTAGTGTGGTTGGCAGCATATCCTCAGGAGAAGCCCTTCAACCTCCAAGAAGAGTAGGGAGGGGAATCGACGTAAAGCTCTCTAAATAGACACTTTATCCTGGCAAAATTAGGTTTTAAGGGGTTTTTTTGTTTTGCTTGGGGACCCCACCTGGCAGTGCTCAGGAGTCCTGACTACATTCAGCAATCACTCTTGGTGGGCTCAGGAACCACATGAGATGCCAGGACTGACTAGGTTAGCTGCATGCAAGGCAAGAGCCCTACCGGCTGTTCTAGCTTTCTGGCCCTCTTCGGACAAAATCAGGGAAGACTGCTTGTGGTAGAGGAGAGATTTTTTAATGAATATGCTTTTGAAAAGACATTAGCTGGATGTAAATCATAATTTGATTTGTGGCATGTTAATGAATCAACTGAAAATCTTCCCAGAAGGAACTTACAGACTAAAGTGCTTGGAGCCTAAGTGTGATCCATTTATGTTGTTTCTATATTAAGACTTTATCCCAGGGGCCAGAGGGAGATAATACAGCAGTTACTGTGCTTTTCTTGTACAAAGCTGCCCCATGTTCAATCCCCAGCATCCCACATGGTCCCCTGGTCACCTACCAGCAGTGATCCCTGAGCACAATGCCAGGATTAACTCCTGAGCATCGGTGGTGTGGCCCCAAATCCCCCCAAACTTGAGTATTTTTCATCCCACACAGACCTGTTTTAACTCTCAGGACCTCCTAATTCTCCCAATATTCTCACCAAGTCCTCATCTTTTTCCTACTTTTCTTCCTCATCAGCTTTTTGTACTCTGAGTTGTATCCAGGATGCACAGGGGTTACTCCTCAACTATGAACTCAGGAATTACTCCTGGCAGTGCTTGCAGAACCATATAGGATGTCTGTAGCTATACAGTACCTTTTCCAATTTCACCCGAGATTCTCGTCCACATTCCAGGGGTGTGGTGAGAGTATTTAAATCCTGACCCCAAAAGGCAAAAAATTTCTCAATTCGGAGACTACGAAGAGCATAGTACCCAGCATTCCGGATTCCGTATTTCTGCCCAACACTCATCACTTCGTTGTACACATGTAGTGCATACTAAAGGGAGAGATCACAGGTTAGTCATCAACAGACCTTCAGGATTAAACATGGGTATGTATATGCCTGGCAGTTTGTGAAAAATCGCTCCTTCACCATATGCAGTCTTCCGTAATTTTGTCCGAAGAGCCCCAGAGAGCTGAAGAGCTGGTAGGGCTCTTGCCTTGCTTGCAGCCAACCTAGTGCCAAACACAGTGCTAAACACAGGGCAGGCACTGTGTTCAACAGTGGAGACTGCATAAAATCCCCAAACAGACTCGGCATCAAAAATCCTTTAAAGTGCCCAGTAGTAATGAGTCAGATCACCCCTAACTCAGGCTCAGCTGGTAGGGCTCTTGCCTTGCATGCAGCCAACCTAGTGCCAAACACAGTGCCGGCACTAATGTGTATAAACAGTGGAGACTGCATAAAATCTCCAAACAACCGCTGCATCGAGAGTCCTTTAAAGTGCCAGTAGTAATGAGCCAGATCACCCTTAACTCAGGCTCAAGTTCCACTTTTTTGTTTTTTTTTTTTTTTACTTTTTTGGGTCACACCTGCCAAGGCACAGGGGTTACTCCTGGCTCATGCACTCAGGAATTACTCCTGGTGGTGCTCAGGGGACCATATGGGATGCTGGGAATCGAACCTGGGTCAGCTGTGTGCAAGGCAAACATCCTACCTGCTGTGCTATCGCTCCAACCCCTCAAAATTCCTCTTTTATAAAGCAGTACTTAAATATAATTGTCTTAAGACAGCCATCTTCTCCATACCCAATTCCTCAGTCTTTTTCCTTCCTTTCTGTGCTGGCCTAACTATGAAACATGTTACCACAACTGGTTGTGTACGCATAATGCCTTTTGGCACAGATAATGGTGTGAGACAGGAAACAGTGGAGCCTGGACCCTGAGCTCTCCTTCCTGTTCCCTGACATCCAGCTTCTCATTATTTTCCAAATTGAAAGCAAGTATATAGTTTCTATCTAAACATACAGTGTTACGTTCAAAATCCTGTAAGACTATAGCATTTGAAAGAAACATGAAAACAGAAAAGGCACAGGAAAAAAAATATCTTCGCTGGTATAGACTTCTTTATCATAGCACTATATGTTCTATGAAGCAGCATTTAATATTGTGTACTAGGGATTCACAACAAACATATGTCTGTTTCCAGGGAACCTTATTAAATGGGTATCTGGGGGCTGGAGCAGTATATAGCAGTAAGCCACTTGCCTTGGACGTGGAGTGATCCCTGAGCACTACTAGATATGGCCCCCAAACCAAAAATTATGAGGGGGTATCTGATGGCTACAATTAAATTTATTTTTTATTGGACAGCATCATGGAGAGAAGAGGGAGAAAGGAGGGATGCACTTGAAATAAGGTTCCAGTGAGGTGACAGGTGAGGGGAACAGACCAGCTGCGGATGTCAGCCTCAACCATCTAGAGGAAGGACATCCCAAGGAAAGGTAACCAAGTATAAAAGTTCTGAAGCAGAGGGGCCGGAGCCATAATACAGTGGGAAGAGCACCTGCCTTGCACACAACTGACCCATGTTCAATCTCCAGCATCCCATGTAGCCCCTTGAGCCCACCAAGAGTGATTCTTAAGTACTTTGGGGCCAGCTGTGGCCCCAAAGAAAAAAAAGTAGTAGTTCTGAGACAGAAACATGTCTAGTCTGTTAAAGAGCAGCAAGTGAGAGGTTGAGAAGACAGGAGAGGTTTCAGAAGTGGAAACAAAGGGTGAGGCAGGCCCTGGAGAGGGATTTGGAATGAGGAGTATTGAAGTTGTACAACTTCATGCATAGAATTGCACAAACAAGTTAGTTTACACTGATCAGATTCAAGTTTGAAAACCGTATGGGCTGGAGTTTCCCTGCACATGGCTGACCCGGCTCTGATTCCTGGCAACCTATATGGTCAGCCAAGCACGACCAAGTAATGGACCAAAAACAATAATAATAAAATTTGAAAACTCTATCTTTTGTACGTGCTATATGGTAAAAGATCCTGCTGTATGTGACAGTATTTTTTGGTTTGGTTTGGTTTTGGTCAGCATCTGCAGGCATCAGGTCTTAATCCTGACTGTGCTCAGAGTACCATTTGTGGTAGTCAGGGATCAAACCCAGGTCAGCCATTGCAACGTAAGTGCCTTATCTGCTGTACTATCTAGCCAGACAGTGCTTTTTATAATAGCAAAAGAACAGATACTATAGGGGGTAAATAGTACAACAGGGTTGGAATGATACTACAGTGGGTAGGACGTTTGCCTTGCATGTGGCCAGCCCGGGTTCAATCTCCAGCATTCCATATTGTCCTCTGAGCACTCCCAGGACTGCAGAGCCAGGAGTAACCCAAGCATCACGGGGTGTGACCCAAAAAGTCAAATAAATAAATAGTACAGCAGATACCTTACAAGTGGCCAATCCAGTGCAATCCCCAGCATAAGCCCTGAGTACAGTCAGGTGTGGTCCAAAGAACCAGAAAAGACTATAAACTATAAATGTTAGTATTCACATTAATACTTTATCAGACTTGAGAAGTTACAATCCAAGTATATTGTAAAATTAAAGACTGCCTTTTAAAGGTACTGACAAGGAAAGAGCTGTAAGAGAAACAGGTGAAAAAAAGCTTGAACAGGGTGTATCCACTATGTGGGGTTTTTTTCTTTGGGGCAGGGGCGCACCTGGCATGCTCAGGGCTCACACCTCTGCACTCAGGGATCACTCCTGGTAGTGCTCAGGCAACCCTATGGGGTGCTGGGGATCAAACCTGCGTTGGTCCCTGTGTGCAGAGTAAGCAACCTACCAGCTGTAACACCAATCCAGGCCCCCAAATTTGCATTTTTCAAAGGGATTTAAGAACTCTTCAAACTGAGATATGCACATAGTTCTCAAGACATAAAAAAGGGAATAGTATCATTGGTGATAACTGGTGGAACTGGTCAGATGGCCATCAGCTTCTATAGGTTTTTATTTTTAAATTATGTTAACTGTTATTTCTTGTTCAGAAAAATTAACTTCGTTTAACCATTGCTGTCTTTAATGCAGCCTGTTCCTAAGTGTCAGGTGAGACGGCATCTCTGACAATGAAGCCAACATTCCTCCTTCTGTACTCACCTCGATAGGGATGTAGAGCATGAATCCCGGCTCCCCTGTGTGCGTCATGCTCATCACCCGGATCCCATTTGCATAGCCCACACTCATCTCCTGGGGGAACAAAGGGAGAAAGTCAGTGGGAACCACTTGCCTGAGGTAACTTCTCCTGGCTGTGCTCCCTGTGTCTGGCCCTAAGGGAGATACATGGAAAGAACTTATTTCATCCTAAGTCTGTTTCCGGTATTGGGGTCACTCTGAAGGGAGCACAGCCTTTCTAATAGCTCTTCTCACAAACATCAGCATGTTAGCATTAGGAGCGCTATCTAAGCTGCTGGTAGGAAACAGAGGCAAAGACTTTGACAAGAAGGAAATGTTTCTTTTTTGCAACATCCCCAAGTGGCTTTAGGCTTGGAAACAGTGAAGACCAAGGCAAATGTCTTGAGGGTCTTGACAGATAAGTCTTGGGATCTACCCCACAAGAGATGATGCCGATGATTACAGAAACAATCTTCCTGCTACACTAGAAGCAGAGACCTGGATCTAGTATTCAAATGTTGATTCTAGCAGCTCAGTTAGCAAACAGGCCTGCTGACTCCATGCACAGCTCAACCTAATGTGCTGCTCTGGCATGTGGGTTGCTCCAAGCAGCAAAGGGAGTGAGTGCCGTGAGCAGGAACATTCCTACTGCTTTCACTTTGTCAGGGACCAACAAGAAAAATGAAACATCAGTTAGCAGGTACAGCCCAACTTTGGTCTCAACTTCAAAAAGAGTCTCCCATCTTAACTGTTCTGCAGTTACTTGTGTTGCCAAAACATGTCTCAACCCCTCTAATCAGCTGTTTCCTAGTTAACTAAACCATTAACCTGAAAATGCCACATACCCAGACATACAGCAATTACTCATGCAAAGGAGGAAACACTGCATGGAGAAAAGGCACCTGGCATTGACTGGCATTTTTTGGCATCACTGTCATAATCTTCTATTTTACAAAGTGTATCACTGCTACAGAAATCAACAAATAAACAGAACTGCTGTTCAGTGATGTTACATCACCTCAGAGGTGTCCTTACACTTATTAGGTAAGAAGAGCCTGAATGTGAAAGAACAAATTCTGTTTAGTAAAAATCACCCCTCTTTGGGATGCTAAAGCCACAGTTAAAGGAAAGTTCTTGCCATCTCTATAAAAGAAACATTCCTACTCACTTGAAAACCACAGCTTTACTAGCACCCACCTTGCAAAACAGACTTGGGAAGTGGTCTGAAGTCATAGGGGCATAGGACAATTCGGACAGCACATCCACAGCTCGAGGACCAATCAGATTGAGGGCTAAATGGAAAAGAACAAGACATGTCTGGCCTCTCCAGGTGAACAGTTGGGCCAAAGGGTAGGCTCTGCTCTAGACTTGCTCACATATGGCAATGACTGGGGGTTACAACGATGAAAGCATCCCTTTGCTTAGGTATTGAAGACAGACACAGAGCAGCCTGATGCTGGCAGATACATATCCCCAAGGCCTACTTAAGGCAGCTTCTGCTTGTATGAAAGCCTTACTAGTGATCCCTCTCCAGAGTCCACAGGAAGACAACATCCCATAGCTTCCCCTGCAATTAGACTGGAATCAGACACCATGTCCTGTCCATGGAGTAGTAGAAACCCACTTCCACGATTTGCCATAAACCGTTTATACAATGCCTATTCCTTTCCAGTCCCCTGACACTACCTAAAGGAGAACTCTGACAAGACCTGAAGTGACCACCCTGGGTTCTGTCATGCTGCTGACAACAGTTTGTACAAGTCACCACAACAACCCTTATGTGGGCTAGGAAACAACTTTGATCCAGCAAGATTCCAGAGTTTGCTGATGTGGTAGGAAGGAGCTAGAGGAACTGTGAATGAAGGTCTCAGTGGAGTGGGTGCAGGAATAAGGGGTGGAAGGAAGAGACTGAGAAGAGATAATCATAAGCCATCCTGGAAAATGATTTTAAAACAACTAAGGGAATATTTTGAAGAAAATATTACAAATTATTTTTTCAGTTTGGAGAGGGAGTATTTTGATTTTGGGATTTTGCTTGGGAGGAGTAGGACCATATCTGGCAGTGCTCAGGGAGTTTCTGGCTCTGCACTCAGGAAATCAATCCTGGCAGTGCTCAGGAGACCAAAAGAGATGCCAGGAAGTGAAACTGGGTCAGCTGTATGCAAAGCAAACCCCCTACTCACTGTACTATCACTTCGGACCCCAGGAGAGGAGTTTTAGAGCATACCCAGCAGTGTTCAGGTGTTACTTTCTGGCAAGCTATTTGGGTGACTGTGGACTGCTGGGAATTGAACCCAGTCTTCAATACAAAGCACATGCACCAACCCTTCGAGCTATCTCCCTGGATCCCTAAACATTTTTTTCTACAAATATTTTTAATTCCATGATTCATTAAACAAATATTTGAACTCAAATATGGTGGCCACAAGGAATCCAGCAATGGACAAAGCAAAGAAATTAAAGCACTAGTAATCCGCACTTCACTTATAGAAAAACATGGGGGAGGCATTAAGGATCCGTTTTTCTATGACCAGAGAGCCTCTTGCATGCCTCCATTTTTTTTGTTGTTGTTGTTTGGGGGCCCACACCCAGTGCTGCTCAGGGTTTATTCTTGGCTCTATGCTATGGGATCACTCCCGGTGGTACTTGTGAACCTAACCAGGGTCAGCCATGTGTGAGGCAAGTGCTTTAACCCTGTTGTCTATGTCCAGCCCCCAAGCTTCCAATCCCAATGTTTATTTCTGAGTATCAAATGTAAAAAGGCCAAAATGAAGAAACTCTGGATCAGCTGGCCTTTCTTGCTCAGCTGGCCCCATCAGGCCACCTTACCCGTATATTTCCATGTGACATCCTCCAGAAGCAGGTTACTGTCATTTGGCATGTGCTTCTTAAGCCAGGCCCAAGAGTGGACCTGCTGGTCAGTTGGAGAAATCATGAAGAAACTGAAAAGTGATAACCAAGAGTAATTAAAACCAGGCAGCAGAAAAAGATCAGGAAACATTTTCAGCTCATTTCAAAGTATGAATACAGACCTGGCACATGAAAGGACCAAATAATTCTAGAATATACCATAAAAGAACAAAATGGGTTTTTAGCTACCTGTTGTTAGTGCCAAGAAATTATACATACCTATAAACATGAGATAAAGCATCTGTTCCTAGTAGGGTAAATAGAGATTAATTTCTTCACACCCAATTTTCTTTTTTTTTTTTTTTTTTTTGCTTTTTGGGTCACACGTGGCAATGCACAGGAGTTATTCCTGGCTCATACACTCAGGAATTACTCCTGGCAGTGCTCAGGGGACCATATGGGATGGATGCTGGGACTCGAACCCGGGTCGGCCGCATGCAAGGCAAATACCCTACCCGCTGTGCTATCACTCCAGCCCTTCACACCCAATTTTTATATAATCTGATGAGGTTTTTTTTGAGGGGTGAGGGGGAGTATCTGAACCATACCTGGCTTACTGCTCCAGAGGTTGCCTCTGGTGGTGCTAGGAAACTATGTGTGGTTCCAGGGACAGGTCTCTTACATGTCAAACATGCATTCTAGCCCACTGAACATGCAAAACATGCATTTCAGGTATTTCAGGCCTCCTCACCTGCGCTTGTTAAGCCGGGCTATACTGCAGTCGTTCTCATAGCCTCCGCCCTCGTTGAGCATGCCAGTATGTACAATGTGGCCCACAGGCACATCAATGTCATTGGAGAAGAGGTACTGCAGAATTTCTAATGCCTGATCCCCAGTGGACTGTCAGGTTAGGGAAAAAAGCAGAGAGAGTGAACAGGAGAGCATCTGGCTGGGTAGCATGGCCTGACATACAGTGCTATTCTGAGGAAATTCAACTAGTCACTACTCAAGAAACCATATCTGCAGATTTAGTTCATTGCAAAAAGTGCCACAGAAAGCTACCACCTAATTCTAATGATAAATGTACTTCTGCAAGCAGTTTAAGAGACTAGAAACAGCTAAAACTTGAGGAAAATGTTTTGATACAGATAAAACGCTGAAACACACCAGAGTTCTTAAACAGTTCTGAAATAACAGGTGAAAAACAATACATATGCAGTTTTCTAGTCCACTACTTCAGTTCCAAATACTTACTGTGATTTCAAACTTGGTGAAAGAGGACATGTCGATAACACACACAGCTTCCTTACAGCACTTGACTTCAGACTCTACAATATCAAACCAGTCTGGCTTATAGAAAGTCTTGCTCTGTTCCAATGCAAGCAGATCTGCAGAATAGGGGGGGAAAAAAACAGATGAAAGGAGGGATTTCCATTGGAGAGTCTCCTTATAGTGCAGTATAGCACAGTGTTTCAATGATTTATTCTTCCAGGGCCAGAGCAATAGTACAGCAGGTAGGATGCTTGCCTTGCATGTAGCCCAATTTGCTCCCTGGCACCTCATATGGAACCCCCCCCAAGCCCTTCTAGAAGTGCTCCCTGAGCACCTCCAGGTTATGGCCCAAAAACAAAAACAGTTGTTTTCTTGGAGGGCTGGAGAGACAGTACCGGGGGGGTAAGCCATTTGCCTTGCATGTGGCTGACCCTGGTTTAATCCCCAGCACACCAGAAGTGATTCTGAGCAGAGCAAGGAGTAAACCCCAAATACCACCAAAGTGTGGGCAAAAACAAAGTTTTCCTGGGCTGGAGAGAGAGTACAAGGGTTAAGGTGCATGACTTGCATGCAGCTGACCCCCATAATCTCTGACACAAAATAGCCCCTCAAGCATTGCCAAGTACAGCCTTGGAGGCCCCAAGCACTAAGCTTGAACTTAGTGTTTATCAGCACCAACATACTAACACTGAACCTAAGGCCTAGCTGGCTCAGCATGGCCAGGAGTGGCCCTCTGAGCATTGCTTGGGAGGACCACCCCCAGCACAATATAACATAAGTAAAAATGGTTTTTCATTCTCGAGACAAAAGGAAGAAAACAATGGCCTCCTACCCTTGTCTGGTGGCACAAAGTACTTTGGCCTCTCGAATCCATGTTTTTCCATCCACCTGGCTCCTTGTGCGTCCAACCGGTCATAGAGAGGAGAAGTGCGTAACTGCCTCCCAGTCTGGAAGTCCCAACGGGGAACCTTCAGGTCATACAGCAGAGCTAGAACACATATGACAGTTATGAGAGCCCAAATCACAGGTAATAGGCAATATCCAGTAGACTCAGAGTACACCTATTCAAAAGAACAGACTTCCTAGGCTAATGCAGCTAAATTTGCCAACAAACAGGATCTTTCATTATAAGCTTACTCCAGAAGAAAGACTAACATTGCAATGGCTGTGTCAGCATCGTCCAATTATAGGCACTACAGGTATGAATCAGACAATGGTTTGAAGTTTCTTTTCAATTATCATTCCAAATTACGCGTAGAAATAATGACTAAAAGTTGTATATCATTCTAAACCTTACGAAGCTCCACAGCAGGCATGGAGATGACATTGAAACGGTACTCAGTTATAATTGTGGGAAAATTAATTTATTGAATATTCACCTGTTACTGGGAACTGAACTATTAGACATTTTCTCTCAATATTTAAAATGATACCAGCCCTGCAATTTGTGATAATTAAACCACATTCAATATGAGCCACCAAACAATGTGCCAGCACAAATGTTAACCCATTTTGGGATGAAAGGGCACCTATTTCACCTTGATCCAGTAGCTTTGAAACCTGACAGTACCTGACATCTGTACAGTAGTGTCCCAATAGTTACAAAGCTCAGATCAGAATTAAGTTCTGCTAATGTCCAAACTGCAAAAGCAACAAGTTAGCCATAAAGGACTGTAGAAATGGTACAGCAGATAAGGTGCTTCTCTTGCACACAGTCAACCAGGGTTAATCCCTGGCATGACATCTGGTCCCCCCGTTCCTGGTCAGAAATGAACCCTAAGCTCAGAGCCAGAAGTAAGCCCTGAGTTCTGCTAGGCAAAGCCCAAAAATCAAAACAAAAACAACAAAATGATGGGTATTGGAACATTGTATGACTGAAACCCAATCATGAACAACTCTGTAACTGTGTATCTCATGGTGATTCAATAGAAGAGATAAAAATTTAAAAATTAAAAAAAAAAACATTGATAGCTAGAAAGAGCATAATTTCCAGTTACTTCTACAAAGAAGACCTAACCTCAAAGGATTCCAACACCAGAGGGGAAAGGAGGCTGGAGACTGATGAGAAGGAATCCATGCTAGATACCTACAGTCAAACTATTTGTCAGTCTCCACCATAGCTGCATTTCTAGTTCATAGAAATCAGAGAAGGCACCAAAAGTGCCCTAATATCTGTTAGAGCTCAACAACTGTTCAACACATTAGCCACAAGATTGGCTTAAGAAAAAGGAATCTTAGAAATCTTAGCAGATACAGATATATACATATATATATACATATATATGTATATATAGAGAGAGAGAGAGAGAAAGAGAGAGATACACACATAGTACTGCCAGACCCTTCTTCCATGGATTCTATTTCTCTTGACTCTGACCAAATGTGAGCATGCAAGGTTAAAGGGCTATCTAAAGGCTCACCATAAATGCTAAGTCAATAATTCGACTGTTTTTATATACATACACACACACACACACACACACACACACACACACACACACACACACACACACTACTGCCAGGCCCTTCTTCTTCCATGGATTCAAATTCTCCTGACTATGGCCAAATGTGAGTATGCAAGATTAAAGGGGTATCTAAAGGCTCACCATAAATGCTAAATCAATAGTTCAACTGTTTTGTTTGCTTTTGGGAGCTGGGGACTGGACTCAGGTTTTGTACATGCACAGCTATTTCCCTGGCCTCCAGTTCCTTTGTAATCAAGTCAAAACCAATATAGAAACTTAATTCTTAAGCATAAATATATCCAAAATACTCACATTCACTTTGGCAAAGAACAGATCCTCAGTATACAGAAAAATGAAATTAGAATCTAATTTAATGCCTGCTACATCTTTAAGGCTTACTGAATAACAACATAAAAATAAAGATACCAAATCCTTCGAAGTTGGAAGACCAAGGACAAAGAGGGATGAAATGTATGTTCTGTATTTGTGAAGTGTAATTTCCTAACTTGCTAGCCTATTTTGGATTAATAATGAAAATCATTCAGAGCTTTAAAGATCACTTCACATCATGAAGTTTACATACAAGTAGTACTACATGGAAAGTATCATGCAGTGTAGGAAAGTATCATATAAGCGAAATGAGCCAGAAAGAGAGGGATAGACATAGAAAGATTACACTCACCTGGGGAACATAAAGTAACAAAATAGGAGACTAACACCCAAGAGTGGCCGAGATTAGTACCAGGAGTTTTGGTCCATGGCTTGGAGGCCAGCCACACACTCTAGGGGAAAAGGGAGCTCAGACAGAGAAAGGAGCACCAAATAAAGCGTGTTGGGAAGATCCTCCCAGGATGGGAAAAGAATGCTGAAAGTAGACTACAGACCAAACATGATTGCCACTCAATGCCTCTTTTGCAAACCACAACACCCAAAAGGAGAGAGAGAACAAAAGGGAATACCCTGCCACAGAGGCAGAGTGGGACAGGGGGATGGGGGGTGGGAGGGATACTGGGACCCGTGGTGGTGGAAAATGGGCACTGGTGGAGGGATCATTGTACAGTTGAAACCAAAGCACAAAAATTTGTAAATCTACAACTGTGCCTCATGGTGTTTCACTAACAATAATTTAAAAAAAGAAAGTAAATGATGGAGAATGGGCACTGGTGGAGGGATGGGTACTGGATCATTGTATAACTGAAACCCAAGCACAAAAATTTGTAAGTCTACAACTGTACCTCATGGTGTCTAATAAAAATAAAAAAAAAAAAAAGTAAATGATGGAGAATGGGCACTGGTGGAGGGATGGGTACTGGATCATTCATTGTATAACTGAAACCCAAGCACAAAAATTTGTAAGTCTACAACTGTACCTCATGGTGTTTCACTAATAAAAATTTTAAAGAAATAAAAAAATAAAGATCACTTCACAAATTCTCTGCCTTCAGAAACAAACCATATCTCAAAGATCAAGTAGGGAACAGAGAGCTTTTCCTCTGATAGCAGATCTTTCCAATCAAAGTGGAACACAAGAGAATATAAAAGACTATAAGAAATTTGCCAGGAATTACCACCATGAGTCATTCGTCTACTCCCAGAAATAGTTTGAAATACGTATACAAGAAAATGTGCCATGAATATGTGTGCCACGGTGTCCCTAATATAGGTCTGAAATAGTCAAACATCAGAAGCCCAACTTGAAGCAATGACTAAAAAACTAAAGGAAAGCTGCCCTCTCTCTGATGAGCAGCCTCTGCCCAAGACCGCTGCATCAGATGAAGAGGAAACAAGAGGAAGCAAGCCTCCTTACGCATGACCTCCATGACCCGGTGGCGCAGAAACGTGCGGCTGCTCTGGAGGGCTCCAAAACGTTTCAAGTCCAACTCCCAGACGTTTTCTGAGGGATAACCATACACCATCCATTCTGCGAGGTACCTGTGTGAAAGGATCAGATGTGACACTACTACTAAGATTCTACATTGAATCAAAAAATGCTATCTTGTCAGAGACTGGTTGAGCAATTCTGGAGAGTTGTCCCTTTTTTTGGGGGGAAGTCCATGGATTCACCTATTACCCACACAAAACCACTTAAGATGTTAGTCTTTTATTTTTTAATCCATTTTTAGTCCACACGCAGATTTGTGCTCAGGAGACCATAAGTGGTGACAGGAATCAAAACCAGGTCTGCTGTGTGCAAATACCTTATCTGCTGTACTATGTCTCTGGCCCTGAGGATTTTAGCTTTAAAGATTACCTAGAACATAGTTAAGACACAAAGTCCCAATTCTTAATACAGAATAAAGTACACATCCGTAACACAGTCTATTTCTATTGATTTTCCTGTCAAACAGCACTTGGGGACGTTATACAATCTGATCACATCTGTACTTTTGGCAACTCCTTTTCTGTAACTATTTTCACAGTCAATCAGAACGTCAATTCAAAGAAAATGACCTATTAAAGAAAAAAATCTTGATTGTGAAGGCATGTCTAGCATGCAGCCAACCAAGATCTCATTCCCCCAGCACATGGTCTTCTGAGCATTGCTGGGTGCAGCCATGGAGGTGCCCAGCAGCATCGGGGAACCAGGCCCATCACATCCTTGGCCCTTACACTGAACCTCCAGCCATGTGGGCTAAGAATCACTGATGGGGCCCCTGAGTCTCCTGAGCACTGCTTGGGAGACACCTAGCCCCTAAAAACACAATTGTGGAAATGCACATAAATAAAAAAACTGGCACTTAAAAGGACTGGAGTGCATGCTGGAGTCCAGGGTGTGATAGCAGGTACTGCTTGGTCCCCCTGAGGTCTGCCAGGACCGATCTCCAAGTATCACACAGAGTTGAGTTGCCCCTGAGCACCACAGAGTATGGCCCAAAAACCAAACAAAAATAAACCCAAATTTATCATGTACATTAAGTACGTAAATGTAGAACTATCACCAAAGCACTTTTCTCCTCCCATACTGGGACTACCTCTTCTAAACAGTCATTTGCCATTCCTCCTGTTTTATCCCATACAACCTCCATTCCACCAATCCACTGTCTACCCGAGGAACTATACTTCTATTTTTAAAATGCTGGGCTGGAGCGATAGCACAGTGGGTAGGGCGTTTGCCTTGCCACGGCCAACCCGGGTTCGAAACCCAGTGTCCCATAGAGTCCCCTGAGCACCGCCAGGAGTAATTCCTGAGATTAGAGCCAGGGATAACCCCTGAGCATTGCCAGGTGTGACCCAAAAAGCAAAATAAAAAAAAAGCCAGGGACTGAAGCCAAGTCTCACACACATAAGGCATGGGTTTTACCACTAAACCTAGGCCCTGTACTACTTTTGTTTTTTTAGGCCGCACTCGCACTCTTGGCTGGCTCAGAGGACCATATGTGATGCAAGGGAATCAAACCCGGTTCAGCCGCATACAAGGCAAATGCCCTATGCACTGTATTATCAAACTGGTTCCATCATACTATTCTTAAATGTCTCATGTAAGTGCAATCATATGGTATTTTTTTTCCTTGCACGCTGGTTTATTTTCATTACTGATTTTTTTACACTCAGGGTTTCCCTGACAATGCTTAAGGACCCAGGGGTCACTTTTAGCAATGTGGAATCTCATAGTATCTAATTTTTAAATACATTCACATTACAGAACATGATCATCTATTTCACTCACTACATATAGATGTTCTCAAACTCAAATACATACTCAGTGGTCCACATTGGTTAAGGAGCAAAGAATATAGGAAGATGAGCTGGAGTTAGAGCCAACAGTATAGCTATAGGGCACCTGCCTGGCATGTGGCCAATCCAGGTTCGATCCCTGGCATCCTGTATGGTCCCCCAAGCAACACGAGGAGTAATTCCTTAGTGCAGAGCTAAGAGTAATCTCTGAGCACCTCTGGGTGTGCCCCCCCCCCCGCAAAAAAGAAAGTCATGGCATAGCTACATAATGGAATATTATGCAGCTCTAAGAAAGAGCAAAGTCATACCATTTACAGCAATATGGGTAAAAGTAGAAGTTAGTCAGGAAAATCATGAGTGAAGTAAAAAGGAAAGGGATCACTCTCATATTTGGGACCTGAAGATATATCGCAAGGCAGCAACAAAGGTCCAAAAGCAACATAATGGGAGCACTGATCAACACAAGTTGTGAGGGGATTGGAAGACTTAGGATCCTTGGGAGAGGGAGGAGTACATTGGCGAGGGGTGTGGTGCTGGAATTATTGCATAAGAAACCATTACTAATAGCATTATAAACCACAGAATCTCAATTAAGCAAAAGAAAAAAAAACTTTTAAAACATGGTCTAGAAAGATACCACAGTAGGTATGGCGCTTCCCTTCCAACTGTCCAACCCGGGTTCAGATTCCTGATGTTCCATCCAGACACCCACCCTGAGCCCGGTCAGAATTGATCCCTGAGTACAGAGAAGGAAGCAGCCCTGAGCACAACCAGGTGTGGCCCAAAAAACAAAACCAAAAAAATACAAAAAGAATATCCCACCGGTTCTTTGGTTCACTTCAGCACTCTAAAACCTTTTGCACAGCATTTCTAGAATAATGGCAGAGTCTCTCGTGGTGCTTTAAAGGAAACAACTCTCAAATTACATGTGTCATCTTATTAGCATACTACCATATTCAACAAGAAATGACTGCAGCTGAAGAAGCCCAGCAAGCTCTGACTGAGAAAGACTTACTTTCCAGCTCCCCCCGCAAATGAGAGGCCAGCAGAATTCATTCCTGCCAGGACATAGTAGCCGTGCACTGAGGGAGACTCGCCCATGATGCACCTCATGTCTGGGGTGAAGGTCTCGGGACAGTTGACCAACTTCAGTATCTCCAGACTCTCCAGTTCTGGCATTCGACGCAGGAGGGAACTCAACAGGGGCTCTGAGCAATGAAACAAAATCCAGAGTCCTCAGCTTACAGGGAAACATTTTTAATTCCTTATGCTTAAGTAAGGGTGGGGCCACATCCAGTGGTGCAATGAAAGCCATAACCAATAATGACACCCAAAGAGAGGTACAACGAAAGGCACTGTTGTTCTAATCTGGATAGCTGCAGAAGAAAGTCTGCCTGTTTCAATGTAAATCTATTTTCTGGGAATAATCCAGTGGGATATGTGAAACCAAACTGAAGCCAATTGACAAATACATGGTGGTTTCTTTATAGCAGTATCTCCACTTCAAAAAGTTTGAAAAAACATTTACTAAAAAAATTCATCAAGAGAAACTTCCCTGCAAGTCCTGTCAAATTTCATGCTTTATGAATTTGGAACCATGAGACTGCGTGTTAACTATAAATACTGTAGCACTGTCCTCCTGTTGCTCATCGATTTGCTCGAGCGGGCACCAGTAACATCTCACAACAAATTATGAGACTTGCTGTTACTATTTTTGGCATATTGAATACGTCGCAGGTAACTTGCCAGTCCTTGCCATGCAGGCGAGATACTCTTGATAGCTTGCCATGCTCTCTGAGAGGGGTGGAGGAATCAAATCCCAAATCTGGATCGGCCGCGTGCAAGGCAAACGCCCTACCCAATGTGCTATTGCTCCAGCCCACAATAAATATATTTACCTAAAATTACCTAAATTTCCTAAAAAGACTATTAGGAGCAAACTCAACAGGCTGAACCCAGAATCACATAATCTCCCAAGCACCTCCAGAAGCGACCACTGAGCACTGCTGAGGGGCCCCCAAAACAAAAAAGACCTTATTAAGCAATTGTGCTTCTAAAACGCTCTTTAAAATAATATCAAGTCCTATTAAAAGGTTTCCTCCTGATTCTGGCTACTGTGAACAGTGTTACAATGAATGTTCAGGTGCAGATGTCATTTCTACTGTGTGAGTACCCGAGAACAGATGATTGGTTAAAGAAACTTTCATACATCTACACAATGGAATACTATGCAGCTGTTAAGAAAGATGAACTCATGAAATTTGCTTATAAGTCATGGACAATATCATGCTAAGTAAAATGAGTCAGAAAGAGAGGGACAGAGATGACTGCTCTCATTTGTGGAATATAAAGTACCATAATATGAGACTAACACCCAAGGACAGTAGAGACAAGGGCCAGGAACATTGCTCCATGGTTGGAAGCCTGCCTTAACGAGCTGTGGGAGAAGGCAGCTGGAATAGAGAAGGAATCACCAAGGCAATGATGGTTGGAGGGATCACTTGGGATAAGAGATGTGTGCTCAAAGTAGATAAAGGACCAAACATATGGCCTCTCATTATATGTATTGCAAACCATAATACCCATAAGTAGAGAGAGAGTAAGAGGGAAACTGTCTTCCATAGAGGCAAGGGGAGGGGGGAGTAGTGGGGATATTGGGGACATTGGTGGTGGAAAATGTACACTGATGGAGGATGGTTGTTCAACCATTATATGACTGAAACTCAAACATGAAAGTTTTATAACTGTAGCTCATGGTGAATCAATAAAAAAATTTTAAATTAAAAATAATAAAAGGTTTTCTCTTAGCTAAAAACTTCATTAAGCCGAAAACTTCAATAAGCCAAGAATCTATTAATCAAGATTTTAATTTGGAAGGACTGGAAAGATAGTATAGCAACTAAGGTGCTTGTCTTATTTACATGCAGCTGACCCAGATTTGATATCTAGCACCCTACAGGGTCCCCTGAGTACCACCAGGAGTAATTCCTGAGTTCAGAGTCACAAGTATTGCCAGGTATAGCCCAAAAACAAAATTGGATTTTTATGAGTCAAAATCATAGAACAGTGGGTAGGGCACTTGCCTTGGATGCAGCTGACCCAGGTCTGATCCCTGGCATCCCATAGGATCCCCACTGAGTCCTGCTAGGAGTAATTTCTTGAGCGCAGAGCCAGGATTTACCCCTGAGAATCACCAACACAGCCCAAAAAACAAAACAAGAAAGCAAGAGATTTTGATTTCCCTGAATTTGCATTATTAGATTAGGAAAGATCAGAAAACTCTATAAACCACTCGTTTTTGTTTTATTTTGAGGCCACACCTGGCAATGCTCAGAGCTTACTTCTGACTCTGCACTCAGGGCTCCTGGCAGGGCTCAGGGGATATCCAGATCTGCCACATCTAAGACAAGCACCATACCTGCTGTACTATCACTCCAGCCCTGTAGACCACTCTTTAACCACCACATGAGGTTACCTACAGACCAAGTAAGGAAGTATTCTTTGTTTGGTTTTGGACCACGTCCAGTGGTACTCAGGGCTTATTCCTGGCTTGGCATCAGGTATCACTGTTGGTGGGCTCAGGGGACCATATGGGATGGCAGGAATCGAACCTGGATTGGCCACATGCAAGGCCAAGTATCCTACCTACAGTACTACCACTCCAGCCCCAAGGAAGTATTCTTGGGAACATAGTGTAACATTTATAAAAACTAGAAAAAAAAATTTTTTAAAAATAGCAACTTTGTTGCTTTTGGCTTTTTGTTTTTTGGCTGTTGTTTCTTTTGGGTCAAATCCAACAGTGCTTGGTGGGTCACTGGTGGCAGCGCTTGGGAACAGCGAAGTGCTAGATATCAAAGTCATATCTCACACATGCAAAGCATACGCTCCAGCCCTTTAAGCCATCTTCTCAGTCATGAAAAATAGAAGAACAGTGGAGTGGCTTCCCAGAGGGAAAGGGTGCTGGGGTGGCAGAAAAAATGAGGTGAAGATATACAAACTCCCAGCTGTAAAAATAAGGCCCGGGGTCCAGAAACAGCGTTGTAGCAAGTGTCAAGCTGTCAAGTGTGAGTTCAGGAGCATGTACAGAGCACCATCTCAGCACAATGCCATTTGGGATCCCCAACACAAGGAAATGTGTAATTTCTGGCTCAGTGCAAAATGTGTGTGTGTGTGTGCGCGCGTGTGTGCGCATTACAACAAGTGCACAATACCCAGACACTGCAACAACAAAAATAGAAAAAGGGGAATGGGATAAATTATAAAATAAATCATGGAGATGTAATAATGGTGATCATAATCAGTTTGGTTGGTAACCACAGTCAATATGACCGTAGAGCAGATTGAACAGTTTAGTCGATTGGGGGCAGTGGTGCTCAAGGCTGTTCCTGGCAGTGCTCAAAGGGTCAAGCAGAGAACCTTGAGCTGCACAGGATAGACCTGCACAGACCTTCTGCATGCAAAGCATGCACTTAGCCTATTAAAGTTTCTCTCCAGTCCAAAAGCAGAAATCTTAAATGTAAACTTCATAGCTGGGTTGATCCCCAGAAGGTTGGGACACATACTTCACATACAGAAAGTCCATATTTGATCTCTGGCATAGGATGGTCCCCAAGTACCACCAAATATGACCCAAAATTTCAAGGGAAAAAATGGTTAACTAAATAGTGAGAGATGGTAACCAAGCTTATGACCAACCACGCTTATTCAAATAAAAAATGTTGTTCACAATTGTATCTCAAAAAATAATGAAAATATAACTTATCAAACAAATATAAAGACATTACTCTAACAATCTAGTTCACACACCAAAGTGATCCCAGTCTTCCTGCAGATTCTGAATCTCCAGCTGGTTCTTTCCTTCAGTAAAAATTGGTTTTGGATTCTTCTCAAAGCCACCAGACAAGATGCCACCCTGCCAGTTCCGAATATAAATTCTTCCATCAGTATCCACAATGGCTGAGGACGAGAAATCACAGGGAATAGGGAAGAGAAGAAAAACAGGGTCAGCTTTCTAAATGGACCGGAAAATACCCAAATCAAACCACACTTTAATGGCTTTAATAATGGAAAGCATCCAATTGAACACAGACATTAATCAGTTTTCAAAAAAACACCTACCCCACACTCAAATTTACAGTGGGAATTGTTTCTGAGTAAATCTAATCCCATCAGTTACTTAGAAATTTTCAACTAGTCCTCAAAATCAAACCACACAACAGCCACCATACCACATGGAACTCTGGCAAGAGGGATTTGCTAGAGCTCACTGTTAGGGAGTAAGACCTTCACAGTATTATTCAAAGCTCCCAGAGTCACTAATCAACTAAGTTTACAACTTACCTATGACACTTGTACAATGTATAGCATTCAAATAAAAAAACTCAGTGTTATGTTGCAAATAATCTCAATTTATAGACTTTTGGGGGAACTAGTAATTAACTTGCAAAGCAAACAAACAAAAAGCCCAAAAACTGGCCATCCTTTCATACAAAGCTATTAGGAAAAAGTTAGAACTGTGTGCAACTTCCTGTAACATGCTCAAGAAAAGACTCTGGCAGTCTGTCCTTAGCAGAAAGCCTTTCTTTTCAGAGGACAGAGTAGTGGCAAGGAAACAAGATTAAAAACAAAGTGCAAGTCCTCACTTGGTGTGTTGCTCTGCAGAGGGGTCTCCCAGGGGCGAGTCAGAAGGTAGAAGTGTTCGCAGGCATGTAACGGGATACTAACCGGCTCCTCGTTGGACAGACCCAGCTCGTATGCCCACTACAAATGGACAGATTTATTTGTGGGTGGGAAAAGGAACAGAAAGACAAATGAGCAACTTCAACCACTTGAAAAGCACTTAATTTCAAGTGGCTTATGTGTGCTCTTGCTACAGTGTCAAGTTTTGGGAAGCCAAGTTCAAGCCTGCTTTAATTCAATTATTTGATGTGGAGCAACACTGTACTTTTTAAACCAAAAATTCTATTGTTAGATCAAAGAGATCTACCAGCCAATAAAAGCAGATCATGGGAAACAAATGAGTCCCTTTCAACAAAGTCCCTGGCCTCACTATAAACCCAAAATACCAAATCATAAAGAAACTTAATGTGGCAAAAATATTTCTAGGTTAACTTAAGACTATGGTGGAGAGCCAAGGGACCAAAATTTGCCTTAGGAATAAAAGCAGTTTAGTGTCTGGAATGACACAAGAGAATGACACAAGAGCCTCATGCTGTATTTGCTAAGTTGCAGAATAAAATAAAACACAGAGAGAACCCAGGGCCACGAGGTGTGTCCGTGCTCAACCACCTTCTGGCCTTCCTTGACAGGACAGCACCAACTAGCATGAAGGAAAGGTCAAGGGTGCTTCTGTAAGAGAACAGGTCCAGGTGTCTGATTTGGAATACAAGAATTCTTCTTCCAGTCCAAACAAGAAAGTGTGGTCTCGGAAGTCTGTTTATTTTGTCCCAGTATTACTCATCTGTCTCAATACCCCAAAATCCTGGAGACAAAAGTTAGATAAAAGTTAGTGACCCGATATTACTACTACCTACCTGACCAGCACAATTGACAAAATATTGGCATTCAATCTGTCCTTTGTCTGTTTCCACACCAGTAACTTGACCTTTTTTGACCATTACATGAAGGACACTTGTCCGGTCATAGATCTGAACACCTGTTCCAAGGTAAAGAAATAATTGGTGAGGACCAGAGAGACAGAACAGCAATAACGGCACTTGCCTTGTACACAGATGAACCAGATTTGATTCCCAGTACCACATTACGTCTACCAAGCCCCACCAGGAGGTGATCCCTTAAAAAAGGCAGAGTCAGGAGTAAGCCCTGAGCTTATTACCCCTGCGTGTGGTCCAAATATTGGGGGTGGAGGAGTTTGTAGGGGGGGACACAACAGGTGAATCCATCGTCTGATGATCCAGAATTAAGTCATCTGCAACAGATTCTCAACTCAAAACATTAAAAAGCCCAAGTCAAGTCTGTAACTAGGAAAAAATAAAGAAACTCCTAAGAACCACACTCTGAGACTGAGTATGAGCCTTTCCCATGTACACAGAAAATGGCAAGCCAATTTGAAAAACTGCTATAGGGTCAGAGAGATAGCACAGAAGGCAAGGCACTGATTTTCCACGCAGTTGCAGAGGCACAGCCCTGGTTCAAATCCCCAGCACCAGATGTCATCTCCTGAGCTCAGAGCCAGGAACAGTCCCTGTGTACTGCTGAGAATAGCCAAAAGACAAAAATAAAACCAAACCAAATAAAAACTTAAAAAACAATTGTAGTACACAATTAATTCTAGGATTAAAAAAGGCAGAGACAGAAACACACAAACAGATGTCTTACGTTCTCATCTACCCACATTATGAATTGGTATTTCCAGGAGGTAGAATAGCCAAGACACTGATTATAGTCTCCTCTCATCCATCCCAACACAAGGCACCATCTGTGCCACTGGCTAACCTCTGAGGTGTGCTCCAACAGTGGCGCTCTCAAGTTCTTCAAGAAAAAAAATTCCCTTAAGATTGAAGTGCGGGGGCTGGAGCGACAGCACAGCAAGTAGGGCATTTGCCTTGCTCGCGGACGACCAGAGTTCGATTCCCAGCATCCCATATGGACCCCCAGGCACCGCCAGGAGTAATTCCTGAGTGCAGAGCCAGGAGTAACCCCTGTGCATCGCCGGGTGTGACCCAAAAAGCAAAAAGTAAGACTGAAGTACATTTTTCAGAACTCAAAGAAGTTCCCTGGGACTTGAATAAGAAAAAACATGACCTTGAGGAAAAAATATTTAGTAAATACTATATTAAGACAAAATGGTGTGATTGTGTTCCAAAACCGGAACAGAGTTGTCATTCCCTAGTACAGGTGAGATTCTTTCTTAGCGAACCTCTTCCTAATCCAAAAACCAACCTGCTTACCATTTTGGGAGGCAGCACTTGCCAGAGCAAGAGCCACATCAGCGGAGGATACCACTGCATCCTCGGGAACATGCATGGCCCCCACCAGGTCGTGCACATTGACGAGAGGGTGAAGTTCAGCCACTTTCTTGGGGGAGATGATCTCAGAAGAAATGCCTATAACACTGCCACAGAACACAAGGGAACAATGACATTCACTGGCCCTGTAGGAGAAGTCAGTTTGACAGTAAAGTTAGAACAAGTTTCAGTCTCATACATACTTCAGCCTTGAATTGATGCGCTTCAGGGAGATCAGTCGATCTTGAGTTTGAGCCAGAAAAATGGAACCTGTCTTTATGTAACCTGTTAGAAAAAATTCAGACTGAACTGAGACAAACGCAGAGCCACAAGCTCACTATATGGTAAGTTAGAGGACTACGATGAATCCTGGGACAGCCTGTCGTTAATATTTTTAGATAAAGAAATTAGCTTCCCTTGACCTTCTAGTGAAAAAACTTCAAGTACACCAGATACACTCCTCTGCTTTCATTTTCTAGTCAAACATTCTCAGCTCAGTGTAAGGATCAGTGTAATCCAGAGTCTGCATTCAAATTTCCTTAGCTGTCTTAATGTTACTTTTATAGCTGTTTTTGCCCTCAGCCTAGAATCCTATTCAGTTCAGGCACATCATTTAGTTTTCATGTCGCTTTAGTCTTCTCAATCTGGAGCTATTAATTTTTAATTTCTTCTCTTGACCTTGACACATTTAAGAGTACAGAACATCTCTTGTTAGATTTGTCTGACGGATCTTCATGATTCGATGTGGATTATGCATTTTTGCCACAAAGACCCCAGAAATGATGCACTTCCCTTCCATAAAGACTAAATATCCCATTCCTGGTGACATTAACTTTGGTCACATGGTTGCCAGAGAACTGTAAAGTCACTGTTTTCCCCTTTATAACTATCATCTGGTGGGAAGATTCTTTAAGAATAACTATCCTTTTCTCCACAGATCTTCACTGTTAGTAGTTAACAGCATCCACTGGTAAAAAGCTCTTTGTTAATCTTTTTTTCCCGAGAACAGAGCCAGGAGTAAACCTTGAGCATAGCCAAGTGTAGACCAAAGGCCACATATCGGCCCCCTCACACCAAATTAAATAGAACAAGGGACTATGTGTGTGTTGAGGGGAGTTAGGGGGAAGAGAGAAAGAGGAAGGGAGGGAGTGGAGAGAGAGAGAATTTGGAGGGGGGGGAGGGAGAGAATTTGGACTATCTATTCTTTCACAACAGATTGGGGAGAGTGGGGTAAAAGGGGAGTGGGGGCTCTGAGTCACAGCAGAGATGATCAAGACCTACTCCGGGCTCTGTGCCCAGGGATCAATTGTTCCTAACAGTACTCAGAAAATTTTTTTAATTTTCAGACCTCACTAAGCTGTACTGGAAATCAAGTCCAGACCTCCTATATATAAAACTGGTACCCTAGTCTTTAAACTATCTCCTGGCCCCCACTGGTGTTTTTTTGGGGGGTGGGAGGGAATCCAACCAGCAGAACTCAACAGACCACTAGTAACTGAATCAATGGATCAGGAATCAGTAGTTCCATCTCTGAACCAACAGGCAGACACTCTTCGTACTCAAACCTCGCCCAAGGTAATACCCTGACTAGTGGTAGAGCTGCGATTAAAATCAAGTATTAGGGGCTAGAGTGATAGTACAGCAGGTAGGGCATTTACCTTGCATGACCCAAGTTCAATCCCCAGCATCCCATATGTTCCCTCATGCACCGCCAGGGGTAATTCCTGAGTGCAGAGCCAGGAGTAACCCCTAAACAGTGTTGGGTGTCGCCCCAAAAAAGAAAAAAAAATCAAGCATTATCACCTGACAACTTTGAATGCTGAATAAGTGTCTGAGGAACTACTAGCTTACCTGTTTGGATTCCTGTTTCTTGCTCTAACTGGTGGTAGAGTTTGTTTGAATAGTCTGCCATCTTCTGTTCAATACTCGAGTGCCTTGCAGTGCTTAAGATGCCAGCACAGAACCTCGTAGAGCCAGCAGCCAACCTACAGTATGAAGGCAAAATGCTAGTAAGTAGACTGTTTCTATGAAAGCGACAAATCAAAGATTTCTCATCACAGCACTGTTTGTAATAACAAAAGATGGAAGAGTTACATGGCAATTTGATATCCCCGTGTTTACAGTAGGTATAATTCTATTAATAAAGCTTTTAATCTGAAGGATCCTGAAGATTATGAGATGATTTCTTTTGTGCCCTGTTTGGAAAACACAGCAGGAGCCTGATTTATCAAAAGGCCAGATGTTGCCTGCTTCCCAAAACGACTTAAGAGAAGGAAATCTCGAACTTCTGACAGGCCAGCAGCAAGAAATACCCCTTACTACTTGCAAGTGGTATCAGTGTATCACTGTCAACACTGTCATCCCCGTTGTTCATTGATTTACTCGAGCGGGCGCTGGTAACAACTCCATTCGCCCCAGCCCTGGAATTTCAGCAGCCTCTCCTTACTCGTCTTTCCCAATCCTGCCATATTGGAGGCTCTATCAGGGTCAGAGTAATGAGACCCGTTATTGTTACTATTTTTGGCATACCAAATACATCACGGGTAGCTTGCCAGGCTCTGCTGTGCAAGCGGGAAACTCTTGGTAGATTGCCAGGCTCTCCAAGAGGTGTGTGTGTGTGTGTGTGTGTGTGTGTGACTTGTTGCCTATTATCTGAACCACATCAAATATGGTGTGGTAATTATGGAAAATGGGTAGGGAGTATCTTATGATGTGTCCATGAATATGTTCACTCACATGTTCCTGAGCGTATGGAAAGCAGCCTGGAGCATAGCAGTGGTTGGGTAGTGGAGGTCGGCTGCCAGAGCTGGGTCCCATGGGGCAGGAAGGGCTCTCACCCGCCCCCCCCTCTGGAGCACCCCGAGTGAAAACAGCCTTACTACTTGCAAGTAGTAAGACATACTATTTACTATAGTCTGAGCTTTGGGATACCCCTACAAGGATTGCCTTAAGAAATTGGATGAATCCATTTAACTGATTTCAGGATTGCGACTTTAACATCTAAATAATTCAACAAGTCAATTTCTGAATTGTAAAACTTCTTGAGAATTTCGTAAGATGGTATTACAGAGGAGCAAAACTCATCCCCAACACACGTCTTTGCAAAGATTTAATTTAATTAAGAAACAGCAAAACGTAGGGGCTGGAGAGTTAGTATAGCGGGTAAGGAGCTTGCCTGGCATCTGGCATGCAGCCAACATGGGTTCAAGCTCCTGCATCCCATACGGTCGCCCGAGCCCTCCAGGAGCGATTCCTTGGTGCAAAATCAAGAGTAACCACTGAGCACTGCTGAGGGTGGCCAAAAAATAAAACAAAATAATTGCATACATTTTAGATTTGAAGAGATAGTACAGGGGGTAAGGTGCTTGCCTTGCAAAAAGTAGATCCCAGTTCAACACTGGCATCGCACACGGTCCCTCAAGCACTGCCAGTCACCACACGGATTCAGTCCCCAGCATTCTTTATCATCCTGAGCCCTACCAGGAGTGATTCCTGAGCACAGAGGAGTAAGCCCTGAGCACAACCAGATGTGCCCCTCTCCCCCTCCCAAAACAATATATGGTCACGGTCACGGTCCTCCCGTTGTTCATCGATTTGCTCGAGTGGGCCCAGTAACATTGTGAGACTTGTTACTGTGTCTGGCATATCGAATACATCACGAGGAGCCTGCCAGGCTTTGCCGTGTGGGCGAGATACTCTCAGTAGCTTGCCGGGCGCTCCGAGAGGGGCGGAGGAATTGAACTCGGGTCGGCCATGTTGGCTGCATGTAAGGCAAATACTCTACCCGCTGTGCTATTGCTCCAGCCCAAGACAATATATATATGTGTAGAAAATACACACATATTATAGGCTATCTGGAACAAGAAATAAAGAATGGGGCTGGAGAGAGAGGACAGTGGGTGGGGTACTTGCGGCCAACCCAGGTTCAATCTCCAGCATCCCATATGGGCCCCAGATATCTCCAGGAGTCATTCCTGAATGCAGAGCCAGGAGTAACCCCTGAGCATCTCCAGAGTAGATGACTCAAAAACAAAGAAACAAAAAATTAACTTTCAATGAGGGAAACATGTAGTGAGAGGTCTACAAGAATAGGAGAAAGACATTTGTTTTGTTTTCTATTTTTGTTTTCTTTTGGGGTCACACACAGAAGGACTCAGGAAACCATGAGGTGCCAAGGATTGAACCTAGAGTTACTACGTGTAAAAAATATAGTCTTGGGGCTGGAGCGATAGCACAGTGGGTAGGGCGTTTGCCTTGCAAGCGGCCAACACAGGTTCAGTTCCCGGCATCCCATATTGTGCCCTGAGCACTGCTAGGAGTAATTCCTGAGTACAGAGCCAGGAGTAACCCCTGTGCATTGCCAGATGTGACCCAAAAAGCAAATAAGGGGCTGGAGAGATAGCACAGCGGGTAGGGCATTTGCCTTGCATGCGGCCAACCCGGGTTCGATTCTCAGCATCCCATATGGTCCCCTGAGCACTGCCAAGGGTAACTCCTGAGTGCAGAGCCAGGAGTAACTCCTGTGCATCACCGGGTGTGACCCAAAAAGCAAAAAAAAAAAAAAAAAAAAAAAAAAGAAACCAAATAAACAAATAAATAAATAATATAGTCTAGCACTTTGTTCTATCTCCCCAGTCCTAGGAATCATATTTTTCACATGCACTTACATATTTTCAATTCTAAATCACAGAGACATGTTTATTCATAAGCAACTATGATGTAATTTTTCAAATGTCTGATTTGTGATAAGCAATAGAACATAAAGTCTAAGCCCCCCAAAAAAAGACATAGGGGAAAAATGGAAAAAAAAATTCAAAGTACGGACTTTAGTGAACAACATCAATATAGGTTCTATAGTTGAAATAGTAACAATAACATAAGATACCAACTATATGTGAAACAGATCTGAGGTATATGGGAACTGCTACCTACACAGTTTCCTTTTTTTTTTTCCCATCATACCCAGAGATGCACAGAGGTTACTCCTGGCTCTGCACTCAGGAATTACTCCTGGCACTGCTCGGGGGACCATAAGGGATCCTGGGACTCGAACCCCGGGTCAGCCGCATGCAAGGCAAATGCCCTACCCGCTGTGCTATCGCTCCGCCCCAAGCTACAAAGTTTTTCTGTAAATCTAAAACTGTTTCACCTGGGCTCAGAGAGGAAGCTCTGGAATTGTAGATATTTTTTGTGTTGTGTGACTACAACAAAAGAGCAGTGGGTTCAGAGAGAGAATATAGCAGGTAGGGCACTTTGCCAACCTGAGCACCAACTGAGTAAGCTACACCACTGGGTGTAGCTCAAAAGACAAATAAATTAGCAAGATGATCAGATGTATAATACATCCTTTTAGGGCAGTGAGAAAGTTCAAATATCTGGGCACATGCAAAGCATTCTTCGCATGTGGAAGGCCCAAGTTCCATTTCCTGGTTCTCTGAGCAAGCACCACCAAAAGCAATCCCCAAGCACTGCCACAGGTGGCTCAAATTTAAAAAATAAAATATATCTTTTTTTTTAATAAAATATATCTTTGTAGATACTTGCTTTGATGAAATCTGCCCCACTCAAGAAAACAAAAAACACAGTATAAGGCATCACAAAATGAAGCACAGGTTTCTTCCTTCTATGATTCTTCTCGTGCTACTTAGCAACACTTAAATTACTATTCACAGTACAGTATTATCAAGAGAAAATGACGGAATCCCACACAGCTAATGAAGAAGAGCTCCAAGTCCTGTCCAGTGGGCTCCTTACCTGCCCTGCTCCAAAAGGACAATATCCTTCCACCCCATCTTGGAGAGGTGATAGGCCACAGATGTGCCCATAATTCCACCGCCACATATGACCACCTGTGCCTGGGCAGGTAGGGCTACAGAATGTGCCTCAGCAGCTGTTGAACTGCTTCTTGATGAGGACCATTTCCACCATCCTCTGCTGGCTCTCTGTCTTCGGCCAACGGATAGCAACCAGTAAAACATCACGTCTGCCAGCAACTAGAAGATCCTTCACATTCAACCTAAACAAGAAAAAACCAAACTTCATTCTTTTGTACTCAGTGCCCTCCCGTTGATCATCGATTTGCTCGAGCGGGCCCAGTAACGTCTCCATTGGAGACTTTGTTGTTACTGTGTCTGGCATATCGAATACTCTCGGTAACTTGCCAGGCTCTCCGAGAGGGGCGGAGGAATTGAACTCGGGTCGGCCATGTTGGCCACTTGTAAGGCGAACGCCCTACCGCTGTGCTATCACTCCAGACCATAGAACTAATTAGAAAAGGATGCAGCAATGAACAATAATCATTCTTTCAGCAAAATACTAGAGATCTACTGAGTTCCACATGCATTTTATAGATAGAGCAGAGAACAGTAATGAGTAGGTCCCTGATTTTACACATTTGAGATGGGGGAATGGGAGCAAGGCAGCTAGTGCACAAAATGAGTAAATAAAGCCAATACTGTAGAATAACTAAGGGGACATTTAAAATAATGACCATGATGACCAGCAGGACAGGGATGTCATCTGAATTACAGAGCACATTCCTTACATGGAAGAGGCCCTGGATTTAAGCCTCAGCACCACATGTACGCTTTCCTTCCAAACCCCACTCCCACCCCACCCCCAGTACCTCCAGGAATAGCTCTCACCCTCACAACTAACAACATAAATAAAATGATAGGATTTTCAGGAAAGGTAGTTTCAAGAGACTTAACAGATGAGAAGGAAACCGTGAGTCCAGACAGGGGCTGGAGCATGAAACGGTAGAGCACTTGACTTGGATGAAGCCAACCTGGTTTCCACCCCCAGCATCCCATATGGTTCCCTGTCCACCATCAAGAATAATTCCTGAGTGCAGAGCTAGAAGTAACGCCTGAGCATTGCCAGGTGTGAACCAAAAACAAAACAAAGCAAAAAACAAGGAAAGAAAGGAGTCCGAGAACACGACCCTTGCCTTCCGTGCAGCAGACTTAGTTTCATCCAGGGAACCATATATGATTTTCCAAGCTTCACCAGAAGATAGAAGCCCTGAGCACCGATGGGTATCGCCAAAAATAGAAACCAACTAATTGCAAATGAAAATACTAATGCAGGGGAATTTTAAGACATCTGATAAGCTGAGAATGGGTTGTAGAATGAGGAGGAGAGCCAAGATAAGTGAGAAACAGGAAAGTACTACAGTAGTTTAAGAAGTTTATTTTGGTCGCTTGGACAAGTAGAGTGAGTGGAGTTAAAGAATAATTTTGAAAACAGAACTGACAGACCTTACTTGCCAAGAAACTGGAAATGGGAAAAGGGGGTCTGGGAGTGTTACTCAGTAGAACAGATCCTGGGTACCAATCCCAGACACCAAATAAAAAATGAAAAAGAGGGGGTCAGGGCACGAGTACAGCAGGTAGCACATTTTCCTGCCATGGGGCCAACCCGGGTTCAATCCCTGGCATCCTATATGGTCCCCTCAGCCCACCAGGAGTGATCCCTGGTTGCAGAGCCCTGAGCACCACTGGGTGTGGCCCCAAAACTAAAAAATAACAATTTTACAAAATGAAATGGGGAAAAAGAGGGATAATGTATAAGTTACTATTAAGCATGTTACCACAAAACTATAGTGTAAAGGTTTAGGAATACAGAAGCAGAGAGGGAAGAGTAAACAGGAGGGAAACAGTGAGGGTGGGCAGACAGAAAGAGCAGAGGAGGGAGAGAGGGGGAGAGAGAGAGAGAGAGAGAGAGAGAGAGAGAGAGAGAGAGAGGGTAAGGGTGAGTGGGGAGTGTGTGTACCCAATCAAATGTTCCACTCAAGTATTAAGTGAGATACCAAGCAGGCCTCCACATGAAATAGCAAACAGTAGCTGTATATATAAGCATGCAACTTGGAGGAAATTTAGGGGAGTCATTAGTATACATAAAATACTTAAAGTCCAACCAAAGAATTCTGATTTTTTTTACATTATTTACAGACCAGTAAAAGAGTTAAGAGTTCAGGTTGAATGCTGTGCAGAAAATCCAGACAAAGAAAACTAATAAATGAGTTGTGGATCCCTGAGACACTCGTGGAGGAAAAAAAAAAAGAGAGAGGGCCAGTCTGAAATGTTATTCATGAAACCCTTTGATTGCCAGTTTTTTTGTTTTTGTTTTCCTCTTATACCTCAGTGACTGCACACTTTACCAGGTTTTTTGGGATGTGGGGGTGCTCCCAAACAGTGCTGAGGGGTCCAGGGTCAATCCTAGCAACACATGGCCAACTCAGCTAGCAGTTCAGTGACAGGGCCAGAGGACGTGGTGCAGCTTGAGTCCCTCCAGAGCCACATCCTGTGACTCTCAGGAACTCCAGCGCTATACCAGGGATGCTTGTGAGGCCACGTGGGTGCCAGAGGTTGACTCCAGCCAAATACATGCTAGGCATGTGCCCTAACCCTTGTACATCTCACTTGCTCTCTGCCAGACTTTTTAATTATTTATTTTTTTAGCCACACACAGCAGTACTCAGGGGTTCTGGTTCTGCACTCAGGAATAACTCTTGGTAGCTCTAGTGGGACCACACAGGATGCCTCAAACTGAACCTCAGTTGGCCACATCATGCAAGGCAAATGCCCTACCCCTGCTGTACTATCACTCTAAGCCCTCTGCAAAACTTTTTTTTTCTTTTTTGGGTACTCCTGGCTCTGCACTCAGGAATTACCCCTGGCAGTGCTCAGGGGACCATATCGGATGCATGCAAGGAAAATGCCCTATCGCTGTACTATTACTCCAGCCCCATTCTGCAAAACTTTTTAAGCAAAAATTTCATATTTTAATAAAATTCTTTTTTGGGGGGGAGACTGTACACCTTGCAGTGATCAGGGGTTACGCCTGGCTCTGTAACCAGGAAACACTCATAGCATGCTCAGGGGACTACATGGAATGCTGGGGATCGCACCAGGTTGGCTGAGTGCAAGGTAAGTGCCCCACCAGCCGTACTACGGCTCCAGTCCCTAAATAAAATTTCTTGACCTAATCTTAACACATTTAAATATATGACTTTTTTCACATAAGAGCAAATAAAATACAGGAGACACTGCTTCTACTTTGTTCTTCATTTTTCCCTAATCTTACTTTTTCCTAAATGAAAGGTATCAGGCTTTTGCTCCACTATGCCATGCCCTCTCCTAAAGAATGCTAATGCTGCTAATTCCCAAGGGCACTCTGGGCACCAGTCACTTGACCTCCCAGCAGCTGTTAATACTAACACTGATCACTGGATCCTCCCAGAAGCTGTTAATACTAACACTGATCACTGGATTGGCAGTACAAAAAAAAACAAAAACAAAACAACCACCTATAGTGTATGAGATCTATAGCAGGTAAGACACTTGCCTTGCATGCAGACACAGGAATCATCCCTGAATAGTGATCCCTGAGTAAAGCCAGGTCTGTGTTCCAAAAACCAAACCGAAAAAGGGGGGGGGGGGGGGGGGATAGTACAGCCGGGAGGCATTTGCCTTGCACGCAGCCAGTCTAGGTCCAATCCAGGTTGGAAACCCAGAAGTCTCCCAAGCTCACCAGGAGTGTAGAGTCAGGAGTAATCCCTGAGCACTGCTGGTGTTGCCCAAAACCAAAAATTAACCAAACAAACCAGAAAAATAGGTCACTGCATTTGGATTTCCATAACTACCTGAGCATATCCCAAAGGTAATTACAAAATCCGTTCCACTTCCCGGAATCCCCAGAAACACCCATGTACCAGAATCCTGGGTATTATCCTGCATTCTACTTTCTTCTCTCACTGTTCTTTCCAATCTCGGTGCCTGACAAATCTACACTCTCCATTTTTCTTAGGCGGATGAACCATCCTCTGGAATCTCCAAACCTGAACAGACGTAGGCATTTCTCGGGTTACTCCCACAGCGCTCCCTGACGGTCTCTCGTCTGCACCCCATTCTCTCCAAACCCCAATCTACACACACACACACACACACACACACACACACACACACACATCTCCCACTACGAAATTTCATTGGACAACCCCGATTCGAAAATGAATTCCAAGTTCATGCCCACTTCAATCAGCTTAATCAACGGCTGAATAAATAGAACTACTCTTACATTAAAAATAATAATAATAATAATTCCAAAGCCGGAAGGACAACACAGCGGGAAGGCCGTGTGCCTGACAGGCGGGGTTCACTCCCCGACATCCCGAATCACCCACAGCACCGCCAGGAGTGCAGAGCCCCGAGATGCCCCCTGAGCATCGCCAGCGGGGACCCAAAACAAAAAATAACAATTAAATTCGAACACGGTGACTGTGGAAGAATCTCTGCTAAAACCACGGCCGCGCGGCCCCGACGAGCCCCCGCTGCCGCCCCCTCAGGAAGCCGCGCGGGTTCCAACCAGGCACGGGGGTCAGGCGCGATCCAGGAAGCGCGGCGAGTTCCCCGCCCGCGTCTCCAACGCCTAGAACATTCCAGGCTCCGGCGCAGGGTCATCGCGCCCGCCCCGAGGGGCGCCTCCCCGCTGCCGACCGCGGCCCTCCCCGCGAGGGAAGATGCGGCGAGTCCCGGGCCGAGCCGCGCGAGGTCACCCGGCCGCGGGCGCCCCCTCACGCTGCTGAGCGCCGGGACGCGCCGGGACGCGCCGGCCCGAGGCGACGGCGCCGCCGGGGAGCAGCCGCGCGCGGGAGCGAGCGCCCAGCGGGCCGGGCCGGGCCGGGCCGGACGTCAGGCCCCGCCGCGGGCTCTTACCTCACGGGCCCCCGGGGCTCCGCGCTCAGCGACCCCGCGCCGCGGCAGGCCGGCAACCGCAGCAGTTGAGGGGGGTGTCCCGGGGCGCCGGAAGGGGGGCCGGGGCCGGGAGGGGCGGGGCGGAGGGAGCGCCGAGTTCCGGGGAAGCGGCCGGCCGCGACCTTCCGCGCTTTACGGTCCCCCGCAAGGGGACGGCGGCGGGTCGTCGTCAGCGCGCGTGCGCGGAGTGACGTCACCCTGAGGGCCCGCCCCTGGCACGTGGGGCTTGTTTGGGTCTCGCGAGGCTCCGCCCCCGGGCCGCGCTCGTGGGTGCCGGGTGAGCGGGCTTGCTGGGCTGGGCTAGCGAAACGGATTTAGGGGGTGGAGCCCAGACCCAGCTGGTCATGGTCCCCACAAGTCCTGCCGGGAAATCGAAGATGAATAACTGGACAAGCAGTGCCTCTCTCCCCCCCGAAGCTCGTTGCCACATCTGGACCCAAGAGGTTTCACACTCCAAAACTACTGTCCCAAGGAGCGGGAGCACACCGAGGCTGCAGGGCAGAAAGTTCTATCATACTTTCGTTTTGTTTTGTTTTGGAGCCACCCTCCAAAGGGTGTTCTGGGCTTACTGCCTGGCTCTGCAGCATTCAGGAATAGCCCCTGGTGGGCTCAGGGGACCATATGGGTTGCCGGGGATCGAACTTGGGTCGGCCTCGTGCAAGGCAATCACCCTATCCTCTACTACTTCCCGGCCCCGTTTGTCAGTTGTATCTTAATCAAGCTGAGAGTATTGTTCCTTTTGTCTACAGATATTCATATCTCATTGGTTGTTCAGGTTGTTTCCGGCTTTTGGCAATGATGGATGATGGATTCTGATGATTTGTGTACAAGCATTTGTGTGTATGTGTGTGTGTGTGTGTGTGTGTGTGGTGTGCTTTTCTTGCTCAGAAAACTACAAATGAAAAGTATTTGTTTTATATTAAGCATATCACTTAGGGTGGGTGTTGGGCCACACCCCAAACTGCTCAAGGCCTCCTCATCAGCTGGGTGCTGGGGTACTGACGGTCAAATCTGGGGTTCTGGTATACAAAACGTACACACTAGCCCTTTGACTATGTCTCTGGTTCGTTATATATTTAACTTTCTGTTTTAGTTTGGGGGGTACATGTGGTGCTGGAGGGCTGTTCCTGGCTCTATTTGGGGAGGGGGAGATCTTGCATTGCTAGAATTCAAATGTGAAGCTGTCATTGATCCCTTTAGTCCCTGTATTTAGCTTTCAAAGTAACTGCCAAATTCCTAGGAACTTTCATAATTCCCCCTTTGTTTTGGCTTTTTGGGGTGCCAGGTCTAGCTGTGCTCCAGGTTTACTCCTGTCTCTGCACTCAGGAATCACTCCTGGTGGTGCATAGGACACTGTATGTAATGCTGAGGATAGAATCAGAATCAGCCATGTGCAAGACAAGTGCCTTAACCCTTATACTATTTATCTAGCCCCGTTAATCTATTTTTCAATTGGTTGTTTTCTCCTCATGATTTAGTTGTAAAAATCTTTTGAAAGTTGCAAATAAAGCCTTTACCAGACCGATGAATTTTAAATATTGTCTATGTGTGACTTGTCTTTTAGTCATATTGATGTTGGTTTTTTTTGTTTGTTTTTTGGGGTTTTTTTTTTTTTTTTGCTTTTTGGGTCACACCCAGCAATGCACAGGAGTTATTCCTGGCTCTGCACTCAGGAATTACCCCTGGTGGTGCTCAGGGGACCATATGGGATGCTGGGAATCGAACCCAGGTTGGCCGCGTGCAAGGCAAACACCCTACCCTCTGTGCTATTGCTCCAGCCCTCGTATTGATGTTTTTTGAAAGTCAAAAAAGTTAAAGTTTTCCATTTTATAAATTGTGCTTTTGGGGGATGGGTAGCTTGGGGGTTGTTCCTTTTTAGTCCTAAGGGTCACTACTGGGGATGCTCAGGAAACTATGCAGAACTGGCGATTAAACCCAGAGTTCCACATGCCAAGCATGTGCTTCAGTCTATTGGGTTCTCTGACCCTGAATCATGCTTGTGAAGCTCTACCTAAAAGGGGTTTGGTTTGGTTTTGCTTGGACCACACCTGGTTGTGTTCAGGGCTTATTCCTCGCTCTATGCTCAGAGATCATTCCTAAAAGGCTCAGGGGAACCATATGGGTGCTAGGGATTGAACCCAGGTCAGCTGAATGTAAGGCAAATGCCCTACCTGCTGTACTAGCCCCTCTGTCTAATTAGTCTAGGGTTTTCTCAGGGGAGGGGAGCACTCCTGTTGGGGCCTAATGACTACTCTAGAGGTTCTGGGGGACACCTGGATGCCAGGGATTGAGACTAGGGAATTCCACATGTAAAGATGATCTCCAGCCCTCTGAGCAACCTTCCCAGCCTTGCCAGTAGCAACCTGAATGGTATATCACGCCACGCCATCACTGTAATTTCTCACAACCCTTATATGCCTTTTTCTTTAATCAGTCTACCTGGTGTCTGTTTGTTGTTAATTTTTTTATGTAGGAGTACTGCTATTTATTCAGCCACTGATTAGCTGATTGAATTGTGCATGAACTCCATCTTACTTTTTTTCATTTTTTTATAATTTTATTTATTGAATCACCATGAGAGCAGTTACAAAGCTTTTGGGTCTAAGTCTCGGTCACACAATGAAACACCCGTACCTTCACCAGTGCCCATTCTCCACCACCAAAAACCCCATCCCACACCCTCCCCCTACCTGTGGGGCAGATGATTTCCACATTACTCTCTACTTTGATCACATTCAATATTGACACCTGACACTAGACCCACCATTGTTATTTGAGATTTTACCCCAACACTCAAATCTGCTGAAAAGGCAACAGTAGACAATTTGTGTTCTATTGCTGGTTATGAATAACATATGATGTCGCTTGGCTGCAGTAGGGTCATGTGATTTTTGAAATTCCGAAATTTTAACACTTAAATCTGGAGGGATTTCTGCCAAAAGCCACTGGGTTTCGAGATTTGCTCCTGAGTTGTTGTTAGTTTTTTAATTTTGTCTTTCAAATTGCTAGAGAAAAATACGGCTGTGTAATGAATGTCACTCAACTGAGAACAGTCTCCAAACCCAACCAGCCCTTGCCACCAACAAACGATCTTTTGTGGGTTCCTGGTCTAGTCCCTCATTGTGGCAGCTCTTTCATACCTTCACTGCTCTCCATCTCAACTATCCAAACCTGCTTTACCTAGGACGCTGTGGCCAGGGGTGGAAATGACCCTCCAAGAATCCCTGCTAGAACTGAAACCCTCATATCTGCTCTGTTTCATCCACTCACCATCTTCTCTGATGCTTCCTGGCACCAGACCCACTCTGGCCCCCTCTTGTAGGGAGCCTGTTCCCAAAATACAGTTTCCTCCTGCTCATCCCCAGTGTTATCTGGGATAATTAACCATACCCATCATCAAAGCCCAGGAACAGGAATTGGGGCATTTCTCTGGAGTAGAGTGATAAAAATTGAGCTCTGGAGGGATAGTAAGGTGCTAGCCTTGCACATGGCCAGTCGGGGTTTGATCCCCAGCACCATATAGTCCCCCAAGCACCACCAGGAGTGATTCCTAAGTGCAGAGCCAGGAGTTACCCCTGAGTATTGCTGGGTGTGCCCCCACTCTAAAAAAAAGGAAAGAAACTAGTTCAAAGGGGCACACTGGGAAGGACCCTCTGGGCTATGAGGACAGAAACCGGAGTAGCTGTGACCCCAGCCGCTCTCAGGGCAGCTTCAGGCAGAGCCCAGCTTTGTGAATTTTTTTGTTGGTTAGATTTGTCTGAAGGGCACAAAGCTGGGGTTCTCTCCCTGTTGTGTCTGGAGGAACCATGTGGTGCTGGGGATGCCATACGCAGACTCGGAGCTCCAGGTGCCCCCGTGCCCTATATGACAAAGCCTGAGCTAACTTCTTTGAGCTAACTGCCCCACTGGGAGCCCAGCTTCTTGCCTCCAAAGCAGTCACCAGCCTTACTATCACACTCAGTGCAGCTGCAATTCAACAAACATGCTCTCTCATGGAAAAAGGGGACGGTGGGGAAATGGCTAAGGTCCAGCTGGGATGACTTTGAACTTGTCCATCATCTACATGAGGGAGAAGAAACTCCTCCGGCCCTGGGCAGGGGGTGGGAGGGAGGGGAGACATGCTGGTCAGTTTAGTTTTGGTGTTCCATCCATGGTTTCCTGGAAATCCAAGCCCACTCATTGCTCAGGGGCAGGGGGAGAGGGAGGGGTTACCCCAGCTGCAGGCGGAGGAAACAGTTGACTTGTCAGGCTGTCCTGGGGGGGGACATGTGGGACCATGGGGCTGTGCTGGGCTCCTTCCCACTCCTCCTCCTGCTGAGCGCAGCCCCCAGCAGGCCCCAACTCAGCCAGGCTGCCATGTGTTCCGGCTTTACCTGAGCATCACTGGCAGGTACATAGGTAAAGGCACAGTGCCCAAACAACTGTCCTAAGGCACCTCTTTTCTTTCCCAGTGGGCTCACCACTCCAGTGCCCCTCGCATGCCTAGCACTGCGCTGGCAGGCAGTTATCACCCTTGCCCATGTTGAATTTGGGGCTGGGGACTGGGAGCTGCACCCCCAGAGGATGAAACCTGAGGTCCTCTGGTCTGCGGGTCACAGAGTCGAGGGCCCGGCCGTCTTTCCCGACCTGGAGGTGGGATCGCAGCGCCAGTGGGTTCCCAGGACACGGTCCCAGCGGGGGCACAGTCATGGGTCACTAATCCACAGCCCTGGAATGTCTGTGGGCCAATCAGTGGGGTCTCTGCAGGCTCCCCGAGGCTTCTAATAATCCTGCAATGATTAGCAGAGGCCACGGGGTCATTGCACACTGCATCAGTGGGCGGGCGGGCCAGGCTGCAGGCCAGAGGGAGACGGAGCCCCGGGCCTGTCTCTTTCCTGCCAGCTTCGACCGGAGGCTCTTTGGACACACCTAGGACTCTCCAGTCCAGCCTGACACCACTGAGCGGGGAGACAGCCTCAGGAGAGTCTGGGAGGGGGCTGGGCAACTGCACAGCCAAGCCGGGCATCACCCCATGCACCCAATGGGCATGCAGTGGCTGGAGCCCTCCATGGGGCTGGAGAGCCGCCTGCCCAGCCTCCTACTGGCACTCCTGGTGCTGCTGGGCATTGCCTGGGCAGAGCTACAGCAGCCTCAGGGGCAGGAGGAACCACCCACAGTACCTGGAGGTAAGGAGATCCCTGTGCAAGGAGCATGGCTCTGCTGGGGACCCTCAGGGGTTCTCGGAAGCCCTTTTGGAGGGATTTAGTCACTCTCGGAGCTGGAGAGATCCAGCGGACAGGTAAGGCCCCGTCCTGCATGCGGCTAACCAACCCGGTCTCCATCCCAGCTCTCGAAGCCCTGCCAGGAGCCCATGACACTGCCAGTTGGGATCCCAAACCCCAAGCAAAATTAAAGAGGGATCCGCAGGACCATAGTGACAGTACTGTGCTACATATAGACAGTAGGAATTTGCACGCAGCCGACACAGGTTCAATCCCCAGCATCTCATATGGTCCCCCGAGCACTGCCAAGAGTTATTCCTGAGTGCAGTGGCAGGTGTGACCCAGAAAGAAAAAAAAAAGGGAGATACTCAAAAGACTGGCTGGTGGGGGAGAAGACTGGAGAGGAGTGGGCCCAGCAGGGTCAGGGACAGAAAGAATGAGCCACATCCCAGGACTGCTGTGAGCAAGGCCGGGCCCCACCTGCTCTCAGCCAAGTGCTCCTCACAGCCCTGCTTCTTCAGCCCCTCTTTTTTCTGGGGGAGGCTCTCCTCTTGCTGGGGTGAGGGTCCAATCCTGACCGTGTTCCCGTCCCAGCCCTGAGCAGGAAGGAGAGTTTCCTGCTTCTCACCCTGCACAACCGTCTACGCAGTCACGTGCAGCCCCCTGCAGCCAACATGCGGAGAATGGTGAGTCCCACCCTCATCCCCTCGGTACCACTTCGTCCCATCTTCGCCCCTCCCTCGCCTCCCCCGCCTCCTCCTATCCTCTCCCCTCCCTCACCCCCTCACCCTTCCTCTGGGATCCCCGTGTCACTTGGCGGCCTCTGGCCTCCCCTCCTGAGCCCTGTTACCCCGGAGACCAGAAGACACTCAGTCACAGAGGACGCTGCCTCCAGGAGAAGGGTCTTCACAAAGGGGTCCCGGCTGGACCCAGGCCAGGACGGGGGACCCCAGGACTGTATGGGGAGGAGCTTGTGTATGAACAGAAACCGCATCCATCCTGGGTTTGTCAGCAGGACCAGGAGGCCCCTCGCCAGTTCCCCCCTTGCTGGGGACCGGGGCGGGGCTGGGTGCTGCCCCCACAGTGTGGGAAGCAATGACGGGCAGGGAGGAGGGGTGTGGGGTTCCCATGGCTGCCTCCCATGACGAGGTCACCTTGGGGCACTTTGCAACCAGTTTCCCACAAGCTGAAGCGGCTCAGAGTCAGGCTTCTGCCCTCCCGCCCCCTCGCCTATTCTACCTTGGGCTGTGGTGTTCCTGCCCCCCACCCCCACCCCAGCACTTCCTGAGTGCAGTTTCCCAGTGTCCGGGAAAGCTGCATTTCAGGAAGGCACAGTGCTGCCCAGCCTGCCTACTCAGCCTGGTGACCATGGATTCCGTCCTGTCCCGTATCCCTGTTGGTGTCCCCACACATGCCCGGGGCTGGCTGGGGGAGGGAAGATGGCACCTTCCTGGCAACCTCACGTACACAAGCTCATGGGTTTCAGAAGCCACAAGAAATGACCACCTTGTTGCACGGGCTGGCTGTCGTCCCTCAGGGGTCCCTGCCCTCATGAGGAGAGGCAGGAACTGGACTGATGGATGCTCTCAGTCCTGGTGCGCCAGGTTTGGGGCCAGACGTCCCAATGCTCTCTCCATCACTCCTCGGAGCCCTTGTAGCTCCAGTCTGGCCTTTCCCGACTCCAGGAAGCAGCAGAAAGCAGCTCATCAGGCAGTCAGCCGGGGCCAGCAGAACTCCTGACCTTGGCTCTGTCCCCGCGGTGGTGTGCAGGGCTGCAGGGCAGCGGGAGACTGGGCACCTGGGCCCCGGCGAACGTCAGTCTGTGCTTTCCTAGGACTGGAGCGAGAGCCTGGCCCAGTGGGCTCAGACCAGGGCAGCCCTGTGCGGTGCTGCAGCCCCGAGCCCAGCATCCGTTCCCGGGGTCGCCCTGCACGTGGGCTGGAATGTGCAGCGCCTGCCACTGGGCTCCACGACCTTCCCTCATGTGCTGGGGCTGTGGTTCGCAGAGGGGCAGCACTACAGCTTTGCGGAGGCCACGTGTGCCCACAATACCACGTGCACCCACTATACACAGGTGAGGCTCTGCAGGTCCCATGCCACTGGGATCAGTCTGAAAGAGCAATAGCCGCTCCCCAAAGTAGAGGTTACTTTTCCTCTGTTTGGTTTCCTGTTGCTTTTGCCAGTTTTAAATATTCAATCCAGTTGATCCCCGAACTTCAGGGATTTCAAATTCATGGGGGCCCACCTAATGCAGATTTTCCTCTAAATAGGATGCAAACGTATGGTCCCACGACCAACGCTGGGCAGGGCCACAAACAGCTTTCTCATCCCTACAAGCAGGGGTTGGCTGCTTGGGGGCCATGAGCAGTGATGCATGCCCAGGCTCAGAGCTATCAAGTCCTAGTTTATGGGGATCCGAAGTTACACTCATGGCACCAGAGCGATAATACAGCAGGGAGGACACTTACCTCACATGCAGCTGATCTAGGTTTAATCCATGGCACCATGTATGGTCCCATGGTCACTGCCAAGAGTGGTCCCTGAGCCTTGCCGGATGTGGCCCCCAAACAACCACCATCAAAAAAGATGGTTATGCTCTTAATTTTTTGGGGGGGAGGTCATACCTGGCAATGCACAGGGGTTACTGCTGGCTCTGCACTCAGGAATTACTCCTGGTGGTGCCCAAGGGACCATATGGGATGCTGGGAATCGAACCCGGGTCGGCGCATGCAAAGCAAACACCCTACCCACTGAACTATCACTCCAGCCCCTATGCTCTTTGTTTGGTTTTTGGTTTGGGGCCACATCTACAATGCTCAGGGGCTATTCCTAGTTTGGTGCTTGGGAACTGTGTGGCAGGATTGAGCTCAGGGCTCCCGCATGGAGGGCTGCCCTCCGGCCTGTGGTGCCACCCCCCACACACACACACACTGCAGAGTTAGCTTCCTGAGCCCCTCTGTTCGCTCAAGGACCAACAGCAGCTGAACACAGGCCCAGTAATGGCGGCCACTGTGCTACTACCTAGATTCAGAAATCAGAACTACCTGTGTGTCTAGTGTTTTTCTGGTGGGCTCAGGAATAAGACCTCACACATCTAGGATATGTCCTAAACTTCAGCTACAATTGTTAGCAATACTCGTTTTCTGTTTCTGTTACCAACTAAAGCCCTGTCCTCCACCCCACCCAGAGAAAACCTTTCCGGCGTTCAGCTTGGGTACTCATCTGGGATACCCTCTCTTCTCTCTCTGCCCACGCCCTCCTGGGTATTTCTTGATTCCGTCCTTCTCCTCGCCCTGCAACCCAGAGGTCACTGCAGACACTGTCGGCCTGGTTTGAGGCTAAGGTTGTGTCTCCTCCTTCTGAGACAAGCCCCAGCTGTGCTACTGACCCACGGCTGGGGCATGCTGTGTGCGTGCATGCGTGTGTGCGTTTGTGTGTGTATGTGTGTGTATGTGTATGTGTGTGTGTGTGTGAGCATATGATGAATGTCTGCGCCACTGTTTCCTACAGCTCGTGTGGGCCACCTCAAGCCAGCTGGGCTGTGCGCGACACCCCTGCTCCGGCACCCAGGCCCACATGGAAGCTTTTGTCTGCGCTTATGCTCCCGGGTAAGCCCCATGTTGGGGGCACTGCCTTGCTCTAGGTGGATGAAGTAGCAACAGGTGGAAGGGTGGGGATGGGTCGGGGGGATGTCGGAGATTCCCACCCCAAAGGCCTCTGCTCCTTGGCCTCACTCATGGTGGGACGGGGAAGAAAGGAGAAGGGGGAAGCTGCTGAAGGGAGCAACACCCAAGACTGACTGTACAGAAAGTGGCTTCTCAGTGCCACTTCCTGGAAGCCCTCCACGCTTTCAGGGCATATTCCCCATATTCGTTTGGAGGTGATCTCTTCTTACCTAGGAAATCTCCCTGGCTCACCCAACTCCCTGGGTGGGCCAGAAGGAGTGAGAAGGGGCCAGTGGGGTCTCATCCCCAGGCCAGGATTAACTAGCTGTCTACTGCTTGCTCTCACAGAGGAAACTGGGAGGTGAACGGGAGGCCGGTCGCCCCCTATAAGAAAGGTGCCTGGTGCTCGCTCTGCACAGCCAGTGTCTCAGGATGCTTCAAGGCCTGGGACCACACAGGGGGACTCTGTGGTGAGTGCCCACTGCCTGCCTGTCTCCCAGCGCCCTGGACCTCAGGCCCTGGAGACACCTCTCTCAGACTCCCTTCTCGTTTGAACAGAGGTCCCCAGGAATCCGTGTCGCATGCACTGTCGGAATCATGGTCGTCTCAACATCAGTTCCTGCCGCTGCCACTGCCCCCCTGGCTACACGGGCAGATACTGTCAAGGTGGGCACATGTGGACTCTAGCACCCCATTCCCGGGGCCTCTGGACCCAGTGCACAGGCAGGCAGCCCCCCAGGGATTTGGAGCTGGGGGCCCCAAACAGATACTAACGTGATGTTTAAGAGCATTTGAGGGGCTTTCTAGGGAGACATGGTTGGCAACGGGGTGCCCCTGTGCCCTGACAGAACTGCACAGGCAGCAAGACATTCAGCAAGTGTGCCCGGAGCACGGCTATGCCAGGCCCCCTCTGTGCAGTGGGGGGGGGGGGGGGGGCGGGGAGGGTTCCAGTGTCACTCCCTGGGCTCTGGGAAAAAGACAGGAGAGACTTCTTCTCCCATCCCCCCTGCTGCCAGCTCTTTCATCGTGAGCAGGTCACCCCCAAACCCTACTCCCTTCTCTCTTACAATGGAGATCAAAGCGAATGCACCAACAGTGAACGTGGGTGAGGTTGCTTACTCTGATGAGTTCCACCCCTGAGAGGGGGTGACCGTGAGGTTGGCCAGGCCTGTATACCCATGACATATGAGGGCCTGGGTGGGAGCTGAGTGCTGCCCCCTATAGTCTCAGCAATGCAGTGCAGTGCCCCCTACGCTTCCAGCAATGGGCGGTTGCTCAGGGCTGCCCCCTGCAGTCCCATTCGTGCAGTGCAGCGGCAGCCACTAACCCTCTCCTGCAGTGCGGTGCAGCGTGTCCTGTGTGCATGGCCGGTTGAAGGAAGAGGAGTGCTCCTGCGTCTGTGACATCGGCTTCGGCGGGGCCCAGTGTGCCAGTGAGTCCTGTTCCTAATAAGACCCCCAACCTGCCAGACCCCGTCAGGCCTCCTCAGCGGGGTGCTAGATCCTGCTCCCCGGGAGCCCAAGTGGGTATCTGTCCCCAGCTCCAGGTCCAAACCCCACCATGTTGACACACGTTCAGGGCACACCACTGGCCCACCCCACGGGCTGGGCAGGGCGGGTCACGCCTGGGGCTTCCATGCAGACTCAGGCTTCCCTCTCTCCAGCCAAGGTGCAGTTTCCCTTCCACACCTGTGACCTGAGGATCGACCGAGACTGCTTCGTGGTGTCCTCAGAGGCCGACACCTATTATGGGGCCAAGGTGAAATGCCAGGTGACCACGGGCTGCGCCTTCCTAGGGCCCTTCCCCAGGGCCCAAGCAGAGTCTCAGTGGAGAGATCCAGAGAAGTTTCCTTCAACCCCTTGGCTTTTGTTTATTGGGGGCCCCACCCAGCAGTACTCAGGACTTATTCCTGGTTCCACACTCAGGGATCACTCCTGGTGAGGTTCAGGGAGACCACGTGTGGTGCCAGGGATCAAACTAGGGTCAGTCACAAGCAAAGCAAATGCCTTACCTCTGGACTCTCTCTCCAGCCCCAAGATTTTTTTTTAAATTTTTATCAGTGAAACACCATGAGGTACAGTTGTAGACTTACAAATTTTTGTGCTTGGGCTTCAGTTATACAATGATCGAGTGCCCATCCCTCCACCAGTGCCCATTTTCCACCACCACGGATCCCAGTAGCCCTCCCACACCCCATCTCCCCATCCCACCCTGCCTGTGTGGCAGAGCATTCCCTTTTGTTCTCTCTCTCCTTTTGGGTGCTGTGGTTTGCAAAAGAGGCATTGAGAGACAATCATGTTCTGTCTATAGTCTGCTTTCAGCATGCATCTCCCATCCTAGGAGGATCCTCCCAACACCCTTTATTTGGTGCTCCCTTCTCTATCTGAGCTGCCTTTTCCCCTAGCATGTGTGGCTGGCCTCCAAGCCATGGAGCAAAACTCCTGGTACTAATCTCGGCCACTCTTGGGTGTTAGTCTCCTATTTTGTTACTTTATGTTACCCAGATGAATGCAATCTTTCTATGTCTGTCCCTCTCTTTCTGACTCATTTCCATTAGCATGATGCTTTCCATGTAGTGCCACTTGCATGTAAATTTCATGACTTCATCTTTTCTAACAGCTACATAGTACTCCATTGTGTAGATGTACCAAAGTTTCTTTAACCAGTCATCTGTTCTCGGGCACTCAGTTTTTTTTTCCAGATTCTGGCTATTGTAAACAGTGCTGCAATGAACAAACAAGTGCAGATGTCACTTCGACTATACCTTTTTGCCTCTCTGGGATATATTCCCAGGAGTGGAATTGCTGGGTCAAATGGGAGCTCAATTTCTAATTTTGAGAATCGTCCATACTGTTTTCCGAAGGTCCAGCCCCAAGATTTTTAAAGAGAACCGAAAATTCAGACTTTTGGTGGCATTTCTGTATTCATTTGCACTGATGCCCAATTTAGTATGTCTTTGAGACTTGGTGCAGGTAGTTAAATCCTTCCAAGGGTCCATCTGGGTCCCATGCACAGGGAAGAGAAACTGGAATACCCCGAGTTCAAAAGTAGGAGGTGAAAGGGGCAGTCTGCCCTGCAAAGCCACAGCCCGGGTCACAGCACGTGGCGGGATGGACCAGAAGGGCTGGCTGGACTGGCCCTGGGGCCTGGCCAGGTGACGCCGAGTGGGGGTTCCAGGGAAGAGGAGGGGTGCTAGCCCAGATTGAGAGCCAGAAAGTACAGGACATCCTCGCCTTCTACCTGGGCCGTCTGGAGACCACCAACGAGGTCACCCATGGCGACGTGGAGACCAGGAACTTCTGGATCGGTGAGGGCCTGGTGGGGGGTGGGGGCTGTAGGAGTGAGGTCTGGGAACAGAAGGGGACAGAGGTCAGGCAGGGCCTCTTTTCCTGGGAGAAGGCTGCAGGAAGGAACCTCACAGCAGGGCGGGCCATGTTGGGGCAGGACAGACAGTCCTGGGGGCCCAGCTTGGAACGTGGCAGGGAGTAAGGTCAATCTCGCTGCCGGGGCCAGGGCTCACCTACAAGGCCGCCAAGGATGCCTTCCGATGGGGTACTGGGGAGCGCCAGTCCTTCTCCAGTTTTGCCTTTGGACAGCCTGACAACCAGGGGTGAGTCTGGGGACCCCTCTTCCCTGAACCTTCTTGCTGAATGTTGTTTTTTTTTCTGGCATGCCCAGCAGTGCTCAGGGCTTGCTCCTGGCGGGGCAACTCATGGTCACTCCTGGAGGGGTTCATGGAGCCATGTGGGGTGCGAGGGATGAAACCCAGGATGGCTGCAGGTGTGGCAAGCGCTGTCCCTGCTGTCCTATCCCCTTTCCCCTCTCTGAGCCTTCTGATGATCCTGAAGATGCGCAAAACCCCCCAACTGACTGCCTGGCCCAACCTTCTGAGGGTCTGGGCTTCTCAGGGGCCCAATCAGATGTGGGCACGTCAGTGTGACCCTGGGGCACACCCTCAACCCATCCCACCCTTCACACTTCCTCCCACTGAAACTCCCACCTTTATAAACACCTGGGTTGTGCCCTGCCTGCACCCAGTCACACACACACACACACACACACACACACACACACACACACGCAAAAGCTAGTTATGCTAGGTCTTTGACTACATGACACAGCTCAGGCTTCAAAGCCTAAGGTCTGGACATGGGAGGCAGCCGGGCCACAGATAGCTCTCCAGTCCTTTTCCACCTGACCTCTCAGCACACAGCACCCAGCAGGTGCAGGTAGCTGTCCTGCTCAGCAGCCTGGGAAATTACACACACACACACACACACACACACACACACACACACACACACAGAGCAGCCTGGGAAATTACACACATACACACACACAGAGCAGCCTGGGAAATTACACACACACACACACACACACACACACACACACACACACACACAGAGCAACCAGGAAAATTACACACACACACCTGCTGAACTGTTCAGAAAGAACAGAGCAAGATTGGAATGGAGTTCGGGGGTGGGTCTACCCCCACCCCATGGGATGGATGCAGGCCAGGGGAGGATATCAGCCTTTGCCACTCCCCTAAGTTCATCCTTCCATCCCAAGCCCCCCACTCTCTGCCGGCAGGTTTGGCAACTGTGTGGAGCTGCAAGCCTCGTCCGCCTTCGACTGGAATGACCAACGCTGCAGAACCCGGAACCGTTACATCTGCCAGTTCAGTGAGTGCCCGCGGTGCCCGCCTCTTCTCTCCGCCCTCCCCCCCTCCCCAGACTCCCCGCTGCCACTGCAGGCAGCTCTGTGGATCAGGTCACTGCCCGGGCCACTGAGAGGGTCCTGCCAGGGACCTTGCCATCACATAGCAGGTCCCCTCTGAGGTACCACAGGGCTCTAGAATGAGAAGCTTCTCCAACAACCCGTTTGCCTGTGGGATCCCAGTGGAAGAAGCTGCAGGCAAAGAGCCCACCTCCAGCAGCTGCTTCTAGAAGGTTCTGGAGAGTCACATGTGCTTCTGGACACAGGCAGAGTCACCATCAGGACTGCCCAGGCAGCCACTGAGCCTCGCTCCCCTCTGCTTCCTTTCAGCTGAGGCTCACATTTCCCGGTGGGACCCAGGGCCGTGAGGCTGGCCAGGCCTCACCCCGCCAGTGCCAGTGCTCAGGGATACCTTCCTGTCCGCATGTCTGCAGGAGGGTCCTGCAGGGCCATGAGACAACATCTACAAGGGCTCCAACTGTGCAGGAAGAGGGGTGGGAGATAGTGGGGTGAGCGGGGCGCCTGGTGCCAGGGAAGGGCCTGGGGGCCCTTCAACCTGCTTTAGCTCAGATGGGCTCAATTTGGCACTCACCTCTTTCCCGTGGGCTAATCCCCTAGTCAAATGGAGGTTCCTTGCAGCCCAGGATGCATTCCCCCAAGAGAATAAACTCAGTGGACTCAGATTTTAAATGTGTGTGCGTGTGTGTGCAGGTGTGCGGTGGCAGGGGTCAGACGCGGGGCCCTGTATCCCCATGTTCCCAGCCATGAGAGTGCCCATTTGAAAGGGAAGTCAGATGACTCAGAAAGAGAGCAGAGTGCATGACAAGGCGTGGCTGTTGACTACATGACACAGCTCTGGGGAGCAGGGGGACAGAGGGGAGAGACAGAGACAGAGAGAGACAGAGATCATCTCCCCTGGTGGAATGCTTTCACACTTGCCAGGCTGGTGTTGGGACCAAGATCTGCAAGGGGGTCAGAGAGACAGTACAGCAAGTAAGGCACTTGCCCAGCGAGCCGGAGTCCAAAATCAGACCCCTGAACTGGAGATCAGGCTCTGCCCTTTAATGGGACGTGAGACAAGTGACTTCAGACCTAGGGGACCCCTTCCCAGGCTGCCTGGACCTAGCCTGGTTGTTGCCCTCAAAGCCCCACATCCTGGGAAAGCCCCCAACCCCTCAGTCACAAGAAATGGAAACTAGGTCACCCAAAAACATTTCCTCTGTAAGTGAGGATACTAGATTGTGATTATGGGGTCGGAGAGACAGCACTGCGGGAAGGGGATTCACTTTGCACTCTGCCAACTGGGGCTAGATCCCAGCACCTTATGTGGTCCCCAGGCATGATCCCTGAGTAAAGCTGGTCATGCCCCCCCCCCCCAATAATAATAGTAAATGAGAAAATGTACTACGGTGCCTTGAACAGAGTTTGGTGGGAGCGAACACTGAGCTAGCTCTCTGTCTTGCTTTGTATTTGTTTTTTCTTTAACAACATTATTCTATCTATACCCCATTTGTTTTATTTTGGTTGAGGGCCCATGCCCAGCAGTGCTCAGGGACTACTTCTTAGTGTTTAGGGTCACTCCTGGCAGTGCTGGGAATCAAATCCTAAGCTTCCTGCATGCAAAGCATGTATTTCGCCCACTGAACCATTATTTCTCTAGCCCAAACCCTCATTTGTTAACATAAAAGTTCTCAGGAGCAGGATGATGGTTTAAAGCACCTAACCTCCAGCACCTGGGTCTCCCAAGCCCTGCAGGACCCCCCAAATGAAACAAAGCCCACGTCCAAGGCCCTGAATTCAATCTCCAATACAGCATGATCTCTGAACACTGCCAGGAATGGCCCTGGTGGCCCCTAAAAATGGCCGGGTATGACCTGGATGGATTCTGAGCACCCCAAGTATGATCAACCTTTGCCCTGCTGCCTGGTGAATAAAGGGACAACTCACATAAAAAAATTTTTTTTGATTCACACATTTTGTTTTGTTTTGGGGCCATGGCTGATAGTACTCAGGGATTCCTCCTGACTCTATGCCCAGGGATCATTCCTGGTGGTGCTGGGGCCCATATGGGGTACACGAGATGGAACCCAGGTCAGCCATGTGCAAGGCTAAGTGCTAGACTATTGCTCTGGCCCAACTCACACCATTTTGTTTGGTGGCTCCTTCACTGAATAAGGCTAGGAAGCTCGCAGATAAGTGCTCAGGGGCCACTTCTGGAAGTGCTCAGGAGACAATGTGGTGCCAGGAATGGAATCTGGGCGTCCTACATGCAAGGCACATGCTGCAGGACATTGAACTGTCTCCCGGGGTCAAGACTCACAGTTACTGACTGCCTGGCCAGAGACTCAGAGCAGAGATTTGGTAGGAAAAGGAGTGTGCCTTGGGCCCCAGTGAGAGGGTGGGCCTGAGCTGAGAGCCCAGACTTCCACTCTCCTGCAGTTCCAGCCAATGCAGACACAGCCAGCCCAGGGCCAGCTCAGGAGACAGACACAGACTGGCAGCAGGAGCGCCCAGGAGAGTGACCCCAGACCTGGGTCGGTGTTTCCACAGCAGACAAGCCTCACAGGCTGACTGGTTCCTGCCTGTTGCAGGTAGCAAACACCCAGGCCGGGAGAGGGTGAGAGTGCTGCGGACTGGTTTGGGGAGCAACTGGGAATGAGCAAGGGCCAAGATCCTCAGAGGACAGAGAGAGGGGGACTAGTACTTTTTTTTTTTTATTAGTGAAACACCATGAGGTAGCTGTAGACTTACAATTTTTGTGCTTGGGTTTCAATTATACAATGATCAAATGCCCATCCCTCCACCAGTGCCCATTTTCCACCACCACGGGTCTCAGTATCCCTCCCACCCCCCCATCCAGTGAGAGGATCCAGGAAGGACAAACCATGCAGCACGGGGGGCCCCTCCCCCCCCCCCCACATCCCTCAGCACCCAGACCTGGCCAGGGAACCGCAGCCAGAAGCAGGCTCACCGCCTGCTCTGCCCTGGGCTCCCCGGGACTGATGAGTAACCCTCTCCCAGCCCCTAGCTGAGCCCCCCACCGACCCAGGGGGCACAGTATCCCCGTGCACAGGGGGCACAGCTCGGCCGGGTGCACGCGCTCCGGCCTCTCTCCCGGGCGTTTTCACGAGCGCCTGAACCCCTGCAGGAAGGAGCCCCGGGCACGGCGGCGCGAGCAGCCTCTCCCTGTCGCAGCTCCCTGGACTCCTGACTCACCTCCGGGCCAGTGTGCGGACACCCCCGCGGTGGGCAGAGCCCGGGCAGCAGAAACGGCGCATGCGCCCTGAAGCCCAAACGCCCCGCCACGCGCCGCACCTCCAGGGCGCAGGCCCCAGCCGTGAACTAAGCGGGTGGCGAGAGCCTGGTTTTGTTTCGCACATCTGTCTCTGATCACTCTCGTGTGGTTTAAGAAAAAAAAGAAAAAAAAAAAAAGGCTAAAATCTTGAGTCATGCATTGGCCGGGAATCGAACCCGGGCCTCCCGCGTGGCAGGCGAGAATTCTACCACTGAACCACCAATGCCGCGACGAAGTAGGGTGTGTTTTTGCGGCTCAGGTGGTCCACGGCCGGTCTCCGCGGCAGTGCAAGCCGAAAGCGGACACCAGGGGGTCCCAGGCAGCCCGGGAGGGCCCGGCGGAGCAAGAATTCCCCGGCCTGGGGTTCCCGCTCCCGCGCCCCCAGGACCCGCCTCCCACCCCCGGATCTGCGCCCTGTGGGTCCCGGGCCGCCCTCCCCGGCCACTCCCTGGGGTGATGGGAGATCTCCCCGACAGAGCTCGGACCCCGCGGGAGGGAAGGACCCCCGAGCCCCCGCTCTTTTCCGCCCAGGGACCCGCCGAGGCGCGCGCTTTTCTCAGCTGGAGCCGTGACTGCGGGCTTTGCCGGCTCACCCTACCCGCCGAGCCCCGGGCTGGGGGCCTGAGCGGCGGCTGCGGCCCCCCACATAGCCCGTCCTGCCCCGGAGGGACCTGCTGCCCGTCTGGGTCGTCCCCGCCCGCCCGTCCTGTCCCTGGAATACGGTGGCAGGAGACATGCCTGAGCAGAGGCGGTGAGAGCCGGGGCCAGTCTCTCTCCCCGGGTTCGGTTCCGGGTCCAAGTGAAGGGAGTTTGGCCTTTACCCCCGCCCGCCCTTTGGCCCTACATCCTGCCGACACCCACACACCCCTTAAAGGCTTTGGCGTCCCCAGGTAGCTTTGGCAACAGACTTAACTTTCTCTTTCATTCTTTGCTGGGGAAGCCTAGAGGATTGTCCCCGGCCTTCCCAAATGAAGGGAAGACACCCCCCTCCGCCCCACCCCCACTCATCAGCTTTGCCCTGTAAAGATCCTTAGTGTTCCTGTGGATTGGAGGCTCAGAGCAGCTTTGATCCCCACAAAGCCTCTGTATGACACAGCAGGAGCATGACCCTCTCCTTGCTGTTCCTGAGCCCACAGCCAGCTGGTGGAAACCCAGTGCTATGCCCTATCCCCTCCCTCGTGGGGCAGTTGAGCTGAAACCAGGCACACTGCTGGCTGTACTCTGGCGCACCAGCACCAGCAGAAGTCGGGGAGTCCAGGCCAGGCTCCTCCCAGCTCCCTGGCTCCTGCCTCAAGCTTTCCCAGGGCCTCCCTCTCCCCATCCTTCCCCACCCAACATACACACCCCTGCTGTTCCTGGGGCTTGGGGATCCTGGTGGCTTTGAGGTCGTTAGTATTGACCCTCTGTCACTGGCCGGTGACTCCCCTGAACAGCGGTGAACAGGAGCCCTGGGATTGAGGGTTCCGGAGGTGAGAGGCCGGTACAGAGGTGGCAGTGTGTGGCTGGGGTGCCTCGGCACCTCCATCCTCTCCCCGTGTTTGAGGGGAAGTTACAACTTCCACCATAGAGCTCAGATGTCCAGGTGGGCTCAGTTAAATGAGTTCTGACTGCCCAGGAGGGACAGTTTACTTGTTTTGCAGGGTCTTACACATGTGGGCGTGCTGCCCAAGCCACCCCAGCGGTCCATGAAGGTAGGTTTGAAGCATCGCCGAGGAATTATCACGGACCTCTGGAGCACACCTAGCAAGCTCACTGCAGCTCAGACAGCTGCCCTTTGCCGCCCTTTGGCTGTCTGAGGAGCTCCCCTGGGAAGCTGTGGCTCCTGACCTGGGCAGGAGACAGGACTAAATGGTTGAAACTTCTCTGCAGCCACACCCTCTCCCCGGGGTCATGCTGTCAGGGGCTGCTGGGGAGTCCCTTTGTCCACCTATCTGGTTGTTCCCAGCACAGCTACTGGGCTCCAGAAGGCCCAAGTCACACCAGCCCCAGGAGGACTATTCTTTGACCTGATTCCTGCTCCCGCTTTAGAATTTTAAGAAAAACACACAAAATGGGAGGTGGGGGTTGAGACCTGCTATTTCCTGCCGGTGGAGCTGCACACGTGGCCTTCCTGGCCTGCCCACTGGCCCCTTTGCTCACCATGTAGGGGGCCATATGCAGGATCTGAACCCGGGTTGTGCCCCAAACCACGTGAGAGGCAAGTGCCTTAACCTTCGTACTGTCTGTGGCCCATTGGTGGTTCTGTCTCCAAAGCACTGTTCGAGAGGGCAAGTGAGGCAGACTCCTCCAAACCACCTCTCTTTGGTGGCAAAAGCCTCAGAGGTCATCAGAGGAGTTGGCAAATGCCTGATACCAGTTCAGCATCCTCAGGTAGTAGCGACGCCTCTTACAAGGGGCAGCTGGGCAGGTCCTGTGCGGGACAGCCCAGTCTAACTGCCAAATACCACCTCAAGCCCCGCCAGTCCAATTTTCTCTTGCAGGTGGTACACAGAACTGTTTCTACAGTCCCAGTGAGCTGTGAAGTCTTTGACCCATTCCCCCAAATCCCCCTTTTCTTGTTCCTGACTCCCCACTACTCTACCCTTCTGGATGGGGATACCGCAGCCAGAGCTAAACTGGTTGAGCACCTGCTTTGCATGCAGGAGACCGGGAATCCACCTCTGGCACCAATGTTCAAAGTCTTATTAAATACCACCAGTGCTTGTGGTCTCTAAAATAAATAAAAAGCAGGGGTAAGGAGGATCCTTGTAGACCTTGTTTGCATCTTGTCTGCTGCTTGTGTACTTCATACCTAGTTCTGGGCACAAATGTATTGCTAGGAAGGGAAAAATAGAATGTTTCTTTCCCCTACACCCTCTGGTCCTCGGGGCCCAGGGACAACCCTTCCTAGCCACACACACCAAGCCCACCCACCCCTTGCTGTGGGGACCAGGAATTTCACCTCTAGGGGCCTCTGGTCAGACCATCTCCGCCCAACAAGTGTCAAGGCTGTTTCTGCTTCCCAGTCTCAAGTTCTTCCAGCAGTGTACCTGTCAATCCACCCCGCCCAGCCAGAACATGGGCTCAGGGTAATGAAGCCAGTCTGCACCCCTATTTTCACCCCTATTCTAGCAGCAGAGGAGGCCCCGGCTGTGCTGCTCTGAACACGGTGGAGGAAGGGTAGGACCCCGCTTCCCCCAGAAACAAACCCTTTCCCGCTGCTCAAGTCGGAGCTGTCATCCTGCCCCAACACTCAATCAGGGGGCTGGGGGTGCCCGCGTGCTCCAGGGGTCACACCCCTCCCTGTGCTGCTGCAGTGGCCCTCTGAGGACAAATTCCCCTGGGCACGCTTCTCTCCATTAACCATAGCCAGCCCTTCACACCTGGGTTCGGAAACACACTGCCCTGCTAGGCAGGGGCCTGTTCCCTGAAATCCTGTACCAAGAAACACCAAAAGGACTTTTTACGTTTGTTTTTTTTTTTAAAAGAGTTTTGTTTTCAGTTCAGAAACCAACGAGAAGGCACAGGCCCCCTGGTCCTTCTTCCTTCGGCCCAAAGCAGTTTCGCGACAGCCGGGCTCAGTCTGGGCTGCGGGACAGGGTGCAGTTCCTCGGGGTGCTGTGCTCCAGGCCAGTTCATCCGCAGCCCCTCCCCCCGCGACCCGGGCGGCATTCGCTGGTTTCTCCAAGGTTACCAAAGGATCCTGATGGAACAGTTTCGGCGCGACCAACCCAGTGGCTCGTCCAGCGCCACGGCGGCGCGCGGCGACGGGAACCGATCCTCTCTCCGGGGTGCAGCGTGGCGGGCGGCGGGTCCTCAGGGCGGCGCGGCGGCGCCCCTCCGGCGGGCGGCGCGCACCAGGCACTGCTGCAGCACGGGGTAGAGGCGCTGGCAGCCCTCGAGGCCCAGGCGCACGGCCTCGGCCCAGCTCTCGGTCGGGCCGCCCTCCCCGCTGCCCAGCAGGCCGGCCACCTGGTTGAGCACCGGCATGAGCGCCACGGTGAGGCTGGCGGCGGCGCACTCCTCCTCGAGCCGCGTGGGGTCCAGCAGCCAGGCGGCCGCGGGGTCGGCGGCGCGGCTCAGGCCGCAGCCCACCACCAGGTCGTACATCTCGATGCCCGCGTCGGCCAGGGCGAGCGCGGCGGCCGTGAGCGCGGCGGCCAGCGCCGAGCCGCCGTCCTCGAGCAGCAGCGCCGACACCTCGAGCTGCGCGCGCGGGTAGCGGCCCAGGCGCACGGCCGGCTCCAGCGCCTCCTGCAGCGCCAGCGCCAGCTCGCGCTCCTCCCCGCCGCCCTGCGGGGCGCGGCGCCGGCGGCCGGCGAACGGCGCGCGGCGGAAGTCGCAGAGCAGGCGGCCGCGCAGCGCGGCGGGGGCCTCGCCGCCCGCGCCCGCCGGGCCGCCGCCGCGCTCGCCGCCCTCGGCCTGGCGCGGGCCCGACACGGCGCACAGCACCTTGGTGCCTCCCGCCTCCAGGTAGGCCGAGCCTTTGGCCTGGCTCAGCAGCCCCGCGCGCGCGTACACGGGCCGCAGCCGCGTCGGGTCGCGCGGCGCGGGCGCCTCGGCCTCCTCCTCGGCGGCGTACAGCTGCGGCGGCTGCGACTCCTCGGGCCCGCGGATGCGGCGGTGGTCCCCAGGCATGGCGGCCCCGGCGTGCGTGCCGCTTCCGCCCGGCCGCCGGCCCGGCTCGCCCGCGCTTCCGCCCGGTTCACGCCGCGCGTGCGCGTGCGGGGACTGTCGGGAAGCGGCTCGCGGCGCGCCCCGCCCCCTGCGCCGGGGGGCGGGGCGGGGGTTGAGGCGGGGGCTCCGGGTTCCGGGCACGGCCGGAAGCCTCCTGGGGCCAGGGCTTAAGTCCTTCACTTGGAAACACTGAATTAGTTAAAATTTGCTTACGGGGTTTGTAACCGGCCATCCCCAGGGCTTCGCTCCTGGCACTGCCTTCAAGGATCACCCCCGGCCGTGCTCCACCTGCGATGCTGGGGAAACCGTATGCGGTTGCTGGGGATTGAGCGGGGTGTAACGCGTGCAAGGAAAAGCCCTTGATCCCCTTACTCTCTCTCCGATCCCGAAACTTGCACTTTTGGTGTGACTATTTTATCCGTGTTTCTCACTGCCCTCGCCCAAGAGGGGCAAACCTTTCATCTGGTTCATTCCGGTGACCTCAGTGCCCAGAGTGGCATAAATAAATGAATGAATGAATGAATGAACCACCTATCCCTCACACTGGGCTGTGACGTTCAGTGGCATCAGTGCATGAATAAATAGCTCTCCCCAACACTGGACGGTGAACTTTGTTTCCCTGGCACATATCTTGAAGCCTGGCCCTCTGCCTGCTCTGAGCTGAACAACCCTGCAACCGGGAGCAGCCTGCCATACTCAGACGTGAAATGCGGCAGCAGCAGCAGTCAAGGGTACCTTCAACCTCCCTGCGGTCCGTTCCCGACTTCAGCTGTCTTCACATGTGGGTACAAAGTGGGTGAGACAGTCAGGGCAGGAGAGGGCTCCATGTTCACTGTCCTCCGGATCAGGGAAGGAAAAACGATGGGATGGCCAGTGGAGGCTTCCAAGGCACTGCCTGACCCCAACATCAGAAGGGCCAGAGGAATGGAGGAATGGAGGCCTAAGCACTAGTGGGGTTCTCTTGCGGGGGGGGGGGGGGGGGGGGGAGGGCCCTCCCTCATAGTATTTAGAAATTGCTGGGAGTATCTTTAATAGAATGATTAAGGCCTTCCCTCTCTCACTCCACCTCCAGTTACCTTGCTTGAGTCAATCCCAGGGGCCACCCCCACGTACAGGGTTTTGGAGCAGGACGGAGGACTTCTTACAAACAGAAGCCAGTGCGGGCCACAGCCTTTGTTCTGCCCACAACCAGGGACCCAGGGGCAACGGCCCAAGGTTTGAGATCACACGACATCATCAAGTATTGCACATGGTCCTTTAATTCTCTGCAGCACAGGTGGCTCCTGTCTACAGCCCAGAGCCTCCGTCCTGCAGAGTTCATAGGTAGACATGAGTGCGAGGATGATAAATAGCAACCCTGGGAAAGTGGTTCTAGACGGGCGGTGCCAATGTGGACGGCGCAGGGCAGAAATGTAATGTGGGCACCGGCCGGCTCCCAGGTGAGCTCCAGTTACTGCTGGGTTAGGCAGGCAGGTGAGAGAGTTTAAACGTCCCGAGATTCAAGTGTCCTTGTGGCTGGGACGGTCCACCTGGGCGAGGGCCGCACTGCCCCATGGGAGCTGGGCCTCCCCTCAGTTCTTGACATCTCCCAAGCGGAGCTGGGCGAAGGAAGTGGCCAGCTGCAGTGCCTCCTGCAGGCAGCCCACGTTCTTGCCTGTGGCTTGCGCGGACACATCTTTGCCACCCCCTTTGCCATCCATCAGGCCGGACACCTGCTGGACCCACTCGCTGGCTTTCAGGCCCCGATTGGCTGCGTTCTGGAAGAGAAAAGTGGAGAGCGGGAGTCAAGAAAGATGGGCTGGAGAAAGCAGAGCCCCGGGGGATGCGGCTAGATGCTGACTAAGGGCCCCTGGGGGTCTCGCCAGACAGCTCGGAGATCCACACTCCCGTAGGAAAAGCCCCCCGCGGGCACACGCAGCACAGAGCTCTGACCTGGGGGACTTGACACAAGCACGTGATTTTGCCGGCCTCGTTGTCCACCGTGAAGAGCATGGCAGATGTCTGAGGGGAATGCGTCTTGAAGAGCTTCAATGCTTCATTCAGGGCCTGTGGGGAGAAGCTGGGATCAGGCCAGGCGGCGGTTCTCAGAGCAGCCCCCAGCCTTAGAGCAGGGGCAGTCCGAGGAGCTTGACGGCGACAGCCTCGGGAAGGGACGCTCAGTGCCAGGCAGGGGGTCCTCAGGCAGCCAGAGCTGAAGGGAGCCCAGGGTGGGAGGCAGCAGACAACAGGCCCGGCGTGCCCGGCATGCGTGGGAGGGAGCCCCAGCCCTGAGTTGCCTTGGCCGAAGCGCCGCTCTCCATCTCCAGGATGACGAGGGGCTGGTTGGGGTTGCTGTCGATGAGCTGCTTCGTCTTCTCCAACACCTGAAGGGAGGGAGTCCCCCAGAAAGGAGTCAGGGCTAGGCCCAGCCGCTGCCCAGACTACAGCCTGCATGCCCCTGGGGGCAGAGCGTCAGGCGCCCCTGCAGCCCGGGCCAGGACTCACTCGTTTCTGGACGTCGGCTTTGCTGGCACGGTCCAGGTCATCCATGACTTTCTTCAGGGATTTGAGATGCTCCCGGAATTCATCCTTCTGCCACTGGGGGATCACCGCGGTGGCCAGGGCCTAGAACCAGAACCGGAAGGCCATTTGGGTCGGACACGGGAGCAAGAGCACAAGGGTCCAGCCCATCTCACCCCTCTGGCTTCAAACACCCGAGTCCTGCCCGACTAATGCCTCAAAGGAAGTAAACAAAACAGGACCCACGGGTCTCGACTGGTCACCTTCTAGAAGGGCCAGGAAAGAGAAACCTGGACCCCAGCTGGCAGTGTGCCCACCTGTTCTGGGCATGCAGGAAGCCCCCAGAGCCAGGGTGAGGAGAGAGGGGGTGGGCAGTAGAGGGTCCCTACCTCACCAAGGTCTGCGATCTCCTTCTGCACGTCCTTATTCGGTGCAGTCTGGGCCTTGACTTTGGCCTCCATGTCCGAGAGGGAATTCTTCAGGCTCTCTGCTTTCCGCAAGGCCTGGAAGGGAACGGTCAGGGACAGATCTGGGTCAGGTCATCCTGTCTGTAATCAGGGGCGGGCACAGGTGGCAGGCTGTGGGCCCGCACACATGCCTGCCTCAACAGCGGCGGTTTCCTGTGCTCCAGAGGAGCACTGCCTCACGGGCCTTACTGGCCAGCAGAAAGGCTGAACCACACAGGGTCAGGGGCTGCCCAAGAACTCAAGGCACAGCCCTTATTACCCAGAAATGGTCACCTGCAGGTTTCCACAGACATCGGCCACAAGTGACAGGCCCCACCACCCAAAGCAACAGTCCTCAGACTCCAGAGGCACCTCCCCCCAACCCCCCAGGAGACATGGGCCAGGGCTGAGGGTGCTGGTGCCACGGCAGCAATGATGCACCCAGAGGCGGGTGGGTGGCCATTCCCTTGCACCGAGAGCAGAACTCCACAGGCTTCTCCAGAGGAAACAGAGCAGGAGACGGCAGCAGGAGCCGGGATATCCCCCAGGGCAGCGCTGCCTAGACTGTCATCCCGGGTCCCACGTCTGCTCACCTTCTGGGCTTCCGCACCCGTGACGCCCACAATCCGCCGGATGCCCTTGGCAATAGCTTCTTCATTCACGATCACAAAAGCGCCCGCGTGGCTCGAATTCTGCAGGTGCCTGGTGGCAGGACACAGAGTTGGGGGTGACGAGGAAGCCGAGCCAGGTGCCCTGGTCCTCACCACTGCCTGGGAGCCCTGTGAGATTAGTCCCTCCCAGGAGGCTCCCTTGAGGAGTCAGTGGATGAAGGCCCCACCCCACACCGAGCCACTCACGTTCCTCCACAGAACTCCACGGAAGTGAGGGAGCCAGCAGGACCCGAGGGGTCATCCAACAGCTTGGACACCGGGACCCCAATGGAGACGACACGCACGGGGTCAGGATAGGTCTCGTCAAACACAGCCCGCAGGCCCTGGATGGCTTTCGCTGCTGCTAGGGGACAATCCTGGGTGTAGACTGGCTGCAAAAGCGGGCAGAGAGAACAAGCTGGGCACATTCTCTGGGGCAGCGGGCAGCGGCCACTCTGGGTTTCTAAGCCCACCTCCACCCAATCAATAGCCAGAGCCACCCAAAGCCAGACCAGGGAATCACAAGAACTTTCAAGTATCGTGTCAAAAGGTACATGGACTGTGTATCAGGATTTCTGTCTGCCCGTGGACTCACCAACCTCCTCCCCGCCCCTCACACATACACACAAACTCCTTCACCAGCCTCCATTACTGCCCCCTACTGGGCAGATCTGAGAAGCACTGCCTGAAGGAAATCTGCCCGCCAAGTAGGGACTGGTCCCTGGGCTGGTGCAGAAGCTCCTGGGTACCAGGTGATGGTGCAGAAGGCAGGAGGCTCCAGGGCCCGGGACCCAACCCACCTTGGCTGCTTCAATCATCCCGTTAGCAATCTCCTCGGCCTTCTTGATCTGTTCGGTAGACATGGCCCCCTTGGCTGTGAAGTCGAACCGCAGGCGGTCGGGCGCGACCAGGGAGCCTCTCTGGTCGGCCTCCCCCAGCACAGAGCGCAGCGCGAAGTTGAGGATGTGGGTGGCCGTGTGGTTGCTCATGACGGGTCTGCGGCGGGGCTGTGGGGCAGGTGGAGGAGCTGGTGGAGAGGCCGGCCAGCAACTGCGCTGACCCCCTCCTGGCCTCACCTTCTCCCCTGAGCTAGTTCCCCACTCACGACACTGAAAATGTCTCCGCTTTAGGGCAGTGCAGAAGCAATACCCGCACACATCAGATCTAGGTCTCCTCCAGAGTGAGCCGGATGTGACATCACAGCCCTGTATTGATGGGGGCGCCCCCAAGGCGTCCCCTTCAGCCCCCTGATCACAGAGACACCAGAATGCACCCCGGCAAGTGTTTCCAGCATATCGGTTTGTCTTCTTACCTCCCACCTCATGCAGTACTCAGCTGAGGCCACATGCTAGTGACACTTCCTAACTGCGATAACTTGGCCCAGCCAGAAGCTAATGTAGGTGTCCGAATGATTTCAGTTTATGCTGAGTTACTATGCTGTTCAATAGGCCAGGTGTATTAAGTGTGTACACCCCTTTTCAAACTTTCTATTCCTCCCCCTTAAATGCATCATTTGGGGAGTGGGACCACATCCAAGCCTGGCTTTGTGCCAGGGGCTACTCCCACTGATGCTCCCAGGGAACAAGACAGCAATGCCAAGGACGGATCCAAGGTGACTACATCCAGACCGTGACCCCATCAGGCCCACGGAAGGTTCCAGCATTCAAGAGTCTGGGCCCCATCTGGCCCACTGAAGGTTCCTGAATTCAGACCCTGGGCTCCAGCCCCTTAAAAACTAGCTCTCCGGGGTACTCAATCATTGTATAACCAAAACCCAAGCACAAAAATTTGTAAGTCTACAATTGTACCTCATGGTGTTTCACTAATAAAATTTTTTTTTTTTTTTGCTTTTTGGGTCACACCCAGCAATGCTCAGGGGTCACTCCTGGCTCTGCACTCAGGAATTACTCCTGGCGGTGCTTGGGGGACCATATGGGATGCCGGGGATCGAACCCAGGTCGGTCGCGTTCAAGGCAAACGCCCTCCCCGCTGTGCTATCGCTCCGGTCCCTTCACTAATAAAAATTTTAAAAAACAAAACAAAACAAAAAACACTAGCTCTCTGGCCTCATAAATGCATTTTCAACTTAAAATGTGTATTTCCTAGGTTTTCCTGGGGTGGGGGAAACCTCTGAAGTGATATGCAGGAGACCTCGGGGCCCTCCGAGCTTCTCAGCCCACCAGATCTGTGGTCCAATGAGAGGGTCCGAGGAGGTGATGCTCCCCGGGCTATTGCCAGGGATAACCCAGGCCACCCAATGCCGTTCGGGGTTTCCAAGACCATGCCTGGAAAGGCTGAGCGGATCAAACTAGCATCAGTTACAGCAAGGCGTGTGCCTTAAACCTGGGTTCCTCTCTCTGGCCCCTACAATAAAAATCTGCAACTGACAATGGGCATAGCCCCATCACAAATCTGCACTAGAAATTTTAGTTGGACACATGTTGCCCAGAAGAAAGGTAACATTTCTCAGATGCTAAGTTGCTGGGGCATCCCCAGCTAGGTCTGGAGGTGGAACTCAGCCAAGGACTAAGTTCTGGTCAATGATTGGTCTGTGGGGCCAGAGAGTACAGCACTTGCCTTGTATATGGCTGATCCAGGTTTGATCTGTGGCACCCAATATGGTCCCCTGAGCCCCACCGGGAGTGACCCCTGAGTGCAGAGCCAGGAGGAAGCTCTGAGCACAGGTGGGCATAGCTACACTTTTATAGTCAGGCAGTGCCCTGACATACAGCCCTGTAAGAGGGTGCAGCATGCCACCCCCATCAGAGTGCCAGCATGCTGCCTCCATTGTCTCTTGGTCCCCGCTCACCCCATCCATGCAGAACTCGGGCAATAACTGACCAGCCCCTGTGCAGCAGAGTGACGCAGCTCACCTCATCGATGAACAGCCGGACGCGGTCCCCCACCTGCAGGCTGCCGTAGATGGTCCCCACGTGCAGCACGTACCCGCCTCGCACCTGTGTGTTCTTCACCGTGAACTCAGTTTTCTAAGAGTGGAGGAGGCAAGGTGGAAGCATGTCAGTTCCGAAAATACCCACGGGTGTGTAGGTTGGCGTGAATACAGAGAGACCCGCATATGTGATTTTTACCTGTGTATGTATGAGATTTGCTGGTGACCAAGATTGGACCCAGCACCACACACATGCAATTCAATTGCTCTAGTGCTGGGCTATCCTCCCAAGCCAAAAATTCATTTTAAGTTTGTTTATTGGGTCAAATCTGGTGGTGCTCCACGCTGACTCAGGCTCTCTACTCAAGGATCAAAACTGGAAGTGCTGGGGCTGGAGCGACAGCACAGCACGTAGGGTGTTTGCCTTGCATGCCGCCAAATTGGGTTTGATTCCCAGCATTCCTTGTTTCCCCTGAGCACCACCGGGAGAAATTCCTGAGTGAAGAGCCGGGAGTAACCCCTGTGCATCACCGGGTGTGACTCAAAAACAAACAAACAATAAAACCTGGAAGTGCTTGGGGGACCACACAGGTGAGTATTCTGGGCCAGAGCAATGTATAACGGGTAGGGTGTCTGCCTTCACACAGCCAACCCAGTTCGATCCCTGGCATCCCATATGGTCCCCAAGCACTGCCAGGAGTAAACCCTGAGCAAAACCGGGTGTGACCAAAATAGCCAAAATTTTGAAAAAAATAGAAGGGTGAGTATTCTTTAGATGCTGCCTTTGGGGCCAGAGTGATGGCATAGTGGGTAGGAAGCTTGCCTTGCATGTGGCCAACCTAGGTTCAAGTCCCCGAGCACCACCAGGAATAATTCCTATATGTGCAGAGCCAAGAGTACTGCCAGGTGTGGCCCAAAAACCAAAACCAAAAGAAAGCTGCCTCTCAGGGGACTGAAGAGATAGTAAGGGGTTTGCCTGGCATGTGGCTGAGCCTGGTCCACTTACAGTCGCCCTCCACCAAACAAGCACTGCTAAGAGTAACCCTTGAGCACAGAATCAGGAGTAGCAGCCACTGAGGACTGCCAGATATCCACCCCCCTCTCCCCCCAAAACCAGACCTACAAATGAATAAAAAGAATCTCTGTATTTATGGAAGAACCCAAGACCAACCAAAGCAGGCTGGCTATAAGGGCCTGGCTTTGAGAGAACAGAAAGGCTTGCAGGCAAGAGGATCAAACTAGCGTCGGCTACAGCAAGGTGTGTGCCTTAATCTGGGTTTACTCGGGGCAAGTATCTGCTCCTGGGGCTGCGGCCATGGCCTGGCAGGGCTGGGCAGCCCCCAACATCGTCTGATGTGGTCTTGGCCCTCTAGCACCAGTGTGCTTGGCCCCCCAAGAAACAACAAAGCAGTAGATCCCCTCTTAGAGAAAGTGTCAAGGGACCCCCCCGCGGCTGCTCCCAAGCGGGCTCACATCCTCACTGCTGTCCTCCAGCTTCACCAGGTAGCCTTCGTCGTAGATCTGTCCTCCTTGCTCAGCGTAGAAGCAGGTCTTGTCCAGCACCACGCCACACTCCTGGCCCGTGGACACCTCATCCACGAACATCTTATCCCTGCGCAGGGCCAGCACCGTGGCCACCGTGCTCTCAAATGCTGCGGGCAGGGGAGAAGGGCTAGTGATTCCATCTGCACAGTTTCTGCTGGCTTGCCCCTTTCCCTTCCTCCCTCCCTCTGCTTTTGTTTTTCTGGGGCTACACCCAGTGGTGCTCAAGGCTTTCACCTGGCTCTACACTCAAGAATTACTCCTGGCAGTGGAGGGGACCATATGGGATGCCGGGCATCGAACCCAGGCAAATACCTGCTGTATTATGGCTCCGGCCCTAGGATTCTATTTCTAAAATGCTTCTAAAGCGTGCAGGCAACATCTCACTCTACACCACTGATGTACCAAAAGTAGCAAACTGCATTTGATGGAGTATAAAGTAGAAGGCAACTGATCTCATCCCGATCAAAAAAAAAAATTTAAATTAAGGGGCTGGAGTGATAGTACAGCGGGTAGGGCATTTGCCTTGCATGCGGCTGGCCCGGATTCTATTCCTAGCATTCCATATGGTCCCCTAAGCACCACCAGGTGTAATTTCTGAGTGCATGAGCCAGCAGTAACCTCTGTGCATCGCCAGGTGTGACCCAAAAAAGAAAAAAAAAAAGTTCCTAAACGTCTATGTTCTGAAGGCTAGTCCAGCCCTGAGACTGCATGAAGGGGCATTAGCAAGTAGACCGATGCAGTACCCAGCAGGCTGACCGAGCAGACCCATGCAGTACTCAGCAGGCTGACTGTGCACCCTGCATTGCTTGGGACTGAGGCGTGTCCAGGCTGTGAGCCTTTCAGTGTTAAAACTGGGACAGTTCTGGGAAATTGGGATAGGTGGTCATCCCCCTCTGCGCTACTGAGCACAAACGTACTGAGTATGACTAGACTTTAAGAGCAGTTAAACATTCCATGCTCAAGGTCAGTTCACAAAGGACATGCTTGTTTTTTAGATATCCTTGAATATTTTAGCCAAAAAGATAAAGTTGGAAAAAAAGAGCAAAAGCGTGTATCGCCTGTTTCTTTTTCTTTTGTTTCCTTCTTAAGTTCAGAATGTTATTGACTTGATGCAAAATACAGCGGTCACCATGGATTTTATCCTTATTTCTGCAAGTCATTATTCCAAAAGGGCCTGTAAAGGTAGGGGCGTTAGCCTTGCATGAGGCTAACCCAGGTCTGAGCCCCGGCATCCCATGTGGTTTCCTGAGCCTGCCGGGACTGACCCCTGAGCACAGAGCCAGGAGAAACCCCTGAGCATCACCACGTGTGTCCCCCACCCAAAACATATTATCACAATTAGGGGGAAGCGAGGGGAAGGGTATAAGGAATCTCCCTTTTTAACAGTTTCCTGTGAATCTATAATTCCAAAATAAAGATTGAAGAAAACCAGTCACCAAGAATCTGCGTATAAATTTATGGAGCATGACTATTAACCACCACAGAAGAAACTAGTATAGAGAACTTGGTCCTCTGATAAAGACCCAGGGGAGCAGAGTAACGTACCGTAGCTACCGCTGGAGTCCGAGTGGTAATTGTACTTTGGGGAGTCATCTGTTGCCTGGAGACCCTTTTCCCGGAGCTCTTCAATGGCATAGATGTCCAGCATAATGAGGTCCTCTCCTCCAGCTCCCTTGCCCTGGGATTTCAGCTGCCCGCAAGACAAATGCTCGTAAGTTAACCTGAAACTTTGAACAGCTCAAAGGCACTAACTAAGCAGTGTTGGATGTGAAGCTCCAGAATTGGCTTTTTCCATCTCGGTGCCATGACATCAAGGGGCATAAGTCTTTGTGCAGGGGGCAGAGGTCCTGTCCTGACACTGTAGGGTATGGAGTGGCACCCCTGGTCTTTACCCACTAGATGTAAGTGGGATCCTGTCCCCAGCCGTGGAAAACAAAAATGATTTCAAATATTCTTGGGGCTTCAAATGTTCTGGGGGGCTGGGGGTCCAGAGAGGAATCATTCTGAGGTGAGACCCACTGGTCTAGGGAAAAAACTGATTTCTGTGTACTGGAGGGGTAATACAGCAGCTACAGCACTTGCTTTGCACACATCCTGCCTGGACTCAGTCCCAGAACCCCAGATGGTCTCCTGAACCCTGCCAGGAGTGATCCCTGAATGCAGAGCCAGGAGTAAGGCCTGAACACTGCTGGGTGTAGCTCCCAAACCAAAAAAAAGTATTTCTAAGTCTGACCCGGAGAGTCTTTGACAGGGGTGAGGTAGCTCAGTACATGCTTTGCATGCAGGGGCCCTCCATCACCACATATTCGAGCACCACCAGGAGAAGCCCCCAAGAACTGCGTGGTGTGGCCCCAAAACCAACCAAAGGCCAAAGACTTTGGTGCAAGGACTCTTGCTTTGCTGCTGAGTCCTTACGATGCTTGGTGCTGGGCTTCTGCTCATGCCCGAGACTCTTTACCTGGGCCAGTTTCCTCTCCTCTTCAAAGCCCTCCATATCGACCAGCATGCCCTTCTCCTCAGCGATCAGTCCCGTGAGGTCCACTGGGAACCCGTAAGTGTCATAAAGAAGCCACGCAGTGTCCCCTACACAGGACAAAGGAAGGATGTTAGAGTGACATGGCAGCACCCTTTCCCACCAAAACTTCCCAGAACGCAGCAGAGATGGCAGGATTAGAACCAATGCATCTCATTTAGTGGTAGCAAACACTATTAAATAAATGAGCTTATGCCTACTGTGGGGGCAGGCTTGAGGGGTGGTTGGGAACATGGGGAGAATGTGGGGTGGGAGGTCACAGTGATGGTGGGATTGATTTTGGAATATTGAATGCCTGTAACCAGTGCAGCATGAACAGCTTTGTAAACCACAGTGTTCAAATAAAGTGAAAAAAAAAAAAAAAAAAACACAAGGCATCACTGGGCTAGAGAGACAGTACAGCAGGTAGGGGGCTTGGCTTGAATGCTGGGTTCAATTCACGCACTACATATGGTCTTCTGAGCACTGCCAGGAGTTATTATTGAGTGCAGAGCCAGGAGTAACCCCTAAGCATCACTGGTTTTTTTTTTTTTTCATGATATACACACTTTCATTTCACAAACATCGGAATACAGACTTTCTATACACACGTTACCTATATAATAGAAATGTACATGGCATGAGGATATGTTGCTGTATAAATATAGAGTCTTAGAAATCTTGAACCCGCGCTGGTTTTGACGCCAAAAAACAAAAGAAAACAAAATCCACAAATATTTGTACAGTTAAAGAGTAACTACTGAATACACAGTTGGGTTGTTACTTCTGATAAATTTTGGGGAAGAGAACATTCACTTTTTGCTTCTGAATTATAGGGTAAATTTCCACAAAAATGCAGTGTTTTTGTAATTTTACTATAAATTTAATTTCCCCCTTTGGTTGGCGCGCGCCCGCGTGTGTGTGTGTGTGTGTGTGTGTGTGTGTGTGTGTGTGTGTGTGTGAGAGAGAGAGAGAGAGAGAGAGTGAGCGAGCTGTCTGGCAGTGCTCAGGGAATGTTTCTGGCTCCTTGCTCAGGAGTGAGCCTTGGCAGTACTTGGCAGTGCTTGGTGTTGGGGACTGAACCTGCGTCAGAGGGACACTGCCTTCACCCCTGTACTCTCTCTCTGGCCCTATTAATTCCCTGTTACACAGAATGTCTTTTCACAAAGCATCTGCCCAGCCTCTGCAGACATGGGTTGATGACTGTCAGCCTGTTGAAATAAACTTGAAGAGGAAATGGCTTGGCCAGGGAAGGGGCCAACTGGTCCTTACCGGGAATGGTCTTGCTGTCTCCAAGACTCTGAATTTTTCGGTCTAGGATGCGCCGCCCTCTGCTCAGAGTCTTGAGAAACTGCACTTCTTCTTCATTAATGATGTCCTTCACCATATCTGGATCCTTCTTGAGCTCAGGGAATGCATCTCCCTGAGGGAGAAACACCAATAGGGAAACCGGGCCCCTCGAAAGGCTCTCTGGCAGCATGCTGTGCCCACCATGCCCGGCCCAGGCCTGTGCTTCCCTGCAGAAGCTGTCAGCAGGGAAATGCACTTACCAGGGACTGTACAACAACGTCCACTAAGGTAGCGAAGAACCCTCTGCTGGCGTTGAGCTTTTCATGGGAGTAGCGAACTGCCCGGCGGAGAATCCGTCTCAACACATACCTGTAAGAAGCAGAGCCCAGTCCCTCTGCTAGGTGACATTTTGCAGGGGGTACTCTGGAATTCTATCTAAAGCACCAGTTTTGCCCTCTGCCTGCTGCTCGCTGCACTCTCCAAGGTCACCAAAAATCATTCCAACATAAAACCGTACCAGACCCGCAAGGGCCACGCACCGAGGATGACCTGGCATAACCCTCATCTGCTTTCCAACCATGATCTATGGGCCCAGAGAGGCAGGAAGTACTGAGGGACGAAGACTTGATGTCCACGACCCCAGGTCCAAGCTGCCCAGAGGTCGTCAATACCTACCCGACAGTAAGTAGCCTCTCAAGACAAACTTAAAGTCAACCTTGTACCTGAGCAGCAAAGATTTAGTATCACTGCAGCTCTTTTTTTTTTTTTAATGTAGGAATACTGCTATTTATTCTACTGCAGCTCTTTAACTTGAACCGATTCTTATTTTTCCAGCTTTGGTTTTGGGGCACCTGGTAGGGGCTTACTCAAGGTCTCATGCTTGGGGGACCACATGGGCTGGGAAAGGAACCAGCCCTCTGCAGTGAAAAGTATGTGCTCCGGGACTCCGAACCTTCTCCCTTGCTCTAGAACTGACTGTCTTCACCCACAGAAAATAAAGGGCCTGGAGCTGGAGCGATAGCACAGCAGGTAGGGCATTTGCCTTGCATGCGGCCAACCCGGATTCGATTCCCAGCATCCCATATGGTTCCCCGAGCACCGCCAGGAGTGATTCCTGAGTGCAGAGCCAGGAATAACCCCTGAGCATTGCCGGGTGTGACCCCTTCTCCCCCCGAAAAAAGGGCTTCCGGGCTTGGAGTGATAGTATCAGGGTATGGAGCATGCCTTGCAGGAGGCTGACCAGGTTTGATCACCGGCATCCCATATAGTCTAACCACTTTCCCAGGAGTGATTCCTGAGTGCAGAGCCAGGAGTAAGCCCTTAGCATCACCAGGTGTGGACACGCCCCCCCCCCAAAAAAAAAACACCAAAATTAAAGACCTTCCTCCAAAGAGACAGAAAGGCAATTATAAGGGAGTAAAGAAGGCCAAGAAGGGGGGCCCGAAAGTCACAGGGCCGACCCTCAACTCACCCCCGGCCTGTGTTGTCGGGCCGGCCGCCATCCGCCAGGGCCACGGTGATGGTCCGCGCGTGGTCAGCCAACACCCGGTAGGCCATGTCGATCCCGTCCGCGTCGTCAGCGCCCACTTTCCCTGAGTATGGCCGTGCGCCTGTGCCCTAGACACAAACCCGGAGGCATCAGGAAGCAGCCCCTGGCACTGTCTGGCCTGGAGGTTGTGAGAAGGCTGAGGAGGCATAAGGAGAAGTGGACCGACCCCCTGCCAGGTCCTCCAAGCCCAGGAACGGCGGCAGCAGCAGTAGTAAAGCGCCTCTGAGTAAAGCCAGCCGCGTCAGGAGCCCAGCCAAGGCCTCGTTATCAAGGATGGACCTAGTTGAGGCTTCTAGGGTTCCCCTGGTGCAGCATCTGGGACAGCCCCGTGGAGGGCCAGCGGGGGTGGGGGGTGAGGGGTGGGAGGGTCCCCGGCCAGGCCTGCGGTATTGGCTGAGACCAGTACCTTTTGAATGGCTTCGAAGTACGGGACGAAGAGGTCAGTGTCATAGTTGGACATCTTGTTCTGCAGCACGGACACCAGCCGCTCCAGGCCCATGCCCGTGTCGATGCTCTTCTTGGGGAGAGGCTTCAGGACGCCGTCGGCCTCCCTGCGCGGGGCCGAGAAACAGGAGGCTGACACCGAGGCCTGCCGACTCACCTGCCGCCCCAAGCTGACCGCAAGTTTGCCATTTGCCTCTGCCTGTCGTGATGGGGGGAAGGGGAAGGATGGAAAGAAGAACTCTGGGGTGGTATGTTGAAGAGACAAGCTTCTGGATGGGAAAAGTACCTGCTCTAGAGATGGGGGATGGGAGGGAAACTGGGGACGTTGGTGGAAGGGAGTGGACACAGGAAAAGGGATTGCGGTTGGAACATAGTATGCCTAAAAAAAAATTTTTTTAAATGTAGTAGTATTGCTAATTTTTCAGCCATTGATTAGGCTGATTGAAATGAGTATGTCTGAAACTTAATAATGAATATATCTGGGGCTGGAGTGATAGTACAGAGGGGAGGGTGTTTGCCTTGCACACGGCCAACCCAGGGTTGATTCCCGGAACCCCATATGGCACCCCAAGGACCGCCAGGAGTAATTCCCGAGTGCTGAGTCAGTAGTAACCCCACAATATCATTGGGTACAACCCAAAAAAAAAAAAATAACTTTGTAACGCTGTAATTCATGGCAGTTAAAAAATTTTTAATTATTCAAAAAAAAAGTCTTATTTAAAGGAAATAAACTTTAAAACTGCATGTCCTGAACTTAAAACTTAGTACTATATTAAGTTCCTCCCCAGTGGGGAGTTTCCTTCCCTTTCCCTTCTACTTTCCAACAAGGCTGTTTCCAATAAATAAATAAACAAACTGAATTGCAATCCAAATTAAGAGGAAAAATGATGAGAATTGTCTTTAAACAAGTATTACGTCAACTCCAACTACTTTATAAAAGACTAGCCCTAGTCTTCTTTCTCTCTTTCTTTCCTAAGATTGTTCATTTGGTTTTTCTGGCGGGGGAGAGAGAGGGGCACACCGAGTGGTGCTCAGGGTTTACTCCTGGCTCTGCACCCAGGGATCATTCCTGGTGGGCTCAACGGATCATGTAGGGTGCCAGGGACTAAACCCAGCTTGGCCGTATGCAAGGCAGTGCCTACCCACTGCACTGTATCTCCGGCCCATAAGATAGATTTTTATTTAATAAAACCTGCTTAGAAAAATGTGAGAGGACAGAAAGAGGGAAATGATGTGTTGCAGAGAGAACGGGATTTTCTAGAGTGGAAATGAGCAAGCAAAGAAACAGAGAAGCCAGTGAGATACATTTTCAAAGGACAACACAGGCTTGAAGACAGCTTTCTTCCTCCCTCCTCCCTTTCTTCCACGGCTGGAAGAGCTAGCTCTTCCTCTCCCTCCCTCCCCTACCCACTCTCTCCTCTCTCTCAGATTCCTGATGCCTGTATCAGCCCTGTCCTGTCTGCAAAGACAAGGATGAAGAGATAGATGATAGTCACATGCTCGAAGTCATGCTTTCTCCAACATGTAGGTCAAGGGCAAGGCCCCAAGGTCACCTGTTATACTGGATGAAGACAAGGTTCCAGATCTCCAACACGTTGGGGTCATCCTGGTTGACAAGATGTGCTGCATCCCGACCGCCAATCCGGTCGTAGTGGATCTCACTGCAGGGACCACAGGGGCCCGTGTCACCCATCTCCCAGAAGTTGTCCTTCATATTGCCGGGAAGGATTTTGCTGTCATCCAGCCTGCAGAGGGCGGAAAGAAAAGCCCCGTTACAGCTACTGAAGGGGATTCTGCCCAGGATTATCTCCATTACAAAGGGGGATTCTTACAAATTTCTTTTTTTGGGGGGGGCTTTTGGGTTACACCTGGCTCTGCTCAGGGGTAACTCCTGGCTCTGCACTCAGGAATTACTCCTGGCATTGCTTGGGGGACCATATGGGATGCCAGGGATTGAATCCGGGTTGGTGTGCAAGGTAAACGCCCTACCTCCTCTACTATCATTCTGACCCATCATTTCTTTTTGTTTTTGTTTGTTTTAGAGCCATACCCAGCAGTGCTCAAGGGACAAAATGGTATGCCAGAGATTGAGCCTAGGCCAGCTGCGTGCAAAGGAAGCACCCTACCCACTATAGTGTGTTCCAGGCCCGGATTATTACAAATTTCTAAGAATGAAACCCTGTGGCAAAAACTAATGCTAAGCCTGCCTACAAATCCTCTAAGAGACAACAGTTCTCTCAAGAGTGTCCACAACAGGGGCCAAAGCAACAGTACAGCAGGTAGAGTATTTGCCCTGCATGCGGCTGACCCGGGTTCCATCCCCAGCATCACATATGGTCCCCCTGAGCACCACCAGGAGTGATCCCTGAGTGCAGAGCCAGGCGGAAGCCCTGAGGACCACTAGGTGTGGCCTCAAAACAAAAACAAAAACCAATAAAAGAGTCTGTGAAACAGAATGTAAAATACAAGATATGATATGATCATAATTTAAAATATGTGTAGGTGGGGCTGGAGCAGCAGTACAGTGGGTAGGGCATTTTCCTGGCACATGGCAGACCTAGGTTTGATCCCCGGCATCCTATATGGACCCCCAGCACCGCCACGAGTACTTCCCGAGTGCAGAGCCAGGAGTAGCGCCTAAGCACCTCCAGGTATGACCCAAAAAGAACCAAACAAAATAATAAGTGTATATAGAGAAAGAAAAAATAGGAAAATGAAAATATTTGTGCTGCATTGGACCAGATTATGTTCCTTATAGCATTTGTTGGGCTTTCTTATGTTTTGGTTTTGTGCTCAGAGGCCAGAGGTAGTGCTGGGACCCTCCAGCCCTAATTGTTGGAATTATTTTTTCCTTCATACCCTCAGCATGGAAGCTGCACCTTACCCCAGATTTTGCCAGATCTGCTTGCACTCCAGGTCTGGTTCTAAGCCCGCTGATTCATCCCCACCAAAGTAAGTAACATAGAGTCTTTCCACAGGAATGCCAAACTCTTGGGTGAGAAGTTCCAGTGCCATCTTACACGCCAATTCCTACAAAAAGCAGAGAGATGTAAAAAACGATCACATCTGAATCAACTGGGAATGAACTTAAAAGAACAGAAATCTGAACATCTTCCTGATAAATCAATTTGTATCAGAAATCTAATATAATCTGAAGTCACTGAATTAGACACTCCTCTCAAAAGACAGGATCAATTTCCATCACTCTGGCATCTCCCAGATCATGGGATTTCATTGTCTTAAAACAGGCAAACGGAGATCCCAAATTCTCAATGGAAAGGACCAGCTTGGTGGGGGAGAGGGGGGAGTTGCTTGGAGTGACAGTACTGTGAACAGGGCATTGGCCTTGCACATGGCTGACCTGGTTTGATCCCCAGTATCTCATATGGTCCCCCAGCACCACCAGGAATAATTCCTGAGTGCAGAGCCAGGAGTAACCCTGAGCATTGCTAGGTATTACCCCAAACAAGAACAAACAGGGAAAACAAAAGTAAAGAACTAGCTAGCTGGCTAAGACCAACAGATTTTCCACTTTACTTCTGCCTTACCTTAAAATAATCTCCAAAAGACCAAGAGCCCAACATCTCAAAAAAGGTGTGATGGTACACATCCTTGCCCACGTCGTCCAGGTCATTGTGCTTGCCTCCTGCTCGGATGCATTTCTGGGTATTGGCAGCTCTGCTCAGCTTTGCCATCGGGTGAGAGGGATCAATAGTGTTCAGGAAGATAGGCTTGAACTGAAAAAGAAAGGGGCCTTTTTGAATTTTTTCCTTCATAACATGCTTCTTTCTTATCTCATGCCCGCATATTGTATTTTGTTTATTTACTTTTCAATTTTTATTAGTGAAACATCATGAGGTACAGTTGTAGACTTACAAATTTTTGTGCTTGGGTTTCAGTTATACAATGATTGAATACCCATCCCTCTACCAGTGCCCATTCTCCACCACCACTGATCCCAGTATCCCTCCCACCTCCCACCCCCTCCATCCTACCCTGCCTCTGTGGCAGGGCATTCGAAAGGGGCCTTTTGAGTTTCTCAAGAGCTGCAGGTCTGACTGGAAGAGACATGCACAAACAACTCAGCTGGTGATCTACACAGCCCCAAGTTCTGAAGCATTGGAGGCCCATGGTTTCAGGGGCTGGTGCACAAGTAGCCGGTCAAGAAGCAAGTTTCTCCCTGGCTCTGGTTCGTCAAGGCCACACGGTCAGTACCAAAGGCTGTGAGCTAAAGGCTGTCTGCAATGGTAAGATCCTTGCCATCTTTCTGGAAGGCATTATTCTGAACATCTGTGTGCTTACTTGGCCATAAAAACAATGAGGGAGGGGACTGGAACATGTACAGGAGGTAAGGTGCTTGCCTTGCACGCAGCTGACCCTGGTTTAACCCCAGCATTGCAGAGGGGTGATCCTTGAGCAGAGCCAGGAGTAATATCAATAGGAATGAATAGGAATGAAGGTGAAGTTGATGTTCTGCTTTGTTTTTTCTTTTCCACAACTTTTTATTCCTGGCTCTGTGCTCAGGGATCACTCCTAGCACTGCTCAAGGGATCCTGAGTCGCCAGTCAGCCATGTGCAAGACAAATGCCATAGCCTGGTTCTGGCCGCCTCCGGGGATCTGGCCATTATCACTGCCCCGCTGCTCTCCAGGGGAAGAGAGCCAAGAGGAAAAGCAAAACCCTTACCTGGTTCATGCCGGCATTGGCAAAGAGCAAAGTGGGATCATCCAACGGGATGGTGGCGGATGAATGAACATAGGTGTGTTCATGTCTCTTGAAGAAATCGATGAATCGCTGCCGGATTTCACTTGCTGTTAGGGTCGAGTCCATTTTGAAACGAACCTATAGCACTACCCAAGGAAACAATGAAGAGAAATGAGGGTAAACGAAACTAAGATCAACAGACTTCACACAAGACTCCTGGCTTCTCAGGACAAGTAAAGGCACAGGAATTTGACGCCAAAACTCTACACTGTAACGCCCAGGGCTAACTCATCAAAGCAAAACCTGCCCTCAGTAGAGCACAGCCCCAGGTACTCTCCCAGTACAGCCCAGATCCTTCGATGAGGAGACAGCCATACACAGAAATAACTAGGGAAAAAGGCTCTAGCATGTGTATGGGAGGGTACGGTGCTTGCTTTGCAATCCCTGACATCCCATTTGGCCCCTCAAGCCCACCAGGGCTGATCCCTGAGCGCAGAGCCAGGAGTAAGACCTGAGCATAGCCAGGCGTGGCCCCAAAGACAAAAACCCCCAAAGACTTAAGTCTACTGGATAAGAGAAGCCATGGAGCCTGAGACTATTAAAAGCTGCACCATCACTCATTCATTTACTGCACGTAAATATATGTATAGGCTGAATGGGGTGCAAGGTGGCACAAGGAGGGCCCTGAAGCCCTGGGGCTGCGAAGTCTGAGATCACACTGCCCTTTGGGGTGAGAGCTTGCCATTGAACTGTTTCTACTTCCCTACTTAATGTCTCTAATTCTAGACACCGATTCAGTGGTTTAAGGAACTGTCCCTCCGGAGCACTGTCCCTTTTATTCTCATAGCCCCATTCTATGACAGCGGGTTTCGCACCCAACTTCCCACCAGGCTGTCAATTCCATTCCAAGTGGGAAGCAGGACTCTTTTTGCTCAAGATCAAGGTATATCCCCGCATCTGGGGATGCTGGTGACTCAATGAATCTGCACACAGGTACAGCAAGCCCAGCTCTCCATGGAGTTAAAGCACAGCAGGACCCCCTGGCTGACACCGAGGCCACCGGACAGTAAGGGGAGTGGGTCCGGGATAGGTCCAGATCAGCACCAGTTACTAAGATAATACTGTCACTGTCCTCCCCGTTGTTCATCAGTTGGGGGGGGGGCCATTAACACTGTGAAACTTGTTGTTACTGTGTTTAGCATATCAAATAAGTCAAGGGAAGCCGCTGGTTGGGCTAGATACTCTCGGTAGCTTGCAGGGTTCTCCGAGAGGGGCAGAGGAATCCAACTCGGTCGACCAGGTGGGCCTCGTGCAAGGCAAACTCCCTACCCGCTGTGCTATCGCTCCAGTCCAAGATAATGCTAAGAATTAAAAAAAAAAAAATAGCTCACGGTGGGTCTCCACGCTCTAGACCACAGCCCCCCACCCCCACCCCGAAGCCTACCGTCCTAGGGGATTAAAATCAATGGAAGGGAAAAAGGTCTCATGTAAAGGGTATTTAACGTAACCGGGAAGGGCTGGAGCAATAGTACAGAGGGTAGGCTGACCAGCGTTCGATCGGCGGCACCCCATAAGGTCCCCAGGAGTAATCCCTGAGCGCAAACAGGAGTGAGGCCAGATTCCCGCGGGTGTGGTCCCAAAACCAGAAAAGAAAAATAAAAAAGGAACCAGGATTCTCCCGGGAATGTTGCAGGTCCTCAGCAAGGGCCCCGGAGGCCGCTCCTCCCCAGAACCCCGGTGGTTTGACAAAGGCCATCTGTGCCAGTGTCCCGGCCACAGCTCCAGCCCAGGGCCTGACACCCCAGGTCAGGCCCAAGAGCCTGGCGTGGCCGCCACGATTTCAAGCCCTCGACTGAACCGCTCGCACCAATGCCTCTGAGTTCTCGGTGTCCGGCCTGCGAGCCCTGAGGGCCGCCCCCTAAGACCTCCCGCAGTGCCCACCGAGCCCGGCCCGCGGTTACCTGCTCCCCTAGACAGACGCGCAGCTGCACCGGCCTGAGCTCAAGACAGCGCTCCGAGCCGCCCCGCGCCGTCCAATCAAAATGCGCCGTGGGAAAGTGCCCGGCGGAGCCGAAACGTCCTGAGATACTATTGGTTCTCACTCATGACAATCAAGCCGAGCACGAATCGGCTGGAGAGTCGGTTTCTGGGAAAGCGGCTCCACTGCGGCTGATGCAACGGCGGGGAAAGACCGGGCCGGGGCCCGTCACGTGACGGGGCAGAATGCGGGATCGCGGAGGGCGACATTTTGGTTTCCTAGGCAGCGTTCGTTCCCACCCTTAGTTCGGCAGGGAAGCGGGTCCTTTCGCTGGAAGCAGGCCAGTCCCTTGTTATATAGTTATGCTCCTTTAGCTGCAGAGTGTCATGCGGGCCTCAAAGATGATGATAGATCGTCTCTATCCAAACGCTTGCCCTTGTCAGACCTCCTTGGATTTGATTTAGGAAAAAGTTCACTTTCTTGGGGTGGAGCATCGTTTATGGTCCCCCGAACACTACCAAGGAGTGGTTCTTGAGCCTTGCCGGGTTGGGCAGCGAAGGAAGGGATTACTCCTTAGGAGCCAACTGAATTGACGTCGGTTCCTAGATTTGCCTTTGAGAAATACATAGGAGTCATGAAAGGAAATCTTTCATGCAGATTAATTTTCAATTGCGCTTGACACATGACAACAGAGACCCTCTTTTTACAGGTTGAACTGTCCTGCAAGTGCCCGCTGAAGAGTAGGGAGAGTGGGAGAAAGCGCCCAAAAGGCTAAAACTCCGCATGCCAGAGGTCCAGGATCCATCTCCTGCAGGTTATAGTTCTCTGAGCACCAAACCTGGAGTAGCCCCGAGCACCTCTTGGTGTGGCCCCAAAACAAAACAACGAAAGTTGCGCACTTATAAGACAAGGGACTGTGTGAGGTTCTATCCCAGCACCTTTAAAAAAAATCCCTAACAAGTGCAAGTGAAAATACTTTTTGTTGTTTTTGGTTTCTGGTCATGCTCATGGCTGATTCTGTGCTCAGGGGTCACTCTTGATGAAGCTCGAGGAACAATTTGGGGTGTTGGGGATCAAATATGAGTTGGCTAAGCGCAAGGCAAGCACTGTACCTGCTGTAATGTCACTCCAGCCCTGCCCCCCCCCCAAAAAAAATCCTTATATTTTTAGCCTGGAGAGGTAATACAGAGGACAAGGCACATGTCTTGTTGTGGCTAACCAGAATGCAATGTCTGGCACCCCATATGGTCCCACTGCTCTGAGCACATAACCAGGAATAAACCCTGAAGTGCAACCAATGTGTCCCAAAACCAAACAAAAAATTTATTTTTAGAAATTGCAGTATTAGATTCTAATTCTTCCATGTATTTTCATTTGTTTGGGGTGTCACGCCTGGCAATGCTCAGGGCTTATTCCTGACTCTGTGCTCAGGAATTGCTCCTGGTGAGCTCAGGGGACCATACATATGGGTTGCTTGGGATTGAATTTAGGTCTGGGCCTACCAGTGCAAGTTAACTGCCCTACCTGCTGTACTATTGCTCTGGACCATAAGCAACTTTCAATACCTATAAACTGTCACTGTCACTGTCCTCCCGTTGTTCATCGATTTGCTCGAACAGGCCCAGTAACATTGTGATACTTGCTACTATGTTTGGCATATCGAATACATCACGGGTAGCTTGCCAGGCTTTGCCGTGTGGGTGAGATAATCTCGGTAGCTTGCCGGGCTCTTCGAGAGGGGCAGAGGAATCAAACTCGGGTAGGCTGCGTGCAAGGCATGTTGGCTGAGTGCAAGCCCTACCCACTGTACTATCACTCCAGCCCAATACCTATAACATAGAATGTTAATTTCTTCTCTTTTTCTTTTTTCTTTTTTTTGCTTTTTGGGGTCAGACCCAGTGATGCTCAGGGGTTACTCCTGGCTCTCTTTATTCAGGAATCACTCCTAGTGGTGCTTTGGGAACCATATGAGATGCCGGGGATGGAATCCCAGTCAGCCACTTACAAGGCCACTACTCGCTGCTATTCTTTTTCTTTCTTTCTTTCTTTCTTTCTTTCTTTCTTTCCATTCCTTTCCTTTCCTTTCCTTTCTTGCAGGGGCAATACTTGGCAAGCATGTTGGGAGGTTTAATGGTAGGGTCCAAAGATGCGCAGCTGTGCAGGCCCATACTGGGACCACCTAGACACAACCCCAGCGGAGCTCCAGGGCCCGTGTAAGATGCATGCCCATCTGACTGCTGAGCTATGTCCCCGGGGCCAGCGTGTTTGTTTCTTTGCTATTAGGTGTTTTCAAATTCAAAGGTGCAATAAGAAATCACTTGGGATCTTGAAATGCAGATCCTTGTCAGTTTGGTGGAGCCATAGATTTTGCAGTTCTACCAGGCTCCCAGGTGTTATGTGTTATCTGTGCTCCCCAGGGGTCCTGAGGGGTCCTACTTGGAATTACAAGAATAAACTCCTCACTTTTTTGGTCAGTGGCAAAAATACAGAAGTCGCTCTGGAAGATGTGCATTCTGCATCTATTTACCAACTGGAGTGTCAGTCATGCCTAAGTCTCTGAGAGCCAGCATTAAATAAAGCCGATACTTGCCCTGCCCTCTTGGGGCTCAAAGCGGTGCTCCGGAGGGGGGAAAAAAAAAAAACAAACACCGAAAAAGAATGGCAACGCTTCGCACGCAGAGGCAGCCCTGGCAGGAGTAGGCTGGAGCATGCTGAGCCTTTGGCCGGAGGTAAGGAAGTGCGCATGCTCGAGGTGGTGCAGCCCCTGACCCCTGCGCTGATTGGCTGGCGCGATCGCCCTCTAGTAGGTGACTGGGGTCGTGATCTGCCGTTGGCTGCTCCTAACCGCCATGCGCTGGGGCGATGGCTGGGTCGTCCAGCTGCTTTGGAGGCCGAGTACTGAGCCGCTTTCCTCTCACCCTGCCTGTGGGCGACGTGAGTATCTCTGAGGGTGAAACCGAGCCTCTCCCCACTCACTCATCCAACCCCCACCCCCATTTGAGCGTCTTCCTCGCCCCAATTTGGGTGGATGGAGGTGGGAATCATTTAAAATAGCTGGTTCCGCCCCCCGCCCCCATGTTTTTTGATCCACATCCAACAGTGCTCAGAGATCACTTCACGAGGGCTCTGGGGACCATTATGGGGTGCTGGGGATAGAGCACGGGGTCACATGCATGAAAGCTAAGTGCCTTACCAATTGTACGATCTCTCCAGTTCCTAATAATAGCTACTACTTATGGCACTTTGGCCTGACGCGGGGCTTTGGCTTGTCGTTGAATCCTCGGAGCAAATGAACCATGAGGTGGGTGCTCCCCTTGGCTTAGCGTAAATGGAAGCCAGCCGAATAGGTGCGGGAGCTTGGAATTCAGTGTTTCCCGCGCCCCCCTTCTGAATACGTGAGGCCATAGGGTTGGGGGCAGGGTGGACAAAGACGAATCTAGAATCCTGGTGCTTTTTAAATTAAATTTTGGGGTCACACCCGGCGGTGCTCAGGGGTTCCTCCTGGCTCTGCAGTCAGGATTGAACTCCTGGCGTTGCTCGGAGACCATAGGAGATGCTTGGGATTGAAGCAGGTCGGGCACGTGCCAGGCAAACCCGCTGTACTATCGCTCTAGCCCCATCCTGGTGCTTTTGAAAGGAAGGAATCTAGCGTCTGAACGTTGTCTATGCATCACGGAACCATCCCATGCAAATGCTGTTCCTTCGTTGATTGGCAGGACTTCTTTTACCCAATCGCGGACACACACACACACACACACACACAGAGTCACTCACACTCTTGTTTGTTTGTTTTGGGGCCACACCCGGCGATGCTCAGAAATTACTCCTGCCGAGCTGGGGAGACCCTATGGGATGGCGGGGATGGAAGCCGGGATGACCGCGTACACGGCAGGCGCCTTGTGTTTCGTATATTCCGTCTCCACGAGCGTCCCCTGTGTGATCGTGTGGCACGTGCGAGTGTGGTTTTGCGCTTGGACCGAGGCACGCAAGAAACGGTAGTTGTCTGGCCGCGGGGTATCGAGGCTGGAGCCGAGCAGGGCCGGCGACGGGGCATCGCGGGTAACGGAAGCGGCAGCCCCACTGGGGCGCCGGGCCCCCAGCGGGCGCGGACTGGTGGCGTCATCGCGCCGCGCCGCTTCCGGTCCCCAGCACCGGAGCGAATGACTTCTCCCTCCGTGGGGCGGGAGGCTGGCTCGTCGCCACCCGCGAGGACCTGCGATCGCGCGGCGCCCGCCAGTCAGCCTGCCGGCACCAGCCTCCCTCCGGCGCCCGGGACCATGGCCACCGACTCGTGGGCCCTGGCGGTGGACGAGCAGGAAGCGGCGGCCGAGTCGGTGAGTGGGCTTCAGCCACGAGCGGGGTTGGGGGTCAGCGTGGCCGAGCATCAGACCCAGGGCGGTCGGGGCCAGGTTGAAGCGTGGGTGGGACGGAACTCGGACCCAGAGATGCGATGTTGAACCCTCGCCTGCCGGGTTTCGCGAGTGCAGCGGGTGCTGCTGCTGCTCTCTTAACCTTCAGGGCTCAGGCTGGCGCCTAGACCGTGCGCACGGTCACCACCCTGGACCAGAATCACCTTTGCAGGTGATTCTCCGCCTCCCTAATCTTTGCTGCTCCTAATCTTAGCTGGACCCCGGAACCGGGGCCGTAGTCAGTTCCTGCTTCTCTCCTCCCTCTCCTTGCTCAGTGATGATTATGATCCGTTCCGTAGGCCCGGCAGCCAGTCAGTCCCGCCGTGGTGGTTTGACTTTGTTCAGGGTCTGATGCATCCGTGAGCAAGACGGGTAGCAGAAGTGGTTGTGTGGAGGGCCTTTCTCCTCCCTAAGAGTTTTGATGATGCTCACCTACTTCTGTTCGTACTTATTCCTGTGCGTTTCCCCAGAACAAAGATTTAGTCTGATTAAAAAGAAAGAGGGCATATATATAATTTGAAAAGAAAAATTGGGGCCTGAACGATGTACAGCGGGGAGGGCGTTTGCCTTGCATTCTACCCACCCGGGTTCGATCTGCAGCATCCCAAACGGTCTCCCAAGCACGGCCTGGAGTGATTCCTGAGTGCAGAGCCAGGAGTAACCCCTGAGCATCGTCGGGTGTGACCCAAAAAGCAAAAATAAACAAAAAATTTTAAAAAACCCAATAGTTTTGAAAACGACAGCTAGATTTTGCCTCCTCAAAGTAATTCTGTTTCTTGAGTTCTCTTTTTTTGGGTATTTATTGCTTTTTGATTCTTCTCCATTCTCCTTTCCTCATCCTCTATGAATGACCTCCTTTGTCTCCATCTTTTTGTTATGTTATAGTGTAATATGTCAATATTACTGTCATTAGTAAGTCTTCACTTGGGGTTGTGTTTGGGCCACACTCAGTCTAAGGACTTACTCCTGGTGGGGCTTGGGATGGACGCCAAGGACTGAGCCCAGATAAGGGCTGCATGCAAGGAGTACCTTATCTGCTATACCTGCTTTTTTCTTCTTTTTTCTTAAAGTCAGGTTTGTTGAAGTGTAAGATCTTGTGAATTTTGACTGAGGCCAGCAGTTTGTGTAACCATGCCACAATCAAGATATAGAGCTTTTCCACCACCTTGTCCAAAGATTTCCTTCAGACTTAATGGAATTTCTTCCATCTCCCCACCAGTCTCTACAACTACCTGCTGATTTGTTTTCATTTGCTAAAGTCTTAACTTTCCCAGTATGTCATATAATATGGAATCATATAATGTGTAATTTGGGGGAGTGGGCAAATGTGGTTTCTTTAAACATATAGTATTTGAAATTTATCCATGTTACATGTTTTAGTGGTATGTTCCTTTATATTGCTGAATAGTATTTCACTATATGAATGTACCATAATTATTCTTCTGTTGATGGAAATTTGGGTATTTTCTTCTTGGGGCAGTTATAAATAAAGCTTTATGCATTAGGATACATTTTCTCCTTTTGTTTTTGGGCCACCCCCAGGAATGCTTATAGACAATTCCGGTTCTGTGCTCAGAAGTGACCCATATGTGTAGCTGGAGATTTAAACTTAGGTCCTGGGGGCCTGAGAGATAGCACAGTGGCTCGGGCACTTGCTCTTCATGCAGCTGACCTCATTTCAATCCCTGACATTCCATATGGTACCCTGAACCTGCCAGGACTAATTCCTGAGTGCAGAGCCAAAAGTGAACACCACGGCAGGGAGTGAACAGCATCACAGGGTGTGTCCCAACCCCTCCCACTGCAAGGTGGGTTTTTTTTTCTTTTCTTTATAGTAGAAGGCCTCACATGCACAGTAAGTGCTCTACCACTGAGCTATATCCCTGGCCCTGTTTTCTTTTATGGAGTCTGTTTTCTTTAATGTAATTTTCTCAATTTTAGTATCTTTCCCTCCCCGCCAACTCCCCATCCCACCCATTTTCTTTGCTGTGCTAGGGATAGAACTCCTCACATACAAGGTATGAGCTTAACTACTCAGCCTCCCCCGGGCTTCTTGGTATTAGGGGTTTTTTTGTTTTTTTTTGTTTTTTGGTTTGGTTTGGTTTTGTCTTTGTTTTTGGACCACACATGGAGATGCTCAGAGGATACCCCTGGCTTTGCACTCAGACATTACTCCCCCAAAGATAATGACCACCCTTCTCCATGTTTTTATTATATGTTATAGCGTAATATTATGTCAATATTACTGTGTCATTAGTAAGTCTTCATTGGGGTTGTAAATTATCTTAACATTGTAAAACCTAAAATATTAAAGGTGTTCATAACTATGGATATAGGTAGATCATTTTGTCTCTTGTTGTTGTTGTTGTTGTTTTTGCCACACCTGGAGATGTTCAGGGGGTTATTTCTGGCTCTGCACTTAGAACTCAGGAGACCATATGAGATACTGGGGATTGAACTCAGGTCAGCTCTGTGCAAGGCAAAACACTCAACCCACTGTACTATGACTCCAACCCTGATTTTCTCTCTCTCTCTCTCTCTCTCTCTCTCTGGAAATTCTTATTTAATTTTCTGCATTTGAAATAGTTTCCTGAAAAGTTGCAAGAGAATTGATTTCTCCTTTTGGTGCAAGTAGAGCAAAAGAAGCTTTCTGAACCAGTGATACCTTCAGAATAAATGTCAGTGTTCAGTTACTTACTTGCCACTGCAGCAGACAATGTAAACTTTCTTTTGCTCGGCAGGTTCCTAATAGCTCTGAGGGCTGATGCTTTTAGTTTCTGTTGCAAGCTTCCTGAAAGTCTGCTACTCAAAACAACCGCTTGTTTACATTGTTGCTACCAACTTTCCCCTTTACTTGCATTTTAGTATTAGTTATTTTAACAGTTATTTTAACAATTCATTATCACTACATTTGAACAATGTAGCAACAGGAAAGAACCATGTTCTTTTCTTGCTTTTGGCTTTTTGGGTCACTCATCAATGCTCAGGGGTTACTCATGACTTTGCGCTCAGGGATTATTTCTGGCTGTGCTGGGGACCATATGGGATCACCGGGATCAAACCCAGATCCGTGTAGCTCTGTGTGAGGCAAACGCTCTACCCGCTCTACTATTGCTCGGGTCCAGCCTTATTCTTTTCTGATTAAGAATAAAGTGCTTTGTAATAATGAATATATCTTTTACTTTATTTTTAGTTTTTTGTGCCATACCCAATCAGGGCTTACTCTTGTACTCAGGGATACTGAGTACGACCAACTTTCTTGGGGGACATAATGTGATGCTGGGGACCAAACCCCAGCCAGACACTCCCCTTACCTGCTGTACTATCTCTCCAGCCCCTAAAGTAATATTTCTATTTGTTGTTTGGGTCACCTAGTGGTGCTCAGGGGCTTGTTTCTGGGTGTGTAAGTAAGAATGTACCCCCCTCACACTCCCCCCGGCATGGTCAATTCAGGGCATTCAAACCTGCTCTCTCTGTACTGAATGTACTCTCTCAGGCCTCACTAGTAATGAATATTCTAACACAGTTCTACCTTATTGACTTATTTATACTTCAACCCTATTTTTTATTTTAGCTAGCGGTTGGGCTGAGTGATAGCACTAAGGGTAGGGCATTTGCCTTGCACGCTACCATCCCAGGTTTGATTCCTCTGCCCCTCTCAGAGAGTCCGGCAAGCTACCGAGAGTATCCCGCCTGCATGGCAGAGCCTGGCAAGCTCCCTGTGGCATATTCGATATGCCAAAAACAGTAACAACAAGTCTCACAATGGAGACATTACTGGTGCCCGCTGGAGCAAATTGATGAACAATGGGACAACAGTGTTATAGCTACAGCTAACAGTTGTCACCTCAGGAGAAATTGTTACTAACTTTACTTTTAAAAATATTGACAATAAGTCATTAAGTCTCTCTCTCTCTCTCTCTCTCTCTCTCTCTCTCTCTCTCTCTTAACATCCCGGATACTAGACTTAAGCTAGGTCTGATGCCAGGTTGAGGAGGAGTGTTTTAAAGAAATATACTAATAGTGTTGGAATTCTATGCATGAGAAACCATTGTTAATAGTATAGAATCTCAATAAAAGAAAAACTTGTTTATTATCCATCATGCATAATGCTGGGTACTTCATATTTATCATCTGGTAGTGTCTTTTTCACCCTTGAGATTTCATAAAGGAGGGATCAGAGAGAGATTACAGCAGGCAGGGTGTGTTTGCCTTGCATGCAGCTGACCCGGCTTCTATTTCTGGCATCCCCTGTGGTCCCCTGAGCCTGCCAGGATTGATCCCTGAGCACAAAGGCAGGAGTAAGCCTCAGCACTGCTGGGTGTGGCCCCAAAATAAGAGTTTATAAAGGATCTTTACTACTTTCTGGTAATTTTCTGTTTTGCCAGTTTTCTTTCTTCCCAGCCTTCAGCGTGTTCCCCTTGCTGCCCCAAACCCACCACCGCCAGAGCAGAACTGGCACCAAAAACTGTTCACTGTCCACTTTCCCCTGTTCTCAGCTAATCACCATTAGAATAAACCAAACCATTTTTCATTTCTCCCTCTCCTTTCCCCCATTTTCCCCCCCACTCAGCTGTACTCAGGGCTCGCTCCTGGCTCTGCACTCAGGGATCACTCCTCTTGGCGCTTAGCGGCCAAATGGAGTGTCAGGATCAAACTCGGGTTGGCTGTTTGTAAGGCAAGTGCCCTCCCTGATGTGTTGTCTCTCCAGCCGTGAAAGGCCTATTATAAACAAAAATATCTCATCTTTAAGGTGTTTTCTTTTTTATTTTGTTGAGGCATACCTGACAAAAGCGTCTTTGTACTCTATTAGGAGAGGAAAGTCCTGCCAGGGCATTCCTGATTAATGGAGTTTTATCAAGTTCTAATAATTCTTTCTTTGAAATGTCTCTGCTCTATCCCTTCTTTGTATTTCCACGTCAGCTGGCTGTTTTTTCCATCAGCATGCCACAGTGGCCCAGGTTTAGAATATCAGACCTTCAGCTCAGGCGATCGGAATGCGAGGCTTCTCTGGGTTTTTTTTTGTTTGTTTTTGGGTCACCCCGACAATGCTCAGGGATTTCCTGGCTCTGAACTCAGAAATTAATCCTGGCAGTGCTTGGGGGACCATATAGGATGCGGGGGATCGAACCCGGGTCAGCTGTGTGCAAGGCAAATGCCCTCCCTACAGGACTATCGCTCTGGCCCAGTTCGAGACTTCTTGTGGCCTGCTGAGCCCCAGGCTGCACCCCATCTTCAGCAGAACTGATTCCTACTCTCAGGTGCTTTCCAGGGCAGGCTTCCAACTGCAGCGCTCTCTATCTGAAGGAGGACTGCCTTTCCCACGGTCTCTCTTTAAGTTTCCTCTTGGCTGGAATGTGGGAGAATGACAACACACATGGTATTCTACCGGGAGACTTTGGAATCAGGGCATTACGAAAATGCACAAATTGTCATTTCTCGTGGAGACTGTAATTAGGACATGTGAATCTTGAGCTATTTGAAGCATTTTTTAATTTTTGGGCCATACTCGACAGTGCTCAGGGGTTACTCCTGACTCCGTGCTCAGGGATTGTTCCAGGCAGTACTTGGGGGACCATATGGGATGCCGGGGATTGAACCTGTCTGCTGCATCAGGTGCCCTAGCCCCTGTGCCCTACCCACTGTATTGTTGCTCTGGACCCCCAATTTCTATCTACCACTGTATTTATGGTCATTTTATTGTCAAACCTTTCATAAGCAAAGGAGCCCAGCAGAACAGCCTAATGAGTAGACTGTATGAGTAGGTCTCGAGAGCATCCTGTGTCTCCTCAGCTTCACTGGAGAGGTTCTGTTGATTCAAAATCTTCATGAGTTTTTCCTAACACTTTCCCTCCTTATCTTTCATTTAGTTGAGCAACTTGCACCTTAAGGAAGAGAAAACCAAACCAGATGCCAATGGTGAGTGATTAAAATCTACTTTGAAAACAAATATGATTTCCTTTAGTATTCCTATCTTAACAACCATCTAGGAAAAAAATTTTTGTGTGTTTTGTTTTGGAGCCATATCTAGCCATACTCAGGGCCTACTCCTCAGGGATCACTGCTTTTGGAGCTCAGAGGACCGTGTGAGAGTGCTGGGGATTGAACCCAGCTCGGAAAAGTATAAGGCAAGCTCCTTACCTGCTATACTCTCTCTGGCCCTGAAAAAAAATTTTTAAGTACCTGATGGGACTGGCCAATACTGGCAGTCACTACATCTGTGAATTACCAAACTGGATTATTTAGTTATTTGCTTTTAGAGTCATACCCAATGGTGTTCAGGGGTTTCTCATAGCTTTGTACTCAGGAACTAACTCCTGGTGGTGCTCAGGGAACCATATGCAGTGCCAGAAGCTGAATAGTGTCAATTGCTTAAAAATCAAGCCACATCGCCCCAGTCCTCTGCTCTGCCACTTCAGCCGTATCATGCCTAGCCCTAATAACAGGTTTTGAGATACAATGATAGGATTTAGAATAGGAAAAAAATTGAAACATAAGCAGTAGTACTCTTTTTTTGGGAGGGTGGGGGTCCACACCCTGTGGTGCTTGGGTTACTCCTGACTCTGCACTCAGGAATCACTCCTGCCAGGCTCCTGGAACCCTACGGGATGCCAGAAACCTGGGTTGGCTGCATGCAAGGCAAGTGCCCTGCCCACTATACTATCTCTCTGATCCCAGGAACAGTACTTTTATTTAGGAACAACAAAATACTTTAAAAATTTTTTTTGGAGGGGCTGAATTGTGCAGGCTGACTCGACCCCCTTTTCCCATTTTTTTCATGTAAACCCAGAACCAAAATTGCCATAAAAAAGCTTGAGTTTTTGGGCTCAATCACAAAAAAAAAAAAAATGAATGAATGAATGAATGAATGTGGAGAAGGGGCCCACAGGCCTATGCTCAAGACTTCTTTCGGTTCTGTGCTCAGAAATCACTCCTGGCAGGCCTTGGGGGACTATGTGTGGTACTGGAGATTGAACATGGGTCAGCTCCCTGAAAAGCAACACCTAAACTGCTATCTCTGGCCCCAGTAATACGTTTTTATTTTATTTATTTATTTATTTATTTAATCTGTAGCTTGGTCTCATTTTTTTTTTTTTATTCTCCAGGTCTTTACATTTATGGTGTCCTAGATGTTGACAATTAGAGGGGCTAGAGCAGTAGTATAGCCAGTAGGCCATTTGCAGTGCAAACAGCTGAACAGAGTTGATCCCCGGCACCTCATATGGTACCCTGGGCACTGCCAGGAGTGATCCCTGAGTGTAGAGCCAGGAGTAAGTCCTGAGCACCACCCTGTGTGACCCAAAAAGGGAAAAAGAATTTGAAAGTTAGAATTTGAATTGTCTTAGCAGTTGGGTATGGGATGTGATTTGATTGAATTGTGGGGTTAAATTATGGACACTTTGTTTTTGATTTAGGTGCTGTTAAGACCAATGCAAACGCAGAGAAGACAGATGAAGAAGAGAAAGGTAAGCCTTTGAGTCCTATTTCAGTGAGGTTCTACATTCCAAGAGAATGGATTGTTATGATGCTTCAATTTTATATAAACTTGACTTAACATTAGTGGCAATCATAGTACCAATAAAAATTCAGTATAGTTCTTAGTGAAGAACACTAATAGCATACCTTTCTAAGAAACTCTACTTTGATCAGCTGATGAACTTCAGTATAGCAGAAAATATTTCCTGGATGATTATGGCAGGGACATTCCAAAAGAAAATTTAAGTCCTGTCCATTGTCTAATAAAATTAAACCTATGATATTTTAATGGGGACTGGAGCAATAGCACAGCAGGTAGAGCTTTTGCCTTACACACGGCCGACTGGGCGGACCCGGGTTCGATTCCTCTGCCACTCTCAGAGAGCCCCGCTATCTACCAAGAGTATCTCGTCCACATGGCAAAGCCTGGCAAGCTACCCGTGACATATTTGATATGCCAAACACAGTAACAATGAGTCTGACAATGGAGACGTTACTGGGCCCGCTCAAACAAATCAGTGAACAGCGTGAGGACAGTGATGGTGACAGTGATATTTTAACACATTTAGCATGAACAGCAAAGGTACAAGCAAAATGTATAAAGATACACATTTCATTTTTTGTTGTGATTTGTATGTTAAGCAAACAGTAGTTTATACTGTGTGCAAACTGAGTAGATATCTGCATTAAATAGGAATAGATAAATTCAGGAAAGGAGGAGAATTAAGCAGTGATATTCTGGAGGAGAATATGAGTGGGAAAGGATGTATTAATGTCATCAACCCTTTTATTTAAAAATTTTCAATTGGGGCTGGAGAGATAGCGGGTAGGGCGTTTGCCTTGCACGCGGCTGACCCGGGTTCGATTCCCAGCATCCCATATGGTCCCCTGAGCACCGCCAGGAGTAACTCCTGAGTGCAGAGCCAGGAGTAACCCCTGTGCATCACCAGGTGTGACCCAAAAAGCAAAAATAAGTAAATAAATAAATAAAATTTTTCAATTGTATTTCTAATCAAAACTGTGGTATGTTTGGAATTAAACTGTCCAGTGCAAACACATATTACTGTTTCAGATAGCAAAGGAAGTTGAATTCAGTTGAGCTCTTGGTAAATTTTAAGTCCAGTTAATAAAAGAACTTACCCTTTTGGGGGCTGGAGAGATAGTACAGCAGGGAAGGCACTTGCCTTGCATGTGCCTGACCAGGGTTCGATTCCCAGCATCCCATATAGTTTCCCAATGACCACCAGGAGTAATTCCTGAGTGCACAGCCAGGAGTAACCCCTGAGCATTGCCAGGTATCACCCAAAAACTTGGAAAAAGAAAAAAGTCTTTATTCTTGTTTCCTTCCAGAGGACAGAGCTGCGCAGTCGTTACTCAACAAGCTGATCCGAAGCAACCTCGTGGATAACACGAACCAGGTGGAGGTCCTGCAGCGGGACCCCAACTCCCCGCTCTACTCCGTCAAGTCCTTCGAGGAGCTGCGCCTGTGAGCACTGTTTTCTCTCTGACTCTCCCTGCCACATTAGGTAGTGACCGAGCCCTTGTGGAGAGCAGAACATCTTTAGCTAACACAGTCAGTACGAAAATTTAGCTGCTTTGTGCTCTTAAGTTTCCTGCACATTATAGTCAGTGCTGCATAATTCAGGTACCGGTTATTAGAAAATGTGCATAGCTGCAGTTAAATACCAGAAAAAAAATGTCCCAGGTATTTAGCTTCTTTCTATAACCAAAGGAACTAAGATATTTATTTTCAACTTCTAGGAAACCCCAACTTCTCCAGGGAGTCTATGCCATGGGTTTCAACCGCCCCTCCAAGATACAAGAGAACGCCTTGCCCTTGATGCTTGCTGAACCGTACGTGCTATTTATTTTTTCATTTCATTATTTTAAAAAGCTATCTTAGTAATATATGGTTGTTTCATATTTAGGAAATAGGGGGTTGGAACGATAGTACAGCGGTGAGGGCGTTTCTACCTTGCACATGGCTGACCCGGGTTCAAACCCTGACATCCTATATGGTTCCACAAGTCCTGCCAGAAGTATTTTCTGCGTGCAGAGCCAGGAGTGATCCCTGAGCCTCACGGGTGTGACTCCTCCCGCCACCCCCCAAAAAAAAACGAACAAATAAACAAACCAATTTGGAGATGGGGCTGGGAGATCGTCGGAAGGGCTGAAGCGGAGGCACCATATGGTTCCCCCCAACCCTCCCCTGGGCCCCCACACAGTTGGGCCAGAGGAGCAGCAGCTCATTGTCAGGTCCAAGTGTTCAGCCATCGGACTCGTGCGGCTGGGCTGAGTCAGGTATTGCCTGGCGTGGACCCTGCGCATCCCAAGCTCTGCTGACACGACCCGTGTCCCCAAGAAAACAGTGAAAACTAAATACAAAGAACATGGAGACTCCTGTACTGTCTTTCTTGCCCTATTGACTTCTGCTGGGGGCACCTGGCTGTGGTGTATACGCCTGGCTCTTTGCTCAGGGATCATTCCTGGTGTTGCTCGGGGACCATGTGCAGTGCTGGGATGGAACTAGGGTTGGCTGTGTGACTAGCCAGTGCCTTCAGCCCTGTCCTGTTTCTCAAGCACTGCCAGTAGTATCCCCCCTAAGCACTGCAAGATGTGGGCCCCTTCTAAAAGAAAGGTGATTTAAATGGCAAATTTTGGGCCAGGGAGATGGCCCAAAGGGCTAAGTATGTGCTTTAGAAAAGCAGGAGGATTGTGTTTGATCCCTGCCTTGGCAGGCTCCCCTGAGCAATGCCAGGAACTATCCTTACCATTGCCACATGTCACCCAAAAACAAAACGAAAAATTTTATATACTTATCATAGGTTTTGGAAATTAATAGCATACTAAATGCTTCACTAAATTATACACTTTAATAACTGGTGTGACATATGAACTATATAAAAAAATTTTTTTAAAGTGTAATTAGTGCTGAGGGGAAAAGTAAATAGGGCATGGAGCCAGAGTGATGGGACAGTGGGCACTTGCCTCGCACGTGGCCAACCCAGGTTTGATTTCTGCACCATGTATGCCTGCCAGGAGTAAGTCCTGAAATGGAGGCAGGAAAGGAAAGAAAGGAGTAAGGGAGAGATCTGGGTCTGGAATGATGGTTTCAGTGGGCAGGGTCTTGCACATGGCCAATCTGGGTTCTATCCCTGTTGTCCCAGATGGTCTCCTGAGCACTGCCAAGAGTAGTACCAGAGGACAGGAGCAATAGTACAGCGGGAAGGACGTTTGCCTTGCACGTGGCTGACTGGGTTTGATTCCCAGCATCCCATATGGTCCCTCAAGAACCGCCAGGAGTAATTTCTGAGTGCAAAGCCAGGAGTAACCCCTGATCACCGGGTGTGACCCAGAACGGGAAAAAAAATAGTAGTATACAGTGCAGAGCCAGGGGTAAGCCCTGAACATCACTGGGTGTGACCCCAAAACAGAACAAATAAAGTAAGAGGGAGACTAGGAAGGCTAAGTCCTGATTGTGATCTTAGCCACAACATTAAAAAAAATTATTTTAAAGACTATACACCCAGGCATGCTCAGGACCCAGGCCCAGCCCCACCCATCCAAAGCCAAACTCTGTGGTGTCATGTGAAGTTGGGGATCGAACCCACGGACTCAAACACGCTGAGCATGTACCCTTGCGCTGAGCCACGTGCCCAGCCCACCCACTACATCTTACTATGAGAACTTTCAAGCATCAACCTCGAAAGGGTTTTCAGGTAAAACATAAATATTATAACTTGGGTTCTACCACCAGCATGTTTCTGTATTTCAGTCCCCAGTGTTTGCAGCAGCACGTCCTATTTTGCCCTGGTCTTCCCTAGCAGTGCTCAGGGGATCTGGAAGCCACTTCCGGTGGCCTGTTCAATACTTGAGCCCAGAGGTCAGTCTTGCTTGCCCCCATGCTGCGGAGACTCCAGGACCTCGCCAGCAGTATAGGAGTGGGGGAGGGCATGCTCTGCAGCACTGAGGATCAAACTGGAGTCTTGTGCATACAAAGTATGTGCCCCTGGCTCCTGTGCTAGCTCCCTGACCCCCACATTTCAAAGTAAATCACAAATGTAGTAAAGTGACTCAAGTAGGACGTCATCAGATGATGTCTGCAGATGTGAGGAAGACAGTGTCGGCATGTCATCTGGGGCAGTGGGAAGGTGCTGCCTCAGATGGGTGCCTGGCAGGTATGTTTTCACTGGAGGTAGAGTGAAGTGCAGTGAACGCGGGGGTGGGGTGGGGGGGTAGTAGGAAATGAGAGCAGAGATAATGGGAGCCAGATCAAGCAGAATCGGGGAGAATGGGAAGACTTTTGCCTTCACAGTGACTGAAATGGGAGTGATTGGAAGGTTTTGGAGCAGAGCAGTAACATACTGCATCATTTTATTATTTTTTGTTTGTGTGTTTTGGGCTCAGGGCTTATTCCTGGCTCTGCACTCAGAGAATACTCCAGAGAGGAGGCATCTGGGGTGCTCGGGATCGAAACCAGGTCGGCCGCATATAAGGCAGTACCCTACTGGTTGTACTGTCTCTCTGACCCTAGTATTGACTCATATTTAAAGAATCACTGCTGTGTTGAAAGGGAATGGAAGTAATGAAGTGCTTCTGAATCCCACCTGAAATCCCTTTGGCCTCAGGCTGGAGATCCAGTACATGGGTAAAGGAACTTGCCTTGCATGCGGCCAGTCTTGGTTTGACCCAGTACCACAGCTAGTCCCCGAGCCATTACTAGGAGTGACCTTAGCACAGAGCCAAGAGTAAGCTCTGAGCACAACTTAGTGTGCCCTTCCCACCACAAAAAATGAAATTTTTAAAAATTCCAGGCCTGCACTCAATGACAAAGTACATACCTTGTAGACATGAGATTCCCAGCACCGCAATCAAATCTCCCTGTAGAACCATGCATTTGCAGAACTACCATATGTAGCTGCTACCGAGACCAAGGCCGCCTTCTAGAAATTGATTTTGAATATTCATTAAAAATTTTTTATTATGAGAATCATATTTGATTATTTCTCTTTTCCTAATAAATCAGCCACTTTATCTCAGTAGAGGTAATGTGGTTGCAGTGTTTATAATTAGTGCCCCAAGTGGCAGGTGAAGACCCTCCACTCTTGTCTTTAATGCCATTTCCGTCCACCTCTTCCTCCCCTGACCCTCTGCCCACTTCTTCCACAGCTTTACAACCACAGTGATGTTGTCCAAAGGTTTGATTTCTTTGGGCACCGTCTTGAAGTCCTTGTTTGTTTATATACCTCACATGGGTGAGATCACGTGGCATTTGTTTCTTTCCCCCTGACCTATTTCATTTAACGTCACACCCCGCAACACCAGTCATTCGTCCTCGCGTCTGGGGGAGATGCAGTGCTCCTAGTGGGAACGTGCAGCTTGGAGTTCAGTGCAGCGAGTGGCCAAGAAGGCCAACACAGCTCCTCCCCAGCCTCTTAGAGTGGCATATTCCCTGGATACTCTTTCTTCATTTTAGTAACTGCACATATCCTAACCAGCTTGTTTCCTCACGCAGCCCACAGAACTTAATCGCGCAGTCTCAGTCTGGTACTGGCAAAACAGCTGCCTTTGTGTTGGCCATGCTCAGCCAAGTAGAACCTGCCAACAGATACCCTCAGGTAAGGGCTTGTGAATTTGGGTTTTCTGCTAATGAAGCTACAAGGAGAAATCCCATGTGATGGGGCTGGAGAGAGAGGACAGCGGGTAGGCCACTTGCCTTGTCATGTCATCCCTGGCATCACATGCTGTCCCCTGAATCAAGAGCAATCCCTGAGTACAAAGGAGTAAGCCCTCATATTGTGACCCCAAAACAAAACAAACTAAAGAAAAAATCCATTTGAGGGGCTGGAGTCATAGTACAGCATATATGGTGTTTGCCTTGCATGCGGCTGACCCAGATTCAATTCCCGACATCCCATATGGTCTCCTGAGCCCCACCAATAGCAGTTCCCGAGTGCAGAGCCAGGAGAAACCCCTGAGCATTGCCAGGTATGACCCACCCCCCAAAAAAAAATAGCAAAAGAAAAAGTCTATTTGATGGATTAAAAGCTTAAAGCTAAGTTGTGCACGTACTTTGCATATAGCAGCCCTGGATTTTATCCCTGGCACTCAGCATCCACGGGCAGCACCAGAAGTTACCCTCTGGGCACCATAAGGTGTGGCTCATATTTTCACCTAAACTAGAACCCCTTTAATGGACCACAGGCCATTCGGTAGTGGTAAAGAGCCTGCTCCCCTTTGCTGGCAAATCGGGGGTGATGCCGACAGGCACATTCCTTCACATGCTGGGGAATCCTTTCTGCTCCACAGCTCTCATCCACTGGGCGTTGAAGAGAGTATTAATCTCTAATTGGAGTTTTGCATTCTTGCTCATGTGGGTTTTGGTGCTCTCATGACCAAATGAGTTCTGTAATTCTTAAAAATTCTAACTTGTGGGCCAGAGAGATAGGATAGCAGATAAGGCACCTGCTTCCCTTGCATGCAGTAGGCTGGATTTGATCCCTGCTACCACATATGGTTCCTGGAGCACCACCAGAAGTGATCCCTGAGCACCGAGCTAGGAGTCAACCCTGAATACAGCCTGCTGTGGTCCAAACTACCCCCACCAAAAAGAGAGAGAATTTAACTATTGGAGCTGGGGAGATGGTTCAAAGGTTCAAAGGACTGAACATGTGTGTGTGGGTGGTACAGGTTCAGTTCCCGGCACACGATTCCCCAACACCACTGGTTATGGGCCACTCTCTCACCCCCAAAATTCTATCTTAATGACTTTGCAAGTTAAAGGAAATGGTGTGCACTTTTATATACATGCTCTCTTCAGCCTTCGCGGGAGGCATGATCAGGTTCTGATGGAAATTCCCCATCACAAAGGGATATTATCTTTGCCCTCTTACCCTACCAGTGTCTGTGTCTCTCCCCAACGTATGAGCTCGCCCTTCAAACAGGAAAAGTGATTGAACAGATGGGCAAATTTTACCCTGAGCTGAAACTGGCTTATGCTGTTCGAGGCAATAAATGTGAGTACAATGTGATCCCATCATTATATTTCTCCGTAATTTGAAAACTTTCAAAACATACATGGTACTTGAAATATCCACACGAACCCTCCACCTAAACTCACAAACCTCTAACTTTGCGATATCTTTGCTGCTTCTGTGTATGGGGTTTGGGTGGTTTTTCAGGAATGCCTACTTCTTTTCTATTGCTGTACCATGATATTGGAACATTCAGGTGTGCACCACTGAAAATCAGCATGCCTGTATACTACATTAAGTTCACCACTGAAAGTCTAATTCTATTCTTAATACAATATTCTCTTCTGGGGTTTGTTTTGTTTTGGGACTACACCTGGCAATGCTCAGGGGTTCCTCCTGACTCTGCACTTAGGAATTACTCCTGGCGGTGCATGTGGAACCATATGGGATGCCGGGAATCAAACCCAGGTTGGCCGCTTGCACGGCAAGTGCCCTTCCCTCTGTCCTATGTCTCCGGCCCCGACAATATTCTCTGCAACATGATTTACCCACTCGCCTTCTTCCCCTCTTCCTCCTGGTAACCGCTAATCTTTCTTAAAGTTTATCATTGATTTGTTTTATTCATACTTTTTTTCTCTATATGTCACATGAGTGAAATCACAGTTTTTTTTTTGTCTTCTTTACTGAGCTTACTACTCTACATTCTTCCACATCGTTGGTGGTAGCAGGAACTCATGACATTCTGTTGTGGGGGCTGGTGGGGGGCGGTGGTGCTGATCAGACCAAGTTCAGCACCTGTGAAGGTGGAGCTCTGCCACCAAGCCACACATCTGCCCTTCTTGTTATTTGTTTCGGGTTTGGGGGCAGCTTCTGGCTCTGTGCCTCGGTGTCACTTCAGCCCTGCCTAGAGGACCATGTGGTATCAGGGATCTAACTTGACTTGCTTCCACTGCTTGATCTTTGCACTTAGGAATTATCTTTGAGCCACAGATGAATCTTACACATTGATTTGGTTATCGTACTTTTAATTTTCTTCCAATCCAGACTACTCCCCCTACCTTTCCCCTCCCCCTGTTATATCTGAGTTTCTTTTTATTTTGTTTTCGGTCCATGCTCCCTGGTGCTCAGGGATTACTCCCGGCAGGGTTCTGGGGACCATGTGTGGTGCCGGGGATTAAACCCTGATCAGCCACATGCAAGGCAAATACCCTTCCCTCAGTTCTATTTCTCCAGTGCCATATTTGCATTTTTTTTTCTTTTTGGGTCACACCCAACCCATGCTCAGGGGTTACTCCTGGCTCTGCACTCAAGAATTACTCCTGGCGGTGCTTGGGGGACCATATGGGATGCTGGGAATCGAACCCGGGTCGGCCATGTGCAAAGCAAACGCCTTACCTGCTGTGCTATTGCTCCAGCCCCCATATTTGCATGTTTGAAGACACTAGATCAGTGGGTTTAAAAAGTATTTCACAGTGGCATCAAAGAAATAACACTGGGTTAAGGTGCTTGCCTTGAATGAAGCTGACCTGGGTTCAATCCCTGGCACTTCATATAGCTTCCCAAGCCCTGCCAGGAGTGATCCCTGAGTGTAGAGTCAGAAGTAAGCCCAGAACATAGCCTGGTCAAAAATTTTTTATTTTTGGATATGTTTTATTTCCTAATTATTTTTCTGTGCCAGGGATCAAACTCCCATATCTTGCATGAAAGGCATGTGATGATGTTTCATTATCATTAGACATGTAGGGGCTGGAGAGATAGTACAGGGATTAAGGCACTTGCTTTGCATGCGGCCAACCCCAGTTCGAATCCTGGCACTGCATATGGTCCCACAGCATACCAGCAGTAATTCCTGAGCACAGAGCCAGGAGTAAGCCTTGAGCTACTAAGTGTAGCTCAGAAATAAAGTGAGAGTCCAGTAATTAAATCTGGAAACTTTTACTACTATTTCTTTATTCTATTTTTAATTTTTTGACAAACAGTGTCAAGCAATTTTTGTTAGAGACCCCAGCACCCCCATCCCCACTCAGCACTGTGTGTGGCCCTCTTGGAGCTCACTGCGGGGCCAGCTATCAAGATGCACTGGCCCTGCCCCAGAGCACCTCTGGGGAGGCCCCTGCTAGTTAGAAAAGATGTGATAGAAGTTTGGTTAAATTCTATGGTTCTTTCACACAAGTCTGTGACTTACAGAAATTCACTCTGTACCAGTGCCTAAAGGCAACCTGGATTCTGTTCTGAAGAGAATTTAAATGTTTGCAGTTTGAATTTGAGCTAGCAGGCTAGAAACTCCTTAATGTTTTGTTTTTGCTTTATTTTCAGATGTTCTGGGCTACACCCAGCAGTGCTCAAAGGGTATTCCTGGCTCTGCTCAGGATTGACCCCGGCAGTGCTCACAAAATCATATGTGGTGCTGGGTATTGATCTGGGGTTGCTACATACAGTGGCAAGTGCCTTACCTTGTACCTCCTCCCTGACCGACTGGATGTTTGTTGGGGAGGGTGCTGTCATGCCCTGTAGTGCTTAGGAGCTGTTCCTGGCTCTGTGCTTAGCGGTAATTCCCGGGTGTGCTTTGGGACCCTGTGTGATACGGGATGTAAGGCAAGTGTCTCAGTGCCTGTGAACTTTGGCCAAGCTCTGAATTTTTTTTTTTTTTTTTAATGTAGAGGACAGTGGTTCACTGAGCTGATAAATGGGAACACTTGTTAGTTTTGAGAATATTCCCATGTGACTGAAGGTGATTCGAGTTGTCGGGGTTGAAATGAAGGGAACAGAGGCTGGACTAGAGTGAAAGTACTAGAGTGTGTTTACAGAGAGCCCAGATCCTGCCGCAGCACTGTGGGGAGCCACCCTGGAGCTCTACCTGCTGTGACCCTCAAAGGGAGCATCTGACGCCAAAGAAAGAGCTGGTGGGGCTGGAGAGGTCGTGCTGCGGGCAGGGCGCTTCCTTGCACGGAGCCTTCCCAGGTGTGGTTCCCGGGATCCTGCATGGAATCACTCCTTAGTGCAGAGCCATGAGTAACTCGAGTATGGCTCGGTGTGGCCAGAAAACTTAGTAAATAAGGGGGAAAGCTGGATTTCCTCAGCTTTTGAGCACACAGGGTCTATAATGGCCCGTGGTCGGCCAGACCTGGTCTGGGAAAGCACTTCGAAGAGGCAGTTTTTTTTTACTTTTCTTCGAAGACGAAGTCTTTCATAATTAATCCTGTTACTGAATGGTCACATATATCCCGAAATTGGTGAAGAGGGTAAGTGAGGACAACTGCTTGTTTGACAGATGTTAGGGGAGCTGCAGGGCAGGGTGCCCTGGGGAGAGAGTCTCTGGGCCTGGGACTACGAGGTGTAAAGCAGAGATACTCCCAGAGGCTGCTCACTGGGGCGGACGGCTGTGTCCCACCCAAGTGAGATCTCTGGCACACAGCAGGCAGGTGTGCATGAACCCTGCACACCGTGAGAACAGCTGAGGAAGATGGGAACGTGTCTACTGTGACACGCAAGCCCATCCTGCACCTCACTGGGACTGACTGTCGATGAAGAAATAACCCTAATGGCCAGAGAGTTGGTGCAGGGGTAGGGCACTTGCCTGGCTGGTGGTCAACAAGGGTCCAAGTGCAGTAGCACCTGCCCCAACCCTGCCAGAGCCTCCAGATTAGAGCTGGGAAGTATCCTGAGCACCACCAGGTGTGGCCCCGAGCCCCCCATCTCCCAAAACACAAGTAACACTCTTAAAAGAGAACTGGATGATTCTAGAGTAAAAAATATCCCATTCAAGAGGTTTTCTTTTACCCTTTTTTGGGGGGAGGAACATACCTGATGGTCTGGGGTCTGCTCCCTGCCAAGCCCGGGAAACCATGCAGTGCAGTGGGGCCGACTCCAGAGCCCATGCTCAGCACGTAGGCCTCTCTCTCCTGCTCGGTTTTCATACTGTTGTTTGTGTCTCTTCCGTAGCTCTCCAGCAGTAGTTTCTTGTGTGTGTGTCCTTAAGTTTCTAAGAAAGGGGAGCTGCCTTTACCGTAGGAATATGCAAAACAACCAAACATCTCCCGTCCACAGTGGAGCGGGGTCAGAAGATCAGCGAGCAGATCGTCATCGGCACCCCTGGCACCGTCCTCGACTGGTGCTCCAAGCTCAAGTTCATCGACCCCAAGAAGATTAAAGTGTTTGTTCTGGATGAGGCCGACGTGATGATCGCGACTCAGGGCCACCAGGACCAGAGCGTCCGCATCCAGAGGTGGGGGCTCTGGAGGGGAGGGACGAGGGAGCCTCCCAGACCGCGGCTGCTCCCCCCTTTCCCCAAAGCCTCGTCTCTGGCATCAGCTTCTTGAGCCCCCAACCCTGTGAGCACTGACTGGTTGGGCGGCTTTGGGCCGCTCCCACGGAGCCCGGGGTGGAAATCGGGGTGGGCCCACCCTGCCTGGCCCCGGGCCTGCTCCTGCCTCCTTCCCGGGGCACTGGGCAGGGCACTGGTCTGTGGTCTGCGGTGCTCCCCAGGACGAAATGGGGCCATGCGGGATCCCCGCCTCCCCGCAGGATGCTGCCCAGGAACTGCCAGATGCTGCTGTTCTCTGCCACGTTCGAAGACTCAGTGTGGAAGTTTGCCCAGAAAGTGGTCCCCGAGCCCAACATCATCAAGCTGAAGCGCGAGGAGGAGACGCTGGACACCATCAAGCAGTACTACGTGCTGTGCAGTAACCGTGACGAGAAGTTCCAGGCCCTGTGCAACCTCTACGGGGCCATCACCATCGCGCAGGCCATGATCTTCTGCCACGTGAGCAGCGGGTGGTATGGGGGTTGGGTGGGCTCAGGAGGACCCACTTCCCTCTGTGTGGCTGCAGGCTTGGAGTGAGAGAAGGAAGGTGGGTGGCAGGAGCAACGACAGCAGTGTGCCACTTGCTGGCTGTGCATACTGCTGACCCTAGTTCAATTCCCAGCACCACACAGGGCCCCTGAGCACTACCAGCTGTGGTTTCCATTCTCCCTTTCCCCCCGACCCCCAGTGAAAAGGAAAGGGTAAGACCAACAGTTTAAACCATCTAGGCTCACATTTATCTAGAGATGAGTTAGAACAAAAATTCAGGGCTGGAGAGAGTGTGGCTGACCTGCTTCTATCACCAGCACCCACATGGTTCCCTGAGTACCACCAGGAGTGATGGTTGAGCATAGAACCTGGAGTAAGCCCTGAACACTTGGGTATGGCCCAAAGAAGAAAAAAATCCAAAAAAGAAACCCAAATATCATCCCATTAAAAGTGGCTAAAATTTGGACCAAAGAAAATACAGAGTTAAGTCACTTGTCTTGCTTGTGGCCAACTGGGCTCCAACCTCATCACTGCATATGGGTCCATGAGCAGTGCTGGGCATGACCCCTATCTCCATCTTCCCCCATAAAAATAGTGTCTAATATTCTGTTTACAATTTACTAATTGTAAATGGGCTGGAGCGGTAGCACAGTGGGTAGGGCTTTTGCCTTGCACGCAGCCCATGCGGCCGACCCGAGTTCGATTCCTCTGCCCCTCTCGGAGAGCCCGGCAAGCTACCAAAAGTATCTCGCCCGCATGGCAAAGCCTGGCAAGCTACCCGTGACTATTCAATATGCCAGACACAGTAACAACAAGTCTCAAAATGGAGACGATACTGGGCCTGCTCAAGCAAATTGATGAACAACAGGAAGACAGTGCTACAGTGCAGTGCTAATTGTAAATTGTGTAAACACAACCTGCTGATTAGACCCAGTAGTACATATTACACTTATTGACGGCAGCAAGCCACCTTGTCGCGGGTCTTTCCATTTTTCCTTTTGTCAGGTATGTGCATGTCAAACAATTCTTTTCACTGCAGACTCGCAAAACCGCCAGTTGGCTGGCAGCCGAGCTGTCCAAGGAAGGCCACCAGGTGGCGCTGCTGAGCGGCGAGATGATGGTGGAGCAGCGGGCAGCAGTGATCGAGCGCTTCCGCGAGGGCAAAGAGAAGGTGCTGGTCACCACCAACGTGTGCGCCCGCGGTGAGCAGACGCGCTGGGGCCCGGATGGCCGGGGGGACGCTGTGGTCTCGGGGAGCTTTCCAGAAGCCTGGCGCCCTGCAGGGGGCCTGCCCCAGGGCCCAGGAGGTGCTGCCGACCTGGGCTGCCTGTGCCCCCAGCGCCTGTTCCCGGGTCCTGCCCACACCCCCTGCTCTGCTTGCCCTGCCGGCCCCCGCCTCACACCTGTCCCCGCACAGGCATCGATGTGGAGCAGGTGTCCGTCGTCATCAACTTTGACCTCCCGGTGGACAAGGACGGGAACCCCGACAATGAGACCTACCTGCACCGCATCGGGCGCACGGGCCGCTTCGGCAAGAGGGGCCTGGCGGTGAACATGGTGGACAGCAAGCACAGCATGGACATCCTCAACAGGATCCAGGAGCACTTCAGTGAGTGGGCCCTGCCCTGCCCCGCCCTGCCCCGCCCCGCGCTGCTGCCCAGGGGGGAGACGGGCCTGGCCTCGGTCCCAGTGAGCGGCTCTGGAGCCCCTGGGTCAGGGTGTGGGGACACTCCCTGCACCTGCACCCTGGGGAAGGCCACAGGTTCGAGCGTGTTGGGTCCCGGCGCGCCCATAGCCCCCGTGATTTCCGCCACGCTGACTCTCCCTTTGGTGGCGTCTCCGCATGCGCCCCCGTTGAGCTCTTCCTGTCTTCGTCCTCAGATAAGAAAATCGAGAGATTGGACACGGATGACCTGGACGAGATTGAGAAGATAGCCAACTGAGGCGTCCCGGGTACCCGGTGCCCGCTGGCGCTGCCCCTGCGCGGGAGACTCGCGCTTTCCCGGCCCGGCCTCGGCTGTCACCGAGACAAAAGGCGCGAGCCGCGACAAACTACCTACCTCATTTCAATTACGTTTGGACTTGACAAAAATTGTACAAATGATGGGGGATGGTAGAGAAAAAATGTTTACACAACTTTTGAAGATTAGGCGTGAATACACAGAAATTTACCTTTTGGCAATTCCTTGTCTTTGGCCATTGTTTCCTGGTGCATTGATTGCTGCGGCTGATTGCGTGTTAATGTCCTATGTGGCAGCCCTGCCCTCTCTGTTCTGAGCGTTTGGGTGCAAGTGAGGGAAAGGAGGTGTAGAGGCAACCCCGAGAAAGAGGCCCAGGTAACGCATGTGTGTGCCGGGCATAGTGCTGGGGGCCTCCAGCACGCCTCGTGAGTTAGCAGGGAAGGATTTGGGTACGATGGTGTGTGTGTCTTGTAGCTGCCATCGGGAGGGTCTGGCAGGCAGGGAGCACAGGACCTGCCGCTTCCTTATGTAGGTTTTTGTGAGGACCCTGCCCTCTCTCACCACTGTCCACACTGATGCCGCCCAGGTGGACTTCGCTTTTGCAAGTCCTAAGGAGGAGGAGGGGTTGTGAGGGTGGGGACTGTAGCCTGCGTCCCGGACTCTTGTCTCACAGGTGCTGGGGATCAAACCCAGGTGGCCCGCATTCAAGGCAAATGCCCCACGTGCTGCACTGTTGCGTTGGCCCCTACAGTACTTATTCTGTATGTGTGATCCTGAGAGTATCTGCACGCCCACCCTTTTGGGGTCAAGTTCCCGCCATAACTCTGGGTGTGGTTCCTATTAAATATGAGGTGTGGGGCTCAGAAAAACAGCACAGAGACTAGGGCAATTGCCTGGTACTCAGCTGGTTAAGGTTGGATCCTTGGCACCACATACTGTCCCCAGAGCCCTGCCAGGAGTGACCCCTGGACACAGATCTAGGAATAAGTCCTGAACACTGCCAGTTGTAGCCTAAACCCCAGTAATAAAACACACATGATTTCTCACTGTGTATAGGAACATGGTTCCCAGGTTCACTTGCTTAACTGTTCCCCTCAGACTCCTCAGTTCCAGCTGTGTTATTGCTGCAGTCCCGTGCTGAGTGGGCTGTCTCATAGAAGTTGATGCTTCTGTTACTCCCCCCTCCCAACTTCTCTTTCTGACCAATTTTCATCCCTACCCCTCTCTGGGCTGGAGCAATAGCACAGCGGTAGGGTGTTTGCCTTGCGCGAGGCTGGCTTGGCCAAACTGGGTTCGATTCCACTGCCCCTCTTGGAAAGCCTAGCAAGCTACCGAGAGTATCCCCCCTGCACTCAAAGCCTGGCAAGCTACCCGTGACGTATTCGTTGTGCCAAACACAGTAACCAGTCTCACAATGGAGAGGATACTTGGCCCGCGCCAGCAAATCGATGAACAGGAGGACAGTGCTACAGTGCTACCCCAGAAACAGTTCACTGTTGGAACTTCACAGGAGGGGAAAGTCTGGGCGCCTGGGATTCTAGCTAAGAGGGGAGGGACAAGGGGAAAGAGAAGGTGATGAAATGGGAATTCTCCAACGGCATTTGAGTTATGAGGTCACTTGCATCTCGTTGCCCTGTGCCACCCCACGGGCGCTGAACTGCCCCAGACTCCTCAAGTCCCCATCAGAGAACAGGAGCCTTGGATATACTGTGAGTTAACCGGTCCCTTCAAGTTGCCGCCAACGACCAGAATAACCACCTCATTCTTCCTACTCAACGACAGAAACCAGTTCTTCAGGAGAGTGCCTCATTTTTCTGCCATTTCCCCCTAATGCCCCGTGCTCATTCCCTATTCACCCCTTATTGGCATTATCGCAAGGTCACCTTTGGGGCTCCCTCCGCAGTGTTGGGGGACCCCATGCCATGCCGGGCTAGAACCCAGGGCTCCCGCAATGCCAAACACGGCCCAGGCGTTGCACTCTGAGCAGCGGGACCAAGTATTCTCCTGGGTCTCCTCGTCACATCCGAGACGGGGGCAGCTACAGTGGCGTCAGAGCGAAGACAGTCAGGAGACGGCGGGATTGTGCGGGGCAGGCTGCGACCCCCCAGTCTCGCCAGGTACCAAGTCGCACCAACCCGCGGGGAACCCGGGCGGGGCCGTTAGACGCGTGGGGTGGGTTGGGAAGAGGGGAAGGCGGCGGGCGCGGCGCGCGGTGATGACGTCAGCGAGACGCCAACTGTCGGCGCGGGGCGGGCCCTGACGTCACGTCGGCCCCTCCCGCTTCCGGTCGGCGTGAGGAAAGTTCTCGCGGGCTCCGGTCGCCGTGGGCACGCTGCGTGGCTCCTTCTCCCGCCAGCCCGCCAGCCTTGCCGCCGACCATGGCCACCGACTCCTGGGCGCTGGCGGTGGACGAGCAGGAGGCGGCTGTCAAGTCGGTCAGTGGCTTCAGCTCGGGTTGGGGCGGACGCGGCGGGGCCGAGTGACGGGGCGGGGGGCGGTGATGGGGGCGGGGGACAGGCAGTGGCCCGTCCACGCCTGCAGCCGGTTGTGGGGAACTGCAGGGTGGGATCCGCGCCTTGGACCAGACGTCCGGTGTGGAACGTCTTTCTCTGGGTCATTCAAGATGTGCCCTGGCTCTCTCCAGCCCCGGCCCCTACGTCTCTGCCGCGGACGGGGGATGGGGGGGGACCATGAGGTGCAGGGGATCGAACCCCTTGTGGGCCCAGCCCTTGGCGCCATCTCTCCAACCCCACCTTTAGTTTAGTAGGTGTAGACCCGCGGTTAGCGTGGCCGGCACTCTGTCGCTCTTGCAGAATAACAGATTCAGGTTCAGATTGCTTCAGTGGATTGCACCTAGATTGCCCGAGTCACCGTCAGTTGTTTAACTGATGTTCAGAGTGACCTTTATTGTTGGACTTCTGATTACTGAAGACCATTCAACTGGAATGGGTATCTAAGTTTAAATCTGTCGGTGTGGGGCAGGAGCCGTAGTCCTACAGGAAGGGCTTTGGTCTTGCACGTAGCCCACCAGGGTCGGGTCCCTGGCACCACCCCATATGTCCCCTGAGCACCGCCAGCAGAAATTCCTGAGTGCAGAGCCAGGAGTAACCCCTGAGCATCGCTAGGTGTGACCCCAAAACTAAAATAAATTCATCATTGATAACGGTAACGGATTTTTCAGAATATAGATATTTTTGGGTGGAGGGACAGTCAGTGATGCTCAGGGATCATTACTGGTTCTGTGCTCAGAGACCACTCCTAGTGGGGGCTCAGGAGATTGAATCCGGGTCAGCTGTCCAGGTAGGTGCCCTACCCACTGGGCTTTCTTCCCAGCCCAGAATGTAGATTTCTTTTGTAATGTGGTTTAATGCAACTTTTGTCCCAGTTATATTTCTTTATTGCTTTGGGAGGATTTTCACTTTGTCGGCAGATTCTTGAAATGGGCCGGATTTAGTGGAGTAGGGGTCTTGTTAGAAGACCGGTGCTGTGCTTTTTATCGCCTCCCTCTGTACCAGAAGCCATCAGAGGAAGTTTCTGGTACAGAGGGAGGCAATAAAAGAGCTTGGAACGGGGTAAAGACATTCATGCGCCAGGACAACTCACAGAGGAGAGGTTTTGTTTGGGTCCGTTTGGGTTTTTTTGTTGGTTTTTATTTTGGGCGGTGGGAGACACACTCCTTGCTGCAATTCTCAGGAGACTAGTTGATTCCAGGGATCAAGCCTGGCTTGCAGAACATGCACTCCTGCCCTTTGAAGCTATTTCCCTTGCTCCAGTTTAGGGAAGTGTTTTTTTGGGGCGGGGCGGGGTCGGGGGAGGATGTCACCCAGCTGTGCTCAACGCTCAAGGGCTCAAGGGCTCTTCCTGGCATGTTGCTCATGGGAACGTATGTATTGCCGAGGGTTCAAACTGGGACTGACGGGATGCAGCCTATAAGTAACTCCCGTAACTCCCATACAATTGCTTTGGCTTTTGGTGTAGGGATTTTAAAAACAATTATGAGAATAGATTAAGAGCTGGCAAGATTGATCCCACTGTAAAGAAACACCATGTTAGGAGTAATGTCTAAAGAAAATGAGATGGGAGTGGGAGGGATACTGGGTTCCATGGTGATGGAAAATGGGCACTGGTGGAGGGACGGGTATTTGATCATTGTATAATCGAAACCCAAGCACAAAAATTTGTAAGTCTACAACTGTACCTCATGGTGTTTCACTAAAAAAATTAAAAAAAAAAGAAAATGAGAATAAAGAAAAAGAAGATGCAGAAGTGGCAGTATAGGGGTTAAGGCTTGTTGGGTGCAGGGATAAGGAACAAGCATTGCATGCATCTGACCCCAGACCACCTGGACCCCTGAGCTTAGCCAGGTGCAGCCCTGAAGCACCCAGGATCACCAGAGTGATCCCGGATAATCCCTGGTTTATCACCGCTGGGCCTGAGCGGCATTGTGTCCTTGGCTCTTATGTTGAACTGACAGCCCAGTTGCCGAGAATTGCTGAGGATCATACACACACAGTGCCAGGGATCAGACGGAACCCACTGGGGCCAGGGTAGCAGCTTCACCCCTCTCCTCTCTGGCCCACTGAGCCTTGCAGATGAGCTCCCTGGAGGTGGGGGCTAGTTCCTCAGAGCCCTTTGGTGACTCACTGCATTTCTTTCGCTTTCATTTCAGATGAGCGATTTGCAGATCAAGGAAGAGAAAGTCAAACCAGATTCCAATGGTGAGTCACTAGTTTCCATTAGCTGCAGAGACACTTTCGCTTTGCCCTCACAGCTGCGAGTGGAAAAGCCGCATTCCTTTAGCATGTGTGCCTCTCCAGATGTCACCTGGCCTTTGTCTCCTAAGAATCTTTCAGGTCACACTGGCACTTTCATGTGACACTGTTCCTGTTTAGGTACTGTTTGTTGGTTGGTTTTTGTGGGGGCACACCCAGTTGTGCTCAGGGTTTACTCCCGTTTTAGGGATCATTTCCTGGCAGACTTAGGGGACCATCTGGGGTGCCAGGGCTTAAACCTGGGTCAACCATGTGCAAGGTGCCTTTTACCAGCTCTATATCTATCCAATCCCTCTCTCTATATATATATATATGTGTGTGTGTGTGTGTGTGTGTGTGTGTATTCAGTTTTTTCAAAAGAGTTTTATTTATGTTGAGCTAATCTTGAGGAAGCTTCTGGGTTTTCTTTTTTGGGGGGGGGGGTCACACCCAGCAATGCTCAGGGGTTACTCCTGTTTCCTGTGCTCAGGGGACCATATGGGATGCTGGGAATCGAACCCGGTTTGGCTGCGCACAAGGCAAGCACCCTACCTGTTGTGCTGTCGCTCCGGCCCCAAACTTCTGTATTTTAACTTAGAACATTTGGGAGTATAGTCACACTTGACTGTGCTTGAGGGCTATTCCCATTTCTGTGCTCAGGAATTGCTCCCAGAAGTATTTATGAGAGTATGAGGTGCCAGGGATTGAACCCTGGGCTTTCCACATGCAAGGCATGTATTAATCCTATCTCTTTATATATATATATATATATATATATATATATATATATATTTCATTTTTCTCTCCAACCCTTTTGTCTTGTTTTAACAGTTTTATTTACGTTGGGCTGGAGATGTGGCTCCGTGGTAAGAGTAAGCCTTGCAAATGCTTGAGACCTGCGTTCAGTCTCTGGGACTGCCCCCTCACCTCCTCAAAACCTCAAAAAAAACAAAATGCTTTTTTTTTCCCTTTTGTGAGGGGTGGGCCACACCCAGCAGTGCCCACGCCTTACTCCTGGCTTTGCTTGTGTCTCCTGGTGGTGCAGCCTGCACGCAAGCACATTAACTCCATACTCTCTGCCTGGCCTATTTTTATTGCTGGTTCTTGTTTTTTGTTTGTTTTGTTTTGCTTTTTGCACCTGGCAATGCACAGGGGTTACTCCTGCCTCTGTACTCAGGAATTACTCTTGGCAGTGCTCAGGGGACCATATGGGATGCTGGGAATAGAACCTGGGTCGGCCGCGTGCAAAGCAAACGCCCTACCCGCTGTGCTATCGCTCCAGCCCCTTATTGCTGTTTTCTGAGCCACACCTGGCAGTGCTCTGGGGCTACTCCCAGCTCTGTGCTCAGCAGTGCTTGAAGGATCCTGTGTACTGGACAGTCTAGCTTCCTACGTGCAAAGCTTGTGCTCACCTGGTTCTGCTCTGGCTCTGGCTCTGCTGCCTTTTTAGAGGCGGGTCCCGCACCCTGGGGCACAGCCTCTGACGTTTTGAGAGCGGGGTCTCTCACATCAGTGTGTGGTACTCTCGGCTGTGCCCACCCAGGGTCTGGCAAGTTCCAGGGGCGGCGCTGCTGGGATCTTGGCGTGTGTGAAGCCGACTGGGTGTGGCGCGCGGGGCCTCAGGTGTCAAGGCAGACACTCTGTCATCCAGCTGTCCCCAGAGTTGTTACTTGAGTTGCTGAAAACAAAGAGGACAACTTGAGGCAAACTGAATTGTTTTAAAATTTTTCAAATTTGGGAATAGCAGAAAAATTACATTTTAGAACACACAGCCTATGGCACGCGCTAGGAGGTTTCCTGGAGGCTCTGGAGTCTCCTGTTTACAGGTAGGGGAAGGAGGCTTAATGGGCCTCTTCTGTCTGTCTGGGGTGACAGACATGCAGCCGCCACACCAGGAGTGGCTGCTGCTGGCTCTGTGCTGGGGTCCCTGGCAACGCCGAGGAGTGGCCTAGGCCTCCTTGTGCCTGGCATGTGCTAGGCGCATTGTGCATCTCTCAGGCTCCAGTCTTAAAATAAGAAGGAAAAACACATAGCCAGAATTAGTTCAGTTTAGCCCTTTTTTGGCGAACAATCCAGTTTGGATCCTTTCTAATTAACCTCCTGTCATTTAAGAAAATCCTGGGCTGGGGATATGCCTGGTAGACCATGTGCTTGGCACGCGAGAAGCCCCAAATTTGATCCTCAGTGCTCAGGCCTAAGCAAAAACGGAAAATGTTTGTACTTCAGTTATTGTGGAAAATAAAGTCATTGTTTTATTATTATTATTATTTTGCTTTTGGGGTCACACCCGGCAAAGATCAGGGGTTCCTCCTGGCTCTGCACTCAGGGATTACTCCTGGCAGTGCTCAGGGGACCATATGGGATGCTGGGATTAAACCTGGTATGGCCGCGTTGCAAGGCAAACGCTCTGCCCACTATACTGTCGCTCATGCCCGAAGTCGTTGTTGTATTACCTGATCTGCTTTGTAGTGATTTATCCCTGGGATTGTTGCTTTGGGATCACGGCTGGTGGGCTGGGGTCTTGTAGAGCGTGTGCGTGGGCCTCCCACAGACAAAGGTGTTCTCCAACCCTTGGAACTCTCTCCCGGCCCTCCCTGAGCTCATTCTCTTATTTTCCCCTAAGAACCTCTGGCTCACAAACTATTCGCTTGGTGTGTACACAGTAAATCTCTCCCTATGACTAATTCAGTGATTCATTGATTTTCTTTTGGTTATTTCTGAATATTTGACAAGTCCAAGCAGGAAGTTTATGGGCTCAAGATTGTTGCAAAAACCCTCTCCCTCTCCCCGACCCCTACCCTCTCCCTATGTCCCTCCATATCCCCCCCTTCCTCTTTCTGTCCCCCTCCCCACATTGGTGGTTCTCAGGGCTTACCCCTGGCTCTGTGCTCAGAGATTATTCCTAGTGGTCATGAGGGAACCATGTGGGGTTCTGGGGTTCGAACCTGACTAGGCTGCCTGCGAGGCAAATACTCAATCCACTATACTGCCAAGAGATTCTTGATGAATGTCCATTGGTTGATGACAGATATTGGTATATTCTCAGTGCGCCCAGGGGTACTGGGGGACCCCAGGACCACCTTGCATTGATAGGAGGTGGGCGCGAACACAGACTTTCTGTACACAGCCCTTTAGTAGCTCCTGGGCCCAGATTTCCTTTACCTTTTTATTTATTTTTTTTATTTTTGAGAGCCTGGCAAGCTACCGAGAGTATCTCATCCACATGGCAGAGCCTGGCAAGCTCTCCGTGATATATTCGATATGCCAAAAATAGTAACAAGTCTCACAATGGAGACGTTACTGGTGCCCGCTCGAGCAAATCGATGAACAGTGAGAGGACAGTGCTACAGACAGTGCTTTTTGGGTCACACCCAGCAATGCACAGAGATTACTCCTGGCTCTGCAGTCAGGAATTACTCCTGGCTGTGCTGGGGGACCCTGTGGGATGCTGGGAATCGAACCCGGGTCAGATGCATACAAGGCAAACTCCCTATCTGCTGTGCTATCTCTCCAGGCCCACCTTTAACTTTTTAGTAACTTATTTTCTTTCTCATCTAAATGTGTTTGCAACTGTAATGGTATATTTTAATTTTGGAAAGCTCAGAGGTGACTTTTTATTTGGGTACGGGGGGAGCATCCATGCACAGCCGTGCTCAGGACTTACTCTTGCTTTATGCTCAGGAGGCCACAGTCAGCCACATGCAAGGCGAGCACGTTACCCACTATGCTGTCACTCTGGCCCCAGATGTGGCTTCCCACCCCATCCCCCTTATTTGCCCCTCTTAATGGTGCACACTTGGTATGGTGCTCCCAGCAGTGGTGCTCACACATCCATCATCAATGGTGTGTGGAGCTTCAACTCTGGGGGCAGTGCCAGGGGTTCCAGATGGCAGAGCCACCTGGATCTCCTTCAGCAAGCATGGCCATGCCCAGGATTAAAGTCTTGACTTCATCTTTGCGCCCCAGAGGTGACATTGTAATCACACAGAAGTTGGCCAAGGACAAGAGTGTTAGTACAGTGGGTAGGGCATTTGCCTTGCACACAGCCAACCCAGGTTTGATCCCTGAGCATCACCAGGTGTGGCCCTAAACCCTCCACCACCCCCCGCCAAAAAAAAAAGAAGTTGGCCAAAGTTTTTTAAAATGTGAGGATTTTGTATGTATCCAAAAACTTTCAGGGGCTGGAGCGATACACAGCAGGGAGGGCGTTTGTCTTGCATGTGGCCGACCTGGGTTTGATTCCCAGCATCCCATATGGTCCCCCAAGCACCGCCAGGAGTAATTTCTGAGTGCATGAGCTAGGAGTAACCCCTGTTCATCACCGGGTGTGACCCAAAAAGCAAAAAAAGAAAGAGAAAAGAAAGAAAGAAAGAAAGAAAGAAACTTTCAGAGGGCCAGAGAGGCCGTGTGAGTATTAAGGCATTGCCATGCATTGTGGCTGGCTCCAATTTTAACCAGCACTGCGTGGAGTGATTCCTGAGCACAGACTCAGCTCAGGAGCCACTCTGAACACTGTGGGATATGGCCCAAACCACCACGAAACCACTCACTCCTGGGCAGCTGAGGAGCTGAGGGTTAGAGTGTGTGCCTGCCAGGGAGGCCGAGGCTCCATCCTGATTCATCCATCCTCCATTGCCAGGAGTCAGTGCCCAAGCTCTTGCGGTTTCCGTTGTCACCCAGAATTATTTTTCTTGGGCTAAAAATCCACTGCACGTCACTGTAGCACTGTCCTCCCATTGTTCATCGATTTCCTCGAGCAGGCCCAATAACGTCTCTTTTGTGGGACTCGTTGTTACTGTGCTTGGTGTATCGAATACTTCACGGGGAGCTTGCCAGGCTTTGCCGTGTGGGCGAGATACTCTCAGTAGCAGAGGAATTGAACCCGACTCGGCCGTCCGGCCGCGCACAAGGCAAACGCCCTACCGCTATGCTAGCATTTTGGTCACTGGGTGGGTTTGGTGTTTTCATTGCCCGGGTCTGGAGGGTTTGTGACTTGCCGCGGCTCAGGATGATTGTTCCCTTGTGCAGGTTTCATCAAACCCGCAGCACCTGCAGAGAAGACAGACGAAGACGAGAAAGGTAAGGGCTCCTACAGCCCAGTGCAGGGAACCGAGAGGGACCCACGATGACTGGCCTTAGGGACTGGGGAACCCCAGGAGTGTGGAGTCTTGTCGGGTAGGGTGTGAGGCGTAGGTGCCAGTTGACTCAGCTCCGATTGGACTTGAGGTTGACACCGCGGGGGCGGGGCTGCTGAATTGGGGAGGTTGAGCCCAGAGAGGAAAGGAAACACGGAGGGACCCTTCTGGAAGGGTGGTGGGGATTAGCGGGGTGGGACTCAGGGAGAAGTGCTCACTCTGGGCAGGAGCGGTGGAGGGGATGACTGAGTGCACGCTCAGGGGCAAAGGGAGCCTGCACAGGCGTTTCTGATTCCTGCTGACTGAGCCACATCTGAGGGTGTGGAGGGGCTGGACGTTGGCCAAGATCAGAGTGCATGGCTGGAAAATGGACGTACAGGAAGTGTGCACGGGCCTGCCCCAGCGTGCTCATGAAACACTGAAGTCGGGCCCCCGCTGGCCTTGCGCTGCGCCTCTGCACACAATGCTGGGCTGGCCCGGTGACGGGTGGGCTCTGGAGGAGCAAAAAGAGCAGCTCCTGGTTTCCTTTGGCCAGAGGACAAAGCTGCGCAGTCGTTACTCAACAAGCTGATCCGAAGCAACCTCGTGGATAACACGAACCAGGTGGAGGTCCTGCAGCGGGACCCCAACTCCCCGCTCTACTCCGTCAAGTCCTTCGAGGAGCTGCGCCTGTGAGTAGCCCCTGACCTCCCGGGAAGCTGACCCGCGAGGCTTCGCGGGGATCTTTCACTTGAGTTCCGGGAGATCCTAACGGACTTGGCTAGTTAATAATTCACGAGCCTCCAGAGGGACCAGAATATGAAGCGTTTACGGTAATGGTTTCCCTCCCGCCCTGGTCTGTCGGCCCCCTGGTTCTCTTGGTAGGGATTTCTAAATGCCACAAGTTTATTCTTCATAGCTGAAAGTCTTCTCTCTTTTATGCTCTTAGAACTTTCAATAAAATATTGGCTGACAGGTGATTTCTGGATATCAGGAACATTTCTTATTAGGTAAGCCCCTTTGTTAGCCTCTAGGGTTAAAGGTCTGAACATTAATCCACTTTATAAGATCTGTCAGAAGAACCTGGGCAAGGTCCCAGTGCCTTTGGTGGAAGATGACCTTCAGTGTTCCGAATTTTAAAAAGAACTCCAGGATCCGTAATTGAGTATCACGGAACGTGGGCTTGGGCTCAGGCTGACCTCCAACAAGGCCTTAAAGACGGAGGACTACAGACGGCCGTGTCAGGGCTTCCGTCCTCTGCAGGGAGTCAGTGAAATTGTTTATGGCCAGGCCAGGCTGAGTGTTCTACTAGTGAGATGGAACGACTGTTCTAGCTGGTGAATCAGGCAGTGGAGGATAAAAACCACTTTGCCTCTGTTCGACATCATTGCTGCCGTGTCACTGTGGGCAGAGAGTAGCACTCACTGTCGGCCTGCCGAGTAGAACAGAGACGTCACACGGGAGGCTCAGTACAACTGCCTGACTCCCCTGAACATGGTCAGTGGAGTAAGAGCTAAGAGCAAATCTTAAAGGGTGCCCTTTTCTTTGGGGGTGTTTCAGGAAATTACACTGTGTGTCTTTCCTGTTTATCTTTTCTGCCAGGGCTTCATTCAGCCGGTGTATTTCTGCCTCTGTTCAAACTGCTGGGGACAGCTGTATGTCTCAGCTGGTTTCCGAGTGGACTGTCTACTCTTCCAGTGTCTATGTTGTTTTAAATTCCTTTCATTTGCAAGACTTGTGTTCTCTAGTCAGTGATACATTGTCCTTTTGGAAAGACATGTTCTCTGATTTAGTTGTTCATGGCAAAAGGAAACAAAGAATGATGCCTAAGTTGCCTCCTATACTTGATCTGTTTCACACTGTAAAAAATGTGTAGGAACTGGAGCAGTAATACTGTGGGTGGGGCTTTTGCCTGGCAAGGGCCGAGCTGGGTGTGAATCCCAGCACCCTGTATGGTCCCCAGAGCCAGCCAGAAGTAATTCCTGAGCGTGGTGAGGTGTGACCTAAAAGATGACAACAAAAAGATTTGTACTGTGGGCAGAAGATAAGGTGTCGTACCTGGGGAATCTGCCTGTCGTCTCAACCAATGGTCCCTACTAGGAGTGAACACCCATGTGTTTAATGTGTTTACCCAGATAGGGAAGAGAGAGAGAGAGAGAGAGAGAGAGAGAGAGAGAGAGAGAGAGAGAGAGAGAGAGAGAGAGAGAGAAGATTTGAACTGTTTTGATTTGAATCCACAAAATCCTGGGGAAAAGGAGCCCATTGGAAGTTCTTGGATCACTTTGGATCCCCATTAGCTAATCTTGGTTTCCTTGACAACTAAATCTGAATCTACCAAGCTTCAGGGCTTTTTCTTCCAAAGGGAGATGCCCAAGGGTATGTTTTCAAAATGTTCCTCCTGTGTGAAAGCTTACGTGACAGAAGGATTTGTATTGTCTAGAGTCTGTTAGCTCCTGAGGAGTAAAGTGCAGAGGCTTGGTGTGGCCTTTCTGTGCACCTGGGACAGTTTGGTGTGTTTTCTGTTAATCCTGTCCGCATGAGCTCACAGCACATGCGTGAGCGCAGTGTGGAAGATAATGGTTGTATCACTGTTCCCGGAAGTTGAGACTTTTCTTCATACTTGACATCGTATCTGAGTATGAGTGTTTCTTAATTACCTGAGTTCTCCTTACTGTTTACTAAAAAGTGGCTGTAAATCAATTGTTTTTTCTCTTGATTGTCCTGGTTATTTGTACAGGCAACATTGGAAGGATCATGAAACACAAAATTAGTGTGGTTCAGTTTTACTTCTGCACTGAGAATTTAAACTGAATCCCATTCCCTAAAGGGGACCCAGTATCTTAAGCCATGTTAATTTTCTGGATGTCTTTTCTAATTTATACTGTGGATTAATAACACTCTTAGAGCCACAGAAGATTTGTTATCAAAGACCAACCATTTCTGGGTCTGCCAAAAGCAATAATTTCACCAGGAAAAGAAATGAGTCTAAGAATCTTCTAATAGTTGCAATTAAGACTTAACAAAAAGGGAAACAGATTTAGTGGGGAAAGATGGAGGTTTGGTTTTTTGTGTGTGTTTTTGTTTTAAGGCATAGGAAAATGACAGGAAGCTCAGTTTTTGCTTGCTAGAGGGATGGGTACTAACCTGGGTCTCTAAACAAGCTGTGCAATGTGGAATCCCTCCTTTTCTCCCCGGCGCCCAGGAAACCGCAGCTTCTCCAGGGTGTCTACGGCATGGGCTTTAATCGACCCTCCAAGATCCAGGAGAACGCGTTACCCATGATGCTTGCTGAGCCGTGAGTATGAGGATCCCGGAAGCTTCCTCAGTGGTCTTTGGTTTATTGTCTGCCCGCAGCTGTTTCTGTTCCTGAGCAAGGGGGCTTTGTGCTTCTTCAGGGCAGCACCTTGGGCAAGCGCAGAGTCGGATGACTTCAGTGGGGTGCCTGCTCTTCCCGCTCTGCGGGAAGAAGGGAGAGAGAGACCTAGTGGCACAGAATTGGACTCGCTCTTTGGCCTTTAGGGGCAGAGTACAGGTATACCCAGCGATTTTCAGGGATCACTCCTGGCTCTGCACTCGACTGTATGGAGTGCTGGGGATTGAACCCATATCGGCCATGTGCATAGTTTTTGGGCCACATCCACTAGTGCTCAGGGCTTACTCCTGACTCTGCACTCAGAGATCACTCCTGGTGGGCTGGGGGACCATATGGGGTGCCTGGGATCAAATACATGTCAGCTGTGTGCAAGGAACACTCTACTGTCTTGTACTGTCTCTGCTCCCTCGTTTTTCTTTTGGTTTTTGGGCAACACTTGGCGGTGTTCGGGCCTTGCTCTTGGCTCTGCACTCAGGAATCACTCCTGGAGGTGTTCACGGGACCATACAGGATGCCAGGGCTTGACCCCGGGTTGGCTGTGTGCAAGACAAGCATCCTGCTGTACTGTCACTCTGCCCACTCCCACCCTCCTATTTTATGACAAATGTGTAGGGCTGAAAAGGTGGTTTTTTTTCTTTTTTCTTTTTTTGCTTTTTGGGTCACACCTGGCGATACTCAGGGGTTACTCCTGCCTCTGCACTCAGGAAATACACCTGGCTGTGCTTGGGGGGGGCCATAAGGGATGCCAGGGATCGAACCCGAGACAGCAACGTGCAGGGAAATGCCCTCCCTGCTATACTGTTGCCCTGACCCCAAGAAGGTGGTTTTAAAAGCTGGTGTGTTGGGAAGTCTCAGGTTCTGTGCCTGGCAGTGTGTGGGTCCCAAGTGCCAAGCCAGGTGTGGCCGCAAATCCAAAAATAGCCACCATGGCATGAATGTGGGTTTTATGTAGTAGAAACATAAAACTTCCCTTTAAGACATCTGCCTGATTGGGAATCTCGCATTTTCTATAAAGCTACGAAGGCAGAAGCACACGGAAGGAGCCAGTCCTAGAAACAGACTGTGACTCAGCAGAAGGATCCCTGGGGCTGTGTGCCAGCCCGGCCCCGCTCATGCGCTCTCGCTCTCTCTTCTTCCTTCCTCCCTCCCTCCCCTCCCCATCTTTTCTTTTTCCCTTTCTTCCTCCCTCCCTTCCTGCCTAAATAACCTTAATGTGCCTTGTATAGTTTTCAAAAGTGCTTTTATTATACCTCTTAATAGCAAATCACCACTCTGATCCCCCACCAAAGCATTGGATCACCTTTACCCTTGCCCCGGGATTTCTGGGGTACAAAACTGGCCCCTCTGAGTTTTAAGATCTAGACTGAACCCAGCTGAAAAGATCGCTGGGAGCCAGAGGCTTTCATTGCATACAGGAGATGCGGGCCCAGGTTGCTCCCCGGACTGTGTACAGTCCCGCAAGCACTGCCAGGTGTGACCCCAAAAACAGAAAAACCCCATAAGCACAATTTGTCCTTTAACATTTGTTTTTTGGACTCCGCACTCAGGAATTATTCCTGAGGGACTCGATGTATCATTGTAACACTGCAGAAAACTTCAGTAATGTAGAAAATCCTGAGGGGAGAAAAATTCCTGCCTGGAAGGAATGCTGGACCCGGGCCATCTAACCACCGTCCTTTCCATCCCCCCAGCCCGCAGAACCTCATCGCTCAGTCTCAGTCGGGTACCGGGAAAACCGCTGCGTTCGTGCTGGCCATGCTCAGCCGAGTGGAGCCGGCAGAGAGATACCCCCAGGTGAGGGCAGGACATCCTGGGCACCTGACTTCTGCCCGGATGCGCGGTGCCATTGGGTGGGTGCTCGTGAGGGTCCCCGGGGCAGAGTGTGTTTCTGCTGGCTCTGGCTCGGGCCCAGCGGCTCGTGAGCCCTCCAAGCCCTGATTTAGGAAGAATTCTTTTAGAAATAGCAGCCTGTAGCAGGGCCAAAGGGCCTACTGAGTGAAGGGGGCCTGGTGGGAGATGAAGGGGTTTCTACTCTGTCCAAGGGGCCCTCCCGGCTGCCTTGTTGCTTTAGAGTAGCGGTCCCCATGGTCACTTGGCTCCGCTGACTTTTCCAGGAAAATAAACTTTACTCAGTACTCCCCTGGAAATCTACCTTTACAAAAACAACAGAAAAAGCCCCCCCCCGCCCTGCATTGTACTGGGACACTTGCCAGTGTCCCCTGGCGGGGGGTGCGATCACCCACGGGGGAAGGACGGCTTGCCCGAAGGCCCGAAACTCACCCTCTGATCTCCCTGCCAGTGTCTGTGCCTCTCCCCAACATACGAGCTGGCGCTTCAGACTGGGAAAGTGATTGAGCAGATGGGCAAGTTTTATCCGGAACTCAAGCTGGCTTATGCCATCCGAGGCAATAAACGTGAGTCGCGAGGCTGAGGTGTGAGCATGCGTGGGGTTCCGGTTTTGAAGCTCAGTGTCAGTATCTGGTGGTGTGGTGCCTCTCAGTGACTGCAGTCGCCGGCAGCTCCCCCTGTCTTTTGTGCAGACTGTTCTGTGGGCTCTTCTTCATCAAGTGTGTTGTGAAGATTGTTCCTTGTCATGTCTATGACCAGTTTTATATTTTTATTGGTGTTGCTCATTGGGAATCACATCATGTGTCCTAGTTAACCTTTTACCTATTTTCTTTGGGTGTGTTGGGGGTATTGGGGCACACCCAGCAGTTCTTAGGGGCTACTCTGGATCTGTGCTTTGGGGTTGCTCCTGGCAGTGCCGGAGATCCTTATCTGGTTACAAGTAATCAAACTGAGTTTGGCTGTATGCAAGGCAAAGGCCTTACCCCTGTACTATCTCTCTTTTAATGCCATGTGGGCTGGAGAACAACAGGGATGACATGGATAAGGATGTCCCCCAGCTTCAGAAATAGTTGCCTTTGTCATGCGTGCATAAGCTCATGTTTCATGTAATACACCTAAGACAGTGTTTGGTGAAGGCATTGGCCAAAACCAAATGGATTTCCATTTAGTTTTAATTCCAACCACAGTTTTGTAGATTTTCCATGTGGGAAAATGTTCTACATAAGTAGATTGTCTCAATACCAGATAACAAGGCAATAAAATGGAGCCAGAGAGATAATACAGGCATTGCAGCACTTGCCTGGCACTTGGCTGGCCCGAATCCAATCCTTTGTAAGGTTTCCACTCCCCCAGCACTGCCAGGAGTGATCCTGAGCATAGAGCAAAAAACTAAAAACTGAGCAAAATCACGGGGCTGGATTGGGGGCTCAGACTAGCAGTGGACAGGAAATCCATGCCCTGTGAGCAGCGGTCTCAGGAATTGAGGGGGTGATGCCAGGAAGTGTGGCTTTGGATTACGGCAGCAGGAAGTGGCGCTGACCCTTCAGGGCCCTTGGCCCGACCACACGGGAGCATCCCTCGACAGAGAAGCAAAGATTTGACAACCCTACTGTGCATTTGGCAGCAAAAGTGGATTTGATCTGTTAGCTTGGGAAGGATGGGCAAGGCTTTGGCTTCCAAACCGGGTTTAGCATGGAAATACCCACCAGTCACCTCCGTCCACAGTGGAGCGGGGTCAGAAGATCAGCGAGCAGATCGTCATCGGCACCCCTGGCACCGTCCTCGACTGGTGCTCCAAGCTCAAGTTCATCGACCCCAAGAAGATTAAAGTGTTTGTTCTGGATGAGGCCGACGTGATGATCGCGACTCAGGGCCACCAGGACCAGAGCGTCCGCATCCAGAGGTGGGGGCTCTGGAGGGGAGGGACACGGGAGCCTCCCAGACCGCGGCTGCTCCCCCCTTTCCCCAAAGCCTCGTCTCTGGCATCAGCTTCTTGAGTCCCCAACCTTGCGAGCACTGGCTGGTTGGGCAGCTTTGGGCTGCTCCCACGGAGCCCAGGGTAGCGATTGGGGCGGTGGGCGGGGCTCTGGGCTGCGGTGCTCCCCAGGACGAACTGGGGCCATGCGGGATCCCTGCCTCCCCGCAGGATGCTGCCCAGGAACTGCCAGATGCTGCTGTTCTCTGCCACATTCGAAGACTCGGTGTGGAAGTTTGCCCAGAAGGTGGTCCCCGAGCCCAACATCATCAAGCTGAAGCGCGAGGAGGAGACGCTGGACACCATCAAGCAGTACTACGTGCTGTGCAGTAACCGCGACGAGAAGTTTCAGGCCCTGTGCAACCTCTACGGGGCCATCACCATCGCGCAGGCAATGATCTTCTGCCATGTGAGCAGCGGGTGGTGTGGGGTTTGGGTGGGCTCAGGAGGACCCACTTCCCTCTGTGTGGCTGAGGGCTTGGAGTGAGAAAAGGAAGGTGGGCAGCAAGAGAGGGTTCGCCACTTGCTGTGCATACTGCCGACCCTGAGCACCTCCAGCTGTGGTTTTCATCCTCCACCCCCCGTAAAAGAAAGGGGAAGACTAACAATTTAAACCTGCTAGGATTGCACTTATCTAAAGATGAGTTAGAAAAAAAGAATTTGGGGCTGGAATGGGCACAGCCCATGCCTTGCATGTGGCTGACCTGGCTTCTATCACCAGCACCTACATGGTCCCCTGAATATGACCAGGAGTGATGGTTGAGCATAGAACCTGGAGTAAGCCCTGAACAGTTGGGTATGGCCTTAAAGAAGAAAAAAATCCAAATATTGTCCCGTTAAAAGTGGCTAAAATTTTGGCCAATGAAAGTACAGAATTAAGTCACTTGTCTTGCTCGTGGCCAACTGGGCTTCAACCCTATCGTTGTATATGGGTCCATGAGCAATGCTGGGCACGACCCCTATTTCTATCTTCCCCCATAGAAATAGTGTCTAATATTCTATTTACAATTTACTAATTATAAATAGTGTAAACACAACCTGCTGATTAGACCCAGTAGTACATATTACACTTATTGACGGTAGCAAGCCACCTTGTCGTGGGTCTTTCCATTTTTCCTTTTGTCAGGTATGTGCATGTCAAACAATTCTTTTCACTGCAGACTCGCAAAACCGCCAGTTGGCTGGCAGCCGAGCTGTCCAAGGAAGGCCACCAGGTGGCGCTGCTGAGCGGCGAGATGATGGTGGAGCAGCGGGCAGCAGTGATCGAGCGCTTCCGCGAGGGCAAAGAGAAGGTGCTGGTCACCACCAACGTGTGCGCCCGCGGTGAGCAGACGCGCTGGGGCCCGGATGGTCGGGGGGACGCTGTGGTCTCGGGGAGTTTTCCAGAAGCCTGGCGCCCTGCAGGGGGCTTGCCCCAGGGCCCAGGAGGTGCTGCCGACCTGAGCTGCCTGTGCCCCCAGCGCCTGTTCCCGGGTCCTGCCCACACCCCCTGCTCTGCTTGCCCTGCCGGCCCCCGCCTCACACCTGTCCCCGCACAGGCATCGATGTGGAGCAGGTGTCCGTCGTCATCAACTTTGACCTCCCGGTGGACAAGGACGGGAATCCCGACAATGAGACCTACCTGCACCGCATCGGGCGCACGGGCCGCTTCGGCAAGAGGGGCCTGGCGGTGAACATGGTGGACAGCAAGCACAGCATGGACATCCTCAACAGGATCCAGGAGCACTTCAGTGAGTGGGCCCTGCCCTGCCCCGCCCTGCGCTGCTGTCCAGGGGGGAGACGGGCCTGGCCTCGGTCCCAGTGAGCGACTCTGGAGCCCCTGGGTCAGGGTGTGGGGACACTCCCTGCACCTGCACCCTGGGGAAGGCCACAGGTTCGAGCGTGTTGGGTCCCGGCACGCCCATAGCCCCCGTGATTTCTGCCACGCTGACTCTCCCTTTGGTGGCGTCTCCGCATGCGCCCCCGTTGAGCTCTCCCTGTCTTCGTCCTCAGATAAGAAAATCGAGAGATTGGACACGGATGACCTGGACGAGATTGAGAAGATAGCCAACTGAGGCGTCCCGGGTACCCTGTAGCCGCTGGCACTGTCCCCACATGGGAGACTCCTACTTTTCCAGCCTGGCCTCCGCTGTCGCTGAGACAATGGCGCAAGCCGCGACAAACTACCTACCTCATTTCAGTTACATTTGGACGGGACAAACTGCAAATCATGGAGGAGAGAAGAAGGAAAATTAGGCATTTTGGAAAGTTTGTCCTTTCAGCCAAAGTTTTCCCCCAACTTTATAAGTGAGCTGGGGGCTGGCCCCCAGGCCCTTCGTCCACCTTCCTGCCTGGGGTGCCATGAGTCCACCCTCTCGGTAGTGGTCAGGGGCGTGGTCCAGGGAAGGGCGCTGTGACCCCGCTGCCCTGTACAGTCGTCGAGGGGACGCTGCCTGCCTCCACCTTTCTCCTGCTGAGATCTGCAAAACTCCTGGCCAGCCGTCTTTCTAAAATCCAAAGTGGATGCAGCTGGCCTTTTCTCTCTGCTGTGTGCACACGCCCTGTTCCCCTTGGTGGGCATCAGATTGGGCGGGAACAGACGTGAGGCCTCGTGGGATGGCCACGCCCTGGGGGGCTTGGTCTGCTCTGTCCCCAGTGGGTGGGGGTGGTCAGCAGTTTCCGGTTCAGCCTGGCTGAGTGAGCTGGTTCTTCCCCATAGGCCGTCAGCACGCCTGGAGGGAAGCGGGAGGCGCATCACTCACTGCACCATTGGCGCGCTCATGCTTTCTCTGTATGGGCCCGCACCAGTGACCAGCATCCTGGTTGTCGATAAATTTTAATTTGAAAATCATGCAATGCTTTACTAATCATGATTTTATTTTACTTGTACTTCTTTGCTTATTAGACTAATTTATACTCATTAAAAACATGTATCCAGAGGGCACAGTTGTCTTATTTGGCACCATCCAGGGCTGCTGCGGCTCCTGCTTCCAATTGGTTGGCACCTGTCAGTGCCCCCATACAAAATGCATACATACAGTTATACAGGCCATTGTGCCCCTGCTTCTTTTCAAAGGGGCCACACTGCCTTGTTGGGGCAGGCACCACTCCGTTCGGCTGCTGTGATACTCCTCAGGCCTGGGTGGGGTATTTAGGGGCTGGCAATTGAATCCAGGGTCTCTGCTAGCTGGGTCTGACCCTGACCACTCGAGCTGTCTCCCAGCCTGGGCACCTACTGGTTCCCAGAGCCTTAGCATAGGCCCTTAGGAGGACCTGGTTCTTGCTCCTCAAAGGGACGCCTCTAGGGGGCGACTAACGCTTGTTCCCTGCAGCGCCCATTCCCTGTGAAGAAAGCAGTCGCCCAGAGGACCAGTTTGGGGGAACCAGGGCCCAAGGGCAGGAGTTGTGATTGGACAGAGCCCCCGCTGCCCATGTGGCTGGCACTCAGTGGCAGAGAGAGGGGCTCCGGTCCAGCATGTTCCATGGAAAGTCTGACATGACGCAGACCCCAGCTCCTTGGTCTCAGGTGAGAACAGGGGTGTCTTCTACATGAAAAAGTCCTGGATTGGCACCCTGGCACATGGAGGGGTGATTCTCAGGATGAGGTGGGCCAAGAGAAGTCCTTAGAACTGCCTGCACTAGCTCTAAGGGTAAGGCCAGCATGCATCCCATGAAGATGCCCACCAAAGTCAGGCCATGCAGTGAGCACTTTCTGCAGCCCCCCTCTGAATCCTGGCACGACACTCTGGCAGATGCAATGCCAGCCTATGGTACTGAAGTATCTTGTTTCGGGGTCCCGTCCTGCGGTGCTCGGCTTATTTCTGGCTCTGTGCTCAGCAATTACTCCTGTGGTGGTGTTCAAAGGACCTCATATGTTGCCAGGGAAAGCAGCCTGTCTGGCCAAAAGACCGCTGAGTGGTGCAGACTGTGGGTGCTGCCTATGTTGGAGAATTATAGCCCAGGGACCTCGGCATGAAACTGACCAAGACTCGGCCACAAATGTTCTCAAAACCACAGAACACAAAAAAGGGCTAGAGAGATAGTCCCTGATTAAGACGCTTGTCTTGCATGTGGCTGATTCAGATTTTGGTTTGGGGACCACACCCTGTGGTACTCAGGACTTACTCCTGGCTGTATGCTCAGGGGAATGATTGGGCTACCCAGAATCAAACCCTGGAAGGCAGGTACCCACCCAACTGTACTGTCAGTCCAGCCCCCATAAGTTTCTGTTTGAAAAGCACCTCCCTGTTCCCCCCGCAGGGGCAAAGGACCTGAGCTACAGGCATTGTGAGCTCCCGGAAAGTGTCATGGCGCTGAGTAAGAGACGCCCATGCCAGCCCACCCACAGCGGTGCAGTGGTTCCACCATGGCTGAGTGAATCCCAGCCCACCCCTTCAGTCTATGAGGCAGTTATCTAGCACTGCATATGGCCCCTCAAGCCCCACCAGGAGTGATTCCTGAGCGCTGCCGGGTGTGCTTCCCCCCCCCACCCCAACAAAATAAATAGTTCTGGGGCAGGGGAGAGGGCTCAAGGAACTGGGGTACATGCACTGCATGCAAAAAAGCCCTGGGTTGAGTCCCTGGAGTGTAGCTGGGGGTAGCCCCCAAAGACCACTTGAGAAAACTCAGGACTGTGCAGGAACCCGGCAGCATCCTACCACCTGAGCTTTGTCCCCACCTTCCCCGCAAGTCTCAGCCACTCCTCAGTCGCGGCTCATTCTCAGAACCACGTTCATCCACACACTCTTGCTTGGGCCCACACATTTAGGATGAAACAGGCTTTTGTTGTTGTTCTTTTAATTCAGAAAGAGAAAGGAAATAAAAAAAAGTTTAAATAACTATTATACAGAAAAGGAGATCTGGGATGGGTGCTGAGACCTACCTCTTCCAGAAAGGGGACTTAAAGGGCTTTAAAAAAAATGAAAAAAAGAACAAAACGAAATAAATTACTCCGTTCCATACTGTTTGGCATAATTGCATTTTTTTTTCATCTTCTAAACACTCAAGATAGCCTCTTCAGGAAGCACAGGGATGCAACTGGTGCCTGGAGGAGGGATTGGTGCCCCAGGCACCGCACTCCGGGCTCCCCGATCCTGCCCCGTTCTTTTTCCCCTACTTTTGAAATTGAAAACGCTGCAGCAAAGTTCTCAGGCCCTGCCTGCCCTCCTCCAAAGACAACCCCTCCCCCCTACTCCCTTCCCCCCCTACCCCCCCACCCCCGCTCCTAGCCCGGAACTGAGTCGGAGAGCTGCAGGGGTGTCTGGTGGTCCTCACGGGTGGAGGTGGGGGACCCTTTTAACGCTGAGGCGCTTCACAGAAGCCCGGACCCCCCTTCAAACTGCCCCCGCTTCAAGGGCAGAGCCGCTTCTCCTGGGACTGAAGCCAGGTCGTGCCCCTGGTGGGGAGCGGGGACGGGGGCGGGGACACCGGGCAGTCGCCGCCTCCCCCCCTCCAATCCTCCCCCCCCCGCACCCCGCCCCAGCCTAGAGCTCCGAAGAACCTTCGTGGATCGCCCCCCACCCCCACCCCCTCCAGCTTCCCTGCCCCCATGCTGCCCCCTCTGCCCAGAGCCAGCAGGAGACGCGAGTGTGCGCGAGAGAGAGGAGAGGAGAGACAGAAGAGAGAGGAGAGAGGAAGCAGCAGCGCCCCGATCCCAGAGCAAGTTTGGATTTTTTTTTTTTCCAGAGCAACAAGAAGGCTGGTGAGGCGGCCCAGGGCCGCAGGAGAGACGCTAAAAAGGGCGTGACCAGGAGGGGCCAAGGGCTCACGGGAGTGAGGAGCACCTGACGTTGGATGCGAGGGGCTTCCCGGGCCCCTGCCCAGTTCCTTCCACCTAGACGCGAGTTAAAGAGGATTCTGTTTTCCCAGTGAGGCACTAGATGCCCTGGTCGGAAAGGCCATTCCATAGGGTGGCCAAGGCGGGAAGCGGCGCGGGGCGAGGGGCCGGGCGCCCCGCCCCCGGCTGCTCACTGCGTTTCTTTGGCCGGCGTACGCGCGCCTCTCTGCGCCCACGGGGCGGGGCACCGACCCTCCCCCGGAGGCCCGGGGACCGCCTCTCGGCCAGACGCTCCCGGGAAGTCAGGCCGCCGTCCCGATCCTTCGCCGGTTTCCTCCGCGGCGCCCCGAGCTCGGCCTGACAGTCCTTGATCGAGCCTAGAGCCCACGTCGGCTCCCCAGCGAGCAAGAAATCAGATCCTAGCCGGAAGCGCAGGGAAGCGGGGACTCGAACGGCCGCCGGCCCGCCCCCGAAGGCCATTGATTGGAGGGGCCGGAGCGCAGCGGCCGGAAGTTCTCCTTGAGTCGCATGATTGGTCGCGAGGCTCCGCCCGCTCCGCCCTCGGAAGCGCCGATTGGTGCCAAGCCCCTCAGAGTCTCGTGATTGGCGGGGGCCGGCAGCGCTCGCAGGGCTGCAGCACGGTGGGTCCGGCCTGCCCGCGTACCCAGGCGCGGCCCCAGGCGCGGGAGCTTCCAACGCCCGGGATCCCGCTCTGGAGCCCGCGCCCGGGCGTCGCGGCTTGGGCCCGGCAGGGTCGTGGCGAGGCCGGCTTTAGTTGCCCTGGTAGACCTCGATCTTTCGTGCCTTGACCAGCATGTCGATGATGTGGGCTTCGAAGTCCGCATCGTGCACGCCCGTCTTCCGGAACTCGCCCGCGTACCGGTTATTCTCCCAGTAGTGATGCCAGTTGCCTCGGCTGTCGGCCCCAAACCCGTACACGTTCACCTGCGGGGAAAGGCAGCACATCGGGGTCACCCCCACATCGGGGACTCGGGAGGACAGGGCGGGGTGTGGGCCTTGGGTCGTGATGGGGAGAAAGAGACATAGGGACTAGTGACAGCTAAGAACCCCCGCGGAAAGGAGGTGTTTCCCTGGACAGGGTTGCCCAGGTTTCCTCCCCTTGGACACAGGGGTCACCAAGATCTGGCACAAAGGACCAGGCCTTCCAGGGAGAGATGCTCCACTTCTGCTCCTCTGTCTGATTGCGGGTCCTGGTTTGGGGCTAGTTTATGACAACTCAATGCCTCTTGCTGGTCTTTTTTTTTTTTTTTGGGGAATCGGGGTACTTTTGCAATCTGATCAAACACCCAATTCCATACACTGGGGAACATAGTGGGGCTTAAAGTGGGTATGCTGGACATAAGCACTGGCAAGCCTGGCACCAGCTGCTTATTAACCTGTTTCTTTGTTTCTTGTTTTGCTTTTTGGGCCACACCTGTTGGTGCGCAGATGACTGTGTTTGGTGCCAGGGCTTCTCAGCCTCATGCAAGGATAGTGCCTTAATCCCTGTACTACATCTCTAGACCCCAAACTTTTTTTTTTTCAGTTTGTTTTGTTTGTTTTTGGGTGACACTGGGCAGTACTCGGGACTGATTCTGCACTCAGGCATAACTCCTGGCAGTGCAAGGGGACCATATATGGCACCTAGAATCGAAACTGAGTTGGGTGTACACAAGGCACACACCTGATCCACCATTCTACCTCTTCAGCCCCAAACCTCCATTTTTAACACTGAGCCTTAGGTCTGGGACTCACAGCAGAGCCACACAACCATCCCCCACAACACTTAGCTCCATTATTACTGTTCTATTTTTTGCTTGTTTATGATGACGTTTTGTGGTGAGTAGTATAATCATGGGAATAATCTCCTTTATTATATATTAATTTTTGGTTCAGGGGTACTGCGGGGAGAGATCAATGACTTCGTGGAATCCTTGGAACTATCTCCCCAAACCCTCCATTTCCTTTCTGAATTAATTTTAACTTTTGTGAGAAGGAGAGGGAGAGAGAGAGAGAGAATCAACACCACTTAGGTTCTGCCTACAGAAACATCCCTCTTGAGCTCAGCTCAAGAGGGCAGGTCGAGTTCCCCGAGTCCCTGTTTGGCTGGTGCACATACCTCATCACACACGTGCAGGGCGAAGAAGAGCACCAGCATGCCCGTGGAAGGGTAGCGCCCGTGATGCTCCGTCCAGTGGTCGTGGATGTACTTGAAGAAGGCCGGGTTGTAGATCTGAACCTGGGAGAAGACAAGAGAACACAGGTCAGGGCCTCCTGGGGTCCAGGGGATGCAGCAGAGCACTGAGCTGCTCTTATCAGGGGGCCAGCGGGCTGGTGTTCCCCAGGTCCCGTGACCTGTGGGGGTCACAGATGTGAGCTCTGAAAAGCACAGAAGGGAACAGGAGACATGCATGCCACAGGTCCAGGCATCCGCACCGTTTCCTCTGAGGAGGGATGAAGCCGGGCGAGAAGGCGGAATCTTACCTTTTCTTTGTCCACTCGGAGGAAGGATTTCACTGGAGCGTAGGTGCTGTAACAGGTAAGGAAACACCCCTTAGATGCGCCCATGCCCCGGATGCTATTCCCCCTTCCGGGAGTGGTAACAGAACTTCACACTGGCCCGTTTCCAGCGCGCTTGCCCACAGCACGTCACAGGAAACGTCAGGAGCAAGTGAGGAGGTTTCCAACTGGCATCTGACATGCGCTAATCCAGTCCCAACTTTTCTTGAATTTTCCACTTAAGCTCACTGATGACCCACTTCCTATTCCCTCATCTCTGGCACAAATTCCTCCTCTCCTCCTGGCCAGTTGTGGGGCCTGGAACCTGTGTTCCTTCTCTTTAGTATCTGTGAGATTGGAATTCTACAGTATTTCTGGCCCCAAGTCTCCCAAATCAGGAAGCCATAACTTAAACTTCTGCATCTAAAAATAAAAATACATGGTATCCCCAAGAGATGGTACAGCTGGTGGGGCATTTGTCTTGCACACAGCCAATGCAGGTTGAATCCCCACCACCCAATATAGGAGGGTCCCCCAAGCCAGCCAGGAGCGATCCCTAAGTCTAGCTAGATCCAGGAGTAAGCCCTGAGCAGCAACCCCCAAACAAAGTCTCAAAAGGCAGCATCTCCAGTGAGAAGCCCGTGGGAAAGAAGCTCCCACACAGCCAACTGTCCTCTCCTCTTGCTACCATCAGTCCACTGGCTGTCACCCTGCAGGAAGTGACAGAGAGCTCACCATGGCTCTGCTCTACCACTGTTTGGGGGCACCCCTTCAATGGCCTCTTTACCAGTTCCCAGTGGCCCGGTTACTCAGCTAACGGGAATCTATGATCCGCCCCGCTGGAAGACTCCTCCCAAGGAGGTGCTCCACCCACATTCCTACCCCAGTGCTTGCCCAACCCTCCCGTAGCACTCACAATCGGATCTGGCCTGTGGACAGGGCACTGGCGATCCACAGCAGGTCCAGAGCCTTGAAGGGCACCAACACAAAGCTGACGTTGGCAGGCAGGTTCTTGGCACTCTCGGGATACATGAAGTGGTGGGTGGTTCTGCTGCCAACATCCTGTTCAAACCCCACAGTGGGAGCCTGATTCATCCTGCAGGGCAACAAGGTTACGTGAGATGAAAGTGCCGTGGGTAGGTGCTGTGAGAGGATGGTTTGGGGTAAAGGGAACCCTTTGAGATAGCAGTGAGAGCTGGCAAGGCGTCTTGGTGGCTTGAGCATGTGCTCTGCATTATGGAGCCCCAGGTGTGCCCCAAAACCAAAAAAATAAATGAACAAACTGATAGGGCAATACTTTTGTCTTTTTGGGTCACACTTGGCAATGCTCAGGGGTTACTCCTGGCAGTGCTTGGGGGACCATATGGGATGCCGGGGATTGAACTGGGGTTGGGCATGTGCAAGGAAAACAAATGCCTTACCCGCTGTGCTATTAGAGCGATAGCACAGCGGTAAGGCGTTTGCCTTGCATGCAGCTAGCCCAGGCGAGCCGGGTTCGATTCCTCCGCCCCCTCGGAGAGCCCGGCAAGCTACCAAGAGTATCTCACCCACACGGCAAAGCCTGGCTACTCGTGACGTATTCAATATGCCAAACACAGTAACAACAAGTCTCACAATGGAGACATTACTGGGCCAGCTCGAGCAAATCGATGAACAACGGGAGGACAGTGACAGTGAGTAATGAAGGAAAGCTAGAAAGAAAAAGAAAGGCATAGAGAAATAATCTAAACTAGTATTCAGAGTCAGAAGAAGAGACTGAGGATTTTTTTCCCATAATGTCTATCACTGGTCTGACGAGAGTCAGTGGCAGGCTAGGCAAATGCCTTCACCCCTGTACTCTCTCGCAGGCCCGTTTATAATTCTTTCAAACAAATGAATACAATGGTGCAGCTCTGGCCTCGGTTATTCTGTCCAACTTTCCCAGAAGACGGTGAGAGTAAGACAGGAAGTTGGTGTGTTCCCTTGGCCCCTGGGCTGGTGGCAGTTACTCCTGCCACCAGCCCCTCTACCACCACACTCGGCCAAGAACTCAAAGTTCTCCTCAACCTTTCCATTCCCAGGCCAAGAGGAAGGGCCCCAGTTCTGTCGGAGTCTGTCCTGGGCTACCCCCTAGTAACGCATAGTTCGAATCTGGGCCTCACAGGCCGTGCTAGGGGTGGGAGGACTCCTGGCTCGGCTGGGGGGTGGGGGGGAGGATGCCCTCTGGGTCGAGCAGAGTCTGCTTGGGCACGCAAACTATTTGCTCCAGTCCTCGGAGCCAGCTCCCTGTCTCCTGAGTCAACCCTCTGGATGTAACAAGCCCCAAGTCTTCATACTCAGCTCGCTCCGTGTTCTTCCTTGAATACCAAGTTCGCTTGCTTATTCCTACATTCCTTTGCTGGCTCATTTCCGCTCTGGAGAAGCTTGTGTTCTCTCCTGAACATATATTTCCCCTTTCTCTCCTCTCAAGTCTTTACTGAACAGCAAGTGCTGTTCAATAAAAAACTATCTTGCTTCACTAAAAAAAAAATAAAGACTTCTAACTTTCCTTCCCATTTGGGCAAAATATACAATGGGTAAACTCAAGCTCCCACTTTGGGTAAGCATCTTAAAACATAGGAGAGCTTTTGTCTCTTTGGGGGCCACATCCGGTGATGCTCAGGGGATACTCCTGGCTCTGCACTCAGGAATTACTCCTGGCGGTGCTTGGGGACCATACGGAATGCTAGGCATCGAACCCAGGTGGTGTAGTATTGTTCTAGCCCATCCTTTTCTGCTTTGAGAGGCAAGGAACCTCCTCAGCTGTGTTGCCCGGCAGCGACCCACCCTGAGGCTGGGGCCAGCACACCAGCCCCCTGAGCAGTCTCCCAGTCCTGGACTCCTCCTTAGGGTACAGAGATACTGTCCCCCAGAAGCCGAGAGTCCCTCCACCAGTGACAGCCATCGGGCTGCAGCAGGTGCACCCCCCACCATCTGCCTTGTCCACTGAACGGGTCACCAGAGCTTCCCCCACAGTATCCCAGCACTGGGGGGAGGGAGGCAGCGCCCCAGAGGGTCCTGCTTCAGAGCCGCCAACTCCCCAGGCCCCGAGGGGTCGAGCCCGGGTGTACTATTGCTCTAGCCCCCCCTTTTCTGCTTTGGGAGGCACAAAGGGACAGAATGAAGCGCTGTGGGGAATGAGGGTTTGCCTTTAGGGCTCTGATTTGTTCTGTAGAAGCCAAAGCCTAGGAAGGAGTCAGGCAGGACAGCGAGGAGGAGGAGGTGGATTTTTTGCTGAGTGGGCGTGGGGGTGGGGGAGAGCATTCTAGAACTCTGTCCCTGCCTGTCCCTCGCTGCCAGTGCAGCCCCAGAGCCTGGGACATAAGCAGGGCGTGTGTGCATTTGTGCCCAGAGTTCAGGGCAGCTGGACTGTCCCTTTCACACATTTGCAAATTTACTCCACGAGCCACCAGGCTCTGTCCCAGACGCGCTTCTACCAGCAGGACCTTCCAGAGTTGTGGCAGGGCTCAGAGACATGGGAGGCAGGGGGTGGCGGGGAGAACCCAGTCCCACTCCTCTAACTCACCCCTGCAGGAGCGGAGGCCTCCCTACTGGCTCCCACAGTAGGATTCCCACGCTGGCCGCCCTCCCACACTGGAACCCTCAGCCCTACATCCAACGCCACTTCTCGGGGCTGGGTGTGACTCGGCGGCCAAGTCCAGCACGTAGCAGAGCCTGGATTCAAGCCACCCCGGCACCAACGGAAAAACAAAGTGTCGCCCTTTCCTACATGACCCAGATCCTCCCCTGCAGCCTAGAGTCCAGGCCCTTCTGGTCGGTGTGCTTGCAGCCCCTAGCAGGCCAGAGAGGGGCAGGTGGCCAGCAGGGTAAGGGAGGTCCAGGCCCTCCAGGGCATTTCCCGGGGCAGCCCGGAGTGCCAGTCTCTCTGGGTGGAGAGGGAGCGAGTGAGCCCTTGGCAACCCCCCAGACAGCCTCCCTGACATTCTGGGAGTCAGTGACTGCAGCCCGAGGCACGCTCAGGTAACTCTGGGATCCTGGATGGGGCTCGCACCCCCCCTCTCCCCGTGGCACCCCTCATCACTCAAAACACAAGAAAGGTTCTGCAAGGAATGTGGGAAGCGGCAGCCTGCGAGGCTGGGGTTGCTATGGAGACAGCGATGGTCTCTAAGACACAGCCCTTCCTTCTGCCTCCGGGGAAAGCTGTTCTTCCCGCCAGGCTCACCCAAAGAGGCGCTTCTGGAGAACCCGGCACTTCCAGTCACCTTCGTTCATCAGGGCGGGGTGGGGGGTCTCCTGTCCAGGGTGTCCTGTCCCCCAGGATCCAGGGATGAGGCAGAAAGCGCTGGTCTGAGCAGAACCAGCACCTCCCTCCCGTCCTGTTTTGTTCCAGGCTCCTGGCCACCCCTCTCACCCCTCTCTGGTCCTCGACACCCCCTACCTCCCCTACCCCATCCCCCACACACTGAAGAGGTTAAGGGAGGGCAGCTGAAGCAAGCACTGAACAGCTGTTTGTTTTTTTTTTCCTGCCCAGGACAGCCAGCTGGGTTTGTGACAGGGACCCCTGTGGCTATTGTTTGTTTGGGGGCCACACCCTGCTCAGTGCTCAGGAGCTCAGTGCCAGGGTGCCGGGATGGACGCCAGGCCTCCAGCCCACTGAGCTCTCTCCCGCCCACCCCCATCTGTCGTGGGTACTGACTCCTGGCCCAGCACCCACGCAGATTGGCACTGGGAAGGGTCTTGGGCGGGACCTGTCACTACACACCCCCTGAATTGACTCTGAGCTCTCTCCAGAGGAACCCCCGTGTCAGAGGCTGCGTAGGCCTCAGGCAAAGTCAAGACCGGGAATCCTGGGGCTGGAGCGACAGTACAGCAGGTAGGGTTTGCCCTGCACGCAGCAGACCCAGGTTCGATTCCCAGCATCCCATATGGTCCCCTGAGCACCGCCAGGAGTAATTCCTGAGTGAGAGCCACAGTAACCCCTGTGCATTGCCGGGTGTGACCCAAAAAGAAAAAAGAAAAAGAAAAAAAAACCGGGAATCCTGCCTCTCCATCCACTCCACTGAGAAAGGGGAGAAGAAGAAGAATGTCGCACTAGATTCTGGGGGTCCGGGGCCGCTCCTGGGGGCTTACCTCATGATGAAGTCGTGCCCGTCCACGTCTGGCCCATAGCCCGAGCCCCGCAGGTTGCCAGAGTTGCCCACCACGGCGCAGCGACGGCACTGCTGGGGGACCCGGAAGTGGTAGGGGTTCTCGCCTGGGACAATCTGGAACAGCTTCTCCAGCACTTCTCTGGTGTTGTGTGATTTGAACTGGGGCTGCAGCATCTGCGGGGGGGACAGGCAGGGAGGGGCCAGGGCAGGCAGGTCAGCAGGGAGGGGGCGCCCACTGGTCACCCCTCCCAGGCCTCCTCTGGGTTTGTGAAACCCCCCCAAACCTGGAGGATCCTCCCTCCTCTCAACCACAGCCATGGACCTGAACTACAAGTTGTCCTGATGCGCCGGGCAGCTCAGGGTGAAGGCCTGGGCATGCATTTAGGGACTCTCCATTGTGACCAGGTGCAGGAAGGGGCTGCTCAGCCTGGTTCCTCATCTGCCTCCAGGGGGCGCCCCCGGGCCTCAGCCTGAAGGCTGGGATGCCAGAACTGATCTGGCGGGAGATAGAAGCAGGGGTCACCTGGAGCCACTCCCTGGGCCCCATGGGAAAGGAGGAGGCACAGAAATTCCTGCAAAGTGGGGAGGGACTGGAATGAAACTGCTGGGCCCCTATCCACGCGCGCGCGTGCGCCCCCCCCACACACACACAGACCACCCACCAACCCATGAAAAACCAGCAACCAGAAATCAGACTCAGCTGGAAGGCTGAGTCAGACAAGTAACATGCAGGAATGTGGGGAGGGGGCAGCAGCAAACAGGAAGCCCCACCCAAAGGGGCAGCCTCTGCCAACTGTCTCTCCGTGAGGCCCCATGAGGACCAGCTCCTGCCCAGTTCCAGGGAAAACTGAATGGGTGGGTTTCAGGGGTAACAGGACACCATGAACCTTCCAAACAGCACAGACTGTCCCTGGTCCCAGCCCTCATCCAGCAGTCAAAAACCAGGTTCTGAGATACAGCAGGGCGGGGATACAGCACGGGATGTCGGGGCTACGGGCAGCTCCGTGGGGGCGACACAGAAAGGGACCCAAGATCCAGAGCAGCAACTCAGCAAGGCGAGGCAAGGCACTCAATGCAGAGAGCAGAGCTTTGCTGCCTGGAACCTGCGGGTGTTTAAAGGACCCCCGGGGACCATCCCTGCAGGCCTGGCCTCGGCCTCGCCAGGCCACCTCTGCCCTCTGACCCAAGCAGTCAGGTGTGGGTCAAGGAACTGTGGGCAAGGGTCTGACCGGCTGCTCCTGTGGGCGACTCCTCCTGCTCCCCAGAAGTGAGAGGCCAAGTCAGCCTTCAACCCGGTGCCAGACCACAACAATGACACTGCTCTGCCCGGGACCCAAGCAGCCTGCCTGGCGGGGACTGCAGAACACGCCTGCAGAGAGGATAGGGCAGCAGAAGCAGTCAGGGGCCCCGAGGAAGGAGAGGCTGGGTACCCCTGACCCTCTCAACCAGCTTTCCTCCCGGCCCAGTCCTTCCCCAGCAAAGAACCAAGCAAGTAACATACAAGGTGTTAAAACATGATTCTGGGAGGCTGGAGCAATAGCACAGCGGGTGGGATGTTTGCCTTGCATGCGGCCAACCCAGGTTCGATTCCCAGCATCCCATATGGTCCCCTGAGCACCGCTAGGAGTAATTCCTGAGTGCAGAGCCAGGAGTAGCCCCTGTGCATCGCCAGGTGTGACCCAAAAAGCCAAAAAAAAAAAAGCCACATGATTCTGAGGGGCTGGAGAGAGAGCAGAGTGTCTAAGGCACATGGCACCCCTGGGTTCGATCCCTGGCATCCCATATGGTCCCCAAGTACCACCGGGAGTCGTTCCTGAGCCCTTAGCCTGGAGTAACCCCCGAGTACTGCCAGGTGGCCCCAAAGCAACAACAGCAAAAAAGATTCCGAGGGCTGTGGAGAGAGCTCAGGGCTCAGTGCTGAAGGCCAGGCTCAAGGCCAACTCTCCACCCTCCCCTCTCCAGCACACAAGGTGTGGCCCACAGCACCCCAGGGCCTGAGCACTGAACCGTGAGGCCTGATTAGCCGGGGTGGCCCCCAGGTCCCCTAAGCACTGCCTGGGCGGCTCTCTAAATAAATTAATTTAATGATCTTTTGCCAATAGCTATAAATTAAGAAACAGAGCAAATAGATTTGGATTTCCAGGCTCCCTTAAAGGGCCAGCAGAGCGACAGGGACGTCGTGTCCCCCCACCGGTTTTCCTGTCACCTCCATCCTCTCCCCTCACCACCCGCTCCCTGCGACCCTGGCTCTCAGGGCCTCCTGGTGTGCTCTTGGCCCCTCTGAGCACCTGGACATCTGAGTTTTCTCTCTGCCCGGCACCAGCTCCCTCCAGGGTCTGCGACCTAACAGATGGCCTGGGCCAGGAGAGTCCCGTGCTTTGTCAGGCTGGCTCTGGGGCCGAAAGTCAGCCAGCCTGAGCGCCCCCCATGCTGGGGACACAGACCCCTGGGACGGGGATGTGGCTAAGGGGACACAGGCAGCTCCTCGCCACCACCCTTCCCCCCCCACAGCATCTCTCACCATCCACCACCTCTGGACATCTGGGGGCAGGTCCATGTTCTCCTGGGTCCAGACGGGGGACAGGCTGCCGTCGAAGCGGCTGTCGAACCAGTCGGAGGCGCCGGAGTCGCCCAGGCAGCGGGGACAGGCGCAGCTCTTGCCGGCTGGGCCCTCCTTGCTGAGGCGTTGCAGGCCGGCGTAGCCCGGCACGAGCTTCACCCGGTGGGTGCCGCCCAGGGCCCCCGAGTCCAGGTAGGGCAGCGCAGCCATGCTGTGGTGGGAGTAGGTGAAGAGCAGGGACAAGATGAAGACCAGCAGGAAGGCCACCGACAGGAACCACACGCGCAGGGAGCACTTCATGGTGCGCCGTGCCAGGGGGCCGTGGAGGGGCGCCGGGGCCCCGCAGTAGCCTGCCTGCTCCGGCTCTGGGCGCACAGGGCATAAGGGGACAGCGGCGGGGCCCCCACGCCACGCTCTCCGCAGCCCCGTCAGGATGAAGGACGCTGGCGGCAGCGGACCCCCATCCCCGAGCCGCCTGGGCCCTCCCTTATGACTTCGTGGAGTTTCCGTCACTAGCTGGGCCACAGGTGCTCGGCGCCTTCTGCCCTGCCGGCACGCGAGGGGTCAGTCCATGCCGGCCTTCGAGTCCCTCGGGGCTGCTGGCTGCCAGCTCTGGGGGGCCCCCTCTTTGGCGGCTTCGAACGGTCCAGTCTGGAGCAGCCGGGGTCCTTGTGGCTCATGAGCAGAGGCGGAGGCAGCGGGGATGCCCTCCCACCCCGTCAGCAGAGAGAAGGCCTGGGCATGGTGCGGCCGGGCTTCCATGCAACAGCCGCCGGCCCGGGGAGGGGCCCTCCCAGCCCCGGCCCCTGCCAGGGAAGGGGACGAAGCCCCGTGGGTAACCCCTGCTGCCACGCCCAAGACCCTCCTGGCACTGGCGGCTGCTGGTCCTTCCGATGCGCTGCCCGGGTCCCAACTGCAGTGGCGTCGGGGGGGAGGTGCGCAGCTCCTGTTTCTGCTGTGGGGTCCTCGGGGGCTGGGTCGGCAGGGAGCTGCTCGGACGGTCCTCTGGGTCTGTGGCGCCTCCTTCCTGCCCCCAGAGGCTGGCGCTAGCACGGATCCCCAGGCTCACTCAGAGCAGGCGCCGGGCTGCAGCCGCGGGACCCTGAAAAAGGAGGGTTGAGGGTGAGGGATGAACATGCCACTACCTTGCACAGAGCCACAGGAGCCCCGTCCACACAGGTCCCCAGGGGACGGAGCCTGCAGGAGAGAAGGCGAGGCCGGCGCTGCCCTCCAACCACCGCGGGCCTCTGAGGACGTGCTTCCCGCCAGCCTCACTTATTAGCCAGAAGGTAAACAAGCATGGAAAGAGATTTCCCCAGAGTGACTCTGAGAAACGGGTTTGAGAAGTTCCGAGTCTGGCCGTGTGAGGTTAATTCCAGGTGAAACTTGACGGATGGCCCGGAGAGGATTCCAGGAGACCCTGGCTAACATGCCTCCCTCCCCACCCGTGAGGCAGGGCTGGGGGCGCGGGCCTGGACCCCTCCTCTCCCACTGGGTTCTGGGCGAGCGTTCCCAGGTGAACCATTAACCACTGGCCGGCTCTGGTGCAGGGGCAGAGCCTGGACCCGCTCCCCATCAGGATGGCAGGGTTTAGGGCCTGGCCCTCGGGCAGTAGCTTCATCACTCAACCCCGTGCTAACAGGCGGCACGATGGCACAGCGGGGGGAGGGCACTTGCTTTGCACACAGCTGACCCAGTTCGATTCCCAGCATCCCAGATGGTCTCCTGAGCCCGCTGGGGGAGGGAAGGGGGGGGGGGGGAATCCTGAGTGCAGATTTGTTGTTTGTTTTCCCAAAATCAAACAAACAAAAAACTGGGGCAAGGTCCTAAGAAGATCGTCTGGGGTTTGGGCCAAGGAGAGGACCCTGAACAAGGATCGAGACGAGGGTCAAGACAAGGCTGAGAAGGGCTTGTGTGAGGGTCACTAAATCTTGGCTGCAGGCCGCTCCAGAACATCACTGCGGTACCGACCCGGCCCCTGGGTCTCACAGGAGCGCCCCACCTGCTCCCCTCCAGGGCCCTCCTGCCGCGGCGAAGGCCTCTTGGACCCTGGTCAGGAAAACTCACGGGCCCGCTCTGTTCATGACAGCTCAGGCTTCTGAGCAGCCAAACCACAAAGCCACCAGGGACGGGAGCGCGTCCAGGGAGATGGACACGACTCACAGCTGCTCACTCTGATCCACCAGCAAGCGTGCCGGGGCCGAGTCTGAATACAGGCAACGGGCCAGAGCGACCGTACCGTGGGGAGGGGGTTCGCTTTGCTTGTGGCCAGGTTCGACCACCAGCATCCCTCAGGGTCCCCCGAACTCGCCAGGAGTGATCCCTGAGTGCAGCGGCAGGAGTAAGCACTGAGTACTGCCAGGTGTGGCCCCAAAAGAAATTAATTCAATTAAAAATGAAAATATATAATAAAAGGGGGAGCATATGCAATTCCACCAGCATGCCCCCCACGCTGGGGTCCACCAAAAAATGCTGTCGGGTCTCCCCGGGGGCCTGGTGGCTGAGGAGCTTGATTCATCTGACAGATTAAGCGGTCAGCATGGCCCACAAGTGGGGACAGTGTGCAGGAGGACGCAACTGACTGGCCCTCTGGAGTTCGGAGCTCATGGCAAAGGCAAAGGCTCAGGCCGTCCCAGGGGCCACCCCAGGGAGCGGGTACGGGAAGGTCTCTGGGAGGAGCTAGTCTGAGGGCGGAGGACAGAGGGCAGAGGGTTTAACAGGAGTCTGCAGCAGAGGGGTCAGCAGAGGCAAGTGCGTGACCTGAGTTACGGTTTGAAACGAACTTTGAGCTGGTTTGAAATGGGCAGGATCAGCGTTTGGGCAGACGTGGAGGGCTGAGCTCTGGAAGCGACTCTGGCATGACTTAAAGAGAGGCCCAGTGGGATGACTTCAAGGCTGGAGCAAATGCAAGAACAGCAGGGATGAAGCAATAGCACAGCGGGTAGGGTGTTTGCCTTGCACACGGCCGACCTGGGTTTGATTCCCAGCATCCCTTATGGTCCCCGGAGCACTGCCAGGAGTGATTCCTGAGTGCATGAGCCAGGCGTAACCCCTGAGCATTGCCAGGTGTGACCTGAAAAGGAAAAAAAAAAAGAAGGTGGGACAGTACCTAGCAGTTTGCAGTGAAAACTGCAAAACAAAACCTCCATCAGCAGAGAATGGACCGAGTGTCCCCGACTCACGCAACCTGCATCACGGAGTGAAAAGGAGGGAGCTTTGCTTTCAGGCATCAGCAGGGGGAAAGTTGGGGGAAAAGCCCAGGGAAGGAGTTCGGGAGAAGTTCAAAGGGTCACAGACATTGTCTAACACAGCAGAGAAAGCCAAGGAAATGACCTAAAACTCAGGAAATTCCTCTGGAGGGGAAGGAAAAGACAGGATTAAGGAGAACCCAGAGAAGCTCAGAGGGACTAGGCAGTTTTTCACACCCAAATCAGCTGTTGGCTACGAAGTTTTATTTTTGAGATACCAAGGATCAAGCCCAGTGACGCAAGTGCTGTACCACTGAGCCACATCCCCCGTCCCTAATTCCCCTCCACCCCCCACTCCATCCATGGTGCTCAGGGAACTGCAAAGAACAGACAATGGACGTGGCGGGGGAGGGGGTTCATTCTGCCAACAGAACTGAATTCACTCAGCTGGAGAGGGGAAACTGGGTGCCTAGAAGGGCCTGAGGACAGCCTAGAAGTCTATCGGAACTCTGGTGAGAGACGTGGTACACAGCACTGGATCTCTAAAACACTGATATTAATCCTTATCTGAGTCATGATAGATAATTTTTTTTAATAAATAAATGTTTTATTTTCTGAAATTTAAGTGATACAAGGCCCTCCCGTTGATCATCGATTTGCTCGAGTGGGCCCAGTAACATCTCCATTGGAGACTTTGTTGTTACTGTGTCTGGCATATCGAATACTCTCGGTAGCTTGCCGGGCTCTCCGAGAGGGGCGGAGGAATCGAACTCGGGTCGGCCATGTTGGCCGCTTACAAGGCAAACGCCCTACCCGCTGTGCTAGATGCTGGGGATCCAGCGAGGCCTCTGGAGTGCAAAGCACATGCACTAACCCTTTGAGATATCCCCCCCCCACTCCCCGATTTTCATTCTTGTTTGGTTTTGGGCCACACCCGGTGATACTCAGCATTTCCTCCTGGTCCTGAGACTAGGGGCCACGCCTGGCAGGCTCAGGGGACTATATAGGATGCGGGGGTCAAATGTGGGTCAGCCACATGAAAAGTAAATGTCCTACCCACTGTACTATCACTCCAGCCCCCCCCCTCCATTTTTATTCTTTTTTTTTTTTTTTTTGCTTTTTGGGTCACACCCGGCAATGCACGGGGGTTACTCCTGGCTCATGCACTCAGGAATTACCCCTGGCGGTGCCTGGGGAACCATATGAGATGCTGGGAATCGAACCCGGGTTGGCCGCGTACAAGGCAAACGCCCTACCCACTGTGCTATCACTCCAGCCCCCCTATTTTTATTCTTAAAAAAAATATGGATTCCTGGGGCTGAAGCAATAATACAGCAGGTAGGCTGTTTGCCTTGTACATGGCCGACCTGGGTTCTATCCCCAGCATCCCATATGGTCCCCTGAGCACCGCCCAGGAGTAATTCCTGGGTATAAAGCCAGGAATAACTCCTGAACATCACTGGGTGTCCACCCCCCTCAAAAAAAAAATAAAAGACAATTATTTTATTGGGGCTGAAGTACAGTAGCAGGAAGGGTTCTTGCCTTGCACTCAGCTGACCCAGGCTCAATCCCCGGCAATCCAGATGGTCCCCCAAGCATCACCAGGAATAATTCCTGAGTGCACAGCCAGTCACAGCCCCTGAACGTCACTGGGTGTGGGACCCCCTCAAGAAATATTCTGAGCACAGAGCCAGGAGTATGCACTGAGTACAGCCAGTTGACTCCAAAACAAATGAATATATGGAGGGGGCCAAAGAGTACAGTGGGTAAATGTACTTGATGCCAACCGGGTTTCATTCCCAGCACCTGCTATGGTTCCCCAAGCCTTGCAAGAGTGATCCCTGAGCACCACTGCAGGTGGCCCAAAACTATGTGTAAGAAATGGTTGGGGAAATAGCTGAAAGGGCCGGAGCACACGCTTTGATGTCCCTGGTCCCACAGGAGCCCCTGAGCACTTCCAGGAGCAAGCACTGAGCAACATACCAGGAGCGGCCCCTGAGCCCTGCCAGATGTGAGGGAGGGAGGGAGGGAGGGAAGGAAGGAAGGAAGGAGGAAGGAAAGAGAGGAAGGGAGTGAGAGAGGAAGGAAGGAAGGAAGGAAGGAAGGAAGGAAGGAAGGAAGGAAGGGAGGGAAAGAAAGGAGGGAGGGAGGGAAGGAAGGAAGGAAGGAAGGAAGGAAGGAAGGAAGGAAGGAAGGAAGGAGAGAGAAAGAAAAAAGAAAACTAGAGAAAGAAGACAGAGAAAGAAAGAAAAAGAGAGAGAAAGGAGGTTCGACATCGTCAGTTATCAGGGAAAAGCACTGAACTCAACAACGCGGTGAGTTCACCCTCCACCCACAAGGGCAGGGAGCACCAGCGTTGGGGGCGCGTAGAGAAAGCGGCACCTTCACCGCCGTGGAAACGAGAGCCGGTGCAGTCAAGTGGAAAACAGCCTGGCAGTTCCTCAAAAGATCAGACGCAGATACCCGGCAGGGGAGGCGCTCGGGCGGAGGGAGCGGCAGCACGCGGGTCCCCCAGGCTCCTCCGCCAGCACCACACGGTGCCCCAGGTTCTGCAGGGCGTGGACACACCTGGGGGGTGACCCCAACACACCCAAAGAAAATAAGAAGGAAAATAAATGAAAAGAGCCACAGATACTCTATGACTCAGCAGTTCTCCTGCTGGGTGCGTTCCCGAGAGAACAGAACCCTTATGGCCACAGATACAGGCGCACAGACGCGGCATTATCCAGACAAGCGCCCGAGCGGGAACAACGCCGCGTGCCACGAGCTGTTGGTCGGAGCCACAAAAGGGGGCAGAGAGGCCCGAGAGATGGTAAAGCGGGCAAGGCGCTGGTCTTGCATGTGGCTGACCCAGTTTTCATCCCTGGGATGTTCTGTGGTCCCTCGAGCCCCACCACCACCGGGAGTGAACCCTGAGCACAGAGCCAGGAATAAGCCTTGAGTACTGCTGGTGTGGCCCTCAACCCATAAAAACAGTGAACAATAAAACAAGGTGGTATGGAATGTGAACACAATATTCCTCAGCCGTTAGAGGCACGAAGTATGGGCATGTTCTACACCTTGGAGACCCTTGAATTCAAGCACCACACCCAGAGAAATAATGGGCCTGGCAGGATTCCATTTACCTGCAGTGTCCGGAACAGGTCAATCCACAAAGTCAGTTAGGGTCACCGAGTGCTGGGGGAGCAGGGAGAAGGGGCGTGACCCTGAGTAGGTGTGGCGTTTCCCCGAGGGTGATGAAATGCTCTGAAACTGTTTGTGCCTGAGCCTGTGAGGCAAATGACTAGACAGAACCCCAATTAACTGCACACAGGAGCAGGCATCGCCAAAAATGGGGGTTGGGGGTTAGAGGCCTGAGGGGGGACCTGGGAGCACGCGTGTGAACTGGTGCAGAGGCGGCTGCAGCAGAGGGCAAGTTCAGGACGCAGGAAAGAGGATAATTGAAAAATAAAGTCCCTGAGTAGCCAGGAGGGACGGGGCCCAGGGCTCCCTCGGAGAGCAGCTCTCGATGCAGGCACAGGAAAGCAGGGCCTTGGGGCCCCGGGGCCCGGAGAGAGAAGCAGCAGGTGTGCAGGGGGGAGGTGGCGCAGGGGGTGTGTGTGAGGATGCCTCTTTCCCAATGGGGCCACAGAGCCACCAAGACTGCTGGGAAGTGTTTTCAAAGAGAAGAAGAACATACAACTCGGCAGAGGCAAGGCTGTGGCCTAGAATGTGTCCGTGCCCGTGGCTGTACACTGTGCAGACTAGGCAAGATCATTCAACCACACACGTCCGCTGAAGGGCAGGCCAGGGACTCGAGAAGTCGGCGTGAACAGAGGAACTGTGTGTGGTCAGAAGCAGGCAGGACAATGGGACGGAGTGGATGGAGCAATGGCCCTCCCCAGGCTCAGTGCACACGCTGTGCAGGAGGCAGAATCCATTCCCTGCAATGCCTGGCGCCCCACCCCCCTCCCTGCAGAGACAGAGCCAGGAGTACACCCCTCCCCCCACCCAGCACCACTGGGGTGGCCGCCAAAGCAAAAGCAAAACAAAATAAGACCAGAATCCAGAGGGGAGGGGCAGTGAGGGGACGGTCCTCTTGGCCTGACCTTCCACCCACTGGGGATGGCACCTGGGTACATCCTGAGCGCTGGCAGAAGCCAGGGGACTCCACGTGCAGGAGTAAGAGAGGGAGGGCAGGGGTGGGGCTGCGGGGTCCGGGGTTGGGAGGCAAAGGCCAATCAGGGCTGTTCCGGTCAGACCTCTGGAGTTCAACCACGGAAAGGCCCTGGTGGGGGACAGAACACTCTCCTGGCAGGGAAGGGAAAGGAAATGTCAAAATAAGCCTCGGCGCACAGGGTGGGGGTGAAGGGGCTTGAATCTGGGGGGAGGTGGGAGCCAGCACCCCTCTCCCACACAGACAGGTCCCCGTGCTGGTGTCGGAGCACCCGTGTGAGTTCTGAGCACTCCCGGCGCTGCTTGAGGTCTGAGACTCCAAGTCCAGGCTCCGGGCCCCTCCCCCTGCTGCAGGAGCTGCCCGAGCTCAGCTGACCTCTGGAGGGGAAGCCCCAGGCCCCTCTGGCCACACAACCCTCAGCCTCCTCGGCCTGACTGGGCCTCAGAGGCACTCTCTTCGCCAGCATGCCCGGCGGGCGGGAGGCACCGCATTGCAACATCCTGGCGCCGGCTGCTGGCACAGACTCCCCGTGCTCCCCAGCCGCGCGTGTCCTCCTGATCCCTGTCTGCAACTCAGGCAGCTGTGGCCTCCTGCAGGACACCTAACTTTTTTTTTTTTCACTTTTTGGGCCACACCTGGCGATGCACAGGGGTTACTCTTGGCTCTGCATTCAGGAATCACTCCTGGCGATGCTCAGGGGACCATATGGGATGCTGGGAATCGAAGCCGGGTCGGCCACATGCAAGGCAAATGCCCTACCCGCTGTGCTATCGCTCCAGCCCGTTTTGTCTTTTGTTTGTTGGGTCTTATCCAGCAGTGCTCAGGCATGACTCCCGTCTCTGTGCTCAGGGGTCACTCCTGCAGGGGCTCTAGGGTGCCATGTTGGGTGCCAGGGCTGGAACCTGGGTCTGGTGCAAGGCAAATGTCCTACCTCCCCGCTGTCCTGTCTCTCAGACCCGACCCCCGGCCTTAATGGCCTTCCCATCCAACACCTCAGCTCTTGTCCTCCTGAGAGCAGCCGGGCAATCCGCAAACGAGCACCAGCCAACCCAACTCTGGAACCCGGACCATAGAACAGCCCAGGAGCACAGCTGGGCCAACCGAACCGGGGCTCACAATCCAATTAGACACTATGCTTCTGGGGGAGGGCTCTTCTCAGACAGTGCTCGGACCACGGGGCCCTCCCTTTGATACTCTGTGCTGGAGTGAGAATTTGGTGCTGGGGCCCCCAGGCTAATCCTGGCATGGCTGGAGGGCACCAGAGCTATACAGTGGTGTAGCCCGGGGAACTGTGTGAGGTCAGGAATCAAATTCCACCCGTGCACATCAGGCACATGCTTCAGCCCTGTGAGCGCCTCCAGGTCTGACCCTGGATTTTTGTCTGTCACTGCTGGTGCCCGTGAGCAGCCACACGCCCTTCTCTCCTGCCGACAGAGCCTGATTCTGTCCTGGCAGCATGCAGTACTGCTCAGGGCCACACTGGCAGTGCTGGGGTGTGTGCTTGTGTACTGGGGGCAGAGGGGGGGTATGCAGGGGTCGGTGCCTGGGGAGTAGGTGCCCCCAGCCCTTGTGCTGTCTCCTAGTCCCCCAATTTTTCGTTGTTCTTACAGGGACTTCCCAGCAGCACCGGGGCTCTGACGGTGGTGCTCGGGGCGCCGGGGCTGGAGTCCCCTACATGGCACGGCAAGGGCTCAGCTGCTAAGCTACTCTCGCCCCCCCTGGATTCACTCGGAACCCAGGTTTCGTGGGGAGGACTTCGGAGCTATGCCTTCCCGGATCTCAGGGGCTGCCGGCCTCCACCCCAGACCAGCAGGCCTGTAGCTTCGCCTCTGCCGCCTTTAGATTCCTGCTTCAGTTCTGCTCACAGGGCTCTGGTCAGCGTGTGTGTGTGTATCTGTGTGTGTGTGTGTGTGTGTGTGTGTGTACACACATGTGTTTTTGCACGGGCGTGTGTGAGCGCATGTGCATGTGTGTGTGCACACATGCACGTGTGTCTCCATGCCCATGCCCATGCATGTGTGGTGGGGGGGAGGGGGTACATGAGTTGGGTTTTAGGATTTTTATCTCCCTCTGTGTCTGGAGCATGCATTCTTGATGCCTCCAGACGGGCTGGGCTGGATTCCGCGTGCAGGGAAGCAGCGAGCTGTGGCGGCGTCAGTCCCCCGGGGAAGGGATATCAAACCATCTCAAAGAGATCCTCAGACCCGAAGCCAGCTCACGGGGGAAGGCTGACACCACCTGGGGTCAGCTGAGCAAAACTCCCAATTAACTCTTCTCCTGCCCTCCCCCTCGTCCCAGTCCACAGGGGGTGGGGAGGGATGGGCAGATGGGAGAGCAGGATTGGGTTGACCAGGCCTCAGGGAGGCACCGCCCCAGCCGGCCAGGCGCCGTCTTCCACACTACTGGAGCTCAGAGTGGGCCCAGGGGACAGGCCTGCGGGCTGAGCAGGTGCCCCCTGGGAAAGGCCTGACTCTCGAGACCCTAGCCCGTCTTCAGAGGCCTGAGAGCACGTCTCGGGGGCCAAACCCTCGACCCAGCTGGCAGCAGTAACAAGCTGCTGCTTCTCTCCAGGCTGAGATTCTCAGCGTCAAGAGGCAGATTGTGCAGCAGGCGGGGCTTTTGCCCTGCACGCGGCCGACTCAGGTTCGATCCCTGTCATCCCTGGCCCCCCACGTCATTCCTGAGTCATCTCTGAGCATTGACAGGTATGCCCTCCCCTCCAAAACAAAAAAGAATCAAAAGGCACTGCCACCTCAACCCTCTTCCTCTCCAGCACCTTCCCTCATGGCTGTGATACCCAAGCCACTGCTGTCTAGTTCTGTTTCAGTTTTGGGGCCACACCCAGCAGTGCTCAAGGCTTGCTCCTAGCTCTATGCTCAGGGATCACTCCTGGTGGGGCTCAAAAAACCATACATGGTGCTTGGGATCGAATCTGGATAAGCTGGGCAGGAAGCAAGCACCTTATCTGGTGCCTTACTTTGTTTTGTTTTTTTTTTTGGGGGGGGGGGGAGGATTCAGATCCTTCCTCCTAGTTGCTTTCAGCTGCTCCTGTCTCCAGAGCATTCTGCCCTCAGTCCTTTTTGTATCTCTGCTTTGCCCCAGGCATCACATTCTTCCAAATCCAAGTTTCTACGCCTCTGCCCCGCACTCGCCTGGCCCGCTCTGTGCCTCCCCAGCATGTCCATATGGCGCATCCGGCTCAATGAACTCGGCATCTTCCTGCATTTAAGAGCATCAGAGAGGGGCCAGGGAGATAGCCAAAGGACTGCAACTGTGGGCTGCCTGCGAGAGCCTTGGGCGCAAGCCCCAGCACCCAGCACCACCGTGACGGCGACCCCCACCACGCACTGCACTGCCAGGCGTGTCCCCCAAACACCAAAACAAAAGCTGCAAATCCAAAGCACCAGAAACGAAGCCCCTTTCTCATGGCACTGAGGTCAGGATCCCGACCAGGGATACGCAGAGTCCCCGTGCCAGGCTCCAGCTTCTAAGCCTCGTCTCCCAAGTCACCCGACCCGCCAGCGATCATGAACTAGTTTGGGCTGCAGGCCCAGTCTTGTGCATAATAATTAAGATTCTAGACGGAACTTCCAAAGAGGTGTGGGGCTGAGGACACGGCTCAAAGTGTGGGAGCGCATGACTTGCCTGAGGGAGCCCCAAGGTTCCATCCCTGGTACTGCCTGCCTGGTTTCCCAGTACCACCCGGTCTGGTCAAATAACCAAAAATCAACCACCCGATCAATAAACACGTCTCTATAGTGACAGTCAAAAACCAAAACAGCAAAGCATCATGCTCATGTCTGGAGGCCATTACTGAGCACCTCTGGACCGAGTTTGTACCCCAGGATGCTGCCCTGACCTTTGGACTGAGTCTGTACCCCGGGATACTGCCATGACCTCTGTACTGTGTCCATATCCCGGGATGCTGCCCTGACCTCTTTCATGTCTGTATCACCAGATGCTGCCCTGATCTAGGCTAGCAGCACAGCTGCCCTTGAAACCTATTTCTCCAACTGAATAGAATCACGTCTCTAAGCCCAGGGCAACAGGAGCCGGGATGGGCGTAATGAAAAAAGGCTCTGGAACTGAAAGGTCACTTCAGGGGCTGGAGAGATAGTACAGCGGGTAGGTGCTTGCCTTATACGTGACCAACCAGGGTTCGATTCCAATACCCCATAAGGTCTCCCGGGCCCCTCCAGGAGTGATCCCTGAATGCAGAGCTAGGAAGGAGAAAGCCATGTGCAACACTAGATAAGGCCCCCAAGCTCCCCCCCAGTCACTTCAGCAGTTATTTCATACGGAGGAAGGTAGAAATGACCCTCCAAAGCTCTGCCCCGCCTGACAGTCTAGAGGCAACAGGCGTCCTCCAGCTTGTCTGCACTGCCACGGAGCACAGAGGCACACGGCAGCCCTAGGACCGCACTGGCAGCGGGAGAGGAGAGAGGGAAAGTTGGACGGGCTGTTGCCTGAGCTTCAGGATGGGCCCGAGGGTCTGTCCCCCTTCCTGGCCACTGCGCCCACCCCTCCTCGCCTGGGCCAAGGAGTTCAGCCATTTCCCTCCGTCTCCTCGAATAAAGTGGCTGGGAGAACCGGGGTCGCCCCTTCCAGGGACCCATGCACTAACCATCCGGGGCCTCCTCTGTGGAACGGGGCTGTCCTCCGTCTCCAGGGCTTCGGGGAAGGGGGACAGGCCCCCGGTTCCGTGCCTGGGTCCTGCAGTGCAGGCTGACAAGTCACTTTTCTCTTAGCCCCCAGACCCAGCTCTGGGAACTTGAGGGTCCCTAGGCCTCTGGACAGGCATTTCACAAGGCCAACCCCCAAAACCTGGCCCTGCAGGTTCTTCAGTCCCTGTCCCCCCACAACCTGTAGGGACTGAACCCAAGGTGGCAAACATGCCAGAACATTCCACCACTGAGCTCTGTCACCCCAGAGTCATATCCTCTTGACTCTTACTTTATGGGGAACGTGCGTTGGAAGTGCTGGTGGGAGAGGGCAACGCAGGGATCAAACTTAGGGTCTCGCACACGCCAACTATGTGTGACGTGCCCAGGCAGCCCCCCTCACCTGTGCCCTGGCAGGCAGGAACTTTTGGGGGGCAGCGGGGCTGGATGGCCGGCCTGACTGTCCTCCCCAGCCTGCTACTGCGTCCCCAGACCATGTGGAACAGAGGCCGGTCCCTCCGTGGCTCGCTAGCCACAGGTCAGCAGCAAGATTCTGGACAAGACCGAGGGTTCCCCGTTCCCCGGATTGAGCGCCCCTCACCCGCAGAAGCAGGGAGACGGGGCAGACAGGAAAGAGATGGGGAAAGAAGTTCGACTTCTCGGGGACTGCGGTTAGAGACACGGCGTGGGCCGAACAGACGCTGGCGAGTCAGGGCAAACCAGAGGGCAGGCTAGCGAGTGCTCGGTCTGCTCCGATTTCCTGAGCAGATAAAGCTCAAAGTGCCAGGTGGCTTGGCTCTGGCCCGTTTATGATTCAGAACGCAGCCGCCAGCCGTCTACGGGAGTGGCAGAGAGGCGGCCTGACCCACCTCCTCCCACCCCGTCCAGTGTCTGCGGTGTCTCCGGCCCAAGAGAAGGGCAACCATCTGGATTTGCTGGGTACTCCTCCCTGCCTGGCCGCGTCGCTGACCCTCAGCAAGCATCTCTTTCACTTATTGTTTTAGGTTTGGGCCACACTCCGCGGTGCTCAGAGGCTCCTCCCAGCTCTGCTCGGCGGTCACCCCTGACGGTGCTCAGGGACCATATTTGGTGCTAAGGATCAGACCACGGTCAGCTGTGTGCAAGCAAACACCTCGCCCCCTGCACCCTCTCTCCAGCCAGAAACTCTGCTTTCTCCAGCTCTGCCAGGAAGGGTCAGAGGCACGAGGCCCGTCCCCCTCCAGCCTGCCACCTCACCCCACTTCCTTGGCTTTGCCAGTCAGGCTTCTTCTAGGGGGGGTGTCGCTCTTTCCGAGGGGGGCTGACCCCACAGACCAGCTGGTCCAGCTCTAGAGCTGCGGGAGCCGGTGTTATTTCCACAGCCACATCAAGCAGCAGCGTGGGGGGAGAGAGGAGGGCGTCACCAAGGAAGAGGGGACAAGTCATCCCCCCTCTACCTGGGAGAAAGAAATCATGTTCCAGGGCTGGAGCAATAGAAGAGCGGAGAGGGCGTTCGCCTTGTACGCAGCCAATCCGGGTTCGATTCCCAGCATCCCATATGGTCCCCCGAGCACCGCCAGGAGTAATTCCTGAGTGCATGAGCCAGGAGTAACCCCTGTGCATCGCCGGGCGTGACCCAAAAAAAAAGTAAAAAAATAAATAACTAGAGGGGCTGGAGCGATAGCACAGCAGGTAGGGCATTTGCCTTGCACGCAGCCAACATGGCCGACCCGGGTTCGATTCCCAGCATCCCATATGGTCCCCCGAGCACCGCCAGGAGTAATTCCTGTGTGCATGAATAGCCCCTGTGCATCGCCCAGAAAGCAAAAAAAAAAAAAAAAAAAACCCTGAATCATGTTCCCCTGCCCAGCTCCATCTTAAGTGGTTAACCCTCGAGAAGTTATCTCTGAAATAGGTTATTCCCTCCCCCAACCACCACATACACACTCACATACTCACACTCTCACACTCTTTCACATACACTCACACACACTCTCATGCACTCACACACTATCAAACTACCACACACTCAAGCCCTCGCTCTCATTCACACACACCCTCGTGCTCTCGCACTCTTCTTCACACACTCATGCTCTCACACTCTCATTCATACATGCCTCACACGCTCTCTTTCATAAGCCTACTCTCACACGGTCACGCGCACACACACACACACACTCCTCACACTCTCCCACACAGCCTCACTCATACATACTCATATATTCTCTCTCTCACACTCATGCCTCTACCTCAGTCTCAGAGGAAGCGCTGCGGCATCTGCTGAGGCTCCATCACCCTGATTGGAGGCGGTGGGGGAATGAGGCAAACAGCCCGGCAGGCAGCCACAGGAGAAAGTGATGAAGACCAGCCCACCCAGCCCACGCTGCTGCCTACTTCCTGCTTCCGGATCAGAAGCACGCAGGGAAAACTGTCCTGAAGGACTCAGACAGCAAGAACCAGGGCAGGCACGGCCGACCCTCCCCTTCCTAGCTGCCACCCCTGGAGGGCCAGGCCAGGCCCTCTGAGGGGCTCTGCTCCCCCTTGGGCCCTTGCTGGCCCCTTCCTGAGCCTGGGCCGTGGCCAGGACTGGTGCCCTCTCATGACCCTGTGAGTTCTGCAAGCCCGGCCATGCTGAGGGAGAAGGGTTGATCTGGGATACACACAAGTTCTGCAAAGGTACACCCAGGGAAGGGAGCAACTGCTTCTGGAAGCTTCTGGGTCATAATCACTGTGGTCTGAAACAGGAGTCAGGGCAGCAGAGAGCTAGCAATGGGGTTAAGGTGCCAGCCTTGCATGCGACTGACCCTAGTTCAGCGTAACAATCACTTAACCACTTAATCACTTAACTTCCCGTTAGTCGTCGATTTGCTCGAGCGGGCGCCAGTAACGTCAGAGCGTAACAATAATTTATAAAATTCAGACCAACTGATGGAGATCAATAGCTGGGACCACCAGAAAGAGCCCCAGGCAGAGAGCTGGAAGAAGCCCCCCAGTACCACCAGTATGGCCCAAAACCAAAATTAAAGAGAAAAAACGCCAGCCAGGTCTCAGAATTGAAGGACTCACTTTTGTTGTTTCAGTCCTTGACGGATTGGGGGGGGAGGGGATGGGGGGACGTCCATGCAGTGCTCCCGCGTGCGCCAGACTTTTGAGTCGTCTCCCTGGCCCGGGACTCTCTTATAAAGACACGCTCCGGGCAGATGAGAGGGGCAGGGGGGAGGCCGTGAGGGAAGATGTCAAACCTAACCCTGGCTGAAAGCCTGCGAGGAACGCCTGAAGGACCCCAGGGTGGGCACGGGGTTCACGCCCAAGCAGGGACTCTTACTCCACTGGGGTGATGTTCCCCCGGGGCGGGCAGAGGAGAACTGGGGTGCCCTGAGCTCAGGCAGTGTCCTCTCTTTGTTTTTGGGGGCCACGTCTGGTGGTCCTCAGGGTTTACTCCTGGCAGGAAACCATATGGGGTGCCAGGGAACCAAACCGAGGCTGGCCAAGGTGCCCGCTGTACTATTGCTCTGTCTCCCCCTCCTTTTTGTTAATTAAAAAAAAATGTCTTCTAGGAGTCTTCCCAGTGAGCTGAGGAAGCACAGGGGGCCCCCCCGGTGATTCCCGGGCACCGGGCCCAGAGCTGCAGTGTCGCTGGAGGGGTGGTGGGTGCTGGGAGTAGGGCTGGACTGCACCCAGTGATGCTGGAAACAGGCGGTGCCGGGGATCCAAGAGAGGCCAGACGGGCACGTGCCCAGTACTGTCACTCGAGGCCCTGGCTGTGACCTTTAGTCCCTCTAGGCCTGGGCAAGAGGCCCAGCTACTCTGTGTGCCAGAGCCCGGGCGACCTGTGACATGGGGCGACAGCCTGCAGAGGGCTCCATGGTGAGCTGGGTGGGCAGAGCACCCCCCCAAAAGTCTCCCTCCCCGCCTGTCTCCCTGGGTCAGGGTTCCTCTCATATATATAAATATATATCTATATATATATAGATAGATATATTTTTTACAGCTTTTTGGACACATTCAGCTGGAAACAGGGCAGTGGTCCGGAGCATGAAGACCCACCTGGCCCCACGACCCTGCCAATCAGCCGGAGGGAGTCAGGGGCCCACTGAGCTGCCGACAGGGGCTTCTCTTCCCACTTCATTGTGGCCCCAGCGTGTGCCTCAGAGTCTTTACCAGGACCCTCTCCCCCAACTCCCACGCTTCCAGAAACCTTCCACCATGCTGGTCAACTTCTTTTCGGTTCTGTTTCTATTCTTGGGGCGCAGTAGGAGGAAGGAATCCAGACAGACAGGGTGACCTAGAGCTTCTTCCAAGTGCCCGGCTTGGTGATGGCAGTTTGGTGGCTAAAACGAGGGCCCGCGTCAAGAGACGGGTGATGAGACCGCTGTGATAGGGCAGGGTGCCCGCGGCCTGGGGGACCTGGGCAAAGAGGCCCTCCCCCCCCCCAATCAGTGGGCCCAGGGCGGGGCAGAGGGTGGCACAGGCGTGTGCCCAGGAGGTGGACTGGCAACCCGGGAGGCTCAAGACTCTGGAGTCCGTCGCAGGCAGAGGTGCAGGGGCCTGAGAAGTAGGAATCTGCTGGGAGTGGGCCGAGGGCACCCGACTCCCCAAAACAGACCAGCAATTTGCAGGCGGTGAGCCTTCACTCTTCAGAGGCGCTATCTTTAGCTTCCTTTTGTTCCCTTTCGTTCAGGAATGTCTCTGGGAAGGCAGCCACAGCGGGACGGGCCGACCCTTAACGGAGGACAGACAGTGCGCGGTGTCTGCTAGGACACGAGTTACAGGGAAGCAAATGCCCCCCACCACACACACACACACACACACACACACACACACCCCAGCCCTGGGAGCGAAGGGGGAGGGAGAGCAGGTAGGCCCTCACTTGGTCCTCCACCCTCTGGCTGTGCCCTTCCAGCAGAGCCCGTGGAGCCTTCTCCTGCACCGACCCCACAGGAAGCCTTGGAATACCCTTGGTGAGCTGGGTGGGCAGAGCACCCCCCCAAAAGGCCCCTGCCTTGGACCTCACCGAGAGGCAGAAGGCCGGGCCGGGGATCTGAGGGCGGAGGCAAGGGAAGGTGAGTGGATCTGAGGGCGGGGGCCTGGGGAGCTGAGGGTCGAGAACCCACTGGGCCCAGCTGCTGGGTCCTGCCCAGGGGGGGCAAGCTTAGGGGTTGTCCCTCAGGCCCAGCTAATGCTGACTCTGGGGGGATGTGGAGGAAGGCACGGGTCATCCCAGTCCAGCCTGGCTCCACGGCGTCCCTTGAGTCAGCACTGCTGGGGGCCGGGACTTCCCTACTCCCGCACACGGGCAGGCAAAATGTCACAGCAAACTGTGGACTAACGCAGGCACCCTCCGTGCTCAGCATGCTCTGCTGCTAGGTAATGGGGAGCCGCTGACCAGGAAACGCTGCCTCTTGGCACCCCAGACTCCCCACCTGTCACTGACAGGGCCCGCCGGCCTCAGAGTCCCCGCCGAGATGAAAGCATGGTGGCCTCTATTGCCAGGGCACCTCCAAGTCGGGGACGCAGCGGCGCGAGGGGAGCCCGTGGCTACGTCTGAGGGAACCGGAGGCTTCCCGCCCCACCCCTGCAAGTGCCAGGGACTGTCCCCAAGGCCCCACATGTGCCAGGCCAGTGCCCCACTGCTCCTCTGCATCCCTAGCCCAGAACAGAATGCTTGACCCCGGCTGGCTGCGGCTGAGAACAGGGCCCCAGACACAAAGAGGCCAGTCAGGGGCCTCGGGGAGGGTGTGTGCGATGGCCGGAGCAACAGCGGCCAACGGGCGCTGGCAGACGGCTGGTGGGTCGGTCAGCTGGCTGGGGAGAGAACCGGTGCCAGCCAAGATCAGAGGGTAGGAGGAAGTCAGAATAAAAGGGGGTTTGGGGCCCAGAGCAATGGTACAGCAGGCAGGGGCGTCTGGCTTGCACACGGCTGACCCAGGTTTGATCCCCAGAATCCTGTAAGGTCCCTTGAGCACCACCAGGAGTAATTTCTGAGTACAAGAAAGGAGAAACCCCTGAGCATTGCCAGGTGTGACCCCAAAAAGCAAAAAAATAAGCCGGGGAGAAAGGCTTTTGTTCTCATCTTCTCCCTCAGCACCAGGGGAGTATATGAGGACTGTCCTGGGCTCCCTGACCTCCAGCTCCGGAGAATACCCCCGTGCCCGCGCCGGCAGCCCCCACCGGACACTCCCACCTGCCTGGACCAGAGCGTCAGGGAGGGAACCAGCCCACAGCCAGACTTCTGGGGGGGGGGGGGGCAGCAGGACAGACCCAGTGGGCTGAGACGCTCTCTGCAAACAGGTGCCGGGCTTCTAACGCCCAGAGTGACCACTGAGCACAGCGCTGGGAGTAGCCCCTTCCACATCCCGGGGTGTGGCCCCCAAACCGTACAATTAAAAAATAAAGGGCTGGAGAGATTGCAGGGGGGCCAAGACACTTGGTCTGCAGGTAGCAGACCCCGATTCGATCCCTGGCACCCACTAGGGTCCCCCCCAATCCAGCACCGCCAGGAGTGATCCCTGAGCACAGAGCCAGGAGTATGCCCAGAGCAAGCTGGGTACAGCTCTCAAACCAAATAATAATCACTGTCACTGTCATTGTGTCACTGTTCTTCCATTGTTCATCAATTTGCTCGAGCGGGCCCAGTAACATTGTGAGACTTGTTACTGTGTTTGGCGTATCAAATACGTCACTGGGAGCTTGCCAGACTCTGCCATGTGGGCAGGATACTCTCAGTAGCTTGCCAGGCTCTCCAAGAGGGGTGGAGGAATCGAACTTTGGCGGCATGCAAGGCAAACGCCCTACCCACTGTGCTATCGCCCCAGCCCCAAATAATAATAATAATAATAATAAAATCAAGTTAAAAAGGAGTGTGGGGAGTTCTGATCCTGGTCTCCTCTTGCTAGCTGGAGGCTCCATGCTCAGATCTCGTCTTCCTTTCTGTAGTTTCGGGGCCGCACACGGCTGCGGCGGGGGCAGAGGCGGCCTCTTGCCAGTGTGGGCTGCTTTCTACCGCTCAGCTGCTCCTGACGCTAACGGGAAGGGAGGTGAGAGCAGGCAGAGGAGGTAAGGGCGCAGCCTGTAAGCCAGGAAGCGTGTGCCCCCACGCAACCCCCTACACAAGAAAAGCGTTTGCTTTTCTCTCTGGCTTCCTCCTTTGAAAAGTTGGTGGAAAATGGGCACTGGTGGAGGGATGGGTACTTGATCATTGTATAACTGAAACCCAAGCACAAAGATTTGTAAGTCTACAACTGTACCTCATGGTGTTTCACTAATCACTAATAAAAATTAAAAAATATATAAATAAAAATAAAACAAGTTTAGCTCCTTGGGGGAAAAAAAAAGGAAAAAAAAAGAAAAGAAAAGTTGCATGACCAGAAGGAAGTCTTTGGCTTGAGGCTGTTTTTCGACATGTAGTCCTAAAACACTTTTTGTTTTGGTTTGTTTGGGGGCCACACCCACGGGGGGGGGGGGGGGAATGTGCTCAGGAGACCTTGTGCTGCCAGAGATGAAACTCGGGGCTCCCACGTGCAAAGTGGGTGCCCCAGCCTCTGCGCCATCTTTCCCCAGTCCTGCCCCCGGTGTTTTCTGTAACACCCCCTCTGGGGGCTCTCCCAAGCTGGGTCAAATATCTGCTTCCTCACAAACTGGAGGGGACGGCAACCGAAGTGAGGGCGCAGGGCACAAAACACAGTGCTCTTGGCTTGGGTTGGTTTGGGAGCCACACCCAGAGGTGCTCAGGGCTTCCTCCAGGCTCTGCACGGGGAGCCAGGGATTGAGCCCGGGTCGGCCACACGCAAAGCAACAGCAAACGGCCGACTCGCAGTCCTGTGGCTCCATCCCCGCCATTAGTCTTTCCTGTATCGGAAACTGGCAGCACCGCTTTGGGTACTGTCTCCTGAAGGGAAGGCAGGGGCCATCCCTCCTCCCCAGCAGGAAATGCCCCAGCGACCCCCGAGATCCAACCTTGTCCAGAACGAGCAGAGACAGCCCGGGGGAGGGTGAGCACTCGGGGGCAGCGCACAGCCAGTGAGGGAGGACTCACTTCAGTGCTCAGGGATCCCTCCTGGTGGCTGGAGACCGTATGTGGTGCTGGGACGAGCCGCGTGCAAGGCATGTGCCCTCCCTGCCTGCGGCCTCTCCGGCCCCTCTGAGCCCCTCATTGACAGTCCCCTGCTCTGCCCTGCCGGACAGGGCCCTCAGATCATTCCCCACCTGGGGGAGATGGAGGGAGACTCACCGTTGTCAATCCCACCGTGCCCTGTCCCAGCACTCAGTGAACCTTCCCGTTGCTCTGGGGACAAGGCAGGGCACCCCTGAGGCATGACCAGGTAACCCCGGCTCACTGCCCAGCCGGGAACCCTGGCCCCACCCCAGGCTTGACCAGTGAACCGCGCCACCTCACCTTCTAGGAACGGGCGGGGAAGTCCCGCTGCGGCCCTGGGCGGGAACCCGGGAACTCGTGCATGTTTGAGGAAGGAGGGGGAGAGCGATGGCCACAAAAGCCTGTCAGCCTCTGGGGGGCCTGGCGGGGAGCAGGAAACTGCCAGGAGCTGGAACCCGAGGCGCCTATCTCTCTCTTATCTGCCTGACCCTTGGCAGTCCACAGTCAGGAGAGAACAGTCATTAACCACTGCTCTGACACCTCTCTCTGGAAGACCTGCGCTGTCCCCGGCAGGGTAGACCTGGAGGCCCCCCGCTGCTCTCCAGGCTGCTCCCTGGGCAGTGACAGGACACCCTCCACCCTTTTAGTTCCAGCCCCTCTCCCTCTGCTCCTCCGTGCCCGGCGCAGCAAGCGCCCACACCCCTCCGATGAGTGCCGCTGACCCAGCCCTCTGGCACCTGGCTAGGATCTCCAGCTAAAGCAGAACCTGAGGGAGCAGGAGGCTGAGAGCAGAAAGGAACAGAACCCTTGGGAATATGACCCCAGCATGGGGATGGAGGCATGGACCCAGCGGCAGGCCTGCACAGGTTCGATGCCAGAGCTCAGGGCAGAGGCCCTGGGGGTCGGGTTGGCTCCCCTGGCTGCAGAGATGCCCACTGGCTAGGCTGCCACTCTCGAGGGCCACTAAGCAGGCGAGGAGGAAGGTCGGTCTGGACGGCCTGGACGCCTGGACTCTGGGACACTCTCTTCCCATAGGCGCGGCACCCCTCAGGCCAGACCCGAGAGCAAATTAGCAAATTCCTGCCTGTTCTGCCTTTTCTGCCCTTTCAGATGCTGAGGTTGATATAGGCAGGCAGGCAGAGAGGGACGGCCCCCCTGCCCAGTAAATTTCCTGGGAAGTAATAGCCCTGAAGTTGTGAAAGCCAACCTTGCAGAAAACAGGAACTGAGGCCTGATAAGACCAGCCCCTTGGGCCAGCAACTGGAACCTGAGGAGACTGGAACCCTACCCACAAAGGAAATTCCTCAAATACCCTCAGACCTCTCCCTTAATCCAATTAACTTTAGTGATTCAGCCCAGAGAAGACTTCAGAACATTCCAGACCAAGACATCCTGATACCCTATAAAGGCCACCTTGAACAAAGGAGGGGCACACCTCATACGCCGCCCAAGTCCATGTGCCCACGTGGCCAAGCACAAGTGGTGCCCGCATCTCCCCTCTTGAGATGTGTACTTTCATGCTTTCCTGTCTAATGCTGAAGCCCTCTCTCTCTCCCTCTCCCTCCTTCCCCCTCCCCACCTTCAAAACCTCCAAATAAAAGCTGTGTCATTTCACTGCTCCTGAAAGTACTCCTGAAATTCCTTTCTACAAGGTGAGACAAGAACCCCCTAACCCTGGGTCCCGGATGGCAGAGGCGGATGGGAAGAAAGTGACCGTCTTTCTCCTCCCCGCTTCACATAAGTCACCCTTGGGGCCCACCGACATCACGGTCACAGAGGAAGGTTCGACGGCCCAGAGCTGGTGGCAGTGAGCCTGGGTCACACAGAGCCCCCAGGCCTCGTGGGTGGGGAAGACACACAGAACCGCCTGTGCCCAACCAGCCTGGGACCAAACAAGCTGCTCCCAAACCCACGTCCCTCTGGCTAACCAGGCCAGTCGGCTACAGAGCACCACCTGTGACAGCGGGAGAGGGTCAGAACTGCAGGGGCGTCAGGGATCAAAGAAGCCCTCTGCAGGTCTGGGGGTGGCTCAGGTACCCAGCAATGCCCCCAGGGGTCAGAGGTCACAGTCACTGCACTGCTGCTTCTCAGCACAGGAAGCATTCCTTGGGTATGACCCCAACCCCCCACCCAAGTTGTTCCCCTGACCGGGCAGCTTCCGGTTTGGGACTAACGCTGGCCCTTCCGGTTTGGGACTAACACTGGCCCTTCCGGCCGGCAGGCCCACCCAGATCCTCTCTCCATCCCCCACCCCTGGTACTGGGGGCCCTGGCAGCCAGAGGAAGGGAGGGGCAGGAGAGGGGAGAGGCAGGATAGGGCAGAAGAGGCAGCCTGCCTCTCCGAGAGCCGAGAGCTGAGAGCTGCGAGGAGACAGGAGTGCAGTGCCCAGAGACCTCTGCTTCCCACAGGGGCCCACCCGGTCCCCAACCATCTGGCGGACCCGCCGGCCCAAGGCCTTAGCACACAGTCCCCCCCCCCCCCCCCCCCGGGGATTCACTTCCTCCCGGCAGCCCTGCTCCCAGCGCTATCAGAACACCATGTCCGGCCGGCTGCCCTGAGCTGCTCCTGGGAGGGGCTGGAGGGGCCCACTTACTCTCAGGGCCGGGGTGAGTGTGGCTCACCCTCCCAGACCCCAAGGAAGCCCCAGGAGGAGGGCCAAGGGAGGGGAGAGATGTGGGCAGGCAGATAGATAGGGAAGGCCCCCTCCCCAGGTGGTGGCAGCAAATTTCCTGGGGAGTAATAGCTCTGAAGTCGCAAAAGGCCAACCTCGCAGAAAACAGGAACTAAGGTCTGATAAGACAGACATTCAGCAGGCGCCAGCAACAGAGCCAGAGAAGCTCCAGCAAAAACAAAAGGCCAGGAAAGGAATTTCAGAGAAGACCATCACCACGCCCCACCCCCCTGGTAACCTCCTTAGCAACGGGACTTTTACTTGGGTAGAAGCCCCACTTGGGGGCAGGTTGGAGAAACCCTAGAAAGGCCACCTTGAACAAAGGAAGCCAGCATGTTGGCTACCCGAACCCATGTGCTGCTTGCGCCCAGGTAGCCGAGCACATGTGTCACCGCATCTCCCCTCTTGAGATGTGGACTTTCATGCTATCACGTCTAAGGCTGGGAAGTGTGTAGGGGCTCTCTCCGCCCTTGGAGAAGCCCAGGTTCTCTCTTGAGCACTTGACTCTCCACTCTCTCACTCTGTCTCCCTCCTTCCCTTCAAAACCTCCAAATAAAATCTGTTTTACTTCACTGCCTGTCTACTTCTGAAGCTCCTTTCTGCGAGGAGGAACAAGAACCCGGTAACCCTGCATCCCGGTTGGCAGAGGCGGGTGGGGAGAAAGTGACCATCTTTCTCCTTCCTGCCTCACGTGAACCACCCGTGGGGCCCACGGACATCAGGGAGGAAGGGGGGGAGGAGACAAGTGGGCGCTGGATCCCTGGATCCCCCCATTTCTCCCCAGAGCCTCTTCCTGCAATCATCCTCACTCCCCACCGAGCCCAACGCATTCCCTTGGCCACACAAATGACTTGTTGATTTTCCCTGGCCGGAGCAGCTCCCTGCAGACCAATTAGCTGTTTGCTAAGCGTGTGCAGCTTCTCTCCCTGGGATGGCCGCAGGGATGGGTGGTGAAGCCTCACTGTCTGCAGGCACCAGGGGGTAGGACGCTGCTGTCTGCAGAGTGGGGTGAGGGCTGTGCTTAGTACTCTCTGGGTTTGGGCCCCACACCTTAGGGTCCCCAGTACTGCAATGGCAGCAGGAGGGCAGTGAGGGGGTGCAGCGAAGGAGGAAGTGGGGAGGCCACAGCCGGCAGCCCAATGGGGCCCCATGAACTACAGTGGGTTCCCTCCACCCCCATGGCTGCAACAGCAGCTCAGCTGAATCACTTCCCTCCTCCGGCTTCCTCATCTGAAGAGAAGTTCCCAACATCTCACACAGAAACTCCTTTTTTTGTTGTCTTTTTGCTTTTTGGGGTCACATCCGGTGATGCTCAGGGTTTACTCCAGAGTTCTGCACTCAGGAATCTCAGGAATTACTCCTGGCAGAGCTCGGGGGACCATATGGGATTCTGGGAATGAACCCGGGTCGACCATGTGCAAGGCAAATGCCCTACCCGCTATGCTATCGCTTCAGCCCCCAAAACTCAGTTTCATTTTGAGAGAGAGGCAGCCATTACCGGTGCTGGGGATCAAACCCGGGCTCCCACAAGCAAAGCCTGTGCACCAGCCACTGGAACCCTCTGCCCTCTCCCCGGGCCCCTACATTTGGTTTTAACATTCCCTTTCCCGGGGAAGGTCTGGCACCCTGCCATGCTCAGGGGCCAATCCCAGCCCTGTGCTGGGGCATCTGCCGTATCAGGAATCACTAGGGTTGGCTGCAGGCAAGGCAAGTGCCTCGACCCCGGGGCTGTCTCTCTGGCCCTTAAATATTACTACTAAACAAAATTTAGCAATGGTATCCAAGCAAAGTTACAGTTTTCTCTGGATTCCCCTGGTTCCTGGCTGACCTTACTGTACATGGTAGTAAACATGACATTCACAGATGGCAGAATAGCACATATATTTCAATACCAACAGCCAGCTCTTTTTTTTTCCCCCGTGGGGCTGGGGGGAGGCAGGCACTCCTGACTGTACTCAGAGGACCATTCGGGGCTGGGGATCAGACTGGGGGCTCCCCCATGCAAAGCACGCGATCCCACTCTCTGCACCACCTCCAGAGCCTCTGCAACTGGATTGGAGGACAACAGCCCTCTCCACTGCAGGCGGATAGATACTCTCCCCTGCTGCGACCCTGCAGAGACAAGTGTCAGCGGAGCTCCTGGGGGCCCGCCCCGGGTTTCCCAGAAGCTGGGAAAGCCCAGAGCCCAGCCTGCCCCTGAGCCTGGGGAGAGTGAGGCAGCAGCGCTGTGAAGATGGGTTGACAACAACGGGTTATAATTACAGTAATGATTCCTAAATAGGCACCTAGAAGCACTCTGGAGCGGCTGGTTAGGGACACCTGCCAGGTGTCCCTAGTGACCACAGCACTGCCAGCTAGAGAACAGAGCTTCCCTGGAGAACGGCTGGCTCAGACCCCCTCCAGCCCGAGCATCGCTTGGACATGTCTGTGATGGCCGGCAAGGAAGGGCTGGCAAGAGACAAGTGTCCCAAGGAGCGAGTCCAGGGCTCCAAAGCCCCCAGGCCCGTTCTCAGGGCCAAACTTCAGGTGGATGGGCATTTGGGGATGGCGGAGCAGGGACACCGAGCACAGGGTAGGGAAGGAAGAGGCCCCAGCCAGGTTGTAGTTACCCAAGGAGGAAGTGAGCCACACGGGAGGGTCACACAGTCCCCGGTGCCCTGGGGGCAAGGAGCGTGGGGACGGGAGTGGGGGCCACACACAGGCCGCGCTAGGTGCTCACCATGGTCCCGAGGCTGGTCCGCATCCTGCCTGCACCCAGAACCCAGCATCTCCTGCGAACACTTCCTCTTCCTCCTCACTGCCTCATGGGCTTGGAGGACGCCCCCAATGCTGAAACACCAGGCCCCAGCCAATGGCAGCGCAATCTACTTTCACAATCGCTCTCCGATCAGCCCCGTCTTTTCCACATCCCCTGCCAAGTTCCAGCCTCCTGCCCTGGGCCCTGGCGAGGATCCGGTGTCCTCCCTCTGGCCTCTGTCCCCTCTGACATGGCCCTTCCTCCGCTGCCCTCTGCCTGCTCGGGAACCTGTCAGGACCAAGGGCTCTCTCTGCCACCTGCCAATTCAAGGCCTTGCCTGGCACCTCTCGGGGACTTTTTTCTTTTTGCTTTTGGGTCTTACCCAGCGATGCTCAGAGATTACTCCTGGCTCAGGCACTCAGGAATTACTTCTGGCAGTGCTCGGGGGACCATATGGGGAGGCTGCGAATCGAACCCAGGTCGGCCGCGTGCAAGGCAAACACCCTACCTACTGTGCTATTACTCCAGCCCTGGGACTGATCTTATACAACATCCGTCTCTTCTTCTGGGGGCTTGAACTTGTGAGAACCACCCGGAGGGTGGGAGACAGGAAGGACACCAACCATCAGCTCTTCTTGGGCTAAGGGACCAAAGTATAGCCCGATCTGGCACTCTGTCTCTGGGACGGGCGTCCCAAGCTGTCGTAACCAAACTACTAAGCAGATGTGGTTAGCAGTGGTATCCCGGAGGGGCTGGCTCTGGGCACCACAATCTACGAATAGACACAGAAGGGGACATAGGTCCTGAGTCATTCCCCTGATCCTGGGAGCGAGCACAGCCTCCCTCCCGAGCACAGCCTCCCTCCCGGCCACAGTTGGTCCAATTGTTGTTTGAAACCAAACAGGACCTTTTCCTCGCTTTTCTGGAAACACATCTCCCGTGTTCCAGCCCTCAGGGAAAACTCCCTCAGTGGCCGTGACGGCCGCTTGCTGAACCTGCTGTGGGCACCCCCTCTTCAGCTCACAGGTCCAAACCCTACCTGGCCCCGAGCCCTCCCCAGGCCCCTACAGAGAGGCCTTCCACTTCCTTCATTTTTATTTATTCATTTTTGGGTTTTGAGCCACACCCAGCGGTGCTCAGGACTTCCGCTTTGTTCTGTTTCTCTCTTCTCTCACAGGACAAAAAAACTCTGTCCTTGTCTCCTGCACAGTGCCAGGCTCAGGCTCTGGGGCAGACCACCCCAAAGGGCAACCCCAGGTCTGCTGCTCAAGACAACCCTGTGACGTGACCAAAGACACAGAGTGTGAGCCACCAGGAAGGCCTGAGTTCGAGTCCCCGCATCTCCACTCACGGGCTGGCTGGTCCCGGAGTGTCGCCTAAGTCCCGTGGGTGTGTTCGTCTATTACACAGCGTGGCTGATGGCCCGTGAGGAACGGAGGCATGGTCATGGGCGAGCCTCCCTCACAGCAGCGTGGGCAGGAGCGCTGGGAGAGAGCAGCAGGATTCCAGCGCCAAGAGTCTGCTGCAGCAGCTGCCCCAGGCAGGACTGGAGCCCGGAGCCCAGGGCCTGCCAGGTGCCCTGCGGTGTCTCTCTCGGTGCCCGAGTGACCCCCCTCATCTCCAGCTGCCTTACAAAGCCTCCCCTTGGGACTGAAAAACAACCGGTGGGAAATGCTCCGCACAGAGAAACCCCAACAGGGAAAAAGATTCTTCCTGGTTTCCTGAAGTCCTAAGTGTTTCCCAGGCAGCCTGTCTGCGGGGCAACTGTGGCAGGGCTTCAGTTGGTGGGGCACCGCAGCCCGGAGGCTCTGAGAGCTGGGCCCAGGGCAAAGGGTGCCCACTACCACACACCCAAGCAGCTTCCCTCTTGTGAAGAACCCACAGTTCTTAAATGTCCGGCTTTGGGGGGGCCTTGGTTTGAATAACCGCAGGGCAGCCATCTGCTCTGTGGGGACAGTAGGGATGTGAGATCTGTCACCACAATCTAAGTCCCACTGACCCGTCCAACACTGGACAGGATGAAAATGCACGGGCCAAACCAGGAGAGCCCAAGGCAAGCCTGGAATTGCTGAGAGGAGAGGACGCAGGTGAACGCAAGTTGCTCTGAGACTTCAGCCAAGATAAACTATAGACCGAACACGATGGCCACTTAATGCCTGTATTGCAAACCATAACACCCAAAGGGAGAGAGAGAGAATAAAAGGGAAAGTCTGCCACAGAGGGGGGGTGGGGGATGGGGTGGGAGGAGGGACACTGGGAACATTGGTGGTGGAGAATGGGCACTGGTGGAGGGATGGGTACTAGATCATTGTATGACTGAAACATAAGCATGAAAAGTTTTTAAGCCTGTAATTGTACCTCACAGTGATTCATTAAAAAAAAAAAAAGGACTTTAGCAATACTGGGGCTGGAGTGATAGTACAGCGGGTAAGGCGTTTACCTTGCACGTGGCCAACCCAGGTTCGATTTCGATTCTCAGCATCCCATATGGTCCCCCTAGCACCACCAAAAATAATTCCTGAGTACAAAGCCAGAATAACCCCTGTGCATTGTCGGTGTGATCCCCAAAAAAAAAATTAAATTAAAAAAAGACTTTAGCAATACCATTCTTGGAGAAAAAAAATGCTGGAGGGGCTGCAGGGTAGGGCACTTGCCTTGCATGAAGCTCAACCTGGGTCGATCCTCAGCACCACATAGGGTCCCCCAAGTACGGCCGGGAGTGATCCCTAAACAGCACTGGGTGTGGCCCAAAAACAAACAATAATTTTTTTAATAAATAAAATGGGCTGGAGCGATAGCACAGCGGGTAGGACATTTGCCTTGAACACGGCCAACCCGGGCTCGATTCCTCTGTCCCTCTTGGAGAGCCCGGCAAGCTACCGAGAGTATCCCGCCCGCACAGTAGAGCCTGGCAAGCTCCCCCTGGAGTATTTGATATGCCAAACACAGTAACAAGTCTCAGGATGGAGACATTACTGGCGCCCACTGGAGCAAATCAATGAACTACCTACAACAGTGTGACAGTGTTACAGTGTAAATAAATAAAATGGTGGGGGAGGGGATTTGGTCATACCTAGCAGTATCTGACTGCACAGAAGCAACATATGGAAGTGCTCAGGGGGCCAGACAGGTTGCCCAGGATTTGGGTCGGCAGGAGGTCAGGCAAATGCCTATGCTGCTAGAAGCTTTTAGATCTGGGTGGAGAGGCACTTTAAGGAATAAGACGCGCACCTTGCCTGCAGCTGGCCCCGTCTGCTCTCCAGCACTGGATGATCCCCGAAGCTGCAATGATATCCACCTCTGGATTGGCCCAGAGGCACCAGCAGAGACTCTCAAAGTTCTCCCCAAGGAGCTGGGCAGGAAGGCACACGCTCGACCAAGCCCAGACAACTGAATCAGAAAATTCTGGGAGTGGGTCCCAGTCCGCAGCTGCTTTCCACGGCCTCTGGTCAAGGGTACCGGCTCTCGCCTGCGACCTTTTGCTCTAAGATCCTCCTTTTTCAGCTCACACTCTCCTTGGAGGCCTGCTGTGTGCCAAGGAGTGGGGTGCTGGCGTTCCAGAAATGAGGACACACATACTGGAGAAACTTCAGCGATGCAACGGGCACCCACGACACACAGCAAGGGCAGCCCGGCCAGCATGGCGGCAGGACACAGTCCGGGACTCCGTTCCCCAGACCCCACCCCACCCCACCCATGGGATCTGGTCTTGTCGTGGTGACTAGTGAAAGAGGAACCTTGTTCTGAGAAAGCCACCCCCCACCCCACCACTTCAGAGTCGGGCGGGCGCAGGCCTGAGGTGCCTCACTCAGAAGCTTGGTTTGACGGAACCGTTCCCGGGACTCTGCCCAGATGGAACTGGCCCTATCTGAGGTTTGGACTCTGAGAGTCCCCAGGGGGCCCTGAGCCAGAGCCAGAGCCAGTGACAATAATACACTTCCAGGCAGGGTCACTCCCCAAGGCCCCTGGCAGGCCGGCTCACAGAGATAGAGACATAAACACACACCCAGACGTTACCCCACTGGCCTCCCTAACTCCATTCTCAAGTTACAAGGTTAAAGGCAGCCGGCCCCAGTCCAGGGGGAGGGAAGAGGGGGTTGCTGAAGCAGGAAGCCATCTGGTGTGGATCAAGACTGCTCCTTCTGGACCCCAAGGAACTCCCCAGCGGCTCAGAGGTCCTCCCTTTCTCCCCATCTCCCTCTTCCCACCGGCAGGGAAGCTGGGGATCAGTTTAGGACGGATAGACCCAAAGAGAACTCTGCTCCAGGAAGATGCGGGAACAAAACGTTGAACTACGCAAGCCTCTGCTGACTCTTCCTTGCAAACCTGAACTCACCAAGAAAACTTGAGACACTCCCAGCCTTCGTCGTCGTTGCCAACACACACACACACACACACACACACACACCAGACCCGGTGCCTTCCCCCATCCACACCCCCAGCATACACCCTTCCCTCCCAAGAGTCTGCTGGGATCCACAGATTCATCTTAGGTTGCCACATGCATCAAAGTAGAGAGGTTCCCTCCATCTCAGAGGGGCAGGATCTCCAGAGGCACAGAAAGAGGAAGGAGCTATCAGCTTCTAGAAAGTGAGAGTGAGAGGTCCTGGCTAGGGAACCCCCCAGCAACGGCTCTGCTAGGCCCAAAGTGCCCAGCACCCTCTACCCCCACCCTCCCCAAAACCACCTTTAGCAGCTCTGTCCAAAGGGGCGGCCAGTCCCTCTTCCTCCGTCCTAATGCCCCCCACCCCAAGTCCCCCTCCGACGGTGCTCACTGCAGCTCTCAAGATGGGAGATGCATGCAGTTGGCAGGGAGGAGAAATCCACAGCTACCTTGGGCAACCGGCTGAGGGGTGTGTGATGGCACCGCAGAGCAGACCAGAAGAGGGTCTGAAAGAGGAGAGGGGAGGGCTGGAGTGGCGCCGAGCTGAGGGGAGTCTGAAACCAGCCCAGTCCTGAGCTGCGGCCGGCCAAGGGGCTGGGAAGTTTGGTCCGAGGCACCGCGGAAGGCAGGAAGGCAGGAACCGGCGGGTTCTCCCCAGGCCAGGCAGGGGTGCGGGTCAGTGCCTCAGCGCCGGCCAAGTTCCTGGCTTGGGCCATGCCTCAGTTTCCCCACAAAGGAAAAGAGGAGGTAAAGCTATTGGGTCCGATGCAAGAGAACTGGGTCGTTCGTCGTTGGGGGTGGTGAGGGGGCAGCGCCAGGTGAGGGAAGAGAGGAGGGAGACGCACGGGATGCAACGACAACCTCTGGCCAAGAAGCGCGGGCCAGGGGCGAGGTGGAAGGGATGCCCCGGCCCGGGGGTGCGGGGTGGGCTGTGGAACTGCCAAGCCCGGGCGGCCGCTGTCCCCGGAGTGGGGAACACACTCTCCCGGGGGACTGGGACGGGTCTGAGGTGCAGAAGCACCAGGCGGGGCCGGGGACTGAGGCCAAGGCAAGCGGACCCCCGCCCCCACGCGCCCCGACTCCGGGGAAGTTGCCGGGATGGACCTGGCGGGTCTGGGCCTCCTGGGCCGAGCCCGATCGCCCGGCGCACCGGACTCGGTGCAGCGAGGGGCCCCGAGCGCCCCGCATTCCGCCCGCCCTCCTCCAGCCCGCGCACCTCAGTCTGCGCCGGGGTCCGCGCGGGCCATACTCGCCGCCGCTGCCGCCGCCTCCGCCCGTGCAGAAAGCCGCTGGCGCCGCCGGCGTCCGGACCCGTTAGCTCCGCGGCTCCCCCGTCCGCCCGCAGAGGGCCAGTCCCGCCCTTGCCGGCCCTGCCCGCCCCGAGCGCCGCCGCCGCCGCCGCCGCCGCCGGAGCACGGCCCCTCCCCCCACCCCAGCCCGGCTAGAAGGGAAGGTGGGGGGAGGGGGGCGGGTGCCCCCTCCCCACTCACATCCTCTCCGGCTCCCCCCGCCCTCCGCCCCGCGCGCGCGGTGCAACCTGGGATTTGGAGTCCATCCGGCGCTGGGCTGCTCGGGATACTCCGCGCTCAGGACTACATATCCCAGAAGGCAGCGCGCTCGAGCCCCAGGGAGGATGGGCTCTGTAGTTCGGCCGGGGCTCAGTCGCGGGAGGGGGTCTATCGCGCGGGAGGGGTGCGGGGAGAGGAAATCTCCTTTCCCAGAAAGCCGGGCTCCCGGCGACTGAAATAGAAGCGGTGGAGTCCGCGGTGGGCCCGGCCCAGAATTCACGACTAGCGCTCCCCGGGGGGATGCGAACCGAGCCCGCGGTGCCCCGCAGGGGCTGTGGCTCCTGCAGCGGAGCCCGGCTGGAGGGACGCCTCCGGCGCGAGCCGCGCCCTGGGTTCCTCCCGACGCGTGCTCCCCGCGAGCAGTGCGGGGAGGCGAGCGTCAGTCACGCCCCGGCTCCGCGAGCAGCTGTGCCCTCGTGGTGGTGGCAGCGAGCGCACCGGGCTACGCGGGCGCGGGCTTTGCCCCACCTGGGAAAACGGCGCTGGGTTGGCTGTGCTTTTCCTAGCTTGCTTGCCCACTTAGGCACCGCCAGCAAATTTCAGGCTCATTTCAAGCCTCCTTCTCTTCCCCTTAGATATTCGTAGCGTCTGCTCACCAGTTCTGGGTAAAGTGCACACATTTGAAACACGTTTCTGAAGGAGCCGTGAAAGCCAAGAAAAGTTTAGAGACATTAAAAAAGAAAAAAAAGCCTTAACAAATTGGGGGCCCCGAGTGGCAGTACAGCGGGTAAAGAGCTTGCCTTGTCACGCGGTCGAGCCAGGTTGGATTTTTTGTTTTTTTGAGGGTTTTTTGTTGTTGTTGTTTGGTTTTGCTTTTTGTGCACTCAGCGATGCACAGGGGTTACTCCTGGCTCTCCACTCAGGAATCACTCCTGGTGGTGCTGGGGGATTCTGTGGGATGCTGGGAATCGAACCCTGGACAGCTCGCGTGCAAGGCAAACGCCCTGCCCACTGTGCTGTCGCTCCAGCCCCCCAGGTTCAATTTCCATCCCCGACAGGCGTATCCTTGAGTGCAGAGTCAGGAGTAAACCCTGAGCACCGCCCAGTGTGGCTAATAAATAAATAAATAAATAAATGTTAATGTGAAAAGCCTTAGCAAATGCTTAGAGAGACAGTCAAAAATATTGGGGGCAAGAAAACTGACTTGGGCTCTTGCCTTGCACGTTGTGGACCCTGATTCAATCCCCTGATTGTCCCTCTCCCAACCCCATGCTTGTAGGAGTAAATCCTGAGCACCAATAAGTTTGATATTCTTCCTCCAAAAAAAATGCCTTGTTGACAGCTCCCTACTAACTGAGGCAGCTTGGAAGAACATAACCTATAAAATCAGCTTCTTAAAGCACTTGTCTTCTCTTTTTCCTTTCTTTTTTAAGTTTTCAGGTCACACCTAGAATTGTTCAGGGGACTGCTCCCAGTGGCAGGAGGGACATCATGCATTGCCAGGATTCCAGCAATTAAAAAAAACAACCATGCACTCCAGTCCTTTCAGACATCCGTCCAGCTCTTCTCCAGAAATACTATTCCACAACCTACAGACAAGAACCTGGATCTGCCTGGAGATTGAGGCTGATTGCTTTCATCAGTCCTCGTCTGCCAGGGCACACCCCCACACCCCGCAGACATTTATGCGTCCTCTCATCTCTTCCACCAACTTCCAACCCTGCTCAAACTCTTCAGGAAGATCCAGATCCATCAATTTCATCATCTAAGCTTCCATCCCTCTGGGATAGTGGTATGGCAGGAAAAAGCATTGCAGGCTGTTGGGTCTCAAACCCGATACCACACCAGAGTGCCTGGAGAGTTAGTTCACATACATCCCTGGTTTCCATCCCATCAACTCCTGGATGGGCTTGAGACTTTGCCTTTCTTCCAGGTTCCTTGGTGAGAGTGAGCATGACTCCCCAGAACCACATATGGTCCCCCAAGACCCAAGGTGAATGATCCCCTGAGCACAGCTAGATCTGACCCCAAACCAAAAATCACCAACAAAACATACAATTTAACGTGAATTACTTCATTTACATCCTCCCCCACATTAAAAAGACTCAAGTATTGGGGCTGGAGCAATAGCACAGCATGTAGGGCGTTTGCCTTGCACACAGTCGACCCGGGTTCGATTCCCAGCACCCCATGTGGTCCCCCAAGGTCCCTGAGCATCACCGGGTGTGGCCCAAAAAGAAAAAAAAAAGACTCAAGTATCACAATATAGTTGGGCTGGTTACCGTTTTTTTTCTGGATTTTGTGCCACATCCAGTGGTGAGTAGGGGCTGCTCCCAGCTCACCGCTAAGGGGTCGCTCCTGGTAGTGTTCATGGCGAGCGAATGGGGCTCCCTTATGCAGAGTGTGTGTGCTCCAGCCCTTTGAGCCATTTCCTGCTCCCACAAGAACATGGTTTCTAACAAGTTCAGGCCACATCACCCTAACCCTCTTTGACCGGCTGCCTGAGAAAGTTCCAGGCTGCTAGGTCAACGTGTTATCTGTTCTAGCCGCCAATGAGAGATAAGGCCCTGCCTGCTCTTCCGTGGAACATTTGCCAATGGGAAAGCTTGCCAACGTGACCTCTTCCTCTGACCCTTTAAGATACGTCCCTATCTCCATAGTTCAGTAACTTTTTTTAAAAACAAAACATGCCTGGAAACCATTCCTCTGAAATGTAATTATCAAAAAGGACAAGGCCCTCGTCTCCCAGCCTGCGTGGGAGGAGAAAAAGCTAACTTTCGGACACGGCTCGCTGATAATATTTACACTGACCAGCCTTTGTCAGTTTTAGCCTTTCTGGTACTACGACCTCCATCTCCCTCTTGATTCCCTCCTTTTCCCTTTAAAAACTATTTTAGGGGCCAGAGAGTTAGTACAGTGGGGAGAGCACTTGCCTTGCAGTGACTGACCTAGGTTTGATCCCCAGACTCCCTGGAATGATCTCTGAGCTCTGAGCACTGCTAGGTGTGGCTCCAAAACTAACAGAAAACAAGTAAAACACTAGTTTTAAGCTAGAGAGAGTACAGAGGGTTAGATACTTGTCTTGCATGTGGATGACCCCGCTGCCCTCCCAAGCATTGAATATGGTCTCTCTAGCACTGCCAAGAGTGATCCCTGGGCACCACCAGGTGTGGCCCCCAAACAAACAAACAAACCCCAGTGTTAAAGGTCAGGGAGGTGGCTCAGTGGTAAAGGCCTGACTTGTGTCACGAGACCTAGGTTTGCTCCCTGGCACCGCAAATGGGGACAATACTAGGGTCAGAGAGCTAGGACAGGGGTTAAGGCACTTGCCTTGCAGGCGGCCAACCCTATGCCATCCCCGACACCACATGGTCCTGTGAACATGGCCTGTGTAGCCCACGAGGTCACTGCGGGATTCAGGGGGACTCAAGTCAGCCCTGTCACCACAGCCTAAACAATACTGTAAGTCCTCAGTCTATTGTATTGACTGCTGGTCAGGGTCATCGAGAATCACCAGGAGAGGAGCGGGCTTGTGCCTCCTGAGCACTGCCTGGGAGACCTCCCAAAAATAAGAAGAAAGAAACAGCAATAAAATAAAATAAAACCCAGTCACCTCTGAGTTGAGTTCACTGTTGACCCCACTTGCTTATTTGAAAAACTTATTACTGGTTAAAACCTGTCCCGGACCAGGGAGAGAGCTCAAAGGGCTGGAGCTTCACATGTAAGAGGCCGGGGTCCTACCCCTGGCACCGCTTGGCTCCCGAGCACTGCTGGAACCCATTTCCTCCGCACACACCCTAAGTAATCATTGAGCATTGCTGGTGTGTCCTAAAAACAGAAACAAATGACAAGAAAAAAAAATCTATCCCTAACCCTTCTCCTTCCCCATTCCCAGCAGTGGCGTGTAGGGCGTTTGCCTTGGATATGGCCAACCTGGCCAACCCAAGTTTGATTCCTCCGCCCCTCTCGGAGAGCCCGGCAAGCTACCAAGAGTATCTCGTCTGCACGGCAAAGCCTGGCAAGCTACCCGTGACATATTCAATATGCCAAACACAGTAACAACAAGTCTCATTATCGGGACATTACTGGGCCCGCTAGAGCAAATTGATGAACAGTACAGTACAGTATAGTTTTAGGCTTCATCAGTGAATTGTCTCTTTTCCTCCACCCAGAGAAGTTTATAGTGTTTTTATGAGCACCTAATCCCCTGAGTTTATCTTTTAACATTTTCCTTGTGCTTTACCTCTCATTGTTACAATTCCCCAAGTCAATCACTTATAAGTCAAACCTTCTGGTCACTCTGTGTTGGGTAACATTGCTTTTGTCCTTCAAGAAGCTTAGGTTTTATCTGGTTACACCCATTAATCTGGTTACACCCATCAATCTGGTTACACCCATCACAGTGCTCCTGAAGCACTTCCACTTCCATTGTGTTTACATGTAAACATGTAAATAGTCTTCCCTATGCTCTCCTTCCCACCCAGTTAATCAGCTTTCCCCTTAATCAGACTTTGTTAATTTGTAAGATCAGTTTCCCAGAAATCTACGATTTTCCATGTATGAGTGAAATATTGCCTTTCTCCTCTCCTTATGCCTTATGAATAGTTTACCTTAAAGTAATATCCTTTTTGTATAGATACAGGAAGACCGTTAACATTATGCTTTGTAACTTAGGATTTGATTGACCTTGAATATTATTCACTCCTGGGCATCTGCTTTTTCGACTTAAGCCTCAGTTGCCCTTAGTTCCTAACACCCCAAAAGCAGGGTCCCGACGAGGGACTGAATGGACCCAGGGCAAGCAGTGAGCTACCCTGGCAGCGAAATGGGCCAGGCCTAACTATAAGTTAAGAGTTTGATCATGGACAAATGCTGTCATGATCCAAGGTAACGACAAGACTAGGATCCTGCTAGGGGTGGGAAAGACTATCTGGCCTGAGCACCGTAGTCTGAGATCAAGATGGCCCTAGGAGAGCAATTCTATAAGTTTAAGATATTTCATACTGTATCCATACAAAATGATTTATATTATATTTTATATGCTTGTCAGACAAGGAGAGGAGAGGCACGCCCATGGGATTCTGCTCTAGGGTGGGTCCTCCTGCTGAGGAAGGATCTGTCCTAGGAGCGGTCTTCCCTGAGGCTAAGATTTCTACCCCTGTTGATCTCCACCCCTATTGATTGTGACCACACCTATGTAATTGTTTTCCCCAATTCCTCTTGGAGGGAGATATAAGGAGACAGTAGATTGGGAAAAGGGGGCAGAGATAGAAGAGAAGGAAGAAGAGAGTTCAGAGAGGATCAGAACCCAGACTCCAGAGAAGGAGGATGAAGGGGAATGGAGAAGGAGAATGAAGTAGCTGGGGGAGGAAGAATGGGGGCAGAGACAGAAGGAGAGATGAGGAAAGAATCAGAATAAACTACGACTAATACCTACCAGCCTGGCCCTCGTTCCTTCCTCTGCCTGACCATCGCCATCGACCTCTCCGGGGTGGGAGAAGGGTGAGACTACCGAACGCGGGCGGCGGGAGAGATAGAGCCACCGCCGCTGTGGGTGCCGAGCCCCCTATTTGTGTGAATTACACAACTCTGGACTTGGCATTTGTAGTGAATTGCTTGTTTTCCTATTTCCCTTATAATCTTTACATATTTTACTGTAGAGCAAAGTTATTTGCTTAAACACAGAAAGAGCGTTAATGCTGTGCTCCTAATATCTGAGAGTTGATTGACTCAGAATATATCTACTTCTGGGCATCTGTTACAGTTACTTGACTCAGGTCCAGTTGCCATAGTTCCTAACACCCCAAAAAGTGGGAGGCCTCTCCATGGGACTCAGGTGGACCTGGGGCAAGTGACAAAGCTACCTCAGCATCTAAATGGGACAGTCTGGAAAGTGTAAAATTTCGGTCTTGATATAAGCCATTATGATTTAAGAGACAGGACCCCCCCTGGGAAAGGACAAGCTGAACCTTCCTGAGGACTTAATCTGAGATTTACGGTAAAAGGCTTGCTTGCCCTCAGAGCCCAGAGAACTAAGTTTTGGGATCTTTATCTCTTTGTCTTACTGTGTTTATCCAAATAACTACAAGTGTTAATACAGAGTAAATTTAATTGTTTAATATGTACAATTAAAGGGGAAGAGAAAAGCAATATCATGCTTGTCGCCCCCTCAGTGAATCTCTCTGTATAGCCCCTGAGAGACAGAGTGTCTCCTTTAATTAATCCTCCCAAGAGAATTGCCTCCTTCAAAAGTCTTTACCTCTGTAAATGATCAATCACACCTATGCTATGAACCCCCTCAGATGCTCTATAAGTAATGCTAACAGCTCTGTATTAAAAGAGCCATTTTCACTATCTATCCTTAAGTCCCCCTGTCTTTGTTCCTCTTTTGGGGAGGCCTGGGGAGGGCAGTTCTCAGCCACCAAACACATCACGTCGTACACCCATGTTTTGAACTCACAGCCAGGAGCCACCAAGGCTGTAGGTAGCCATGTCCAGCGGGCCTGAGCTGCGGTGTCAGTCCCCGGGCTCTGCTCTGGTCCTGCGTATTATCCCCCCTGGACCATAGTCCTCCACTCCACGCTCTGCTTGTGAATCTTTGACAACGGGGGTATCTGCTTTGAGTCCTGGCTACTCCCTGCACACCAGAGGCTAAAGGCTGAGTTCTCTTTAGTTCCTTGGGCAGGTGGCCAAGCGGAGGCACTGGACCGTGGCTAATATCAACTCTGGAATGCTTCATTTCCTTCGAATTTGTGTCCCTGTGCCAGGCTGGGGGTGGGGGAGTCTGAGTAATGCACTGTGACCCCATGCTTTGCTCTTAAAATCCGCTGCGAGCACCCCCAGCCCCTTTAGGCTTCACTGCATCTGCGTCATGCATGATGGGTAACTTTCCCCCAGGCAGGAGTCAATGGAACCGTTCTGAGTTTCCAGCCTTCGCCCACATTTCTGTGAGCAGATTGTTCAGGGAGAGATAGAATGTGTGTTTACAGTCAGAACTGAAAGAAAGACTTTATCCCTCGGACCCCACAGGACCTCTTCATCGACTGCATCGCCCACTTCCGCTTATGATTTCCTGTACTTGCCACTCAAACTGCCTAACTGCCAAACGTATACCCTGAATTAGCATTGCTGTTGTTGCTGTTTTTGGTATTTGGGGCCACACCCAGTGGTGTTCAGGGGTTACTCCTGGCTCTGCACTCAGGAATTATTCCTGGTGGTACTCGGGAGACAGTATAGGTTGTCAGAGATCGAATCTGAGATGGCCATTTGCAAGGCAAGTGCCCTACCCACTGTGCTGTGTACTCTCTCTCCAGTGCCCCAAACCTGAATCTTTTTCCAGGAGGGCCACATCCAGTGGTGCTCAGGGCTTGTTCCTGGGTCTCTACCCTGGGATCACTCCTGATGGTGCCTGGGGAAGGTTTGCTCACAGCTGAATAGATTTGATGCTCAGCACTACATATGGTCCCCACCACCCCCACCCTAGGAGGGCTCTCTGGGCACAGAGCCAGAAGTAAGCACTGAGTATAGCCAGGTGTGGCCCCCAAACAAACAAAAAGCAAACCTGGCTCTGAGAACTAGGAAGAGAGTTCAAAGCTCTGAAGTGCACACTGGGAAGGAGATCCTGACTCCATCTTGCACCTCTAAGTGCACTCTTTATTTTTTGACGTTTTGAGTCACACCCAGCGATGCTCAAGGGTTACTCCTGGCTCTGCACTCAGGAATCACTCTTGGCGGTGTTCAGGGAACCATATGGGATGCTGGGAATCGAACCCGGGTCGGCCGCAGGCAAGGCAAACGCCCTACCCTCTGTGCTATCGCTCCAGCCCCTCTAAATGTATTCTTAAGGACAGCATTGGAGGCCAAGAGATAGGACAGCAGGTAGGGTGTTTGCCTTGCTTGTGGTTTACCTGGGACAACAGCCAGGAGTTATTTCTTTTCTTTCATTTAAAAAAAAAATATTTTTTTTAATGGAATCACATTGAGATACACAGTTAACAGGTTGTTTACAATTGGGTTTCAGGTACATAATGTTCCAACACCCATTCCTTTACCAGTGTACATTTCCCACTACCAATGTCCCCAGTTTCCCTCTGCTCCCCCCACCCCCAAGGAGTAATTTCTGAGTGCAGAGCCAGGAGTAACCCCAGAACAGGGAGGTGTGGCCAAAAATCAACAACAACAAAAGAGACAGACTCAGGGACTCCTCCTGAGCGCCTCTCAATGTAGCCAAACAAACAAACAAAAAAAAAAACGAACAAGCAAAAAGCCCACAGGATGTTCACAGTGAACTGCCCAGTGCAAGAGAGGCCCTGGGGGCGGGGAGGGGGCGTCAGAGAAGGGGGTGAGGGGCTGGAGCTTCTGCTCTGCACAGGGAGACTGAGGTTTCGTCCTTGGCATCACATAGTTCCCCAAGTACCGCTTGGAGTGACCTCAACCCAGAATCGGGAATAGCCTCCACATTGCTAGGTGTGCCCTCCCAAACAATCCACTTTTGTTTTGCATGGGACTCACCCCCATTTGATCTCTGGCACCCAGTATGGCCCCCTGAACACCTCTGGGGTGCCCTGAGCACAGACCTGGGGGTAAGCCTGGGCATCCGCAGGGCACGCTCTCAGCCACCCCCTGCAGTTACCTGCTTGTGCCTTTATCGCTCCCAAACTGTGCGCTGCTCTTCCCACCAACTCTTGGCCAATGCTCCTCATTCTGCAAAACTGAACCGGCGTGGGTTCAGCAGGAGTTCCCAGGGGCTGGCTCCCCGCGGTCCTGGCAGGCAGCCCCAGCTCTGGGCCTCCGACTTCCATTGTCAGTTTTCTGAGGCAGCGTTTGTCTCTTTATCTGGCTTATTTCACAGCATAATGTCAGCAGTGTCCATGCATGTTGCGGCATGTGTTGGGATTTCCTTCCTTTTGGGGGCCGAATAATATTCCATTGTGTGCACGGAGCAGTTTCCTCCATTCTTCTGCTGGCGGGCGGGGCCCTTGGCTCGCTTCCACCTTTTGGCTGTTGTGGATGAGGCTGCTAGGCACGAGTGAGTACCAATCTCTCTTGGGGTTCCTGCTTTCAGTACACTGGGGATGTGTACCCCAAAGTAGAACAGCTTGTTGTTGGTGCTCAGGGCTTGCTTCTGGCTCTGTGCTTATGCGATCATTTTTTTTTTTTTTTTTTTTTTTTGCTTTTTGGGTCACATTCGGGGAGGCTCAGGGGTTACTCCTGGCTTTGCACTCTGAAATTGCTTCTGGCAGGGCAGTGCTCAGGCGACCACATGGGATGCTGGGAATTGAACCCGAGTGGGCTGCATGCAAGGCAAATGCCCTACCCACTGTGCTATTGCTCCAACCCCTCAGGGATCACTTTAGGCAGTGCTTGGATGACTGTAGGTAAATGCTGGGGATTAAGCCAGATTCAAGAGATACCTTGGCTTAGTGCCTTAACCCCTGCACTAACTCTTGAACCCACTGTTTTAATTTTATTGTTTGTTTTAATTTTTTTTTTTCAGGAACTACCCTCTTCTTCTTCTTCTTTGTTTTTTTGTTTTTGTTTTGGGATCACACCTGGTGGTGCCCAGGGGTCACACCTGACTCTGCATGCTCAGGAATCTTGATGGTGCTTGGGGACCGTATGGGATGCTGGGGATTGAAGGGAGGTTGGTCGCATTCAAGCAAGTGCCCTCCCTGCTGTATTATGACTGCAGCCCCAGGAACTACCATAGTCTTCTCTATAGTGGCCAACAGTGCCCCAACATCCCGATTTCTCCAACAACTTCAGCATCTTCCAACACCTTCAATAATACTTATTACCATTAGGGTTTTGGCCCATATCCAGTGGTGGTGCTCAGACCTTACTTCTGGCTCTGTACTCAGGGATCACACATGGTGGGTTTGGGGATCATATAGGGTGCCAGGGATTGAACCCAGGTTGGCAGAATTCAAGGCAAGCACTCTATCCTCTATACTATCTCTCCAGCCCCAACATTTGTTTTTGTTTTTGTTTTTGTTTTGTTTTGTTTTGTTTTGGGTCACAGCCAGCAGTGCTCAGGAGACCTTGCCGTGCTGGGGATAGAACCCCGTCTTCGAAGGCAAAGCATTGAGCTATTTGCTGAGCTCCAAGCTTGTTATTTTTCTTTTTAGAGCCTTTTCTCTCTCCTCGCTCTTTTTCTCTGTGTCTCTATGTCTGTCAGTCTCTTTTTCTTCGGGGTCCCAGTGATGTAACCAAAGACCCTAACTATGTAAAGCCATACTCTTACCCCTCAGGTCTCACCATTTCACTCAATAAAACAAATGCAAATTACAATCAAATGTAATTTGCTGGAGCGATAGCACAGCGGTAGGGCGTTCGCCTTACAAGCGGCCAACATGGCCGACCCAGGTTCGATTCCTCCGCCCCTCTCGGAGAGCCCGGCAAGCTACCAGAGTATTCGATATGCCAGACACAGTAACAACAAAGTCTCCAATGGAGACGTTACTGGGCCCGCTCGAGCAAATCGACGATCAATGGGAGGGCCTTTACCTTTACCTTTTACAATCAAATGTAGATATCATTTTTTCACTTATCAGATTGGCAAAGAAGAAAATGTTTGATTACTGTCTTGGCAGGCGTGTGGGCAAGGAGCTCTCTAGTTCCTTGCCAGTCTAACTTGGAATCTGTCTCTGAGAAGCTACTTGGTAACCGCTTCAAGTGATACACCAACTCACCTCCTGGCTGGCAGTTTTCCTTCTCTGAACCATTCCATCTGCAAGTGCTTCGAGTTCCTTACCGAGAGGAACATTTGTTACAGCATTGCAAAATCAAAGATTAAAAGTGATCTAAATGTAGATAATCCAAATTAAAGACTAAATGGAGGGAGGGTCAGGGGGAGGGTGCAGGGTGCAGCTTAGTAGGGTCTTGCCTTGTCTAGCTGATGCTTGGGTTACATCCCCAGGAGTAAAATAAGTTGTGGGAAGAAAAGACAGCTTTGTCTACTGGACTCACATCCCTTCTGTAGGAACACTTTTTTGTTTGTTTGTTTTGTTTTTGTTTTTGTTTTTTTGCTTTTTGGGTCACACCAGGCAATGCACAGGGGTTACAACTGGCTCATGCACTCAGGAACCACTCCTGGCGGTGCTCAGGGGACCATATGGGATGCTGGGAATCGAACCGGGGTCGGCCGCATGCAAGGCAAATGCCCTACCTGCTGTGCTATTGCTCCAGCCCCTGTAGGAACACTTATTAGCATCTGCTTTTCCTTGGAAAATACTGTGGGATATACTGGCGAGAGCACTGGACAGGCTTTGAAGTGAAGGGGCCACACCCTTTGGTTTGGGGACCACACCCATTAGTGCTCAGGGCTTTCTTCTGGTTCTGTGCTCAGGGATCATTCCTGGGGGACTATGGGGACCACATGGGATGCTGAGGGATGAATCCAGGTCAGCTATGTGCCAGGCAAGCAGCTTACCCTCTGCTTTATCTTTCTGCCCTCACCTGGTCCAATTTTCTGTTTGTTCTGGCTCTCAGAGGGATTTCCTCCTGCCTGCAGCAGCCACGTGCCTGTCACACAGGGTGCTGGAGATGGCACCTCCTCCAAGAAGACTCCCCGGGCCTGGATTTATTTCCACACTGTATGTTTGTTCACTTAACAAGGATGTTGGAAGTCTGCCCTGGCCTAAGCCTTTGATGGTTTTTCACTATTGACTCCTCCCAACAACCTGGTTAGGTAAATACGGTTGTGTTCCTACAGGTGAAGAAACCGCAGCTTGCTTACATAGTGGAATGAGGAACATTTGTCTCTTTTCAGGACGTTGTATTTTAACTTCTAGACTCTGTAACAGAAATGTCTGTATTCGTATGAGGCTGTATGTGTACAGCACGCTAGGGAGAAAATCCAGGACCTCATACATGCATGGCACACACTCCCACTGAGCCGCATCCCTTGCTTGACCCCAAGAGAACATACCTAGGAGCTGGAGAGATAGCACAGCGGGTAGGGTGTTTGCCTTGCACGCGGCCGACCCAGGTTCGATTCCCAGCATCCCATATGGTCCCCTGAGCACTGCCAGGGGTAACTCCTGAGTGCAGAGCCAGGAGGAACCCCTGTGCATCGCTGGGTGTGACCCAAAAAGCAAAAAAAAAAAAAAGAGAGAACATATCTATTTGGGGACTTTTGTACACATTCAGTATGCTCAGGGGCTACTCTCAGCATAGTGCTCAGGACTTACACCTGGCAGTGCTCGGAGGGGTTGGAGGGACCATGTGGTACTGGGATGGAGCCCGACTCGTGCATGCAAAGCACATATTCCAATCCTGCGAGCTGTTTTCCTGGCCTTTAACATTTTTTCTCGCAGGAAAGAAGAAACAGTAAAGGGATAAGACACTTGCTGTGCATATGGCCCGACCCTTGCTCGATCCTGGATACCATAATTGGTCACCTGATCATTGCTAGGAGTGAACCCTGAGCCAGAGCCTGGAACAGCCCCTGAGCACAGCTGCCAAGGCTGCTGGCCACACCTCCCATTCCTCAGATTTCCTGGGCTGGGGATGTCGCTCAGTGGCAGAGTGCTTACATGTGTGAAGCTCTGGTTTTGACGCCCAGCAATGCGCTGGGCGGGGAGTGCCGGGAGAGGATTTCTTGAGAATCTTTGCTACTCCAGTCAATAAATGTCCTGGGGCACCCAGCTTTCCAGGAGCCTCCGTCATGCTGTGGCTGCGGCATCCCTGCTTCCCACTCGGAGGCTGAGAACTGCGGTGTGGGTGGCCATGCCTCACTTCCCTGGAGGCCTCCTGGGTTGACAGAAGAAAGAACAGATGCTGCAGAGGAGGACGGAGGAGCAGACCTGCCTGTGAAGGGGGAGAGAGGGTGGGGGGGGAAGAGGAAGAGAGAGAGGAAAAGAGGAAGAGAGAGAGGGAGAGAGGGAGGGAGAGAAAGAGAGGGAGAGATCTGGGCAACAAAGCTGGCGAGTGGGAGCTGAGCAGGAAATACTCCTGGTGCTTCACTCAACAGATTCCTTTACTCGCCCACAATGTCCCTGTGTCCCTGGCACAGTTCCACTCACGAGGAAGCGAGAGTGAACAGACCAAAGACCCTGCCGGAAGGGGGCATCCAGGGAACAATGACAGCATGAATCAGAGGCCAGGGACGTGGCTCAGTGGCCTTCCATGACGGGGCCCTGGGTTTGATCCCAGCACTGCTTTGTCACCCGAGGTACAGAGCCAGGACTAGCCGGGATGTCATCCCAACAACACATGTACACAAAAAAGCGACAGCAACAGCAAATTCTCCAAATAGTTAATTCTGGCGGACGTTTGCTATGGAGTCACATTTATCCTAACCTCCAACACTCTCAGGCATTTGACCCGAGGATTAACCCTTCAGAGCAACAGAGACTAGGCGAGTAGCTGAAGAACTGGCCAAAGTTCCCAGACCAGGGCAGCGTCCATCCCTGTCATGTGCTAGTGTAGCCCAATGGTGTCTGCTTGTTCTAGGAACACGAAGAGTCTCAAACCGATCGTTCAGGGTCTTGACGAAAAAGTCTGACCATCTCATAGGTGGGCGGTCACGTGGTCTTTTGACATCCCGTGGAATCCAGTCGGTAACGGCTCTAGTCCAGTAGTCGTCTCCAAATCTCACTACGTGTCCAGGCCATCTGATTTTTGATGCCTTGACAAACGAGACAGTGTCCCTGATTCTTGACCATCGATGAAGGTCGGAACTCCAGATTCTTTCTTTCATTGAGTGAAACGTGATACTCCAAGTATAGCTTTCAATTCCGCTTTGGGAGACTCCAATAGCGTTCTCATCTTGTTTTCGTAGGGCCCAGGTCTCTGAGGTGTATGTTAATGCAGGAAGAACAGTGGAATCGAAGAGATGTGCCCAGAGCTGGAGGTTCTTCGTCCTCTTAGCTATTTCTTCAACTCTCTTGAAGGCGTTCCAAGCCACTCTCTTCCTTCTGCGCAACTCACATGCCAGGTCATTTGTCATGTTGACTTCTCGACCTGGGTACACATAACTGTGGCATTCAGAGATGGTCGTTCCGTTGTGAGCGAATGGAATGTCAGGAATGAGACTGTTTCTCTTAAACATTGTCTTTGTGAGATTCAGCTGTAGTCTGACTTTTCCACACTCATGGTCAAAGTCAGCCAGCATTTGTGCCGCTTGGCTGATGTTTGGTGTTATTAGAACGATGTCATCAGCAAAGCGGAGGTGGTGTAGCTGCAGACCTTCTATCTTCAATCCCATTCCTTCCCATTCCAGTCGTCTCATGATGTTCTCAAGGGTGGCACTGAAGAGTTTTGGTGAAATGGTATCACCCTGCAAAACCCCTCTCTTGAGATCGATGATCACTTCTTTGTAGAATGGTGAGACCCTGGTAGTGAATCCATAATACAGCTCATGGAGGATCCTGATGTATTGAGTTTGAGTGCCCTGATTGGCTAGGGCTTTGATGACACTTCCGTTTCAACAGAATCAAAGGTCTTCTTTAAATCAATGAACGTTAGACAGAGCGGCATCTTGAACTCCCGAGAAACTTCAATGAGCTTAGTTATCATGTAGATATGGTCGATGGTGCTGAATCCTTTGTGGAACCTGGTTTGCTCGCATGGTTGTCCTTCATCTAGTGTTCTGCCAATCCTATTCAGGATGACTCGAGTGAACAGCTTGTAGATGACAGACAATAGACCGATCGGGCAATAGTTGCCAGTGTCATGGATGTCTCCCTTCTTGTACAGTAGTATAGTCCTGCTGGTTTTCCATTGGGACAGAACCTTGCATTCAGACAGGTAGCGTGTGAAGAGTAAGTCAGTGTATTAATGAGTACTGATCTTCCCTGCCCTGTCTGCTTCCACCAACCGTGGCGACCCAGGAATTGTATTATGCACAGAAGACCCACCCTATCAGTACCAGATAAATAACTCACTGGCAGACCTCCACTACCTCCACCACCCAGCTGCCACCACCCTCCATGACACTTTCACTGCGCAATACATCATAAGACACTTAATACAAATCTTCCAGGATTGCCACACCATATTTGATAGGGTTTGAATATGGTTTGAACCATGGGAACACCTACAAGGGTGATTAGAGGCCTCCCCGGAAGCTTCTATCCCACTCGGAGAGCCTGGCAAGCTACTGAGAGTATCCCGCCCACATGGCAGAGCATGGCAAGCTATCCATGGCATATTCAGTGTGCCAAAACCAGTAAATACAATGGGTCTCATTCCCCTGACCCTAAAGGAGCCACCAATATGGCAGCATTGAGAAGGATGTGGAAGGAGAGGCTGATAAAATCTCAAGGCCGATCTAGGCTGCCAAAACGAAGAAAGACAAAAATAACTGTCTGTACTTTCAATGCACGTATGCTGGCATTAGATGCATCCATCGAGGATCTGATGGTACAAGCGCGAAAGATCAAGTACATCATTGGTCTGACCGAGACAAGAAGGCATCAATCACATCACACCGTTTTCAACACTGGAGAAGAACTGTTCCTCGGAACATGTGACAAAAGAGGTGTCGGTGGTGGTGGTGTCCTTATCACCATGAACTTGGCCATGAGAATTGATTCATTCAAATGCCTAACAACCCGAATTGGACAATTACACTTGAATAGATGTGGCTCACTGCCGGCAGTTTCTATCTTCGTTGTCTATGCACCAACTTCCAATTATGATGAAGGAGAAATTGAGAAGTTCTACATGGAGTCGGAGAAGTTCTATAAAGAAGACCACACCTTCTACAAGATCATTGTCAGTGATTTTAATGTCAAGATAGGACAGAGAAGATCAGCTGAAGAACTCCACATCAGGACTCATGGCCTAGAATGGGACAAACAGGGTGAGAGACTGTCTAAGTTCATCATGTCGACCAAAACTAGAAAGATACGGATGTCTTTCCTATTCCCAAGTAGTGGTCAACCTCTATGGAGTAGACCTATTTCTATCCAGATACATTATTTTAATAGTGTTTTTTTTTTTTTGCTTTTTGGGTCACATCCAGCGATGCTCAGAAGTTACTCCTGGCTCTGCACCCAGGAATCACTCCTGGTGGTGCTTGGGGAACCATATGGGGTGCTGGGGATCAAACCTGGGTCAGATGTGTGCAAGGCAAACGCCCTACCCGCTGTGCTATTGTTCCTGCCCAGGAGTGATTTTTTTTTTTTGGGTCACACCTGGCGATGCATATGGGTTACACCTGGCTCTGCACTCAGGAGTTACTCCTGGCAGTGCTCAGGGGACCATATGGGATGCTGGGAATCGAACCCGGGTCGGCCGCATGCAAGGCAAACGCCCTACCCGCTGTGCTATCTCTCCAGCCCCAGGAGTGATTTTTGTAATAGATATTTTATTTTCAATAAATCCCCTTGGTACAGGGGATCAAACCAGGGTCAACTGCATGGGCACACACCCGAAACCCAGTACTGTGCCTTCAACCCCATTTTTGAATCCATATAAGGTCGCTGGCACGATAGCGCAGCGGGTAGGACATTGCCTTGCATGCGGCTGGCCGGGTTTGATTCCTCTATCCCTCTTGGAGAGCCCGGTAAGCTACTGAGAGTATTCCACCCACACGGCAAAGCCTGGCAAGCTACCCGTGACATATTTGATATGCCCAAAACAGTAACAACGAGTTTCACAATTTGTTGTGAGATGTTACTGGTGCCCGCTCGAGCAAATCGATGAACAACAGGAGGACAGTGCTATTTTATTTTCATATAAGTGGTTCACAATAGTTCATTACAGATAATATTCAAACAACAATCCCACCACCGAGCACCTTCTCACCACAATAAGAGGTAAGTGTGTGAGTGTTGTTGTATTTCATTCTGGAGCCATTTAAGCCCAAATATATGAGAATACAAACAAGTATGTTAGAGACCAAACAAATGTATGATGCTTTTGATAAGTAAGTGAGGTACAGTATAAGAAGTCGCATTAAAAAAAAAAAAAAAGAAGTCGCGTGGCTGCACGTTCTGGAGATTCTGTGGCATTCTCTTCTGGGAGCTTTAGTTTATAGTCTCTGGGTCTTGGCCATTGAGGAGATTACATGGCAACGGGGCCAGTTTGTGGGTGTGACTGCCAAACTACCGGAAAACTGGGGAGCTGGGAGGTGGAAGCCCAGTCCCGACCAGAGCGGGCTTGGAGATCTCAGTCACGGGTTCCTGCGTATCTGGGTTTACCGGCTGATCTGCTCTCCAGTGAGGTTCATCCTATCTTGAGTGATGCTCGTCCCCTCTTGGGTGAGGCTCGTTGGAGCATGTGGAGAGTGGCCTGGAGCATGGCAGCATTTGGGTTCTGGAGGTTTTCAGCTGCTGGGGCTCTGCTTGGAGCAGGGAGGGAGACTCAACATGACCCCCCCCCCCCAGGTGCTGGGTGAAGACAGGCTGGCATGGGGTCAGGAGATTCTTAGAAGTGACTTTTTCATAAGGAGCATAAAACGTGATTCTCTTCCCCTAACAAAAGTCTCTTAACCTCCTTTCTGGTTGTACACAAGGATACGTGTACCCCATTCTTTCTCTTTTTTGGGGGGTCAGGGAGGGTCACACACAGTGGTGCTTTGAGATTATTCCTGGATCTGTGCTCAGGAGAGAGTACAGCTGGTGCTGGGTCTGGAATTCAAACCAGGAGCCTCGGCATGCAAGGCAAGCAGGCGCCCCATCTCCTGTACTACCTCTCCAACCCCCATACCACGTTATTTCTGACTGCTGTATAGTATTCCAGTGAATGGAAGAGTCTTTTTTTTTTAATACCCTAGAGAGAGTTTATTTAAAATTTTCCGCTTTTAAAAGTTTCATTTCACAACTCCCCCACGAAGCTCTGCAAATCCTGCTCCCTCTGCAGAACTGGAAAGTTTCTTCCGAAAGCAGAGCCAAAAGCCAAATCAACCATAGTCGCTTACCCTGGGGCACACAATCTGTCATTTCCACCCAACCCTCCCACCTCCCATGGATTTCTTTTTTCCCTCTAGAAAGGCGGCAGCCCCAAATCCTTGCTGACCGGGAATGGGTATGGGTAGGAAGGGAAGGAGAGCGGTAAACAAAGCAACCAAATACCCTCCCTCTCCCAAATTTTGAACCATCCCGAAAACGAGTCTGTATCTTTAAGACGCATTGGTTTCTCTGGGAGCTGTAGTTTCTTCGGACAATGCAACCACCTTTTTGCCTCGCCAGCTATCTGGGTCTAAGGAATCACGCTGCCCTTTAGAAAAACGCTCCCCAGACAGCTTTCGCGGGGAGGAGCCGTAGCTGGGAGCTTGATTTAAAGAGGGGCAGCGACAGGGTGGGGAGGATGGGTCAGAACTACACTTCCCAGGATGCATTGCGAAGGGGTGCGCAGCCCGGCGTTAAAGAGCCCGCTGCGTCGCGCTCCGGGGCGGAGGCAGGTACGTGGGTCGCTGCAGTGCAAACTCCGTACCCCAGTGATTTCCTGGCCCACCCTCTTGGGTGAATTGGACGGAACTCGGCCGTTGGCCGCCCGGGTTCTGGCCGGGAAGAGTTCCGGGGAAGCGTGTCGGGTGTTTGTGGGGAAGCTCCAGGACTTGCTTGGGGCTGCAGGAGCCGGCGCACCCGGAACTGGGGCGACCTCGGTCGCTTTCCAGTCCCGCTGGGGGCAGAAAGCGGCCAAAGACGTTCGAAATATTTCTACTCAGCCTCGGTGGGGGAAATTGCACCCATGGGCCGACTGTCAGCAAAGTTAGAAGCTCTGCTCATTTAGGATTTTTGTATTTGTCCTGTATGGAAGGCTCAGGGCAGGGCTCCAGGAGATATGACTAAGATCGTGAACTTTTTTTTTTTCCTTGGGTCACACCCAGCAATGGTCAGGTGTGACTCCTGGCTCTGCACTCAGGAATAACTCCTAGTGGTGCTCGGGGCACCATATGGGATGTTGGGAATCGAACCCTGGTCAGCCGCGTGCAAGGCAAACGCCCTACCCGCTGTGCTATCGCTCCAGCTCCGAAGATCGTGAACTTTGGAGGTGGACCCGCGTGGCTGCCCGCAGGGACTGACTATGCACAGATTCTTGATTCCTTATCCAACGCAGGCTGCTGAGTGCAGTTCCGCAGGCTGAGCCCGCGAGATCCCTGGCACGGGGCCCCAGGAAAGCTCCACCTTTCCTAAGAGCAGAACCACCTTCTGGCTGACCTGGCACCCGGGCGCTTGACTTCCTCCGGTCGTTTTTTTCTTTTTCTTTTTCTGGGACCTCGTTGATTCGGAGAATATTTCAGTGCCTTCACTTCATTCCCAGCGGCTTCAGCGCCAAGTTAAACTCTCCTGCCCCCCTACCCCCTTCCATGGGGAGAGTTAGGGTCCTGCGCCCTAACTAGAAAAGTGGCAGCCCCAAATCCTTGCTGACCGGGAATGGGTCCGGGTTGGAAGGGAAGGAGAGCGCCCCCTACTAGGCATTTTATTGAGTGTTACCAACAGTGCCAGGAAGTTGGTGCCTAGGATCAATGTTCAGAGGAAACGGGCTCAGAGAGAGTAAGTCACCTGCTCAGGTGGCTCAGAGTTAGTACAGTGAGTAAGGCACTTGGCTTTGCACCCGGCTGACTGGTCCCATGAGCATAGCCAGGAATAAGCCCTGAGCATCATTTGATGTTACCTTGAAAATCACAATATCACATCTTAATTCTGGTCATAGTGGGTGAACTCAGTCCTGGTGGTGATTCTCATTAAAGTTATTCCCATTTCACCAACAACTTTGCTTCGGTTTTATCAGGATTATAATAACGGCTACAGATTGAGCATTTTACCTATGTTTACTTTGTTTTCTTCAGTCCTACAACTCATGTTAGTATGGTGATAAAGAGAACAGAACCTGGAGCCAGAGAGATAGCTCAATGACTGCATGCACTGAGTCGAGAGCAACCAACCCCTGAGCACTGTTAGGTATGCATTCTTATCACCGCCGACCCCTGAAAGAGATGGGAATCTGGAAAAGAAGCACCTGGGTTCAAACTTGAATTTCTCACCTGCTGTGTGACCTTGGGCCAATTACTTAATCTTTCTGTCTCAGTTTCTTCACCCTTTAGTGTAAAGAGAGCTTCCCAGACATTACGTTTGAGGTTCTGCAGTAACTTTGCCTTTGGAGGTACCAAGAGTAGATGATATATTCCTCCCCATATTGGTTTAGGTCCTTTTATTGGGAACACACCTGGCAGTGCTTGGGGGCGGGCAACCCCTGGAAGTGCTAGGGGGCTCGTGCATGCAGGTCAGGTGCTCTGCCTCTTGTTACATCCCTGGCCTGGCTCACAGCCTCGGAGAAGCAGACACAGAGATGGGGTTTATGAGAGACCCAGGGAGGGAGGGAGGAGAGGGAACTGGGAAAGGCTGTCATTTGGTCACCCAGGACTGTCATCAGGAAAGGAGCTCTGGGTGGAATGAAGGGGAGATGATGGGAAAGAAGAAATGAAAGAAGGACGGAAGCGGGATGGAGAGAAGGAAAGAAGGAAAGGAGGCAGATTGGGAGGGCAGGTAGGAGGCGACATCAGCCTACAGCGTGCAGTGCTCAGTGCTTCGGCTCAGTGGGGCCGTGGAGCTGACGCTGCTGGTCAGGGCGTCCCCTTCTCGCAGGAAGGAGACCCACATGTCCCTGCTGGGCCGAGTCATTGGGGAGCAGTTGGGGAAGTGTGGCCTCCCCGTGCGCAAGCTGGAAGCCTCTGATGACACTCCCTGCCGTGCTGCCCGGGGTCCTAGTGGGCTGCGGTGCTAGTGTCTCACCACCCCTATGTGCAGGCCCCGTGGGCACCCCGGGGAACGTGCTGCCTTGAGATACCTGGCCAAGGTCGCAAGGAGAGTCCCTAGTAAGATTGCCCTCTGTCCTCACTGGGCCACTTCTGGACTTTCCCTGCGACCCAGTGGTGCTGGCAGTCAGCCCTAACCACAGGCGTGGTGGCTGCAGAGGGTGGCTTGGCAAAAACTGGCTGAACTTCAGGGTGTTGCTGATACAGCTAAATGGGCGGGAAGGCAGGCAACCCCCCGGCCCCCAACCTGAACTTTGGGGGCTGGAGGGAAGCAGCAGGGTGAGCTGCTTGGTGGGACAGAGATGACTGCGCCCCTGGGGTCTCGCCCCTGGGGATCTTCCTATCAGAGCTGCTTCCCAGGTGGCAGGAGAGGAGTGCTGGGGGCAGGGGAGGCTGAACCCTCATCTCGGCCTCCTCTTGCCTCCTCATGCTCAGTACGCCCCCAACTAACTCAGCCAACACGTGGGGGTGCAGCTCCCTAAGGGAGGTTCCCTTCCGTAGCCTGGTGCCCCTCCACCCCCGCCCCGTCCCAGCAGACCCCAGCGCCAGAGAACCTCCCTCAGCTTCAAGAATCTGGGAGGTTAGTGCTGCCTCCCTGCCGGTCCTCAGCTCTCAGCTGGAAGGATGAGGGGTTGCCCTGATGCTCAATCTCTGCTCCCCACACTTCCTCTCGGGCTCATCAAGGAGGAAGCAGATGGGAGATGTGTGCAGAAAGTAGATAAAGGACCAAACATGATAATCTCTCAGTGCCTGTATTGCAAACCATATTGTCCAAAAGTAGAGAGAGATTATGGGGAATCATGTGTGCCATGGAGGCAGAGGGAGAGTGGGAAAGGCGGGGGTATACCGGGGATATTGGTGGTGGGGAATGTGCACTGGTAGAGGGATGGGTGTTTGATCATTGTGTGATTGTAATCCAAACATGAAAGCTTGTAACTATTAAAAAAAAAAAAAGGAGGAAGCTCTTTGGGTGTGCGCAGCCCACAGCATGAATCTCAGAGGTGCTGTGTGTGTCTGGGGGGAGACGGGGGGGGGGGGCTCAGCCAGGCCCAGGGTTGTGTCTTAGCCTGTGCAGAACCGATCCGCAGCTCTCGGTGGCTGTGTCTGTTGGGGGGCGGGATGGGGTGGCTGAGGATTGGCCCAAGGAGCCGGAGAGATCAGAGATTGTGCAGGGGGTCAGGCAGTTGCCCGCCTTTGATCCTGGTACCCTGCATAGTCTCTGAGCACCACCAGGAGTGATTCCTGAGTGCAGAGTCAGGGGTAGGTTCTGAGTGCCCAAACCAAGACTGACCAAGAACCCAAGACTGTCATGTTGCCATGCGGGAGGTGAGGGAGGTATGCCGCCTTCGGAATCTACACGCAAGGTTGTGTTCCTGAGTCTGGACACAGAAAATAATCCCTTCTAGGGAATGGTAAGTTGGCACACAACATACTCTTCCTCGGCCCTGTCTGCCTCAGGAAGACGTGCCTTGTCTGACTGCCATGGACCCGCTGCCAGGCGTCCACTGGACTGTCGTCATCCTCACATGCCAGTACAAGGACAGCGTCCAGGTCTTCCAGAGAGGTAGGTGACCTGCCCGCCACTGGCCCTGCCCGGGGCCTCCGCCTCCTTCCAGGCCACGTGGGCAGCCCCAGGCCTGGGCTCACCTGGATTCTGATTCCTCCAGAGTGCAGGGGCCCACCAGGGCCTGACTTTGTCGGCTGTATAAGGGGCACCCTGAACTGGCCTCCCTGAGTTGGGTGCTGGTCAGAGGGGCCCCCACAGCCCCAGAGTAGGGGAGAAGCCTCCTAGGCCGGCTGCTGGGGCGGGAAGCTGGGGGCAGGGTGCCCCTTTCAGCCCATGTTCTGCCCCAGAGCTGGAAGTGCGGCAGAAACGGGAGCAGATCCCGGCCACGACGCTGGTGCTGGCCGTGGAGGACCCCGAAACCCGCGTGGGCAGTGGCGGCGCCACCCTCAACGCCCTGCTGGTGGCTGCCGAGCACTTGAGTGCCCGGGCGGGCTTCACGGTGAGTACCGGGAGCCTCTGCCTGTCTCTGCAGATTGCACCACCCCACCCAGGCGCCCCCGCCAGTGCCAGGGTGACCCCGGGCTTCCTGCATGCAGTGAGGCTCTTCTGCTTCGTCTGCCCCCTGAGCCATGTCCCTGGCTCTGCTGCTGCTTTTCTTGGTTTGTTTTGGTGATTTGGGGGCCACCCCTAGCAGTGCTCAGGGGCTGTTTCCACCCCTGTGTTTGGGTGATTCTCTTATGGATTCTTGGGGGACCAGGCAGTGCTGGGCGAGGTGTGAAACTTGCTTTCTTCTACTCTGTTCTCTTCAATGGGCTGTTCAACTCTCTCCAGCCCTGCTGCTGCTTTTTATTTAATTTTTCAATTTTTTAAAAAATATTTGGGGCGAGGCTGGAGTGATAGCACAGCGGGTAGGGCGTTTGCCTTGCACGTGGCTGACCCGGGTTCGATTCCCAGCATCCCATATGGTTCCCTGAGCACCGCCAGGGGTAATTCCTGAGCTCAGAGCCAGGAATAACCCCTGTGTGCATTGCTAGTGTGACCCAAAAAGCAAAAAAAAAAAAAAAAAAGAAAAATTTGGGGGCCACACTTGACTATGCTCAGGGCTTACTTTTGGCTCTTCACTGAAGAATTATTCCTGGGGCCGGAGTTATAGTACAGTGGGTAGGGCATTTGCCTTACATGCGGCCAACCCGGGTTCGATTCCCAACATCCCATATGGTCCCCTGAGCACTGCCAGGAGTAATTCCTGAGTGCAGAGCCAGGAATAACCCCTGAACATCGCTGGGTGTGACCCAAAAAGCAAAAATAAAATAAAAAATAATCATTCCTGGTGGTGCTTGGGGGACCATATGAGATACATGGGTTTGAATCCAGGTTGGCCACTTGCAAGACCTTGCCTGCTGTGCTGTTGCTCCACTCCCCCACCCCCATTTTCTTTTCTTTTTCGGTCACACACGGTGATGCACAGGGGTTACTCCTGGCTCTTCACCCCCATTTTTTAACTGGAACATTTTGAGGCCAGAGACATAGTATTGGGGCTATGGCACTTGTCTTGCATGCAGCCTGGTTCTGTCCCCACTACCACATGCACAACCCCCTCGCCCTCTCCCAGTGCAGAGCCAAGAGTAGCCTTGAGCACCACTGGAAGTGGCCCAGATCCCTCACACCCCAGACGACCACTCGGTTAGCACTTGTCGTGTGCCGTTCTGCTCCTCCAGAAGGAGCATTGTGCAAACCGACAAGGGAGGCACACGGTCGATCCTGCAGCTGTGAATGGTGCTTGGGCATGACTGTCACCTATGCACAGTTCTTTTTGTTTGGGGGCCACACCTGGCAGCGCTCAGGGGTTACTCCTAGTTGTGCTCATGGGACCATATGGGATACTGGAGATCAAACCCAGGTCAGCCGTGTGCAAGGGAAGAGCCCTAACCATTGTACTATCACTCTGGCTCTTGTGTGCACAATTCTCTGGGCACCCTGAGCAGAGGTGGCAGACTTTCCGGGTGCCCTGGCGAGTCCCTGTGCTTCAAAGAATCGGAGATGAATACCACAGAAACCACATAAAGGGAAGGACTGGAGAAAGAGTGCAGTGGGTAGGGCACTTGCCTTGCATGCGGCTGACCTGGGTAGTCACCCACATCCCATATGGTCCTCCAGGCCCTCCGGGAGTGATCCCTGAGCACTATTGGGTGTAGCCCAATATAAAACAAAAAGAAATCAAATAAAGGAGGCTGAGGAGGTGGTTCAGTGCAGGGCAGAGCGTAAGGTGATTCACAGTGCAGTGCTCGGGGCCCCACGTGGTGCTGGGGTTGAGCACGCACAGCCTACACACTGTCCCTTTGAGCCCTGGCTTCGGCCCTTGCCCTTTTGCTTCTTGACACCTGAGTGGGTGCATTGGGGCCCTTCCTGGAGAAGAAGGTTCTTGGGCACCAGCTGCCCCGGCTTCTGTTAGCAGAACCCCCTTTCTCCCCTAGGTGGTCACGTCAGATGTCCTTCATGCGGCCTGGATTCTCATTCTGCACACGGTGAGGAGAATGGGGGACCCTGTCTAGGGCAGAGGGCTGGGGCTCCTCGTCCTTGGGGTGGGCAGGACTTTAGGGGTGTCTTTTTAAATTTATTTTTAATTGAATCACTGTGAGATATACTTACAAAGCTTTCATGACTGAGTTTCAGTCATGCAATGATCGAACACCCATCCTTCCACCAGTGCACATTCTCCACCACCAATGTCCCCAATATCCCTCCTGCCACCCCCACCCCACTCTACGCCCTGCCTCTGTGGCGGGCACCTTCCTTCTAATTCTCTCTCTACTTTTGGGAATTATGGTTTGTAAAACAGATTCTGAGAGGCTATCACGTTTGATCCTTAGTCTACTTTCAACACACATCTCCCATTCCGAGCGGTTCCCTCCAACCGTCATTGACTTAGTGATGCCTTCTCTATCCCAGCTGCCTTCTCTCCCAGCTCATGAGACAGGCTTCCAACTACCTATGGAGCCTTTGTCTCTACTATCCTGGGGTGTCAGTCTCATATTATGTTATTTTATATTCCACAGATGAGTGAAGTCATTCTATGCCTGTCCCTCTTTCTGACTCATTTCACTTAGCTGATACTCTCCATGTTGTTGGGGATGTCTTATATCTGTATGTGTGCAAGGTACTGGATATGCAAGTCTGGAGCAATTGAATCAGAATTGATCCCAGAACTTGCTGCAGATGAAGAACCTGCCGTGGGGATGGTTAGATGAGTTGGGGATGGGAGTACCCAAGGGGGGTTAGATGGGGTGGGGGTGGGGTGTCCAAGGTGCCTGGAGTGTGGCACTGATGGGGATGGCGTGAGCCACTGATTCCTACCAGACCTCAGTTTCCCGTCTGTGTCAGTGGGTGTATTTTCATTCTGCAGTTACACAGGCTGTACGGAATAATCTTAGTTTATTGGTTTTTAATAGGGCCCCCAGGCCAGCCCTGGGGGTGTTGGGGTGCATTGTGGTGTAGAGGATCAAACCCAGGCCTCCTCCATGCAGTATCTATGTCAGCCCTTTGAGTTCTCTCTTAGGCCTGAAACAAACATTGTTTAAACTTTTGTTGTTGTTCTTGTTCTGCTTTTAGGCCACACCCTGCAATGCTCAGGGGTTACTACTGGCTCCGCACTCAGGAATCACTCCTGGCCTTGTTCAGGGGAATTGTATAGGATGCTGGGGCTTGAACCCAGGTTGGTGTGTGTAGTTGGGCAAGCTCCCTATCCACTGTACTATCACTCTGGTCCTGTTTAAACATTTTTTAATTGAAGGATTATAATATTATAATTATATAACATTAAGTTTCAGACAAAACACTTTTCTAACAAGTCCTCAGGGCCATAGGTAGTACGGGGTTAAGATACTTGTCTTGGGCTGGAACCATAGCACAGCGGGTAGGGTGCTTGCCCTGCAAGCGGCCAACCCGGGTTCAGTTCGATTCCCAGCATCTCATATGGTCCCCTGAGCTCTACCAGGGGTAATTCCTGAGTACAGAGCCAGGAGTAACCCCTGTGCATTGCCAGGTATGACCCAAAAAAGAAAAAGAAAAAAAAAAGATACTTCTCTTGCCTGACCGAGGTTTGATCCCCAGCACCCCATATGATTTCATTAACCCCTCCAGGACTGATCCCTGAGAGCCGGGAATAAGCCTGAGCTCCGCCGGATATGGCCATATCCCCCAAAAAACCCTGCTAGAGGCTGGAGCGGTAGTACAGCAGGGAGGGTGTTTGCCTTGCATATGGCTGACCTGGGTTCGGTCCCTGGAATCCTATATGGTTCCCTGAGCGCCATCAGGAGTAATTCCTGAGCACAGAATCATGAGTAATCCCTTGGTATTACCTGGTGTGACCACCCCCTCCCCCAAAAAAGAAAAGAAAAGCCTTCCAGCTGGCGGGCTTTGCCACTTGCACAGCTGATGGGGGTCCCCAGACTCTGCTCTGACAGTGAGACTGTCTATGCTGCCCCCCCAGGGCCGAGACTTCCTCTTTGATGAGTGTGGCCGGGCCTTCACTTGCCTCCCTGTGGAGAAGCCCCAGGCCCCCGTGGAGGCTGTGGTCTGCAACCTGGACAGCCTGTTGGACATCATGAGCCACCAGGTGAGGGGCCCTGCCCAGAGCCACATTCCCCCACTGCACCCAGCCCGAGGGTGCCAGAGGAATTGCCAGGAAGAATCACTTTGGGGTGCCCTGAGAGTTAGTCTCGGCCACGCTGGGGGAGGTGAGGAGGCGGCCTGGGTCCTGTTTGGGGGCGACCCTGCTATGGGGAACTAGAGAGCCCCAGGCGACACCCATGGACTGAGACGGGGCAGTGTGGGGGTATGGCGGAGGGCAGGTCTGGTCCCCAACTCCATTCCTCTTCCCCCGCAGCTGGGCCCAGGCTCCCCGCCGGGCGTGTGGGTCTGCAGCACCGACATGCTGCTGACGGTACCTCCAAACCCAGGTGAGCCGGGATGCCTTCCCCTGCCATGCCCGGGCAGGCTCTGCCCTGGCGTGCCCTCCGTCTGCCCGTCTGTGGGATGGCATGACCAGCCCTGTGCTGCCTCCTCTTGCAGCTCCGGGGAAGAATCGCGCGCGTGCGTGTGTGTGTGTGTGTGTGCGTGTGTGTGTGTGTGTGTGTATGTGTGTGTGTGTGTGTATGTGTGTGTGTGTCTGTCTGTCTGTCTCTGTGTGTGTGTGTATATGTGTGTGTGTTTTCCCACAGGGTTGTCTGGCTCTGGGTACCCGATTTTCCTTGGCAAGGTGCTCACACGACGGCCTTGAGCGCTTGCTGCTTCTGCTCCCAGGACTCCTTCCCGCCCTGGGTTGTCCCCTGAGCGTCTTGAAGTGTCCCAGGTTGCCCTGAGTGTGCTCTTGCAGGCATCAGCTGGGACGGCTTCCATGGAGCCAGAGTCATTGCCCTTCCTAGCAGCCCAGCCTACGCCCAGGACCATGGGGTCTACCTCACCGATCCCCAGGTAGCACCCACAGACCCGCGCCCTGCGTGTTCTCCTACTCCAGGATTGCCTCTGTCCCCCTCCACGACCACGTGGTGGCTCATGTGTTTTTCTGCACAGTCTGCACCCAGGCCTGGGGTGAAGAGGGTTCAGAGCCTGCCTCCCCCCGACCCCCAGCGGGGGTGGGTTCGGCGGCCGCTCGTGTGCCCTGGAGGCTGGTCCTGTCCTGGTGTTGCACTGGGAGGACGGCCTTGCCCTGTTCTCTGTCCTGATGCTCCGTGTTTGGGGAGTAGTATTGAGCCGCAGCCAGCTGTGCTGGGGGGTCGTTCCTGGCTGTGCTGTGGGATCATGAGGTGTCGAGTGGGGAGGGGAGGGATTGACCTGGGGTCTCCCTGGCCCCTTCCAGTTCCTCCCTCCTCCTCTCTCATAACTCGGTCATCTCCCTCCCTCTCCCCACAGGGCTTCGTTTTGAACATTTACTACCAAGGCTCCGAGGCAGAGATCCAAAACTGTGCCCAGCCCGATGGGCGGGTGCCACTGGTATGCCTGAAACCAGCTGGGATGGGGGAGAAACGCCTTACTTTCCCGCCAGGGGCATATGCCAACTTCTATTTTTTTTTTTGGATGAGGTCACACCTAGTGGTGCCCAGGACTTACTCCTGGCTCTCTGTGCAGGGGGTGGGACTCAGGGGCCATAAATGGATGCGGGGTACAAACCTCGTGAGCTGCGTGCACAGAAAGCAATTGCTCTGGCCCAGACACCAACTTCTGCAGGATTCTGGGGCAGGCCGGAGCTGGGATCGAGTCTTTGGAGACTGATCGGGGAGCCCGGGAGGTCCCGAACCCGTGTGGTCCCGAACCTGAAAGGCTAGAATCAGAATGTAGGCAAGTTTGGGGGTACAGTGGGGAGGAGGTCCAGATCAGAGGATCAGCAGGGATCCTTCTAGATCAGAGGTTTCCAAACTTGCTTGATCTACTGCTCCCTTTTCAGAAAAATAAATTACTCAGCTCCCTCCTGGAGATCAGCCTTTAAGGGAAACAAACAAGCACTCCCAGCTGCCTCTGAGGGCCCCTGGATTATTCCAGTATCTCCCTTTCCCACTTTGTTGGGAAAGACTGTTCTAGAATAAGAGACAAGGTTAGGAGGGGGTGGGGAAGGATCTGAGAGTGGGCTTTGGGAGAGGATGGAAACCCGGAAACTGAGGGGAACCATTGGAGTGCCCGCTCCAGCTAAGGCTGAGTCTGCTGGGGTGGGGGGAGACAAATAAAGGACCCCCCCAAGGGACACATGGTAAAGGACCCCATAAGGCATGGGATAAAGGACCCCTGTGTGACCCAGGATAAAGGACCCCCGTAGACCTGGGTGAAGGACCCCCAAGTGACCCAGGGTGCAGGACCCTCATAGGACTCAGAGTAAAGGACCCCCCTACGCTCTAGGGTAAAGGACCCCCATAGGACCAGGGGGAAGGCCCCCCCAACCCAGGACAGCAGGTGCAGCGTCTCATCTACACGTGTCCTCCCCCATGGGTGCCACCCCCTGTGCCTTCCCAGGTCTCGGGCATCGCCTTCTTCTCCGTGGAGACAGCCGAGCGCCTCCTGGCCACCCACGTGAGCCCGCCCCTGGACGGTTGCACCTACATGGGCTTGGACTCCGGAGCCCGGCCGTTCCAGGTGACAGCCCCGAGGGGCGGGTCCCAGCCTGGGAGGTGTCCTGTGACCCTGGCGGGTGGGTCTGTCCCAGCTCTGCCTGGAACCCCCACTGATGGCTGTGTTCCCCCTTCGCCTAGCTGTCTCTCTTCTTCGACATCCTGCTCTGCATGGCCCGGGATGTGAGTCTGCAGGACTTCCTGCTCAGGCCGTCCCAGGAGAGGGGGAGTGGGAACCCCAACACCGAGAACACTCTGCGGGCTGCCCGGACCTTGCTGTGGAAGGAGCTCCGCGACCAGCCCCTCACCATGGGTGGGTCCTGCCTCGGGCCCTTCGGGGTGAGATGCAGGAGTGAGGCTGCCCCCTGCTGGGCGCCTGCGCCGCGGCCTCTGCCGGTCCCCAGCAGCCCGACCCCTGTGAGCTGTGTGATCTTGGGCGGGTTGCTGAAGCTCTCTGGATCTCAGCCTCCTCTTGGGCACACAGGGCTCCCGAGGCAGGGGGGAGTGTGCCTGCCAGCCCCCAGTGGCAGCAGGCATGGACGGGGTGACACCCTGCCACCTTACAGCCTATATCCCCACTGGTTCCTACCGCTACCTGACGAACTCAGCCAGTGACTTCCTGCACAGCCTCACGTTCCTGGGGGTCCCCACTGCCCAGGTGGTGCACTCGCAGGTGGAGGTATGGAGGGCAGAGGGGCCCGGGAATGGAGGGGGGCATTCCGGTGTCATGTGGGACGGACCCCTGGGGCCACTGCTGCAAGAAAGGGGGCTGGAGGACCTTGGAAGGAACCCTTGGGGTAGCCGGGCTGGGAGAGACTTCCGGGGCTCTCCAGTACTCTGGAAGAATGCGGAAGTAGGGGGATTCGCATCTCTGGGCTCTGGGTGGATGAGGGGCCAGGCGCAGGGGGGCATCAGGAAGGCTGGCGGGGAGGGAGATGGGGGTTCCGGACCCTGACCCCTGTCCACCTGTCTGTCTTCACAGGAGCCGCAGCTCTTGGGGGCTGGGAGCTCCGTGCTCAGCTGTCTGCTGGAGGGCCCCGTGCACCTGGGTCCGGGGAGCGCCCTACAGCACTGCCACCTGCGGGTGAGGCCCCGAGGCTGGGAGGATGGGGTGGGGGTGGGGCAGGGCGGGGTGATCATGAGTGTGTGTTGGGGGGGAACGCCTTGCCTTGGCCACCCAGGCCGCCGCCTCCCTGCTTCCCACCAGGGTCCCCTCCACATCGGTCCCGGCTGCCTCGTCAGCGGCCTGGACACGGCCCAGTCTGAGGCCCTGCAAGGCTGGGAGCTGCGGGACCTGGTTCTGCGGGGCCACCACGTGTGGCTGCAGGACGCCCCCAGCCAGGTCTTCACCCTCATGGGCCGTCTGGACAGCGGGGAGGTAGGTACCCGCCCTGACTTCGGGCGTGGGGGCCCTGGGAGGGGGGGGACCTGGCGGGGAGTGAGTCCAGGGGGCCTTCTCTGCCACCTTCCCTCCTCCTGCCTTTCCGGGGGCCGCCCCAGGCATATCCTTGTGACTCTGTCAGGCCAGGAACTGAGGTTCGGAGTGGGAAGGAGGGTGGCACCCACTTTGGCTGCCGAGCTGATTTGGGGAGCAGAGGGGAATCGGACCCCGAGCCAGGAATCTGCTCCCAGACCCAGGTCCTCGCAACAGCTTTGTAAAGCTTGATGTGGGCTTCACCTCTGTGCCCGCCTCTTGCTGCCTTCAGTCCTTTCCTGGGACCCTGCACCCCAACGGCTCCCTCTGGTTCCACAGAGACGCCCAGGCACCTACCTCAACATAGCCTGGAGTGAGTTCTTCCAGAAGACCGGTGTTCGGTGAGGCGTGTGTTGGGGCCTTGGCACCTCTTCTTCCCTCTCCCTCCCTGGCACCTGCCCCTGGCAACGCCGGACCCACCTCTGCTGGCACCTGGGGGTGTGGTTCTGTGATCCTGGTCTCCCTCCCGAGTCTGCTGCAGCCGCTGTCCCCAGCTAGCCAGGTGCTCAGGGGCATGGTGACCTGGAGGGGGCCCCCGTGTCCCCATTACTGATGTTCCTTCTCTGTGGCAGAGAGCAGGACCTGTGGGACCCCGGCATGCCGCCCGCAGAGCGTTCCCTCCTCAACGCCCGCCTCTTCCCGGTGCACCACCCCTCCAAGGCCCTGGGACCCCGTGACATGCTGTGGGTGCTGGGGCCTCCGGACGATGGGGGCGAGGCCCTGCAGAATTGGAGGGTCTCCCGGCGCCTCTCCTGGGAGCAGCTGCAGGCGTGCCTGGACCGCACGGCCACACTGGCCTCCCGCCGCGCCCTGTTCTTCCGCCAGGCTCTGCAGAAGGCCCGGCACACTCTGGAGGCACGGCAGGACCGCAGCCTGCGTCCGCTGATCAGGGCTGCCGTGGGCGAGGGCTGCCCCGGACCCCTGCTGGCCATGCTGGACCAGGGTGAGTGGGCTGGACTGGCGGGTGGGTGCCAGACACGTGCTGTGGGCGCACATGAGCAGGGCAGGCCTGTCTTCGTGGGGGGTCACTGGAGGTTCCTGGGGAGAGCGTCCCTGTCCTGTGAAGTCTGGGGAACAGCCACCAACCCTGCACGTTGTGCCGTAGAGGCCAGCATGTGGCAAGCTGGAACCTGAGCCTGCGAGGCAGGACCCCTTGAATGATGCTACAGCAGTGGACACTACCCCCATTTAAGTCACTCACAGCTGCCGGGTGAAATGTGAGCCAAAGGGCTTGACCCAGACGCCTGAGCTGTCCCCAGAATGGACATCCTGGGCCTGGGGTGAAGTAGGGGCCACGTCCAGGGGGACACTGCTGGACAGGGCTCAGCAGAGAGGGGCCGGTTGTCTGGAGCGCCTGGGGGAGCAAAGGCGCCGTGGCCAGGCCCTTCCCAGCCAGCCTGGCTCCTCCCTCAGTTGCAGCAGGTGTGGGGGACGCTGGCGTGGCGGCCCGGGCGCTGGCCTGTGTGGCCGACGTGCTGGGTTGCATGGCGGAGGGCCGCGGCGGCCTACGGAGCGGGCCGGCCGCCAACCCCGAGTGGCTGCAGCCCTTCGCCACGCTGGAGCGCGGAGACCTGGCAGCGGGTGTGGCGGCGCTGGCCCGGGAACGCGACAAGTGGCTGAGCAGGTGGGTGCCAGTGGGACACCCCCAGCTCCCAGCCATCCTTGGGGAGTGGAAACCCTGGACCCAAACCCTGCCCCCTGGCTCCCCACAGGCCGGCCCTGCTAGTGCGAGCTGCCCGCCACTATGAGGGGGCCGAGCAGATCCTGATCCGCCAGGCGGTGATGTCGGCGCAGCGCTTCGTCTCCACGGAGCCGGTGGAGATGCCGGCGTCTGGGCAGTGGGTGGTGGCTGAGTGCCCGGCGCGCGTGGATTTCTCCGGTGAGACGTAGACGGGGAGGAAGGGTGAGGAGTCACCCCAGGGTGGGGCTGGCAGACCCGTGACCAACCAGGTTGTGTCCAACTGCCCAGGGGGCTGGAGCGACACGCCGCCCCTGGCCTACGAGCTGGGGGGTGCCGTGCTGGGCCTGGCTGTGCGGGTGGACGGATGCCGGCCCATGGGGGCCCGGGCCCGGCGCATCCCGGAGCCCGAACTGCGGCTGGCAGTGGGGCCTCGGCAGGACGAGATGACCCTGCGGATCGTCTGCCGGAGCCTGGACGACCTGCGGGATCACTGCCAGCCCCATGCCCCAGGTAAGGGGCCCCGACGGGTGTCTGCGGGAGGGGATGGTGCTCCTGCAGCACGCATGCACACATGCACGCATGGACGCACTCATGCTGAGTTCACACGCTCTTATGCACGCATGGAAGCACACACACATGTGGCATGCCGCCCGCATACTGCATTCATGTCACACATGCGATATGCATGCACACATGCACACATGCACAGACACACTCAGGCTGCACGGCACACGAGGGCGAGGCCAGCTGAGGAAGAACTGGTAGCCGCCCTCATAGACCCGGGGGCACTGGAGGTGCAGAGGGTACCGTGGCCGGTGTGGGGGCGCCCAGGGTTCTTTCAGAGTCTGGGGCAGGAGGCTGCAGCTGTGGCTCGGGCACGTTGAGTTGCCACACCCAGGGCCCTGCCTCTGGGCGGGGCAGCCGCGGAGTGAGGTGGAGCATCTGGTTCTGCCCTCGGAGACCAAGTGCCCGGCGCTGTCCATTGCAGGGGCCCTGCTGAAGGCGGCCTTCGTGTGCGCGGGGATCGTGCACCCGCGCGGTGCGCTCCCTCTGAGCGACCAGCTGCTGCGCGCCTTTGGGGGCGGCTTCGAGCTGCACACCTGGTCCGAGCTGCCCCACGGCTCTGGCCTCGGTGAGCTGCGCCCCGCGCTCCCCTCCCCTTGGATGGGGGTGGGGGCCCGAGCGGGAGCGGGTGGGCTGGACTATGGGTGGCATGCCCAGCGCCCCTCTCTGCCCCCTGCAGGCACCAGCAGCATCCTGGCGGGTGCGGCCCTGGCGGCCGTGCAGCGGGCAGCTGGCCGAGCTGTGGGCGTCGAGGCCCTGGTCCACGCGGTACTGCACCTGGAGCAGGTGCTCACCACAGGTGCGGGGCGTCCCCGTGGAGGTGCTGGGGTTTCAGGAGCTGTCCCTTCCCGAGCACCGTGCCCCTGCGGGCTGGGCAGAACCCTACCATGTCTCTGGCTGTTCAGTTTTCTCTGCTTTTTTTTTACCCCTGGCGGTGCTCAGGGGACCATATGGGATGCTGGGAATTGAACCCTGGTTGGCCTCGTGCAAGGCAAACGCCCTACCCGCTGTGCTATCGCTCCAGCCCCTTTTTGATTTTTGAGCCACACCTGGTGGTGCTCCTCTCAGCTGTGTGCTCCGGGGCCTGTGAGGTGCAGGGAGAGAACTGGGCTCGGTTACACGCAAAGCAAACAACCTCCTTAACCCCTGTGTTCTCTCCCGGCCCCTCTTGGCCCTTTGTAGCCCTTCCCCGGGTCACGTGACTGTGACTCAAGTGGAGCAGTACCAGCGCCAGGCTGTTTGCGTGATCCCAGGTTCACCCCAGGTGCAGGCCTCACTCTGTGTGACTCGGGGGAGGTCCCTGCCATGCACAGATGCCCCCGATGTTGTCGTGAGGCCTTGGAGGGCGAAGATGCACACAGCACAGGCCGCCGTGATCGGGAGTAGGCAGACGGGTCAATTGGACCATGCCCAGTGCTGCTCAGGGATCACTCCTGGCACTTGGGGGACCAGCCCCCGCTGTACTATTGCTCCAGCCTTGGGGGGTGTTTTCTTTGGAGGTTTCCATCCAAGTCCTTCCTTGGGTCAGCTGACAGTGATCCTGAGTCTGCCCTGTGGTCCCATGACTGATGGGACAAACTGGCTGTGAGCTGCGTGCTCTGGTTGAGAGGAGCACAGGGAAGGCCTGCTTGACATATGGGTCCTCCACTGACCACCACCCACCAGGCGGCCATAACTGCCCACTTTATATTTGACATCCTTACAGGATGGCCCTCTCTTGCCTGGGGGGACTTAGGGGAGGGCTCAGCTGCAGTCCTGATTCCACATTTCCAGCCTGGCTCCATTGAACTCTGATTGCACTCTAGGGCTGAGGGTAGAATCACTTGGCCCAGTGGTTTTGGTGGGCCGGGGGGGCACTGTCCTTTCTGCCGGGCCTGGAACCTGGGCAGAGAGAGAGAGGTGGGGCTGGGACAGGTTCGCACAGTGACGGGACCCTGGGCTGGCAGGAGGTGGCTGGCAGGACCAAGTGGGCGGCCTGATGCCCGGCATCAAGGTGGGCCGCTCCCGCGCCCAGCTGCCACTGAAGGTCGAGGTGGAAGAGCTCGTGGTGCCCGAGGGCTTTGTCCAGACGCTCAACGACCACCTGCTCCTGGTGTACACCGGCAAGACCCGCTTGGCACGTAACCTGCTGCAGGTGAGCTCCGGCTCCGAGGGGCAGGGCTATGTCCCGGGGGAGGGGGGTGGCAGAGCCCTGTCCCCACTGCACCTGTGTCCTGTGCAGGATGTGCTGAGGAGCTGGTATGCCCGGCTGCCCGCCGTTGTCCAGAACGCCCACAGCCTGGTGCAGCACACGGAGCGGTGTGCTGAGGCCTTCCGCCAAGGTGACGTTTGTCCTCTTGGGTGTCTGGGTGGGGGTGGATTCCTTCGGGCTCTCACCCTGCCAACATGTGGAGGCCAAGTCCTGCCTCCTGGGCAGCAGAGGTGGGCAGAGGCTGAGGCCCTCAGAAGAATCCCAGGGAGTGAGAGCTGAGCCGGGTCCCCAGGTGTCGCCTCTGGGACCCGGGCTGGCTCCCTCTGCTCCTGAGTCCTCCCAGCACCTCAGGGGGTGCTCGCCATCTCAGTGGCACCTGTGTCCTCACCCCAGGGAGCCTGCCACTGCTTGGCCAGTGCCTGACCGCATACTGGGAGCAGAAGAAGCTCATGGCACCTGGCTGCGAGCCGCGTGCCGTGCGAAGACTCATGGACGTCCTGGCCCCCCACGTGCATGGCCAGAGCCTGGCAGGGGCGGGCGGCGGGGGCTTCCTCTACCTGCTCACCAAGGAGCCGCGGCAGAAGGAGGCGCTGGAGGCTGTGTTGGCCAAGGCTGAGGTTGGTGTTGGGGTGCTGACCCCTGGCTGCGTGGGCTACAGCTGCAAAATCTCCCTACAAACTGTGTGCCCTTTGCTTCCAGGGTCTGGGAAACTACAGCGTCCACCTGGTGGAAGTGGACACTCAGGGCCTGAGCCTGCAGCTACAGGGGAGTGAGGCATCATCCTGACCTGCCTTCCTGCTCGCCGGCCCCCTGGCCAGCGATGCCGCCATGCACCCGCTGTCCCCACCAGGAATGTGTCTGTCCCCAAAGAAGCCCCTGGACTTGGCACAGGCCCTCCAGGAACCGCCTGGAAGCTCCTGCTGACAGTGACTGGGGCTTGGCCTTGATTCAGACTCCAATTTGGAAGGTTTTTAATGTTTGACTTTGGGACCACACCCGGCAGTGCTCAGGAAGGACCCCCATGGGGTGCTTGGGATGAGACCTGGGTTGACCGTGTGCGAGGGGAGGCCTTCCCTCCCCGCCGTATCGCTCCAGGCCCTGCAGAAGCAGCATTGCAGCTCATGTCACACGTGCCTTTACCATGCCAGGCCCAGTGTAGGGACTGTTCCCTGGTGTTGGCTGATGGTTGGTAGCCCCCTGCCCTGCCTTTGAGGCCAGGCTCATCTTGAACAGAGGCAGCACCCACTCCCGGCCAGCAGTAAGGTGCTCACGAGGGTCTCGGGCGGTGAGCTGGCCATTCTCTGATGAGTGGCCACAAGGGTACCCGATGCCCGTGGCAATGACTTCTCAGGACCGGAACTTTCCTGGGAATAAATGCACTCCATCCTTCAGCACTGTCCTCTTAGGGCTTGTATTCTTGGCAGGAGCACTGCCCACTTTCCTGGCACTGGGGCACCACCCCTGGGATGGCCAGCCCCCAGTGCTGAGCACCCAGCGAGGGTCTGCGACTGGACGAGGAGCCAGGTCTTAGGAGGGTCCTGGTGGCAGCTGTGTGCCACTTGTAGTGTAAGCCAGTGACTACTGTCTCCGCGTTTCAGGGTGGCTGGGCCCCGCCCCCCATGGTATCCAGCCCGCCTGGGAAACAGCCTCGGGCCTCTCCGGTGAGTGTCTTTTGTTCCCAGGCACTTTACTCAGGTCCTTCAGGCCCGGCAGGGAGGCAGCATTCGGCTGCGGTGTCCAGGCGAGAATGGCCACCACGGATGTCCAGCTTTGACTTTCCTGGGGGGCCCTGGGAGGCCTGTCTCGTGGGAGAGGCAGCCCCCGCTTGGCTTGCGCCAGGGGGGCTTGGGGGGGGGCCCTACAGGCGCAGCCTCTTGATGTCCTCGCTGCGGAAGTCTGTGCGCAGAGCCAGCACCTGGCGCACCTCCGCAGGGGTGAGGCGCCACGTCAGCGGGCCCGAGTTGGCCCCCCAGTAATCGAGGATCTCAGTCACCTGTGGGGAACAACAGCTAAGTGGGCCAAGGGGGTGCTGCTGGGGGGAGCCTGGACTGCGGGGCGGGGGGGGCACGTACCCGCTCCAGGTTGAGGATGGTGGCCATCTGCGAGAGCCGAGCAAACTTGTCCCGGATGGTCCAGGTGGTGACCGTGGTAAGGTAGGCGACGAGTGAGCGCAGCTCCTTGTCGAACTGCAGGCCGCCCAGCTGCGGGGGACACCAGCCGTCACGGGAGCCTCCTGCTCCGGGGCCTGTGCCCTGAGCCGGGCAGGAGAGGCGGCAGAGGGGAGGCGGGTCCCCCCGGGCACCCCGGCCTTACCCGGTTGAAGGAGGATTTCAGCACCACTTTCTCCAGCTCCACGGCGACAAGGCTCGTCATGAGGCCGGTCAGACTGTCATAGATGACCGGGGACAGGCTGGCCTGCACAGAGAGGCCAGACATCAGCGGGTGTCCCACCCTGTGCCATGAGGTCACTGGGGTGCTGGCTCAGGCCTCAGGAGGTGTGGGCTGGAGGGTCTGCCACGAGCCCGCTCACCTTGAACTCGGCCATCTGCTGCTCCAGGTTAAGGATGAATTGCTGGACCCACGGGTCATTGGCCTCATAGTCGTTGAACTCCTCCTATTGTTGGGGGGGCGGTGGGTCACCTGGGCTTCCCTAGGTAGTGTCCCCCCACCCCTCCGTCTGGGGAGAGGCCCCTCCCTTCAGCCGGCTGCCGTGTGCCAGGCCCAGCCTCCTCCCACCATCTCCCCCCCCTTCACCGCGGGAACGCCTGGGCTGGGACCGTCGGGGAGGCTGACCTCCTCGATGTTGTGGGAGACGGAGAGGAAGGTGTTGATCCAAGGCTGCACCTGGGGCTTGATGGCTGTGCTGTTCAGCTCTGCCAGCCCCTCCTGTGGAAAGACAGAGGGATGGACCCCTGCAGGCCCAGCCACTCCCGCCCGCCGCGAGGCAGAATGAGAGAGAGGACGCAAAGGGGCCAGAACGGTTCGTTCCTCTCCGGACCTGTGTCCATCCTGGTCCAGACCAGAGGCACGGCCCTGGGGCAGGGCTGCAGAGGACAGAAGGCAGCTGGTGAATGTGGCAGTCGCACTTATAGCGGGGGGAAAAGTCGTCGGACCTTAGGACTCCGAAAGCCCTGGAGGCCGCACTCGGCAGTCACAGTCACCTCACAGCCACAAGCAGCACACACCCAGGCAGCTGCAGTAGGGCTTACCTGCAAGAGGTCTCGGAATTTGTTGGACACGGCCACCAGGTCGGAGAGGCAGCTGTCGAACTTGGCCTGCGCCTGCTCTCCGCCGATGCCCTGGCCGAACAGCTTGGTGCAGTCGCTCTGTGGGAGAAGCTGGCGGTCAGGCTAGCCAGCCTTCCTGGGGTGGCTGCAGCCTGTCCGTAGGGATTCAGAGTGGGCTCCCATGCCCCTCTGTGCGGAACAGCTGGTGTTGGGGGTCGGAGTAGGAAACATTTCCCAGGGGCCGGAGAAACAGAACAGTGGAGAGGTGCTTGGTGACCCAGGTTCGATCCTCAGCATCCCTGAGCATCACCAAGAGTGACTCTGAGTGCAGAGGCAGGAAAAACCCTGGAGTACTGTTTTTGGGTGTGGCCCCCAAACCAAAACAAACACTTTCCTCTTTGAAGGGTCAATATTCAAACCCCGGCTGGGCCGATAGCAGCTGAGTGATCGGGGTCATCTGGTCTGTGAGTGAGGCAGGCTGGCGGAGCACGCAAAACAGGGTGCAGACGCAGAGTGGCTGGCACTCAGGGAGGGCCACTCACGCCACTGGAAGATGTTTGGGGACCATAAGCCCTAAGCATCACCAGTTACGACCAGGACTACTGTAATCCCCTGTGGGCTGCCCGCCGCACTGCCCTGGGGACGCGACAGTTTCCCCCTGTGCCTGCCCCTGGTCCTGCGGCTGCAGCTGCCCTGCCTGCCTAAGCCCCCACAACCGCCTTGAGTCCTTCCCTTCGAAGTGCGGCTTTGCACAGGGTCACGATGCCTGCCTCTCCCAGGCCAGGCGCTGTTCAGAGTTCCCCCACCTGCCCTCCAGCCCAAGAAGTGTCAGGATTTGCCTCAGGTCACACATCTGGCCCACCATCAAACGGGAGATTTGAACGGGTCTCGGGCAGCCAGGTGGAAGCAGTTCCCCCACTCTGTACGGGTTTGATGGCCAGCACCTCGTTTTACTCTCCTAAGATGCACAGGGCACTGGCGCTTTCTTTTCTTTTGGATTTTGGGCCCCACCTGGTGATGCTTAGGGCTTATACCTGGCTCTGCAAGGCCAGCACCCTCCCCGCGGTGCTATGGCTTTGGCCTGGGGTGCTGTCACTTTCATAGCGCTTTCAATGCCTCTACTGTCTGGTCACCTAGCAAACCCAAAGCAGGGCGTGGCGGGCATTTGTGTCTCTCCTTAGGTGAGGCCCGAAGCCTGGGAATTAAGGGAACTGCCCAGGTCACTTGCCAGGTTGGTGCAGGAAGACCTTACTTGGATTTTATAACTCTTCTAGTGGTCTAGGGTGCCCGGCTATCAGGCTGATCACTACTGGGTCCCCAAGTGTGCTGGGGCGAGCTGGCTGTCGGGGTGGGCGCGCGGCGTGGGTTCCTAGCCATGGCAGAGAGTGGACACACAAGTTCCTGTACCTCGAGCGTCTTCTTCAGGGTGGAAATGTTCTCACTGCACACCTCCACATTGTTGAGAGTCACCTGGGAGAGGAGGACAGCAGGTGACTTCCTGTTCATGGCAGACTGGCTCCAGCTTATACCCCGTGCAGTAGCCCAGCCTGGGCAGGAAGGGAAACTGGTCTGGCCTTTCTCTGTGCCTGCTACGATGCAGCAGAGCCAGCAACAGTACAGGCAGTGACCCGAGCTTCCAGAACTGTGTCCCTTATTGAGACACGGGTCTGGGAGAGGTTCTGGGGTTCCTGTGGTACAGAGGCTACTATTCACTGAAGAAGTGACTCCTGAGAGTAGGCATCTGAGGAGGTGCCATTTCCGGCAGCTCTTGGATTCTGTGGGGTACGCAGCCCAAAAAATGGAAAAAAATTTTCTTTTGAAGGGGGGGCTTTTTGGGTCATACCTGGCGATGCACAAGGGTTACTCCTGGCTCATGCACTCAGGAATTACTCCTGGAGGTGCTCAGGGGACCATACAGGATGCTGGGAATAGAACCCGGGTCAGCCGTGTGCAAGGTGAATGCCCTACCCGCTGTGCTATCACTCTAGCCCCGAAAATGAAAAAAAGATTTAAAAAAAAATAATTTTGGGGTCAGAGGGATAGTACAGTGAGTAGGGAGCTTGTTTTGCATGTGGCTGACCTGGGCTCACCCCATAGAGTTGGCATACCCCATAGAGTTCCCTGAGCACTGTGAGGAGTCATCCCTGAGCAGAGTCAGGAGTTAGCACCGAGCACTGCTGTGACTGGCTCAAAAAAAAAAAAAAAAAAAGAAAGAAATTCAGAGCCTTCCAGTAGTTTTCCTTAAAGAGGTTTCCCAGGGCTGGGGGTATAGATGGCTCCAAAGGTGGGCATGTGTGGTCTGCATGCAGCTCTGGGTTTGGTTCCCAGCACCCTATGCTCCTCTGAGCACTGCTGAAAGGGACTCCAGAGACCCACCATGCATGCTTCAAAACCAAAACCAAACAATCAAAGAAACACCCTGGACTGGAGAGGGCGCAGCAGGCAGGCCAGGAGCAATCCCTGAGCGCAGTGCCTGGAGGCACTGAGCGTATCAGCGGCTCAGAAACCAAGCAACCAAACCCCCAAGATCTCCCGCCCCCGGTGCTTCTCTTCACTCCATGCGGGGGCGGGTGGTGTCGCGGGTGGGTGCCCTACCAGGAAGGAGAGCTTCGCCTCGTCCGTGCTCTCGATGCCCTTCGTGTCGAACCTGCCCTGCTGGAGGCTGCTGTGCATGAGGCTCACGGCGCTGGTCACCCCGCGCTGGATGTCCTGGAAGGTGGTGGCGGGGAAGCCCTGGCGCAGCTTGTTACACAGGACGTCCCTGGAGACAGGAAGGCATGCAGCAGCCACTGACGGGGCGGGAACGTGCAGAGGAGACAGGTCCCCCTGCGCTCCTCCAGGCATCCAGCTGGCACCACTGAACTCCCGCCAGGCCAGGGAGGAGGCCTGCAATCCCCCCCAGCCGCCCTAGTGCCACAGCAGCCAGGAGCTTTCGCCATGACCTGTATCAGTGTGGATGAGAGCAGATTAGCTCGGTGACTTCCCAGAGGCTGGGACAACTGACTGATCATTCAGCTGCCGCCTTCGTCTGAGCTGCCTGTTCTTGTTCCTCGGTCTGAGAGCCAACTGCTGCTTTCAGCCCAGAGAACACAGATTAAATTTGGCCCCGGAGCTACCTGGCTGCTGGGCAGTGGCCTGGGGCCAGGGCCAGCAGCTTATCAAAGCTTGCGGATCTGCACAGGACTCGGAAGGGAACCAAAGCAAGCAGCAGACACGCCGGGCACACCTGAAGTCCGCCTCCAGCTCTGTGGTGGCGAGGTTGATCATGGCACAGAGACAGTCGATGCTGGAGCTGGACAGCGCCCGTCCAATGCACTTCTTGACGATGTAGAAGACATCATCCACCATGCTGGAGGTCAGCTGGCCCTTCTCATAGGTGTCCAGGGCCACAGCCTACCGAGAGGCGAAGAGCGCGGTCAGGGCTCTGCTTCTGCCAATCCCCGTTGGGACAGTTCTGGCACAGGCGTGGCTCTGCTCCTTCTGGCCGGAAGAGCTCACCTCCCCACGGCTGGCTGAGCTGGGCAATGAAGGACCTAGGGCCTATGCCACGGGGACACCTCTATTTTGTGGGGTATGAATATCAGAAGCCCACTGTCCCTGAGGGACTGCCCAGGGGACCCGGAGTGACACAGGGCTCGAGGAGGGTCACTGAGCAGAAGTGGTCCCATGGGATCCTGGGGCAAGAGTCCCCACAGGTGCCACAAAGCGTTTGCCAACTCCAAAGATGTCCTTGGACGCAGTGACCAAGTGGGGACACTCTGCCCGCCTGCAAGGGTTCTCTTGAATCAGGACCCAGCGAGAGAATCCGCCTCCGCCATCTCCTCGGGGCCTGTTTCCTGGACAGGATGTCCACTTCCGGGGCTGTGCCATGGCCTACCTTATTGACCGTCTCCCTCATGAAGTACTCCTCCATGGTGATGTAGAAGCCAATCAGCTCCTGCATGGTGCAGCTCAGCAGGCAGTTATTAAGGAGCTTGTCCAGACACTTCTGGTGCTCTAAGGGACAGCCAAGGAAAGAACGCTCAACTTCTCTTCCCCCAGGGAAACAGAAGGATTCTTCTCATTATCTTTAAAATTCATTTCCTAACCTTGTTCTAAATCTGTATATAAATCATATGGCTACAATCATAGCACAGATAGTATTTTTAAAAATCAGGGCTGGGGAGAGTGCTCAGTGGACTGGAGTGTGTGCTTTGCATGCAAGAGCCCCAGGTTTGATCTCCAGGCCTGCCCGGTCCCTTTCCCTGAGTACCTCCAGGAGTGACCCCCCCAAGTCAAGCTAGGAGTAGCCCCTGAGGGACAATGGGTGCCCCCCCCACCTCCTAAAGCAAATCAAGGCAAGGCAACACCACCTGGTTGTATATGTCAGCTTCTCCCTCCCCCAGTATTATTGACACCACAGAAAACCACGAACGCTGGGTCCGTTTCATGCATCCAGTTCAGGGGATTTCGTATATTTTGCCTAGCAGGAAGGACATGTTCTTCTTAGAGAACCGGGAGATTGATTAGTAAGTGAAAGAGGCAAACTTTTAGTCCCATGTAGTATTCCTTCAAAACCTGCGGCTGGGGAACTGGAGACTGAGAGAGAATGAAATTCTTCTTTTTTTTTTTCCTTTTGGGCCACATCTAGCTGTGTTCACGGATCACTCCTGGCAGTGCTTGGCGACAATAATATGCAGTGCTGGGATCGAACCCAGGTCGGCTGCATGCAAGGTAAGTGCCTTAGCCTCTGTACTCTTTCTCTGGCCCCCAAATCCTTTTGTGATACTGTACTCTTTTTGTCTGTTTTTTGGCCATACCCACAGGGGGCCCATGTGGTGCCAGGAATCAATCCTGGGGCTCCTGCATGCAAAGCATCCATGCCAGTCCTTTGACTGTCTCCCCAGCCCGACCCTAGTACTCTTTTTATAGCCTCTTTGCTGTAAGTTCAATATACCTCAAAAGTATGTGGAGATGTAACCTACGTAACACTCACCTATTGGATCTGCATAGTTCAAGTATTTAAAAGTAACTTTGCAGAGGTTTGCAGCACGGGCACAACCCGCTTTCAGAACTTCTTCTCACTCTCAAAAGTTCCCTCCTGATCTTTTTTTCCCCGCTTTTTGGGTCACACCTAGTGATGCTCAGGGATTCTTCCTGGCTCTGCACTCAGGAATTACTCCTGGTAATCCCATATGGGCACCATATGGGATGCCGGGGATTGAACCCAGGTTTGGCCACGTGCAAGGCAAATGCCCTACCCACTGTGCTATCGCTCCAGCCCCTCCAAGTATTTTTTAGTTCTGTTTCCCCATCGTGCAAGTCTCACCTACTTAAGACACCGACCCCTACAGCACAGCTGGTGAGGGGGCCTGAGGGAAGAGGCCTGCAGTTCCCAGAGTGGGTTAGTGCCCCCTGCAGAGTGGGGGGTGGTAGGGGCACTTTCTGTTTGTCTGCTCAAAGGAAGTGCATTTCTAGAGGGGTGCTCAGTGATGTTTCCTTTTTTGGGGGGGGCATACCCAGCACGTCAGGGATTACTTCTGGCTCTGCACTTAAGAATCACTGGGAGTGGGGTAGGGACACGGGGAACGACCATATGGGATGCTGGGGATTGTTCAAGGCAAGCGCCTTACCTGCTGTACTATCTCTCTGACCCCTTTTTCTATGAAAGGGCAACGATGGGTCAAATAATTCTGGGAACCCCTGGTGTAGGGGAAAAGAACAAGATGGCCTCACGGGCCCAGTCTGATCCTAAACTTCAGGAAGTCTTGATTTCCTCCTGGGCACCATCTCTTTCCACAGGCGTCTGAGGCTAACAATCTTCACTTATTTCCACCAACGAGCCCTCTGGGCCCTGCTGCCAGCTCCACCACGGCATGCCGGGAAAGACAGGAAACGCCTCTTACCCAGCTTGACTTCTTCTGAGGCCATGGAGTCCCCCACCTCAAAGTCCGAGCTGATTCTCTTCCTGAGGAAGCGTAAGTACAGCTCGCTGCGGGCATTCATCAGGGTAACCTCTGTCAGGATGGGGTCCAGCTCTCTGAGACACAAACACAAGGAGGAAGTGGAAAGGAAACGGACCCTCTCAGACACAAGCGCCACGAGAAAAACACACCCACATTCCCTCAGGTGGCTCTGGGACCGGAAATACCAAATGGGCACAGGCTCTACTGACACGTTCCAACGGACTCATTTAAGAGCTGGAGAAGTGTGTTTTTATTAGCAGTCTGATAAATGGCACAAAATGAAAGTTGCCTCACTGGGAGAGAAACCCTCCAAACTGGAGAAATAGTACAATGAGCAGGGCTTGCCTTGGCACAAGGCAAACCTGGGTTCAACCCCTGGCTCTCCACATAATCCTCTGAGCCCTGCCAGGAGTGGTACCAGAGCGCAGAGCCAGGAGGAAGTCCTGAGCACGGCCAGGTGTGGCCGCAAAACCAACTCACACTTCCTAATTTCATAATACAAAGTGATGGTATGGTACTGGCACACTGACAGATTTTCATCGAGAAAATCTGTGACCCTGAGGGAAAGGAAGAATAACTTTGGTATTTAAAAACCACTGGTGGTCAGAGAGCCAGTACAGCAGACAAGGGGGCCTGCCTTATATAAAGCCGACCAGGGTTCGATCCTGGCATCTCCTATAGTACCCCACGCCCAACAGGAGCAATTTCTGAGTGCAGAGCCAGGAGTAACCCCTGAGCACCCTGGATGTGACCCAAAAACAAAAATCAAAGAAAAAAACAAAACCCACTAGTAATAATTATCTATTCTTTCTAAACATTCTTTTTTTATTAATCAATACATTTATTTTTTGCTTTTTGGGTCATATCCGGGGCTGGAGCGATAGCACAGCGGTAAGGAATTTGCCTTGCGCGCAGCCAGCCTGGCCGAGCCAGGTTCAATTCCTCCGCCCCTCTCGGAGAGCCTGGCAAGCTACCGAGAGTATTCAATATGTCAACACAGTAATAAGAAGTCTCACAATGGAGACGTTACTGGGCCCACTCGAGCAAATCGATGAACAACGAGAGGACAGTGTTTGTTTGGGTAATATTCAGCAATGCTCAGGAGTTATGCCTGGCTCTGCACTCAGGAATTACTCCTGGTGGCGCTCAGGAGACCATGAGGAATGCCAGAGAATCAAACCTGGGTCAGTTGTGTGCAAGGCAACCGCTCTACCTACTGTACTACTGCTCTAGTCTCTTTCTAAACATCCTTAATAGCAAATATGTCATGCATATGCTATTATTTACATGGATCCATTGGAGCGACAGCACAGTGGGTAGGGCGTTTGCCTTGCACGCAGCCAACATGACCGACCCGAGTTCGATTCCTCCGCCCCTCTCAGAGAGCCCGACAAGCTACCGAGAGTATCTCGCCTGCACGGCAGAGCCTGGCAAGCTCCCCGTGAAGTATTCGATATGCCAAACACAGTAACAACAAGTCTCCCGATGGAGATGTTACTGGGCCCGCTCGAGCAAATTGATGAATAATGGAGGACTGTGACCTGTGACCATTGATTCAACCAAAAACAGGAGGTGAACGTTTTAAAAACATGTAACTATAATAGAGCAATCTCTGACAGATAGGTGACTACCAATTCAGATTCCTATGAATTGAAGAAAAGGACCATTTTACCTTGGTTCGATTTTTTCTGCTGTAGAATTTCTCATCAGGTTGTTTTGGACATGCCGGAACTGCAATGTGTACACAGCAGGGAATGAGGTCACTCTTCCTGTCTGCCCTCTACCACCTGTTGTCCCCCCCACCACCCGCCAGGCGCAGGCGTGGTGAGGCGTGTTGGTGATCAGGCACCAGGAAGGCTTTCAGGTGGATGAGCCAAGGGCTTCCTGGCCAGTGCTCTTTTCTGCCATTGCATTTAGAAGTGCCACAGCAGTGCCCCCTGAGACTGCTGTCCACGGTAGCCCTCTCTGGAAGTCTACAGAGGAAACTTTCTGGACCACCCCATAGTTAAGACCTATTCATTTCCTCTCGTTCAAAAAAAGGTGGAACACTAACATTCTGATAGAGCAATTGTTATCTTGGCACTTATAGAACTATGGAGGAGTTTCAGGTGAATTACTTGATATTTGGGGCTAGAGCAATAATACAGCAGGTAGGGCGCTTGCCTTGCATGCAGACAAACAGGGTTCGATCCTCAGCAACCTATCCCGAGCCCTGCAAGGAGTGATTCCTGAGCACAGAGCCTAGAGTCTGCTCTGAGCACTGTTACACGTGGCCCCCCCCAAAAAAAAATCCTCAATAGACCTTAAAAAAAATCACCTTGCGGCTAGAGTGATAGCACAGTGGGTAAGGTGTTTGCCTTACATGTGGCCGACCCGGGTTCGATTCCCAGCATCCCATATGGTCTCCCGAGCACCGCCAGGAGTAATTCCTGAGTGCAGAGCCAGGAGTAACCCCTGTGTATCGCTGGGTGTGACCCCCCCACAAAAAACAAAACAAACAAACAAACAAGCAAACAAAAAAAACAACTTCTCAGTACAGCAATGGAAGGCAGAGCTCTGCATGCTGTCGGGCCGTGAGCCCTGCAGAAGCCTCTCCAGTTCAGTCTGTCTGCAACTGAGGCCAGCACCACCCTGAATCAGCTCGAGTGCAAAGAAAGCTGGCGGCAGGGAGCGTGCAAGTCGGGCTGTCTTCAGCGCTTACTTCTCTCTTGTCTGCACTTTTTCCCTCCCATGTCATTCTACTTGGCATCCCTGCTTTCCTCCTTGCCGCTGCCTCTGCTCACCTGCTGGTGGTAGTCCCTCTGCTGGACGAACTTGTCGACCACCTTCTCCACCTGCCGGTCACATTCTACCTGCAGATACTTGATCATGGTATACAGCTTCCCCGGCCCGTAGTAGGTCTCCACTATTGGCTGGTGGGTCTCCACAATGCGGGCAATCCCTAGAAAGAAAGCGAGAGGGTTGGATCCAAGTACTCTTCCTACATTAGAAACTTTTTTCTTTTTACCCAGGACTAACCTGAGAGTCTATACCTCAACCCCATTTGAATGTTTTCCCCGAGTGCACACAAGTGGTTCTAATCAGTGCTGGGAGCTACTAAGCAAATCCAAATCTGTTTGCTAACTAAGCACAGGGCTTGGTATTCCAGCAGGTCCTGTTACAGTTTTAAAGGAACCCTATGGCAGCCAGCATCACCCTCTTCACAGTGCTTTATTTTTGGGTTGAATTCACTCTTTAGAGTCCGGATCCTGAGAGTAAGGAAGGATCAGAAGAACCCAAGAAGCTGACCTTGACGGATCAAAATGAACTGAGAAGCTGATTCTCCATGAACAAGACACAGGAAACTACGGGACGGAGTTAAGGCCTCGAGTGGTGGGAGGTGGCAAGTGGGGGAGCGAGGGTCAAGGAGAAAGCCCTGGGTACGGGGCGCTTGCCTTCAAACAGGAGTGTCAGTGTGTCCGCGAAGATGACGGCCGCTCTCCGGTCACTCGAGTCCATCGCCAGCACCAGCTGCAGATTCTCCTCGGCCTTGCTGGCCACCTGAGATGTGAGAGGAGCCACATAAGCTCAGCAGCCAGCCACAGTTTCCCACGGGCTCTGCTGAAAGCTGGGACACACAGCGTAGCATTGGGGGTAGGTGGGGGTCTGACTTCCTGGGTGCCAGGCAGGACAGGACCTGGCCAGTGAGAGGCATATGCTAATGCTTCCCGGTGTGATTACTAATTTTTTTCCGTGTGTGTGTGTGTGTGGGGGGGGGGGGGGGAGTCGGAGAGGGGAAACGCCTGGCAGTGCTTCTTCCTGGCTCTGTACTGAGGGGCAGGTTCCGATGGGGCTCGGGGACCATCTGGGGTGGCAGGGTGGCAGGGATAGAATCTGGGTCAGCCATGTACAAGGCCACGTAGTGTGGAGGATCAAACCCAGGCATGGGACCTGCAAGGTTTCCATTCTACCAGCTGAACCATCTCCCCAATCCCTGGTTCCGAAACAGATATTCCTAGACCCCAGGGACAAAGCAGTAGCAAAATAAAGAGGGGTCAAATAAAAGAAGAATCTAGTAAAATAAATCCAAGAAAGAGCTCCAAGGGTTGGAACATATATTGGACCCTCAGTAAGGCATGGCCCCGGTGGTCCACTAGGTGTAGCCTTGGTGGCCGCTGGATGGCGGTGACACTGACTTCCATTTCTTTTTGGTTATTGGGCCACACAGGCGATACTCAGGGGCTAACTGACTCCGTGCTCAGGAATTACTCCCAGGTGACCATATGGGATACCAGAAATTCAACCCTGGTCAGCCGTGTGCAAGGCAAACGCCCTCCCTGCTGGACTATCTCTCTGGCCCCACTGTTTTCTTTAAGTGACTTTATCTCTTTCACGTCAGCGTGGTTTATTTTGAGATTTAAGCCTAGTTAAACCACTTAACACCACTCACAACAACTTCAAATGATGTTAAAAGCAGCCAGTTCCAGGCTGACAGCTTGGTATGTGTGATTCAGCTTGTCAGGTAATTTGCATTTTAATTTTCCTGAACTTCCACTTGGTCTGCTGGAAATAAACGTGCACCGGCAGATGTGCAGGTACACAGCTGGCAGGCGATAATGGACGAGTGCTAAATGAATGCATTCGGCGCGTGTGGCGAAGGGAGTCGAAGCCAGGGCTGAGAGGCGCCCACCGGAGGCGGAGTCTTCAGCGTGCCTACCTGGGGTGCCACGCAAGCAGCAGCCTTACCTGCTTGCAAAGGTACTCGGAGAACTTGCTCAAGCCATCCTCGTGCAGCCCGAGCAGTGGGAAGATCTTGAAGAAGCGCTCCACCTGCGGCAGGTCGCTCTCTCTCGTGGCGAGCTCGAACTTTTCTGTGACGATGGCTCGGAGACGCTGCTCCGCCTTCTGCAGCGCCTTCAGGTTGGCGTCGATCATACTCCCTGCAACAGGCAAGAGAATGAACGCCAAGAAAGGTGCTATGGGCCGGAGAGATGGTGTGCAGCCCACCCAGGTTCGATTATCCTGGCACCCAAAATGGTCCCCCAGAGCACATCAGGAGGGGTCCCCGAGTGCAGAGTCAGGAGTAAGTCCTCAGGATAGCCAGGTGCAGCCCCAAAACACACAAAACAACAAAAGAGAAAGGTTCCCTGTGAAATCTACACACACACACACATACTGCGTCTGTTCACTATTATTCATTAAATAAGGACTGGAGACAGCCCAACAGGCCGAGTACATGCTTCCATGCTGGAGTCCAAGACTAGATCCTGGGCACCTCATATGGTCCCTCAAGCGCCACCAGAGACAACTCTTGGAGGAATTCACAAGCAGGGAGCCAGGAGCAGTACCTAAGCACCACTGGGTATGGCCACCCGCAACCCCTGCCCCTGCATTCGCCCCAATGCATATAAATATACTGTGCACGCAAATATAACAAGCTACTATGTCAGCAACATCAATGATTAAGATAGAAAACATCTATAATCTTGTTCCAAGGAATTCAGTGAAAAGATCATCTTTGGGCAAGAAATGTGCCCCCTGGGGCTGGAGTAATAGGACAGCGGTTGGGCATTTGCCTTCATTGTGGCTGACCTGAGTTTGGTCTCTGGCGCCCCATGTTGTCCCAGGCACTGAGCACTGCCAGGAGTCATCCCTGAATGCAGAGCCAGGAGTGAGCCCTGAGTTAAGTTGGATGTGACCACCCCCCATCCTGAAAAAAGAAAAGGTGTCCTCAAGTCAGATTTCTGATTCACCAGAAAAGGTTTCTGAGGGAAGGTCACATCTTTGAAAGAAGGGGATTTTGAAACCTAAAATGGAGGAACGTCAGTCTAGGGAAAGGGAATAAAATAAGGCAAATGCGGAAACAAAGATGAAAAGACTTATCTCAAACAGTAACTAGTAAAACGGGGAGGAGCTCAGTAAATATATGCAGGACAAACAGGCAGCATGAGGAGGCAGAGGGGCGGGGCAGGCGGGCAGAATTCCGTTCGACCCGCAGGACGCGGCTGCCGTTGCCACACAAGAGGAATAACTATAGTCGCTCTCCTGGGGTGACCGAGCTTTTTGCTTGTCTATACCTGGCTCAGAGATTAGTCCTGGTTGTCGCTCAAGGGCTAATGCTGGTGCTGTCCACCTGTGGGGACAGAGCGCACGACAGCCTCTCGTCCACTGAGCTCTCCCCTTCTCTCTGGGCCTGGACCTACCACCGTAATCTGTGGGTTGTAAACCCGTATGGGGCGGTCATCGTGACTCAAGGTGGGGCTTGTGAAAAACCTGCCGAGAGCAAAAGGTTTCTGAAGATCTAACCAAGAAGGAATTCCAAATCAAATGCTTAATGAATCTGAGGTATTTCTGGCAGAGCTTGTTCACGTTGCATTTCTCAGGTGAAGAGAAGCTGCGAGTAGAAAAAGGTTATAAGGTCTTGGTCTAGGACCTACTTCGGGTCTCCGACAAGGCCGCTTCCCCGGGACGGAGGCTTCTAACCCGGCCAGACATCAGCAGTTTGAGGACAAGGTTACCTTCTTTGCCCTGTCGGCTGAGCTCAATGACGGACTTGTCCAGGCACAGATAGCGATGAATGTGGGCGGCAGCCTGCTCGTAATCCTCATTCCTCAGAGCCGTCTGGACTCCGTCCATGCAGAACTTCAGGTCCAAGATGTCGTCCGCTCTCTGAATGGCCTGGTAAAGACGGTTCTGCAGAAAGACTTGGTGCTCAGAGAGGATGTCTTGGTTTTAATGTCTGAGACACGTAGAGACGCCTTAGTATCTTGTAAATAACGGGCAAAATAAAACATCAAGGGCTGGGAAGGGGCCTTAGGAGGAGAGCAGTTGCTTTACAAGTGAAGCCCTTTGTTTGATCCCTGGCACTGCAAACAAGAGCAACCCCCACACCCCTCTACAAGATCCAAAATCACTGTCCCCGTTCGGGGCCCAAGTGGTAGTGCTTAGGTGCCCACATGGTGCTGGGGACTGAACCCAGGCCTCCCACTGGCAGATGTGGCTTAGCACACTGAACTATCCTCTGGACCTCTGGTTTTTTAACTTCTGTTCTATGGGCCACATCTAGCTGTGCTCAGGACTTCTTGCTCTAAGCTCAGGGATCGCCCCTAGGAGGGCTCACTGGACCATAGGCCGGGCTGGGGACTGAACCTTTGTCAGCTGCGTGTAAGACAAGGACTTTAGCCGCTGAAGTCTCTGTCTGGCCCCTATTTAAAATAGATTACTAGAAAATATAACATTGTGGTACGTGTTATATTTCTTCTTTTCCAATCTGAACTCCCCTGGATGTTTTATTGTCTTGCCTAATTGCCCTGGCTAGAGCGTTCAAGTACAGAATGGAAGAGAAGCACCAACATTCCTTATGTTGTTCTTGGTCTTATGTGGAAAGAACCTAGCTTTCCATCAATAAATACAGTGCTAGATGTGGAGTTTTCCATGGATGCCCTTTATCCTGGAGCGATAGCACAGCAGTAGGGCGTTTGCCTTACAAGCGGCCAACATGGCCAACCTGAGTTCAATTCCTCCGCCCCTCTCGGAGAGCCCGACAAGCTACCGAGAGTATCTCGCCCACACGGCAGAGCCTGGCAAGCTACTTGTGATATATTCGATATGCCAAACACAGTAACAACAAGTCTCATGATGGGGACGTTACTGGGCCCGCTCGAGCAAATCGATGAACAATGGGAGGACCATGACCGTGACCACCCTTTATCAGGTAAAGGACATTCCCTTCCAAGTTTTGTCTTTTTTCTCACAGGTGCCATACAATTTGGTGAGGCTATGAGATGATTATGTGGTTTTATAATTCTATCAACATGACATACACTGGTTGATATTTCAGATGTTAAATGAAGCTTGTAACCCTGGGATAAATCCTACTTTGGTCATTGTGCAGTTCCTTTAATATATTGTGGGAATTGGTTTGCTAGTGTTGTAGATTATTGTCAATATTCATTAAGTCTACTAGTTTGGAGTTTCCTGTTCTTTTTGCCCATACCTGGAGATGCTCAGGGCTTACTCCTGGCTCTGCATTCATGGATCACTCCTGGGAGGCCTGGGTGACCGTAGATGGTGCTGGGGGTCGAGCTTGGGTCAGCCACGTGTAAGGGAAGCACTTTCCCTCCCATACTATCTCTCCTGCCCTGGTTTGCGGCTAATTTTTGGGGAGCCACACTTGGTGGTGCTTAGGGGTTACTCTTGGCTCTGCACTCAGAAATTAGTCCTAGCAATGCTTGTCGATCATATGGGATGCCAGGGATCGAACCACGAATGCCACATGTAAGACAAGTGCCAGACCTGCTACTCTGACCCCTGGTTTGGAGTTTTATGCTAACTTTGTTTTGTATCTTCATTAGGTTTTTACTGAATGATGCTGCTCTTATTGCTAACACGGTGCATTCTTCAGACTTCTAATAAACAACAAAAGTACCTGGGATTACCTTGGCCAGGTCAAGCTGACGGACTTTGCTGGACACATTCTCCGCTAGGTTGCAGGTAAAGGTAATCATTCCAGCGAGCTGCTTCGCATCTCCTTCAATTAACTGCAGGTTGGGTCTGGAGATATACAATGACAGCATACATTATCCATAATGCCAAAAGACTATGAGATGATTTTACTGGGGCTAGAGAGACAGTGTAGCAAGCTGGGAGTCTGCCTTGCATGTGGCAAACCTGGGTTTGCTCCAGCACCCCACACACCCACACAGTCCCTGAGCCCTGTCAGGAATTATTCTTTTTTTTTTTTAATTTATTTATTGAATCACTGTGGGAAAGGTTACAAAGCTTTCAGGTTTATGTCTCAGTCATGCAAATATCAAACACATTTCCCTTTACCAATACTTATTTTTTACCATGAAGAACCCCAATAAAACCCCACCCCCCACCCCTCCCCGTCCCTGTGAGGCAGATGAATTCTAGTTAACACTCTATCTGCTTTGATTAGATTCATTGTTTCAATAAAAGATTCACCACTATTATTTAGAGTTTACCCCCCCCCCCCCAAATCAGACATGCTGAAAAAGCATTGTGAAGTGATTTGCTTTCTACAGCTGGGTTCAAGAATTAAATGTTGGTTTTGGATTTCTGCTATTTTACCTATTGACCCTGGAAGTATTTCTACTGAAAGTCAGATAGTTAAGAAATTGGTTTCTGTGTTCTGGAGTCGTGGCCGTGCTGGAGAGCCGCTCGCGGGGGGACCGGTGGCCTCGGTAGGGCGTGAAGGGCAGAGCGAAACGCCCCCCTTCCCATGAGGTTTTAGTCGCCCCCACACTCCCGGCTCATACCTGCTGTCCACAAGGCTCCCATGTGGCCGCCATCTTTCTTTCCAGAGAGGAGAGGGCGAATGGGGCAACACCCTTTCCCCTCCAGCAGACTTGATGGCCTGGATCAACACATAGTCCATTCACTTTTCTGCTCCAAGCTGCTGGGTTCTGCATTAAGTCCTTGTGCTTCTGGGGCCATGGCCGTGCTGGAGAGCCGCTCGCGGGGGGGGCGACTGGTGACCTCGGTAGGGCGTGAAGGACGGACCGGAACGCCCCCCGACCCATGAGGTTTTAGTCGCCCCCACTCCCCCGGCTCATACCTGCTGTCCACAAGGCTCCCATGTGGCTGCCATCTTTCTTTCCAGAGGGAGGAGGGCAGAAGGGAGCAACACCCTTTCCCCTCTGGGCAGAAATGATTGCCTGGATTAACACATAGTTGTCAGGAATTATTCTTGTGCACAGAATCTGGAGTAAGCCCTGAGCACAGCCAGGTGGTTCAGAAATCCCCCTCCCCAATTAAAATTAAGTAAATAAAACAGAAAATTTTCTATTTAGAATATGACAGTTTTTTTTTTTTTTGCCACACCTAGCAGTACTCAGGGGTTACTCTTGGTTCTGTGTTGAGAAATGACTCCTGGTGGGCTTGGGGATCATATGGGATGCTGCACATTGAAACCAGGTTGGCTGCAGGCAAGGCAAATACCCAACCCACTGTACTACCGCTCCAGCCCCAGTCTTCTGTTTGTTGGTTTTCACACGTGGACTATTATACTCCTAATTTAGTGTTCACTGCTGGCTGTGCTCAGGGAATTAGGTGGTGTTAGGGATTAAATCCAGGTCTCCTGCATGCAAAGAATGTACTCCAACACACTGAGCTATCATTCTGCCTTCTTGTTTCTTTTGTTTTTGTGCCATACCCAGTGGTGCTTAGGGTTTACTCCTGGCTGGGATTAAAGAAAAACTTCTGTGACTCTTCAGTCTATAAACTGGTCCTCTTACATGAGAAATGCATCAGAATCTCTTGATACATTGATAAGATATAAATTCCGAGTTTCCATCACAGTTTCTGATTCATTTATATACCCCAACGTGTTCATCTGAGGTAAAGCACCTTCAGAGGAAACACTGAATTGGCTGGGCCAGTGGGAATCCACAGCTCAGTTGCAAAGTGTGTACCTGGCAATTGTGAGGCTGAGAATCCGATCCTCAGTCCTGTCCCACATGCCACAGAATGATCAGGGCCTGGCTGCTGTTTGGAATCACCAGCGCCCTCACAAAACACAATGGCACAGCGAGGAGGGCATTCACCTTGCACTCGGCTGACTCGGATTCAATTCCTGGCATCCCATATGGTCCCGTGAGTACCACAGGAGTGATTCCTGAGTGCAGAGCCAGGGGTAAGCCCTGAACATTGCCGGATGTGACCCAAAAACAAAAAAAAACCAAATAAACAAAAAAACCCCCACAAATGTGCAATCTCCAGTGCCCCACAAACAAGTGTGTAACCCCCGCAAGTACCACAACCAAATGTATGAGCATCTCTGCCAAGTGTGTCCCATACCATGCAACACCAATAAGAATGGTAGACAAGAATAGAAGAAAAAGGTAATAAATATAAAAAATGAATAGGGTCGGCGAGATGACTCAATGGGCTAGAGAACATGGGAGTTTTAGGTTTGATCCCTGAATCTCTGAAAGTTCCAGAATGATCTCTGAGCAACATCAGGTATGGCTCAAAAACAGAAAAAATTAGGAAGCAGAGTAACTTATCCAGTGGAGCCTGTTAGAATTTATAGGACCTGGAACCAGAGTGACATGCTGTGGGTAGGACACTTGCCTTGCATGTGGCCAATCCGGTTTAATCCCCAGCACCACATATTATCCCTGGAGCCCCACCAGGAGTGATCCCTAAGTTCAGAGCCAGGAGCAAGCCCAAAGTATTGCCAGGTGTGGTAAATAAATAAATAAATAAATAAAGAGCGTTTAGAATTCACAGTAGCTGTTGCTGAGAGGAAGAGACTCACCCCATTCGGTGAAGAGCGACCATCTTACTTTCAATGGTGTTTTGTTGTTCCAAAAGAGCGTCCAACTCTCTCTCCACAACTTTCTGGTACACAAAGAAACATGCTGTCATCAGAATGGTCAGAGTGAAACGGAAGAGTGATCTAGACTGGTGGGGGATTGGCTGGAAGGGCTCAGGGTTCATATCCTGGCTCAGGCACTGTATGATCACTGAGCAGCACTGGGTGTGGCCCCAAACAAAATCCCAGAATGACCTAAACTCAGCTAAAGGAGGAATTCCCTTTCAAGTGTCTTTTCTTCTACTGTGATCCTCTAGGCTTTGAGCGATTTCATGTTTGCACTTGAAATATTGCAGTAATTGTTAATTTACGAAAACTGTCTTTTATCTAGCAGATGATCACTGTAATAAGCCTTTATTCAATATCATTATCATAGTGATTAACACAGGACAGCATTTAAAACATAATGGGGGCTGGAGCAATAGCACAGCGGGTAGGGCGTTTGCCTTGCACGCGGCCAACCTGGGTTCGATTCCCAGCATCCCATATGGTCCCCCAAGCACCCCCAGGGGTAATCCCTGAGTGCAGAGCCAAGAGTAACCCCTGAGCATCGCTGGGTGTGACCCAAAAAGCAAAACAAAACAAAACAAACATAACGGCTAAACAACTGAAGCTTCCTTCAGTGGCAATTACTCTTCTCCAAGGGGCTGGTTAAGGTGAGGTAGGGTGATTGCCTTTCATGTCGCCTGCCTGGTTAGTTCCTCTGTACCTCACAGGGTTCCCCTAAGTCCCATCAGGAGCGTTCCTAAGCACAGAGTCACGAATAAAGCCCAAGCACCACTGAGTGTGGTTCCAAAATGAAATCAAGTGTCTTCAAAATCAGTACCAAAAGGAGATAATTGCAATTTCAGTTGGGTCATAACTGTATCATCTCAAATGATATTTTCCTTACTCTTGAATTTCTCCATTTCCCAACATAGCGTAATACATACCCCTCAGACTGTCAGATGAGCCAAATGGGAGAGTAAACATAACGTGCTTAACACACTGTGTGACGCATAGCTCTAAAATAACTAGCAGTATTAGGTGTACGTTTGTATTAAAATAATTCAGCACAGCTGAGGGAAGCCCCTCCTTGTGACAATCACCAACTACAAATACAGAATTGACCTTGTTTTGATCGAAAGATCACTTAATTTCTGGCCTTTCCCAGGTTTGACTGAATCCATGAATCTGAGTATAGGTACGTTAAGTCACAAGTACTGAACTTTAGGGCCGGCAAAGTACTATAGTGCGTAAGGTGCTTCCTTTGCGTGAGGCTGACCAGGGTTGATCTCTGGCACCCAATATGGTTGCCAAGAAAAAAAATATTAATATTGAAAAAAAAAAGGTACCAAATTTTATAACACAGATTTCATTGGCAAAGTTGGTACAAGTCAATATGTGCACAAGTGAATATTTGCAAATCAAAGCTCTTAGTGATTCACCCTCCCTCAAGCTAAAACTGCTCTTTGTACTCAATCTAAATCTCAAAACTTTAAAACAGTCACTAAATTCTTAGAGCAGAGCCCTCTTCCTTCTGATTGGCTAGGAATCAATGAAACTGACTTTCAAAACATCCTGACAGATTCAGGGAGCCACAGAAAAACTAAAGGGGGTAGAGAGGAACAGCATCAAGAATGAAAAGAGTCTTGGAGAACATAGTTGACATCCCTCATTGGACACAACCTCGTGGGGTGTTAAGAGATTTGTCAAACATTAGAAAATGGTGCATGAGGTCGTAAAACCTCACGCTTCTACAAAGCCGTGCATTAAAATGAGATTCTAAAAATCGACACACACCCAGAGATGATTTCCCGAAAAAGTCTTAAAATGCACCGATGCAATTACTTCCTGCTTAAATGAGATACCTGGGTGACAGCTTTTCCTATTTCCTAGATTGCTAAGCTAATACAAGACAAATACAACACAAGACAATTCCAATTTTGAGAACCAGGTGCGCTGGCGCAAACGCCAACTACCCCAGCGGAGAAATCTGGAGATGAAGGGTCAGGGCTGTCACCGCGGGGGCGGGGTCGCCCAGCCACGGGAAAACAAGCTCGGGAGCGTCAGACCCAGAGGAGGGAAACGGCAGTCTCCCCACTACCTTTGGGTTTCTCGAATTGGTGCTTTTTCGTGTCCCTCGGCAAGGAGAGAATTTCTTATAACCCGCATTTCCCAAACGGACAACGTCCAGGCTCCCTGGCCCTAGCGCCTTCTTGGGAAAGAGGCTCGGCCCCCCCACCTCCTCTCCGCACAGTCGCTCGTACACAGCTTCCAGATCCTGCAGCTCCGTCAGGGAGCGAATGAACTCGGTGGATATTTCCGAGCAGCGGCCGCCTGCCAGCCCGTCGGGCGGCGCAGGGCCCCCGGCCGCCTTCGGCGGGCTCTCGAGGTCCGCCATCTTGGTCCCCATGCCGAGCTTCCGGCTGCGCGAGGCCCCCTCCGCGTTGGCGCGCCGCGCCTTGGGCTGCCCGAGGAAGTGCCCGACGAACTCCGTTTTTGTTTTGTGAATCAAATTCCCAATATCGGTTCGTTTTGTATTTCCTTGGAAAAACCACCGCCATAAGTAAGTCTAAGAAAGTTTCAATGAGGTTTGGGGACACTACAGAAACATAAACGAAACCTTTTTGGGGCGTATATTCTTTAGGCACCTCTGTGGAACCCTTCGCCGCTGCGCGCCAACCGGAAGGTCCTTGTCTTAAGAGCTAATGGCGGACGCCGGTAGGTCGGCCTTGGCTGTGGCTTAGGCCTTGAAAAAATTTAGTATCCGTCGGGTATCAACGCCATCCTCTCCGCTGCAGGGTAAAGAAGCACTCTTCCGGCTTTCTCGGGCTCGGGGGGCAGAGAGCAATCCTGTAGGGGGGCGGGCGAGCGTTTGGTCGGGGTCTCAGTCCTCCTAGGCCCGAGAGTCCGGATAAGGAACGGAGCGGAGGTGCAGGGGAACGCTGGGGGCTCGAAAACGGCTTCGGTCCGGCAGAGGGGGAAACGAGGTTTGGCTCAAAGTATTTTCGAGATGGCCTAGCCTCTGGGGTTGGGGTGGGGCCGTCTCCCCTTGAAGAGAAAACGACACCCTGATGGGAGGTGAAAAGACCGAGCTGGTTGTCAATAACGGAAACTCTTCGGAGCCAACACCCGATTTTGAATCGATTTTGAATGTGTATTTTGGTGCTTGAACAGTTTGTTTCTAATGTTTATCCTGAGGTTTTTTTTTTTTAAATTTTGTTTGCAGGATGGGGCACGGGGATCTGTCTTAGTCCTCGCTAGAGTTTAAGTGCCGTGACGTTCTTTCCGTCTCCTGGACAAGGGCTGATCTGAGCCGCCTCATTTTCTGATAGTCACAGCCAGGGCGAGGGTGGGAGGCGTGGACGGACGTTGGGGGCAATCCCCGTATTGAGCTTCGGCTGTTAATGGTTCCTATTTTGCAGCAAGATGCAATTTCCTCCCCCGTTCCTGGTAGAAAAAAAGGGGGAAAAGGCCACCTTTTTGGTAGAACCTGGATGCGGCCAGCTTCAGGGAAAGTGGGCTCCCGGGTTTGTGCCAAGTGGGCTCAGGCCTCAGGGCACTGAAGGAGGAGCTGCCTTGGGTCCTAAACCAGGAAGAAGGGAGAGTAGTGACCACGTTGCCTTCTGGGCCTAGTGCGAGGTTTGCAGGCGTTAGAGCTGGCTTGGAGCCTGGCACCTCAATAAGGAAAAATCTCTCGGAGGGAGCTTTTGAGCCCCAGGAGCTAACGGGGCTCAGCTGCATGCCAGGCAAGCACTGCACCCCGTTTTATCTCCAGCCCAGCCTCCAATTCTTCACCTTTTCACCTTTATTACCAGTTACAGGTCTTGAGTGACAGCTTGCTGGGCGTTCCCTTGTAAATTTTATCCCCACTTAAAATTATGTTTAAAATTTTATTGCGGGTTGAAATGCCACAGAGCACAAGTACTGAAGTATGCTTTAAGAGACCGTGGCGTTCACCACTTTGAATGAGAGCACTTGGAGATATTCTCTGCTCTCCAGATTTATTTTCAATTAGACACTTTGATTTTAGTGGTGTTAATATTAACACTGCACCCACCACGACTATAGCCAGCCCTCTGCGGTGTCTTGGTCCTCCAACCCACTCTCCCCACTTAGCAAATTCCGGACATCTAGGGTCTTTCACTGGTTTTTGTTCCCTTACTAGTTTCTTTAAATTCTACATTTCAGTTTTATATTCTACATTTCAGTTTTTGTATAGTTGTCTTGTATCACTCAGGATCATGCCCTCAGAGTTCCACCAAAGTTGCGATGAACTGCAGGATTTCATCTTTCTTTTTTTGCCTTTTTGGGTCATACCCAGTGATGCTCAAGGGGTCACTCCTGGTTCTGCACTCAGGAATTACTCCTGGCGGTGCTTGGGGGACCATATGGGATGCCGGGGATCGAACCCAGGTCGGCCGCATGCAAGGCAAACGCCCTACCCATTGTGTTATCGCTCTGGCCCCAGGATTTCATCTTTCTAATATTTTGGATCACACCTGCTGGTGCCCAGGGTCAGTTAGGGATTAAGGTAAAAAGGTGCTTTGCATGTGCTGGCCTCAGTTTGACCCTCAGTTTCACATATGGTGTCTGAAGAACCACCAAGAGTAAGCCCTGAGCATCAAAGGCATGAATGTGAAACCCAGAATATAAACAGCCCACTAGGGTGGAGTGCACTTCGCTTCTGTATTGTATTGTCTTTCCAGCCCTTTATCTGCTCTAGCTGGGTAGTGGTCTATTGTGTATGCATAGCACAGTTTAGTTGTTTTGGGGGTCACGGTCAGCAAGGCCATGCCCATCTCTGTTCCTGTGGCCTGCTCCTGGCAGTGCTCGGGACCATATATGGTGCTGGTGCTCAAACTTGGGCCTCCACCACAAAAAAGGTACACCACGGCCCTTTTGACTATCTCTCTGGCCCAAAATCTCATCTTGATGTTTTTGTGCTCTTAGGGAGATGTCAAAAAGTTGAAATGCTGTCTCCCAGACTTTAAAGGCCAAGCACAATTTTCCCTGATGCCTTATCTATATTTCCTGTTTTTTTGTGTGTGTATATATCACACCCAGTGATGCTCAGGGGTTATTCCTGTCTCTGCTCTCAGGAATTGTACCTGGGGGTACTTGGGAGGACTGTGGGATGCCAGGGATTGAATCCAGGTAGGCTCTGTGCAAGGCAAGCACCCTGTCTCCAGCCCCTCTCGTTTATCTTTTTTTTTTTCCTTTTTGGGTCACACCCGGCGATGCACAAGGGTTACTCTTGGCTCTGCATTCAGGAATTACTCTTGGCGGTGCTTGGGGGACCATATGGGGTGCTGGGAATCAGACCCGAGTCGGCCGCGTGCAAGGCAGACGCCCACCTGCTGTGCTATCGATCCAGCCCCTCTCTTGTTTATCTCATAGGTCATATCTGTATTCCTTTTCCTACCCAAACTTTTTCTTTGTGATTTTAGAACATAAAGATGCCTTGGTTTCAAGTGGAAATTTTCTCTCCTATGCCCTATTTCTATTCTGGTGGATTTTTCTTTTCCTGTCAGCTTGCTTTTGCCTGGGGATAAATTATAACTTATTTTGAGGAGAGACATCTGGCTGTGCTCAGGGCTTTACTCCTGGCTCTGTTCTTAGGGATCACTCCTGGTAGGGCTCAGGGGAGTGGGCTCTTAGGAATTGAACCTGAGTTGACCCACACAAGGCACACGCCCTGCTTGTACTGTATCTTTAGCTTCCAGAAATGATTATGAGGATGTCTACTTAAAATTCAACAAAATCAAATTCCTATGTTGCAGTGATTATTTCAGGTTTCCAAGGTTCCTTTTTTCTAAATAAGGCTTTTAAAAAATTTATTTTCGAGTTTAATTCTGTGGCTGGTGTAGTTGTGGGTAATTATGACAGAGGTGATTTTTTTTCAGTTTTTAGACCAGTCTGGTGAAAAGAATCCTTTTCTCTTAGCACCTTTATGAATGTCTCTGAACTATCAGGGATTTTTTTCTTGCTTTAATTTTTGATGGTCAGCTTAAATTTTAATCACTGAGTTGTAGAGCTGGTGTAGGAGATGTAAATGAAACTACAATAACGGGCTTTTAGTAGATTAGCCAAGGTCTCCTTGTAGAGAAATGGAGATTCAGCATTGTAAGTTTATGCATTTCTTATGAAAATAGAAATGAGTATTTAGCATACCAAATACCATATAGAAGGTAACTTAGTAATAACACCTGTTCAATAGGCCTTATTCTGGTGGTTCTGTTACCTTCAGCAGAAATTCCAGTACAGTGTTAAGATTACCTAGTAAATGTCTCTGCTTTCATGTGCTTTTAGTTTGCCTTTGACTTGGTGTAACCAAGGCCTGGATTGTGGAGTTGTTGGTGTCTGAGTGTTGCTGCCACCATGTTCTTGTATAACTTGACCTTGCAGCGAGCCACTGGCATCAGCTTCGCCATTCATGGCAACTTCTCTGGTAAGTTCTGCAGTTGCTCTTGATGAATTTGACTTTTATTTATTTTTTTAATGTTAGACATCAGACCCAGGACCACTGATTTCTGGCCCTGATTATAACTTACATTTCGGGAGGAAGTTAGCCCTCCCCAGAATTGCTCAGGAGCTTGGGTGCCATATTTGATGATGCCGGGCTTGACAGCTCGGGGCTAGGGCTAGGCCAGTGGTGCCATGTTGGTGGCTGCTAAGCTACACCCTATGGTAAAGGGATTGAACTTGGGCCTCAAGTATACAAGGTATGTGTTTCAGTCCTCTGAGCTACTTCCTTGACCTTTTAATTTTGCTTCTATTTAAAATTTTGTTGATTCTTTGGGGGCCATACCCAGCAATGCTCAGGGATTACTCCTGGCTCTGCACTCAGGAATCAATCCTGGTGGGCTCAGGGTACCGTATGGGATGCCGGGAATCGGACCCATGTTGGCTGTGTGTAAGGCAGTCATTCTACCTGCTGTTTTCTCTCCAGCCCCTTATTTTAATTTCTTGGGTTTTGGTAGGGGAGGGGTTACACCGGCTATGTTCAGAGCTTGTTCATGGCTCAGCACTCAATGGGATGAGGTGGCAGGGATTCAGTACTGTCTCTCCAGCCCCTCCTTCTCCCCACCCCCAATAGTTAAGTTTATTTTTAAAGTCTTGTTATTGTGTTTGTTTTTTGGGCCACGCTTGGGGAACCATATGATATTGTTGTTATGATTGGGGGAGTGTGCACACACCTGATTGTGGTGCTTATACACTTGTCAGTGGTGTTCTCCCCAAAGATTAGGTAGTGGTGCTCCTAACTACAGGTCTCAAAATGGAGACTTTCCTGGGCCTGCTCGAGCAAATCAATGAACAACGGGAGGACACTGCAATACTACAGTGCTCCCATTCTTGGCAAGGTACTTTGGAGATTTGCATTCTTTATTGTGATGCTTGCATAGAGACCCACTAGGGTTTTGATGCTACTGGGGTCTCCTCGGTGCTTAGAATTGCTTGCAAGAGTACACACTTCGTAGCCATGCACTTGAACTTTTACACTGTGCTCCCGTGTTTTGTGGTGTTGATGCCCATCTCAGGTGCAGCCGGAGATCACCTCGTATGTGGATCACACAGCAGAGCTGCTAGGCTCAAATAGCTGAATTTCTCTGGACCCCCAGATTACTTTTTTTGGAGGGGGATCCTTTTTGGGTCACTTGATGATGCGTATTTCTGGCTCTGCGCCAGGACTTAACTCCAGGCTGTGCTGAGGAACCATTTAGGATGCCAGGGATGGAACCTGTTCCGTGCATGCAAAAAAATGCCCTACCCTCCATACTATCACTTTGGCCCCCAGATTACTCTTTGGGTTAATCTGAATAATCAGAACTTGGTTAGCTGTGATTATTCATGAACTTCTGCTTTTTGGCTTTCTAGGAACTAAACAGCAGGAAATTGTTGTTTCCCGGGGGAAGATCTTGGAGCTACTTCGTCCTGACCCCAACACTGGCAAAGTACACACCCTGTTAACTGTGGAAGTTTTTGGTGTCATCCGATCACTCATGGCCTTTAGGCTGACAGGTGGCACCAAAGACTATATTGTGGTCGGCAGTGACTCCGGTCGGATTGTCATCCTGGAGTATCAACCGTCTAAGAATATGTTTGAGAAAATTCACCAAGAAACTTTTGGCAAGAGTGGATGCCGCCGCATTGTTCCCGGGCAGTTCTTAGCTGTGGATCCCAAAGGGCGCGCTGTTATGATCAGTGAGTAGTAACTTGCTTGGTGACTGCATCTCTGATTTGCAGACTTAATACATCGCATGGGATCTGATGGGGCTATTTGGATTAATTTAGTGACAAAGTTTTTCCTTTTCAACAGCTGGAAAGGACTTAGCATACCTTTGGGCGGTGTGGGAGGGGGCCTCCCTCTTGCCTCTGCTCATGGTTTACTCCTGGTGGGCTCAGGGGACCATATGGTGCCGGGTTGATTCCAGAGTCAACTGCCTGCAAGGCGAGCTTCTTACCTGATCAAACTCTCTCCGGCCCCTCTCATTCATGGCTGCCTAGATTTAAATGATTTTGCCAGATATTTCAGTGTATTTGCCCTTCTGGGCCTGAAGTGATGATTCACATTCATGTCTCTTCTCTGATGAATCTCGTGAAGAAACTTCTGTGTATCTGATCAGCGTCCAGAGGGCAGCCTTTTCTTGGTCGCAGAATCCTTAGATCCAATTGAAAGAAGCAAGCTGGTAATCTTATTACTCTTTTGTTGTTCGCTTGGTTTGGGCACCACACCTGGTGATGTTCAGGGGTTATTCCTGGCTCAGTGCTCAGGAGACCCAATGGGATGTTGGGGGTTAAACCCAGATCAGTCACATGCAGGACAAGCACCTTTGACACTGTATTATTGCTCCAGCCCCACAAGCTGGCACTCTGAAGAATTACTGTTTTGGTTTTGGGGCCACACTGAGCAGTGCTTGGGGGTTACGCCTGCTTTGCACTCAGTAATCACTCCTGGCAGGACTCGGAGCCATTTGCATTGTCAGGAATTAAATGATTTTTTTAATTTAATCTAGGACGCTGAAGTGTTTGGAGTTTGGTGAACTCCGTGAGGAAGGAGGTGGAGGATAGAGGGGGCTCCAGGTTAATACGCTTGTCGAGTTAGCGCTGACTTGATCGTTACCATGTGGATCTGTCCTCTCTGCTAAGTGGAGCTCTTTTGTTTTGTCCCTTCAAATACAGGCGCCATTGAAAAGCAGAAATTAGTGTATATCTTGAACAGAGATGCTGCAGCCCGGCTTACCATTTCGTCTCCTTTGGAGGCCCACAAAGCCAACACTTTGGTGTATCATGTGGTTGGAGTAGATGTGGGATTTGAAAATCCAATGTTTGCTTGTCTGGAAATGGATTACGAGGTAAAGGACTGTGTCTCTCTCTTCCCCGTAGGTTATTTTTCTTTAGGTCACACCCAGCGATGCTCAGGGGGTTCCGCCTGGCTCTGCACTTAGGAATTACTCCTGGCAGTGCTCAGGGACTGTATGGGATGCTGGGAATCGAACCTGGTTCAGCTGTGTGCAGGGCAAACACCCTACCTGCTGTGTTATCTATCGCTCCAGTCCCAATTTTTTTTTTCCCCGGTCACTTCAGTGCTTTCCGAGGATTATTTTCTTCATTGTGCATATCTTATATCTGACTTGCTAATAATTATTTTGTTTTTAAAAGCTTTACTGAAATTCTTTGTAATGTTTCTTCCCTGACTCTGTAATAGCACTACTTTGATTGGAACAGATTCCAATGAACACTGTATACTTACTGAGAAAAGCTCCCTGAGAAAGGCAGTGAAACTGTTATTGAGGGGATTTTTCCCAGGGTGGTAGTGAAAGTCATCTAGTCGAGGCACTGCTCATCCCAGAGTTAGGAGACTCGGATTCCTATCCAGCTCTGCCATTACACTAGTGATGTAAACTTTGGCAGATCATTTGGTGTCTCTGGCCTTCTATTTCCTCACTCATAGAGTAGAAATCTTGTGTTTTCAGAATTTTTCCCTTTTTTTTTTCAGTGAATTGCAAAATTTTATGTTTTCTTACAGCTGCATAGAACTGTATTGAGAGCTTTAAGGCTGACATGGTCTGTCTGACTTTTGAGTTTTAAAAGTTCTGTCTACCTGTTTTTTTTTCTGTTTTTTTAAATGTTTGTTTTTGGTTTGGGGGCCACAGCCAGTGGTGCTCGGGGATTGGTCCTGGCTCTGCATTCTGGAGTCACTCCTGGCAGTATTCAGGGTATTATATGGGATGCCTGGGATTGAACCCCAGGTCAGGATTGAAGTCAGGTCTGCCAAATGCAAGGTGAATTGTACTATTGGTTAGGCCCTACTTTTTTTTTTTTTTTTTTTTTTTTTGCTTTTTTGCTTTTTGGGTCACACCTGGCAATGCACAGGAGTTACTTCTGGCTCTGCACTCAGGAATTACTCCTGGCAGTGCTCAGGGGACCATATGGGATGCTGGGAATCGAACCTGTGTTGGCCACTTGCAAGGCAAACACCCTACCCATTGTGCTATTGCTCCAGCCCCCTTTTTTTCTTTTTTAAATAAGTTTCTGCACTGTGGTTAACAGTACTGTTGCTGATACGGTTTCATAACACCTTTCAGCACCACCTCCTCCCAGTTGAATGCTTAACCTCCACCATAACGTTCACCCTGTCACTGTCCTAACCTCTAGGTTTCTCAAGTGACATGTTTGCTACTGAATACCAGTTCTCACACTTGTTTCCATTGGGTATTCGTTATTCCACTGTTATGTTTCTTTATGTCACACATATGAGAGAGATCATTCTGTATCATCTGTCTCCCTCCTGAGTAACAAATTTTATGACTGTTATTAATGGTTGAGTAATATTCCATTGTGTATATATACCATAGTTTTTTTTAATCCAGTCATCTATTTTTGGACACTTGGGTTGTTTCCAGATTTTGGCTATTGTAGCTAGAGCTGCAAGGAGCAAAGGGGTGCAGATGTGTTTTCTCTATTTTGTTTTTGGGCCCTTGGGGTATATTCCAAGAAGTGAAATTGCTGGGTCAAATGGAAGCTCCATTCCTAGATTTTTTAGGAATGTCCCTATTGTTTTCCAGAAGGGTTGAACCAGTTGACATTCCACCAGCAGTTCCTTTCTCTCCACATCCACTTGAGCACAGGTTATTCCTTTTTTTTTTTTTTTTAGGATGTATACCAGTCTCAGTGATTGCTCGTTGTTTTGATTTGCATCTCTGATGATCGGTGGTGCAGAGCATTTTTTTCATATACCTTTGGCCAGTTGTACTTCTTTGAAGAAGTTTCTGGTCATCTCTTCTCCCCATTTTTGGTGGGGTTTGATTTTTTTTTCTTGTAAAGTTCTGTAAGTGCTTTATATATCATCTATTTCGGTACTTGTAAATAGGAGAATTCTTGTTTTCAGGATTTTTCTAGTTCTTATAAATTGATCTTTGTACCATTTTCTATTTCTTTCTAGGAAGCAGACAACGATCCAACAGGGGAAGCAGCAGCTAATACACAGCAAACTCTTACATTCTATGAATTAGATCTTGGCTTAAATCATGTGGTTCGAAAATACAGTGAACCTTTGGAGGAACATGGAAATTTTCTAATTACAGGTAATTTTTCTCTCAGAACAGCTCTATACCCATTTGCCTAGGTCATTTTATGAGGGCTTGGGTTTTTTTTTTTTTTTTCTTTTGGTGGGGAAGTCGGGGACACACATTGCTGTGCTTAGGGCTTTCTCTTGGCTTTGCACTCAGGGATCGCTCCTGGCAGGGCTTGAGGGGATCTGCTGAGGATTGAATGCTTCATCCAGCGTACCATTGCTCAGGCCCCTAGAAGGACTTTTTAATCTATTGGGTCGTAGCCGGTGGTGCTCAGGGGCCTTATTTCTGCCTCTGCACACCGGTATCACTCCTGGCAGGGATTGGGGGACCATACTTGGTGCTGGAAATCAAACCAGATTGGTTGCATTCAAGGCAAGAGCGCTGACCACCTTATTATTGCTCTAGCCCCCAAATTACTCTAGCCTTTTTTAGAATTGAGATCTGTGATATACAGTAGAATAAGTGATAAGTTGTTGGAGTGCCAAAAACTATGACAGATTCCATAGAGATTTTCATTGCAATTGTCTACTTACTGATATAGACAGTTAATATATGTAATATTTCTGTTTGTTTCTGAGCCACAACCTGTGATATTCAGAGCATACTCCTAGCTCTGCACTCAAACATCATTCCTGGCAGGGCTTGGGGCACCTTATTGCATGCCTGGGATTGAACCTGGGTTAGCTGCGTGCAGGGCAAATGCCCTACCCTCTTACTCTGTCTCTAGCCCCAGTATACCTATAATTTAGTTTTGTAAAAGGTGAGAAAGAATTTAAAACTGAATAGTTATATCATTGTCAAGTTTTACTTTCATAATTATAACTTAAATATGCTTTAGTTACATATTTCATTTATCTTTCATATCTCATAGTTACATCTTTCATAGTTCTATCTTACATAGTTAAATGATATCATTTTCAAGTTTTGCTTTCTTTCAGTTCCTGGAGGGTCCGATGGTCCAAGTGGAGTGCTGATATGCTCTGAAAACTATATCACTTACAAGAACTTTGGTGATCAGCCGGATATTCGCTGTCCAATTCCTCGGAGGCGGGTAAGGTCTTTCAAAAAAAGGGAGATCTTATGGAATATTGGGGATCAAACTTGGGTTGGCCACATGCAGGGCAAACATCTTAAAAGCACTCCAGCCTGTAAGTTAGCAATCTTAAGAATCACTACTGTTTTGGTTTTGGGAGTTTCTGTACAGCCTGACATGATGATCATTTAAATTTCATGTCTCTTCTCTGACATTGTTCTTTGGAGATGTTCATGCCTTATTGATCTGATCAGGTTGTAAAGTGGAATTGTGCCTGGTTATTTTTTGTTTGTTCTTTGTAGAACAAAGTACACTTTGTTCTACTAAAACAGACCAAACTTTGTTCTGTGTTTGTAACAGCTGAGTTTTGGGATTATATATTACTGGCAGGAAGCTTACAGGGGTCAGAACTTGTAGAGAGCTTCCAGATCTTCGAGACCTTGAGTGACCCATAGGTTCCCTGTTGGTAACATGCTCAGTACCAGGAATAAAAAGTACTTATTTCTGTCATTTTTGTTTTATTTTGCTAGAATGACCTCGATGATCCTGAAAGAGGAATGATTTTTGTCTGCTCTGCCACCCATAAGACCAAATCAATGTTTTTCTTCTTGGCTCAAACTGAGCAGGGAGACATTTTCAAGATCACTCTCGAGACAGATGAAGATATGGTAAGAAGACCGGGCACGGAGGGAGCAAAGTAAACCTCGAACACTTATGTTAATTATTATTGCATTTCACTGCATAATTGTTGCAGATTTCATTCCCCTCACCCCCTTAGGTGTGTGGGGCAGAGTGCAAAACAGTGGAGTATAATCATATGTTGAGCTTTCAGAATTTTACCTGAATGACAAACCGGGTGTGACAATTATGCTGTGAAATAACAGTCTAGTTTGATGAAAATTGAACATTTCCTCCTCAGTTTTGCTATAATTAAATAACCTTGCTTGTGTCTTCAGAGTTTACAGGATAATTTTTTAAATGGTTTATTACAGCTACTGAGGTAGAACAGATAATACTTTACAAAGCAGTTGCTGAAGGTGCTAAAGTATTTAAAAGTTGGAACTATTACAGATTTTTGTTTTCCTCCCTCTGGCTAGCAGACTTACAGTCTGATAGTCTCATAAGAGATTGGATAAGGTCATGTTAATTACAGGAGAAAGCTCTGCAGAGTCTGCTTAAAACTGAATTCATACGATCTGTTACTTTCAGCTCATGAGTGAGCTCTGTGAACAGCTTGGTAACATAATCTGTTTAGGTCTGGAATTGACGTGCTTTTGTAAAGGCCAGGAGAAAAAAATTTTCGCTTTTGTGGGTCGTATAGTCTCTCAGCTACTCAGCTCTCCTGTTATGGCAGGAAGGCAGCTGTGGACAGTCTGTGAGTGAATGGGTCTGGTGAGTCTGTCTGGTTTCTGACTGCTGGCTTCAAAGTACAGTGTTTGCTACTTGATGCTATATATGATCTCGCTTTACTTGCTTATGTACCATGAAATCTTATATACTAAATTTCAGGTTACTGAGATCCGGCTCAAGTATTTTGACACCGTTCCTGTTGCTGCTGCCATGTGTGTGCTTAAAACAGGCTTCCTCTTTGTAGCGTCAGAATTTGGAAACCAGTGAGTAGTTTTTTTATCACTCTTCTTCACTCTGGTTATCATAAAAGTTGACAGGAGGAAGCTTTCACTTTAAATGATGGAGCTTTTTACAAGAATTTTTTTTTTTTTTGCTTTTTTGGGTCACACCCGGCGATGCTCAGGGGTTACTCCTGGCTCATGCACTCAGGAATTACTCCTGGTGGTGCTTGGGGGACCATATGGGATGCTGGGAATCGAACCTGGGTTGGCCATGTTGGCTGCGTGCAAGGCAAACGCCCTACCCGCTGTGCTATCGCTCCAGTCCCAAGAATGTTTTCTTTCAAAACAAATTGTGCCTTCTTTCTCCTTATACATTCTTTCATTTGGTTATCTTCCTATACTCTAGAGACTTTACTCAGTCACTCCCGGTGGGTGTCTACAGGAATAGCTTAGAAGTAATCTTTTCTAAGCTTTCTGCTAGGCATTTAATTTAAATATTTATTAATTAGGATCAAAGAGATGTTCCACAAAATCAACACTTGAACATATCTAAAATAGAAATCTGTCAGCACCCACAGTTGCTGAACTCACTTCAACTGTCCGATCGTTAGAATTTTTTTCTTTTTTCGGGACAACTCTCATTAATACTTAAGGGCTACTTCTGGCAGTAGACCCTGGTCAGCCACATGCAAGGCAAGTGCTCTATTATCTCTAAAGATGTTCTTAGTATTTGACTAGTGGGCCAGTCATTTTATGGCATATAATCACAATTTTGTTTGTTCTCCATCACTCGCATTTGAATGCTCCATTCAGGTTTTAAGGACTTGCCTTTTTGTGTTGCTAATCTGAACTGGTTCGCTAGTTCTTTATTGCTTTTTTGGTAAAATTCAGCTCTGTCAGCTCATTTAACAGAGACTGTTCAAACTTGCATTAGTTTGTCTACTCTGTGATTTAACTTTTTTTTTTTTTTTTTTTTTTTTTTTGCTTTTTTGGGTCACACCCAGCGATGCACAGGGGTTACTCCTGGTTCATGCACTCAGGAATTACTCCTGGCCATGCGTGGGGGACCATATGGGATGCTGGGAATCGAACCCAGGTCGGCCATGTGCAAGGCAAATGCCCTACCCGCTGTGCTATCACTCCAGCCCCTCTGTGATTTAACTTTTAATCAATTCACTAAGCATTACTAGTAAGGAATATCTGGAAACACTTGTTTCAGTATAATATATAATGTTTGGGATATAATATAGGGATATAATATTTGATGTTTAGGATTTGTTTGGCATATAAAATTGTGATATCCACAATTATAAAGTCTCATTAAGTTTTTTTTCTTTTTACTGACTTTAATCAGCATGATATCTTCTAGTTTTATCTATGCAGTGGAAAATTACATGATTTTTTTGGAGGGGGGGGCCTTTTGGATCACACCTGCTGATGCACAGGGGTTACTCCTGGCTCTGTACTCAGGAATTACCCCTGGCGATGCTCAGGGAAGCTATGGGATTCTGGGAATCTTACCCAGGTCGGCTGCATGCAAGGCAAACACCCTACCTGCTGTGCTGTTGCTCCAGCCCTTAATTTCTTCTTTTTAAAGAGCTGCTTTGTATACAAGTTTGTATATATGCCACAGATTCTTTTTTATTTAGAGTCTTGATTTGTGCTTATTTTCTTAAATTCGATCTGGTGCTTGATTAAAGTAGAAATAAAGTAGAAATTTCTTTAGATTTTTAAGAAAATAGGTTTTCTTTAGACTTTATCTGTATTTTATTGGGAAAATAGTATGCTTAATATGTGACATGGTCTAAATACTAATTAAATTCTGGTGTGAGGTATTATTCCATATTTAGAAATGAGGCAAGTGAGGCATAGGTTTAAGCATAAGGTTATGAACGTTGTTAAAGGTCAGAACTGGGATTCAGTGTAGGCTTTATTGTTTTGACTTTGGGGCTACCCCCGGTGGTGCTCATGCTTACTCCTGGCTCTGCACAGGGGTCACTTCTGTTGCTTGGGGGATATATGGTTTGCCAACCACTTACACATGCAAACCACTTAACTTCTGATATTAACTCTCTGACCCTCATCGTGGACTTGGGAAACTAAAGTGCTTTTTTATTTATTTTTTTGGGTCACACTGGTGATGCTCAGCGGTTACTCCTGGCTCTGTGCTCAGAAGTTATTCCAGGTGGTGCTCAGGAGGCCATATGTGATGCCAGGGATCGAACCCGGGTCTGCCACGAGCAAGGCAGACACCGTACCTGCTTTGCTATCACTCCGGCCCCTAAAGCGTTTGCTTTCAAACAGGGTTTTGTGTCAGTTTGAATTCAGTACTTTTGATTTTCATGCCTAATCTTTCCCCCATAAAAGAAAATATTCCCCTCAGATAAGCAGAGGTTTTAAGCATTCTGTCTGTATTGTACTTACTTGGATTTTGTATTAATGAAATTCTGTGAGCATAGTGTCGGTAATAGACATTACCCTCACACAGATGTTGTGACTACATTCTTTATGACTTCTCCCCAGTTACCTGTACCAAATTGCACATCTTGGAGATGATGACGAAGAACCTGAGTTTTCATCTGCCATGCCTCTGGAAGAGGGAGATACATTCTTCTTTCAACCAAGACCACTCAAAAATCTCGTGCTGGTTGATGAGTTGGACAGCCTCTCTCCCATTTTGTTTTGCCAGGTATGGGTCATTTCAGTCACCTCCACAGTGTACTCTGCTGTTGTGTGTTTCTTTTGGTGGGGGAGGGCAGGGGGGTCCGGGAGTGACTGCTGGGTCTAAGGGTACGGTGCAGCCTGGTGGGTGCTTAGGGACTGCCAGGCTACACTCGCCAGTTCTCTCGGTGAGGGTCAGACCTTGGTCAGATGCCCTTAGCCTTTGCTAGCTCCCCAGCCCCAGTCAGTTACTTATTTGAAAAAAATATTTATTGATTTTTGTTCACACCCAGTGTTGCTCTGGGGACTGCAGTGCCAGGAATGGAACCAAGGCCTCTTGCATGCAAAGCATGTGCCTGGCCTGTTAAGCTGTCCATTGCTGTCTTTTAATCTGAACGAGTTCATAAAGTTCTTCAGCGAAATTAAGATCTAGACTAAGTTTTGTCAGCGTACTTGAGGAATTGCCACTGTAGAGGCTAAGAAGCAAAACATTTGGGATCTAGAGACATAGTTTAGGGGTAAGGCTCTCTTTTCTGGACCAGTTAATCTGTTCTTAGTTTATGAAAAAGTAGTGCATATGCCTTGGGGGGAGGCACCAATGGGATGCTGGGAATGGGACCCAAGTTGGCCATTTTCAAGGTAAGCCATCCCTGCCTTATCACTCTGGGCCCTGGGGTGGGGGGATGTTTAAATTTTATAACCATGGCATTTAAAATAGCTTAAATTTTGTTTTTGTTTTTGGCTGGCTGTGCTCAGGGCTTATTCATGGCTCTGTGCTAAGCAATCAGTCTTGATGGGGATCATATATGGAACTGTAGTTGGTGCTAGGGATTCCAGCTAGGGTTACCATATTCAAGGCAAGTGCCTTACCAATGTACAGTCTCTCCAGCTTTGGATACAGTTTGATTTTTTTTTTTAAGTTGTCATATGAAGACTATATTAAAGTCAACATATTCATCCATGTTACTGCACATTGGGCTGCCTTATAATCAGTTTCACTTTTTATTGTCATGTTTGTGAGCAATACCTGGCAGTGCTCAGGGGGCTCTATGTAGTGCTAGGGATGGAACTGCATGTGAAGTTAGGGATAGGCTGCATGTGAAGTCAGCACCTTAAATCCCTGTACTGTTCCTCCACAGTTATTGTAATTAACTTTAATTTGGACTATCCAGTACTATACGGTACTGTAGATTGTGGGCCAGTGCAAGAACAAATGGTCTTTCCGTTTGGTGGTTGAACAAGCAGGTGCAGTTACCCAGCAGTTTGTGGCTACAGTAAACTCAGATTGGCCGCATATAAGGCCACATAACAGGCAGGTGCCATACTAGCTCTCCGGCTCCATTACCTATATTTTCTAGTTGTAAAGAAATACTTGTTGGGGCTGGAGTGATAGCACAGCGGGTAGGGCGTTTGCCTTGCACGCGGCTGACCTGAGTTCGATTCCCAGCATCCCATATGGTCCCCTGAGCACCGCCAGGAGTAATTCCTGAGTGCAGAGCCAGGAATAACCCCTGTGCATTGCCGGGTGTGACCCAAAAAGAAAAAAAAGAAGAAGAAAAAGAAATACTTGTTTCTAGTCAGAGGTACAATTTTTCACTCTTAAAATGCTAATTTATGTATCTCAAAATGGAAAAAAACATGTCTTAAAAGTTGATTGTTGTATGTAACATTGGGTATTTTTCCTTTCATATTTCAACTCCTAGTAGCTGGCATTTAAGCTTAAATAACTGACAAAGTAGTTTGTCCACAGAGAATATTCAGGGTTGGGTGTGAAAGCTTGACACTACAAGTAGAGTTTTTCTTGTAATTTTTGCTCTGCAGATAGCTGACCTGGCCAATGAAGACACTCCGCAGCTGTATGTGGCCTGTGGCAGAGGGCCCCGGTCGTCTCTGAGAGTCCTAAGGCACGGGCTGGAGGTGAGATTGGAATGTCCTGATGATCTCTTAAGGGTTTTAGGGGAAGCATGGACAGTGGCATGTGTCACTGTCACTGTCCTCCTGTTGTTCATCAATTTTCTCGAGCGGGCCCAGTAACGTCTCCATTGTGAGACTTTGTTGTTACTGTGTTTGGCATATCAAATACGTCACGGGGGGCTTGCCGGGCTCTCCAAGAGGGGCGGAGGAATTGGACCTGGGCCAACCGGGTCGGCCGCATGCAAGGCAAACGCCCTACCCGCTGTGCTGTCTATCGCTCCAGCCCAAACTGTATTAAAATATCTAATTATTGAACTTAGCTTTGTATCTATTTGTTGTGCTCTGTTGACTAGCTGGATGATGGAGTTCAATTAAAGTCATTGTCTATGATTATATTAAATTTAGTTATCAAATCCAACATTACAGATTTTTTTGTTTGGGGGCCAAACCTGATGGTGCTCTGTGCTCAGGGTCATTCTTGGCAGGAGTTGGGAACATATATGGGAACAGGGATGGAAACCAGGTCAGTCACATGCACAGCAAGTGTGCTACCCACTGTACTATCACTCTAGCCTACCTTAATTTAATGGAGGCCGATGAGATAGGGGTATAACTCTGTCTCTTAAGTTTAGGGGTAAGAGTGATAACCCCTGAGTATAGTTGGGGATGACCTCTAAACAAAGTTTATTGGTATTTTTTAGTATTTTCATGTTGCGTGGTCAGATATTTTTATTTCAGTAAACTAAGGAAGGGATGGTGTCAGGCTGGAGAGATAGAACGGTGGGTAGGGCACTTGTCTTGCATGTAGGCAACCTAGGTTCAATCCCTGGCATCCCTTGTTCCCCGGAGCGCTGCCAGGAGTAATTTCTGCGTGCAGAGCTAGCACAGCCAGGTGTGGGCCAAAAAATACACTCGGTCCTATACTAATTTTTTCCCTAGTTGGGGAGTTTCTTACTTTTTTCCTTTTACTATTTCCAAAGAGAAAAAAGAGGAAGATATATGTTTAAAGGACTTGAATGCATACTGTGTGTGTGGGATCCTGGTTTTAGGAACCCTGGCGCTGCGTGTTCCTAAGCACACCAAGTGTGACCCTAAAAAAAATAAGAAATTGTGGGGATTGGGTCACACCCATCGGTGCTTAAGGTTTACTCCTGGCTCTGCGCTCAGGGGTTAGTCCTGAGGGTGCTGGGAATCAAACCTTTGTCAGCAGTGTGTAAGGCAAGTGTTTTCACCCCTGAATTAACAGTTTCATAATAGAGTGTTTTGAGTTCATCTTAGATACTGCATCTATTATTTTCATGTTAGGTAAATGTGGGGCATTTTAGAGGTTCTTGACTCTGACCTTAAGTAAGCGAGAACAAAACAATTCCTAGGGTAACTTTTTTGGGGAGGGGTCACACCTGCGATGCACAGGGATCACTCCTGGCTCTGCACTCAGGAATTACTCCTGGCAGTGCTCAGGGGACCATACGGGGTGCTGGGAATCGAACCCGGGCCAGCCGCGTGCAAGGCAAACGCCCTACCTGCTGTGCTATCACTCCAGCCCCTCAAGTTACTTTTTATTTATTTTTTTTATTTTTGTGTTTGCTTCCTTTGCTTTTTGAGTCACATCCAGCGATGCTCAGAGGTTATTTCTGGTTCTGCACTCAGGAATTACTCCTGGTGGTGCTTGGGGGACCATAGGGAATGTCAGGGATCGAACCCAGGTTGGCTATGTGCAAAACAAACTCCCTACCCTCTGCATTATCGCCCCACCCTTCATTTACTTTTCAAATAGACCCCTTACCGCGTGATTGAGTTCTCTGAGGCAGAGGAGGAGGAGATGACTTCCAGCTAAGTATAAAAGGAGTGTGGCATTTCAACTGGTTCATGAAAGAGAGGTGGTGTTTGACCTTACAGGAAGTGGGGAAAGAACTGAGATTCTGGGTCAGATGCCTGTTTGACCCTCTGTTGGTTTATCCCCTCCCGCTCCCCCCCTTCATTTCCTTTGAGATGGATATTGCTAAGGGAAAAGTATGGTCTTGGCTGCAGCACGTCCCAGACGTGCATGACAGAAAAATCAGTCATGGGGGTTGTCAGCCTCCAACATTGTTGTTTCTTCAGTTCTCTCTTTACTAGATAACATCATGCTTTTGATGTTGCATTTGGCGTGAGCATTCCTTTGGGACCTGGTTTGGTGTCGTTGTGAATATGAGGTGTTCATGCTGATTTGTCTCCTCAGGTCTCAGAAATGGCTGTCTCTGAGCTACCCGGTAACCCCAATGCTGTGTGGACCGTGCGTCGTCACATTGAAGGTAGGCATCCCTTTTCCAGCAGTCAGACTTAAAGGCTTCTGAGCCGGCATTCATGATATTTTTATCTAGCGCCATTTATAAAAACCTATTCTGTCCCAGCGCCATGATTCCAGGCTCTCCCAGTTGGGGTTCCTTTGCTTACTGCTGTGTTTTGCATACATGGATAAGGATCTGCATAGAGTACTGTTAATATCCAGCACACACTTCAGTGTCATAGAGCTGTTGTATGGTGTTCTTTGATTTTATTCATCTTTAAGACACATCATATGATGTGGGGAAATTGTTGCTTTTCGTCAACTCTACTCTCTCCTGTAGTGCCACAGTGTAGTTCAGGGTATTGAGAGATTTAGTAAAGCTGCTAATTAGTTCTGCTTATGGGCTGTAGTTGTGCTTAAGGAAAGCAGAGATTTGAATGGACACGGCTGTAGTGTGCTTGGGAAAGAAGGCCTAGAGGAAAGAGGGTGTGTACTGGGTGGACATAATTATCTTAGGCCAAGGTTTTGAAAGTGTAGTCCTGTATTTGTTATGTTGAAATGTGTTGTACGGCAGCAGCAGGGATGTCTTCAAATAATTGGATTTCTTCTGCTAGAAATAAAGCTTGACTCTCACTTAGATTCACTTTGGCACTGTGGGTCATTTCTGTTCCTAGGCCTCGTTTTCCCCTGTCTGCTCAGGAATGTACAAACTGGTGCATGGAGATCAGGTTGGTCAGTATATGGTGCTTTTTCAAGAAAACAGCTGAAATTCTTCCCAGTGTTTATATTTGTTGTATGGAACAAGTTTTAGGGACCTGGGAACACGTATGTAAAGAATATTAGTAAAGCATATAGTTTTGCTGGGTTTTGTTTTCTTTGAGACATTAGTGTCAAATCTGAGTTGAATAGAAAAAAGAATAGGAACATTAATAGGGAAATAAGATTTTGTTTTATTATCATTGTGGGATTTTTGGGGGGACGGTTGGTTTTGGTTTGGGGGGCACATACGTATCAGTGTTTGAACTTTACTCCTGGCTCTATGCTCAGTGATCACTCCTGGTGGGGCCCAGGGATCCATTTGAGGCCCCTGTGGTGGAATCCAGGCTGACAGGGTGCAGGGCAATAGCTGTATTGCTCCCTGTAGCTTTTATTTGTGGAGGGTGATGGGGAGGCTGTCTTTGGGTTACTCTTTGATTAGAGGATGTTTTCGGGGCCACAACCAGCAGTGCTCAGGGCTTACTCCTGACTCTGTGCTTAGGAATCATTCCTGTTGTCCCTTGGGGACCATATTAGGTGCTGGGTATCCGTCCCAGGTTGGATCATGCAAGGCAAGTGTCCTGCCACTGTACTCTTTCCAGCCTCTGGCTACTCCTGTCTGTTTCAAAGTTCAGGCTCAGAAGCTGCAAGGTATGAAGCTGCGGCCTCTCGCTGCAAAGGATGTACTTTGGTCCTCGGAACTATCCTTGTGGCTCTAATAGGTTTCATTTTTGCCTAGATCATTATTAGATAATTGGTTTGAAAGATTCTCATTGTCTGTCAAGAAATTGTTTGTCTTTGATGGTCACCTTTAGCTTGGTGGGCTGTTGATATGGCTTGTGAGAACGTTACCCAGACATAGATATTTTGAGGGCAATTTAGTCTGCCTTGCATTTGCTTTGATTGTTTACTTCACTTCTTGGACTTTATCTTAAAGTAGATTTAGATGTTTTGAAAAGTGCCTCTTTAGTCTTATGAAAAAGGCATGGAGTGACTCCAAGATAGAGCCTGTCGTTTTTGGAGCCTGAAAGCCCGTCTTGGTCTGGCTCGGTGCTCATGGCAATAGCTCTGCTCAGGGAATCTGAATCTTGCTGGAATTTAGCATTTCTCTATTTCGCTTCCTGGAAGTCTGATATGAACTGTGTGTTTAGAATTAAGGTAGGATTCTTGTTCTTGGACCTTGCCATCTAAAAACACACGAAAATTGATAGGTGCTGATGTAATAAGTGCTTTGTTGACAAAAGTCAGGAAAGAGGGTAGTCACGTGTACAAGGAGAGAAGGCTGCGTGAGCGTTTGGTGGCTTAGTGGCAAGGCAGGATGCTGCATGATGGAGCTTGCAGTTGAATATTTTTACCTAGATAGCGGAGTCTAGGGGAGAATGCGCCTGATAGATTTTACTCTCTAAAAATTATAATCTGGGCGAGCACTCAAAAAACAGGTCAGGTTTTCTCTGTTTCTTTCCAGATTCCCCAAATGATTACTGAGTGACCATCCCACATGTACACATGCTGCAGTCTCCAGGCAACGACTAACCTTGGCTGGTACTTGGTGATGACACTACCAATACCAAGCCTTTTTTTCTCTTCCACAGGTGGCTGGTGAACGTGCTGATCACCACAGGTGTGTACCTACTGCTAGGGTCAACCACGGGGTCTTAGTGTGTACTCAGGGAGAGGGCCCCACCCAGAGCTTTGCGACTGCCTGGTGGCATCTCTCCCAGGAGAACGTGACAGCTGGAGGTCCATGGGCCTGGCCAGCTGCATGTGCATCAGTGGTCTGAGGCAGGGATCAGCTGCTTTCACGCAGTGTGGTAAACAGGACATTTAGCTTTTCGCTAAAGAGCGAAGGCCTCTAGCTCGAGAATCTTCATGCTCTCTCTTGGGGCTTCTTTCAGTGTGCTAACTGAAAGGTCTTGGAGAAAGCTGTGTTTATCTCTTAGGTGGAGTTGAGACAGCTGCTCTGAGTACTGAGGAGTCTAGATACACAGCGACGGTGAGCAGCAGAGGCTCTGGTCAGCAGAGAACTCACTTGGCCTTTTGGAGTGAGCTCTTTCCTGAGGGGTGCTTCAGCACCCAATGGAGAGCTCCGGGTCCTGTTTAATTGAGATGAGGGTGTTCTCGTGTCCTGATAGTCTCTTTGAGGGAGCACACAGCAGTGCGGAGATCCAATCCTCAGAGGTGCAAGGCACATGCTCTGCCATTTGAGCCGCGCCCTCAGCTCCCTGATAGTTTTTTTCTGAGCTGTAAACTAAAAATGTTCTTTCAAATGAAGCCTGCGGGCCCTGGATAAAGGCAAAATGGATACTTACAGTCCATAGTCATTGACCTTCACTGAAGTTTATGGTATTTTGCTTTTTGTTTTGTTTTGGGACCACACCTGGCAATGCTCAGGGATTACTCCTGGTTCTACATTCAGGAATTAGTTCTGGTAATGCTAGGAGCACCATATGGGATGTCGGAGATTGAACCAGGTAGCCGCATACCAGGCAAGCACCCTACGTGCTGTACTATCTCTAGTCCCTGAAAGTTTATGGTATTTTTGAATTGCAGCATCTGTAACCTCAGGTTATATAGGCAGGTTATCTTCTCTTCTACCTCACCTCCCCTTTTGGGCCATACCTGGCAGTGCTTAAGGCTTATGCCTGACTCTGGACTCAGGAATCACTTCTGGTGGGACTTGGAGGACTGTCTGGGGTGCCAGGAATGAACCAGGGTCAACTGCATGCAAGGCAGGCATCCTACCTGTTATATCTAACTCTCCGACCCCCCAAGACTCTCTAGAAGGTCCGCCTAGACTTGGAATAGGAAAGGTAGAAGTTACAGACCACTAAGCACATTATGCAATGGATATTTTTCTGAAACAACTTTTAGATAATCAAGTCAAAATTAAATTCAACTACTGAATTGTTCATATGTAAAGCTATTGAGTATCTGAACAGTTTATGTCTTAGGTCACAGGAAAGATCCAGCAGCCAGTCCTCACCCCCGACCCCTGCCCCCACATTCTGTATCCTAGACCCCAATCTTGAGCGTTCTGAACCCTTTTATTTGACTTCAGCATGCTCTGGTAAAGTTTTAAGGGTGAAAGTCCTGAGAAAGGAGAACATGGGAAAGGATACAAACCCGGGTAGTGTTAAAATGAAGCAATTCCTGTTACTCTTGTGCACCAAAAATGTTTTTCCACTTAAAAAACTTGAGCGCTGGATTAAAAAGCACCAAGTTTGGTGTTGTGTAGAAACGGATTCTGGTTTTGTTATAAGTTGTTTAGACTTGTTTGAGGGATGATTAATATTTTATGACATTGACTGTAGTAATTATCTGAGTTACTTTATGTATCACTTGGTTATGACAAGTTAATCCAAAACTCCTTGTCCTGTTAATCCATATAATTTGGAAATCAAACTCTTATTCTTGTTTCTTGGTATTGCCATTTTATTTCACCCATCAGGAAGAATCTTTGCCTTTCAGTCACTAAGTACTGACGTGTATTTAACTGAGATGACAGTTTCTTTAAAGTTTTTAACCACATTATGGATGAGCACTTTCATAGGTTGTTTTTGCTTCTGTATATTAAAGAAAGATGCTGCTTGTAGCTCACCAAATTGGTTTTAACATGTTTGAATACAACTGAAAATTATATCTGTGTGTGGGCCAGAGCAGTAGAGAGTACAGCAAGTAGCATTTGCCTTGCATGAGGTTGACCTGGGTTTGATCCCTGGAATCCCATGTGGTCCCCTGAGCACCACCAGGAGAAATTCCTGAGTGCAGAGGCAGAAGTAAGCCCTGAGCATGACTGAGTTGCCCCCTCTTCCCCCAAAAAAAGGTAAAAGGATTATTTTATCAGTGAAATATCTTTGCTTGCATTGACTGCTGAAATAATCTAGTCTAGTAATCTTAGTGCAGTTGGGCTGGACCGCCTTTTGAGCTGTCAAAATCAAAAGTGTTCTTGATGGTGGTTGGATGTTCAATAGGACTGAGCTCCAGTCAGACAAAGGACTCTGTAGTTACCACTCCAGTTTAGTAATTTTGTCTACACGTTATTTTGTCCCTTGTTCATCTGATCGCTTATTCTTTCTTGTTTGGGGGCTACACCCAGTAGTGCTCGGGCTACACCATACTCAGTGCTCACAGGTCCTCCCCATGATGTTCGGGGGATCATGCAGTGTTAGGAACCAACCCAGGGATTCTGGCACGTGCTCAGTTGGTTGAGCTGTATCCCCAGCCCCGGCCAGATTTCTAGGTAAGGAGGAGAGAAGAAATTGATGAGGAAGAATCTAGTGTATAACAGGAAAATCAGTTCTTAAAAAACAAAAAGCCACTGTGCCTTTATTCAGCATTTATCAAACTTTCTGTTCAACGTTGTGCTGGATGCGAGAGATGCGGAGTGTTCTAGAGGGGGATCTGTGGGAGTAGGTCCCTTCACTGTTTGCCTGTGATACTTGTGGACTTCCCCAGATATTCTAGGTCCCCCGACCTTGAAAAATCGATTAGTATTTATTTAACTACATTTAATTAGATGAGAAGCAGGGCCAGGGAGATAGTACAGTGGGGAGGGCATTTACCTTGTACTCTGCTTACCCAGGTACGATCCCTGGCATCCCATATGGTCCTCTGAGCAATGCCAGGACTAATTTGAGTGCAGAGCCAGGAGTAACCCCTGAGCATTGCCAGATGTGACCCCAAAAGCCAAAAAAAAAAAGCAAATTTTAATAAGATTGCTCATGACCACTGAACAGTCTCGTTTCTAAATAGTAAAAAACCTAGAGAGGTCAAGGACTGCCAGTATAAACAGTTTTCTTCCCCCTTGTTGGTTTCTAGTGTTTAATAACGCCTTTTCTATCAGGACACACTAGAACTCTTTAAAGTTCAAACTCTAGATGACTTGGTCTCATAGAGGGTTAAATAATTTATTTTATTCATCACATCTTATATTCCCACAGAAACTTTTGGGAGAGTCTGGGGGCTCTTCCTGGTCTCCTAAGACTGGGTCAAGGGGGCTGGAGAGATCATGTGTCCAAAGGGTACTTTGGACGCCCCTCCCTCGCCCCCAGACAGCCAGGAGTGATCCCTGAGCCAGAGCCAGCTTGTAGCCAACCCCTCACTGCAAAGAAATTGGATTATGACTGGCAACTGATCATATAAGCAAGCTCTCTCTTGGATGTATTTTGAGTATTTTTGTATTCCAAGTTTGCTCATGCCTCTGATTCCCATGCTTTGTACTCTTGTATTTTTCTAGCTATGTTTCGAGGAAATTCTAGATTTCAGAGGTAAAAATAGTAGACATATTTTCTGTTAATAAAGAAGCAAAATTTATCTGTAGGCTGTGTTCCCCACAGTTTTCTTTTGGATCATCTAGTGCTTTTGTCACGGGACCGTGTGGCTACACATAGAAGTGTCTTGGAAGGTTTCTGAAGGGAAAACATAGTCTCATTTAACTTTTGTAACTCTTGAGTTCTTAGCTAACCAACTTTTTCTTTTCCTCTTTCAGATGAATTTGATGCCTACATCATTGTGTCTTTCGTGAATGCCACACTTGTATTGTCCATCGGAGAGACTGTAGAAGAAGTGACAGATTCTGGCTTCCTGGGCACCACGCCGACCCTGTCCTGCTCCTTACTAGGAGACGATGCCTTGGTGCAGGTAAGCACTTTTTAGCTGCCTTCTCGTTGCGGGGCTGCCATGTTCACATCAGCATGTTGGTGCAGTGTGGCATCAGTGTGCTAAAGAGCTTTGAACTTCGGATGTTACAAACTAAGTTCTTTTAAATAAGTCAGTTTTGTCCGGATACTACTAAAACTTTTTTTGTCACTAACTCGTGTGGTTCCTCAAATGCACTCCAGTCTGCCAGCAGCGTTCTAAGTGAGTCTGATTGCTAAAGTCTTTCCTTCTGTAACTGTAGGTGTACCCCGACGGCATCCGGCACATACGAGCAGACAAGAGAGTGAATGAGTGGAAGACCCCTGGCAAGAAGACAATTGTGAAATGTGCAGTGAACCAGCGACAAGTCGTGATTGCTCTGACCGGGGGAGAGCTGGTCTATTTTGAGATGGATCCCGTATGTTAATTTATTTTATCTTTCATTGTGGGACTTGGTGTAGAACCCAGAGCTGAAACTGTGAATTAGAGCCTAGTCATCTGGGTTATATTCTTAAAAAAAGAGAATTGAGGCAGGAACATGTCCACACATCAGTCTGGGCCCTACAGGACTATGTTCACAGGTAAGCTGATGCAGTCTCACTGGATTGTGAAAGCCCGCCAGTTTATGAAATACTTGTTTCTCCCGCCCTTCACATTGACTTCTCTACCAATTACTGGCCATATGTTTCGTTTCCACAAAAAATCCATTTCCAATTTTTGCTCTTGTATACTTAATTTGTGCTCTCAGTCTCTGACCAGTTTTTATAGTCAGACTCAGTAGGAGATTGAGATTTATCTTTAATGTCCATATTTAAATTCTCTTTCACCTATTCTCAGGAACAGATAAACGGCTTTATTTCTAGTTCCTGAGAGGTTGGCTTAGGAATTTAGTGTTATGTTGTACTTGTGAAAGACTTGATTTTTTGTTCTGCATTTTTGCTTTTCTTGTTTGTTCTGGAGTCACACTCTTCATTTCTTGGGAATTACTCCCCGCTTTTTTGTCATTTGGGGTGCCAACCAGTGCCATCTGGGAATCAGACCAGACTTTCTGCATACAATGCATGTATTCAACCTGTTCTTTCTCTGGCCTTAACTTAGTTTTCTCTTATCCTGTGGAATTCATTCTTAGGATCTCAAGTAGAAAATCCTTGGCTATTTAGTAAGGAATGAGAGGAAGCAAAACGAAGCTCACGCTCCCTTTTTTCCATTTTTGGAAACAGGTGGTGTAGTTTGTGACCTCTCTTTCTTCTCTCCCTCAGTCTGGACAGCTGAACGAGTACACGGAACGGAAGGAAATGTCAGCAGATGTGGTGTGCATGAGCCTGGCCAATGTGCCTCCCGGGGAGCAGCGGTCTCGCTTCCTGGCTGTGGGGCTGGTAGACAACACCGTCAGAATCATCTCCCTGGACCCCTCCGTGAGTCTCAGCTTCAAGGCGCTTCCAGTGGGAGTCTGTGCGTGTTAGCTTGTCCCTGGAAGCGACACCTGTTGATTCCCCCAGTTATCATAGCCGCTTGTTTGCCTCTGTGTTAGGGCTTTTCTGACTGCAGCGCCACTGATCTTGTTTCCTTTAAGTGACGTCTCCTGCCCTGGTCCTTTTGGTTGAGCCCCTCGTCTCATTTTGGGCACGCCTCACCTTATGCGATTTTTGCCAGTGGCCCTCTTGGAATATTCTGGGGGCAGCTGTGAGAAACGCTGCCATAGATAATTTACAGAAAACTTATGGGACCTTACAACCTATTTTGAATTTATTTTTCAGGTTTTCCAATCTTCCTAAGACAGTTCTTCATTCCTCGAATTGGATAGTTCTAAACAGTTTGTTTTCAAGAGCTGGTCATTCCTCGTGTTTTATTGTTTTCTCTTTACCCCTTAGGACTGCTTGCAGCCTCTGAGCATGCAGGCGCTTCCAGCCCAGCCTGAGTCTTTGTGCATCGTGGAAATGGGAGGGACTGAGAAGCAGGACGAATTAGGGGAGAGGGGCTCTATCGGCTTCCTCTACCTGAACATTGGACTGCAGGTAAGAGGCCCAGAGGTTCTTTTGTTGCTGTCAGGTTTCTAGGGTTCTTGTGCTCTTCTGTTCAACATGGATGTTTGGTTTTATGTACCCATGGTTTCACTTAGCCGCCGCGGTGACTAATGATGTGTACTCTTCCATGTTTTACGTTTTTTAGCTCTGAACAAACCAGAAAAGGTCTGGGAGAAAACAGTATTTTCATATGGAGTCTTTGCTAAAATTGTGTTGTGATCATAGGTTTTGGTTAGAATGGGTCCTCAAGTCTTCCTCTGTAGTCAGAAAAGGTGCAGATTTTGAAATAGTACCCCACTCTTGATAATAGTTTTTATGAAGGATTTGTAAATAATATTTTTGTGGAGTGGGAGTTACTCCAAGAAATGTGGGAGATAAACCCAGCACTTCAGGTAGGTTACTTAGTTTTTGTTATTACGTACTGATTTTTGAAATCTCAGACTTGTATAAGTTAGGCTAAAGTATGTACCTTTATGTATCCTTCTTGGGTTTTATTTTTTTTAACCTTTGGGTCACACCCAATGATACTCAGGGGTTACTCCTGGCTCTGCACTCGGGAATTACTCCTGGTGATACTTGGGACCATATGGGATGCCAGGGATTGAGCCCAGATCTGCCACATGCTAGGCAAAGGCCCTACGCGGTGTGCTATTGCTCTGACCCCTGGCCCCTAGCCCCCTTATTTTAGCAGTCTTTTTTTTGGGGGGGTCTCTACCCGGTGATGCTCAGGGGTTACTCCTGGCTCTGCACTCAGGAATTACTCTTGGCTGTGCTCGGCACCATATGGGATGCTGGGAATCAAACCCAGGTCAGCCGCGTGCAAGGCAAACTCCCTACCTGCAGTACTATCACTTCAGCTCCTAGCAGTCTTTTTTTTTTTTTTTTTTTTTTTTTTTTTTTTTTTTTTTTTAAGGATCAAAGCTCTTTATTCACCAGTGGAGGGTGGGGAAAAGAGTGTCTTCTGGGGAGGGTCGGACGCCAATGTCCTCGGCCTGGATCTCCGAAGAGCCGCAGAAAGGACGAGCACGCTGCACGGCGCTCACTTAAAGAGACAGCAGTCTTCTTTTTACTGGAGTTATTTTGTTTTGTTTGTTTATTTGTTTTGTTTGGGGGGCCACACCTGGCTGTGTTCAGGACTTACTCCTGTTTCTGCACTCAGGAGTCACCTATGGCGTGGTGCTCTGTCAGTTACAGGCTGTATTATCTCTCAGGCCCCCTGGAACATGTTGGTTTTCTATTGAATCACTTCCAAAGTTGTTCATGAGTGGATTTCAGTCATACAATGTTCCAACATCCACTCTTCAACATTATACTTTTTCCGTGTCCGTTGCCCTCTCCCTCTCCCCAGCCCAACTCTATGGCAGACACTTCTCTTTCTCTCTCTCTCTCTCTCTCTCTCCCTTCTTCCTCCCAGACCCTGCACTTTAGGTCTTTAGGTCTTGGAACATTCCCAACTTTGATCTGCATGAGCAGTTTATCTTTTTTTTTTTTTTTGCATTCTGTTTTGAATTCTTTTTGTTTTTCATTAAGAGTGTTTTGTTTTTAAGGGAAAATCATAATTTGAACTGCATTATTTTTTGTTTCATTTTGGGGCCACACCCAGCAGTGCTTAGGATATGTTCTTGACTCTGTGCTCAGGAGTCATTCTTGCCAGTGTTTGGGACGCCATCCGAGGTCCCAGGGTCCTGTCTGTTCTGAAATTATAGTAGATTTCACTCCTCTCCTCTTACTAGAATGGGGTGCTGCTGAGAACTGTCCTGGACCCCGTTACCGGTGATCTTTCTGACACCCGCACTAGATACCTCGGATCTCGTCCCGTGAAACTCTTCCGAGTCCGGATGCAAGGACAGGAGGCTGTAAGTAAGGAAGGGGGTGGGCAGGCGGGCAGGCACCATGATAGTGGCATCATGTGCAGTCAGTAATTGGACAGTTCCCTCTGTGTTGGTTAATTTCCTTTACGAGGGAAATCTTAGACCTCTTGGTCCAGAGCTGCTTGGGTGAGGTTTCATGGTCCTCGGTTACGATTTGATCAGAGGTGGCGGAGACCAATCCTTTCTGCTCTCAGTCTAGGTAAATAGAGTCGGCTAAGAAGTTAGATTGTTAGTGCATCTAATCCTCGCAACAGTCCGCCTTGTAATAAAAGTATTTCCTTTTTATATGAAAGTGGAGCTCTTAGAGACCAAGTAGTCTAGATCAGGACTTCCGTTTTTCCTCTAGATCCAGGGACTATCTGTGCAGTCCTCGCCGTATGGGTTTGTATATAGGGACAGTCTAGCTGAAGTTTGGGTTGGTTCACAGACTGCTTGTGCTTTCTCCATGCTTAGTGCAAATGTTTTTCCTTTCCTCAGGTGTTGGCCATGTCTAGCCGCTCGTGGTTGAGCTATTCATACCAATCTCGTTTCCATCTTACTCCCCTGTCTTATGAGACCCTAGAATTTGCATCTGGCTTTGCTTCTGAACAGTGTCCTGAGGGCATTGTGGCCATCTCTACCAATACCCTGAGGTGAGTGACTCTAGCAGTTGAAGCCCAGACATAAGCCTTTCTGCCAGAGCATTGGACCATGATTTTGCCAGCATGTTGTAGGAATTTAGGAAGGAGTGGCTGAGTGCCTGCTTCAGTGTGGAACTAGTGTGTTGAAGTTAAAACCTTCATTTGACTCACGATTTAAGTATCTGATATCCACATTTCAGTGTTTGGTATTTTTAGCCTTGGTTCACACTTTCAGGGCCAAGATTTAGTACCTAATACAGATTAATCTTAAATTGTCGTTTCAGTATAAGTTATTTAGACTTTTTGCTAACTCACTCCTGGGCTCTGAGATTAGGGATCACTCCTGGCGGCACTTGGGGGGATCACATGCAGTGTCTGGTATCCAACTGGGGTTGGACTCAATGCCAGGCACGCACTTTACCCACTGGCTTCTTTTTCCCACTTTTTAGAGTTTTGGTTTGTTTTTGGACCACAGGCAGTGGTGCTCAGGGATTTCTTCTGGCTCTGCACTCAGGGATCACTCCTGGTGGTGCTCTGGGGACTATATGGGGTGTGGGGATCAAATTCAGGTCAGCCACGTGCAAGGCAAGCGCCCAGCCCACCCCACCCCCACACACTTTGTACTTTTCTGTACTTGAGCAACCCTCCTTTTATTGCTCTCCTTGCATACCTCCATATTCCCTTTGGGACTTAATACCTCTCTACCATCTCTGCTTCTAATATATTTCTAAAAATTTAGGTAAACTGCAGATTTTCAATTTGTGTTCTACCACTGAGCTCCACATTTTCAAATTAATGTAGCAGCAAAATTGTCCAATCTCCCTAATAAAATCTTTTCGTAAAAACCACGAGATGGTTTTTAAAAAAGGAAAAACAGAGCTTGTGACCTGTGATGTGGTTCGGTGTATAGTTAAAGCTTCAGGTGCAAGATGCTGGGTCTGACTCCTGGCACTGTCTAGAATTAAAGAAAAGCAGAGCGCTCAGGAGTAACCGAAATAACGCTGTTACTATCACAAGCAAGAATAATTGCTTCACTCGTGCAGACTATGCTGCTTTCCTTCAAAATGACTTGTAAGTGTGGAATTGATGTGGTAACTTTTAAAGTTTGGGGGAAACAACTAACCGTATCACTTAGATTCTCGGCCTCAAGGCAAATATTTTCATTTTCCACCTCTTTGTCAATATTTGGCATTTTTTGATCTTCTGGTATTTTTTGATCTGATCTGTTCTAACCCTACATTGTAGGTTTTATTCTAGCCACATGAAGTAGACTATCATGACTTACATTTGCATTTCTCTGATAGTTAATGATATTGACTATCTTTTCATAGGCTTCTTGACTATTCTTTGGTTTGATAATCTGTTCATATCTTTCCCCATTATTTGAGCCATGGTCTTACTGAATTCTAAATTTTTTATGTTCCACATAACTTTTCTCAATATGATCTGCAGGTAGTTTATTTGGATTATCTTTCCACTTTTTATATACTCTTGATGAGTCACTTCTGCTTTGTTATATTTTCTAAAGCTTAATTAGGTGGTTTTGTTTCAAAAGGCATTTGCTTTATGAAAAACCATTTATTAGCACATAGTCTGCATGTATTCTGGTAATAAACGTGCTTTACAACAAGCGTAGAATTGGTTCTCTAGTTCAGGGTTTGTCAGTAGTATGAGGAAATGGTCTTTTCCCTTTCACATTATTGTTGAGAGATTTAAAAAACAGTTTCCTCAGCATAACCTGAAAGTTCCTCCAAAGGATTTTCTGGCTAAATCCGGAATCCCTGTGAATTCTGGGCTGTCGCTGAGTTGTCTCTGGGGCGGCCCTTAAAATGAGGAGGTCCTGGCATCATTTCCCTAAGGATAGCTTTGACACTTCAGCGTTTGTGTGTCAGCTGAGACCTCGGACAAATTACTCCAGTTTCCAGACTCTGAGTGAGTGGCGTCTCTACTCCCTTGCTTTTGCCATAGGATCTTGGCGTTAGAGAAACTGGGTGCTGTCTTCAATCAAGTCGCCTTTCCATTGCAATACACACCCAGGAAATTCGTCATTCACCCCGAGAGCAATAACCTTATCATCATTGAGACTGACCACAATGCCTACACCGAGGCCACAAAAGCGCAGAGGAAGCAGCAGATGGCGGAGGTAATGAGACTGACCTGCAGGGGTCAGCTGAAAAGACATTTGTACAGAATCAGATGGAGAAGTTTTTCCTATTGATATTTATTTTAAAATTCGGCTCTTTTTAGGTTCTTCAGATTGTAGAGGCTTGTAGGATAAATAAGTCCTGGAGTCTATTCAGTCTTCATCTCCCTTTGTAGAAAAATGTTCTTAGACCGTAGGTTCCACAACAGTCTATGTAACTTGATTCCTGGGATTTAGGCTACAGTACATGGCTTTTATGTTCCTTATGAGGTCTTCCAGAGGTGATATCCAGGAAAGAAAAAATAGTTTCCCAAGCATATAAAATTAATTGCCTTCTAAGAGTAAGGAGACAAGTAGTCTTAGCAAGGAAATCAGATAGGCTAGGTGAAAATAGTGTTTCCATAGTTTTAAGACCAGTAATCTTTTTTTTTTTTTTAAATTGAATCAACGTGATGAGAACAGTTACAACGCTTTCAGGTTTAAGTCTTGTTCACACAATGATCAGACACCCATCCCTTCGCCAGTGCACATGTTCCCAACCCCATCCCACCCTCCCCCTGCATGTGTGGCAGATGTTTTCCACTTTACTCTCTCTCCCTCCCTCTCTCTCTACTTTGATTACAGAAGACCTAAACATTATTATTTGGAATTTTCCCCCAACAATCAGACCTGCCGAAAAGGCATCATTCGATAATTTGTTTTCAGTTGCTGATAATGAAGAGCATATGATGTCGCGGCTGTGCGATTTTGGATTTCTAGTATTTTAGTAATTAAGTTCAGAGGGATTTCTGCCAAAAGCCGCTGGGTTCCAAAATTAGTTTGTGTGCCCCTGGGATCATGGCTGTTCAGGAGCCGGTCGTGGGTAGCAACTCGGGGTCTTGTCAGGGCAGGGGGAAAGGCCGGTTCCACCCCCCATACCTAGAGGCCCCAGGCATCTCGTCACTGCAAGCTCATACCTCTCTGTTCAATAGTAATCATATTTTTTGCATAGTCAGTGTTCCTTTAGGCAGAAAGAAACAAGTCTGTAATGTTCCTCCCCTTGTCTCTACACCTTCGTTTAATTTCATTTTGGGAGTCGGGGTTTGGTTCACTAATGTTATAAGCTCCTATTTGCAGGGTTTCTTGTTTGCTTCTCGCCCATCTCTGAACACCAATTCTTGCTAAATTTTGGGTCTAGGAAATGGTGGAAGCAGCAGGGGAGGATGAGCGGGAATTGGCCGCAGAGATGGCCGCAGCATTCCTCAATGAAAATCTCCCGGAGTCCATTTTCGGAGCTCCCAAGGCTGGCAACGGGCAGTGGGCCTCTGTGATCCGAGTGATGAATCCCATTCAGGGGAACACACTGGACCTCGTCCAGTTGGAGCAGAATGAGGCTGCTTTTAGGTAAGGCACTCGGACCTCTCGGGGCTCTGTATCCCAGCGGCAGGGATTCTTGGGCTGTGACTCACCGACTTTGTGGCTTCTCCGTAGTGTGGCCGTGTGCAGGTTCTCGAACACGGGGGAGGACTGGTATGTGCTGGTGGGCGTGGCCAAGGACCTGATCCTCAATCCCCGGTCTGTGGCAGGAGGCTTTGTCTACACCTACAAGCTTGTGAACAATGGGGAAAAACTGGAGTTTTTGCACAAGGTAGGAACCAGCTGGTGGTCTGATTCATGGGCCATAATACAGTGTTGTTTTAAGGTGTGTGGCTGTTCTTTTGGGTTGATTTCAGGCCACATCCAACGGTTCTCCTGGCTCTGCACTCAGGGAGCGTGCCTGGGGCAGGCCATGCAGGCATGCACACGACCAGCTGTACTATCTCCCAGGCCCCTTGTTTGTATTTTTGTAGTTTCAGGTCCCCGTGGATATAAAATATGAATTTTACCCATGACCTGCATTCGTGATTTGGGAGCAGCCCCTGTTTACTAGTTGTTTCAATGTGGGGGTCACACCCAGTGATACTCAGGCACTAGTCCCTCGCTCAGTGTTTAGGGATCATTCCCAGAGCCTGCACGCAAGGCCTGAGCCGCCTTCCTCGGCTCCACCTCCACATGTAATTAATGTCCACACGTGTGACTTAGGGAAGCCGACACTCCTGGTAGAGGGTATGGTGCTGGGGTAAGAAACCCTGCTGTTAGCCACAGTACCAAAAAGTAAATGAAGCAAATGAAAGACCATCTGGCCTCTTCCAGCCTTCCCGCAAAGGCTATGTCTCTGGTAAACAGTTACTCCACATAGATCTGATAAACTCACTCCTCCTTCCAACTAGGGTCATTGGGCCTTCCTTTGCCATAAGCTTTACTTCTTGGTTAACTTATAGCACCATTCAACTAGCATAGGTTAGGGGATAATGTTTGTGGCCATCAAGGATCAGGGCCTTTGGGTGGAGGGGCAGTGGGTTGGGGAGCCCTGTGGGACGCTGGCGATTGAACTCTGGTTTCCCACACACAAGGCAAGTACCCTACCCACTATACTGTCTCTTTGACCACATGCCAGGACTTTTTTACTGGTCCACTCCTTGGGTGAAATGCAGCGCATGGAATCAGTTTATTCGAACATTCTGTTGCACAGGGACCATATGGTTTATTTCTTGGGTGAGCAAAAGATGAGGCATTTTTGGGTGGGCTGGGGTTCTAATGCCTGGTTGTTTTAATTTAATACTTGTATTGCTTGTTTTTCCTTTAACAGACTCTAATGCCTGGTTGTTTTAATTTAATACTTGTATTGCCTGTTTTTCCTTTCACAGACTCCAGTGGAAGAGGTCCCAGCCGCCATTGCCCCGTTCCAGGGAAGGGTGCTGATTGGTGTGGGGAAGCTCCTGCGAGTCTATGACCTGGGGAAGAAGAAGTTACTCCGAAAGTGTGAGAATAAGGTGACACATGGTGACGAACTTTGGGGTTAACTGAGGAAGGAGGCAGCATTGGTGGGGTCGTGGCAGTGGTTGCTTAAGCCACATTTGTTTGTCTTAAGTCACTGTGAAATGACAGTTATTCATGATTGGGTGCCAACGCTGATCCCTTCACAGTGGCCACTGCCCTCCACCATTGGCTTCCCACCTTCCTTTTATGAGAGGAGGAGGGGGAGGGAGGGGAGAGAGGAAAGACAGTCTTCATAGACATTGTCCCCTCTCTGTCCTACCCCCCATTCCCCTCAAGTGGCATGTTTCCTACTGAATGTCAGCTGGTTCGCAGGTTGTTTCCATTGCCTTTGGGTAATTGTTATTCCACCATCGTGTTGATGTCTCACATGTGAGAGCTGATTCTGTGTCACCTCTCTCCCTCTGACTAACTTCGCTCAGCTTGATAGCTCTCTAGGTCTCGCCAGGTCCCTCCACGTAGCAGCAGGTTTCATGACTTTATTCTAACGGTCAAGTAATACTCCATCGTATGTATGTACCATAGTTTCTTGATTCTTTATTAGGCCCACGTAATCCCACATGGGATCTCGTTACATGCAGTCACAAATCAGTCCCTGGCGCTTCCAAAGGGCGGGACCTAGCACACTTCTGTCGTGTTCCTACTGTAAGGAAATCAGCCGAGAGTCAGCCGTGCGTTTCCACCATTTGAAAGGACTTAGTTTCTGGCTTCTCTCCAGGGAGGAGGCAGAGCCCAGCTGCGTGTAGGGAATCACGGGGGAAGGGCAGGGCTGGTTTGCGTGGCCCCTGTGCTGTGTCCAGCCCTCCAGACCTTTATTGTGCAGTGAGCGTGGGTGGACTTTGTGAGTGCCAAGGTTTCACGGTCGCTGTGCTTGTCCCCAGCATATTGCCAACTACATCTCTGGGATCCAGACCATTGGCCACAGGGTGATCGTGTCTGACGTCCAGGAAAGCTTCATCTGGGTCCGCTATAAGCGTAACGAGAACCAGCTCATCATCTTCGCGGATGACACCTACCCCCGGTGGGTCACGACAGCCAGCCTCCTCGACTACGACACCGTGGCTGGCGCTGACAAGTTTGGCAACATCTGTGTGGTAAGTTTGTGTGGACTGGGTTCTTCTGAGTTTGTGGTAAAACCAGTGAGCCAGGATCAGTCTGCTCCACAGCCGACTGTGCTCGGGGTTACTCCTGGGTCTGCACTCAGGAATTATTCCTGGCAGTGCTCAGCGGACTATTTGGGGTGCCGGTAAGGTCAACGTGCAAGGCAGAGGACCTCCCAGCTGTACTGTCGCTCCATCCCAGGATCAGTCTTCAGTGGGTATAAAGTTCAGACCTCAGGCCAGCTCCAAAGGAATTATGTGTTCCCACTCTCACCCCATCTCCTTCCTTCCCATGGAGTTTGGTTAGTAACAGTGGGTTTATTTTGAGCAGATGACTAATATTTTCACTTTGTTGCCAGAAATTTGGCTGGAGGTGGGAGGGTGTTGAGGGGAATTCATGCCCGGCAGAGTTCCTGTCCTGTGAGCTATCACTTGGGCCAGAAGTTTGGCCTCTTAAGCCTTGCTTGGCCTCTCTTGTTCAGTATTCCTGTGGTTGCTTTTATTTGCTCATGGGTTGATTCTAACTTGGCACAAAGGTATAGAAGACCTACACTTGGGACTGTGTCAAAACAGGCCTTAAAACTTGCTTACAAGGACCCGGGGCAAATGTTGCTTTGTGATCCAGGTGAGCAGGTGGCGAACCCAGCGTGTGGTTTGTGTCCTTGTAGGTGAGGCTTCCCCCCAACACCAATGATGAGGTGGACGAGGATCCGACTGGAAACAAGGCCTTGTGGGACCGCGGCTTGCTCAACGGGGCCTCCCAGAAGGTAAGGCTGTGGACAGGGTCGCCCAGCCCCCAGGATGTTCCCGTGAACTGTTCAAGTACATATGTCTGTGCCTCGGGTTTGGAGTCCGCATACAGCTTGTGGTAGTAGCTTTTGGGCTGGGCATAGGTAACTAGATGCCTCCTGCCTTTATAACTGTAGAATAGAAATAATTTCTGAGACATTCTGGCCTTGTGACATCTCTTTGAACAAAGAGTAGCAAGTCTTGTTTTGAGATGGTTGCCCGGGTTTATTCATGGTACTTCAGAGGCATGTGTTGGCTTTGCCTCTTTCGTAGCACGGTCCTGGGCTCTTAAAAATAGTTGTGTTGAAGGACATGATGCTAGTCGTTGTTGGGTTTGTCTTTGTTTGGAGCAGTGCCTGCAGATTCCTGCAGTGCCCAAGGCTCCTCCTGGCTCAGGCCGGGGTGGGCTGTCCTGGCAGTGCTCAGGAACCGTGCGGTGCTGGGGGTTGAACCTGGGCTCCTGCATCCAAGGCATGCTCTTGCCCACTGGGCTTTGTGGGGGCGTGGGGGTTTGACCTTGCTAGTGCTGGGGGGGGCATTGTGTGGTTGCAGGAAATGGCTGCGTGCACAGCATGTGCCTTAGCCCTACACTAGCTCTTGGGCCTTCTCCAACTGCTGTGTTGTAGCAGATTTTTATGTTTTCATGTTCATTACAAATGTGATGATTTAATCAAAGGGTTTTTTTTAATTAGCTTATAAAGTTAATGTGTTTACTCTTAAAGGATAAGTACTGTAAAGTATTTTTAAATGTTAGTAATTTTTTTAATTTTAAAAGCTGATCAAATCCGCCCTTTTGCGGAATCTGGAACCAGGTTCCCAAGAGTAGTCACAGCACCTGGTCCGCTCTTCACTTTCAGGCAGAGGTGATCATGAACTACCACGTCGGGGAGACAGTGCTGTCGCTGCAGAAGACCACTCTGATCCCCGGGGGCTCTGAGTCGCTGGTCTATACCACCTTGTCGGGAGGAATCGGCATCCTCGTCCCCTTCACGTCCCATGAGGTGAGTTCTCCACTGTGCCCTGCCTTCGCTTCCCACAGTTCTGTCTTTGTGCTAAGGCTGCCAAGGATGATGAACCCATTTGTTCCACCTGTGACTAGCAGCGTTCTGGAAAGTTCATAAGGCCCCTGTACCCAAGGACATAGGCATCTTGATTTAAACCGTGAAGTTTTAAACAGTTTCTTGTGTTACTTGTTTTCTTGTTTCGGGGTGTCCTGGGACTTGAGCCCAGAGTCTCATGTGTTTGGATATGGTTCTGAAACGGGCACCGTCAGAGGCCAGAGCCCTAAACCACGCCACACAGGCAGGTGGCGTGATCTGGTATGGGGCACTTACTGCTCTTCACGTAGTGTTCTCTCTTGTTGCGAAAGTACAGAGAGGCTTTCATGTAGGTTCCAGCTGTTTTTGTTACAGCAAAACCTGTCAAAAATTAGAGGAAGTCTCTTTATCATCTCTATGTGTGGTAAAACATCAGTGCCTTGTCTAGTTTTTGTTTTTGCTTTTGGTGGTTTTTTGGGGGCTTTTTTTCTTTTCTTTTTTCTTTCCCTGGCCCCTAGAAGCCTCATCAAGAATTTGAAATCACATTTTTCTTTCAGTAACAGAATCTTTTGTTTCCCTAGGACCATGACTTCTTCCAACATGTGGAGATGCACTTGCGGTCTGAGCACCCGCCTCTGTGTGGCCGAGACCATCTCAGCTTCCGCTCCTATTACTTTCCTGTCAAGGTGAGTATTGGTTGGAGGTCTGGGTTGAGAGGACGGATTCTGAGCCCTTTGGGTTGGCATTTTCTCTGGGCTGCCCCCTTCCAAATCAGAAAAATCCTGCTATGAGGTTGTAGCTCAGTGGGAGAGTGTGAATCTCGCTTATATGAAGCTCTGGGGTCAAAACCCTGGCGCTCTCCGAGTAATTCAAAAGAGGGAATGGAAGAAGCACAGCACTAAGGTCTCACTGCATCCAGTGAAGAATAGAAACCCTTTTTATCATATTTCTCGGTGGGGGGGGCAGGTGGCACACCAGTCACTGTCGGTTGCAGGGGCTCTTCCTGGCATTGTGCCTCAGGAGTGACCCCTGGTGGAGCTCAGGGGCCACTTACGGCGCCGAGGATTTGAGCTGTGGTGGGTTCCATGCAGGCCCCCACCTCCTGTTCTGTCTCCGTCTTGCATACCAAGAGGCACATCAGGATGACAGAATCCGAAAGCTGCCTTTTCTTGCCGAGCCTGTTTTCCCAGGTGTTGCCCAGTGCTGATGGGTTGATGGGTGCTTAGCAGGTGGTGGGCAGGGGGCGGCGGCGCAGTGGGATGAGTGGAGAGGGAGACCGAGTTCTCCTCAGAACAAAGCAGCAGCTCTGAGAGACCAACTTAGGCGACTCTTCTGGCTCTGTGAGTGGCGTTTTGGTATCTGAGAGAGATGGCAAGTTTTCTTTTTCTTTGGAGCTGATGGTTTAGCATCTGGCCTAACACTTGAACAGCTAACGTTTTCTCTCTGACTTCTCCACGTGTTAGAATGTGATTGATGGAGACCTCTGTGAGCAGTTCAACTCCATGGAGCCTAACAAACAAAAGAATGTTTCTGAAGAACTAGACCGAACCCCACCTGAGGTATCCAAGAAGCTTGAGGACATCCGGACCCGCTATGCCTTCTGAGCCTGCCCTTTGCCTTCGGGTCTTGTCAGAGATTCTGTGTCCGGTTTCCCCCAGCGCCGCCACCGCGTGGCTCTGAACCCATGTGGCAGAAGGGGCGCTGGATAACCAAGACTTTGTAATATTAAAGCTCTTGCCCGCGGATTCCCCCCTGGAGTGACTTGTTCCCCTGCAATTGGCGCTGTGACTCACGGCGCTTCTGGCGAGTGCACGGTCCCAGAGTCCGGTGTGGAATACGATGGTCCTCGCCCCCAAAGCCTGCCCTGCGTTGATATTTCTGCTCTTGTCTTCTTTTGTATACACCCTTAATTTTTAATTGGTTGTCCTGTAAATAGAGTTTTGTACAATGTTATCATTGGAGGTTGGGGGGCACACTGAGGTGGGACGAGGTTGGATATAAGTATGATTCTTGAGTTCTGCCACTCTGGAACCTAACCAGAAATATAAACCTAGTTTTTGAGGTGGCTGGTGTCTGTGTCTTTTCTGGGAATGAAAATTTATGGCAGTTGGAGACCAGACTGAGCGTTTCCCCCGTCAGCTATGTTCCTCCCGTCGGTCAGACTGGGGCTTGGCTGTGAGTGTGAGCATCCGCCAGCCCCAATCTGACCAACACAGGAGAAAGCCAAACCCAGGGCTGGCCTTGCCTTGCATGTCCCAGGCTTGATGGTTTGTGGGCTGCAGTTGGGAAACGGTGGCTGTAAAAATGTCTGAGGATGACCAGGGGTGGCCCCGACGGCTCTTCCCCCTGACCGCTAAGGTTCTGGGAGGCCTGGGCTGCTCACCTAGCCAGGGCGGCCTGGGCCATGAAGCAGACAGTGAACTAAATGAGGGCCAAGCCGGTTGATCAGATGCCGTTTATTCCATTCTCCCCATGTGCCTGCCCAAGTCTCTCTGAGCCTCCCATTCTAATCTCACACTCCCCTCATTCCCGTCTCCTCCTGTCTCTGCTCCTCTCTCCACACTCTGTATTGCAGCCTGGTCTCACTCTCTCTCCACGTGCTTGCTCCTATATTCTTCTACATTCTTCTCTCTCTGTTCCCCTTGCTAGCCTCTCCGTGGACCATCTTGCTGCCCTACCCTCTCTCTCGTCTCTTGTCTCTCCATCTCCCCTGCACTCTGGGCTGACAATAGCACCTAGTCAGGTAGCAAAATCAACATAAGAAAGCCCTTCCTGAGTGCCCACCAAATTCGAAGGGAACACCACCTAAAAGGTATTCCAAAGCCCTTCTTGACTGCTCCAGGCAAAATACCTCCTACAGTGTTTTTCTCCTTTCCTCAGTCCAATAACTATCAACATCTTAATACTAGTTATATTTGTATGGACACAGTAAGAGATACCATTGAGGCTTGTAGGGCAGCTCTCCTGGGAACATCTTGCCACAGATTCAGACTACAGCACTCAGGCCAGATTAGTCATTCCTAACCCTAGCAGGGTCCAAAAATAGTTAGTACTTTTTGGATCATGACAGCATTTGTCCATGACCAAGCTCTTCTTGTTAAGCATCATGGCGCTCTGGCCAGGCCCATCGTGATGCCAGGGTAGCACATAGCTTACCGCTTGCTCTGGTTCCATCCAGTCCCTCGTTGGGACCCTGCTTTTGGGGGCGCTAGGAAGTAAGGGCAGCTGAGGCTTAGGTGAGAGAACATGCCCAGAAGGAAAATATGAAGAATAGCTTGTACTGTCTTCTTGTGTCCATACAAAAAGGACATTGCTCTGAATAAACTACGCAAAGGACTTCGGGAGAAGAGAAAAACATTTACAAGTCAACAGAGCACAAAGAAGGTACAGAAAGACACAGGAATGGGAGCACTGTGATGGGAGCAACCCAATAAACCTAAACTACTTAAGGCTGTGCAGGAAGGACAAAACAGTGTTATCCTACAGGTGGCCATCACCTCTTGTTTTGATTCCCTTTTCTGGGCACTGGGGAGGTTTACTCCTGGCTTAGTAATACTCAGAGGTTGCTCTTGGGAGTGGGGGTGACCACACAGTGCAGGTGGGTGAACGCCAGCCCACTGAGTTTTGGTCTATTTTCGTTCCCATTTACCTTGAGGGTTTAGGTGGAAAATTTTGGCATATACTCCACCATAGGCACACCCATTGTTGCAGATCCTGAAACATCTTTTGCCATATGACTAATAGCATCAGTAAGGAAACAAGAACTCAGATACTCATCTGCCCTTGAGCACCAAAAATCAAGCTCTGTGGTTCCTATTAATGTAAGCAGCCCGGGGCCGGAGGAATAGGACAGCAGGTAGGGCACTTGCCTTGCATGTGGTCTACCCAAGTTCAATCCCCAGTAACCCCATTTGGTCCCTGAGCATTGCCAGGAATAACTCCTGAGTGTCACGAGGTATAGTAAAAAAAAAATAAACAGCCCTGGACACACAGGTAGCTTGGCAGCTGACTAGCACAATCTGACTCCAGTCAGCTTTCCTTCTGTAACGAACCACCTTCCAGGGCATCTGTTGGCTTTACTGAACCTGGAGACGCCAGCGCTCACTGCTCTTCTCCCAAATAAAGTGTTCTCTGATCACTTGCATTGAGCAGACTAGCACTGGGTTAGAGTCTGGACTTGGGGTGGGGGTGGGGGCCATGTTTAAACACTGAACCCAAACCCACAATCCAGTGTGAAATCCAGTGAGGATTGCCCTGGCACCTAATAGCTTCTTGCAGCATTACTCAGTTTTAGATCACTGCAGGGAATTAGGTTTACTCTGAATAACTCTTGTGGTTTGGGTCATGAAATCACAGTAGATCATCCATCTCCACAGCCTGCAGGGGCCCCTTTTCCCTGTAGCCCCATTCTGTCAGATGATATGTTATGCGGTTCTCTGAAGCCCTGCCGAAAGGTTTAAGCGATGACTCGTTCCGTTCCCAGCTTCCCCTTAAATACCTCTTCCTCCGGAAACAGAGGGTGATGTAAGGAAACTTGATCTCGAGAATTCGGAATGGTCCCTTCTGGGCTCTGTGTCTCTCTCCATCCCGCTTGCTCCGACTCTGCGAGGGCTGTAGCAAGTGGCATTGCTGGAGTACAGGCACAGCGAGGTAGGCCTTGTTCAAGCAGGAATTGAACGGAGCTCGAAGCTATGGCCTCAGGACCTACAAAAGAGGTATTAAGTGTTTCAGTCTGTAGAATGAGGCTAGTTTACCAGTCCCATCTGTGTCGGTATTAGATCAAAATCTCTCCGGATCGCTCCTCCGCTTCCTTTGATGCAGATGGAGATCTGTTCAGACTGGCAAAGAGCGAGGCTTCTGTGGCATTTAGCGTGGTGTCAGGGCAGGCATTGGGCAATTACTTGGCTATTAAATTGGTGCCCATCTCGCTTCCCTTATGTCCCTGTGAGTCGGGACTTCAAGGGGCCAAGAATTTTTCAGCTGCCTCAGCTTTTCGCTGACCTCGTGGAGGTTTGCAGATGTTTCCTTTGGCGAATCTTGTGCCAAGAACAGCATTCTTTGTGGGGAGAGGGTTCAAGTTGGGCTATGAATGGAATGCTGTTTTCCTTGTTTTCTTTTTTTTTCTCTCTTTTTTTTTTTAATGTATTGCTAGCAAGACAGCTGCTGGGTCTGGGAAAGGCTTTTAGGGGTTCGCTCATCTTACTGTGGGTCTCCAGGACGTGTGCAGCAACAACGCTGCTTGTGGGTGCAGAAATGGGTGCATTCTTTTGATGGAATCAACCTGGATTTCAGTTCTTGTTTATTCTTAAGTCCTGTTTTATTCAAAATAGAAATGACGTGTTTGCATATAACACCCACTTGTTCATTAGCATTTTGAATGTTGTTGGTGAATATTTTTTAAAGTTTGTTGCTCCCTCAAAATACATTCAAGAACTATATCCGGAGCTCAGAAGACTGTCTGGTGTGGAAAGCCTTGACCAAAAACGTAGGGCTCACTCAGGGGCAGGAGGAGATGGGTTCAAGTGGTAGAGACTCAGTAACGCGTCCTCTGTGATTCTTTGTTTTGGGAATCCCATCGCCCAGGATGGATAAAAAGTTTAACTGAAATCAGATACAGACAACACAGAAGTCAGAAGATTCTCCTGGACAACCAGGAACTGTTTCCACCAGCATCTTTGAAAGTCTAGCTTGAGTTGGCAAGTCTAAGCCAAGAGGAGACGCTGCAAAATTCATTAATTCCTCCACGATTTACTGAGCACCTACTTGATTATCTCTTCTCAGGTCTTTGTACCGCACCTCTGAAGGAGAAGGAGCCTTCCTAATCTTGCTGGTGAGCCTGCAGAGAGCCCAATGACAAATTTCAGAAGAGCCAGAGGCAGAAAATGAGGCGGAGAGCAGACAGATTGGAGAAGCAGCTGCACAGCTCTTGGCCTCTGCAGGGGTGACTGAGAATCTCGGTTTCACCAGGATATTTACACGGTGATAATGATTAGACCCATAAATCACTAAGCGTGCTGGAGTAGAGATACACACATGCAGAAACCAGTTTGGGAAAGGAAGCCTGGGGGACAAAGTAACTGAGGACCTCAGCACACACCCTTCCGACCCAGAACAATCAGCAGTCACCTCAGTGTCGCAGGGGTCTCCTGACCACTCTGAGGGGATCCTGGGGGGCTGAACCCCTCCAGCTGCCTTCTGAGAGCCAGGCTCTCTGCGGTCCACAGACCCACCCAGGAGAACGTGCTCCCTCCTCCGCAAGCAGCCTCAGGATGATGGGCACTGCTTTTGATCAGGTGACGGGACAGAATCCACGAGTGATCTGGGGGCTTGAACACAGACTGTGTGAGAGTGACGTGAGTGTTGGCTGCAGTTCCTTAGGGCCTCGGCAGCTTGGAGAATCTTGTCTTTAAGGGGCTGATGCTACTGGATAAAGATTCTTTCTGTCAAATGCCAGCAGGGGTGAAGGGCATGGAACGAGCACTGGGAGGCCTGAGTGATTGCAGCAGGGTGGCGCTTGTCTTGCATGAGGTCAACCGGGGTTCGATTCCTGACATCCCATACATATGGTTCTGTGAACCCGTCAGGAGTTATCCCTGGTTGTAGAGCCAGGAGTAAGCCATCAGCACTGCCGGGTGTGGCTCAAAATACAAACAAAAGTTTTCACTTTTTAAAAATGCACTGAGGGGCTGAAGCAATAGCACAGCGGGTAAGGCTTTTGCCTTGCACGAGGCCGACCCGGGTTCGATTCCCAGCATCCCATATGGTCCCCTGAGCACCGCCAGGAGTAATTCCTGAATGAAGAGCCAAGAGTAACCCCTGTGCATCGCTGGGTGTGACTCAAAAATCAAAAATAAAAAAATTTAAAAAATTTTTAAAAATGCACTGGGCAGACAGAGTTGGCTCCAAACAGTCTCAGCTTCTGGTCTGAATTGGGGGAAATAAGACCCACTTCCTGCGGTCACGCACCAGTAGCTTGTGGTCTGGCCAATGTGGTGTCGTTGGGTCTGAAAAGCTGGGCAGGGCGGGAGCCACCTCCATCTCGAGCTGCTGTCCTACACGGGGTGCTTCGGAGAAGAGGGTCCAAGCATCAGTAGAGTGGGCTTTGCGCGGGCTTCTGAGAGGTCCGAGTGAGGTCCTGTGACCGTGTCTCCCCCTGATGTTAGAGGGCCCCACATGTGCTCGGCCACGTGGGCGCAAGCAGCGCATGGGCTCGGGCAGCATATGCGCGCCCTTCCTTTGTTCAAGGTGGCCTTTATAGGGTTTCTCCAACCTGCCCCCACGTGGGGCTTCTTCCCAGGTAAAAGTCCGTTGCTAAGGAGGTTACCAGGGAGGATGGGAGTAGTGATGGTCTTCTTTGAAATTCCTTTCCTGGCCTTTTGTTCCTGCAGGAGCTTCTTTGGGTCTGTTGCTGGAGCCAGGTGAGGGTCTTATCAAGCCTTAGTTCCTGTTTTCCTATTTTCTGCAGGGCTGGCTTTTGTCATTGCTTGGGGAGGGGGCCTTCCCTGTCTACCTGCCTACATCACCCCCAGCTGCCACCCTTCCTAGGGCTGCCAACGGGGATGAATCAGCCTGGCCCCGTGTAGCGAGGGAGTGGCTGGTGCTACCAGTGTCGTGGGGCAGGGGGTGAGGGCGGGGAGGGGACCCGCCCGCCCGCTGCATTCCAGTGTGAGCATTATTGACTTGCCTTCGGAAGCCAGAGTGGGAAGCCACTGTTGTCAATCCAGTTAAGAAACTGTTTCTCAGACAACTCCTGTGCCGGGCATTGACGTGGGGCCTCAGCCCTGCCAGCGCTTCCCGGACGAGTTGCCGCGACTGCTAGGCCTGAGCAGCAGCGAGCGGTGCGGGAGCAGGAGGGGTGGGGTGGGGGGTGCTCGGGGGCAGAGCCACCACCTGGCATGTTTGGGGTTGTGGGTTTGCTCTGCAGCATGGCAGAAACAAACATAAAGGATTCTTCTTCTTTTCTTTTTTTTTTAGGGGGTGGGGAGGGGCACACCCAGCAATGCTCAGGGGTAACTCGTGGTGGGCTCGGGGGACCACATGGGATGCTGCGGATTGAACCTGGGTCAGCCACATGCAAGGCAAATGTCCTCCTCACTGCACTATCGCTGCGGGCCCCCATAAAGGATTCCGTGCTCATATTCCGAGGAGCCCTGCGCGCAAGCTTCTTTTCTTTCCTCGTTCTATTGAATATCCATGAGATAGACCATTACTAAACTGTTCGTGATTGGGATTCAGTCACCCATCCAACACCCATCCCTCCACCAGCGCACACCTCCCACCACCCATGTCCCCGTCTCCCTCCCACCATCCCCCTACACCCCTTGCAGCCTGCCTCTATGGCGGGCACCCCTCCTCCTTCTCTCCTTTTTGTGTAGTTTTCTTGACTAGGTCGATGCTCTAAGCACAGCTCCCGTGTCTCTTGTTCCACTGGTGGAGGAGCTCAAAAGCCTCCCTGGGCGTGGCCTCAACTATTCCACACAATCAGTAAACCAGGGGCTGGAGCCATAGTACAGGGAGGGGTTACGACACTTGCCTTGCACGCGGCCAATGTGGGTTCGATCCCCGACACCACCAGGAGTGAGCTCTGAGCACAGAGCTAGGAGCAGTCCCCGAGCACCCTTGGGTGTGGCCCCCAAAACAAACAAAAATTTTAAAAAACCAAATCAGGGAACCTGCCATAAGCCCCGGGCCAGGGCTGGAGCTGTCCTGGGTGCCCACAGGACTCTGCGCTCATCCTGGTCGGGGCACAGTGAGAGGGGCCTCTGGGGACTCCCACAGCCCCTGGATCTGGCCTCCCGGGGGCGACAGAGGCCTGGCTGAGCGCCTGTGTAAACTCGTCCACCTCTCCGCGGCCTCTGCAGAACGGGCAATTGACCCGTTGTCAACAGTGATATTTATCAAAGTCTCCCTCTAAGGACTGTCCCTCTCCGCCTGCCAGTGGCTCCCGGTCACCCCATTGGATCAAAGTTTCCTTGGGAGGTTTTTGGTTTCTTGTCAGTAAACATTCTGGCCCAACCTCCGGGGCCCCCACTGTTCACGGGCCGGGTGCCCTCAGAACCTTCTGGAACGTTCCTCTGGCTCAGCCCCCCCCTCCCGGCCCCCCCCCTCCCGCCTCCTCTGCCCTCCACGAGCTGCGGACACGTGGGCCTGCCCCGCCCTCGCTGGCTCCAGTTTCTGAGTTGAGGCGCTGTGGCCTGCTTTCCCCGCCTTCCCATCCGTCAGCAAGCCTGGCTCGTGGGCTGGGGGACGCCTTGGTCGCTCCCACCTGGCACCCCAGCCTCCGGGAGCAGCCGAGGAGCCCGGGAGATCTGCCCTGTCCTGAGCAGGTAAGAAGCCGGCGCTCCTCTGCTGACACCCCCCCCCCCCCGCCCCCCGGCTTTTGGGCCTGACCTGGCCCCAGTTCCGTGGCTGCTTTCCCAGACCCCAGTGAGCGGGATGTGGGCAAGGCTCAGAGCGTGGGACTCGGTGGCAGAGAAACAACATCGAGTCTCTGTCCTGGATCTCGCTTCAAAACCTTGGCTCTCGTCAGCTTTGCCGGGGAAAAAGCCGTTTCAAGTCACCCAAAGGAAGGCATGTGATTTCTCTCTCTGGTCCTTTCTGTCGGGGCTTTGGACAGGGGCCCAGTCACGGTCAGGGGTGGGTATTGGGGGTTCTGGGGCACTGCCCCGCTATGTGCACGAATCCCCCACGTGCCTGAGAGACCTGCCAACAAGTCTTTCCTTTCTCTCTCTCTATTTCTTTTTTGGTTACTGGGCTGCACTTGCAGTGCCAGGAGTTACTCCTGGCGGTGCTTGGAGCACCATGTGTGCTGCCGGGGATCAAACTTGAGTCAGCCGTGTGCAAGCAAGGCCAGTGCCTTCCCCACTGTGCTGTCTCCTGGCCCCGGAGCATGTCTCAGTCTTTAAAGGAGCGGCCCATGTTCTTTTAAAGGTGCCCACAGACGGAATCAGGGAACAGGAGCACAAGCCCCGAGCTTGGCTCAGGGTTAATTTTAAACACACGTGAGTGATGCCCCTCCGGGTACCTGCGCGGCTGCCAGCTTACACGCCCATCCCGGGAGGCTGGATCGCGTCCAGGTGTTTTGCCGTTAAAAAATTCGACTCCTGTGGACGGCTCTGTGGAAAGAACTTTTTTGGGATCATTTGGATTTTCCCCCATCTCCCTGGGGTTGATTCTGCATCCAGAATGAATAGTTGGGGCAAAGGGCGAGAACATTTTTGTAGCTCTGCTCTTGTTCCACATGGGAGTCCACTTAGTCACAGGAATTAGGAGATCAATTTGCTAATTTCCAGGGGCTGCGGGGGAGGGAAGGAGAAAAAGCTGTTTTCTCCAGGGATTTTTCAGGAAGGCGGCTGGCGGGGGGGGGGGGGGGGGTGTTGGACAGGAGCAGAGCGTGGTGGCTAAGACTTAATTCAGGGAGTCAGCGAGATGGCTCGGTGGACCGGAACACACGTGGGAGGCCCTCGGTTTGGTTCTTGGCACCGCATGGTCCCCCCAAGCACCATCACAGTGATCCCCAAACACTAAGCTGGTAGTGGCTCAAGAAACAAAACCAAAGAAACCCGCTGGACCTTGAGGGCTGCCCAGGACCGTGTGCGCAGCCGCCCGACTTTGAACTGTGCCTTAGTTCACTTGTAACATCGAGATCCCAGAACTGCTGGGGCACGAGGGATCTGCAAACCCCACTTGACCCAGACTGGCACAGAATCAGCTCTGGGCTTTCCCCGGCTCTTGTCCAAGCTGGACAGCACGGAGACAGCTGGGCGGAGAGACGTGTGGGTCCCCCTCCCCCCCCCCACGCCTGAGTCAGGTCCAGATTTATGCTAAAGCGTGGAGGCTGGGCAGGGACCTGCTCTCTGTGTGATGTCCCCAGGCTCCTGCATGCCCCCCCCTCCGGGGTCGTGGGATCTGGGAACGCCTGTCTTCCTCTTGGCCACTTTCTTCATGGTGCAGGGTTAAGAATCCCATTGGCGTCCGTGGACCCACCTCAGTCTCCCCGGCAGTTGCTGTTTCCTGAGACACAGGTGCAAAAGAAGGGAGGGCGGACGGGCTGCAGCAACGCCCACTGTGGGCAGTCACAGGTCCCCTTACCCCCTCTCAGGGTCAGGCTCTGTCTTTGTCATGGTGGCGGTGACACCAGCGCGGGGGGGGGGGGGGGGCGGGTAGCATAGATCAGGGCACTCAGGGACCCATCACTGGGCCGGGGAGAGAGCTCGGCGAGCCTTCGCATGCAAGAGACGCACTCTCGAGACCGGGGTTCAGTCCCCAGCACAGCCAGGAGCAGCCCCAGAGCATTACCAGGTGTGGCCATGTACAGACAAAAGATGGCAACAAACTCCTGCGTTTTCTCGGCGCCGTGCGTGGGTGGGCTCAGCCAGGGCCCCCCGTGTATGCGGGCGGGGAAACGTTCTTCCATTTCCAGCTGCAGCGTTTGCAGGGATGCAGAGACCTACTTTGCAGAACCAAAGGGCGTGAGAATGTGGACCTCAGAGAGAGGAGGGGTGCGGATTTGGGCTGCCTGGGGGGAGCTTGTTTCAGAGGAGTAAGTGTTGGAAACTTCCAACCCGTCTTTATTGGCAGGGGAGGAGGGAGGCTATTTGGGTCGGACCGGTGGTGCTCAGGGTCTACACCTGACAGTGCTCAGGAGGGAGATGCAGTGCTAGGATTCGAATCATGTCTCGGTTGCATGCAAGGCAAGTGCCTTAACCTCTGGACTATCTCTCCGTCCCTTTGCACGCCTGCAGGGACTTGAATGGTTCCCACTTAAGTAAATGCAGAGAACCTGGGGTTCTCCTGGTGGAACTGGCCCCCACGGTTCCATTCCCAGATTACTCCTACTCCTGTCCTGAGAAACGTTTCTTACAGCTCCTTCCTCTTTCGGGGGGGCCTGAACAAAGCCGGGAAGGTCATCAGACCGCTACCCCCACCCCCGCCCAGGACACAGAGGCTTCTTCCGGTCTGAAACAGGCAGAGAAGGTCTGAGAACTGGGGTCACGGCCACGTCACTCCCAAGGGGGTTCTGGGCTCGGGCTGTGCGCACATGCTAGGGCTGTGTCCCAAACGGTGGGGGCGGTGACCCCTGGGAACTGAGTCGCTGTAGCCTGGGAACCGCCGCCGTGGCGTCCGGGGGGCTGCTGGGAAGTCTGCTTTTGGGGACCGCCCTGGACCGCCCTGGACAGTGCTCCCATGAGTGCCGCTCAGGCCAGGGAGGGGCCAGGTCTGGGACATGATGGTGATGGGGTGGGTGCATCGAGGTGGACCTGCAGGGACACATGGCATGGCCAGGGACGGTCCTTGCTCCACTGCTGCCTTGCGCCACTCCCCGACGCCCCTCTGCTGTCTGTCCAGCCTCCCCTTCCCAAGCCGGGGGCTGAATCCGGGCCCTGGAGCACTGTCAGTGTTCCCAAGCATTTGCTTTTAACCAAAACTAGGTCACTGTTCAGTGGCATTAGGTCCCCGTCAGAGCTCCAGAAAACGGAAGCCTACAGCCCTTGAACCAGGGCCCCCGACCCCTCTCCCAGTCCCCCTGCACCCCTCACTCTCCTCTCTGACCCCTCAGGGAGCTCAGGGAAGTAGAGTCACACAGGACATGTTCTCCTGCGTCTGGTTCTCTCCTGTGTCTTGCCTCTGTCCCCTAGCGGCATCCACCCAGCAGGCTTGAGACGGTCCCTCCTGCGGAGGCTGAACGATTTCCTGCTGTCTGTGTATGTTTTGTCGGTAACTTTTTCTTCATTCATTTTTCAGCCAAGGGTTACTTGGGTTGCTCCACACTTTAGCTCTATGAATCAAATGGCTATGAACACGGTATACAAACGTCTTGCAAAAATCCCTGTGCCCCAGGTCCGGAGAGATAGTTCAGGTCAGGGGTGCGTTTATGGCCCTGATAGCCCCTAAAAACACAGACTGACCCAGACTTTGCACTGTCTGGCCTGGTTGGCTGAGTATCACAGAGGGTAGCCCCGGGTCCATACAGTGCTGGGGATCGAACCACAGTCTGCGCATGTGGGACAAGTGTCTCAGCCTTGGACTTTCTTTCTAGCCCTTGGTATCGGCTTCATAACAGCTGTAGCTGTGTCCAGGCCTGTTAGAGTGACCCAGGGCACTGATTTCGCCATGTCCTTTCGTAAATTAAAAAAAAATTATTTAGTTAGCTTTAAAATTTTTATCAAAGCACCATGGTTTAGAAAGTTATTCAGAGTTGAGGGTGTATGTTTTTGTTTATGTTTGTTTGTTTGGGGGCTACACCCAGTGGCATTCAGGGGTTACTGCTGGCTCTGCACTCAGGAATCATTCCTGGCAGTGCCCAGGTATGGGATGCTGGGTATTGATCCTAGGGTGGCCGCATGCAAAGCGAACGTCCTACATGCTATGCTATTGCTCCGGCATCCTTCGGGTTGAATTTGAACATACCATGCTCCAGCACCAAACCACCGCCAGGGTCTTCTCCCCTCCACCAGCGTACCCGGGTTCCTCATTCCCTCCATAATGGACATACTATTTTTATATTTGTACATTTTCCCTCCTAATATGTGTGTAGGGGGGGATGAACACTCTATTATTCTCTCCTTGTGGTTCTCTCTCTCTCTCTCTCTCTCTCTCTCTCTCTGACTTTGGGTCACATCCGGCAAATACTCAGGGGTTCCTCCTGGCTCTGCAATAAGGAATCTCCCCTGGTAGTGTTTGGGGGACTGTATGGGACACCAGGCATCAACCCTGAGTCGGCCACAAGTGGTTTTCTGAGTGTTTGTTGTTTGTTTGACCTCCCAGTCAGGTTCAGTGGGTTGGGGGAGGCTCTTCCCAGAGATTTTGGCCAGCCTGTGCCACCCGGTCAATGTGAGGGCTCTAGGGTGCCATGCCAAGGATGCCTGAGGTCACCCATCAGTGCTGGGGGTGGGAGCATGTGGTGTTGGGGCTCAAACCGGCCAGGTGCGTGCCCAACTGCTCGGTCACTCTCCCTTTTGGTTTTCACGGATGGTTTATCAGGGGTTGGTGATGCCAGCATCTTCCCACACAGCTGCTGGTGTCCAGCTGTCATCTCAGGAGGAATCGCCCTTCCAATCCTCTGCGCATGTTGAAATCGGATTATTTGCATTTCTGTGGTGAGCGTGCGGACGTTCTCCACACACCAGGGATGGGAACCTCACCCTGCCGGTGCTTCTCTTCTGGCTTGAGGCAGCCTTTTTACCCTGCATGAATCCCTTGATGCATAGTTTCCCATTTTTCTGTTGTTTTGGTGCTTTTGGACCCCATCTGGTGGTGCTTAGGGGCTTCTTGTTGACTGGGTGCTCAGAGTAACCATGGCAGTGGACATGGAAAGATGTGGTGCCGGGGATTGGGTCCCGGTCTCCTACATGCAAAATATTGCTCCAGCCTGCTGTGCTCTCTCTGGCTCTCTCCATATAGTTTTTTTTTTTTTTTTGGGTCACCCCCGGCAGTGCCCAAGGGTTACTCCTGGCTCTGCACTCAGGAATTATTCCTGGCAGTGCTTGGGGGACCCTATGGGATGCTGGGAATTGAATCAGGGTCAGGGTCAGCCACGTGCAAGGCAAACGCCCTACCATTGTGCTATATCTCTCCAGACCCATTTCATGTAGTCTCTTTTGTTCCTATCTAAGAAATCATTGTTAAATCCAAAGTCACTAAGCTTTTTATTGTTTTCTTTTTCCCCTGAGAGTTATATAGTTCGGGATCTTATATTTTGACAAGCATTTTAATAACCTTTTTGTTTTTGTGATCTGTGTTTATGATGAATATCAAACATTTAGAAAAAATACTAGTTGAGGGAATTCCCCTCTTCCCTGCACCCCCTGGGTAATCACTGGCTGGACACACTTCATCAGGAAACTCTCCAGACTTATGTCATCAGAAGCCATGACCTGCCCCAACTCCCTGGGGGTGCTGGGACTGGCAGGTCTGGTTCTAAGGAACAGGGTGGGGTGGGGAGGTGGGGGGCTGGTTTAAGACGCTATATCCTGCACCCCCATTCCTGCTCTTTGTTATTTGTTGTTGCGATGTCCAGGAAGTGCCTATGGGAGTGGGGGTGCCCATGCATACTTGGGGTGCACTAAAGCTGGCATGCTTGTGACACCAAGGGATGCCAGTGGCCTTTGGGGGCTGGTGTTCAGCCATGTGCAGCTGTGCTGGGAGACAATGCACTCAGGCTTCCCACCAGCAGGGCGGCGCTCCGGCCTCTGTGCAGTCTCTTGGGTTTTTTTTTTTTGTGTGTGTGTGGAGGGGCTCACACCCGGCGATGCATAGGGGTTACTCCTGGCTCTGCATTCAGGAATTACTCCTGGTAGTGCTCGGGGGTCCATATGGAATGCTGGGAATCAAACCCGGGTCGGCCGCGTGGAAGGCAAACGCCCTGCCCTCTGTACTGTCTCTCTGGCCCCCACAATCTCTGTCTCCAACACGCTTTGAGGGGAGGCAGCTGCTCTTGTGTGTTTCCACACACCCAGTTGAGTGTGCTCAGGGCTTACTTCTGGCTCTGTACTCCGGGCGTGACTCTGTTTGGCGTTCAGGGGACCATGAATAGGACAGGGATAGGACAAGGTTGGTTATATGCAAGGCAAGCACTTTGCCCCCGCTCTATCTCTCTGGCCCCAGCTGCCATTTTTTAAAATTTAATTTTAAGGAGCTTTCCTAAAAAAGACGCAGTGCTCAGAGCGCAGGGGTTAATCCGATGATACTCAGCCAGACTCAGGATGATTGCTGGAACCTGGGGCCTGGCCACGCAGCACCTTCAGAGCCAACAGTGCTCAGGGGCCTCCTGGGCTTCTGGGCTGTTGGCCGTGGGGCCACAAAGAGCCCCTGAGCCCTAAGTTCTCCCTCAGCTCTAGCTGCTGGCATTAACTCAGGACCAAGTCTGTCTACCTCCCCACGGATGTACATGGAGGGACTGTCCCAGGCCTCCTAGGAGCTGCCTGGCACGGGGGCCGCAGACCAGCTGCTGGGAACTGGAGGGGGGCCAGTGGCTCTCCTCACTTTCCACATGCTCTGCCCTGAGCTCCGTCTCCACTCTGGCTCTGGTAAGTCTTTGTGTAGATGTGACGCTTCCTTGAAAATAACCCGGGGGATCAAAGTGATAGTACAGCGGGGAGGGCACTTGTCTAACTTGCCTAGCGCATGGCCGACTCAGGTTCGATCCCCGGCATCCCATATGGTCCCCTGAGCACTTCCAGGAGTGATTCCTGAGTGCAGAGTCGGGAGTAACCCCTGAGTACCGCTGGATGTGGCCAAAAAAGAACCTGGGCTGGGCAGTGCAGAGGGTAAGGCACTTGACTTGCATGCAGCCAACTCTGGCTCGATTCTAGCACCACGTGGTCCTTAGAGCACTCAAACCAGAGTCGGTCACATGCCAGGCAAGCCCCTGAACACTTGAACTATCTCTCTGGCTCCGAAAGGCTTTTTTTCAGGAAAGTTTTAGTTTTTTGTTTTTTTTTTTTTTAATAAATGGTATTAAATGTTTTATTCCCTCTTGGAAAGCCTGGCAAGCTACCGAGAGTATTCCACCTGCACGGCAGAGCCTCGCAAGCTATCCATTGTGTATTCAATATGCCAAAACCAGTGATCAAAATGTTTTATAACACCCCCACCTCCCCAACACCGACTCAGGATGCCTTCTGAATATCTTGGGGTGCTGATATGCCTGTTAATCAGTATTAAGAATGACCGGAACTTCAGTTGACCTCTGGGTTATGCCTAGATCATGAACACACAGCAACAGTTCAGACAGAATCCTCTCCCTCAGACAGAATCTTCTCAGACAGATAGAATCCTCTCCCTCAGACAGAATCTTTTCCCTCAGGCAGAATGCTCTCCCTCAGACAGAATCAATCCTCTTACAGACAGAATCCTCTCCCTCAGACAGAATCTTTTCCCTCAGGCAGAATCCTCTAACACAAATAACATCCTCTTCCCTGAGACAGAATCTTCTCCCTCAGACAGAATCCTCTCCCCGAGACAGAATATTTTCCTTCAGTCAGAATTCCCTCACACATACATATTTCTCCCTCTCAAACAGACAGAATTCTCTCAGAAAGACAGAATCCTCTCCCTCAGAATCCTCTCAGACAGAATCCTCTCCCTTAAACCTTCTCAGACAGAATTCTTTTCCTCAGTCAGAATTCCCTCACACATACAGATTTCTCCCTCTGAAACAGACAGAATCCTCTCAGACAGACAGAATACTCTCCCTCAGACTGAACTTCTCCCACACAGACAGAATCCTCTCGTTGCCCTCCCACCACCACCCCCAGCCCCGAAGTTTCACAGTGGTCTGTGACTGTGTTCTTTTTCCTCATCCAAAATGTCATGGGGTGAGACTCTTGCGTGTGGTCTTTCCAGATTGGCTTCTTTCACTTAGAAATATGCATTTTTTAAGGTTCCTTTTGTGGTGTTAAAGACCATTTCTCTTCGGTCCCAAATAATGTTCCTTTGTACGGATGCGCTCCTGTTTGCTCGTTCATTTATGGAGAGTTTTCTGGTGGCCTTCAGCTGGGCGATCATGAATCCAGCTGTGGTGGATCTGTGTGTGCAGGTTTGTGCGACTCCAAGTGTGCAGTCTCTGGGAAGAAGACTCTGTGAGAGTCTTGGGCTCTGTGAGAAGCTGCCTGACTGTCTTCGAAGTCACCGGACCATTTTGCATTCCCACCCACAGTCAGTGACCATCCTGGTAGCTCTGCCTTTCTTTCCCTTCTTTTTGAACATTCCTCTTCCCTGTCACTGTTGAAGTGACGGAGTGGTGATCACACTTGATTGTGGTGCCAGGACAGTAAGTGGCAGTGCACTGACACCACGCTCCTACTTGGGTGGTCTTGAGTGCTTGGCCTCACTCTAGCAACACCTCCATACCCCACAACCAGGGCAGAGGTCACGCACAGGGGACCTTCCCAACAAACCAGACAGGGCGACAAGTCTCCCTCGGCTCAGGTGGGTGCTGTTGCGGACCCTCCTGTCTGGGCTGAGCCCCTCCACCTTACTTCCTTCTGACAGCAGAGCTGTGGGCCGGGAGAAAGCAAAGGGCTGCGCTTTGCAGGCAGGTTCGATTCTGGCCCCTGACCACCCACAGCCCTCCCGGACCACCGGGAATAACCGTCGAGTAACAGAGCTGTGAGCAGCCCCTGAGCATAGGCAAACTGACAAAAACCATCCAAGGACTGACTGCAGATGTGTCCACGATGGTACAATGTCAGGGGGCAGCAAAGTTGAGGGGTGTGGTGGCCCCGATCCGTTCAAGGACCCTCGGGGTTCATGGGAGCAGGAGGGCTGTGTGGAGGGACAGGATGTCTTTGTCGTGTCTCGTGAGTCAGTGAGCTTGCATGGAGCACAGGCAGAGCCAGCTGCAGACCCAGCCAAAGGGCCCGTGGAAACGCCCCCCAGACAGCCCTTGGCAGTAGCGTTCAGAGCTGGGGATGTCCTGCTTCCTGCCAGATAGCTCAGGGGGTTCAGAGGTGCCGCGACAGGGACAATCATGCCGTGTTATTGTAGCAGGTCACAGCGGCAGTGGCCCAGGTGTTGGTCTGGGTTGCCAGCTGGAGGCCGGCTTGGTCCTTGGCAGCTGGCGAAAACCCACAGATGAGGTAAGCAGCTCGCTGGGTTCCTGAGGGGGGCTGGACGCCTCCGCTGCCCTGTCACTGCCCTGGACGCTGCAGGCCAGACTCCACATGCCCCGGATGAGGGTCCTTTCCCTCTGAGATCCTGGAACATTTCTGGAAGTTCTGGAACTTTCCTCCTGGCTCAGACTGAGTCCCCTGAGGAAGGGGTGCTGAACTGTGTCTCAGCTGTGTCTCCCCATGTTCTGGAAGGTGGTGAAGCCTCTTCTGGTTCTGCCGCCGGGGGGTGGGGTCCACACCCCCTCCCATGTCCCATGGCCCTCGGGGCCCCTTGGAGCTTTCTCAGCACCTGGCCCCGGGGCCTTGCTCCCCTCGGGGCCAGCCCATGTGTGTTTTCACCTGGGACACAGGGGAGGGGGTCACGAGAGGCACAAGTGAACAGAGAGCGGAAGGGGCTGGAGCAATAGCACAGCGGGTAGGGCGTTTGCCTTGCACGCGGCCAGCCTGGGTTCGATTCCCAGCATCCCATATGGTGCCCTGAGCACCGCCAGATATAATTCCTGAGTGCAGAGCCAGGAGTAACCCCTGTGCATTGCTGGGTATGACCCAAAAGGCAAAAAAAAAAAAAAAAAAAAAAAAAAAAAACCAACAGAGAGCGGAAGTGAACTCTGTGGCCGAACTGTCAGGGCTGGGGGGCCAGGGTCTGTGCAGGGGACGGATGTGACAGGGAGGTAGGGGTGGGCCTGGCCAGAAGGCCAGGGACTCCCCACTGGTCTCAGATCTTCCCTTTCCGGTGGCTCAGAGGCTGTGGTCCCCCTCTTGTCTGCGTCTCTGGACACTGGGGGACGCAAACAGCCAGGCCCCAGCCTCTCGGCACTAGCCCCTGCGAGCCGGGTGGCGAGCCAGTACCTCAGCGGCCTGAGTTCCAGCAGGACCAAGTGAGGGTTTCTAAGGGACCATCGTTCCCTCCTGCTCCCGCTGGCCACAAAGCACGAGTTCCGGTTTGTGTCACCTCTGAAAGGGAGAACCACAGCGCTAGGAGGAACCATAAGACAACGCCTGGTGTGGGCAGGGACCTCCTGGCCTGAGTCCTTGGGCCCCGATTCAACTGGCAGGAAGCCAGACCAGGAGCGTGAAGGTGCGTGTGTGGCCGAGAGTCTCTCTCCTTCTCCCCCCTTCAGCACTTTCCCTTCCCCTCTACCCCACCAGGCAGGAGAGAAGCGTCATCGCTCCATTTTACAGACGGGGAAGTCGAGGCCTTGAGAAAGGAGCCACTTTGCTGTCCAGGGCCCAGACCTGCCAGGAGAGGTCAGGGCTGTTTCCCGGCCCCCTGCGTGGGTTCTGGCCGGGGCCCCACGCTGTCCTCTGCAGGGGCACAAAGCCTCTCTGTTCCCGAGAATTCCATGTCCCATTGTTCCCCAATTCAGGGGCATTCCTGAATTGCTAAAGATGGTTCTGCCCATCCAGGGACTGGCAGCTGGTCAGCTGTGCTGGCTCTAAGCTAGGCTCTGGGAGGGCATTCCGAGGGGCTGAAGTGGGTACTCTGTGCGTGGGGGGGGGGCCTGGGGGCCATACCTGGCACCTCTGCAGCCCTAAAGACAGAAAATAAGGCCACCAGGTAAAACTCCAGATGGAAACTGCTCCCAGCATGGAGCCAGGCGTGGGGGGCAGCTGGAATGATGAGTGCGGGTTTGCTAGGAGTGTGGACTGAGGGAGGAAGGGAGGGCGAGGAAGGGAGGGTGGGGGGAGAGAGGGTCGAGTCCCCCTGGGACCCTCTTTGCTCTGTGAAATGGGGTACTGTCTCTGATGGGAAGTAAGCCCACGGAAGGCTCTCTGAGGACAGATACCCCTCAGAGTGAGGAAAAGTGGGATGGAGCTGGAGCCATAGGACAGCGGGGAGGGCACTTGCCTCGCACACGGCCGACCTGGGCTCAATCCCCGGCATCCCAGATGGTCCCCCAAGCACTGCCAGGAGTAATTCCAGAGTGCAGAGTCAGGAGTAAGCCCGAGAATTGCCAGGTATGCTCTCCCCTCCCCAAGAAAAAAAGCAGAGAGAAAGAAAGAAAGAAAGAAAGAAGAAAGAAAGAAAGGAGAAAGAAAGAAAGGAAAGAGAAAGAGAAAAAAGAAGGAAAGAAAGGAAAGAGAAAGAGAAAAAAGAAGGAAAGAAAGGAAAGAGAAAGAAAGAAGGAAAGAAAGAAAGAAAGAAAAAAGAAAGAAAGAAAGAAAGAAAGAGAAAAAGAAAGAGAAAAAAGAAGGAGGAACCCTTCTCTTTTCCTTCACTATGAATGTCCATGCATCTGCAAACTTTTCATTTGTTTTTGTTTTATTTGGGGACCACAACTGGCTGCACTGGGGGTGGGGGAACAGCTGCTCCCAGTCTAGTGCTCACGGCTTCCATAAGAGATTGGGAATAGAACCCAGAGCCTCACGCATGCATGTCAAGTGCTCTTCCCGGGCAACTCAGCCTAAGCTTTTCTATTCTCCTCCCCCTTTGGGTCATACCTGGCAATGCTCAGTGGATACTATGCACTCAGGAATTACTCCTGATGGTGCTCAGGGGACCATATAGGATGCCAGGGATTGAACCTGAATTGACTGCATGTAAGACAAATACCTTCCCCACTGTACTATTGCCCCAGCCCCTGATTTTTTTTTGCCACACCCAGCAATGCTCAGGGGTTACTCCTGGATGTACACTCAAGGATCACTCCTGGTGGTGCTCAGGGGACCATATGGGATGCCAGGGATCAAACTCGGATCAGATGCATGCAAGGCAAGAGCACTACAGGCTGTACTATTGCTCTGGTCTCAAAAAATTTTTTTTCTCTCTCTCTTTCTCTGTCTCTCTATTTGGTCACCAGTGAAAGGACAAAGTTGCTCATTCAATGTTTCAACATCCATCCTTCCACTCGTGTCCACTTCCCTCCCCCAATAGCCCCATATGCCCATTTTTTTGGGGGGGTCACACCCGGCGATGCATAGGGGTTACTCCTGGCTCATACACTCAGGAATTACTCCTGGTGGTGCTCGGGGGATCATATGGGATGCTGGGAATCGAACCTGGGTTGTCCGCATTCAAGGCAAACACCCTCCCTGCTGTGCTATCACTTCAGCTCCCTGTTGTTGCTTTTTTTTATGGTGAAAAAATACATTTAGGTAGCCAGGCTATTTAGATGTTTCCAACTTTGTGTTTGGTTTTTAGTTTGGGGGCCACACCCAGAGGTGCTCAGGGCTTATTCCTGGTTCTGCACCCAGGGATCACTTTGGCGGTGCTGAGGGATGCTGGGACTCAAACCCAGGTTAGCTGCATGCAGAGCAGGCGCGCTACCCGCTCTACTGGCACTCTGGCCTCACAGCTGGGCTGCTGACATGATCCCAACTTCGCTGGCAACACCCAAGCCTCCGAGTCAGGAGCCAGCCGGGCACATGACATCTGTGCCCCAGGCCCGACCACATGCATGCCGCAGAGTTCTTCACGGTTTCACCCAGGGCTGGCTGGCCTGGACATCCACAGTGAGCACAAGTGTGTGTCTTCTTCCAGGCAGTTGGAACCGTTTATTTTTGGCCTCCCAGCGGTGCCCAAGGACCTCGGGGTCTGTTCTGGCCATACTCGGCGCAGCTGAGCTCGAGCACAGAGATTCCAAGTGCTGTTTGCAACCGAAGGTGCTCACTCAGGCCAATCACACAGTGCCGGGGATAGAAGTTAGGATTGTCACATGCTCAGAGCCAGGCACATGCTGCAGCGCTCCAGACCCTGCTTCGGGCATGCAGCTCACAGTGTTGCAGGCCTTGCTGCCTACCACGGCCAAGAGAACAGACCCACTTCCTGTGCTCTTTGGTGGCTCCATTTCCTCGCCCCCATCTGACTCCCTGCAAAAACAACTCTGCTCCCAGCCCTCTAAACTAGGGCCCAGAGGGCTGGAGCAATAGCACAGCGGGAAGAGCGTTTGCCTTGCACGCAGCCGACCTAGGTTCGATTCCCAGCATCCCATATGGTCCCCCAAGCACCGCCAGGAGTAATTCCTGAGTGCATGTACCAGGAGTAACTACTGTGCATCGCCGGGTGTGACCCAAAAAGCAAAATAATAATAATAATAATAAATAAATAATAAGTAATAAATAAGTAAACTGGGGCCCAGGGCGCCTTCTCCAGGCTCTCTTCACTCAGCATCTCGACGTTGCATGTCGTCTTATGTTTTCTTGTGTTTGTGGTTCCTCCTTTCTCTCGCCGAGCTCACCTACGACCTGTCACGGCTTTATTTGATGCTTAGGGGCCATTCCTGGCTCAGGGCTTGGTGGGGGCATTGTCCCTAGTGATGCTTAGGGAGGTTGTTGAGGACTGAACCTGGGGCTCCCGCAAGCAACACCTGAGCATCTCCCGTCCTGCTGTGGGTGACTCTTACCCACTCTCCTGCTGGTGGGTGTCCGTGAGGTGCAGGAAATGCAAGTCAGGTTGATTCTTTGCAGGTTGCCTTGTGTCCTGCTAAACCGGCTCAGCCGGCCACAGGTGTGAGGGGACTTTTTTTTACCTCTTTGCTGTGAATTGCCCATAGGGGGCAGCACCCTGTGGGGTGAGGTGAGCCCCCGGCTCAGAGCAGGTGGAGGCCCACAGGTGGGCGCAGGTTGGATTTCAGCACAGGGGAAAACATGCACCACACGGCCAGGGAGGGAGTGTCGTTGGGGGGCACATTCTGTGGTGCTGGCAGCAGGTATGGGAGGAGAGAGACTCCCAGCAATGCTTGGTGAACTGTGAGGGGCCAGAGACGGGCCCTGGCGTCTCACAGGCAGAGCATGCGCTCTGCGCATGTCCCTAGTGATGCTTAGGGAGGTTGTTGAGGACTGAACCTGGGGCTGAAGCTTTGAGCTGTCTTAGCCCTGACAGTTGCCTCAGCCCTGAGGTTGTTTCTTTTTCTGTTTATGCTACCAGGAAGAATGTTTTTTCTCTCAATAGATAGGTAGATAGATACATAGATATCTTGTCTGTGAGGTGCTCAGGGTTTACTCCTCCTTCTGTGCTCAGGGGCGACCCCTGGTGGTGCTTGGGGGACCGAGATGTGGTGCCAAGAAAGACTGGCGCAATAGCGGGTAGGGCGTTTGCCTTGCACATGGCCGACCTGGTTGGCCCAGGTTCGATTCCTCCGCCCCTCTCAGAGAGCTTGGCAAGCTACCGAGAGTATCTCGCCCGCACGGCAAAGCCTGGCAAGCTACCCATGACGTATCCGATATGCCAAACACAGTAACAAAAAGTCTCACAATAGAGACGTTACTGGGCCTGCTCGAGCAAATCGATGAGCAATGGGAGGACAGTGCTACAGTGCTACAAGGCAAGCAACTTACCCTGGCACTATCTATCCAGCCTGTAATGGCTCATTCTGGGTGGGGTGGGGGGTTGGGCCATGCCCAGCTCTTCTCAGGGCTAACTCTTGGCTTGGCATCCAAGGATCACTCCTGGTGAGGCTCAGGGGAAAATTTGAGTTGCCAGGGGTTGAACCCAGGTCAGACGCCTGCACAGCAAGTGCCCTACCCTCTGCTATGGCGCCAGCCCCTGTGATGATATGTTTACAAGTGTCAGACCAGCTCGTCACTTCTGGGGCTACAGTTGCTAAGAGATTAGGACCCAGATCCAGGTGCCTTCAGAGCACCCCAGGCCTTTTTATCCCCAATTTCACCTAAAGCATATATGTTAATTTTTCACAGTGTTGGATATTGAGGCAGGGCCTCACACACACCAGGCAGATGCGCGTGTGTTGCTGGAATCCAGCACAGGACCTCCATGCCACGCCCATGCTCCCCAGCTCTGCTCCCCACTGACTCCCAGCCACAGGCCTGGGGCACAGGGACAGCCAGTCTGCAGCCCTCAGAGGGGTTCCGAGTGTCCCCCACAGTGGGGCCATAGGTGGCCCCCTCATTCCCAATTCAGCGAGTTACAGTGAGATGCAGGCCCGGCCGCTCAGGCTTCTAACGGAAGAAAGCGTCCAAGCAGCGGGGCTCACGCTCCGAGTCTCCTCTCAGTGGCCGCGTGTCCCCCTGCCCTGGTTGAACTCTGGCTTCGTCTCGGCACTGATGCAAAGGAGATTCTTCCTGGGGATGTGGAAACTGGAAAATACAGGGGGTCTGCACATGTGCCGGGGCCTGGCACGAGGGAGGTGCAGGTGCTGTTCAGAGGGTCATGCAGAATATCCCACGCCTCAGCGGCACCGATCATCCCGGGTCCGGGCAGGGAACGCATCTGTGCCTGCGGGAGGGGAGCTGGTGCTGGTGTGGCTGTCCGCATGATCACGTGCCCGCTGGAAAGGGCAGCTAGGAGTCGAGAGTCGGGGGGATTCACACGCCCCCGGTCCTTCCTGAGAGGTTTTGGGTTTGTCTTTGTTTTGTTTTGTTTTGTTCTTTTTGGGTCACACCCAGCAATGCACAGGGGTTACTCCTGGCTCTGCACTCAGGAATTACTTCTGGCGGTGCTTGGGGGAACCATATGGGATGCTGGGAGTCAAACCCGGATCGGCCACATGCAAGGCAAACACCCTACCTGCTGTGCTATCGCTCCAGCCCCAGGTTTTGGGGTTTTTTTTTTTTTGCTTGTTTGTTTTTGTTTTGCGGCCACCTCCAGCGATGCTCAGGGGTTACTCCTGGCTCTGCACCCAGGAATTACTCCTGGCGGTGCTCAGGAGACCATATGGAATGCCAAGGATCAGACCCGGGTTGAGCACATGCAAGGCCACTGCCGTCCCTGCTGTAGTATCACTCCTGCCCCTCCCAAGAGACTGTGCCCATCAGAAGGGGTCCGTCCCCCAGTGAGCACGTGCCCTTGCTCAGGTTGATGGCACAGGCAGGAGCTGAAATCGGCCTCGCACAGAGGGGCACGGAGTTTCCCACCAGCTTCTGGGCTTCACTGCTCACCTCACCCATGTCTGGGGGGGGGCAATGCATTAATTCACTCACTCATTCATTCTCCATATGTGAGAGGCCTTTGGGATGCACAGACAAAGCCTCACACAGGTGACGATGGAGCTAATGGGAAGGATGCAGCTGTGTGGCTGTCTGGGATGGAACATTCTAGCAGAGGGAGCGGCCAAGTCCTTCAGGAGGCGCCCAGCTGGTGGGTCACTGGGCGGTCAGTGTGGGGGACAGTGGGAGGAGGTCAAGGAGGGGTCACCTTGCAGCTTGTGTGGGGCAGCGGAAGTGAGGATCCCAAGTTCTTCTGGAAGCAACCCCTTGCCCCTCCCCCACGCTGTGTTCCGCCCTCCTTGGCAGTTCATGGGGCCTGTTGTTTGGAGGCACGTTCGTGGAGTTGTGGGCGACTGCCTCGCTCCCCCTGTGGCGGGTTTCTGGGGACGAAGGCGCTGCCAGGAACTGCAAATGCCACCTGCCCTCCCCCACTGCCCCTGCAGAGACTCTGAGCTGAGCCGCGATGGGCGTGGGGGGGGGGTGTTTCAGGATGGGCCATAGGGCGGGTACCCGTGAGGAGCTGGGGGCCTGCAAGCCCACCCTCCCCGCTGTGTGGGCTGACTCCAGAATGCTGCAAAGCCTCAGGCCTGGCCTGGCCTGGTCCTCACCCCAGCCTCCTCCAGGGGCCGCTCAATCTCTCGGACCACTCGTCTTCAATTTTGAGGAGGAAATTGAGGCTCTGAAGATTAAAGCAATTTGTCTGAGATGACAATTATTAAATCCCAGAGCAGGGATTTGAGTCCAGACAAACAAGCCTCGCCACTGGATGGCATTGTCAAGTGGATGCCGCAGACCATGAACTGAGGCCATGAACCCGGGTCCCAGACTCTGCTCCTGAGAATCTGGGGTGCTTGGCTTTAGAATCTGGGGTTCCAGGAAACAGCGGTTCTTCTTTCCCTCCCTGGAAGTTGGGGAGATTCCCTCACACCTGAAGCCTTCACAGACCCAGGCAGAACCCTGAGCCCGGCTACCTCGCAGGGAAGACTCCCCCCGTCCCCCGCCCCGATTCTTGCAGAGAATGTTGGTACAAACGACCCCCCTTGCCTCAGGATGAGAATAGCTCACATGCTGACACCGATGCCCCTCCCGCCAGCAGGGCGCCTAAAGACGCGTCCCCAAGCCCCCACAGACCTGTGGCCCCCCACTGGCTCAGCTCTGCGCCCTCAGACAGGTGGAGGCCACAAGGTCAAGCCTGCAGCATCTGTAGTATTGCTGGGTTGTGGGGTCTTGCCCATGCCCACTCCCCGAGAGCCTCAGCCAGAGGTGCTGGGGACCTCCAGGGTTACCCCTGGTGACCCTGAGGGTCCTGAGGTGCTGGGGCTTTGCTCGTACCCCAACATCTGGGCCAGCTTCCTGGCCCCAAGTCTGTAGTGGGTTTTGGAGATCCCGGGGGCTGCAGTTTTTCTATGCCCCCCCTCCATGGGTCACCTGGTTAAATGGGGTGTCTCGCCTCTCCTTGCTTCCCAGAGCAGAGCTGTCGGAGGTGGGATTGCTGGTAGGGAAGGGAACCCGGTCCAGAAAATAAAGCATTTTGTCAACAGATCATTAGTGAAAGCAGCAGCAGAGCCCAAAGCCAGAGGGGGGTGGGGGGAGCTGAGCTCTGGCCCTGGGTAGCAGCTCCTGGAGGGAGGGGGAAGATGGGGAGGGGCCCACTGGGTAGGTAGGAGGGAGAGGGTAGGGGCCCGAGGCATAGGTCCTGAGGGAGAGAAGGGTCCCCCCTCCACGGGGGGGGGGGGGGGGGGGGAAGGGGGGAAGTCCCCAGGGAGGGGGGAGGGGCTGCTGGAGAGAGGAGGGAGCCCTCTGGGTAGGTCCTGAGGGAGAGGAGGGGGCCGCTGGGTAGGTCCCCAAACTGCCCCGGGGGTGGGGGCAGAGGCTTTTTGGGCAGGAGCCCTGGACTGAGTCCCAGCCCTGCATACAAGCCCCCGACACAACTAGAAGTGAACCCTGAGCACTGTCGAGAGTGGCCCAGCCAGAAAAATGCTGATCCACAGACCCCAGACCTATTGAATCCCATCCAGGGCTGCGGGAGGAGGGGGTTCGCCCTGCCCTGGATGATCAGGACCACTCAGGTCTGAAGTAGAACAGGGGTGTTCTGTTGCCTCCTGGGATGCTCACTCACCTCTCCTCAGCATCTAGGATGCTTTGTCCTTATCTCTGCTCTGCCAGAGAGAAAACCTGCATTTCTGAGCTGCAACGCGTTGCCCAAGGTCTTTCTTGCTATGTCTGCCAGAATGATATCGACACAGGATGCTTTGGGTTAATGTCTATGGGCTTATCAGACAATAATCCCCCTTGTCAATATTTGATGTTACTTGGTTAGAAATGACTGAGGCTGTTGGGATGGGGCCAGGGAGATCTTAACTGCCTTTGACACAGTTAAGGCGCTTATCAACAGTAGCTCCTCTCTTTGTTTAATGCTTTGATTGGATCAGACATTCGTTGGTGATTAAAAGTCGTGAGAAAGGACGCACACATTGTATTCCACCCCGTTTCAGAGCTACCCCATGGCCCTCTGTCCCACACCCCAGGTCACTGTCTTTGAGGTCATTGGGTGGAGTGTGTTGGGGGCTGATGTTCAGGACTGCTGGGGAATTTCCTGACCCTCAGCCACCTCATCACCACAGCAGTCTCTGGAGTCCAGACTTGCTCTATTGCTGATGGGAGGTTCCTTGAAGAACAGATCTGGGGGTTCACAAGTGTGGGTAGTGCAGAGACTCAGGTCCAGGGATTCACACATGAGACCCACAAGCTCTGCTACTGAGTCATATCCCTAGTCCAAAAGGCATCTTGTATTTTGCTTTGATGGAGAGGGCCCACACCCAGCAGTGCCAGGGGTGGCCCTGCCAACAGCGGTGAAGGGCCGCTCCTTGTGGTCCTCAAGGGACCAGGTGGCGCTGGGGAGTGAACCCAGAGTTCCCACATGCAAGGCTGCGCCCCGCCCCCTCCAGCCATCTTCCCAACAAGTGTCTTCTTCTTCTTTTTGTTTTTTTAAGATTTAATTTTTTTTTCTTTTTGGGTCACACCTAGCGATGCACAGGGGTTGCTCCTGGCTCTGCACTCAGTGCTCTGGTGGCGCTTGGGGGACCATACGGGGTGCTGGGAATCAGACCTGGGTCAGCCGTGTGCAAGGCAAATGCCCTACCCACTCCAGCCCCAGATGTCTTCTTTCTTTCTTTCTTTCTTTCTTTCTTTCTTTCTTTCTTTCTTTCTTTCTTTCATTGCTTTTTTTGGGTCACACCCGGCTATGCTCAGGGGTTACTCCTGACTCTGCACTCAGGAATGACTCCTGGCAGTGCATGGGGGGACCATATGGGATGCTGGGAATCGAACCTGGGTCGGCCACATGCAAGGCAAACGCCCTACCTGCTGTGCTACCACTCCAGCCCCCAGATGTCTTCTTTAAAGGTGGCGCTATTTCTGCGAGGTTCTGACCAACCAGTTTTTCGCACTTTACAGTGGATTATTTTATTTCTGAGAGTGTTTTTGGTTGGTTTGTTTTGATTTGGGGCCATATCCAGGATTATACGGGGGGCTTACTCCTGGCTCTGAATTCTGAGATCACTCCTGGCAGGGCTCAGGGGATCAGAGTGGGTGTCAGGGATTGAACCCGTATTGGCCATGTGCAAGGCCTACCTGTTATTGCTCTGGCATTGGAGTGAACTGTTGTAACACAGGGTCTCCTTTCACAAACATGCCCACACATTCACAATGTAGCTTTGTCGGCTCTGTTGACCACAGTTAATTTATTATTATTTTAATTTAATATTTTTGCCTTCATCTGGTGGTGCTCGGAGACTATTCTCAGCTCCTGCCCCCGCGCCTGACTGTCCTCGCTGCCGGGGCCCCTTGGAGGGGAGCGGGTTGAGCTTTCCTCCCCGCCCCGACCAGGGCTCCGGCAGCCAAAGACCTCCAGGACCAGCCACCACCATGCTGAGACCACTCTCCGCACACATGAAGGTACTGGCAGAGGGACAAAGTCACGTGGATTCCGGGGCTGAGATCTCCAAGCCTACTCGGATTTGGGCCGAGCATCCTCCACCCAGATCCTCCAAATTCCAGTAGGCGGGGGTCACACCCACCAACTGGCCCCCTGGCGCCGTGTAATCCCATCAGCGGCCAAGACTCAGAGACTATAAAAACCAGCTCCCGGAACCGCGCAGCCGCATTTGCGGCCGCGCGACATCTTATTGTGACATCTTATTATCTCATTCCTACTTTGGACAAACTGGCAGGCTACCGAATGTAGCCTGCCCACATGGCAGAGTCTGGCAAACTCCCTGTGGCGTACCCAATATGCCAAATACCAGTAACAATGATGGGTCTCATTCTCCTAAAGAGCCTTGAATATAATCTCAGGGCTAGGATAAAGGAGACGTTACTGGGGCCTGCTCGAGGCAATCGACAATTAACAGGATGATTTGTGATTGTGAATATTTTTGCCTTCATCTGGTGGTCCTCGGAGGCTATTCTCAGCTCTGTGCTAAGGGCTGCTCCCAGCAGTGCTCAGAGATAAGGTACCATGAGGGTTTGAACTGGGGTCACTGCATGCAAGACAAGCAGTTTGGGAACGGAGCAAGAGTAAAGCGGCTCAGGAACTTGCACTTGGCCTTGCACTTGGTCAACCCAGGTTCCATCCCTGGCACCTTACAGAGTCCCCCAAAAATCACCAGGACTAATTCCTGAGCCGGGAGTAACCCCTGAGCATCACTGGGCATGACTCAAAAGCAAAACCAACAAACCAAACAAACAAATAAGACAAGACAAGCCCCTGGGGCCAGAGTGATAGGATAGGGGGCAGGGCGTTTGCCTTGCAAGGTGGCATCCATTCCCAGCATCCCATAAGGTTCCTTGAGCACCACCAGGAGTGATCTCTAAGCGCAGAGTCAGGAGTTAGCCCTGAGCATTGCTGGGTGTGACCCCAAAACAAGGCAAACCAACTGCAAAAGACAAGCACCTTAGCCCTGTAGTAGCTATCAGCCCCTTGACCATAGTTAAGAAGCCGGAATCCACACTGCTCGGGCTTTGCTTGTTCCCTGGATGGCTCCTGCTGTTTCGTGGCGTAGGATGCACTCAGGTTCGTCTCATCTGCGCTTAGCAGCTGCGGCTTCTGCGCACAGGATCAGTCTCTAGATACGAGTATTGGAGAGATGGTTCCAACCTGCCCTCCTTGTGGTTAGTATAATTTACACCTCTGCCAGCTTTGGGTGAGAAGTGATCGCTGTCACACATACTGTCGCCAACAAAGCCAATTGTCACCTCCCTGAATTTCTACCCGTCAGATAGGTGAAAAACAGTGAGTCAACCAAGTCTTAATTTAACTCTGTTGTTGGAGCCAGAGGAATAGTACAGTGGCTAGGGCATTTGCCTTGCACGCAGCTGACCCGAGTTTGATCCCCAGCATCCCAAGCTCTGCCAGGACTAATTCCTGAGAGTAGAGCCAGGAGCAACTCCTGAGCATCGCTGGGTGTGACCCAAAAAGCAAAAAAATAAAAAGAAATTTAACTTTAATTAGGAAAACTTTTAAACTCATGTTTATCACTTTTAGAGATAACTGGCTTATGTATATACTGTTTATTTGGGAGGGAGGGGATTCCCACTAGCCATTCCCCACCAACTAGGCTATCCAATGCTCCAACTCTGGGGAATACTTGGGTGACCCTAACAGTGATGGGGGTCTCCAGGGCTACGTCTGGGTATGCTTGGGGACCATGTGGTGCCCAGACCCCAAGCAATATATGGGGCATGTGCCCTAATAATCGAACTATGCCCCAGTTCCTACTTCTGTAGCACTGTAGCACTGTCATCCCGTTGTTCATCGATTTGCTCAAGTGGGCACCAGTAACATCTCCGTTGTGAGACTTGTTATTGTTTATGGCATATCGAAAGGTAGCTTGCCAGGCTTTGCCGTGCGGGCAGGATACTCTCGGTAGCTTGCCGGGCTCCCTACTTCATTCCCTTTTAAAATGGGATTGTTTATTTGCAAGTTGCAAACAAGTTTCAACCCTTCCTCTTTCATTATTTTGATGGTTTGCTTTGTAGGCGTCAATTTTCATGTAGTTGAATTGATCAGCCATTTCTTTTATGGCTTCTGAATGATGAATCATTAGTACAAAGGTATTTCCCTTTCCAAGAGAACAGGACGTGTTTTATGCTTTCTTCTATTTTTATACGTTTGTTTTGAGGCCACACCTGGCAAAGCTCAGGGATTACTCTTGACTCTGCACTGAGGGATCACTCCTGGTGAGGTCAGGAGACCATTTGGGGTTCCAGGGACCAAACCGGCTGTGCAAGGCAAGTGCCCTACCCACTGTAGTATCCCTCGGGCCGTCTTCTATTGCTTTCACTCAAACAATGGTCTATGGGAATGATTCCACCGCCTGTGGTGAGATACAATCTAACTCTCTTTTCCCTGATGGCTCTTTCCTGCTAAATTAAAAAGCTGCTAAATCAGAAGCTGTTTTTACCATAAGCTTCTTGCTCAAATGTATGTGGTTCTCTGTCAGAATTCACTATTCTCTTTTATTGGTTTCTCTCTTAAGGCTCATGTCCACACTATTTTGCTTGCCAAGATTTATAATATTAAAATTTTACTTTGGGCTCGAAACTTCAAACTCAATGGGCGGAACTTCAAAACTTTGCATGCAGGAACTTGGATTCCACCCCCGGACGATTCCCCCAGCACTGCCAGGAGGGATCCCAGAGCAAAGACTGAGTTCTTTTTTTGGTTCACCCCCCCCAAAAAAAAAACCTTTTTAAATATAGAAGGGCTGTGTCCTTATTTTTATACCTGAGACTCTTCTTGCTTATTTGCTTTTCTATTTTAGCTTCCAAATCGAACATCTAATTAACACACCTGTTGGTGTTTTTATTGGATTTGCTTCAATCAAAACCAAATTATGGCATACATACAGAGAAGCGAAGAAACGAAAGTCTACAGCTTGATAAGCAATTTCTTGGTGAGTGCCCAGTGAAGAACAAACGAGTCCCAGGTCTGGAAATAGACAATTATTAGCGTGCGAAGTTGCCTGACCTCCACCGCTTCTGAAAGGTAACCATCCTTATGTCTAGTGTCAAACTTTGGTTTTGCGGGTTTTTTGTTTTGATTTTTTTTAACTTTACATAGGGTTGGAGCGATAGCACAGCAGGTAAGGTGTTTGCCTTGCACCCGCAGACCTGGTCAACTCAGGTTCGATTCCTCCCCCCCTCTTGGAGAGCCCGACAAGCTTCCGAGAGTATCTCGCCCGCACAGCAGGGCCTGGCAAGCTACCTGTGATGTATTCAATATGCCAAACACAGCAACAACAAAGTCTCACAATGGAGATGTTACTGGGCCCACTAGAGTAATTGATGAACAATTGATGAACAGTGACAGTGACATAGATCTGTCCTTTTGTATCTGGCTTCTTTGCTCACCATTGTCATTGTGAGGGTAATTGGTCTGTTCTTCGCTTGGTAGAGGTTTGATCTGTCCATTTTTGGGTCCATAATGAATAATGCTGCCACAAACATTATAACACAGCTTTGACACCAGTTATACACATTATAAATACACATTTATAGACATTCCTGTTGGCTATTTCCTTACAAGGGGACTTACTGAGTCATATGATATGTATATGTTCACTTTTGGTAGATAATTGCCAAACTTCCAAATAAATTGGTGACAATTTACCTTCTTTCCAGGCATACAGAGAATCCAAATTATTCTGTAGCACTGTAGCACTGTCCTCCCATTGTTCATTGATTTGCTCAAGCGGGCCCAGTAACGTCTCCATTGTGAGACTTGTTGTTACTGTGTTTGGCATATCGAATGTCACGGATAACTTGCCAGACTTTGCCGTGCGGACGAGATACTCTCGGTAGCTTGCTGACTCTGTATCCTGATAACATTTGACCTTGTTGATTCTGTTTTATTTTTATTTTTATTCCCTCCCTGCATCATTCCATTTTATTTTGTTATTAATTCTTTACAACCTCTCAGTCTTTGAAATTGTACCTACTCTGTTGTGGACGTGATGGTAATTGGTTGTGGTTTGATTTTTGTTTCTTGGATGACAATTAAGGTGGAGTATTTCAAAACTTATGTTTATTGGTCATTTAAATATCCCCTTTGTTAAATGTTTTGGTATTGCTTTAAATTTACAGGTAACTTTCTGAAAATGACTTATATGTGATGTTGAATTGTTCTATTTAAGAACGTAGTATATGTCATTCTATTAAATTGTCTAGGTTGTTCAGAGCTATTTAAAATTTCTTCTGAAAGAAAAAGGAAGCTTTTATTACATTTTTTATGTAATTTATTTTTATTATTGGCGGGGAGGTTAGGGACCACTTGTTCAGGGTTTATTCCTGGCATTGCTTGGGGGATCATATGTGGTGCTGGGGTCAAGTGCATCCAAGGCAAGTGACTTATTCATTGTAATATTTCTCTGACTCCTATTTTTATAAGTTTATTTCTAGACATTTGTTGATTTTTTTCTAGTTGGCTATTATTTCCAGTAGTTTTTTCTAGACATTTTGTTGATTTTTTTCTAGTTGGCTATTATTTCTATTAGTTTTCTAGTTTATTCTCTTGGATATTCTCAATTTATAACAATGCCAGTGATAATTGAAAATTTACCTTCTCCCATCCAATTTTTTTTTTTTTGCTTTTTGGGTCACACCCAGTAATTCTCAGGGATCACTCCTGGCTCTTGCACTCAGAAATTATTCCTGGCGGTGCTCAGGGAACCATATGGGATGCTGGGAATTGAACCCGAGTCGGCTGCATACAAGGCAAATGCCCTACCCGCTATGCTATTGCTCCAGCCCCTATTTTTTTAAAATATTATTTCTCAAGAAATAACTGATATCTAACAATACAGTAGTTTTATATTAGTTTTAGATACGCCACACAATGGTTTGATATGTGTTCATGCTGGAAAATGATCATCACAGTAAATCTAGTAAACACTCTTGTACATAGTTACAATTTCTTTCTTGTGATAAGAACTTTAGATCATATTCCTTAACAACTTTCAATATATAGTATAGGTTTATTTGTATGTTTGTCTTTGTTTTGGGGCCACACCCAGCTTCGTCCTGGCTCTACACTCAGGAATTACTCCTGGCAGTGTTCAGGGCACCATATGGGATGCTGGGGATTGATCCTGGGTTGGCTGCGTGCAAGGCAAGTGCCTGTATATTGCTCCAGCCCCCAATGCAGTACTTTATTTTTTTGCGGGGGGAGCATACCCAGGTTTGTTCTTGACTTCACTGACTTTACTCTGTTATTTTAAGTTCATCAGAATGTTAGCTTTCATCTGAGATATATTTTATGTTAAACAATGACCCATTGCTTCCTACTTTCATAAAAATCTTTTATCAGGAAAGCATGGAATTTTATTTGGTCAAACCCTTAGTTAACATTTCTGGACCTCCTAGAACCTAGGATTTTATGATCTGTTCACTCTATTATGTCATGCTATGTCACATTCTGCCTTGAGTCCTCCTTGGCCTCCTGCATGAGCTCCCTTTGGCCCTTCAGGGTATATTCCCTCCCTACTGACCCGACCCAGCTGGGATTTCTCCAGGTGCAACAGCGACAGCCATCCTGTCCAGAGGGACTGGCATCTCTTTGCTGGAAGTAAGGAACCACGAGCCTGGTTCTCTTGCAGAAACCCCAGTTCCTCACTCCTTCTGGTACAATGAGCATAGAAAATGGGGACTTTCCAGGAAGAAAACCTCCCAGTTTCCAAGGGGAAATTGCAAGATTCTGACCTCAGCCTTGTCCAGTTCCTTTCAGTTGTTGGTAAATGTCACTTCAAAGCTAAACAACCATTATCTTATTGCGCTGTTTTGTTTATGAAGTGATTTGGATTGTCCTAATAGGTTTTAAGAGTCCTGGAGTCATTCCAATACTAAACCTGGGACTTACTACCCTAATATGTCTCAAGAAGAAGAAAAAATAGATAAAGGAGCCTGGGTCTAGGGCCAGAGAGCAAGCGAAAGCTGAGTGCAGGCTTCACATCTGGGTTCCAGCCCCACCACCCTGTGATCCCCTGACCGCTCCTGAGCACTGAACTGCGAGTAGCCCCTGACTGGCCCCCTGGATTTGGTTTCCAAACAGAACAAAACAAAAGTCTGAGTCTGTAGCAGAGAAAAACCTTTGGGTCTTGCCCACAGCGGAATGCAGCCCCAGTTCACTTGGCAATGCCATCAGGTGGCCAGGCCAGTCATTTCCAGGCCTGTTTGTCTGGATTCAAATCCCTGCTCTGGGATTAATAATTGTGTCATCTCAGACAAATTACTTTAATCCTCAGAGCCTCAGTTTCCTCCTCAAAATTGAAGACGAGTGGTCCGAGAGGGTTGTACCACTAATAGGTCACTGGCCTTGCCATGTAGCCAACTTGGAATCAATGTCCAGTCTCTCATTTGGTCCCCTGAGCCCACCAGAAGTGATCCCTGAGACAGAGTCAGGAGTAAGCCTTGAGCATCACACAGTGTGGCCCCAAAACAAAACAAAACAAAAGTGAAGAGAGGGGCTGAGGTGATAGCCCAGGGTTAAGGCGCTTGCCTTGCACTCAGCTGAACCTGATTGAGTGCCCAGAACTGCATATGATCCCATGAACATTCCAGGAGTGATTCCTTAGTACTGGCGGGTGTGGACCCCAAACCCTCCAAAATAACAAATAAAAACTCAAGAGCCAGCACAGGAGTTCAGGCGCTTGTCTTGCATGTGGCTGCCCTTACTTTGATGCCTGGCACCACATAAGCTTCCCTGAGCACTGCCAGGATTCACCCCTGAGCACAGCACGAGCAGCCCCCGAGCACATCAGGGAGGAGGATGATGGTTCCTTCTTCCAGAGGCCGGGGTAGCTCAGCATGAGGCCACAAGAGTGACAGACGGGGCTGCTGCCCTGGGTTCCTTGTGCCACAACCAAGAGTTTCTCTCTGTCATGGGGACAGCAACAACCTGCAGGAAGGGAGGGGAGGAGGCAAACAAACAGTAGTTCCCACCGCTAGCTTGTGAGGATACAACGGTTCACACACACCAAGGCCCCTGGCACGTGGTATGCACCCGTTCAATGTGGGGGAGCCCAAGAAGAAAGAAGAATATGAGTGTGTGTGTGTGTGTCTGTTGGTCTGTCTGTCTGCATTCAGAAACCTTTTCTGATCTTTACTGACCCCAATTCTCAGAGCATGTGGTCAGGATTAGTGTTGAACAGGGGCAGAGCAGACTTCTAAAATGAAGTGCAACTTAAATAAAAATCTCCAATTTTTTTTTTTTTGCTTTTTGGGTCACACCCAGCGATGCACAGGGGAACACTCCTGGCTCTGTACTCAAGAATTACTCTTAGCGGTGCTTGGGGGACCACATGGGATGCTGGGAATTGAACCTAGGTTGGCCGCATGCAAGACCAACACCCTACCCACTGTGCTATCACTCCAGTCCCTGGAAATCTCCTTTTTAAGTGCCTTGGTTACAAAAAGCAAAGGAGGGGGCTGGAGTGATAGCACAGAGGGTAGGGTGTTTGCCTTGTACGCGGCCAACTTGGATTCGAGTCCCAGCATTGCACATGGTCCCCTGAGCACCTCCAGGGGTGATTCCTGAGTGCAGAGCCAGGAGTAACCCCTGTGCATTGCCAGGTGTGACCCAAAAAGCAAATAAATAAATAAATAATTTTTTTAAAAAAGCAAAAAAAAATAGAGCAAAGGAAGGGAGCAGAGGATTCTTTTGGGGTGGGGGAGAGTTAGGAGCAATGGATTGGGGGCCATAGGTAGAGGGTGGAGTGTCAGGGCATTGTTTGCATAAAGTCCTATCACTAGTGTATTGTAAATCATGGCACCTCAATCAAAACAAAATTTAAAATTAAAAAATATATAGGTAAGGCGCAAAGAGCCAGTGGAGAATGACTGTGTGTCACCACTGAGTGCCCTCTGACGTTATGACATCGTGATGTCCTAGTGTATTTGTGCTTTAGGGGTCATTTCTAGGAAAACTTGATCCAACTCAGGATCACAAAGTTCTTCCTAAATTTTCACCTAGAACCACAAGTTCCAGGTTTTAGAATTCTGCCTGTTGTCTGTCTCAAATTATCATTTTTTTTTTCTTTTTGGGTAATACCCGGTGATGCACAGGGGTTACTCCTGGCCCTGCACTCAGGAATTACTCCTGGCGGTGCTCAGGGGGACCATATGGGATGCTGGGAATCGAACTCAGGTCGGCCGCCTGCAAGGCAAATGGCCTACCCGCTGTACTTTGCTCCAGCCCCGCATATGATCTTTCTGCATGGTGTGAGGGAAGGGCTACACTTAGTTTTGTTTTTCTCAGTGTCAGGATGTTTACTGGCTGGAAAGACTTTCCTCCGGCTGCTCGGATTCCAGCTCTTTCTCAGGGAACGTGGGTTCCTCCTCACAGCTGTTCCAAGGAGGAATCGGCCCTAATGATTTTGTTACTGGAAGTAACCTGGTGCTCCCAGTCCGCTCGCAGCAGACACCAATTAGTGTTTGGATCTGGCTGACGACTTTCCTGTGGGGCAGCGTTTAGGTGATTTCCAGTTCTCGTCAAGTGTAAACAGCCCTGCGCTGGCTATTCCAGGCAGGCGACTTTGTTTATGTCTTGAAGATTATTTTATGGTACATCTGCGTGTACTTATTCCTGCTACAAAACCGTGTTAGAAGTCTGCGCCTGCGTGCTGGGCCAGATGTCATGCATTGCTTCCACAAGCGGAAGTGCGAGGGGGTCGATTTCTGACTCAGAGCTCAGGGGTTACTCCTGGGTGATTTCGGGGACCCCCCGTGCAGAGCCTGTGCTCCACCCTCCAATCTCTCGCTTCGCTTGAGCTTAGCTCCGCTTCCAAGCAGACCAGCTGCCCCTTCTCTGGCCAGCGCCCTCTCCAAGATGCCCCTTCAGTACCAGGCTGAGACCTGTGACCTCTATGCGGGGGCCATGTTGGCTGTAGTTACACGGGACCCAGATTCTGCACCAACGATCATCGAGTCCTGGGGTGAGAAAATGACCTTCCAGTTCTTTTTTGTTTGTTTTTTGTTTGGGGCACACACCTGACAGTGTTCAGGGCTGATTCCTGGCTCTGTGCTCAGGGATCACTCCTGGGCAGGGCTTGGGGGACCATCGGGGACACCAGGACTGGATCCCGGGTGGGTGCTGCATGCAAGGCCAGCGTCCTCCCTGCTGTCCTATCGCGCCAACTTTTCGGTTCTTCTCAGCCCTTCCTCTCTCGGACAGCGCTGCTTCACCTCAGCATGATCAACATTTGCGACAGGAAATCCTCTTTCTTTTTCAAACTTTTTTTTTTGGCGGGGTGGTGGTGCTTATTTTATTTCTTCCCCTCCCCTTTCTGTTGCTGCAGGGACCAGCAGCGACACATGCTTGGCCATGGTGCTCGGCCCAACGGCCGAGACCCAACTCTTGCCTCACCTGACTCAGGCCCTTTGGCTTTTGGCCCTCCCGGGGCCCCTGGGGAATGCCTGGTCGCGGGGGGGCTGCTCTTTGAATGCATCCAGCATCTGAACTCTACCTGCTATAGCACGGGGAACCCCTTGGTCCTGACGGAAGTGTCTCTAGACCTTTCTAGCTGTCACCTGGGGCACAAAATCTGCCTCCAGGTTGAGAAGTTGGCTTAGTCTTCTGTGAGCATGTTTTGGTATTTTTGTTGTTGTTGTTGTTTGGGGGCCCGAGGTCGATTCCTCCGCCCCTCTCGGAGAGCCCGGCAAGCTACCGAGAGTATCTCGCCCACACGGCAGAGCCTGGCAAGCTACCCATGATGTATTCGATAATGCCAAACACAGTAACAACAAAGTCTCACACTGGAGACGTTACTGGGCCCGCTCGGGAAAATCGATGAACAATGGGGGGACAGTGACAGTGACAGCTGTTTGGGGGCCACATCAGGCAGTGCTCAGGGGGCAGTGCCAAGGATCTGGCCTGCTTTTCACTGTGCAAATGTGTCACAGGCCTTTGAGCCATGTCGTGGCCTTAAAAACCTGAGAGAGAGAGAGAGAGAGAGACAGAGAGAGAGAGAGAGAGAGAGAGAGAGAGAGATTTCAGAGTGGCCTACTTTTGATTTCTTGATATTCTTACCTTCAGTTAGGTAAATGAGGTCTCTTTTACTCTCTCTCTCTCTGCACATCACACTGGGCTGGCCCCTGGGTTTGCCGCCCCGCACTAGGCAGGCTTTGTGTTTATTTCACCTAACACTCCATTTGGGAGCTTCCCTAGGGAGCTGGTGTGGGTGCCCAAACGCGCCGGTACCAATTCTCATTCATCTGGCACCCACCAGGAGGGAACCACTGGCTGCCAGCTTTCGGCTGTGGGCCCGGGGACGGGCTGTCTGATGAGATCATTCAGGCGACTGTGGCTCATTGGAGCAGTGGCTCAAAGGTTAACGCGTTCTTTTCATACAGGGGTCTTGGGTGCAATCCCACCACAAGCCTGCCCCCCCCCGCAGCACCTCTGGGTGTATCCCCCAGAAGAAAGGGAAGACAGGGGGACAGCGTTTGTCTGAGAAGGAGGGTCTAGAGGACAAATCACACCGGCCTGGAGCCTTTTTCGATTTCACAGAGGCCCAAGGGAAGTGCAGTATTTCATTCCTAGCCGGCATCTTGGCAGGCGGCTGCCTCTGCTTGCCTCATGGGAACAGGCTTCACCAGAAAGCGAGGGAGTGGGGAGATGGCACTTGGCAAGCCTGGTGGGTTCGAGGCTTTAAATTCGGTGGTTGTCAGCTGCAGAGAGTGAAAACCAGTTGTCACATGCCTCCTGTGGACAGAGCCAGCCCCACCCAGAGTGGGGACAGAGGCTCATGCCTCGGTGGAATCCAGCTGCCATTGTGCAGAGGCAGAGCTGGGCTGAAGGCTCAGGGGCTGCAGCTCGCGCTTTGCAGTGCAGGAGCCCCAGGCCCGAGTCCCAGCACCACATGGTGACCTGGCACCGCTGGGAGTGGCCCTTCCCCTGCAGAGACAGCTGGACAGAGGAGCAAGCCAGGTGGTGTGTTAAAGAAGCAACCAGGGGCCAGAGAGATAGCACAGTGGATAAGGCGCTTGCCTTGCACGCAGCAGGTGTGATCCCTGGCATCCCACCTGGTTCCCCAAGCACCACCAGAAGTAATGCCCAAGCAGAGCCAGAAGTAAGCCCTGAGCACTGGCAGGTGGGCCCTCTCCCTCAATGAAAGATGCGATCAGAAATCCCCTGGATTCAGAGAGACTTTGGGGGGTCCTGAAAGATCGTAGAGCAGAGAAAACGCTTGCCGTGCACTGCCAGGAGTGATTTGTGAGCAGAATGCCAAGAGAAAGCCCTGAGCAACACAGGGTGTAGCCCCAAAATTAAAAAAGGGAAGGATCTTAGGGGTCTGGGAGAGAGTTTTAAGGACAGGGCACAGGATCTGCATACTGGAGTTCATCCCTGGTGCCATGGGCACAGGGTCCCCAGAGGACCACCAGGAGTAACCCCAAACAACAAGCCAGGAGCAATAGGGGTACCCCTGAGGACTGCCAGGGTATGGCCCCAAAGTAAATAGGTAGGGAGTGGACTTCAAAGATAGATAAAATTTTAACAAAACTTGGACAAAGTGAAAAAGTAAGGCCTAGGGGTGCCCTGAACCCCAGTAGAACCCTTGCGGTAACAACTGGGTAGCAGTTAGGGTTTCAAGAGCTATTGTTGAAAGGGGCCAAAGCTGTGGTTGGCCAAGTTCTGTGTCTTAAGTGGTAGTTACAAGGTACAATTTTCTTACAGTCACTCATGGGGATGTTTCTGTTTTCTATTTTCTGTTTGAGATTGAAAGGAAAATGCAAGGGACTAGGGAGCTGGCGCATTGGTCGGAAACACACGCTTTGTATGTGGGTGCCCTGGGCTTAATCCCCAGGCCACAGGTTCCCTGAGCACTGCTGGGTGTGCCCCAAATCAAACAAACTTAAACAAAGGCAAAATGCAAAAGAATGTTTGAGCAGATGGAGCAATGGAAGCTTGGGCATTTGTCTTGCATATGGCTGACTCGGGTTCAATCCCCAACACCTCACCTGATCCCCAAGCTCTGCCAGGAATGATCCCTGAGTGCAGAGCCAAGAGTCAGCCCTGAGCACTGCCGACTGTGATGTGCTCGCCTTGCAATGCTGCCAACCCTGGTTCAGTCCTCAGCACTACCAAGGCTCACTCACTCCTGAGCACAGACTCAGTAATAGCCTCTGAACACCACCAGGGGTGGACCTCCAAGATAAAATGACAACAAACACAACAAAAAACCCTTAAAATCCAGGCCAGAGAGATGGCGCAAAGGTGGGACACAGCAGGCCAGTCTTGGTCTCTGGCGTTGCGTGGTCCCCTGAGCACGTCTAAGAATGACTCTTGAGCACAGAGCTGAGAGTAACTGCTGAGTACTGTGTAACCCCAAATCAACCAACAAAAACTCCTTAAAATTCTACCCTGGAGCAGGACGAGTGGCTCTGGAGGCCCCCAGCACCACAAGTGGTGGCGAAGATGTGCCATGGCCTAGCCATATACCAGCTGTGGCCTGGCTCTTCCAGAACTTCAGTAGGGATGACCCTATCGCCAAATCAAATCAACACTATCACTCTAATGCCTTATCTATATTTTTTTATTTACAAAACATAGACTGTTTACCAGGGTGTCTGCCTGATCAGGTCCACAGATGGGGACAAGCACCCTGAGGACTCGGCAGGGGCTCTGGCTTCCCACAGGGAGTCCCTTGAAAAGGCTTCTAATTTGGAGTCTCGGGCAGAAAATGTACAAGTGAAGCCTGGAACCGCTCAGGCTTTCTGAGATCGAGGAACCCATGAGAGACTGTTGGAGGCATGTCAACTGGGCAGGAACTCTCTGGAAGGAACCCTCACTCGCCAGGGATGAATCACTGCAGCAGCGAGGACTGCACACAGCCACTTTGGAAAACAGATGGGAGATTTCTTAGCTTTGACTCTCCTGCCAGCAGCTCGTTGCTAGATATTTTCCTGAAAGGAAGAGATGTCCACGGAACTCGGGGCGCGTGTGCCACCCGACTCACACAGCCAGGAGCTGGAGCAGCTCTTAAGTTCTCCAGCTGGAGACTGAACCAAGGAATCGTGGCTGAACAGAATTCCACTCAGCAATGCAAGGACCCCTCGGTGGATCTGCCTAGCATCAAAGTCCCCCTCCCCCCACTGCCAAGAACGCTTTTTCCAAGTGGAGGAGCCGCCAGAAATAGTTGACGCCATTCATAACATATTCTGGAAAAAGTAAAACTCTCCGAGGAGAAACTCATTACGTGGGGCCGAGATGGGACTGACGGCAAAGGAAATGCAAGAGAGTTTTTGGGGTGAGGGAAATGTTTTAGAAGGGCTGATGTTGAAACACATCAAGCTATGTGCCTAAAGGGAGTAAGTGTTTATTATCCAGCAGTTATACCACAATCATCCTGCCTTAAAAATAACTTCAAGGGGGGTTGGAATGGCAGGAAAGTGGGTAGGACATTTGTCTTGCACATGGTCACCTGAGTTTGTTCCCTGTGCCCCAGATGTCCTCTGAACCTGCCAGGAATGATCCCTGAGCACAGAGCCAGGAGTTAGCCCTGACCATCTCTGGGTGTTGCCCAAAAGGACAAAACAAAACAAAAAGTGGTGGCGAAGGTGTGCTAACTTTGTACATCAAAACCATAAATGTAAGGGCCCGAGAGATAGTACAGAGGGTAGGGTGCTTGCCTTGCACGTAACTAACGCAGATTCCATCTCTGGCTTTTCATATGTTCATCTCAATTCCACCATGCGTGATTTCTGAGCACTGCTGGCTGTGACCCCCTTCCCCGCAAAGCCAAAAAAATACCATAAATGTTTGCATGACTGTCACCATGTTACCTAAGCAGCAATCACTGTCACTGTTCTCCCGTTGTTCATCGATTTGCGGGCCCAGTAGCGTCTCCATTGTGACACTACAATGACATTTTTTTTTAAATAGATGAGGGGACTAGACAATGACCAAAAGTGCTTGAGCTCATGCTTTGCATGAGGAAGTTCTGGACGCAATGTCTCCCGTTCCTTCCCCCACTCCCCAGCCCTCACCCTCACCCAGAAGGTGAAGCAGAACTAGCCCCTGAGCACTGCTGTGTGTGGTTCCTAAACAAGAAGAATTAATAGATGAGAAGGGAAAGTTCTGCTTTGTAGTAGAGTCACAGAGTGATACCACAGTGGGTTGGGCGCTGGCCTGGCACGCGCTGACCTGGATTCAATCCTCAGTGTCCTACGTGGACCTCTCAGCCTTTCAGGAGTGATTTCAGAGTACAAATAAGCCAGAAATAAGCCCTGAGCAGCTCTGGATGTGGTACCTTCCCCTCAAGAAAACCGAAAGAATCACAGGCATAAAGAGAAGAGGGATTGGAGCAATAGTACAGCGGGTAGGGCATTTGTTTTGCACTCAGCCTGCCAGATTTGATCCCCAACACCCTGTGTGGTCCCCTGAGCCCCACTAGGAATGATCGCTGACCACTGAGCCAGGAGTAAGTCCTGAGCACTGCCAGTGTGACCCTAAAACAAAACAAAAAAAAAAAACGGAGGGCAGAGCCAGGAGTAAGCCCTGAGCACAGCCAGGTGTGCCCCCCCCAACATAGATACATATGCAAAAGACAGATTATAAATGTTGGCACCGCTGTGAAGAAGCTGAAACCTTTATGTACACTGATGGGACGATCCAATACTGTAACCGCTTTGGGAAATGGACGCACGGATCCCCACGCGGCTCAGCACAGGGGCTGGAGAGACAGTACAGGGTGAGGCACTTGTCTGGCCTGTGGCAAAGAGAGAAAGAAGCTCATCCTAGGGACATTCCCAGGGCATGGACGACCCAAGTCCACACGTAACAAGCTCACTGTCCATGCACTCTGATGGATGGATGACAAACCATGCAGTGAAACATCTTCTGACTCTGCAGAGCAAAATGTGCTTGTGGTAGCAACAGAGCCGGAGCTGCTGGGGGCCACAGAGAGGCCAGGGAAGACACAGCATGCCCAGGGACAGAATGTGCACAGGCTGCATGGACGGGAACCCGCCTCTAAAGCCAGAGAGAGGCCTGCAAAATGCCAGCTCTCATGGTCTTGGGCAGCACCTGCTGAAGCCCATTGGTTCTAGGAGGGGCTCTTAGGCTGTGCCAACAGGGGCGAGAGAGCAGTTGTCCCTCTGTCTAGGGAATGCCTGTGGCCCACAGAACCTGAACCTTGGGCATATGGACTTCTGAAGAGTGGACAGTCAGAGAATGGGCAGGAAGGCACAGACGGGCTCTGACCATTGGGAGCGTTGCTGTTCCTGCCTGCCTTCGCTTCCAAGCCCTCAAAGGAGGATCTTTACAAAGCTGGGTCACTGGGAAGACGCATTTTACCAACGGATTCAGCGCTTCATGCTATTTTTTTGTTTTTGTTTTTTTCTAATGAAGATGGTATTGAGAAGCTGCTGGGTGTCTTGAACTGGCTCCAGAGGCCTGTGTGGCTGCAAACCTGCCAGAGTCCTGGGACTTGGCTCCAAGGACCAGAGAGCAGGTTAGAGGTCCTGGGGTGGCCCAGCATCAACCCAAAAGTAAAAAGAAAAACCTGAAAAAAAAGCCAGGTGCGGGGCTGGAGAAATAGCACAGCGGGTAGGGCTTTTACCTTGCAAGTGGCAATCCAGGTTCGATTCCCAGCATCCCATATAGTCCCTGAGCAACGCCAGGAGTAATTCCTGAGTGCAGAGCCAGGAGTAACCCCTGTGCATAGCCAGGTGTGACCCAAAAAAGAAAAAAAAAGTCAGGCGCAAAGGGAAAAGATGGGCCAGTGGTACTGGGAGGAAACGACAAGCTCTGTGTAACCACACACTGAACTTGTGGGGACAGAGCCCGCCGCCCCGCACGGGAAAGCTGACCCTGGCTGTCCCAGACATAGAGGATGTGATAGGGCAGCGCAGGTCAGGGAAGCGACAACACCTCTGCAAACTGTGGGAAGCAGCAGACAGACGGGACCTTGAAAGGGCATCTGTGGGACAGCAGAGTGCGCATGTGGAGCAGGAGGGCAGGAGGGGACAGGGTCGAGAGGGGACCGGAAGGCTCCGGGGAAGCGACCAGGGGTTCCAGCAGTGAGCCATGCAGGAGAGCCGGGAGTTTCTCAGGCCCTCCTGCGGGAGGACAGAGAGGAGGGTTCCTGTGCAAACAGTCTCTTCAGGGCATCCAAGGGGCTGCGTATTTAGGGTGTCTGGTGCAAGGAAACTTTTGTCCTCTTTGGGGGGTAAGGGATGAGGGTCTGGGCTATACCCAGTAGTGCTCAGGGCTTCCTCCTGTCGGTGCTCAGGGCTTCCTCCTGTCAGTGCTCAGGGCTTATTCTGTCAGTGCTCAGGGATCACTCCTGGCTGTGCTAAGGAATCATTCCTGTCAGTGATCATGGCTTACTCTCTGCTCAGGGATCACTCCTGGTGGTGCTCAGGAGACCATGTGCGGTGCCAGAGATTGAACCTGGGTTGGTTGTATATGGGGCAAGGGCCTGTGCTATCTCTGGCCCCAGGGAGCTCTTTTCTCCTTTTCTTATTTCTATTTTTGGCCTCCAAACAATGCTCAGGGGACCTGAGTGACCACTCCCAGTGACACTTGGCCAACCTGGTCAGGTCATTGACTGCTGGGGCCCTGCGGAGCTTGGGGACTCTCAGGGGTCACAGTCTGCAGTGCTTGGGGAGATCATGGAGTGTCAGGGATCGAACTCAGGGCTTGGCGCATGTGCGGTGTGTGCCCCTGGGCCCTGAACTCTGTCCCAGGGTGGGAGGGGGCTCAGCTCCCCCCTCAATCTCTGCCAGCTGGGAGTCGCTCACATTCCTCCAGGGGTGAGGACCGACACTGTGAAGACATGGGCGGAGGGAGGGGAGTAGTGGATCGGCACCTTCCTGCCTTCCCGTGTAAGCCTATTTTTAAAAAGTACAAAAAAAAAAAAAAGAGAGAGAGAAAATATGGGTCAAGAGCGCTCAGAGTGCAGTGCCGCAGGCTGTGTCCGCAGGACGCCTGGGTCATCTGTCCCTCTCTGCCCCCCGGCTCCACAGGAAGAGAGGGACCCCCGCAAGTACCAAAAGCCAAAAAATTCAACAAAAGACAAGAAAAAAATGTTCTGCCCTTTCAGCTAACAAGGATGTCGGGGTAGGCACTGTGTCAGTTGGGTGATGCCACAAGACCTGCAGAGCTGGCGGGGAGAGGAGCGAGGACTCCAACCAGAGAAACAGAGCGTACCCCATCTCTGGAGCTGCAGGCAGAGTCAGGGCCTCAGGCTAGCCAGGGCCCTGGGAGGCCTCCAGGTCTCTCACTGGTGTTGGGTGACCCCATCTGTGTGGGCCCTCCCCAACCCGTGGCCCCCCTCCTCCCGTCACACATACCATCTAATGCTTTTTTTCACCCGCTTCTGCTCTCAGGAGCGATGCACCAGATGTAGTGGTTTATTTGGGGAGGTTGTGGGGTGGGGACCTTTCGGGCTCTGGTAGCCCTGGGGACCCCCACTGTGATTCTAAACCCACTGGGCAGGTGACTCAACACAAGGGTCTTCGATGCTCCCTGTGTTGCTAGGGATCACCCCAGCCCTGTGATCACCCCCAGTGCTGGAAGCCCCCAGGACCATACCTGCCAACGCCGGGGATTGTGTGGTCCCAGTGAGGACTGCCAAGTATGTGCCCTGATGGATATACTATCTCCCAGTCCTGTACATGGTGGCTGAAAATAAACAGGCACAGGGCTGAAGTGTGATAGTACAGCAGCAAGGGTGCTTGTCTTGCACGCGGCTGAGCCAGATTCCATCCCTGGCACCCTGAGCCCACTGACCAGCCAGGGGGATACCTCAGCGTAGTACAGGGGTTAAGGCTTGGGCACCTTAGGGTGTGGCCCCAACTACCTACCTCCCACACCACCCCCGCCCATGGAGTTGGTTACCTGCATAGTTGTTCAGCACAGCTGGAGGAGAGATGCTGGTGAAACTGTGGGGGTGGAGGGCAGTTGTTCTGTGCCTTCGGGGCCACTGAGCCCTGCTCTGCCAGGAGGACAAACCTGGGCTGGGGCTGACGTGAGTGTCCTCAGGAGCCCTGGCCAGCACAACGAGCCCCGCTTACATGCAGATTCAGGAGAAAAAAAAAAGAATGCCCACCAAAAAGGTGAATTCATCGTATGCAAATCAGACCTCAGCAACACTGGTCAGAAGAGTCCATGAGGGCAGGCCCGACTGACACAGGTGGAGTAGGAAGTCTGCAGGGTGGATGGCAGGGGCCCTGCCTGCATGCCTCTCAGAGTCTCTGAGGAAGGGCATTTCCTGCACTGTGGCGGACAGCTGGATGCCACAATGGAGAAGTCCCTAGGTCCTACTATAGGCCCCGCATGCCAACAACCTATGGTTTCCCCTGACCAAGTGCAGAGAGGGGAACTAAGCGCAAGGCGCAGGGCAGGAGAAGGCTGACCTAGGCTTCCGGAGCCTCAGTGTCCTCATCTGCAGGGGACGGAGCGGCAGGACAGCGGGTCAAGCGCTGGCCCTGCATGTAGATGACTGGGGTTCCATCCAGGGAGGGGCCAGGGATGACGTGAAGCCTGGGCCTGGGAAAAATTTCTCTGGTGGGTGTGGCTTACAGGGTGGCAGAGCTTACCCGTGGGTGTGGCTTAGTGACTGGGAGGGGCTTACCCAGTGGGTGTGGCTTACTAGCTGGGCGAGGTTTGCTCAGTGGGTGGGGCCTAACAGGCAGGCTTACGAGTGGGTGTGGCTTCACAGAAATGGGGGTGAGGGGCTTACCCGCTGGGCGGGGCTGAGTGACGGCCCCCTGTTGCTTTGAGTCCTGTTGCATTTCTTCCAAGCTGTGTGGCCTAGGACCAGCGCCTTAACTGTTGTCCTAGGGCCTGTTTTCCACATTGATAAAGACTTTTTTTAAGCGTCTCACGCTGTGCCCAGGAGATCCAGGGGTCCCTCCCAGCATGATCCACCACCTCTCAGGGGCCCCTAGAGATGTTTGGGGAATGGAGAATGCTCCCTGAGTCAGGTGCAGGAAAAGGCATGCTCTTTAACACTCCTGCCACCTCTCCTACCTCCTAACATGGCATTTTATGACCCACTACGGTGCCTGTGAGAAGGAATTGGTGCATTGATCAGCATCAGCCCTGGTCTTGTCACGAGCACACAGAAGAACTCAGCCAAATACCACAGGGTTGCCCAAGTAGCAGATAAGAAAACAGGAATCCCGTTACTTTGGAATTTCAAATAAATAATATATGGGGAGGGGAGTGTTGGGTCACACCCAGCAGTGCTTAGGGGCTGTTTCTGGTTCTATGGTCAGAGATCCCTCCTGGCAGTGCTAAGGGAATCATCAAACCAGGGTTGGCCACATGCAGAACAAGTGCCTTACCTGTTGTGCTATCTTTCTGCCCCCTACTTAAAAAAAATATTCTAAGTGCATCTCATGCAGTACTTGGAATAAACATAACTAAAAAGAATATTCAAGGCACATTACACTCACACACACAAGTGTCGTTTATGTGAAATTAGAATTTATTTTATCTGGCAAGCCTACTAAAAGCAGGTGAGGATTTGGGGTACTAGGAGAATGGGACTAAGTTTGCAGGTGAGGTGGGAGTCACAAAGACCTGCTTTTTATCCTCCCTGCCCTCTAAGCCCTTCAGGTACTTTCCTACAATCTCACCTCCTCCAGGAAGCCCCCTTGATTTATCCCACTCTGCCCATTCATGCCTGCTTTTGTTCTGCTCTTGCCTGCCAGTCAGTGTCATCTGTACTCACTCCCGCCCCAGTCTGGTACTCTGAGGTCACTTCCGGGGTGGGAGTCAGTGGTCCCTGCTGTCATTCCCTTGCCCCACCCCAGGACAGTGTCTGGGGCCTCTCCTGGGGTCCAGACAGCGCTGGGTGGGTGTAGTTTGCACTCGGGTGCCTGCGACTGGTGGCTGAGTGGCAGTGCTGCGCTTACATAATGGGTTTCTCTCCTCCTTTCTCTCTCCAGAGCCAGACTTCACACTGAGCAGCTGCAGACGGAAAAACCAGAGGAAGCACAACCCAGCCCCAGATTCCGGGGGGCCAGTCGGGGACTCTCCTGCCGGCGCAGGAGGACCTCTCCGGCCAGGTCCGACTGCCATGGGCCTTGCCGCCCACTGGCTGTGCTCCGCACTGCCAGGCATATAAGAGGTGCTGCCTGGAGCACCTGCCACTCCTCTCGGGGGCCAGCCCTGACCATCGAGGCCACTTCTGGGTCCCGAGGCCATGTAGACCCCACCCAGGGTCTCAGTGTCTAGACTAGCCACCATCTCTCCAGGACTTCGCCTCTGCTGCTTCGGGGAGCCAGCGTGCCACCATGTCCCGGAGACTCGCCTGGCTGCGCTGTGAGTACCGGGGGGTTCCGGGGGACCCTGGCGGGGGGATATCGGCCATCACCGTGGGAACCAGGGTGTCTGTCCGTGAGAAGGTGCATTGATTCTCACCCTCGGGGTAGAGACCCGTCGGTAGAGACAGGCTCAGGGGGAGACTGGGTGGGCACTGGGCAATGGGTGGGCACCAGAATAGGCAACCCTGGGATGGGTGGCACGGACACCTCCCTATCCATCTGGGTGTTGGGGATCAAGGTGCCCCCCCAAGTAGCGGAGAGGCCATTTTGGGGCTCTCTGGGTGTGGTCATCATGGAGGGGTGCGGGTGAGCGGGGACCAGTCTGGGGAGGCGGGCAGCAGGTGTCAGCCGAGCGGCCGCGCCTCCCGCCTCGCGCCCGGCGCGGGACTGAGAGGCCGGGAGAGATGCGCAGCGCGTTCGGCGGAAAATAAGTTGAAACGATACAAAATCGACCACCATGAGCACCGTGTCTGCAGTGGGGTGGGGGGGATGCGGCAGCCGCGCCCTGCGCCATGAGCGCCCCGGCTCCATCACGCTCCCCTGCGCCTGCCACACGCCCCCGCGTCGCTGCCATGGCAACAGGGACCCGAGCGCGCTCCGCAGCGCCCGCGCCAGGCCGCTGCAGGGCACTGCGCTGCAGCCCAGCGTCGCTCCTGCAGTCGGGGTCGCAACGCCCACCCCCCCGAAAAGGGTTGCGCATTCCCCCCGAAAAGGGATGTGTGTCCCCCTAAAAAGGGTTGCGCGTCCCCCCAAAAGGGGTTGAGCGTCCTCCCCAAAAAGAGTTGCACGTCCCCCCGAAAAGGGATGCGTGTCCCCCCAAAAAGGGTTGCGCGTTCCCCCCGAAAAGGGATGCGCATCCCCCCGAAAAGGGTTGCGCGTTCCCCCCGAAAAGGGATGCGCGTCCCCCCAAAAAGGGTTGCGCATCCCCCCAAAAGGGTTGCGCGTCCCCCAAAAAAGGGTTGCGCGTTTCCCCCAAAAAGAGTTGCGCGTCCCCCCGAAAAGGGTTGCGTGTCCCCCCCGAAAAGGGTTGCGCGTCAACCCCCCCCCTCGACTGCAAAGGGCCGGGCCATGAGACCAGACAGGAGGACCCCTTGGGCGAGGGGTGCAGCGGTGGGTGCGAGGGGGCGGGGAGGGAATGACGTTGTCCAGGGGGTGGGCGGGTCCTGGGACAGGGATGACGACATTGTTCCAGGTACAGGGAACAACCTGGGCGCCTGCTCAGCTGCAGTCCCGGGAGACGCGGGCCGAGGCCTTAAAGAGGGAGGGGACCTGGGGGACAGGCGCTCAGGGAGAGGAATGATGCATCTGCCTCTCCGGCCTCTGCTGGCCCTGCGGGTCCCCAGTGCGGGTGCTGCTTGCCTGTGATAAGGCCCCGCCCGCTGGGCATAGGCGGCGCCATCTGCGGAGACCCGGAGGAAGAGGGGTGTAAGCCGGCGAGGCCAGGCATTGATGGTCCCCTGGTGCCCAGCCACCGTGACACTCCAGTACTGTGGGCTATGCCTGGTCACCCACCCAATGGCCTCCCTCTGGAACCGCGAACCGCAGCTGAGACACTTTGGGGGTGGGGGCTGACACACTGGTCAGAAAAGTGGGGTACAGCTGCAGAGCTGGAGGGCAGGGCCACCTGGGAGCAGCCCTCTGGGGGGGCGTCTCCATGTGACTCTGCTGGTCACCTGCTCTGTGGGGGGACCACAGGATGGCGATGACCTCTCACGGCAGATATACCAATATCACCATCATCATCATTAGCTTGGGTGCTTGGGCAGTACCTGGCTTGTTGCTCAGGAGACCCCAGGATGCTGGGTGTGGATGCTGGCAGAGACACCCAGAAACCCCTGTCTTCACGTGCAGTCCCTGCGAACCAGCCACAGCTACCTGAGATCACCGGTCCTCCAAGCGCCCCCCTGGCCAGTGGCCCAACCACACAGGGAACTCAGAAACAAGAACCTGACCAGGCCAGCCGGGAGGACATCTCCGGGGACTCACACACACACACACACACACACACACACACACACACACACACACACACAGGGCTCAGGGCGGGCAGGGATGGGGCACTAGGCATGCCTGGAGAGTGTGAGTGACCTCAAAGGAGCCTGAGAGGGGAGTAGCCATCCAGGCCCAGGGCATGGTGTAAGCACATACTGGGGGCAGGGAGACCATGACCTGCCCGGTCTTGTGATTGGTGCTGAGAAAGTCACTTGGTGTTTGATCCTTTGTCCAAATACTGGAGAAAGAGAGAGGCAGAGAAAGTGTCCTGGAAGCAGAGGGCCAGGGAAGGACCCTCAGAAGACAAGCTGGCAGCAGGTTGCGGGGGTAGGGATGGGATGGGGGTGGATGGGGAAGGTGGGGGGTGGTGGTGGCATTGAGCACGAGCTGGTGAAGTCTCCTGTGTCAGGATGGCGAATGGGGAAGTCCGGTGAGTAATTCCCACTCAGAATGGGGTGGATCTGGTGACACAGCTTGCCTGGCTTTGGGGGGGGGGGGGCGGGGAGGGGAAAAGGAGGAAAACAATGGTTGTCTTTGTCTCTATAACAATGGTAGATATTGATCGCAGAATTCAAATGCCTCTGATGAAATATACGGAACCTAAAGTTGTCCCTAGAGATTGGGTTTCTTCCCACCAAATTTTCTCTGTGTGTGTAGGCGCGCACGCACGCACACACACACACACACACACGCACGCATAACACAGAGGTCTCTTTATTTCTAGACCTACAACCAGACATAGAATTAAAATGCAAGTCATGTTACGGGCCCGGATGAGGGATGCTGAGTCACGCTTTCGGGAAGACCTCCCTGAGTCTCACACACATATTTTCCCTATTACACAACATTATCAACATTCTTTGTCACTGGCCCCACTCGTGACTTTATTATTTTTTTTATTTTAATCATGATTTTTTAATGTCGAGGCTACTTGAAGATTTTTACTGCTGTGGAACAGTGTGGCATTGAAGTGTAGCCAAAAATACTTTTTTTCCTTTCTTGTTTTTATTCTCCTTCAGATTTGTTCCTAGAAGTGAGTTTAACGGGCCAAAGGGTGTAGACGTTTTTAAGGCTTAGTGGGCCAAAGGGCGTGGATATTAATAAGTCCACTAATAAAAGTTGCCAAATTGCTTTCCAAGATGAGAGTCTCTGCCTCACGGCTTTGAGCAGTAAATGCTTTTGAAAACAAAACAAAACAGGGCTGGAGAGCTATTACGGCGTTAAGACGCTGGCCTCGCACAAGACTGACCCTGGTTTGATCACTGATAACCCCGTATGATCCCCAAGCGCTGTCAGGAGTGACTCCTGAGCCAGGATTAAGCTCTGAGCACAACTGGGTATAACCCAAAGCCCAAGCAAAAAAACCACAACTCCCTAGTTGCCATTTTGACGGGGGAAACCTGAGATCTGATGGTTTTTAAAATATTTTCCCCTTGATTTAAACACCATTGATTTATAAAGTTGTTCCTAATACAGTTATTACAGGCTTTCAGATCCCAACACCGATCCCACCACAAGTGTGACCTTGCCTCCACCACTGTTGCCTTTTTCCCAACCGTCCCCGCCCACCCAAGCCTGGCCCTAAGCAGGCATAAAATAATTTCTTTTATATATTTCTTGTTACAATTAAATGGCTAATGGAATACTTCCATAAAAGAAAATTTGTGAAAATTGCTATATCTCCCCACAAGGTTATTAAGTCCTTGTCTGAGGGTTTGCTAGTTGAGCCTTCTGTGTCACTCTTTATCGAGTGTAGCTGGCTTCTGTTACTTCCCCATGTAATTTGGTGGCTCCTACTGGGATGGATGTCAGTATTGTGGAATGTGGAGGTGTTGAGATTGTTCTTCAGAAACTCCAGAACATTCACATGGCGGCAGTTGTGGGATGTGGGGGTGGCTTCCGGGGCTTCCAGAAGTACCAAGAAGTGGGGGGAGGCTGTCCACCCCCACTCTGAGAAGACCCCAGAGTCTGCATCCTGAAAACTCCATGTACCTGAAATTTGCAGTAGTTAGTCTTCCCTGCAGAGGTTGCTAAGTGGGGGAGTTGGGCCGTTAGGGGTGGCAGCTGTGGGGTGTGGTTGCAGCTGACGGGGCTGTGGCAGGTGAGGACTCAGCCCACCCCCCACCCAAAAGGGGTGCCCCAGACTTTCATCCGGCAGACTGGTGTACCCATGAATTTTTGTGGCTTGACTTGCATCTCTTCTGAGATGTAATCATGAGACTGCAGAGCTCATGAGTGAGCTTACATAGCTGTGGGATGTCGGTATCTGATCATTTTAATGTTTATTCATGAGTGTGTGTTTTCTGTCTGCTCTGATGGACTCAACCTTTGTTCATATTTATTCCAAATTTTCTGTTTTTCCGGGGCCCTGGGGTGCCAGGAGAAGAGGGTTGAACCAAACCCAGCAGTGCTCAGGCCTTACTCCCAGCTCTATGCAGCACAGGAAATCAAACTGTATGATGTGGGGTTTGCCCATGCAAATGCCTTAACTCCAACTATACCTCCACACACCCTCCCAGCAATTCCTCTTTCTAAGGCTGTTTAGTTTCTGGGCAATCACTGAGACAGTTTTTGAGGTCACAGCGACTCCCAGTGGTGAATGCAGGTAACTCCTTGGGTAGTTGTAAAGAGAAACTGAGAAAACAGACTTCGCATTGCAGAGTGACCAAGGGTGCCCCACCTGACTGGCAGATCTCACTGAGAGGGATGTCAAGGTCACCCACAAACTATCTAAGACTTGGAGCTATCATCCAAGTCTCCTGAGACCCCATGTGACAAGTGCAGCTTTGGAACCCATCAGCCACAGGGAAGGGGGGCGCAGGAGACCAGAGCCCACCCCCAGGGCATGTTCCTCAATCCCTGGGCTAGGAATGGAGCACAGGGTTTGTGCTCAGAACAAGCTTGGATCCCAGAACTCAGGGAAGGCATTTCTGGTGGTGGCAGCCCCCTACCCCCACTCCAAGGCTCTGCCGTCCGACCTTCTTGGAGAGCTTTGGTGGGGACACTGTGAGAGTGACTGATGGGCTTCCTCGGGTGCCCTCCACAGATCTCGGCGTCCTGCTGGGCATTACCTTGGGGAACAAAGGCTTGCAGGTGCGGCCTTTGCCCCAGAATGAGGAATGTGATGTGACAGGCTTTCTGCGCGACAAACTGCAGTACAGGAACCGTCTTCAGTACATGGTAACCTCGGGCACTGCCTGTCCCCTCCCCAGTCCCAAGGCCACTTGGGTCCCACCCTCAGGGGCAGCACCTGGGCCCTTCTCCAACCCCCATGTGCACATGTCCACACTTACCCCCAGACACACACACACACACTCTCACTGACCTCATATACTTGGCAAGACAAATCCACACAATGACTCTCACACATAATCACACAACACATCCATCCACTCTCTCACAAATCACACCACACACATCCACTCTCACAATCACAACACACACTCATGCACTCTCAACAACCACAATACACACTTATGCACTCTTTCATACAATCACAATATACACTCATGCACTCTCACACAATCACAACACACATTCATGCACGCACACTCACACAATCACACCACACGCTCATGCACTCTTTCATACAATCACAACACACGCTCATGCACTCTCTCACACAATCACAACACACATGCATCTACTCTCTTACAAACTTACACTACACACTCATTCACTCTCACAAATCATTCACACCACACACACTCATTCACTCTCACACAATCACAACACACACTTTTTTTTTTGGTCACACCCGGCGATGCACAGGGTTTACTCCTGGCTCTGCACTCAGGAGTTACTACTGGCTTTGCTCAGGGGACCATATGGGATGCTGGGAATTGAACCTGGGTCGGCCAGGTGCAAGGCAAACACTGTGCTATCTCTCCAGCCCCACAACACACACTCTTGTACTTTCCTACAATCACACCACACACTCATCTATTCTCTCACAAAATGATACTACTCTCACAAATCACTCGTACCACACACACACACACAGACTCACACCTACTCACAACCAGACTCATCCACTCTTTCACACAATGGCAACACACACTCGTCCACTCACACTACTCATTCACTCTCACAAATCACTCACACCACAGACTCACAAACTTACACCCACTTACACACCACACACTCATCCACTCACACACAGTCACACCACTCACAGACTCACACTGTTCCACTCAAGCTTACGCGTTCCTCCTGCTGCTGTCCATCCTCGTCCCCTGCTTGGTCTGATCTTGTGTTCCCTCTCCTGCATGTGGGACTCAGGGAGCCCCAGACACTTATTCGTTCATCCGCTCCCTGCTGTGTGTTTATCCTTGGGGTGATGGCCGCAACCATACATGCAGGGTCTCTGTGCCCCCCCACTGACTCCCATTCCCTGCCCCTTTCCCTGATATTGGCTGGGAGTGAAGGGTCCGATTACTGTGGGGGAAGCCTGGGTCACTTGGCTGCAGGTCCACCTTCGGGAACAGTCTTGACTGCGGCCAGCCACAGGTGTGTGCTAAGTCAGCACCGCAGGGTGCAACTCCGGGGTCTCCACTCTCAGGTGTGCAAAATGCTGAGGGGTGTGTGTGAAGCGCCTCCCATCCCTGAGAGAATGTTTCCTGGAGCCCTCTGTCCTCGGGAGCACTTTCTGGGTCCCTGAGGAAAGGGAGTGAGCCCCGAGGGTGGCCTGGTGACTGGGTGCCGTTTCTGACTGGCCTGTGCGTTCTTCCCCCGCAGAAGCACTACTTCCCCATCAACTACAGGGTCAGCGTGCCTTACGAGGGGGTGCTCAGGATGGCCAACATCAGCAGACTGGTGAGGCTCCCACTGGGGCTGGCAGGGGGGTCCCGGCAGGTCCTGGGCCGGGCTCTTTCCTGCTCACCCAGAAATGCCCCCGGCAGAGGCCCCCGGCCTGCCACCTGAAGGGACCCCTAGGGTGCTCCCCTGCAGGACAAGTCTGAGTGGGCAAAGAAGTGGTGGGCGTGCGTCCGGACTCTCTTCGGTGTTTCCTGTCCCCGCAGCAGAGGGAGCAAGTGAGCCAGCAGGAGCTGCGCTACCTGTGGGTCTGGGTGAGCCTCAGCACCACCGAGGCGGTGCAGGAGCTGCTGCTCGACAACCACCCGTCCTGGACGTACCTGCAGGAGGTGCAGACGCTGCTGCTGGACATCCAGCAAGGCCTCCTGGTGAGTGCGTGTCCACGTGATGCGGATATGCCTGCGAGCAGGTGCATCCGCAGGTGTGAACAGGTGTGTGTGTGTGTGTGTGTGTGTGGCGGTGTATCTGTGTGCATGGACAGGTGTGTCTGCATGGACAGGGGTGTGTATGCACACGTGTGTCTGTGCATGTCCAGGTGTATCTGTGTGTGCATGCACATTTGTCTGTGTGTGCAGGTATATCTTTGTGCATGTGCAGGAATGTCTGCACGCACAGGTGTGTGTGCAAGTGTGTCTACATGTGCAGGTTATGGGCAGGTGTGTGGAGGTGTGCCTGTGGTCATATGCAGGTGTTTCTGCGTGCACAGGTGTGTGCAGGTGTGTCTGCGTGCGCAGGTGCGTGGGCAGGTGCGTCTGCATGTATACGCTCACACTGGAATCACTGGAGTCTACCCCCAGTCCTTAGATGTAGCTTTTTTTATTGGCAGGGTGGGAGGAGTCACACCCTGTGGTGCTCTGGGGCGCTTTCTGACTCTGCTCAGGAGTGACCCCTCCTGAGGTGCCGGGGGTGTGAACCAGGGTCAGGCGCATGCAAGGCAATTACCTTACCCCTGTGCCGTCTCTCCAGCCCTGGGTATAACCTCATGACTTCCTCTCTGCTCTGCTCCGAGACCACCCTCAGGAGGGTCTTTCGCCCTCAGCCTTGGAGCCTGTGGGGGCCTTTGGGTCTTGGCATCCTGCAAGGCAGGGGCTGACAGCTCCAAGTCCCCCCACGCTCCCCAGGGCTGTGCTCCAGGGATCGTCACAGGAGACTTGGTGCCTGCTAGAAAAGAGAAGTTGCAGGCAGGCTCCTGGTTCCAGGTGGTCTTCCTGGTGCTGTGACTCAGAGGGGTGCCGCTGTCTCCCCCTCACACGGTAACCCCGGCTGCTTTCCTCCCTTCCAGGATGTGGAGGTCAGCCCCAAGGTGCAATCACTGCTGTCACTTCTGAGTGCTCCAGGACTGAACTTGAAGCTGGTGCGACCCAAAGCCCTACTGGACAACTGCTTCCGGGTCATGGAGCTGCTCTACTGCTCTTGCTGTAAGGATCTTTGGGGGGGCGGGGGGAGGAGCTGGGGACAGGACATGTGTTGGCCCAGGTCACTAGGCAGAACTGCACCGAGGGAGTGGTGTCCTTCCCCAGGGCTCCCCCTACCCCCCAACCCTAGAGGGGCATTGGGTGCAGAGCCAAGAGCCAGGAGTGCTGGCTGGGGACAGGGGCGGGGCTGACCACTCCTGCCTCCTTTTCTGTCGCCCGCAGGTAAAGCAAGCTCTGCCCTGGCCTGGCATGACTGTGAGGTGCCCAGTCCTCTGCCCCCTGGCCCCGAGCCCTCCTCCAAGTGTGTGGTGCCCCCGCTGTACTCTCAGCGCCAGCCTCCCCCCACCTCCCTGCCCCGCTCCCCCGGAGCCAAGGCTGGGCTCCCCCCTCAGTAAGGCTGCTAGGGGTCCCCCAGGTCGGGCCCCCCTACACCAAACGGCCTGTTTGTGACCTGAGGGCAGCTGCCATGCTGCTGGGCCTTAGTCTTAGGGGTGGTGGGACCCGGGAAGGGTGTTGTTCCCCGGAGGGTGATTCCTGGAAGACACCTGTGGACCCTGGTGGCCATCAGGAACAGTCCAGGACCCCTCCTGGCACCACCCGGTGCTGACTCACCTGAGGCCTGAGTGGGGGGTGGGGGGAGGGGGGTGGGGTCAGCCCAGGTCACACGCCACATCTTGCCATAGTGATTGCTTGTCTTGTTCCTCAGATTTTTTTTTTCTATTAAACATCAGCTTTGTTTCATTTCCTTTGGACTTGGCTTGCATTTTGGGGGGGATGAATTAGGAGACGGTCGGGTAACCTGCTCCCTGGCAGCTGCAGCGCCGAAGAAGGAATTGGGGCGTGGTGTGCAGGGTCTCTGGGGCCTGCTGGGCCAGGCCTGGTGTTGGGCTGGGCTGTGGAGGGGTGGGGGTGGGTGGGCCTCACACTGCAGGCGGAGGAAGCTGTTAATTACAGTACAACTTTATTAATACTGGAATCTTCACAGTGCATTTGTTACTTGTAGCGGTGACTATTGAGATCGGGGAGGGAGGGGTGGAGGGAGGGGTGGGAGCGGGGGAGAGGATAATTTCTCCCAAAAACTGACAGAGAGAAAAGAAACAAAAATGATTCAGACAGGATGGGGGTGCCGTGGCAGGTGATAGTAAGTGGTGAAGAAAGAAAACGTGAGTGAGTCAGAACCAGGGGAGGGAGGTCTGGGATGGGGAAATAAATTAAAAAAAAAAAAGAGAGAAGAAAAAAAGAAAAAAAGGAACAAGTTAACAACAGCACCAGAAAAGTTACTTCAGTCAAAAGACGCTTCTGAAAAGAATATTTCTCTGTACAAAATGAAAAATAACAGGAAGGTAAAGAAGCCCCCCCACCCCCCAACCAGTTTTGATGCGGTATAGTCAGCTCGGATCCTGGGGGCTGGGAGCTACCAGGTGGTCTTGGGGATGGAGAAGTTATGTACAGCCCAGGGGGAGCGGGGGGTGGGGGCACCTCCGGCCGGAGAGGCCCCCACTGGGGACTCTGCTCTTTCCCATGGGGACCCTGCGCCAGCACCCCACTCCGCCACTCTGACCTTGCTCCTTGCCATCTGCAGCTTCCTCATCCCTCCCCGGCGCCAGCCACCACCCGTCCTCCCGGCTGGGAGCCCGCTCCCTCTCCGGGTGCCCAAGCTGCCACCCTGCGGCGGGCCCGGCAAGGCCATTCCGAGACCTAGTGACTTACAGGAACCTTCTCGCCTCAGGGAGCCCAGAGGGCTCCGTCCACCCGGAGACCCCTGCAGTCCCCCGGGCCCCACCGGCCAGTTGCCTGTTCCCAGCACAGGAACCACCAGCAGCTCCAGCGGGGCGCGGAGGCACCGACCTCTGACAAGGCACAGCCGCTCCGCCGGCCTGGGAACCCCAGCCCCGAGAGCCCCGCACACATGCCTTAACCCACTAAGAGTTGGAGGGGAAGCGGCCGCCAACTGCCTGGTCCCTGCAACAGACCTGGCATTTGAACAGTCGCAGGAGTCCCTCCTCTGGGAAGAGTGACGGCGAAGCCCACCCGCCTTCTCGGGCCTTCTGGCCTCTCTAGGCCACCAGATTCCAGCTTCCGGGAGTCAGCGCGACTCCACTCCTGCCACGGGCCCTCCAGGCCCCTCAGGCACTCAGACACACCCTGTACTGTCCACCCTGTCTTCACACGGACGGACTCTGTCCGCGTCCTGTCAGTTCCACTGCATCCTTCTATTCATAAAACCATCCCGTCCCCCTATCCACACCACACCCCCCCAAAAAAAGTGGTGAGAGCACCACCAAAGTGCCACCAGAGTTAAAGTTCCAACGTGCCCAGATGAGGATGGCCACCTGTGCCGCTTAATGATCAGGCCCCAAACCCAGTCCTCCCCCCTGGAGGTGGTCCCCCTGGTTTTCCTCCCTGACCTTTCTTCCTAGCTTTAACCTGACCCCAACCTTCTGTCCCCCATCCTAGGCTCACCGGGCACCTGTGTCAGGTCTCCTGGGGGGAGAGCAGGGCTTGGGAGGGTGCAGGGGAGGTGGAAGAGGGACGGTGAGGGTTCAAGTCCCAGGTGCGGGTCCCTGCTGAGGCCAGGGGACCCCTGGGATCGATCGCCGCGCCTTGCAGAAGGCCGAGGAGGGGCAGAGTAGGCAAGAAAAGTAGAAAACAGGCTCGATGCAGTTCAGCCCCGCGGGCTGGTCCTTCCAGGCCGGACAGAGAAGTCGCTTCCGGTCTGCAAGCTGAAATTCAAGCTGGGGGTGGGGTGGGGTGGGGTCCTCTTTCCAATAAAGTGGCTTTGCCCGGGGTGACGCCAAGAAAAACCCCTACCCCCTCAAGCTGGCTGAGTCCACTCTCTGCGTTGGCCCCGGCCTGGGGGCCTGGGGCTTCTGCACGGCGCCTCCCGCCGGCCCGGGGTGCGTTTGGGGGTGCCATCACAAGATGCGGGGCGCCGACCTGTCGTTGGTGACGGTCCTGCGGAGCCGCACCCCGCGTCGGATGGCCACCAGCATGTCCTCGGCCGGGGGGTCGCCAGCGGCGGCGGGCGGGGGCGTGGGCGTCTCCTGGGTCGGGGCGGTCCCCAGCGCGCTGGGGAAGGGGAACTCGCCCTCGGCCAGGGCGTGCGCGCCCGCCACCAGCTCCCCCAGCTTCTCCACCAGGCTGTGCCGGTTGGCCGCCAGCTGCTGCTGCTCCTCGTCCTCGGCGCCCGGCCCGGCGGCCGTGTCGGGGCTCCCCCAGGCCGTGTTGGGGAGGCTCAGCCGCTTGGGCGAGGCCCGGGGCAGCTCCGGGCCCAGCGCGCCGGCGGCCGCGTCCTCGCAGTAGAACACGCACTCCTCGCTGCCCGCGCGCGTGGGGCCCGCATAGCCGGGCGAGTCGGGCACGGTGGGCGTCTTGACGGGCACGATGGGCGGCCGGATGGGGATGGGGCCGGCGCTGGAGAGCGCGCGGCGCACGGCGGGCTTGGTGGACGGCGTGCGGCGGATGGTGGCCACGCCCGGGGGCGCGCCCGAGGGCAGGCCGGCGGCGGGGGGCAGCCCGGCCGTGGGCAGCCCGGCCGTGGACGCCGGCCGCTTGGTCTGCAGCAGGCGGCGGTAGTTCTGCGCGATGTTGCTGTTGCGCGGGATGGTGGACGACTTGTCGAACTCGGCGGGTCCCTCGCCATCCGCGTCCCCGTTCACCGAGTAGCAGTCGTAGTCGGAGCCTGCGGGCGCACATGGGAGGTGGTGGGCGGAGCCCATATCCAAAGCCCCGCCCCAAATAGGCGGTGCCTCCTGCCAAAGCCCTGCTCTGAAGCGTGTGAGCAAGGCCTACGGCCAAACCCCGCCTTGTTGCCCGCCCCCAAGTGGGCGGGACCTCCCAGGTAACACCCTGCCCTCAAGAATGTGGGCGGGGCCTAATAGCTGAAGCCCCGCCCCAGATGGGAGTGGGCGGGACCATGCCACAAAAGCCCCGCCCCTCCCCTTCTTCCCAGCCTCGGATGACCGTGTTGTCCCCGCTTGGGGTCCCCTACCTTGTGATGGGATGGTGTCCTCGGAGCAGGAGGGCGTGGTGGTCTGCGTGCTGTAGCCGCTCGAGTACTGCAGTGAGTCCCGGCTGCTCTTTTGATGCTCCAGGCTCAGGCCGCGGGTCAGCACCATGGCCAGGTCGCTGGCCGCAGGGGATACCTCCTCCCCGTGCTGGGTGGGGGGTGGGGGTGCAGAGCGCAGGCTGAAGCCTTGCCTCACTCCCCGTTCCAATTGTGCCTGGATGCAGACTGCCTCCCCCCCACCAGCTCCCTGGCAAGGCCCCCTGAAGTCTGGGAAGGGTACCTACCTTGGCTGCAATGGTGGCAGGGGACATGCGGGCTCGCGGCGCTTCCTCTCCGCTGGGGCCCAGGGGGCTCCCCATGGCGGGGCCTGGCTCGGTGTCCCGGAGGACCTCCACGCGGTCCTTCCTCCGGGGCAGGGTGGTGCCCGGCTGCTCATGCGCCCCCCCCTTGGACCAGTCCTGCAGGGTCCGGTGGGTGGGTCAGGGACCCCTCACGGTATTTAGGTTTGGGGGTTTCCAGCCGATGTGAGGCCTTGGGCTCACAATCCCCACCCAGGGCAGACAAGAGGGAGTCCCGTGGTGGGGGTAGGAGATGTGAGGCAGGGCTGGGGGTCTCCCTGCTCACTATAGGGGGGACACTGACCGAGGTGGGGGAGCTGCACTCGCTGACCGATTGGCAGGTCTCTGAGGCCTCTGAGGACGCAGAGCTGGAGGACTTCTGCTGGGGAGAGGAGAGCAGACCCGGTCACTCCTCGGGGCACAGGTGTCCCACCACAGCCTGGCTGATGACTAGCTGCTGGGGGCCCAGATACAGTGGGTGAGGGGATGAGCCAACTAAGGGGGCAGAGCTGGGTGACTGCCTGGAGGAGGCAGCCTTGTTCAGAGTCCCACCTCGTCCAAGTGAAGCTGCACTGTCCAGCCTGGTTTGGTGTGCAGCTGCCACGCAGAGAGAGAAACGGGGTGTGCTACATGCTCTCAACCTTTCTACCCTGTGGGCCGGTGCCTCTGTGCACCCAGCTCCATGGTCTGAAGTTCTAAGCAGTGGGGCAGAGCCTGGTTTGCAGAAGTGTTTCCACGCCTGTGGGCTGGCACCGCCCTAGGTAGGTGGAGGCCGAAGACCACAGAGCTAGGTGACAAGACGGATGGATGGTCCCTTACTCAGGGGTCTGGAGTCAAGGCTGAAGGACTCAGTGCCGGAAGAAGCAGAGGCAGCAGAGGAAGGGGCTGTGGGAACGGGGCAGTGCTGTAACCAGAGCTCGGAGGTCTCACGGGCACCCCGCCCGTAGGGCGTTTGCCTTGCACACAGCCGACCTGGGTTCGATCCCACATGGTCCCCCAAGCCCTGCCAGGAGTAAATTCCTGAGTGCAGAGCCAGGAGTAACTCCTGAACATCGCCAGGTGGAACCCAAAAAGTTAAAGAGGGAAAAAAAAAAAGACTCCCAGGCCTTTTACAGATGATGATAGCCAGGATCATCAAAACCAAGCACCTGAGGAGAGTACAGTAGGGAGGGTACCGCGGGGAGGGTACCATGGGGAGGGCGTTTGCCTTGCAAGTGGCTGACCTGGGTCTATCTCCAATATCTGTGAGCACTGCCAGGAGTAATTCTTGAGTACAGAGCCGGGAGTAACTTCTAAGCATCGCTGGGTATGTCCCCCCCCCCCAAACAAAACAAAACAGAGACAAAAACACATAAAACAGGAGTCAGAGAAAACTGCACACAGATTGAGGCTTCACTAGTGTCATTGTTACAGCACTTTCACCACAAACCTCAATGGAAAACTTCCGTTCATTCATGGAAAAGAACCCGGAGCAGCCGAGTCAAAGCAGGACTAGAAGGTGGTTCCTTTGCTAGTGTAGCTACAAGAACACCCAGACCATTCCCTCCTAGCTGCGCAAAAGACAAGGAGACAAGTACTTGGTGGGGCTGAAGCGACAGGCAAGTGGCTGTCCCAGGTTCGATCCCCGGCATCCCATATGGCCTCCTGAGTACAACTTGTCACTTGTCATCCCACTGTTCACGGATTTGCTCGAGTGAGCACCAATAACGTCTCCATTCGTCCCTGTTGCATGATAGTGTAGCCCACTATCCTGAGTTCCACCAGGAGTCATTCCTGAGTGCAGAGCCAGAAGTAAGTAGCCTCTGAGCATCACTGGGTGTAGCCCCCAAACAAAACAAACAAAAAAGGACAAGGGATATTTGATAGTTGTATTGATACCACTAACAGTATCAATAAAAATCAAATGCCACCACTTCTACTCAGCCTCAGAAATCCCAGAATGTGATACAGCAAGAGAGGGTGGGGGGGGGGGGGAAATAGCCAGAGAATTGGAAAGGGGGAAAAAAGGCACTATTATGATTTATAAGATTATATATGCAGCATACTCAAAAAATCTAAAATTGGGGGCCAGGTAATGTAGTGGTTAGAGAGCTTGCCTTGCACGTGGCTGAACTAGGTTCCATTCCAACATCCTATATGGTTTACTGATCCCCTCCAGGAGTAACCCCTGAGTAAGCCAGGAGTAAGCCCTGAGTACAGTTTGGTATGACCCCTAAAACAAAAGAAATCCAAAAAAATAAAAAATTATCAGAATTAACAATATAATTGGAGAACAGATCAATATGCCCTCCAAACCATCATTTTTAAGTAATAGTAACTAACCACCAATAAACCATAAGAATTCAATATATGGGCTGGAGTGATAGCACAGTGGGTAGGGTGTTTGCCTTGCATGCAGCTGACCCGGGTTCAATTCCAGCATCCCATATGGTCCCCCGAGCACCGCCAGGAGTTAATTTCTGAGTGCATGAGCCAGGAGTAACCCCTGTGCATTGCCGGGTATGACCCAAAAACACACAAAAAAATTCAATATAACAGAATTAATAAATGTGAAATACCCAGGTCTCCCCCCCAAAATTCAACAATAAATATGCAAGCTCTTTATATGAAAATTCACAAAATATTTTGAGAGAAGCTAAAGCCAAAATAAAAGGGGACACCAGGGCAATCTCAGGAGTTATTCTTTTTGAGGAAATGACAAGCTGATATTAAAATTTATAAGAAAATGCAAAGACAGATAAAGGTGATACTGAAGAATAAGCTACAGGACTTTCAACATTAGATATCAAAATTCAAAAATGTTCTGTTAACAGCGCGATACTGGTGCAAGATCAGAGGAACAGAACACATGCCCCGCGTAGGCCCCTGAGACCCCACCCCGGCCCCTGACAGAGGCAGGACGCGGGGAAAGGGCCTTTGCAACAACCAAGCAGATACTCGTATGGACACAACAGGCCCCACCTCACCCCACACACATTCAGTTCCAGGAAAATGGCAGCCTGAAGTGAGAAAGGCCCGCCAAAATGCCCTCTGCTCGCGCAGGCACAGCACGGGGCTTGGAGCACGTTTCCGGCAAGCATGCGGTCCCACCTGTGTGAACTCTGTCCGGCCAGCTCTGCTGGCTCTGCCTGTTTCTGTCAACGGGATAAAGGGTGCAGCCCTGGCGAGTGCGACGAGGAAGTACCACGCCAGGTGAGCCCGCATGCAAGCACCGGAACTAAGGGACACAAAGCTTGTGGCTGTGTGTGTGAGCAGGGGCTGAGTGTGTGAGCATGTGGCTGAGTGTGTGAGCACGTGGCTGAGTGTGTGAACACGTGGCGCAGTATGTGAGCACATGGCCAAGTATGTGAGCATGTGGCTGAGCATGCAAGCACGTGACCAAACATGTGTGCTCTAACACCTGGCGTGCCAACCCTGTCCCTCACCCTCCACCCTGGCAGCCCCACCACTAAGTGTCCGAGCACCAGTCAGCCATGTGTGTAACTCCAGGTCATCAACACATCAACAACAAATAAAAGGCGGGAAATGAAACAGAGGCCCGCACAGACGTTAAGGCGCTTGCCTTGCATGCAGTCGATGTGAATTCGATCCCCAACACCACATACGGTCGCCCGAGCACCATCAAGAAGTTGCACAAGTACAGCGCCAGGGGTATCTGAGCATAGCTGGGTGTGACACAAAGAACAAACGAACAAACAGCAACAATAAAAGGGACCACAGGGAGAGGACAGGGGTGAAGGCACTTGCAGACGACTTGGGTAATCGATCCCTGACACCCCATATGGTCCCCTGAGCACAGAGCCACAGGAGTAGCCCAGGCACTGCTGGGTGTCGCCCCCAACCTCTGATCCCTTCCGATAAAAACAAGACAGCTTTTAGAGAAAAACACGGACTGCCTGTGTAGCCCAAGAATTTCCCAACCAGGACACAAAACGCTACCCTGACGAGGAGAGCAAAGGACGAACTTGCCGGGTCCCGAGACGAAGACCTCGTTCGGCTCATGAGCAGGACCCGTTAAGAGAGTGAAAAGGCACCAGAGACTCAGAGGAGACGCAGAGGAAGGGCATGCGGAAACGACCCAGACATTCTGCCCGCTGCAGGAACGAGACAAGATGGCCCGGGTGGTTCTACCTCGGCAGTGTGGAGAGAGGCCTGAGGGCACCCCACGGCGCGCCCGGCAGTAGGTGCAGGTGAAGCCAGGGCAAGGACGAGCCCACGTGTGGGTTTCCTGCCCCCGATGCAGAGCACCCACGCAGGACAGGAAGAGTTGAGACCATCCACACGGGGCAGGACCCGATCCTTCCAAAGCCCACATCAGGGCAGGGGAGATAGCACCGCGGGAGAGGGAAAGGGGAGGGCCGGCCCTGCACGCCACCAACACGGGCCTATCCCCAGCACCAAAGAGGGTCCCCTGAGCACCATCAGGAGTGATCCCTGAGCACAGAGTCAGGAGTAAGCGACTCCCCGAAACAACAATGCAACCCAACAGCTAAGTCATGGAGGAAGAGGGGGTGGGGGTCGGGGGTCCTCCCCGGAGACAGTAACTTCAGGCCAAGCGGGGGCTTGCCCTGGACACAGATGCAGACTCCGACACTTGGAGCCTGGGGAAACAGGCCGTTGTGGGAGAGGTGAGGGGAACGCGCCCCAGGGAAAGGCTTGGTGTGACCGACTGTTCCGAAAGGGTTCGCGCTGCTGCTTGGCGCAACATTTCTAAACATACCGAATGGATTTCAAAACGACAGTTGGGAAGCGGCCTTCCTGGCCAGGGCAAGACGCAGGAGAGGAAATGACCGGACGGAGGGACAGAGGCACAGGAGGCAGAGACGGTGAGAGACACAGAAAGGCAGGACGACAGAGAGAGAGAGAGAGAGAGAGAGAGAGAGGAGAAAAAGGGAGAGTGTGAGGAAAGCGAGAGAGAGCAAGAGAAAGAGCGAGAGTGCAAACAAGAGTGAGAGAGAGCACACGAGAGAGAAAGTGAGAACGAGCGAGAGAGGGAGGGAGAGAGAGAACACGAGAGAGTGAGCAGCGCCCTGTCGGGAGCGTCAAAGACAGGGACATGACTCGGCACCCAGAGAGGACATGAGCAGCCCAGCCAGGACTGAGCTCAGTGGCAGAGCACTTGCCTTGACCGTGTGAAGCCCCGGGCTCGATCCCTGGCACTGCCAAAATAAACACATAAAAAAGAAGGAAGAAAGAAGCAGTAAAAAGTGATGAACAAAGAAATGTGTAAGCACACGGTTGATCTGTTTGCTTTGGTTTTGGAGTCACACCTGGCAGTGCTCAGGGTTACTCCTGGCTTTGTGCTCCGGGATCCTTCCTGGTGGAGTTTTGGGACCCTAAGAGGTGCTGGGGATCAAACCTGGGTTGGCCACATGCGAGGCAAGTGCCCTCCTCGCTGTACTATTGCTCTGATCCCCACCACGTGACTCATCTAATCAGATGGTTTAGGAAGGATGGAATCCAGGCCTGCCATCGGGCTGCGGAGCCAGTTATCAGGGTGAAAGCATGCTGGCCCTGGTTCCAAACCCAGAACCACCTATGGTTTCCGAGCACAGTCAGGCGTGGCCCCCACACCAAACCAAACTAAATCAAAACCAAGAAACCCAAGAAAATTGCTATTCCCGTTCCGGAGGAGAGAATATTGCAGGGTAGCTCACATGTGGCTAAGGCCTGAGTTATTCAGGAGGTGGGGCGGGGCCTTTGCTAACACTGTCCGGGAAAACTCCCAGGGAACCTGCAGTTTATATAGTCCAGGCGAGGGGAAATGGTGGCAAAAGAAAAAAACCAAAAATCACCGAAAAGGAAAAAAAAAAGCTCAAAAACTGGGGCGGCGCCTGCAGGCGATCTCTGTCTGCCCACAGCACCGTGGGCTGGTTCCCTGAGCGGCTGGGGCAACCTTAAACCGTGGGCCTGGCTCAATGAGAGTCCCAGGAAGGTCCCCTTGTGAGCACCAGGTAAATAAATAAATAAATAAGCAACATGTAGAAAAGTCTAAGTCATGAATTCACATATATCAGGAATCATAACCAACATGCATAGGCTGAAAAAGTCCAGTCCGCTTAAGAAGTAGTGACTGTTGGGGCTGGGACAATAGTACAGCGGGTACATCACTTGCCTTGAATGTGGTCGACCTAGGTTTGATCCCTGGCACCCGCTATGGTCTCCGGAGGCTGCCAGGAGTTAGCCTTGGGCACTGCTGGATGGGCGCCCCCCCCCCCCCCCAAGACATCCACAAAAACAATCAAAAAAGTAGATTGTCAGGAAGGGAAGGAAATGGTGGCTAGAGCGATAGCACAGCGGGTAGGGTGTTTGCCTTGCACACGACCGACCTGGGTTCGATCCCCGGCATCGCATATGGTCCCCCGAGCACTGCCAGGAGTAATTCCTGAGTGCACAAGTCAGGAGTAACCCCTGTGCATCGCTGGGTATGACTCCCCCCCCCCCCCCCCCATAAAAAGACCTCACATGTTCTCCAAGATTCACTTAAAACGTGAGTGTGAGCGGGTGTAAAGGCAGGACGGTGGGCTGCAGAGAGCAGGCATGAGGGAGTTTGGTTCGAATCCCTGGCACCACATCGGGGATTACCCAGAACCAGGATTAGCCTCTGAGCACTGCTGGGTGCGACCCCAAACCAGGGGAAAAAGGGAAAGAGAGCAGGGATGGAAAACGGTTCCCATAAACACTCGTCACAGCCACAGATCTACGTGACCAGGAACAAAAGGCTTTGGGGGCTGGTGACTGCGCAGCAGAGGGTTCCGGGGACATGCACGCACCTGGCCACCCAGAGGCAGCAACCCCGGAGTGGCCAGTGGCCAGTTCCCTGGAGAAGGTTTGCTGGAAGGAATTGGGGGGCTGGAAGAAAAAGTGGGGGTGGGGACGCATGGGGACCTACCAGCACCTGTTTGTACCCACTTGGGGTAGAGCCAGCACAGGGCTCCAGATTGCCCCTACGGAAGGAAGAGAAGGATCCAGAAGGAGGCACCGGTGGTGGTGGCCCAAATGCAGGGGTGTGGCGTGACCTCCCTCTGTCCCGGCTCTGGTCCCTCTGGGTTCAGGGTCTGAAGACGAGACGTGCCCCCCGCCCCGTGGCGGTCCTGGGGGGCCCCTCACCTGGCTGGTGATGTCGGAAGGCATGGGCGAGGGGGGCTTGGAGTAGGCGGGGTCCTGGGAGACGAAGCCCGAGTCGTGGGAGGAGACGCTGGGCAGGCGGGCGGACGCGTTGGCCGGCTGCGCCAGGCTGCGGTAGCGACAGGTGGGGCTGGGTGAGTAGGCCTGGGCACCCCCGGGCCGCGGGCCGCCACCCTTGGCACTGCCACCGCTGCTAGGGGCGCTGAGGAGGGGGTGCGGCAGCGGGGAAGAGGGAGACACAGCGGGGTGTGCAGATGAGGGGTGGGGGGGAGGACAGGGGAGGTGGGGACAGAAGGGGGAGAGACAGTGTCAGACTAGAAGGCCCTGGGACGTGGGACGGGGTGGGCCCGGGGAGGGGACAGTGTCAGCGCTGGCCCTGCCCCCTGAGAAGTCCCCTGCAAGACTCTGGGGGCCGCTGTCTGGGGACCCCCGTCGGAGGGACCTCTCTGAGCCCTGCTTACTCACAAAGAACAGCAGACCTGGGGCCCAGGGAAGGTGCCCTCCCTCTGTCTCTCCCTGTATCTCTCGGTGTCTCTGTCTCTGTCTCCTCTCTGTGACTCTGTCTCTCCTGTCTCTTTCTGTTTCTTCTCTCTCTCTGTGTTTGTGAAGGCACCCTCCCTCTGTCTCTCCCTGTCTCTTTTCTCTGTCTCTTCTCTCTGTGGCTCTGTTTCTCCCTGTCTCTCTCGGTGTCTCTTGCTGTCTGTCTCTTTTCTCTGTCTCTCTGTCTCTTCTCTCTGTGACTCTGTCTCTCTCTGTCTCTGTCTCTTCTCTCTGTGGCTCTATCTCTCCCTGTGAGTCTCTCCCTATCTGTCTCTGTCTCTTTCTGTCTCTTCTCTCTCTGTGTGTCTGTGAAGGCGCCCTCCCTCTGTCTCTCCCTTTCTCTCTCGGTGTCTCTTGCTGTCTCTGTCTCCTCTCTGTGACTCTGTCTCTCCTGTCTCTTTCTGTTTCTTCTCTCTCTGTGTGTCTGTGAAGGCACCCTCCCTCTGTCTCTCCCTGTCTCTTTTCTCTGTCTCTTCTCTCTGTGGCTCTGTCTCTCCCTGTCTCTCTCGGTGTCTCTTGCTGTCTCTTTTTTCTGTCTCTTCTCTCTGTGACTCTGTCTCTCTTTGTCTCTTCTCTCTCTCTCTGTGTCTGTGAAGGCGCCCTCCCTCTGTCTCTCCCTGTCTCTCTGTCTCTTTTCTCTGTCTCTTTTCTCTGTGGCTCTGTCTCACCCTGTGAGTCTCTCCCTATCTGTCTCTGTCTCTTCTCTCTCTGTGTGTCTGTGAAGGCGCCCTCCCTCTGTCTCTCCCTGTCTCTCTTGGTCTCTTCTCTCTGTGACTCTGTCTCTCCCTGTGAGTCTCTCCCTGTCTGTCTTTCTGTCTCCTCTCTCTGTGTGTCTGTGTCTTTGTTTCTCCCTGTCTCTGTCTCTTCTCTCTGTGTGTCTCTCCCTGTCTGTTTCTCTTCTCTCTCTGTGTCTGTCTCAGTCTCTTTTCTGTCTCTCCCTGTCTCTCTCTTTTGTCTCTGTCTCTCTCTGATGCCCCCTTAATGAGGTCACCACTGTGTCCCCCCATTTCGCTAGCCAGCAACCCCTGGGCTTCCCCCTCCCACTCCCCCCATAGACACAAGTGATTCCTTGGGAACCAGCAGTCTCGTGCGTTCTGGGGCCCCGATGTGCACCCCGATGCGGCCACACACCTGCACATGCTGGACTTGCGGGAGCCGGAGCTGCTGGGGGAGGACGGGGGCGTCTGGTACGACCAGGTGTAGTCCGAGCCCTTCAGGTCTTTGATCACCTGCGGGGACACACGGGGTCACCGGGGTGGGAGTGGGTACCCGGCTGAGGGGACCCCACTCTCTTCCCAAGTGAGGACCAGCAGGAGGTCCATAGGAAGGACACAAGCTCCTTACTCGGGGGGGGGGGCCGCCAGGGGCTGGGGAGCCCCCCAGGCAGCGGCTGCCCTCTCTGTGGGGGTCACAAGTCCTGGCTCGGGAGGGCCCCCTTGGCTCACACACACCCAAGCCCAGGACCCCCGCATCTCTGAGCCCCCGTGTCCTGCAGAGGCAGGAAAGTGCTCCCCGCGGAGAGCTGGGTGCTCGGACTTCTGGGGAGCACTGAGGGGGTGCCGGGGGAGCCCACGGGCACAGAGGCAGGGACGGCGACCCCCATGTCCCCCATGGCTGTGTGTGCACGCCTCCACCCCTAGCTGAGTCCCCCAGACCCTGACCCCCCAGAGCGCTGCCCCCCATCCCCGGACGCACCTGCTCGCTGGCGGGGGGCAGCTTGTGGGGCTCCGCGGTCAGCACCACCAGGTCATCGATGATGCCCTGCAGATGCGTGATCTCACCCAGCATGGTCAGCTCGCCGTTCTACGGGAGAGGCTGCTCAGACCGGTGCACCCCCGCCCCCGCCCCCGGGCGGCCCCGGCACCCACCACCACGGGCTGCAGGAAGGCGATGAAGCTGCAGAAGCGGCCGCGCTCCTCGATCAGCGCCCGGCGCACCGCCTGCTTCTCCGTCTCCTCCAGCAGCAGGTACATGTCGTTCACGTCCTGCAGGGCGCTGTCCAGCTGCGGCTGCAGGTCCCCCTTCCCTGCGGGCGACGAGAGGCCGCGCTGGGGAACCAGGGGACCAGGGAGAGCGGCTGGGGACCCGGGCCGAGGGGACAGACACGGGGGGTGAGGGCAAGACACCAAAGCGGCCAGACTCCCCAGGCCCCGGCGGGGCACAGGGCTGTGCCCAGAGTGTTTGGGCTTGAGGGAGCCCCGCAGGGGGCTCCGTGGCCCCTGTGACCCTCCCACCCGCCACTGCCCAGGGCCCGGGATGGAGGAGAGTGTCTGGGGGGGCGGGCCCTGCAGAACGCAACACACCCGCCACCACAGCGCAGAAAAGCAGCGAGAGAGACAGAGAGAGGCGAGAAGATGGCGTGGGGGGACGGACAGCGAGGCAGGAGCTGGGAAGGACGCGGGCGGCGGCAGGGCGCCCCTCCCGTGCTGGCCCTCGACCCACCGCCTTCCCGGCTCCGCCTGGCTCGGAGACGCTCCTCCCAAAGGCCCTGAGCTGGGGGAGGCAGACAGTTGTGACAGGGCCGGAGGAGCGGCTGGGGGCGGGACATTTGACTTACCAAGTAGCTCTACAGGAAGAATGTGGAGGAGGAGAGACAGAGAGAGAAAGAATGTGTGAAAGACAGCCGCATGGACAGCCACCCCTGGGGGCCGGGCTGGGCCAGAGGGGCCAGGACTGGGGGTGGGGGGTGGGGCGGGGCGGTCCCCTCTGTCCCACCCAACACGCTGGAGGGGGCCTGTGTCCAGGGCTGGCTCGGGCTGGCCAGGATGAGGATGCCCCTGGGGCGGCCCCGGGCAGTGGGGGCTGAGGTGGGTGGGCTGGGGGCTGCCTCCCACACCGCCTCTACCTTTGCGGGCTTTCTTCTGCAGCTTCAGCGTGTCGGAGGACTTCTTCTTGATCTCGTGCCGGGCGCGCTTGTACTCTGTGTGCAGGGGGGGTGAGAGAGGGGCGCTAGGATGGGGGCGCCGCCATGGGGAGCGGGTGCCTCCCCGGGCGAGCCCCGATCCCCACCTTTTGCGTGGTCCTTGTCCAGCTGGTTGGCCGACTTCTTCCAGTCCTCTATGCGCTCCTGCAGCGGGTTGATGAGGCTCTCCAGCAGGGCGCTGAGGGGGTAGGAGCGAGGGTCGGTGCGTGGGGAATGCCTGCCTGCGCCCCTGCCCCTGCCCGCCACGCCCACTCACTTGGTGAACTGCCGCAGCTTGGTCTCGATGCTGCGGTGGCGCATGCACATGCGCGTGAGCGCCGAGCCGATGTCCCGCGTGGCCCCTGGAGAGGCAGGCGCGCGGGGTGGGACGCGGCCCCGCTGCAGTGCCGGGCGCGCGCCACGAGGGGGCGCGCCGGCCCGCGGAGGCCCCGCAGCCCGCGCCGCCCCCAGCATTCCGCAACCCGGCCCAGCCCGACGGAGCTTCCCGGGATTTCTGTCCCCAGGCCCTGCCGGGCGGCCCAAAGAGCCAACCCAAAACTCCTCGTCCAGGCCCTTGCCCCAAGGAGCCCCGCAGCAGGTGTGCCTGGTGCCACCCGCGGGAAGAAGGGCCCTGGAGGCCAACAGGGAATTCTCCCGCCCCTGCGCGCAGCCCCCCACCCGACCTGCCCCCTAAGGGCCAAGGGGGAGCAGGAGCTGAGCACAGTGGCTAAGTGGTCCTTCAAGATGCTAAAGCAAAAACTCTTCTGCAACTCGCCTGTAGCGCCTATAACCTCCTGGCCTCTCTGCCGAAGGGCATGGCCTCTTCACGAGCATCTCAGTCACAAGGACAGCAGAGCTCAAGGTGTCCCCCACCGGATCTGGGCTCTTTCTGCCTCATACTCCGTTCAACCTTCCTCACCTTCCTGACCCACAGGGAACCAGCGCAGCACAGGCACTTCCAAGCTACCAGCCACGCCCCTCCCACCGCGGCCACGCCCCTTCCCACCTGCAGCCACGCCCCTTCCCACCTGCAGCCACGCCCTTCCCTACCTCGCGTGTTGGTGGCCATGTCAGCCACTTTCTGGAAGGCATCCAGGAAGGCCACAGCAGCCAGCACGGTGGTCCTGGGGAGACGGGTGGGGAGTGGGTTGTGGGTGAGCTGCCCTGCCTCCTGCCCAATCCCCACGGGGGTGCCCTGGGAGCGTCTCACCTCAGCTGCGAGTGCAGCTTCGTGGCCTTGGAGTTGAAATCCTCCCAGATGGGGTAGGAGCTCTGCGGGGAGTGGGGAGAGCACTGAGGCAGGAGCATGGGCTCCTGCAGCCCCACTCCCGGCCGCGCACTCCATCTGTCTTTGGGGGCGTGCAGGGAGGTGAGGTCTGTACGGGGCTTCCAGGGCCTGAGCCCAGCAGGGGCACCAGGTGCCCCCAGAACCCTGAGGGCAGAGGCAGGGTGCAGGCTGGCACGTCATGTCGGGTCTAAACTGGGGTTCCGGGGGGCCCCACCCCGTGGCCAGGAAGCGGCTGCCAGGCTGGCCGGCTGTGGTGCGGGCTCCCAGGCTCCCGCCGGCCGGCCAGCCCCGGGCTGAATGGGGCCTTGTGCGCCACAGAGCCGCCACAGTCACTTCCCCAGCCCTCCCGGGGACACAGTGTGGCCTTTATCCCAGCCTGGCCCCCTCTGCGGCCGGGAGGGGCTTTCCCAGGAGGGAGGGAGGGCTCCTGGCCACTGCCTGTCCAGTCTGGTCAAGGGGCTGCCCAGGTGCCCTGCGGGAGAGCCCCTGCGGGCAGGGCTCGAGCCCCACGAGGCTTGTGTTGAGCTGTGGCGGGGAGGCAGAGACCCCAGCTCCAAGGGACACCAGGCCCTTAGCCGGGGCTCTAGGTTTCTGGGGGGCTGAGGAGTAGGGTCACCTCCCCAGGGGTGCTCAGGAAAAGCAAACATTTGCTGAACCAGGCCGCAGGTCAGGCTCGGCAGGCAGGGGTCGAAGTCGCGGGGGCATCGGAAAGAGACTCTCCGCCCCAGAGCCTGGGGGGAGGCTGGGGAGACACAGTTCCCGACCCCACTTCAGTCTCCCCGGTCTGGGTCCCCCCAGGTGGAGGTCAGGCCCGAGTGGGCAGGGCATTCCCAGCACGGAGACTTGGAGAGTCAGAAGGGACCGCTGAGAGCAGCCCTGCCGAGACTCACAGGCCCCGGCTGCTGTCCCTGAGCCCCTGGCTTTTGTCCCCGTGGATGCGGGGCTTGCGGGTGGCTGGGCAGTGTGGTGTGCGTGTGTGGGGTCCTGGTGCCCAGAAGCAGCAGGCGCCTCAGCCCACTGGGCAGATGAGAAAACTGAGGCCCGCAGGGATGAGGCCGAGTCGGGTTCTCATCCCGTCAGACTCATCCCTGTGCTGCGGCCCTGACCTCCGCGGGTGCGGGTGTAGGGACCCCGTCTGTCCCTCAAGGCAGCCCAGGGCCGGGAGTGCGCAGTGAGGAGGCAGTGGGGCTGCCCAGGGACACGTGTGCTCAGGAGGCTCGAGGCTGGGACCAGGAGCTCGGGAGTCCAGCGGGTCGGGCAGGGGCAGCAAGACGGGAAAACAGGGGAGCAGCACCCCCACCCCGACCCCTCACACATCAAAAACAGGCCAGGCCCGGCCTCTGGGGAGCCAGCGAGGGCTGGGGCGGCTGTGACCTCCTGTGGGGGCACTCAGGGGCCAAGCCCAGGGGCCCCATCTGGCCATATCCCCAGGGCAGTCCTCCTGCCTCAGTGGCTCAGGTCAACGCTGACCTCAGGTCCACGTGATGCGCCTCCAGGTGGCCCAGCCTGGCTCCATCCCTGGCCTTGACACAGGCGTGTGCCACAGATAAGGCCAGATGGGCGCTGGCACCAGCCCAGGTGGACACGCGCCCTGTTCGCCCCACACCTCCCGCCACCACCCCGCCGCGTCCCTCTCACCCCAGAATCCCTGCCAAGGTGCCTGGGGCTGGTTTGTATCGTGCTGGCTGGGGGAGGGTCCGGGATGCGCGGAGACCAGGGGAGATGGTCTCCGAAGGAGGGGCTGGGGGGATCTGCATAGGACAGTCTGGGGGGGAGCAATGCATTGTGGTGAGCGAGCCCTACCCTACTTCCCAGGCGGCAGGAGGAGGGGGCTCAAGCTCCCCGGGTGCAGGGGTCTCCTGACAGCCCCAAGACCCTGCCCCTCTTCCCCTTCCCTGGCAGTCTGCAATCCTCAGAAACCCCCTCCCCCGTCTGCAATCCTCAGCCCCCCCTTCCCGGTCCCGGCTGCAATCCTGCTTTGTGCTGTGGAGTGTCACCTACCGGGTGGGTGATGTCACCGGGGGATTCTGGGTTTGTACCTGGGAGTGTGTGATCTGTGGGGGGTGGGGGGGTGCACCAGGCGCTCAGGCCCCCCCACCCCCTACAGTCTGGCCTCAGGCGCTCCTCGAGTGCTGGCCTTCTGCCTCCCTCCCAGGGAGCCCTGCCAACGGCGAGCCTTTTTGGGGGGAGCTCAACAATGAGGGGTGAGGTTAGGGACGGTTGCCAAGTGTCTCCTTAATGACCTTGAGCTAGCTGCGGGCCTCAGTTTCCCCAGCTGGTCCATGGCCCGCTCCAACCTGACCTTGGGCCATTGAGGGTGGGGGTGGGGAGCCGGCCGGGGTTGGGGGGGGCCCGGGGGTTAGAGGGAGAGAGGGCCTTCCCCCGGGGGTGCCACCAGCCCCATCCTCCTGCTCCTGGCAAGGTGATGGAGGCCCAGGGACGCAGGGGCTCAGCCTGGCGCGGGCGGTGGGTCGCGCTGCCGCAGGCTTGGGCCGCAGAGGCCGCGGCCAGCAGGCAAGGAGTTAAGGGGTCCCGGTTTATTATTTCCCCAGCCTTCCCGGTGACAGCATTGTCTGGGCTCCGGGGCCGTCGGGGAGGAGGCGTCGGGGTGGGGGGCGTGGGGGGGAGGACGGCGGGTGGAAGGGGGCGGCGGCCCGCGAGACCCCCGGGGGCGCCCACCCCCACTCGTGGCCTGGGGGTCCGGGCCGCGGGGAGCCGGCGTGCAAGCCAGCCCGGGCCGGGACCCCGCGGGGACCGGGGCGAGCCCGGCCGCGCACGGCCAGCGCGACACCCCCCAGCCCGGGCGCACGCAGGCCGGCCCCGCGCGGCCAAGGACACGGGCGCCGCGCCCCGCGCCCCGCGCCCGCCGTGCCCGCCGCGCCCCGCTACCTTCATGTCGTTGACGATGGCCTGGAAGAGCCCGCCCAGGGCCCCGCACTCCTTCTCCGCCGTCTCCATCTCGGCGGGCGCGGGGCGCGGGCGGGCGGGCGCGGGCGCGGCGCGGCGCGGGCGCGGGGCGGCGGGGCCGGGGCCGGGGCCGGGGCCGGGGCCGGCGCTCGCTCGGGGCCTCCGGGGCCTCGGGCCGCGCTCAGCGACCGGCCGCGCGGCGCTCGGGGGTGGCGGGCCGCGGCGGGGCGGCGCGGGCCATGGCGCGGGGGGCGGGCGCGGCGCGGGGGGGCGCGGCAGCTGGCGGCGCGGCCGGGCGCGGGCACTGAGCGCGGCGGTAATCGGAGCCGCCGAGGCTCGGCGTCACGTGGGCGCGGCGGAGGGAGGACCGCGCGGGAGGAGGGCGGCGGCGGGAGCAGCGCCGGCCCCCGCGGCCCGAGCCCCGGGCTTTGAAATCCGAGCCCCGCGCCGCCAGACTGGTCGGGCGAGTGCGGCCCGGCGGGCGCGGGCGCCGCCGCGGGGCCGGGCGGGGGCGGTGTCCCCCGGGACGCCCCCAGCCCCGCCGCCCCGCCCCCCGACGGGCCTCGTGTCGCCCCCCGCCCCCGCCCTCGCGGGGTCTCGAGCGCCGCAGGGAGCCACCCCCCAATGGTCCGGGGGGCGGCCCATCCCGGGCACCCTCCTTCCCAAGTTCCACCTTCCACTAGCTCTTTGGCGCCTTTTCCAAGCCGTGCTGGTGCCATCTGGATGGGGTGCCCAGGCTTTCTGTGTGTGTGTGTGTGTGTTTTGTGGGGGGGCTGGTGCTTGGGCGACGTCCTCCAGGTGGGGGAGCTGGGGGGATCAGCAGAGGTAGCTCTCCCCAGTCGTGTGCGCAGGTTGTCGACAGTGGCACAGCCATGCGTCCTGGAGATGCAGGCAGGGACTGCGGAGACACACTGGGGTTCCCCGGGGAAGCGGGCACCGGCTCCTCCCCCACTCCTGCCCGGCCTTCTGGGGCTGGTTCAGCTTCCCCGGTGAGCTGAGCCAGCACCTGGGGTGAGCTGAGCGCCCGCGCTGAGCCTCACTCAGGGGTGGGCACCCCAGGCTGCCTTTCCAGCCACCAGCCCGGTGCCCTTCCAGACTCCTGGGCTCTGCGCAGTCATCCCTGGGGATCCGAGATGGAAAAACCCAAACAGGCCCCGAAAGGCCAGGTGGCACCCCTGCTGGGAGTGTGCATTGGGGGTGGACCTGACTCCCCCCCCCCATCTCCAGGGCCACTAGGGCCAGCCTCCCCCCCCCCCACCTCCCCGCCCTCCACAAGGTCCTGGGGCACCTGGAACACCGGGCCAATAAGCAGTTTTGGTCATTTCTTTATTGGGTGCTCGCCGCCCATGGGGGCCCTCCCGCCTGCCATGTCATGGTGGGTGACAGGGGCGGGGTCTTTCCAGAGAGGGTCTTGGGAGGCGAGGCGAGACCAGAGGGTGGGGCGGCCCAGGCTGTGGCCTGCCCTGGGGGGAAGCCAGCTTCGTCCAGATGTCAGGGCGCAGCTGGCAGGGCGGTGGTGAGGCTGAGCAGCCCCAGGCCCGCTGCTCTGGAGGCGGTGTGGGGAGCCCTGAGTGCTTCGGGACCACTGCGTGGGCGCATGGTGTCCCCGCACCCCTCAGAGGACCACGCGGCGGTCCAGGTGGTCCCCGCGGCCGCTCCGCTGGTGCCGCACTTCCAGGTGCTGCTTCTGGACCTTGTCGAAGTGGCGCAGCAGCTCCGCGTAGTCAATGTTCGGGGACTCGCCCTTCTGGGACCCGGGGGCTGCCGTCGGGCCGTCCCTGGGGAGGGGGCACCGGAGGACGCGGTCAGTGGACCCGCTCAGGTGAGGGCGCAGCTCTGCCTCTGGGACTCCTCCTGCCCCGCGCCTGGCAACCGCCCCTCTAGAGAGTCGGGGAGCCCCGAGAGCACCCCTCCCCGGCAGGCTGCTGCTTGGCTGCGGCCTCCAGCCTGTGGGCTGGGGATGGCCTGGGGGAGCAGCATTGCATGGGGAAGCATTTCCTGTTTACGAGTGGCTCCCTCTGGGGTGAAAGCCAGGGCCAGCCGCTAGCCAGGAAGCCAGCTGGGGCCTGGAACGGGGGCCAGGGAGAAGGGGGAGGCACAGGACAACAGCGGTGGAGGCAGGGGCTGCGCCGGCCAGCATGTGCTGGAGGCCCGCGGCCACCGCCTGACCCTGGGATGGGACCCTACCTCCGGCCGCCTGCTCCTGCCGCACAGGTGTTGCTCTGCATAGGAGCGAGACGCGCTCAGCTGAAGCCCAGGCACCCTCGTGCCCAGGCCCGACCAAATCCCAGCCACTCGGAGGAAGCAAGCTGTGGGCTGACAAGCACCCCAACCGCACCCCCCAGTTCTGGTTTCCTGCGGGGAAGCAGGGAGGCAACCCTGACCACTCACCCCACCCAGCCCCTCCCGGACCTTGGCCCATCTCAGCCTCCTCTGAAAGGGGGGTCACCCGCAGGGTCCCTCCAGACTAGATGTGGACAAGCGCCCCGTGCCCAGCTCAGGTGACCGGGTAGCCGGGGACCACGTCTACATCCCGCTCTTACTGTCAGGCCAACTGGGGCCCAGTGGGGCGGGGCTGGAGCCGGCTGCCCAGGCATTTGGGGGACACCACGGTGACCCCCTCTGGTCAGAGCCTGCCCTGCCTCCTCCCACCTTCCTGCTGACCACACGAGCAGAAGCCGCCTGGGCCCAGCAGAGGCCCTGTCTGTGGGGCCCCAGGGGGCGGCGCTCTGGACGCCAACGCCTGCTTCCAACTTCCCAGGGACCAAGTGTGGTCAGGGACCCCGTCCCAGAGGCCACCGGGCTTCCTTCCCTGGGGAGGCTCTGACCAGGAGGAGGGGCAAACACGCAGCCCCAACTATGGGGTGGCCAGGGATGGCCCCAACCCTGCCAGGCCGGAGGGGGCGAGTGCCACCTGGGATGGGGCACCCCCGGGTGTCTGCTCTCCCCAACACTCCTGCAGGCCGAGGTCCCTGGTCCTGAGGCTGAAGCTGGCCTGTCACCGCAGCCACGCTCCTGCATGCCGTGCGTCCCCGCTGTGGCCCCGGGGAGCCCGTGGGTCCCTGGGGTGTGGCCCAGAGGCCTGAGGTGGGGGTGCAGCTGGCCTTGACCTCCCTGGCACTATTCCCCCACCCCACACCCCCAGGAGCCCACATCGGGTAATGCTCAGGGGTTAGTCCTAGCTCTGCACTCGGGAATCGAACCCAGGCTGGCCGTGCGTCAGGCCAGCGCCCTATTTGCTGGATTACTGCTCTGGCTGTGCTGCTGGCACTCGGAGTGCCCGAACGCAGCCACTCAGCTGTCCCGGCCTGCAGGACTGTCGGGCAACCCAACCCTGCTCCCAGCTGCCCACCCAGCCCCTGGCCTGGGGTGGGGGGTGGGGTGCCTGGTGCCCAGCCCTGAAACCCGACTCTTTCTTCAGCTGTTCCTGGGGGTGGGGGTGGTCTGGGGGGGGTCTGGGAACCCTAACCCCACCCCAACCCACGCCACGCCCGGGCAGTGCACAGCGTCTGGGATGGCCGGGTCGCTCCGGACGGGGCTGTCGTCTCTGAACAGCTGGGACTGGCCTGGAGCTGCACTTGGTGGGGTCAGAGCCCCTCTCTACTGGCCAGGGGCAGGCCAGCGCATGGCCAGTTCTCGCGGAGGGCAGGGACCTGGGTCAGGCCTGTCCCAGGCGGGAGAGTGTCTGCGAGAGGGAAGGGCCCGGACAGACGCGCTGAGCGGCTCTGAGACCCGCCGAGGATCTTAGACACCCGGGGGCATCCGACGCAGGCCAGGCCGCCACGCAGAGTAAATCTTCTCCGTGGCTCTGCCTGTTTCCATGGCGACCCGACAAGTGAAATTTTCCATCTCGGATGCCAAATGCCTGCGGATGAGGCAGAGCCTCCAAGGGTTACCAAATATAGACACGGCCCTCCGGGCGGCAGGCCGGCCTCCGGGGGAGTGGGCCCGGGACCATGTGAACCCCTGCCCCCCACCCCCTCTGCCATGCCAAAGGGCCTGAACGGTCCAGGTTGGAGCCTGTGCCAGAGACAGGAGGGGGTCAGGCAGCCAGGGCACCCCGGGAGCTCCCTGCAGTGCCACCTGGGCCGGGCACAGCTTTGACCTCCGGGGCTTCTCTCTGGCAGGGGAGAGGGGGTCCCCCTTTTGGCGACAGTACCAGGGATGGGGCCCGGAGCTGCCCCACTGCCCCCCACCCTGGCGCACTCACTCGGGCTGCAGCAGCTCGGGGTTGGGCACGCACTGCAGCCGGCGGGACAGCAGCTGGAAGGCGCTGCTCTGGGGCAGGAGCATGAGCAGCCCGTATAGCGCCTTGATCAGGTACGGGTTGTTCTTCACGTCCAGCAGCTGGAGGCGCAGGTCTGTGGTGGGGAGACGTCGTGTCAGGGTGCAGCGGAGAGCGCGGGGCCTGCTCCGGGGGGCATGTGGTCCTCCCAGAGCCCAGGCATGTTCCTGGGTTACCGGAACCCCCTCCCGGCCCGCGACACCCCACCAAGTGGTGTGGAGACGCCTCTCGCTATGGCCCCTCTGAGCCCGATGTGGGCCCCTTGGGTCCCAAGGTCACCCCAAGCAGCAGGCGTCGCAGACTCGGGGAGCCAGGAGCCACCAGGAGCCGCCCCACCATGTCTGGCCATGCCGACGGAGCCCAGGATCCCTCTGCGCTGGGGCCCTGGGGTGAAGCCAGTCCCCCACAAGGGTTGTTAGGCTGGGAGCTGGAGGGGCGGTAGCCTCAGGCAGGGGTACCCCTGGGCCAGCCGTGGCCGCCCTGTCCCTGTAGGCTGTTCGGGGAAGTGGTACAGCCAGAGAGCACCCCGTGTTCCTGACTGCAGAGGCCCAAAGGCACACGGGGTCCCCTCGCTGTCCTGCAGCCCCACAAACTGGGCTTGTGGGAACAGGGGGCCGAGGTCTTCGTGTGACCCACATGAGCCCCAATACTGCTGTGACCTGACACGTCCCGACATGCCGCTGTGTCCCCCTCACCCTGGGGTGAGCACTCAGCGACCAGAGGCCCCAGCACAAAGCACAAACTTGGTGTGGGGCGGAGGGGGGGTGTCGCCTGCCCCAGCCTGGCTGGAGCCGGTAGGCCCAGGTCAGAAACCACCAGAGACACAAGCAGGGCCGCGGGGGGCCGGGTGGCTCCCTGCGTGCCTGCCTGGGGGTGGGGGGACTTGCAGCCAGCGGGGTGCTGGCTGGGTGCAGCACAGGTGGGGCCACCCCAGCTCCTGGAAAGAAGCAGACGGGGTGAGTGGCGGGCACTGGGGGTGCTGCCGACTCCCCAACATGTGGAAGCGCGGTGCTCTCTCCGGCACCAGCCCGGGGAGCAGCTGCTGCCATGGCGGGGGGCGCTGAGGTCTGCCTGAGGCCCCCTGGGGAGCACCCCGGGGCCGCCCCCAGACTCTCACACGTGAAGATGGGGCACTCCAGGAGCTGCACCAGCTTGTCCACTTCCGTGAGGAAGTCCACGGTCACTTCCAGGTCCCCGCTGGGCGGGCGGTCAAGGAAAGCAGAGCTGGGCAGAGCCCCCACCCACTGCCACCCGCCACGCAGAGACGGGGCAGTGTCTCCCTGCTGCCGCAGGCCCTGTGCTGGGTCCCACTCTGGCTCTGTGAGGCTTCCAGGAGGAGGTGCAGCTGTGTCTCTGGGCCCCGGGGAGCCATGCGGGGGCAGGGAGCAAGTACCTCAAGGCCCCAGGCTAGATCCAGGCTGACCCTCTGTCTCAGTCAGGCCCAGGGCCGAGCGCTCGTCCCCCAAGGGAGGCGGCGGCCAGTCCTGTGGCCTCCGTGGGGACTCAGAGGCGCGAGCCAGGGTTTCCCGCAGGCCCGAGGGGCCCCTACGGCCACACCCAGGCCAGCCCAGCGATGGTGGTTGGTGGGACCCCTGCAGAGCCCTCAGCCCCTCTCCCAGGGGCCTCACTGACAACTCCAGCTCTGACCCTGATCTGAACTCTTTCTCCTGGGCCGATGCTGTGCGCCCCCAGCCCCGCCCCGCTCAGGACCCCGGGGTGGGGGGTGGGGGGTGGTGGATACAACTTCTGGATGAGGTCGTAGGCGTGCCGGTAGTTCTGGGTGAGGAAGCACAGAGAGACGGTGGTGACAGGGTTGTGGCACCAGGAGCGGTACAGGCAGCAGAACAGACTCCGGCTCTCCTGGGGGGGAGGCGGCAGTCAGCAGAGCCCCCCCCAGCTCGGGCCAGCTCAGCACCCGCAGCCGCTGCTGCCTCTGGCAGCCCAGCTGGAAAGAAGCCGTCACAAAGGAAAACGCTGACGCGTCTGCTCAGACCCTGTCATTACCAGGGCCGCAGGGCCGCGTGCTGGGGCAGCGGCAGCAGGAGGGGCCAGCTCAGCGCCCCTCGCGGGCCTTTCCAGAACCCCGGGCGGCCTCCCCTGGCCCTCCTCGGACCCGTGGGAGCAGAGGTCGCCCCAGGGGATTCTCCGGGCCTCCGTGAGTGTGTGAGAACGGCAGGAGCGTGACGGCCTGGCCGGTCTGACTTTCCCAAGCCGCTCAGCCCCAGGCTGACTTGGACGCTGGCCTGGACGGCCCCGAACATCCCAGGGAGGCCAGTGTCCAGGGCCCTGTGGAGACCCGGCTGGGTGGGAGGGTCCTCCCCATCGCTGGCCGTCCCGAGGCCAGAAGAGGCCGTGGCCGGACGCTCCAGCTCTCGGCAGGCGCCCGCGGAGCTGGCTGGGTGCAGCTGGGGAGAAGACAGCAGGGCCGGGGCGGAAGGGGCGGACCCCCTGACCTCGGGCCAGTCATCACCCACAGGCTGGGTGGGGGGGCGGGTACCGGGGTCCTCAGGTCCTTGAGCTGGTGGCGCAGTTGGAAGAGCTCGGTGGAGGTGAGCAGGATGGTGTTGAGCGTGTGCACCATGCTGGCTGCGAAGCGCAGGTCCTCCTCCCGCAGCAGGATGTCGGCCATGGAGTGGAAGATGTTCTCGGCGTTCAGCAGCAGGCACAGTTGCCTGTGGGGGGAGGGGCCAGCCTCAGGACCCTACAGTGTGGTACCCCCGCCCAGGAGCCCCCAAAACCAGGCCCTCCTGGGGCTTCCCGCCACAGCCCCATGGCCGGGGGTGGCTGCACCGCGAGCGACCCTGTGGTAAGGCAGGCCGGGGAGAGGGCACAGGGCCTAGCAGGGCCCATCTCAGAGGAAGGGGAGCTGGTGGGGGAGAGGACGGGGTCTCTGGTCTGAGAGGGGACGGAGCCCAGATCCCTACGAACTGAGAAGGAACCAGATAAGAGCGACAGAGTGGTGGGCGAGGAGGGGTGCCCCCATTCCTAAGGGCACGCGGGGTCCCCTTGCTGTCTCCTGCCGAGTGGTATGACCCCACTGGCCAGGCTTGTGGAAACAGGCTGAGACTAAGGTGTGACCCACATGAACCCAAACACTGCTGTGGTCCAACATGCTGGCACCGACATCCCACCACCAATGTCTCAGACGCCATGTGTCCTGGCACCGACCAGCCCAGGCACCAACCATCTTGGGCATTGACTGTTCTGGGCACTGATTGTCCCAGACACCATCTTTCCTGGGCGCCAACCATCCCAGGAACCGACGGTCCCGGGCACTGACGGTTCCAGCATTGATGGTCCCGGGCACCAACTGTCCCAGCACGCAGCTGCGTCTCCTCACCCCAGGGCAAGTGCTTGGCGACGGGAGGTCCCACCACAAAGCACACACCGGGGTGGGCACGTCGCCTGCCCCAGCCTGGCTGGAGCCGGTGGGCCTGGGCCAGAAACCACCAGAGACGCTAACACGGCTGCGGGGGCCGGGCGGCTCAGGCCACGCCTGTTGGCTCTTCACTGGCCTGCCAGGAGCGGGGACGGCTTGGGGACGGCGGGGCGGTGGCTGGGTGACCCGACCCAGGTCTGAGTGACACTGTCTTCCCCTCTCTCGGGGCTCCTGGGAGGGCATAGTGGGATGGGGGTGTAGCTGCTCCCCCGCGGGGACATGGGTGGGGACACCCCAGCTCCTGGGATGAAGGCCAGCCTGGCTGCAGACAGATAGCACTTCCTGTCTCCAGGGCTGTGGGACAGGAATGTTCCAGAAGGGCAGGCTGGGGGCCTCTGGACAACAGGCACGCAGGCCGGGCCAGCAGCTGCTGCAGTCTCCATGACGAGTGGCCACAGCTGAGCCGGCTGCCAGGATGGGGCCGCGGGGCAGGATGGCGGGGCGGGCGCGCATGAGAAGCTGGCGTGGGCCGGGGGCGGGGGCGGCAGTGGCTTTGGAACTGCTCCTCCAGCCACGGGTGCCACGTCCCCGGAGCTCCCACCTCCTGTGCCTCAGTTCACAGCCCTGGAGGGGACTGGGGCCAGCCCAGTTGCCCCATGGGGGTCCCCAAGGGGCAGCGGTTGCCCAGGGGCAGGCTTGGCCGTCCAACAAGCATGTCAAACATCCCCAAGGCCAACGGGGCGTCACCACCCACTGAGCAACCCTGTGCTCCCTCCCTGCCCACTCCCCAGACCTCCAGATCTGTCCTCTGTGCAGCAATGGGGGCATCTTTCTGGAGCCCGCGGGTCCCAGGCCCTGGGACGTCAGCTTCTTGCCAGTTCTGAGGAGCCCAGCCCGGGAATGGCTCAAACAGCACAGTCCGGGAACCTGGGAGACCCCGCTGGCTGGGAGACCCCGCCGCGTCCCACCCTGCTGTTCCTAAGGGAAGTCTTGGCCCGGCCCCTCAGTGCCCTGGTCCCCCAAGTGGGACGCGGGGCACCCAGACAGGCCCTGCTTGTCAGCTGCACACGCCAGGCTGTGCTGATCCATTTCCTGAGACCCCCGCCTGGCCCCCAGGATGTCTGGGGCCCAGCCCCCCTTCCCACTGCCCCTAGGGTGTCATCCCCTCCCACGGCCACAGACAGTCCGACCGACTGGTGACGGCACTCGGGGACAGACTGGGCTGCTGGTCTCTGCTGCCTCCATCACAGCATGCTGAGGTTGGGGGGCTCCAGCCCCTGCAGGGTCTGGGATGGCACTACCCTGCCTGGGTGCCCCCTTCTCCCCATGCCCCAGCCTAGTAGGGGCAAGGGAGACCGGGCCTGCATGTGTCCCATCCCTGCACCCACTTGGCTGGGACCTGCCGGCACCAGAGCCCCCACGTCCCTGTGCCTGGGGTAGGTCCCCCTGGGCCAGCAGGGCCCCATCTGTGCAGTCCTGGATCACTCTGTCTCTGAGGCTGCACAGCAGGGCCCCCTGCATATGGCCCAAGGGGCCTCAGCCTTTCCCGCCTGGCCAGGGCCACCCTGCAGCCGAGCAGGTCACCCTGGGTCTTCCCGCGGAGCCCAGGAATCCGACATGCCCTGATACCCTGGCCAGGAAACAGGGTGTCCCGAGCGGGGCCCCCTGGAGAAGTGGCACGGGGTCAGCCGCAGGGACAGCCCGGCGCCTTTGCTGAGGGTCTTCTAGGGCCCAGCGGAGCCTCCCGCACTCGCCTTCCCTTCCTGCTCTCGCTCCCAGGATGAAAACTGGGAATCTGTTTTATTTGCTTCGGCAGCGGCCGCAGGGCAGCGGCAGCCATGGTAACCCTGCGGCTCTGGGCTCCAAATGCCCGAGCTAATGCAGCCCAAGTGTCTGAACACTTGAAAGTTTCGGCGACGGCGGGGAGGAGGAGGCTGGGGACTTGTTTTTCTGGGTCCTGCTGGGTGGAAGGGGTGTGTGTGGGGGAACTGAGGGAAAGGGAGAAAAGGGCCTTTTGTGCACTTGGCTTCCTGGCCCTCATGGGCGGCCTCTGGGGGGCCACAGACTCCAGCCGGTGTGGGTCTGAGGTGAAGCTGACTGTCCCCTCAGCTGCCCAGCAGGGAGCTGCCCCGCTGACCCAGGTCACCCTAGAGCATCTCCGACAGTCACTGGCTTATCTCTTTCCTGGACCCCCAAAGGCCTAGGGGTGTGTCTGTGGGGGAACCCACTACTAGGATGCATAGAAACCTGGGTCACTTGGTGTGCGTGTGTGTGTGTGTGTCTGTCACACATTGGCTGGATCTGCCAGAGCCTGGGGGGGAGGGGGACGGTGAGAGGCCGGTGGATGACACACAGGCCACGTTCCAGAAGGGAGGTGGTCCGAGGGCCTGGGACACAGGTGAGATGCAGGTGAGACAGGTGGGACACCAGTGGGCACGGGTGTGACATGGCGCTGTGGGGAGGGCTGGGGTGGGTGAGCACCAGCCTGCGGGCAAGTCCAGGGCCTCTGCGTGTCCCTCCCCACTTGAAGATGGCACAGAAGGATGGTGTAAGGGGTCCCGCCACGGGAATCCACTCATGACAGTCGACTGGGAGAGATGCAGGGATGCCCCCATGCCCCTTCCCTTCCCGGCACCCGCCGCGCTGGTGTCATGAGTGCCCCTGCATCGCCCGGGGCCTAGACTTGCGGGGCCCAGAAATGGGCCTGGCACTGCCCGCCTGCCCCTGAGTCCCTGTGGTGGGTGCCGGGGCACTCCTAGGCACTGATCCTGGGAAACAGATGGCTGAGGCCTTGGTGACAGGTCAGGAGACGGGCTGGAGCAATAGCACAGTGGGTAGGGCGTTTGCTTTGCATGCGGCCAACCCGGGTTCGATTCCCAGCATCCCATATGGTCCCCTGGGCACTGCCAGGAGTAATTCCTGAGTGTAGAGCCAGGAGTAACCCCTGAGCATTGCCGGGTGTGACCCCAAAAAAAGGAGACCTGCTGAGACTGGACGCTGCGCTTCTCCAGAACCTTCCAGTGTGCCCTTCCTGGGGGCTCACTTGTGGGCATCCCTAGACCTGCTGCGGTCCGAGGTGAGGGAGAGTGGTGGCTGGAGCGGAGTGGGGCCCAGCCTGCTGCCGTCACCCCCGGGGCCACCACACAGAGGCTCCAGCAGCGCTTCTCCCCGACGGATGCTGACCCCAGTCTGTGTCCCCACTCACTTCCCCAACAAGGTCCTGGCGGGAGAGTGAAGCCAACAGGCGAGAGGAGGCGAGTCCAGGTCCCCTACGTCCCCTGCGACCCCTCCTCAGGCCCAGCTCTTCCGCCCTCGGTGGGGTGCTCTGGGCAGGAGTCCAACCACCCCACCTGGCACTGCAGAGCGCCAGGCAGGGCTGCTCACGCTGGGTGCCCCAATCTCCTGCCCCTCTGCTCCCCACTGTGTGTTCGTGCGTCCACCCCATCATTCCCCGGCCCGGCCTCCGTTCCTGCGCCAACGCCCTCACCCTCAGTCAGCACCGAGCCCGCTGGGGCCCTGGGACCTACATCTATTTCCCGTGTCTGCTGGGCTCTCCCGGGGAACGGGGCCCTGAGCTCCCCTTTCTGGCAGTAGACCAGGTCCCTCAGTGCCCCCTCGCCCCCAATTTTGGGGTGCTTGCCGGCCCCAAAGCTCGCACAGCTGCCCTCTGGCACCAGGAGTGGCTTCGCACTAGGCTCCCCGGAGCCTGTGGCTGAGGCTGGACAGCGGGTTCTGCGCATTCCAAACGGAAACCACTGCCCCCAGCGGTGACCGTGGCAGCCCCACGAGGCCACTCTGCGGGGCTGGGGGGGGACGGGGGGTCTTTTACTGGCAGCTCCCCAAAGAGGCAGCCGCTGCCTCCCTCCTGCGGCCCGCTGGTCACCCCTGGGCTGCTGCTGGCATTTGCTGCCACAGGCTGAGTGTCACACAAGCTCGCAGTGCCAAATCTGCTGGCGCATCCTGGGGGCGGTGCCCCCCCACAGATCGCCCCAGGAGCCACTTCCTGTGCCTCAGGGACCCGCAGCTGCATTTCCACGATTCTCTGCACCTGAGGTCCCAAGCCTCCACCCCGGGCACTGCCCAAGGAGGCAGCGGGTCTGGTATGTGGGGAGGAGGCCCACCTCCCTGCATGGTAGCCCCCGCGGGCAGCTGTGACTGGGGGGACTCGGGGCCTTCCCACCTCCAGTCTGGCGGACTGATAGAAGTGGTACTAACTGGGCCAGTTCTCCGCAGCTCTCGACAAGCGTCCACTTACAGGGCACCAAGAGAAAGGGCGGGAAACAGACCAGGTAGTGGTCACGAAGGCCATGTGGGTCACAGCCAACAGCAGCGTGTCCCTGGGAATCGTGACCAGAGCAGAGAGGTCAGGCTGGGGCAGAGGACCGGGTCATTCCTGCCCAGGGGAAGGGGAGGGGCTGCTTCCTGCCTTCAGACACACCCGCAGCCCCTCCAGCAGGCGGAATAAAAATCCCTTTTGTGATCTTCTCGGGGATGTGAAGATGCCGCAAGGGATTCGGCTGGGCCATTCGGGGCTGGTCTTGGCCGGAAAACCACCAGCACGGGAAACGCATTCGACGAAGGCAACACGGAGCTTTGGAAGGAGACAGGAGGGGGGGGGGGGGGGACGCGGAGGGCAGAGGCGGTGGCAAGGGGCCATCTCTTGTGAAAGGCACCCCGACGCCGCTCCTGGACCTGCCGTGGGCCCAGTGGAGCCCGGTCGGCCGAGTTCAGGGTGGGGGCTGCAGATTCAACAATGGAAACCTGCGTTTTACAAATGAGAGGATCAACAGCCGGAGACGTATTTTTAGGCTGTGGTTCTTGGCTTCAAAGGCGTAGGTTTCATGGAAAACCCGGCAAGCCTCCTCCCCAGCCGCCGGCTTGCAGGGAGCGATTAGCATAATACGAGCAGGAGGAAAGGCGGCTCCGGAAATAGAATGGGGGACCGTCTTCTCAATGGAGAGGGAGCCCCAACAGTGCTCGGAGCGGAGCGGGGGCAGCCTCACCTCTGGGCTGTGCATTGGTTTCTTTTTTGGGGGGGGCAGGGGTGCCAACCACTCTGGTTTTTGCATTGTTGTGGGGGCTGCACTGGGTGGTACTGAGGATCAAACCAGGGGCTTTGGGGTGTGAGGCATGTGCTCCTCCCCGCCTGTCCCTTCCGGTTCTAAGAGGTTCTCTCTCCGGGCTCCCCTGGTGCTCCCGTGGGGAGGAGGGTGGTAGGGAGCACGCCTGCTGGAGGGAGGTTGTGCCAGGGCCCCAGCTGCCCTAACCCCAGCCCCCTGGGCACTGCGCCCTATCCGGGCTCGACTTCTGCCTGGGTCACCGTTCCCTGCCGCACTGCTGGGACTGTGGACGCAATCCCCAAGCCCTCAGAGATCAAAGGTAGCCAGGACCTTCTGAGGCAGTACGAACCCATGTCCTACTGCCCAGCCCAACCACCGAGACAGACACCCACATACGGGGGTGGGGGCAACACTCAGTCATGCATTCTAGAGCCCCTGGGCACAGGACCTTGGGCCGTGGCTGCAGGCGAGGGGCTGGGGGGCAGAAGGCAGGAGGAAGAACTCCTCTTGCTGGGGCTGGAGCAATAGCACAGCGGGTAGGGCTTTTTTGCATTGCGCGCGGTCGACCCGGGTTCAATTTCCAGCATCCCATATGGTTTCCTGAGCTCCACCAGGAGTAATTCCTGAGTGCAGAACCAGGAGTGACCCCTAAACAGTGTTGGGTGTGACCCAAAAAGAAAAAAAAACTCCCCTTGCAATTTCAGGCATCAAGGCAGAGCTGGGCCAGAGGCTGTGTCGGGTAGAGAGAAGATGCCCCCTCTCCACCATTCTCCTGGGGATGATGACGTGAGATGGTGGGTCGCCCTGTGGTGGAGGGTTAGATAGGAAATACTTGCACACAGGGTGCCCAGTGGGCGGTCTGAGAAACCAATTACCCTCCTGCTGGGGGTCCCCCTGAGAAGCAGAAGGAAGGGGCTGGGCAGGAAGGAAGCAAGGCCGGACAGCTAGTGCCCCACTGGGCATCAGGGCCAGGCCCTGCCTGAAGGGATAGCAAGGGGCAACCCCTGCAGCTCAAAAGCCAGGGCAGGGCTGGGGCAGGGCTGATGGGGAAGATGGCTTTGCGCTCCATTTATCTGCTCCCAGGGCTGTCCCAGCAGCACTGAATCTTCTAGAATGATACGGTGGCAAGAGCCTCTGCCAAGCGGCTGCGTCAGGAGGCCTCTGGGGTTTAACAGATTCTTGCGGCAGGGTGCAAGAGGGAGACGCTGGGAGTTCGGGGGTACAGGGCGCTGAGATCTGGGTCTACCTTGGTGCCATCGTGGGGGCACCAGGGCCCAGCCATGTGAGACGCTATCCCGGCATGTGGCCTGGCGCCGGGTGTTTACCCTGCAGTACCCAGTGGCGACAGGGCCTTCTGGCTCTGTCCCTAGCAGTCTGCCCAGCGACAGGGCAGCAGCCCCTCACAGTAGGGCGGGGGGGGGGGGAGGCATGCGCTGACTCCCCTCCCCCATCACGCAGCGGACGCCGCTGGCCGCCAGCTGTAGCCTGGTTTCAGGCTCGGGAACCCTTATTTTTACCCACTTGCTTGTTCACCCCTGATGTGCAGGGGTGGGGGTGGGGAGGAGGCGGACTGCTGGGTGAGGGGCCACATTGATTTCCTAGATTTTAAAGTGCGCCCCCCACCCCCGTTTCCCCGCAGTAAGCATTTTTTTTGCACAAGGTCGCAGATGCAGGCTCTATAGATTCTTGGCTCCAGCCCCGCCGGCTGCCTCTAAAAGCCGATTCTTGGCCAAGCATCAGCAGAGCCCGAGGAAGGAAAACTAGGGCATGGCCGTGCTCTGAGGGAACGTAGGATCCAGGTCACAGCCCTGCTCCCCGGAAGCTGGGACACCCCCACCCCCACGCGTTTCTCGGTCATGCAGCAGTGCTGGGGGCTGGGCCCTGCCCACCTAGCTGCCAGAGCCCAGCATCCTCTTGGGGAGAGGCTCGGCTGGCCCCCGGACTCCCCCTGCCCCCCGACTCAGCAGTCTCCTCCCAGACGCTCAGGGCTCGCCGTCGAGGCGCCCGGCTACCATATGGGGTGCACGTGGGGGTGTGCACCCAGCAGGTCTGCACTTAACCCCAGCTCCACCTTTCGGAGGGGTGGAGAGGACGAGGCACTATCCCACCCTGCGACTGAGCTGGGTGACGACCCTGTGGCATGGCCGCCAGCTGCTGGAGGTCCAGTTCCAGGACCGCCCTGTCCACAGGCCGTCGCTGCCCACCCGCCTCTGTCCGGGCACTGGCCACAGTGGGCCCCGAGAGCCCTGCCAGGCTCTGAGCGGCAACTCGTTCCCTGGAGACACACTGTTGGGCTCTCTCACGCCCGTACGGAGCCACTCCTGGCTGACAGGGCAGCTCTGGGGGTGCTGGGGGGCCGGTGGGGGACGGTCAGCTCCCAGCGGCAGGTCTGAGCATGCATGAACTCAGGAAGCTGCTTTCTGGGGGCTGCCCTGGGCCAGGGAGTGTGGGCGGCCCCAGCTCCCACACCAGTGCCCTCTGGCCACGACCTCTGACAATGGGTAGATCGAGCACATTTTGCTGTCCCAGAATCCCCCGGGATCAGTTCCGCTGGGTCTTTCATGTGAGGAAACGGCTCAGACGGTGGCCAGGCCCGGGGCAAAGATCTGCCTGCTCCCGTGGGAATGAGCCCCTCCCCCATGGGACCCCAGGATCTGCGTGCTCTCCCATGGGGCCCCCAGGATCTGCCTGCTCTCTCTAGGAACTCTGTCCCCCACCTCCGCTGTCCCCCACGACGCTGATAGGGCTGTGTGCCCTATGGGGTGGGGGACAGCTGTCCCCATGCGAGCCCATCAGAGCTGCAAGGAGGGCCCGGGGGAGGCCAAGGACGTGTGTCTGGGGCCTGAGCAGGCTGAGGGGACATATGGTGCCGTGGGCAGCTCAGAGGTGCCACCAGCCCTGGCCTGGCCCAGCTTGGGTCTCTGCCCAGGTCCCTGCCTGGTGGCAGAGTGTCCAGAGGCGCCCACTGCAGCCTCATGCCCTCCCTGTTATGGAGTACGAGGAGGTCAGGGCGTGGGAAGACAGGGGAAGGCGCTGGGGCTCCAGCGCCCATGGCAGGGTTAAAAGCAGAGCTGGTGGCTGTTTGGTGCATACCCACCAGCGGCCCCCACCTCCCCGCAAAAACACAGCCTGACACAAAGAGTGAGAAGAGCTGCTTCTCCCCCCAGGATCATGCTGAGAGCGATTTCACTAAGCCATGTCCAGCACTCACCAGCGAGGGCACTGGGGTTGGGGAGGAGTGAGCAGGCACCTTGCAGGGCGGGAACCACGCACTGGTGGCCGTCCCCTTTCTCACGGCCACCGGCAGGAAAAAAGTGGGTTCGAGTCACAGGTGCGACGCCAGATCCTCCCCAGGAAGTGTCCGAAGGAGGGGACAGCTTCCAGCAGCAGCACTTCCGTGTGGGGCCCACTGTCCACCACGGGGACACCACGGTTTGAGTCCACTCACGCCAAGGGGCGAGTGGCTGCCGGAGGGTCTCCCCATGCGGGGCTGAGCCCAGGGTGTGCCTGGTCTGCACCAAGGGCCTCTTGGGGAACCCCCAGGAACTGGAGCAGGCAGGCAGAGTGTTCGTCTGACAGGTTTCTTCCCACGAACACCTCACATGCCAATCTGCCACTTGTGGCCCCTGATGCCAGAACCCCAAGACTGCATGAGAGCGGGTCCCCCCATCACAGCAGCACTGGGAAGGAGGGAAGACAAACGGCCACTGTCTGCAGCCAGGCCGGGACCACGATTTCACCAAAGACCGGCCACCTGGGCACTGCGACTGGCTTCCGCTCTAGGGGCGTGTGCGTCTGTGGCAGAGGGCCCGGAGTGACAGGACAGCGGGCAGGCTTGGCCTCGCCTCAGGTCGACCCAAGTTCCACCCCCAGCACCACATGTGGTTCCCCCAGCCTGCTAGGGGTGCTCCCTGAGCACAGAGCCAGGAGTAAGCCCTGAGCACTGCTGGGTGTGGCGCACCCCCCACCTGCCACAAAATAAAAAGCTGTTATGTATGTAACAGGGTGTGTGTGTGTGTAATGGTGTAACAGGATATTGTAATGGTATGTGTGAAACGGTGTAACAGGATGTGTGTTGGTGTGCATGTGTGTGACAGGATACGTGTATGTATGTGTAACAGCATGTGTGGGTATGCAATAGGATGTGCGTGTGACAGAATGGGTAACAGGGTGTGTGTGTGTGTGTGAGAGAGAGAGAGAGAGAGAAAGAGAGAGAGAGAGAGAGAGAGAGAGAGAGAGAGAGAGAGAGAGAGAGAGAGAGAGAGGGGCTGAATGCAGCAGGGCGCTGGCTTGGGAGCAGAGAGGCCTTGCAGGCACCAGGCTCAGCGCCCCTTTCCTGGGCTTCAGAGAGGGAGACAACGTGGCAGAAACCGCAACCCCAGGGAAGGTAAGGTCAGAAGTGGGGATTCAGCCCAGCACGACAGTCCTTGTCTGCGGGCAGCAGGCAGCGTGGTGGTGGTGGGGAGGGGAGAGGGAGGACCAGGAAGATGGGTGGGGGCAGGGTGGGGGCAGGGAAGGCCAGGGTGATGGGGGCAGGGCAGGAGTGCCAAAAGGATGGGGGCAGAGCAACAGTACAGCCAGGAGGGAGTCTGCCTTGCACGCAGCTGACCTGGGTTGGATTCCCAGCATCCCATATGGTTTCCTGAGCACTGCCAGGAGTGATTCCTGAGTGCAGAGCCAGGAGTAACCCCTGAGCACTGTCAGATGTGACTGAAAAAGTAAAACAAAACAAAACAAAATGACAAAATCATGGGGGCAGGGGTGGGGCAGGGAGGGCACAGGCCTGGGAAGCATTTCACGTCACTGCTGCTTGGTGACTCTGAGGGGCTCCGTGGGCCAGGAACCCTGGGAACAAGGGCAGAGCACCCTCCCGGAGGCCCAAGGACACGCACATTCCGGGAGCGGCTTTTCCGCTCGACCTCTGAGCCCCACTCCACAGAGGTCTCTGGGTGGTCCCACAACTGGGGCTCATCTCCCCAGGTGGGCTGGGGGGCTGGGGATGCAGTGGCACCTCAGAGGAAGAGCGACAGTCACAGGCCCAAGCCCACTGCTTGTGGGAGCGGAGGCGGCGGCTCGCCGGGAAAGCGCCAACCTCCACTTCACGACCCAAGAGGCTCTTTGGGCCCTTGTGACTGGCCTGGGACAGCGCCTCCCTTCCCGCGTGCTTGCTGTGTGCTGAGTCGCCCCTCCCCCCAGGCCTCCCAAGGAGCAAACATCCCCCCACACTCGGAGACACCACCTCTGTGGGAATGGGGCAGCTGCTCCGGACGGCCGTGCATCAGCTGCATGTGACAGAAATCCGTGTGTGTGTGTGTGTGTGTGTGTGTATGTGAGAGAAAGAGAGAGAGAGAGAAAGAGAGACGGAGATGGAGAGACAGACAGACAGACAGACAGACAGCCAGAAACCCAGTTGAGAGACAGAAACCTGTGTGTGATCGTGTACACCATGTGGCTGTCACAAGGGCCTCCAACATAAGAGGAAATGACACCAGGGCAAGGCCAAGCTTGCTGAGGCGGTGTGCACTGGGTGATGCGGATACACTCTGCACTGCTGTTCTTGGCGGTTAAATCCAGTCTGAAGGTGGGAGAGGGCGCCCAGGGGGTGTGGCACCATTCTGAGGGAGGCAGAGGTGCATCGTGAGAAAAACAGCAGATACCCACTCTCTCCTCCCCACTTCACCCCAGGGAACCCAATGGCATCAGCACTGTACAGTTCCCCAACATTGACAGGTGTGATCTCTGAGCACTGAGCCAGGAGTAAGCCCTGAGCATCACTGAGTGTAGCCCACGGAGAGAAAACAAACAAAACTCCTTGGAGTTAAAACTCAACAGTGCGAGAACGATAGTACAGTGAGTTGGGTGCTTGCCTTGCAATTGGATGACCCGGGTTCGATCCCTGGCACCCACTACGGTCCCCTGAACACCACCAGGAGAGCTCCCTGAGCACAGAGCTAGGAGTAAGCCCTGAGCACCACCGACACCACCATGTAGTCCCGAAACAAAACAAAACTTGGGACCCCTGCTTTTCTGTCCCCTTTGGAGGAGAGAGGGAGGCGGGGACGCGAAGAGGTGGGGAGCTTGCGGGCCAAGGTCTCACAGGGCCCGTTTCCCAGCAGCCTGAGGTCAAGCACGAAGGCCCCCGACAGGGCGGCAGGCTCCAGCCTGACACTCGCAACCGAGTCCTCGTCCCCGGGCAACCACTTGACGACCAGCTCAAGGCCTGCGGCCGTCTGTAAAGCTCCAGACGACAGAGCCTGCTCTGAGGGGGCAGGCCTGAAGGGGTGTGGGGGCGCTGCTCGAGCGGGGGGCGGCGCGGCTCCCGCGGGGGACCCTCCCCTACACCCAGAAACCCCAGCCTGTGAGAACTCTGCAGAAGGAGCACGACTCCTGCGGGGCAGGCCTATGTTGCGGGGGTCACAGGAGGGCAGAATGGGGTGCTCGGGTCGCGACTCTTCGACCGTCGAGGGCAGGGTCCACCCTGTTCTCAGGGGCTCGGCCCCCAGCCCCCAGCGGAGTCCAAGGCCGCTTCTCTCTGCTGTCTGACCCGCGGCAGCAAGAGCGGCTTCTTTAGGGGGAGAGCTCTTTGCTTAGGGGGTTGCCCGTCCATCTCCGGCCTCCCGCCCCATGGGGGGCCATCAGCGAGGCAGCCCCAGGCCTTCTTCCGGGCAGGAACCTGCCAGGACTGCTGAGTTTCATTGGGAGCGCGTGGACGCGGTCCATTAACGGGGCGCCAGGCAGCGCCGAGGCGAGCGAGGGGGCCTCTTAGGAGCTCTCTCCTGCTCTGGGCGGGGGCCGAGCGCGGCTCTGAGGTCACCGGGCCCAGGGCATGGGTCCACCCTGTAGGCCGGCATCCCTGCACCAGCATCGGGGGTTCTGGGGGGCTTGGCCAATGCTCTCCTCACCACAGCAAGCAAAGTGGCACATAAGGACACAAAAGGAGGGTGCGAGGCCCAAGGACAGCAAAGCACATTTTCCTAGCTGGGGCCCTGGAGTGGAGGCCTCCCTGGCCAGCAGTGGCCGGCAGCCCCGTGACCAGCCGCTCCCCAGGCCCACCACCCACACAGGCGGACACTCAGTGTCACATCTTCCCTGGCCCCCAACTCCGGTTCTTACAGAGACCAGGACGCTGGGGGGTGCAGAAGGTGCCAGAAGCCTTATTTACCAAGGGGCTGGCGGGAGGGGGACGCATCCTCAGACCCTCTCCCCCGGGTCTCCAAGGGCGCTTCAGACTCCCTCACCCCGGGGCACCCCGTTTCCTGGGAGAGACTGGGCTGGGGCGGGGGGGGGGGGGGGGGGGATGGGGCTCTGAGTTCCCAGCCGGCCTCGGGCGAGTCGGGAGGGGAGGGAGGGGACGCAGCTGACGGGCCGGCCGCGGGCCAGAGGGCCTTCCTGGCGGCCGCGCTGCCCGCACAGAAGCCGGCCTTGTACCGCCGCAGCTGCTGGCTTCCGCGGGGCTCCCGCTCCTCACTGGGCTGCCCCCGCCCCGCCCCCCAGGGTAAGGGCAACGGTTCAGGGCCAAACAAGTCCCGCGCTGTTCGCGCGCTGGCAGGAGGGCTGGGAAGAGGCCGGGGGAGGGGAGGGTACACAGACACCCACTCGGGGCTGAGCTGTTCTACGAGGGCCGGGCGCAGGGACAGAAGGCTCGATTCTCTCCCCCGCCACCCAGACCCCTGTGGGGGGCCGGGCCCAGATCACGAGGCAGCACAGCCCCCCCCCCACCCCCAACTGCTGTGGAGGGCTGCGGCAGTGCTTATGTAACCCTCTGCAGAGTGACAAGGTGCCACCGCTGTGGCCAGGGAGTGACGACCACTGAGCTGTGGGGTGTCAGGGAGGTGGGCGCACATGGTCTGGCGGGAGTTGGGCTGAGGTGGGTCTGGCGCTCCTGGGCCTCCCCCCCCAATCCCGGGCCCCTCAGACAGCTGCTCCCTGCGAGCCTGAACCCGAACCCCAGCCCGGGGCCCGGAGCCGGCTAGCCCCTATCTCCCCAGGCTTGGGCCCACATGGCTGGGGAAGAGGGGGGGTTCTCTCCCCGCCCGTTTGCACCCCTCAAAGCAGAAGCCCAGGACAGGAAGGAGATGCAGATGCGGCCCGTGGGTGGCCGGGGGCTGGAGCCCATGGGCGTGGAGGGGGCGAGTATTGGCCAGATGTCGTGGGGTCAGCAGGGCACCCCCAGGGCTGCAGGGCGGGGTCCTCCTCGAGGCTAAACGAGGAAGCCCTGGGGGCTTGAGGTGGGAACGTGGAGGGGCCAGGCAGTGGGAGCCCACCTCACCCCCCTCCACTGCACCTCTCTGAGCCCAGGCCCCCGTGGGCCCCTCCTTCCGCGAGGACACGGCTGTGAGTTCGGGGTGCTTCCCTCCTGCCCCTCTCTCTTCCCCACTGCCTCCCCTCTCAGGCCCACCCCACGGTCGCCCCATCACATCGCCCAGCTGGTGCCTTGGGGCCTCTTCCCGCCCTCTCACCGCCAACCTGGGGAGAACAAAAGTACCACAAGGCGCCAGAGCAGAACTGTCCAGAACCTTCCAGAACCAACAGTCCTTGCACAATCAGCACTCGATACGGAGCCGGTGCACCCATGAATGAACGAATGAAGGAATGAATGCCATCAATGTCAGACAGGCGCCTTGGGCGCAGGCCCTTCTCCACAGGCTTGTTCACGGTCTCTCCTGGGCTGTCACCAGGATGGCCATGCGGCTCCCCTGCCCCTGACCTGCAGTGCCCCCCTGGGCTGTGACACGGCCTGAGAAGCGGTCACGACCCGCTCAGCTCCTGATTCCTGACTTCCACTGCTCCCCCTTCCCCCCCCCCCCCCCCGCGCTCCCGGCACCCACCATGGCCCCATTCTCCCCCGAAACACAGCTGGCTTTGAAGGGGAAGGCTTGGGGGGTGACGGCAGCAGGTCGGGGAGGGCGCTTGCCTTGCACTTGCACACAGTCGAGTCGGGTTTGGTCCTGGGCCCCCATGTGGTCCTCCACCCCCACCAAGGGTGACCCCTGAGCACAGAGCTAGGAGTAAGCCCTGAGCAGCTCCAGGTGTGGCCCCCAAACAAGAATGAACAAACACACAAAGAAAAGTATAACAAAGGGAGGAGCCTGGCCCAGAAGTACATGGGGGGGGGAGCACTAAGGGTGAAGGCCCGGTGCCGTGCAGGCCTGAGGTCACCGCACTCTGCTCCTTCCTGCCCAGGATGCTCTGCTGGGACCACTCCTGCCATGTCCCGATGTCCCCTGGCCAGCTCAGCTGCCCCCACCCAGGCCCCGTCCCCGTCCCTGGCACCAGAATGGTTCTGCCCGCTTCCCAGCACCCTGGAAGCATGGGAAGCCATCGCCCCAGCGTCTCCCTGCCTGGCCTGGCTGCGGGGCTCCGAGGGACTGTGCCTCACTGAGATGCTGGAGGCCTGTGGGTCACTCTCCTGGGCACGTGGGGAAAGTTCTATGGTCTGCCCAGGTCAGGCCCCTGAGCACAGCCCGCCGCACCTGCCACCTCGCACCCCCTTTGCTGCCCCCACACTCTGAGTCACGCTGAAGGGAGGGAACGGAGTTCGCCATGCAGTATGGAGGGAACGCCTGCTCCCCTGCGGAGACCGCAGCCAGGTCAGGAGGAGAGAGGGAGGCCGGGAGCGGTGGCCGCGGCTGTGCCGGTCCTGGCCGGCGTGATGTGTGATGGGTGGGGCGGGGCTGACCTGATGATGAAAGCGCCTCTCGCCTCCAGGAGCTTCCGCTCGCTGCTGAACCTCTTGAGAAGGTTGATCATGAACTTGTAGAAGTAGGAGTTCATGGTGGGCGTGGAAGGAGAAGATTCTAGGCCTTTGGAACCTGCGGATGAAGGAACAGGGGTTTATCCTGTGTCCCGGGAGGGGGCGCCTCAGAGACAAACGCAGATGCCAAAACGATGGTGCTGGGGGTGTGTGTGTTTGTGTGTGTGTGTGTGTGTGTGTGTGTGTGAGACTGTGACTAACCCGCCCTCCTCGCCTCCATGCAGAAAACGAGGGTGCTCCCCAGAGAACATCGGCACACAGGGCCCTGAGCAAGGCGCTTTCATCTTCGTCAATGAGGCAGTCTCCTCCTGGTCAGTACAGGACCCACGAGGGGAGGGACAGACAGACAGACACAGTGGTGCTGCCGGAGGAGACGGAGGCTCCGGTGCTGAGAGCAGACGTTTACCCCTGGGGCCTGCGCAGTGACACAGTGGGAGGGCACTTCTTGCTCAGGGTTGATCACTGGCACCACATCCAATCCCCTGAGCACTGGCAAGAGTGATCCCTGAGCACAGCGTCAGGAGTAAGCACTGAGCACTGTGGGGGTATGGCCCTAAAGCCAAACCAAACCCAGACAAGAAACAGACAAGTAACCTTGAAGACCAATGCAAAGATCCTCAGCAAAGTCTTAGGGACCAGATCCAATGAATCATCATGAAGGGTCACACACCATGGTCAGCATGGGGTCCCATCCCAGAGCAGAAGGACACTTCAATATACACAAGTCAATATACGGTGTGGAACGTATCACACTGGCAAAAGCAAGAAACGCTGCCTGATCGGGGCCAGAGAGAGCAGCAGGGAGGGGCCCGCCTCACCCACAGCCGGGCCCGACCCTGGGCACCACAGCTGGTTCCCCACGCCTGCCAGGAGGAAGGCCTGAGCACCGCTGGGGGCGGCCCCCCTTCCCCAAAGATCCGACGAGCCTATCAAAAGAAGCAGAAAAATGCTTCTGACAGGACTCGACATCCGTTTAGGATAAAATCCCTTAACAAATCAGGGACAGAAAGGACCTACCTAAAGATAAAACGGCCATTTCCAGCCAACCCCAGGGCCAGGGCCTGTCATCGTGAGAAGGGGGAAGCCTCCACTCACCCCAGACCAGGCGCAGGGCAAGGCCCACCCCTCCCCCACCACCAGGCAGGGCTCCGCAAAGCCTTTAAACTGCGCCCCCTGTGAAACGAGCTTCCAGGCCGGCCTGGCTGCCCCCCCCCCCCCTGCTTTCCTGACAGCCCCTGGGCTCCCGTGGGCGTGAGGGCACCGCTGGGCACAGCCTCAGGATTTGTAGGGTCTGTGGGGCCTTACATGCCTCTTCCCGGGGTGCAGAGAGGACGGCGGGGGTGGGGTGGGGTGGGGAGGGGGCATGGGCAGGACCCATGAGAGAGGCAGGAAGGGGGGAAGGGGGGTGGGCGTGGGCTCCCTTGTGCCCGTGTGCCTGCCGTGGGGCTGGCCCGTGAGACCCCTGGCAGCCCCTCCTCCCCGGCCGCCCCTGCCCTGTCTGATCGGAACCTTCCTCGGCCCCTGCTTTGCTTTGCTGACTCCGCCCCAGGCCCCAGGGAGGGGTGAAGAAGAGAGGGGCTGGGGTCCCCCAGCCTGGGGTACTGCTGCCTCAGGGGCCCATGCTGGCTTTCCTGGAGCGGCCAGCTGCTGGGGGGCGCACAGGGCTGGGCCCCCACGTGTGCCCAAGTGAACCCTGACGTGGCGACGGGAGAAGCTGGGCGAGCAGCCGTCTGGAGGAGCTGGGAGTCTGACACGGCGCAGCCTCACACGTCGGGCTAAAAATAGCTCCGGCCTTGCTCACGACCAAGTCACAGTTCAGCAAAACCAGATGCTTGCAGGCCGGCAGCCCAGCCCGGTCCCTCCGCGGGGTCCTGCTCCCCCCTTCCAAGGGGTTCCTGCTCCCTGCCCGGGGTTGTTCGACCCCCTACACACTCCAGGGCCTCTGGGGCTGGTGGCCCTACACATATTCTGCAGGGCAGGTTCGGGAGGTTCGGGGGTGCCCGGGAGTGGTGGGGAGCCAGGCCTGGCCCAGGAAGTGCCCCTCCGGGGGCCTGGGGGCCAAGCGGGTGGGATGCGGGGCAAGGGGGCCCGGTCTGGCACAGAGCAGGGCTGGGGTGTGGCTGCGTCTGCTGAGAGCTGAGCCCCTTCCGCGTGTGCAGCACCCCCTGATCTGAGGGCCCGGCTTCTTGCAGGACTCCAGTTCCGGGGCGGCCTGGCTGCTCTGAGACTGTCCTGCTATGGCATGAGTCTGTGCTGGAGCGAACAGTCGGGACACGGCGGGGTGGGCTGGGTGCTCTCCCCACGGCCTTTCTGCCCTGCCTGCCGGCTCCCCGTGGGTCTGGGGCGAGTCTCTGTGGGGGGTCTGGGCCGCACTGGGGGCCGGCACTTCCACTCTCCTCTGTGTGGGGTCTCTGGGGAGGGACTCCCCCAGTCTTGCAGACCCCGCCGGCCCTGTAGCGGGGCTGCCCCCACACTCAGCTTCTGCGCCCACTGGCTACTTCAGAACGAAGGACACAGGATGGAGTCTGGGAGAGAGGCCCCAAGAGGCGGCAGCCCCTGCCTCCTGGGGAGCCCCTTCTTCCTGCCAGGCCCCAGGGTGGGAGAGCGAGTGTGGCACCAGCCTCAGTGTCTCCCTGTGGGCCAAAGTGGGGGCACGGCCGGGCCTGGGCCGCATCGGGGCCTCCAATCCAGCTGACCCAAATCTTCTGCATCCCAGGACCAGCAGAAGCTAGAGACGCCCAAGGGGCGAGGGGCCCCAGGGACGCCCCCAGGACGCGGTGGGCACATTTCATCTGTCTGCACCTCTGCAGGGTCTGGGCACTGGGGCTCGGTGCGCCCGACGGCCAGGCCCACCTGCACACCAGGTGCTGCCCAGAAACAAGCTGTGGGAGGCACATCCGTGCGGCTGGCCGCCGGGCCGCTATTTTTAGCATCTCAGCAGGAAGGATACGGCAGCCGCGTCCCCCACCTGGGGGGACCTGAGGTGCCCGTGGCTGCTTCCTGGCTGGGGCGGAACAGGGAGAGAATATGGGGCCAGGTTTGGAGCGGGACAAAAGGCCTGCCAGGGGCCCCTCCCCGGGGCGGTGGCGGAGGCGCAGGGAGACTCACCGGGTGGCAACAGGCTGGCCCTGCTGGCTGTGGGCACCTGGAGCTCCGAGTGGCCGACTCGCAGGTCAGGGCCGTCCAGGGGACCTGGGTCATCCGTCTGGCCAGCAGGGGAGGACGCGATTTCTGCCAGCACCTCCAGATCCTTCAGGATCACCTGGGGCACGAGCCAAGCATGAGATCACCGACCCTCCCCCGGGGGTGTGGGGACAGGCCCTCGAGGACGCAGGGACACGCGGGAGCACCCGCGGGGCTGGCCCAGCTGAGGGCACGGACTGGCTCTGAACTGACCGAACCCCACGGGTGCGGGTCTGGGAGTGGCCAGGCCTTTCCCCTCAGAGGGGAGAGCAGTGCCACCTGGCTCAGGACCCCTCCTGTCCCTCTGGGTTGCGGGGCGCCAGCGGTGCTTCCTCTCCCCAGCCTGGCAGGAGGTTTTCATGGGCACCCCCACACTGCCCACTGGACGGTGGGTGCGGGAGGCACCAACAGGACCCCCGAGTCAGCAGTGGCCTGACTTGGGGCAAATGGCCTGTCTCAGTTAGCGAGCCAAGAGTGCTGGGGCAAATGGATTTTGGGGGGCTTGCCTACAACCCAACAGTGAGGCCAAAAGCTTGGCAGCTGCGCTCCCAGTGTCGAAGCTGGGGTTTGCTCCCACGGCACCCCCACTCCTGAGGGGCCTCATGTGCTGGTGAACAAGCCTGAGCTCGTGGCAGCCCAGGGCCTTGTTCCGAAAGTGGTGGGGTGGAGAGATGTGGGGGGTCCACACCCCGCCAGGCGATTAGAAGGGAACGAGTTCCCCACATGTGCCATTGCACTCTGAACCCCAAGACCCCCGCTGAGTGAAAGCCGCAGAGGCGAGGCCACACACACGGCAGGCAGCGATGCCCCGATGGACGTGTCCCCACAGGCAGCTCTGGGGGTGTCCCGCTCCGCCCCCAGCCACAAGATGGACTTTGTAGCTGGTAAAGTGTCCAGGAGTGAAGGACGCAGGCCGCGGGGCTTGTCTCGAGAAACTGCCCAGCACCAGGGTGTCCCTGAGGAGGTTCCTGCTCATTTCTTCTCCCCATTTTTGGAGGAGGCTGTTCGTTTCACAAGTCCGTTGCACAAGTGCACTATACAACCTGAATATCGGCAGACGAGGGGGGTTTTCTCCCGGTCTCTGGGTGACTTTTGGTTCTGGGCACTGTTTCTGCTGCTGGTGCGCTGCATGCGCACCGTGAAACGCGACCCAAGGAGAGGCAGAATCGTGCAGCTGGACAGACGCGGACACAAACACAGAACACACACACACACACACACACACACACACACACACACTCTGCATGTATGAAACCCTGACATTACCAGTGCTGCAAGATGCCAAACATAAATATAAAAATGAATATGTTTAAAACAGGACATCAGGGCCAGAGGTATGATGCAGGGGTTAAAGTTCTTGCCGTGCATGTGGCCGATTGCATTTTATCCCCGGTATCGAGTCCTGATCATTACCAGGGGTCACTCCTGAGCACTGCTGGGTTTGGCTCCCAAGTACAAAATCAAGAAAGGGTTTAAAAAAAAAAATCCACAAAGGGAATCCAGTATAACTGAAACCCAAGCACAAAAATTTGTAAGTCTACAACTGTACCTCATGGTATTTCACTAATAAAAAAATAAAATTAAATTAAAAAAATTTTTAAAAAAAAAAGGGAATCCAGTCAAAACCCCAAACTGGCACCCCCCACTCCCACTCTCGGTGATCCTCAGGGACCACTCTGCTCTGCGGAGAGGTCATGGGGTTCTGTTTCCCACCCTCATGCCTGGTTCACGCTCCCAGGTGAGCTGATGGTCTTGGTAGCAGACCGTGCCTGGCATCTGCCAGTGCAGTACACCTCTTCCGGGTAGGCACCTGGCTTCCTCCTGACCCACGAGGCCCACCTCACCTGCGCCAGGGTGGGCCCGTGCTTGTGTCCTTCCCGCCTCTGCAGTGGACGCTGGCCCGGTTGCAGGATGATGTGCCCGGCTTTAGGCCTCACCTGTCGGTTCTACGTGCAGGGAGCTTGCATCCCAGGAGGCTCTGAGCCACTAGGCTGTGCTGTGACAGCCAATGGTTCTGTCCGTCTCCCTCCTGCCCCCACGTCTGTTAGGTGTCAGGGGCTGCTCTGGGCTCTATGCTCAGGGGCCCACACAGTGTCTCATCCCCTCACCCTTGGCTGGACCCTGCCCTTGCCCTCAACCCCTGCCCACAGGTGACCTTCTGTGGCACTCTCCCCCTCCATCCCTGCACCCATGGGGCGTGGCCCACAGGCTCAGCCACCCATCTGCAGGGAGACACACCCTGCAGGGAAGAAGCTAGCTGGGCCCAGTGGGAGTAGGGGTGGGGCTGGGCCAGAGGATGACTCTAGAGGGTCTTGCCTGAGAAGGGAGCCTCGGTTTCCTCATCTGTGCCCAAGGAGGGGACTTGTCCTGCAGGTGGCATGCAGACCATCAATGCTCTAGGTGGGCTTGTGGGGAGCCGCGGCCGGTGGGCTGGCACCCTGCAGGCCAGTCACATGCACTTCTCCCGCCCCACGGGAGCAGCGGGGCCTCGTCCTTCACAGTGGAATTCTCTCATTTTAAAAAGCAAAATGTGGCTAGTTACAGGTGGTGACGTGGTGTGCAGTGATGAGCATGGTCACCCTCGGTGCTGGACGCATTACATGGTTTGTCTATGGTCCCCAGGGCTGGCAAGGAGCCCCAGCCGGACTTCCCAGGGGACATGGTGAGTGTTCTGTGGACACACACTCCTCCTGCAGAGGGCAGGCGCATCACACTTATGCATGTATGTGCGCGCACGCGCGCGCGCGCGCGCGCGCACACACACACACACACACACACACACTTCCTATGAGGCAGGGGAAGGGACTGCTGTAGCAGAGAATACTCTGGATTTAAGAGGGGAGGCGCATGATGGGAGGGGGCCCTCCTGGGCAGCCACTGCCCTCTCCCAGCTGCCCAGCAAACCCCACTCAGCGCCGGGCTAGATGTGGGTCGTGGGCACGATTCCTGCGGGGTGAGGGCCCGGGCTGCACGTGGCTTCGCGTTCCCTGTCCCACCCGCTTGGCCTGGAGACCCCATAGCCAGTCAGCAAGCTCTGGGCCTTGCTCTGGGGGCACCCGCCCCAGGACCGAAGCTGTCTGCGAGGCTCCCGGACAGCCCCCTCCAACAGGACACAGGCCTCAGAGGAAGCCCAGGCAATTAGTATGCGCGCCACAGCTTTTTGCAAAATGAATATAAAACACTGTGCTTTCTCTCTGGGTGAGAGAAGGGGGGGATCTAAGAAAGCAATATTCTGCAGGCCTGTGTCACCACGGCAACGGCTGGGGGTGGGGAAGGAGCATCAGCCCGTCCTGCCTGGGTCCCTGCCTGGGTCCTGGGGGCCATCCCCCACCTGGTGCGGGGCGTGCAGGCCATCATGCACAGACCAGCTCTGAGTGCAGGCCAGGCTGTGGGCTGCGGCCTCCATAGCAGAGGAAGTGTGTTGGGAGGGGGGGAGGGTACACGGGGCTGCCGTTGTCACCACCACGTTCCTGCAGGCTGGAGGGCCCCTCCCTTCTTGTGGGGGTCCATCCGGGCACTCTTCGCCCTGCAGCTGTGCCAGGGTGTCGCTAGGCTGGGGAGGGGATGGGCAGGGCCCTCGGGCAAAGGCTGACCACACGCTGCGCCAGGAGGTTTGGTGCCGGGGAGGTTCTGCCACGGTGGTGGTCGGGGAGCTCCTGAGGCCCCCACCCGCCTCCCTTGCTCGTCCTCAGATGCTGGGCCCAGAGCCACGGGCCAGCTGGTTTGAGTAGAAATGTGAGGGTGCCCCGGGGGGCCTGGGCCTCTCCTCTTCCTCTCTCTCTGCATCCAGGTCTCAGGTCTAGCCCTGAGGGAGCCAGGCCCCAGTCCCTGCTGCCGGAGCAGAGGGAGAGGTTTGTGGTGAGTGGGATCCTTTCTGGCTTTGGTCCCCCTGGGAAACCACCATTGTCCCCACTAGCTGCACCAGGTCCCAGGGCCCTTTCAGCCACCACGCGCCAATCGGCAGGGACAGCCAGAAGACTCCATAGTTAGTTTTCTGACAAGGACACCCAGGCTCAGAGAGGTGAGTTGCAGGCACCGGGCAAAGCCTGACCCTGGGCTGGTCGGGGGAGCCTCCCCCCAGTGCTGGGGGGGCCCGAGGCCCATTCCCGGCACACCTGACCCAGATGTTGGGGTCTGAGTGTAGACAGTTGAGTCCTAATCCCGCCTTACCTGAGAACCCCAGACCTGTAAAACGTAACTGAGAGGTCTCTACCTGCTTCCTACAGGGTCTTACAATTAGCCACTTGCCCTGTCGTCCCAGGCAGTTGCCCTCAGCCAGTTCTTCTGCCCACGCCAGTACTCAAGCATGTCACAGACATTCGCGCACACTCACAGGTGCTCCTGCACTCTCAGTGGTTCACACACTCAGACACGTACGCCTGCTCACAGATGCTCACGCACACTCAGAGGCTCATGTACACTCACAGGTGCTCACACATGCTTAGAGGCTCACAGATGCTCACGCACGCTCACGCACACTCACAGATGCTCATGCACACTCAAATGCTCACACACGCTCACAGGCGCTCACGCACATTCAGACATTCGTGCACACTCACAGATGCTGACAGACACGCATGCTCAGAAACTCACGCATGCTCAGACACAGATGCTCACAGAAGCTCAGGCACGACCACACTCACAGGTGCTCGTGTAGGCTCGGAGACACCGACAGATGCTCACTCACACACACTGTCACCTCCAAGAATGCCAGGGGTCCTGAGAGCTCCCAGCACCATGACGCAAACTCCTGCTGCATCTCTCCCGACTGCCTGAGAACCATCACCCTCTCCAGGATACCCTGGTGACAACTGCATGGGCTCGAAGGGCCCCGGAGATGCTCACAGGGCTGGGACACGGACCTCACATGCATGATACCTCTGGTGCTTGAGCACCCCCTGGGGTGGCCCCAGCACCACGCTGCCAGTTAAGGGCTGTCGGGCCGGGAGAGCGAGCTTGTGTGCGCAGGAAGCAGGAGGGCTCAAGGGCAGACTCCAGAGCATGTTTTCAATTTTACTGTTTCTGGACCACACCTGATGATGCTCTCGGCTCTGCACTCAGGAATCACTCCTGGCAGTGCTCGGGGACCATATGGGGTGTTGGGGATTGAATCTGGGACCATATGGGGTGTTGGGGATTGAATCTGGGTCAGCCGCATGCAAGGTAAGCATCTTACCTGCTATGCTATTGCTCCAGCCCATTTTGGATTATTCTAGAAGTGCAGAGAACTATGAGGTTGCAGAGCGGTCACCCGCCTGTGTGAAGCTTTGGGTCTGTGCAGGGAGCACTGAGCAATGGCCTCCCCGCCCCACCACATCCTCCCGCCCCCCCCCCCCCCCGCGGTGCAGGGGCTGCGGGCACAGGTGCTGCTGCCTGTGGGACCCAGTTCTGCATGGAGCCTCGGAGGGACTCCAGGGGCACTGCGCTGGGGACAGGGGAGCGGGGACAGCCCCGGGCTCTCCAGCCGGCCTTCATCTCTGACCCCAACCAAGCAAAGCCCAAGTGAGGCTGGAAGTCACAGTGGTATCCCACGTGCCTGTGTGTCCCCCAGGGCCCAGGGAGGGGAGAGACAAGCCGACCACAACTCCCCCAGGCACCACTCCCAGCTGGGTTCCTCCGGTTCCCCATCCAGGCGGTGGGCAGGGGGCGCGTTCTGCAGGGCAGCCAGCAGAGGCAGGAAGGGGAGCTAGGAGGTATGTGGGAGCCACGTTGGCAAGGGGGAGGGGGGCAGGGGCGGCCGTGACCCACCTCGTCTGACTCGTCTGACAGCGTGTGCAGCAGGGTGGGGAAGAGGCTGTCTGTGTGCCGGAACATCTGGGGCAGAGAAGTGGCGCTGTGAGCCGACTGTGCCGGGAACAGGGTCTCCGTATCCCCATACCCGACACTGGGGGTGCCTCTACTGGCCGGGGTTGCTCCGGAGCCACCGGAATGGAGACCCCTGGAGCTGTGCTGCACCCCAAACCTCACCTTCCGGGGTGTCCTGATGTAGAGGTGGTACAGCCACTTGAGCACGGCGATCCGGGTCATCATGCCAATGGCCGTGTCACTCAGGTGGCAGTTGAGCACCTGCACGATCCCATCCAGGTGGAGCGCGCCAGGGGCCCGGTCAGAGCTGTGGGGGGAGGGGTGCAGGTGAGGTGTGCCCGGGGCCTGTCCAGAGCTGAGGGGGGGTAGGTGGGGCACACCCGGGGCCTGTCCAGGGCAGAGAGGGCAAATGAGGCGCACGCGGGGCCCATTCAGAGCTGCGGGGTGGCTGAACCCGGGTCCTCTTCCCCACCCTGCACCGTCAGATCGCACCTCCTCTGCCCCCTCCAGCTTGGCTAGGCTCACCCCAGCCTCAGGCCAGACCCTCTGGGCCTGAGAGGTCCCTGCATTTGTTCCCTGCCACCTCCCCAGGGCTGAAGCTGCTTATCTTGCACCCAGGCAGAGACCTGCACCCAGAGCGCCTGGCCTGGGACCGTGGGGTCGTCAGCATTGATGATCCAGTGATCCAGTTTGAGTCAGCCAAGGGACACGCTCTGCCCTGGGCGGCTTCCCTGTCTGTTCCCCGTCTCAGCACCGTCCCATGCAGGACTCTCATGCCCAGGGGCCCAGGCCCTCATGCCCTTTCCAGCTGCTCCCTAATTCGTGAGCTCCCAATCCCCCGGACACCCCCCTGACATTTTAGAAGGTGTGAGGCAGTGCCAACGGAGCATGTCGTGGCAGCCTGTCATGCTGTGCTGGTCATTGATGTACCCAGGAGCCAAGGCTGCGGCCCTGTGGCCTTCACAGAAATTCTAGGTGCTCTGAGGCCCAAGCTGGACAGACATGTGCCTGCAGCATCTGGGGGTTCTGGCAGAACCCCAGTCCCGAACCAAGAGAAACCCAACATGATCCACCCACAGCATTTGACATTTTCCAGTTCTAACTGAGAAGGGGTGGGGTGCAGTTAATTTTAACGACATCTTTTACTCCTTTTAGTACCTGAAGTGTGTTTGTCATTTCAACGTGCAGTGGCAGGGATCACGGGTGACGGGAACTCATGGCCAGCTGTCCCAGGCTGTGAGAGGAGGCGGCAGCCCCCCACCATGCTCACCTTATCCCCCAGAACCTCTGTCCCCTGTCCACAGTTCCCTCGGCCCAGCCCAGATCATGCTGGTGGCTCAGGGGCTCCTGGGAACAGAGTGAGCCGGCCCCGGCCAGTGCCCCCAGCCAGTGGCCCTGGTCAGGTCACTGTTAGGCCAAAGGCCAAAGGGTGAGGGTGTCTCAGGTCCCTCTCAGCATGGGCTGTCCAGGGTCGCCCTGCCCCAAGCCGCAGGACTGGTCAAGTACCACTGAGGAGGAGGGGGAGGCAGGCAGGCTGGGTGACCCCCGCTCAGAGCAGCCATCCGGACTGGTGGCTACTGCAGGGTGCCCCGGCAGAGGTGGGTGAGGCCTCTCCGCCCTGGCCGCCTGCCCCGAGAACGAACCACTCCCGACTCTAGAGACTGTCTCGGTTCCAAAACGTCTAGACGAGTCACTCTGGGGGCATCCGAGTTATTTCAGGGTGTCTGTGAAACCCCTTCTGCTAGCAACTCAAATACCATGTGCCACAACAGATGCCATGCGTGAACCCACACATGGACGCACACACGGACCCAAACTCGGACCCACACTCAGACCCACACACAGATACAAACTCAGACCCACACATAGATGCACACACGAACCTAAACTTGGACCCACACGCGGACGTACACACAGACCCACACTCAGACCCACACACAGATCCACATACAGACCCACATGCAGATCCACACATGGACTCACACACAGACCCATAATCAGACCACGCAGGACCACACAGACCCACACACAGACCCACACTCAGACCCACACTCGGACTCACACTCAGACCCAAACTTGGACCACAAAGACCCACACACGGACCCACACACGATTCACACTCAGACCCACACACGGGCCACGCAGGCTGCTAGGACCAAGGGCAGCCGATGGGCTTGGGCCAGAGTGGAGCCACTGAGTCTCCCTGAGGGCTCACCCGCGCCCTCTAACTCAGTACAGAGGGACTCGGAACAAGGTGGCCTGGGTCAGACCTGTGTGTGTAATGGACCCCCATGACTCTTCCCACTCAGCAGGAGCAGAAGCTGGAAGCACTGGTTTCTAGATCTTTTCACCGTGCATGCACAGGGCATAGAAGACCACGCTGAGAGACAAGATGGCAGCTGGGTTCCCATGTTGGGTCAGGCACCTGGGCACTTGCAGTCAGCCCTGCTCTGGGCCGTGCCCCATGACCACCTGGACCCACGGCCTGGGCGGTCATCGAAGCTGCCGGGACGCCTCCCCCACGGCCACTCCTGCGCTACCCGTCTTGTGTCCACTGCCAAGTCTCCTGCGGTCCTCGCCCAAGGTCCAGAATTCACACCTGGCCTGTGGCTCCCAGCTGTCACGGGCCTCTGGGACAACACCAGCTGTCTGCCCCCCACCCAGGTCAGTGCGCATCTGACTTGGGCGCTGGAAGGCTTGGCCCTTCCACTGCACCCCATCCCCCCAGGGTCTCCCTCTGTCCCCTCGCTGGAGCGTGCCCCGTCCAGTTCCTCCTGAATCTCTTACCTGGTCCCGATGCTCCAGGCCCTATCAGGGGTGACACCACCAGTGGCCCCCAGGGGCCTGGATGCCTCAACTGAGAGGAGGGAAGAGGAGGGACAGCCCAGGTGCCACATTGGGCACAGGAGCTCAGGGCTGAGGGCAATTCTTCCAGAAGTTTCTCATCAGGCACCTGGGCCTTGTCCACCGCCCCTCGAGGGCAGGGGCCACGTCCTTGGTGGATCCCAGAACCAGCAGTGCTGGGCGGGGTGGGGCTCGGGACCCTTCTGAACCTGCCTGTGCCCACACTTCAACAGGGGTCCTCAGGGCTAAGGAGAAATGAGATGACCTAAAGGGTGACCTCAGTGTGGCAGGGAGAGGAGGCAGCTTGAGAGAGGGACCCTACGGCGCAGGACCCTTCCCTTCCTCTGGGTCAGGGGAGCAGCCCATGGGGACTGGAGCCATGGGCTGGGGCACATCGGGGCTCGTGGGGTCTCGGCGGCCATTCTGTCCAGGGAGGACGCTCTCCCGTCGCAGGCACTGAAGGTTGCCGGGTCTGGCTGCTGGGCCTGCACTGCCCTCTGGTGGGCGCTGGTGCCATGACACAGCCCTGGGAAAGGCCTGTGCCCTAGTCTCCAGAACCTTCCTGAGGGGCACCTAGTGAGTGCCCAATAAGCCAAGGGCCCCGAGCGATATCCATGGGTGCCTCAGCTGCCCTTCCAGCGCTGGTGCACCATCCCGAGTGGCAGGCGCCCCGCACTCACCTTGTCGGGGTGAAGACACTGAAGTCGCTATTGAAGCTGGGCTCGCAGGCTCCGTCGGGGGCTCCTGGGGAACGAGGGGTGTTGGGGGGAGTCATCCTCAGGGCTGGGGGCTCCCGGGGCGCCCATGCCGGCATGTGTGCCAAAGCTGGGCCTGCCGTGAGCCCCCCACATCAGGAGCCGTTGGAGAGCTGCCAAGCAACCTGCACGGTGATGCAAGCCACCCACCCCCGGTGACAAAGGAGGGCAGGGATAAGGGGCGGTGGGTGCAGGCATCCAGGGCCCCAGCCACACCCCGTATGCGGGCACCCTTGTCCGGCCTCCCTGCCCGCCTTCCTTGGCATGTCATGGCATTCCCCACAACACTCATGTCCAAATGACCCTTCCCGTGGGCAGCAGCCCCGCCGTGCCTCCAGTAAGAACAAGCTGCCCAGCATCCTGACTGGCTGGTCCCTTGTTAGCTCTCCATCCTGGGGACACCCCTGCCCCGCCCCAGTCTGAGAGAAAACAGGGATGTTCTTCTGAGAAATCAGGTCTTAAAAGTGGGGTGTGGGAGGGATACTGGGATCAATGGTGGTGGAGGGATGGGTATTCAATCATTGTATAACTGAAACCCAAGCACAAAAATTTGTAAATCTACAACTGTACCTCATGGTGTTTCACTAATAAAAATCTAAAAGAAAAAAGAAAAAGTGGGGTGTGGTGGGAGGGGGCTCGAGAGAGAGCACAAAGGAAGGGCTGAGCTTCCAGGTCCACCTCCACACCGCATGTCCCCTGGGCATGTGGTCAAGGCCACGGCACAAGCATTCAGGGCAGCAGCGGCACTGGTGGTTCAGTGTACTGAGCCAGGTACACTGGCCCAAGCACTGAGCCAGGAGTATCCCTCGAGGACAAACAGGGATACTGCCTCGCCCTCCAGTAAAAACCCCAGAACCAAAGTGGGGGCGGATTGAGGTATGGGGGGCATGACCGCTAAGGGTAAAGCACCGGCCGCTTAAGACCACCTCTGAGGCCTGAAGGAGGGCCACAGCACCCCTGCGGTGCCCACAGGTGGGCGGAGCTGCCGCACCGGTCCTGTCAGTGCCTTAGAACCTGGCCAGGTGGGCGAGAGCACTTAAACACGCTCAGGCTCGGCACCCGCAGTGGCTGAAGGGCCTGAAACTCACCCCTGCACTGTGGCGGGTTCAGGCATGAGTGGCCCGACACATGGGGCGCAGAGGCTGAGCGAGGCGGGGGTGGGGGGGCTGTCCCGGGGTAACACAGGAAGTTAGCAGCCCATACTCTGACCTCGGGATCCAGGCCACGACCCCTGAGGGGACCAGGGAGGGAGCAGGAACCCTGACTGAGGAGGGACACAGCCACGCGCACACACGTGCACACAGACTTACGCACACCAAGTGGCTAAAGCCACTTTGCCAAGGGGAAGCAGACAGAGCAAGCGGGGAGGGGCCAGCAGCCCCGTGCGTGGCTGCAGCACCATGGAGCTGGGACCCCTGAGGAGGGGAACCAGGGTGGGTGCCCCGTTTTCCGTCCGGGGAGTTGGGTGGGCACCAGGGGCAGAGTGGGAAGAGGAAGAGGGTGTCTGGGGGAGCTGTGCCTGACCGGTGAGCTCGGCTGGCCTGGCTAGCCGGCTGTTTCTCCTGGCCCCCGGCAGCCCGGCAGTGCCTGAGAGTGGGCAGCGCTGGAGCCTGAGGAGCCGCTGGCGGCCCTGGGAACCAGCAGGAAGTGACAGACTGTTTACGAGGCAGCAAAGCGGGAGCCAAGCTGTCAGAGCAGCACCCAGCTTTGGGCAAGACGAGCTAAAAAGGGAAGTTGGCTGCATTGGCCGGGAATCGAACCCGGGCCTCCCGCGTGGCAGGCGAGAATTCTACCACTGAACCACCAATGCCGCTGCTGCCCTGAGCGCCTGTGCTGTGGCCTTGACCACAGGGTCCTGGGAGTGGGCGGGGCTGGGCGCTGGGACCGCCTAGGGCTCTTACTGTTTAAAGACAGAACTCACAAGGCAGCAAGTTTCCACACACATAGGGACCGTTTCAAAGGGCACAGCCAGGGAGTGTTAGCCCCTCCAAAAACCTGTGGCCTTGACCACAGGGCCCTGGGAGTGGGCGGGGCTGGGCGCTGGGACCGCCTAGGGCTCTTACTGTTTAAAGACAGAACTCACAAGGCAGCAAGTTTCCACACACATAGGGACCGTTTCAAAGGGCACAGCCAGGGAGTGTTAGCCCCTCCAAAAACCTGGGTGACCCTCAGCACCCATGAATCCCTCAGAGGAACCTGCAGTCGGCCCAACCCCCTTCTCTCCTGCTCAGCCTCTGCTTTCCGACTCTGAGCTAAGAAGCACATTTTTAGGTCAGCATAAAATATTCAAAACTCTGCATGCTGTGACTTATCAAGCCTCAGACAAAGCAAAAACCACACCCTCAAGCACCCTTCAAGAAGCAAAAGCAGCCGAATGTGGTGTGTGGAACTGCAGCCCGGGATGATCTCCCAGGCTGCCTGGCTGGGGGAGAAGTGGGGCTTGGGGGTCGGAGACAAGCCCCTTCTAGTATTTTTGACTTTCCAAGTTCTCTAAAAGGAGAACAAACAAATGGAAAGACAGAAGCTAGTAAGGTAAAAGGACACTCAGGGAAGGCTCATAAAATACAGCTGCGATTCAGGAGCTGCCAAAAAGTCTGGCTGCTGCATTGGCCGGGAATCGAACCCGGGCCTCCCGCGTGGCAGGCGAGAATTCTACCACTGAACCACCAATGCTCCAGCTGTGTGCGGCTCAGCCTCCAACAGTTTTGCTGCTGAGGCTCCTAGTCAGGAAGGCTGGGCTGTAACCTGACACCCACCAGGCGACAGGGAAACTTCTAGATCCGGACCCCCAGCCCAGGCCCAAGGCCCAGCACCCCAGGGGCTCTCGGCTCAGCTGTTCAGAGCTGAAGCCTGAGAGGTCGTCCCTGTCCCACCCCCCCACCCCCACCCCCCGGGGAGCAAAGGCTCTGGAAATTCCTCGTCTCTGTGGGCAGGTCCAGGCTGATGTGGCAGAGGAGAGTGTGGCCCGCCCCCCGGCTGATCACTGCCTTGGTCTGGAGGGAGGTGCCAGGGAAAAAGAGAGTTCTAGACGGTACTCCGGGTCAAATTCCAGACCCTAGTCAGAGCGACTGCTTTCCTTCACACTAGAGACCAATGAGAGGGTGCTGCTCTGAGCTCATCTGTGTTGAGAGGTCACTCTGGGGGTGTTTCTGTGCGTGTGCCTGTGTCCCTGTGCTGCATCTGTGCGTGTGATCCATGTGTCTGCAAGTGTGAGTCTGTGTGTCTCTGTATATGTGTGTGGGGGCCCATGTATTTGCGTGTATGAAACCATGTGCCTGTGTGTATCTCTGTGTACATGAGCGTGTCTGTGCATGTATGTGGGTCCATGTATATGCATGAATCTGTGGCCCTGTGTGTTTGCGTGTAGGAGTCTGTGTGTGGGCCCATGCGTATATCTCTACATGTGTGTGGACCCGTGTGTACGCTGTGTGTCCAGGACTTGGACTCAACCCTAGAAGGAGGAGAGCAGCTTTTGGGCGACGTTTCAGGGACCGCCCCTGCCTGTGCTCCTATTAGGCCCCAGATCTTAAGAACAACTGCACTGCTAGCTGAGCCCGACAATGATTCAGAGAGGCCTCGGGGAGGCAGCGGGTCAGGATGGTGGGTCCGGCTAGGGCCGCCAGATGCGGGTGCCGCCAGATGCGGGTCTTGACCCCCCTCCCCTCCGCTCCTCCCTGAGCTGGACTCCGAGGCCCCTGAGTTGCAGCGACTCACCACTGGCTGGGCCCCCGGGCTTGGCAGGGGTGTCGTCGGGGTTGGCTTCCGCCTGCTTCAGCGCCCCCAGCCTGGGCTCATCGGGCTCATCGTCCTCGGGGGTGACCAGCTTCATGAGGCTCTGGTTGCACACGTTGGCTGCTTCTTTGATACCTGTGAGCATTGAGGTAAGGAGCAGCCCTGCCACAGCCCTGGGGGGGGGGTTCCGAGCTGGGGTGTCCCCCACTCCCCGAGAGGTACTGACTCCTTCCCAGAGGGCCCTTCCTGGCTCTCTCTTACCCCGAGACTTCCTGTGCCCCGGAAGTGGGAGGCAGGAAGGGCCCATTGGGAAGGCCTAGAACCCCCAGATGGCGGCATCCAGGGAGGGGTGGGCACCCGGGGAGTCCATGTTAGTCCCTGGGGGCACGATGGGCTCCACGCCCCAGCCAAGGCAAGGATACTTTTCTTGCGGTCGTCGTAGGCCAGGCAGGGCAGCACGGCAGTGAGGACCCCCGAGGAGTAGGGGAGCATGGCGCGGCCGGCCAGCTGGATGAACTCGCGCATCCAACACATGGCCGTCAGCTGGATCAGGTCATCTGCGGGAGGAAGCGGGGTCCGAGCAGGCTGGAGGACGGGGTACAGCCCGAAGGGGCTCTCACTCCCCATGCGGCAGGTACGGCGCCAGCCTTGGGGTCCCTGGCTAGGACTCGCTCCCCACAGCTGTGTCTGTCGGGACCCCCTGAGGGCTGCGTGCCTGAGACTGGTGACGGGGTCCCACGGCCGGGCCTGACAGAGGCCCCCGAGTCCCCCCATCTGTTGCTGGCTCCCGAGCTGACTGAGGAAGCAGGATCCAGCCTGGCCGTGGTCAGCACCAGCTGACCTGGAGTCCAGGGTCCCCCAAAGTGGTGACAGCGCCCCTGTCAGGGGATGCTGAACCAGTGGGGTTGCCTTGGGTGTGGCGGGAAGGGTGTGCTGTTCTTCTAAAGGTGGTAGATTGCGGGGAGGGTCAGGATCATTTTTTTCTGCAGGTGCCCCCAGATCAGCTTGGGCAGCCCTGACCCACGAGGGTGAGCCCTGACCCTGACCCACGTGACTGACCCATGAGGGTGACCGTGGGATGCACTAAACTGGCAGCGTAGGACGGCGACAACTGGCTCGTGACCCCACCCAGCCTGAGCGACACGTCCAGTGAACTGGCTCTCACAGAGGCGGTGGGGAGGGGACGCTCACCCGTGGTCTGGCAGTGGATGACCAGGATGTTGGCCATCTCAGCGAACTTGACGCTGGAGGGGTTCTTCTTGATCTCCTTCAGAAGCTCCCCCAGCACCACTTCACACCTACGAAGACACAGGCTGGGGTGGGGGGGGTGCTCCCAGAGAGGTGCTGAGTCGGGGTAAGGGGTACTCCCAGAGAGGTGCTGAGTCGGGGTGGGGGGTGCTCCCAGAGAGGCGCCGAGTCAGGGTGCGGGGTCGAGTGGGGGCAGCGGGGCCAGGAGAAGCGTGGGTTTCTGTCTAGGGGGCGGGTCTATGTGCGCTGCCCCCGCCCCCTCACATTTTTCGGATCTCTTTGCCGTTGTCGCCCAGGATCTGGAAGAGTCCATCCAGGATCTCGGGCAGGTAGTCCAGTAGGTTGATGTCCGGCACGGACTCCAGCACCTGGATCTGCCGGGAGGCCAGCAGGAGGAACCGTCAGGCCGTACACAGGGGCTGAGGGTTCGCAGGCGTAGGGGAAGGGGAGGCCGGGAAGGATGACGGGGGGGGGGCGGGTAGGCTAGAGGGGGGCGCTGGAGGGGCATCCCACCAGGGTGATGAGAGGCTGAGGCACCAGGGCCTCTGCAGGGGGCGCGGACGGCTTTGGGGACATGCGGGAGGGGTAGTGGCTGCCGCAGGGAGCCAGGCACGAAGCAGCGGCTCACCCAGGAGATGATGAACTGCCGCGCGTACTGGTTGTTGGAGTAGACCCTCTCCCGCAGCAGGGGGATGAAGCCCACCAGGTCAAACTTGCTGCTCTCTGTCACGATGTCCTGCAGAGCACGCACAGACACAGCTGCCCCCGGGCCACCGTGGACGGGGCAGAACTGGGGGGAGGGACAGCCCCCTCTTGCTGGCCAGGGCAGTGGGGTCAGGGGTGCGTGGAGCCCCCCGCCCCTTCATGTCCACACTCTGCCTGGGCCGTGGGCGGGGAGAGCGGCCAGTACCTTCAGCAGCCGGTCCAGAAGCTCCGATCCGCTCTTCACATTGGGGTCTGGGTCAGCGGCCAGCTACGGAGGCACAGAGCCGAGAACGTGGTGTGACCGTCACAGTCAGCACATGAGGAAGGCGCCCCGCGTGAACCCCCAGCCTGGGTGGGGGGGTCTTGGGAAGCTGAGCAGAGGCTCTGGTGCGGGGTGGGGCTGTGGGGAGGCCTGAGGGAACCTGGGCGGAGCAAGAGCAGCCTCTGTCCCCCACCTGCTCAGGGGCCCCAGGACCCAGCCCCGGGAGACTGGGTCAGGGGCTGCTGCCATTGGCCTGCCCTGGGGGCTCTCAACCTGGGGATTGGGGTGTCCTTTCTACTCTCGGGGCTCGGGGCAGTGAGGCCAGCTGGGGGCCACGTGAAGTGCAGGGTAGGAGGTCTGCTGTTCCTCAGGACGGCTCTGAAGGAGGGGGCAAGCGCTCTCAAGTACCCCACAACCCTCCTGTGGAGGACTGACCCCGTCACCCAGAGAAACGGACAAGGGAGCTGGAGCGATAGCACAGCGGGGAGGGCGTTTGCCTTGCAAGCGGCCAACACAGGTCCAATTCCCAGCATCCCATATGGTCCCCTGAGCACCGCCAGGAGCAATTCCTGAGTGCATGAGCCAGGAGTAACCCCTGAGCATCGCTGGGTGTGACCCAAAAAGCAAAAGAAAAGAAACGGACAGGAGGGGATGGAGAACAGACGAAACCCCGAGCAAGAAGCTGAGGGCAGGGCAGGGCAGGTGTGTCTGGGCGCCGGGTATGGGGAGCAGGGAGCTCGGGTTGGGGCGCACCTTGCTGAGCCCGTCGAAGAGCACGTTGAAGTGCGGTAGCACGGCGCCACGCGCCACCTTGACAATGTTGTAGAGTGCCTCGCAGGCGTAGTAGCGCAGGCGGCTGTCTGAGTCGCCCAGGCATGTCAGCACTGGCTCCACCAGCTCCCTCAGGTACAGCTCCGAGTCCTGCGGGCCAGGGAAGCGTCTCAGTCCCCGTGGACGCGGCACGGGGCGGGGGTCGAGCGGGCGGACACCGGGCGCACCTTGCCCAGCGCGATGGAGCAGGCGGCCAGGCCGATGAGGCCGCCCTTGCGGCTGTGCGGGTGCTGGGACAGCGCGAACTCCTGCGACAGCGTCTGGATCACGTGCTGGATCTGCACTGCGTTGTTCTGGGCCACGAACTCCCGGACCAGCCTGGAGAGGGGGGAGCGGGGCGTCAGGGGGCTCAGGGTGGGGGCTGCTCTCACACCTGGGGAGTTCCAGCAGGGGTTCCGGACGCCTGAGCACCAGGTTCATGCGCCCCGCCTGCCTGCAGCCCCTGCAGGACCTGGGTCTGTGACTGCCAGCGACGGTGTCAACAGCGGGGACCCCCGAGAACACGCCCGGTGCTGTGTGGCGTAAGGCCCCCAGATGAGAAAGGCGGGCCACCCCCAAAGACTGGGCGTCCACGGGAAAGGTGGCCTCTGAGGTGCTCCTGTGAGGACCCCCGGGGAACCACGGGCTGGGTGGGGCAGAAACTGGCTGCGGAGGGAGGTGGCCGGGGACTGTCTCAGAGGACCGGAAAGCTGTGAAGGAGAAGGGAGGAATGGGGGCAGCAGGGGGACCCTGAGGGAGGAGAGCAAGGGAGCCCCTTGGCTCGGAGTCCAGTCATCCCCTCTTTGCCGTGTGCAGCGCTATCACAGGGAGGACCCCACACTCAGAGCTGGACTTTGGGCCAGGTGAGTGAGGGTCCCAGGTGAGAAGAGTGAGGGTCGTGGGTGAGGAGAGTGAGGGTCGCAGGGGAAGAGAGTGAGGGTCATGGGTGACGTGAGGGTCGCGGGTGAGAAAAGTGAGGGTCACGGGTGAGGAGACTGACAGTCATGGGTGAGGAGAGTGAGCCAGGGCTCAATGGGGAGACAGGCGCCTCAGGAGCGTGTCAGCAGTGGGGGACCATGTCCTAAGACAGTCCAGGGCAGCAAGGAACTTTCCTGTGGTGATGGTCCAAGAGGTTGAGGGGCTGTGCCCGCATGCCAGAGGGGCGCCTCCCACAGGCTCAGCCCCTAAGCACAGATGTGGGGGGAGAGTGGGTTCCGGGCAGGTGTCCCCCCATCCCTGCCTCGGGATTGGGCTCCAGAGCCTGAGGCGCAGCAGGGTGGCTCGACATCCCTGAACTGCACAAACCAGCCAGGTGAGGCCCGGGATCTTCTACAACTCCCTGATGATGACAGGGGCAGTTCCCGGACAAGAAGTGGCAAATGGGCCAGCGTTGACTGTGCATTGGTGGTTCAGTGGTAGAATTCTCGCCTGCCACGCGGGAGGCCCGGGTTCGATTCCCGGCCAATGCAACTGCTCTTTTGCCTCCCCCTGGCTCAGTTCCCCTCAGAGACCCCCCAGACTGCTGGGAGGGAGCCTGATCCTCTGCCATCCCCCAGGACCACCAGACACCTGGAGAAGCTTTTGGGCAGCCTGAAATGTCAGGATCAGTCTCGCTTTGAAAAAAAAGTTCTGCTGTTGCATTGGCCGGGAATCGAACCCGGGCCTCCCGCGTGGCAGGCGAGAATTCTACCACTGAACCACCAATGCAGCTGCTGTGGGCCAAGCCCCCTACACCTTTCACTGGGAAGGTGGGGGACGTGTGAGGTGCCTCTCTGCTCTGGGCAGTCCCGAGAAGTAAGCTGAGATGACAGCCGTGGACGGACACAGCTCAGCTCACACATGTGGTGTGCGGGGAGGAAGCTGCCCCGAGTCCCAACATGCTTCCTGCCGCTGCTCCTGCCAAGGGCGGGCTTGGCCTTCATCCCTCCCAGTCCTGAGGTCCCAGGGCAAATCAGCCTGGCGTCCCTGCTCCCTTCTCTCGCGTCCCTCCCCTGCCCGCTGAGGTGGCAGCCTGGCCAGTCCCTCTTCTGTGAATCAGCACAGGCCTGGGCGGGACGGGAATGAAAGGGAGCCGCTCACACCCTCCCCCAGCAGCCGCATTGGTGGTTCAGTGGTAGAATTCTCGCCTGCCACGCGGGAGGCCCGGGTTCGATTCCCGGCCAATGCAACAGCAGAACTTTTTTTTCAAAGCGAGACTGATCCTGACATTTCAGGCTGCCCAAAAGCTTTGAAAGGGAAATATTGTGTTTTAAAAGCTTGAGTTTTACAGACCTTTGTTGAGAAAAGTTCAGTCCCCCAAGTCCCACAGATCTAGACATGGAGTCTCCTCATTCCGGAGACCGGGAGGTGAGGACACACCACTCACACGGCGTCCCTCCTTCTGGGAACCCTAGTGCTGTGGGACCAAGTTCCCACCTGGGACAAGCCTGATCAGCACTGAAGGCACCTCAGAGGCAGCCGCAGCACGGCCATCCCCACATGCCACATCTCAGATCCGACAGTCCCAAGAGTAGGTTTGGGGGCCCAGTCCTTGTCCCTGTGAGGGTCTCAGTGGGAGCGAAGGAGGAGGCAGGCCCAGCACCATGAAATGCAGTGACAGCAGGGCAACAGGGACAGTGGCCAGGGTGCTCATGAAGGGGGCATGCCAGAGGGGTGCTGAGGGGTATGTAGGAGTTCGTTCAGAAGCCAGGGTAAAAGCAGCCAGACCAAGGGAGAAGCAGGACCAGAGGCTCCAAAACCATCACAGAACCCGGTCATCGCCACCTTCTTAGCATGAAAATCTGGGGGTGGGGGGGTTCCCAACACATGTGCCTCCTATGGAGCTGACCAGGTCCTCACCCATAACTGGAACCACCCCAGGGAATCAAGCCCCGTGCCACGGTCACGGGCGTCTGAAGCTCCGACCTTCCCACTGCTCCCACCAGAACAGGGTCAGCTCAGGAACCTCAGGCCCCACCTGAGGGGAACAGAAACCCCCAGTCCTGTCAGAGGACTGGGAAGCCCCACTCCTGTGAGAGGAGTGGGGACCTCCTGTCCTATCAGAGGAGCGGGAACCCCCAGTCCCATCACCACGGGAGGCCGGGAACCACCGGTCCTGTCAGAGGCAGCCCCGCCCCTCCCCCACTCCGTGAAGGCAGGAAACAACCCCCAGGCCCAAGTGTCTCTGAGGTGGGCCAGTGCTCTGTGTCATGATCCTGTGGCAACTGTAAGAGGAGTTTGGTGCTGCGACCCCAAAGTCACCGTGGCCTCAGTCCCAGAAGCACAAGGACTTAATGCAGAACCCAGCAGCTTAGAGCAGAAAAGTGAACGGACTATGCGTTAATCCAGGCCATCATGTCTGCCCGGAGGGGAAAGGGTGTTGCTCCCTTCTGCCCTCCTCCCTCTGGAAAGAAAGATGGCGGTCGCATAGGAGCCTTGTGGACAGCAGGTATGAGCCAGGGGTGTGGGGGCGACTAAAACCTCATGGGAAGGGGGGCATTCCGGTTCATCCTTCACGCCCTACTGAGGTCACCAGTTGGCCCCCCCCCCCCCCCCCCCCCCCCCCCCCGCGAGCGGCTCTCCAGCACAGCCACGGCCCCAGAAGCACAAGGACTTAATGCAGAACCCAGTAGCTTGGAGCAGAAAAGTGAACGGACTATGCGTTAATCCAGACCATCATGTCTGCCCGGAGGGGAAAGGGTGTTGCCCCATTCGCCCTCTCCTCTCTGAAAAGAAAGATGGTGGCCGCATGGGAGCCTTGTGGACAGCAGGTATGAGCCGGGGGTGTGGGGGCGACTAAAACCTCATGGGAAGGGGGGCGTTTCGGTCTGCCCTTCACGCCCTACCGAGGTCACCAGTTGCCCCCCACGAGCGGCTCTCCAGCACGGCCACGACTCCAGAGCACAGAAACCAATTTCTTAATTATCTGATTTTCAGTAGAAATACTTCCAGGGTTAATAAGTAAAATAGCAGAAATCCAAAACCAACATTTAATTCTTGAACCTAGCTGTAGAAAGCAAATCATTTCACAATGCTTTTTCAGCATGTCTGATTTTGGGGGGGGGTAAACTCTAAATAATAGTGGTGAATCTTTTATTGAAACAATGAATCTAATCAAAGCAGATAGAGTGCTAACTAGAATTCATCTACCTCACAGGGACTGGGAGGGGTGGGGGGTGGGGTTTTATTGGGGTTCTTCATGGTAAAAAATAAGTATTGGTAAAGGGAAATGTGTTTGATATTTGCATGACTGAGACCTAAACCTGAAAGCTTTGTAACTTTTCCCACAGTAATTCAATAAATAAATAAATTAAAAAAAAAAAGTAGATAGAATGGAAGAAAAGAAAAAAAAAGTCACCGTGGCCTTTGGTCCCGCACCCTTGTGCCACATAGCAAGGGCCACCCAAGGGCCCAGCCACCAAGTGGCGGAGATTTCAGTGACTCTGGAGGAGATGGCTACAGGGGCTTATGGTGACAGACAACAACCTTCACTGTCTTTAGAAGATGAGAAGACGTGAGGATACATTCAACCCCCCCACCCTCACTGGGCCCCATGTGGGCTCACATGACCCTGCACATGCTGCCCCCCACACACTGGGCCCCACACAGACCACCCCCCCAACCCAACACATGCTCATTCAGCCCCGCACACGCCCACGGGGCTTGTACATGCCTGCCTGTCATAGAGCCTGGGGCTGGTTCCAGGCGGGGGTGGGGGGGTGAGGGGGGTGGGGGGGTGGGGGGAAGAGGGGAGGACAAAGCCCGTATCCTGTTCTGCCTGGGAACTCCCATGGACTTGGGCTGTGGCCTGCATATCCTGGAGGGACAAACACCCGGGGTCACCCGTGATGGCTGCGGAGCTGGGAGCGCCCCTGATTCCTGGTCCTTCCCTGCTCTCCCCCCTCTACCCCTGCCTCTTCCGCCCCTCCCCTCCTGCCACCAATGGGGAAAGCGCCACCTCAGCCTGAGGCCAGAGCCCTGAGGCAAGCCCGCGGCCACGAACCCTAAACAGACCCTGGACACACTTTGGGGAGAGCCAGTCTGATCAGCAGGCGTCATTGTGACCCCATGTGGTGCAAACACTAAACACCCACGTTACCAAGGAAATTGACACATGATCCAGAGTCATGTTAACCTGGTACAACTGCGGGGCTTCTGGGAAGTGCTGAAGGCCACGCGACACACCAGAGCGAGTCCTGAACACCCAGGAGTGCCTACAGGCGTTCTCCCTAAAGGAGGCCCCTCCAGGAACCCCCAGGGACCCCCCCTTTCTACAGGAGCCCCTTCCCCCAAGCCCCACTCTAGCCCCTGGTGACTCACTTTCTGTGTGAGAGCTGAGGCCCGGGCCTGTCTCGGGGATGACATCACACCGCACGTGGCCTGGGGCATGGTCCTTTTGGCACAGTGAGGAAATGAGGCCCCGAGAGAGCCCATTCCCACTTGCACCAAGGCTGTGGCGCTCCAGCCACAGAGAGAGTAACAGAGGCTGCAGGAGATGTGTGAGCACCAAGATGTGAGGAACCAACGAGCCATGTCCCGGCCGGGGACAGGGCAGACGGTGCCTGGGCCCCTCCAGATCGGCCCCACAACCTCCAATTCCCTGGAAGTCTGAGCTTCCTCCATGAAACTTCTCAACTTAGAAGACCCCGAGGTCCCAGCCAGGCCAGATCAGGCCCAGCCCCTGGTTCGGGGCGGCTGGCGAAGACCACCCGCACGGAGCCATCTGCTGAGGGTCCCGCTGCGCTTACAGAGCCGAGCAGGCTGCAGTCTCGGGCGTCCATGTCCACCCACAGCCTCTCAGAGACGAGTATTTCCTTCAGGGCAGCTACTCCCGAAGAGCCATGGCAAGAGATGGTACAGGCAAGATGCTCACCACACACACAGCTGCCGGGCTTGTTCCCACCCACGCACATTCCCCCAGTCCTGCCGGGAGTGACCCGAGTACAAAGCCAGGGAATGACCCAGCACCACTGGGTGTGGAGGGCCAAAAAAAAAAAAAAACCAAATCCAAACAAACAAACAAACAAACAAACAAAAAAAACAACCAAAGTATCCCCCCCCCCACAAAGAACCAGATCAAATGCAACAGCTGTGTCTTATCTGATCGGAGGGGCTGAACCCAGGGAGCTCAGACCACACACCCACTCCTATGCTCTGGAGTCCTTGGGGCATGTGCCGGGGGACCCCCATTTTCTGGATCTCGCACTCAAAGCTCAGGAGTGATTGAGATGGGGCATCACACCTGTTCCTGCTCACCATGGAGGGTTGCAGGGTTCTAGCACATCTGTCAGAGCACCCCCCAGACTGGGGACAAGTGCCCCTGCAGAGGGCGGCCCACCGAACCGGAAACGTCCATTCTGACCACTTCGCCGACATGCTAGAGACCAAAGACCAAGGCCCAAGGGCGCCCCTGGAGGCATCAGAACAGCACGTGGGGCTGCAGGGTCCGACCCGCACACATATTCACCTTCAGGTCCCACTCGAGACTGGGGAGGCTGGTTCACACCCAGTCCTGCTCAGGGGCTGTCCTGGCCTTGAGCTCAGGAGTGAGTCACGGCCATAACCAGGACTGTATGTGGCGCCAGGGTCTGAGCTGGGTTTGCAAGGCACGCGCCTGCCCTCTGGACCATCTCTCTGGTCCCTCTGTCCTAGCCCCTTTCTTTCACGGTGGGGGCCACATCCAGCAGTGCTCAGGGCTTACTCCTGGCTCTGTGCTCAGGGGTTCTCTTGGTGGGACTGGACCATAGGGGATGTAGGGGATTGAACCCGAGTCGGCTGTGCTTTCGCTCTGGCCCCTCTTTCTCATTGGGAGTTTTGGTCCCTCACAGCAACATCATGCCACCGGGGCTCTGGGCTGAGTGAGGGTTTCTGGAAAACCCAGAGTCAGTCAGCACGTGGTATTCAGCACGGCCATGCTGAGCCCCAGAGAAGGTCAAGATACACTTCCTTTCTGAAATATACATCCCCTTTTGGTGGGGAAACCCCTTTGCTGTGATTTCTAAGGAATCTTCCGAGACAGATGAACCCTCTCAGCTCTCACAGTTCGGGTTTCAGCTGCAGAATGTGGGAAGATTGACCTCCAGGATGTCTGCAGTGGGGTCACACCACCTGGTTCTTGGGGAGCCACACAGATGATGAGTACAGAGGAAGGGGCGCATACAATGGCCAACCAGGAAGCATCTCCTGCCTAGTCATCCCTCTTATGTGTGTCGCCTATCCCCCTAATTCATGACTGTTGAAACCTAGACCCAACTGTGAATGGACTTGGAGATTAGGCCTGTAAGGAAGATCATTATGGTTAAAGGAGTTCAGAGGGGCGCAGCCCTGAGCCAAGGGGTCAGCAGAGCTGTGGCAAGTTTCTCTAGCTCAGTGCAGGGGTGAGTGCTCTGAGCGGCTACAAACCCCCTTGCGGAGCAGCTCACCCCAGGCACTGCCCCTTCAAAATACCTCCCCAAGAGGGGTAGAAACCAGCTGAAGGGCCCTGCAAACTTTCAAATGCCACGGATCACCCAGGGGGCAGGTCAAAGTGCCCATTCACATGTGTGGGAAGTGACGTTTTTGTCCTAACAGGCTCCCATGACCCTGACGGCTGGCCTGGTCACAACTGGAGGAGCAAAGGCCTTGGGCACAATGTTCCTTCCCAGCCAAAGTGACTGATCCTTGACTCTGTCAGATGCTGCCAGGCGTTGTGCTGAGGATAAACACAAAGGCCCCTGCTCTCAGGGGGCCCACAGTTCTGCTAAGGTCAAGGGAATTCTGTGGATCACACAGACCAAGGACAGTGCTGACGGAATCCCTTTGGTGATCTCACCCTCAGGAGGAGCCCGCATGGGGGTGCTGGACACACGAATCTCAGACTGAGGAAACAGCGTTGGTGATGGCCAATGGCTTCAGGTTGGTAATGCCCAGGGATGTGGGGCCACCTGTCATGAGACTTGCAAACACAAGGGAGCAGCGGCGGAGCCAGGTGAAGCTGGGTCGAGAGCTGGCAGGCAGACGGTGGAGATAGTTCCTTTCTGACAGGCTGTGCCACACATCGTTGGAGCACACGCAAAACTGTTTTGTATGTAGAGGTCGTGGTTCAGTCCTCGCACTGCATGGTTTCCTGAGCACTACCAGGAATGACCGACCCATGAGCACAGACTCAGGAGTAGCCTCTGAGTGCTTCTAGGTGTGCCCCTACCTACCCAGATAATTCCAATGAAACCTTTGCCAACGCGATCTGATGTCAAAGCCAAAGGTGAGGGTCACCTCACTCAAATGCAAACTTCCTTTTGAAAATGGAAGAAAAACCTACGCCATCTAAGATGTGGGTTCTCAACTAGAGCTATCTGGTACCTTCCAGGACCATCTGGCAATGCCTTGAGACATTATTGATGAAGAGAACTAATGGGGTGCTGCAAACGCCTGTTGAGTAGAGACCAGGGGATCCTGGGAATACTATGCTGTTGGGGACAGTCCCCCCAAATGAGAACGGCCAGTCCCCTAATGCCAACAGAGCTCAGGTTAAGAAATGCTGGGTCAGGGAATCTGCCCAAGGCCAGAGAATCGTGTTGCTTCACAGACTAGGTCAGAGCCAACTAATATAGCACCTGCCACTGGTGATGGAAATGCCCTGAGGTCCGTGAGCCACACAGGGCAGCTGAGAGTCATAAGGAACGATCGAACACAAGAATAGACATGGCATGATGGAAACGGAATCAATGGTTGCTTATTTACTAATTTACAGGTAAATAGTCATCACACTGGACAATGCAGAGCTATGCCACACATTTACTGACTTCAAGACTGGCTGTCCACCCAGTTCCACTCCCCACTTCTTTCCAGTCTTCTGAAATCCCCCAACCATTTGGCTTAATCTATGAGAACTGGTTGGGGAAAAGGAAAAAAAAAAAAGGCGAATCATAGCAAATAACAAAACCCAGGCAAACACCTTGGGTTTTTTTTTTTTACACAGAGAAACAAAGTATCAGATCCTAGTTACACACACTATTAGGCTGTAGAAGCTAGAAAGGTCCAATTAATCCCACTTTCACTTGCCCCAAGGGGGACAGGATGGAGAAAGGGCAAAAGGGCAAGGCTCTGTGCCAAGAGATCTTGAGGTTTCAGATCTTGTTTTTCCACTGGGTCACCCAACAATCCCTTTCACATTAGGGAAGCTGGATATGGGATGATGTGGCTCGTTCCCATTAGCAATCCTCTCCCTCTCTATTTCTCATCGGAGGAAAGGCTCAGATTTACCGGGTTCGACGGAGACCATTGCGAGCTCGCACCACTTTACTAAAGCCCAACACCGTATGTTCATTCTCCCTGCAGCCCTTTGGGGCATCAGTTGGAAGAACTTAGCCCAAGTCACACAGCGGGTCAGGGGGCAAAACTGGTTCCCCAGACGTCATCTCCAAGGGTCCTCCTGCTCCCGAGCACTGCGCTACGGGGCCGAGCCTGGGAAGGCCGGGCAGGCGAGGGGGGGTCCCGTTCCCACGCGGCCCCCGGCGCGCGGCACCCCCCGCCCACTCCAGGGGCTTACTTTTCGATCTCCAGCGCGGCCACCTTCCGCTTCTCGTAGAGCTTGTCATTGAGGGCGCGCACGATGTTGGGCGTGAGCGGCGCGAAGTCCTTCTCGGGGTTCATGGTGGCAGCGCGCGGGGCGCTCCCCGGAGCCCCGCGACTCCTCAGCCCGCGGCGAAGCCGGGAGCGCCGGGGCCAGGGAGGTCGGCGGCTCGGCGCTGCCAGCGGCGCCGGCTCATGGACCACCACGTTCCCCGCCTGCCTGCTCCCTCCGCCCCCGCGCGCCGCCTCCGAACCCGGGCCCGGCCCCCCGCCCCCGCGCACCTGTCCCCGCCGCCTAACGGCTCGCGCACACACTCCCGCCCGGCGCCTGCGGTGCTCAAGGGGCAGCGGCCATGTTACTCCGATCATGTGACGCCGCCGCGGCTTCCGCCTTCCGCTGCGGGGGCCGGCCCCTCCAGCCACGCCCCCTCTAGCCACGCCCACACGCGGACCGCAGGCGGGTTGGCCACGCCTCGACCCCGCCCCCTAGAGGCCCCGCCCCCTCGCTCCTCCCGCCGATCCATCCTTGCCTAGACCCTGAGGCGGCTTAGACACGTGCCCTTTGGGGTGTGTATCCCTGCAGGTGGTCGCCTTGGCCCCTGGTAGGCTTCGGGAGGATGTCCGTGAGAATTCAGTGATGTTGGGATTCACTTAGTATAATTTATTCCCCACTTACCGATCCCACTGTTCACATTACTTAGTCATGGATTTGGCCTCTTCTGTTCCCCAAATTGGATTAACATCACATAATTAGATCTTTGCCACAGCCTAGCCTCTAGTACTATCCTTTAATATTGTTTTTCTCTAATCAGCTCTTAAAAAAACACTTACATTCTTCCGTTTGCCTTGCTATTGCCTAAACCATGGGTTTGAAGAATTACACATTTGTCTTAAGATGTGCAAATGGATCCTCAGTTGAAATCAGCGCTGGTTGGGCAGGAGAGATAGTAAGCCAGGGAAGGGGCTACTCCTCCTGTGAGTGCAAAGGGTACACACAGAGCTTCGAACAATAACCACCTTGGGAATGGGGCATCACCCACAGACCGGGATCTATGATGTCTGTGAGGGACTGTGCTGGTGTTATCTACGTCAGCCATGCCTCTTGGTGCACTTCCTGTGGGATCCCCTCCCTCTGTGTGAGGGAAACTCGTCAGCTCACAGGGTTGCTGCTCTTACAGTAGATGTTATATAGGAATGAAGATCCTGAATCAGTCGACCTTGAGACAAATAAAGGGAAGATTTCCCCAGGGGGTTGGAGAGGGAGGCCTTGAGAGGGCAGAAGAGTTTTGAGGCAGAGAGCTGGCCCCACTGGCCATGGGGGAGTCATAGGCCCAAAGAGTCATCTTGGTGAATTATCTAATTAAGGGCAAGAAACTGAGAGTGGTCTTCAGTGGGTCAGCAGTTGAGGGCATTAGTTGCTAAAATTCTGGGGACTTGAGTCATTTGGCTGCAACTTTGCCAATGAGCTATGGGAGCCCAGAGTAGAATTTTTCTTTCTTGCAAGGATGAGGATGCAGCTGACTGGTGCCTTGATGTTAGCCTCTTGAGACCCTAAACCAACAACTCAGTTCCAACCGTTTTATATACCAGACCAGGTATCATTCTAAGCTTCTAAGTTGGTGATGATTTGTGTGCCTACAAGGGCTAACCCCCAATTTAATTAGTCATAGAAGAACTGTCTAGAAAAATCCATGAGAATGTGCTTTCCTTTCTTGATAGGGTTTTCTTTTATTGCGGGGAGATGGGCACACCCAGCATGCTCAGGTGCTCAGGGGTTACTCCTGGCTCTGCATTCAGAAATTACTCCTGGGGTGGCTCAGGGGACCATATGGGATGCTGAGGATCAAACCCAGATTGGTTGCGTGCAAGGCAAGTGCCCTACTTGCTGTACTCTCTCTGGACCCATCTGGTGGGGCTTTCATTGCTGGCCGACCCTAGCTGGGCCACACAATCACTGGAGCACATGCAAAACAGTTTTGTGTGTAGAGGCCACGGTTCGGTCCTCTGCAATCCATGGTTCCCTGAGCACCGCCAGAAATGACCCATAGGCACAGAGTTGGGAGTAGCTTCTAAGCACTTCTAGGTGTGCCCCTACCCACCCAGATAATCCCAGTGAAACCTCTGCCAACACAATCTGATGAATGAAGGTGGATGCGCCGACAAGCTGAAAACTGGGGGCGACTTCGGCTCATCTCCAAAGATACATCGCATGACCATTTCTCCTCCTGCCCCGGTGCCACAGACAGCGGCTCTGCTCTGCTTTTCCTTCCAGAAACGCATCTCAGCAAGCCTCACTCACCACCCCCAGCCCGTGGAGCATTGCAGGGCTGAGTTTATAAATTGTAGTACTGTCCTCCCGTTGTTCACCGATTTGCTCGAGTGGGCACCAGTAACATCTCCATTGTGAGACTTGTTACTGTTTTTGGCATCTCAAATCTGTTATGGGTAGCTTGCCAGGCTTTGTCGTGTGGGTGGGATACTCTCGGTAGCTTGCTGGGCTCTCCAAGAGGGAGGGAGGAATCGAACCCGGGTCGGCTGCATGCAAGGCAGAGGCCTTACCCACTTTGCTATCATTCTAGGAAACAATTTTGTGGCCTCTGTGAGGCCAGAGAGAGCTGAGAACCAAGTGAAGAGAAGAGATGTGAAGTGAAGAGACGTACCCCATTACAAGTCATTTTGGAGGGACGTCAACCTGAGTGTAGGGACTGGGCTGCCACTCATCCCGGGGAGGGGACACTGTGCTTCTCTCTGCGGCTCCCTCTGGGCCTACGAGCATTTGAGCATTTGGGCTCTGGACTCAGTGGCTTGGGGGAGCTGCCCCCATCCGCACTTTGCAGGCTACAACAGGGGGGAGACGCAGCAGTCAGTGGGGGCGGGATTCTCTGGAAGTATGTGGCAGAGCATTGACACCCAAGAGTGTGTGGGGGGGGTGTCTGTGTGGCTCCCCGAGGAAGGAGGGGGTCCTTTGCATGTCCCGTGTGCTGCCTGCTGGTGTTGAGCCAACTCTCATCTCCAGTATTTTATTCTGGGGGGTTGTCACCTCTGATGTTGCTGGGGTACATGTGATACCAGGAACCCAATCCAGCTCCCCTACAAAGCATGTGCCCTTGACCTTTGAGCATCTCCCTGCTCTTCTCAGCTGTAAGGGCCACTTACGATGCTGGGTTTACGCGAAGGGGTGCTCCCCCATCCCATTCTCCCCTTTTTAAATCCCTCTCCAGCAGTGCTCAAAGGCCTGAGGCCAGTTCCAGAGGGAGAGGCTCAGCCTGGGTGCAGGTCTGAGGGATTCAGAGCCCGTGACACCAGGCTATTGGGGTCAGGCTGAGTCAGGTGTCTATGGAGGGTGGGTGCAACTTGGGTCCTGATGTCCAGCCTTCTGACCCTCCTCCAAGGGGCCCTTTGGAAGATGATGACCCGGTGATTCACTCGCCTCCCCTGATGGCAAGTGGGAGGTGGGAGAGACCCCTCAGAAAGGCCCAGCTCAGTGACCGGGCCAGCAGCAAAAGGTAGAGATGGGAGTTTAGCAGGTTGACGCTGTGGGTAGGGCCAAGGCACATGTCCCCTGGGGACATTAATGCAGCCACCAGGCAGGTGAACCAGCCCTGGGAAAGGCTTAGGAAGCCGCACACTCGGGGGCCTGCTGTCCTGATCACTCCCTGGAGGCAAGAGGCCTGCATGCCTATCAGGGCTGATCCCAGGAGGCCCCTGGCAGATGTGATTTCTCGAGTCTGCCCAAATTTTTAAGGCCGGGGTTAGAGAGAGGGCAGGGTTCAATTAAAGTGTTTGCCTTGCAGGCAGCCAATCCCAGTTCTGTTCCCGTTACTGCCTATGGTCCCCTGAGCACTGTGCTGGGAGTAATTCCAGAGCACAGCACCAGGAGTGTCCCACAGTACTGCTGAGTGTGATCAACCCCTCAAATACCCCACAAAAAAAATCAAACCGACGAAAACAGACCCTCTGGGATGGGCGTGGACTGTGGGTGGGCCAGTGCCACCTCCCGGGTGCTGCTGAGCTATCCAAGGCCTCTCAGCCCCGCTGGGGTTTAAGCTGCCATCGCTTTGGTCCTGAGCAGCTTCCTCTGCGGTGACCCCAGTGGACAATCTTGCAAACGGGAAACGCTTACTTTGGGGTTGGGGCGATAGCTCAAAGGTTAGGAGAGAGTACAAGCCTAGCAACAGGGCAGGGGTGTGTGTGGGGGGCTGCGTGCTGGCCCCACCCCCAGCTCTCCCACCTGTGACCCATATCCAGAGAAGGTTCATTTGGTGCCGGAGACGCAGAAAACGGGAAGGGCCCGTTAGGAAAGTGCCTCTCCCCGCTCTGGGGGTGGTCAGGCAATTGTGGCACCCCCCCGAGTTGCTGACCTGGTGTGTCCAGGGTCTGCTGTTGGCCCCGGACCCCTGGGAGCTCACTTCTTGGAGCTACATTGTCCCAGGTCTCTTCCCTCTCTGCCAGGGAGGGTAGGGGTGGGGGACGTGGAGGCAGGGAGAGTCTCGGTCATAGGGGTGTGTGGGCATGTGTGCAGATGCTAAGTCAGTCCGTGGGCCAGGGTGAGGGTGAGGGTATGGGCTGGGCTGTACACCCCCTCCTCTTGTGGAGTTTGCGTGGTGCCGCCCTTAAGCAGGAGGGGATGAAGAGGGGTGCTGGGGAGCCTCGATGTGGTGCTGGGGATGGAACCTGGCTTGGCCATGTGCCAGGCAGATGCCCTCCTGCTGGACTTTGGCTCTGACCCCTGCTGTTTGGGTTTTCTTAAAACAGTCCCGCCAGCCTCTCGGCCCATCTGGCGGAGGGGAAGGGTCTCTGGAGATGATTAGATAGAACGAGGTGGTTCTCAGCGAGGGGCTGGGGAGCAGGGTTGCCTGTGAGCGTCAGACTGTCTGGGGTTCAGAGGAGGGAGAGTGCTGGGTGGGTGCCCAGCTTCCTTACCGCCGTCTGGTGGTCTCTGGGAAAAGGGGGACTTAATCGGCTTCTTGTGTATGTGAGCAGAAATCCAACCTGGAGTCAGAACAGGGCCGTGTCTTGGGCCCTTCCAGCCCGTCCCCCCAACATCCCACCGGGACTATGTGATATGTGAGGGGGATCCCGTGTCACAGACAGACCGAGGACAGGAGCCTTGGTGCTGGGCCGGGAAGCTCAATGCAGAGCGCTGACGTGTTTGGTGGTTAACAAGTTTACTGGGAGGACACACGGCAGAGACGAGAGGTCCCCAGCAGGCAGGGCCTTGGGATGAGGTGCCCTACGGCGTGATGCCCTTCAGGTAGTACACCCACTGCACACCCGTCTCGTTGCTCTCGCTTGGGGGGCACGACACGATGAGCTTGGTGGTGATGGGGATCTTGTTGCCCGAGGGGTTGCCCTCGAACGAGATGGCGATGTTGTTGATCTTCTTTGGGCGCATGAACTCGACGGCGCGGATGGAGAAGGCGGGGTGCTCCACGGCGAAGGAGAAGGTCACAGGTTGGTAGAAGATGTTCTTGAAGGGGATGAGGATGTTGTAGCCCGCACGGATCAGGAAGGGGCCCTGGGGCTTGGGGGGCAGGGCAGTGCCGAAGAGGGGGATGATGTACTCGCCGCCCAAGAGCGAGGTCAGCTGCAGGAGGCCCTTGGTCTCCCCCAGGCGACTGGGCTCGAAGTAGACCTCCACGCTGACCTCCGTGCCCCCCTGGGCCCCCGGGGGAGCGATGATGACCTTCTCCACGTGGAAGTCTGGACAGTCAGTCTGCGAGGAGATGGGAGAATGGGTTCTGCCAGGCCCCCTGCCCCTGAGGACATGCTGGCTGGCCACCCAGACCCTCTGTTACCAGCCAGGTGGAGCGAGGAGGAGCCGGGTTCAAGATGCCCTTGGGAGACCCGGGGAGAGTGGATGCTGCTCCCCATCTTCCCATTTGCCCAATGGGGCAGATGTGCAATCCCTGAACCAAAATCCCATGGACGTCACAGGGAGCCACTTGCTTGGGGGGGGGGGTTGGGCCATACCAGGTGGTGCTCAGGGCTTACTCCTGGCTCTGTGCTCAGGGATCACTACTGGTGGTGCTTAGGGAACCATATTGGGTGTTGGGGATTGAACCTGGGTCGGTGGTGTGCCAGGGTAGTGTCCTACCCACTGTCCTCTCTCTCTGGTTTAGGAAACCATTTTTTTTCTTTTTTCTGGTTATACCCAGCAGCGCTCATGGGTTGGTACTGTTGCTCACAGTACCTTTCTTCGCATTCAGGAATTACTCCTGGTGGGCTCAGGGGACCACGTGGGATTATGGGATGCTGGGATGGAACCCGAGTTTAAGACAAGTGCCCTCCCCACCCCCCAGGGAGTCAGTCATTCTTGTCTGTGTGGACCGGAGCTTTGGCAGGTGCCGTGTTGGTCCAACCTACACTGTCAGCGAGGGCGGTGCGCACCTGCCTAGACCAGGGCCCTGAGCTCGCCTGTCCTGCTTGATAGTCTGGAGCCTGTGCAGGCTGCGAAGCCTCCACTCAGCCCTGCTTGGAGCATGTGTGGGGGAACCCGGCTCTGAATGTGCTCAGCGGCAGCTTTCGGGTTAGAGGGAGCGTTGGGCTCCCTGACATTCCGGCCCCGCATCCGGCCCATGTCCTGGCCCACAGCCCTGAAGCCTGGTCCTCACCCTGCAGTAGTGCATGGTGCTCACCTTGTAATAGTGCCCAGTGCTCACCCTGCAGTAGTGCCCGTGCTCACCCTGCACTAGTACCCAGTGCTCACCTTGCTGTAGTGTCCAGTGCTCACCCTGTAACAGTGCCCAGTGCTCACCCTGATTGCAGTGCCTGTGCTCACCCTGCAGTAGTGCCCAGTGCTCACCCTGCAATAGTACTCCGTCTTCTGCCGGGTATAGTTGATGAACTTGGCGAAGATGTTCTGGCTGCTGCCCAGGACGGCCTGGAAGTGGACAGGCTTCTCGGGCAAGGCGGGCAGGGCCTTTAGGCTGAGCTCATACAAGTAGTAGCCCAGTTCGCTACTGTGGAGTGTCAGCTTCCCGAAGGACTCGCCGACCTTCAGAGGCTGGAACTCGAAGGAGAGCACGCTCTAGAAGAGAAGCCCTGGCTTGTGGTGACTGGTGACACGTGACCACCTGCAGCCTGCAGCCCCAGCTCCTTCCTGGCTTTCCCAAGCTCAGATGTTTTTAGATCTGGGATCTTCGGAAATTGAAAACCGGTTACTGGCTCCTCTCAGGGGCTGCTCCGTCTCTGCTCTGAGTCCCTCACTGAAAAGCGTCCTGGCTCCCACCTTCATGGGGAGGGTGGGGTGGGGTGGTGGGCGTGCTTCTCCCCTTGGGCACCGCCAGCGAAAATTAAGAACTTAATGACGTCATCACAAAACCATGGGGACAGGTTAGAGGCAGGAAGAGGTGGTGGTTTAGCTGCCTCTGTGGACATTATGTGGCCGCTGAAAGGTGAGAGAGCCTGAAGCTCTGAAATCAACTCGGTGGCTGGTACCGTAAGGGGCGTAGAGGAGGTTCCAGAAACATACACAGTGTGTGGGAACAGTCTGCAGAGACTCATCCCGGTACGCAGAAAAGGGATAGCAGGGGTTACCTTAGAGCAGGGCACGGGGGCATGGGGGTCCTTCACTTTTCATTTCATACTCTGGAACTCAAAATTCTTCTTTTTTTTTTTTGACTTTTTAGGTCACACATGGCGATACACAGGGGTTACTCCTGGCTCTGCACTCAGGAATTACCCCTGGTGGTGCTCAGAGGACCATATGGGATGCTGGGAATCAAACCTGGGTCGGCCGCGTGCAAAGCAAATGCCCTACCCACTGTGCTATTGCTCCAGCCACTCTTCTTCTTTTTTTAAATCACAAGTAGGTATTGTTTTTTTAAAAAAAGTAACTTGTCTTCATTGCCAATAGATCAGAGGATATGATTAAAGCTGTAGATATTTCCCAAAATGGAGTATAAGCAGGTCAGGGGACATTGGTGGAGGGATGCTGACATGCTGGCATGGATTCCAACATCCTACACCTGAGATTCTACTGTCAACAGTATGGAAATCACGATGCCTAAATAAAATCTGAGCAAAAATTTAGGTGACTCTCCAGGGAAATATTTTGGTAAAATGAGCATATGCACATGCACGTGTGTGTGTGTGCGCGCACACACACACACACACACACCCCTCTAACATGAAATCAATCTTAAGATATGTAGCTCAGCGACAGTACAGCGGGTAGGGTGTTTGCTTTGCATGTGGCCGATCCAGATTCAATCTCAGGCATCCCATACGGTCCCCAAGTACTGCCAGGAGTAATTCCTGAGTGCAGATCCAGGAGTAACCCTTGAGCATTGCTGGGTGTGACCCAAAAAGAAAAAAAAAGAAAAAAAAAGATAAAGAAAACCCAGAGTCCTACAAGCATTAGAGGAACGCCACCAAGAGTTGAACATTTGACCTGAATGTAACTCCAGGAGCATCACCCTCTCCTTGCAAGCACCATGGGGCAATCTGTTTCCAGTTCTAAGTTTGGGGTAAACATACATTCGTCTACAGACTTCACATAACCCCAAGCAAAATCCCAACAGTTGTTTGTTGGAGGATCTTGACAAACCAGTTTAGAAACTTACAAAGAAATGCCAGGGACCAGGGTTAAGTGACAATCAGGGCTGAACACACAACTGAGCTGTCATGAGCGGGCATCAAACCTACCCTAAATCAGTGGAATGCAGACTGCCTGGGAAGGAGGCTGTCACTACACACTAGAACGGGAGTGTCCAGGCCTGGCTGGACACTTGATGAATTTTACAAAAGCCCCATCGAGCTGCAGGGGAAGATGGTCTTTATGGGAAGAGTCTGAGATGATTCGGTCACTTGGGAAAAATGCCAAGCATTCTCTCACTTCATGTCACACACCCAAGTTCCAGGTTTTGGGCATGATGGTAGTGGCTGCAGTTTGGAATCTGCCCCGGCACCCCACACCCTGGCCAAATGCACAGACTGGCTGGGTGAGTAGTGGCTAGAACCAGCCAAGTGAAGAGGAAAACCCAGTCCAGCCCCCAGGTATGTGTGGGCCCTGCAGAGTTCACACTCATGGCCCTCAAGATACATCCAGCACACAGGCGAATGTATTGGTGAGGTTACAGAAAACCAAGCGCTGAAAGACTGACATTTGGTCAAATGGGTTAAATGTGTTTCTCACCTTTGTTTCCAAAACAAAACCAAAATCAAAACCAACCCTTAAACTGGAGGATTTTTTGAAAACTGGACCATAGACATTGGGTGATAAGCAAGCTTCCACAAACTCTCAAGAACCAAAATACTAGGGAATATGTTCTCTGACCACAGAATTATTTAAAAATTCAGAGTGAGAAAAATCCAGATACTTGGAAACAAAGAAACACTTCTAAAAACCTACAATCAAGAAAAGAAGAGTTAATGATGATGAAAATTTGAGTAATTAAGAAAGGTGATGATGAAATCACTGCCCAGAGAACTGAGCTTGGTGGAGTTAAATCAGTACTTGAGATGTGTAATCTTAGGTGGATAACTTGGAAAATAAAGAATACCAGAAGTTTATGCTTTGTTTTAGCAATTAGATAAAGCACCAGTGATGCACAGGAAATAAAAGGAAGAGAATAATAAAGATAAAGTGAAGAGACTGAATCGAGCAACTCTGAAAAGCAGCCCTCTGAGAAGGGACCGGCAGCCTGAGCAGCTCTGGACTCTGGGCGCACTGCGCCTGCGCTTACTATTGATTTGAGAACAAACACACTATCAAAATCGCCAGGTACTCATCACAGGGTGTAAATCACGGGCAGTTGATCCTCTCAGGAAGAACATTCCAGGCCTCAGTGATTTCAAGGAAGACAAAATTTCAGTCTTGTTTTTTGAGGCAGAGGGGGGTACCCTGGCACTGCTGAGGGCTTATTCCTGGCTCTGTGCTCAGGGATCACTCCTGGAGACTCTCAGGGGACCATCTGCAGTGATGGGGATCGAACCCACGCTGGCCATGTACAAGGCGAGCACCCTACTGCTCTACTATCCCTTTGCCCCGCAATTTCAGTCTCCTCAAGACTCTTTCACAGAATCCAGAGTGAGATGAGACCTTCAACTCCTTTTCTACGGCTTGCTAAACTGATGCCTGGATTGGAGTAAGGGCAAGGAAGCCCATGGTCCATCCTTGTGTCCGAACACAGATGCGAACCTCCAGCTACCGCCCAGCTGAAACCCCGCTGCGTGTAGAGAGCAGAGAAGATCACAGGTGCTCTCAGGAGAGTATTGACAAGGAAACAAAAATCTGGTGGTGGTTGGGGTCCTGAACTCTCATTGATGGTTGTTAATTGTTAACTGTTTGGCAACGATAGATGGGCAGCCCCATGTCTTGGGTTTTCTGTTTGTGTATTCAGAGGAACACTGAATAGTAAGATCCATGATAGGTTTGCCACAACAGCTGAACATGGAACAAGGCACAAATGGTCTTGCCAGGATATCTAAAGTGTGGTCAGGGTACAGTGGGATTTCCCACAGCAGCAGGGCCCTCAGCTTCCTGTGGCACGGTTCATGGTCCCTGCCTGCCAAGACTGAGCCAAGAAACACAGCAGCGAGCACTGTAAGGACAGTAGCCTCTTCTGCATGCAGTTTCAGGGGCAGCAGACCCAAGTTCTATGGCTGAAAAGCAAGAAGCGTGGTCATGTGTTGTCAAAATAAGAATAGTGGTCATTAGTTTTCATTTTTGGGCCATATCCGGTGGTGCTCAGGGATCACTCCTGGTGATGCTTGGAGGATCACAGGCCAGGTTAGGGATTGAACTAGAGTCGGCAGCCTGGAAAGCAAGCGCCTAACCCCCCTTTATATTCCTAGAAAGAAGTAACTTTTAGTGGTGAGGGTGATGGGACTGGAGACAGGTTTCTAGGGTGATGTTAGTTTTTATTTTATTTTTTGGTGTGGGTATGGGGTTGTGCAGATATTTGCTTTCTATTTGCTTAAGCAAAACCAATATTTGTACTGGTATTTTAGTATACACTCATTTTCCGTAGGGGTTTTATAATTTCCTATAGAAAAAACTCAGACAAAAAGGGTCCAAAGAACAGAACCAACTGCAGGGGTCAGGGAGACAGTGCACTGTGCATGTGCCAGGAGGGCTGGGCTCCAGCCCAGGCACTCCACGGTACCCTGAGCTGTGGTCAGGAGCAGCCCCCAAGGCCAGCTGGATGTGGACCCCACAAACAAGGGAAATAACAAAGAATGAAAGAGAACGAAAGAGCTGGCAGGTTCTGAAGGTGGAGGGAGACTGAAGAGAGCAGAGGGGACAGGTCAGGAGCTGCAGGTGGAGACGAGAAGGAGATTGTGCTGGACTTGGACTGTGAGAGTTTGGAGCAATAAACTGGGGAGTGGAACATTTGCCCCTGTCCACTTGGGGCGTGTCTGAGCACAGGGTGGCGGGCGCCTGTGCGTGTCCGAGGGCACTGGCCTACCTGCCTGGCTTCCTTGTCGCCACATATATTTGACTTTCACATCGGAGAGAAATGAGCAAACTCTTTCAAAGCCAACACGAGTGGACCCCCAGCTCAGCGTCAGCGCAAGGAGACGGGGCGACCCTCGCCGGGCCCGTACCTCGGAGTTGCCAGGGATGGTGAACTGGGAGGGTAGGCTCACGTCGGGCAGCCTGCAGTCCACAGAGAAGGTCACTGCGTAGGGCAGAGGGTTCTCCAGCTTGATGGAGGCTGAGGTGCTCTGGCGGACCAGGCTCACCATCTCGATGGTCTTGATGACACCCGATGGGATGGCCTTGAAGCTTATTGTATAGAATAAGTACTCAGAGGTCTGCTCATTCCGGAAGATCACCTGGGGGACAGGCCATCACAGGGGGCTCGCTGGGGTCCTCTAGCCTGGCCCAGGGGTCTGAACCAAGAGAGAGGGACCACCCCTTCCCCACCACGTGTCTGAATGCCATCCTCCTACATTAGTTTGGATCAATGTATAAGAATTTGGGGTAGCACTGTAGCGTTGTTTTCCCATCGTTCATCAATTTGCTCGAGCGGGTACCAGTAACGAGTCCATTGTGAGACTTGCTGTTACTGTTTTTGGCATATCGAAAATGCCACGGGTAGCTTGCCAGGCTTTGCTGTACAGGCAGCATACTCTTGGTAGCTTGCCAGGCTCTCTGAGAGGGTTGGAGGAATCGAACCTGGGTTGGTTGCATGTAAGGCAAACACCTTACCTGCTGTGCTATCGCTCCAGCATTTGGGGTATATTTTATTTTCCCTACTGTCTTCTTAGCTATATTTATTTATTTATGCTATTTAGGTGATACACGGTGATGCTCAGGGGTTACTCATGGCTCTGCACTCAGAATTACTCCTGGTGGTGCATGGGGGACCAACTGCTCTACTGTATCTCCAGCCCCTATTCTTTTAATTCTTTGTTTTTGTTTCTGGGCCATACCTGGTGGTGCTCAGGGCTTACTCTGGCTCTGCACTCAGGGATCACTCATGGTGGCTTGGGGAAGTGTGTGTTAGGTGTATGAGCATAAGGGATGCTGTGTATTGAACCTGGGTTGGCTGCATACAAGACAATCACCCTACCTGCTGTGCTATCGCTCTGGCCCCAGTCGTGCAATTATTTGAGTGCTGTCCCTCTCCCTTCACTAGACTGTGTACTCCTTGAGAACTGACCCTAGTTGTGGATGCTGAGGTGTGATGGTATTGAGCAGTTTTGTGGCCTATTTGCTCACAGGGATTTCCTGAGCAAATGAGTGAATCAGAAGAGAAGCTCGGGATGAATAACCCCGTTTGCATGCCAGCTGGGTCCTGGATGGACACTCTCAGCTGTGCGTGGTGCATGTTCAGTTCAAGACATGCATATCAGAGAATGGATCTTTGATTGGCACAGTGGCCCAGTGCCGGCCAGTCCAGTGTGACCTGCCACATTAAGGGCTTTCAGCATAGTGCTGCCTTGAAGCCTTGGCTGGCCCTGCAGGTCAGTCTCATCTGCAAAGGGCTGGCATCCCTGAACGGTCACTCAGTGGTCAGTCCACTAGGACTAGGAGAAACTGGCTATCGAAGGATGTCTCCATCCCCTAAGAACAGGCAGTCAGCCTCCCAGCCAGACCACCATGGTTTCAGGTCACCTTTGCGGAGTACAGGCCTTCCTTGTAGGAGTAGAAGTTCAGCTTGTAGTCCTTCTTAGCCCCAGCCTGCACATCAATGTAGTCAAGGCCCTTGAGGGTGACACTGAGGTCGGCCTTCTCTGGTTTCAGCATTTCTACAATCACCCGGAATCTGTGGAAGCACATGGAGAGGGGATGGATCAAACGGGAGGCCGGGAAGGAAGGCAAAGGCTCTCTGTTCCCAGATGCAACAGGCACATTTCTCGGGGATTGACAAGTTCTCAGCATACACTTCACTGAGTGCAGTGGCCAGCCAAGCCTGCGCATGTCATCAAACTGTCTCTCACTGATGCTCCCCTGCCCCCCAATTCCCCTCAAGGCGCTGATGGGGTGTGTATGTGTGTGTGTGTGTGTGTGTGCACGCGTGTGTGTGCATGTGCACCCGTGCGTGTGTGTGTGTCCTCCTTCCACTGTTCCCGCCCCTCACCTCTGAGGCTTGTTGAGCCAGTTGCTGACGGACAGGAGCTCGGTGTAGGGCGTCTTGCAGGGCACCTCGCGGTAGATATTGGCCACAGCCTTGGGCTGCTCGGAGGTCCCATGCAGCGTGTAGAGCCAACCAGTGCCATCCGGGAGCGGGAAGAAGAGGCTGCCCTGAAGAGAAGCAGCAGTGGGCTCACAGGCCCTTCCTGAGGAGCTGCACCCACCATCTGGAGGTGCCGTGGGGCCAACACAGGTACTGCAGAGCAGCAGGTGCGAGAGAGCCCAGGAAACCGGGCGGAGTTACCAAAATGTCTGTGCGCGCATGTGTGACTTTGTGTGTGCATGAGTGTGAGTGCATGCAAGTGTGTATGAGTGTCTGTATGAGTGTGTGCATGAGTATTTGAGTGTGTATGTGTGTGCTAGTGTATGAGTGATGTGAGTGTACATGTGTGTTAGAGTGTGCATGAGTGTGTATGTGAGTGTATGTGCAAGTGTGTGAGAGCAAATGTGTAAGTGTGTGACGTGTGTATGTATGTATGTATATGAGCATGTATATGAGTGTGCGTATGTGCATGAGTGTGTGTTAGGTAGTATGAGTATGTATGAAGTACATGTGTGTAAGTGTGTGTACGAGCATGTGAAATGTGCAAGCGTATAAGTATGTTAGCATGTGTGTGAGTGTATGTGTTTATGTGTGTGTATGAGCATGAGAGTGTGTGAATGTTTGTGATGATCATGTGAGGTGTGTGTGTATGATGTATGTATGCGAGAGTGTGTGCGTGAGCATTAGTGTATGTGCCAACGGTGTGTATGCACAAGTATGTGTTTGTGAATGAGTGTGGGAGCTTGTGAGGGGTGTGTGTGTGTATGTACGAACATGAGTGTATGAGCTTGTGAGAGGTGTGTGTGTGTATGAACAGAAGTGTGGGAGCTTGTGAGGGGTGTGTGTGTATGTGTGTGTGTGTGTGTGTGTGTGTGTGTGTGTGTATGAACATGAGTGTATGAGCCTGTGATGGGTGTGTACATCTGAACCAGGAGCCTCCCGCGGGCATTACAGAAGTTCCTCATGCCTGAGAACCCCATGTGACAGGCTGACATTCGGCAAGCAGGGAGGCTGTCATAGCCCTGTCAGCATGGCACTCAGGAAGACCACCGGGAGGCCGAATTAAGTGAAAAGGCTGTGAGCAGCAGATAAACAGGCAGGCAGGAGCAGGCCTGGGCAGTGGAGGCAGAAGAGGTTTGGGAGAGGAGAGGGAACTGAACATTGGCTGGGGAAGTGGACGGAAGATTGGGGTCTCTCTGCCTTTTTTGGGTTTTATTACAGGCATAGCGATGTTCTTAGTGCAGTTCAGCTATGCATGAGCAGCTGCTTCATCCGGGTTCTGTTTCAGAACTGAGTGCCTGGATGGGGCAGCTTGGATGGGCTATGGTTGTGATTCTGTTGTTCTGTTGTTCCTGTGTGTGTGTGTGTGTGTGTGTGTGTGTGTGTGTGTTGGGGGGTCTCCTCTGTTTCAGTATTGTTTGTACTCCCGCCTGCCCCCCACTCTGTCTCCTGATTTCTGCCCTGTGCTTCTGTCCTTGGAGCACTCTGGAAATGTGCAGGGCGGTGGGGGGTGGGCACCTGGTCTTACCTGATGTTTGCGGTTCTCCACGTTCATGGTGCGGGGCTTGTAGGTAATCTCATAGGGCTTATTTTGTTGATGTGGCTCCAGGGTGATGAACTCGGGCCCCTCCCAGTGCTCGCCTTCAAAGATGGGGTGCAGGTTCCAGGTTTTGTTGGTCCGGTTGGAAAGCAGAATGGTCTGTGTGTGCTTGGAGCGTACCTGGCAGGTGAAATTCACCACCTGCAAGAAAATGACAGTGCCCAAGGGTCAGGGTAGGGGAAAGGCTCAGGTTGGAGGCAGAGGCAAGTTCTGGTGTGGTGCACACAGCAATTTGTCTGCAGCTGCCGATGCTGTGTGTGTGTGTGTGTGTGTGTGTGTGTGTGTGTGTGTGTGTGTGTGTGTTGGGGGGGTGTTGAGTCACACCTGGCAGAGCACAGAGGTAATTCCTGGCTCTGCACTCAGCAGTAACCCCTGGTGGTGATCAGGGCTCTGTCTAGTGTCTGGGATTAAACGGGGGTTGGCAAATGTCTGACCACCTGTATCATCTCTCGGTACCAGTCTAGCGTAAATTTTAAAGGCCAAGAAACTGGGTGAGACCCTCAAGTGGTTAACTGCATTTTGAGAAAAGAAGGAAGCCAAAGACTAATTCCTGACTGGCACACTCCATAATAAAGCCCTGGAAGAGGTGATGTAAAGCAGCAGTACATGACCAGGAAGGACAGCCTCCCAGTAACCGCGTGATGGAAGTGAATGGAGGGGGAGGGCTTGCTAAGGTGTCAGACACTACTGAAAGATCAAATAAGATGAGGTGCTGTGTGTGGGGTTTGTGTGTGTGTGTGTGTGTGTGTGTGTGTGTGTGTGTGTGTGTAGGGAGGGAGCTGCCATTGGATTTAATAACATGGATAGTGTGATATCAGTAAGAAAAGAGTTAAACAGACTGACTGAAATAAGAGTTTGGCAATAGATATATGTATGAGCTATTGTTTTTTTTTTTCTTCTTGGGTGATAGCTCAGCGAGTAGGGCATTTGCCTTGCACGCGGCCAGTCTGGGTTCGATTCCTCTGCCCTTCTCAGAGAGCATGGCAAGCTACCAAAAGTATCTCGCCTGCACGGCAAAGCCTGGAAAACTACCCACGTTGTATTCAATATGCCAAAAACAATTAACAACAAGTCTCACAATTTGTTGTGAGATGTTACTGGTGTTTGCTCGAGCAAATCGATGAACAATGGGAGGACAGTGCTACAGTGCTAAAGTGCTTTTTGGAGTCACACCTGGCAATGTACAGGGGTTACTCCTGGCTCATGCATTCAGGAATCACTCGTGGTGGTGCCTGGGGGACCATATGGGATTCTGGGAATCGAACCCGGGTCGGCCGTGTGCAAGGCCAACGCCCTACCTGCTGTGCTATCCACTCCAGCCCTGCTATTGGTTTCTTAAAGGAAAGCGCAAAGGCAATTCAGTGGAGAGATGATCATTTTTTTCAACAAATGGTGCTGAAACTATTGGATCTCCATACAAAAATCTAATCAATTTTGGTTCATAACTTTCACTACAAAGAATAACTCTAAACAGGTCAAAGATCTAAATTCAAACTTGTGCCTTTAACGTAAACAGAAGATTTCAACTGACCCTTCAATAAAGAAGATACACAGATGGTAAATAAGTACCTGAAAAGACACTCTGCATCATTAGGCATTAAATGAAAACCACAATAGATATAACTATTATGTATTAGAATGGCTGAAATTAAAACAAACCAAAACAACCTACCATATCAAGTGTTGGTGAGCATGAATGTTAGATATTGCTGGTGGAAAAGTGAAATGACACAAGTTTGGGAAAATGTTAAATTCTTAAAAAGGTAAGCTGGGCTGAGGATGTGAATGGTAGAGCACATGTCTTTCTTTTTCTCTTCATTTTTTTTTTTTTTTTAGATTTTGGACCACACCTGGCAGTGCTCTGCCCTCAGGGATCACTCCTGCTGGGCTCAGGGGACCATATTTGGTGCCGGAGATGGAATCTGGTCCTGCCACTTGCAAACACCCTACCCTGCTGTATTATTGCTTTGTCCCCAAGCACGTGCCTTCCATATGTGAGCACCTGGGTATGATCCCTGGCATTGCGGCAGCAATAACAATCTCGTCAGAAAGGTAAACATATCTACCCTACAATCCAGCCATTCCACTCCTAGGTATTTACTCAAGACAATGAAAACATGTTCTTGCTAAAACATATCAATCATGCTCAGGGCAAAATGTCTGATTCTATTTGCATCACTTTTATTTTTTTAAATTTTGGGCCATACCAGCTGTCAGGGATCACTCCTGTTGGTGGTCGGGGACCATATGGGGTGCTGGGGATCAAATTCTAGTCATTTTTTAAGCAAAACAAGTGCCTTAACCCCTGTACTATTTTCCTAGTCCTTGTGTCACATCTGAACAGAAATCAAAGTCACAAAATCAAGAGGAAGAACAACAGGCGTCATTTTGTCATAAAGCAATGTTGTTGGAAAAACAACCAACACACCATTGTTAGGGCTCTGGGGACAGGGACTAAACCAGAGAGGAAGAGGAAGGAATTCATACTTCTTACACTGCTCAGAGCCAAAGAGATGAATGCTACCTTGGCTGAGAAGCTAATGCTCAAGCTGGTTGCTGGAGAGAGAGGAGGAATAAATGAAATGAGAAGGGAAAGTGACTATTCCTTCAGTGAGGATAGTATGAGCAAAGGCCCTGTGGCAGAAAGAAGCAGGTCTATATAGTCCAGGTGGCTCTGAGGTAAGGACTGAACAGAGTCACTTGTTTATAAAAGGTCCAGTAGAGGCCACTGTGGGGGCCTTGTTCCGTTCTACAGCAGCACCCACTGACCTCTTTGGCTGCAGGTAGTCCCACACAGATTCCAGACAGGGTCAGGCTCAGAGGACTGGAGCCCTGGATGTAGCAGAGCAGCTGTTTGCAGAGACTCTCCTTGCCCACTTCAGTGGGGCGGTAGGTCACTTCCAGAGAGACGTCTGTACCTGCGGTGATGTAGCCTTCTTCCGGGCTGATGGAGAAGTGGGGCTCAAATCTCTTGACATCCCATCTAAACCTTTTCCAAGACAAAAGAAAAGCAGGAAGCTGGTCTATTAACAGTGTGTGTGTGTGTGTGTGTGTTCACCCACGCGCACACACACACACACACACACACGGGAGGGGATGGGAAGGGGTCCACACTGCCGAGAACAGGAGACCATCTGCACTTTCAGCAGGGAGCTTCATCTGCTGTGCATTCCCTGGACCCAGTGAGGAGAAGATCTAGAGGCAACAGAGATGGGTGGGACCAAGGGCCAACGTCACTCCTGGGTAAGCTGAGTCAGCTCCTGCTGTGGGCAGTGCAGTGTGACAGGCCTGTGGGGATGCTTAGGCGGCTGGGCAAAGTGGCTTGGCTTGTGAAACCAAAGGGAACCTGGGCCCAGGGCACTGGCCAGGGAGTGCTTGGGGGCAGGGGCACCGCTGCCCACCTGGCGCCCAGGTCTCCGGTGTTCTGCAGGAGGATGCGCCGCGAGGCCTGGGTCTGATACACGACGGGCCCGAAAGAAAGATGGTCCTGGTCCAGGGAAATCTCCAGGGCCTGGCAGCAGCCGCTGAGCAGGAAGAGGGGGCGCAGGAGCCCCAGGCACTCCATGAACACCTCCTCAGAGAAGGGGGGGATGCGCTTCTTTGGGGCGAAGGTGACTTCCAGCTTCCCCACTTCTTTGGGCTTCAGGGTGATGTTGCGGAAGGGGTCCAGGGTTATGACCTGGGCAAAGAAAAACAAGGACAAGCAGCTTCTGAGGATGGGGGCCTGGGGCGTTGGGGCAGATCTTCCGTGGGATCTCTCTCATGTTAAGTTACTTAGATGACCGGGGACTTCCTTCGGGAAAACTGGTCTGCAGATTTTCAAGGTGTGGCATGGCCTGGCCCTGGGCACTGTGCTGGCGGAGAGGAGAGTCCAGCCTCCTTCCAGGCGGAGCTCAGGAAAGTGTCCTGGGTGGGCTAAGCTGAGGGCTGGGGCAAGGCTTGGCATGCAGGGGGCTCTGGTGAATATTAGATCAAAAGCAGCTTTCAGGACGCCTGGGAATTGAGCACCCCCACTGCTACCCCCGCAGGGCCGGAGGCTCAGGAACAGGGACCCGGGCTCAGAAGCTGCAGCAACAAAGTGACTGTGGTGCTTTCTCATCTCAGCCACACAGATGTGGCCCCAGGGTGGTCCTGCAGGGTCCTGGAGCTTGGCCTGAATAGCTTGGCCTGGGGCTGGAGAGACAGTATGGCAGGGAGGGCACTTGCCTTGCACACAGCTAACCTGGGTTCAATCCCCAGCATCCCACATGGTACCCTCAGCATCCCCAGGAGTAATTCTTCAGGTTACTAAGATTATGCAGAGCCAGGAGTGGCCCCTAAACAAACAAACAGTAAAGAGGTCAAGTTGGCTGGACAAACTATTGGGCCTGGAGCCACCGGGAGAGAGGACTTTAGCTGGGATGGAGAAGCAGAGAGAAGCCTTCTCTCTGCAGGGGCAAGTGGGGACGGGGTGTCAGGATGGAACACCCACTGGGCCTCTCCCTCTGGCTTTGTACCACCATGTTTTCTCACAGCCCCACCTGGGCCACACCACTCCAGCCACACAGAGTCACATCATGTTTTCTCACGGGGACCCTGGGACCCTCCTGCTCCCATCTGCCAAGGCTCCCCAGGGCTCACACAGCGGGTTCCTTCCCGTGCATCAGTCAGGAGGAGGAGGACAATGAACTTGAGCCGCTGTCCCCTTAGGTGGTCAGCGGCACACACAGGAAGTTCTGAGAAGGGTCTGGCACACGCGGGGGGTGGGGGGGCTGTCCCTGTGGCCCACCTTGGATTCCTGGAGCTCAGGGGTGGAGAACATGAAGGAGCAGTTGAAGGTAACCGGGGCCAGGCTGCTGTTCAGGATGGACACCACCTTCTTCACCTCCTGCCCGGGGTGGATGGCACCCAGCTTCACCACTCGGTTTGGGGGGTCTGAGACTGTGATCTGCGGGGTTGGAAAGAGAATGGGGAGAAGGTTGGTCCATGAGTCAAGGAGGGGACAAACCTGGTGAGGGGACAAACATCCGGCCACTGGCTGGATGTGCCCATCACGGGGACACCGTCTGCATGGGGGTGCTCAGGGTACGCACACATCCTGGACCTAGTGGACTGGGGGGCTTCCAGTGAAAGCAACCAAGGGGCAGGGGCTGGAGGTGGGTGTGATCAGGGTGGGCTTAGGTTATAGGCCACACTTGGGGCACCCCTTGCCCACGGCATGGAGCTGGGGAAGTCAGAGGAACTGAGTTGGGAGGGGTCGGGATCCATTCCCAGGTGAGTGGGAAGGAAGTCGGCAGGGGGACCCAGGCACTGTGTTTCTGGAGAGGAGTTGGAAGAGGCAAGAGGGCTGGCCTGGGGACAGGAGCAAGGGGGGTTGTGGGGCCCGAGGACAGCGTGGGCAGAAGGAGTGAAAATGCCATTAAGTTCCTTATAGACTGAACATGATTGCCACTCAATGCCTCTTTTGCAGGCCACAGCACCCAAAAGGAGGAAGAGAACAAAAGGGAATGCCCTGCCATAGAGGCAGGGGGAGATGGGGGGTGGGGGGGGTGGGAGGGATACTGGGATCAGAGGTGGTGGGGAATGGGCACTGGTGGAGGGACGGGTACTCGATCATTGTATAACTGAAACCCAAGCATAAAAATCTGTAAGTCTACAACTGTACCTCATGGTGTTTCACTAATAAAAAAAATAAATTAAAAAAATGCCATTAAGTTCTTATCTGAAGCAATGGTGGGAAAGGAGGTTGGGAAGGGTGAGAGTGGGACACCTCCCTGAATGTCACCTCTTAGGCTCAGTTTGGGGGACCCTCAACATCTCCCCATCAGCTTGGTTCGGGGGACCCTGATGCCTCACCTTCAGTTCGGTTCCACTCCCTCTGATCTCCACGAGCTGCTGGGAGAGCCCGTTGATCTCAAAGGGGAGGGTCTCCCGGTAAGCGATGCTCTCGCGTGGGTAGAAGGTGATGGGGATCTCTAGTGACTTGCCTGGCTTGATCACGTCCCTGTGGAAGTTCACCTCAAGGTAGCTGGTGTTGGTATACAAGCAGTCGATGCTGGGGGAAAACCAAGAGAAGGTTTCTACGCTCTGAAAGGCAGACTGGCGGAAAGACGGACAGACAGACAGACAGTCAGGGGCTCTGTGAGCTGGGCCCGAGAAGCCTCCTGCTCTGCTGGACTTGGACCTCAGAATTTAAGTGCAGGAAGGGACCTTAGCTTCGTCCCCTCTGCTGGGCACTTCCTGGATCGGCCCTCAGCTCACTTTCCCGCATCTGACTTTTCTCTTGGGATAATGTGGCTTGGGGTTGGATCCACCGTCACGAGGAGGAAGGTTTCTCCAGGCAACTGGCTGGCAAAGCAGTGTGGAGGGTAGGGCGTGCTCTGGAGTTGGGATCTGGGCTCTGTCACTAACAGTCGGGTGACGTGTCAGTTACTGAACACACCCCCTTGGACCTCTGGCTTCAGGACCGCAAGACAAGAGTGGTGAGAACTGACATTTTAGGCTGTTGGGAGGAGAAAATGAGATGACATAGACAACAGTCACGAGGAGCCAGAGGACATATTCCATAGAGTTGTCGTTGTTATTATCAATATTAATGCTCAACTAGGAATTTCCAGAGATCAAGTATACCCTACTTGCTGTGGGCAAGAAGTCACCCCTCTCTCCAATACCTGCTGGATAGTAACTCCCTGGAGTTCTACTGGGAGGGACTCTTGTCTTCCGCTTCACACAGGACACAGGCAGAGATTTTTACCAATGTGCCGAGGTCTCAAAGGGAGGGAAGAACTAGGATCTGAACCCAGACCTGGGTTGTCTAATATGGTAATAATATGTCTAATAATTCACATAGGTGATAATTATTTAATCAAATCAAATCAAATCAAATCAAATGATTTCTTCAGTAGTACTAGCCATACCTTGGGTGCCCCAGAGCTCCCCCATCACTGTGTGCTGCCTTTTAGGGCCAGTGTAACTGAATAACATTCTAAACACAAAACAAAGTGCTGAGATTCCTTTATTTGGGGGAGAGTGGGGTCACTCCTGGGCTCCATGTGACGCTGTGACTGAACATGGGGCCCCTGCATGCAAAGCCTGCACTCCCGCTGTGAAGTCATCTCCCAGCCTCGATCTCCAGATGCTGACCTAGGGGGCAACAGTGCTCTGGAACAGCGTCCAAAGATTCTGTTGCATCAGCTGGAATAGAGCCCAGAATCCCTGACTGGAACATTCTATACAGGGATGTGCAGAGACTGCGCTTAGGTGCAGTATAGACCAATGGCCTCATTGCAAAAGTGCCAGCCCAAGAAATTCACTTTTGAACTCTCCAAACCTCAGTGTCCTCATAGGGTCATCTGGTGTGGGAAGGTGCTCAATGGTTAGCCTGTGGCCAGGTCTGCGTTAGCAATGGGGCAGGGGCTACTGGGGATTCCAGCCCACCTGCGCTTGGCTTCTCCACAGAATCTCTCTTTTCTGTGTTGGCAACACATCACCTGTGTGGGGTCTCCAGGACTCACACGTTACTGGAGAACCATCTGGCAGCTTGGGGGAAACCTGCTTACCTCATGGCGTTTTCATCCTTGTTGGAGATAATCAGGCTTTGTTTGTAGGGGGGCATGCCTGCCTGGTAGATGAAGCAGTTGCCAAAGTTGTAGCTGGTGAAGGAGAAATGCACGGCGGGGATCACAACAGAGCCTATGATGCTACACACAAATGTCGGCCCATGGCTGATCTGTGGGGGGGGGAACACGGGGTGGGGCTGCGTGAGTAAAAGAACAACAAAGGATGGACAGGGGCTGGAGCGATAGCACAGCGGGTAGGGCGTTTGCCTTGCATGTGACCGATTGGGGTTCGATTCCCAGCATCCCATATGGTCCCCCAAGCACTGCCAGGAGTAATTCCTGAGTGAAGAGCCAGGAGTAAGCCCTGTGCATCGCTGGGTGTGACCCAAAAAGAAAACAACAACAACAACAAAGGATGGACAAAGAGACACAGTCTCCAGGCGCAAGGAAATAGACTTAGCCAAGGAACTGAAGGCATCATAGAGCCAGAGGGGGTTATGTAACTGACACAAACTGGAAGAAGAAATGTGAATATTGGATGGTCTTGTTCAGTGGGAACTGAGGGAACAAGGGAAGCCGAGCAAGGGAGCAGACTGAACCAACAAGACTCAAACCCTTGGACTAAGCTGCAGAACGAGATACAGACAGGGAGAGAGACACACGGCTCCGCCTTCGTGTTCGTGGCTGCTTTCCTTTGCTCCGAGTCTCCGTCAAGTCCGTCCAACAGCTGAGCTTTATTGGGGCTGGTTCCCATTGGCTGTCTGTGCTAACACAGTCTCGTTTCTTTCCTCATGTCTTATGGTTTTCATTTTTTCATTTTTTGACGTTATTTTTCTATTTTAAGCTTTTGGACCCCATCTGGTGGTAGTCAGGGCTTATTCTTGGCTCTGTCCTTGGGGAACCATATGGGGTGGCCACGTTGCAAAGCAAGCACCCTACCTGCTGGAATACAGCTTCAGCTCCACCTCATGGTTTTTAAAATGGAAACTGGGAGATTAAAATAATACAATATAGCCATGCCAGCAGTGGGTCCCCTGACCCTGCCTGGCTTGGTGTCACTCTACGTTTTCTGGCAGAGACACTGCTGACAGATACTGCAGGTCCCATGTCCCAGAGCCAGCCTCGTTCCCATTCTCATGAATAAATGCTCCCAGAGCTATTGGGAGTTGTGGGTTAATTGCAGAAGTTCTTAAAGAGAGAAAGAGAGAGAGAGAGAGAGAGAGAGAGAGAGAGAGAGAGAGAGAGAATTTGTACTAGTTTCCCTTAGTATTCTTGGGGTAGAAGAGCAGGTTTATCAAGATCTTTCTCTATCATTCTGGCTAACATCTTGATTTCTTGGTTTTTCATTCAGTAATTTATCTTAGAAAATGTATGTATTTTCTCTGTCTTCCCTTCACTCCTTCCAGTTCATCTCTTTTATTAAAAAAATGATTATAAGATATTCTAGCCCATGCATTGTTCATGCATTTGAACCGAGACTTACCACCAGGCCTCTCAACCATGGATGAGGCCTTAATTAATTAATTAATTAATTGTATTTTTGGGTCTCATCCAGCGATGCTCAGGGATTACTCCTGGCTCTTTACTCAGGAATTACTCCTGGCGGTGCTGGGGGACCATATGGGATGCCGGGGATTGAACATGGGTCGGCCGCATACAAGGCAAACAGCCTACCAGTTATGCTATTGCTCTGGCCCAAGGCCTTATTTTATTTTTATTTTTTATTTGGTGGTGTCGGCAAAGCCTGGCAAGCTAACTGTGACATATTCGATATGCCAAAAACAGTAAAAAGTCTCACAGTGGAGACGTATCTGGTGCCTGTTCGAGCAAATTGAAGAACAACGGGAGGATAGTGCTACAGTGCTTATTTGGTGGTGTTGGGGCCACACTCAGTGGTGCTTGGGGCTATTCCAGCTGAGTGAAGGAGGACAGAGTAGGGGTTGGCTGAGTGCAAGGCAAACGACCTTAACTCCTGCAACTGTTCCTCTGACCCCACAGACGAGGCCTCCACACTAGTGGCCACAGACCTCCCTCAGCGCCAGCATTTTTTGGAGGATATGGCACGGGAGAGAAGACGAGGCACATACATGATGAGGTGTTCCCGGCGGATGCTCTCTGCAGTGACCTGCGCTACCTGCCAGACAAAGTTCTCACCTTGAGTCTGAGTTCCAGGTTCTTGAGGACACACTTCTTCTGTGGCCTGAAGAACAGGGTTGCAGTCATGCTCTGGCCTGCATCCACGCTGCCGTCTACCGGGGCAAACTCCAAGTACTGCAGCAGAGTTTTAGGGCCACTCAGCTCTGCCTGGTAGCTGAAGCTGAACTTCCCCATGTTGAGGAAGCTGAATTCATACTGGACGGACTCATTCAGCTCCACCTGAGGTATCAAGGACAGGGAGGTAAGGGGCATGAATGGGCGGAGGAACCAACAATGGCAAACCAAGGTTTCCTCCTTGGGGCTCAGGACCTGTAACATGTTGGGGCAAAAATAGTTTTGGGGAGATAAGGATGGCCAACGATGCTGACCTGGTAGGTCGAAGTCCCCTTTAGCTTCATGTGGCTGGATATTCTAACTAGAGTTGCTAAGTATTTGGATCACCCAACCCCACCTGAAGAGCACGATGGTGTTTACTGCTCAGCTCTCCACCAGCAGGCAAACATCCTTCCTGGACCTTTAACTGCAAACGTTCCTCCCCTTCCCCACAGTCTCTCCACACCCTGAAAATGAAAACCCAAACGTCCCAGCTCTGTGCGTTCAGAATGGAGCTGCAGGTGGCCTGTTTGTGCCTTGTTGTCCTCTCTGAGTCAGAGGCAAACAAATGTTTGCTCGTCTGGCCTGTCTGGGCTAGGCCAAGAGCGCGAGGCCGACCCTGGCAAGCTCTCACCTCATACAGGTTGACCGTGTTGGTCTGGGCGGGAGTCAGGACGTTGCTGGTGCCAGATTTGTCCTTGAATTTGACCTCTGCATTCATGGCATAGCCCTCGGCCTTCACATTCAAGGTCAGAGGGTTGACTTTCTTCTTCACGTTGCAGATCAGATTAAAGTTCACTTCTCCTTCCAGCTTTGGTGTGAAGAAAATATCAATGGGGATCCTGGTTGGGGGGGGGGGGGAAGAGAGTGGAGGGGCAGCAGATGCCGACCTGGTATGGGGGGCAGATACGCCCTGGGAAGGCCCCGAAATGCCCAATGACGACACCTTTTCTAGACCTCCTGGGCCAGCCCAGCCCCTCAAGGAGGGACCGATGCAGCAGGCTTCAGGGAAGGAGTGCCAAGAGAGGGAAGACTAAGGCAGGGCTGAGATTCTCAGCACTCCCCAGTTCACTAGGTAAGTGAATGCAAGGGAGGAAGGAGGGACAGCTATGGAACTGTAATTATTTAAGCTGGAGAGTGGGAATAAGCTTTGCGAATGGGGCACAGGGATTTTTGCCATGCTGTCCTTTTTATTTGATTAAAATTTGTTTATCTTGACACTTTAATTTAGGCAATGGGGTCAACAAAACTGATCTTGGTACAGTTTCATATATAAAAATTCCAGCACCATGCCCACCACTAGGGTGCCCGCCCACCTCCACCATGGTCCCCATGACCACTTCTGCCCCTGCCCTCCTTCTTTTTTCTCTACCTGGACTTTGGGGGAATCCAGCCTTCCATGGGGGACACGATCAGGCAGTTGCTGTGTCCCTCCGAGTACCGAGAGTTGTCCACGAAGGCAAAATAGAAGCCCTGGTCCTCCTGATTGATGATCCTCACCTTCTCCCTGGCTTCCCTGCCTGCGGGGGGATGCCGCTGGGGTCAGGCAGGGAGTCCCGAGAGCTTATTTATGGGTTCCTTCTGGTCAGCCCTGAGATTTTTCTGCTCAGCTCTGCACAGGTCTTGTTAGTACTGAACAGGAGTTCTTTGTGGGGGAAGGTCTGTTTCTAGGAACTTATTGTTAAGGAAACAATTGCTTCATGCCTACATGATGATTCCAGCTGCTGGCTTTGCTTTGCTCTGGAGTCTAGTGAGGTTTCTTGGTGCTTAAAGTCACTAGCAACAGTGGAATGAGAGGGATCTTGCTCTCTCTCTCTCTTTTCCTCGCCCTCTCCCCCGACCCCCCCCCCCCCCCCCGCCTTTCTCCACCAATGTTTGTACCCCAAGCCTGCTCGGATTGGGACGGGGGCCTCCCCCATCCAGATTCTCATCTTCCAGTATGTAGGCGTTACACCCACCAACTGCACCCGGCACCGTGTAATCCCATCAACGGCCAAGACCCAGAGACTATAAAACCCTTCTCCCGGAAGAGAACAGCGCAGTCTCCTGCCTCCGCGCCTGGCTATCCTCACCAGGGCCCCTTGGAGGAGGGTGGGTTGAGTTTCCCTCCCCACCCCGGACAGAGCCCCAGCAGCTGAAGACCTCCAGTTCCAGCCATAGCCATGCTTAAGATCACTCTCCACATGTTCGGATGAGCCTCACGCATGAAGGAACTGGCAAAGGAAGCCAGGTGTGCGGGACCCGGGGCATAGATCTCCAAGCCTGCTCGGATTGGGACTGGGGCCTCCTCCATTCAGATCCCCCATCTTCCAGTATATAGGCATTACACCCACCAACTGCCCATCGACGGCCAAGATCCAGAGACTATAAAACCCTGCTCCCGGAAGCGTGCGGCTGTGAATGCTAGAACCAGACAATAGACATCTTATTGTCTAGTTCTTACTCTGGAGAACCTGGCAGGCTACCAAAAGTATCTTGCCCACACAGCAGAGTCTGGCAAACTCCCCGTGGTATATTCAATATGCCAAAAACCAGTAACAATGATGGGTCTTATTCTCCTGACCCTGAAAGTGCCTTGAATGTGGCACTTTTTAAAATCTCGGGGCTAGGATGAAGGAGACATTACTGGGGCCTGCTCGAGGCAATCGACAAACAATAGGATGACAGTGGTACAGTTTGTATCTGTTATTTGATTTTGTAAAATTCTATTTGCTGAATTCTCTCAGTAGACAATAATAATGGAGATGGAGAAGGAGGTTTCCTTCCCAATCCCTGATTTGAACCGAACTGGCTTTAGAGGTTTGTTAAACAGGAGACCTGCGGGAAAGGGCAGCAGAGAACCCTGAGCCAAGGCATGGACCCAGAAGTAAACCCACATGGCACAGAGTCCGGGGACCCTGGAAGGAGGGGTGGACTGTACACTCAGGAATGAACCCGGCCAGCCCAGCCTGTGCAGAGACAGCCTCTGTAGTGAGAGGTGGACTGGGTACTCGGGAATGAACCCGGCTAGAGATGGCCTCTGTAGAGAGGGACCCAGACTCCCCTCCATGTGTGTGTATGGGGCAAGAAGACAGCGGGTGAGTGAGACTGGGAGGCAAGTGTCCTGCGGCTGGTGGGTTGCAGAAGAGATGCAAGGAAACGGGCCTTGGAAGTGTGTGGCTGGATGGACCAAGCCCTGCCCAATGCTGCCGCCCGCAGCCACCCACATGGTACCTACCGATGAGGAGGCTGCTGAAGTTGATGTGGGCCTTGCTCAAGTTGAGGAGCGGGTCGGAAGCTTTGCCGACCAGCAGGAACGGGACGGAGATGTTGTGTTCGGGGATTAAGAAGGTCCAGAAGGCTTCCGTGATGTCCAGATGGGTCGGTGTGAACTGGAAGATGATCTGTGGAGACAGATTGGAGTGGTGGGGTCAGAGCTTGTCGGCCTTTCCCCCAGGAACCCGGCAGCCTCTTCCATTTATTGGAGAATTTCTGGCACTTTTCACCATGGCTACCAGGTACCATCTACTGGGCGAGGCACTGGGCTGCTGCTGGTGACCAAGATGGCGGCAGCGTATGCCCGAGGGGCTCAGCTCTGGGCCATCTTTGATTATCTCCACCAACTCAAGAGCAGCTGTTGACGGGCAAGTGAGTGGGACAATCCAACAGAACCTTCTCCCCTCCGCATTCCCAGCCGACTACTATCAGTCTGTTTGCTTTGCCCAGGGCTGCCTTCTTGGGAGGGCATCTACCTCACCCCAGCCACTGCCCACGGTGACCATCTTTGGAAGGCATGGTAAGATGGACAGACTCATGAAAAAGGGGAAATTCTAGAATTTTCTGAAAATCCCTGACAGACAGGCAACTATGGGCTTGCCTGTCTGTGTGGGGCTGGATGTTTGAGCCCCCTTCCTTACTCGGTCCCCTGGGCCCACCACCTTCAAGTGGGTGACCTTTCTGCTTCCTAACCTCATTCCTGCCACTGGGCTTCTCTGCAGAACTTGGGGGGACATGTGGCCTGTGCATGTGCTCTGGCCAGCCTGCTCCTCTCCTGAGGCCGGGCCCTGGCGCATGCACTGGACTAAGCAGTAGGACATGATTATGCTTTTCTGATTTGCTTTTCTGGGCTTACCAAGGGAAAACCCCTCTGCATCCTTTTATTGGTCAGTCCCCTAGACAAAAACAACTCTCAACTTCATGTCACTGCCTGGGCGGCCCACTGTCCTTCCCTGCTCCAGTCATCTCAGTTTTCCTTAACTCCTTCTAGTCCCCTGACATACAGGCGGCCAGTTGAGAAGGACTGTTGGTGGCTACAGCTTCCAGCTCCTCTCCCTGACTCTGATTCTTCAGAGAGGGCAGGAATGGCTGACCCCAGTCCCCGGCTCCTCATCCACACACACCTCGGCCTTCTTCTCTGGGTAAACGATGCCCTTCTCAGTGAGGCAGGTGAAGACCGGAAGGTTCTGGAGACTCTCTGTCTCTTCCGAGACCCAGGAGAAGGAGTAGGTGCTACTGGTTGGGTTCAGGATGGTAAAGCTCCTGAACAAGGGGAAGGAGAGAGAGCCAAGCGGTGGGGGTGGGGAGAACCGGGGGAGACTCTTGTGGGACTCACCCTCCCCCTCTTGCAGGGTCCCCTTTCTGGGCCCCAAAACTGCACTAGGAACTTCCTGACTGTAAAAACCAAAGCTGATCTCACGTGGGTCCAACGGATGGCTGGAAGAGCAGTAACAGTAAGGTTCTATGTGCCTGCCAGGACTCTCAGAGGCTAAGGTGGAGGCCAGGGGCCTGTGTTTTGGTTTTGTTTGTTTTTGGATAACTCTCAGTGATGTTCAGGGCTTGCTCCTGGCTCTGCACCCTGGAATTACTCCCGGTGGGGCTCAGGAAACCAAATGTGGTGCTGGGGACTGAGCCCAGGTTGGGTACATGCAAGCAAAGCACCTTACCTGCTCTTTGTCTCTCTGGCCCAGGTGTTGTGTCACCCCCATAGCCCACCCAGACTCTGAATCAAAACTAGAGACAGAACCCCCTTCTTCATGGAGCCACCCCAGGAAGCCAAGTCTTGCTTCTCAGGTCTCTGAGTTCCTCCTCTTTGAGAGGACCCAAGTGGACACTCAACCAGGGCTGCCCTGTGCCACTCACTGCAGATTCTTCCCTCCGATGCCCAAGCTGGTGAACTCAATCACCCGCGTGGCAGGGTCTAGGGACCCACCACCGGGGCCGCGGAGGTCTGCATCGCGCCGGTGCCCGCTGATGTAGTCAGAGTCCTTCAGATCAAAATGGCAGTAGGGCATGCAGCTCCGCCCCCTCGCCGTCACAACGGGGCCTTGCTCCCCTGGAGACAGGTTGGAAATCCTGAGGGAGAAGGTTCTGCTCGTTGACTGTCCCATGGACACGCCTACCTGTGGCTGCTCTTGAGTTGGCTAGAGACAGTGGGAGATTGCCCAGAGCTGAGCCTCACAGGGCAGGGGCTGCCACTGTCTTGGTTGCCAGCAGCATCCCAGCCTTGCCCAGCACATGGTACCTGGTGGGTGTGGTGAACCCAGTGCCGGGCATGAGTGCTTGCACGGGCACTGCGTGGACAGGCAGTCCCCTAGTTCCTCCTCTGCTCATCAGAGGCAGGGAGATGTCCCAGCTGGAAAAGGAGCAGAGAGGAACCCTCTGGGTTTCTACCAGTGAGATATGAAGGGTGGTCCAGAAATCCCTGAACAAATGAAAGAGGGTGCTGGGCTCCTGGGAGAGAGTGCAGAGGATGTGAGTGGTCAGCCCACACTGGGGTAGGGGTCCCTGAACTGTGGTGGTGGGGATCCACGAGGCCCCGGTGCCCCCACAGACCTCAGCCACCCACAGCTGTGGTCCAGCAAACTCCTCTGGAAGGAGGGATGTCTTTGGAGGAGTCCCTTTCGGCGACTTTGGTCACAGGAAGAGATTGGACGGGCTTTTCCCTCACTGGATTGGGCCCTCCCTGTTCCTGGCCTACTGGGGACCATCCTCCTCCCCACTCTCCTGCCGCCTCTGGTCCACGTGGTTGCCGTGTGCCAGCACCATCCAAGACCCTCGCTGGAATACCCTCATCACTCTCTGAAATAACTCTACCAGGGGCCTGTTGGTGGCATTTCACGAGAATGGAAACCCAGTCTCAGAAGGAAAAACAGCAAGACATGAGGCAGTGCGCCCCAGTTCCCTGTGCTATGCCATGGAGGGTGCCGTGGGTGGGGAAGGATCTAGAGGGATGACGAAGAGTACAAGAGATGAGGCTCTCCCTGTAGCCACCCCGGTGGCCAGTCTCATCCTGGGAAGCACGGCTCCTTACTGGCAGTAGAGATTGCACTCAAAGTCTCCGACCTCCAGAGGAGAGAACTTCACGAAGAGCTTCTGCGTCTTGCCCACAGGCAACACGCCGGAGGAGGGCTCCACAGAGAAGGGGGGCACGGAAGTTTCTGGCCAGTGGTCCGTGGTGCTGTCCACGGTACTGGCCGTGTGCAGTGTGCCCTGGCTCAGCTGGAGCTTCTGAGTGGACTCTGCTGGTGGACAGAAGCAGAGAAGTGTCTTACAACGTGTCAGAGAGGGGGCGTCAGGGTGGAGGGGGCGCCCCCCTCTCTGGGCAGCCAGGCTTGACTGGCCATAAAGGAGCCGGGCCTGACCACCTCTGAGGACCCAGGCTGTGCTCAGGGGTGGCTCCTGGACCACCTCTACCAACGTATGAAAATACGCTTCCCGGCGGTGGGTGAGGTGTCAGTGCTACTGACCAGGTGGGTCCTGGGCCTCAGGATAACGGTCTGGAACACCATTCTGGGTGGGTGGGGGGGATCATCTTAAAGTTGGGTTTCACCATTGGGGGGCTTTAGGGTGTGGGTGCAGGCACGAGGGTGAACTTGCAAAGGGCTCTGCTGCCTGGAATGTCGCTGCCCAGTCTTGGGGCTCGGCAGGGCCTCAGAGGCAGCCTCTGCAGATCTGACTCATTTCTGCATTTCCTGGAGTGGGGGCAGGGGTTGTGTCTGGGGCTTTCACCAGGTCCTGGGAGGAGTGGCCTGTGGCCTGTGGCCTGTGACAGTCAGCTCCCATCTCTTGCAGCCTCCTGGGCTCTGTGTCCCCTGAGCCACTTGGGCCCTGGCGTGGAGCTGGCTCCTCCAGGAACTAAGTGGGGACTCCGCCCTGGTCTGAGGGAACCCTCTTTACCTTGGCCTTCGGGCGTTGCAAAGCTGACGACCCTCCCGGCCTCCTCACAGGTCCAGCTGAATTCCAGCTGAATAGTCCCAGAGTTGGTCAGTTCCATCCTGCCAAGAGAGGAGACGGCTCTGAGGTGTGTTGCAGGGGACACGGTCGCCCGGTGCCCCACATCCCCCATCAGTTTCTTCCTGAAACAGTCCTCTAAAAGGTAACCTCACTTGCTTTATTATTTTTTTTGGGGGGCACACCCGCACGTGCTGAGAGAACCGTGCAGTGCTGGGGACTGAAGCCAGGCCTCCGGCATGCAGAGCATGAGCTCTTGGCCCCTTCCGCCGTCTCTCTGATCCTAAAGGTGAGTTGCAGTTGATCTTATTCGAAACCACACACTTATGAATACATCCAAACACAGCACATACGTGCAGAGCCCTGCAAAGCCCAAGTGTCTGAATGTCTGACCCAGTCCTTGAGCCTACCACAGTAGCACAGCGAGCAGCCAGAGTGTCTCTCAGTGACTCTGAGAATTCCCACCAGCAGGAAGCAGTCACTTTCACAGGGGTCCCTACCTTGGGCAGGCACGTGTTCTCCAGATGCCCCCATCCAACAGCTTTCCCAGGTATCCCTGGGGCCGGAGACCCTCTGACCAAGGCTGAGATCCTTTCACAGGGCTGAGACACAGACTGAGCCATGAGGCGCTCTGGTCTTGCCCCGCTGGACAATTCACAGGAAGCGGAAAACTCTCAGAGGCACAGCAGACATTTGGCACAGCGGATGTTTCTAGAAAGAGTTCTTGGCTCCGGTCAGAGTGGGCAGGCCAAGGGCAGGGCTCTGTGCACTCTGTGGTGCCCACAGCAGGGACTCCCCCAACTCAGCCCCTCACTGCCAGGGAGGCGTGGAGACAGCGCCCCTGCAGGCCCGCACTCTGACTGTGCCACCGCGTGGAAATGGTGTGCGCCTGTCTAGCTGCCCTGGCCAGGGTGGCTGTGAGCAGCTCTCGTGCCCTGCCTGCTGACTTCTAGTTTTTTTTTTTTTTACTTTGACTAGCTTCACTTAATCACTTAATCACTTAACTTCCCGTTAGTCGTCGATTTGCTCGAGCGGGCGCCAGTAACGTCTCCATTTGTCCCTGTCGCGTGCTAGTGTAGCCCAATGGCATCTGTTCGCTCCGGGAACATGAATAGCCTCAAACCGATCGTTCAATGAACGATTGGTTTGACTAGCTTCATTGTTTCGATAAAAGTTGCACCATTATTATTTACCCCCCCCCCCCCCCCGAAATCAGCCATGCTGAAAAAGCATTGTGAAATGATTTGCTTTCTACAGCTGGGTTCAAGAATTAAATGTTGGTTTTGGATTTCTGCTATTTTACTTATTAACCCTGGAAGTATTTCTACTGAGAGTCGGATAATTAAGAGATTGGTTTCTGTGCTCTGGAGTCATGGCCATGCCGGAGAGCCGCTTGTGGGGGGCAACTGGTGACCTCGGTAGGGCGTGAAGGACGGGCCGGAACGCCCCCTGTCCCGTGAGGTTTCAGGCGCGCCCCCACCCCCGGCTCAGACCTGCTCTCCACAAGGCTCCCATGTGGCCGCCATCTTTCTTTCCAGAGAGGCTGCCTTTTAGTTTTTAATCAGACTCTGCAGCTTCCGGCCCAGCCACTGCACTGCATGATCCCCTTGGGCACTGCCAGGAGCGAGTCCTGAGTATCAGCCAGGAGAAGCCCCGAGCACACTCAATGTGCAGAAAATGCAAGATGAACTGAAAAGTCACTGGTGAATTTTTACGAAGCAGAAACATCAGTGGTTTGAATTTTCTTTTCTTTTCCTTTTTTTTTTTTTTTCCTTTTGGGTCACACCCGGCGATGCACAGGGGTTTCTCCTGGCTCAGCACTCAGGAATTACTCCTGGCAGTGTTCGGGGAACCATATGGGATGCTGGGAATCAAACCCAGGTCGGCCACGTGCAAGGCAAACACCCTACCTGCTGTGCTGTCACTCCAGCCACTTGAATTTTCTTTTCTTTTTCTTTTCTTTTCCTTTTTAGCCTTTTTTTTTTTTTCCCAAAGAGCTGTTCCAAATCTCGGCCCTCCATGTGTCTGTGTACATGTTGCTCTTTCTACCTCAAGGTCTTTATTTCCAACTTCCTCAGCAGACCAACCCTGAAGTCCCTCTGGTTCAGCTGTGCCCACCATGCCGGTAGCCTTCCCCTCGGGGGCCGGTTTCCCCTCATCCTGCAGACAAGTCCCCAGCGCCCACTGCAGGAGGGGCCTGGTGCAGGACGTGGTGCCCTTCCTTTCCTCAAGGATGACACTGATTTTGAATGAACTTCCTGGCTACTCTCCTGGGAACAGGAGCTGTTGGTGACATTTTAGGCGACGGGGTTTATGGTGAAAGTGACCCAATGGGATTGGTAATTGGTAGTGGTTAGGAAGGTAGATCCCCTGAAGGGAAGGTGTGGCTTTGGGGTTCCCTGACTGAGGAGGGACACATGTTACCTGCAGGGGTACTGGCAGCTGGACTAGGAGAAGCACTGGCGTCTGCTGGTCCCGGGGAGCCCTTCTCTACCAGAGTGCTGTTCCCTGAGCTGTCTCCCTGGCTGGGCGTGAGGGTGGGGGTGGCCATAAAGTGTGAATGGCTGCAAGGCCCGTCTCAGTGGATGCAGCTGAGCTATTGGCTAGTTCTCGGGCTTCTCCCTAGGAGAACTTTGCAAAGTCTGAGTGACACTCTGGCCCCAGATGGGGTGGGCTTATGTGGACAGAGACCGCGAGGAAATATTTGGCGAAGGAGCAGAGATGAGAATCATGAGAGTGTTCCCTTTCCGAATGGGGGCCCCTGGGGACTCACTCAAAGATGCGGGTCTGGTAAACCAGAGTTTCTTTGAAGTGCACGTCGTGCTTTGGGAAGGTGTACTGAGCATAGCTCACGTTGGCACTGATCTGGACGTACAGGTCTTGGTGGTTTTCCTCAATGACGCTGTGGGCAGGCTCAGGGTCTGTCTCCACCACCTGTAAGCAGGGCAGCACGTCCTCAGTCACACAGTCTCCTCCCAGGGGTCCTGGGGGGACACGGTGCAAATCAAACACCAACTTACAAGCTCCAGAACAAAAGGCCCAGGCAAACCGAAAATAGCTTGTCAGTGGGAAGGAAAGGAACCAAACAAGAAATTGCTGAGTTTTAGGACTGTGAAGGAAAGATTTGGGGTTGGACAGAAGTGAAAAAGAAAGTGACCAAGATATGAACAGACATGAGAGAAGCAGAAAAGCAAATCACAGAGAGGACCAAGAGAGCTAAAACTGTTTATTTGAGATTTTTTGTTTTGTTTTGTTTTTAAAGTTGTGAAGAGGCTGGAGTGATCCCACAGCATGGAAGGTGCTTGCCTTACAGGTTTCCTGGCACCCCATATGGTCCCCCTGAGCCCACCAGGCTCCCTGAATGTAGAGCCAGGGGTAAGCTCTGAGCACCAGCAGGTGTGGCCCCAAGCCAAACCAAACGAATAAAGTTGTGAATGTGGGCTGAGGGGTGGCTCAAAGGCAGGCAAGCAGGCTCTGTCTGCATATGGGAAACTCCAAGTTCCATCTCTGGGCCCACAACTGCTGGGAGGACCTCCTGAGCACTGCATTGAGAGTGGACTCCCAAATCAAGGCAATTTTATGAAAATATATAGGAAAATGTTGAAGAGCCAATTCACAGAAAAAATAATTTAATAAAATTGATTCAAGTACAAAAAAAGTCCAGTCTTAACCCTATTAAAGACACTGTCATTGTCACTGTCCTCCCGTTGTTCATCGATTTGCTTGAGCGGGCCCAGTAACATTGTGAGACTTGCTGTTACTGTATTTGGCAATATCAAATACGTCATGGGGAGCTTGCCAGGCTTTGCCGGGTGGGCTAGATACTCTTGGTAGCTTGCCGGGCTCTCCAAGAGGGACAGAGGAATTGAACTCGGGTCGGTAATTAAAAAAAAAACCCAAAACCTAAAGAAGATTTAAAAATAATACATAGAACAAATTAATATGACAGCCTTGCTGGTTCTTCCTGAAATGGCAGTGTTACATCCAATTCCAATCCAATTTCCATCAGGGATTTCATGGTATTTGATAAGTGGATTCCCAAACAATAGTCCCCTGCACCAGCCACCTCCCCATCCCAGGCAAAAGGGGGTTAAGATACTTCAAATCCAAGCATCTTCAAATCCGAATCTTCTAGTATGGAAGAGAGACTTCCCTTGGAGCTCTCAAGGCTAGTAATGTTTTTGTTCTGCTTTTTGGGTCCACCCAGCAATACTCAGGGGTTGCTCCTGGCTCTGTACTCAGAGATTATCTCTGGTGGTGCTCAGGGGACCATATGGGATGCCAGGGATTGTACCCGGGTCGGCCGCGTGCAAGGCAAATGCCCTACCCACTGTATTATTGTTCTAGCCCCGAGGCTAGTTATAAAGTTACAGAAATTGAGGCAGCGTGGAGTTTACTTTTGAGATCTACCTGAAGAATACTAAAACATTAAACACACACAGAGACACAGATACACACACAGACACAAAGCGTCACAAAACAATAAAAATTCCATCCACCACAATGGTTTTGTTTTTTTTTTTTTGCTTGGCTTTGAGACCAAAGACTGAGAGTAAATCTCAAGGCTTTACTCTTGTTCTATACTCAGGGCTTGGTGCTGGGGACTGAACCCGGGTCAGCTGTGCGCAAGGCATGTGTCTCACCTGTTGTGTTCTCTCTCCAGTCTCTTATCCCAATGTTCACTGCAGCAATATTTATAAAAGCAAATTATTAAATCAACTGAAGTTTGTACCACTGATGATTGGACAAAGACAATGTGTTACATTTCTATAATGCAAAGTTATTTAGCTACATAAAAGATGCAACTTTGCCATGACAAAATTCTCTGGAGGGAATTAGGTAAAGTGAGCCAAGTTCAGAAAGAAAAGACAAGTCTTGGATAACTCTGCCCATGTATGCAACATAAGGATATAAAATCAGCAAACAGACAAAATAAAATAGGAAGATGGATGGGCACTGGCGACAATGCTGAGGTTTACAAGGTGGTGGGGAGAGGGGGGCACAGTATTGAAACAAACAAATTCAAGTATTGAAAAGGACATTAAGGCAGTAGGAAACTGTCACAGTGACAGACAAATTGGCAATGGCACCGAGTACAAACAAGAAATACTTTAAGTGTGTAAAAAACTTAGATGACAAGGAGAACTATGGCAGACGTCTAGAAAACAGAAGGTGATATGAAGAGGAATTTGGCAAGATTTGCTGTTGTAGTGGGAACAGGAATTGACTCCTTGTCTTGCATCATATATAAAATCCAGTGAAACAGGGTTTTAGATATGAAAAGCAAAACTCTTAAGCATAAAAAAGCTTTCTTCCTTAGTAGGGAAGGGTTTTAAAATAAAATATAAAGGTAATCAATATAAAAAGTGAATAAATATAACAAAAATTAAGAACTTTTTTGGGCTCACACTTAAAGGTGTGAAAAAGTAAGTAAATTTGATGAAGATATCTTCAGAAAAAGAATAGCACCGTACTGTAGCACTGTCCTCCCGTTGTTCATTGATTTGCTCGAGTGGGCACCAGTAATGTGTCCATTGTGAGTCTTGTTGTTACTGTTTTTGGCATATCAATATGTCATGGGTAGCTTGCCAGGCTTTGATGTGTGAGCGAGATACTCTTGGTAGCTTGCCGGGCTCTCCTACAGGGGCAGAGAAATCGAACCCGGATTGGCCACGTGCAAGGCAAATGCCCTACCCACTACGCTATCACTCTGGCCCCAGAAAAAGAATAGAAATATAAAAGCTTATCAAAAATAAAACAATTCATACAAAGGACAAGAGCACAACTGAAAAATAAGCATAAGACATTCATGGCAGGGAGAACGCGAAGGACTGAGAATTCTTTAGCAATCGATTCAGCTTGAGCAGAGAACTGGAAGTCAGGTCACACTCTTAAGTGATGTGACGCAGGAAGTGTGACAATGCCAGAGTGAGAGAAAACGTGAGTCGGTAAGATATCTCAGCTAGCAGGAGTATATGGTGGTATAGCCACTTTCTAAAACCATGTGGGCAATATCTTGGCGAGTTCACCGTGAACATATTCTGTGACTCAGCATGTGACAGGGATGATGATGCTCACCGGAGCCTTGTTCATAGCAGCGTCACTCCAAATAATTTCCCAGAGAAGAATGAAAATATTATTGTGGGATTTTATGTAGCAGTGAAGTGGGAGATCTAAAACTGAAGCGACAATGTGGATGATCACATACAAATAATCTTTTAAAAAATGATTAAGGGGGGCGTTTTGGTCCGTCCTTCACGCCCTACCGAGGTCACCAGTTGCCCCCCACGAGCGGCTCTCCGGCACGGCCACGACTCCAGAGCACAGAAACCAATCTCTTAACTATCTAACTTTTAATAGAAATACTTCCAGGGTTAATAAGTAAAATAGCAGAAATCCAAAACCGCGCGGCCGCAATAGTGGCCGCGCGACATCGTTTAATTCTTAAAACCCAGCTGTAGAAAGCAAATCATTTCACAACGCTTTTTCAGCATGTCTGATTTTGGGGGGGGGGGGGTCGTAAACTCTAAATAATAATGGTGCATCTTTTATCGAAACAATGAATCTAGTCAAAGTACATAGAGTGTTAACTAGAACTCATCTGCCTCACAGGAATTGGGAGGGGTGGGAAGTGGGGTTCTATTGGGGTTCGCAGTTAAAAATAAGTATTGGTAAAGGGAAATGTGTTTGATATTTACATGACTGAGACCTAAACCTGAAAGCTCTGTAACTTTTCCCATAGTGATTCAATAAATAAATAAATTATATAAAAAATGATTAAGGGCCAGCATGAGAGTACAGAAGGTAGGGAGCTAGCCTTACATGTGGCCGACCCAGGTTTGACCCCCGGCACCCCACAGGGTCCCCTGAGCCCACCAGCAGTGATCCCTGAGTGCATGTCCAGCAGTGAGTCCCAAGCATCTCTGGTGTGGCCCCAAACAAAAAACAAAAGTTAAGAGCTACAATTAAACAGTATGACTTTAGAAGCACAGACAAAGAAAAAGCAAAAGCCATATGTTCAGGGAACGAGCAAATCAGATTCCTAAGAGCAGTTCGAGGGAGGGCAGGGAATGTGTGAGAAACACACATATAACCCACCGGGTCTGTGCTGGGTGTGGGCTCATGTCTGCTTATTACGCTCCTTAAAAGACACCAAGTAAGGAAGGCAGGGGATGGCATGTGTGGAACATGTGGGCCTGGACAATTGGAACTGACCGACTCTGGGACATCTATTGGAAACGGAAACGGGCAGTTTCCAGCAGCCAGTGAGGATGTTCTGGACGTTCTGGAAAGGGGCAAGCCCGGATACTGAAGCTAAAGCTCTGCCAAGAAGGCGTGTGGTGGCTGTCACGGGGCACAAGGCGGGCAGCAGGCCTGGACATCGGGGTGTGCCACTGGGGACCAAGGTCAAGTGGAATGGGGACTTCCTCCTTTTCCTGTGGCAGAGGGAAACGGCGACCCTGAACTCACTTTGCGTTTGGTGGTGAAGACTCCGGGTGTGGTGCGGGGCATGTCCACCCACTTGACCGTGTGCATCCGGTCATCCCAGTCAGGGACCTGGTCTGTGGGAAGCTGGAACACAATCTTAGAGAGCTTGCACTTGATCCCCATCTTCTTCAGGGAGATGGGTATGTCTGCATTCAGGGTCACCATGATGTCCTTGGCACACCCTGGATGGAGGTGGCCAATCTGGGGGAAGAGCCTGATGTTAGCATTCTGGGGAGCTCAGTCTTGGGGTTTCCTGGTACCAAAGGCAGATATTCTAAAGAGGGGCTATCACCTACGCTCTTCAGCTATAAATATGAAATGTCTTAAATGAGGTTCTTAGGAATCTAATCATTCATGGTTAACAAAAATGACTTGCTTCTAGCATGTCTTGGTCCACACAGAGCTCCGTGGGCCCCCACCCCTTCATCAGCAACCTGCTAGCCATCTTGGTGTCCTCGTTCTCTGTGCCCTGACCAGAGGGGTGTGACTCATGGTCCCTGGGACCAGGAATGAGTGAGGGCTGGCTCCTGGCTCTCCTAGCCTGACATCCATCCATCTACCCCACACATTCCTGGGATGAAATGGACAACAAATTGGGATTAATTTAGGGTGAAGGGAATCCAAGAAAGAGGGAGTAGCTTTCACTTGCCTGTGGGGAGAAAGAAACTGTAATTAAAACAGGCCATTCGAACCGTATCACATTCACTTTGCTGTGGTTGGTGAGAGTGAAGCTCAGAGTATAGCAGTATCCAACATGACAGTCTCCGAACTGGATGTGCTCTATCATGGCAGCTAGGATGGAAAGAGAAGGCCAGGGAGTCCTTCCAGCCCTCCCAGGGAGGCTCTCCTGAGGAAGAAGTGTCACCCTTGGGTAACTCCTCTTGCCTTAGGAGGTGATGTTGAAAAAACTTGTGATCCCTGAACAGTAAGTTTTTATTCCTAGGGGAATCTACTTATCTATCTGTCCACTCATTTATCCATCCACCATCCGTTCATGTCCATGCATTATCCATCCATGGTCCATCCATCTATCCATCCATCCATCCATCATCTGTTCATAATCATCCATCCATCCATCCATCCATCCACCCACCCATCCATCCATCCATCCATCCATCATCTGTCATAATCATCCATCCATCCATCCATCCATCCATCCATCCATCCATCCATCCATCCATCATCCATTCATGATCCATTCATTCATCACCCATTCATGATCCACCCATCATCCATTCATAATCTATCTATCATCCATCCTTCCATCCATCCATTATCCATTCATGACCTATCCATCCACCCACCCACCCATCCCTGCTGCTTCTCCCACCTGCCACCAGTTCTTCCTTGGTAATTTCCTCTATGCTCAGAGAGATATCACTCTCCTGGCTGGTAGAAGTCACCAGCCCATGAATATTGTCCAAAGTGATGTCATCCTCATAGCCCTCTCCCACCAGGTGAATGATGGTCTCCTCATACTGGTTGTGGACCACAGACAAATGCACTTCGCCAGTCATTCTCCCAACCTTCTGGGACTGTAAAAGGACGTCAAACTCAGCTGTCTCTCCAGGATGAATCACTAGGGAGGCTGTGTGAGCTTTCTTAGCTGCCAAAGAAGATAGAAGATGTGCTGGAGAGTGAGTTGTGTCACCCACAAACATCAAGACTCTGGGGAAAGCCACTGAAGCATGGGGAGGTGCCGTGGTGGCAAACCCACGCGTGGGTCCAGCTCAGGGAGCGGAGGTTAGGTCTGGGACCTGAAGTGCACCCACTCACCTACGGCCTGGGGCTTGTTATCCTCTGTGAGGTAGTTGTAGGTGGTCGTGGGCTTCCCCTTCAGGGAGTAGATGCCCAGTGGGTCCCTCAGGTCAATGTGCAGCTGGCAGAAGGGAAGATGGACTGAGTGTCTGAGTGTCCTGTCCTCAAGGACGGCTCCTGGGCCTCTTTTATTATTATTCTTTTTTTTTTTTCATTTCTCATTAAGAGGGAGATCTAAGAGGGGTCAGGGAGAGGGTGGCCCCAGTACTTCCACACTGGATAGGGGCTCCCTGGCACCGGAGAACCCGCACATGGTACCCAGTACATTGGCCAAGCATCACTAGGAGGGGCCCCTGGGTACCACTAGGGTGGCCCCACCTCTCCGTCCAAAAGATTAGAGCAAAGAGGAAAGCAAAATTGAGCTCAACTCTTGTTATCCAGGTGAGGGGCTGGGATCCAGAGAGCATCAGTGACTTTGGGCCTCTCATGTGACTTGTCTCAAAGCCGGATGCCCCCCGCCCCCACCCCAGCAGAGCTGGCAGGACAGAGGGCTCCTGACCCATCTGGGGCCTACCTGGGCCTCAATGGTGCCCGTGTTCTTGAGCTGGATGGGCAGCGTCTGGGACCGGCCGATCAGAAGCCTCTTAAAGAGAAGCAGGGGGTTCCCGAACTGGTCGTGGAGGATTGGCCGCACCACGGTCACGCGTGGGAGGGTCCCCTCGCCCACAATGTCGAAGGAGAGGTTGCGGTTCTTAGTGAGGTTGCTGAGGAGAAAGACACACGGGGACCAGTCAGCCCGGGGTGGGGCTGGTGGTGCGGGTGGCCCCGGGGGGGGGCGTTTGGGGGGGTCAGTACCTGGACAGGCCTTCCACGGTCACTTCAAAGATGCACTGGTAGGTCTGCAGGGCCTGTGGGGTGAAGGACACGGTGGCGAAGGCGGACGAGCGGCTGGGCACGCAGATCTTGTTGGGCTCCACGTCAAAGATGTCGGTGATGCGAGCAAAGATCTGGAACAGGGGAACAGGGGCTGGTGGGGCAACGGCTCATGCCAGGGCCCCTGGTGGGGATGCCCCGTCCCTGAGCTCTGCACTAGTCACATTCTCTGGCCCGCGTGGCCTCGTCCCTGGAAGGAGCGGCCCGACAGCCAGGCCTTGCTCTGAGGGGGGACTGGTCAGCCCTGGACTAGGCGGCCCTTGCCATCTTTGACTAAACTAGATTTCGGCCATACTGTCTCTCCCCACCACATATGGAGCCGAGCTGGAAGCCAGACTAGGGAGTGAACAGGGTGCGAGGCAACCGTGAGGCGCTCAGGCTCTCTGGGCTGCTGGCAGCTCCATCCCCTGCCCCTCTCGCCTGGGTGTCCGCCCCAGCAACAGCCAGAGCGCCGCTGTCCTCCTTTTCGCCCACTTGGCTGCCCCACCGAGTGACCATGTTTGGGGGGACTTAGGGCTGCAGGGACCTGGGTCTGGTCTTGGAGGGATGCCCCTCCCCCCCGATGGCATTCACTCGGCAGCTTCCCACTGCACTAAAGCCGAGGTGCTGATGCGGCACCCGCAACCCTCACGGTGCCCCGTTCAGGCTGGGGTCACACAGGGCCGGGCCTGTTTCCGTCATCCCCAGCCACACACAGTGCTGTCCACCCCGGGCAGAGGTGCTACCTGCAAACAGGGCAGTGAGGCTGGGCTGAGCCTGCCTCCGTGGAGCGTATGACTGCTCTGAACCTTCCCCCCTCCCCCTGCTACGTGAGGGGCGCTCCATGCTGGGAGCTGAGGTGTGCCCTGAGGCCTGTGGGGGGTATGAAGCTGGCACCCACCCTCGCCCTACACTTGGGCTCCAGCACCATGGGGGAAAGCGTGCAGCCTTTCGAAACCTCAGTTTCTCTCAGTGCAAACTGGGGAGCACAATAGTGAGTCTGAGGGCACAGACTTGGGAGGGGGAAATGAGATGATTTCGGCAAATAGGCACAGCTAGGTCAAAATAAAGGTGCATGTTTCACTTTGCATCTAACCTGACCGTCCTCTCACGTCCCCTGATAGGATGGGTGTGCACCCTGTGGCAGCTGGCTGCTGCCCACGGCCTTGTCCCCCGTGAGGTGTCTGATAGGGACTCTTTGGCATGTGCCAGGAGGGAAACCACCCCGCAACCCTTTGCGCCCCAACTTCCAGCAGACCCGGAGTCCTGGCCACCCCGGGCCCCTCACCTTGGAGGACACGGGCTTGACGTTGACGCTGACGTCGCAGGCGATCTTGCCCGGGTTGATGATCTTGAAGCGCGCCTTGGCCTGGTGGCCCACGAGCACGCTGCTGAAGAGGAAGCGGTTCTCATCCTCCACGAACACGCCGCCGCTGTCCGTGGTCTGAAGGGTGTTGCTCAGGCTGGCGCTCTGGCACACCTGGTGCTCCTCGAATATCAGCCTATAGTCGTCAGTCACGAAGGCTGGAGGGCGGGCGGCAGAGAGGAGGTATGTGTGTGTGTGGGTCACAGGACGCCTTGTTATCCTTTGACTCTGTCTCCAGACGTTGCTGCTGGGGGCCCACCAACTGGGAGGATCAGCCCAGGCTCTGGAGTGGGCTCAGCGAGGCTGGCTGGGGTCTCTCTCTCTCTGGGCTGTCGGCGATCTCGGGGGACCCAGGGGTAGTGCTGTTCATCCGAAGATCCCGAGCTAGCGCCGGGAGACCAGGAGTCCCAGTGCACTTTCTCCCCAGGAGCCTGACTGGGGAGTCATTACATGGGGGGCATGGGGGGTGCGGCTGAGTATTCTAGAAAAGAGCTCAGGCTCCCCGGGATAGCCCAGAAACACCTGCTGGACAGTAGCCCAGTAGGGAGAAGACCCCAGTCAGAGGGGAGAGGCATCTAGTCAGAGGGAAGAGGTGCCCAGTCAAAGGAAAGAGGTGCCTAGTCAGAGGGAAGAGGGCATAATCAGCAGAAGGCTTGGGTCATCCCTGCTCATACCATACCTGGCAGACAGGCTTCAGCCAGCAGCATGTAGGGAATGCCACCAGGCTGGTCTCTCGGGTCCCGATCAGAGATATCGATCCCGACATACTCCTCACTCTTCCCGATGGGGTCGGCCAGGCAGTCCACGGTGATGACCTGTGATCCTCCCGCTACGATGGCCCCAAACCCGGGGTACACGGTGAACATGCCGTGGGTGAAACGAGCCTGTGGGGGTGGTGGCGGGTGGGTGAGAGTCCACGGCCCCCTGCTCTGGTCCTCTCAGCTGCTCCCTGCACCTGGCCTGACTGCACGAGAGGAGGGGTAAGGGGACACGACCCAGGTCCCAGCCACAGAAGGGAGCAGCGGATGGCCGCAGGTCTGAGTCGCAGCCCTGCCAGGTTCAGCCACGCTGGCCCTGGCGAAGTGACTTCTGGAGCCTTGTTTTCCCTTGTTTGCCCAGCAGTCCCTGGAGTCTTACCAGGAGAACAGATAGCTCTGGGCAGTGCATCTGGCCTGGCACTGGTTCCCAAATGGCAGGAAGCTCGGGGGAGGGCACTGCTCTACTCCCTGGGGATCCCGGAGGCAGAGTGGGGGGCGCTGTGCAAGTCCAGGGGTGGGTGATGCCAACACATGAGCACTGGTGCTCAGAGCTCCCTGTCGGCTCCCACAACCAACACCCAGGTGACAGGCATGAAGCTCCCCCTGAGCATCCCCTCCCCCAACGGGTTACTCGCGCCATGCTGGAGTATGGACCATGTGGACCAGCAGCCTTCCATGGGGGTGGGGGGTGCTCTTTACTCCTCTGTTCCTCTGGGCACCTCAGCAACATCCAACTGACATTGTTTTCCTCTGACTTAAGTTACTCCGTCTAAAGCCTTTGAGGTCCACTAAGTTGTTAGCCCAAGTGGCAGGGTTTTCTTCATTTTTCCAGGGGGCCAGGCCCCCCGAGTGCTTAAGAGGCTTGGGGACTCCACCAGTCATTCTTTATTTTGTTAATTTTTCATTTGAGGGCCACACCCAGAGATGCGCAGGGCTTACTCCTGGCTTTGCACTCAGGAATTGCTGCTGGCAGTGCTCGGGATGCTGGGATCAAGGCAAGGCAAGTGCCCTCCCTGCTGTGCTATCGTCCCGGCCCCTGCCGTGGTTCCATGCAGGGGCTGGAGGATGTCATGTTGCTCAGCTGCGCAGCTGGAACTTGCTATCCTAGGGGCGGGTGCTGGGGTGAGGGGGCTCCCAGGGCTATACCCGCCAATGCTTGGGGATCACACATGGGGTGCTGGGAATGGACCCCTGGCCTGTGGGGAACAAAGGAAAGGGGTGCTCACCTGGGTTGGGAAGTTCACCTCCCTGGGGAGTGACTCGGAGAACTTGGAAGCCTTGAGGGAGGTGCCCTTGTGAAAGCTGTCGCTCTCCCGAGACCGCGGGTTCCGCAAGTGGCTGGTTCTAAGGAGGCAAGAGAAGCTCTCAGCTGATGGTTCTTCTGCTAGGAGAGGGGGAACCCACGTTGGGGCGGTGCTGTGAGGTCTGCGGCTGTCATGGGCAGCGCTCGTTCGACTGACGCTCAGGGATGCTGAGAAGCACCCCAAGGAGATGATGCTTTTGGAGTGCTTACTTGAATTCCCCGGAATAGGATTCGGAGGCCTCGGATCTTTTACCCCCTCTCTTTTCAAAACTTGAAACTGCCATTGGGTCAAATTCTCTCGTCTCCACCACACTGAGAAGCAGGATGTTTTGAAAGACGTTTTCCATTGAAACAGCAGCAGGTTTGGGCTACTGCTCGCCCTCACTTACAGCAGGTGGACTCAATAATTTAGTCTGGAGGCCAGTCCCCTGGAAAGGCTTCATGTTGAGGGGCATGTTCTGTGTTTTAAGTTTTTGGGGCAACACATGGCAGCGCCCAGGGCTTACTCCTGGCTCTGTACCCAGGGATCACTCTTGGGGGGTTTGGGGGATCACATGGGGTGCTGGGGATGGAACTTGGGTCAGTGCATGCAAGGCAAAAGCCCTCCCCACTGTACTATCACTTGCAGTTATATATATTCCCTGATACCCCAAAGCGAGAGGATAAGGACTTGGTTGTAAGTTGTCTGGCCCCTGAGAAGCTAAAGTTTCTCATATATTTGACAGCCATTAGGAAATGTGGGAGATCTTCAGCCAAAAGATGTGGATCCAGAGTGGAAAAATTCCCTGCATGATCTCGGGTGAGTCATGTCTCAGACCGAGTGACCTGGCCAGGACACAGGGCCCGGGAAAGCTCCTCGAAAACCAGATAGCATCCATGAGCGCAGTGTGAGTGGAGCCAATGTGGGGCTTACCCTTTCTTCTGGTAAATGGGAAGCTCTCCGGTCATCCTGAACAGGACAAACTTGAAGTCGGTCACCCCTTGGTTCTCTATGGTGAAGGAGCTGCTCTTGCGGGTGCCGCAGATCAGCGCCCCAAAGTTGATGATGTTGGAGGGGTTGATGACGTACTTGGAGTAGACAGCATTCACAGAGAACTTAATGGGGATGCTGGCGATGACCTCCCCGCCCTCTGCCATGCCGGGCTCAATGATCTGGAGAGGGAAGGAGCGTGGGGCAGCTGTTGGCCACCAGCACTGCTCTGGAGTACCCACGGCCATCCATGTCGTTTCCTGTTCCCCTCCCTGCCACCCAGCCAAGGTCATGGTTGCATTTTCCTGTGTTGCATCAACAACGCTAGTACAGACATGCACTCGCACCATCGTGGTCTCCTCCCTGTTGTCACTCTCCAGACTCTTGGCGGCTGGGGAGTAAACTCGGCTTTCTCAGTCTCTGGTGTGCACCTCCCACCCAGCCTCTGAGGCCTGCTCTGTGGGGCCACACCCCGGTGCTTCCTCAGACACTGGCTCCCTCCACTCGGGGTACGGGCCCCACCTGACAGCGAAGAATCGGCTGATGATCGATCCGCACTTCTTTCCTGGCGCGGAAGTACACATGGACATTCATGGGCTTCTCCGTGGTGGTCAGTGAGCCCTTCCTGGGCTGCACGGAGATCATGGAGCTGATGTTGGTGGGAGCCCCGACCGGATCCACAGAAAAGCTGAGAGACAAGAGGCACAGGTCAGTTTGCAGCACCCTCCTGGGCATCCACAGTTTTAGTGGGGGAATTCCAGGCATCAGTGTCTGGTGACACGCTGTGTGGTTGTATGCACTGTGCTGTGGCCTCTGTGGCTGTGGTTCCTTGGCCGGGGAAGATGCTTGAGGCTGAGAGTGCGCTCGGCCCTCCCACATCCACGAGCCATGAGCCATGCAGGGCTCCGCTCAGCCCTCCCACAGCCATGGCCACGAGTCACGCAGGTCTCTGCTCAGCCCTCCCACGGCCACAGCCATGAACCATGCAGGGCTCTGTGGCAGGGATGCCGGTGCTGAGGACAGACCAACTGTATTGGGGGTTCGGCTTTTGGGTCACACCCTGTGGTACTCAATAGTCTTCTCTGACTTGGCTCCACCTTTGGTGTCACTCCAGGCAGATTTTGGGGGGCTGTGAGGTGCTGGGAGTCATATGGAGGCAAGCACCTTAGCTCCTGTCATCTCTCCTGCTCTCAAATGATTTTAGCTTTGTAACTTTGATTTATTGTTGTTTTGGGCCACACCTGATTGTGATCAGGGCTAATTTTGGCTCTGAGCTCAGGGGTTACTCCTGGGGGTCATATGGGGTCCTGAAGATCGAACTTGGGCTGGCTATGCCTTACCCGCTGCATTAGCGTTCCAGCCTGATATATTTTTAAAAAATATTGCCATGCTCTCCCACTTTCCCAATAAGACTTCCTATTTTTAAGACCAGGAAATCTGTACTGATACATTAAGTTTATCTATAAATATTTTCTAAGCATTAAACCAAGTAGGTTCCAATTGGGGTGTGTGTGTGCATGTGTGTTTGTGTGCATGCATGTGTGTGTCTGTGTGTGTGACTGTGTGTAGGTGCTCCCAAGCAGTGCTCAGAAGGTCTTGGGACTCCACTGGCGATTCTTGACCAACTGGGTCAATGGTTCAGAGTATGAGGATGCAATGTTGCTTGGGCCCTTGGGTTCTGGGACACCTGGGTCACCCTCAGCAGCACTGGGAGAGCTGTTAGGTTTCTATAATTTTCCTGGAAATCCCTAAACTATGGACATTTGAAGACTTTTGGACAATACTATAAAGCATTTGAGAAGGATCCTATGAAAATCCCTGAGAATGGGCTCAGGTTATGCAAGGTCCATGCTCTGCCTTCACCAGCCGCATCCGGGCCTCAAGTCTTCAGCGTGAGACCAGTTTCCTTCCCCGCCACCATCCCCCCAATCTGAGGCTAAAGACTGTGTGCAGAGGGGGACAGTGATGCTGAACCAGGAGGTGTCTGGGAGGCAAGTTAGTTGGGTGGCGGCTATATGGCAGAGGGGCTTGGAAAGAAAGGCCCTGGTTTTGGGGGGCGAGGCAAGAGGCCAGGAGGTGGAGCCAGCAAACAGGAATGCAGTGATCTGGGCCAGGAGCAAGGAAGTGAGTTGAGAGCCAGTGCTACTGCGGGAAATCAGAGGCACACCAGGCTCTGGGGGACCCAGGTTCTACTGCTGCCTGCAGGGTGCCAGTACTTCTTCACCTCCCTTCAGTGAACCTTCAGGTTCGTGCTTCCAAGACAAGGGGTCCCCATTTCTTGCAACCTAATAAAGAAGCACTAACATGGTCGTGATCTGAAACAGAGCCAGCAAACTTCCACCGGCACCAAAGTAACCAGTTTCCAGAGGAGTTTCCTCAGCAGTGCCAAGGGCCACATTCGAGGCCTTGAGAATGCAGGAGACACGCCCCCATGCAAGATTTGCTTAGCTCCTACTGACATCTATCTCGATTTCCGGCTCTAACTGATGTAGTTTGGGGACGGGGGCTCTCATTCCAGCATCCTTTTAGCTGAAATGGTCAAAGTCCCCAGATCTCTCCCAAAGCTGTCAGGGGCAAGCCCCCTTGTCACTGTCACAGCTTTCTGGCGAAGCAAAACTTTCAGAGGGCCCTGGAAGGCGGCGTGACATCCTCTGAGGAATCCCTCTTTGGGCAGCTCATTTCTAGTCCATTGGGGGGGGGGCATAAGTTGGGGTTGGAGGCCACCAGGCCACGTTGGGGACACTATTATGCATCCTAAAATTCAAAAAGAAAAATCGGAAAATGCTTTACTCCCATAAATCTATTGCTTGGGGGCGGGGTTCTCCTCAGTGGTACTTGGGCAGGGCAGGCCACGCCAGGGGTCATACTCAGGGCTCTTGCATGCAGGCTGCTTCAAGTCACTTCTCCAGCCCCTTCCCAGGAAAGCTATGGCAGAGGCCAACACAAAGGCCAGGGGGAACCGAACGGAGGGCAGGAGAGCAGGAGGCAGCCAGCTCTCACTGGTGTCTCCTCCTCCCACCCCTCCCCTAGTCTCCCTCAGCTCCCCAGCCCTGGGGGCCCAGGCCCACTCAGCGGCCCTGCAGTTGTGGAGTTGAGAGCAAAGTGAAAAACCTCAGGCCTTTCAGCAGTTGGAGTGGGAGCTCTACTCGCCGGAAGTCAGGAGAGACTAAACCAGACACTCCCCATCATATTCTGGGCGGGTTTGGGGCCATACCCAGATGTCTTCAGGGAGCTGGATCCTCCTAGCCCAGTGCTCGGGGAAGGGGGGAGGTCTGCTTGCAAAGTTTGTGCTCAGCCCACTGGGCTCTGCTCGAGCCCTTCCTCCTGGATTCTAAACACTCTCCCCTGTGACCCTGTTCTCCGTGGACATGGGCATGCAGGACCCCGGCCCCACTGCCTCAGGTTACCTGAACATGATCTCGTACTTCCCACGGTTCTTCAGCAGCAGCAGCTGCCTCACGTCCTCCATCACCTTCACCGTCCCAAAATCGAGCCCACCATCTGCTCCTGCAGAGGCCAGGGACAGGTGGGGAGGAGAGGGGGACAATCTGCTGACCTCCCAGGGGAGGCCCGGGGCCAACTCCCCAGAAGCCATTCACTGAAGACATGGTGGCAAAGCGACCCCTTGTGGGAGACACAGCAAGCACATGGCGGATGGGGGGCGTTGGGGGGTGGGGGTAGGGGATGGGGGAGTGGGGGTGGGGTGTCCGCGCTTGGGCTTCAGTCCCCCGCCTCTGCCCTCCCACCCAGGCGACCACTGAGCTGAAACCCCTAGGAGGCTTTTTTTTAGGGTGTGAAGTATACAATCTACAGAGTTGGGCTATTACATAGAATTTCATTGTTTCACTCAGCATTCACATAAGCATTTCTTGCAATTCAATTATTCTTAATTGAAGCTATTAAGGGATATGGTCTTGGGGCCAGAGAGATAGTACAGCTGGTACGGACTTTCGCCGATATCTGGTACCCTTTGTAGTCCCTGAGCACTGCCAGGAGTGATCCCTGAGCACAGAGGCAGGAATAGACCCTGAACATTGCTGGAGGGTGTGCCCTCCCCCGCCCCCCATATATAATTCTCACTATCACTGTCACTGTCCTCCCGTTGTTCACTGATTTGCTCGAGCGGGCCCAGTAACGTCGCCATTGGAGACTTTGTTGTTACTGTGTTTGGCATATTGAACACATCACGGGGAGCTTGCCAGGCTCTGCCGTGCGGGCGAGATACTCTCGGTAGCTTGCCAGGCTCTCCGAGAGGGGCGAAGGAATCGAACTCGGGTCGGCCATGTTGGCTGCGTGCAAGGCAAATGTCCTACCTGCTGTGCCATCGCTCTAGCCCATATACAATTCTAATGCTTGCATAATACACTATGATAAAGCTGTTTTATAATTAATAATATTGCCTCTATAATAATAATATTCTGTATCGGTCTACATTTAGTTTTTTTCCAAGCTTGCTTTATGATAGGTGATGCTGTAGTAAGTCTCTTTGGTAGAAAATGGCATGCAGGGGTCCTAAACATTCAATGACTCTCAGACCTACCAGGGCATGGAGGAGGACGGAGAGGGTATGCGGAGAGCAGGGCGGCGTGGTGGGGAGAGAATGGCCCCACCCCACATGCGCACATCCGAATCCCTGCAGCTCGTGAGGCTCTGCTGCTTCTAAGACGAAGGGGAACTAAGGTCTGAGATGAAATGAAGGTTTGCTAGTCATCTGCTAGTCACTTGGCAATAGGGGGTTATTCTGGATAACCTGGGTGGGTCCCCTGTAATCAGGAGGCCTTACGGGCAGAAGAGGGGGCTGGAGCGGGAGCACCAGGGAGACGCGGGCTGAGAGGCCTGGCTCAACACTTCTGGTTTTGAAGATGGAGTGAAAGGAGAACGAGTCAACACAGGTGCATCCAGATACCAGGAAAGGCCCAGAGACAGACTCTTTCCGGAGTTTCCAGGAAAGAACAGAGCCTGCCAGTACCTGGTGACTTCAGCCCAGTGAGATAAGTTTAGATGTCTCACTTGAGCACTGGGAGGTGATACGTGTGCAGCAGTGCTGCGAGCCGCTGAGCTTGTGACAGTAGAAAACTACTCAGTAGTCTCCAGTAGTCTCCAGGGACAGTCCTCAGCGTGCTGCCCACCACACCAGAGGATGCTCCTCATCTCCGGTTGGTGAAACTTAAGGTTCAAGATTGTTAACATCCCTCTGGGTCTGACGACACAATGTGCAAACTCCCACCCACCTCCTCATGACCACGTGTCCCCTCCACCAGAGAAACAGACCACAACTGAGGGACATGGTTAGGAAATGCCTGTTTCTACAGTGGACGACAGACCTTTGGGGAAGACGATGTCCAAGGCTATGTCGTAAGACTCTGCAAACACCATGACATTCTCCACCTGCACAATCCCGACAAGGTTGTCCACGTCCAGGATCTGTCAGGGGGAGGGACCCTGTTCAGTGAGCTGGAGACCTTGTGGTACTGGGAAGCAAAGCTTTGTCATGTGTGTGGGGACAGGTGAGGGCAGATGTCTTGGCATATGTCTGATCCTACTCTGACACGGGCACTTGGCAGTGGTGGTGGTGGGGGGATTATTGTCCATCATGACCTTTGGGGGTCTCGGGCACGATTCAGAGAAGAACAATTTCCAGCACGTCTACCTTGGGGGTTCACACCCTCTGCCTGTGAGTGTGTTGGTGCTCATGAATGCGCATCAGGGGGCCCGGGAGAAGCCTCACCTCCAGGCGAATGGTCTTCTTGACGCTGACGGGCTTGGAGGGCTGAAAGTGCACGGGCAGGCCGTACTCTGACTTGGGGGCGATGATCCCCTGCATCACGGGCAGGGCGAAATCTTCGCCCAAGTGCTCTAGGCTGGACACACGCCAGGAGGCAGGCAGGGGCGTGATGTTGCGGAGTATGATCACCTTGGTTTCTCTCCTGCACAGGCCCAAGAAAACAGCACTGGGTCCCGGGGATTCCCAGTGCCCCGTCCCATCTGCCAGGTCCCGCCATTGAATTCCGTGGGGGCTGTGCTAGTGTCTCAGGGGGGATGAGCAGGAAGGGAGGATGCAGCACTCGCCCACTCCCGGCAGCCCCTTGGAGAGATCCCTCTTACAAGAAAGGGGTTCCCCGGAAGCACTGCTGAGTCACGCTCTCGGCAGGGACCCTGACTTCAGAGTCTTAACGTCTTAGGGAAATGGGCTACTTTGAGGATTGGGTCAAAGCAAGTCCTGAGAAAGACAAATGGGCACCTTCCTTTGGCAGCTGATCTCGGGGTGGGGTGCCCCAGGCCTGTCCATGGGCTGATACTCAGAGCCGGGAGGAAGCCCCCACCCACGCTGGGCCACCTGCACACGGACCTGTGCAGCAGGAGCCGGTCAAAGTGCAGCTGCTTCGGCTCCAGCTCCAGCTCGGGGCGGACGCCCTGGCAGCAAATGTTGAAGATAGCAGGTTCCGGGTTCTCCTTGACGCAGCAGACAACACTGTCTTCGAAGAGCCCCACGGCGGTCGGGTAAGCCCACACATGCAGCAGCTAGGGCACGGGCCGGAACAGAGCCACATGAGGCCCTGGCCAGCCCTGCCTCGGTTCCCTCCATCGAGTGAGGCCAACGCGGCCCCTGCCCACCTGGGTGCCCGTACCTGGGACTCGTTGGGCTTCAGGACCATGCTCAGGGGCTCCAGGAAGTATGTGCTTGCCTTGACGTCATTCTGGAAGCAGAAGAACACTTCCGAAGGCATCGGCGAGTTGTTCAGGATCGTCAGCGTTTCCGTGTTGCCAGGGAACATGGGCGACTTGTACCTGAGAAGGGAGCCACGCCAGGCAGTGGAGGTGAGCATGGCTGAGAGAAAGGGAGACAGTCCTGCAGGGCAGCCTGGATCCCCATGACAGGGACCTTGTGGCTGAGAACAGAAGACCTTTGGCTGGGACCTGACGGCCCACACCCAAAGCTGTGGGGCCTCCTCCCCTCTCAAGTGGGGTGGACAGTCCCTCTCAGGTGGGCCTGTGGCTCCTGTGGCCATGGCAGGGAGTGGGCATTAGAGGTGGCAATGATGTTGACAGCAGAATCCTGAGCTCTGGGGGTCAAGCTCCTCCATGCCCTGAACCTCAGGTCACCCCCCTGCCTGAGAGCCTCTGTCTCCCCAGTTAGGTGGCACTGGGCCCTCCGGCAAAGCCAGAGTCTGCACCATCCGCAGGTGTGGGCAGCTAGGGGAGCTGTACTGATGGTCCTTCCTTGCTCCTGAGGCCCCAGCCCCCCCCCCCCGGCCTGGTCCACTTTAGTAGCTAAATAGCCAAGGAACCAGCCACTTCCCGGGCTCCACGTCTCTCTGACATGCAGACAGCTGCTCCCAAAAGGCCAGCATCACCCCTGCATGCCGGCCTCCTGCTGACTGCTCAGAAGTTGCCTCCAAAAGAGTTCTGGCTAAGACACCCCAATTTTCACGTGGGGACCTGCTCACCTCTCTCGAGCCCTGACTCCGTGACCCCCACCCAAGCACTCTGTGCCCCCAATGCTGGCACTTGGAGGTGGCCTCTGGGGCTCTGGGCCTCCCGTCACATCAACTCCCTAGATTCCATGAGCTGGAGCCAGACCCTCCTCTGGGGGCTGGAACCCCAGAGCCTAGGGAGTCCCATGCTGATCTGCCAACTGCCCCCTTTCCAGAAAACATCACCCACTGTAGCCCTAAAATTCTGCCATTGTCGAGCAAGCAAATGGAGTGTCCCAACTGCACCCAAGGTGATTACTGACTCCCACCACGTTTCATCCGGTGTCCTGCCAATGGGGACGGCATTACTATCCACTATAGGCTGAACTGGCCCCTGGTCTTTCTCCTGGCACCCCAAAGTGAGCTCCTGATCACACCCCTTCCCCCACCTCAGCCTGTTCCTCTCCTCTCCCAGGCTTCCCCTCTGAGAAAACAGCAACCCCCAACTCCTGGGGTCCTGAGGCCCCAAACTCGCCACACCTGCATCTGCCCAGGGGAACCGGAGCTCCTCTCCTGAGTCTCCGCAGCAGGAGGGAGACGGGCTTTGAAACGACGGAACTTACTTGTCTCTTGATTTTCCACAGAGCAGTGGCCCAAAGTAGAACTTCTCGGTGCTCATCACATACTTCTTGAAGATGACCTCATCGGGCTTTATGTCCGGCATCCGCTCAGAGAACACCACCCTTTGAGAGCGGGAGGGGATCCACCCGGATGAACCGTCAGGGTCCAGACTGCAGCCCACCCTCACTAGCCCCCTAGGAAGCATCTTTATTTTGGCAGGAAGGGGTCTTCTCCCAATTGATGCTCATGAACCATCAGTTGGCACCAGAGACAGGAGACTCTCCACTCGGACTTTGCAGGGTCTATCCCTGTTTGCACCGAGAAAGACCCCAGGGCCCAAGGCCCAGCACCAGGCAAGACATGAGCCTTTGTTCATTCCCAGCACCCCAAGATCCCAAACACTGAGGGTGCCACCCCTGGGCAGCCTCAGGCCCTGCCTGGGTGGCCCAATCTCTTGGGGGGGGTGCCTGGGTATTCTGGGTACTACTTGGGGGAATCACCCCTCAGATGAAAGAGGATTTGCAGAGAGCTCTTTCCTAGGGAGAGCTCCCAGGGAGGCCTATGGGGAACTGGCTTCTGAGGGTGGGGGTGAACTTCTGAGCCCCTGGGGGAGCACCATAGACCCTCACCTGGGGCTGAGAGCTGGTGCCTTTAGGGGACACAGAGGCCCCGCTGTGGAGCCCCACGCCAAGGTCCACTTTGGAGGCTTCAAAGCTGGAGGGTGACCCCCCCAATAACCCCTAACCGCAATCCCCATCTTGTCTCAATAACCTCATCATTCCTCAGCCGAGAGAGGATGCGGGCCTACTGGGGAGGCGGTGACCCCGGCACCGTGGGCTAACCTGCGACACCCCTTTCCCCACTCCCATCTTCTCTGAGACTCAGACACACTCACTTCGGGTCTTGGCAGATATAGGGGTAACTGCAGATGCCCCTGCAGTAGAGCTGGTACTGGCGGTGAGTCCCCAGAATCTCAAAGTTTAAGGTCTGGTCAAAGCTGCCAACGTCACCCGATGAGAAGTGTATCCTCAGTGTCACCTCGCCGTTGGCTGGCACGATCCACCGGAACTGAGACAGCCTGTGGGGCAGCACAGACTCTCGAAGCCCGTAGCATCTTCTGCCTAGGGGCATCAGGGCTGCCGTGGGGCAGAGGGGCCCCCAGCCCCGCCCCGCCTGCTGCAGACACAGCTGCCCCCCCAGTTCAAAGCGTCGGGGCCCTACCTCATGAACTTCTCTTGGGACTGCTGCCTGGTGAGGTTGTTCTGGTCTATGTCTGACAGGGTGGGGATGGTCCCTGTCGTGGTCCCGGGCACGGGCTTCCGGTTGGGCTGCGGGCGGCGTTTTTCCTTCACGGTTTCACGGGGTTGCTCCTGCTTCTCCTTGTCCTTCTGCTTCTGTTTGCTGCTCTTCGACGAGACGTTCTGGTCCTCCTGGACCTGTGGCACAAAGGAGTGGGAGGGCTCAGCACTCAGCTCTGTACCGGGAGAGTTGGCCCTGTTGGCATGTGTGAGCAGGGCAGCCCAGTCCCGGAGGACAGGAACCCTCGTGAGAGCTCGAGGCTGGCCGCGGGGACTTTAGGTCAGGCTGCTTCGTGGTTGTCTCTGTAGTGTCTTTGTGACCAGGCCCCTCCTGCTCTCCCAAGCACGTGTTCTGATGGAACCTTCCATAGCCTGGAACGTTCTGACTGTCCTTACGGTGTCATTTAGCGTCTCCTCTAGGCCCTAGTGTATTTGCTGCAGACTGAAAGTTAGGCTTAAAGAGGCAGTGTGGGTGTGGGGAGCCCAGCACCCAGCGCACCCCATGGTGATAATACAGGGAACCCTGATTAAAGGCGTTTTGTATGTGGGTGCTGCCAGGCTGTGCTGCCAACTGTGGCCAACATCAGGTGCCCCCAGATTACTGGTGGAAAAACTCAGGGGGGTGGGGGGTGGATGCGGCTCTCAGCCACTTCTACTACATGTCACCCACCAGGGAGGGCAGAAGGGAGCTTTTTGGATGCCATCGTTCCTTCTAGAAACGTGTGTGCCCTTTTAAGATGAAGCCCTTCCCCTCCTAAGGTGATAAAGGATGCTCCAACCCCACCCCCAAGCCCACAATCCCTTTGAATTGCTTTTTTCAGAGGATGCAGCTGGGGTGACAGACAGTGGCAGGCCTTGGTCCATGGTACCACTCACCTCAGGGGCCAATTTCCCACTTTTAAATCGAGGTCTGGGGTTTCCCTGCCTCCTCTGGGGTAAATGTTCTGGCCACACATTTTCAATGCTCCTGGAGTTAATCTTATGTCTGCACCCAGTCAGGCGGCCAAACAGTGACTTTACACCAACCAGCCAATTTTTCCATCCTAATTCCTCAAACTGTCTATTTCTGCTCTGCTGCTTGGGTCCCCTGGTCTGGGTCCGGCTGCAGCGAATGGGCTGTGGCGGAGACCTCGTGAGCTTTCCTCCTCTTCTCAGCAGTGGAGCTTCAGAGTGATGAGGGGAGTGCCCCAAACCCTTCTGGGGGACGGGATGAACTGGGAGATCACAGTCTGTTAGTTACGTCCAGGGCCCTCTTGGGGAGTTGGGAAAGTCTGAGGGTCACCTAGGGTGACTCCCGAACAGGATGCCCAGGAAGCAGGACTCCCTCCAGCCCGCATACCTTCGTGGAGCCCGTGGGTATGGTGGGCTCCACGTCCGGGTCCACCTCCCGTTTGTCCTCCTGGGAGGACTCCTCGGAGGGTGGGACTACAAACACAAAATGCTTGAGGGTCTCGGTGGTGGCCAGAGGCAGCCGCTTGTTGGGGTAGGAGATGATGGAGAACAAGGCTGGAGGCGGGATGGGAGGCCCCGAGGAGCCCAGGCCCAGGAGGTCGAGGATCTAAGGGGAAAAGGCTATTAGTTTCTCTCCGGAGACCGGCCGTGTTTGACTACTTCCCAGAGAGCCAGGGCGCTTCAGACCTGCCCACCCGTCATTCAGATGGCAGCTGCCAGAGCCACCTGGGGGTCCAGGGAAGGGGTGTGGGGGGGGGCCCTGATCCAGCTCTCCCAGACCTCCGTCTGGGAGAGGGCGCTTGCTGCAGGCTTCCTGCTACCTTACTTCTATTATGGCCCCTATCAGATTGCTGTCTGCCTTGGCTGCTGGGCGTGACCTCTGAAGGACAGGGGGGTCCAGCCCGCACATGGCATGCGGGGGGCCCAGCGCACGGAGACCCTCTGCTCACTTCCAAGGCCAAGGGGTCTGGTGTCTCTAGGCCAGAGAGCTTCCATCTAACTTAATTTTAACTTTATCTTAAATTGTTCTTCCCTTTTAAAGGTAAAGGAATAGGGGCTGGAGCAATAGCACAGCGGGTAGGGCATTTGCCTTGCACGCGGCCGACCTGGGTTTGATTCCCAGAATCCCATATGGTCCCCTGAGCACCGCCAGGGGTAATTCCTGAGTGTAGAGCCAGGAGTGACCCCTGAGCACCGCTGGGTGTGACCCAAAAGCAAAATAATAAAATAAAATAAAGGTAAAGGAATATTGGACTTGGAGGAGGTCAACTACAGCAGAAGGGGGCAAAGCTTTCGAGCTCCTGGGGACCGAGGCAAAAGAGGACATCAAGAGAGAAGTCAAAAGAAGAACCTTGGGAGAGGGAAAAAGCGTATTTCTAGAAAGCATTCTCCCCATCTTCTGCGGTTCAGAGAGAGCATTCTTCGCAGGAAGGGGCTTGAAGAATTTAGGAGCAAAGTTCCCAGAGGCATGTGAACCCTCAGAGTAGGCAGGAGCTGCCAAGGTCGCTGTAACTGCTGCAAGAGGCGAATGTTCTAGAATACCCAAGGGGCCTTCTGTGACCCCGAAGTGAATGACCCCTAGTGGCCCTAGTCTTCTCACCACAGCTGCAGAGGCTTCCTGACAGCTGCGATGCTGCACAGTTGGAGGAAATGCCCAGCTCAGGCTGTTTGGGAGGGCAGAGACAAAAGACCTGGATCATGAAGTTAATAGGGTCTGGGAGTCCTTCTAGAACAGTCTAAACTACGGCTTGCAATGTGAAAAGTGTAAAACAAAGACCATATTCTTGGCTATAGCACAAAAGAGGAAAAGATACACTTTTTCAAAAATCACATTTCTGGAAAAAAAAATAATGGTCCCCGAACTGAAACTGACTAGAAGAGAATTAGGAAACACATACGGCCCATGGCACACCCAACCCCCTGACCCCCTCTCTGCTGCGCTTTCCTATGCTGTATTTTGGTTCGAAGGCTGGAAGCCAGCTGTGGTCCCTGCCTGTCACCTGTTTTTGTCCTCAAAATTGGACTGGAACTGAATGACCCCTGGATGTCTACAAAAGATGGGGCACTGCTGGAAATACAACCGCAGAGCCTCAAGCCTGCCCCCGAGGTGGTTTTGCACTGGGGTGGATGGAGTCCTTTAGGGTGGAGCGCTGGGTCTGGCAGCAGCCTGCAGGGGCGTTGGGCATCCAAACGCCTTTCTGGGTTGCGGGCCAGTCCCCGCCCTCTGTGGGTCCCTCCCCGCGCGTGCGCAGCGTCCCGACCTGCTCAGCTCTGGGCAGCCGCTCGTTCTCCAGGGTCTGCTTCCAGTTCACGCCCTCAGGGTCGGGCGTGGGGATGTTGATGAAGGGCACACCCAGGTCCTTTTTGCTCTCGTGGTCCTCCTCTCCTTCGTCCCAGCCGTCACTGTCCTTGTCCGGGATGCGCAGCTTCTCCAGGCGCTCGCGCTCGGCCTTCTCGCGCTCCTGGCGCTCCTTCTCGGCACGCTCCTTCTCGGCTTTCTCGGCGCGCTCCCGGTCCTTGCGGCCCTTGCGGCCGCCCGTCGGCACTTGCCTCTGGTCGTCGGGCTCGTGCACCGAGTCCTCGACGCCCGTGTGCGGCAGGAGCAAGCGCTGCTTGCGGTCCCAGTAGAGGAGCAGGCCCTGGATGTCCTTCAGAGTGAGCTCATAGTCCTTGAATCTCTGGGCCACGTACCTGTCGGTGTCCTTGGAGAGGTCGCCTTCGCTGTCCTCCGGTTCGGGGACCAGAGTGTTGCCCAGCAGGTTGGCCTCTGTCTGCAGCGTCTTTTTCTTCTTGTTCTGATCCTCCTTCTCAGCCTGGATCTGCTCTCGGACAGAGGTTTTCCTTTCCAGCAGGTCGGCCTTGCCCTCCGGCCGTGAAAAAGAAAGACCCTAGGGGACAAGAAGGCCAGGAAGCAATGAACAAGGGCTTAAACATGGGGACTGGAGAGTGCCTGCAGGAGCCCTGAGGTGGTGGTGGGTGCTCATGGCTGACTCCTGGCAGACTCTGGGCACCGTACTGATTGGGTGCAGGGTAAATGCCCGACCCACGGTCCTATTGCTCTGGTCTGGTCACGGTAACTATCGCTCTGGTCTGGCCATGGTAACTCTTGGCCGTGTCTGATTCTTATCCAGGCACTGGGGCGGGAGCGGTCACAGACACTTGTGAGCATCTTTCTCCACTGTGGCCGGGCACTAGGCACCGGTTTCTGGGTCCCTCTTGGTTACAGCAGTGGGGAGAGGGGAGAGGTCACTCCCTGGGGTCTCTGCCCTCTGTGTATCTGTCGCACCATGGGTGGCAGGATGGCGGGCCCCAAGCACAGGGACCATGGGGAGCAGCGATCCCTCAGGGCTGCTCCAGCTCAAGGTCGCATGGGGTGAGGCCAGTGTGCTGCGGCAGGGTGCCCCCAGCAGGGGGCGGTACCTGGAACTGACCGTGGCATGTGACTTCTTGGGCTGCACCTCCTCCTTCCCCATCTTGGGCTTTTTGATCTTCCGCCTGAGCTCGTCTTCTTCCTTTTGCCGCTCCAGCTCCTGCTGTAGCTTCTTCTCCTGCTGCTCCTTTGCCAGCCTCTCCAGCTCTCTGAATCAAAGGAGAGAAAGAGTCCGCGCACCCCTCCTCGCCCCGCAGCCTCTCCCTGCGCCTCCCAGGGGCAGCCCATTTCCCTGGAGCTGGCCTGGCCCGGCGCCCACCTTTTCTTCCTCTCCCGGAGTGCCTGCTGCACCTCCCTGTTGAAGATCATCTTCTCCTCCTCCGTCAGGGCATCGTACTCGTCCTCATCCATCGTGCGTAGCCGCTCCTTCTCCTTCTCCAGCTCCTCCCTGCGCTTGTTCTCTGCAGGGGGTGGAAGGCAGGCATGAATGTGGGCTGGGCTATGGGTCCCCAGTATCCCAGAGCTCGATCCGCACAGGTGCAGAGGGTCTGTGAACACTGGTCGCCTGTCTGGGCAGGGACTTTCTGCATCTGTCTGGCTCCAAAGCAAGGTCCTTGATGTGGTCAGATCTGTATATCCCCATTGCATTCCACCTGTATTTTAAAAATTTTATGATGACATGAATATTTTCATTGAAGGCGGGGAAAAGACTGCCTTTACTGGCAAGAACTGCAGACCAATGGAACAGGGTTGAATATACTGACATCTCCCCCCAAGCATATGATCATCTAATCTTCGATAAGGGGGCAAGAAATGTGAAGTGGAGCAAGGAAAGCCTCTTTAACAAATTGTGCTGGCAAAACTGGACAGCTACATGCAAAAAAGTGGGCTCAGATCTGTCCCTAACACCCAGTACAAAAGTAAGATCAAAATGGATTAAAGACTTCAACATCAGACCGGAATCCATAAGGTATAGAAGACAAAGTTTGAAGACAAAGTTGGCAAAACCCTCCATGACATTGAAGCTAATGATATCTTCAAAGATGGCACTGGCCAATCAAGTGAAAACAGAGATAGACAAATGGGACTATCTTAAACTAAGAAGCTTCTGCACCTCAAAAGAAACAGTGACCAAAATACAAAGACAGTCTACAGAATGGGAAAGGATATTCGCCAAATACACATCCGACAAGGGGTTGATATCAAGGATATACAAAGTACTGGTTGAACTCCACAAGAAGCAAACAACCAACCCCATCAAAAAATAGGGCGACAAAATGAACAGAAACTTTCTCAAAGAAGAAATCCGAATGGCTAAAAGGCACATGAGAAAATGCTCTACATCATTAATCATCAGGGAAATGCAGCTCAAAACAACTATGAGATATTTCACACCACAGAGACTGGCCCACATCCAAAAGACCAAAAGCAACCGGTGTTGGCGTGGATGTGGCGAGAAAGGGACTCTTCTTCACTGCTGGTGGGAATGCCGACTGGTTCAGCCCTTTTGGAAAACAGTATGGACAATCCTCAAAAAATTAGAAATTGAGCTCTCATTTGACCCAGCAATACCACTCCTGGGAATATATCCCAGAGAGGCAAAAAAGTATAGTCTAAGTGACATCTGCACTTGTTTGTTCATTGCAGCATTCTTTACAATAGTTAGAATCTGGAAAAAACCTGAATGCTCGAGAACAGATGACTGGTTAAAGAAACTTTGGTACATCTACACAATGTAGTACTATGCAGCTGTTAGAAAAGATGAAGTCATAAAATTCATATACAAGTGGTACTACATGGAAAGTATCATGCTAAACGAAATGAATCAGAAAGAAAGGGACAGACATAGAAAGATTGCATTCATCTGGGGAACATAAAGTAACAAAATAGGAGACTAACACCCTAGAATAGCCGAGATAAGTACTGGGAGGATTACTCCATGGCTTTGAGGACAACCGCACACGCTAGGGGAAAAGGCAGCTCAGATAGAGAAGGGAGCAACAAATAAAGGGTGTTGGGAGGTTCCTCTCAGGATGGGAAATGCGTGATGAGAGTAGACTATAGACCGAACAAGATTGCCACTCAATGTCTCTTTTGCAAACCACAGCACTCAAAATGAGAAAGATAACAAAAGGCAATGCCCTGCCACAGAGGTAAGGTGGGATGGGGGGATGGGGGGAGGGAGGGATACTGGGACTGGTGGTGGTGGAGAATGGGCACTGATGGAGGGATGGGTATTCAATCATTGTATAACTGAAACCCAAGCACAAAAATTTGTAAGTCTACAACTGTACCTCATGGTGTTTCACTAATAAAAATTTAAGAAGAAAAAAAAAGACTACCTTTACTGTTGGCTGTCTCGAAGTTCTCAGGGCTCCCAGCCCTGAGGTACATGGTCACTGGCCCCAGAAGCTCTGCTGAGAGGGAGGGTCAGGGCCAGGGATCCAGCTCAGAGGGCTGGAGTATCTGTCTGCGTGTGGGAGCCCCAATTTGGTCCCCAGCTCCACATCATCCCCCAACACCACCATGAGTACCTCCTACCCCCACCCCCCTATAATAATGGCTCTGGGCGAGTCAGGGAGAGCCAGGCAGAGTGGGGCTTTGCCTTCTTGCTCTTTCTTGGCTTTCTCCTGTGCCTTCATGACCATGTAGTCCTGGGCCATGTTGAGCAGGTAGATGTGCTCCCGGTTGCCAATGGCCTTCAGCAGGGAGTGGAGGGTGCTTGTCATGTTGCGAGAGAAGAGGGTCTCCAGGCTGTCAAACACCACCCCTCGGTAGCAGTCGCTCAGCTGAAAGCAGGGAGAGCAGAGTCAGCACAGCCCTGTCCTGCAGGGATAGTCAGCACAGTCCTGTCATGCAGGGATAGTCGGCCAGCCCTGTCCTGCAGGGACAGTCAGCCAGTCCCGTCCTGCAGGTACAGTCAGCCAGCCCCATCTTGCCAGAGACTGGCATAGCCCCCCGTTCTGCAGGGAAGTGAGCTGAGTGGCCTGTGCCGTGCCGGGCTCTGCCCAGGGCCTGCTGCCTGATGAGTTGCCCTTAAGCTCTTCCTGCAATCACAGTGTCATTGCAAAACAAGAGGAAGAGAAAACTGCCTGACTGGTCCTCAAACTGTCAGATCAGCAGGCACCCCCCCAGAGGATATATCATTTCCACTCAGAGGATAACAGGAATTCTCGTATGTAGGACAACTGGCATCCAGGGCAGTGCCCGCTGTGCCATCGGCCCCTTTTTTAGTGGGGCTGCAGTTTGGATTATGGAGCCTGGGAGCCCGTCCAGGGGAGCACAGTGACGGCGACTCCAGAGTTGCTGAGGCAGGGGCTGGGAAATCAGGACACAGACGCAGGTCTAGTTCCTGGCTCCCTCAGCTCATGGTAGATGTTAAGTTTTGCCAGGTTCTCGGCTTTCAATTTGGTTGCCTGCAACAGCCCCCCCATATATGAGAACACCCCACAGCAGCAGGAACCCCCCCCACCCCACACACACAGGAGCTGCCCCTCCTCTCTGGGAACCTCAACGTCCATCTTTGTTCTGTTCAACATGTGCGGACCCCCAGTGGCTCGCATTTGAATGTGATTTAACTAGCAGAAACTCCAGGCCAACATCAACATGTTAAATTGGCAACCAGGCTGAGAGTCAGCTGTCCTGCGGAGGGAGGGCTGGCCCCAGCAAGAACTCCACAAACATAGCCAAAGTCCAGCAAGAGCTGTCTGGCCAATCGCAAAGCCTCCGAGCTTGGTTTTGTTAACCCAACGCCCATGCATAAACCATTCTCTCGAGTGCAAACAGCTGCTGTGTATCTGGCTTTAAAAGCAGCATGTCAGTGTCAAATAATCAGAGCAACCTGAAGAAAACTTCAGAGAACTAGACTGCCAGTCAAAGCGACGACTGACCTGGGCCTCTGCACTATGTGTGTTCCATCCCATACACCTTTTGTGTAGAACTGTAATTGTGCTTTTCAGACCAATTGATTGTATGCTTCTTTCTTTATTATGATGGATTTATATTGTTCCCACTCCCCCAGTAGTGCTCAGGGGTCCACACAGTATCAAGGATCAAACCCAGGGCCTGACATAAGCAAGGCCCTCGACCGTGGACCTCATCATCTGCCCTTCTGATGTAACCACAAAATACACTACCTTGAGTAACATTCAGTTCAAACTTACGAGACCTCTGCCTTAAAAGTCTGTATATCCCACACCAGGGCTGTCCCCAGAGTGGGTGTGGAGCCTGGAGACTCACTCGTTGCTCTTTCACAAAGGCAGGGAGCTGGCGGCGGCAGGCTGAGGTGGGCACAGAACGGACGTGGCCTTCTAGAGTCGAGCCAGTGACCGTTGAGCCAGCACCCTTCCTCGCCAAGACCCCGGGGTCCTGAGTGGCAGGGGCCTAGTCTAGGGCTCTGGCCCTGGGGAGCACGCACCTCGAGGCGATCGGACAGGATCTGGACAAACAGCTCCTCCGGGAGCACGCAGCTCATGAGCCCCGTTTCACCACCGATGCTGGTGCTGACGCTGAGTCGGCGCTGTGTGGGGCCTAATGGGAGGGGGCTGGAGGAGATCTGTGGGGGAAGAAGGAGCAGGTCGTTGAATCCAGTCTGGCCCCCCAAGCTAGGTGACCCTGGGGACACCACAGCCCTCTCTCTGTGTGAGGAAATATCTTCCTCAAACAGCTGCTGCAAGTTTCCAGTGGGAACTCAGGGGTACGGACAGACCCAAATGTGGGTCTTTGTTCATCCACCCCTCGGATTTTTACTGAGCACCTACTAAGTACCAGGAGTACAATGACAGACAAAATGGGGTCTGCGCTGTCCCGAGTCCTTGTGCTCAAATGGCGGAGACAGAAGCAACACCTGCACCCACAAATGGCGACATTAGTTCAGTGGTTCTGAGTGCCCCGGCGAACGAGGCAGAAATGGCCCAGGCTGTGGCAGGTGGAGAACAGCACTTCAGGGGATGTGGGTGCAGGAGTCCCCTCCGAGGGAGCAGTAACCCCCACCCCCTCAGGTGTGTGCTGGGGTGGGGAGCATGGGCGGGATCGATATAGCCAGGTCAGTCACGGTAATCAGCCTTGGTGCATTGGCCCACATGCCCCAGGCGAGGATTCTGATTTTCTTCTGAGAGTTATGGGAAGAAGCAGTTTGCTTGTTTTATGCAGATAAAAGGTCTGAAGTTAATTTTTTATTATATTTTTTGGGTCACCCTGACTGTGCTCAGAGTTCACTCCTGGCGGGGCTCCAGGAATCCTATGGGGTGTTGGGGATTGAACCTGCGTCTGGTGCGTGTCTTTACCTGCTGACTGTGAGAATAATGCCTTTTAAGACGACATCAAAACAAACAGGAAAATCCCCATCCTGACTTAGATCCCTGTCAGTAAGTAGGGCACTAATCTGTTTAAGGTACCAGTGGCACTCATGTCCCCTCTGCCCACTCCCAGGAGCTGTGCTGATCTCCCCACCCCCCCCCCCCTTCCTGCCTCATCCACTGCCCCTTCAGTCCTCACGGGTGGACTGCCCTCTCAGACCCTTACGGGTGGACTACCCTCTCAGTCCCTCAGGGGTGAACTACCCCCACAGTCTCTCACGGGCGGACTCTCCACTCAGACCTTCATGGGTGTACCGCCCTTCAGTGTCCAGAAACATCTGCTTGCGCCTCGACTCTCCCCTTCTGAGGAGACACTTTCTCGACCCTGGGTTTGCTCCTCTAACAACTCCAGTGCTCTCCATTTCCTTCACAGCCCCTAGATGCCCACACTTGCTACACCCTGTCTCGTCCGGTCGGTCCCCAAGCCGTCCACTGCTCTGCCACGGGGGTTTCTCTGACTTCTTCACGATGACTCTCCGAAGTGCCCTGGAGCCCCACGGCCCTGGCCCCTGTTGGGGTTCTATCCTCAGCTTCCCCTGCTGTTGGGCTGAGTCAGAGGGAGCTGCGCTTCCCCACAGGGCTCCTGGTACCGCGCAGGTGCTTGGGGTGGCACGTTTCACTCAGCGAGTGCTCAGCTCTCCGGGCAGGAGGCTTCGTGCGGCCGTCGCGGGGCTTCTTTCACCCGCCGCCTCCAGCCCACAGTCACCCCCGTGTCCGAGACACAAAGGCGCAGAGGGGACGGGGCATACCTGCGGGGTGTCGGAGTGCATGTGGTGCTGCTTCTGGGAGCCCGAGCCGTGGCTGTCGACCTTGCCCTTGTTGAGAGGCACGCTCCCGCGCAAGGTCTTGCCTGGCTTGCCGTCCAGCGCCGCCAGTATGGTTTCTGACGTCAACTTGCCCAGGGTCTCGCTGCTCAGCCGCGTTTGCCCCGACGCAGCCTCCTGGGCTAAGGGCGAGAGAGCCGGCTGGTGTGAGAGGCCACGGTGGGGACAGAAGCATGCAGCGACCGTCGTGGCCCACATGCCTCCAGGTTCCTTTCTGCCCTCACCCCTGCCTGACACACCCCAGCCTCTAGCGGACACCGCTCTAGTCACTGCATTCTGCATCCACGTGTCTCCCAGGACGCGGGGCGGCTGCTCTCGCACTCTGCAGGGCCTGAGTACCCTCCACCATCAGTGCTCCTCTCGGAGAGGAGCCACACAGGCTTCTTCTGACTAGGAGGCTTGGAACTCTCACTTTGAAGTTCCCCTGCTCCCGGCTCCCTCCCGTGGGAACGAGGCTACTCCCTTGCCAGTATTCTCCCATGACCAGTTCTGCCTTTAGGCCCTTCGGAGCTACTTTCCTCCTGTGACTCTCCCAAACCCCCCATGCTGGGCTGCTGCCCAGGCGCTTCCCTTCCTCTCACAGGAAGCCCGGGTGGAGAGGGCAGCCCAAGTTCGCTGTCCACTGGGCTGTGCATGACTCAGGGGGAGCAAGAGAGAAGAGCGGAGCTGACCAGACAGACACACACACAGAGCCTGGGGCCGGGGCACCTACCCGACTCCTCTCCTTCCTTCAAGGCCTGCTCAATAGCGGCCCGGATGCAGAGCTCACGGGCCCGGATGCCCGGGAAGCTGCTGCTGTCGCAGATGGCCTCCAACATGATGGAGTCGATGTTCAGGCAGGCCGCGTTGTAGTACTTGGCCAGGCTGATGGCCGTGGCTGTCTTGCCTGTAGAGAAAGCTCCAGGGTGTCAGCTCCAAGGCTCTCATTTGCTCAGAGGCCCGGGCGGGCACCCTCTAGGATGGGGGTCTCTGCAAGGGCTCTGTTCCAGGTCTCGCCTGGGGCTGTGAGCAGCCGCTGAGGAGGAGGAGGAGCTGGGGGGGGGGGGGAGACAGACAGACACACACAGACACACAGAGTATATGTATATGTGTGTGTGAGAGAGAGACAGAAACAGAGAACAGACACACAGACACACAGAGCCACCGACAGAGTGTGTGTGTGTGTGTGAGAGAGACAGACAGACATACACAGAGTATGTGTATGCGTGTGTGTGAGAGACAGAGACAGAGACAGACACACAGAGTGTGTGTGTGTGTGTGTGTGTGTGTGTGTGTGTGTGAGAGAGAGAGAGAGAGAGAGAGAGAGAGAGAGAGAGAGAGAGAGAGAAGAGAGAAGTACCTGCCATAGAGGTGGGGGATGGCGGGAGGGAAACTGGGGACACTGGTGATGATAAAAATGTACTGGTGAACTGATGGGGGTTGGAACATTGTCTGACTGAACCCCAGTCATGAACAACTTTGTAGCTGTGTATCTCATGGTGATTCAATTAAAAAACAAATAAATTAGGATATTAAAAAAATGAAGGAGGGACCAGAGTGATAGTATAGTGGTTGCAGCACTTGCTCTGCACACAGCTGACCTGGGTTCCATCCCTGGCATCCTCTGTGGTCCTGTAAGCACCACCAGGACTGATCCCTAAACACAGAGTCAGGAATAAACCCCAAACACTGCTGGGAGTGCCCCCCAAAGAAGAAAATAGACCACTGAAAGCATCAGGATGGGCGTCCCTGTTCCTTCTGTCACCGTGTCTGAGGTCGGTCTTGGTCACTTCATGCATTGGGGGATAAGTTTTGCTCTACATATTTCAGACGAAGGAGGCTTTCCTGCCCAACGCTCACGTTGTACCTGATAGGGGCGTCCCGTGGACAATGATGACGATGCCCTTTCGGTTCTTGGCCATGCGGGCTTCAGGGGAGATGTCGATGCCCAGGTAGCGGGCGATGGCCTTGTTCACTGGGTTGCTCTCCACTTCGCCGACTTCCTCTGTGGAGTGGCTGTCCAAACTCTGGTTCTTATCTACTGCAACAGAAGGCACCGAGCTGTGTGCTTGCACTGGCCAAGTGTGCCACAGCTACAGTGACATGGGCTCTGAGGGAGAGGAGAGACATTCCTCTTGCAGGTACTGGGGTTGTCTTTTGTTTTAGGGCCACATCCAGCAGTGCGTGCATGCGTGCGTGCGTGCGTGCGTGCGTGTGTGTGTGTGTGTGGGAACGTCTCCTGCGGGAAAGAGCTACACTGGAAATGCAACCGGAAGGAACGGTCTGACGCAGGACTGTAGTAAGGCCGTTCCATAAGGAGCGCCTGGCAGGGCTCGGAGGCTGCATGTTACAGACAGAGAGACCTTGAGCATCCCCCGGCTCAGCGGGGCCAAGCCACCCACACAGGGAAGGGCTCCTTCACCTTGGAGCAACATTTTCTCCAAGCTTTCCTCATCGTCCTCTTCCTCAGCGTAGATTTTGGAATCGACCATGGCGATGTGCCTTTCATCTGTGTTGGATGTGGCCGACAGGCCCTGGCTGAGGGACGTCCGCTTCGTGCTGCCTGAGGTGCCGTGGTCTGACAAGGGCAAGTCATCATCATCTGGCCGGGAGTGAAGGACAGCGGGGAGTTGGCAGAGGGGCCCGGGAGATGTGTGGGGAAGGGGGAGAGGCGATGCAGCTGGTGACCCATATCCTGGGCATTGCATGTGGTTGACCCGGGCACCACCCCGGCACCCCACATGGTCCCTCAAGCACGCCAGGACCAATCCCCGAGGGCAGAGTCAGGAAGAAGCTCCAAGCACCGCCAGGTGGTGCCCCAAAAGAAAATAAAAATAAACCATTGAAAGAATACAAGACAGGAAGCGAGAACCGCAGTCCTTTGGGGGTCCAAGTTTTTCTGCCTTTCTACATGGTAACCCTACAAAGCCTCCAAAATTACTCTTACAGTTGGCTCCAGAAAATTTAGAGCAAAGAAAGAAATGGGGGAAACGGCGGCTTAATTTATGGTGCCAGGAGAGGATCACAGCTGTTTAGGTTATTTATATATTTTTTCCCTTTTTGACTTTTGAGTCACACCCGGCAGTGCTCAGAGCTGATTCCTGGCTCTGTGCTCTGGAATCACTCCTGGTGAGGCTCGGAAACCATATGGGGTGCCAGCTATCGAACCCTGACAGGCTACATACAAGATCAGGCCTAAACCTCTGTACTATCCCTTCCTGCCTCTTTATTTTTCATTTTAATGCAACTGTAAATTTTATCCTTTAGATCTGAACCTGGCGCCCTCTGTGGAGACCCCGTGGAGACCCCAGTCTTTGCTTTAGCACACAGACCCCTCTCCGAAACCCCCATCCTCCCATGTCAGTGTCTGTGCCCACTGCCAACACACACCATGCCCCCTGTCCCCAGTAGGGCTTGGAGCCACAAGGAGAGGTTGGGGTTCTCAGGAGTGAGAGGCGGGGCGGGGCATGCAGCTGGGGCTCCCTGAGGGGCAACACCCACCAGGCACAGGTTGAGTGGGGCACCCGCCCAGTGCTCACCGTTGTCCTGGGCCAGGTTCTCCAGGTACTTCATCTTCATCTGCTCCTCCCTGGAGCGCTTCACCTCCTTGTAGTACTCGTAGATCTCAGGGGGCAGCTTCTCGCCCGGTGGGCGGGGGGGCAGCAGCAGGGTGTTGTAGGCATCGTAACCCTTCAGCATCCGCAGGATCTGCAGGGAGGGGCTGCTCTGTTCCTGGGGTGCCTGTCCTAACTGGGGGGCGGTGGGGGGCATGCTGGGTGTGTGCAAGGACTCTCTGGGTTCCCAAGGCAGGGTCCTCCCCAAGGGTTTCGGAAGGGAGGCAGGGCTCCCATTTTGACCTCATATTCATGGAGAGGCAGAGTCTTCATTGAGCTCCACTGAGTCTGGGCATTGCACACGTGGAAGGAAATTTCCCTACCCACTGCACTATCTCTCTGATCCCCCAGAGTCTATTTTCTTTTTCTTTTCTTTTCTTTTCTTTTCTTTTCTTTTTTTTTTCAGAGTCTATTTTTCTTAAAAAAAGATCCAAATCTATGCGGTCTGAAAGAAACTCACCTAAATATAATGGTCACTGTTACACAATTCCTAGCTTAGAATTTTATCCATGAACACACGTTCATTTTTCAATTAGTGCTTTGATTGTATAGTGATGACAAAGCAGCAACAAACCGTGGGTCGAGGGCAGGGGGTGCAGGAAGCACGACCAAAGTGATCCTTCTTACGATGATGATGATGAGGAACTGGTTGCAGGGAGGAAGGACAGAGAGCCAGTGGAAGGGAGCGGGTTCCCATGACAGCAGTGGCTGTGGAGAGGAGCGCCGAGGACGCTGGTCTCTGCTTACCTTCTCTTCTACCAGGTACTGCTGGTCAAATTCTAAGGAGTAAAACTCGATGGGAAAGTTGCAGGGATTCTTCACCACCACCTCCATCTCGTCTCCAGGGGCGAAAGGCAGCAGGGGCCCCAGCTCCAGGATGGAGGGGCTGAATTCCAAGCGTGGCTCGAGGCCCCAGCCCTGCGCCAGCAGTGTGAGCCTCTGGGAACTCTGCGCGATCTGGAACACCAGGGTTTGACTGTAGAACTTCTGGAAAACAGGACAGCACAGCCAACTCCTGCGTGAGTCTGCAAATCATGGGGGAACAAAATAGAGAGAAGAGAGAAGAAAGAGGAGAGAAGGTCTCTCCTGTGGTTGCATGCACGCCCTTTATGGGACTGTATCCGCATGCTGGGTAGACCAACTTCCTCCTCACAGAGGGAAGCTCGGGGTGCCACGCTCAGATCCTCCAGCCTCCCGTGTGCCCCGCTGTATAAAGGCCCCAGGTCCCTGGCTCCTGGGTAGGGACAATGAGACAAGTGCATTCTGCTCATTTCTTCAGTTTTCCAGTATGACCAAACCCCATTCTCCACCAGCACAAGCTGGATCAACAGTCTTCTTAGCCCTCCTACTGTATTTGCCCCCCCCCCCCCCCCCACTAGCAGTCTAGTTGCACCCAAATCCTCGAGATCCCTTGGAGATTTTCTTTAGTGCCATGCATAGAGATGCTCAGGGCTTACTCTTGGCTTTGCGCTCAGGGAGCCCCTGGCAAGGCTTGAGGGAACCCTATGGGGTGCCTGGGATCAAACCCAGTCAGTCATGTGCAAGACACACACTCTGCCTGCTGTACTATCTCTCCGACCTCTCTTGGAGATTCCGAATGAGCGTAGTTCCATTATTTGGGGGCAGAGGTAAGTGGTGGGTGGGGGGCATCAGCCGGGACAGTCTGTTCCATGAGCGGCTAGTGGTACCAACTACCCTCCCCTGGCCTCAGACGCCAGTTAAAGGCAGAGCCAGTCTAGAGACTTGGCTCACTGGGGTAAGACTGGGATTCTGCACTTTTGACTAGAGACCCACTTGTTCATCTGTGGGTGTGGAGGCATGGTTTCACATTATTTGTAGGATATCCTAGCCCAAGCCCAGGAGGGAACATCAGATGGAGTGAATGTATAAGGACATGTGTACACATGTAGAAAGATACCTTTTGAAGGCAATAAAAGAACCAATCACTGGCTAAGAGGTTGTCTGGAAAGTGGTGGGCTCAGCACCACATGACCCAAACATCTATATTTTTATTGATTTTTATGGATATTTATAAAACATTTTATTCGTTTTCTAATAAAAATATTTTTGGTTTTTTTGGGGGGGTCATGCTCAGGGGTTACTCCTGGCTCTGTACTCAGGAATTACTCCTGGAGATGCTCAGGGGACTATATGAAATGCTGTGGATTGAACCTGAGGTTGGCCGTGTGCAAGGCAAATGCCTTACCCACTGCACTATTGCTCCAGCCCCTAACAAAATAGTCTGAACCTTCTAAGAGTTCTTTGTATGGTCCTTGCCGGTTCTCTGAACTGCAGGCCTCGATGGGGAAGGGGCTGTGGTCAGATGGCTTGCCAGGTCATGGGCTGAGAACTTCCTCTCCCATACAGATTGCCTCCAGCACCAACCTGACATCTGTGTAACTGTGTTTGCTTAGTTTTGGGGCCATTCCTGTCGGTGCTCAGGGGCTACTCCTGGCTCTATGTTCAGGGGTTGCTCCCTGTGTGAGGACTACACTTGCATCCTGCCTATTTTTTAAAAACTGCATTTGCTCCCTCATTTAGCAAAATATACCAAATCTTGGGGAGATAGTAATGACAACTATTCCAATTCTCTTCTATTTAAAGAGGTTGAGGGGGGGATGTTCTGACATGCTAGAAACAGGTTTGATTTCAGAGTCATTTCCAAAGACTCCACCTTCACCTCTTTCTCGTTGCAGTGACTGAAGCTCTTCTGCAAAGCCACCAGCAGCAAGATGGGAAGTGGAGCATGGGTATTCTATAAGACTCAAATTTCTTTGTTAAAAAGAACAAAGGATTAAAACAAAACCAAAATAAAACCCAGCTCCCAAATGCTTTAAGCTTTGTATGAAATTCTTTACAGTGTAACCTCTTGAGATCCCTCCTGTGGTTGGAGGATTTTATTATTTTTCACCAAGTTCTTTGTTAATGGTATTCACAAAAGAAACATTTGTGAGACTCAGGGAGACTGTCTACCAGGAAGTACTTACTATTATATTATTTTCACAACTCCCTGCAATAATAGTTAAAATGATTAGACAACATGCAGAGCTATAATGCTCAGTGTTTTATTCACAGTAATTCATTTAATCTACAAAATGACTCTACAAAGTAGCAATTGTGGGTTGATAATGTTTTACCTGAAATCCTAAAGGCACAGTTTTTTAAATTCAGTTTTTTTTTAAAGTACATACAGTGTACATAGCCTTATATTTTCGGCAGGCCAGGGCCCCTGTAACTAAATATGCAGTATTTCTATTATTGTAATCTTTTTGAAAATTTTCAAATTTTTTAAAAAAAGTTTTAAGAATTAGATAAGAGCCATTAGGGTGTTGTGTAGTTGCAATCTTTAAGTGCAAATGTAGCAGGCCCAGAAATGCTAAATAATTCCACATGGGTTCTGAGGGGCTTGTGTGTCAGAGCAGTTTGGGTCTGAAACTTGTGATTTTTTTTCCTGAATTTTTGGAGCTTACTGTATTTCAGGATTGCCATGTTATTTTATTTTTCATTTTAGCTCTGAGCACATAGGGTTTAGTGAGGTCATGTGTTCTGCCCAGAACATCCCAGCTCTGAGGGCAGAGGCCAAAGCCATGTACTGACCAGGTCTGCTCCTGTGAGTCTGTGCATTAGGAACCGTGGGCTGATGCGGGAGCTGCTGCTCTTACCCAGCAGGCCACGCACCTCCTTGCCAGAGACCCCTGAGGCCTAGATTTGGCAAGGGTGGGAGGCACGGAGGATGTGAAATTTCCAGAGAGACCCAACTGAGCACGGGAGTTGCAGAGTGGAGGGCAGGGGAAACAATCCCGATAGCTCACCTCCTCTTTGGGCATGAACTTCACCTGCACGTTGAACCTCTCGCAAGGATCCAAGATCCCAGAAGTGGGCTGGATCTCAAAGATCCGGGCCTTCGGCTTTAACTCAGCACACAGTCTTCGTCTTAAGTACTTGGGCATGTGCTTCTCCAGCTGGTTAACAGATGGGAGACAATTAGTGACCGTCTTCCAAGGCAAATGAGTGCACTTCATTTTCCACATGACTTCCCTTCGCCTCTGCTAAGACCCAGATGTCAGGCGGTGTAGGGGCAAGAGGTGAAGCAGAAGTTCCCCAGAGTGTTCCCTGACAGGCCCCAGGGTGCCAGGCAGAGGACCTAGATTTTACTCAGTGGGTGGTGGAAGTCTTGGGAGCGGACAGCATCGGGAGAAACACGAAAATCAGAATGGAGAGGGAGGTGGGGTGGCCGTGCCTGGGCCACCACTCATTTACCTTGTCCACAGGCTTAGAGATGCTGACAAACCATTCACAGGGGACTTGGTGCTGGTTGGACAGCTGGATGGTCTCCACGAGGCACTGTCCACACTGGATTGCGGCAAACTCCACCTTTCCGCAGGACAGCGTCATGGCGGGGATGAGCACCTTGGCTTGGAGTAAAATGTAAACCGTGGGTCCTCCTACCACCTAGGGCAGACATAAGATCACAATGACCACACGGCCTGGGGGTGGGGAGAGTCGGGGGCCTCCTGGGGTGGGGGGTGCGCAAGCAGAGCCAGAAGCTGAGCCCGAGTCCTCACCTTGATGGGCAGGAGGGTTTCCTTGCTCCCCACCGAGTGAGTGGTCCCTTGGGAGTCAAATCGCACTTCAAAGGTTTCTGTTTCACAGTAAGGCAGGTTCTTGACCCGGTCGAGCTCCGTGCTGAAGCCTGGACCAAGACACACAGGGTTACTTCGTGGAAGAGAGGCGGAGCCAGGAGAGCAGCCGCCGGTGCTGGACCTGGGGCCAGCCAGAGACTCCGGGGCTGGCCTGTGTTCTCTCAGCTCATCCCAGAGGGGCAGACACTTCCACACTGGCCCTGCAAGTGGCGAAGGGCAGCAGGAAGGGGGGTTAGCCAGGTTACCCGTATCGTGAAGGACACGTTTGTCCGCGTGGAAAGACACTGGGAAGTGACTGGTGTTGGTGATCTTGATGATGTGGGTTCGGACGTCCCCGAGGATGATGTAGCCGAAGTCCAGAATGTACTCTGGCAGCTGTACTCTGAAACGGCCCACAAGATCTCCTTAGCAGTTGCCTTCAAAGCGTGAGGCTTTTGCCTACTTCAGCGCCTTGTCCCCGACTCAGGAGGGGAAGACAGTGAATATCCCAGAAGTTTGCACTGTTCAGGAATTCTCTCAAGACATGCTCAGCCTGGGCCTGTGTGATTTGCAAGTCAGGCTGGCACATTCACCAACTCAGAGCAATGGGCCTTGTGCGTTTGATGCCATCAGCGGGCAGATGGGGCGAGAGGATTTCCTTCCTGGAGAGTCAGCCCTTGTTTCGGGGCATGGGGGAGCACCCAGTGCCACCCTCCCTTCTTTACCTACCTCGAGCCCCATGGATAGGTGACTCACTTGGACAGTTTGCGGTGGCACCGGTGGCTGATGTCTTCAGTGGGGTCTGGGATGGATCTGTGGTGTTCTATGGCATAGTCTTGCACTATCAGCCGCTCCACTTCCATGTGGATCTGAGCACTTATCTGGAGCAACAGACAGGAGCAAAGGGTCATATTCCATAGTGGACGGGTGCTTTCCCCCCCAAGTGGCACACGTCTGTTCATGGAGAAGGACGAAAGAATTTTGGGCACCACATGGGTGGTGGCACTCTTCAAGGCCATGCACACAGGAGAGACTTGACTTCATAAGCTTCGTGAACCCCTTCTCTGTTCCTTTGATGTATACACAACCCTTCCTACACTTAAGCAAGCACCCCGGCACCTGGACCTTTCTCCAGGGAACCATCTCTTCTAAACACAACCATCGAGGAAGAGAGTCCCAGAAACCTCATCATTTGGGGGTGGGGCGAGGGGTTTAGTGAGGTCACGTGTTCTGGGATTTAGTGTGGTTTCAGAGGGGCTTATCAGCACCCAACAATCTCAAGCCACATGGGGCAGGTTCCCGCGTGCAAAGCCCCTTCAAGGACAGCACACACAGAAGCTGGTGTGTGCGCGACATGGGCGTCTAGCTCTTGCCAAGGTCACCAGTGGCGAAGGCACTATATAAGCTCGACTGTTCCAGAATCTTTTGATGTCCCCTCTTCCCAATGCTGCTGCTGGGTCCCGGAGGGTTCTGTTCTCCAACCACCCCCTTCTGTGCTCCCTCCACGCATCTTCCGGGACTCCCACTGTTTCCAGTGGTGATAGCTGCTGCCTTTTGATCGTCAACCACCCCCTAGATCCACAGCAGAAGCTAGACTGCTAGACTCCCCAGAGGACGCCTCCTCTTGGATGCGGAATCCAGGAGGCAGTAGGTGCATCTGAAGGTATTTCCTTCCAAGCTCTCCCGCTTGGCTCTCCTGTAGGGTTCACTATCTTGTAGTCCTCTGTTGCCATCTACACAAGACGCCCACACTCAAACCCTAACCCTTGACCATTTCCCATGCCCACTGTCACCCCCTTGGTTTACACCCAACCCTCTGCATCCTCGTTCTGCACACCCACATCTTCTCCCTCTTGTGTTTATTTTAAATTTTGTATTGATTTGGGTTCTATGATCTACAGTACCACTAGCAACAGTCTCCCTAATATAATGTAATTCCAACATTGCACCCACCACTGGTTTACCCCAACACCGCACCCAGCAATGTGCTCCAACACCTCACCCAGAAATGTACCCCAACACCTCACCCAGCAGTGTACCCACTACTAGTGTACCCATCTCTGTCCTCCAGGGGCCCCAATGTCCCCTCACCCTCCATTTTATTTTTATTTATTTATTTATTTAGGCTTTTTGGGTCACACCCAGCGACGCTCAGGGGCTACTTCTGGCTCTGCACTCAGGAGTGTCTGGCAGTGCTGGGGGGCCATATGGGATGTAATGGGGATCAAGCTGGGGATCAAACCCGGGTTGGCTGCATGCAAGGCAAACACCCTACCCACTGTACTATCTCTCTGGCCCTCATCCTCCATTTAAAATCCATCACATCTACTCCTGTACCTTAGCCCAATGCCTCAAAATTCCACCTGGCAGTCAGAGAACTCTTTCTAAGATGCAAACCCAACTTCCAAGCCCTCTGAGGTTCCTATTGCCCCCTCAGGATCAAATTCAAGACCCTTTCAGGTCTACAGGCCTCCACTTACATTCTCCAGCTCCCTGCCGTCCCCGTGCTCCCTTCTGCGTCAGCGCTCTCTTATCCTTCCGGCTCTAGAGATACCACACCCCTGCGCCCTGGCCCAAACGCTGTTCTTTCCCCCCCCCCTTTTTTTTTTTTAAATTTTCATTAGTGAAACACCATGAGGTTCTTTGTGCTGCAAATGGTCTGTCTTACCTCTGAAGATTCATCATCCAGCATTTCCTCTATGATATCCAAGTGGTCAAAAATTTCATACTTGCTGTACTCTTTCTCTAAGTTTTTTCTGGCTTGGTTCAAGAAGATTTGGTACTTTTCAGCTCCTGCAGGGGTGGGGGAGGTGGGACGGAGAGTTAGAAGAGGAGGACTTCTGCCCATGCCCAGAGCCAAGGAGGCGCTGTGTGTGTGTGTGTGTGTGTGTGTGTGTGTGTGTGTGTGTGTGTGTGTAATGTGGTCTTGGATTGACTGATGGGAGCAGAATGTCAAGATTCAGTGGATGATCACCAAGAGGTGGGCCAGTGGCTCTGGGACGTAGGCTGAGCCTCAGGGAATGTGGATTTCAGAGTCAATTGAGGAACAGCCCTCTCCTCGTTTCTGTCTTATTTTCCATTGTGGCTACACCCAAGGGTGTTGGAGGGCTACTCCCAGCTCATTGCTTTGGGGAGGGGCATCTTACTGGTGACATCAGGAACAAACCCAAAGCAGGTGCTTAGCCTGCTGAAATACCACCCTGGTCTTCAATGGCTCCCTTGAGCCTCCTCCTAACCCCCCAAATAAGGGAAAAAAAGAGTCAAAGAGACTCTCTGGCTAGAAGAGTTGCTTGATTCTGCCCAGACAAGGACCTGCAGGAACAGAGTCCAAGTCTGAGCTGGACAATGAGAAGGTGACAGAGAGAAGTCTAAATGGACCTCCAAGCTGTGGACTGCGGGAGGAGGAGGAGCCGGAGTGGGGGCTGCCTCCGTCCAGTCTGTACTGGAGATTGTGCACGCAGGGCAAAGGGTACCAGGGAGAGCTACGAGCTGGGCCCCAGGGAAAGGCCTTGGCAGTGGAATGCCCCATGAGTCCTGTTTAGAACAATTACCTAAAACTCTCCCATTAAGTAATTCAGTGATGGCAACATCAACTAGGGTGGGGGTGGGGGAGTCTTGCTGTCTTGCTTTTGTTCTTTGGCTTTTTCGTTGGCTTGTTTGGGGGCTACGCCTTGCAGTGCTCAGGGCTTCTCCAAGATCCGTGCCCTGTATGTGTACAGTCACTCCTGGCTGTGCTCAGGGGATTCTGTACCTTTGAGCCACCCCTCCAGCTCTTGGGGGTTTGATTCTGGGCTGCTCTGAGCCGTGTCTGGTCTCCCTGAACTTGGGTTCCCAAGTTGATTTCAGTTCTTGACTTTTCTTTGCAACTGAGAAATAACCCAGAAGGGAACCAGCGAGGACTGCCAGGCTGCCAAGGTGTGTGGTCTCCTGTGTTCCCCGGAGCAAGCCCCGCCTGCTCTCCTGACTCCTGGAGTTCATGAACTAAGAGTGGGTCTTTGTACCTTTAAGGTTCCTGGGGAGGTCCACGTTGATTCGGGGAAAGACCCCCTCCCCGCTCAGAGTGATCTTCTCTGGCTCCAGGTGGGCGATCTGTATCTGGAAACTCCTATGAAAGATTTCGGGGACTCCAGGTAAGTAGTAAATCTTCAGCTTCGCCTCTTCTTGGGAACCGATGAAAGCCTATACAGCAGAAAGCCAGAGGGAGCTTTAGCCCTGGTGGGACTCTCTGCTCCCAAACACTGGATGGGGGTAGGTGCTCCCCAGAGCCAATGAGGCTGGTTCCTGGTCACTCCCACTCCTCCCTGCAAAATCCAGTCCTCAGGAGCGATGAGAGCAGATAATAGAGAAAGACACACGTAAATAATAGAGAAAGCATAGAGAGCAGGCATCGGGCAAAGAGGAACCGTGAGTCACAAATGAACCCAGGAGAGGCGGCTCATCCTTCAAGGGAATCAGGAAGAGGCAAAGACAGACAATCACGAGACTGGCAGCGTTTGCTCCCAAGGTACACACAAGTCTCCCCAGGGCACACACAGCGGGTGGCAGTGCCAGTAGGAATGCGCTGGGAATGGGCTGCAGCACACACGCTGGCCAAAGTCCGTGGGAAATTCTTCCGGAAAATTCTCCCTCTGCCGGCTAGCAGACACGCAGCCAATGGGGGCAGAGTGGTGAGGGGTGGGCTCAACCTTTATGTTGCATACTGAGCCAAGTATTTCCCAGCGAGAGAGTTCTCGCGTAGAATTCTGCTGGGACATTTTCCTGTATCTGCTTCTGAGTTCAAACACTCATGCGTATGGTGGATGGGACTTGGTAAAAAACTCTTGCTTTCATTTTAAGAACTGGGCCTGATAACAGGAAATCTGGCACACACAGACAAAGGGAAATGTAGAGTCAACATCCCGTGGAGACACCTTGAAAACCAAGTTCAATTCAAAAGTAGGGGGCTGTCAGACCCCTCACCCACACCCAGGGTTCTCTGGAATATAAGTAGCTCAGCTCCTTAACTGAACCCTATCAGTCTGCAACACCACCACATTGTCCCTGTTTCACAGCTCCTGGAAAGCACGACCACACGTGACACACACCACACAATGATAGCTCAGTCGGAGCACTGAACATTTTATGGGAAAGTTGTGTGGAGGCCCCAAAACCCTTAATGAATGAAAATAATAATGCAGAAGGCTCAATGAGCACCAACCAGCTCAGTAAATCCTCAATGACATTAGCAGCACCAGTGGGAGATATAACAATTATCACAGATTCTCTTTTATTGATTTGTTGTTTTGATAATTCCATTTGCCATTTTGTTGGAGCAAGCAATCTGAAGCAAATTTGATTGTGCCTGTTAAGAGGGGAGGCTTGGGGGATGTGTGGGAAATTGGAGATATTGGTGGAGGGAAGGTCCCACTGATGGTGGTGGGGTTCGTGTTGGAACTCTGAATGTCTGAAACAACTGTATTAGGAGAAACTTTGTAAATCAAAGTGTCTGAAAAAACAAAGCAAACCAACCATGAAAGAAGGGGGCGTCCTATCATCCCCACAGGGTCACTGGGTAGCATTGCATGGGCTTCAGGGCCAGAAAGTCCCCCCCTCCATCACTTTGCCATGGGAGGGCAGTTCCTTACCGAGCTGGGCAGCAGGAGTGGCACTCCAGGGAGCAGGTTGTTCGGGGCAGACTGTGGCTCGGCCAGTACCTTGAACTCGAAGCCCACTTGGCCCGTGTTCCTCAGTGTGATTTCCTTCACAGTGACATGGTCAAAGGGCTTGAAAGGAAAGAAGGGGCAGAGCAGACCGTGGGGGCACTGCACTTATGCTGGCCAAGATGGGGGACATCAGTGCACCCCTCTCCACACACACAAGGATTCACTTCTCAGGATGCAGACACTGGCCAGCCCACTTTTCTGTCTCCCATCGGGGTGCCTATGGGGACAGGGGAAGGGCTGGATCCTGGAAACAGGGATCTGATCTTGGGTATTTTGACAACAGAGCGAGAAGTTGGGGTGGTCAAGGTGAGGATCTGACCTCCCAGGGGCTTCATTAGAGAGACCTAGTATCAGAGGATCTTCAAACAAGCTCCTCTGCACTAAGGTTTGCTTGTTTTCTCTTGATAAGAGTCCAGAATATTTTAGAATGACCCCTGCCCGTCCCACCCTTTTTCTTTCCTATGTAGAGAGGTGGGGATCTTACTGGTAGACCAGAAGAGTTTCTTTTCTAGAGATTTTGCTAGCATAAGTCAGCAGCTGGAAGGCCACTTCAGGGGTTTGAAAATAAGCCAAGACCAGGATTGGCTGCTTCAGACAATGCACAGAACTGAACCCATGCCCAAAGGATCCCGCTAACCAGCATGTAGACCTATACATGGCCAACATGCCAGAGAAGCTGTGGGTGCATCTGATTGAAGGCACAATCTTTAACTCACAGACACATTCAGCACACACATCAGTAATTCTACACAAAGGAGTTCTAAGAGAGATCCAGTCCCAACTGGAATGTGGGGAGGGCTGTAGTCTGAATACATACACCGATTCTTATAGGGGCAAACACAGAATGAACTGAGTTACTGCAAAGCAAGAATTGGAAAGCAGAGTGCCCGGGGAATGTGAAACAGGCAAGAGAGGGAAAGTTTAGCTGCAGATAATGAAGAGACCCCCCCCCCCGAAATTGCCTCAGAGCTGTGAGCTCCATACTGGGAAGAGGTGGCGTTACTTGGAGAAGTGGGAGGTGGACGAGACCTGCACATGGAGAGGGTGGGTGGACAAAGGCAGCTGTCTAAAACGCTGAGTTTCAGCCAGAGGCGGGAAATGCAAGTGAGAGTGACTGGCAGATGGGAAGTGGGGGAGGATGAGCTTCTAAGAGGCAGACCAGGGAGCAACTCTGGCGTGTTGGTGACACGACGACGAGGAGGTGAGCTGCCAGGAGGGACCCTAACACAAGGCCTGTGGTTGTAGTTTCAGGCAAAAGCTGGTTGTCTCAGCTCGGTGGATGGTGATACCTGTAATCCAAAGTTGATGTCCTTGGTGTCAAAGGAATAGTTGATGAGGGATGCCTCTCCCCGGAGGATCACCTCATAGGTGGGCCCTCCTTCCACTTCACACAAAGCCTTGGCCCTTGCGATGATGTCACAGTGGCCAAAGAAGGTAAAAGAGATCTGGTGGGTGCTGTATGGCTGCAGCACCCCACAGAGTGGCAAGATGTCAAAGACCTGCAGAGAAAATGCCATTATAGTGGGAGCACCGGTGAGGAGGAAGGGCCACCAGGGGAGGGAATTCAGAAAGTTTACAGCCTCGTTTTGTCTTGAACTCATCTGACTCCAGGAGAGGGGACCCGCTCAATGCCCTCACAATGTATGGTGGTAGCATTCCAATTTCTGGTGGGGGGCAGGTCAGAGGAGAGAGAACAGCTGATGGTGCCAGGACCCTCGAGCTGTTACTTACTTCTTCTATGCCAATGGAAAGCAAATCTTCATGCGGAAAGATCTCTATGTAGTCCTGTAACTCCGTCTGGCTCTGGTTTAGGTCTACTCTTTCTATTTCGACAGAGTTCAATATCAATCTCTAGAAGTTAGAGTATTAGGAGAGGCTAGTGCGCATTTGGAAGGAGTGACTCAATGCGCCCCTTCCCACCATGGACAGAAAAATGAGGTGTGTCGTGGTACTTAGCTTTAAAATAGCAATGCTCCCTCTCCCCCATCCTATGGAGGAAATTGGACAAGTGCCTCAAAGGCAAGGACAAGCAGACACACTGTAGCGTTAATTTATAACAGAAGGGGGAAAAGCCCTCTGGGGGCAGTGGAGCAACTGTAAATAGGAGATGGTTTTAAATGGCCTGTGTGTGGTATCTGGGTCTGTGGAGGAGGATATGGCGTATGTTAAGGGGCGGGGCTTGATGCTCATGATGTTTTACCAAGCGCAAACATAGTTCCACTCATGTACAGGACATATGTCCTGAAAGTCTGAGCATGTTCTTTTAGCACTTATAGTAAGGGACATGCAAATCTCAACAACCATCAAATCAATTCAAACCAGTGAGACTGGTACACATTCAAAAGAATAGAAATAACTAGTGATGGGGTGGGGAAGGAGGAGCATTCATCCATTGTGGGAATGTTGACTTGTTCAGACTATGGAGACTTCCAAAATGTTGGAGCAGAGCTTTCGTATGAGCTCCACTTCTTGGTGTCTACAACACCCCCAACAAAATTTTCTGAAAAAATACTGCAGTCCCATGTTCACTGCAGTGTGGCCCACAGTAGCCAAGATTTGGAAACAATCCAAGTACCCAAGGAAGATAAATGTATAAAGACTCTGTGGTCAATTGTCTATACTAGTCAGCTATGAGAAAAGGTTAAAGGGTGCAGTTCACAGCTACAGAGCTGATCTGCTGAGTGAAATCAGTCAGAAGGAGAGTGACAGATACAGAATGAACCCCCTCATATGTGGGATATAAAGAAGCATAGGGTACCTCTCTCTCTCTCTCGGTGATTTAACACACACACACACACACACACACACACACACAGAGCAGAGTCAGAAAATAACAGTCAATGGTGACAGACCCTGAGATTCAGACAGTAGAATTGAATTTTCCAAGGGATAGAGTTGGTGGTAGGTGGGAAGTGACCTTGAGACATTGATGGAGGGATGCTGACACTGGTGGTAGATGTGTTGGAACAGTATGCCTGAAACATTGATAATATTGTAAGTCAACAAAAATTAAAAAGCAAAAAAAAATGTGAGCGTGTGTACATTTTGAGATTTTTACATATGCAGAGATCTCTGGGAGGCTGTTTGCTAAAATTTTAGTATTTTTTTTTTCTCTGAATGCTGGAGTCTTGAGGATTTTTCCTGTCATTTAGTTTTGTATTCGCCAATAAAGAGCTTTAAAATTGAAGAAAAGAGTTAACATTTGAAAGAGAGGTGTGCCCTTTTCCTCTAAGGATACTTTTTTTGTAGCATTTTCAGTGGGTTTTCACAGCAAGCAATACAAAATGTATTATTTTGGTTCTGCTTTGGGGCTGGGACTGGGTTTGAGATGGAAACATCCAACATATGGTGATGGGAAGGTCTAATGGTGGTGGGATTGGTGTTTGAATATTAAATGTAATCAAATATCGTGAACTACTTTATAAAATGGGCTGTAGCTATAGCACAATGGGTAAGGCATTTGCCTTGCATGCAGCTGACATGGCCAACCCAGGTTCGATTCCTCTGCCCCTTTTGGAGAGCTCGGCAAGCTACCAAGAGTATCTTGCCCATACGGCAAAGCCTGGCAAGCCCCCCGTGACGTATTCGATATGCCAAACACAGTAACAAGTCTCACAATTTGTTGAGACATTACTGGTGCCCACTTGAGCAAATCGATGAACAACGGGAGGACAGTGCTACAGTGCTACTTTATAAAAAAAAATTTTTTTTTGAAAAGAGAGGTGTGTACTCACCATTTTGGGAAATAAAGAAAATACTACATTGGAAAATAAAAAAAATTCCTAAGAGAAGTAGAAATTGGCCACTAGGTTACACTGTAGATTGGTGCATATGTGTTGCTTGTTTGTGTAGATATTCTTACTGTGTGTATGACACATATACACACTTATGTAGCTGAGTATTTATAAACATCATGAGAATACTTTATAAAAGTAGGTGGTGCATGCTCTTAGTATAAATGCACAATATTCAAAATGTTAGAGAAGCTATACTATGTGAATGTGAAATCCCATCTCTGCTCCACAGGCTTTCGTTTATCCCCAGAGAACCTGGTCCCATATCTTCTGCATCCTACTTGGTTATGCTCTTTATTCAACTAACAGTTATTGGCCTTATAAACCAGCCATAGTCCTTGGTCCTGTAATAGTGGCCAACAAAATAGAAAAATATTATTCTCCTATGATAGAGCTTCTATTCCAGAGATATTCATGCAATGCAAATCTATCTCTAACTATTTGAGGGAGAATAAATACATGGTTAAAAGTCAGATTGCTATAAATCTGATATTTGGCAGATGGTTCCCTTTATCTGTAAAATGGGGCAAGAATGAACCCATTCACAGGGTGGCTGGGACAGTTTTAATGCCAAAAAATGATGCTTAGATCAGTGTAAGACGTGTAAGTGTTCAGTGAGTGTGTGCTTTTTAAATACTTGTGCATGTTTCTCTTTATACAAAAATGATAGAACATTCTGCACCAGTATGCATGCAATATATTTTGCTTAATACATTACATTATAGATTTCTACAAATCAGGTTAAAGAGCTCTCTCTCTCTCTCTCTCTCTCTCTCTCTCTCTCTCTCTCTCTCTCTCTAAAAAAAAAACAACAGGGGCTGAGGACTTGCTTCAAGTGGTAGAGCAGATGCCTGGCATGTGCTAGATCCTGAGTTTGCTTCCTGAGACACAGTCTCCTCCCTCCCCCTCCCCTCCTACCCCAAGTCCCCCCCCATTTTTTTCTTTTACAAACAAAGCTGCAGCATGCATGGGTGGCTACAAAGTGTGCATGGAGAATGATACCTCAACTGATGAACTGTGCATTAAAATTTTGATCCATTTGCCCAATCAAATGTCATGGTGGTCATGCACTCTGAAGAGCAAATCCCCTTACCTGCCCACTGCCACCAGGGAAACAAGCACGATTTAACCCACACAATACTTTCCCCTTCTCTTATTTTCTAAAGTGTTTTAGCAAACATCTGTGGCAAATAACTTGTCTTAGATAACTTTCTTGGCCTCGGTCTAGGAGAACTTTTGGGTCTTAGAGAAGTTCAGGGTGAGCATTTTTAAGCTCTCCTGATCTTTTCTTTTTGACCAGGAACCATTTCCCCTTTGGGAGCCTCTAGGGGCCAGGGGAGGGTTTAGTGATCCCAGAGCTTCCTTGACGAAGGACAGGTTTGCTAATGGGGGCAGGGTTCTCACTACGAAGGGGACTCGCTGGGTGTCTGGGTGGGAAGTGACCCAGGTGAGGTTCACAGACATCCTAGCCTAAACCCGGTGACTGCCTGGCCCCATCCTGGCTCTGCCCTGGTTCTTGGGGAAGGGCCCCAACAAGGCAACCGTACATCAGGTGCTGTCATCATGGGCCCATCTGTCTTTTTGAGTTCTCTTTCTTCAGACATGATCTCTTCATCCACAAGGATGGCCCTGGGAGTTAAAGAGATGTGAAGAATCACTTGCCCAGCCGTGCCACCATGCTGTCTTCTGCTGCATATGCTCTGCCCATCTCTATCTACAATGCCCCAAAGAGTTAAGTGGGCTTCTCACCCAAGGGGTGCCTTTCTCAAGAGGTCAGATGCAATGCCATTACTCCCTGCCCCCGACATATGGTCCAGGGCATCAGACTGATCAATCTGCATGTCTATTGCCATTGGTGCCACCCACCCCAGGATGGGTGTATGAGGTACCTATCTTCCTTTCCTGCCCTGGCAGCCCATGTCTCATGTACAGGAAATTCTGTATACCACCATTTCTGTCCGTGATCAGATGCGTCCCTAAGGGCCCAGGGTTAGGTTTCATCATTAGAGAAGCGTTTTCTTGGGGACCTGATCTTTAGCCAATGGTCTTAACCTTTCCTGCTTGCCACCTGACCTGATAGGCTGCAGACCTTGGGAGGCTGGAGCAAAAAACAGACCGGAAGGGCACTGGCCCCCAGAATTCTGGAGGGCTGGAGAGTTTTGGCTTCACATTCTGGAGGCCGAGGTCAGGGCCTAATGCATATGTGTTGACACTTTAATAGGTGAATAAGCAGGGGGTGAGTAAATAGAAGTGAGTATGGAGAACAGAATGTTCTGGAAATCCATCCTACTGTGGCCTCTGCACTTACTTGATATAATCACCTATGTTGGTCTCCGGGACCTCTGTCATGGGGACCACTTGAGAGCAGGTTGAGGGGGACGTCACTGGGCTGGACTCCACCTGGGACACAGTGGCACTGTGAGGCTTCGCCAGGTGTCTCTCAAACCTAGAGGGCCGGGGAAAGCAAGGCACATGTCAGGGCCTGGCAGTCGGTGCCGGGGGCGGGGGGCGCACTTGGTTCCAAGGTCAAATCCCAAATTCCAGACCAGGCCAGTCAGGCCCTCGGGAAATACCCTCATCAAGTCTCAGACTTACTCAGTCTCCTGTGAAAGTACCTCCACCCTCTAAGTCAGCCGGGCTCTCCCTGCACCCCCATGACTGCCTGAACTTTCCCCAGCTTCTTCCCTGAGCATCCATGTGGCTTGATGCAGACAGATGGCCCCGGGTGACAACCTCTTAGCTGACACCATGCCATTCTGGGCAAAGGACCTATGCTGATCAGGGTTCCGGAAGGCTCTTCAAAGATTCCTGATACCCCACAGGGAAATTCAGGCTCAGTAGGTCCCAGAGAGGGCCCAGGAATTAATATTTTTCCTTAACAATGTAGTTGTGGTTCTAGATTCTGGATCATCCCAGGTGATTCTAACATACAGCCAGATTTCGGATCAGCCATGGGTCTGAAAGGCAATGCAGTCAGGGCTGGAGCTGATAACTAATATGGGGCGATCATGCAGCCAGAACAGCCAGTGACAGTGGGCATCAGCTGAGGGTGAGGACACCACTGGGTGGCGGTGGGGACTCAGCATGACTGTTGTCCCATATAATAGATCTCTCACCCAACATTTGCACTCCCTGGAAAGGAAAATAATATAAAATGTGGGAGTATCAACACGGGGGGAAACACAACCCCATGGAGTGTCTCCAAACCTGCGGAAAACAACACCTCGGCTGACAAGGCCACCTGGGCAGTTGGGAGGTGAGAGGTGTCTTTGGAAGCAAACCGAGTGGGGCAGAGCCACCGTGCTGGCACCCAGACAACCAGACAAGCTGCAACCTGGATCCCAATGAAGGTGGTAAAGGGCCACGAAATGGAAGGATCGATTTCCTTTTACCCCCTGGAACAGATGATTGCTTTCCTGTGCTGCTGGCCCAAACAGGGTAAGATTCAGTTATTTTTAAAAGGAGTGCGGGGTGTCCAAGGAAAATCAATACGGCATTCGTGGCAGAGCTGCCCATGCAGAGGCCCCACTTCCGCTTCCTGTTCTGTTCAGAGTCCTGTGTCAGGCTCAGCCTGGACATCGGCTTGAGGTGGGGCTCTCAGGTCTTGTGTGATTTGGGGTCAGGACAGTCTTTTATGCTGCAAACAAGAAAGAAAAAAACCAACCCAAAGCCCATGTCCACTGCTCGAATTTTCTGCCCTGCCTTCAGCTGTCTTGTCTTCAAAACAAAAGCTGTGCTTCTGCTACTCTCTGGTGGGATGCTCAGATGGTGCTGGAGGGCTGCAGGGTAGAGGTGCAGATGCAGGCCTTCCCCTTCACCCGCCCAGGCCTTCCCCTTCGCCTGCCCAGGCCTTCTCCTCCACCTGCCCGCTGGACCTGGGCTCGCCGGCCTCCAGGAAGGAGGCTGGACGAAAAGGCCCTGCCGTTATGGACCAAACATGATGGCCGCTTAGTACCTATATTACAAACCATAACACCCAAAAGGAGAGAGAGAGTAAGAGGGAATGTGCCTGCCACAGAGGCAGGGGGTGGAAAGAGGTGGGGGTGGCAGGAGGGATACTGAGAACATTGGTGGTGAATGGGCACTGGTGGAGGGATGGGTACTCAAACACTGATTGAAGTGTAATCACAAAAGTTTGTAATTCTGTAACTATACCTCACGATAATTCATTAAAAAAATAATAATGATAATTTAAAAAAAAGGCCCTGCTGGGTTGGTCCGGGTCAGGGAGTTGTCATCTGGAGTTTTGTCTTTTTCTTTGCAGCCCGTGTTGGGGGTGTGCTCTCTCCCTCTGGGCCCGCAAGGCTCTGCCCTCCTGTCTGGGCACCAACTAGAAAGCAGATGTGGCAGGTTGGTCACAGAGGAGGGCAGGGAACAGGAGCCCTGCATTGGGCCGGTGCCCTCAGTGGAAGTGCCCACCCGGAAGGCCATGGTGTGAGCAGGCATAGAGAGTCGCGTTCTCCTGGGGGAGGAGGGGTGCCGTGGTAAAGAGACCACCAGTGCTCCAGCATGCTAGTGGACCCCTGGATCATGAAGGGGCTGTCGGTCGATGAGCAGGGATAGGGCAGCCACCCCTGAATCTGTTGGGGCTATTCTGTTGGATTTTCCATTTTCGTAGCCTGCTCTGAACCCGGTGGGCAGAGTTAAGGAGCTCGCCTCACTGCCTGGATGCCCCAAAGCAGCAGTTGCGAGGCGCAGGAGGCGGTCTCAGGCTGCAGATGGCACAGCAGAGGCCCAGAGAGCCAGCGAGCGGTGGGCAGCAGGTGGGGGCACCTCTGGCTGCCTGAGGCGCCCACAGCAGGAACTGGGGGCAGGGGATTGTGCTCAGGGGGCTGGGTGTATGCTTTGTATGCACTGCCGGGTGTGACCCCTGCACCAAATCCCCAACCAAAGATGTAAGTGATCAGATCCACAGTTTAGGAACAGACAACAGGGGCTGGAGCAATAGCACAGTGGATAGGGCGTTTGCATTGCACGCGGCCAACCCAGGTTCGATTCCCAGCATCCCATATGGTCCTGAGCACCGCCAAGAGTAATTCCTGAGTGCAGAGCCAGGAGTAACCCCTATGCATCGCTGGGTGTGACCCAAAAAGCAAAATGCAAAAAAAAAAAAAAAGAACAGACAACGTGCTGTATAGACTCTAGATCTTTCCTTTGGGGGTTGGGGGAGCAGGGTTCTAGCCTGATTCTCACTAGAGGAAGAGAAGCAATATTTGCCTGCCAGCCACACCCTTGAAGCACTTCCCCCCAAGCTTGTGGCTGTCAGGTGAGGTGTGGAGGGAGCCCAGAGCCCCACTTCTCTGGAAGCGCCAGAAGGTGGCCCCACAGCTCCACGCTCTGGGAGGCGCCCCACTAGTGGCAGTGAGAGCTCCACAGCACTTTAGAAATACCTTCAAAACAGGACGGTTGAAAAACAAAAGTCGTTTTCTTTTAATGCCTGCTCTTCAGGAGAGCTGGCGAGTTTTTTTTTGGGGGGGGGGGATTTTGATTAATACTAACCTGTGGATCAATCAAGTGAGCCGAGCTCTTTGTTTAAGAATAGGCTCCCTGGTGAGCCAGGTAGACGGCCCCCAGGTGCCATGCCATCTCTAGGAGCCTTGCCTGGCGTTCCTGCGCATGGGAATGGCTGATGCCCTCCCTGACTGACACGAGATGGCCAGTAATAAAATAACGGGTTTCTTCTCTGATCACATAAATAACAGGCCTCAAAAGTTGCAGCGCTCAAGGCTGGAATGAAAAACAACGCAGTTCGTGTGTCTGCGGGGTATCACACAGTATGCCTACAAGCTGGACCGAGTAAGTGCCCTCTGACCCTGGTGCTCCTGAGGTCTCCAGAGACTGGGCTTGCTGCCTCAGCAAATCAGGAACTCGGACCCAAGAACTGACTGACAAATGCTCCATCAGGGCTGGAGGGTATGCTGGGACCCGGTCCCAGAGATTAGCTGGTCCCACAAGGCCATGGGGGGGTGTCTAGGAGGCCTCAGGGAGCACTCCAGGGGCTGTAGGGATACAGCGTTAGCAGGTCTGCGGGTCCCCAACCTCACACGCGCCTCGCAGCAGTGGCTTTATCTTGTCCAGGCTGCCTTGCTTCTGCAGGTGCGTGGTGTGGGCGTCATTCCATCGGCGTGCGTCTGTCTGCTACAAACACTGCAGGGCAGCCGGTGAGCTTTCAGTCAAAAGAGGGGCCTGATGTGGAGTGCGCGTGAGGCCTGAAGGGGCTCAGAGGGCTCTGACAGAGAGGTCAGAAGCACTGCAGGGAGGGAAGATGGCCTTGGACAATGGGGAGCAACTGCACTGCGGGCAAAGGTTTTAGGGGTTTGGAGACACTGAGTGAGAGGAGATGGCTACCTGAGACAGGCAGGGGCTTTCAGCTTGCCCTGGATGGCCATAACCATGGACACTGAGGGAAGGACAATCTGAGAGAGAGGAGAAGGGAGGGGAGGGGGGGAAGTGGAGGGAGAGAGAGAGGGAGGGAGGGAGAGATGAAGAGGGAGGGAGGGAGGGAGGGAGGGAGAGAGGAAGAGAGGGAGAGAGAGAGAGAGAGAGAGAGAGAGAGCGCTGGGAGGGAGTTTTCTAGGAAAAAGTTCTGGAAAGGAAGAATTCATCTTGGAAACACTTTCCGGGGAAATGGCGGAACAGCAGATGTGAGGACAGATGACAGAAGACACAAAGCGAGTGGCTGGAAGTAGAAGGCGGCTGGGCACTGCTGTGGGGATGGTTACGGGCCAAAGGACTAGCAGAGGACACATAGTTTCCCAAGGTCAGTGTAGACCGTTCTACCCTCCCTTAATAACGAATGAGTGTCTGTGCCCCGTCCATACAACACGTGACTTGGTCATTTTTAACGGTCTCCAGTCTGGGGTGGGATGCAGAGGGGTCTGACCAGTTTCAATTCCCATTGTCAAGAGTATTAGCGAGGTGGAACATTTTACATCTTTATGGGCCGTACAGAGCTCCTCTCCTGTGAACTAACTGCTCCCTTCCTTCCATTTTTTTTTTTTTACTTTTCTATTGAATCACTGTGAGATAGTTCCATAGTTCCTTCCATTTTTTAAATTAAGTTATCCCCTTTCCTTCAAAGGATGTTTTTTGTATTATGCACTCTAATAATTGGAAGACAATAATATACATGCTGAGAGCTTCTCTCGGTTTGTGACTATCTCTTGATTCTTGCTATGGTGCCTTTTGATGAATTAAAGTTTTCAAATTGAATGCAGACATTATGGATAGTTTTACTATGGCTTTGAGCTCTTAGGGGGTAGAGTATATGGATCAAAACTTTCTCCTTTATTTGGAGACCAGGAGGCATTAGCACACACTTCTTTCTATTTACAGACTGCACCTCCACTTTTAGGTCTTAATTTGCATGAAATCAGTTTTTTGTCTCATGTGGCCAAGGGACCCATTTTTTTGCTTGTTTTCTCCATTGTCCACTGCTCCCATTCACCCATTTCCTTTGCTCTAGAACTCTGGCTCTGTTCTATTTCCACATATGTCTGGGTCTGTTTCTGAATTTCATTCTGTTCTGTTAATCGATTTCCCAAATTTCTATACACCAAATTTCAGTATTAGGTTATTATAATTTTAGAGTAAGAATCAATCTGGTAGAACAAGGCCTCCAATAATTTGGAGGGGTTTGGCTTGTCTCAGACTTCTGCTCTTCCATTTTATATATATAGTATCAACCTTTTTGGATTTAAAAAATTTTTAGTTAATTTATTTTTTGGTTTTGGGGCCCCACCTGACAGTGCTCTGGGCTTACTCCTGGCTTTCTGCTCAGGAATTACTCCTGGATCTGTGCTCAGGGATCAATCCTGGGGTATTTGGGCGATCGTATGTGGTGCTGGGTATCTAACCAGGGCTGGCTTGTGCAAGGCAAGTACCTCAACTCCTTTACAGTCTCTCTGGCTCTTCTCTTAATGATGGTAAATAAAATTATTTTATATGTAAGTACTTTGCTGTTTTTCCCTAGATTGATTTCTACAGACATTTTAAAAAATTGGATTCTATTTCCTATTTGTTGCTACTATTCAGATTTGTAATTGACTTTATAACATAGGCATTTGGCATCCTCGCTAAATTCTTCTGCTAATTCCAATAATTTGCCTCTAGATTATTCTGAGTTTTCTATGTAGATAATTATAACATGGCACTTTTATTTCCTTTCAAAAGTAGTCCCTTTAATTTATTTTCATAACTCCCTGCACTGGCTGGAGTTCTAAGCAAATTGCTGGATAGAAATGCAACTCTGGTCCTATTTTTGATTTTAAGGAGATGATTAAACATTTTATAGTTTTCTCAAGTTATCCTTGATTGGGTTAGGAATTTTCCATGGACGGTTATTTAGTTTTATTGAATATTGCCTTTCTTAGTCTATTGAGATGCCCATATGCTTTTTGTACTCTAATGTGGTAAATGAAATTATTAGATTTTCTCTATGGAACCAATCTCGCATTCCTGAAATGAATCCAGCTTTGTTCTGATGACCTGCCTTTTTATCTTTTGCTGGATTCAATTTGTTAATATTCCAGTGAATATTTTGCATTTGTATTTTTGAATTAATGAGAATAGCCTGAAATATTTATGTCTCTGACCTGGCTTAATGAGTTTTAGTATGATGATTACATTTGTTTCATAAGAAGAGTAGGGTAATATTTTCTCTAATTTTTCCCTGAAGAGAACTGGTGTAAGTATGGAATTAGTTGTACCTTGCTTGAGCACTTGGAAAAACTGTAACTCTCAGGGCTTAGTAGTTGAGAATAGCAAGATCTGAGTTGATTCTAGTTCTTCAATGGTTACAGAAAGTCTTTGTTTTATGGCGATTCAGTAAGTTGTCCCTGCATATTATGAACTTTTTAGTACCATGATCTTTTAACTCTTCAAATGTTATTTGCTGATTCTTCTAAATTTTTTTTTAAATCAAACATTGTGATGGCTGACCGGTCAGCCTCACCTCGTCGAGCTTCAGCAAATGACCTGACTGGGCTTCCTGGAGGCTACTAAGCTGCAGTGAATCACCCATCGGAGGAGAAGGGGGTTAGAGACAGCTCAGAGACAGCTTAGCAGACACCGAGAGGATGTCATAGCTGAGAAGAGAGGCTTGGAACAGCCCCTTCCCTGTCAATATCTGATCACAGGCTTCCCACTCTGAGAATTGAGGGGATCAGTATCCATTCCTGCCTCCCCCAAGGTGCTGTCTCCAGCCCACCCTCACCAGCTACTACAGACTCACAAGGACTCCCAGGAAAATCTTGGTGTTTCTAGAGCCAATCCAATGTTTCCCCAAAGTTAGTTTCCATTGGTCTTTTAGCTGACCATATTGTTGGCAATAGAACTCTTTCTTCTTTTTGGTTTTTATGGCCACTTTCTTCTGAGTCCCTAACTCTCCTTTCCTCCAATTTTGCCGACAATTAAAAGTTCCATTCTTGATCATCTTAGGATCACAGAATAGGTTTTGTTTTTGATTTTTTGGGTCACACCTGGCAGTGCACAGGGATTGGCTCTGTGCTCAGGACCGACCCCTGTTGGTGCTTGGGTGATCATAAGTGGGGCCGGGGATTCAAACCAGGGTTGTGGCTACCGCAGCCACACACAAAGCAAGTGTCACCCAGCCTGGACTCTCTTCTCCAGCCTCAGCATCACAGAATGAGGTGAGAAAGGGGCTCGCCTTGATATTCCCAGCACCTGGTCTGCACAGGGAGAACAACACCGTTCAGGAACCCAACATCTCCCTCCAGCCTCTCAGACTTTCAGCTCAGTGTCTGAGGTACCCAGACATAGTTCAGGGATAGATACAGAAATCAACCAGGGTCACTGAGTGGCTGCAGAACATCTGTCAGATGTTACTTCAGAAAAAGAGCCTAGGCCTCTTCTCTGCTCGTTTTGAAACTGGAGTAAGAAAAGGCAGAGCCGTGGGAGCATCTGAGTCCTCTTGCAGCTGGTGTGCAGAGGCTGACCGAGAAAGGAACCCACACAGCAGAAGACAGAGGAGGTAGTGAGGGTTCAAGATGCAGGTGACAGTTCCCAAGCCCTGGATCAAACTGGGCCTGAAGTCCCACCCCTAGACACTTTCAGTTACATATGCCAATAAGTTCATTTTAAAATTAGACAGATTGAGCTGGGATGCACTAACACTTTCAAACCCCCTCACCTCACCCCAAATTTCCCTAGGTCAGTATATAGTCATTATAATGAATCCTTGTTAAAAGTCAGTTTGGATAGGCAGAGAGTGAAGGTAGAGTATGAAAACTGAGTGTTGGTTGAGTTGCTGGGTCTGGAGGGTTAAATGACAGACACCCTCTGGATGCTCCTTTGGAATCTTTGGGACCATGCATGTTGCCTGGGAGCAGATGTGACTGAGCGAGGGATCAGGAGAGGGACTGGAAGAGAACGTGCGCTGTCACAGGCCACAAAGCCACAAAGGCAGACACCCTGCGTTCCTTCTCCGGGCTGTGAAATGGCCTTTCTGGCACCTCGTGCGTGCATGTGAGAGATGGGACTGGGTGGGTGGGGGGTTGTTCCAGGAGATATGGGGGTGCAGGAGCCTGAGGTGGCCTTCTGCCCCAGGCCAGCTGCCTGGCCCTGCTCCTACCCCAGAGGCCTCTGTCTTTGTCTCTTGTCTGGGAGGTGACAGGTGACTTCTGTGGGAGACGGAGAGGAAAGCAGGAGTGGGAAGATATTAATGACTGAACGGAAGCTCAGGCGTGGCCAGCACCTGCGGCCTCGGACCCTGGAGGCACTGTGTCCTGAAATAACTTTGGGCTGATTTCAGGAGAAAATGTCTCAAGGTTGCCTCAGAGTTGTCCTCTATCCGGCAGTCACAGGGGTCAGGATGGGGGTATGTGTGGGTCCTCAGTTTCCCCAGTGGAGGTCAGCAACACAGTGGGCACTGGTGGGCACTGGTCACGGGATAGCCCCAATACAGCAATTTACAGGCCTCTGCGGGCGGCCCCACTCTGCCTTCCTCACCTCACGGAAGATGGGGAGCTCCGAGGCCATCCCCCCACTTTGGACAATGAAGTGAGGCAGCAGGTGGGCAGCCTCAGCCAGAGGGGTGCAAGTAACGGGGCCCTGACCCTGAGGGGCTTCCCTGGGGCAGGGAGAAGTGAGGGGCAGAGGCCAGACCCAGTCCCTCTGGCTACGGACAACCCCTGGACAGGAAAAAATTTTTCTACACTTTGTCCTGGGGGTTGGGGTGGGATCCCCAGCACCATCACGGTGGGATTTTGGGGCACCTGTGCAAGCCAGCATGAGCTTTGCTCTCATCCCTGCACACACAGTTTGCACGGTGCCTCTCTCGGGGGCTACAAGCCTCCCCCTTTCAGGAGGGGACAGCCAGCTGACCTGGCGGGGAGCACCCACCTGTGTCACATGTGTGACCCCAGGCAAGGCCATGCCTCAGAGAAGTCCCAGTCATGGGGCGATGGAACCCCGGGGGGCAGAGAAGACACATCTGGAGGCTTCTGGAAAAGGAGGTCCCCGCTCTCCACTGCCCAGCCCTTCCCACCCTCTTCTCTTGATGACCACATCAGATGGCGGGGGCCCTTCACCGAGGAGTCAATGGGCAAACGAGCTGCCTGAGGCCTCCTGGCTGCTTTATAGTCTGACTCAACCACGTCTGTGTGTGGCTGAGACCCCGCAGCAGCGAGACCCGGCGGGCACCTCCCCTTTGGCTGCGCTGGGCCCAGTCCCTCTTCTGGAGGGCCACGGTGCAGGCTTAGGGGAAGTTCTGAACTTGGACCCAAGGTGACAACAGACCACCCAGAGCACACACAGGCGCTCCAGTCCACTGTGCTCGGTCCTTCCTGTGTGGTGGGAGGGTCGGCTTGGGGGAGCAGACGAGCCCAACAGGGGACATGCTTTAAGTGTCCCAGCTGGAGCCGCCACCCTGCACAGGCGTTTACACGCACACACACGTGCACATAGCACACACCAGGAACAATGCGTGTGTCTGCACACATATACATACATGTGCGCACATGACAGGAATGTGGCGGGCTGCCTTGCTTTCCTACCTGACGCTAAGGCTCAGGCAGCTCTAATGAAAGGGAAAGGTCAGCGCGGCAGAGCAAAGTGACCTTTAACAACAGGGGGCTGTGTCGGTCTGAGCGATTCTGTCTGAAGGGAGAATGACCTTTTATTTCGCTCTCCAAGGTGACATTTACGCTCAATCCACTCCACTGGGAGGTGCCAGGTGCAGACAGAAAGGAGACACTCAGCTGCCAGGACATGCTTCTCTGGCCACTGGGAGGCACAGTCCATTCTGTCTCCTCCCTCCGCTTTGCTACCCTGGCGGAGGCGGAGATGATGGTCACAACTGTGCCCTGGACTCTCTGGGGTGTGGGACTGGGAGTCGTGGTTGCATGTGTGATGAGGGTCATCAAGGAATGGGGCTCCAATGTACGTGGCGGGGCCTGGTGCCGATCTGCCCTGGGGAAGCAGAGCCAGCAGCTGGGCAGGGAAGGGGCCGGGCAGCACTTTGGAGCCTTCTAGAACAGTGAGCAGCTGGAGTTTGCTCTTACAGAATGACTGGTAGGCACCAAAGGCTGGAGTGTGTGTGTGTGTGGAGGGGGGGGCAATGCCTCATCACTGGGCTGTGAGTGCAGAGAGGTGCTGTGGGTGCGAGTGGCTGTGGGAGCTCCATTAGGGGCTGTCATAGTCTCGAGTGACAGTGACAGGAGTGAGGATGGCAGCAGCGGAAATGGGGATGGGTGTTTAGAAGGACACGCTGGACTTGGATTTGGTGGTCAGACTCTGGACAAGTGTATCCAGATGCTGTTCTAGGAGCAGGGGCTTGGGACGGGAGTCACGGGGGCGGGGGAGGGGGAACATCCAAAAGGCAGAGCCCTCAGGAGGGGACATCAGGAAGGCAGGCGTGAAGAGCTGACCCCGGGGAACCCCATGTTGCTAGGCTGAGAAAGAGCCGGGGGATGAGGGGAGGCCACAGGTCATGGAGCGAGGCCTGAGGGGCCTCCAGGCCTATGCCCCGTGGGTTACTATTCTCCTACCACCAGTGCCCGAGAATCTCCCTGCTTCCTGGGGAAGTCGGGGTGGGACAAGGCCCCCGGACACTCCTTCCTGGAAGTCTGGACTGCCCACACCTCTGGCCTCTCCATGTTCCTCACACGTACTATCAGCCCTGCTGACAGGGACCTTGGGGTGGGCCACAGGGCCAGGCCCACCAACGTCACACCCTAGATGTGGGGGACAAGGACTCATGTTCCCATTCAGGGCATGAGATTTCCAAGGTCATAGTCACAGACTGGGGGCAGCCAAGTGTCACCTGGAGCCAAGTGACCTGAGCAGGTGGCCGTTGTATGGGGGGGCAGAGCTGAGAGACCAAGAAGGTCGTGCAGAGCCAGCCTGAACCGGGGGAGTCGGGCTCTGCCGCAGAATTAGCACGCGGCCTCCCTGCCCCTCAGTACACTTTCCTCCTTCTCTGAGCTGTGTCCCCCGGCTGGCCCCCAGACCTCTGCCTTTCACATAGCGTAGCACTTATCAACCATTTTCTGAAGGGCTCTGAATGAATAAATGTTTTATTAGTCACTGTGGCTCACTACCGGGACACGGGTAACTACCGAAGAAAGAAAATGTGGCTCCATGCACCCTTAAACTAAGAAAACAAACAACAATCAAAACCCAAACGAAGTGCAGCCTCTCTGGTTCCCACACTGCACAATGTCATTAGTCTGATTATGGGAGCAGCTTCTTGAAAGTACAAAACAAGCAAAGCATGCCGTTGTCTCCAGAGGGAACGGACTCATTCAACTAACTTAACATCAGAATAGCTTCACAGTCTCATGTTTGATGCTCTTTAGGCCAGGCTGGCTGATTTCTCCAGAACTATTTTACATGTTCCCCCAAACCGGAGCCGTCCATGGCACCGGCCGCGCAGGCTGGAGGCCCAGGTGCTTCTGCGCTGCTCCGGGCATCATTAGTCTAGAAAGCAGCCTGGTGGGCCACGTTACCATGGAAACAGACTAGGAAGGAAAGGGGCTGCACACACCAGAGGGCTCTGTGGGGAGGACGGAGGTTGATCCACCGTCGGTGTGTGGGATTTGGCAGTCCACACAGCCCATGGATAGGGGCTGTCCTTGATGGCCAGTCCAGGCTGCCTGGTGCAGGCCTGCCTCCACTGGGCTGCACAGGAATTTTTTAAGGAACTATCTCCAGATGAACTTGGTATTTAGCTTGGAAGCGAACGGCACAGTAATAGCATGGAGAGACGTCACTTGTGTGTGCGCGCGCACGCACACACACACACACACACACACACACTCAAGTCAGCTTGCCCTCCTGAAAGTCTGTGAGGACACACACACACACACACACACACACACACACACACACACACACATGGGCCAGAGGGAAACCTATGAGAGACACATGACTCGACGGGGGCCACGCATAGTCCCTGCAGTGTCCTCCCCAGCTGCTGTTCCGGGACAGACGCCACTTCAAAGACATAATTTTCCCATGACAGATGTCTGAAAAGCCAAGCACAAGATTCCCACGGAAACAGCAGGCCCGTCTTCTGCCTGGGAAACGGGGTACCAAGCCTGCTGGGGGGGTGGTCACCCGGGAAGCCTGTGAGCAGCAGAGGGTGGCCCTTGGAAGGGGGGAGCCGCTTTGGGGGTGGTACCTGATGTGGTCTTCTTCATCTTCCACCAGGAAGAACCAGCGGAACTTGACTGTCAAGGGGCTGCAGTTGGTGATGTTGATGTAGCGGATGACTTCTGTGTCATTGAGGATGCAGCCGAAATTCAGGTCCATGGTCTCGAAGCAGAGGTTGGGGTAGTACACTTCCCCTCGCAGGTTCACGCTGTCCACCTGGGGGTGCTCTATATACTTGATGGACAGCATCTCCTCTGCGACCCAGTTGTTCAGGTCCGTCCTCAAGGAAGGGTCGAACTTGACCAGCAGGCTCTTTTCCTCCTGAGTGCTGAGCCGAATAGGCTGTGTACAAGGTCACAGGGAGTTAGTGCATTGTTATCAAACAGGAGTTCATTCACACATGTTTACGGACACACAGAGACACTCAGACAGACGTCCATATTAGACACACTGCTTTACTTACTGCCAATTACATCTCTGCCCTCGGACATAAACAGTCAGTATAATGGTCTCTGTGCTACCAAAATCTCTCTATGTTAATGTGCATGCACATGGATGGATTTTTTATTACAGAAAAAAACGAAAAGTCTAGTTTTCTGGAGAGGAATGACCTGAAAGAAGTAATGCGTGTGCACGTACGTGTGTGTGTGTGTGTGTGTGTGTGTGTGTGTGTGTGTGTGTGTGTATCTGTGCAGAGGGTGGAGTTTGGGCCACTCCTGGAGGTGCTCAGGGGACCATAGACATCATCAGAGAAGGAACCCAAGTTGGCTGTGTGCAATGCAAGCACCGACCCCCTGAACTATCTCTTTGGCTCAAAACAAGTAATTTTGCTGAGTCATGAGATCACAGGAGGGCGGCACTGTCCAGGGGAAGTCTTTGAGGAGCTGCTACTATAAAATACTCTTACCAGAAAGAAGTTAGATGGCATTTACCCCCAGACAAATGGGGAAATTTCTTTGCTTAAGGAAATTTTTAAAGGCTATCTAAAGCAGGGGGGTGAGTGTAGTAGAAGGACACTGAGAGACAGCTGGACTGGTCACTTCCTCTGTCCCCTAATTTCACAGTTCTCTCCCTCAGGCCACAATAGCTTTTCACTGCTCTCTGCTCTCCCCTCTCCCCTTCTCCTACCTCCCTCCCTCCCTCCTTCCCTCCCTTCCTCCCTCCCTCCCTCCCTCCCTCCCTCCCTCCCTCCCTCCCTCCCTCCCTCCCTGTCTTTCTCTCTTCTTCTGTCTGTCTCTCTCTCTCTCTCTCCCTCCCTTTCCCTTCTTCCCTTCCTCCCTTCAGATGCCAAGACCACCGTGATGCCTTCCCACAGAAAGACTAGCCAGGAATTGGCCTTTGTAGAAACTATTCATTTTCCATATTTTGTGGGTGTGACAGCCACCTGCCACCTTGGGGTATTGCAGCCAGGGTCACGGTGACTGGAGCAGGCCCTGGGTCTAGATAGTGTTCCTCTCTCCTGTGAACTGAGTGCTCGCTCCTCCCACCCCTCGAGCGCCACCCAGTGAGGGCACAGAGGTGGCCCCAGCTGATAAAGCTGACCACCCATCCAGGAATCTGAGAGGGACCTGGGCTGGGCTGACTGTGTTTAACTCTGCACACCTTCTTTAATGCCTTCCTCTGCCTCCCACCTCAGACTAGGTGTGGTTTTGCAGAAATGATACAAATTCACAAATGCACATTATGCATAGAAAAGCACAAAGAAGAAACTGGAGACCTTCCAGATGCTCCCAGCACCTATTTCCCGGAGCTCATGTGGGGTAAACTTAGTGCAGACGTCATGGATGGCCAATCTTACTTTTTTCCCCTCCTTCCTTCCTTTTATTTTTTGTGCAAAATAAGACTATACTCTGTAGCACTGTAGCACTGTCCTCCCTGTTCATCGATTTGCTTGAGCAGACACCAGTAAAGTCTCCATTGTGAGAATTGTTGTTACTGTTTTTGGCATATCGAATACACCACGGGGAGCTTGCCAGGCTCTGCCGTTCGGGCGGGATACTCTCGTTAGCTTGCTGGGCTCTCCGAGAGGGACAGAGGAATCGAACCCGGGTCGTTTGCAAAGCAAACGCCCTACCCGCTATGCTATTGCTCCAGCCCAAGACTATACTCTACTTATTTAAAATTGTGATGCATATTTCTCAGGAAATAAAACCAGTCCTGCAAATATTTTCTATATGAGAGACATAATCCTACACGTTGGGACTTGGGGCCTTGGGGAAAGTCTCGAAGCCTCCCCAGCCCTCAAGTCTCCATCCTTAGAATGGGAGTGATAAGAAGTGTTTCGTTTCTTTAATAGGCTGAAATGAGGGGCTGGAGTGATAGCATAGCAGGTAGGGTGTTTGCCTTGTACCTGGTCAACCCAAGTTTGATCTCCAGCATCCCATATGGTCCCCGCCAAGCCCCACCAGGAGTGATCTCTGAGTGCAGAGCCAGGAACAAGCCCTGAGAAGTGCTGGGTATTATGCCCTCCCTGACCGAACCAAAAAAAAAAAAAACAAAAAACAAAACCCCAAAACCAACAAAAAAACAAAGCCCAAGCAAAACAAAAGAGGCTGAAAGGAGTTAAAATGGACATGTCTGTCAGAGAGTGCCTAGCAGATAGCCTGCGACAGACAGACACCAAATGTCACTAGGGTATCTTCAAAGAAAGAGATGGGGAAGCAAAAAGCAGTTTGGACAGCATCTAACTGGCCCCAGCTAGGAAAGGGGGTGGTGGCAGCTATAGCCCTTATTTCAGGGAGTTGAGATTTGAGAAGATTCTGCTCTGAAATCAGCTGGAGTTTGCAGCACCCCCCTACTCTTCCCCTCCCCGCCCCCCATTTAGCTTGGTCCCCCTGGAGGGTGTGTCACTGGCCAAGCCCTCAGGGGCCTGAGCATTGCCGTCCCATCACAGCTGCTTGAGCTCCAGAGCGTCTGTGTTCTGCATTCTGCTCAGGTCAATTGGGCTGGTTATGATTCCTGGGTCCCACACTGTCCCGGCAGCCACCGCTCTGCCGTCATCTGGCACTGCACATGCCTGCGGGGAAGTCTGAGGTCAGCCTAGAATCTTCCCTGGATGGGATTCCTCTGGAATTCGTGGGTGATCCCCAAGACCAGTAACTGCAGTGCCTGAGGCCCCATCATTGAATATTGTACCAGGACAAAAAATGTCCTTAATTAAAAACAAAATGTTTCACCAATGGTTCATTTCTATGTTTGGAGAGACAATAACAAAAAGAAAGTTACCTTTGTGTCTATCTCCCACATTTACCCAAGCTCTTAATTCACCCCACCCTCCACCCCTCTCCCACCCCCAGGTAACCAAAGGAGCAAATGCCCTGTCTACCCTTGTGCAAACATCGCATGGCTATAAAGTCGCTTCTTATTGGTATTTCTTTGTTACACACTGCTGGGAACATACTCTGCTCCAGGCCTGCACTTTGCTTGGTTACTGGGAGGCTACTTTCAGCGCTTATAAATCTGTCTCCTTCTTTTTCATTGTTATGTTTTATTCTGGGCTGGAGCAATAGCACAGTGGGTAAGGCGTTTGCCTTGCACATGGCCAACCTGGATTCAATTCTTCTGCCCCTCTCGGAGAGCCCGGCAAGCTACCAAGAATATCTTGCCCGCATGGCAAAGCCTGGCAAGCTCCCCATGATGTATTCGATATGCCAAAAATAGTAACAACAAGTCTCACAATTTGTTGTGAGACGTTATTGGTGCCCGCTTGAGCAAATTGATGAACAATGCGTAAACAGTGCTACAGCGTTACGTTTTATTGTACCATGACACCATAACATTTATTTAACCAGTCTCCTTGGAAGGCTGCTGGCTCACCGTCTTTGTTCCTATAACCAACATCACAGTGAATATCCTTTGTGGTGTGTTGACATCTACAGGGGAGTTCCTAGGGGTGGCATCACGAGGCCACAGGCACAGAGGTAGGAAGTGTTGACTGCTGCCGCCATCTCGCCTTCCTCTGGTGGCAACTCGCCCCCTTTCCCATGAGAACACCCCAATTAAGAGCCATATCCAACTTCTGCTCTTTCCAAACTGGAGAGAAAAACTGTTTCAAAGCAATTTTAATTTGCATTTCATCCAATATCATTCAAGTGGAGCTTGTTTTGTGTAGATCTAAGAGCCATTTTCTTTTATTCTTGGAGTAAACTCTGTTCATCCCTACGCCTTTTATTTTTTGTTTTCTACTGGATTGCTGATATTTTTCCTATTGATTTCTAGATCTTCTCCTAGAAAATTGCATGTGTGTCTTTATTAAAGTTATATGTACAAGTAATAAAAGGGGTCAAACTGCACTACAAGCTGGACTGTAAGAAAGAACGAACCATCCTGGCTTTGCGACAATACGGACCCACCAATTCTCCTCAGAGGGCTGGTTAACAGGACGGTTTTCTTGAGGAGACATGGACGATCAGTTGGTGAACGTACTCCAAATTTTTCTGGGGTGCTTACGCCCACTCCCGAAAAGGCAATTTTTCTCTAACATTTCCATCCATCTCTCTGGAGCACAGCACTCATCCGACTTGGGCTCCTGTGCAGAGCTGGTCGGACAGCTGTTGGGGCAGGAAGAGCCCCTCAACTTTCAGTGGCCCCTCTTGTGCCTTGTCTGAGACTGAGACTCCCCACCTGTCAGCCTCACTGGGAAGCTTTCCAGCAGACTGTTGTTTTGTTTTGTTTTTTGGGTAACTCACTTCGATCCTCTTTCTAGCTTCTAAAACTTGCTGAGGTCTCTCATTCCTTGGTTGCACTCTCCTCTGCACCCCTACATCCTGGGTTTCGTTTCTACTTTTATCTAGGAGAAATAAGAGGGGGTCTGGCCATCCTGTGGGCTCAGAGAGGGGCTCTTGTCGGACTGTACATTCTCGTATTTTCTTCTGCTCTGGGGGTGTGAGTTCAGTCTTCCTATCTCCTTTGGAATCTCCCCTAGAGCACTGGGGCCGGAACACTGGCCTGTCTCTGAGGCAGCCAAGGCTGACATGACGTGCCTTCCGCATGTGGGTGCCCTTGTGGGTAGGTTTCCGTTGCCTCTTGCTTTTTTGAATTTTCTCCTTTTATTCTCCACTCCAGGATCTTCGCTGTGCTTCTCCCCATAGTGCGTAAATGAGCCCCGTGGAAGGTTTGACGGTTTGACGGGAGCAAGAGAGGGGGATGGCAGTGCCATTTACAGCTGCCAGGCAAGAATGGTCTGCCACACCCTCAGATGGCACATTGACACCTCCATAAGTGTGCTACCCTGCAGGGGTCCTTCCCTGGGGCCTCCACACTGCCTCCCTCCTCCTACCAGCCTCCCTCCCATCTCCCCAGACTGAGTCGCTCTGGCTTCTGCATCCTTCCTACCCACAGCCCCACAGGACCCACTGCTTTCTGTGACGGCGTCCCAGGGTACTGGGGATGACCGTACAGAGCCAGAGGCCTGGGGAGCTGGTGGGCTGCTTCCTCCCTGGGCTACACTCTGGTTCCTCAGGATCTGGAGGGAGGGAGAAAGGGAGGGAGAGAGGGAGGTGTGGGGCTGGGCTTTGGCCTAGTGTCTCGCCCCTTTGAGTGTGAAGTTCTGGTCAGATGGAGACAGAAATGAAAAGATGGTTCTGTTTGTGGGAAGTCCCCCTTTCCTAAGTGGGGACTGCACAGTATGGGCAGGAACAGAAAGGGTATCAGAATGACCATCAGTTTCCTGATTGAGATCGGAATTCATTTAGGACTCATTTAGGACTCATTTCCTGTGTTCTCCCCTGACTGTTTCTTGGATGCGATGTTGCTGGCCTCTTGATAATGCTCTTCCTTTCTCACATACAGCCCGTACCCCGCTCCCCAGTGCCCCTGGAGTCGCTAGGACAGCCCACCACTGCGTTACCTCAGGAACGAGGGGCAGTGGTGACTTATCACTCTCACAGATGAAGAAGGGGCTGCACAAGGAGAGCAGAATGCTCACAGGCAGGCTGGAAACGTTCTTCATGACCAACGGCTGGTACTCAGGCTCCAGGACGCAGCTGGGTGTCTGTGAGAAGGGAGAGGAAACTGTGAGCCCCACCAGCCTCTCACAGCGAAAGTCTCGCTGCCACTGTGACCAGTTGACCCTGTCCCTCGGCCCCCTCCCCATCTGGTTTTCTCAATAGCTGAGGTTTAGATAAGGTGTTTGAAATGTCTGATGAACTACCGGGAAGTGAATCCAGATCAATCAGAGAACACTGATTAGATTTATCATTCTCTGCTGCCTGCCTCAAAAAACAACAACCACTTCGGAACGTGGCACTTGTGGGCAAAAGTGCTCTGCTCGAAGAGCCTCAGGGTCACGGCATGGGGTCCCATGGGTGCACGATGCCATGCAGAGAATGCAGGAATCATTAGAATGCAGGAAACGTTCTTCCTTAAACAATATTCTTTCATGCTGAAATTTTTCAATTTGCAAATATATTTTTCTTATTATGGTGGTTAATGCTGCTATTTCCCCCAGCCCCCACCATTTCCCCCTCTGATAACGCTCGGATAATGCATTTAGAATCATCGTGTCACTCTATTAGGTATGTCAAATTTAATTTTTAAACCAGAAGAAGCGTAAGCAGCAGATCTGAGCTGAAAGTTCTCAGGCTGGTTTTCCTCCTTCCGATGGGGACCATCTTATTTCTTTTATGCCTGGCCGAGGGTTAGCGTCCATCAGCGGGAGGGCACCAGAACCTCTGCTGTCGCCCCCACAGGGAGCCTCCCTCCAACCATGGCCCAGATCTTCCAACAACGCTAAGCTGAGCTTCCTGTCCCCTTGTTCCGATTTGCTTTCTCTCTGAGTTCCAACTCTATTAAATCCGTCTGACCCCTCCCTTTGATCTGACTCTGCTTCTAGCTCCACTGTGGTCCTGCGGCTCTGAACGAACTTGGGTGATGAGTGTCTGTAGCGTCCCGGCTACCACCACAAGTAGTGCAGACTGGGTGGTTTACATTCTGGAAACTGCATGTGTCACAGGTCAAGGGCCCAGCAGAGCCAGTGTCTGGTGGGGGCCTCATGCTGGTTTGTGGACAGGACCTTCTCTCTGAGTCCTCAGATGAGTGAGAGAGAAGCTGTTTCTGCCAATTCTCAGAAGGCCACGATCTCTTTCAGGAGAGCCCCGACCCCAGGATTTAACCGGCTGGACCCACTTCAAAGGGTCTGGGAGGAAACCCAATGGGCACCAGCCCTAAAGGTGATGGTGCCCCCTGCCTTGGTTGTTCCCCCTGATTCCTCTGTGTGCTCCTGGATTCAGTTTACTCCTCTCCATGGTAACGAAGGTGCTGGGCTCCCCTTGTTTGCACACCTAGCTGCGGGCAGGAAGGAGGCAGCCCCCCTCCCCCCAGGCCTTTCCAAGGCTGCCTCAGAACTGTCTCCTCAGGGGCATGCGCAGAGATCATGGCTGCAGGTAGCTGTAGGGAGGAATCCACCCCTGGTTGGTTTGGGTATGAGGCCATCTGGAGAGGGGCTAAGGCACAGGACGGCCCTCCTATTGGAAAATGATCCCCGCCCTAGGCATAGTCTGTCTCCCCAGAGAGCTGGGACAGGTTTGCTCCTGGACAGGAAGCAGAGTGGTTGCAACTGCCCTTCATCCCACAGAGATGTGGGGCTGATCTCTCTGGCTGAGGCTGACGCAGCAGACGCAGTGGACGGAATCTGAGGAGTCAGGAGAGAAAGATCCTCCCTGTCCTTTAGAGCCTAAGGCACTAAACCAGCTCTATTTGCTTTGAGCCAGGAAGGAGATGGGACCGATGGGTGCTAGAGAATCTTGCTTGAACACCAAGAAGGAGCTGGGTGAGGAAGAGGCATGTGTTAATTGTCCCTGATGAGGAAATAAATAGTGAAGAACAGGGCTTGGACAGATTCCAAATTAGTGATATTTGGGGAGGGGGTAGAGGGAAGGACAGAGGGTGGAAACAACTGAACAAGGACTAGTGAGGCAATGCATTTCCACACTTAATATGTGTCATTTTATTCTAGGGATGAAATCCAAACAATAGATACTTTTTGCAAGAATATGCTTTGAAAAAAAATAAACCCAAGGTTATGGATATAAAGAAAAGGAACATTACCCACACTTTATTTTTATGAGTGTTTATGGGCTTAGGAAAAAAAACTTAACAAGAAACGAAGCTGCAAAATTAATGTATACTGTAATGTATTGTGCAGATAGCTATCAGTGAGCTATCAGCTTGCTGAATTTTCTCTGGATAGTTTGGAGAAAATAGGATACAAATGTGATGCAGCTGCCACCAATAAGTGTCTTTTCTGACCAAAAAAGGGAAGAATTTGAAACAAAGCAAGAGTGGCTCTATACTGACAGAGGAATTCTTTTCTTTATATGTCACCTGGCACTGTTCCAGCTTCTTTGGGTCCTGAAATAGAGACCCTTGTGCCCTGCTTGGCTGCCTGGGCTGGGTTTGGACTGACTCAGGGGCGGTGCTCACTCATGGAGTGAGGGACTCCAGCTTGTCCACCCCCCCCCCACCATCTGCTCCCTTAACCAGTACTGTCCCTGCCAAGGTGCTCAGGGACCCTCTCCAGCTTGAGGGAAGTGAAGGGGACACCTGAAGAGTCCCAAGTTGCATCCTGCAGAGAAATCTGCGTTGCTCAGTCTCCCATGACCCACCAGGCCCCATCACCTACCTGCCCAGAACTATGGGGAGTTAGGAACAGCAACTGGCCCCTTAGTTTGGACTGGGTCACGCACAGGCGGACCCAGTGAGGGACAACAGGGACAGGTGTGCAGCGGGCGTGACAGTGCATTCAGAACTACCCGATCCACAGGAATCAGCACCTTTGAGTGCCAGGTCTCAGGAAGGACAGGGGAAGTCAAACTTTCCCCACGACTGACACTTCAGAGGTACAAAGGCCCAGACTTAGGATTTTCAGCTGGATGTGCATTGGCCTCCAAAGTTTCAGAAAGACGGGGAACGGGTGGGCAGGGGTGACAGGGCCCTCGCCCCGCTTACCTTCTCTAGCCGGTAGGTGAGCTGTTTGGTGGACAGTTGCAGGAGTGGCTCAATGAACTCGCACAGGACCCGCACGGTCATCACCTGGTTTATCCCCTGCTGTGTCCCGATCATGGCGTGGCACACCAGCCGCTCCTGGACTACCTGTGGACATGTGCCGGGGACAGTCAACGGACTGACCGCAGTGTCCTCCCTGCAAGAGGGGCCCCAGGAAGTGCCCATTCCTTCGAATACAACATTTGCAGGGGTCACACAGTCAAGTTGGGATGGTTTTATGTCTTAGAGGGGTCAGTTGCAATGACATTGTCAAGTTCTCAGTCTATCTCTTATCTCTGTTTCTATCTCCGCCCCCCACCCCCAATTCTCCCTGGGACTCAGGGCTTTCTCCTGGCTCTGTGCTCAGGGAACACTTCTGGCAGGTGGGGTGGGGGCTTATCCAAGGCCTGGGATCAAACTGTGGTCGGCCATACACAAGACAAATGCTTTAACCCCTATACTATCTCACTGGCCCCTGAGAACCTACTTTAAGGAGAAGCATTTTAAGGCTTAAGGGCATGTACCTACAGAAGCAAACAGGAAATTCAACTGAGCTGAACTGTGAAAGCAAAGGCTGCTACCATGGAAACCACTCTCCTCCTCAGACAACCTTCCAGGGGCCCGTCTCTGACAAGGGTTATGGAGGAGAAAAATCGCTTCCACACCAACATGCCACCCTCTTACCCTGGGGTGTGCAGAGTAGCCTTGGAGGGTCACATTGATCGTCTGGCCTGGTTGGAGCTCCATCCTGATAGGGTGAATCTGAAAAACGGGGTTCTGGGGATCCTTGGAGCCCTGGAGTGTGGGGAATTTCTTCCTTGGCCTGATCTTGGGCAGGCTCTTCCTGGCCTTGGGCTGGAAACCTTCATTCATCCAGAATAGCTGCTGGGCCCGGCGTCCTTTATTGGTCAGTTTGAAGCGGTACACGTAGGTGTCCAGGCTGGAAAGGGTGTCCAGACAGGAGGAGAGGAATCAACTTTCAGGTGGGCTGCTCTTTTCATACCCTTGGGATCAATTCCTTGGCCATTTGAAATGTGAGTGAATAATGAATACCGTGTAAAAACAAGAGGCTAGAGAGATAGCACAGTGGTAGGGCGTTTGCCTTGTGCGCAGCCAGCCTGGCTGAGCCGGGTTCGATTCCTCTGCCCCTTTCAGAGAGCCTGGCAAGCTACCGAGAGTATCTTGCCTGGGCGGCAAAGCCTGGAAAGCTACCTGTGACGTATTCAATATGCCAAACACAGTAACAACAAGTGTCAAAAAAATGGAGACGTTACTGGGCCCGCTCAAGCAAAATCAATGAACAACAGGAGGACAGTGTTTTACTGGCACAGACAGTGCCAGTAAAACCAAACAAACAAGCAGGAAGCTCAAGAGAGATGCCCGAAGAGCAGTAGCAGGGTGGGGTTGGTCCCCAAGATGCTGAGTCCTGAGGAGGAGTCTGGGACAGTGACCGTCATTCCCCATCCATAGTCTTTCTTTGTGGGTTAAGACCACCGGAGACCCTAGAAAACCAGCTAAACTGGCCAGTTTTTGAAACAAATTGTCCTCATTTAAAGATATTCTTTCATCCATTCATCCTTATTTATTTAATCATTTTGGTTTGGAGCCACACCTGGCTATACTCAGGGCTGACTTCTGGCTCTACACTCAGGAATTACTCCTGGCGATGCTCAGGGGACCCGCTGGGATGCCAAGGATTCAACCTGGATTGACTACACGCAAGGCAAGAGCTCTTCCAGCTGTGCTATTGCTCTGGCACCCTCACTCTCCTATTCTGCAAATATTTATCCAGAATCTCTTCACTGTCTGGGGACTTTCCAAGATACTGGAATTTCTAAGATACTTGGCTTTCTACATCTTGGACCTCTAAGATGGGTTTTGCTTGGAATTTAAACAGATTATTTTTGACTTTTTTAGGGAAAAAGATGTAGAGGATTTAAAAAAATATTTTAAATTGCATTAGGTTTTGAGATTCCATCTAATTTGCACCTTTGAAGGCAAAGGCTTCACATCTGACCGTTCCTCACATAAGGCGTGCCAGGAGGATGCATTCAGAGCCACACTCCCTTCTGTTCAGAGGGTCGACCCCGACCCGGTACTACCCGTTATTTAAATATTCTACTGTAGCTTTTCATTTCGGGAGCCAGCTGCAACCACGTCAATGACCGGTCAAGGAGGCAATCAGAGGCAGACTACTAAAATCCAAAACTCAAACCCAAATGACTGCCTTCGCAATACCTGATGATATACACTGGCAGTGAATTTCTCCCTTGCTAGAGATTTTCTATGTAGGTTACTAGGAGAACAAAACTCTCTTCCCTACACTCGAGGGGTCAGCAGTTTTTAGGGGTCAGAGAGGAGAGCTCTTGGTGGGCTGGGGGGAGGGTCAGAACTGGTCAGGGTACAGCCACTTCGAGTTGGTCTGAAGAACATGCTTCCCCCGAGCCTCTTCTGAGGCTAGGGGAATGCAGCTTAGAGAAAACAACCTGGTGAGGGCCAGGAAAGGCTCAAGGCTGGAGGATCCACCGGGATGGGGCCAGTGACACAGGGAAAGTGAGGGACTGCGGGCCTCCGTTATTTACTTCAAAACAACTTTCTAAAATTGACAGCGGTAAAAAAGGCGTCGTGAGCGCTGCCCTACCTAAAATGCGCTCCCAGATTGAGTTCTGGAGCAAAGGGCTTGTCGGAGACAATGGTAGAACCAAAGCCAGAAGCCTGGACAGGAACGTGGTAGGTGATGCTATTTTCAATTTCCAGCACGACTGTGTCTTTGAATGTCACTGTGTCATTCAGGTTGGCGGTCAGGGTCAGTTGGACATCGGCTTCTGGGGGGACCAGGCCTTGACTGGGTTCAATCGTCCACAGGGACTTTTTGTGTGCCTGCAACACAAGACGACAAGTGATCAGTGAGGATATTCTTGGCATTTCATTCTGCCCATGTCAAAGCCCTCGAGACTTCAAATGCCTGGCACTGTGGAATGCGACATCAGAGACAAACAAGATTTTTTCCTCCCCCCCAATCAAAGCAGCTGGGTGTTTGTTGGCTTTTCCCCTTTTCAAAGAGCACCCCGATTCTGAAGAGCAAACCTACAATTCTGCTTTTGAATGCTCTGTGAAGATCTCTCTTTCTCAAGCTGACAGCCCTGTCTCACTAACCAGCTTCTGCTAATTATCTGCTCTCACTCATCTCTGAATGCCGAGGTCTCAGCAGAAGGGATGCAGTCCCTTCAAGAAGGTGGAGTTGTTGAAGGAGAGGCTTTTCAAATGCAAAGTGTCTGTGACGGACTGTGAGGATGAGCAGCCCCACAGGAAGTTATCCTGTTTGCTATGATTTCCTCATGCTCCAATTTGACTTGCTGCAATTCCAGACACATGTGGAACTATGAGAGTTGGCCTTGAGCCCCATGGGTAGGTCTACTGCCACTTGTGCTTGGCTGCTCCGAGCTCACTCTCTCTCCTCCCAAAGGATATGGGTCTCAGCCTGGCTGTCCCATTGCAGACCGCCTGTCTGCTCCTCCCACTTCTGTTTTCACCCCTGTGCTCTATTACCATCTCTTAGTGCATAATTGAGTTATTCATCATGTTTGTTTCCTTGCACTAGAACATAAGCTTCCCCTTGAAGGGATTTTTGTCTCCTGTTCTTTTGGGGGCGAGGGACCTCCCAAGAGGTGCTCAGGAGGCTCCGGGCCCCTGTGGATTCTCAGCCAGCCAGGGCTGGTCTGGCTCACTGTAGGCACCTCAGGACACCATGATGCATGGTGCCTCGGTGACATCCTGAGGGTGTGTGAGGGGGGACAGTACTTTTGTCATTTTTGTTTCTGTTGGTATTATTCACTGACCTGTCCCTAGCATCTGTCACTGAGGTTGGTTTATAATGAAGCTTATGAAATATCTGGTAAGTCAGTTAATGTATCTGCCATTTAATTTAATCCTTGGAAGTCTGCCACTTCTTTTGTCACCTCAAATAACTTATTCCAGATTTTGGTAATTTAAACAAGTAAAGAATCTCTTCCCTATATTAAGGAGAGATATGTTTTTGGCGCTTCCCTAAACAGGTATTTGGTTTGCCCCCTTGGAGAAATCAATGCATAAGACCTTTCTCCTTTGTTGAGTGCCCTTGACCTCCCGTGTTCAGCTTTCAGAGACATGCTAGGGTAAAACAGCTCCAAAGTGGAACAGCTAGTTAAGCCTCGAACCATAAACAAACCGCTCTTGCTGAAGCCTCTGACTGGGTCTGAAAGTTCAGATTCTGCTTTCTCGATGGGATAACCCTTTCTCTAAGGTGTCAAGGGATTCTCCCTGGTTTGGGGGTACAGGTGAACTTAAAGGCGTCTAGGTAGGAGTTTATTCATCATGCTTGCATTTATTTGCACACCCAGCTGGGATCTGCTAGCTGTCCAGAATCTGCGCTTTGCTCTCTTTCGTATCTGAGAAGGCCCCATGGGGTGAGTCGTTGTTTCTACCTCACTCTCTCCTAGTCTGATTCTGGGAGTGTGTGACTTCCCTAACGTAGCTGTCCTAGAGCCTCTCTGCAATTTTCATCCTTTCACATTTTGTGACTGTAGGATTTGGAGGATTTCTTGTGATTTCATTCATTTTCCCCACATGATTGTGTGATACGGCCGGAAGTCAGTCGCCCACTGCATTGAGGACCACAGACGAGTGAGCCTAAGGGTGTGCTCAGCGCAGGCACTGGCTCCAGGCCCAAACTCACTGCCTCCCCGCTGCAAGGCAGGAGCCGTAAGCCGCTGAGCTAGCCCGGACCCTCTGCATCTTTCCCTATCTTCCAGCCCACTTGCTCTTCCTTCAGCATGTGTAAATCACTGTTAAAACACCTACTCTGCTGCAAATTTTTAAAAATTTCTTTCTGAATCTGGGTCTTATTATTTATATATTTTAATCCATTAACATCTTTAAAAATTCTACTGGTGAACACTTGGCCTAGGCATTCTTCCTTGCCCACCCTTAATAATCTGCAAGTTTGTTTATATAACTGTAGGGCTTTTGGGGTGAAAGTCACAATTTAATGTTCAATGTTCCCTGGTCCAGCGTTGTGGGGGCACAGGATGTCTCTGCCCCAAATGGGTGGCTGCACAGGCAATCAGGGAACCACAGTGCAAAGGAGGCCAGGGAGGCAGTGGGAGGGAGAAGGAAAAAGTGTTCCCTGGAGCAGAGACAGAGGAGACCCTTTGATGGCAGGAAGTGTATGCCAAACACAGTTTCTTTTTTTTTTTTTAAACACATTTTCTTTTTCCTCCAAATGGGAAATTGAGCTTCATGCATAGGGTGATCCCTAATTATATTTTATTATTGATTAATGAAAGCCAAATGTATGCTACTTAAACTGCACATATGGACAATTCTCTCAAATCATTTAACAAAAAATATCATATCGCTATTTTAATTGCTTGATTGTTTAAATCAACTCTGACCATCCTGCTCTTTTAGTTGGGAAACACTTGCATGGATTAATTTTCATAGAAAATATTTAGAGACACACAACAAACAATACATTAGCAACAGGCTGGCAATGTTGGGCCAGGATGTGACTTGGGTAGTAAAGTGCTCGTGGAGAGCGTGAGAGGGGCTGGTTCCATCCCCGCAGCACCACACAAACCCCTACCCCAACCTCCAGGAGGTCTGCAGGCCCCAGCACTAAAATGAAAACAATTAAAAGCAGAAAGGAAGAGATCACTTAGAAGCTTCAGGGATACTGGTCCCGAGGCAACGGCCAACTCTCCCCTTCACCTGAGATGCTGGCAATGCCAGCCTTCAAAACACCCCTGGGTCCCTGTATTCTTCTGGGCTGGGGGTTCACCAGCAGGGGGCCTGTCCTTTCAAGCCAGGGTAAAACGTGTTCTGTGGGCTGCACTCCAGAGGGGGTTCTACTCCCAAAGAATCCCTCCTACTCGTGTTTCCTTGGGATAGGCTCAGCAAGAGGAGAAAGAGAGAAGAGAAATGCAGGAGGTGTCGTCAGGGCCTCAGCTCCCAGTATAGCTGCAGAAAATCAGAGTTCCGCGGGGCAGCCTGAGGATGAGAAAAGCAGGAGTCTGCAGCTTGCAGGGAGCACCAGAAAGTGCCCTGGGCAGGATCGCATGGGGTGGCAGGACCTGGGATATCGCTAAAATACAGATTCAGTTCACCTGCATACTTGGTCAGTGGCTTAGCCATTCAGGACAGCCCCACAGAGACTTCAGTAAGAAGGTTCCAATATTTATTTGCTTACTTGTTAATTATCTGCAGTGTGGGGGTCGGACCCAGAGCCTCACGCATGCAAAGCAAGTGTTCTGCTGCGCTGCAGCCTCCGAGCCCTGCTAGGGCATCTACCACAAACCCAAATGCCGACTCCCCCAGTTTATAACAGGAAAAATCCTACGCATCACACCAGAATGCTAATTCCACTTCCTCTAGGTCTGAAAGTCAGCACTGGAACTAATATATTAAAAATATTTAATAAATGAAGCCAAGAACAGTTCCCAGGATCAACATTGTTTATAAGAAGAATGTCAATGCATGTAAATGAGGAAACTTTAGTTTTTGTATTAATGAAAATTAGAGGATTAGCTCAAAGTTAAGAGTTCTGTCCATGGCTTTCCATACAAGGTACTTCTAGTGACATTGGTGTAAAAGAAACAATTAAGCATTAGTGTCACATTAGAGAAACTGGACCAAGGTAGGATATTTGTAAGATAATTATCTCTGTATTCAAAGGACAGTTGTAGAAAATAATGCTGGCTTTTGTTTGACTCAATCTTTTTCCCTAAAATTTTCTCATTTCTACTTATACCAAATTAGCCTGAAGGGAGTATTAAAATGTTGAGAAAAGTTAGCAAAGTATGTCTTTCCGTGAAAATAAACTGCATTTGTTTATAATTTTATCTTAAAACATTAGAAACCCAAAGAATCCGCATACCTTTAATTTTCAGGATCATAGATTATTATTAGCAAGAGAAAGTTTGACTTACTGAATTTTCAGGCTGACTACACAATCAAAATGACACACGCAAATCACAATCAATTTTCTCCTTAGACTGCAAGTCTTTCTTTGGTTTCTTTAAGTCTTCTATCTCAGATATGGAAATGCTAGCTCCCGTAACAGGAAGGTTCCTGTTATCAGGGAGTCAATTCTGGCTCATTTCCAGTTCTCAGGAATTCCAAAGGGTGGGCCTCTGCTCGATCAGTCATTTGGGTAGACCTCCTACTTCCGATTCTGGCATGTTTACTTTGTGATTTCTAAGGGCCTTGGACCTTGACATCAGGCTGGACAAGCAGAAGGAAGAGAGAGTCAGATTCTATGCCTGAGTCTGGGTACACCCTGCCTCTGCCCACTTGTCATGCTAAAGGGGCTGGGAAATATCCTCTGGCTTTAGGTTCAGGAGAAATGGGAGTCTGTGGGGGAACTGCCAGCCTCTCTGTAACGCTGCCTTGTTGGTTCTGCTCCACTGCCCAGGCCTCAGGAGAGTGGACTTCTGAATGCCAATGCCTTCTTTCCTGTCTACCTGTTTATTGTCCTGTTCTCACCCTGGCACAGGTCAGCCGTCCGCCCAGAGTGGAGACAGTGGAGAGTCGCTGTCACGGGTGGGCGTGCTTGTCCAAGGTGGGAACATTTGTTTCCAGTGGACAGGGACTACTCCTTTTCTGACCCTGTCACAAAGGTTGACTGCTCTAGAGCCAAGGAGAATCTGAAGTTGCTCCCTGGGGCTGAATTGGTGATTTTTCCTCTTGATGAAGCTTATTAATCAATGTTTGGCAGACAAGCCAGCTGCAGCATCTATCACAGAATCCAAGGACAAGGCACGTTCACATGCCAGCGACCGAGGAACTGAACTGTCCTTCCCTCAAGTCAGGTTCTCACTCACTGACCCCCCGTAGGTATCTCCGCTGCTTTGACTCTGAGGGGCGTCCTTTGTTTCTAAGTGGGGGCTTGGCCCATGTTACAATTGCTGTTATTAGCTGGCAAACTTGGCAAAAGAAGATATGGATGGCTGAGAAAGTGTTGGGCTATGGAGGACAATCAGTGACCTTCCCAAGTGCACATTCCACAGGACAGGAGAGAAGGGGAGGAGAAGGAGGGGGAGGAGAAGGCAGCGGAGGAGGAAGAGAGGGGGATTTACATCCTGGCTCTGACGCTTCCAGCTGGCAACGCAGGCCACGCCCCCAGCTATGGCTTCCATCTCAAGCTGTAAGACTCAAGTGTCACATGATATGATCCAGATGGAGCCTTGGTGTAGAGTTGTGAGGGTTAGATGAGGGAAACCTGTATGAAACTCAGGCGAAAGCGCGGGCGTAGGAAGCCCTCACAAGGTGACAGACATGTTCATCATTTTGCCAAAATCAGAAATGGGCCTGGACACATACCAGTACTCAGGAATGTAACAGACTCTAAAAGACAGGAGCTGAGAGAAAGAAGCAGCAGCTGAGGAGGCCTGGGGATGGGAAACACTCAGAGAAGGCCGGCAGGCAGTGGTTTCCCGGTCTACAGTGATCTTTTCCCGGTCATTCCATCAAACATGAATCCAGATGCCACTGAGGTGCAGGCGAGGTGACTTTCCCGAGAGTGCCTGCCTTCATCAGGTGAACACCAGGTCGGGGTCCGGGGAGAGAGATGCCCGTTGAGAGGAGCGAGAGAGGGGTCCCTGACAGGGCAACTGAGGGTGGTTCTCCAGCAGTTAAGAGCAGTCTCTGACTGAAGCTAAAGGAACAGGGGTCTTAGTTATTCCATCACACAAAACAAAGTGCCAGCACTGTGGGGGCCTGGGGGCGACCCTGTCCTACTCAAGCTCTTGGAAGGCTGAGGGAAGGGAAGGGACCTCGGCCCGCACCTTGACTTCAGCTTATTGACATCCCACGAAGAGAATCACGTCAGGCAGGCCTAGGCTTCTGACCGATGGAGACAGATCAGGCATTTGTGTTGTCTGAAGTCACTGTTTGGTAATTCATTGCACAGCCAGAAAGACACATTTATCTACTTGTTCCAAAGGTGACAAAAATGAGCCTCCCACCCAAACTCCAGCCCTGCATCTGCTTCTTCACGGTGTGGGGCCCAACAGTCAGAGGGCTGGTGTGTGCCCGTGGCCAAGGGCATCTCTGGTGGAGCAGAACGCTGTGCTCACTGGGCATGAGTGTGACCCCGGTCCCCGGGGGCTGTCCTGTCACGGATGACATTTGCTTTTTACCTGACAGGAAACCCCTCAGCCACTGCTCAGGCGGAGCTCAGCTCCCAGGGAGAAACAGCCGTTACAAGTTTCTTCTCGGCCGTTTAATACATGTCGGGACGGGAGCGAATGCTATTGTTTGCACCTGTCATTTCAACAATACGGAGAAGGAGCACTTCTCAGCCAGACCTCCCGTTCTCGGGGCTGCTGACTAGGAAGCCGGGGGAAAGAGCACCGTGTGCTCAGTTCAAAATGCCTCTGCTGTCAATAGAAATCCGTAAGAATTTCCTTCACGGGATGAGAGGTGGCACATCACCACTGGAACCAGCATTTCTACTATTATCTCAGCAGACGATCGATTCTTTGTGGCCCGAGAACAATGAGCGGCCCCGAGACCTTTCTGCTTCTCGTCTTTCAAATGGCATCTCCTGTCAGACGGTGCTCTTTCTTGGAGTGACTCATTTTTGCTGCTTAAAATAATGAACTGGAAACCAAGGAATGAAGCACAAAAGGAACAGGGCCGGGCTTTACCGGCGAGGCAGCGGGTGAGGCGGCATGAAAGGCAAGTGCTTCTGGGTCAGAGCCACTGGCGGTCACCCTGCTCTTCCGAGCCAGGAACCTCAGGCCCACCTTGTACCTTTGAATCTGTTTCCTCATCTGCCCCATGTGCTACTTAAGGGGGCAATCAAACGGCAATCAAGCTACACTCCATCTGCCTCAGGGTGGGCTTGGATCTTCTCTCCCCTTCCGAAGAAGCTATGGGTCTCCTCCCTTGGAAATTCCTCCAGCCCCCAAACTTCACAGGCGATTTCCAGGGGTCCTGGACCTCATACCTGGTGGCTACAGTGATACTTTTGGTGTCTTCAGTTAAGACAGGTTTGCCAATCAGATAGGTGCGTCTGATCTGGAGGATCTGTTCCAAATTCTGTAACAAAGGGCACCCGTGCCCACTTCTGAAGGCACTTCCGTGTCCAGCATGCGCCTGTGGCTCAGCTGCCGGAAACTCACCCTCCCCTCCCTGCCGTTCCAGACACATTCTTGCCATGGCTCCCGCCTTCCTTCTCATCCTTCAAGTCTCCATGGAAATGCTCTGGCCTGTGTAGAAACATCGATCACTTCCTCCCCTCTGCTATGATGCATATGTATCATTACACAGCACACTCCATACTGTAACTTCCATCTCCTGTTCTCCCTAAGAGTGGAAACTCAAGAAAGAAACCAATCTGGAGCAATTACAGACAGCACAATTAGGCTCTGCGGTGGGGAAGATGATCAAATATATTTATTGCTTAGTTAAAATAAGGAAATGTTTGGCATCACAAACATTTCAAAGAAATACAAATTTAAGTCATGAAACAACATTTTTTTTTTTATCACCTGCCAGATCTGGCAAAAACAAAACAAATGTTGGTAAGGGACTGGGAGAGGGTGGTGCTGTTCGGCACATTTGGGGCAGATGTAAATTGGGGCCCGTTTTCTGGGTGAGCATTTTTAAGATTGCATTTCTAGGATCTTTGGGGAAGGAAATAGTGAAGGACGAGAGCAGCAATTAGGCGGCGAGCACTGTTTACGGGGCTGAAACTGGGAAAGTCTATAAGTAGGGGATTAGTTAAATCAACTGTAGTGGAAATAAATGATGCAATAAAATCAGTCACCGAAAACAATGGGTGTAGAGAAGTTCTTTAATAATTCATACTAAAAGTGACTATACCGCAGTGCTGAGTGAAAAGAGTTGATGAAGAAAGAACATCGTGCCATGGGCGGCCCTGGAGAGGGTAGGGGTGCACACACACACACACACACACACACACACACACACACACGCACATACACACACACAGTGTCATTTCAGATGGAGACCCAACATTTAACTGTGATCACGGCACCAAGTAATTTCTTTCTCATCTTTATCTTCCTTTGTTTTGTAAGGATAATGTTATTTGTGGGGTAGAGCACAGTGGGTAGGGCGTTTGCCTTGCATGCAGCCAACCCGGCTGACCCGGGTTTAATTCCTCCACCCCTCTCGGAGAGCCCAGCAAGCTACTGAGAATATCTTGTCCACATGGTAAAGCTTGGCAAGCTACCCACGACGCATTCGATATGCCAAACACAGTAACAACAAGTCTCACAATGGAGACTTTACTGGGCCCGCTCGAGCAAATTGATGAACAACGGGAAGACAGTGCTACAGTGCTAATGTTATTTGTCTAACAAGATGATGCACAGTTGCTGAATAAAGCACTTATTCTAAAAGGACAGGGTCACTCTCTTTCTAACTCATTTCATTCTCTTTACACTCTTTGTTCAGATTCAATCCTGGTTTCTTTCTTTGAGACCTTTTCTTTAGGAGTAACCCATGTACACAGAGTGAATGCTAGGAGATTTGAGGGCAGAACATCTCTGCGGTGGCAGCCCCATACCCACTGATAAGGGTAGGTCAGGACTTCAGTTTTCTGTGCATCTTTCCATTTTTGTGACTCTGAAAGAAACATATTTGTGTGTATGCTTCCCCTCACATAATTATACTATACATTCTGTCTGGTGCCACAATTTAAGTAAATTTTATTTTAATGAAATATTCACATGTGCACAAGTTACAATGTTAATTGGTTCCAGAAAAGGCAGATAGTGAAGCTACCCCTTGACCCCCACCTTCACCATTATTCCCATTATTATCTAAATATCAATGAAGGTTTTTTGTTTACTTTTTTGGTGGGGAGGTGCCACGGATCACGTGGTGATGGGATTGAACTTGGGCCCTCATGCATGCCAGGTGTGCACTCTAGCTCAATTGTTTCAGCATTTTTTGTTGCTGGGCCACTCCTGGTGGTACTCAGGGGACACTGTGGTGCTGGGAACCCAGCCCGAGGCTCTGCATGGAAAGCCTGTGCCCCAGCCTTTTGGCCTTTGCTCTGGCCCTGCTTTGGCACTTTCTTTTGGAGTTTTCTTCAAATCTCCAAGTGGTCACTGCTATTTTTTCTCCTCCTCCTCCTCCTCCTCCTCCTCCTCCTCCTCCACTCTCCTATTCCCCCTTCTCCTCTCCTATTCCCCCTTCTCCCCCTCCCCCTCCTCCTCCTCCTCCTCCTCTTCCTCCACGCTCCCCTGGAGCTGTCTGTTCTGTGACCCCTGCAAGGACTGGCTGCAGGATGGGCCTGCAATGTGGCTGGTGTCCGGGACATACCCGTGGTACCACAGTGTGTTCCCTGAGTTCTTCCTCCTGTGTCTGAGCCCCTGCTTCCTGGGCCTCATGTCCTTCCTATTGTCGGGGAGCACGTTCTCCAGCACCTTCCTGAGCAAAGGTTCCTGGAGTGTAGATTTTTGGCGATCTTACATGCCTGGAATGTCCTTACTCTACCCCGGCAATTGATTAGTCACGATGGGCGGAATGATGAATTCAGATGATGAATTCAAGTTCAGGATTTATTTCCCTTCAGGACGTCCCTGTCCCCTCCCCCCCTCCCCCCCCAGTTATTGTCAAGAAATCTGATGCTGGCCTGGTTCCTAATTTTTTGTTTTTCACCATTAATTTTTTTCCTTTTCTATCTGAAAGTTCCTATAGTCTTTCATGGCCAGCGTTCTGGAACATAATGATAGTAAGCCTTGGCAATGGGCCCACGTCCATTCATAATGCAGCACATTTAATCAGGCGTCTCCATAAATTCCCCTCCTGGGTTCAGGATATATTCATTGAATTGCTTCTTGCATAATTTCTTCACCATCATTATCAAGTTTTGTTCTTTCTGGAACCATTTGTTTGGGTCTTAGAACTCCTGAACAAATCATCTCATTTTCTAAGCTTTCTTTCCTTATTGCTCTCCTAGATCTTTTTTTCTTGTCCATTTTTTGGTAGTTTATTTATTTTCTAAAATACTTATGAAAGTATTCGATTAAAAACTTTCATGTGTGATTAAACCTTGACTCCTATGAACTCATTTTTGTCATTAAAAATATCAGCCTGTTTTTGTTCACGGATACAAAGTTTTAATTTTTTATTTCCCTAAGATTATTAATTATCACTTTACTTTTATTTATTTATGGTCTCCAGGCCAGGAAAGTTTTGGCCAACCAGGCCAGAGGATCCATGCGAGGGCCGAGGAGGGGCAGTTGCAGAAGCCCTGCAGTAATGTGTCCAGGGGGCCATCGGGGCTGCTCCTGATACTCCTACTTGGTTGCATGAAAGACGCTGTGATGCAGGTTCCAACCCCCCCGCCCCTCCACTCCCCACTCCCATATACTCTTTTTCTGGCTCTGTGATTATTTTAAGCTTTCTTTTCACTGCATTGTCTCTGTTTCCTCCAGTCTTAGTTTTTATGTTTCTTTTCCTTATGGGTTGGAGTGCTAGCACAGCGGGGAGGGCGTTTGCCTTGCACGTGGCCCACGTGGCCGACCCGAGTTTGATTCCTCTGCCCCTCTCGGAGAGCCCGACCGAGAGTATATCGCCCGCACAGCAAAGCCTGGCAAGCTACCCGTGACGTATTCGATATGCCAAACACAGAAACAACAAGTCTCACGATGGAGACATTACTGGGCCTGCTCAAGCAAACTGATGAACAAACTGGAGGACAGTGACAGTGACAGTTTCTCAAGGGTTACAAGCTTTCTTGGTGGAACTTAGTAAATACTTAGATCTAAGAGTGACCTCTGTATGCTTGGGCTGACCACTGTCAGCCAAGGGTCACCAGGCAGATATCCAGCTATTCGTTTATGCCCACTTTTGCTCATAGCTGCAGGCGTCCAAAAAAGAATATGTCCATTTTCTCCTCATGTTCTAGAAATGGATGGAGAGAGAACTGGGATTCAAGCCCTGGGGGAAGGCTTGCTGCTGTTCTTACTTCTCGTCATGACCTGCTGCCCTCCATGTGCCTAGAAATTTAGCAGTTCTCTTAAACTATTTCCTCTGGCTGACTATATTCTTTGCACTTCAGCAGATTTATTATGCCCTGCCTAAATGTGGTTTTCCTTGTTATTTGTCTTGCTTTCCCCTCCTTGTGCCTTTTGAGATATGGATTGATGTCTCTGTCACAGTAGCTGCGGCTCCACTTTTGCTCTTATTCTCTGATCTTCATCCCTCTTTCCGTGACTAATCTGTTTTTTTCTGTTTTATTTTTATTTCATTTAGAGTAGTTCCTTCTGATTTACTTTGGCCCACCATCACTTCTTCGTCCACATCTAATTGAGAATGTCTATTGAGTTCTGAATTCCAATTGTAATTATTTTGAGGTCTCTACTTTCCATTTGTTCTCCTTTATAGTTTCCAGATCTCTACCAAATTTCTAAATCTTGACTTCTATTCTCTTGATCAGTTTGTAGTTTTTGATTAGGTTGCCTCTTATCTCATTGTATGCTGTTATTTTAAAGAAAATTATGGATGCTGTATAAGAAAATTATAGAGACATGTTGAAACTAAGAGTTCTTTCTTTTTTTCTCCAATACATGTTTCTGGGAACTATCTGGGGTTGGGCGAGGGAGGAGGCTGTTATGTATATATTTTTGGGGGGATGGGCACACCTGATACTACTCGGGGGTTACTCCTTGCTCTGCACTCAGGAATTACCCCTGGTGGTGCTTGGGGGATCATATGGGATGTCAGGGATTGAACCCAGGTCAGTCATGTGCAAGCTGAGCACCCTACATGCTGTACTATTGCTCTGGTCCTGTTATGGATCTTTTTTATTCAAGCAGAGATTTCAGTGATCTGGAACGAGAGTCTCTTCTGGTTTTCCTTTGTTCCCAGGGGTAGTCTCAGAGAGTCCTCACCAAGACTGGTCGTTTCCCCAAAACCTGTTCTTCAGTGCTTTTCTTCTAGACTGGCGAGTTTTCTGAAAGTCGGTTTCAGTTTTTCGATCTCTTGTGGGACTATCCAGGAAAAGCAACCACAGGTGAAACTTCCATTTCTTCTGGATTGTCACTGGCGCCATTGCCCCCTCATCCCCTCAAACTCAACTCACATTGTCTCGTGTTATATCCAGCGCTTCTACTTTTTCTTACAGGACATCTTGCTCAGCTCCTATTGGCCTAGTATTTGCCTTCCATCTTGATGTCCCTATTTGTGGGGAAAATCTGAACAATTTTAAGTCTGGCTAAACTTGACTGTGTGGGGTAGGCAGGAATACATAGCTTATATTACTTTCAAGTCATATGCCTCAGCAATCTACGTTGAATCTTTGAGCAGGAACCATAATGTTCTTTCTAAATTTTAAACCTTCATTCTCTGCTATTTAATGTGTGCACCTCTTCTTTGTCAAATAAAAACCTGTTTTTTCCCACCATTCTGATGAGTGTACATTTGCATGTGGCTGTACACGAACACATGACATCCTCTAGTTCTATCCATGTTGTTGCAAATTGGATGGCTTTGTTCTTTCTTAGAGCTGCATAGCATTTCATTGTGTATAGTATTCCATTGTGTAGATATATATACACTACAACCTCTTGATCCATACATCTGTACTTGAATATTTGAGTAATATTTCCCTATTTGTAAGGAAAATCTGAACAATTTTAAGACTGGCTAAATTAGACTGTATGGGGGAGACGGGGATATGTAGCTTACATTACATGTAAGTTGATACATTACTTTGGTTAGTTGATAATGACAACAAAAGCCACTTCCTACAGTGATTTGGTGCCTTGGTCACTTTGGGCTGCTATAATACAACAGTGGAGTCTGGTGTTTTATAAGCAACAGACATTTATTTTCTGTAGTCCTGGAGATGAAAGAGGATGAAAGAGATGTTACTGGGGCCTGCTCGAGGCAATCGACGAATAAAAGGATGATGAAATGAAATGAGTCCTGGAGAATGAAAGGCAGAGAGGACAGTGTCCACACAGCTGGTCATGAGGGCCCTCTTCTAGTGCAGCCAGATGTTTTTCTTAGTTTCTCTGGAACTGGCTGAGAGGGTGCAAGAGGGTGCAAGAGGTGTCTGGGTTTCCTCCATGAGGCCACTAACGCTATTCGTGAGGGCTTGGCTCTCCCTGAAGGAAGGACCTGCCAAGAGCCCACTGCCCTGTGTACACGCTGGGGTTGGGATTTCAATGGAAGGATTTGAGGGAGACACAGATATTCAGTCCAGAATGGGTGGGCTGACATTGATGTTTGTCAGGGAAAAGGCACAACACTTGGAGGGGAGGGAAGATGGGGCCTGAAATCAGGATTATATCAAAATTGATCCAGATAAAGGAAGATCAAGCTTAACTGTCTGCTGTGGTGACAAGTACTAACTATAAAAATGAAAGATAATTAGAAAAAACAGTGCTCTAAAGCCAGTTTTAAAAGCTGAGACAGACTGAATAAAGATATAAAGACTTGAGAACCATGCGGGAAAGCAACAAATATGGATCTTTTATTTCCTGCATCACAGTCTGACAACAGAGGTCCCCAATCCCCTCCTCTCCTTTGGTTTATATTCAAACCAATCACACCCAGTAGCTCTGCCATTCTAAATCCAGGGAGGTCGCTGGCCCACCAGGAGCTTTCCTCTTCTTCTGGTTGGTCATCAATATGACCTGTGAGATTCTGTCTTCTGGATTTTGCATTTTCTAGCAGAAGCCTGGTTGGAACCAGGCTCTGCCACTCAGAGGATGTGGCAATTCTCTCCACCCATTGCATGGCACATGACAACAGCATTTTCTTCCAGAGTTGTACGGAATGAAACCCCACAGGCACTGTGGCGGAGAGTTAGACACAAAGAGACCTTAGCCACCACAAACGTCTTCAGATCATCATTATCAAAGTTCTGAGTCTGCTTCTAGATGCTGGGAATTCAAAGCACAGAAAACAGGCCACCAGAAAGTACCTAAGCATCTATAATAGAAGTGGGGTCCACACTGACGACTTGGGATCTGAAGAGCCCGGCAAGCCAGATAGTTTCCTGACACCTCGTCACTGGGTGTGGCTCTGCCACGGGGAGGAGGCCCAGAGTCCAGCTTCTATGTGAGCGCCACCATGGCTCCCGAGCAGACCGCAGGGCCGAAGGCACGGGGGAGGTTTCTGGGCCTGCCAAGTGCCCAGGCGGCCCTGAACTCTGCACACAAGTCCTCAAGGCCTGGGACTCCAGCTCTGAGCAAGAGCTAAAGGTTTCAGAAACTTCCACACAGTCCTGAATGATGCATTTCCTCCACCTGCAAGGGGCACCAAGGCAGAGGAGACGTATACCTTCGGAGACCCCACAGCACTGCCCTCATTCCTGTTGTCACCCGCAGGTAGGAGCGGAGCCTGGCACCCAGACCTGGGGCCTTTTTGTGCTCCGCTCTTACCTTCTGCCTTTCCTCCCTTTACTTCCTCTGGATGCCTCTGGCTGGAATCCTTCTGCTTTAATTCGAATGAAGCCAGCCTGTTGGAACCTCTGGGGTTGGGGGCGCTGCTTTACATTCAGGATACAGAGATTTTAATGAAGCCAAAATAAATGATCTTGACTGCTTCTTCACTCCCTGTACTCCCCACTCCCAGAGACTTGCCTTTGATAGAAAGCCCTGGTCCAGGGGTGTGAGAGCACTGACTTCCGAGAAACTCACATCTGCTCCAGTGTCCTTCTTCCCAGCCTGGGCTTCCGGCAGCCCCCCTCCTGCTGACAGAAAACTGATGTTTCTGGTTAAGGGTGAATCAAAGCCCAAGGCTGGCCTGGGGTGTGCAGCTGCAGCCAAGGCTGACAGATGGTGGAAAGCAGGGCACATCTGGGGCTGACATTTCCTGCCAGCCAGAAAGGGAGCTGCCCCTGCTATCCACTTTTGCAGCAGCAGCAGTGACTGTCCAGACTCAGTGTTGTCGACTGGGGAACAGAAGGGGTGGTGTCCTTGCACTTGTTCTGAGTCAGCTGGAAGCAACCTGCACGGACCACCTTGGGCACGGGGCTCTCGGCTTCAATGGAAACTGCAATTAGCCAGAGACACTGTGTCCATTCTTAGTCATTTCTCTGAGGATGTGCATATGAATGGTGTGTCCATGTCTTCCCATAGCAGCTAACTTCCAAGTGGAATTCCATTTGTACAGTATTAACACACACAGTATGTACTAAGCTATCCCATCCAATGTCCCAACTGACACGTGAAAGGGGTTTCATGTGCACCTGTGAGAACTACAGCTGCACCTGTGAGAACTACAGACTTTCACACGTGAAGGACAAACAACTCCAGAAATGCAGCTTTCCTAAAGAGAGTGGAGTGGAGTTTGACGGCAGAACTCTGCTGTAATGCATGCTTGGTCCCTTAAGATGGTGTTAAGGATCCAAGGAATGGAATCATGAAGCCCTTGTGGAAAAGAACTTCAGTTTAACAATCAGTTGGATCACTAAATATGCTCACTTTATTCACCCTCACTCCCATAACTCACAGCTCCCCAAGTTGGAGATGTCCGAGGACAAGGGGAATAAGAGCGATTGGCTGCTGTGTTGGCGCCAAGTGCTGTGTTGGCTCCTGTGGGGAGCGCCCAGCTCCTGCCTCTGGAAGCACAGGCCTTCCATACCCACATCTTGCTGCTCTGGGCTGCATCTTTCTCTTCTCCTGCCGGTCTGCCCACTTGCAAGCAGACAGGAAGCCGTGTCTCCCCACCAAGACCCCACGCTGCCCACCAGGGCACAGACCAGTGATGCCTCTTTCTTTAAACACTATTCAACAGTATTCTTTGCACAAGACACCCAAGGTCCTGTGTCCAAAATGTAAGTTAAGTGACAAATGAGCCTGAAATGAATGCTGATCATAGCAAGCGGGGCTTAGGGGGAACTTACTGACAGCCATCACTAACCCACAGAAAATCACATCCCACTCTTGCCCATGGTGGTTTTTAAAGAATTAAAAACATGTGATGTTTTTCAGCCATGCAGAACCAATGCTGAAACTGGATATTGGTCCTCACTCAATGCCAAATGCATTGGTAATAGGAGGATGGTTCTACTTTCGAAACCTTTTTTTTGGGGGGGGGTCACACAATGATGCACAGGATTTACTCCTGCTCTGCACTCAGGAACTACTCCTGGCACTGCTCGGGGACCATACGGGATGCTGGGAATCGAACCTGGGTCGGCTACGTGCAAGGCAAATGCTCTACCCACTGTACTATCACTCCAGCCCCTACTTTCGAAACTTTAGTTTGAAAAACTATGTCTAAAATCAAGACTACTTGGGTTTCAATTGTACAACTATCAAACACCCATCCACAACTGTATCTCATGGTGTTTCACTAACAAAAAAGTTTGGAGAATGGGCATTGGTGGAGGGATGGGTACTGGATCATTGTATAACTGAAACCCAAGCACAAAAATCTGTAAGTCTACAACTGTACATCATGGTGTTTCACTAATAAAAATTTAAAAAAAATCAAGACTACTTCCAAGTACTGGATTAAAAATCCCCAAATTCAGCAAATGTCAAACCTAACCAAACACTCTATTATTTCTATTAGTATATATTGAAAACAGAGCGAATAGGAGACTAGCGATCTAAAACATCATGATAAATATATAGGAATTACACAGATTCGTGTCTGGATTTGTTTTATGGCTTTTTGCTGCTATATTTTCTATTTTTCCACAAATACTCTCTTGAAATATTCACAGATCCTTATAATCTATTAAAATATTGCTATATGGAAAAGAGCGTCAATGAATCTATAGACACGGAGAAAGTAGTGTCTGGAGGCGGGTCAGAGTTAGGTAGACTCACTGCATCTTGTCCGGGATCACAGTCTATGCATTTAACTGCCTGATTACCAAACAACACACACACCATGTCTCTCAGTGAAGAATAAGGTTCTGATAAAGCAGAACTGGGGTGGGAAAGATGGGCGGATGCACTGACCCGGGGGTCAGCCACAAATACAGAAGATGTCAGGAAGATGCTGGCCAAGCCAAGTTTCGCCATGCCAGCCCCGCTCCTTACCATGTATGCCCGGAACAGGGCGGGGATGAACGACTGGTTGCTCAGGTTGAGGACCTTGGAAAAGTTCTGCAGGACGTAGATGCTCCCAAAATCAAGTTCCAGGGGATGCACGTAGATAACGGGGCCTTCTCCGATGCTCCTTACCTTGCAAATCTGCACCCACACGGGAGAAAGGACAGAGCAGTGACTGGCGTTGTGTCCTTGACTGAAACAGACACTTCCAGATGGCCTTCCTTCCAGGGCAGGGTCAGAAGCAGGCCTACGGGAAGCAGCAGTCTCTGCCCCTGGGCTCCGAGTTCTGTGGGACCCAGGGATGCTGTCTGGGTAAGCTCTGAGACTGTTCCGGGGACGTGCCCCTAAGTGAGCCTCACCTCGCTCTGATGGTCAATCAGGGTCCAGAGTGACCTGTGACCTGCTCAGGCCACCCGGACTTCATCCTGTGCCATACTCAGTCCGGGAGCAAGGCTGGTGATTCCCAGGCCATGAACCGGATAGGTCCCATTCTGCTGCCAGCCAGCAGTGTGACAGAGCTGGCCCTGGACGCTGACTGGCCCGTGAACTCTGCCTGTCCCTGTGACCTTGGTGGGACCCTACATGCCCAAGGCAGGGCCTTTTACCATCCTTCTAGCCCTGTACTCCACAAGCTGCACCCTTCGAGCCTGCTGCATGGGTCTTACCAGCGTCCAGGTGGTGGGACAGAGACCCTGAAAGGCACCTAGGATGCTACTTCCAGATGGAGTGGTGGGTGGGGCCCCAGAGAACTTGAGCCCCCGCCATGGTGGTGCCGAGTGGAGACGTCAGCCCCGAGCTCAGCATTCAGGAGACAGGTGACCACCAGCATGAGGAGGGTTTGTGCTGCAGTTCTGAAAACTGGCTCTTACCATTGGGGGGTCTTGGCTCCCAAAGGTGGAGATGCTCACGAGAGAACAGTGCTCCCCCCTGATCTGGGTCTCCAGAGACAGCGGTATGTGGATGGTGCTGTGGGCCTGGATGATCCCGCAGGGACTGGGACTGGAGAGCAGCATGGCTGGAGGCGAGCCTTGGGGTGCCTGTGGGGAGAGCAGGCAGCCGCATAAGCCCACACGAAAAGCAGACGGGGTGAGCATTCCAAACAAGAGCCATCCCAAGTCCAGGAAGGAGACGACTCTGCAGGTCGAAGGCTTGGTGGGACCTCCGCCACGACATGCTCCTCTGAGCACTGAGCTGGAGGTAGCCTCCAAGATCCCAAACCAAAAAAATTTTTTTAAAAGAATGAAATGTGTCATGGTCTGAGGAAGTAAATGGAGGTAAGCAACCCGACTTAGCCTAAGGGTTACGTGGGATCTATCTGAGTCCCAAAGTCAAAGTATACACCCTGAAAGATGCAGAAGTGAGCTGCTGGCAATGGGGGTTCATTCCAGACCACCTTCCTGCACCCAACGCTGTCCCGCCTGGCCCCCACTCCTCAGCCCTTCATGCTCCACCAGCAGAGGCTGCTGAGTCCCAAACACAGGGGGTTTCCACTCCTTTCTTCCCACCTCTTCTGGGAATGCCCACTCCCTGTCACCTGCATCTACCCTGGCCCCCAGGGCAGCCCAGAGCCAGGATTTACCCTCTGTCACTCTCCAAGACAAGTGGCGTCTGTCCATCTCCCCAGGAGCTGTGACCTTTGGACAGGACTGGGCCTCCCTCAACGCATACCTGCCTCTGTCTGCACACATGCTCAGAGCATGCTCTCCATGGGGAAGGAGAAAGGCAAGAGAAGAGAGCAGGAAGGAGGGCAGGAAGGCGGGCAGGAAGGCAGGAAGGCAGGAAGCATGAAAGGCTTGAAGGAAGCCAGGCAGGCAGGAAGGCAGGGTGTCAGCCAGTGCTCGCCAGTGTATGTAGCTCAGAAGCCTGTTCTGAAGAGGTACAGGTTCTTGTGCAACAATGACAATAGTAAATGGAACGAGGACCTTCCATAGCAACAAGCCTGGGTGAGTCAAGGCAACACAGTAGAGCCACTGCTGCTAGAGAGTGCTGGCAGCTGGTGCCTGCTGCCAGGCGCCTACAATTGACCTGGTCTGGTCTAGGCGGTCTCCTGGAGCCACACTGTGGGGAGAGGGGAACACAGATTCCATCTTCATATAGTCTGTTCATCACGACGTCTCTGCACTCATTGGTTTGTTTGGCTTTTGGGTCCCACCCAGCAGAGATCAGAGAAGAGCTTAGGGATCAACCCTGGTGAGGCTTGGGGACCATGTGGGGTGCCGGTGACCAAGGGCCCTTCCCATTGGACTACTGCCCTGGCTCTTCATCTTGCTTTCTTAAACCACGGCATGAAAATGTTCTGCCTCTTGCTCCTAGGGGCCCGTGGCTCCCCTTCAGTTCTCAGCTGAAGGGTGAGTACCTACAGCCTTGGGCCACCTCCCCAGCAGGGCTGTGCAAAAGCCGCAGGCTTAGCTCAGTGATCCTGGGCTGTCCATGTGTGCATGGACTGGCGTGTCAGAGCTGGAGAACAGTCATGTGGGCTCCAACTGGAGGGACTGCTTGTGTCAGAGCAGCCCAACGAACGACCCTATTTCCTTCCCAGGGTGCCAGCAGGAGCACTGAGGAGCCCCGCATTGCTGGGGTCAGTGGGGCTCTGGTCAGACCCAGATGCTGCCAACTCGCTGGGCCCCTTTCCCACACAGCGGTATTTGGGGGGCTTAGCCTCCCTTCCCTTTAGATCAAAGGCAAGATCCTGGGGATATTCGCAAAGCACCCCCACCCCGCCCTAGCCACTCTCTCACCTCCGCCCCCACGAGTGACAGAGGAAGGTCTCAGGGCTCTGGCTTCTGAAAGATTGCACTTCCTGCTTCAGGCTCCAGCTGAAGAAAGGCCAAGAAAGGTGCGGGCCCTCCCCTGGGCAGGCCTCACAGCACCCGGGAGGTGGCCCGAGGCTAGGGCACTTACCTGGGCAGGTTCACAGTACTTACTGAGTACTTACCTGGGCAGTACTTACCTGGGCAGTACTTACCTGGGCAGTACTTACCTGGGCAGTAAGTACTCAGTACTTACTCAGTACTTACCTGGGCAGTACTTACCTGGGCAGTAAGTACTCAGTACTTACTCAGTACTTACTCAGTACTTACCTGGGCAGTAAGTACTTACCTGGGCAGTACTTACCTGGGCAATAAGTACTCAGTACTTACTGAGTACTTACCTGAGCAGGCTCACAGTACTTACTGAGCACTTACCTGGGCAGGCTCACAGAGGCGGCCCGAGGCCAGGGCACCCACTGGACAGGCCTCACTGTATCCAGGAGGCGGCCTAAGGCCAGGGCACTTACCTGGGCAGGCCTCACAGTACCCAGGAGGTGGCCCGAGGCCAGGGCACCCACCTGCAGCAGCATCTTGTAGGCCCCTGGCAGGTGGCTCTTGTTGGACAGTGCAACGGTCTTCTCATACGGGTACTTCAGGAAGCAGTGCCCGAAGTTCACCTCCGAGTTCACCAGTTCCAGGGTGGGCACGATACACCTGCCCAGAGGAGTCCATTACGGAAGTGCAAAGGCTTGGGGGGGCACCCCAAGATTCTGTCACTGTTTTGCCCAATGACAAAGCAATAATTTTACTGGAGAGCGGGGAGCTTGTCTACAAGGGGAACACACGGCGTCCAAACAAAATGCATTCGTCACTGTCACCACACAGTTTCCCTCTAATAACCACATTAATCATTTTCAAATCTTCTCCCCTGTCACTCCTCCCCCCGGCCCACTGTCACCACTTTTTAATGGAAACTGGACGGGAAGCAGAACTCCTGGAACTGCGCAGTCTTGGCGGGCGCGGACTAACATCTCCTGTGCTTTTGGATTCAGCCTTCCCTGGGCGAGGGGCTGGTGCCAGCAGGCTGGTGGGGAGGGGAGGGCTCTATCCCATGGCACACAGGGCTGTCACGGGGTTCAGAGGCTGCCGCAGAAGTAAAGGCGCTGATTCTAACCCCCGTACCCGCAACTGCCTGGTGGGCACCAAGTCCGAGATTCCCCAGGGCTGCAGGAGGAGGGGAGAGAGCCGGGAGCCATATGTGGGCTGTAGTTTGAGGCTGCCCTGCCTGTGCATGTCAGCCCGAGGGCAAGCCTGTCCAGAGCACGGTCAAAGAGAGCATCACCAAACATCACCTGGGCACTACTGTCCCTGCCATGGTGCTGAGTGTTGCACAGGTAATGGGGGTAGGGTGGGTCCTGAGATATTATCCACTCCTGGAGTGGGGCTCTGGCAGCATGGCAGGGGGCTGGCCCATGGAGGAGGGCAGTAGGTAGTACTGCCATGTGGCTGATGGGAAGAACTAGGTCAGGAGCGAGCTCTGGAGCGACTCTCACACCGAGACTCTCCCTGCCGAGGTCATGACGTGAGGAAGATTCCTGACCCCAAAGTTGAGGAGCGGGAGAGCAAAGGAAGCCCAGCCCCAATGTTTGTCCTGCTTGAGCCTCCTTAGCCACATACTGGCGTCAAGTCCCCTGAGAGCACTGTTCTCCTGAACCCCTTGCCCCTTGTCCCTCTCCCTTTTCTCCTCATCACTGTTTTCTAAGCTTTGGCCATTTGCATAGCACATTCAGCGTCCCTGGCATGAAAAGGGACCCAATCTAGTATGGAGTGGCTGTGGGCCTCCCCGAGGGGTCCTGGGGAGCCCTACAGAGGGTGCAGGCGATACCTTGCTGTAACTAGAAGCGCCAGCACTTCCTCTCCGATGCCCTCCACGTCCACCACCAGGGCCAGCTCGTATTTCTGCACAGTGTTGGAGCATAAGGTCACCTGGATGGAGAAAGGGGAGCCCCATCAGCAGTCTGAGGCCTGGCTGTCAGGCTGTGCTGTGTGGGGGTGAAAGCGCCGGCAGAACCGCCCTGTCCCACACTGAGGGGGTGATAAGAGGGTGCTCAGGGGGTCTGAGCTTCTGCAATTTGAACCGAAGAGTTGTGTTTCAGGGTCCGAGCATGCTGGGGTTTTTCAAAGGTGAGGTTAGAAAATAAGTAGCCTTTAGTGTAAGAGGTTTGCTCACTTCGTGAGGGTCAAAGCCAGGAAGCCAAAGGATCTCTGAATGGGGGAAGGACCCAGGAGAAGGCGCTGTAGCAAACCAACTTTGATCACTGCAGCTTCAGCTCTACCCTATGCCTCTGTGCTATAGAAATGAAGGAAATTCAATATACCAATAAACCACTACGGCTAAGTTTCTCTTACAGCAAAATAAATGACCATAACCATGCCAATTCCAGAAAAGAGCACAGGAAATCAATTAGTCCTTAAAAAAAATCAAAATCTTTATCCTGGATCCAAGATGCACCATGAGAACAAAAAATAGGAAACTCCAAGGACAAGACTTGGACAGAAGTTTGCTCTGTGATTGATGGTTTCTGCTTCAGTGTCACACCCAGCAGTACCCAGGGGCTGCTTTAGGGTCACACCCAGCAGTACCTAGGGGCTACTCCTAGTGCAGTACCTGGGGCTCACCCCACAGCTCCCTCCAGAGGCAGAAAACCCCAGGGCCCTGACCCTGCCTTTTGATTTGCTGCTGAAAACTACATTTAGGCTTTCAATTTTTTTGTTATAATTTTTAATTGCTTGAACATGATTTGGAATGAAAAAGTTATTTGTAAATCTAGAAAACAGCTTCTGGCATAGAATGACTTTCTATAATAATTCATTAACCAGGTGCTAATTACAACTTTTTGGTTGCAGGGGGACTCACTGGGTACAGATTTGGACCCATCTGGACTGACCCAGTTGCTGGTCTTAGTAGGAGGGAAAAATGAGCCTGGGAGAAAACTTCTCCAGGTATAAGGGAAAATTAAAGTGAAGGTGGGGCACTGATTTGGAAGGAAACATGCTTATTTTTTTTGAGGAAAGCAGCTGCCTCAGCTGCAGAGACTCCTGGGTAGGACTCAAACCCTTTTCTATGCCCCTGAGTTACGGGTAGATGGCAGAAAATATATATGCAGCTGGGTTGAAGGCTGTTTGCATGCTCGCTTCTGGTCTTTCTGTACTAAATTAGTGAAACAAAAGAAATAAACAGGAAAGTTAAATAACATGTAATCTGAGCAATACCAATTGGCAAACAAATACATTGCAATAGCATTTCTCCCTGGGAAGTCAGTTAGGAACTCCTTTGGGCAGAAGAATTGTGACACGGTGTCTGACCTCGCCAGGCTTGTGAGGATGTTCTTGGAGGAGTCATACCACCCCCCAAACATACACACCACCCGAAAAAACTCAGGAGTCGAAAGGGACACTCCTTCACTGTTGGTGGGAATGTCGACTGGTTCAGCCCTTCTAGAAAACAGTATGGACGATTCTCAAAAAATTAGAAATTGAGCTCCCATTTGACCCAGCAATACCACTCCTGGGAATATATCCCAGAGAGGCAAAAATGTATAGTCGAAGTGACATTTGCACTTGTTTGTTCATTGCAGCGCTCTTTACAATAGCCAGAAACTGGAAGAAACCTGAATGCCCAAGAACAGATGACTGGTTAAAGAAACTTTGGTACATCTACACAATGGTGTACTATGTAGCTGTTAGAAAAGATAAAGTCATGAAATTTACATACAAGTGGTACAACATGGAAAGTATCATGCTAAGCGAAATGAGTCAGAAAGAGAGGGATAGACATAGAAAGAGTGCATTCATCTGGGGGACATAAAGTAACAAAATATGAGATTAATACCCAAGAATAGCTGAGATCAGCACCAGGAGGATTACTCCATAGCTTAGTGGCCAGTCGGGCATTCTAGAGGAAAGGGCAGCTCAGATAGAGAAGGGAACACCAAATAAAGGGTGTTTGGAGGATCCTCCCAGGAGGGGAGATGCATGTCGAAAGTGGACTATGGACTGAACATGTTTGCCACTCAATGTCTCTTTTGCAGACCACAACACCCAAAAGGAGAGAGAGAACACACAGGGGATTGTCCTGCCACAGAGGCAGGGGGGATGGGGGGATAGGGGTGGGGGGATATTATCCATGGTGGTGGAAAATGGGCACTGGTGGAGGGATGGGTATCTGATCATTGTATAATCAAACTCAAGCACAAAAAATTGTAAATCTACAACTGTACCTCATGGTGTTTCACTAATTAAAAAAAAAATTAAAAAAAAAAGCTCAGGAGTCATCAATTCAAGGCTAGATACCATGAGGCATTTAAACGAGATCTGGGACATGAAATTATAGCTGATTTAAATATTCGAAGATAATAACTAATGAGAAAATTATCAATAGTCATGGAGTCTCATCTGATTTCTTCCCTGAAAGTATAAAATCACATCAAATTAGCAGTCTTTGATGTTGCTAGCCTAATTGGAGAAGTGAATGTGAAGAAAACCTTTCTCATTTAGTCCTGAACAATTCGTACTGAAGTCTCTGTACGTTGTGCAGGGAGCCGGGGCCCCAAACTGAGAGCATGGCCGGGAGTCTCATGACAGCATCTCCAGGAAGCCTAGATGTAGCTTTAAAAAGCCAAGTAAATCATCTTGCAAAAATTTTGGATTTTATTTGAGCAAATGATTGGAATCTGAAGCACTTAATTAACAATGGTCTACGGAGTCCTTTTCTATTGCAAATAACAGAAGCAAGTCCTGTTTCTACTTTGACATGTGCACAGCCGTGTAGGGTGGAGGTTTTACTTTGTCAGGCCCAGTGTTTCGGCCGATGCAAGGTGAAATCTAGGCTATAGTGTCATTCTTTTGCACATCACAGGTGTGCCCTGCCTTTGTGGCCACAGTGGCTCATTTGTCCACGTAACTCAGAGGACACCCCCGCCTCCCATGGTGCTGGGGAAGAGTGCCCCTTAGTGATGCCCCTAGTTACTGGGGAGTTCAGCTGCGTGGCTGTGTGTGTGAATGCTAGGCAGCTTACCCGGATGGCAGTGAATCCTTGGGGGCGAATGGTGCCACTGTCAGGGGTGATGGTGAATTCTTTTGGCTTCGTTGTGGGTTTGGCTTCCTCGTTCCAAGACAGTCCTCCTTGGTCTGGATTCTTCTCACAAGCAGAGAAGCTGCTATGGTCAACACCGTCCCCAGGAATGCGCAGTTTGAAGGTCATTGAGACCAAAGAGGTATTATTAAGGGAACATATCAAAGTACGCGGGAACCCTGGAACACAAAATACGAGGTGAGAACCAGAAACCCTACAGCTGTCTCTCAGTAACCGGCACCTCCTGAGCCACGCCCACCTTCCTAGCTCAAGGGTCACTGTGGTCCTCACTACTGGCTCAACTCCACTCCTCCTTGGTCACTGTTTCCTGCTGGCTCATAGGTTGGCTAACACATCTCCCTCCCTTCATCCATGCATTCGTTTATTCAGTGAATATATATTGTGCATCTCCATGCTGCAAAAACCAGAATGAACAATCTCACCATCCTCCAGAGGGGGTCTCTCTGCTGAGCAGTCTTCCAGATATAGAGTTAGCATAAAATTTTTGCAAATAAATACATATTTCCCCCTATTCATAACTGTGCTTGCTCTTTTTAGATGTGTGTGTGTGTGTGTGTGTGTGTGTGTGCGCACATGCGCACATCTGTGGTGGGGGGCTGTCTGCAGTGTGACCTAGAACCTGCTGATGCATTGCATAACTCAGCCTGTGCTCCCAGACTGGCAACACAAAATCAAATCCTAGCCTTTTTCCCAGTCTTTGAAGCAGCCAGAGGCCACTCCACCAGCTTTTATCTCTGCTAAGCAAAGTAGCACTTTAGCACTGTCCTCCCGTTGTTCATAGATTTGCCCAAGCGGGCACCAGTAACGTCTCCATTGTGAGACTTGTTACTGTTTTTGGCATATCAAATACACCATGGGGAGCTTGCCAGGCTCTGCCACATGGGCGGGATACTCTCGGTAGCTTGCCAGGCTCTCCGAGAGGGACGGAGGAATCAAACCCAGGTCAGCCGCATGAAAGACAAACACCCTAACTGCTGTGCTATCACTCCGCCCACTTTGCTAGGCAAAGTGGTGTTTCCTATTCTTTCTTCCTCACTTTTCAATTCACTGAGGTCATGTTCTTTCCTCACAGAAGTGACTCCTCCTTGCCTGACAAACAATAAACTAAGCACTGATTTTGGATTTGCAAGGTGGCCATTGTATCTGTTGTCACTTTCAGAACACAAATGATGGATTGACAAGCATGTACGTGAGAACACCTATGTTCATCTCCACGACTGCCAGGACTCTATTCGGGCCCTTCTGCCAGCATGTTGGTCCTATGCAGTGACCATCACTGGAGCTACCGTGCACCGCTAGGCTTCTCTCCCTGATCTGAGCCTGTGTGCAAAGACATGGACTGCTGGAGGAGGCACGGAGTGTGTCTGATAATGAGCCCATACATGCCAATCGACTTTGGTGAGCTTTTGTGAGAAAAGAGTGTCAGGCTAAATGTGCCCTCAGGGATATTCTGAGAATCCCACAGGAAAAGCTGGAAAGTTGCGTCTATAATCATGTAGTTCATTTTAACTTTTCTGAATTTGTCCAACAATAACTCTTGAAACTTATTTCACCTGAGCATTTATGAACCAAATGATTTTTTTCACATAAGTTGTGTTATGGAGTGGATTCCAATTCCAAATCATTCGGATTCCTATAGGATATTAGTTTATTGAAGACTAAAGGTCACTGTCTGTCACTGTCCTCCTGTTATTCATTGATTTGCTCGAGCGGGCCCAGTAATGTCTCCATTTTGAGACTTCTTGTTACTGTGTTTGGCATATTGAATATGTCACAAGTAGCTTGCCAGGCTTTGCTGTGCAGGCGAGATACTCTTGGTAGCTTGCCGGGCTCTCTGAGAGGGGCGGAGGAATCGAACCCAGCTCGGCCGGGCTGGCTGCACATAAGGCAAATGCCCTACTGCTGTGCTATTGCTCCATTAATATGAATGTAATTCCTATATTTTGGGTTGTAACAAATTCTAATACACATTTTTGGGGGTTTTATGGCCACATGTAGCAGTACTCAGGGCTTACTCCTGGCTCTGCACTCAGAGATCACTCGTGGCAGTGCTCAGGACACCGTATGGGGTGCCAGGGATTGAACCCAGGTCAGTCACATGCAAGGCAAATGCACGACCTGCTGCACTGTTGTTCCAGCTCCATAATATCTTATTTTTTAATTGAATCACAATGAGATACAGTTACAAAGTTGTTCATGATGGAGTTTCAGTCATATAATGTTCCAACACCTGTTCCTTCACCAGAATATACTATTTTAAGAAGGAACACACTCAGTGGTGTTCAGGGATTATTTCTGCCTCTGCTTAGGAGTGACCCCTGGTGGTGCTTGGAGGGTCAGGTTGTTAGGGATGGAATTGGGATCAGCTTGCAAGGCAAGTGCCTTAACCCTTTGTCTCTCTCTGTCTCCCACCATTCCCCTCATACTATTCTACTATATGCAGACAGAATACCTAATACAAATACTATCTAAAGTTGTGCCTAAATGCAAGTATTTCAGAGTATAAACCTCTATTCCCCTCCTTTAGCATCTGGTACACAAAGTCCAAAATTTATATGTCTGTTCTTGGAATAGTTAAGATAAGCTTGAATAAAATGCCTCAAAGATTTACAGAGGTATATTCATACTTCTCCCAGGGCTTCGTGATTTCAAACACAATGTTCTCAGGAGATTTTATTCTCATTCAATATGTACATTTCCACCTGATCCACAAAATATCCTAGAAGATTTCTTAAAGAAGGTAGAATCAAATTACCTTAAGGCTGCAAAACTGTCTTTTCTACCCTGACAAAAGGTCGCGAGTGCTTTGTATGTAATAAGTTCTCTTTAGGAAGGAACAGTCTTGGGCCAGGAGGGATTAAGTTGACTCAGCAATACCAAACAACAAGAACTAAACAACAGTTGACAGGCTTTGGGGGATTCATAGAGTTTTTAAAACAACGGCTTCCTAATTTTTCTAGTACAATAAAAAATTTTTCACAAAGTGAAAGAAAATGTATTGTCAGATCAGTGAGCCCCTAAACAGATGGCACTGTTGTAGTTCACAGAATAACTCAGAATAAGTAAAGTAAGTAGGAGCGATAGCACAGCGGGTAGGGCGTTCGCCTTACACGCGGCCAACATGGCCGACCCGAGTTCGATTCCTCCGCCCCTCTCGGAGAGCCCGGCAAGCTACCGAGAGTATTCGATATGCCAGACACAGTAACAACTCAGAATATGGAAGAGAAAAACACACACAGCAATCCACTGGGGGCAATACAAACTAGCCTCAGACAAAGAAAACAAATATTGTCTAAAACTGCACTTCTCCGTGTGCTTCAAAGGTCTTCCTGTCCCTGGGGCACCAACTATGTGTGTGAACACACCAATTTAGGATCTTGGGTCCCTCCATGGAATATTCGCGAGAACTCCCAAGTCAGGGCTGGTGGCACAGACTTCTCCTGTTGTCGGGGTGTGACTGGGTCACAGTAACAGTCCAGGAAAACTGTACACTGGGACATGGGCCTGAAAGGGCCTGAGCAGGAATTACAGTTCGAAAGGGCTTGTGATTGGGTATAAATCCGTTCCATTTGTGTCCCAATGCCCAGCCTCTCGGAGAGCCCAGCAAGCTACCGAGAGTATCGTGCCCACATGGCAAAGCCTGGCAAGCTCCCCATGACATATTTGATATGCCAAACACAGTAACAACAAGTCTCACAATGGAGACGTTACTGGTGCACACTCGAGCAAATCCATGAACAGTGACAGTGACAGCTCAGCCATTACTAAGGAACTGTACTCAGCATTCCCACATCTCCCACAGGTAGGAAGTGCGCTAACAAACCCCACATGATGCTGGCCACCGGGTCACCAACTTCACCACACACCATACTTGGGAAGAGCAGACTACACAGATGGGATTATTGGATTATTGGTCTGTTTTGACTGATCCAATCCCGATCCTCTGGAGCTCTTAAGTGAAAAGTTTCACATTTAATTATATTGGTTGGGAACTCAGAGAGAATTCACTGCACAGAACAACAGGGCTTGGGGGACCATTCAGAGGGTCGGAGTGCATGCTCTGTATGAGTGTGCCCGGGGTTTCATCCCCAGCACGGAAACGCCCCTGAACACCAGCTGGAAATTGCTCCCTGCCACCTTAGCCAAAACCACCTCCTCTCCGAGCCAAGGAACGTGGCCTCTCCATCACCTCCAACAGACACCTCTTCAGGAAGGGGCTTTTGTACTGACACTGGGATGATTTTACTAACTTAGAGTTACTTGACATAACCCTCCCTTCTACAAGAGTTTCTGCAAAACTTGGTCAACTCCACACGATGTGTGTGTCAGTCTGGAATCAGAAAAAAAATCCCTGGCTTACTCCTAGAAAGTTAACTTCTCTTTCATAGCTCTGTTTGATGGTGGGTGGGGGGAAAACACAGCTGGTGTTCAGGGACCTTTTGTGGGTCTGTGACCAGGGCCCACCCCTGGTGGTGCTCAGGGACCCCTAAGTGGTGCTGGGATTGGAATCAGTGTTGTGGGTGCAGCCTCATGCTAGGGAAGCACATTCACCTTTGGACTATTTTTCTGCCCCCCCCCCCCACCAATAATAATCTTTGTTTCTCTGTCTCATCAAAACCCCACTTGCATATGAGAATGAAGCTCGAGCGGGCCCAGTAACATTGTGAGACTTGTTACTGTGTTTGGCATATCGAATACGTCACAGGGAGCTTGCCAGGCTTTGCTGTGTGGGCGAAATACTCTCGGTAGCTTGCCAGGCTCTCCGAGAGGGGCAGAGGAATCAAACCAGGGTCGGCCATGTTGGCTGCATGCAAGGCGAACGCCCTACCCGCTGTGCTATCGCTCCAGCCGGATAGCACAGAGGGTAGGGCGTTTGCCTTGCATGCAGGCTGACCTGGGTTCGATTCCTCCACCCCTCTCGGAGAGCTCGGCAAGCTACCCATGGCATATTCTATGTTCCAAACAAAGTAACAAGTCTCATGATGGAGACGTTACCGGGCCCGCTCAAGCAAATTGATGAACAACGAGAGGACAGTGACAGTGACTTACATATGTGGGGCAATAAATGAAAGTTTCAATGACCAAGGACTGTGTTTCTAGATCTACCTAGAGAGACAGTGGAGTCAGGAGAACTCCCGTTTAGAACTGGGCAGTGGGGGTGTATGTGAGAGTGTGTGTGTGTGTGCGTGTGTGCGAATGCGCGTGCGTGTACATGCATGCAGTAATTTGAAAATATTAACACAAAATATTTAGAATCAGTTTGAAAGTATCACTGAACGGCCCCTAACTCCAGCCATTACGGTGTAGAGAACCCATAAGCACAGCCACTTCAATTCACAGGTCCAGCTGGGTTTCAAAGTCAACAGCCGTAGTTTCCCAGTTGGTAAATTTTGGCTGTTATTGCCAATACATCCTGCCCCACTTCAGAGAAGATGAAGGCTTTCACTGACAAGCCAAAACAAAAGGCAGCTTGGGGTTTGAAGGAAGACTTGGGGATATGTTTCCTGATCTTGAGGATTCTCAGCGCATCCAGGGCCCCATTGCGCAGGCTAAACACGGACCGAGCGTGCACTCTCTGGAGGGGGTGGGCGAAGCCTTGGGTCTATCCGGTCCCACTACCCTGAGAACGTGGGCTGCTCTTACTTAGCCAAAAGCCCTAGAGGATTTTGATCTTCCTTCGACGGGGTCTGCCTGTCACTCAAACATCTCTGAGGAAGTTAGTTGTAAACAGTTCTCCAGCCATTTTCAGACATTGTATAAAATATGGACAATCATCCTATAATTATGTCATTTGGGTCTATTTATATAAATTTTCCTAAAGTGTGTTCCTCATCCAATATATTGCATATGGGGGGCACTGTGCAAATAAATGAGTTCTAAATAAAACTGCTGTAACCCCCTCCACCAAATATTAAAGCAACTAGCAAATGTTATTATGAACTAGTTTTTTTTTTTTCACTTGGGAGGGAGAGGTCTGGGCGACACCCTGTGATATTCAGCACTTACTCCTGGCTCTGCACTCAGGAATCACTCCTGGAAGTGCTCAGGGGACCATATGGGATGCTGGGGATTGAACCTGGGTCTGCTGGCCGTGTGCAAGGCAAGTACTTTACCCACTATACTATCTCTCCAGTCCCTAAATCAGTAGTCTGTCACTGTCACTGTCACTGTCCTCCTGTTGTTCATTGATTTGCTCAAGCGGGCCCAGTAACATCTCAATCATGAGACTTATTGTTACTGTGTTTGGCATGTTGAATACATCACAGGTAGCTTGTCAGGCTTTGCCATGCGGGCGAGATACTCTAGGTAGCTTCTCGGGCTCTCTGAGAAGGGCAGAGGAATCGAACCTGGTTCGGTCAGGCTGGCTGCACGCAAGACAAACACCCTACCACTGTGCTATCAGTAGTCTATGGAAATATTTTTCCCAAGTACCTGGGTCTGGGCTGGAGTGATAGAACAGCAGTAGGGCGTTTGCCTTGCATGTGGCCAACTTGACTGACCTGAGTTTGATTCCTTCGCCCCTCTTGGAGAGCCCGGCAAGCTACCAAGAGTATCTTGCCCACACAGCAAAGCCTGGCAAGCTACACGTGACATATTCGATATGCCAAACACAGTAACAAGTCTCACAACTGAGATGTTACTGGGCCCGCTCGAGCAAATCGATGAACAATGGGAGGACAATGCTATAGTGCTACAGTGCTACCAGGGTCTACTTTAAACAAAATAACTAAAAGTCAAAAAAGAAAGGATTATGAAATAAAAATTTAGACTAGAATTCTCCAACCTTTAAAAAAATCAATTCCTAAAAGAAAATACTCACAGTGACTAATTTTAAATCAAATCAGTTAATTAAATGATTTAAATTAAATTTCTATATAATGAGAAATTAAATTAGGTTTTCCTAATGAGACAAATTAAAAACTAAGGAATAAGATTTTTGGAGTGGGGTTGAACTTCATAGATCCCACATGTCTGTTATAGCTATGCTTTTTCCCCTGTTTGTTTTTGTTTGAGGGCCACTCCTGGCAGTGCTCAGTGCTTCCTCTTAGCTCTGGTCTCAGGGATTACTCCTGATGGGACTCAGGGAACTATTTGGGGGCTGTGGATTGAAGCAAACTGGCCATGTGCATAGCAAGCACATTATCTGTTGTACCATCTCTCTGACCCTTATAGGCTATGCCTTTTTAACCCCCCCCCCCCCACCAAAACCAATTTTCACCCTCTTGGGGCCATCACAACACTATTGACAGTGCTGAGTGTCCTTGAGTCAACAGTCTGCCAGGGCTGTGTGGGAGCTTCTTAACTGTTCCAACGTTCAGGTCTCCCCTCCCTAGGATGGGAAGGTCAAACAGCACCTTCCTAAGATTGCCAGAAGGGCTCAATGTAGAGCCACATGTGTGATTCGCTCAGCAGCGATTGGGTATAAGCAAGAATCCAGACATGGAAACTCTGGCTGTGACTATCCTGACACACTCATTCCTGAAGGAGTTCAGGCAAGACAGTGACTCTGAGTCACCGACTGAGATCACACAACTGAAGAGAAGAACCTCCGGCCTGGAGTGACAAAACACTGGGCTCAACCCCCGCTGAGTTCACTTTGAACTTGAGGGCATCTCTGTGAGGAGGCCACTCAGGTGGCTGGCAAGTCAGAACCCGCATGTAAAGGGACTCTGGAATGTCCCAGGGTGGGGGGTGGGTGGGTAGGAGAGATGTTCTAATCAGTGGGAGAATAGCCAGAAGATCTGGACAGCAGGGGGGCAGGGGTGGCCTGTGGCAGTTTTATGCATCACAAGTGAATGAGGAGACATCCTCAAAATACCACTGCTGTAGAGGAAGTAGTCAGGAAGGAGACCCGGACCCACCAGGCTGTGACCCACAAACACAGGGAGAGGATCTTCGTCAATCTCCCTCCTCCCACGTACATAGGAAAGAAATTGGATTCAAGTTTTGAATTCCAATGGAAAAATACTCACCAAAGGAAATATCGCCAAAGTGCAGCGCAGGAACATTAAAATGGAAGGTCGGTCCAATGACACAGCCTCTGGAAGCAGAAATTCAAGTTGAGGAGCACGGACTGAGAATCCAGCTAGTTCCAGGAACTGAGAAGAAGGCAAGTGTTGGAAAGAACCTACTTCAACATCAAATCAAAGACAGAACTTGGGGCTTGAGGAAACTATGAGGTGATGATCTATCACATGGTTCTTAAAACTCTTTTTCAAGACTTAGACCATGGGCTATAGCAAATAAAGCTGCGGATAACTCATCACCACATTCTTCCAATGAGCAGGGCAGAACAGACATGCCTCCAAAATGATGGCAAAGAATGAAAATGTTGATGTCATGCACATAGTAGAAGGAAAGAAATAAAAGTCACAGGTCTCATCAAACAATGAACATCAAAAATAATCAATGATACCAGTTTTTCTGATCTTTCACTTGCATAATTAATACTCTCATCCAGTTCACAGCAACAACTAGCTGTGATTATGGCCAATCACTCTACTTCTCTAGCCATCCATTTCTTTTCTTTCTGTGTAAAAGAAATGGCTAGTATAGGGGATGTCTTTTGGGGATGGCGGCTACACATGGTAGTACTCAGGGATTACTCCTGGCCCTGTGATTAGGGATCACTTCTGACTGGACTTGGAGAACCATATGGGGTGCCAGAGATCAAACCCAGGTTTTCTGCACGCAAGGCCAGTACCCTACCCACTGTACAATTTATCATGCTGGCCCCAAGGAGGTGTCTATTCTATTTCTTTTTATTCAGAATATTAATTTTATTTTATTATTTTATTATTATTATCCCCCCTTTTTATTGATTCACTGTGAGATACAGTTACAAAGTTTTCATGTTTGAGCTTCAGTCATACAATAATCAAACACCCATCCCTTCACCAGTGAACATTTTCCACCACCAAAATTCCCAGTATTCCACTAGTGCTCCCCCCCCCCCGCTCCCGCCTCCTCCCCCCCCTGCCTCGTTCCAACGCTTCCCCTGCCTGTGTGGCAGACAATTTCCCCCATACTCTCTCTACTTTGGTTACATTTGAACACCAGTCCAACCACAACTCAAATCTGCGGAAAAGGCAATGCTAGACGATTTGTTTTGTATTGCTTGTTATGGATAGAATATAATGTCCAAGACATTCTGCGACGCTCTCTTCCGGGAGCTTTAGTTTATAGTCTCTGGGTCTTGGCCGTTGATGAGATTTCATAGTGCCAGGGGCAGTTTGTGGGTGTGACTACCAAGCTACTGGAAAACTGGGGACCTAGGGGGAAGAGGCCCAGTCCGGATCCAAGTGAGCTTGGAGATCTCAGTCACGGGTTCCTGTGTATTTGAGTTTTCCTGCCGGTCTGCTCTTGGGTGAGGTTCATCCCATCTTGGGTGAGGCTCATCCCCTCTTGGGTGAAACTCGTCCCCTCTTGGGTGAGGCTTGTCCAAGCACATGGAGAGTGGTTTGGTCATGGCGGTGGTTGGTTTTTGGAGATCTTTGGCTGCCAGGGTTCTATCTGGGGTGGGGAGGGAAACTCAACCCGCCCCCCTCCGAGGTGCCCCAGTGAAGCTGCCTGGCTTGGAGTCAGGACATTCTATTGGGGGGTGTCTATTCTAAACAATGGTCTATTTTTCTCTCAGCACAAGGCCTCAAGATGGTGGGATGAAGCACTTGCTTCAAATATGCACTAGATTTTTCATTTCATTTCATCATCCTGTTAATCGTCGATTGCCTCGAGCAGGCCCCAGTAACGTCTCTTTCATCCTAGCCCTGAGATTATATTCACGGCTCTTTAGGAGAATGAGACCCATCATTGTTACTGGTATTTGGCATATTTGGTAGGCCACGGGGAGTTTGCCAGACTCTGCCCTGTGGGCAGGCTACATTCGATAGCCTGCAAGTTTGTCCAAAGTAGGAATGAGATAATAAGATGTCGCGCGGCCGCAAATGCGGCCGCGCGGTTCCGGGATCTGGATTTTATAGTCTCTGAGTCTTGGCCGCTGATGGGATTACACGGCGCCAGGGGGCCAGGTGGTGGGTGTGACCCCCGCCTACTGGAATTTGGAGGATCTGGGTGGAAGATGCTCGACTCCAAATCGAGTAGGCTTGGAGGTCTCGGCCCCGGAACCCGCGTGGCTTTGTCCCTCTGCCAGTACCTTCAGGTGTGCGGAGAGTGGTCTCAGCATGGTGGTGGCTGGTCCTGGAGGTCTTCGGCTGCCGTAGCCCTGGTCGGGGCGGGGAGGAAAGCTCAACCCGCTCCCCTCCAAGGGACTCCGGGAAGGAACACCCAGGCGCGGGGGCAGAGACTGCACTTTTCTCGTCCGGGATCTGGATTTTATAGTCTCTGAGTCTTGGCCGCTGATGGGATTACACGGCGCCAGGGGGCCAGGTGGTGGGTGTGACCCCCGCCTACTGGAATTTGGAGGATCTGGGTGGAAGATGCTCGACTCCAAATCGAGTAGGCTTGATTATACTTTAAAAAAATTTATTATTGAAACACCATGAGGTACAGTTGTAGACTTAAAATTTTTGTGCTTGGGTTTCAATTATACAATGATCAAGTACCCATCCCTCCACCAGTGCCCATTTCCCACCACCATGGATCCCAGTATCCCTCCCACCCCCCATTTCCCCCCTTCCCACCCTGCCTCTGTGGCAGGGCACTCCCTTTTGTTCTCTCTCTCCTTTTGGGTGCTGTGGTTTGCAAAAGAGGCAATGAATGGCAATCATGTTTGGTCTATAGTCTACTTTTAGCATGCTTCTCCCATCCTGGGAGAATCCTCCCAACACACTTTATTTGGTGCTCCCTTCTCTATCTGAGCTGCCTTTCCTCCTAACATGTGTGGCAGGCCTCCAAGCCATGGAGCAAACTTCCTGGTACTAATCTCGGCTATTCTTGGGTGTTAGCCTCCTATTTTGTTACTTTATGTTCCCTAGATGAATATAATCTTTCTATGTCTGTCCCTCTCTTTCTGACTCATTTCGCTTAGCATGATACTTTCCATATAGTACCACTTGTATGTAAATTTCATGACTTCATATTTTCTAACAACAGCTACATAGTACACCATTGTGTAGATGTACCAAAGTTTCTTTAACCAGTCATCTGTTCTCGGGCACTCAGGTTTTTTCCAGATTCTGGCTATTGTAAAGAGTGCTGCAATGAACAAACAAGTGCAGATGTCACTTCGACTACACTTTTTTGCCTCTCTGGGATATATTCTCAGGAGTGGTATTGCTGGGTCAAATGGGAGCTAAATTTCTAATTTTTTGAGAATTGTCCATACTGTTTTCCAAAAGGGCTGAACCAGTCGTCATTCCCACCAGCAGTGAAGGAGGGTCCCTTTCTCGCCACATCTGTGCCAGCACCGGTTGCTTTTGTTCTTTTGGATGTGGGTCAGTCTCTGTGGTGTGAGATATCTCATTGTTGTTTTGATCTGCATCTCCCTGATGATTAATGATGTAGAGCATTTTCTCATGTGCTTTTTGCCATTCAGATTTCTTCTTTGAGAAAATTTCTGTTCATTTAATCGCCCCATTTTTTTGATGGGGTTGGATGTTTTCTTCTTGTGGAGTTCAACCAGTACTTTATATATCCTTGTTGGATGTGTATTGGACGAATATCCTTTCCCATTCTGTAGACTGTCTTTGTATTTTGGTCATTGTTTCTTTTGAGATGCAGAAGCTTCATAGTTTAAGATAGTCCTATTTGTCTATCTCTGTTTTCACTTGCTTGGCCAGTGGCATGACATCTTTGAAGATATCATTAGCTTCAGCGTCATGGAGGGTTTTGCCAACTTTGTCTTCAATGTACCTTATGGATTCTGGTCTGATATTGAGGTCTTTAATCCATTTTGATCTTACTTTTGTACATGGTGTTAGGCAGAGATCTGAGCATGTAGCCATCCAGTTTTGCCAGCACAATTTGTTAAAGAGGCTTTCCTTACTCCACTTCACATTTCTTGCTCCTTTATCAAAGGTTAGATGATCATATGTTTGATGGGAGATGCCAGTATATTCAACCCTGTTCCATTGGTCTGCAGCTCTGCCTTTGTTCCAGTACCATGCTGTTTTAATTATTACTGCTTTGTAGTAGAGTTTGAAGTTAGGGAGGTTGATTCCTCCCATTTTCTTTTTCCCAAGAATTGCTTTAGCTATTCGTGGGGGCTTATTGTTCCATATGAATTTCAGGAGTGTTTGCTCCATTTCTTTGAAGAATGTCATGTGTATCGTTATAGGGATCACATTGAATTTGTACAATGCTTTGGGAAGTATTGCCATTTTGACAATGTTAATTCTCCCGATCCATGAGCAGGGGATATCTTTCGATTTTCTCATGTTCTCTTTTATTTCCTGAAGTAGCGTTTTGTAGTTTTCTTTGTACAGATCCTTTACTTCCTTAGGTAAGCTGATTCCTAGGTACTTTTTACACTATATCCCATCACTGTTTTTGGGCCATGAGGGTTTCATCAGACAAATCAGCTGTGAATCTTAAGGATGCTCCTTTGTAGGAAATTTCTTTCTTTGATCTTGCTGCTTTCAGAATTTTGACTCTATCTAAGGTTTTGGTCATTTTGATCAGGGTGTGTCTTGGGGTATTTTTATTCGGATTTCTTCTAGCTGGTACCCTTCGGGCCTCCTAAATGTGATCATATGTTTTCTTCAGCTCTGGAAACGTCATAGCAATGATGTCTTTGACAGTTTATTTTTCATCAGGGTTTTCTTCCTGTCCCTCTGGGACTCCAATAATTCTTATGTTACCCCTCTCTGCTTGAGATGCAGAATGAATTGAGATGGGCTTAATGAATTATTGGCAAATGTGTTTCTGGTGGTTAAGCTAATCTAGTGAAAGTTCCATCTAAGAGGGTAACTTATGGTTCCTATGCGATATGTAGTGGGAGAATAACTTGCGGCCGCATTAGTGGCCGCGGCTCCGGGAAGGGGCCCTGGCGCCGGACGGGTACCTGGTTGAATGAGAAGAGTGCCCAGAGCGGTTCAGCTTTGTTTCTGCACGGTGTGCCTCAATTCCCATTCCCTGCAGACCAAGGGTGAAAACCGGCCATTCTGAGGGGATCTAGTTAGCTGTGCAGGCCTGGGGCAGGGCCCTGGTGCCGGGCGGGTACCTGATTGAATGAGCTAGATTATACACTTTTAGTGGACACCAAGTATAGTGGACAACAAAGAGTCCCTAAAAGTGTCTAGCTATGTGCTAACCACTAGGATCTGTGACTAAGACAGGTTGCATGGCAAAGGGAATTAAACAGCAGGAGCAATTAAGGCAGCTAACTAACCTATCTTAAAATAGGAGAGTAGCCTGGATTTCTCAGGTATCCACACCTGAATGCACACACATTCCACACCTAATGCAATCACAAGAGTCTTTAAAAACAGAAGAGGCAGCAGAGGAGGGCAGAGGAAAACAATAGGAGGATTCAACCCACTACTGCTGGTTTGGACATTAGAGGAAGTGGACCATGGTGAAAGAAAGGGGGTGATTTAAAAAACAAACAAACAAACATCAACAACAACAACAAAGCAAGAAAATAAAACCTCTACTAGAACCTCTAGGAAGAAACACAGCCCTGACACTACCTTGATGATATCTAGTAAGACCTATGTTGGATTTTGAATCTACAGAATTGTAAAATAACATATTTGCATTACTTTAAGCTGCATGTTCTGGGTAAGTTGCTATAATAGCAATAGGAAATAAATTTATTTATGTTTGATTTTCTTAGCACAGCGGTAGGGCGTTTGCCTTGCACGTAGCCAACATGGCCGACCCGAGTTCAATTCCTCCGCCCCTCTCAGAGAGCCCGGCAAGCTACCGCGAGTATCTCGCCCACACGGCAGAGCCTGGCAAGCTCCCCATGACGTATTCGATATGCCAAACACAGTAACAACAAAGTCTCCAATGGAGACGTTACTGGGCCCGCTCAAGCAAATCAATGATCAATGGGAGGGCCTTTATCCTTTTATCCTTGATTTTCTTGATGAACTGTCTTTTTACATATCTAGACTAAAGGGGAAAACAGAAATATTTCCCCATCTCTCTATACACTTTTAAAAAGTCATGGACACACAGCTCTCAGAAAGCACACTCGCTCTGAACCTTCCAATTCCAGCTCCAGATGCCAGATGCTGGTGATCTGAATACCTCGATGCCTCCCCAGAGATTTCTGACTACTACAGATCTGGTTATGACGCGGCTGGTAGCCTTGGAGGAATTGTCAGAGCAAAGATTCAATGCAGCAAATTTCAATTCCACTGACATTTATAGAAATTGGTGCTATGAAGATATTTGTTGTCATTTTTCAATGAAAATTTTGGTTATTTTGCCATTTGATCTTTTTTTTTTTTAAAGGCGGCCACTGAGTATCCCTTGCAAGATCTGGTATACATGCACGGGTTTGTCTCCTTAAATCTGAGTGATAACCTTGCAGGGTACAAGATTCGTGGTTGGAGGTTCTTTTCATTCTCTTCTCGCTTGTAGTTTCATTTGAGAAATCTGATGTGAATTTTATACTATTTCCCTCAACTGAGACTTCACTTTTCTCTTCTTCTTTACGGAGTCATCTTCATCTTTGGTTCTTGCTCCCTCCCCCCCTTTTTTTTTGCTCTGTGGGCCAAACCCAATGGGGGCAACTTTCAGCCCTGAGTGAATGCGTCAGCCTACCATGCTATCTGTTCAGCCAGGATTTTGCCATTTTCCTTACAACGTGTCCTGGTGTAGTTCCGATTGAGTTTACTCATTGGGCACTCCATCAGTCCAAAAGCCTCTCTCCTCAGATGAGGGAACTTCTCAGCTATTATTTCTTCCATGAGTCTTTATTCCACTTTCTTTCCTCTCTTCTGGAATTCTTATGATGCAGAGGCTCTTGCATATATTGTTAAAAACATACTGTTAGTCATCTTCATTGTAAACTATCTTTTATTAGCTTTTCTGTATCAATGATGTTGTGCATCTTATCTTTAAGGTCACTGATTCAATTTTCAGCTTCTTCCATTCTCCTGCTGAGTCCTGCTAGTGTATTAGCTCCTTCACCTTTGCTTGAGTGAATTCTTTTAAGTCTTCATCCCTCATTCTTCAGTCTCTTTCAGTGATTTTCTCAGCTCAGTGAACTCATGAAAAATACTGAATTTAGTGAGAAACTGAAGTGCTCAGCAGCCCAATAGGAGCCTGTCAGGTGAAACAGGCCCTGCCAGCTGAGGTGGGGCCCAGATCAGCACACTATTGGCCATGGCTCACCTTGGGAATAGCTGCTCCCAGATCAGGCCCAATAAGACTTGAGAATCTGCTTTCAATTCAGTGAGTGCTGGTGTTAAGCAAATGTTCTGAGTCCTCTCCGTTCAGCACCGCCTCACCCTAGGTAGGCTGGGATTTAAGTCTGGTACTGGGTTTCGGGTCCCCTTCCTTCTTTACCCCTCCCCCATCTGGGGAAGTGCTCCTTCAAGCTCCTTTGAACCTTGCCACAGTTCTTGCGTCTCCCTGAAGTGCTGGTGCCATCTCCAGTGAACTTTTGTGGTGAGACCCTTAGTGAGATACTTCAGGAAGATGTTGTGCTCAGTTCAATTCTTCTTTTTTTCATCTGTGACTTTGTTTTAATCATCTTAATTCTATGCTCACATAATTTACAAATTTGTGCTAATATCTCCTCTACTAATGAGTCTGCAAAAGCACCGGTATCAATTACATACACAGGGTTAGTTTTCTAAGTGTGCATTTCTGAATAGCTGCTTAAAGGACAATCCTGAACTACATCATAGTCTGACTTTAGTAAAGAACAAGCAAAATTTGCCACTCTTAACTCACCAGGCTAAATTTTAAAAGCATTTGTCCCTGAGATCATCTAAACGTTGTGAGAAGTGGTAAGTATTTTTTTATTCAATGTTATACATACATCACATTAAAATCACTTAATCACTTAATCACTTAACTTCCCGTTAGTCGTCAATTTGCTCGAGTGGGCGCCAGTAACTTCTCCATTTGTCCCTGTCGCGTGCCAGTGTAGCCCAATGGCATCTGTTCGCTCCGGGAACATGAAGGGCCTCAAACCGATCGTTCATGATCTTGACGAAGAAGTCTGACCATCTGGTAGGTGGGCGGCCACGCAGTCTTTTGACATCCTGTGGAATCCAGTCGGTAACAGCTCTAGTCCAGCGGTCCTCTTTAAATCTCATTACGTGACCAGCCCATCTGATTTTTGACACCTTGACAAATGAGACAGCGTCCCTGATTCTTGATCGTCGACGGATGTCAGAACTCCGGATTTTTTCTCTCATTTGAGTGAAACGTGATATTCCAAGCATAGCACTTTCTATTCTTCTTTGGGAGACCTGAATAGCGTTCTCATCTTGTTTGCGTAGGGCCCAGGTCTCTGAGGCATATGTTAATGCAGGAAGAACAGTGGAATCAAAGAGATGTGCCCGGAGCCGGAGGTTCTTCATCCTCTTAGCTATTTCTTCGACGTTCTTGAAGGCGTTCCAAGCCGCTCTCTTCCTCCTGCGCAGCTCGGGTGCCAGGTCATTTGTCATGTTGACCTCTCGACCTAGGTACACATAGCTGTTGCATTCGGAGATGGTCGTTCCATTGAGAGTGAATGGGGCGTCAGGAACTAGGCTGTTTCTCATAAACATTGTCTTCGTAAGATTCAGCTGTAGTCCTACCTTTCCACACTCACGGTCAAAGTCGGCCAGCATTTGTGCCGCTTGGCTGATGTTTGGTGTTATTAAAACAATGTCATCAGCAAAGCGGAGGTGGTGTAATTGCCAACCATCTATCTTCACTCCCATTCCTTCCCATTCTAGTTGTCACATGATGTTCTCGAGGGTGGCACTGAAGAGTTTCGGTGAAATGGTATCACCCTGCCGAACCCCTCTCTTGACGTCAACGATCACTTCTTTGTAGAATGGTGAGATCCTGGTAGTGAATCCGCAATACAGCTCACGGAGGATCCTGATGTATTGGGCTTGAATGCCCTGATTGGCTAGGGCTTCAATGACCGCTTCCGTCTCAACAGAATCAAAGGCCTTCTTTAAATCAATGAACGTTAAACAGAGCGGCATCTTGAACTCCCGAGAAACCTCAATGAGCTTGGTTATTGTGTGGATATGGTCGATGGTGCTGAATCCTTTGCGGAACCCGGCTTGCTCGCATGGTTGTCCTTCATCTAGTGTTCTGCCAATCCTATTTAGAATGACTCGAGTGAACAACTTGTAGATGACAGACAATAGGCAGATCGGGTGATAGTTGCCAATGTCATGGATGTCTCCCTTCTTGAACAGTAGTACGGTCCTGCTGGTTTTCCACTGGGACGGAACCTTGCATTCAGACAGGTAGCGAGTGAAGAGCCGAGCCAGTGTATTGATGAGTACTGATGGCAGGTTCTTCAGGTGTTCAGGTCTGACCTTGTCTGGGCCGGGTGCTGTTTGTTTCTTTACCAACGAAATGGCGTGTCGGACTTCGGAAGGGAGAACGTTGGGAATGACATATCCATCCTGTGGAATTTGTTGGCAAGTGGACATGGCTATCGAAGAGATTTGAGTAGAAGTCATGGATAATCTTCTCCATTGCCGTTCTGGAGGATGTGATGGATCCATCAGGATGTCAGAGGGCAGTCATCTTGGTCTTGTAGTTGGCGAAGGACAGGCGGGCGTTACGAATACTTTTCCCGGCTTCTGCCGCATCTACCAGTACTTCTGCTCTTCTCTCTTTGAGGTCTTCCTTGATCGCATCTCTGCACTGCTTTGCAAACTCGGACGTTAGCTTGCGGTTGCCTGAGGCATGCACCAAACCACGCTGGCGAATTAGCTCAAGAGTTTTCGAAGATAGGTGATTTTTTGTGGCTATCTCTCTCTTGGCGTTCCTCGCACATTCATGGAGGTGCTGAACCAGTCGATCGTATTCCTCGTCAATGTTGTCAACAATGGCATCTTCCCATGTTGCCGCAATAGTACCAAAGAGTTCCCAGTTGGTGGTCATTCTGGGAGTTCTCTTTTTGAACTTTGCAGCCCTTTCTCCCTGCTCAACACTACTCCCACTACCCAGCCGTCGCCACACTCCAGAACGCTTTCCGGACACATCATAAGACATTAAATACCCATCTTCCGGAATTGTCATACCGTATTTGATAGGGTTCAAATATGGTAACACCTACAAGGGTGATTAGAGGTCGCCCCAAAAGCCTCTATCCCTCTTGGAAAGACTGGCAAGCTACCGAGAGTATTCCGCCCGCACGGAAGAGCCTGGCAAGCTATCCGTTGTGTATTCAATATGTCAAAACCAGTAACTACAACTGGTCTCATTCACCTGACCCTGAAGGCTTCACTGACATGGCAGCACTGAGAAGGATGAGAAAGGAGAGGCCGACAAAATCTCAAGGCCGACCTAGGCTGCCACAACGAAGGAAGACAAAAATGATCATCTGTACTTTCAATGCACGTACGCTAGCATCAGATGCATCCATTGAGGACCTGATGATACAAGCGCGAATGATCAAGTACGACATCATTGGTCTGACCGAGACAAGAAGGCACGAATCTCACCATGCCGTTTTCGACACTGGAGAAGAATTGTTCCTCGGAACATGCGATAAAAGAGGTGTTGGAGGCGTCAGTGTCCTTGTCAACACAAACTTGGCCAAGAGCATTGATTCATTCAAATGCCTAACAACCCGAATCGGACGTTTACATTTTAATATATGTGGCTCACTGCCTGAAGTTTCTATCTTCATTGTCTACGCACCAACATCTCATTATGATGGAGAAATCGAGAAGTTCTACATGGAGCTAGAGAAGTTCTATAAAGAAGACCAAGATCATTGTGGGTGATTTTAATGCCAAGATAGGACCTAGAAGATCAGCTGAAGAACTTCACATCGGGACCCATGACCTAGAATGGAACGAACAGGGTGAGAGACTGTCTGAGTTCATCATGTCGACCAAGACCATTCATGGTAACTCACAGTTCCAGAAGGCAGAATCTAAACGATGGACATGGGAGTCTCCCGGTGGACGATTCCACAACGAAATAGACCACATCATATTCAATCGACGGTTTTGCCTGACTGATGTCGCTGTTGTCCCAAAATTTCAAACGGGATCAGACCACCGTCTCCTTCGTGCAAAATTCTACTTCACACATTAAAATACTTTTCAGTAAGTGAAAGGCAACATTTTTAGATACAGGGAATTTTTAATTAAATCAGCATAATTAAGAAAAAGATATAAGGTCACTGCCAACTAATCTTACCAGGCTAAGAAACACAACCTAAAGAGACAGTGATATCCTCAATCTTTAGATATATTAATATAGCCGATTCTATAAATCTGAATAGAAAACTATTCTCTCACAGGTATGAGATGGCTATCTCCATCTCTTGGAAAGGTGAATGTGACAAATTAAGTTCAGTCATATCCTTGGAAAGGGACAGTGATTGCACTTGCTGACCTGGAATTATCATTAATTCAAAAAGCTGATCATACATTTAAAACACAAGCCAATCTTATTTAAATCAGGACTGCCCAACAAAAATACGCTATCGGTCACTCATGATCTGAATTCTGGTGAACGAGATGGATTTAAATATGGTACACATAAAAAAGTCATGAGACAGTTGTTTTGTAATAAATAAGGTGGTGCCAACTATTACTCATTAGTAGCTTTTCTGAGCTAAGATATCAACTCTGCCTGGTCTTCTTCTTAATGCCAGCAAAGATCATTTTTTTTTATCCAGGGATGTACTTCTTGGGATTCTCCAAATACTCCATCAGCGTGTCCTCATTCCAGGTGATGCCTTTGTTCTTGTTGGCATCAGTGTAAGAGAATCCAGCGGCCTGACCCATCTTTTACCCAAACAGACCATGGAGATTTGGACCCGTCTTGTGCTTGCCTCCCTTCTCCACAGTATGGCACTGAGCGCACTTCTGGAAAAAAAATCTTCTTGCCCTTCTCAATATCACCAATCTTTGAATTTCGCCATCATCTCACGTGACATGGAGAGTTCGCCTCAGTTCAATTCTTTTATTTTCTTGGTTTGGATTCCATAGTCCGATCACAGAACTGTTCTTTTTGCCACTTTGGCCCTGCCTCTTCCTCAAATTCAACTTCTCAAAAACCATTTTCAGGTTCATTTTTTCTCACACTGAGCAGTGGCAAAGGGAATGGCTGGGACTCTGCAAGGAATGAGGATCCAGTTGGGAGTAAAGTCAAACAAGCCTACAGGTTAGATACTAGACTTGCAAAAGAAGTTTGTAGGACGAGAGTTACAAAGAGATCAAAACAGTCTGAAACGCACAAAAGGTGCAAAGTATGAAGGAAGCTTACAAAATTCACAAAGCAGTCATTTAATCAGTGTGGAAGTTGAAAGAAGCAGAGTTAAATCACATTTGTTCAAAGGCACAGATAACTAAAGGAGTTGTGACTGAACACCATCTGGACTTGGATATGGTCACATTAATGCTAACAGGGATTCTGAACATTAGGGCAGTCTCTGCCAGGATTGGTTCCTTCATCAGTGCCAAGGTCTATTAAAGTTATAATTTTAAAGACTAAGAAACAGAATGATTGGATTGTTATGGTATGTTAAATGAAGAAGCTGGATGCCAAATATCTAGGTTTTGGCTAAAATTTTACCACAATATTATATATGCAAAAATGAGACAAACAAAGCTGTTTGTGAAAAATATTTTAAAATCATATTAATTTTATATTTCCAAACCCTTAAAATTCCATGTTAGGTAGTTGGAAGATTAGATACAACAAAAAATATAACAACTGTTCTGATTTTTCTCATCCTTTTTTCTTTGTTTGTTTACATTTGGGCTATACAAGGCAACATTCAAGGTTTACTCCAGGCTGTGTGCTAAGGGATCACTTCTGGCAGGGTTCGGGGGATCATCTGGGGTGCTGAGAATCACACTTGGGTCAGCTACATGCAAGGCAAGTGCCCTATCCGCTGTACATCTCTCTAGCTCCTGTTCTAAATTTTCAAGGCGGATGAACCAGAATTACATAGCTTTGAGGACAGAGAGTACCCAACAATTAAAAAATAGAAACAAAATACCAGATTCCACAATATTAACTGTACGGAGATTTCCTGGGTCACAAGCCTAAAGAACTGTGCCCAGCACAGCCCTACATCAAGTCAGCAGTATGTGGAGCTGGGAACAGAGGCCACAGTCACATGTATTCACTCTTGATCACTTCCTTATGTATTCACTCTTGATCACTTCCTGGCATCAGTGATTTGCTGATAAACAAAATTATCATTCACGGTTCGAAATACTGGAATACCTCAAATATATGAAACAGTGAGCAGAAGTAGAAACAAAGTAGGGAAGGAAATCTGGATAAGCGTATTTCTCACCAGCTTGGGGTGATGTCTCAGAAGCACTCTTCCTACAGTTAGGCTTTCCTTTCCTTGCAAAGAAACTGGCAATAAGCATCGAAAGGGAGAAAATGAATACAGAAAAGTCCAGAAGATAGAATGAGAAACTTAACTTCCATAGGGTATCTGGAGGAGGAAGAAGTCCAAACTCACTTAAATAGGTTCCCTTGGATCTTTCTCAATTTTATTCTTCATAGTAGAAAAGCCCAGGACACCTTAACCCTTTAGGCATTCCACGGGCCATGCTTGTCTACATTAGAAGAGGGGTGAGACTCAGAAATTTCACCCAGGTCATGACAGAACTAATACTAAATATGAAAAGCCTGGATTTTTAAAACTGGTAATAGTTTTTAGTGAGCTTTAACTCACACTCCATGCAATCCACCCATTTAAAATGTGTACACTGATAATTTTTGCATATTTACAGACATGTACAGCCATCTCAATTTTAGAAAACTCCATTACCTGAAAAAGAATCCCACCCTTTAGTTCTCATTCTGTATCTCCAGCCCCTGTCCTAAGACTCAATGCCAGCATTCCAATTTGTATGCATTTGGCTCTCATGGCGGTCAGCTAGCTCCAGATGGGATGACAGAGTTCATGTAAGTGGAATCATGTAATATGTGGTATTTTATAAGTGGCTTTTAAAAAACTAATTATAGTGTTTTTAAGGGTCATCCACTTCCATGTTTAGCACTTCATTCCTTAAATATTTTTAAAAGTGGTCTTAATAGCAGTTTTTGCTCATTCACTCATCAGTTCACAGACATATGGTAAGCCTAAGGTAAAGGTAAAGGTAAAGGCCCTCCCGTTGTTCGTCGATTTGCTCGAGCGGGCCCAGTAACGTCTCCATTGGAGACTTCGTTGTTACTGTGTTTGGCATATCGAATACGTCACGGGGGGGCTTGCCAGGCTCTGCCGTGCGGGCAAGATACTCTCGGTAGCTTGCCAGGCTCTCCGAGAGGGGCGGAGGAATCAAACTTGGGTCGGCCATGTTTGCTGCGTGCAAGGCAAATGCCCTACCGCTGTGCTATTGTTCCAGCCCATGGGTAAGCCTAATATAAACTTTCATGTCCAAGTTCAAATGTGGACACCCATTTTCATTTATCTAGAGAAGGGCTTTCTGAGTAATGTGGCAACTTGGTGCTGACCTGTTTGAACTAATTTTTCTGTGGATTTCTAAGGATTTTCTTTAGACAAAATCACAGAACTGAACTGGCAGAGTAAGTTTTACTTCCTCCATTCCGATCTGGTTGCACAATTAATTATTAACTGTCTTTAGCTAGAACCTCAGCTACAAAGCAGAATTCAGAGTTGAATTCATGTGCTAGGATTTCCATATAAAAATATCACAAATGGAATGGCTTAAACAACAGGAGTCCATTTCCTCCCAGCTCTGGAGGCTGAAAGGCCAAGATCAAGGTACCAACAGTGTTGGTTTCTTCTGAGGGATTCCCTCCTTGTGTATGCCCATCTTATCTCTGCAGCAGGGCATTTTCTTATGTGTGTGCCTGTCCTAATGTACTTTCTTCTAAGGATATCTGTCCTACTGGATTAGGGCCCTCTCATGCTACCTCGCTTCATCTGAACCAATTCTTGAAAAGCCTGATCGCTAAGTATTGCCACATTTTGCAGTGCTCCAACTTAGGATTTCAATATACTGTGGGAATTTTGAGAGGACACAATTAACCCCATAATAGGGTTACTTAGATGGATAATCAAGGAGAAATATTAACCACCTTTGAGCGGACTCTGAGACTGTGAATTTTGAGTAGATTTTGGTAAGTTTTAGTAGAATCCTTCTGGTTGTATGTATCTCTTTTCTACAGTATCCTTTCACCCCGAGAGCGTTCTCAGTTACTGGCTGGGGGTGGTGGTGGTAATTAACAGTCTCCTGCTGTGGGATCCAAACAACACGTGTACAATATTCCCAGAAACAGGTCTTTCTCAGCATCAGAAGCCAAAGTTATACTTTTGCCCAGTGGGTTCTTTTTAAGAACATTTTTTTAAAACCTGAGGACAGATGTTGCTAGTAATGACAATCACTTATTACAAGCAGCTAGAAAGTCATGAAATGACTTTTGGTACAAAAGTGCAAGTAGCTGGCCTCAGTGGGCTGAAACTACAAGGGGATTCTTTCACAATACTAGCGCCATTGCAAATAAGGATATTTTGAAAGAGTTTTTGTACAATCAAAATGAAAGATGAAGATGCAGAGAGCTGAGATAACAGTCACACTAAGTCAAAGCTTAGTCCAGAAGATTTTACTTAGCTATTATGTAATAATTTATTTTCTCTAAACATCCCAAAACAGAATTATCAGAAACTAGTTTAAGGTTTAGGTACTTATTATGTAAAGTTAAGATGTACATAAAAGACGAGATCCCAAATAGCATTTGTATCTATGTTATAACGGTAAGTCACACATATTCAGTGTGCAAACACTGGTAGGAATTCAAAACATCCCCTGATGTTGCTGTGTCTATACCAATGACAGTAATCGGTGGGTGTCTCAGACATGACCTCGTTTTGAAGTTTAAGAAAGCAAAAAGTCAAAGCTTCCATTGAACAGAGTGTTCGTTATAAATGTATCTTACCTAATGGTCAGTTTTACAGGCTCAGGAGAACCACTGACATTGAAGAGGAACTCTTCTTCAAAGTGGCCCAGGGTCGAGGAGGTGAAGCAGATCTGGAGAGCCTGGACCCCACTGCGCTCAATGATGCCCTCCTTGGGACTGAAAGTAAAGCAGGTCCCAAATACTGAGACTGGAGGGATCAGGTTGAAGAGGGCATCGATGCTTCCTTTGTTGGACAGTACTGTCTATTTTTTTTAAAGAAGGAAAAACAAAAAGGTTTAGAATGCACTTCTTTTAAAAATATTCTCATCTGGCTATATTATTTAACACCAACAGAGAGACAGGGGCAAGAAGAACAACCACCACCACCAACAAACAAAACCAAGAAAACCTCCAGGGAAGAAATTAATAGGTATCTTGATGTAAATTTTTGAAGACAGGAATCCCAACTCAAAAAAAAAGAATTTTGCATTTCTAGTAATCGGTTATTCACATGTTATGCTGTAGTGAATGATCATAATCACATCTACTAAAAATTGCCTTAAAATGCTTTTTTGGTACTTTATAAAGTAACCAGGGAAAAGTAGGCATTATTTTTTTAATCTGCTAGAAAGGCGGAGACTAAGTGTCATGCTGAAACATGAACAGCAACTCAGAACAGTGGGCAAGTACTCTTAAGCCCATATTTATAATGTAGCTTGAAGTATGTAAATTAGACAGCACTGTGGATTCCAGAGTGCAAGGATTCTCTTTGTAATATGATCCTAAAGACTTCATCCTTTGAGGCTTATTTTTCATCTCACTCTACTGGTTGCATAATTGGGGATTCTTGGGTAAGCAACTGTCCTCCAATAGAAATGCTGCCATCACATGCACAGTAGCCTGGAGACATGTGATGTTCCATATTGGACTGCACATATTTATTTGGCGATAAAGAGCTCATGTCTGACATTCTGAGTCCCCCACCGCTTTCTCAGCCTAACACTCCCATCTCCCTGTTCCCACACAAACCTGCATTCTAGACTCCCTGTCCACAAACCTGCATTCTAGCCAGGTAGTTCTATTCCTGAGTTTCTGAGACATCTATTCCTTGCCAATGCTTACAACTCATCAGATGAATAGCACATCCAATCTGTTTACAAAGGAACTACTCCCCAGTCACACCCACGACTCTGGAGGGGCAAAAAGAGCACAAGAAATGGTGAAGAAACAGTCAGAAAGATGTCCCAAATGTCAACCACCTAGAAGCCAAGGAGGGGGCCGACTTGACATAGGTGACGGAATAAAAGCTCCAGGAAAGTGTTATGTACTTTTACCTTTTATCTCCCATCTGCTCTTGAAGACAAGAGTCATCACAATGGGATAAGACCTGAGTCCAGAGCCCAAATGTTTAAGGAGTCTGTTGGTTCAAGGGGGCTTGTTTTAGATTCTTCTAGATTCCTGTTTGGGGGAAGCTGAGTTATGGGATGGGAGAATAGGAGTGGCAAAACTGAAAAAGCAGAGTAGAAGAGACCTCATACATGGACATGAACTGAGTTTAAACTCAGTTTGTTGCTGTATCAAGAGAAGAGGCTAGGTGAGCTAGGGAACGGTGAATGGCATCCGGAGGATGGGAGAAGTCCAGTGCACGGGCTGCTGCCTCAGAGACTGAGAAAGGGTCAGAAGCTCATGGAGGACAGAGTCAGGGGCCCCTGCAGAGGAAGACAATCACTTCTGCCAGGAAAAGATGAATCAGCTTCCAGAATCTATTCACCGCTTAATGATGCTTTACCACTTCCCAGTTCTTTTAAGTTCTCTAGTAGTAGGAACCAGCTTCACCTTTTATTTCTTTTTGAAAAGATCACATAGAAAAGTGATTATGACCAAGGGTTTGAAAAGAAAATTGCCTGGGTTCAAATTCTAACTTTGTCATTGACCTACAGGCTGTGTGACTTTGGGTAAACACCTTAGCTTCTCTGTGCCCCAGTTTCCCCCTCTCTGAGATCCAACCACTACTTAATGGCTGTGAAGAGGAAATGTATCCATTCCCCTGACTCTCAGAACAGTGCCTGGCACACTGTGCTTATAAATGACAGTGACTGCTATTTCCAGCCCCAGTGTCAAGCAGAATGGGTTTAAAATTTAATGTGCTTTTAATTGAGTGATGAGCATATACTTGGTGCATCTAAGGGGGTGGGGAGAAGGCACTCCGCAGTTTACAGAGGCAGCTAGCAGAAGGACCCTTGTCCTTCTGGCTGCTGCAGAGACTGGCTCTGTGTTTCCTAGAAGCAGCAGCACTTCAGCTCAATTTGAGGGTACCATGTCTTCCATGTATGAGAACATTCATGTCACTTCTTTCCCCTGGATTCTCCTTTTAAAAATTTTTTTTTCTTTTTGGGTCACACCCAGTGATGCTCAGGGGTTATTCCTCACCCTGCACTCACGAATTACTCCTGGCGGTGCTTGGGGACAATATGGGGTGCAGGGGATAGAACCTGGGTTGGCTGCGTGCAAGGCAAACGCTCTACCCATTGTATCCAGCCCCCGGATTCTCCTTAGGCACACAGAACCCAGTACGTCATGCGGGACAGTTCTGAGACCCCTGACTCTGGGATGAGGGCTGCCCTGCCCTCTCGCATCCTGGGTCCTCAGAGAGAAGGAGCTTGTTAATGGGAAACTTCACCTCTCATCTATTTCCCTTCTAATTACACTGGGACGAGCATATACTCTGAGGTCATGGTTTATTCTTTATGAGTCTGCTAAGCTCAGCAATGATGAAGGGCAAGAGCTAGGTATTCAAATTTGTCTCAAGCAGGTAACATAATAAATTGAAAGAGAGATGCAATGAGGCATCAGCACTAAATACGCAGAGGTGGCAAAACGGTCCCATCAGAAGCACTTTTCCGTGCCCTTCTCTGCCACTGTCCGGCTCTAGGCTGGCCCCTCATGCACAGCACCTCATTTAACTCCAGCTTCATGGGCCTTATCTGAGAGGATGAGAGGTGGCAGTCTAAAGAAATACTTCCACTCAATTTGAGAGAAACTAATTTTACAATTTGGGAAATCATATCCATGCTGCGTGGGTTATAATCTGTCACTTTTTCTAATCTGGCAGCCCTGGACACAGCCTGGACGAGGTAAGGGGAATGCACACTGGTCGGTTACAGACCCAATATCCTGCTCTGGAGAATGACTCTCCCTGTTCTTCTGCCAAACTGCCCTGTAGGAGACGACAACACAGCAGCCATGCCACCATGCCACTTCTCCCATTGCGGGTCATGTGACTTTCACAGATCATCTGTGTCTGACATTTTGTCCATTTCACTGTGACCCCAATAGCGCCATTATCTTCCCACCACCCCACTCAGCCCCAGATGCTTCAGTGCCTTGGGGTGACTGCCGTGTGGGAGGCGGGCAGCAGCGGAGGCCCCCCAAGGCCATGCTGGGTGCTAAGCTGGCTATGGGCTGGGAGCTGCAAGAGAGAAAGGCAGCAAAGGGCCTCTCTTCCCACGGGGTCCATGAGCCCGCAACCCAGTGAGCTGACACTGACATAAGTCTGGCCTCACTGAATTATTTCCATTTCCCTTACTGCTCACTGAGCCCAGATCCTCCTTTGCCCAGCCACACTGGGCCAGGTGAGGGGCCACCACCTCCCTTCGGACAGTCTCCTGTGCCTTGCTCTATCTCTGCCTCAGGTTCCTGGGAGCACTGCTGTTAACTAGAAGTCTTGCTTAAAACTTTAGGTGTGGACAAAAACAGAGTTCTGTCAGGCTGGTGAGAGGACCCATGTTGAAGCTGCTTATTACCTGAGTAGGGAGACTTCTCTAAGTCTCAGCTTCCTCTGTTTTAAATCAGAAATAGTCCTTTGTGCTTTTTCCACTGGGCTTTTGTGGCACTGAGCTAGTACGCATGTGCTAAACACAGGCTGCCAGTGGCATAAACTACTGGACTCGGTAGTTGGTGTTTGCAAGAGAGGTCTGATCAGACCCCCATAGCACTTCTGGAAGGACTGGGGGGCAACACAAGCACAGTCAGACCTGTGGAGACAGTCGGAATGGGAACTTGACACTTCCCTGCACTTATTAAACAACTGCTTTGATCATTACCTCTATCCAGAGGCAGCCAATTACAATCTAAGAATCTGTCAAAAATACAATTTCAATGATTATACTTTGATATAATGAAAAACACGGCCCCAGATATAAATTTAGCAAAACGATTCTTGCCTCTAAGGAATACATGAGTAACTCTTGTTAAAGGACTTTTTTATCTTTAATCCAAGGACATGGCTGAGTGGCCCCCTCCAGAAACACAATGGTTGGAGATGACCAAGATGCAGAGAACTTTCTGCAGTGTGCAAACAGCATCCGCATTAAGACATTCTGGAAACTGTAAAAGGTTCCCTCTCCTCTTCTCTATAGGATTTATGCTGTCAGAGTAAAAGCTACTGAACAGATGGGAGAGATATTTATGGTGAATATACAACCAATTAATTTGGTGCTTTTTTTTTTTAGTAAAGTTAGAGGAGGTTCAAAGGGTGGAAAAGTTGCTTCTGTAACCAGGTGAGGAGAGAGAAAGAAGATTCCAATCATTCTCAGGGCTGAATAAGTATGAGCACAGATAATATAGCTCTTAATTAAATGAACACACACACACACACACACACACACACACACGAATCTAGACTACCTGAGTCTTAAGACAGTTCTAAGACTTACCTCATAGCAATGCACAGATCCAACAAAGATTTTTCCAATATCCAGCAATTCGAAGTTGAACTGAATCTTCGGCCCCAGGCCCTCCCCTTTGATTCGAAGGGGCATGCGGCTCTCTCGGCCTAGAAAACCAATCCAGACTTTACTACCCAAAATAAGGCCTTTCACCCCTGAGTCCTCAAGACCTGCTCTCATGTAAGCAGTCATGGTTTCTGAACCAACTCTGTGCCCGACACGGGGAGCAAAACTGAACCAAAGCTGAAGATTCAGTGCACTGTTGGGGTAAAAACACTATGGGTTCTTCTCTTCAGGAAATAGTTTATTTTGCACTTTATGCTGGTATTTCAGTAGGATTTTATCTCATTTTGGCAATTAAAGTGGAATGAATCTTACCAATATTGTTCAGTACCTTGTAAGGGAAAGTTATCTAAGTGAGAGTGACTACTGATCAATGTTTCTTTTAAGGTGAGGCTCACTGGGGACCTCACAGGACACTGTCCTCAGTGGTCTTCCCTAGATCTAGGAAGATGGATGCAAAGGTATCTGAATCTGGTGACCCTCACACCTGAGCAGGTTCTAGGACCCACCAAAGGGCACCTGCAATCTCTGTCCACAGCAGCCCGAGAGTGAACACAGAACACTCACTACCTTTACAGCACTGGCGAGTTTGTTTCCTTAAGAAAAATTAGTTAATTTGATCATTCATGTTCATTATTTGAAATCCTAGTGCAAGTAGGAAATTCCCTCATAATTCCACCACCCAAGATTACCCTGTTGGGTAACAGGTCTTCCTTACTTAACACATTGATGCTGGTGCTACAATTGTGTCAAGTTACATCCAAGTATGAGGTGCCGGATGTGCCAATGTTGCATTTAATCATAGTTAAATACTATCAACGTAAAATGAAAGCATGTTCTGTGCTATATATTATTTTGAAACCTGATTTTTTGGGGGGGGGTTCCCAACCGGTGCTCAGGGATCCAGGGGCCACTCCTGTTGTTACTTGGCCATCAAGGGCTTTTGGGTCAGGTCTATGGCATAATGGTGTGGTGCCATTTAGTCTTGGTTCTAGAACCCCCACAGCCACCCTGGATGTGCTTTAACGGCTCCCCAGGGCTGCACTGGATGATGCTTAGGAGGCCCTGTAAGCTAGGGACAGAGCCTGGGTTGGGCGCACCCCACACTGCCTCCCTGTCTCCTATAACCTGCTTTGATCACGTGGCAATATCCCTGAAACAGTTTTCTAGAACATCACCTAAAGATGAGGTCATGATGTAGTTTGTTTTATATCTGGGCCACATCTGGTCATGCTCAGGGCTTATTCCTGGTTCTATGCTCAGAGCTTCGGGCACCATACGGGATGCTGGGGATTAAACCTGGGTTGACTGTGTGCAAGGCACCATACCCCGCTGAACTCTCTCTGAGCATGGATAGTTTTCCTGTGAACAGTCAGCATGTGGAAGATATCATCCCTTATTTCTTGCCTTCTACTGTTTCTGGTGCAAAGTCAGCACACAGGCTAACTATTCACTTTGCTAAATATGTTCTTTACTTTGAAAGCTTTTAGATTTTCACTTTGTCTATGGTTTTCAGTTTTACACTGGTATTTCTGGAAGTAACTCCCCTTTAGGAGTTACTTCTTTTGGACGGGGGCGGGGCTTCTCAGCAGAGCTCAGGGCCATGAGGGCCACCCCCAGTGAAACTTGGCCCAGTAGTCACTGACTGGCCATGTGCTGCTAAAACCCGGTGATATTGGACACCACAGGACATGAAGGCTATCTCTGGAGACACATGGTCTTGGGGATAGAACCCTGGGACCTTACACAAGCTAGGTCTATGAGCCAACCTTGCAAGTAAGTCCTTGAGGCACTTGTTAAATCTGTGTAGGGACATCTTCCATGAGTTTTGGGAAATGTTTCAGCTATTATTCTTTCAATTAGAAACTATGCACTTGCCTCACTTCCTTCTGCCCAAAAAGAGAGATTGTGTGATTCTCCGACCTTTGTATCACCTTCTATTTATCCAATTCTTGCTCACTTCCAGATTTTATTGCAACAAATCATTTTCTTTTGATTTATTCAATTTCCAGTTTACAAAATTTATTCTTCGACTGTACTAAATAGGACATTAAATTATTCTTCTGAGTTACCAATTTGTCATCGTAACTTTTTCATTCTAGACCTGCCACTATATATATAGTTTTGAGACCTCTGTTCAATCTTTCCTTTCATAAATGCACCTAACAAATCTGTCAGATAATTCTATTTTATGTTCCCATGTGGATTTTTATACTTTTATTGTTTATCTTGGTGTTCCATCAGATTGTGTTACCTCCTCCCAGGCTTTGTTAGCTTTGAATGTGGATTAATTCGTGTGTGTGTGTGTATGCACACACAAACTCTAGAAATCATTAAGCCTTAGAATGATGCTGTCTTTATCCAGCTGTGGCTGATAACTAGGGGACATTCACATGCCCTTATAACCTAACCACTCAGCTAAAATTCTGTGAGGGTACTAGACTCTAGAATAGTCATTTTTGTGACTATTTTCTTAATTCCTACAAAAAAGATACATAGTTTGTACTACCATGGATATAAAAAAAGAAATTCTTTGTGTAAAATAACTAGATAACTTTAGGGTCTTAGAGATTAATGATCTCTTGGTGCTCCAGTGTCTTGATCAAATTGATAATTGGAAAATGATTCAAATCCAAGCTTCAGTTCTTGTGAAAACTGGTCGATTTTTAATTCCCACATGGGGTCCCATTCCCATCCTGGGTGTGTGAGGTGGGGGTCTTTGAACCCCTCTCTGGGGGTCTTCCTCCTTGGGAATCCCATGAATTCGTGTTTTCTTCCCATCAAGTTTATTCTTTCTACAGTATCCATCCCAAAGGCCCTGTAGCTACGAATAAAGTGAGCCCCGCCTTGGTTGTCTTGTTCTTCCTTGCCTGGGTTTTGTTCCACAGTTCTCTAGTGTTCAGGTGGCTCCTTTGTTTTCAAGAGGTTTGTAAATATTTGGCTGCACTCTACTAGTTGTTCTTAGGAAGAGAGGAGCATTGATTCAAATGACCTAGCACATCATTATTGGATGGAGAATTGGCAGAGCAAAGGACTTTGACATTTGGCATCTACGCCCATATTGCCTCCAGAAAAGGACTTGAATTAATTTGCCACAAATATCAACAGTGTTTAAAAGTTTTATCTTTTCACATTTACCCTGACAGTAAGATTATCATTTTTGAAAATTTCCAATCCTTTAAGAGGTTTCTCTTAAGTTCATACTACTTAAAATTCAAGCTCTTTAAGGAGAATAAATGATACATTTGCTTTGTGTGTTATATTTTGAACATTAAGAAATACCTTCAGTGCTGTTAGACTTTTTAGAGTTACAGAAGATAAACTTTGAACAAGAAAGTCGCATTTCCGTTTATTTTAATTGCTACTGCTTATGAGAGTTTCTGTTCCACGGTATACGGTTGCTACTTCTGTTTCTTTCTGTTCTCTCTTTCAAAAACAGGAGTACTTAATTCTGTGCTCCCTCTGCTGCTAGACTCACACCGCTGATCAGTTCCTCACCTAATAACCAAGGATCATTCTGATTATTAGAAGCAGGAGCAATCTTCAACAATAGTTGTGATGCTGATTCATTTAAGGGTTTTTCTCAGTCCAGCTGATTGCTGGGAAAGATGCTTATCTAATGATCAGCCATTAGTGCTGACAATCTCTAGAACAGCATTTCTCAGCCAGGGGCTTATGACCCCACTGGAGGCCTCCAGGATATTTCAAAGGGGCCACTGGTGAAAGTTGCATAGGTGAGGGGCCACAGTATGAGATAAGGGGGCTGGCTAATCAGTAGGAAGGGTTACAAGAAGGAAACAAGGTCAAAGGGGGCCACGAGCAGAAAAAGGTTGAAAAACACTGCCCCAGAAGATTAGTTAAAATTTCAGAGACCAAACCTCATCACCCTACTGCATGATTTCAGAATTCTAATCTATTGGCAATGATTTGTACTCCTTGGTCAAGAGAAAAGCATTCTGACAGAGATCCAACTTTCAAACTGGCAAAGAAGGAGAATTGCAAATATATTGTCGATTAACTGCAAGACTATTTATATCTGTCAGGCTCAAAACTTCCCCCATCTGTTACCTTGACTGCCTTCCTCAATAACAGAGAAAGGAGGAGGAAAGGAAGAAAGGAATAAAGACAGACAGACAAGGAGATGTATTGTAATAAAGCAGTGAGTGAATGCTTCTCTGGGAATTATTAATTCCAAGGAGTTGTCTAGTCACCTCTCTTAGCCAGGATAGAATGGCAGTACAAACAATATCCAGCTATGCAATTGCAAGAGTTAGTCTCAATTAAAATTTAGACATGATAAATGCACTTTTTCACAAAAAATTCCAAGCAGGGATTTTTCTTGTCTTGGCAAAAGCCAGCAAGAGGAAAAATGTGGAGAATCAGTCATCTCTAAGGACAGCTTTGAGAAAAATATTTAAATGTATAAGTTTCTTATCTATGATTAGCATCCTGGTTTCATACATATAGCAGAGAGATTCACTATAGGAATTCCTTTAAAGTCACAAGATCCTTAAGTGCAATAGATTTATATGATTAAATTACATTAAATGCCAGCAAAGGTAACCAGAGACTTGGGAAAAACTTGCCATCTCAGATATTTAGATGTCCACTGTTACAGTAATGCTTAATTCCTGTGCAGTAAGACAAGAAGAGTGTTTATGGACAAGTAGGGTAATTAGGAAAAACAAAAGGGTTTTATTTCTATATCTTAGAAATATCTATGTGGAAATCAATAAAAATATGTAAAAATTTCAAATCAGTATGAGAATAATTACTAAATCAATATATAACATAAATATGTACTAGTTCTTTTCCATCTACAATAATAGTCAGGATTTTTTTTAGATATTATTTAAAATAGCAACAAAATGCCTAGAAATAAACCTAACCAAAATATACTCAAGACCTTCAAAGGCCCCATTATGTAACTATATTCAAAGTTATGAATACAGATCTAAATAGGTGGAGAACTAAGCTATGTTCTTGAAAAGGTACCTTAAATACAATAAAATTGTCCATTTCCCACCACTAAACTATCTGTGGAATATAATTTCAATGACAAATAACATTCGTCATCGACATCAAGCAAAATAACATCAAGTAGAATTGGGTGTATTTTGAAAGGTTGATTATAAAATGCAAATAAAAATCAAAAGGCAATAGTAAAGAAGATATCCTAAAAAAAGAATAAAATAGGGAGGTTTGCCTTTCATACTACTAAAGACCTATTTAAAGCTATTGAGACTAAGATGGTGTGGCACAGGGGCAAAAAGTACAAAATGACTAATAAAGCAGAATATAGAACTGAGAATAAGTGCATACACATATGTAAGTTTGACTGATAATGGAACACGGGTTAAATATCATTATGGAAAGATGAACTATTTGATATAAAGTACTAAAACAACTGGATACCCATGCTGGATCTGTGGTCGGCTGAATAACGAACCACAAAGAGTCCATGTTGAAATTGCTAGCACCTATAGATATTACCTTCTATGGCAAAAGTGAATATAATATGGCAAAAAAATGTAGAGAGTTAAGAATTCTGAGATGAGTAGATACTCCTGAATGATCTTGGTTGCCCGAGTGTCCAAGAAGAATGCAGATGGAAAGAGAGAGATATGCAAAGGAGGAGTGAGGATATAAGCAGTGTGGGGTGAGAAAGCCAGAAGCCAAGAAACGCTGCGACCGTAAATGCAGGTGACTGTTGAAGATGGGAAGATGAGGAAGAATTCCCCAGGGTCCTCCCCGGGAGAAGCTAGTCCTGACACATTGACCCTAATTCAGAAAAACTGATTTCAGACTGTGATTTTTGGGACTGTGAGAGAATGAATGTTTACTGTTTTCAGCTAGCACATTTCAGGAGATACAGGGAACCAGCAGAGCTTCTGACCACCTGCTCTGCACAAAAATCAACTTAAGTTGGCGTAAGAATTTACATGTGATGGCAAATTAGAAAACTTCTTAGAAGACAATGGACAACGATATTTCCATCCAGTTTGTGTTCATAAGAGGATCATAAACGATATAACCTGCACAAACTACATATACAATAAAGTAAAAGATGACTAAGTTTGATGATACTAGAATGAAAAAACCTCTTAGTCACTAAAACCAGCACGGAGAATGGAAAGACAAAACACAAAGGGGGAGATATTTATTTGCAATGTATATAAGACCAAGAGTTAGCATCTAGAAGGTACTGAGGATGTCTATGAACCAATAAGACAAGACTGCACAATAGATAAGTAGGCAAAGGGCAAACAGGAACTTCACAGACAATACACAAATCAGCAATCAATACAGGGTGCTATATTTGGTAGTTACTGCAGAAATGCTAATCAAAACCACAGAAATAATCCATTCCACACTCTCCAGAGGGGCAAAACTGAAAAGTTGATCAATACTGAGAAGTCAAGGTTATGGAAGGAGGTAGAGAGACTTAGTACCTGGCACCATTCCTATGGAGGTACTGACTCCCTATTAAATCTGAATGCGCACACCATTTACATTTCAGAAATTCCACTCCAGGGATAGATCCTGAACAACTTTGCTCCTACCTCTGGACACATGTTCCAGAGTGTTTGCAGCAGCATTATTTTTAGTGATGTAACTACTATCAATAATGCATGACATGAGTGAATCTTAGAAAAGCAAATATAGTGTGAAAGATGCAGAAAAATAAAAATTATTGGGGTTAAATGACAACATATGGCTAAACACTATATAAAATCAAGGAAATGATTAATTTTAGATATGCATCAAAATACAGAATGACTATTTAAAAGAAAGAGCAGGACATAAAGCTTTAGACATAAAGATACTTGTCAAGTCCTACTTGTTCTGGTGCGGGATGAATTCATGGTTGTTATCTTATTGTTATCCTTTACACCTTACCTACATATTATTATCTGGTGCAATTCCAGAATAAATATAAAATACCAAAATGAAATTTTCTTGAATGTTAAATGAAGCAATGCAATGCTTGGTGGCAGCTCAAATGTTTTATATTACAGATATTTCGTTATAAGAATTTTCACACTCAAAACTACACTGTAGCACTGTCCTCCTGTTGTTCATCAATTTGCTTGAGTGGGCACCAGTAACGTCTTCATTGTGAGACTTGTTACTGTTTTTGGCATATCTAATACGTCAACAGGAAGCTTGCCAGGCTTTGTCGTGTGGGCAGGATACTCTCGGTAGCTTGGCGGGCTCTCCGAGAGGGATGAAAGAATCGAATCTGGGTCGGCTGCATGCAAGTCAAACGTCCCTACCTGCTGTGCTATCGCTCCAAACTAATGACATAAATTATTTCACCTGAACTTATTATCATGCTTTAATGCCTATGCATGTTTATCCCAGCAAAACTATTTTTGTTTGAACCAAGGGAAAGCCATTTCTTAATTTAGTATTTTATTTTTTATAGCATTGTTCATGTTTATAGCCATGCTGAAAGGGAAAATAATTTTATCTAATATTGTATAGCATCTTTACTACAAACCAAAACACAAAAATATGCATATTAGCTTAATGAAAGAGCATTAGTATGCTTGAAAGACCATGAAGAAATCCTTGATGCATACAGCTGTTTTAAATATCTTAGGAAAATTACACAGAACTTTGAATGGGCTTATTATCTCTCTCCCAACTACAATAATGGGACACAATCTGTGCCTGTTCACACGAATCACAGCCTTGAGGTGAAGTGTGGTTCAGGAAAGGGAACAGAATTGTCATACCCAGGTTCAAGACTGTCAGCAACTCATTGTAACTCCCTAAGCTGTAGTTTTCTTATCCCCAAAGTGAGGAGTCCATACTACTTGATGGAGTTGTTAGGTATGAAAAAGATTAATAAGATAAAATGAAACACAAAACTAAAAACTGAAATTTGATTGTTCAAAGACTAGGCACAAATGAAGAAAGAAGGAGTCCATTGGAAGAAAGATCTGATTAAGAAACTCAGAATGCATCTTTTCTTAAAATTTAATTTTATATTTATAAAGTTGTTCACAATAATTTGTTACATTTAATATTCCAACGCCAATCCCACCACCATTACACCTTCCTGCCACCATATTTCCACCCCGAACCCCAAAGCCTGCCCCCAAAGCAGGAACGGAGTGATAGCACAGTGGGTAGGGTGCTTGCCTTGCATGCAGCCAACCCAGGTTCGATTCCTCCATCCCTCTCAGAGAGCCCGGCAAGCTACTGAGAGTATCCCGCCTGCACGGCAGAGTCTGGCAAGCCTGGCAAGCTCCCTGTGGCGTATTCAATATGCCAAAAACAGTAACAACAAGTTTCACAATGGAGACGTTACTGGTGCCTGCTCAAGCAAATCGATGAACAATGGGAGGACAGTGCTACAATGCTACAGTATTGCTTGTTATGAATAATCCACTAAAAACAATCCAAAAAGGTTTTCTTAAAGGAATATGTGTGAAGATTGTTATATTTCACACTGGAGCCATTAAGCCCTTGTCTTGGTACATCAGTGGTGCAGAGTATGAGATCTGCATGACCACAAATGTGGTCACACACTCCAGGAATCCCAGAATGCATTTTACAGAAACAAAGAGATTGAAAATATAAAGGACTCGCTGAAAGCAAAAGAAGTCCCTGGAGGACACAAATGAAACAATAAAAAGAAAACAATACTGGAGAGATTACTGATGAAGATTTTTCCAGAATTGGGGAAAGGTTCTTAGTCAAGAAGACTATCAAGTATCAAGAAGGGGCCTGGGGCTCAGGAATGCTCAGACGTAGAGCTCTTGTGTTGCAAGCAAGAGGCATGTGAGGCTCCAACCCCAAGCCCTGGCACTGCCTCACATGCCATCCATCTGCAACCCCAGCAGTTCTGCAGTTTGGACAGCTGATGCCACAACCAAGTATGAGACCTCCAGGATCCCCACAACCAAGTGCGTGAAAGTATCACAACTGAAACACACTATCCCTGCTCTGGGGTCTGGGTGGACACTGGGAGAACAATGGAGGGAAGCTGATGCTCTAGTGGAGGGTATGGTGTTGGAATGTCTTACGCACAAAATCCCACCATTTTCAGCATTTTAAACCATGAGGCCTAAAATACATTTTTTTAAATTTTTTTTTCTTTTTGGATCACACCTGGTGATGCTCGGGGTCACTCCTGGCTCTGCACTCAGGAATAATTCCTGGCGGTGCTCATGGGACCATATGATATGCTGGGAATTGAACCTGTGTCGACCGCATGCAAGGCAAATGCCCTACCCACTGTGCTATCACTCCTGCCCCTAAAATACATTTTTTAAAAAATGTGTAATCCCTGGTTAGTAGCACAACCAAGTGTGCAAGCTCAGTGACCAAGTGTAGTGGTTCTCTGGACATCATAGAAGCAACAGCAAGAGCAATGGGGAGGAAAAGGAAGAATGGGAGGAGGTGTGTGCGGGTAGTGGAAAAAGAACAAAAATGAAGTGCCATCACAATAGGTTTTATACCAAAGCATAAGAGTAATTCTTAATATCAGCCTGAGAGAAAAGACAATGGGAAGAAACGGCAGATTATAATCAATTTCTCCTCTCAGTAACTCGGTCCACTGTCCATGCAGTGAGGAAGCAGAGGCCACATGCAGGAGGCATTTCTAAAGGTCTGGCAAGCAGAATCTGTTGAGATTCTGCCAAGCGCCAGGATCAATGGGCTGATGAGCTAGAAAATGATTCGTCTCTACCTTCAAGCTTCTCCAGCAGACACCACGGGGAGGGAGCAGAGAGGAGCCGTCCTAACTGAATCCTGACCACACTGCAGGTCTGTGAGCAAAACAAATGATGGCTGCGTGTTTTAAGCCTCTAAATTTAGGACGGTTTGTTATGCAGCAATAGATAAGTGGGAAAAAGGAGTTTAAAAGAAATCAGGGCTTTTATTTTGGTCACACTCAATGTGGGGCTTGGGGAGGAAGGGTGCAGGGGATTAGGACACAAACAAAACTGTGCTGTTGATGATGAGGATGGAAAGAATAACTAGAAATGCTATAACCCCTCCCCGTAGGTTCCAAATTCACACAGTTGTATTTGCTGTAGCTCATAAATAAGTTTTAACATATGGTAGGTTGAATCTTCCACATTATTATTGTTTTCCTAAATTTTCTAGGCAGTGCTAGTTTATTTCCTCTATAGGAACTTTGGAATCAACCAAATTTCAAAAGCTATCTTCTTGCTGTTATTGCTTGGTATCACATTACATTGATGTGACAAGGCCATGGGCAGAGCTTTTCTTTCCTTCAAGTCTCCCTTCCCTCTCTTCTCCTCCCCTCCTCTTCCCCTCCCCACTTTCTCCTCTTTCCTTCCCTCCCTTTCTCCCTCCCTCCTTCTTTCCCTACCCTCACATCCCTTCTTCCCACCTTCCCTCTTTCCCACCTTCCTTTCCTCTTTCCTTCCTTGCTCCAGGATTGAAATGAGGTCTCACATAAGAAAGGTATGGCTTTGCTGCAGCTCACATCCTTGGCCCTCACATTTTCTTACGTTTGGGTTATGAATAGGTATTTTATACTGTTTTCTATATTTTTCTTTGAAGACTGGATAGCTGAAGATACCATTGAAAGTAAACATAGTAATGATCAAGAAATAATCTCTTGTTTATGGGATTAAGAAATCTTATGCCTTTCTGAGGCTGTGGACTAATGACTTTTTAAAACAGTAATCCAGGTGCTGGAGCGATAGCACAGCGGGTAGGGCATTTGTCTTGCAAGCCGACGACCTGGGTTCAATTCCCAGCATCCCATATGGTTCCCTGAGCACCACCAGGAGTAATTCCTGAGTGCAAAGCCAGGAGTAACCCCTGTGCATTGCCGGGTGTGACCCAAAAAGCAAGCAAACAAACAAACAAAACAAACAGTAAACCTACAAAGATATAGAGGATCACTTATTTCTCTGAAAACCCAGAAATATGAATTTATTCAATTTTTTACTTAGGCACCAAGATTTTTAATCTTGCTAATAAAAAAGTCCCAGGCAAAAAATGTTCCAACACCCAAGAAATATTTTTAATGATTGGGTGATTTAGGGAGGGTAAAATTCCAACCCCTAAGTTGTGCCAAAAGTCCTAATGTTTTCCCCTTCTTCTGCACAGAATAAAAATGGACAATGAGGTTTCATCCTAATTGGTCTTTAAAGGAAGATGGTGCACTGGCACCCCACCCCCACCCCACGCTGCTCCCTGTGCAGCACTCACGCCCCCAACAGTGCTGTGAGCTAGTGTGCCCCTCAGTCAGAGCAGAAAGTGTTATTCCTTTGATGTTTCCATATGGTGATCTAGACCAAATGTGGCTCTCTTACTGTTGGCTGCTTTTTTTTTCTCTTTGGGTCACACCCAGCGATGCACAGGGGTTACTCCTGGCTCTGCACTCAGGAATTACTCCTGGCGGTGCTTGGCGGACCATATGGGATGCTGGGAATAGAACCCAGGTGGGCCGTGTGCAAGGCAAGCGCCCTACCCGCTGTGCTATCACTCCAGCCCCTCCGTTGGCTGCTTTTAAAACGGTAATCTTCATGATCAAAATGAGGAGGGGACACATTTCATTGGAAACTTGAGAGTCATGAAAGAGCAGGTTCAAGACCTAGATCAGGCCATCAGTGGCCCTTTATAAATATCTCATGCACAGGTTTAACTACCGCCAAGAACGGAAACTTAACAATAAGATTTCAGTTTCAGGTTAACTGGAAAGGGTTTGATGGTGTTACACTGGCCATCTTGTGACCTAGACAGGTGGCCTCCAGGCTGAGCACCCTTCAGGGACTGCCCTCCCCTACCCTGCACCCAGGAGGAGATCCACACAAGAGTGGCCCTATACAAATGGGTCCCACCTGTACCTCTCACCTCCACCCTGATCCCCTGCCCCCGACACCCTTCTCGGAGAGCCCAGCAAGCTACTGAGAGTATCCCGCCCCCATGGCAAAGCCTGGCAAGCTACCCATGACGTATTCGAGATTATACACACACAACCTTACCGAAAAAGAAGGCTGTAGGTGGGGATGTGGGTTAAACTTTATGTACCTTGAGTGGCTTGTCCTTAAGACCCGTAACACTGACTGTCCCCACTGCTACTGTCACTGAATTTTACTCACCAAGAGGGAAATGCTGTACTGCAATGAAAGGGAAATACAAGTGGAGCAATAAGCACCAACATGAATAGGCCATGTAGACCGGTTTTGAGTCTATATATTCTCCAGACAGGAAGTGCTAACTTGCATGTTTAGGAATCATTACATGGGGGTGAAGGTGTATGTGAAAGCAAGCAAATGGCCATGAAGGCCAGCAGAGGACTGAGTGTGATCGGGAAGGGATACACAGGGATTGAAACAATCCTATTTTTGATCTTGGTGGAAGTTACATGCTGTCTGCCACTTAATTGTTATGATGCATAATAGTTCCCTACTGCGGTGCCAACAAATGACCTTGATGTCAGTGTTTTGTGTCACAATGTGGATCTCTCTGGACAAAGGTCAGGTGAGAACAGGAGCCTGTGTTCCTTTCTGCAGAAAACCCCAGGGTTTGTCTTTGAACTGTTTCTATGTGCTTCCCCAGTTCCCTAATCCGTTCCATCTCCAGTCCAGAACTGGCTGATCAAATCTATCTTGATTCTCACCACTCTGATGCTGAGAATTAGGCTTTTCCTCCCTATGGGACACTTGAAGACCCTGAAGACCATAGACTTTCACAGAGTGGATGGCTCATAGTATGCATGAGAATCTCTTAACCTTCAGCTCAGCTCACAGGAACCTAAATTCCATTTTCTCCCATCATTCTACTTGGTCATGGTCGAACACAACACAGTGGCACAGCCACAGGCTCAGGGGCTCCAATCACAGGCATTTTGGGGGAGGAGGGCACTCCTCTGCCTACCACAGTATATGTTATACGTTTGTGAATCTACATTCTTTTTCTTCGTGGAAAAAAACATTAAAAAGTAAATTAATGCATGTAAATATAAGAGTTTCCTAAATGATCATTAAAAAGAACAGAAAGTTCTATTTAGTATTATGAAATAATCGTCAAGAAATATTTTAAAAGAAATGTCAGATCCATTGTGTAGCATATGCTATCATTTCTGTGAAAAGGTGTAAGGGGGCAAAGGAAAACAAAAGCAAACAAAAGCAAACAAGGGAGGGAGGCTTTCTGTCTGCCTAACAAGCGTTTCTCAGTGACCTAAAATCAAGAGGCTTTACCAGCCCTCTGAAGATAATAGTCAGGAATAAGCACCATCCTTGAAAAGACACAGAGAATTGCATGGAATTTACAGGGAAGATAATATGGAATTACTATGTAAACAAAACCCTTTCTTGGCAATGTATCTTTTAATAAACCACTAACAAAATAAGGAAGAATGTCATGCAGATGGAAAATTATACTATTCAGTTTACCCAGGATGTGAATTCTGTGGCAGAACTCAGAATTGCAAACGAGACAATAGACAAATCCAGATAGTTACGTAATGGTTGGGAACCTCCTGGAGAGCTGCCAACCCCCTGGAATCTGGCCAGGCACGATACCCCGGGGAGCCAGAGCCAGGAGAGTGGGCCCACCACCCTTGGCATGGGGGCTGCTGGAGAGTTTTCAGTCTGCATCTGAACTCTGACGTGCAGACAGTCACTCAGACCCTTTATGAAGCCTGGGCCAGGCAGGTCTGAAGCTGGAAACAGACGATATCAGTCCAGAGACTCAGTTCATTCTACCTTCATTATGGATTCATCTGGAGAACTCCACGCTCACTGATAGGGGAGAGGCCAGAGCACACTAGAATTCATTCATCCCTTCATTCTCCCCAGCCCCCCACTTTCATTAATCTCTCACTCATTGAGTCAACGTTTACTCAGCAACACTGCCTTCCTGAGGGTAACAGCGGAGAGCAGAGTTTGATTCCAATACATAAAATTTAAGACAGGAAAAACTATACCGTTCTACTTAGGAACAAATACCCATTTGCCAAAATTATATACTAAAGCAAGAAAATGCTTCTCATAGACTCAAGGTGGGGGCTCTGTCCAGGGGAGGGGAGGACATCATCAGGGAAGGTCCCAGAGCTGGGGAGGAGGAGAGTAGCAGAGTCTGGGATCCAGCAGCCCACCTGCATGTACCACACTGGCACAGGCTGGCGCCTGGACACAGAGAAAAACTGAGGGGAGCGGCAGAATGGAATTTTTTGCACTGATAAGAAAAATTATTTTGTACTCTATTACTCTCCCTCCTCACCTCTGCCAAGTTTAGGATAATAAGTGCCGCAACATTCCCAAGAGGATGCAGCCCAAGATACCCTGAAAATGAAACCATTTTCTTAATGCAAAAGGACATCCATGGACCAGAAGCATTGGAAGGAACATTGTAGAAGAAAGGAATGAATGTAAGACAAAAACTGCTGATCTTATCTGAAAAACCACCCCCCTTCCAGAAGGCAAATTATTCAAGAACCCCTCACCAGTAAACCTGCCTACTTTAAGAAAACAAAATCCCAGAAAGCATACCCCCACCAACTGAGCCAGCCAAAGGCTACTACCACCAGCACCCCCAATATGCCCACCACTCCCCACACCCACCCCTAGGGAGGGAGGGCAGCACTGCCCACTTTGTGAAACACTGTCTAGGCAACTCAGACATTGACAATCTTCATGGAAAAAGACAAGAGTTCAAATTATCTGTGGATCAAACTGAGAAGAAACTATACATCAAAGAAGAGTGAATTACAAAAAATGAAAGAGAGAACCAAAATAGCTTAAAACTTACCTGAACGAAAGGGGGAAGCAGTGGGTAGTTTGGGTGAGATGGGCTGACTGCATGGCCATGGGGACTAGGTGGATAAAGGGGACCAAAATGGGGGGAGCTTGGGGGCCTTTCCATCCAGAATGCTGGCACTAGAGGTGGGATGCTGCCCTGGCGGGGTCCTGTCTGCTCTGTCTCTGCCCCACCTCCTGGGAGAATCTCCCCTTGAGAAAGCCCTTTACAAAAAACGTTTATCCAATAAACTATCACTCTCAGGTATGAAAAATTCTAACTCAAATAGATCAAGACAGCTAGGCACCTGAGCAAAGACTGTTGTCCTCCTTTAGATGATTACTGGTTCCAGGCAATAAACACAGTTGTGTAGAGGACAGTCCGTCTCTCAGTTCCCGAGGCTGTGCTCCCCTGGCCCGTTTTTCTCTAGGATTTCTGCCTCTTTCCTTAATCTGCACAGCGTCCCTCCTTCAGACCTGTTCACCCAGCGTTGGGCCCTAGCATATAGTGGTGCCAGAGACTCAACTTTTGTTTTTTTTTTTTTGAGGGGAGGATAGAGGAAGGGGTCACTATTGACAGTGCTCAGGGATTACTCCTGGCAGGTTTGGGGGACCATATGGATGCCAGGAATCAAACCTGGGCTGACAGCATGCAAGGTGAGTGCCCTACCCACTGTACTATTGTATCGTTCCAGAAACTACTTTTGTTGATGAACATCATGAAGTCTATAGAGATGTTTATATATAAACCTGAAACCTACTTACTATTATAAATCAATGGTACTTTAGGAAAGATTATTAGGAAATACATCAGAAAAAACCTGAAACTCAAACTCTTGTAAAGCAAAAGGCAAGTATTCAATTTTAGCACTTGTCCCTGCTTGATTTCCTTGATCTCCCTGCAAAGAATTTAAAAAAAAGGAAAACAAAATCAGATAAGAAAACAAAATTTTAGTAACATCTGCTTCTACCTCAGCAAGAATGTTCCAAAATGCAAGGTCCCTTGAAGCTACTCTGGCCAGAGGCTTTCATGAACTTGAAAAAGGAAAGTTAGAAAAGCCTCAGGTACAAAGAGTGATGAGGGCTGTTTGGAATTATGTGTGCAAAATGGGAGCTGGCACCCCAAGGGGTTGGCCAGCAGCAGTGTCCTACCCGGACTCTTCAGATTCATGGAGGGGGGTTCTCTTATCTAGGATGGTTCTACCCATACAGAGGTCCACTGTTAGCTGATATCTTCTGACTAATAAACATCAGCATTGCTCTGGGCATCTTAGTATAACAGCTTTGCGTGGCATATAATGACATTTGTTAGTCATGTTTGATGATTAAAATCTTGCTCTTTAACAACATGACTGATCCTGCAGGTCTAGCATTGGACTGGTAAGATTTCCAGGGAAATTAAAAGGGAATAAAAAAGAAGAGCATGTCTATGATATAACAAATGAAATGTCTCAGAACTCAAGTGGCACCTAAGTAATCAGACTGAAGTGACCCATAGGAAACTAAAGGGGCTAGAAAACATGGAGAGGCCACATATGAAGGAAAGAGAATTTGGAGGTCTTCAGGTTTCTGGAGTCATACAGAGAGGCTGGCATGTCTTCGAATTTCCAGGGGGCAATTATTATTCCAGTTCCTTCTCAGCAGGACCATGGATAGCAGGGATCATCGGGTTGCTTTGATGTGTGGAACTGAGCTCACGGCCATGGCCTCAGGCTTGCTCTGAGTACCTGCAAAGCCATTGAGTCATCATCCTCCAAGGCTCTTCTTGCCAGGAAGGGTAGCACTGTCAGGATGGTGAGCTTGGAAATCACAACCTTGCATTTGCAGGGCACCTTCCAAACCCCGAAGGGCACTGACTAATCTAGGTTTCTATAGTCAGCTAAACTATCAAGTGAGGATGGTAGCAGAATAACATTTTCCCCAGGCATTCAAGAATTAAAGTTTCCTTCATATAGAGGCTTTCTGAGGATGTTATTTAGCAAAAGAAGAGTGGAAAGGACTAATGGAACACAAGTGATACTTTAAAAAAATTCCTGTTAATAACTATGCAGGAGGTGACTGATCTGAGTTAGCAAAGAAGCTAATGACTCTGAGAAAAAAGTCTTCAGGGAGATAAAAAAAAATTAGCTACCAATTAAAAAAAGAACTAGAAACTTTGGCAGGATGTGGGTGGGGATAAAAAAACTGTTCAAGAGTTAAGTCAAAGACTGGGGAAGGGGAGGTGGCATGATAGAAGAGCACATTCCTCAAAGGGATGAAGACTCAGGTTCAATACCTGGCATGAAAATGAAATAGCCAGGGAGTATGGTGCCACCAGCAGGTCAATCTGTACCTGTGAGGTGAGTACATCAGCAGCCTGATGGCAACGTCAGACTTTCAGATACCCCAAAATTGCTGCTGTGCCTTTGGCCAGACCCCAAAAACTTGGGGCAAAGTTTACCAAGAAAGTAAACAGCCAAAAGTTAGGTATGTGGGAGACACAAACCACCTCCAGCTCACCTATATAATTGGAGGCATGGCCTCTCTGGTTCCTGATCAAACTGCTTAATGACCATGATCCCAGAGACTCAGAAACGAATCTTGGAACCCAAAGGCTTTTGGCAGAAATGCGTCCTGTTCCTGCAGTAGGTTACTGGCACTGGGTCACTCGAGGTGGGAATAGGTTTCGTGCCTTGGCCTGTTCCCCCTGGCGGCCTGGTGACCACCATCCTCCAGAGGCCACTGGACAGTCAGGTTTGGGCCTGCAGTGACGAGACACACGGGGCCTCACCACATGGGCGTGGAGCCGACTCTTTCTCCCCATCCCAACGAGACCCCGAGTCGCCGCCTACAAACGGCCTCTCTGGCTCCTGATCAAGCTGATTAATAGCCATGATACCGGAGACTCAGAAACAAATCTTGAAACCCAGCGGCTTTTGGCAGAAATGCATCTGGACTGCATACAAGGTAGCCGCCAGCTCAGAGCTTATTGGAAAGCCAGGTATGTGCTGGTGGTGACAGGGCAACTGCAGTCTCATGGGAAGGAGGGTGGTGCCAGCTCGTCCTTCACGCCCTACCGAGGTCACGAGTTGCCCCCCACAAGCGGCTCTCTAGCACGGCTATGGCTCCAGAGGCAAAAGGACTTAATCCAGAGCCCGGAAGCTTGCAGCAGAAAAGTGAATGGACCATGCGTTAAACTACAGCGCCATGCCTCCCCGGGAGGGAAAAGGTGTTGCTCCCTTCTGCCTTTCCCCTCCCTGGCAGCAAGGTGGCTCCACCTCAGAGCGTATTGGAAAGCCAGGTAGAGCCGGCGGTGACAGGGCAACTGCAGTCTCATGGGAAGTGGGGCGATACTGGCATGTCCTTCACACCCTACTGAGGTCACGAGTTACCTCCCACGAGCGGCTCTCCGACACGGCCATAACACCAGACATACAGAAACCAATCTCGTAATTATCTGGCTCTTTGCAGAAATCCAAAATCGTGGCCGCATGACATTATATGATTCTCATAACCAGCTATAGAAAACAAAATATATCACAATGCCTTTTCAGCAATTCTGATTGTTTGGGGGGAAATTCTAGACAATAATGGTGCATCTTTTGTCGAAATAATGAATGTAATCAATGTAGAGAAGAGTTAAGTAGAAATCATCTGCCTCACAGGCATTTGGAGGGGTGGAAGGGGGGGTATACTGGGGTCCTTGGTGGTGAAAAATGAGTACTGGTGAAGGGAAAGGTGTTTGATCATTGTATGACTGAGACTTAAGCCTGAAAGCTTAGTAACTTTTCCCACAGTGATTCAATAAATAAATATAAAAAGAAAATAAATAAAATTTAAAAAAATAAGGTGGAGTTCATGCCCAATTCAATCAGCTAATCAGTGTCTGAATAAATAGCAGTACTCCTACAAAAAAAAAGAAAAGAAAATAGCCAATTATGAAAGATGCTAAAATGATATTTACTGGTGAGAAACTGAGGGGCAGTAAGGAAAGAGAATCCACCTGACACAGGCCTCTCGGACTATTTAGGAAGAGTCAGACCAACAGTGGTAACATGTGACTCCTTAAAACACTGGCCCTTCAGCGTATCACATGTACTTAAATGTGATTCTCAATCATGATAGTGTAGAAGTAAGACAACTCACAGATGCTCCTGCTTGTCACCCTCCAGTGGCTTCTGGCCTCTGCCAGGCTGCCCTCCTACCCATTGAACAATCATGCTGTGATTAAAAACTTAAAAAGGAAAACTTCAGTGGGTAAAACTTCAGTGGGTAAGGTCTTGCATGTGGCCAACCCAAGTTTGATTCCCAATATGGTCTCCCAAGCACTGTCAGGACTCATCCCTGAGAGCAGAGCCAGAAGTTAGCCTAGAGCACCACTGGGTGTAACTGCCCACCCCCCATACACGCAAAAGAGGGGAAACTTCAAATAGATACTATAGCAAGCCAGATGCTATAGCAAAAACAACAATCACATTGTGAGGATTTATCTCAAATATTCTCATAGCTCTAAAAACTCAAAGGGAAATAAGATTCACGATTCCCACCACCTTAGCACACCACAATGGCAATGGACTTGAGTTTGAGCAGTACTAGAAAAAAGTGAGAAGTGCAGAACTCGTTTCAATTGTTCCCCAACTTAGAGCATGCCTAAATACACAGACAAACACACACAGGCACACTCTCAGAAACCTTCTTGATGTTCCAGGTACTGGGTAACCCAGCTGTACCAAGTAAGTCTTTACCTGATATATCACAGTAAACAGTCTGTTGATAGAGCCTGGCTTCCCGGGGGTTAAAGTACACAATGATTTCAGCTGATGTGTTGGGCCAGACATCACCTTCCTGAAAAACAGCAAAGAATCATTTTAAAACATGGGGCAAAGTGAGAAAAGACACGGTTTTCAAATATTAAAATGATATCATCACTTAAGAAAATTTGAAAAACTGATTTTTTTTGGGGGGCCACACCTATTGGAATAAGGTGGGTGCCCTGGGAGCCACTCTTGGTGGTGCTGACCCTAGCCACTGGGGGCCTGATGGTTTGGTGCTCATGCCTAGCAGAGCAGTGCTAGGAGCCACTGGGACAGTTGCTCAGGGGCCACTAGGGTGACACCCTGAGGTGCCGGGAGTGAAAGCAGGAGGCATCAGGGATCAAACCAGGACTGTGCTCTACCACTGAACCGTCTTCCTGAACTTCTATGAAAATAATTTTACAGCAAATCAAAGAAAGCACTCTTTCACCTAACACAGTAAATGGCACCCCTTGTTAAGAGGTAATACATATTGAAAATAAGCCCCAAAGATCATTTCAGTGAGTTAGTGAGTTTACAAATAGCTACTAAAGCATACTTTGGGGAATAAAATGTTTTGTGTATTCAGTAAAAATCTTCTTTTATGTCCAATGTGTGCCCAGCACTGGGTTCCAGAGATGAAGAAATGTGTGATCTGAGCTTTAGAGGGATGATGAATATGGGCAATATTTCTAATACACATGATAAGGGCACTACATGAAGGACAACCATGCAAGCAAGCCGGTTTCTGAAAAGGATTCAGCACTATTGACCATATCCACATGATAACCAAGCTCATTGTGGTTTCTCGGGAGTTCAAGATGCCGCTCTGCTTAACATTCATTGATTTAAAGAAGGCCTTTGATTCTGTTGAGACAGAAGCAGTCATTGAAGGCCTAGCCAATCAGGGCATTCAAACTCAATACATCAGGATCCTCCGTGAGCTGCATTACGGATTCACTACCAGGATCTCACCATTCTACAGGGAGGTGATCATCAATGTCAAGAGAGGGGTTTGGCAGGGTGATACCATTTCACCCAAACCCTTCAGTGCCACCCTCGAGAACGTCATGCGACGACTAGAATGGGAAGGAATGGGAGTGAAGATAGATGGTCGGCAACTACACCACCTCCGCTTTGCTGATGACATTGTTTTAATAACACCAAATATTAGCCAAGCGGCACAAATGCAGGCCAACTTCGACTGTGAGTGTGGAAAGGTAGGACTACAGCTGAATCTCACAAAGACAATGTTTATGAGAAAACGGTCTTGTTCCTGACGTTCCATTCACTCTCAATGGGACAAACATCTCCGAATGCAACAGTTATGTGTTCCTAGGCCGAGAAGTCAACATGACAAATGACCTGGCACCTGAGTTGCGCAGGAGGAAGAGAGTGGCTTGGAATGCCTTCAAGAGTGTCGAAGAAATAGCTAAGAGGACAAAGAACCTCTGGCTCAGGGCACATCTCTTAGATTCCACTGTTCTTCCTGCATTAACATACACCTCAGAGACCTGGGCCCTACAAAAACAGGATGAAAACACTATTCAGGTCTCCCAAAGAGGAATTGAAAGAGTTATGCTTGGAGTATCACGTTTCACTCAAATGAGAGAAAGAATCTGGAGTTCCCACCTCTGTCAGGGATGCTGTCTCGTTTGCCAAGACATCGAAAATCAGATGGGCTAGACATGTAATGAGATTTGGAGATGACCGTTGGAGTAGAGCTGTTACCGACTGGATTCCATGGGATGTCAAAAGACTGCATGGCCACCCACCTACCAGATGGTCAGGCTTCTTTGTCAAGACCCTGAATGATTGGTTTGAGGCTCTTCGTGTTCCTAGAATGAACAGACGCCATTGGGCTACACTAGCACGTGGCAGGGACAAATGGAGACGTCACTGGCGCCCACTTGAGCAAACCGATGATTAATGGAAAGTCAAGTGATCAAGTGATGATAAGTCCTGAGCCTATATGAAGAGTGCAGATGGACCCCAAGAAAAAAGAACCTGATTTCCTGGGTTGGGTAGGGGGCATATTTCAAAGTCCTGTGGTGAAGCATAAGGAAATATTCTGATTTGGTGAAAACATAGCAATAGCCTCAGAGGCAGAACAATGGGTTGGATCAAGTTCTGATTCTCAGGAAATACGAAATTTCTCATTTAAATCCTAAGCCCTGGAAGCAGAGTAAGGAAAGTGAGTTTCTAAATTGTAATGCAACATAACACAGGTCAGACTCCCCTGGAGGTGAATATTCTTGAAGAAAAGATCTTCTTCCTCACCATGCGCCTTGGGACCTCTTCGTTAAATTCCATGAGTCGTACAGGAAGATGCTGACCCACCTGACTCAAAGGGCTCCCTGAAGGACACACAAGGCCATCCTGGGCAAGTGCTTTGTCTCAGTGGATATAGTCAGAATCAGTAAATAATTGTTTGACTGTGGTTGATGTTATTTCTAAGATACTTTGAAAGGCTCAATGCCTCTCTTGCAAAACACAGTATCCAAAAGAAGAGAGAGAGAACAAGGGGGAATGCCCTGCCACAGAGGCGGGGTGGGACGGGGGAGATGGGGGGTGGGAGGGATGCTGGGACCCATGGTGGTGGAGGATGGGCACTGGTGGAGGGATGGGTACTTGATCATTGTATAACTGAAACCCAAGCACAAAAATTTATAAGTCTATAACTGTACCTCATGGTGTTTCACTAATAAAAAAATTTAAAAAAATAAAAAAAATTTTCAAAAAAGTATTGAAAAGTTAGGAGTGGGGGAGAGTGTGTGTCTCCCCCAGTTCTTGAACACAGGACTCAACTGTGCATATGCAACAGAAACACCCCCAATTCTATAAATGATCCCGCCAGCTAAATAAAAAAAAAGGAGGAAAGACAACATTACAAAGGATGAGGGTTCATTTTCAGACCAACACCAGTGCATATTCTATTTTCAATTTGGCTTAAAATGATGATAGTGCTGAAATGAAAAATCAAGCAGAGAAAGCAGAGTGGTTTCAACTGTAGAGAGCAAACAAGAAGGAGAAAATGGACAACTCATGCCAGTTCTGGGTACCGCTCAAGGGGTGGGCGACTCTGGCAACATCTCCATCTCCCTCAGAATGACAATGGGCTCTCAGATTCCTGAGAGGTAGCAGATACACCCCCGCCCTGCTGGCCTGCTGCAACGAAAGCTCTTTGGGGGCACAGTTTTAACAGTTCTGTGCCCAGAACCTAAACCAGAGGTGACACAGGGTAAGTGAGTGCTCATGAGGCTCACTGGCTGGCCCAGAGGTCATGGAACTTTAGAGCTGAGGGGACGCGGGAGGCCACGCAGGGCTAAGCATTGCATTATGCTCTTTTAGAAACCCTCAAGCAAAGATCTATTCCTGTTTGAGGAGCAGCCAATATCTGGCAGTGCAGGTTGGGTGAAGCTGAGCATTAGCAATGCTCAGGGCTAGAACCGGCCAAAGGGTCAGGCAGAGGAGGGCCGTGGACACTCTCTGGGCATTCCTTAGACCTACTGACAACCAGGAGCCAAATGTGGACCACATTAGGGTTCATACTCTGCTCTGCCCAGGGCCAAGAATGGACACAGCTTACCCGTTCCTAGCCAAACTGACTGGCCACAGGGGCTGTGCCTGGTCGGAGGAAACCTGTGCTAAAGAAGTCTCTGGCCTGTCAGGAAGGGGCCCCAGCCCCAGGATACAGAGGCCAAGGCCATCGGCTGCAAGTGTCAGGGCTGCATGAGAGCACAGGTTCATCTGAGGCCTGAAGTTCTGTCAGGGATGGGGATGTGGGGGGATCCCTTTATACCCCAGCAACGGGAGGCCCATGATTAGAGCTGCTGTCTGGGAAACAGAGAGAGAGGTGGCTGCCGGGGACAGCCGACTCCCCAGAGGACAGAATGTGGCCTTCCAGTGCAATCCCTGAGAATATCACTGCCTGTAGGGGCTCTCTGAAGGAGGTGAGCCTGCTGCTTGGCGAGGAAAGGCCAGCAAGGCCCAGGGTTGTGGGAGCAGCGCTACTGATTCCTGCCCCGGCTGCGACAGCAGCCAGTGACCTGCAGCTTCAGGCTAGCCGGGAAGCCGCTGAAGGCGGCAGCTCATCCTGAACAGTAGGCGATGTGCGTATCTGTCAGAGCCAGAGCGGGGCCATCCGCTCCCTCCCCAGTGCTGAAGGCGGAGGACATGTAGCTGGCGGCTAGTTCACAGTGGGAATGGAAGTCAAAGAACTTCTCTTCCTTTATAGCAAAAACTCGGGGAGCATTTTCCTGGCAAATCAGAGAGAGAGCAGACCCTCCGAGCAGACGACAAGCCTACAGTGACCCCACTTTTCTTTCTCTATCTTTTGAAACATTTTTATATTACTTCTCCAATACTTCCAAAATTAACTTCTGTGCCATTTAGGCCTATGAAGAGGATTCTTCTTTCTTTATTGCTCAGTTCGAAAGTGTTCCCAGACCCAAACATCCTGCATTTTCCCTGCTGTTCTGCCCCCTGCATCCCTCCTCTCCCGTCTGATGCCGCCTCGTCACACATTACCCTGGCTTCCACTCTCCCTGAGGTAGCACCTCTCTCCCAGCCCTGTCAATTTCCTGCTCCAAACAGGAGCCTGAGTGCCTGGGATATAATCTACGTGATTATTATCTTGTTTGTTGAAAGTAATTGTTCAAATGGCCTTCGGTTATACTGTTATTATCTTTCTCCTAATGTTCTGTTTCCCCCTCAGATCCATAACTGCTTTTCACTCATTAGAGAAGTGCCCGCTTCAAGGAATCAACTGAATGATCTGATCTCGGGCTCTCATATTGCGGCTTCTGTCCAAATATTAGGTATCTGGAAATAGAACCACAAGCTTCCTTCTGGAACAAGAATAAACCACCAAGCAACAGAGGGGCCCTGCCTACAAATTCCTATCTCTTTGTTTCCTCCCGTTACCTTTCTTGCTCCCAGTCAATGGTTATTTCTGGAAAAATTTCAAAATCCAAATCTAAAGTGTGAGACCTTAGAGTTACATGCATGTTTGATTTACTTTATCTGGAAAATAGCTTAATCCAACCAAACACCTGCATCTATCATTTGCAATGATTGCAGTCTGATTCCAACTGACATTTAGAAGAGAGACACACACACTGGCCCACTCGGATATTAGATTTTTCTATTGTAATCTTTATCTGACAGGATAAAACTGTACCAAACTTTAAATCATAATCTTCATAACCATCTCCTGAGAGTTTATGCCCCAGCACTGGGTGGCATGTGGGCAGGCACACATGCCGGTTTCAGGCTCTGCCGCGTTGGGAAGCAGCAGTGTTCCCACTACAGAGATAAGAAAGGCAAAGCGAAGAAATGCCAATGGTGAACAAGGGTTTTTAAAATAATTTTTTTGTTTAACATCACAAAGCCTACTTTCAGTTAAATAAGAGGACAGGTCTCATATTTCTTAATGGCAAAAATAGTCTGAAGAAACTTCAAAACACTTGAATTGGCAAGCAGCTGATATAAAGCCAGTGTGCCCTGATGTCTCTGTCTGAGCACAGTACTCAGGCAGCCTGAAAGATGATTCCTGAGGCTCTTTCAGTCTGTATTAAGGATGTCACAGCTCTTGGAAAATGATCTTTATCAGACCATCCTGGTTAAGGAGCAGGGTTAAGGGTCCAGTCAGCTCAGAATATGGTCAATGAATAATGACTTGACGAAAAGCCGTAACATTTGATGACTTCCCCCATTTTCTGCCAAGATGGGAATATTCTTGACTACTTATACAAATATGTTTAGCCATCATTATTTTCCTCAAATATAAACACGTGTGTTCACAAACTATGTAGGCTCTCTTGCCATGTGCATTTTGTGGCCATGAGCTACTTCCCCACCCTGGCCTGCAGCAGCCACCAACAGATGCATGAAGGAGAGAACAGGGCCACCAACCTGGTTGATGATCGATCAATTGCTGTTTATTCCAATCTTGGTCCAGCTGTTTATTCCATCCTACCTGTGCACCTATTTCACTCTCACTGAGTGCCCCATTCCAGTCTCACACTGCCCCTCATTCCCGTCTCCTACTTTCCCATGCTAGTCTCCTGGTGCCCAGTCTCACAACCTTAGTCAAAAACCCAATTTCCAAGGTTGGGGGTAGCAACTATAACCTAGGTAAGATAGCACTAAGTAAGTAAAGCCCTTCCTTCCAGAGAAGCTCTTCTAAGACAAAGATCTCATCCTGCTAGGAGATCCCCTCAAAGGCGAAATTTCAACTAAAGGCATGTTACTTCTTTCTTCTATCCATATACATTTAAATGGTCATCTTAAATTTAATTCTTTATAATCTTTCTAGCCATTTTGTATGGATATAGTAAGAGATATATTAAGCTTAGAGGGTGGCTCTCCTGGGGACATTTTGTTATAGATCTCGGACTACAGTCCTCAGGCCAGATTAGTCCTTCCTAACCCTACCAGGGTCCTTGCCCAATTACTTCTCTTCAGGTCAAGACAGAATTTGCCCATGACCATGCTCTTAACTTATTATAAGTTTTATGGTACTTGGTCTATCCCATGTTTATGCCAGGGTAGCTTACATTTTTCCCTGGGTTCATCAGTCCCTTCATCGGGATCCTGCTTTTGGGGTGCTAGGAACTAAGGGCAACTGATGCTTAAGTCAAGTAAATATGACAGATGCCCAGGAGTAAATATTATTCAAAGTCAATTAACTCACAAGTTACAAAAGCACAAGCATTAACTGTCTTCCTGTGTCTACACAAAAAGGATATTGCTCTAAAGTAAACTATGCCAAGGATATAAGGGAAAGAGAAAAGCAATATTTCACTTACAAATACAAAATCCAGAGACTTTGGAAGGATCTGATCTTACAAGTCACAGGGTCTGATTTGGAGATACAGTTGATTAATAGATAGGGGAAGCAGAGCACAGAGAAGTTAAAGTTAAAGAGAGAGAAATAGGAGTGCCTCAAGAGCACTGTGATGGGTGTAGCCCAATAAACCTAAGTTCCCTGTGGCAAAGGAGAAAGTAAAAACCAATGTTATCCTACACAAACACAAAAGTTTTCTCTTAGGAAATGAAAGCTTGCTCTTAAAGTCAAATTTAAGAGCAAATCAAAACTGAAAATATATATATATATATATGGTTGCACTGAATAAAAGCTCTAATCAATCCCCAAATCCACAGTTGCTCTTTCTTCTAGACCCTTTTGGATCAGTGAGAGAGATCACAGCTCTTCCTTTCTCCAGTTGCTTTTGAAAAGTACGTAAGTAAAAAGAAATACTTCCAATTTTATTAAGAAGAGATTGTCTCTCTTTATCATCATAAAGGACAAGCAAATGTTACTTCAAAGAGAAATATAAAAATAAATAGAAACTAAAAACTTGAAGGTTAACAATAATAATTATCAGGGAGAGAAAAGAGAAACTTAGCACAAGACATGCAAACAACCCTGGGGTAAGAAACGGAATCCCATCCACACCCCCCAAAAATCAATTCTATTTTACTAAAGCACCGTGAGTTACAAAACTATACTTAATTGGGGTTTTGAATGTAAAATGTTTCATCACAGATCCTGCCACCAGTGTCAACTGCCCTCCACCAGTGTTCCCAGGTTCCCTTTCCTGCCTCAACCTCTTCTTTCCCCAACCCCCAGCCTGCCATCTTGACAGGCAAGTTTAGTTATTAAAGTTTGGGACATGATTTTAGTAATAACTCTGTGGTTTGGATATTTGGCTCTATTATTCCTTTTTAAAAGTTTTATTTTATTTTTATAAAATTCTTCACAGTGATTTATTACATTCAATATTCCAACACCAATTCCACCACCATTATACCTTCCCACCACCATTATTTCCTATTTTCCCAATCACCACCCAAGCCTGCTCCAGTAGCAGGCCCAAAATGATTTATTTTGTATTGCCTAGTATAATTAATTTGCTAATTTGCTAACAATGATCAAAACAGATTTCCTTAGAAGAAAGAGGGTGAAGATTGTTGTATCTCACCCTGGAGCCATGAAGCTCTTATATAAGAGATGAATAACCTGTTGTTAGAGGTTAAGCTTTGTGTATTAATATTTTGTTAATCAAGATTGGTTGCCTTCTACTTTACATTCCATCCAATGTGGTATGCTACTCCTGGCATATCAGTGAAACACAGTAGATGTCGTGTGGCTGCAAAAGTGGCCACATATTCCAGGAATTCTAAAATTTTGATGGAGTGATACAGCTGGGGTTAATTTTTTTTTTTTTTGCTTTTTGGGTCACACCTGACAATGCACAGGAGTTACTCCTGGCAATGCTCAGAAGACCATATGGGATGCTGGGAATCGAACCTGAGTTCGCTACGTGCAAGGCAAATGCCCTACCCGCTATGCTATTGCTCCAGCCCCCTGGGGTTAAATTTTTAACTGGATAGTGACACTGGAGTCTGGAAGCATCTTTGCAGCTTGCTGATGTCTTTTGAGATTTATTTATGAGCCTCTGGATCATGCCCAGTTAATGAGCTTATTTTGCATTCACCGAGGCAGTTCATGGATGTGACTGCCAGACTCCTGGAAGAATACGGGGATGGGGGACGTCACCCATCCCTGACTCCATGGGAACTTGGAGATTTCAGTCACAAAACCCGCATACCCGAGTTTTTCAACAGATTCATTCATAGATGAGGTGTGGAGATTGACTGTGAATATGGAAGCAATTGGGTTCTGGAGATTTTGGGATGCCATGGTTCTGTTGGGGCAGGTGGAGGGACTCAGTGGATCCCCTCCGGGGTGCTCTGGATCTGAAATTAAGTCTTTTGTAGGGTCTGGAGGCATCTCCTCTATTATTCCTTAACACCAACAATGTACCTGAATCCCACTGACCTCTCTTCTCATCTATCTCTTCTCCCCTTATCCTTTACTCTATTTCTTTCCTTCTCCTCCCTATATGCTGGGGTCCAGGGTTATCTAGGTGCCCTCCCCCCTTTAAATCATTGATTTCCTCGTCCGGTTACCCTAATCTGGAAGATAATATGTTAAAAGAAGTAAGCCAGATGAAGAAGAAAAACACAGAATGGTATCACTTAAATGTGGTTTCTAGAGTAACTGGTTTAGAGAAGAAAACTGGTTCAATAAAGTCTTGATTCTCAAAATAATGATCAGGAATGTTTCTAACAGAGAGTATAAGATGTGACCGTCCACCAGAGGAAGTTTTACTAAAGGTGTGTGTTCTCTTGGGAGGGAGACCCAAACCTCATGTGATGAAAATCTCCCATGTTTAAGAGCTGAGCAGGTTGTGTGTGATGTTCTTGCCTTGCTATGGAGAGAACAGATCTGGGCTCTCCCAACCAGGAAGACACATCTAAGAAGCCAGAGAAAGCTGGCTGGTCCCTAGACTCTTCCTCCACCTACATAGCTCTCTAACACAATAGCAAAAGTCTCGGCACAAGGTTTGGCCTGGCACAAAGATTTGAAAGGAGGAAGAAGATGGAAGTGAGGCTGAAGGAGAAAGTCATCCCAGAAATTGCTGGGGTCCACCAAGGGCAGCTTGCTTGCAGAAGTCCATCCTCCATTCTCCTTCATGGTGTCAATTTCCAAAGACTCAGCTCCCATATATTTGCAATGTGACTCACAGCTAATGTGAGAAGTGGTAGGGATCTGCAAGAAAGAGCTAGAACTCTTTGGTAGTCTTCCACCCAATCTGGTTCTGCTGAGCTCACCTGCTCTGCCAATGTGGGAAAAATAAAGTCAACTAAATTTGAGCTGGGCTTTCAAAGTCTGAATTGCTGAACTGTCTGCTTTTGGGGGGCTTAGGTGATGACAAAGTATGGTTTACTATTACTTATATAGTAATCAAGAAATGATCAAGTTTCTCTCCCTTTTTTAGGTTTAGTTAAATGAAGCTGAAGATTCCCCAGGGGCACTGGATAACGTTTGCTTTGATGGAAAGGACACTTGCTAACAGAAGCAGAAATGGCTTCAGTGCTTGCCAGTGTCAGCCAATCAGCTAATGCAGTTTACATAAATTTAAAATACCTTTCCATTCTTAGACCTTTCTTTGTGGGAGAAATATCAAGTGTTCGACATTCAGAAAATTGCTGCATCTTGAAAGTGTGACCTGCACCAGCTGCACCAGGTTCAGAAATGAGGCCAGATCAGTGGGACTGTGGTTGCTCAGAGGACATCGAGGTGCCCGTGGAAATCGAAAGCCTAATTTTCTCCTTCTGCCCTGTGATATCTTCCTCTCAGCTCTCAGAATTGTGTTTTTATCTTTGACTTGCTCTCACTCAGGGATCCCAAGAGACCATAGCAGAGGATATGGCAGAATGAGACTGTCAACATTCCATACAGCCAGAACCCTTAGTAAAACAGAATATTGTATTTCTGAAAGTAGCAATTTCTACTTCCTTATCTTGAAAGCACAACACACACAATAGACTCAACCTTGCAATTATTTTCTTTTACTCACTTACGTCACTTAACTTCCCGTTAGTCGTTGATTTGCTCGAGCGGGTGCCAGTAATGTCTCCACTTGTCCCTGTCGCGTGCTAGTGTAGTCCAATGGCTTCTGTTCGCCCTGGGAACATGAAGAGCCTCAAATCGATCGTTCATGATCTTGACGAAGAAGTCTGACCACCTGGTAGGTGGGCGGCCACGCGGTCTTTTGACATCCCATGGAAGCCAGTCGGTAACAGCTCTAGTCCAGCGGTCGTCTTTAAATCTCATTACGTGACCAGCCCATCTGATTTTTGACACCTTGGCAAATGAGACAGCGTCCCTGATTCTTGATCGTCGATGGATGTCGGAACTCCGGATTCTTTCTCTCATTTGAGTGAAACGTGATATTCCAAGCATAGCTCTTTCTATTCTTCTTTGGGAGACCTGAATAGCATTCTCATCTTGTTTGCGTAGGGCCCAGGTCTCTGAGGCATATGTTAATGCAGGAAGAACAGTGGAATCAAAGAGATGTGCCCAGAGCCGCAGGTTCTTCATCCTCTTAGCTATTTCTTCGACGTTCTTGAAGGCGTTCCAAGCCGCTCTCTTCCTCCTGTGCAGCTCAGGTGCCAGGTCATTTGTCATGTTGACTTCTCGACCTACGTACACATAGCTGTTGCATTCGGAGATGGTCGTTCCGTTGAGAGCGAATGGGGCATCAGGAACGAGGCTGTTTCTCATAAACATTGTCTTCGTAAGATTCAGCTGTAGTCCTACCTTTCCACACTCATGGTCAAAGTTGGCCAGCATTTGTGCCACTTGGCTGATGTTTGGTGTTATTAAAAACAATGTCATCAGCAAAGCAGAGGTGGTGTAGTTGCTGACCATCTATCTTCACTCCCATTCCTTCCCATTCCAGTCGTTGCATGATGTTCTCGAGGGTGGCACTGAAGAGTTTCGGTGAAATGGTATCACCCTGCCAAACCCCTCTCTTGACATCAACGATCACTTCTTTGTAGAACGGTGAGATCCTGGTAGTGAATCCGCAATACAGCTCATGGAGGATCTTGATGTATTGGGCTTGAATGCCCTGATTGGCTAGGGCTTCAATGACCGCTTCCGTCTCAACAGAATCATTCTTTTACAAAGGGTATGGGAAAAACCTTACTGAAACAGGTGGCTTAAGATATGATCATTATTCTACAGAACTCAATAGCTTCCCTAGGTAAGGAATTGCCTATTTTAGGCTAATTTTATTAATACTGTAAGAGTATTAAAATAATATATGAGAAACTTGATATATACTCTAACAATGCAACATAAGCTTTAATGACTAGAACAATTATGGTTATGATTAGAATATCAATAAATTGTCAAGCCCATTGACAAAATAATGTTCCAAGCCCGTTGTCCATATCTACCTGGGATTTCTATTTCCCTTGGTTTCTCTTAAGCTGTGCTTGCTTTTTTCTACGTTAATGAATACCTCCATCTCCCAAAGACATGGGACCATACTGATACCCAAGACACACCAGCTGCAACTCTTCAAGTTTTGAGATCTGGGGCCAAGAGACAGCACAGAGGGTAAAATGCCCATCTTTCCACCTTTCATAGCATACATGCAACCCCAATTTGATTCCTGGGACCGCTGATGGTCCCCTGAGTACCACCAGGAGTGATCACACTCCCTGAGCACATAGCCAAGAGTACAGACAAGTATGACCCAAACCAAAATCCCCACTCCCACCAAACAAAAAAGTTTTGAGCTCAATAGAAGTATAAAGATGTAAAGATGATAATAAAGTGAGTTAAGGCAATGGCACTAACCAATGGCCAAGTGGTGACCAGATGTTAGAACAAAGAAAGAATTCTATTTTGTAGTCATGCTTACAGCAATGAGTCAAACTACATCTCACAGAGTTTTACTAATGAAATTTGGTTTAAATTCAAGACCACTGCCATCTCTGAACAATTTAAGTATGGTGACTGATCTCTTGATATTGAAACAACTTGCTTTAAGTTGAAGGAGCATTTGAAATAGGAACCAAATTTCCACGAAACACTCAATATGCAGAGAATAGAAAGACACATGGTCTAACTCACTCTCAGTTGACTGTTTTTATATATTGAAGTAACATGGTCTGCATTATAATTAATGTTTATACTTCAGTCAGACAATGCTACTGCAGTACATCCCATTGCCAAAATGTCAGTTGACTGGTTCTCCTGGGCATCCTTCTCAGCCAGCCTCTCCTGTCTCTGCAGGGCCTTAAAGATGAATGCCTGGAGGCTTGGCTGGAGGCTCTGCAAATGTTCTGGCTTTGCTCTGCTCCTAGAATGCCCATCTGCTAGTTATCCCTTCAGTTAAAACCTCTCTAGGGGCCAGATAGATAATACAACGGGTAAGGCACTTGTCTTGCACACAGCCGACTCGGGGTCAATTCTCAGCATCACATATGGTACCCAGGAATGATCCCTGAGCACAGAGCCAGAAATAAGCATGGAGCATAGCTGGAAGTGGCTTCCAAACCCAAACCAACCAATCAAAAGAACAAAAATACCTCTGTAGAATACTCACAGTATTGCTTGGCCACTGATTCCCTCCATAAATTTAGTATCCCTTTTGCAAAACATTGGGAACGGGGTTAGGGTCATGCCAAATGGAGCTTTGGGATTCCTCCTAGCTATGAATTCATGGGTCACTTGGGGAACTCTGTGGTGATGGGGACTGATCTGGACTCAGCAGCATGTAAGGCAAGCACCTTAACCACTTTACTATCGCTTTGGCCCATCTAAAACTCTTTGGACTTCTATTGCTGTCTCAAATTTAACACATTCAGAATCAAAGTCATTATCGTTGTTTTCCTTCTTCCTCCTACTCCCATATATTCATATATTGGCACTGTGTTCGGCTTAGGGAACCTGTGAAAAGCCTATTCCCAAACTGTAGAATCACAACTTAAGAACTGAAAGAAAATAGTGCCTTGTCCCTTATTTTACAAAATAAGTCACCATGTTTTGTAACAAGGCAACAGAAACTATAGCTGAAAGTCACTTTGCTTTTAGCCATACTAGGAATTCAACCTCAAATTCCTGACTTGGTGATTTCCATCAGGGGCATCATTTTCCCTATCCCTATCTGATTATGGCTTCAATCTGAGAAGACAGCATGTCTCAAGCTCCATGACTAGGCAATAATAAAGCACGTTAGTGTTGTTCTCTCGTGTCTTCCCTCTCCTTTGCTTTCTGACGATGGTGACTGTTCCAGGTCCGCATCTCCCTCACACATCATCCTGAATCTGCTGGCAGAGATGTTCAGTCTCCCTGGCCCTTCAGGTATCCCAATGTATCACCCATGCCATCCTGTATGCCCCCCTCCAAGTAACCTAAAAGTGTGAACAAGACCATCTTTACAGTGCTTCTGAATTCACTGAGTCCTGCTCTCAACCATGCACTGAGGCTGATACCAGCATGCTGTGTGGAGGACTGGGCTGTAGACCGGGGAAATGCTGCTTCTGCCTCTTAGAGAATCCCCTTCTCTTGGGCCAATATTTGTGAAACTCTGTTGGCTACAAAAATTCCTTTCTTTCAAGGCACACACATTGTCATACTTCCAATACAGGGTTTGCAGGAACGGACAATGAGAGATGACAGCCTGGAGGCTCCATCACAGCAACTTGCCAAGGCGGCCCAGATTTCTCCTACTCTCCTTTCCCGCTCCTCACACTTTCCATGACTGCCTGGTTCCAGAGAACCTTCTAATGCATTCCTCTTGACTATAATGCAAAACAAGTAGTTTTTCTTTCCAAAACAAGTGTTTTTGTAATTTCTGCTGCAGAAACAGTCTCCTTTTTTCCTTTCCACTGGATTAAACTCTATGCTTTCTCCAATGTTTAATTCACATACCTGCTCTTCTATTAATTCTTTCATAACTTCCTAACCCAAACTACTATATAATTTATTTGTGTGTAATGGGAAACCCAAATATCAAGCACGAAAACAAATCCAGTTCACATTCGGTGGAGAAGCTAATGAATGGCAGTCTTTCCCCATCACACACTTTCAAATATAATTTACAAAGTAAGATTATATTACAATCATGTATAAGAACTGCATTTTGCCAAATCCATCAGTATCTTTAAGTAGGGAGCAAAAAAGACTTAACATCAATAAATAATTCACAATAGCTGTCACTGAGTTCCACTATTTTAACCAGAATAACTTTAATAAGATTTGAGGAAAATGTCATGCCTTCATTTTTTATTCCACAGAAATTGTCAAGAACAAGTTAATGAGTATTTATGAGACGAAAGCCTAAATGGTGTGGAGAGAAGACAAAACCATTACAAATGCCACAGACTCCGTATATACTAAATAAATATTACCTGCTTCTTTTTCCAGCATTTCCCACCCAATCTAAATGAAGTAGGTGTCCTTAATTTAAAAGGCATCATTTCTGTATACACTGAAGAAAAAACACTTTTTCCTTTTAAAGTTTAAATGATGCCCCTTTTTTGTTTGTTTTTGTTGAGGGGCCAAACCTGGCAGTGCCCAGGGCTTACTCCTAGCTCTGTAATCAGGGATAAATCCTGATGGGGCTCAGGAGATCATATAGGGTGCTAGGGATCAAATCTGGGTTGGTGTGTGCAAGGCTACCCACTGCACTATCTCTCCAGCCCCCAAATTATGTCTTTGTAAGAAAGTCCAATTCAGTTCTTATCTGGAACTGAGCTGGACATTCTTTTCAATGTGCAATATTTGAAGAAATATTTTAAAGGAACTTTGTTTTTTGTTTTGTGTTTTGGGTCACACTCAACAATGCTCAGGGGTTACTGCTGACTGCTCTGCACTCAGGAATCACTTCTGGTGGTACTCAGGGGACCATATGGGATGTGGGCATCAAACCCAGGTCAGCCGTGTGCAGAGTAAGTGCCCTACCAGCTGTGCTATCTCTCCAGCCTCTAGAAAGAATATTTTAAACGTCATGTTTATTACACCTACACCTCCATCAAGATGCTTTGGGTTCTGGAAGAAGCATGAAGAGAAGAAAATGAGTGAACATTATCTTTTCTGAATTGGATCTGTATAGGATCCCACCTCATCATGACCCTACTACCTCCTGCTGAGATCCAAGACCTGGGATCCCATCAACTTCCAGGAGAGAGTGTGAGGAAGGGCAGCAGTCATGAACCCAGATATCCTGGCCAGGAGGATAAGAAAACCAGGACTACCCAAGACAGTGGCATTTTTCACAAAAGACCCTGTTTTCAACTATGTCCTGGGGTACAAGGTTGTCTTCTCTCCAGCTGGCTGGACTGGTAATGACTGGGCAGCTCTAAGCTGCTGTGGCCTTTCTCAATGCTTCTTTTATCTGTCTGTATCCTTATCTCTCTCCTCTGCCCAGATGTGACATAATTCACAGTCCGAGCAGACAAATACAGGAGGTTCTAGTTGCTTTTGTTTTGGGGAAGCAAGACAGAGGAGTTAAAGGTTGGTTGGTGGAGTCAGACAAACCCCAAAGCCCTCTAGTGATCTCACTAGATAGAGGGCAAGGTCAAAGACTATGTCAGCCCTGCTCATCAATGCCTGGAGCATACCTAGCGCCTGACAAGGAACATGGAATCAGTAAGCATCTACTGAATAAATTAGACAACGCAGGCCTCAGCCATAGTGGTTGGCTGGCCATGTCCAACCAAAGATGGTACTAATTATCATAGACTCTAGAAGGTAAAGGTCAAGGATGATTCTAAACATCCTATAATTTCAGGGCTTATCCAGTCCCATAGGGTAATAGCACAAGAGTTGAGAAACTCAGCTCTAGCAGTAGGCAAATTGGCGATAAACTCTGGATGCTAACTGGCCTTGAACTAGTTACTAAATTTCTGTCCTAATTTGCTCATGATGAGGACCCTGATACTGTATCCAACAAGGTAGTCAATAATAGACACAACTGAGAAAGACGGGGTCTGCACCTCAAGTTTTTAACACAGTCACCAGCACATAGAAAGTGTGACGCTAGAATGGGGCCTGAGAGCGTGTTATCATCAGACCTTAACCAGCCTCCCAACCACCATCAGAATCTTCAGGAGGGATCCTTATGCTTTTAAGACTCACTGTATCAAACTCAGCATGAGAATCCACTTCAAAATGAGCCCTACACTTGCACTTCTGTGAATCCAATCATCAGGTTTCATCTGTGTCACTCACCAGGGGCTCTATGGTGAAGATGCTGTTGAAGAAGAGCATGCTGTCTGTCTGAACCCGCCTGCGCTGATTCTCAAAGGTGCGGGAGAGAATGGAGAGACGTTCTCGAAGTGAAGGATCCACATCACACTCCTTAAGGAACTCATCGGTCTCCTCCTGTTCCTCGTGGGTCAGATCATCACAGGCCCTACAGAAAACAAAGGAAATGGAAGATTCGGTTGGTGTTCCCATGAAGAACTTTGTCGAGGTGCTCCCATCTGAGCCATCCACCTGGAAATGGTCTTGCCCATACCTCCTTGCCTTAAATCTGTAGGAGACTGGCTGGGAGACCCTGCACCTCATCCTCTAGAAGCCTCTGTGTGCTCACTCTTAGCCACTTCCTCATGAAGTACTCCAAGGCTTCCTAATCAATCCCCACTGCTTACTCTGGAGCCCTTACACAACGAAGACAAGTATTTTCCATGTAGCTGTGTTTTCCAAGACAGATTTAAATGCGTTCAAAAAATAAAATAGTTAACATCTAGCATCCCCCCACCTCACAGTTTAAGGATAAATTTGTGTCTTTTAAAATTGCTTAGCTTTAATTCTCCTTAGCTGTTACCTACCTAGCAAATAGAATCTGGGATCAGCAAGGACTAGGTTGGGAGACTGATTCTACTACTGACTGGTTCTGTGCTGAGGGAGTTACTCTGAGCTTCAGCACCCACACCTATGAAACAGAGATGGTAGGAGGCTCTTCCCTGTGACAATTTGATGACTGTTAGCGAGGTGTTGAGCTCACACAAATCTGAAGCGACACCTCAAGAAGTCTCTCTTCCCTCTTCCCAGTGTCCACTGAGATGCATCAGAAAAGTGCCTGCTCTCAACTGTCCACTCATGGTGCTCACTGGGTATGCTCGCATGACTGCTGTGTCAGCTACTACTTCACCTCGACTTTGAAGACTGAGTTGTCTCCCCTTCGTGGGCATGTGCCCATTTCTCTGGCATGTTCTCTCAGTGTCAGTGGTGAGTAATCATTGAGCAATGTGAGTTAGGAGTGAGAACTGGAGCCACACACCCCTTGTGTCCTAGGTAGGGAAAGCCAACCATTTTCCAACTGACTGCATGCACATCACATGCTCAGTGATGCCAAAGACCATTTTAATGATCTTGCCATTCAAAGTTATTCAGTCACACTGCATAAGGAAATTGGGGGAAAATGGATTCCATAGTATGTACAACACACACAATATATATATATATACACACACACAGATATATATATATATATATATATATATATATATATATATATGGGCTGGAGCGAAAGCACAGCGGTAGGGCATTTGCCTTGCACGCAGCCAACATGGCCGACCCGAGTTCGATTCCTCCGCCCCTCTCGGAGAGCCCGGCAAGCTACCGAGAGTATCTCGCCCGCACGGCAGAGCCTGGCAAGCTCCCCGTGACGTATTCAATATGCCAGACACAGTAACAACAAAGTCTCTAATGGAGACGTTACTGGGCCCGCTCGAGCAAATCGATGATAAACAGGAGGGCCTTTACCTTTATGAGCGATAGCACAGCGGGTAGGGCGTCTGCCTTGCACGCAGCCAACATGGCTGACCCGAGTTCGATTCCTCCGCCCCTCTTGGAGAGCCCGGCAAGCTACCGAGAGTATTCGATATGCCAAACACAGTAACAACAAAGTCTCCAATGGAGATGTTACTGGGCCCGCTCGAGCAAATCGATATACATAATGTCGTATGACCTACACGAAGTCAGTCAGGAGAGGAATGCCAACGACCTGATGACCTCATTCATATGTGACACATCAAGAAACAAAGCATATGTGGAGACAACATCCAATGAAAACAAATCCTTAGACTTGGACCACAGAACTAAGGTTTCCAAGACAAGAACGGACCTGGGGACAGTGGTGGAGGGATATTGGTTCTGTGGTGAGTGTGGTGAAGTGACGTAGAACGTCCAAAACAAACAAACTATGGTTACTAAAATTTAAAAAATAAAAGGAAAGAAACAGAGTTTCACATGCCCTGGTCCCAAGAAAGGAAGTGTCCTGTGATTCCCTGTGTTCCCCCCACCTTTTTAAGGGACCCCTCTGCATTTCCTTTCTACTGCAGCTGGGCAGCAGTGTCCAAGGCAACCAGAGCAACAGTCCTTCTGTGGTGGTGGGCAGTGCAAATTAGAGTCAGCTCAATCCACAGGAAGAAAAAATTTCTGAGGGGGAATTTCCTGTTTTGTTTTGTGGCCACACCTGGCAGTGCTCAGGGCTTACTCCTGGCTGTATGCTCAGGGATCACTCCTGGCAAGCCATGGGGGACCATATTGGGTACTGGGGATTAAATCTGAATAGCTATGTGCAAGGCAAATACCCTACCTGCTTTTCTGTCTCTCTAGCCCCTGAGTGGAATTTCTTGATATCTTCCTTCGGAAATACATCTTTGAAGAAATAATAATGGATGTAAACAGAGACACAGCAACAAAGATGTTCATCAAAGTACAAGCAATAATATCAACAAATGTGAATCCATTTGATGTACAAAATTGAGGGACTGATTAAACAAATAATAAGAACTGAAGACATTAGGATTCTTTAAGGGGACTAATGGGAATCGGGTGAAAAAGTCTGATGTGGAACAAGGTTGATAATGCTCCCTGAGCTGAGAAGTAGGATTGCCATTGCCCCAGAAAACAAGAGAACAGCAAAATAGAAATCCCCAACTGCCGCTTCTCTTCCATGCTGTTGGCACTCTTACATCAGTTATGGTTATGAAATGCAGTAGGGGTGACCAGTTGTCTCCCTCTAATGAAAATCAGAGCCGCAGCTGAGCATTCAAGAAGGGAATGTGCAGCCTCACCTCCAGGTTGCTTGGCCCCAGCATGTGCGTATATACCTGAGGTTACTGTCCTGCCACCTGGGCCTGCTTAAGCACCTGGGGACTTGAGCTCACAAGCGGTGCTACTTTATAGATGGAGAGACCACTCATCGGACATATTCCTGACTTGTCTTTCAGCCAACCATAGATCTTGCCCATCTCACAGGTTGCTGTTGGCAACCTCCGGATCATCCAGCTTCTGAACGACAGCCAATGAGTACAGTAGCACACTGAACCCATAACAGTCCCTGTGGGGGCTGAGGCCTGCTCCATTGTAGCCCTCCTCAGAAGAGCTAACTGCATGTGAGAGAGCAAAACTGACCACTGGGAGAGATGCCCAGGTCCACTCTGCCCTCCGGCAGGGAGGGTGAAGCTGTTCACCTACAGTGGGCCCTGCAGTGCACAACACTAAGCAGCTCCGGGTTAACAGCAATGGAATGATGATGAGATTTTTTCTTTTCCTGTTTACCAAGAACCACTCAGGTCTTCAGATTCTTCAGGATCCTAGGAATGGATTACCCCCGCACCCTGTTGTAAGTAAGATTAAATGTACTGCTACCCAGGTGCAGTCTCAAGGACAATTCAAATGATCTGTCTAGAGACACTTATGGCTCCTGACACCCAAATAAAAACCCAAATCAGGCTGGTGCCGTGTGTGGGTTTCATCAAGGATTCATAAGAAATACAGTACAGAGAAAATTTAGAGTCGTACTCCATTTGTTACTAAGATGATGGCCAAAACCTTGGTAGAAAAGGGGGAGTTAGAGGTCCTTAGAAGTCTGTGACAACTCTCTGGCTATTTATAATAAACTTCGATGACAAGGAGTATGAAAAAACCCTGTAGACAGTTTATAGCCCCTCAAAATAAGGCAAAGAAAGAAAGGAAGGATTAATGTACTTTCCATTTCTGAAGAAATTACTCTCTCCACAAGTTACAGAAAAATACTAAGAAAGAGATAGTCCTAAACAGTAATTTTTTTGAAGGTATCTATATCTGATTCCAAAGGCTCAAAAAAATAAATTACAAAGCAGGGGGCTGGTGATAGTGACTGGGGAGAAGAAAATGGACATTAGCCTAAGGCCCTGAGTTGTAGACATGCATCTTCAGGCTGGCACAGACCTGCTGCAGTAGCTGGAGTGGAAAGAAATGAGGAAATGCTAGAAAGGAATAGAACTTCCGGCTCCTGGCGAGAGCCAAAATTCCTGCCCCTGGAGAAGCAAGAGCCTTGTCAAATAAGAGAACAAACCAAGTGGTTTCATATCTCTTTGCCCAGAAACACTTTCAGCCCCTCTCCTTAGCTTTGCCAAGCCAGTGCAGAGAGCAGGCTTTTTGGTGCCAAGGATCCCTTGGCCCCATGCCCCATCTGGGGAAAACTCGGGATAATGGGAGAGAGAGAGAGGGTGGGGAAAGTCACAAAGGTCAAAATGACAGTCTCTCTGCTTTAGTATCTTTGACAGCAACTGGTTTGGATATTTCTTGAGTTTTCTGCTGAAACTAACTCCTTAAGCACATTTTGTGGACACTGGCAGGTCACACATCACATCCTGAATGGTCAAGCATACAGACATGGCTGGAATTAAAGCTACCAGCTTGTACAACACTTTCCTTGTACAGGACATCTTCATTCTTCTCCAGAAGAGAAGGACGTGGACATATGGAAACAGAAATGCTATTTTCCTGCTGTTCCTGATGTGGACCTACCTCTCTCCCCTTTCTCCTGAAACTTGCCGGAACATTCTCATCCTAGGTACATCTATGTCCATTGGGAAATCAAGACAAAACGAGCAGTGGACAAACAGTGTCTTTCCTCTTACCTTTTATAAGCTACTGGTATTTCAATGTCAGGAGGCAAAATGAAGTTTTTAAGCAGGAAGTCTTGTCTTTGCTCACTTTTTAAAGATGGCACAGTGGCAATCCAGTGATTAAAGCTCATTGTCTGGTTAATAAAGCTGCTGGTCCACTGTGTGTCCTGCCATTGTCACAGTTCCTTCTTATTCAATTAGGGATGGCGCACTGGGGGATTGCTGCCTGGTTTCCATGGACCTAAGACTTTTATTTTTATCACATGCTAACTTGGTTTTAAACAAAGCTTTGAAGCTTCCCAGGGCTAATCTTTAATGAAAATGGAGAGGCAAATAAAAAGGCTGAAATAAATTCCAATGAAAGCAGCGAAAGTGCTAATTCAGGGCAGATAGAAGAGGATGAAAATGAAAATGGAATTTAAAAGTAGCAAGGATAGCTTCAGTAAAAAAGAAATAATCAAAATTTGACAGTGATGAGATTAGTTAAAAACAGTTTGGTCTTCCATTTTATGAACATTCTCCACTGCTTCAATTAGCCTTTTTATAAGCAGAAGATTAAAGATACCAACAAGAAATCATTATTAAAGTATATGGATAGCTGGGTCTGAGCAATAATGCTAAAACTGAGAACATAAAAGCTATTATATAAAAATCCTTCTTCTCATTTTTCATATTTTATGGAAATATCTTTTCACTGAAAAACACAATCCACATTGATCCCAATTCAAAAGAGATTATTTTTAGAAACTATAAAATATAACCAATCTGGCTGTAGTTATGAGAAGTTCAGACCTGTAGATGTGTTTGAGAAAAGAGTAGAAAATAATATATTTGGTCTTTAAAATCTAAGGATAAATACAAGGCGGGTTAAGATTAATCAAGGGCTGAAAACACTATGCAAAAATAGAGCCATATTTCTGGTTCTTTCAATGAACCTTCCAAAGGGGTATCATCCATACTGGAACCAAAGTAGAAAATAATGACATCATTTGGGTTAGTTTAAAATTTACCACAAAAGTAACAGATTTTTCCTAATAATTAAATTTTGTATTCCCCAAATTACAGAATACAGATAATTTTCCCCCTTACAAACCTATGCTTTTCTCTTTCCTCATCTTCCTGGGTAGCAAATATTTTCCACTGGAAATGGGCAATGATTTTACTGCGGTTGTGAATAGTTATAATTCGCTGATTTGTCAGAGATATGTAGGTTTTCTCAATGATCAAAGAATTCTTGTCCAGCCTTATATTCATGTCTATGGCAGCTCCATATAAAGAAACAAATACCTCTTCACCTAGAATTAACAAATTATAAACACATTGTGAGATTTATTCTAGAGTGATACTATAGGCCATTTTCTTCCAAGCTGGAAATAGAGAAAATGACACAATCATTAGCTACTTCATTCTGGTTCCCTGCCTTAATTCAGAGATGAGATGTCAAAGAATTTAGTTTTCCAGTTGTAGAGCATCAAACATCTTATTTATACCCAATTAAAAATACATAAAATAGGAATGTTATGATGAGGATGGCAAGGTTTTATCTTCTTTGTAAGATCTTAAAAATCCTAAAGCCTGATCAAAGAACACTTACATTATGCATATCCACCATATGCCTCTCTTTAGCTCAATCATGAGAGCACTTGTTCCTTGAAGTAACTTACCAAATGTATCTGGTGTTACTCTACATGAGAGCAAAAAAGGGGATCAGGAAGGAAGATTCATTAACTTCATTAGTAGAAAACTATTTTAAAAGAACCACACCTCTAAGTCGTGGCAATTAAAACAAAGCAAAAATTTGAAACACACATATGTAAACTATGTCTGGGTAGTAATTATATAGAAAATAAAAACCGTAGCACTGTCCTCCCATTGTTCATCAATTTGCTCGAGTGGGCACCAGTAATGTCTCCATTGTGAAACTTGTTGTTACTTTTTTTTTTTTTGGCATATCGAATACGCCACTGGGAGCTTGCCAGGCTCTGCCGTGTGGGCAGTATACTCTTGGTAGTTTGCCGGGCTCTCTGAGAGGGACGGAAGAATCAAACCCAGGCTGGCTGCATGCAAGGCAAATGCCCTACCCACTGTGCTATCGCTCTAGCCCAGAAAATAAAAATATAAAGGTAAATTTTCTGTGCAAATATTAATCTTTATTCACCATAGTAATCTAAGTTCTACCACAGTAATTTAACTTCATTCAAGATTTAGGACTCTTCTAAGCAGATACAAACCCATAAACTATGTTCTACCTAATTTCTGCAGTGTCATGGAACATCACTCTGACATCAAAGTAGAAAAAAAATACTTAAATACTATTACAGCTCTGGTGGTCTATATTGCTAACATTTTCATCAGAATCCAGAAAGTATAATCACTTACAACTTATCTTTTGGCAAACATTTATCCTTCAGTATGGACTGAGCTGCCCCTCAGTGTTCTGACTGCTCTACTACAGGTCTTTGAACTTTGAACTTCGAATACAGCAAAACTTCCTCCAAAGTTTAAAGAAAATGAAGAAACCCCTTGAGAATAATAAGATTCTTTTGGAAGAGAAAATCTAAGAAAGATGGGTATAACAGAAGGTGGAGTGGGTGGAGGAACAAAGTGCTTATTCATAGAAATAATAATTGAGAACTCCCAAAGCTAAGTAAATATCTTACCACAAAAGCTATGAGAAGTTGAGAGGACACTCAAATTCTAAGTTTAAAAAGACCTACGCCAAGACACATCATTGTTACATTAATGAAAGTTCAACAGTAAAGAGCATTTTAAAATTCCAGGGGAAAATACGCAACTTACAAAGGCATCCTAATCGGGCTATTCTCAGGTTTCTGGAACTGGTGCTGGGAATGGGGAGGCAGCCACACCTCTACAAGCATGGAACTGCAGTACTGGAAAGCAGTGAAGAAGGAGTGACTGACAGACCATGCCACATATAAAAATATGCCCAAAGGCAAAGGAGGTGAAGTAACACGCATGATATCCTATCGGTAACAACACTGTAAGTCACAGTGCCTAAAAGGGGGTGGGAATAAAGAAAAAAGTGCCCACCATAGAGTAAGGCTTTGGGGGTGGGAAGGAAACTGGGGACACTGGAGGAGGGAAGTGGATATTGGTGAAGGGGTTCCTACTGGAACACTATACTCTTGAAACTCAACCATGAATGACTTGTTATTCAATAAAATGTTCTTAAAGAGAAATATTTTATAACCATAAAAAAGTAGAATACTGTGCAGATATTTAAAAACTACATGGAAAGTTTTCATATGAAAACCATAAAGCAGACATGGATAAATGGGATTTAAATGAAAGAAGCAAGATTGAGAATAATTCAGAGTAAGTTGTCTTTTGATAAGATGGGAGAATATTATACATTCATGTTGCATAGATTTGCATGAAAATGCTGGAAAGAGAGATAAGAGGCAAAAAACCCCAAAAAATAGTGAGATGGGATGAATGAGGCAGGGTGAAAATAATACTTTTTTAATATCAGAGGGTTGAATGTGAATTTTAGAATATGACTATAAAACATGAGTATACATTACTTGTTCTAAATTTTAACATAAAAGACTTAAAGAGTTTACACTAAGCATGCAAAGCTGCTTGATACGGCTAATAATTAGAGAAGTATAAAATACTATTTCATAAACATCGTATTAAAAAAAGTTTGCTAATGCTGTTTTAGCAATATACTGGCAAAAGTGTGGAAATTGAATTTTATTATAGAAATACAAATAGGTATAATCACTTGACTAATTTAGTATCCGGTACAGTTCAAATTAAATTAACCCCAAAATTCCGTAATTGCTCTTCCATAAATTTATCCTTGAGGAAAGTCCCACACAGCGAGAGAAGACAGACAAAGACAGTTGTATAGTTTGTAACTGCAAACAAGGAACATAATACAGCAAGAGAATAGAAAAATTATAGTATTTTTTCACATGCTAGAGTATGGTGCACTAGTTAAATGAATCAGAGTTGGGGATTTAAACAAAGAGAAACATTTATTTTTGAACTGAATTATATATTTGGGGGATAACAAAATACTACCAAATACATGATTCACATGAAATCCGTGAAATCTATTTGCTTCTTTTTTTCTGTTAAAAAATCAGTTAGCAAGTAATAACTTTTATTTATAAACTGGTACAAGAGTAAATTTCTACTGCATATTTTTTTATTTTTTAATTGAATATCTGTGAGATAGACCGTTAGAAAGCTGTTCATGTTCGGGTTTCAGTCATACAATGATCCAACACCCATCCCTCCACAGGTGTACATTTCCCACCACCAATGTCCCCCGTTTCCTTCCCACCATCCCCTAACATCACCCATCCACACCTCCCAGCCTGCCTCTACGGAAGGCACTTTTCTTCTCTCTCTCTTCTTTTGCACATTATGGTTTGCAATACAAGTACTAAAAGGACATTGTGTTTGTTCAGGGAGTTTAGGAGTAGGTTTTTATTTTTAAACTTGGTGGCAGCTTTGGGGTATGGACATAACTGCCATCCAGAAGTGATGCAGGGAGGTGGTAAAGGTAGTCCATCCTGATGCCAAGAAAGCCTAGAGATTTTAGTCACAAACCTGCATACCCAAATTTTCAGCATATTATTTCTCTGTGAGGTTTGTTCTGAGGAAATGGAGTCCAGCCAGGGGCATGGCAGCGATTTTGGAGTGTGGAAGCAAAAGGCTGCCAGGGTTCTGCTTCGGTGGGTACCAGGCTGACCCGCACCCCCTCCAATTTACCCTCATCTGTTCAGCCTTGAGCAGATATAAGATTAACTGTGGCTTTTGATCTCTCTCAAGACTTATTTACAGGTCTCTGAAGCTAGGCAGATAAATGAGCTTGTACAGCTGAGCCAGAGGTGGTTTATGGTCATTGCTCTCACATACCTAACTTCAGGCTGTTTAATTTCTCGGGAAAACTGGTCACGTGTTGTTGGGGTCCGGCCAGTGGTAAGTGACAATTTTGGGGTATCAGGAAGCCTGAAGGCACCAGCAGGCTGCTGATACACTCGCCCCGTGTGTACATGTTGACCTGCTGGCAGCACTGTACCTCCCCCTCATTTTTTTCTTACTGAGTCACTGTGACATAGACCATCACAAAGCTATTCATGATTGAGTTTCAGTCATACAATGTTCCAACACCATCCCTCCACCAGTGAACATTTCCCACCACCATGACCCCAGTTTCCCTCCTGCCACCCCCTGCCCCCAGTCTACCTCTATGGCTCTATGGCAAGCACTTCTCTCTCTCTCTCTCTCTCTCTCTTTCTTTCTTTCTTTCTTTCTTTCTTTCTTTCTTTCTTTCTTTCTCTCTCTCTCTTTCTTTCTCTCTTTCTTTCTTTCTTTCTCTCTCTCTCCTCTCTCTCCATCTCTCTCCTCTCTCCTTTTGGGCATTACGATTTGCAGATTTGCAATACAGATAGTGAGAGGTTGTCATTTTGTTCCTTTACCTACTTTCAGCACGCAGAACTGACTGACAGCAATTTGAACTGCTCACTGAAAAAGTGCTCCTTCCCAGAAATATAACATGAACCATTGTATTCTTTTTGAGAACCACCTACTATTGATATTTTCAGCCCTAACAGGTCCTTGAAAAGGGTACTCCAACCTCAAGCTACCTAGGAGACCCATCTTGAGAAAGGCAGGAAAGGCCTTTCAGTTCTTATGTGTCTGTTTTGTGCCTTGCAGTGCCAATTCCCACTGGCACCTTTTCAGCATCTGCACTTGGATGCTGCAATCACAGTGGATGAGCTTAGTCATAGTCATTCATTATGGCCCCATGAAGGCAGATTTTGTGGACAGTCTCATTACCTTTACCAGCTTTGCTTTTATAAGTCAAGCAAAAACAAGTTTGAACCAAACTAATTTTATTGTCCGACTCTCCCCTTGATGAAGTTAGCAATTGACACGATCCACTTTATATGGTGGTGTCAGTCCTCCCAGTTAGCAAAAGGACAGTAAATAAAATATATGAGTGGAGCCAGAGACTCTCCAGGGAACTAGGGAGTTGATGGAAAGAATGTTTCTCATCTCTTGGTCACAGTAGGGTCAAATTAACCACTCAAAGTGAACTGCTGAATCAAACTTCTCTGGAGTGTTTGAGAAACAAATGACTCAACTTGACCAACGCACAGCTCACTGGTGGCAGTGCCAAGATCTATATTCCTAATATGCACAGAAGGGAGTGTAGGATTGATGATGAAAAGTGTGTCTGCTTCAGAGGGAGCCAAAGACTTGGATTCAAGTTCTAACCGTACTTAGTTGGACAGGCATTAACACCCCAGCCTCAGTTTGCCCATGGCTTAATAAAACCCTTCCCCATGCTAATACCCAATGACTGGGGGAGTCTTTACTAGCTATATCATTCAGGAAAATCCCACTCCACACTTCCCTAAACAACCCCTGGCCATCAGTATGTCTCAGATTCTCCCCTAATCCCTGTGGTGGAATAAGAAAAGAAAGCTATGGCTAGCAATGTTTGCATTTCTTGTCCTCCAAAACGATGTTAAAACATTTGCCTCTTGTACAATATTCTTGCTAGATCTTTTTCATTATAACACACACATTTAAAGTTAATTATAATAATCTTACTATTGAAACCAAGTTCATGCAAGATATCTGCAGGAATATTCAGACATATAATTTAGCAGTTCCAACCACATATTATATCAAACTCAATTACTACATTGTATTTTGGTATTCTTTTATTGGCCTTCAGGAGGAAAAATTTCCTTTATGGTTTATTAGAGCAAAATACATAAATGGCCATAAAGCTGTGCCGTGCAGTACTAATATTATGATTGCTTGTGTATTTAATAATAATATATCATCCCACACCTTTAGGGAAAAAAAGCTGCTTGCCAACTTCTGACTCTTGAAATAAAATATTTCCTCTTCTGTAGGAGACATAATCCTTTAAAATATGCTGAATAAGTGCAACCACTCTATTTCCTGATCATGCCAACAGTTAATGTCACCTCCAAGGTACTAGCAACCTTACCAGCACTGAAGAAAAAAATGCCGCAGTGCTCCTGTTTCAATTGTTCATTCAAGCAATCCCGGGCAGGCTCAGCGAGAATGTCTTTTAATAATGCTCACGCTGAATATTAACAATCTCCTGAACCTGGAGACTATATTGTTTCTCTGTGCTTGATTGAAAAGTATAAAACTTAGACAATTAACCCATTTGTTTGTCTCAACAGTAAGATACCATTTGTACTTCTCAGAAATACAATACCATTGTATTTCTTGTATTGGTTTCTGATTCTGTCAGGGTTTTTAATTCTGTTAACAATCTAGCCAAGGAATTGTATTTTTCTTTCCTATTGTGAGGGGCCACTAGATTCACACCTGGTGGTGTTGTGGGGTGCAGGACAGTGCCAGGGATCAATCCTGGGGTTTCATACTAGGATTCGGAGAGCATGGCATGTGCTTTCCCACTTAAACCACATCCTCAGCCCAGAGCAGTTGTATTCTTAATCTCTTTTTGGACTAATTGGCTTTTATTATTATTTTTAAAAATAAATAGATTTTATTTGGAGGGTTTCTGAGGAGAGAGAGAGAGAGAGAGAGAGAGAGAGAGAGAGAGAGAGAGAGAGTAACATGCTCAAGAGAGAACGCAGGCTCTAATCAGCTTTTAAAAAGTATCAAGTAACTGTATTTTTCCCTCAGTCTTAGATGGTTCTAAAAAGGCAGTAAAATCATTTTTGGAATAAAATGAATTGCTTATACAAATATAATTTGTGGAGTTGTATCCCTGAAGAAAGGAGGGTAGCATTCTGGTTCAGGAAAACATTAATGTGTGATATTAAATCATAGTGAAATTTACCCTGAGTTTCCTTAATTGTTGGAGTACTGGTTCAAACTCTGGCTGTCAAAAAGCTATGAAATCTGCTAACTGCATTTAATGAAGAACAGATCCAGTGGAGGAATCCAGTGGAGGACTAGCAAGTGAAGGGTATAAATACTATGGATAGAGGAGTGATTGAGTACGTCCCACTGTGGAGTATCAATGCTCCTTCTGGAATATTGTTAAGAAGTCTGAAGATTTCCATCAACAGCCCATGCTAAATTTCCCTCCTTAAATCAATTCATACTTCAGACAGCTGCAGAAAGCTCAATCAGATGCTTATTTAGTGAAACAAGAAGCCAGCGATCATGCTTGCTTGGAAAAGCTTCATGATTAATTGTGTTTAGGCAGTCATTACTGTTTTTCACTAATGGGAGGTTATAGGTTCTGGTCACTGATAACCCACAATAAACATGAAAGCATATTCTTATCAGCAGTTCATTTCACGCAAGGCTAAATGCTGCAAGACAGTCATGTTTAACTCTGTAATCTTTAGGAAATGACTTTATTCCTACACCCACACTGACACCATAACCTCAGGATATGGAAATCAAGTTTTCCATCCATGATAAAATCTCAACACAGAAAATATTCATTTCCTTTAGTACAGTACTTTAAAAGCAAGTGTGTATCAATTCAAAAGCCTGCAGAAAAGTCAACTCCAAGCAAAGGTCACTGGGAAAGGGCAGCTGCATTTCAGAGCCAATACACCGAGCAGGTGAGAAAGCAAATGGCATCGGAGACAGACGGACGAAGAGCCCATTCCTGGGGAAAGCCCTATGAGGTCTAAGAGGAAGTCAGAGTTCCGGCTCTGGGTGTGCTCTGACTAGCTCTGAGACCTTGAGCACTCTCCATAAAGACTCTTGAATTTCCCTCTCAGACAAAATTGATATTTGTATCCTTTTCTATTGTGAATCAGTCTTTTATTAGAAGGAGCTTAGCCAAAAACCATGAGAAATATGCTCTTTCCTCTTCCTCCATTGAGGAAAAGAGGTATTTTCCTTTCCTATACATGCGGTCATGGAAGCCCTAGCCAATCAGGGCGTACAAACTCAATACATCAGGATCCTTCGTGAGCTCTATTGCGGATTCACTACCAAGATCTCACCATTCTACAAAGAAGTAATCATCCATATCAAGAGAGGGGTTCGGCAGGGTGATACCATTTCACCAAAACTCTTCAGTGCCACCCTCGAGAACATCATGCGACGACTAGAATGGGAAAACATGGGAGTGAAGATAGATGGTCGGCAACTACACCACCTCCGCTTTGCTGATGACATCGTTCTAATAACACCAAACATCAGCCAAGCGGCACAAATGCTTGCGGACTTTGACCGTGAGTGTGGAAAGGTTGGACTACAGCTGAATCTTACGAAGACAATGTTTATGAGAAACAGCCTTGTTCCTGACGCTCCATTCGCTCTCAACGGAACCACCATCTCCGAATGCAACAGTTATATATACTTAGGTCGAGAAATCAACATGATGAATGACCTGGCACCTGAGTTACGCAGGAGGAAGAGAGCGGCTTGGAATGCCTTCAAGAGCATTGAAGAAATAACTAAAAGGACAAAGAACCTCCAACTACGAGCACATCTCTTTGATTCCACTATTCTTCCTGCATTAACATATGCCTCAGAGACCTGGACCCTACGAAAACAGGATGAGAACACTATTCGGGTCTCTCAAAGAGGAATCGAAAGAACTATGCTTGGAATATCACGATTCACTCAAATGAGAGATAGAATCCGGAGTTCTGATCTTCGTCAACGCTCAAGAATCAGAGACGCTGTCTCATTTGCCAAGACATCAAAAATCAGATGGGCTGGACATGTAATGAGGTTTACAGACAACCGCTGGACTAGAGCCATTACTGATTGGATTCCACGAGACATCAAAAGATCACGTGGACGCCCACCTATAAGATGGTCAGACTTCTTCGTCAAGACCCTAAATGATCGGTTTGAGGCTCTACATGTTCCTAAAACGAACAGATACCATTGGGCTACGCTAGCACGCAACCGGGATGAATGGAGACGTTACTGGCACCCGCTCGAATAAATCGATGAATAACGGGGATTAAGTGATTAAGTGATTAAGTGATACATGCGATAGTTGAAACAAAAAAGTTAAATAAAAAAGCAGATAATATACTTTAATTATTAGACACAAAATAGAAATTGCTTTGTTTAATAAATGAAAACTTGAAAAATATTGAGAGCAATCAGATTTAGTAAGAACAAAAAAATTCAGAAATGAAAATAATTATGAGAACTGAAAAATTAAAATTCAACAGATGTCTTTACTGAAGATAACATTATTGTTTTTACTGAAGATAACATTATTGAACGAAATGATGGATAAGAAGAATCCAGAGAAGTTTACACAGACTAATAATAGAAACACAAAAGAAAGGTAAAAATGAATAAATAATTCAGTCATAATAGATTAATTAAAGACAAGTTGATTAACTAATTAGCATTCCAGACAAGACAGTAATATGGGAAAGAGCCTAAAATCCATATGGGATGATGAAAATGCAACAGTCCCTACACCTCACACAAATAAAATCAAAGATGGATCATGAATCTAAACATAGAAGTGAAAACCATTATCCTCCCTAATGAAAACACAGAAAGACATGTTCATAATCTTAGAAAAGGCCAATGTTCCTTAGCAAAAAGGAAAAAAAATCCCACATTACTCTTAAAATAAAAATGACAGAATGGAAAAAAGTCAAAAAATTATGCATATCAAGAAATACTGTAGCACTGCATTGTCCAGTTGTTCATCGATTTGCTCGAGCAGGCACCAGTAACATCTCCATTGTGAGACTTGTTGTTACTGTTTTTGGCATATTGAATACGCCATGGGTAATTTGCCAGGCTTTGACGTGCGGGCAGGATACTCTCAGTAGCTTGCCGGGCTCTCCAAGAGGAGATGGAGGAATTGAACCAGGTTCGGCCACGTGCAAGGCAAACACCCTACCTGCTGTACTATCACTATGCCCAAAAGAAATACTAAGGAGGGGCTGAAGTGATAGTACAGAGGGTAGGGCATTTGCCTTGCACACAACCGACCTGGGTTCAATCCCCGGCATCCCACATGGTCCCCCGAGCACTGGCAGGAGTGATTCCTGAGTGCAGAGCCAGGAGTAACCCCTGTGAATTGCCGGGAGTGACCCCAAAAGCCAAAAATAAATAAATAAATAAATAAAGTTAAAAAATACTAAGGAAATAAAAAGGCAAGTTACAGAGAAAATATTTGGGTTTTTTTTTGTTTTGTTTTGGGTCACACCTTGCGATGCACAGGGATTACTCCTGGATTTGCACTCAGGAATTACTCCTGGCAGTGCTTGGGGGACCATATGGGATGCTGGGAATAGAACCCAGGTCCGCCATGTGCAAGGCAAACCCGCTGTACTAGCGCTCCAGCCCCACAGACAGAGAAAATATTAAGGTAAAGGTAAAGGTAAAGGCCCTCCCCATTGTTCGTCGATTTGCTTGAGCGGGCCCAGTAACGTCTCCATTGGAGACTTTGTTGTTACTGTGTTTGGCATATCAAATACATCACGGGGAGCTTGCCAGGCTCTGCCGTGTGGGCAAGAAACTCTCAGTAGCTTGCCGGGCTTTCCGAGAGGGGCGGAGGAATCGAACTCGGGTCGGCCATGTTGGCTGCGTGCAAGGCAAATGCCCTACCGCTGTGCTAACAATTCTAAAATAGTCTGAAAATGATCAATGTTCTGGAGGGATGGGAATTTGATCATTGTGTGATTGTAACCCAAACAAAGCCTGGCAAGCTACCCGTGACGTATTCAATATGCCAAACACAGTAACAAGAAGTCTCAAAACGGAGATGTTACTGGGCCCGCTCGAGCAAATCGATGAACAATGGGAGGACTGTGACTGTAACCCAAGCATTAACACTTGTAACTATCTCACGGTGATTCAATAAAATTATTTAAAAAATGATCAGTGTTCAAAATATTAAGTTGTAAAGTACTATCACAATTTAATAAAAGAAAACTTAATAAAAATGAGCAAAGATTTAACTGTTTTAAAGATGTGAGAATTTTTTGTAAGAAGGAGCTCAATGTTAATCTTTGGAGAAATAAAAATCAAAATAATTACAAAGCATCAATTCATTCCAATCACATGTCTAAAATGAACAAAACACTCCTTTTTGGTCAGAATATGAAGTAACTGAAACTGTCCTCACATTTTACTGGCAGAAGTACAAAACAGAACCACAGCTTTAGAAATCAATGCCAACTATAGGTTCGGAAAGCTCTCTATTGTTGCATTTCCTTGGTGAAACTTTTTCCTTGTTTCAGCTAGCTCAAGTTAGGTTTCTCTTGCTAGCAGCTAATAAAGTATGGCAAGCCCGAAAAGGTAAGAAGTAAAAATGGTGCCACTGTTTACATGGTTGGCATTGTGCTGGCCAATGTTGAGGCAGAATTTTTATGCTCAGACAGGCATCCACAAAGGTAGTCACAGGGGACTGAGCAGCCATCTGTCACTTGTGGCTCCTTCCTTGGCTGTGCTGATGCCAACTACAGGGGTCAGTCAACATGAATGGATAAAATAGATAAATACTCATTTGGAAATCAACTTTGGAGACTTACATAATATACCATCAGTCTACATGGATATACATTAAATACTTGTCAAAAACTTGGAATAAGTTGTAATCTTCAAAAAACTGCTAATGATGATAGACATAATCCTATATGTTACAGAAGGTATTTTGATGTTCTAAGTATTAAAGTAACTGCATGTTACATAGACTAGTATTTAAACACAAGAACATTCTGAAGAGGGCTTTAAATTTTGTTTCATTATTAGACACATATAACTAGAAAACCTGTGAGGTATTAAATTAGTGTCAAGTTCATTTACATATAAATAACCTCAATCCATCAATGTAACTTCTCAGTACATGTCCTTCCTAAGTCCTGTATTCCTCAGGCTTAGGGGACACTAGGGAAACCCTGCAGATGGGATTTGTTCCCAGTTCAACATTATTTCTATTGAAGGCATTCCTTCTTTGGTTCTTTTATCTTGTGAATCTTAGATTACTCATATGTAGCCAGAACAACCATTTCCTCTTTCCCATTCGACCTTCTGTAACAGAGAGAAGTTTGAACAAAAGATAATGCATACCTGTATCATAACACACAATAAGTTTTTGGCTGTGATTGCCCACTGTCTGTGGCTCAAACTGGACTTCCATTTGCATGGACTCTCCCACTCTTAGAGTTCCAACAGGTGGTTGTATGGAGAAAGGCCTGCAACACACAGAGACCCACCATCAGTACACACCCTGGTAGCGTGCGGGGAGGAGTGAGACCTGAGGCTCTCCTGCAGACAGCTCAGACACCATCAGGACTGGAGTGTAAAGGGTGCTCTTCCCCCTCATGTGAAGGCACTTTAGTTTTAATGCTGACATAACAGGAATCAACCAGCATGCACAAAAGAAACTTAAACGGCACAAGACTGTACTTGCTTATGCCCTTGCCATCCTGCCATTCTTCTAGCATACACTGAGTGATTCCAGTAAGGGACAGATTTACAACACGCATGAAAATCCTATACTCTCTCAAAGAACAGGACATTCAAAGACGTATACATCAAGTTTTGTGAGAGTTCAGAGAGAAGCTGGTTTTATCATGAAAAAACATGAGACCCCAAAAGAAAGTAATAACACAATCACACAAAGAATTAAGAGGGTAGGTTAGCAAAGGGGTTTACAAGGAGGAAGATTGCAAGAAATGGTACAATCATCCAGAATTGATAACAGTTGAGCTTTACCTGTTTTAAAGCCCTGCAAGACTAAGAGAGTGCTGTCTTAGAAGAGAGAGAGAGCAAGCCAGCCCAGCCCAGGGAAAGCATCAGGGAGGAGAGGGACCTGATCCACAATCTCAGGACTGGTTCCCCACCGACACTCCAATTAGCTGGCCCCCAGCAGAAACCAGAAGTGGCCCTTTTGACCTTGTCCTACAGATCAGCATCCTGGGTGAAAACAAGGAGAAGAAGGAAGAGTGTATTTGGGAAAGGCAAACTGGGGACAAGCTCTTGAGAATAGAATTCAGGCTTGCAGACATGGTGGAGGGGACATTTCATAATCCTGGAAGGGAAGAGTGAGGGGAAAAAAATCTGGATCTGATCATGAAGTATCTTAAATAATGTACCAAGTTCTTTCTACCTGCTAAATAGGAAATTCAGCCCATTTAATTATCTTCATGGTCCGTTTCACTTCTTTAAATTGCCAGTTTTTCAAAATAATACACTGTACAATGTATCTGGCAGGCCAAGCTGTTCCTGATTATTCAGTTATTCACTTCAATCCCAGACATTCTTTTTTTAAAAAATTTTATTAGTGAGACATCATGAGGTACAGTTGAAATTTTTGTGCTTGGGTTTCAATTATAAAATGATCAAATACCCAACTCTCCACCAGTGCCCATTTCCCACCACCACGGATCCCAGTATCCCTCTAACCCCCCATCCCACCCCCCATCCCACCCTGCCTCTGTGACAGGGCATTCTTAAAGCCTTCATTTCTGAGTCTTCAGATGGATAATGAACTTAATCCCACAGCCCAAGATTTCTGCTCTTCAGGGATGGAGTTTAGGGCAAATGACCATCTGAGTGACCATTGCAGGGCCTCTATTGCTTCCTCCACAGGCAATTGTTTGTCTCCTCTGGGGCTCAGTCCATCACTCTCTCCATATATTGTTTTCTATTCCTTTGTCCTTTTATGAGCTCGAGGCAATACGGTAGAAGTATTTTGGGGCAGGGTTCACTAGTCTGAGGACCGACTGAATGAAGCCAAACCCAGTCTGCCATGACCTGTATAAGTCTTCTTATTTCTGATCAGTAAAATGAAGGGAATGACAACATCCTCCTAGGATTAAAGGGGTTGGTATCTGCAAAGTGCTTGGAATAATGCTGGCAAAGGAAGTGCTAACCCAGTGTTTATTACTTCCACTGTGTCCCTTACTTTTCTCTATGAAGACGGGTCTGAGGAGGCTGGGTATTTAGATGAGTTCGTGTTTTGATCATTCCTCTCTCAGCCTTATAATTGATCCTCATGGGCCTCACAGTGGCCCTCATGATTCATGTAATGAAAGTTCAAATTCCTAGGCATTTGAGCTCTCACACTATCTGCTTCCAACGAGGTTTTACACTCATTAATGCGCCTCCATCCAAAAGTCTTTCCCACCTTCCATTTATCCCATTTCCACCTGTCCTCTATGAAGAGAACTAGATGGGATGGAAGGACCTCAGTCTCTTCACCTAGAACTTCCCCAGGCAGTGAACATCCTTGCCTGGGATGTGCACTGGGCACTTCACATATTCCAATTGCTCAATCGTAAAAATAAACCAAATATAATCCTAAAAAACAAAACCCTGAGAAATGTTGTTGGTATTCTTATTTGCCACTTAGGCACAAGAAAAGAGATGCTTTTAACCAGCGAGAAACTGACCCAAAGTTGCCCAACCAGGTGGGAGAAAGGGGAGGAAGTTCAAGTTCTTGTCCCCCACTCCAGTCAGCTCTGACTGTGAAGGCCTCCTGGCTTCCCAGGTCTTTGAGCCTCCCACCCACCCCTGCAAGTGCTCTAACTCACAGGAACCTCCCAGGAAGAGGCTACCAAATTGAATCACAATCAGCATTCAAAGGAAAAGGAATATGTCTGTATATATATATATATATATATATATATATATATATAACTAAGTTTCTGATGGAACAGAGAAGGAATGGATCTTCAGGATCTCGAGAATCACTGCTTTTTGAGAGATGAGGGGGCGTCCACATTTTTAAAACCTCTTTCCTTCCTCCTGGTCTCAGAAAGAATCTGAACACGCTGCCTATTTTCCTGAGCTTTGGAACAATGCTGTAATATTTTCTTCTGTTTTTGTCAATTTTATCACCTCAGTTCCTAGTATTTTCCTTCCTGTGCCTCGCTTTCATTTTCTTTTCAAACATTTCTTGGTAATAAAAGAACAGTTTTGAAACAGATTGGTTAGTATTACATCGGCAGAACCTAAGCTAATTTTGAAAGGACAAAAGGACCCTTTTTAGGCCCTCCAGAAACCCAAATCCTATATAGTGGTAACAGATACTTTCCTAATAGTTGGGTTTATATTACAGTCAACTTCTCCAGGAGGCAGAAAAATCACCTGGGATGGCCATTGTTTCTTGGAGCTGCCCAAGAGTTCTCAATAAATCAGATGTTAATTGGGTAGAGTACGTAAATTACTGGTGCTTAAACATGATCTATAATTTGATTTTGTAGTTTATTTTACTAAAAGATAATAGCCAAGCAGCCTAAGAAATATTAAATATCTGAGCATGTTCTTAAAAGAGGTAAAGGTATCATTTCTCGAGGGAAAAGAATGGCTCTCTATGACTAATTATTTGGGTTTTATTTACTTTACTTTTACTTATGCCATGGTGTCATTGATACTCACTAGTGGATGAGAAGAGAAAACGGGGTTTGTGAAAAATCAGAAGATTTGGGCTTTTTATTATATCCACTGTGAATTTCTTTTTAAAATAACAACTATTCTATACAAATAACTCAGGAGAAGACTAAATATTGGCTCTATCTTATTAAATGTTGAATGCAATATTAGTAATTTGTCTTAAGATAATCTCTTATTAACCGATTCCTAGTGTGAGGGTTTAGCATCTTCATCTTTTCTGTTTCACCTTCCAATATTAATCCCCTTTAACAGTCAAAGTTATTCTCGTACTTACTGAGTTTTAGGTCAAATTCTAATGAAGCTACAAAGTAATTTTATGCCCCTTGTACATTTTATAGCATACTGTGACACCTTTTATTAGTGCAAGGAACATTCTTATTTTATAGTACATGGAACATTTTTTAATTCTAAATTATTATAAAGGTTTATAGTTAAGGCTTTGCCTTTGTGATATATGTGGGCATTATAGGCATCCTATAAACATTTATTGAGCACTTACTTATTCTAGCCAATTTACTAGATGCTGAAAACATACAAATGAAGAGTCAGATACAGTCCCTGCATAAAAGAAATGCATGTTGAAATGGGGACATTGAACATGGAAAAAAGTTCTAGTTTTTATCATTTGTCTGAACCTAACCACTTATAAACATAACATTCACTAATTATTTTCAATTAAAAGAATATGATCCATTATTTTTTTCCTGGTGAGATAGTCTTTCTAGATGCAGACTGACTCTGAAAGAGACAGGACTTCAAAATTTCAGCTGCTCTGTCATGTCTGCTGGCAATCATATTAACTGAAAGAGTGGTCTGAGGCCCTGTCTGAGCAACACAATTACCTGGGCATGTTTCAGAACGGATGTTTGTCAGAGGGTCTCCCAAGGGATTCTGACTCAATAAGATACAGCCGCAGACTCAGCCATATCCTTTCTCGCTGAAGCCCTCAGCAGTCTCAGGTGCAAAGGACAGGAACCAATTCTGGCTTTCTGGCTACTTATACAGAAAAGGGATGTACTAAAAGGATTTGAGAGAGCTCCCAGAACTGAGAATGCAGTTTGAACATGTGCATTTTGTTGGAAGAACATAAAGCTATCACGTTCATCAAAACAGGGAAAAAAATACTTGCAAACAAGCAATTTAATTGAGAGACTTGAATACACAGAAGATGGGAGAGATGAGAAGCCTAATCTAACGAGGTGAAATAGCTTAGATTAGCAAGAAGTTGTTTCCACCCTTGGCTGGAATCAAAAGTCAGGGGATTGTTATTAGATCCTGAGATTGAGGGTCACCGGGCTAAGGGTAGGTAGGAACTAGAAGCACAGAGGAGATGAAGCAGCTGCACAGGACTCCACTGGAGGCATTAGAGAAGAAATTCCAGACTTTGTCCTTCCCTCCAGTCCCCTGCTTGTGCTCCCTGTTGGTGAAACTTAGCTGGAATTCAGCTGACCCAGGAAGATAATGTTAGCAGCAGTACTGAGCAGCAACATACAGGGAAAGATGTGGAATGGACCAAGGGTAAACAATCTTGAACTGAGCCATGCTTGGTTTTACCCAGGTTTTACTATTAACCAGCTGGGGAAGCTGGGATAAGTCCACTCCCATTTCCAACAGACCTGTGTTACACTTTCACAAGCTCTCACAACTCCTCCCTCCCTCCCTCCCTCCCTCCCTCCCTCCCTCCCTCCCTCCCTCCCTCCCTCCCTCCCTCCCTCCCTCGCTCCTTCCTTCCTTCCTTCCTTCCTTCCTTCCTTCCTTCCTTCCTTCCTTCCTTCCTTCCTTCCTTCCTTCCTTCCTTCCTTCCTTCCTTCCTGATGAGAGTTTTAAGGCCTTCATCCTCCTGGCTAGTTCCAGATGGCGTGCCATTTTACTTTAGAAGCGGTTCTACATTAGAAGAAGATGGTTCACATTCATCTAAGTATGATGAGTTGAAGGGTTTAGGTCCTTCCTGAAACTTCACACTATGAAGTCTGTGAAGTGATTTTGCTTTGCTTTGGCTTGAATATGTGGGTTTTAAGGTTCAGCCAAACTGTCCAAGAAGATTGGCAGCCTCTACTGGTTTTTCCAACTTAGGTGGATTCTCTTTTTCATAGGAAAAATACCAAAGTAATGGCAAGTTTTTGAAGTGTTTTATAAATAATGAGGCTCTTAAATTTTTTTTAGAAGATAGGCTCTTTCTAAGTTATAGTGAACAAGTAGAGCAACCCGGTTTCTTTAATCAAATGTCATGATGAGGCTTATACTACAAGATAAAAAAAAGGTTGTATGTGCCTTTATGGATGCAGTAGGAGACTTGGACTTTCCAGAGAACTCTCTTTTCAACAGTTTATCTCTCTAAATTGGTCCAGAATCTTACTTTTGTCCAGGATATAGAAAGTTGAAAAGTGTCTCCGCCATTCTTGTGATGAAATAACAATACAAACAACAAAATCACAACATTCCTTGAAGAGCAGCCAAGCAGCCAAAGAACTAAAACTGAGCCACTCTCTATCCCCAAGGAGATGTGCACAGCTGGAGAGGAAGGAGTAGAAAAAATATTTGAAGAGGCATGTGGCAGAGATTTTCCTCCAAATAATGGAAGATCTAAAAATCTCAGAGAACCTCCTGCAGGACTAAAACTAATACCAGACCAAAACCACATTCTTTGAACAAAACCCACCTCAGTCAAACTGTCAAAACCCAAATGAAAACACAAAATCCACAAAGGCAGTCCACAAAGAATACGGCATGAGTCCCCTTTATCCACAATTTTACTTCCCATTATATCAGTTACCTCTGGATCAATCAGGCTCAGAAAATATGACTTACAATGAGGTTTTTGATAGAGGGTGAGAGACCATACAAATAACTTTAATAAAAAATACTATTATAATTATTCTGTATTGGTATTAGCTTTAATTATTAATATCTTGCTGTACCTGATTTATAAATTAAACTTTGTCATAGGTATGCCTATATAGGAAAATAATTGGGGGGATGGAGGATTATATTTCCTGCAAATACAGGATTTATTATAATTACAGAGAGAAGAAGAAAGCTAACATAGCATCTAGAGGGGCTGGAGAGATAAGACAGTGGATAGGGCATTTACCTACCCAGGTTTGATCTCCAGCACCCCACACGATTCCCTGAGCATTGCCAGGAGTGATCCCTAAATGCAGAGCCAGGAGTAAGCCCTGAGCATGACCAGGTGTGCCTCCTGCCCCGCTAAAAGAAACACAGTGGCTAGAAAAGACAGTGCAAGTGACATCTTCTAAGGTACTGGGGGAAAATTTATGTAACTATCAATCCAGAATCCTATACTGTACAGAAAATATCCTAGAAAAATGAAAGCAAAAAAAGGGACTCTTTCAGATAGACAAAACCTGAGGGACTGAAACAGACCCGTGACCTGTGGAACAAGAAATATTGAAAGTCACTTTTCTACTGGGAGAAACCATCCCCAACAGAAATCTTCGCCTACAAGCAGCAGCTCAAACTGCTGACAGGCCTGGGACACAGCAAGAATAAGCACAAGTCCCACCCCAAGGCATGTGCTTTCACCCCCCCAGTATGATAGCCCTGATGGCAGAGCAAGAAATCTGAAAATTATCCTAGCATAAATTACTCAGAAAAATTGGATAAAATATAATTACATAAATGTGTACCTGAGCATACAATATATATGTACACATATATATTGTGTCCTGCCCCCGCGCCTGGCTGTCCTCGCTGGGGCCCCTTGGAGGGGGTTGGGTTGAGTTTCCCTCCCTGCCCCGAGCAGAGCTCCAGCAGCCAAAGACCTCCAGAACCAGCCACAACCATGCTGAGACCACTCTCCACACGCATGAAGGTACCGGCAGAGGAACAAAGGCATGCGGGTCCCGGGGCTGAGATCTCCAAGCCTGTTCAGATCAGGGCTGAGCATCCTCCACTCAGATCCTCCATCTTCCAGTAGGCAGGGGTCACACCCACCAACTGAGCCCCTGGCGCCGTGTAATCCCATCAATGGCCAAGACCCAGAGACTACAAAACCCAGCTCCCAGAAGCGTGCAGCCGCATTTGTAGCCACATGACATCTTATTATCTCATTCTTACTTTGGACAACCTGGCAGGCTACTGAATGTAACCTGCCCACATGGCAGAGTCTGGCAAACTCCCCGTGGTGTACCAAATATGCCAAATACCAGTAACAATGATGGGTCTCATTCTCCTAACCCTTAAAGAGTCTTGAATATGGCACTTTATAATCTCTGGGCTGGGACAAAGGAGACATTACTGGTGCCTTCTCGAGGCAATTGACGTACAACAGGATGATCGTGATCGTGATACATATATGTTGAATATATAAATATAAAGGCAGATGATTCAAAAGCAAAGAAACTAAGACAAAGAACAATAAGGCTGAGCTACCACCATGTCTACCCTCTACTCTCAATAAATCTGAAGCCTGAGTTTCCACAGTCCTGTGGAGCGAGAGACGAGCTTGTGGGGAGAAGGATCAATTCAGGACCCAGGCACATAATTCCCATATAGATGCGGGGAACTTGGGGGAAACCAAAATATTCTCCCATTAGTACAAGAAAAAATGTGTGTCTTGGATATTATTGCTATGGTCCCACTTCTCACCACTGGTTTCATATCCCATAACCATGGTCCTTCCCAGTTTTGTAAGAGTTTCCTGGAACAAGGACAGTATCATCATCATTATAATTAGCCCCTGGTGCCTACACCACTTAAATTAAACTAAGATCCCACTCCTGATTTATTAGCTGTGTGCCCTTGAACAGCTTATACACCCCCTTCAGCATTCAGGTTTTTCTCCTTTTCAAACTAGCAAGAGTAAAAGTAAAGTAAAGTAAAGGCCCTCCCGTTGATCATCGATTTGCTCGAGCAGGCCCAGTAACGTCTCCATTGGAGACTTTGTTGTTACTGTGTTTGGCATATCGAATACGTCACGGGGAGCTTGCCAGGCTCTGCCGTGTGGGCGAGATACTCTCGGTAGCTTGCCGGGCTCTCCGAGAGGGGCGGAGGAATCGAACTCGGGTCGGCCATGTTGGCTGCATGCAAGGCAAATGCCCTACCGCTGTGCTATCGCTCCAGCCCAGAGTAGATCCAGCAAGAGTAGATACAGTTTTCCTTAGTCTCATCTCTCTTCCTCTCTCTTCTTCTTCTATTTTTAAGGACCCCTGTCATTATATTGCCACCCCCTCAGATAACCAAGGTAATCCCCCCATTTTAGAACTAGAAACCCAGTTACACTGACACCCCAACTCTCTTTACCATGTGACATTATACATTCACAGGTTCTGGGATTAGAACAGAGTCATGCTTGTTTGGGTTTGGGCCACATTCAGCAATGCTCAGGGGTTACTCCTTGATCTGCATCAGGAATTATTCCTGGCAGTGCCAAAGGATCCAACCTGGGTCAGTCACATGCAAGGCAAAGCAAACACCCTCCCCTCTGTACTATTGCTCTGACCCCAGAACAGGGTCACATCTGGAAAGAAACACTGGGAACATCTCATTTAAAGGAACAATTAAAGAACAACCACTTGTTATAGAGCCTTTGCTGTGTGTTAGCCCCTTATTAACAGTTATTAATGTGTGCATTTCTCACTGTGTCCCTAAAAAGTGGCTACTGTATACTATACCCATTTTCCAAACAAGAAAACTGGGCTCCGTGAGTCAAGAAGCAGGAAAAGGCAAATCTTGGGGTTCTCTCTCTAGGCCAGAGAGAAACATGGCCCCACTGACACTTGGAGGTGAGCCCAGGGAAACTTCAGATCCATGAAACACCAGCTAGTTAATGTGTGTTCTCTCAGACACCAAATCTGTGGTAATTTGTTAGAGAGCAGCAGAAAACGAATACAGCTACTTAGAACATTATCCATCCAAATGAAGGTGTTTATTAATGGAGTCCCACGGGCCGCTCTTTATAGATTTTTCAAGCATTTCAGAAAACTAACCGTACCCAGATCGATAGCCTTGAATTCTGGTTTCCTCTTGGGATGAAGAGAGAGTTTGCCCTTCATCAGTGAACTCTCCCTGCCTTGCAACCAAAGACCATAAAGAGCAGTTCCACCCGTAGGCTATGCGAGCAAATTACTCTCATGCCGACTACCTTGAACTATCATCAATCAAACACGACTGCTGAAAAACAATGCATACCTCTGAGTTTCTATGTGAAACACGGCTTCTTTGTTGCCAATGTTCCGCACCAATAGAGTCTTCTGGCTGTTGTATTTGACAGGGCAGATGGAGAAATTAAGCGTGTCAGGAAAGTCTAGGATGGCTCGTGCACCTCGGGCTTTGATGGGAACAATGAACTTCTCTCTTTCAGTAACACAGGTCAACATATGAGCATAGTCCTGCAAGAGAAGGCTGCAGTCATTATGTGGAGTCAGCCATGAGTCATGGTGCAAGATATATGGCCTCACACCAGGCGTTTTACAAATTACTGTCTCCTATGACACTTATGTCTTCTATGACTTTCATGTTTTCTATTAATGTCTCAGGACAACATATTTCAGTGAAGTCACCTTTTCTGAGAGAGTGAACAGTTCAAGTGGGAAAACCTTCAGTTCGGTAGAGAAAAATACTTTATAAATGGCCCATGTATAAGAGAGGACGAATTGGCGGGTGGGAAGGGGAAGAGTCATGATGTATTTTTCTTTAGTTCAGAGGAGAGAATGTCCATTTATGTCAGAGTTCCTGCACACACTTCTCCTGAACCTCACTGACCCTTTGAGCGCCAGTTATAGCAATAGGACTTTACAGCTCTTCCCCCAGGAGGGGCGTCTACCTCTCCACCTACGTTTGAACTGTGGATTGTGACAGGAGCTGTATTCTGCCAGTTCCAGCCTGAGGGTTCAGGAAGATTTGAGTATTTCCAGTCTTGCTGCTGGAACTTGACCATGGTCGGTCGACACACCTGACTCGGGCTACTGAGAGATGAGAGCCGGGATGTACAACCAAGCCCACGTGGGAGCTGCTACAGCCCAGAGAGGAGAGCGCCCAGACAACAGGACTAGAGCGGCTTTCCTCACCCTGAGTGGGTCCCATCAGGACCAACAGAACAGAACCACAGTTTGATGAGGAAAGTTTAAGTCACTGAACTGGGGGTGGGGGTGTCAGTTATTATATAACAATACTAACTGACCCATAACCCAGTGTAAACCACCCCTCTCGTGCAAAGCCATAATGATCCTTCTGAATAGAAATGCTGAGGTCTACTCTTCTCCGCTCTTAAATCTGACTACAATAGAAGTGTTGTAATAAGTCCCCTTTATATCATCTCATCATTGATCACTTGACTTGACATCCGGTTACTCATCGATTTGCTTGAGCAGGCGCCAGTAACGTCTCCATTCATCCCTGTTGCGTGCTAGTGTAGCCCAATAGTGTCTGCTCATTCTAGGAACACGAACAGCCTCAAACCGATTGTTCAGGGTCTTGACGAAGAAGTCTGACCATTTCGAAGGTGGGCAGCCACACGGTCTTTTGACATCCCATGGAATCCAGTCGGTAATGGCTCTAGTCCAGTGGTCATCTCCAAATCTCATTATGCGTCCAGCCCATCTGATTTTTGACACCTTGGCAAAAGAGATAGCATCCCTGATTCTTGATCATCAACAGAGGTCAAAACTCCGGATTCTTTCTCTCATTTGAGTAAAGCATGATACTCCAAGCACAGTTCTTTCGATTCCTCTTTGGGAGACCCAAGTAGCATTCTCATCCAGTTTTTGTAGAGTTCAGGTCTCTGAGGCATATGTTAATGCAGGAAGAACAGTAGAATCAAAGAGATGTGCCCGGAGCCAGAGATTCTTCATCCTCTTAGCTATTTCTTCAATGCTCTTGAAGGCGTTCCAAGCTGATCTCTTCCTCCTGCGCAACTCAGGTGCCAGGTCATTCATCATGTTGACTTCTCAACCTAGGTACACATAACTGTTGCATTTGGAGATGTTCGTTCCATTGAGAGTGAATGGAACATCAGGAATGAGACTGTTTCTCATAAACATTGTCTTCATGATATTTAGCTGTAGTCCAACCTTTCCACATTCACGGTCAAGGTCAGCGAGCATCTGTGCCACTTGGCTGATGTTTGGTGTTATTAGAACTATATCTTCAGTGAAGCGGAGGTGGTGTAGTTGCCTACCGTCTATCTTCACTCCCATTCCTTCCCATTCCAGTCGTCACATAACATTCTTGAGGTTGGCACTGAAGAGTTTGGGTGAAATGGTATCATCCTGCCGAACCCCTCTTTGACGTCAATATCACCTCCCTGTAGAACGGTGAGATCCTGGTACTGAACCTGTAATACAGCTCATGGAGGATCCTGATGTATTGAGTTTGAACACCCTGTTTGGCTAGGGCTTCTATGACTGCTTCAGTCTCAACAGAATCAAAGGCCTTCTTTAAATCAATGAACGTTAGACAGAGCGGCATCTTGAACTGAGAAACCTCAATGAGCTTGGTTATGGTGTGGATATGGTTGATTGTGCTGAATCCTTTTTGGAAACTGGCTTGCTTGCATGGTTTTCCTTCATCTAGTGTTCTGCAAACCCTATTCAGGATGACTTGAGTGAACAGCTTATAGACAACAGACAACAGGCAGATCGGGTAATAGTTGCCAATGTCATGGATGTCTCCCTTCTTGTAAAGTAGTACAGTCCTGCTGGTTTTCCATTGGGACGAAACCTTGCATTCAGACAGGTAGCGTGTGAAGAGCTGAGCCAGTGTATTGAAGAGTACTAATGGCAGATTCTTCAGGTGTTCAGGTATGACCTTGTCTGGGCTGCTGTCATCTCATAAGATAGAAAAATTGAACTCGTACTTTAGTGTAGCAAAGAAAAGGTTCCATATAAATCCTCACCAACAAGCACAATTCAATGTAGAGGGAAAGTTCCTTCAAGAATCCCCTTTAGAAGTTCTGAAGTCCCTATGATAGACATGTGTTCTCTATACCAGGGTTATTTTTCTTTATTTCAGTGAGTGTGTTAGATGCATCACCATCTCCATGAATGGAAAGTCTACTGTGAATTTAAGTTTTTTTAAAAAACCAAGTAGTAAATGATATTCAGGGATAGAGGTTTTAAAAAGCTTAATAACTTGACTAAAGGATCTCTGAACGTTTGTCATTGAGTAGGAATGGAATGTCTAAAAATGGAGGTAGAGGTATAGACTGGCCATAAATCCAGTGTCTATAAAACACACAGGATGAACGTAAGCGATGATCCATAATTAGTTTGTCATTCTCCTGTGTTTATAAAGTGTTCCAGTCCCAGGCACTGTGCTAGGTGTGAGAATACCAGATGCAGATCTTTGTGAACTGGCATGGTGATGCCAGTGGCCATGGATGGGTAGAGAAGGCATGCATACTCTCTGACTCTATTCTTCAACCGTTGTATACCTGCAGCCTGGCACCTGTCCACGGACTGCTCCATGGGCTGGCACTTGTAAGCACCATGACAGACCAGTAGTTTCCAACTTTCCTATATCTGTGGACCAGCACAGATAATGGACCAGTGGTTCAGAACCAGTGCCCTCAGAGGTGGCACCAACATACACCATGTGAAGATATAATAGCTGGGAATGTGCTCAGAGACCTTTTAACTGCAAAGTCTCTCTCACTCCCTAACTCCAAACTCACACCCAGCTGCTCGGGTAGCATTTCATGGAATGAAAACCTCCATGTCCCAAACTAAATGCCCCAGCTAGTGCCACTGCCTATACCCTGAAAGAAGAAGATCCCAGGGGCAGAACTAGGGCTGGGGTCAAGTCCAGTCTTCTGGCTCCACATGCATCTGCCCAAGTGGGAAGGGGGAGGGCTTTTCTCATATATGCCCACCTTCTCCTCTCTGCCAGCTGAAGTCCAGCTCACAACCCTGCCCCATCCTAAATCCATTCCCTCACTACTGCTCTCTGCTTCTGCACCACCCCTTTGGTTTGGTTTCATTTCCCCCAGAGCCATCTGATGTGCACTTGGCCTATTTATTGAGTTTCTGTCTGCCTGTGCCGTGTCTCACTCAGGTCAACAAGGATTCTTCCCATGGCACTGACAGCACCTACAAAAAGTCACAGGCAAGAAACATTTGCAAGCTTCAGCCAAATGAGTCCTGTCATGTTGGGTAGAGGTGGAAAAAACTTAACCAGTGATACATTGGTTTGTGAGAGGCACATAGGGAAAAGTCAACTTGCATTTCCTTATGCATTAACAATAGTAGCTCTGGTATAGGCATCATATTAGAATAAGATACTTTTAGGAAATGACCAGGGTTTTGAAGAAAATAAAACAAGATTGAACAAAAATGTTGGGACGGGATTAAGGGGTTCTATCAACTTAAGAGGTATCCCAGAGGAGGTGACTCTGGAAGGGCTTAGTCAGGAGAGATGGAGCAGCTTGGTTTTGGCCAGCAGACCTGAAGACACAGAGGTTCCAAGGTGCCTTAGGAGCCAATAATTAAGGATTAATGACAGTATTCCTAAAAGTTAAAATTGAGTTGATGCGTTCTGAACTCTTCGATTGACTGGTCTCTGGATGGCAGTCCTAGGCTCAAAGTTTGGCTATTCTGACTGAAGTACACATTACATAAAACATACTTGATCCCAGGAAATCCTGCAGAACTCAACAATGAAAGAGTCTCGCTGATTACAGCAAGATCCTGAAGAGATAAGTATGTTTTCATTTTTTTCTGAGGCGATCAGACTCAGCAAGCAGAGGTTTTGCTGGGAATTAAGACATTCTTTGCACCTGTGGAGATTGAATATTGACTGAGGTTTGGAGAGAGAGAACAAAAGAGACTGATAAAGCCAAAATGGGAGGCAACCCCACAGTAATTTCTCTCACTTAATTCTCTTCTTACAATTCTCTACCTTGCTCAATAGGGAATTTAAAAAAAGCTAAAAGTAAGTTTAAGGAGCATATCAAAATATTCAAAAAGCTTTTTGGATTTCCAATTGAGGAAGATCTGAGGGTGGATACGAATTAGAAGTCTTGCTCACAATCAATTCAAGCACTCATAAAAGAGAATAGGGAAATTGTTTTTTAAAAATAAGTTAAAAAAAACAACTCATTTAAAGTGCTCCAATTCCTGAAGTTCTCTATTTAACTTGACTGTATGTTTCGATGACTATGAGATTATGTAATATACCATTGTGTACTGTGCTGGGGGACACAGCCTGCCTTCTGGGAAGCAATCCCCTGGGTTGATATATCTGCTTACACTGGGCTTGGCTTCAGACTCACCAGCTCCCATTTATTCTGTGCTCTTTCTGCTATGGAGAGAGACTCCACCATGAATTACTTCACTCCTTAAAATCTCATCCTCTATAACAACTTGATCTAGCTGAGGCGTCAGTTCTCTTTTTGGCCATTAGCTTCCTTCTCACCACCCCTCTCCCAGATGCTTCCAAAAGCCAGCAGTTGAATTGACCATGGCAGCTTTTTCTTTGGGGAAAGTTAAGGAGTGAATCTCGATTTTTTATACTCACCCCTGATAGAAAGCAGACATGGCCATAATCCTGTCCTTTAAACACTCAGATAAAATAAAATTATGCTTTAGAGAGAGAGAAGAGAAAGGTGCCTACCATAGAGGTAGGCTAAGGGTAGGTCGGGGCGGGGAGGGGGGAGTTGGGGGTGTTGGGAGGGAAACTGGGAATATTGGTGCTTGAACACTGTATATTGAAACCCAATCATGAATAACTTTGAAATGGGCTACCTCACAGTGATTCAATTTAAAAAAACTAAAAAACAGATAAGAAAAAGAAAGAAAGAAAAGAAAATTATGCCTTTTACTGCATCAAAGAAATCATAAGGCATTCCAAGGGCAAGTCCTATTCCAGTCTTCTTTCCCTCCTGACTTGATGGCGGAATGGTTAATACACAGAAAACCTGATCTGATTGGGACTTCTGATAGTGTCCCTGGGAAATGCTGCAAGCTCCTTAGCCAGTGAAGAGTATTTATTACACAGTAGCTCTCAATCTGAAATTTGCCTCATAAAAGTAAGAATCCATTCTAAAGCCCTGCACAGTTTAAAGATGCGTCTGGGCAGGTATCCCGGGCTGTCTTCCCAGGCTCTGACTCGTCCAGATTTACTGGTATCACTCTCAGCTTCCTAATAGGATCAACTTTTCTCATCTTCAATAGAGAAATATCTGATTTTTGCATGAAATGAGTACCGAGACTTCCAAATTAACTCTAACCACCATTGCCCTAAGTACACAAAGATAATGTAGTTATTCGAGATTTTATGTAAATGATTGTTTAAAGGCCGGTGAGATGGTAAAACAGGTAGGATACTTTCTTGCACATGGCTGACCTGGGTTTGATCCCCAGTACACCAGAAGGTCCCTCTAACCCCACCAGGAGTGATCCCTGAGCTCAGAGCCAGAAGTAAGCCCTGAGCACTGCCAGGTGTGGTGTCAAAATAAACAAAAGTACTCTGCTCATTCATTCTATTGCTTTCTAAGTTCCTCTTAAGTTGACCAATTGCCTGCTTCTGTAGCCATAGACTCTGCCTTCATTTCTACATCCCTCTCCTGTGAGCTAGATTTCCGTCCTCACTACACCAGGGCTTCCCTGAAGGATCCAGTTTCCATCGTTATTAATCATTAACACACCCACTTGTACCCAGGCTTGAATATCCTCCCCTTAAAAATTAAATAAGCTATCATGACTCCCAAACCCACCTCAAGCTACAGCCCCATTTCCCCAATCTCGCCACGCAGCAACACTCTTCACAGGCATTACTCATATTCTAAATCACCACCTCCTCACTCCATATTCTCTCCTCAGTCCACCCCAGTGGGCTTCTGACCCCCTAGTTCATGGCAATGCTTCCCCAAAGTCACTAGGACTTTGGCAAATCCAAAGGCTGATTCCACATCTGTATTTGAGTCTACTCTTCAGAGCTAGGGACACAGCTGGTCTCTGCTTCCGTTTTGAAATACTTTATCCACTTGGAATGAAGACCAGAGCACACTATCTCCTGGTTTCCCTCCCACGTCACCACTGCCTCTTCTTGAAGTCATCTGATTGGGTCCCTTCCCCTTCCCAGCCTCTTCTCTACCTACGTTTCCTCCTCCCATCACCATCTTATTGCCCCCTGATGAACAGAAACATCCATACCTTTAGAGTTTTCAAATATTTCTCTCTGGCCCCCACATCTCCCCTTTCCTGCAAATCCTTGCATCTAGATGCATACTTAACAAGGCCACTTCAATATCTAAAAAGAAGCTCAAAATTCACATATAAAAGACATATTGATTCCCCACCCAAAACTGTACAACCCCCAACCTCCCAAGCCCACTTTTTTCCCTTGGTCCCTATCTCTTTAATAGTGCCACTGACAAAATACTGAGTTCAGCCAGACTCTTTTTCTTCCTCATGCCTTCTTCACCAGCCCCACCAGCAAATCCTAACAGCTTTGCCATAAAACTAGAACACCTTCTCCACCCATCTCTTACCACTGCCACAGTCACCATTCTGGTCTAAATCATTCTCAGCTTTCCCCTGAACAGCTCTTGCTCTGGTAATAGCCAGGGTTTGGGTCTACTGCATATAACAGGAAATAGAACAAAATAAGAATGGCTCAAACTAGATATCTAGATGTTCCTTTCTCTCCCAACAAGCAGTGGGGCACCCACTGCTGCCAGAGCACCCCTCATTCCCTGTTCCCCATTTCAGCATAGAGCATCCATCTTCATTGTCATCCACAGTGCTGAGTGGGTCCAGCTCAGGGTGAGAAGCTGCAGGCCAGAATCAGAGAGCACCTGCCTGTTGTTCTCAGCAGAGGGAAGCCTGCTCAAACCTCACTGGCCAAATGGTTGGTCTGGGAAATGCAAAGGAGGAGGGAGAAAGGCAATCTTATTTCAGATTTTCTTACAACGTAGATGCAGATTTTCTGACCAACAAGGAAAGAGGAAAGGAATGTCAAGAGCAGCAGCTGCACCTCGTTCCCCCTTCAGAGTATTCTCTGTGCAGCAACCAGAGAGATCGTAAAACCCATCAGCAGAGGGATGGAGCACTTGCCCTGTTTATCCTGGATGATGGATAGTTCAGAATCCTCAGTAGGACGTTGCAAAAACAAAACAAACATAGCAATAGCCATTCTATGTCCCTTGATAAGGTGCAACAGCAATTACCACATCACTTAAGAACTGTTACTACCCAAAACAGATCAACCAGAAATCTGATCACATGTCTAGAACTAATAGCTTACACAAAACAATAGGGACAGAGGAGTAGTCTAAAGATCCCAGTGGAAATATGACCAGGACATTAGCTGGATCTTTCATGTAAACTGGCTATGAGATGGTGTCATGGGCTAATGCCATTTTTAAGGCATAATAATATGGTGAATATATTCATTTTCAAAGGATCCTTATCTTAAGGCAAATAATTGTTTGTAGCTGAAATACAAGCTTGTGACTTGCTTTGGGGAAGAGAATGGCGAAGTGAGACTAGTTATTCCCTGAGATACAGGAAGTTTGGGGTGTTCGATATATCAGTCTCTTGACCTTATCTCCTGGGAGAGAGCTTCTATAACAAAATCAAACAAAAAATGAAAACAAAAAGATTTCCCTTCCGGTGGTTTCCTCTCTTGCTCTGTGTGATTCCTAAGAGCTCTCCCCATCTCGTACTCCAGAGAACTCAGCTGCCACTTGCCCAGCCACCTGCCTGCACTCTGCCAGCCTGGGATCTTTATGCTTGTGGTTCCCTATCCCAGACAAATAGCTCACATGTTTTTAGGGCTTAATTTAGTTCTCTGCCCAAATGTCACCTCTTTGGGGAAGTCTTCCTGGGTCCTCCTCTTAGAGAGAAAAATTTGCAGGGCTCCCCTAGTTCCCCCCAAACCATACTGTCTTCCACCAAGTGAATATCTGACATTTGTTTATTCATTGAGGAACACAGCTTCATGAAGACTGGAATTGGTTCTCCGCTGGATGCCAGCTCATAAAATTGGCCTGGCACAAAGTGAGTGGAAGAATCTTATTAATTTTTATTACTTTTTTTTCAGATGCTACATTAGCAAGAGTTCTTCATAAAGAGAATCCCTAAGATCCTCAATTAGCCTTATTATAAAATAGCACCTATGAATTCCAGAAAGCTGGTAAGTAGTGAGAGAGGATGAGTGAAAGGAAAACCCCTCTTAGAGAAGACCTGGGCATCTTTCTCCTGGCTTAAAGGGTTTGGGAAAGTTAATGTCTTATGCATCAGGTGACAGAAAAAGTCATTTGAGCCTTGCTTTTAGACACTGCTTTTAAAATCAGCAGCAGCCCATCCTCAAACTAAAAACACTTCTTAACATTTTCTTGACCATTAACTTTGGCCTACTTATTCTTGCACAACATGCATTTCTGCACATGTCTCACCTACTAGCCACTGGCCTGGGCTGCTTACAGTGGTACCCCCTAACTGGGGAGGATAATTCCAGACAGGAGAAATAAAAAGCCGTATCAAGCTTTGTGCCAACAAAAGTCACTGATTACGGAAATTTTTTTGATAGCAACAAGTTAAACTGGCAAAAGCTTCTGTAACTGAAAACGTTGTGGATTTTCTGAATTTCAAGGTCGTTGAAGTAGTCGCATAGCAGAGTATTTAAAGGACAGCATGTAAGTCAAACTCAGCATTATGCTCTTTCTCAAGCAAACAGCTCATGAATCTGGGGCTCTGCAACATTGCCCCTGCAGACTTCAGAGATCACACTCGAGGCTGATGAATTAAGGGATCTTCCAGGTCTTGGAGGTATCTCGGGTCAAAATCAGCACCCTAAATCTCCCTCCACTGAAAGACCAGTATGGTTTGGAAAAGGAAGGAACAAGGATGGAAGAGATCAGTTTCCTCAGTAGAGGTATATAGAAGACAGTAAAGGCTGAGGTGGTAGAAATGTTTCAGAGAAAGAGCACAAGAAATAGGGTTGAACATGAGTCACTGGAGATGACACAGAAGGGTGGTGCAGGATGTGAAGTAACAAATCAGGGAGGAAAGATTACAGGAAAGTCCATGCTTTAGGTCTAGAACATTCCCTTGAATCAGCCAGTGTTGCTCAGAATTTCCATCTGAGATGGGAGGAAAAACTTGCCCCAGAATATAAACCAGAAAAATGTTTCTTCCTTGTGAAAGTCTGCATATCCTAAGTAAAAAGCCGTGGAACCAAATAGAATTCTTGGTGTCTGGTGGTTAAATTCCATTTTGTTTCAAAATGGAATGAAAATATTCCATTTTGTAATTAATGTATAATGTGACATATGTAAATATACACATAAATATGTGTGAATGCCTGTATGCTGCTTAGTTTTACTTGGCATGAATGAAATAATTATAATGTTCTAAAACTTACATTTTTTTATTCATTGAAGTACTTAGAATTCTCTTCTTGCATGTGGTAAGAATAAGTATTAAATTTTTATTTTAGGCAAAATAAAGAAAGTGAAGGAATTTTGGGTAAAATTTTAGATAAAATTTAAGTAAAGGAATCTATTACAGTACCTGTTACTGTGATTTATTGTGATATTTTCTATTTTGTTACCAGCTTAGTAGGTATAAAATAATATAACTCCATGATCTTTATACATTGTTCCAGAGCTGTACTGATAGTGCAAGGCATTTGTCTTCCTTTTAGCTGACCCTGGTTCTATTCCTGTTACTGCATCTGGTCCCTGAGCACCAGCACGGTCACTTCAAAGGACAGAGCTTAGAATAGCCCCTGAGGACCACTGTGTGTGGCCCAAACTCACTTCACAATATGGTTTTCCCCATTTAATAGTTAACTACTCCATCTTAGCACAGCAGGTAGGGTGTTTGCTTTGCACACTGCTGACCCGGGTTTGATTCCTCTGCCCCTCTCACAGAGCCCGGCAAGCTACCAAGAGTATCTTGCCCACACGGCAAAGCCTGACAAGCTCCCCCTGATGTATTCGATATGCCAAAACCAGTAACAACAAGTCTCACAATTTGTTGTAAGATGTTACTGGTGCCCACTTGAGCAAATCGATGAACAACAGGAGGACAGTGCTACAGTGCTTGTACAACTAGAAATATAAAATAATAATATTTTCCTATTTCTCTTTAAGCCAAGATTTTTAATCTTGATTTTTAACTTCTCTTTAAATCAAGATTTTCCTTTAATTAGGAAAATTAAAAGTAATTTTAACTTTATTAAAATTAATTTTGATAATAAAATTTAATTAATTGTCATATATTAAATAATAAATTTTAATTAATAATAAAATTAAAATTAATCAGGAAAGCAGATAACAATTACCTTCTTTGCAGTAACAAATCAGAAAATGTTTGATGAATTACCTTCTTAAAATGTAACAGCCATAAAATTGTGTCCATCAAAAAAGCTAGAACTATAGAACAGCAGCTAGAGTGCTTGCCTTGCATGTGGCCAATCTGGGCTCAATCCCCATGATCCCACTAAGTCCCTTGAACCCTGCCTGAAGCGATTCTCAGGAATCTGTGTTCAGACTCAGAGCTGAGGAAAGCTCCGAGCACAGCTGAGTGTGATCCCCCAATAACAACAACAAAAACTGCATCTGTCCAGTAACCTGCATCCAAATGGGAGTTACTAACCCATTTCCATATGATGACAGTGCTGTAGTCAGGCTTTCTTTGAGTCCAAGGAAAGACCCAGGTCTGCTTCCCTATGCAAGCCCGATGATTTTCAATTCCTTTCAGTAGCAAAGAGAAAAATTTAAGATCCAAGAAAAAATGGCAAAATCCAGAATTTTCTTGTGTTATTTCATGATAACACTGACTATTATATTTGTACAATACATAATATATACTAGAATTATTAGATTAATAATATGTACAATCATTTGTAAGTCTGTGCAAAGAGAGATAAGGAAAGCAAAAGTGAATTTGCTGCACCTGTTATCTGAGTATTTGGCATTCTTAACAAGTTAAATCCCCAGGAAGCAAGATTAATAAATGACAGGGGAAATGTAAATTGCATTATCATCTTCGACATGCTAATATACATGGGCACTGAAAATCCGATTGAAAGGGAACGGGCTTATTAAGCTGTGGCATGCTGCAATTTACATATCTCTCCGTCCAGATGTGAGGAGAGAAATGAGAATGGAGTGGGCTCAGATCAGCAGGGGATAAGGAGGAAAAGGACAAGTGAGCACTGGCTTCCACTGTGGACAACTGAAGGAACATGGAGACAAGTTGGCCAACTGGAGAAAATGCAACATGGTGAAAAGATTGACTTCTATTTTTCCCAAAATAAATCTGGCTCTATGTACTCCTCTGCTGCATTCTGGAACAGCAGGAAGAACAGCATGACTGGCCCTCACTGGCCAGCCCCTGTACAGCCCTGTTGGCCTTCCAATTGAAATGAGAAAGCAGATGTCCCGATGTCATGAAGATCCACTGGTAGTCAGGCCCTGCCCATGGCACCAGTGCAAAAGGATCTTTTCTGGAATAGGGGACCAAGACAAGCAGAGGGAGCATCCCCAGACACCTACCATGACTGTCCAACCAGTGGTCAAACAAGAAACTAGAGTTTTCTGAATTTAGAGAAATTTTCTGAGTTTAGAGAAATTCTCTAAATGATATTGTAGCAGATGGCCCAAAGTCAACACAAAACCTCAAGAATCACCACCAGGCTGCCATTATTTTCACTCCTTGCCCCCTTAGGTAGGTGTGTGGCTTTTGCTAACTTGCAAATATTTAAAAAAAATATTTGAAATACTGGGATTTACAATACTGTTAATTATACTGTTCATTTTTACTTCATTTCAACACCAGAATTTTCTTGTGTTATTTCACATTCACCACAGCCTGCTTGCTTTCACCACTGACAACACTTTCTTTTATTAACTAGGGATCTCCCCCAAAGATCCAAATGTTGGATAAATGGAATCAAAAAGCTGGAAAGAAGGTGAAGAACCATAAAACAAAGTAATAAACCTTCATAGGAATGTGAGCATTTCATATTTTCAAACACCAACAACGGTAAACACACTTCAAGTATTTGTTGCATAAACAAATACATTTCAGTATTTGTTGTAATAAACCTCTCTTTTATTTCCGCTTTTGATTAGGGTAAAATTTAAATATCTACAAAGAAAGGAGAACAGTACAACAAATTCCAAAGTATCCATCACCCAGATTCAGTCATGATTAACATTCTGACCTCATCTTGCCCTACTCTCCCTTCTATTATTACTATCATAGTTTTATAGTTTTTAAGGTGGATTATATATATATACAATGAAATCATAAATATTACATTTTGACTGAGTTTGACTGTGTAATACATACAGCAATCACAACCTAGAACATTCTCCCTCCTCAGAAAGTATCATGTGTCCCTTTTTATACCTGCAGATACAATATTAATCCAATAAAATACATTTCCTTCAGAGCAGAAAAATATTAAGAGAAGCCAGCATCTGTTCAGCAGGCTTTACAAGGCTTATAATCAGTTTTGTACATAATGAATGCAAAAATTTGATACCTAAATTAAACTCAGGTACCCTTCTCTTCACAGACAGTATTCAGGAATAAAGCCTTATTTTAAGAAGGAATGCTTCAATAACTTGTAACAAAAAGCACTATTTCTGGAGCTCTTTATCTTTTTATTAATTTTAATAGTACTCCAACAAAAGTATAGGCCCATCAACACTGCCTAAGACACCACAATGCTAAGTGGCAGACTCAGCAGCAATTATACGATGCGGTGATTTCTGACCCTCACTACAGTGATGCTAGTGATACTCACAGGACTCAGAGCCCACCCTCAATCCCCTAGTATTCTCTTCAAAAAAGTAGGGATCCTCTACAGTAATCAAAACAGGAAAGGTGGTAACAATAGCTGCACTAATGAATATACATAGTAATGAAGCAGGGATTCAAAGTCTGTGTTCTCTGACTCCATTAAACTGTTAGATTCAACAGTAATGGCACAATAAAGGTAAGCACACACAGTGTTAATAACATGTAAGTCATGATATTCTGTTGGACTACTGTCGTTGTTCTGACTTATTTCCTATCTTCACTCCTCAGTCATGCTGGAATATGAGAAAGCTCAACCTACAGAAGGGCCAAGAAGGAACATCCACTCATAGTCCCCTTTGCTGCCTCTTCTGGGAGGAGCTGAACTCTCTGGGGTTGACTAGAGCCTGGGAAGGAACAAGAGTCTCAAGCCTTCAACAGCATAAAGTGCTTCTGCTGTGAGGAAATGGTCCCCTGTGAGCCGGGGCCCTTCCTAGTCTGCCTGTGTGCAGACAGCGCTAGGCAGGGGAGGGGCTCCAGGTGAGATCAGTCCCTCATAAGGATTAGCTACTGGGGCGCAGGAGGAGACCCCACCTGGTCTCAGGTTCTGGACGCATTCCTTACCATTAATGATTTCTGGTAACATGGTCAATATTTGGATATTGGGTCTCTTCCGAACTGACTGGAATTTGGGGAGGAGAGATACAACAACGAGAGTGCTCAACTTCTCAGTAGTCATGATCGTTATTCTTCCTCTCAGTTCAGGACCACACCTTTGCTTTTTGGTGTCCCTCTAGGGCAGATTTCCCTACTTTATTTGCCTATGAAAGCCTTTTCAGAGAAATAAATCATTCAGCAACTCCTGGCAATCTCCTTTAGCGAGCAAAGAGAGAACCCTGCCTCCAGTTGCACCTGAGTCTACTACTGCCTCCCAAGATTGTTCCAGCACCTGGGGTCGGGGTGGGAGCCCTGGGAAACCCTATTCTAAATAGACAGTGTACAATCAGTAAGTTGAGGCAGCTTCCAGGAGGTATCTTTATAGCCCAACTATTGACAGCTCGATTTGGCCTTCAGCACTGTTTGACAATTCTTTCCCCCATCCCGAGTGGGGAGACAGACCTCCGCCACCACCAATAAAAACAACCAGATTCTCAACACCATCAGCACCAACAATACCCTCCCCACAACAGCGCAGCGAATCCCACCACCAGCTTTGTGAAGATTCAGAATCACAAACTGCTGGTGACAGTATTCAACCAATAAATGCCCATTAATGCTGTTACCTTGTTCTCCTCTGGTGTGAAGAGGACTCTGAATGTGGATGGCACGCCAGGAGCTACTTTGTGACCGACATCTTTGGGGCTGATGACTTTAAAGTAAGGTGAGCTCTCCTCGACCACTTTCACCATCCTTGGAATCTGCAGGAGAAACCACAGGGAGAGATGGAAACTGGGCATAGGAACCAGAAGCCTGGGCCACACACAGGCTTTGTGGTTTACAGAACACCCATCCTACCCTTGCACTTGTTTCCTCAGTGGGAAAGTGAGAGGCCATACTCAAAGTAACCAATCCACGTATTTAACTTGAATTTTTTCACCAATACTATCTATGATTATTTGTTGGGATTACAAATCTTTGCTCATTTTATGTCAAGATAACTATTGCCAAAACTAACTGCTTCACTTAATCACTTAACTTCCCGTTAGTCGTCGATTTGTTCGAGCGGGCACCAGTAATGTCTCCATTTGTCCCTGTCACATGATAGTGTAGCCCAATGGCATCTGTTCGCTCTGGGAACATGAAGAGCCTCAAATCGATCATTCATGATCTTGAACGATGAAGAAGTCTGACCATCTGGTAGGTGGGCGGCCACGCGATCTTTTGACATCCCGTGGAATCCAGTCGGTAACAGCTCTAGTCCAGCAGTCGTCTTTAAATCTCATTACGTGACCAGCCCATCTGATTTTTGACACCTTGTCAAACGAGACAGCGTCCCTGATTTTTGATCATCGACAATTGTAGGAACTCCGGATTCTTTCTCTCATTTGAGTGAAATGTGATATTCCAAGCATAGCTCTTTCTATTCTTCTTTGGGAGACCTGAATAGCGTTATCCTGTTTGCGTAGGGCCCAGGTCTCTGAGGCATATGTTAATGCAGGAAGAACAGTGGAATCAAAGAGATGTGCCCAGAGCCGGAGGTTCTTTGTCCTCTTAGCTATTTCTTCGATGTTCTTGAAGGCATTCCAAGCCGCTCTCTTCCTCCTGCGCAGCTCAGGTGCCAGGTCATTTGTCATGTTGACTTCTCGACCTAGGTACACATAGCTGTTGCATTCGGAGACAGTCATTCCGCTGAGAGCGAATGGGGCATCAGGAACGAGGCTGTTTCTCATAAATATTGTCTTTGTAAGATTCAGCTGTAGTCCTACCTTTCCACACTCACGGTCAAAGTCGGCCAGCATTTGTGCCACTTGGCTGATGTTTGGTGTTATTAAAACAATGTCATCAGCAAAGCGGAGGTGGTGCAGTTGCCGACCATCTATCTTCATTCCCATTCCTTCCCATTCCAGTCATCCCATGATGTTCTCGAGGGTGGCACTGAAGAGTTTCGGTGAAATGCTATCACCCTGCCAAACCCCTCTCTTGACATCAATGATTACTTCTTTGTAGAATGGTGAGATCCTGGTAGTGAATCCGCAATACAGCTCACGGAGGATCTTGATGTATTGGGCTTGAATGCCCTGATTGGCTAGGGCTTCAATGACCACTTCCATCTCAACAGAATCAAAGGCCTTCTTTAAATCATGAACGTTAAACAGAGCGGCATCTTGAACTCCCAAGAAACCTCAATGAGCTTGGTTATTGTGTGGATATGGTCGATGGTGCTGAATCCTTTGCGGAACCCGGCTTGCTCGCATGGTTGTCCTTCATCTAGTGTTCTGTCAATCCTATTTAGGATGACTCGAGTGAACAACTTGTAGATGACAGACAATAGGCAGATCGGGCGATAGTTGCCAATGTCATGGATGTCTCCCTTCTTGAACAGTAGTACGGTCCTGCTGGTTTTCCATTGGGACAGAACCTTGCATTCAGACAGGTAGCGTGTGAAAAACTGAGCCAGTGTATTGATGAGTACTGACGGCATGTTCTTCAGGTGTTCGGGTCTGACCTTGTCTGGGCCCGGTGCTGTTTGTTTCTTTACTGACGGAATGGCGTGTCGGATTTCGGAAGGGAGAACGTTGGGAACGACATATCCATCCTGTGGAATTTGGTATGTCGGCAAGTGGACATGGCTATCGAAGAGATTTGAGTAGAAGTCATGGATAATCTTCTCCATTGCCGTTCTGGAGGATGTGATGGATCCATCAGGACATCGGAGGGCAGTCATCTTGGTCTTGTAGTTGGCAAAGGACAGGCGGGCGTTACGAATACTTTTCCCAGCTTCTGCCACATCTACCAGCACTTCTGCTCTTCTCTCTTTGAGGTCTTCCTTGATCACATCTCTGCACTACTTTGCGAGCTCGGACTTTAGCTTGCAGTTGCCTGAGGCATGCACCAAACCACGCTGGCGAATAAGCTCAAGAGTTTTCGAAGACAGGCGTTTTTTTGTGGCTAGCTCTCTCTTGGCGTTCCTCACACAATCATGGAGGTGCTGTACCAGTCGATCATATTCCTCGTCAATGTTGTCAACAATGGCATCTTCCCACGTTGCCGCAATAGTGCCAAAGAGCTCCCAGTTGGTGGTCGTTCTGGCAGTTCTCTTTTTAAACTTTGCAGCCCTTTCTCCCCACTCTGTGAAGTAGAATTTTGCACGAAGGAGACGGTGGTCCAATCCCGTTCAGAATTTTGGGACAACAGTGACATCGGTCAGGCAAAACCGTCGATTGAATATGATGTGGTCTATTTCGTTGTGGAATCGTCCACCGGGAGACTCCCATGTCCAACGTTTAGATTCTGCCTTCTGGAACTGTGAGTTACCATGGATGGTCTTGGTCGACATGATGAACTCAGACAGTCTCTCACCCTGTTCGTTCCATTCTAGGCCATGGGTCCCGATGTGAAGTTCTTCAGCTGATCTTCTCGGTCCTATCTTGGCATTAAAATCACCCACAATGATCTTGTAGAAGGTGTGGTCTTCTTTATAGAACTTCTCCAGCTCCATGTAGAACTTCTCAATTTCTCTTTCATCATAATGAGATGTTGGTGCGTAGACAACGAAGATAGAAACTGCCGGCAGTGAGCCACATCTTTTCAAATGTAAAGTCCAATTCGGTTGTTAGGCATTCGAATGAATCAATGCTCATGGCCAAGTTTGTGTTGACAAGGACACCGAAGCCTCCGACACCTCTTTTATCGCATGTTCCGAGGAACAATTCTTCTCCAGTGTCGAAAATGGCATGGTGAGATTCGTGCCTTCTTGTCTCAGTCAGACCAATGATGTCGTACTTGATCATTCGCGCTTGTACCATCAGGTCCTCGATGGATGCATCTGATGCTAGCGTACGTGCATTGAAAGTACAGACAATCATTTTTGTCTTCCTCCGTTGTGGCAGCCTAGTTCGGCCTTGAGATTTTATCGGCCTCTCCTGTCTCATCCTTCTCAGTGCTGCCATGTCTGTGAAACCTTCAGGGTCAGGTGAATGAGACCCATTGTAGTTACTGGTTTTGGCACATCGAATACACAACGGATAACTTGCCAGGCTCTTCCGTGTGGGCGGAATACTCTTGGTAGCTTGCCAGCCTTCCCGAGAGGGATAGAGGCTTTTGGGGCGACCTCTAATTGCCCTCGTAGGTGTTACCATATTTGAACCCTATCAAATATGGTACGGCAATTCTGGAAGATGGGTATTTAGTGTCTTATGATGTGTTGTGGTTTTGCGGCCGCGTGGGTCCAGAAAGCATCCTGGAGTGTAGCAGCGACTTGCTAGTGGAGGTAGTGTCAGTAGTGGAGGTCTGCCAGTGGGGTATATATCTGGTCCCGGTAGGGGTAGGGTGGGTCTTCTGTGCGCAATCCGATCCCTGGGTCTCTGGTGGTTGGTGGAAGCAGAGAGGGCAGGGTAGGGTGGGGCTCCTGATTAGAATCCCTTTGTCACCTGTGGTTGGTGGGAGCAAGCACAGAATCTCTGTCCCTGGGTCCGTTGAGCCTTGAGTCCAAGGTCTCAGAGAGTTCCGCTTATCTTGTTCTGTGGGTCTTCAGTTGTGCTGAATCTCGGCCAGAGCTGCCATGCGGGTCCGGAAAGTGTTCTGGAGTGTGGCGGCGGCTGGGTAGTGGCGGTAGTGACTAACTGCTTAATCATTTAAAACCCTATCCACTGGTGAGTTAAGCTTGAATTCCCAGTGCAGGAGAAGGCTCTGAGAAGAAAGTATGCATTCCTGCACAGGAAACATACTTAATCCTCACGTGGTCTTGCGCCTTCTTGAGCCTCCCATGCTATGGTTGAAGAAACAGGAGGCCCCATGTGGTGCAGCTTCACCAAGCAACGGGCTGAGATTCAGGGCTCAGCCCAGACCCCATTCCTCCCACAGGGTTGCCCTAAGTAACCAGTGCCATGAGGTAAGGACAAAGGAAGGGGTACAAAGTTCCCCAGGCTGGTGCCAGACTTGCCCACCCCACCAGTAGGAAAGGAAAGGCAGTGTAAATAAACTGGTCAGGGATGGACACTCAAGGGCAGGGTTTTGTCTTAAGAAACAAAAAGAAGTGATGAAAGTTAACTGTAATTCATGAGAAATCTCAAATGAAAAGTAAGGAATAAAAGAACTGTCCCATCCCTGAATGCTGAAACTCAGCTGAGGAAGGGACATAAAAATGCAGAGAGAATTTAAACTTTCAGAGTGGAGGCGGGGAGGGCAGAGAAATAAAAGCGAGTCTGTAGGAAGGGAACAGCTTCTGGTCATGGGCCTCAGTGTCATTTATAACGTGCTCTATGACACCAGGCCAGAGTATAGCTGTGTGTTAAAAACTGGGACAATGCCAATAACACTAATAACTAGATCAACAGCAAAAATTACACTTTCCTGTACCATGGCCTCAGACCATCCACTGTCAGTAAACACACTTGATCCTTACATGGTCTTTGCAGGGATTTAAGCCTGGATACCTGGAAGAATTTCTTCTCCCTGTAGACACTTTTAGCTTCTTCCCCTGGAGCTTTTTTGCTGACACTCCAGCCACAAAGAATTAAATATGCCATTTTCTCCAGTGTCTCCGTGCTGTCCCTAGGCCCGCCCTGAACTCTGCAGGCCTGACGACTCGTTCAAGAGCCCCTGTACTGCTCCGGTGGACTGGTTTCTCGCAGAGGCTTCACTTATTTCTCATTTCTGCCTCTTCTAGAATATGTCTCCACAATCCCAAGTCTTGTACAGATTCTGACCTGTCTCCTCACTTCAAGTCCGGTACCTCCCCACACTCTGCTTATACTCGCACCCTTGGCCACGCTGTACACTGACCTGTATGTGTGGAATTCTCTTGTTCATGCCTGTTAGGTGAAAGGTAATTTTCAGGGCACTTGATACCTCTCCTTGAAATAAAACCTAATTGATCTCTAACATGAAAAGCAAATGGATGGTGAGGACATCTTCAGTCATCACCCTCAAAGGACAATGCATGGACAGTGAGAGAAGACTCAAATGAAATCTAAAGGCCACTAATATAGAAGGGGGAGATATAAAAAGAAGGCATCTGGGGCCAGAGAGATAGCACAGTAGGTAGGATGTTTGCATTGTAAGCAACCATCCCGAGTTCAGTCCCCAGCACCCATGTGGCCCTCTGAGCACCTCCAGGAGTTATCCCTGAGCACAAAGACAGGAGTAAACCCTAAGTATCTCTGTATGTGGCCCAAAAACAAAAATAGAAAAGGAAGAGATCTATATTCATTTTCAAGAATGAAGAATAAAGAAGCATGAACTCAACAACCATGACTCATCTGAGCAGAGATGACTCCTTCAGCTGAAGACATGGGACTCTGAAGACAGACAGACATGAACATGCCCTGTGCTTCATGACACCTGGCCCAACTGACCTCATGGTGGAACTCCATGACATTCATCTAGACAACCCTTCAATCAACAGAAATTCAACGCCCATGAGAGAAACTTGCTGTTGTTGGCACTGCCCCAGGGCTGACTACAGAGCAACAAAAATCCAACATAGCTTAGCCAAAGAGGATCCAAAGTGGGTTAAGGCCTTCGGAGTGCATGGTGCAGCCCCAATTCTATCCCCGACATGAACACTGCCAGGGTTCATTGCCCTTGTGTATTGCTGGGAGTGGCCCAATCCCACTCTACCCCCTCCAGAAAAGAATGATTACTCAAAAGGTCTTTTCCACACATTTTCCTCAGTCTACAATAGAATGCACCTAAGTACCCATAAGATCCCTTTTTATTTAGCCTATTTTTGTAAATCCAGGGATGGCTGCATATGTACAGCGAAGATACTCACTGTGTCATTGTTCCTTAAAATCAGCGGAACCTCATAGACTTCACAGGGCATGTAGTTTTGGAAGATGATTTCTGATGGGAAGGGCTGGAAGAGTGCCTGATCCAGGTCAATTTTTGAAGTCTACAGTGGAAAGAGTTCATCACAGTCACTAAGTGGCAAAAAAAAATAACTATACATGTCTATGAATATTAAAACCAAGAGCATAATAAACACTCAAAAGGGATAATTACTATAAACACTAATTGCTATAATTAGCTAATTATTGTCATCAACCTTCCTAACACTAAGGAAAGTAGAAATGTTGGTCCTCAGTTTAAAAGCTACAGGATAAAAAGAGCAGCAACCCTCGACTTCTATTCCTAGTAAATATGAATAAAGTTGTTTGAACCCTCTGCCCTGTAAAAATAAACTTAAAGTTGTATAAATAAATATGTGCATAAGGCACTCAATATCAAACATGCTAATGAAGAGTTTACAGGCACAGAATCCAGGAGGAGACAAATAACTGGGATGGAAGGTAGAATGGATGAGAAAATGAGATGATATCTTCTCTTAAAATAGGATTAAAACCAGACTACTTTCTCCCCTATTAGTATTTATTCTAAAGACTAAAAAAGGCAAGGAAAGAAATGTTCCTCTAGATTCTCCCAGGATGGGAGAAGCATGCTGAAAGTAGTCTATAGACCAAACATTATTGCCACTCAATGCCTCTCTTGCAAACCACAACACCCAAAAGGAGAGAGAGAGAACAAAAGGGAATGCTCTGCCACCGAGGCAGGGTGGGATGGGCGGGGTGGGGGTGGGAGGGATACTGGGACCCGTGGTGGTGGAAAATGGCCACTGGTGGAGGGATGGGTAGTTGATCGTTATATAACTGAAACCCAAGCACAAAAATCTGTTAAGTCCATAACTGTACCTCATGGTGTTTCGCAAAAAAAAAAAAAAAAAAGTTAAAAAAAAGAAAAAAAAGAAAAAAAAGAAATTGGGAAATCTAAACTCTGGAACTTTTTAGACTTTTATTTTGTAGCTATTGCTTGGATGATTTGTGTTGTGTGCTCATAACCATAAAAATATGTTTGTGCTATAGTGAAAAAAAAATGTTCCTATATAACTTCCAGCAGGGCTGCAACCCTGTTCACCCACTTGAACCGTCCTCACTACAAACGTGTGAGAAGTAGAACTGCAGTGTTTGCAGTCACACAGTCGGTAGTGGCCTGATACAGTAGCTAGAGCAGAAACTATGACTCTGTCCACATCTCTGAAAGGACAGCAGGGCTATACCACAAAGTGCTGCACCACAGAATCATGATATTCCTGGGACACAGGCCTCAGTCCTTGAAAGGGAACTGAAAAGGCAAGTCTGGGCTGTTGATGCTCACAGGATTTCAGCAGAAGTAGAAACATCCTCCCTGGAGAAAGAGAGCACCATTCACAGGGATTGAGCATTTCTTACTAACATTTTAATTATGAAACCTTATAATGATTAGAAAAAAACTTCTGGGGCTTAGTACACTGGTTCATGCAGCTGTCTTACATGTTGCAAACTCTGGTTTGCTCCACAGCACCCTATATGGTCCCCTGAGCTCCACCAGTAATGATCCCTGAGTGCACAGCCAGGAGGAAGCCATAAGTCCCACTGGGTGTGCCCCCTCCACCTGCAGCCAAAAAAAAAAAAAAAAAAAAAAAGGAAAAAGGTTCCAAAATCATTAAAAATTTGAAAGTTTAAAAATGAGTAGCATTCAGGGCTGGAGTGATAGCACAGTGGGTAGGGCATTTGCTTTGCACGCAGCCAACCTGGGTTCGAGTCCCAGCATCCCATATGGTCCCCCGAGCACTGGCAGGAGTAATTCCTGAGTGCAGAGCCAGGAGTAACCCCTGTGCACTGCCAGGTATGACCCAAAAAGAAAAAAAATAGTAGCGTTCAGGGCACCCAGAGGGTGGCCGGTGAAAGCCCTCCCCACCCCAAGAGACCCAACTCCGGCAGCCCAAAACCTCCACAACCCAACTACCAGCACACTCAAGGCCGCTCCCCACACACTCGGGCCGAGCCTCACATATGAGTGAACATATTCCTGGACTGCACGGCCGCTTTGACACATCATAAGACAGTTCCTTCCCATTCTCCATAATTACCACACCATATTTGATGGGGTTCAGACAGTAGGCAACAAATCATAGAAGGAAATAAATATATATGCATATATACACATTTTCAGATATACATACCAAAGCTCACATCACCCAAACTTTAACATGTTGTGATATCCTACAGAATGTCTTAATGGCTCCTACCAAAATAGAACAATTTTCACACTGTTTCCTATATGAACACTTTTTTATAAGCATGTTCAGCAGTTCTTCATAACAGACAATACAAAATATATTATTTTGGTTGTGTTTGGCTTGGGATGGAAACATCCTGAATTTGGTGGTGGGAAGGTGTAATGGCGGTGGGATTGGTGTTTAAATATTAAATATAATCAAATATTGTGAACTAACTTATAAAATAAAAAAAACTAAAAAAGAATAGTGCATATTTCCTACCACCAATGTCCCCTAACGCCCCTAAATATAGGTGGTATTTAGAATAACTGGAAGAGGGAATGCTATGGTTTAAAGTGGGATAACTAGATAACCCTTTGTCCCAGAGAACAGAGAAAAGGAAAGAAACAGAGTGGAGGGGAAGGGGAGAAGAGATAGATGAGAAGCAATGGGGTGTGGGGAGAAGAGGCGTAAAAGGGAGTTAGGTATATCGGTGGTATTAAGGAGTGATAGAGTTAAACACCCAAGCCAAAGTCAACAGCACTGAAATCATGAGACCCAAAATTTAACAACCGACCTTAAAAAAGTGCCTGTCAAGAGAACAGGCTGGGGTGGTGGGGTAATGGGAGAGAACCTGAGAACATTGGTCGAGGGAAACTGATTCTGGTGGTGGGATTGGTGCTAGAACATTGTATGTTTAAAACTCAACTATGAGTAACTTTGTAAATCATGATGCTTTAATAAATTAAAAAAACAGTCAATCACGATATTTTAATAAATTAAGAAAAAACAATCAAGTGTAAATCATAAAACTATAGTAGCTTAAATTAAGGATTTAACATATGCATATAATAGCAGAATAAGTATACCTGAAAAATTAGTAAACTAGGAAATTGGTAAGACAAAATATTCATAACTAATAATAATGATAGACAATATAGAATAGTTACATATAAATATGTATCTATTATAATAAATCAAAAACTCTGAGATAAGTATAATTGAAGTCTTATAACAAAAATATTTGTGTTGAGATAACATTTGATAAATTAATATCAGAAAGTACCTCCAGGAGTAAGTTCTGAATGCAGAGCCAGGAGTACCCCTGAACACTGCCAAGTATGGCCCAAAAACAAAAACAAAAAACATTTTTTCAAGTGTTCTGTATCAAGGGTATAGACGCAGAAATTCTCATTAATTCAAGCAGAAATTTAAAAAAAGAAATCTACAGGGCCAGAAAGATAGTATAGCATATAAGGTGCTTGCTTTACATTTGATTGACCTGGGTTTGATTCCCAGCACACCATATGATTCTCAAGCCTTCCAGGAGTGAGCCCTGAGCACAGAGCCAGGCATAAGTCCTGAGCACTTCTGAGTGTTCCGCTCTCCCCCACCCCCCGCCAATGTACTTAGTACATAATTGAAAGTAAACATCAAAAAATTATTTAAAAATCCAGGGGGGGGAAAGAAAAAAGTTCTAAGGCTCAGACAGATAGCTGATGTCTCAAGATAATCCACAATGGTAAAAAACAGGGAAATGATATTCTAAGACCTAAAAAAAAAAAAAAGCCAAACACCCTACAATTTAAACCACCTGAAAACTCCTAAACGTGGATTAAACAATTGAATATAAGGCCCAAAATTCCTAGCAATGAGTATAATTTAAAAACAAAAGAAACAGAAATAAACACAAAGCCAATACAAAGAAAGAAAGTAGGATTGGTGCTATAGAAACTAAACTCAGTAAAAAGATAGTAAGTTGACATTAGATAAGTAAGTGCACACATTCCTATAGCACAAGAAGAAAAACACTAATAGTTTTATGTTATTGAAATTTTAAGATGTAAGTAAAAAAACCTTTCATGGAGAAAAATAGTTTTACCAGCAAACTCTACCCCACATTTTAAGAGACTATACTCAAATATTACAGAAAGTCTCCCAAAGGAAAGAAAAATAAAATAAAGAATCCAAGTTTAATTTATGATGCTAGGATAACTTCCAAATATCTTTTATTTATTTCCTAAAATGACATTAGGAAAGAAAAACATTATAAACCAATCTTACCCATGAACCACAGAAATATACACACACAAGGCACAGAAAATGAGTGAACTGAAAGCAACATACACAAAGGATTACCATATTAGGACGATGTTGCCTTTATCTTGAAACTGAGGCTGTTTTACATTAGAAATTGATGAAAAAGAAACAAAATTGTAACTTTTCCTAGATAAAACTTCTGTTGATCTCCTGGAGTTTATCACTTATTTTACTGTATTGATTTATATCCAAATCATTCATTCATTTTAATTAATTTATATGTATGGTTTTAAATAGAGATTTAACTGCTACTTCTTCCTCTTCCTTTTTCACTCTTCCTCCTGCTTCTTCTCCTTTGTGTGGCTGGCAGTTTCACCAGCAGTGTTTGTTGAAGAACATTTCCTTTGTCCAGAAAATTCCCTTTCTGTATAGTATACTTGGGGTTCCGTGAGCCTATCTTAGTCGTCCATACAATGTGTGGGTTATTTCTGAGCTCTCTATCCCATCCCATTGATTTGTGTGTCTGTTTAACTTTCAATACCATTCTATTTTAATTACTATTACTTTGTAAGATATTTTGAAACCAGGTTATGTAATGCATCCATTTGCTTCTACAATGTGTATGGAAATACTGCACTGCACTGTCCTCCCGTTGTTCATCGATTTGCTCAAGCGGGTCCAGTAACGTCTCCATCGTGAGACTTGTTGTACTGTGTTTGGCATATTGAATACGTCATGGGTAGCTTGCCAGGCTGAGAGGGGTGGAGGAATCGAACCCGGCTCAGCCAGGCTGGCTGCACTCAAGGCAAAAGCCCTACTGCTGTGCTATTGCTAAATACAAAGTACAAAAATAGACAGAAGGTTGTGAGGGAGAGAGAGAAGCAGAAAGAGACAGAGATAGACATGGGGGGGAAGAGAGAGAGAGAGAGAGAGAGAGAGAGAGAGAGAAGGAAAACACCTGACATAGAGGCAGGCAGGAGGTGGGGATGGGGGGTGATGGGAGGGAACCTGGGGACACTGATGCTGGGAAATGTATACTGATAGAGGGATGGATGTTGGAATATTGTATGACTGAAACTTAATCATGAACAGCTTATTAAGGATCTATCTCACAGTGATTCAATAAAAAAAAGTTTGTTTGTTTGTTTTTAAAAAATAACAGGTTGTGAGGTAGATCAAAGCACATCCTTTGCATGCAGGAGGCCCAGGTTTAATCCCTAGCACCATTTATGACATCGCCATTCACAACTACTGAGAACCAAGCTGGGTGTAGCCCTTGAACACCATGCCAGCCCTTACAAAGAAAAATGGCCAAGAAATGTTTTTCAATCCAAAACAGAGTCTCGATCTCAGGTACAGCTCAAGAACAGAGTCTCATTGGCATCAGGCTGCTGGCCTCATCAACCCTGCACTGGCCACATGCTGAGCATGATTCTCATGACACTGTCAATCCCCAGTGCGATGACAGATATGTGTAATCATCACTGTTTTACGTGCAAGTGTGGGAGCACTGCCTGAAGGGTGCAAGTCCAGGCCACTACAGTAAGTAAAGGGAGGTGGGGTTAGGAAAAGCGAGGGGCAGAAAATCTTATTCCACTGGATATTGAGACTTTAAAAATACATAATAACTTAGACACTGTGGTTGAGAAATGGTATCTAGCCATCTTCAAGAGTATGAATGGTCCCCAACACACCCCTACCTGTATGGATACTTGTTACCTATTCGATAAAGCAGTAGCTCTAGTGCAGGATGGGGGAATGAACTTTTGCAGAAAAGACACCTAGAATCCAGGGTGAATTATGCATGGATTGTACCTGGCAATTTGGGCTCCTGCTCCCCTCCCACTTTTGCCACAAGTAACAAGGACTGGGGAAAAAATGTCTAGCAAGAACTTCAGATGAGATTTGCATTACACAAATCTACAAAGCAGGTTGTACGTGTTGAGATCAAAGAGTAACAACAAGAAATTTCCTAGATGCCTAATGGCACCATGAAATAGGGAAAGCAGGGGTGAACTGACAGACACAAGTATGTATATTTATAGGAAGCAATCTGTCACTGAGAGGGGCTCTGAGTCATAATTCCCTACAGTCAGAACTCAGGGAGAAGTAAAGGCTAACACGGATCATTCCCCCTCCCTTTGTCTCATCCCCCTCACACATTCTCCTTGTCCTCTCTCTCTCTGTCCTCTCTCACACTCACTCACTTTCTCTCTCTCCTCCTCTCTCCTCCCCTCTCCTCTCCTCTTATCTTTCATACGGGGCTGTGCTGAGAGCCACAGCTGAAGTCCTGCTGCTCTGCAATACCCCTGGGTTCTTTCTCTGCATTAACTATCTGCAAGCAGGAGGTCCAGGAAGAATTCTCTCCTTTTTTTCCTTCTGAAGATGAGTGGTAACAATAATCAAAATAATTAATCAATTCAGTGCCTGTACAAAAATGAGAGAGGTGGGGAGGGAGAGAGCGAGAGAGAGAGCGAGAGCAAGAGCGAGAGCAAGAGCGAGAGCGAGAGAGAGAGAGAGAGAGAGAGAGAGAGAGAAGGAGGCTGGAACGAAGAAAGTGGCAGATAAATATTTATCAGAAAAGCATTGCCAAGATATAAAAATAGTCTTTTTGTTTGGGGGCACTTCTCAGACCACTCCCAGCAGTGCTTGGGGGACCATGTGGTATTAGTGACTGAACCCAGGGCTCTGAGCTCTAGCCCTCTGAGCTATCGTCCCAGCCCAGCAATGGAAATCTTAACTCTACCACTCCAACATAAATTCAAAGAACATAATTGAGGAAAACCAGTGAGGAAAAACAAATATTCAGGAATGCACAGAAGATATAAGAAATCAGAAGAGATGAGAAATTCATATATTCCTTCAGTAAATAATAATTGAGTTTCAATTTTTCTATAGACTGAGCATCCTGTAGTGAGAAAAGCCAGTGAAGACCACCCACAGTGAAATAGAAAGACAAAGGAATTCTGAAATCAGGCATTGATGAGGTAGGAATAAGTAGAGAAGCAGGAGAGATAGAGCAATGGGGATGGGCAGCCTGTAGACAAGGAGCCAAGGGCTGGCCTCACTAAAGAAAAGACAAGGAGGCATAGTTCCAGGAGAGCATTACTATTCCTGCAAAGAAATAGTACATGTACTCATTTTACTAGGGAGGGACTGTCTTTAAGCATTTGAAGAATGGCAGGATGGGAGCTTAGTAAGAAAAGAATAGCAACTTCCTTAAAAATGACATACAAGTGCTGGCCAAAAGGTATTAGGGGAAAAAATACTCTGCATCGATCATCAAGAAAATGCAAATTAAAACAATAATGAAATATCATCTGACACCAAATTAAAACAACCAGAATTAGTGAGGATGTAGGGAAAAGGGGACTCTTTCACTTCTGGTGGGAATGCCAGTTGGCACAATCTTTTTGTAAAACAAGATAGACACTCTCAAAACACTAGGAATCAGTCTTCCATATGAACCAGCAATTTCACTTCTTGATATCTAGTCCAAGGGTCCAAAAACTACTCAGAAAAGACATTTGCATTCCTATGTTAATTGCAGCACTACTCACAATAGTCAAATTCTGGAAACAACTCACGTCTAAGAACAGATGACTGGATAAAAACACTATGGTACATATACAAAATGGAATACTACTCTACTATTTTTTTTAAAACAGATAAAAAGATACAATTTTCTGCTAATGGATGAATCTGGAGAGTACTATCCTGAGAAATATTAGTCAGAAGGAGAGGGACAGATACAGAATGATCTCCCTCATAGTTGGGACATAAAGAAAAATATTAAGAAAATAACAAATTTCCAAAGGCAACAGAAACTGAGAACTGATCTTCAGTAGGAGGCATATCAATGCAGGGGGATGGAGGCAAACAGAAGTTGGGGGAGGGGTGGCAAAGAACACTAGGACAGTAGTGGAGGGAAGCTGACACTCTGGTGCAGGGTGTGGTGCTAGAATGTTCTACATATGAAACCTTGCCATTATCAGTATTGTAAACCACAGTGCCTAAAATGGAAGTTTAAAACAGAGAGAAGAGAATAAGCTGTGGTAAAGTAGAAGGAAGACACTGCAAAGGAGTCTCTGGGGGATGCAAGGTTGAGACAATTTGGGCCATAAATAATGGCCCAAATAAAAACATAACTGTAGCACTGTAGCACTGTCTTCCCATTCATTGTTTATCGATTTGCTCGAGCAGGCCCAGTAACATCTCCATCGTGAGACTTATTGTTACTGTGTTTGGCACATCAAATATGTCACAGGTAGCTTGCCAGGTTTTGCTGTGCAGGCGAGATACTCTCAGTAGCTTGCCAGACTCTCCGAGAGAGGCGGAGGAATCGAACTCGGGTTGGCCACATGGGCTGCGTGCAAGGCAAATGCTCTACCCGCTGTGCCAATAATAAATAATAACATAAATAATGACAAATAATATCAAATATAACTCTGAGGGGGAGAGAATGGCACTACATGGTTTTAAACTTGAGAAAAATCTGATCTGATTTACACTCTAAAATCTCGTGTGGATAACTGGATATGGAGTGATGAGATGTGAACATACTGGTTCTCTAGATCAATATTTCTCCCCAGAAGGCCATATGATATCCCATGGGCTCCCAAGATATTTGTGGGGAATAGATGAAGACTGTAAATGGGGTGTCATGGCATGAAACTAGGAGGCCAACTAATAGGACAAGGAAATAACCAATGAACTGGGGAGTGGGGGACAGGACAAAATCCCATGGTTACTGGGATATAAGTGCTTAAGGACAGAACAACTACCAAAAAAAAGACACCATGTCAAATACTGTAAGATAACCCCGATCTGCCTAGCCAAGCAGGAGTTAATTTAAAAAAAATACACACAAAATGCAAAATAAGGGACACAGGATATAGTCTGATGAGGGCAGTTATAATAAAGCAGAAGTTAGAGAAAATGGACCCTGATCACTGTGCTGGGAGTAGGCCTTGGGCATTGTGTGTGTGTACAGAACAGTAGCAACAACAAGAATTGAGAGGATTTTAAGAAAGAAGAGGAAAAAAAATCTAGCATGTTCACAATTAGTGCTCCTAAAGAGAACCAAGATGGCTTGAAAAAATATTTGATAATTCAAAGGAAAATTTCTAGAAAGAAATGGAGACACAAAGTTTCTAATGAAACATTTAATTCTAATAAAATTATTTAATATTAAGTAAGAACACAACTCACTAGGGAGACAAGTTAAAAAAATTAGTGGTAGGGCATTTGCCTTGCACGTAGCCAACATGGCCAACCCGAGTTCGATTCCTCTGCCCCTCTCAGAGAGCCCAGCAAGCTACCGAGAGTATCTCGCCCACACGGCAGAGCCTGGCAAGCCACCCGTGATGTATTCGATATGCCAAACACAGTAACAACAAAATCTCCAATGGAGACGTTACTGGGCCCGCTCGAGCAAATCGATGAACGGGAGGGCCTTTACCTTTACCTTTTACCTACATGGTGGAAAATTAAGCTATTTTCAAAAGTCTGCCTATATCACCATACAAGCCAGAAGGGAGTGAGGAAAATGCATGTAAGCCTCTTATGGGGAAAATGTGGGAATAAGTACCAAAAAAAAAAAAAGCCCTGTATAAAATCCCTGTATAAAAGCATTGACAAATAATATCAAATATATAAGACCAAAGAAATACAGTATTATTAAGTACTTCTTAGAGAATGACTGTAACCCAACTAAAAGACAAAAGCAAAAAAAAAAGGCAAAAACTCCCCAAAATAAAAATAAAAACTAGTCAAGTGAGTTGAGAAGAAACAAAGAGTTGAAAGTATAGTGACCCCCTGCTTCCGTTAAAGGAATTCAAATACAGTAGAACAAGCACACACAGAAAAAAAAGAAGTGTAGAATCTGGTTTTATTTATATTCACAAAAAGGAGCTAATTGCTATTAATTAGGTTAACGCAGCTTTGGAAATTGTCCAGTTTTCAACCCTCAATCATGGGGAAGAGAAGAAACAATTAAGGCTACCAGAGCTCTGAAGAGCAGCAAATGTTATGCATGGCTGAAACAGGAGAAACTCAAGGAACCTTTTCCCCTGTAGGAATAAATCAAAACCACTCTTAGGAACAGCAAGGTAAGGGTGGGGTTGAGGGAACAACACACACACATATGACCCTTTCCATATCATAACTTATGCATAAAGAATGAAACATATTAATTCATAGGAAACAAAAACCTATTTTACAAACATGTGGTTCTATACTCTAAAACATATGGCTTATATTAGAATATAAAAGCATATTAAAATGACTATTCTTTAGACGTTGAAAGACTACACTTATTTTTTGGAAATGAGCCAAAATAGACAACAAACATCTACTCTAATAAACAATTTCACCCTTATCCTTTCTAGTAATCACATCAGGTAAGGAAAGATTACTTATTCCTTCAAGAAGATAACTTAATTGGACTTCATGAATATAATTTTTTAATTATTCCTAACATCTAAACAAAGCTATACAGAAATTAGCTATGTAAGGAATATGGCTAATCAAGAGGGAAGCTGGACAGATAGTAAAGAAGTTAGAGCTCTTGCCTTGCATGCGAACAACCCGGGTTCAGTTCCTGGCACCACATATAGTTGCCTGAGCACAGAGCCAGGAGTAAGCCCCTAATACTGCCGAGCATGACCCAAAGTAACACACACACACACACACACACACACACACACACACCCCTTAGGAACTTGTACTTTTTACTTTAATTATACTCATATACAAATCCCACAGATCAAGATCAACAGGAGAAAAAAAGAGTAAATAAAACAAACCCAGTAAGAGATTATCAGTCTAAAAATAATAACCGACTTGGCTTTTAATGCTGTTGTTCTAGAATGCTACTTTGTACATAAAGGTAACAGAAAGCAGCTACCTTTTGATGGGTTGTCTCCTCCATATCTAACAGCTCAATGATCTGTGGTCGGCACATGAAATGTGTTTTAGCCAGTCTTTGCTCCGTGGTCAGGGACATTTCTTTCAGGAACTCTGAGGGTGTCAACTAGATTTTAAAACAACAGACACAAAAGATTCATAAGTGGTTATACTGAAAATGTGTCTTCATGAGTGCTAATAATGAATAATTTGTGTTTTGCAGCTTCCAAGATAATTCTGGAAGACCACTAAGTTCCTTTATAAAATATTTAAAATAACTATATAATACAAGAGAAGGTACTTTTTTAAATCTCTTTGCACAGTAATTTGAAATGACATGTGCCTGCTGTTTCCCTGAGATTTTGAAGAAATGACATAAAGGAATATGGAGTGGGGAAGCAGGAAACTGCACAAGAATATGTCCAAAGGGCTTAATGTTTGTGCTCAGAAGAGAGATCTGAGCATGAAACTCTAAATTTCTAAAATCACTTATAAGTATCATAGCTAAGGAGTCTGAAATATTGCTATTTCCTAAATGATGTTACAATATGCAAGCAACATTTTTATAGATATCTAGCCATCATATTGTAAAAGTAAAGTAAAGTTCTTAAAATGTGAAAGGTCTTCAAAGCATAACTTACTAAAAAGGAGTAAGTCTGAGCTTCTTAAAAAACATTAAGAGCACATTTGATCCTTGTTTTAAAAGAGCTTGTAAACCAGCCATAGACCTAGTAGTCTGTCATATTGACTGACCCACATATGAACACAAAATGCTATAATCCTTTCAAATACTAGAAAAAAAATACAACATAGCTTTGGTAAAACTAACCCAACAGGGATTTAGTTAACTAGGACCAATCACTATCATTGAGTTATTTTTATTCTGGAATGTTCTCATTGTTCTGGGGCCTACTTTACATGCAAAGACATCATGACCACTGGCAGCAAAATAATGCTTAAGTATGTGCCAAGCTTTTCAAACAGGCAAAGGTACAGAGTTTGACTTAGTTCATTTTTGCCTTGGGTTAAAATCAATGCTCTTCAAATTCCCTACCAAAATTAATTTCTGTGACAGCATCCAACTTGGGTTCTCAAGTTCTTTTTGACTGGAGCCAGATTCAAAGACCAAAATGTTAAGAGATGTCAGTTATAATATAGCTCAAAGTAAAAATAATAAGTTCTTAAATTCAAAGGGAATTATTTTAAATATAACCAACAAAACAGCCACCACAAAAAAAGAATGAGAAGTTAGTTTTTCTAATAAGAAGATAACTTGAGGAAAAAAAATTGAAAGTAGTAAATACCATCTCTGGCACTGTAAATTGCTATTTTTCTAATGTATGTAGTTTATAATTTAATTCTCAACAATTACTATATATTCTTTGTTTTAAAGAACAGATAATTTTTTCTTAAATGGCATATTAATATTCTCCATTTGACAAATATATAAATATGAATCACTGTTGCCTTATAAACAGAGCATTTAGGTTAAACTCTATGAAATCCTACTTTTGGATTGTTTTTGAACTTCACAAATGACAATCATGGGGGCTGGAGTGATATAGAAAAGCAGGCAGGGCACGCATCCTACCCAGGGTCAACTGCTGGCACCCCATACAGTCTCCAGAGCCCTACCAGGAGTGATCCCTGAGGAAGCCACGAATAAGAGCCAGGAGTAAGCCCTGAACACTGCCAATGTGGCCCCCCAAACAAACAAAACACAAATGATAATCACATAAGATTCCACCTAATATTTAGAAGCCCTACTAGTTTTCTTAAATAATCTTATTCCTGCTGATTAACTCAAGCAATTCAACTCACTACTGTGATGCGTGTAATTTGTAATTTGCAGACTTTCTTGGCCTTTAGGGGGTGACTGCCCTGGAGCAAACTACCATGTTGGATACCCTGGTATTATCTGTCAGCAGTTCTCTGATAGTATGACAATGCCTGTAGCAACTCTCCATCTCTTGAGGAAGAAGTATTGGACAAGCCCCAGTGAAATTCTCCAATACGTTACCATTCTGTTTACTTCCTCTTCTGGGACCAGCCTTGGATTCCGGGGTGTCAAAATCTTTCTGGGGGTCTTTTTAGGCATTCTGACCATCTCCATCTGAACTGCTCCCTTAGAATGCTCAAATCTACTTGTCATTTTCAGTTATTTTGTCTCCTTATCTAAATTAAAAAAAAAAAAAGCTTTAGAACAAATAGTTAATTCCTAAACACAAGGCACCACTTTTAAATATTTTAAAATACAACATAGCTTAGAAAATAGTGAACTTCAACACACATCAACAGCTTGCAAGTTCATTCCAGAGTTTAGAACCCTTTAAACAAGCTTTCTGACTCTGGAAAAAACTCTGGGAAGATGTGGAAATATTTGCAGTTCCTATACTCTGATACTTTAATCTTCTTCCAAGAGGAATAAACACTATGCAATAAATACTCTTCACAACTTGCTCCTTTATCTGATTATTTAACTATTCTCTCTCATGACATCAACCCTGGAAACTGAATACACATAAGACGTCAGCTGGGAGGATTGTGTCATGGTAGTGAGAAAGGTGGAGAAGAGAACATCTCTGGAAAAGTTTTAACATTTATAGTCATAAACTAGGCTTTACAGAGCCACGTAATATTCAAACCAAAGAAAAATGGCATCTTCATTTTGTTTATCCTTCCTTAAAACTTCTAGCAGGCCCCTTAAGACTTTGGGGGCTCATCTATGACTTAGTAGGAATATTTATGTTGGGTGATAGTCGGCTATGTTATTTAAATACTTGATATAATGTTTAGAAAACAACCTCAAATCATTAAAACATCCACAAGACAGACCAAAACAGAAGAGAAGATGGTACATAAAGGAAAACAGAATTGAATAAAAATGCAAAAGTCTCACTGAAGGACTAAAACACCTAAGAGAATGAATTTGAAATTTTAAGAAAGAATAAAAAGATCAGAGAAACAACTGCTAAAATAAAAGAAACAAAGAGAAGAGAGAAAGAAAGAAAAGAAAGGCAGGTGGAAGGAAAGAGAGAGGGAGGAAAAGAAGGAATTGATTAGCTCTATTTTAGATAACTATAAAATCTTCTAAAAAATTAAAATTCCTTTTAGTCTCCAGGCTAAATAAAAAGATAAAATAACATACAAAGACCAAGAGAGACAGGTATCACCAAATTTCAGAAGAGCATCCTACCAAAATGTAAAAATCCACAGGGCAGCAGTTTCCAAAACCTTTAAAATTTTTTGAAAATGTTACTTTTCAAAGATTTATGTGCAGCTTATGAGCAGAATCTGCTGTGCAGCCAATCTCTCCTTCGACTATTGAGGCTTCAAAAGCTTCGACTACTGAGTTTTCAGTATGAAAAAAAAAACTCAGGGACTTAGACTGGCGTGATAGCACAGCGGGTAAGGCACTTGCCTTGCACGCAGCTGACCCGGGTTCGATTCCCAGCATCCCATATGGTCCCCCAAAGCACCGCCAGGAGTAATTCCTGAGTGCAGAGCCAGGAGTAAACCCTAAGTATCGCTGGGTGTGACCCAAAAAGAAAAAAAAATCAACTCAGGGACTACTGAAGTCTTCCCTTCCTAAAGAAGCAGTTTCATTTAACCAAGTAACTGGGGATCTTCAGCAAATGGAGAGAAAAATGAGCATTTCATGTATTTAACTGTAGAGCTAAGATTAAAGTAAAAGTGAAGACATGCACAAAAGATTAGGGTAGCAATAAGGAAACTGTGTGAACCCCAAGCACACACAGCAATGTGTCCCCATGTAATAAACAACTGGTATGACAGAAGAATTCCACCTAATAAATGAAGATGAAATCATTGAAAAATAAGCAGCATTTTGCAACCCGTAATGAACCGCAGAACCATCAATGCTAAAGCCATTATTGAAAGATATTGCTGAAGAATTTTATAATGGCTCAATTAGACTAATAATACCTGCACCTCTAAAACATGTTCACAGAAAGAGTGGAAGTCAGACACATTCTGTGCCTCTGATGTAATCATAAGTGGCCCACCGAGGTAGACTATTTAACAAAAGACTAAACCAAAATCAAGCCTCTAGCCCTTATCAGTCAGTCAGCTGGAGAATGGAGAAATGTAGAGATTCCATATTCTGTAAGAACACAATTATGCCATATCCAGAAAGCGGGGACTATTGTCAGAAAACAGCCTTGTTCATTCAATTATTAACCAGCTGAGCATGAGAGTGAGAGCTTGTGAGGAACTGCAAGCAAGGGCTATCAGTGAAAGGGCCGTACAACAGCCAAAAATTTAAAGTAAAACTAATACTTGAGAAACACTATGGCAAAGTTGGGGGGAAGGCCCCGCCCTTCATACCACCCCTGGCCACACCTTCCAGCACAGTCTGCCCTCCCCTTCCCTTGCTTCCACTATAGCTGCTTCCCACGTCCTGCATTTTTATTACGTGGCTCTCCTTGGCTCACTCTCTCTCAGCCTGCCCTTCCTTTACTCTTCCTTCTCCAGTCTATATCTGCCCTCCAATCTTGCAATGTCAACAGCCTGATATAAGTCTTTTCATTGTGCGATAAAACCCCAACACAGGATTCATCCAACTGTTCTCTCCTACACTCAGACATGTTCAACCACCTACAAGATGATTCTGCTAAGTTGTCTGGGAAGCTCAATCCCAGTTTGTCCCCCCAAAACTTGCTTCCTCCGTTTCTGTAACAAGCATCATCATCACATGACTGTCCTTGTCATCACCCCAAATGCAGGTGTCATATATTAATTATCTCCCCTTTAATCTTAAATTTGCATATTATTTAGCTCTTACTATGTGCCAGACAGATATTAATTTTCACTCCTTACAGCCACCTTAATGGTGGATACTATATTCTTTCCATGTCACAGAGAAAGCAATAGAGGCCACCAAGAAGACCACTAGCCTGCCCCATTCACTCAGCTGTGAAGGGTTCACCTGGGATGAAAACCAGTGAGTCTGGTTCCAGGTTTCACCTGTGTGTCTACCTCCTTCACACAAATCCAGCTGTTCGTTTCATCCCTGCAGTCCTCCTCTGTTAATGTCACTCCCACATCTTGCCTGGGTAGCCACAGCAACTTCTTAACTGATCCTCTTTCAGTCTGAAGTCACAGCAACACAGCTATCTCTCTCCTCAAGAGATTGACCCTGTGCTTCCCTGCCTGCAACTCTATCATTGGAAACACTGTAAATTCTTCAGATGACATACCCAGAATCTGCCCTTCTTGCACTTCGTATGGTCAATTTGTAGCTCCCAATGTATGAGGTGCTTGCACAGCTCCTGGCCGAAGCAGACTGCCTGGAATGCCTTTCGTTATCCCTCCCACGCCGCCACAGCTCACCCCTTGTCTGCACCTTGAACACCCCTCTTTCAGAAAACTTCCTGAGTTTTCCAGGCTGCCCCTGCATTATGTTCTCTCATGTCTTCATGCTCACCCCTCATTTCACTCATTCATTCATTCGTTCATTCATTCATTTCCCTCCACCACTGGACTTGAGGATAGGAACTTGCCTTTTCTATCACTGTATTCCCAGTGTCCAGTACAATACCATATGCACATATTTTTCATTAATCCATGACTTTCCATAAATGTAGCAGATTCACAGCCCTAAACCTTTGTTGAGGTTTTTCTCTTTATCTCTGTGTCTCTCCCCAACCATGTAGCAAACTCTATTCCAACCTACAAAACTCACTGGAAGGAGTCCTAGAAGCAAGCCTTTCCCTATTGCACTTAAAAAACAAACAAACAAAAAACCCCAACAATGCTGTTGTTTACATATGTCTCTATTAAGGAATAAAATACATCTTATTGCAAGTATCTGCCTACAAACCTGACTTTTCCTCCAGAATGGGAAATTCCTGAAAGGCGGGACCATGAGGAGCTGGCATGTGGAAGAAACTCATCTTGCTGAACTGAATATTATCTTGTTCTTATTAAAAGAGGCTTTTTTTTACAAGGCCAAATCATTTCTTAAAGAAACAATTCACCTATTTTGTCTTGTTTTCCTCAATTTAAATGTTAATCATCAGTTCTTTCTAGAGTTTCCACCTAACAGAGTCTAAGCTAAGTAACTTTGCTTAGACAGGTCTTTGCTCAGATGGAAGACAGGAAACTGCAGCTTCCTGCTCACTCTCAGAAAAAAGAACCTGGCAGAATGAAATTTACCTTCATAAACTTGCAACATTGCATTTACCTTTTCAAGAAAAAAATCAGAACAGAGAGTCTCAAAGAGAAAATTTATTTTCTACAGGGAACTATGAGAACTCCTCAGGGAACTGAGTCTAGAAGTATTGACGGTTGTATTGAGAAGGTTGCTTCCTCATGAAGCTAAACTTTACTGTATGCACTATTAAACTAATGAATGGCCCAGATGCTTCAAGGGAACTGCATGGAACCCAAATAATGATCACAATCACCAGGATTAGACCCCATCCCTGATCCCTTTGCTCCTTCTCACTTTCCCTTCAACCCAAACATCTCAAAAACTTATTGGTATTCCTTCTTTTGCCTCTTTCCCATTCCCCAGTCCTTTCTTTCTAGAAAAGTCAAGGGAAAAAAATGGCCTATTTGTTTCCAGTTTAAATTTCATAGCAGTTAAAATCCTTTCTAACAAAAAAAAAATCCTTTCTAACAAGTGAGCTATGTGTAAGATGAAAAACAAATCTCAAAGCACTTATAGGCCTAACAGTGCCTTTAATATTTATACATACAATGTGGCAGACAACATGTCTTCAACACATTTCAATTGATTGATTTGTAAAGACTTTCCTATAGTTTGAGGGAGTAATTGTCATCTCAGAAGGTGCTGTCATCAGTTACAAACTGAAATCTTGAGACAGTACCCATTTTCATTAAGATCAGGTTTTGTACCATCAAGAAACTATGAGAAATGAGGTGGCAAATCAGTTACTAAAAACAAAACAACCCCCCTAAAAATATCTAATTTCTCACAGTTTCTTTGATTCAAAAATTAAAAGAAGGATAGCCAGACGGCCTAAGGTCTCTTGTGAGGTTGCAGTCAAATGTGGCAGCAGGGTTGCTGTCCTGACGGCTTGACTCAAGCTAAAATTTTCATATTCAATATGGCTGCTCATAGAAGAATAAGTTAATCCTGGCTGTTGGCCAGGTGTCTCAGTTTCTCTCCTCCAGATTCTTTTTTTTCTTTTTTTTTAATTTTTATTAGTGAAACACCATGAGGTACAGTTGTAGACTTACAAATTTTTGTGCTTGGGTTTCAGTTATACAATGATTGAGTACCCATCCCTCCATCGGTGCCCATTCCCCACCTCCAATGCTCTCAGTATCCTTCTCACCCCTCCAACCCCCCCATCCCACCCCACCCCTGTGGCAGGGCATTCCCTTTTGTTCTCTCTCTCCTTTTGGGTGCTGTGGTTTGCAAAAGAGGCATTGAGTGGCATTCATGTTCGGTCTATAGTCTACTTTCAGCATATATCTCTCATCCTGGGAGGATCCCCCCAACACCCTTTACTTGGTATTCCCCTCTCTATCTGAGCTGCCTTCTCCCCCAGCATGTGTGGCTGGCCTCCAAGCCACGGAATGAATCTCCTGGTACTTATCTCGGCTATTCTTGGGTGTTAGTCTCCCATTTTGTTACTTTATATTCCCCAGATGAATGCAATCTTTCTGTGTCTGTCCCTCTCTTTCTGACTCATTTCACTTAGCATAATACTTTCCATGTAATACCATTTGCATGTAAATTTCATGACTTCATCTTTTCTAACAGCTGCATAGTACTCCATTGTGTAGATGTACCAAAGTTTCTCCAACCAGTCATCTGTTCTCGGGCACTCGGGTTTTTTCCAGATTTTGGCTATTGTGAGTAGTGCAGCAATGAACATAGCAGTGCAGATGTCATTTCAACTGTACTTTTTTGCCTTTCTGGGATATATTCCCAGGAGTGGTATTGCTGGGTCAAATGGGAACTCAATTTCTAATTTTTTGAGAATCATCCATACTGTTTTCCAAACGGACTGAACCAGTCAGCATTCCCACCAGCAGTAAAGGAGAGTCCCTTTCTCACCACATCCATGCCTGCACCGGTTGCTTTTGTTCTTTTGGATGTGGGCCAGTCTCTGTGGTGTGAGATAATATCTCATTGTTGTTTTGATCTGCATCTCCCTGATGATTAGTGATGTTGAGCATTTTCTCATGTTTTTTAGCCATTCGGATTTTGTCTTTGGGAAAGTTTCTGTTCATTTCATCACCCCATTTTTTGATGGGGTTAGCTGTTTTCTTCTTGTAGAGTTCAACCAGTGCTTTGTATATCCTTGATATCAACCCTATATCAGATGCGTATTGGGTAAATATCCTTTCCCATTCTGTAGATTGTCTTTGTATTCTGGTTATTGTATCTTTTGAGGTGCAGAAGCTTCTTAATTTAAGATAGTCTCATTTATCTATCTCTGTTTCCACTTGGTTGGTCAGTGGAGTGTCGTCTTTGAAGATACCATTAGCTTCAATATCGTGGAGGGTTTTTCCGACTTTGGCCTGATGTTGAGATTTTTAATCCATTTTGATCTGACTTTTGTGCATGGTGTTGTCAAGGTCTAAGCCCATTTTTTGCACATGGTTGTCCAGTTATGCCAGCACCATTTGTTAAAGAGACTTTCCTTGCTCTGCTTCACATTTCTTGCTCCCTTATCAAAGATTAGATGTTCATACATTTGGGATTGTGTGTACGAATATTCCACCTTGTTCCACTGGTCTGCCGCCCTGCTATTGTTCCAGTACCATGCTGTTTTAATTATTACTGCTTTGTACTAGAGTTCGATGCCTCTAAAAAGACGTGATGCCTCCCCACATCTTTTTCCCAAGAGCTATTTTAGCTATTCGTGGGCGTTTGTTGTTCCATATGAATTTCAGGAGTGCTTGATCTATTTCTTTGAAGAATTTCATGGGTATCCTTATAGGGATTGTGTTGAATATGTATAATGCTTTCAGTAGTATTGCCATTTTGACGATGTTAATTCTTCCTATCCATGAGCAGGGGACATGTTTCCATTTCCTCGTGTCCTCTTTTATTTCATGGAGTAGTTTTTTGTAGTTTTCATTGTAGAGGTCCTTTACCTCTTTAGTTAGGCTGATTCCGAGGTATTTGATTTTCTGGGGCACAATTGTGAATGGGATTTTTTTTTCATGTAATTTTCCTCTCTCTCATTATTTGCATATAGGAAGGCCATGGATTTTTGGGCATTGATTTTATAGCCTGTGACTTTACTGTATAAGCCTATTGTTTCTAGGAGTTTCTTGGTAGAGGATTTAGGGTTCTCGAGATATAGTATCATATCATCTGCGAATAGTGAGAGCTTGATTTCTTCCTTTCCTATATGGATGCCTTTATTGTCTTTTTCTTGCCTAATCACTATTGCAAGTACTTCCAGCACTATGTTAAACAGAAGTGGTGATAGTGGGCATCCTTGTCTTGTCCCTGATCTCCAGATTCTTAAAGGTTCCCACATCCTCATGGCATTGTGATTGTCCACCTCCAAGATATCATGGGAGAAGGAGCAAAGTCTTTTGTGATCAGAAATCATACCCCATTATTTCTACAACACCTCCTGGTGACAGCAATCAGGACTATTCTGTGTAGGAGCCAGAAATGGGGATCCCAGTGAGTCATCTTGGAAACCAGCTACCACATCCACCCCTTGGTCTGAAATGAGATTATGTTTGAATAATAAAAGGTGTACTTCACTTTGCATACAATTATTCTTGGTGTTATCTTTAGAAAAGATTTAACCAAGGGCCTGAAAGATAGTACAGTAAGGCACTTACCTGGCACATGGCTGACACAGATATGATCCCTGCTATCCCATAGGGTCCTCCAAGTCACGCCAGGATTGATCCCTGAGCTCAAAGCCAGGAGTAAGCCCTGAGCACACCCAGGAGTGTCCCCAGAACAAGCCTCCCCCCAAACTGTTATCAATCCCAAAGATTATAATTCAAAATAAAGTGGAGAGATAGAAATTCTATTTAATGCAGCAAATAAGAACATAGGAAGTTTTTTCTTTGCTACTGCTACAGTAAAAGAATTATACTCTGGGATATGATAAGCACTTATTTATCCCAAAACACCATTTTATCATAAAAATATCAAAGAAACATTAAGTAAAATGCTTAAGTAGGCACAACATTACTTGCTGTCAATGAGTTTCTAAGCATTCCGAGTATAAGTTCCATTTTTCTAATCCTGATTCTTCTTCCTCTTCTGATTTTTAACAGTCTCTAGTGAATCTTGGTTTTGATCTCCTTTAATTTACATTCCTTCCAATTTCACAAGTTCTGCTCTTCCCCCTCTCCCCCCCCCTCGAAATGCATTCTGAAATAATCTGTCTTTGAGGATGTATGACTTTATTATTAATATCTGAGGTAGATAAAAGGGAGACAAATTTCAAAAAGAAGCCTCTTCTTTGACCCATGCCAAAGGCAAGGCAAATAAAGATGCATAGTAAAAGGTAGTATTTCCAAGGTTTAAAGTTACTAAACAGAAATCCTGTCAGTAGGAAAATATGAGATGTTCGAGCTTATCTAAATGGCAGAAGTTTTCAGGCCAGCTACAAGCAGGGAGAAAGGCAGGCAATTACATTCAGGGCACCCAGGAGGAGGTGACAATGGGACAGAGAGAGCTGCAGCTGCAGAGAATGTGAGCCCCAATTCACATTATTTTCATGACTCCTACCAACAATCTATAAAAAATTACAGCTCTGAAATCACTTTTCTCACATGCTAATCTGTTTTCCAATGTAGTAAATTATAGAGTATCTACAATATGCAAAGCAACGTTCATAGTAAATGCAACAATGTTGTTGGGGACTGCAAGCAAGTTTTAACACCATGGCTACTCACATCCAGTAGTAAACACCCAACCCAGAGCTCTGCCAGTACTTTACTTCAACCCTCTAGATCTGCCCACAGTGAAACTGGGTCACCTGTCTAAGTAAAGGGATTTGCCGAAGACTCTATTCTGCACTCTCATAAAAATTGGTCTTTTCACATACTGAATTATAAGATTTTATAAGCTGCTTTCTCCACCAAAGGGTGAGCTCCATGAATTGGAGACCTGACCTAATTTGTCACATATACATATTAGTTATGCAATATTTGTTGCATGTATGGTCAGCTGGATCACTGAGCCACTGTTAAGTGTTTTTGTCTTCAAGATGTCATCATTTTTAAAAAACAATTTCACAGATATATAAAGGTGTTTACTACTCTGCTTCCATTTTCCTTGTAGCTATTCTGAGAACAAAAAACCTTTTTTTTCTTAGGGAAACGCCCATTTCTTTCTCCAATCCTACTTCCAAATTACAACCCCCTGGCCTTGAAGATTGGTTCAGGGAAAGCAAGTAACCCAAATAAAAGCGATGAGAGCCAATAGGCTAAATTCTAACTTCACTGAAATCGCTGAAAAAGAGATCAAGCTTTATTTTCATTAAGGTTGATGAGAAGTGAGATGTGAGCTTCAAGCATCTGGGAGCCATCTCTCCTCTCTGAGGGGACAGCTTGTCTGAGAACAGTCATACAAATGAAAGCAGTCCAAGAAACTGAGTTCTGGTGGCAGTATTCTTACAACCCAGCCAGGAACTTTTCAGTTATCTGAGCCAAGTAATGTTTTCACTCAAGTGTCATCTGAGCTGTTTGCTATGACCACAGCCTCTTAACAAAGTGAATCCCTTATAAATAATTGTGGTCCATCAATTTTTTGCAGTGTATCCAGATTGTAGCTTGTAAAAGAGGTTTTTGATAGTGGGGTTAGTTTTGTCAAGTGTGGTCATTTATACATGGCAGAAAAGTTATCTTCAAGTCTTGCTTGTCTTACTAGAATATAATAGATTCTATTTCATATGTCATTGATTTTCTCTTCACCAGTATCCAAAAGGTTAGTAGGCTAGCAGAAACATTCAGTGATAATGTCTTTGGCTTCCATTGCTATTATACATGATGAATGTTCATTTGTAGAATTTGCTTCAATTCATACAAACCCATCATTAAAGGTGATTCATTTTATAAGCTTCTTATGAATGCTAGACAATGTATATAATTTTATTATAACACACAAATACACATCTGTTCACTTATGAACTGACTGCCATGAATATATACCGAAATAACTCCTTTCTGATAAATGAATGTCCTTATTTTGGATCCACCAATCCACCCAATAAAAAAGTTTTATTCATATTCCAATATAAAAAAATCAGATGCATCTAGCAAAAGTAAAAATAAATAGGCTATATCTACCATTTCTTAGCAATTAAAGAAATTATTAAAGCACCATGATTAACAAAGCTACTCATAGTTTAATTTTAGACTTACAATATTGCAGCACCGATTCTACCATCAGTATCAACGTCCCTCCACCAATGTTCCCAGGTTCCCTTCCCTATACCCCCATCTCCAGCCTGCCCTCTTGGGATGCACCCTTCTAAGCTCAGTTGTTAAAGTTTGGGTCTCTTGATTTCAATGTTGTTGACTCTGTTTTTTGGATATTTAGCTCAATCATTCCTTAACACTACCTTTACACCTAAATCCCCTGATGGCCCCCATTGATTCGCATCTCTTTTATCCTCCTCTCCTCCACTCTTGCATTCCTTTTCTTCCCTATACTCTGGGGCCAAGATTGATCTGAGCACCCCCCATTTAAAACATTGCATTCCCTAATTCGGTTATTCTAAATACTACATATCAGTGATATTCTGTGTTTATCCTTCTTCTGGCTTATTTCATTTAACATGATGTCTTCCAGTTCCATCCATGTTGCTGTGAATTGCATTATTTCATCAACCTTACAGCTGTGTAGTATCCCATTGTGTATAGGTACATCGTCATGATCCATTTATCTGTTGCTGAACACCTAGGTTGATTCCAAATCTTAGCTATTATATTGAGTGCCACAATGAATAACGGTGTGCATACATTCTTTTGAATGAATATTTTTTTCTGTCCCAGGGATAAATATCCAAAAATAGAATTTCTGGATCATATGCAAGCTCAATTCTGAGTTGAATGAGTACTCTCTATACTATTTTCCATAGGGGCTGAACCAGACAACATTCCTACCAGCAGTTGAATGAGGGTTCTTTTTTCAACACATTTCTGCCAACAGAGATTGTTGCCAGTATTTTTATATGTGCCATTCTCACTGATGTAAGATGTATCTCATTGTTGTCTTCATTTGTATTTCCATAATAAGTGATGATGTGCAGCTTTTCATCTGCCTGTTGGCCAACTACTGATCTTCCTCAAAGAAGTGTGCTCATTACCTTTCCCCCATTATTTTGATGGGGCTTTTAGATAGCACAGTGGTAGGGCGTTTGCCTTGCACGCAGCCAACATGGCCGACCCGAGTTCGATTCCTCTGCCCCTCTCAGAGAGCCCGGCAAGCTACTGAGAGTATCTCGCCTGCACGGCAGAGCCTGACAAGCTACCCATGATGTATTCGATATGCCAAACACAGTAACAACAAAGTCTCCAATGGAGATGTTACTGGGCCCGCTCGAGCAAATCGATGAACAACGGGAGGACAGTGACAGTGACAGTGTGAGTACTTTATAGATCCTGAATATCAACACTTTATCTGATATGTTGAGTGCAAATATTTTCTCCCACTGAGCTGTTGTTTGATTTTAGCCTTTGTTTCTTCTGTCATACAGAAACATTTTTTTTAATTTTTCCAAAGAAGCATTTATTCAGAAACTTTTAAGTTTGATGTAGCCTCACTTGTTTAGTTTTGACTCTGTAGCCTTTGCCAATGGCATTGTATCATTGAAAACTCCTTCGAGGTCTAGGTCTTGGCTATATTTTTTGCCCATATTTTTCTCAATGTATTTAATAGATTCTGGTCTATCTCAAGATCTTTCATCCACTTTGAGTTGAATTTTGTGTAAGGTGTGAGATATGGATTCAGCTTTAATTTCTTTCATGTGGTTGTCCAATTTTTCCAACATGCGACGACTAGAATGGGAAAGAATGGAAGTGAAGATAGACGGTCAGCAACTATACCGCCTCCGCTTCACTGATGACATGGTTCTAATAACACCAAACATTAGCCAAGCAGCACAAATGCTGGTTGTCTTCAGCCATGAGTGTGGAAAGGTTGGATTGCAGCTGAATCTCATGAAGACAATGATCATGAAAAATGGACTCATTCCTGACGTTCCATTCGCTCTCAACAGAATGACCACCTCTGAATACAGCAGTTATGTGTACCGAGGTCGAGAACTCAACATGATGAACAATCTGGCACCTGAGTTGCACAGGAGGAAGAGAGCGGCATGAAATGCCTTCAAGAGCATCTAAGAAATAGCTAAGAGGATGAAGAACCATTGGCTCCGGGCACATCTTTTCGACTCCACCATTCTTTCGTACCCCTCAGAGAGCTGGGCCCTACGAAAACAGGATGAGAACACTATTAGGGTCTCCCAAAGAGGAATCAAAAGAGCTATGCATGAAGTATCACGCTTCACTCAAGTGAGAGAAGGAATCTGGAGTTCCTGACCTCCGTCGACAATCAAGAATCAGAGATGCTGTCTTGTTTGCCAAGGCATCGAAAATTAGATAGGCTGGACACATATTGCGATTTGGAGATGACTGCTGGACTAGAGCGTTACCAACTGGATTCCACAGGACATCAAAAGATCATGAGGTCACCCACCTATGAGATGATCAGACTTCTTCGTCAAGACCCTGAGTGAACAGTTTGAGGCTCTTTGTGTTTCTGGAGCGAGCAGACGTCATTGGGCTACACTAGCATGCAACAGGGATGAATGGAGACATTACTGGTGCCTGCTCGAGCAAATCGATGAGTAACGGGATGTCAAGTGATCAAGTGACTGTTGAAAATTCTGTCTTTATTCCACTTAACATTCTCAGTTACTTTGTCAAAAATTTGCTGACCATATTATGGGGGTTTATCCTTGGATATTCTATCTTGACCCATTAGTCAGAGAGTCTTTCTTTATTCCAGTACCATGTTGTTTTGATTACTATGGCTTTATAATATAGATTCAAGTTAGGTAGTGAGATGCCTCCAAGTTTCTTGTTTTTCAGTATGGTTTTGGTAATATGGGGTCTTTTATGGTTCCACACAAACTTTGTAACTGATTATTCTGAGTCGCTGAAGAATGTCTGAATTTGGATAGAGATTGCATTGAATCTATATAATAGTTTAGGTAAGACAGTCATTTTGACAATTCTTTGACAAGACAGTGATTCTTCCAATTCACGAGCATGTAATGTTTTTCATTTTCTAAGATCTTCAATTCCTTTCCTGAATGTTTTGAAGTTTTCATGGTATAGGTTTCTCATTATTTTGGACACTATTTTAAATGGGACAGACTCTTTGATCTCTCTCTTTCTCCTCTGATTCATTATTTGTATATAGGAATGCAACTGATTTTTGTGTATTGACCTTGCAGCTGCTACTTTGCTCTACTGGTTTATTGTTTCTAGGAGCCTTTGGGTGGACTCTAGGGTCTGCAATGTATAGCATCATGTCATCTGCAAATACAGATAATTTGACTTTATTTTTTCCAATTTGTATGCCTTTGATTTACTTTGCTTGCCTGATTGCTGTTGCCAAGAGTTCTAATACAATGTTGAATACAAGTGAGGACAGTGGACATCCTTGTCTGCCTTATCTTAACAGGATTGCTTTCAGTTTTTCACCCTTAAGACTAATATTGGCTATGGTCTCTTTATAGATTGCTCTTACTAACTTAAGGAAGGTTCCTTCTACCCCTATATTATTGAGGGTTTTTATCATGATTGTTGTTGTATCTTGTATGTATGTTGTATTGTATCTTGTTGAAAGCTTTCTCTGAACCAAATTTCTCTGACTCAATTATCAATATAATTGATAACATATCAATATATTTTATATCTTATATTTATTCAACTATTAAACTTCAAAATATTAACAAACATTATTGAAAAGTATTTTGTTATCCAAATAATCTTGATAAAAATATAGCCTGTGAAGTTAACATATCAATACCCTTTCATAAAGCCAGTCATACACACAAGAGCAAACCTGTATTTGCTCATTGATCCTTCTATGGTTCCAACCACTACATCCATCCAGAATAAAGGAACCAGTGCTTTCATCAATTTCCACCAATTAGAAAAGTGACAATTCCCAGAAGCAAGTGAACAGCAAGCTAGTTTGACCCAGCCCACTGAACGCTTTCAACACTGATCACTGTCTCTTATATCCTCTCCAGAAGTTACTTGTTAAATGCTGCATGTCTACCTTTTATTAAAATGTCAAGTATAATTCTTTCAACTCATATAAGGTTGCTGTCATAACAGAATTCAGTAATTAAAACCAATGACAGAGATTGGTTACCTAGTATAACACTGCACTTGAGCTGTCTGGCATGTAATGGGGCGATTTTTCTTCTTTTAGTTATCATTTTGGTAAATATTGACTAGGAAATTCTAAGTACATTTCCTTCACTAGGCCTGCCAGATCAATTCCCATTACAACTATGAAAAAATATCTGTATCCCTCTACAACTCAAATAATAACAACAATAAACTTTCCCCTAAAATTAAAGAGGATTCCCATTTTCAGTAATGGCAGGTAATAGTGAAACCAACCATCCATATGAACACAGTGAAAAGCTTTTTAATCTCCTTAAAAGTGTTACAGAGCTGTCAAGATAGCAAGCAATTACTGGACCAGAACTTAAAGGAAATCAAAGAGCAGAGAAGTTCAGAGGGACTAGAGTTCCCGCACCACTTTTATCCTGAGTACTTGCTAATCCACAAAGTGTGGGCTTAGGTTTTGCTGCCTCCTGGGCTATTAAATGGATGTCAGTTTAATTAGCTTTGCTCAAGATAGGGAAGTAAAATTAGGGGCCTTGATTTATTGGCAATTCTATCACCCTCTCCTAAAGTCATAGTAAAACTTATTGTGGTGCTAAACAAAAAAAGAATAAAAATTTAAAGAAGATAAAAAAAAAAATAGCAGGAAAGTTGGAGTCACATCTGACTCCAGCTTGTAGGCTTGGGCCACACCACTTGAACATCAAGCCAAAAGCTTAAGTAGGAGAGTTCTGGGCTGAAAGACCCTAAATTGTCTGGCTGAAGCAAATACAAACATTTGCTAGGGTGGAAGGTTCCATCAAAGCTGACATAAAAAATAAAATTCCTGCAGATTACAAAATTCAAGAACCAAAAAGAACACAAATGAGCCACCATAAGCAGCATTAGTAGAAACTAAAGATAGCAGAAATACCATCAAAGTATTCATCTAATAGGAACTTAGCAATTAAAAAGCTATATTTACTATGTTTACTAATAGACAAGCTTGAGAATTATCTTCATGGCACCAGAATCTTATTTTTTTTTAATGAGGATGCGATACATTTGTAAGGTCCTGAGTTCCATCCCTGAGAACAAGATGGACCTCAAACACCACCTGATGTGGGCTTGGAGAACGTCAAGAATCAAGCCATCAGATCCACACAGCCAGCTGAAACATCACTGAGAATGACTTCAGAATCAAGAACTTCAAGAATCAAGTCATCAGATCCACACAGCCAGCTGAAACATCACTGAGAATGACTTCAGTTTCACCACCATCACTGAGTGTAGCCCCTATAAAAACAATTTAAATAAAAATAAAAATTTAACAGCAATTCTGTAGAACAGGTGAACTCTGTAAAAATATCAAATGTTCTGAAAAAAAAAAAACAGCAAAACCCCCCAAATGTCAGTGAAACTTTTATCACTGCCTGAACTCTGAAAAGTTTTTTTAAACTCAGGGCCATTACTGAAAATTTTGAAAATTTGAATATAATATTTATATTAGACTAGATTACCAATTTTAAGTTTTTGGACTTTAGTAAAGGTATTGTAGTACATAAAATGTTATTATTCTTAGAAAATAACTGCTAATACATTATATAAAGAGGTATTAGGATATCTCTTTGTAAGAAACAAATTTCTCTTCCTAGGAATCAAGAAAAGAGAAAAAAGGAAAAGTAAAAGCAAAAGTGGCAAAATGTTAACTGATGGCCTTAACATAGAAAATTTGGTGGCTCTTACTTCAGACTCTCTTAAGGTCTGAAAAATTTTTAAAACAAAAGATCTTAGGTGGATGTTAGAAACTTTGAAAGTATTTGAAAAAAATCCAAATAAAACTCTGGCAATGAAAATCAGAGTATCCAAATTTATATTTTTATGAATAAGCGAAAAGGAGTATTTTAAATCACTAAATAAAATTACTAAACTATAAAATTCAGAAGAATTATGAAAGTCAGCACTTTCATAATGGAGTAAGATTAAAAATACACAAATGATGAAATGTATAGGACAGAGAGCTGGCATCACTAAGACCTTGAGAATAAGAGAAGAAATGTCAGAAAAAATATCTGGAAAAACATAATAGATAAGAATTCTACTGAAATGTCTATTAAGACCATTATAGATTCAAGAAGTAAAACAAGTCATGCTCAAAAATAGGTAGAAAAATAATCCATACCTAGACTCATTCTAGAGAGTGAAGAAAACTAAAATAAATAGCAAAGTCAGGAAAGAGATGTGACTCAAGGGGTAGAGTTTTGAGGTTTTCTTCTAACCTCAAATCAACATGCAATATGATAAGAAATGAGAAATGAAATGGTGGGCTGTAGCAAAGGCAGGCCCGAGGGCAGGCCAGGCGCAGGCAGGGCACTGAGGCGGCGTTTGGAGGACCAGGCAGACTCCCCGGTGTCATCCGATCTCTCCCTTTACGGTGCAATCATAGTCATCATTACCAAAGCCATAGTCTCGGTTATCAGAGTTTCATCATCCTAGTCTTCTCTCAAACCTCAAAGTCCCCAAAGTATCAATTTTCCTCCTCATCTTCTTCTTGTCTTCTCTTCACTGCTGTGCTCTCTTTCTATCTTCTTCCTTTGTGCTCTGCTTCTATGTGTGCCGTTGTGTTCTTTTCTGTCTCTGTCTTCTGTCCGTGCCAACCTTGTAGTCTTCTGACTTCTCCCAACCTTCTAACCTCGTAACCTTGTCACCTTGTAACTTCATAACTTTGTCCTCTTGTCACTCTCTCTGTCTCTTGTTCTCTAGTCTGCTGCCATTGTCTTCTTCTTCAGTCTCTGGTCTCTTCTTCTGATCTCTTCTAACCCTGTGACCATGTAACTTTGGGGCGACCTCGTAATCATCTGACCACGACCTCCTGACCATCTGATCTCACCTAATTTTTTGACTTCCTGACCTTCTGACCATCCCAGCCCCCTACAGCGTAGTTTATATAGAAATCATGTAGGGTGGGGATACAAAGGTGGGGTTGAACATTAACAAATCAACAGAAAGGTAAGGCCACTCCTCCAGGAGATCAACTCAAGGACAAAATTTCCTCTACGGAGATTACTCCAGATTACTAGGAGATCCGCTCTAGGGCAGGATTCCATCCAGGGTGTGTCGCTTTCTACTTTCCTCAGCTGGTAATCCACTTAAATAGTCTGGTAAACTTACTTCTAATATTTCTAGCAATGTATGAGCACAGTGAGAAATATCAAGCTTAAAGTTTGGTTCTTCCTGAGGACATCTCACTATATATTCCACAACACAGTCCTCAGGCCAGGTTAGTCTTCTTAACCCCAGCAGAGCACGGTCATGGACAAACTCTGTCATGACCCAAAAGTTTGTCCATGACCGTGCTCTTAACTTACAGTTAAGTATTATGGCGCTTGGTCTGACCTATTTCAATGCCAAGGTAGCTCACAGCTTTTCCTGGGTCCATCAGTACCTCATCGGGACACTGCTCTTGGAGTGCTAGGAACTAAGGGCAACTGAGGCTTAAGTAAAGTAAATATGGATGCCCAGGAATAAATATTATTTTGGAGTCAGTTAACTCCCATGTTACATAGCATGGCATCAATTGTCTTCCTGTGTCTATACAAAAAGGACATTGCTAAATAAACCATACAAATGATATAAAGAAAAGAGAAAATCAATATATGATTATTAGTTGTGCCTCAGTTGCTCTGTTGTAGGAATAGCTCAATAAACCATAAGCTCCTTCCGGGAGCAGCAAAGTGTTATCCAACAGTAGAGGACTTGTCTGCTATAGATAGGAGGCCCTGGGGTAAATGCAATGTATCTGGTGGAACACAGCTGGGCATGGCCCTGGTCACCCTGAACTCTGTCACAAGATCATCAAAGTGGCTAATGAAAAAGATAGATTTATCTTCAAAAGAGTGGTGTTAGATTGAGAATTGATTTCTCAATATAATGGATACCAGAGTGGCATGATGATTTGTTCAAGGAGCTGGGAGGAAAAAACCTGCAATCTTTTAATTCTATAAACATCAAAATATTCTTTAATAATAAAGACACATTAAAGACAATTTTATAAAACAAGGGGAAATACTCTAGCAAACCTCCTTGATACTCAGTCATTTAGCACTAACTGAATTTTTCCTACACTGAAATTCAGGGTTCTACCCTCCAATGCTGTGTTGGTATAAGGTCTCCAATAGATCGCTATAATAATATCTTATTATTTCCGGAAATGATTCCAAAATGATTCTGTTAACACCCAGATTTACCCATTGAAGTTTCAACTAAAGTCCCATACTGTCATTCATACAAGTTTCTGATCTATATTGATAACCTACCCCTCTCCAAAAATAAGGATCAAAACAAATTGAACTCAGCAGGAAGTTCTTTTGTTTATAAGTCATAATACTGTAAGTCTATCCTACAGTTCTTCTGAACAAAACATAGCAAAATCCATAACCAGTTTCCAAGAGAACTGGTTAAATTTAGGGACTCATTTGTAAAGGTCAGTGTCCTTCACTGAAAATCCAGTTCTTATGCAGATGAGATGTTTAACCTGCCCTATGGTGCTGGGCATAATTAGCCAGCTGCACCCTCATAATAAAGTGCAGATGGTTAATTACACCAGCAAATAATTGCTTACTTGTGGGCATAAAAGCCTGTACCTAAAATCACTGAAAGCATACTTGGTCGTAATTATGCACATGCAAACAAAACATTTATTTCCAAGTTTTCATCCACAAACAGGCGAACACAGGCTCTAGCTCTACTGCTCTGGGAGAAGATCCATTAATACTTCTGAGCTCTGGCTCAAAGAAAGGACCACTGCCACAAAGCTGTATGTCACCTACAGTATTCCACAGGGTGCTGAACCTTGCTGTAAAAGCTAAAGTTGGTGCCAGAGATAGTATCGCTTATGGGGCATTTGCCTGGCAAGCGACAGACCCAGGTTCAATACCTAGTTCCCCAAGTCCACCAGGAGTGATCCCTAAGCACAGAGCCAGGAGTAAGCCCTGAGCACTGCTGGGTGAAAAAACAAGCCAAAAAAATCTAGCCAATTTGTTATTATAGGAATCAGAATGGTCACGGTCATGGTCCTCCCGTTGTTCATCGATTTGCTCGAGCGGGCCCAGTAACATCTCCATTATAAGACTTGTTGTTACTGTGTTTGGCATATTGAATACATCATGGGTAGCTTACCAGGCTTTGCTGTGCAGGCAAGACAATCTGGGTAGCTTGCCGGGCTCTCCGAGAGGGGCAGAGGAATCAAACCTGGCTCGGCTGGGCCAGCTGCGCACAAGGCAAACGCCCTACTGCTGTGCTATCATTCCAGCCCAGGAATCAGAATAAATAGGGTAAAAATATTGTTTCCAGTAACCAAGAGTAAATCCTGCATTCTTTAGATTAAGAACTCTGAAATAAGAGAGTATTTTTCACAAGCAAACATTGTCTTGGAGCGAGGGCGGGAAGACAAATTACTTGTACTCTTGAGGAATTCCACGGGCTGGTTGAGATCTCAGGATTCATAAAGCTGTATTAGATACAGCACATTGGGTGGTTGTTAGGGACTATTCCAATGATCTTATTTTCCAATGTATTTTATTCATCTCTTCAGGGTAAGTATAGGATTGGGGGAGAAAGAGGAGAAGGGGTAACTACTGCCTTACTCCCCCATTTGCATGTTCTCTGCCAGCTGCAAAGCTCTCAGTTTGCTGGGGTCAAGATGACAGGACTAGGGAGCAGAATACTAATCTACTTGATCTGCACAGAACCTTTCCTCTGAAAAACCCACCGGGTGTGTGATTCTGTTCAACTTAATTGTATGTTGGCGAAGAGGAAAAGCTGCTGGCCATGGTTTTAATAGCTAAGAACACACTATCTTTTCAGGAACCATCTGTTTAATTGTAATTACAAACAGCGATGCAAAAACACAAATGATTAACTCGTACAAAATTTCCCTACCACTAACTGTTTTAATCTAGTGAGCATCTTGTCCAAGACCATGTTGCCTTTTCCCTTTGCAGTATTTCATGATTTAGTAACTGACAGCCTATCATTTATTACAGATCTTATTCTGGGAGAGCTAAGATTAATTAGAATTCTTAGAATGCATCCCTGTTATTTCTTTTATCAAACTTTCATTTCTTCTGAGTGTGACAGGGGATTACATTAGAAACGAAATACACAAGGACTCCTATTTTCCCCACTCCCTAAAATCTTTGAGGTTTCATAGAATACACATTAACTATAATTAATTACCAGGAACATTCCAAAGCATTGCAAGACTAATTTTTTTGGTTTTCCTAAACACAAATTTCTGCCTTCCTGGTTTTGAAATATACTTACCACCCTGTAATTATTTTAAAAGACACAAGTATTGGTAATTGTTTTCAGGCATGAATAAAAATAGCTTAACCCTGAAATTTATTTTAATTGGGTATTTCTCAAAGCCACTACTGCAAACTGGAGTGGATTGTTTATAACAGAAACAAGCATGAACAACACAGGCATACAAAACACAGACTTACACAAAGTTGTTTCGCTTGTATTTATAATAATATTTTGAAGAAATAAAAGCAGACATAGACAGAGTCATGTTATTAGAGAGACCTTAGATCCACAATATTTTAGATATGGCCATTGGAGCAAGAAAAGGGCATTTGAAAATAAAATACAAGAAAGCTGAGGTGTAGCTTAGTGGTAGAGTTCAATCTTTACCACCACAAACAACACTTGTAACGAAACAGAAAATGGTACAGGAGACTGATGAGTTGTCAACGAAACAACAAATGATTTTCTTCTTGGTCATTTCAAAATCAATCATACTGACTTCTGGTTATCCCTTTGAAGATGGAGATCACTACTTTAACAGTATTATCTACTTTCTAAAAGCATTTTTTAAAATGTCCCCTCTTCTTCCCTACCACATCTCAAGGATTAAGTATAACCCTTAAAACAAGAGAGAAGGCAATTTAAATCCACAATGGAAAAAAAGGCCAGACTCCCTGCTTTCCAATCAAATAGCAGCACAGGCATCTCATGATGTGTCAGTTTCTCACTTGCCCTTCACTGCCTAACCTGAACCCTTCTAGCCATGAACCCAAAATGATTTTAAGCCCCTGTCATCTCTTGACATGTGAAGGGCAGCCAAATGCTAAGTGACTCCACAGTGTTATGAGGAAATGGATCTCAGGAGAAAGCCTGGAGGTTGGAGTACAACAGGGAACAAATGAGAGGTCTGAACACGGTCACTCAAAAGATGGGTATAAAGTTATAAAACCTCTGAAGATCTACACATCCAGGGTCAAGGACCTCCAAATATACAGTTTCAAGGTTCAATACTCACTGTCTATGTGGTTAATTTTCAAATTTGATGACAGTTTTTCATATTCTAAATGTTTTGCTGCTCATATAAAGAAGCATTCTCAAAACTATTTTGAAGACTGTGGAACTCTACAACTAATTAATAACAGAATATCACTTACCCTCTACTTTTGAGCCACAATTCACTCTTACATATAAGTCAGAAATACTGTTGCACCTTCTCCCAACTAAGTTTGCCTGATATACAAAAAGTAAAATAATACCTTACAAGTACCATTTCTGAACAGCTTTTCAAATTTGTTTTCACAACTCTAAAAGTAAAACAGAATAAAATTATTACAGCCACTCAACACCGAAAAAATTTAACTCTCTAGTCTATATTTATTTCTATATATGTACACACATACGTATATAAGTTTGGCATATGTATATATACACATATATATACACACATATAGACAATATGTTTCAAACATTGCATTTGCTAAACCTATATGTTTGCATCTTTTCCACAGGCATATACTATCAATATGTGCACATTTCATATAAAACTTATAATTCTCTCAATAAAGCCACACATTAGCTTTTATTAATGGGGTTGGAAGAGTGGAAATAATGAGAATACCTTAATTTGTCATTTATAAGGCATTTTAATTCTTACTATGAACATATAAGCTAATAAAAATTTTTAATTATTTAATTGCTTTTTAATATAGGATGACTTGACTTATGACCTGGACCAACTCTCCTGAGAAAATAACTTAAAATGCTGGTTAAAATATCTGTCAATCTGGTTAAAGAAACTTTGGTACATTTACACAATGGAGTACTATGTAGCTGTTAGAAAAGACAAAGTCACGAAATTTACATACAAGTGGTACTACATGGAAAGTATCATGTTAAGCGAAATGACTCAGAAAGAAAGAGATAGACATAGAAAGATTGCATTCATCAGGGGAACATAAAGTAACAAAATAGGAGACTAACACCCAAGAGTGGCCAAGATTAGTACCAGGAATTTTACTCCATGGCTTGGAGGCCAACCACACATGCTAGGGGAAAAGGGAGCTCAGATAGAGAAAGGAACACCAAATAAAGGGTGTTGGGAGGATCCTCCCAGGATGGGAGAAGCATGCTGAAAGTAGACTATAGACCAAACATGATTGTCACCCATTGCCTCTTTTGCAAACCACAACACCCAATAAGAGAGAGAGAGAACAAAAGGGAATGCCCTGCCACAGGCAGGGGGGGAAAGGGTGGATGGGGGTGGGTGGGAGGGATACTGGGATCCGTGGTGGTGGAAAATGGGCACTGGTGGAAGGATGGGTATTTGATCATTGTATAACTGAAACCCAAGCACAAAAATTTGTAAGTCTACAACTGTGCCTCATGATGTCTCACTAATAAAAACTAAAAAAAAAAAAAAATCTGTCAATCTTCTTCTATATCCACAAGCTAACAAGACCATATGGAATTCCTGGCCCACATCTACCTGGAAGCAGCAAAATACTAAGAGAAGCACTGAAAGAGATTCTTGCCAAGAGGCCATTCACTGGACAAGGCCACACTGAGCTCTGTTTGTGGCTACTTGGCAGGGTTTGGGGGGAAACGTCAAATTCCAGGGCTCATAATGTGTGTGGGAGGGGGGAGGGGGGGAGAAGGAGACTCTACTCCAAAGATCTATCTCTTTTAGGTAAGACTGGATTAAAATGAGTCCATGCAATCTCATTATCTCCAAACGAATACAAGGGACATTTTTCCATGATAATGAACAGAGAATAAAAGTAAGATCAAAATGTGCTTAAGGGGCTGGAATCACTAGTCAACTATCCTATGTATCTGAAGTTCAAAATCACATTACCTATGATTTCCCAAAGTGTCAAGGTGTGGTTTTTACTTAAAAATTAGTTCTTATTATCTCATTCTTACTTTGAACAACCTGGTAGGCTACGGAATGTAACCTGCCCACACGGCAGAGTCTGGCAAACTCCCCATGGTGTACCCAATATGCCAAATACCAGTAACAATGATGGGTCTCATTCTTCTAACCCTGAAAGAGCCTTGAATATGGTACTTTTTTAAATCTCAGGGCTAGGATGAAGGAGACATTACTGGAGCCTGCTCGAGGCAATTGGCGAACAACAGGATGATTGTGATCGTGAGTCTGGACAGGTCTTTGCCGTAGGGGCGAGATACTCTGCGTAGCTTGCCGGACTCTCTGAGAGGGGCGGAGGAATCGAACCCGGCTCCCCGGGCTGGCTCTACACAAGGCAAAAGCCCTACCACTATAGATAGACAGACAGACAGACAGACAGACAGATAGATAGATAGATAGATAGATAGATAGATAGAGATAGAGATAGATATCTTATATACCCGCTGTGTGAGCTCGCCCTGGACACAATACCCCTGACCTGGGAAACGCCTGCATTAGTAACAGACGTGACGATGCAGGGCCTCACACTTCAAGACAGTGTGGAAGAGAGGAAAATCCAAAAGAATCAACTCGGTAACGGTCGGGGACAGGGGGGACAACTTTGAGGATCAAGGATTTGGAAGTGACCCAGAGGTCGTCGAGCCCGCGAGACCCCAGGTGGACACGGGTCAGGGAGCAGCGCGCCAATAGCCAGGCTCTCGCGAGAGCCTGCGGCCGTCTCTGAGGCAGCTGTGGAGGCGGGTTAGCCCTGAGCCCCGAACCGCTGGGGTCAGAACCACGACCCGACAGGAAAAGCGGCCCCGAGGGGCTCTGGCCACCTCGTGGATCCTCGCCCCCGCGTCCTGAGGTGGATGCGAGGCTGAAAACGTCGGGGTCGGCGGGGGTGGGGGGGGGGGCGCGGAGCCTCGTTGTCCCGGCGTGGGACTGAGGGGAATCGTTTGTCCAAGGCCGTCGAGTGTCCTTCAGGCCGCGGCCGCCCCTCACCCACCGCCCGCCAGACCCCGCCGGTCCCTCTATGTCAGGGGGGTCGAGGAGAAGAGGCGAAGGGAGGCCGGGAGAGGACGGCCTGGGAAGCTTGGGGTCCCCCCGAGACGACGGGCCCGACCGCGGGGAGACCCTCAGCCCCAGCCCCCGGCGCCGCGACCCGACGGTCTCCGCCCGCGCCCCACTCACAAGCGCCGCCGTCTAGGCTCTCCGCCCGCGGTCCTCCCGCGCCGCGACTCAAAGCTGTTGCTCCCGTTACTACGGCAACCGCGGGGCACCGCCCAGCCAGCAAGCGGCGCGCTGATTGGACGCGGCGGGCGTCCCTGGCAACCGCGCTGCGGGCCGCGCGGCCCCAGGTCTAATTCACAGTTTCCCCCCCTTCACCTTGGCACCCGCCTTGCTTCTTTCAAGGTGTTGCAGGCATAAGCTCACTCAGCACTCTAGGACCCCCCGGTTCATAGGGATGTTGAAGTGGGTCTCTTTTGACTTCTGTGGGAGGTCCTTGGATCCTCTTAAGTGACTGACGAAAGTTTATGTAGATGGGAGGGATCATAACTGTAGATTCCCTAACGCACCAGAACCAGAGCCCAGCTTTCCAGAGCCCAGTAGGGCAGTCCCAGGGAACAACTTCCATATGCATTGATCTTCCTTCTCCAGACCCGGGGTCTAGAGTGTCACTCTACTCCCAAACTTCTAATCACTGCCTCACCAAAGCCTACCTGAGAAATCCCCGGAAGACTTTAACGAACTCGACCTTCATTCAGTCGATCATTCATTCACTCCTTCGCTAAACATTTGTTACTAATTCTGGGCCAGATATTTGTCAGAGGCAATTTTTCCTAGCCACTGACAGAGAGCAATTGTCAAAACGGTTGCTCGTATCTTAGAGCTTTTCCTGTTGTGTAGGAGATGACATAAATAAATAAGATCCCTTCAGAGTGTGTGTGACAGTGAGATGTGACCAGAAGAACAGCGTCCAAGTTCCGGGTCAAGGAAGCTCTTCTGAAAGGGTCAGAAGCAGGGGGTGAAGAAAGGTTTCTTCAAAGACAGTTGAACCATGAACCCCACTTCCCAATCTCCTGTCAAAAGAAGGAGGCATAGACGGGACCAGTTTAATGGGGTGTGGGGGGGGCAGTGAGCTTGTATCTGAATCTCACCAAAGGGGCAGCAATGAGTGGACAGACCAGTGAGCAGACAGCAGAGCAGAAGGACCGGAAAACAACTGCAGGGCTAGGGGTGGAAGTGCAGAGCTGGAAGCAGAGCCTGGTAAGACTCCAGGAAACCCTCCCTCCATGCCCCAGAGGCAGAATCCTTGCTTGCAGAAAGGAAAGAGGCCATAACTTTAAGCTCTGTGATCTGATTCCCACAGCCACACCACCTTTAACAACTGCAATGAAACTGTTTGGACATTCAAAAGGTCCATAAAAGTTTTGGCACCTGAATAAATCCACCCACCTACAAGAAAATAATTTGCTGCTCAGGGATATTTAAGAAGGACTAGAAGACCACACTTTGGTTACATCCCACACATCAGACTTGTTTAACTTCGTGGTTACATAAGAACTATGAAACAGGCTATAAATATAGGCAAAAATGTGTTGTTCCTGAAGTGTACAGAACAGTGACTAAAGTGTAAAATTAAATATTAGGGTGCATGTCATTACAAGGAGAAAAATAGGTTACCTGAGGTCGCTTAGCACTCAGGCAGGGGATGCAGAGCACTTGCTTTGCACGTATGAGATCCTAGGTTTGATCCCTGGCACTACAGAAGAGAAGAAAAAGTCACAGCAATTCTACCAGACCTAAGATAAAAACCTAATCGCTCATTCCCAGAGGCCTTGCTGGGCCTGTTAAACTGCAACTAGGTATCACGGTTTCTGCACCCCCAGGGCCTTTCTGCTGAGGAAATCTCATTTGATCTCACACCAGAGAGACATGAGAACAGACAAGCACAAGGAAAAATTACCCCCTAAACAAAAAGGCCATACCTCTGGAAATCGAGGACCCACTGAAAATGAATTATGGCATTACAAATCAGATCAAACTCTGTGTATGTGTGCGCATGCACACATGCATGTGAGTGTGTGTGTGTGTGTGTGTGCGCGCGCGCGTGCGCACATGCATACAAAGGATCAAGCCCAGGGCCCCACACATGCAAGGCAAATGCTATTCCACTGAGTTACATCTCTGGATCCTTCAGGGTCACCCAAAAGGTACATTTCCCATCAGAGAAAAAGGAATAACATCCCAGAGGAGCGGAAAACAGCCACAGGCCTTTTCCGTTTTTAAGGGGAACTGCCTGTGCAGCAGGATCCTCTCCCATTTGGATGGGACATGAGAGGCGAGGCCAGAGTCTCATGCTTTACAAGGAATGAGCTATGCCCTGGCCAATCAGCAGGGAAGACAGAGCCTATGTAGCCAGCTTTCAACCTGGGTGGTTAGTAGGCTAGTTACTTGAGCGGTGCCCAACCACCTGACCCATTTTATCAGTCATGATCTGGGGGGTCCGGTCCAAAGCAGACAAACCCAGCAATCACAGAATGACCATCGTAAAGAGCCTTAGAGAGCATTGGGTATCAAACACTTAAGTTGCTCAATTCGTGAGAAATCCTTTTGATGTAGGCAGGTAGATAGAGAAAGGCCCTGGACAATGAAACAGGCCAGAAAAATTTCTGGGAGGAAAAGTCCAAGGCTGATCCACTTTGTGGATATGGATAAGACCTTGAGCAGTGAACCCTGAGGAGATTGGACCCCTCCCCATGAAGGAGATTCCTCGAATTCCCTCGGACCTCTCCCTCAGTCTGATTAACTTTAGTGAATCAGCCCAAAAAAGACCACCATTACTCCCAACATTCCTGGTAACCTCCTTAGCAACAGACTTTTACCTGGGAAGAAGCTCCACATGGGGTCAGGTTGGAGAAACCCTATAAAGGCCACCTTGAACAAAGGAAGGGCACGCATATGCTGCCCAAGCCCATGTGCTGCTTCTGCCCACATGGTCGAGCACATGGTACCTGAGCACATGTTTTGCCCACATCTCCCCTCTTGAGGTGCGTACTTTCATGCTTTCATGTCTAATGCTAGGGTGTATGTAGGGGCTCTCTCCGCCCTTGGAGAAGCCCATGTTCTCTCTTGAGGGCATCTCTCTCTCTCTCTCTCTCTCTCTCTCTCATATCTCTCTCCCCCCCCCCACACACACACCTTAAAAACCCTCCAAATAAAATCTATTTATTTCACTGCTCATCTACTCCTGAAATTCCTTTCTGAGAAAGTGACCATCTTTCTCCTCCATGCTTCACATAAGTCACCTGTGTGGCCCACCGATATCACCTTGTCTTATGATCAGGTGGTGACCACTTTCATGTGGCTCCCACATCTCTGAACCAGGAACATGAGCCAGAGAGATGATTTAGTGGGCTGGAGTGCTTGTCTTGGCTTTGGGAGACCCGGGTCTGCTCCCCAACACCACATGGTCTTCCCCAGAACTGCTGGAAATAGATTCCCCCCACCTCTGAGTACAGCACATGGTCTTGGCGTCTCCAGAGAAGGAAACCAGCAGAACTCCCCTGAATAGAGTGAGTTGGTTGTGCCTCTTAGAAAACCTGTTTGCTCTGCTGCCTCTTGGGGGAAAGACTAAATGTTCAAGCTAGTTCCAAAAGCATGCGCTGAGCCTTCACTCGAAGACTTTAAAAGTCTGGCAAGAGCCAGGAAACCCAAGTCTACCAACTGGTACCTTTGTTTCCTGGCACAAGCTTCCTCATATCCCTGAACTCCATCTCTGCACTGATTCAAGGGCAAGATGCAGTCACGCCCATCTGACTTGTCAATCAGTGGCCCAATTCAGTCAGTCCAGAATTGGTATCAATGAGCCTCCTCTGTGTTTGACACTCTTCTATGTTGTCAACCATGCATTTTTTTCATAATCACATCCTTAACATGGTTTTTAAGGCATTTTCGCCTTATTACATAACTTCTGATTTTAGTATTGTTCCTATACTGTAATCTGTTTCTATGTATTTAGAAAGGATGCATTATGCTGTTGGCCCTCTCTAGAACCAGGTTTTACATTTGAGAAGGAGACCACCCCTGCTGGGAATGCACGCCCTAAGGAGCCGGAAGGGACAGAATTTCTGTTCTCAGGAGATCTCCATTCCAGCAGGAAACTTTGGGTGGAAAACCAAGAAGTGAAGCAAACCAATGTGCTGAGTGCCATGAAAAAGTACAACAGGCACTGTGACAGAGACTTAGGGGTTGGAAGATGAGCCAGAGGCCTCTCTGAGGAGGTGACTCAGATGGGGGGAGATCAGAATGACAATAGGGCAGCCAGGGGTTGACTGAGAGGAGGAATAGTGGTCAGACCTTTTACACACAGCCTGAGGCCAGTGCAGAAAAAGGCAGGAACAGGTGAGCTCAGGCAACACCGCCAACAAAGGGTCATTTTGAAAACAGAGTACTCTGTGAAGAAAAAAGCAGTTGATTGCCACGTTGTCATGTGGGAAATGTTCATTTGAGAGGCTTTGGACAGAAAACAGCTAAGCACTGGCCTCTAGTGCCAAAGGGGTTGCTTAGAAAAACAACTAAAGCAGCTAGAACCTGACAAAAGTTTTGAACAACCAAAGCTATCTAAGGTATCTAAGTGGGTCTGAAAGAGAGATTAATGTTAGCAGTAAAGAAGTTAAACCAAATGTTCCCATCGTGCTTGCTCTGTGCACCTGCACTCATTGCTCTTCACACTTGGATTCTCACAGGCCCTGCCTCTCTACATCACAGATCAGAAATGACGCTCTAAAGCCTCACCAGCAGGCAGGAGTTGGGTCTTTGTGACCTGAGGGCTGGTCATGACCAAGACAGCATAACCCCCAGATCCCCCATCTAGTTTTGGCTCCACTCCATCTTCTACATCTTCCCTCCACCCCTCACCCCCGTCCCTCAATCAGCAAACAGCATTCCTCTCATCTGTGTTGCTGGACTTTGGCAAGAACATCAGACTCCGCTCAACAATTAAAAGACTATTTATAATTCCTTCCCAGGATCTAGAAACAAAAGCTGTCAACACATTGGTTAATTAGCCACTGCCTTGCTTGTAGGGAAAACCTGTCTTACTTTACATCCTGCGGATTAATCAATATGAACTCTGCCTGGATTGTAAGAGAATTTGAAAGCAGGCTATAAATCTGTTTTGAACGTCCTAGAAATGCAATTCCAAGAGATGCCATCGGGATGCACTGCCAGTGCTGAACAGTCAGGCAGTCCCAAGAGAAACACTCATCAAGAGGAGACACCAGTCGCTGTGTCTAGTGGGGCTGAGAGACATAAAGAGTAAGAACATGAACTCCAGCCTTGGAGACTAAGTGATGACAGGAACACACCAGCCAGATGCAGGAGCAGAAGCAAGTGGAAAAAAAGAGCTGGGAGCCACCAGGGTGGTGGCAGCATTCACTGGACTGATCTTCCCAACCACCACGCAGGCGCATATAGAAGAGGATGTTAGTCTTCTCCATTCCAGGCAAAACTGAAATTGCCGCCTATCATGAAAACATTTAAGGATGTATTATCTACAGTCATAGATGCATGAGGCATTATTGGGCTCTCTTAAAAAATAATAATCTCGGGCAGGAGCGATAGCACAGCGGTAGGGCGTTTGCCTTGCATGCAGCCGACCTGGGTTCGATCCCCGGCATCCCATATGGTCCCTCAAGCACCGCCAGGAGTAATTCCTGAGTGCAGAGCCAGGAATAACCCCTGAGCATCGCTGGGTGTGACCCAAAAAGAAAAATAATAATAATAATAATCTCATAAAAGAGAACTCCTGTGTTTAGAGGTCCAGAGATGTAGCACTACAGTGAATGGTTATGTTGTGAGATACGGCACACCAAGATCCCATACCATTCTCACTGCTGTGAGCACCAATTTACAGCAACTGTGCTAGAGGGAAGAGAATAAACTCTGTCCCTGTCTTCCTAGACTGTGATAGTTCCAAATTATTGTCCTATGAAGGAGCAAAGATTGTGTGGATTAAAGTGGAGGAGGAGGCTCTCTTGGAGTCGAGATGGGCTACCTCCCCACTTCTTTATAGCCCCCAGAGGCCCTGGCAGTCACTCCCACGAACCAACTCTGGTGCTACCATGTAAGCTCTTCTACTGGTCTTGCTCCAGAAACCCATAAATCAATCTCAAAAGAGATGAAAAGAGCTGCAGTAAACCTAAGACCTGCACAGGGCTACATAACCCAGGGCACGTTGAAAGGGGGTGGGTTAGTCCAGTCAAACAGTCTCCAGCAGTCACTTGCTCCCACAATACAAAATTGACATCATGCCCCCAGCCTGACTCCACCATCTCAAGAAGAATCTCACTGAGATATTAATATGCTGAAATTTTGGGTATGTGAGTTTGTGACTGAAATCTCCAGGCTTTCTTGGGGCTGGGTGGGCTACCTCCCCCCACTTCCCTGTACTTCTGGAAGCCCTGGCAGTGACGTCCATACCCCAAAGTGCTGCCTCCCAGTTAAAAAGGCAACTCTAGCTATACCTTCCTGATAAAAATATTGAACTACCTGAAAAAACACAATGACCTCTTAGTACCTATATTGTAAACCATAATGCACAAAAGGAGAGAGACAGAAAGACAGAGAGACAGAGACAGAGACAGAGACAGAGAGAATAAAAGTGCCTGCCATAGATGCATAGAGACAGGCTGGGTGGGGGTGAGGAGGTGTTGAAGTATGGTGGGAGAAAAACTTGGGACATTGGTAGTGGGAAATGTACACTGGTGGAGGGATGTTTTTTGGAACACTGTATGAGTGAAATTCAATCATGAACAACTTTGTAATGATTTATCTCACAGTGATTCAATAAAAAAAGAGATAAATAAATTCTTTAAAAGTGGAGAATATTGGAGCAATCGCACAGTGGGTAGGGAATTTGCCTTGGACACGGTCAACCTGGGTTCAATTCCCAGCACCACATATGGTCCCCTGGGTACTGCCAGGAGTAATTCCTGAGTGCAGAGCCAGGAGGAACCCCTGTGCATTGCGGGTGTGACCCAAAAAGAAAAAAACAAAAGGGACCATCACTGGGGGGCTGGAATGATAGTACAGTGGGTAGGGCACTTGCCTTGCACGCAGCTGACCTGGGTTCAATTCCCAGTATCCCATATGGTCCTCAGAGCACTGCGAGGAGTAATTCCTGAGTGCATGAGCCAGGAGTAACCCCTGTGCATTGCCAGGTGTGAGCCAAAAAGCAAAAAAAAAATTAAAAGTGGAGAATATTTTATAGATATACCAGGTAATTAATGAATAAAATATTTTATTATTTTTATCATAAAATATGTGATGTACTTTCCTCTGAGGAAAACTTTTTGTAACATTTTTAGTGTACTATTCATAACAAGCCGTACAAAATAAATTATTTAGGTCCTGCTTTGGGGACAGGCTTTGGGGGCCGGGTTGGAAACAGTTGAAATATGGTGGTAGGAAGGTGTAATTGTGGTGGGATTGGTGTTGGAATATTAAATGTAATGAGTTATTGTGAACAAGTTTATAAAAATAAAATTTTTAAAATATGTGTTGTATTCATCAGGTGTTTTAAAGCTAAAATTTGGTACCGCTCATTCTCTTTAAAAAAATCCTTTAAGGCACATGAGAAAATGCGCTACATGATTAATCATCAGAAAGATGCAGATCAAAACAACAATGAGATATCATTTCACACCACAGAGACTGGCCCACATCCAAAAGAACAAAAGCAACCGGTGCTAGCACAGATGTGGCAAGAAAGGGACCCTCCTTCACTGCTGGTGGGAATGCCGACTGGTTCAGCCCTTTTGGAAAACAGTATGGACGATTCTCAAAAAAAATTAGAAATTGAGCTCCCATTTGACCCAGCAATACCACTCCTGGGAATATATCCCAGAGAAGCAAAAAAATATAGTCGAAGTGACATCTGCACTTGTTTGTTCATTGCAGCACTGTTTACAATAGCCAGAATCTGGAAAAAACCTGAGTGCCCAAGAACAGATGACTGGTTAAAGAAACTTTGGTACATTTACACAATGGAGTACTATGTAGCTGTTAGAAAAGATGAAGTCATGAAATTTACATACAAGTGGTACTACATGGAAAGTATCATGTTAAGGGAAATGAGTCAGAAAAACAGGGATAGACATAGAAAGATTGCATTCATCTGAGGAACATAAAGTAACAAAATAGGAGACTAACACCCAAGAGTGGCCGAGATTAGTACCAGGAATTTTGCTCCATGGCTTGGAGGTCAGCCACAAATGCTAGGGGAAAAGGGAGCTCAGATAGAGAAGGGAGCACCAAATAAAGGGTGTTGGGAGGATCCTCCCAGGATGGGAGAAGCATGCTGAAAGTAGACTATAGACCAAACATGATTGCCACTCAATGCCTCTTTTGCAGACCACAACACCCAAAAGGAGAGAGAGAACAAAAGGGAGTGCCCTGCCACAGAGGCAGGGTGGGATGGGGGGGATGGGGGGATGGAGGGTGGGAGGGATACTGGGATCCATGGTGGTGGAAAATGGGCACTGGTGGAGGGATGGGTATTTGATCATTGTATAACTGAAACCCAAGCACAAAAATTTGTAAGTCTACAACTGTACCTCATGGTGTTTCACTAATGAAAATTAAAAGAAAAAAATCCTTTTAAAATTTTTAATTGGTAATTGTGATTAAAAATTGTTCTAAGTTTCAAACCCCTCAAAAATTAGCCCCCAGGCAAAACATCCAACATGGCCGACCCGAGTTTGATTCCTCCGCCCCGCTCGGAGAACCTGGCAAGCTACGGAGAGTATCTCGCCCTCACGGAAAAGCCTGGCAAGCTCCCCGTGGCATATTCAATATGCTAAACACAGTAACAAGTCTCATGATAGAGATGTTACTGGGCCTGCTCGAGCAAATTGATGAACAATGGGAGGACAGTGGCAATATATGTACATATATATCTATATATATTGCATACATATGCGAATACTAGAATGCAACGCACCATGAAATAAATACCACTAGAATCACCTAGTAAAATATTCCCCCAGACTGGTAAGGAGAAAGACCAGCTTGTCTGGAGCCACCAGGAAGACATGACAGGAGGCTGAATCTGAAGTGTCCAGTGAAAGGTCAATCAAACTCTGACTAAAGGGAGCTAGCTCAAAGAGGAGGCGTGCTGGTGTTTTTGCACGGGGAGGCCCAGAGTTCAGCTCCTACATTGCATGCCCTGCCAGACTGCACAGGGGGCCCGCGTGGTAGGGTCCCCCCTACCCCAAAAAAAAAAAAAAAGCACCACTGATTCGTTTATTACTGTGCTTCTGAGGAACCAGTAGCACTGGGTTGATGCCTTGTTCCTCCCTGGAGAAGCGCTGAGAGCTCCCTGCCCCCGCCTCATGTATGGAGTTAAGGTGTTTCATAGCGATGGGTGAGTGCACCTTCTGTCAGGTGCTGGGAGGCCCCAAGACTCCATGGAGGAGAGCAGGCCGGAGGCTGCGCGCTGCAAACAGAGGCTCTGGGCTTCCCCTGGTGAGACAAAATTTCATCTTAGACACTTTAGAGGAAAAGAGGAGACAGGAACAGAGCCAGGAGTCACTTAAAGAAAAATGGAGGCTGGCTACTACTTTAAGGGATGAGGGTACAACAGATCACAGATGCACTTTTTATTTTTTGGCAAAGTGAGGACATTTTCTGTGACATGCCCAGATGACTCAGAAGCTAAGAACTTTTGACAATGTCTGAGTTGAGTCCATATGAAATGTTGCTCTGATAATCCTATTAAGCTGATTCAGAAGTGGAGAGGTATAAACAAGGACTCATCCGTTCATTTATTTACGCACACATTTCTCAGACACAGTGACACTCCAGGCTCTGTCAACTGTGTCAGATACTGAAATATTCTCTTTTCCTTTGCTTTCTACTTGGTCATTTGTTTTAGTTTATGTTAGTTGTTTTCTGGTTAGAAAAAATTGAAAGAGGATAGTTTCTATAACAATTACAAAGGAAGGAGATCAGGAGACTGAAATGGAGCTAGTTTTGTAGGCTGACTAGACTAAATATTAGGAGGAACTAGAAGTCAAATTTAACAGCACCCCATTAGCCTCACCTTCCCAATAGAGCAAGTCTGAGGCTTTGGAGAGGATTCAGGCCCCTGACCTCATCAGAGAAGCAGATGGGCCTATCATCAGGTTAATGAAAGCCATCAAGGGCCTGGAGATGGTCTGGTTCTGACTGTTGACCCTCTAGAGGATGATCGTGACCGTGAAACTGGTGGCACTGACTTTTGGTGGGCAATGAACAAGGCATAATCTAAAATCACATCAGGGTGTAAGTAAACAACTCCCCTATCAGAATGGGGCGGGGGGAGGAAACTAAAATTCAAATAGAGTAGTTGGAACTTACCAATTAATTGTTAAATCAGTCATTGCCTGCCTGAGCTAACAAAGATCTGGATATGGATCATACATAGAAAAGGAGCAGTTACTTTCATAATATCAAGGATTTTGCCTTTATTAATAAACTCTAATGGGAAAATACTCTCAGCTATTCCATTAACAAAGGCAAAATTGGGAGCTTAGTGGAAGAGTGTTGCTGACGTGAATGTGGGTGGGGAGTAGTGTGTGTTTGTGTGGGGGGGGGGGAGAAAAAGAGAGATAGAGACAGATACAGAAACAAAGGCATAGAAAACAAGAGAGACTGGTTTCTTGAGTCTGAAGACAAAGATGAGGATGAAGTCCAAGTGCATGAAGGGATACTGGAATTATAAGTGCCTATTTGTGTGTTCTCATCGACGACGAGCTCTTTTGGTTGAGCAGTGCCTGCACCTTGCCACCTAAATCCTTAACAAACCATCTCTATTTCTGCTGCCTGCAACACAGGCTAACAATTCACATGTGCTGAGGCCTCTGGACCATGGATGAATGGGATCCCCAAAGACATGACAGCAGCCAACACGTTATAGCAGCTGCCTGAAACAGATGATGTGTGGACGCTACCCATCCCAGAATAACAGGATATCTTTGCTTGTTTTTGGATCACACAAGGTGGTGCTCAGGGCTTAGTCCTGGCTCCCAGGGCCTACTCCTGGCTCTGATCACTCCTGGTGGTACTCAGGGTGACAAGGATTGAACCCAGGTCAGCTATGTGCCAGGCAAGCACCTGACTTCTGTACTATCTCTCCAGACTCAATAAAAATTCCTATTCCTCTCTCAGAAAAATAGCTTTGTTAGTTAGAAGGTCTGAAAATTAAAAAGTTCCAAGTCAATAATGATAATTTCTACACAGCCCTTGGCTTTTCCCATTGCACAGACCCAGTAAGCTGCTAACAGCTCAGTGTTCATAAATATGCAAGGAGAATATTAATCACCCTGATTAGCCCAGTGATTTATCCAAATCCTCGCCTGTGAGTACTCTCAACCCATGGTTCCTGCTCTTCTCATTGTTTTGCTACCTCTGTTAGCTCTTTTCTTCGCCTAGAATAAAGATCGCTCCTGCCTCCACCACTTATGCATTCCTCAGCAGGCAAATAAGAGGCTGCCACCACGTCCCTGTGCACTTTTCAGCTTTAATAATGAAGAGGCATCTCTAAATAATTGGCAGGTGGAATTTGAAAGCCATTTTCTTTCGCTCATTAAAACTGAGGACAGCCATACTCCACCATCAGGCACCGTGGACTCATTCACACCCTGTCACCCAGCCGACAACAGGCTCTTCCAGACGAGAAGGACGTCAATGCATGTTTCAGCACCATTCCCACCCTGTGACAGAAACACTCTGTGTCACAGGAGTCTCAAGCTGTTAAGGGTTGGCTGGTGAATTTTAGAACCCAGGTCTGAAGTGCATAAGTAAGCAAAGATGCTGATGCCTGGGCTGCAGTCCTGTGGGAAACCTGGAGCCAGAGGCTCCAGCTGAGCCGGGTCAGGGACCTTGGCCCTGTGACATTGCAGATGCTGTTTCAAGCCACAGAAGGAGAAAAGTGAGTGGAGCTTTTCCTTCTGAACATACACATACTTTTAGGCAAATATTTGTTCCTCTTGCTTTCTTTTTCCCTCTTACTTACACGAATAGAAACTATGCAGCAAATGGAACAGACTTTGAATCTTTCCCAGCTAAGCCATGACTTGGACACGGACATCTGCACAGTACACACACACACACACACACACACACACACACACACACACACACACACACACAGAGTGAGAAAGAGATAAAAAGAGAGAAAGAGAGGAGAGACATCTTCATTTACCCTTCAAGAGGATGACTTTAAGAAAATATTCACTTTCCATAAAAAATAAATTCCCCCAAGCTATTAAATACAGGGAATTAATATTTACCACGGCCAGTGGGATTGTTTAGAGCTAGCACAGGAAAAGCTTGGAATTCTGCCCCAAGAGGGCAAACTGTTTCTTTCTTCTTTTTTTTTTAAATTTTTATTAGTGAAACACCATGAGGTACAGTTGTAGACTTACAAATTTTGTGGTTTCAGTTATACAATGATCCAGTACCCATCCCTCCACCAGTGCCCATTCTCCATCATTTACATTTTTTTAAAATTTTTGTTAGTGAAACACCATGAGGTACAGTTGTAGATTTACAAATTTTTGTGCTTGGGTTTCAATTGTACAATGATCAAACACCCATCCCTCCACCAGTGCCCATTTTCCACCACCACAGGTCCCAGTATCCCTCACACCCCCCATTCCCCCATCCTCAGTGCCATCTTACAGCACACAGCAACAAAGAAGAAAATCGGCTGGAGGGCCCCACAGCTCCCGGGCAAACTGTTTCTTAACGCACTTTTCCTCTATGGTCTTCCTCCTCCAAAGCCCAATTCAATCTGCCTACTCATGAGGAAAGCCATCAAATTCTGGTAGAGGATCAGCCCCCAATGACCAGGACTCTGTCACACTGCAAGGTGACCTCCTGAAAAAAACCCTAAAATATTAAAATAACATTTTATTTCTAAAATCTTGTTTATTATTTTGGTTTTATTTTGGGGCCACACCTCGTGAAGCTTGGGACTTACTTGGCTCTGGTGCTCAGGAATCTCTCCTGGTGGAGCTCAGGGTATCAGAATCAAACTCAGCTCAGCCACATGTGAGGCAAGTGCCCCACCAGTGTGGCACATTAAAGTTTGGTTGGTAGGTTTGGTTCAGTTTATGTCTGCCAACCTGTCATTGGAGGTGATAGAGAATAAGGAAGTTCTTTCTTCCTGCCCCCAAAGAGTCCATTATAAATTAGATCACATTGCTGACCACTATATCACCCCATCCCAACTTCCCCTCATCCTCAAAAAGAAACTGAGATGGAGAGAGCAAATAGCTTGTGGGCATGGGGGTCATTCCCCAGGACTAATGCTGAAAGGACAAGGTAGAGCCTACAGGGACAAGCAAAGTGACCGCAGAGGGGAGCTGAGAGAGAAGCGTGGAGCTGGCAGGGGTGCTGTGAGCTCATCCATCAAGCCTCAGTGCCGCTGGTTTGTTGATTTCCTCAGCACACTGCCAAGCTGAGTACTGTTAGAACCTGGGGTGTGGGTACAAATGTGCCTCCTCGGGAACTCAGAGTTTACTTCAGAGACAGGATGGGGAGTGAAGACACAGGATGGGAGCATTATTAGAGAAGGGCTGGTACCTGATAAAAAGAAACATGTTTCCCGAGGGCTGAGGAGGGGACAATGAGCCCTGCCTAGACAGCTGAACATGGAAAGAGCTTCCCTCTGGGTCTTCCAAGGAACAAAGGCCCCCGTCATGCAGAGGGAAGGATTCAATATTCAATACCCACAAAGACCAAGCAACCTCCAATAGCACAGTGTTTGGTGGGGGGGGGGGGGGGGGAGTAGAGGGGGGCTGTGGGAAAAAATACCAACAAGGGAAGAGAAAGGCTAGAGTGAGGGAGACCTGGTAGAAGGCTGTTGCAAGGTTTTAGGCAGAATATGATGAAACTCTACAATTGGCAGCAAAAGTTCAAATGCCCAACTCAACCCTCTTTTGCCATCACCATCTACTGTTGGTGCGTGGACTGGCCTTGCATCCTTTTCTTGAGAAGTCAGCTAGCAGTTATCAGAGCTCCTGCCTTTGAGAGCCCTGGCCTGTGGGTTCAAGAGTATTTGAGAGTTCAGTGGGGAGCCCCAAATGCACCCACACTACCTGCAGGGTCACTCTCTCCCCAGCACCACCTCTGCCCTGCTAGAAGGGGGCTGGGTTGAGAGTCAGCCGACAACCACTTTGGTGTAACTTCCCAAACTACAGACATTGCAGTCACACTTTCTTATTTCCAGAAAAGCCACAGAGAACACAGGAGTCCTCCTCCTCTGAGAGTGTGTGAAGGCAAACTCTGACAGATACTTTGCTCAGAGACAGTTGGCCACATGAAGCCTGTGGGGCTGCTCTCCATCCTCATTGCTTTTGAGAATAGCTTCTAGCTCAAGGCCCTCAAGCTCCATGGTGCCTTCTGGGACTGTGTCTTGCCCCCTGGCTGTGCCACCCTGGTATGTGCAGAGGGGAGCTGTGTGATGGCACAGATTCTATGGTACACAGTCTTGGCTCTATCACATCCTAACTCCATCACATGCTGGGGGCATGGCCTTCATTAGTCATTTATTTTCACTCTCCATATATATATATATATATATATATATATATGTATATATATATAAAATCACAGGCGAGGGGATTTTATTTATATATATATAAAATCCCCTCTTGAAAAAATATTTGAGAATGGCACTAGCTTGAGGCGATCAAGCTCCATGACCAGGAGCTATGGTGTATGTTGGGACTGTGCATTTAATCCCCAAAATTTGACTGTTAAAGACTGAACAATCTCCCTTAGGTGAAATATCCAGGTGAAGTGCTGTATAGCGGCTCAGGGTTGGAACTCACCATCCCAGGCTCGAATCCCAGTACTCCACCTCCTAGGTGTGTGACCTGAAGCAAGTAACAGCCTCTCTGGGGCTTAGTTTCCCCCTGTGGAAATTGGAAGTCATAATGAAACCATTTCACAGAGTTACCATGAGGAGGGAATGCCATTGCATGTAGTTTGAAGCTATTCATTCTTATTGCCGTATAGGAGCTCATTTTTTGAACAGCCTTTGATCTCTTTCTCCATTCTATTTTTTTTTATTTCTTTTTTTTTTTAATTTATTTATTGAATCACTGTGGGAAAGGTTACAAAGCTTTCAGGTTTAGGTCTCAGTCATGCAAATATCAAACACATTTCCCTTTACCAATACTTATTTTTTACCATGAAGAACCCCAATAAAACCCCACCCCCCACCCCTCCCAGTCCCTGTGAGGCAGATGAATTCTAGTCAACACTCTATCTGCTTTGATCAGATTCATTGTTTCAATAAAAGATTCACCACTATTATTTAGAGTTTACCCCCCCCCCCCAAATCAGACATGCTGAAAAAGCATTGTGAAGTGATTTGCTTTCTACAGCTGGGTTCAAGAATTAAATGTTGGTTTTGGATTTCTGCTATTTTACCTATTGACCCTGGAAGTATTTCTACTGAAAGTCACATAGTTAAGAAATTGGTTTCTGTGTTCTGGAGTCGTGGCCATGCTGGAGAGCCGCTCGTGGGGGGCAACTGGTGCATTCTATTCTTGATGGAGACTTTCGCTGTTTCTAGTTTGGGACTATTGCAAGTAGCACTGCTATGGAAATTCTTGTGTGTATCTTTTAGTGAAAATCCATACATGATTTCTAGGTCATCAAGTGGGATTTCAGGTCAGAGAGTATCACCTTAGCAGATACTGCATGTTCTCTGAGCACTCCCAGGAGAAACTGCTTATCAAAGAGCTGGAAGTGGCCCCTGCATTTCCAGGTGTGGGCCCAAATCAATAAATTATTTTCAAAAATGAATTATTCCTAGATGGAATTATCTTTGCTGGGGGAAAAAATGAGATACTCTCATGGGATAAAATCTGATACTCTCTGGCACCAAAGACTTTGAAAGGCTGAAAAATTCTGTATAAGACCAGAGAACAAATGTGTTGATAAAAACAGAGATTGAAAGGAAGAGAAAAAGGGGGAGGATGCAAAGTCAGAGAGAGGTTAAAACTTCATCAGTGGAATGCTGCTGGCTTCACTGGCTGGATAGTAGAGGATGAGTCTTCAGTAGAAATCCATAACAGAACTAAGCTTTGCATGCAGGTGAACCTGGGGTGGAACTGAGGAAGCCTGAATGTGAGAAAGGGTTAGAAAAAGCAAGCAAACAGCAAAAACAGCGCATGGGATCCTAGACTCCTTCTTACTCTAGACTAAGAGGAATGAATTAATGTCAGCGGAACATGTCCAAAGTTAGCACTGGAAGGCTTGCATTACAAAAAGCCCTTCTGTTCCAGGGAAACTCTAGCCAGGCTGTAAAACTGAGAATTCAAACTAAATTTATCCAAATCCCCTAAGGACTAGGAGGTTCCAGTTGATAATGGCATATATTGCTTGATGTTTAGTTTGCATATGAAAACTTCCCATATACAAAACATTTATACAGATACACAGACACAAATATCAAAGGTACGTGCTAAGTGAATAAACATTTCTCAGTAGGATAAGTCAACCTCTTATCAACTATCTTTTCCACCATAGTTTACTGAAGGGTTGCTTTCATTTGTACGTCATGGAAAAGTCACAGTTTTGTCTCAGCTCGGCTTTGAACCCTTCAACAAGCTGTTCTCACTCGAAGTTGTTGATTCTGATCCTGTGTTTATTGTGAGGGAGAGAAGCAGCAGCAGAATGAGAGGCTCCCTTCTGGGACTCCTCTCATCCCCACTTTTCTCCCCCCACCATATGTGCCCAGGAGGAAAGAATTGAAGTAGAGGGAACTTGCCTGCTTTCAAGTTTGAGCCTCGCCTGTGATTAAATTATGTTTTCAATAAATTTAACACAAACCATGAATTTCTATAGTTTTAGAAATGACACATATAAATGTAATGATGTCATCCCTCATGGAGGTGTTGGGTTCGAGTACCAAAAAGAATGGGTTCTCTTCTCCAAATGGTGATGCAATCACTGGCTTCTAAATACAGTTCCAAAAGTCACTCAGAATTATTATTTCATGTTACTGGGACTCTAAGAGTACACTATAGGCATGCTTATGAGCAGAGGCCCCTGGGTTCCAATCCTGGCAGGAACAGGCAATCTAGTCTTGTCTGTATTCCCCAGGAATGAGGGATATGAGAGACAGGGGAAGGAATCAGGATTGGGAGCAGAAGAATTTGTATGAAGGAGCAATAACCAGCTGAGAGCAGAGGCTGCAGGCCAAGTAGGTTTGGGGAAAAGATTTAAAGTTCAGTGTAGGATACGTTATGAAGACAGTGATGGACTCTAAGTACAGATTTGGGAGTCACTGACATAGAGATCGTATGTCAAACGAGACCATCTAGGACATGAAGGCAGAGAGCAAGATCGAGGTGGTGTAGAGGTGTTGACCCAAGCTGAGATGGGTTGGACAACGGTCCTTCCACTCCCTTTCTCCTCCGCAACTGTGTTCAGGCGATCCAGCAGAATACAAGTATTGGGCAAATCACCTCATCCTAATGAACTTCAGCTACCTTTTCTTTGCCTAGACATCTGCGATAATACTACCTCCCTATTTGTGTTAAACAAGTAGAATTAAAATTCTCGGCAAAACCCACAATTCCCAAAAGGAGAGAGAGAGAGAGAGAGAGAGAGAGAGAGAGAGAGAGAGAGAGAGAGAGAGAGAGAGAGAAGAAAAGCATCTGCCAAAGAGGCAGGCAAGGGGTGGGGGGTGGGAGGTGATGGGAGAGAACCTGGGGACCCTGGTGCTGGGAAATGTACACTGGTGGAGGGGTGGGTGTTGGAATACTGTATGATTGAAACCCAATCATGAATGGCTTTGTAATGCTCTAAAAAAATAAATAAAAATAAAAATATTTTTAAAAATTCTTTGCAAAATACACTTTCCAAATCATGATAATTTATCTCATTGTTGTCTCTGATTAAGTGAGTAAAGAACACGCAGTGCTTCTGTTAATGTGAGATATAAGTTCAGGGTCATATCTAGTCATGTTTATGCACATATTCTTTTTTTTTAATTTTTATTAGTGAAACACCATGAGGTCCAGTTGTAGACTTACAAATTTTTGTATGCACATATTCTTTTAAACATGCTCTTTTGAGTGTTTAAATTGCACAGATCCTTTGCTGCAGCAAATCCAACTATCTTGAGAGCTTGTTTTTGGGTTGTGCTGGGGATCAAAGTTACTCGTCACCTATTCAAGGCCCATCTCCACTCAGGGAAGGCACCAGCGCATGCGGGATGGACATGCTGGGAGCAGTGATGGAGGAAGCCCGCCTCCACAGCCAGATCAGCAGAATTAGTGGGTGACAGATGTCGCAGCAGTATCGTCCTCACATCCAATTTCAACTCTCTTATAGATAAAATTGCCCCAAGCATAAAAAGCAATATCATACGTGTCAGTAATAATAATGAGAAAATAAAAACAATGCCCATCAGTGATGTCTGGGATAGAGAAATAACACTGTTGTGCCCGAATTTCAGATCCTCAATTGCAGAGAGACTAGGTCCACACATGATAAAATGCAAAAGCAAAGGAATTTTATTACTAGCCTGTGCCAGCACTAGCTCGAGCTAGGGCCCAAGTCTCATGCAACACAGTGGAGTCTTAACAAGGACCCAGACTCCAAATCACAAGCAGTCTATATGGGGTTCAGAATTAAGAAGCAATTTATATACTGGTCTATTTTTGGCCCTATTACAACAGTGGTCAGCAATTAGACAATAGTTAGTAACAGTTTCTAAGGAGGGTACAGTGACCCTTCTTGACCAGCCAGACCCAACTGCCCAATTCCTTATCTCAGCAAATTACTCAACTGGGAGTTTACCAGAAGCTGTAAGTCCTGCTTTGGGGAAACAGAAACTGAGGCCTAGTTGAGACTTAATGTTAGCTGCAGCTTGTCACGGCATCAGTTTCACCCTCACAACACTGCATCCATACTGTGGAATATAAAGCCAAATGAGAAAATGTGTGTGTGCTGACATGAAAGGATGCCTATGATAAATAGGTACATGAGAACATAAAAAGACGACGACAGAGAGTCTATGTGCATGCGTATATAATATGATCCAGTTTCAGTTGCAAATTTCTGTTCATTTATCAGACAAACTTTGATACTTACATAACCCAAAAATTAGAAGGATCAGAACCATCCCACAGGGTGCACATCAGTCCCAGGGCCACTGTGTGTGGCTGAGGAGCCCACTTCTCTTGTCCCGAGTCCCTTGGCGGGATATGACTAGTGGGGAAGAGAGTGGATTCCACTCTCTTCTTTAACGCTTGAACTTCTTTGAAGCATTACAGGGAGCAAAAGTTATTTTAAAGACAAACAAAACACCTCTTGAGTCCTGAGGCCCTGGCCGATGTCCCAGAAACAAAGCATACTTCCAAGCTCAGAAAGAGCAACGCCCATGGGTGCCTGGACCTACTTCAATTGGCCAAGGCTCAGCCTGCGCCCCCCACCCCCATCTGTGCAGGCACACAGGAGCAGCAATCTATTCAGGAGGAAACATGAGCCCCAAAGCAGGCCACATAGGGAAGGAAAGGGGGACTGGAGATGCATGCTTAAAACAGATGGTGTCTGGAAGACAGAGTATGTTTGGCAACAAGAAGGGGAAATCACAGGGGAGGAAAGAAAAGCATAAAAGAGAACCAGCCAAAGGAGGTGGTAATTAAGTGCGAAGCTGAAGATTTCCAAGGGATTTTTCAGCTTTGGCAAGACTAGGGCATCTGGACAATCCTGCTGAAGTGTGTAGACACTGTTTAACATTAAAAGTATATCACTGGGGAGTGGGTGGGGGGTGGGGGAGGCAGAGGATAGAATTCGGGAAGGGACACTGGGAAAATGGTGGAGGATGTGGTGTGTCGGAATATTTTGTGTAATTTTCTGCCATTAAAATTGTAAATATGGGGCTGGAGCGATAGTACAGCAGGTAGGGCGTTTACCTTGCATGTGGCCAACCTGGGTTCGATTCCCAGCATCCCATATGGTACTCCCAGCACTGCCAGGAGTGATTCCTGAGTACATGAGCCACGACTAACCCCTGTGTATCGCCGGGTGTGACCCAAAAAACATACATGTATATATGTGTATATATACATACATATGTGTATGTATATATATATATAGTAAATGTATATATGTATGTATAGTGTATATAGAGTAAACATATGTACATATGTATATATCATAAATATGATGCCTGTCACTGTCACTTGTTGTTCATCGATTTGTTCAAGCGGGCCCAGTAACATTTTGAGACTTGTTACTGTGTTTGGCATAAAATTAAAAAATTTAAGTATTTTAAAATCAAGTGTATTCCTTTAGAACATGTGTCTGAACCACATCCTGATGCCATTTAGTTCCCAAGGTTTCAAGTATTAACATGTGTTTTAAAAATTGACTTTTCTTTCCTTCTTTTTTATTTTTCTCTTTTTTGGACTATACCCAGGCTCTGTACTCAAGGATCAATCCTGGCAGGCTCAGGGGATCATCTGGAGTCCCAGGGATCAAACCCGGGTCAGCCGCATGCAAGGCAAGCACCCTACCTGAAGTTCTATGACTCCAACCCCAAGAATTCACCTTTCTTCATCATCAGGGTAGAGGTGAAGGGAAGTTCCCATCAGCGGCATTCTGACAGCTTCAGGGTGGGAAGCAAAGTGTGAAGACACTGACAGGCTTGTGTGAAACCAGAACGCTGTTTGTCCTGCAACCTCCCAGTCTTCTCCAGGTTCTGAGCTCCCCCAGGTCACTGGGGGCGGGTAGGATAGCTGTGTACTGGGAGAGGCCGACAATGGTCAAAGTGACACCACCTTCCACTTCATTATGGTACTTTCCACTTCATTATGGCATCCAGACACAAGCTTCTGGCATGTCCAGTGACAAAGGGTTTAATTAACTGACGGGCTCCTTCGGACCGAACTGCTTGCTGTTGAAGAGCACCCAGGAATACCAGCTGTCTGGGCTTGTGGGAGTAACGCAGCTGTGCTAGCCAGAGAGAGGAGGTCCTTTTGTCTACTAAGGCCCTCCCTGACACACCAGTACCCTTCACAGGATAATGAAAGAAGGGGTGTACACCTGTCCCTAAAGAGTCTTTCATGTCACAAAAACTGAGCCAAAGTCAAGAACTCATTCTGATACCTCAAACCATCAGCCCCTCTTTGGGATAAGACGCACAGCATGTACCAAACTGAAGTCCAAGAGATGAGTTTTCTCTTCCATGGTCATGCTCAAACTATGTGCATCTTATGTGAGGCTGTGACACTGGACCACTTTAAAAGGGAGCCTTTTGGGGGGTAGGGACAGTGCATACCTAGAGGTGCTCAGGGGACTTTGCAGTGCCAGGGATGTAACCTGGGGCTCCAGCATGCAAAGCATGTGCTCCAGCCCTTTGAGGCATCTTCCTAGGGGCTTCTGTATTGCATTCAATCTAGACATCTAGACTGAGTACTGAAATTTCAACTATTTAATATACCAAGCTCAGCTAAGTCTCAAATTATATGTATACAACATATCATAAATGGACATATATGTATGTAAAAGTAAAGTAAAGGCCCTCCCGTTGATCATCGATTTGCTCGAGCGGGCCCAGTAACGTCTCCATTGGAGACTTTGTTGTTACTGTGTCTGGCATATCGAATACTCTCGGTAGCTTGCCAGGCTCTCTGAGAGGGGCGGAGGAATCGAACTCGGGTCGGCCATGTTGGCTGCGTGCAAGGCAGACGCCCTACCCGCTGTGCTATCGCTCCAGCATGTATATATGTGTGTATATATATATATATACATATGCATGGAACAGTAAATTAATATCTGCAGGGGGCCCCGGTAACCACTCTCCGGCCCGCGGAGGTGGCCCGAGGATTGATCCGATGGTGCAAGGAGGGACCAACCGAATGAACACGAGACACAAGAGACAGAGTACAGTTTAGAAATAGAAAAAGAGAGAAAAAGGGACAGCCTTTATTGAGGGATACAGGCTGTTTATATAGGGTCTGGGCAGCTCAGTCAGGAGCAGAAGCAATATAACCATATATGGTAAGGTCAGCAACAAGAGCTTTACCTAATATTCAAGGTAGACATTTGCACATCAAAGGGTCTTGTGGCAGTAGGTGCATCCTGAGCTTTACATTTGTATATCAAAGGGTCTTAGGGAGTAGATGCATCCTGGAGGTTACTATAGATAAGGCCAGATAAGCTGTCAGCCTGATGTGTGGCTATAGATCAGGTATCCACTGAGATCAGGAAGTCTTTGGGAGACTGTCACCAATGTCTGTCCCAAGCAGTTCCTAACATGGGAACCATGGCCAGGGTCTATGAGAGGGCTCTTGGCTTCCCACAAATATCTGTTTTATTATCTCAATCCTATTAAAAGCGTTATTCACTTGTATGTGTATAGGTGTTTTACTGTTTTGTTTTGGGGCCAAACCCAATGGTGCGCAGGGCTTACTCCTGACTTTGCACTCAGGGATCACTCCTGGTAGTCTTGGGGGACCACATATGATGCCAGATATCAAACCCTGGTAGGTACATGCAAGGGAAGCACCCTACACTTTGCTCTATCACCCAGCCTCTCTAAATTTCTAAAACATAATCACAATATCTTTATTGTGACAAACCCTTAATGTCACATAACACCAGTTCCTATAAAAATTTCCAATTATTTCAAAATTTCATTTTACAATTTCTGGCTTTCATTTGAATCCAAATACAAACACTGTGTGTCACAGACACATGCATCTATATTCCCTAGCTCTATCCCCTAGCTCTATCTACTGGGAGCAGAGATACACAACAAGAGTAATGTCTGGTTTTGTTTCTCAAGCCTGTTCTCCACTAAGAGAAACCATGGAGGAAAACTTATCTAAATGTTGGAGAAGAAGAAAGTCTGATGTGTCTGTGGCTATCTGTGCCAGAGCAAGCAAGGAGACTTACAGAATAATGGGGCATGCCACACAGGCCTGGAGGCCAGATTGATGGGTCTCCTGAGTCTAGTCTGGGAAATCTGAGCATCAAAATAAATGATAGTAATAGATGATAAAAGACATGGAATGGAATGAGATTCTGAGTCTGCTGATATAAATAAGTGAATAAATGAATGTCTGATGAAGAAGATTTTTTTCAAGGTAATTTCTCACAAAATACTTTATTACTTAGGAAGGAAGCAAACAGTAATTTCACAGTACGGGTGTTGTACAGTCCCCAACTTATCAAGTGGTCAAAATGCACATTAATCAGTAGTCAGTTCAAGATGCCACTCTGCCTAACATTCATTGATTTAAAAAAGGCCTTTGATTCTGTTGAAACTGAAGAGGTCATCGAAGTCTAGCCAAACAGGGCATTCAAACTCAATACATCAGGATCCCCCATAGCTGCAGTACGGATTCACTACCGGGATCTCACCATTTTACAAGGAAGTGATCATTGACGTCAAGAGAGGGGTTTGGCAGGGTGATACCATTTCACCGAAACTCTTCAGTGCCACCCTCGAGAACATCATGCAACAACTGGAATGGGAAGGAATGGAAGAGAAGATAGACAGCCGACAACTACACCACCTCCACTTTGCTGATGACATCATTCTAATAACACCAAACATTAGCCAAGCAGCACAAATGCTGGCCAACTTCGACTGTGAGTGTGGAAAATGTCGGACTGCAGCTGAATATCACAAAGACAATGTTTATGAGGAACAGACTCATTCCTGATATTCCATTCACTCTTAATGGAATGAACATCTCCGAATGCAACAGTTATGTGTACCTAGGTCGAGAATTCGAGAATTCAGCATGTTGAATGATGTGGCACCTGAGTTGCGCAGGAGGAAGAGAGTGGCTTGGAACGCCTTCAAGAGCATCAAAGAAATAGCTAAGAGGATGAAGAACCTCCGGCTCCAGGTACATCTCTTAGATTCCACTGTTCTTCCTTCATTAACATACGCCTCAGAGACCTGGTCCCTACGAAAACAGGATGAGAACACTATTCGGTTCTCCCAAAGAGGAATCGAAAGAGCTATGCTGGATTATTACACTTCACTCAAGTAAGAGAAAGAATTCGGAGTTCCAACCTCCATTGACGATTGAGAATCAGGGACACTGTCTTGTTTGCCAAGGCATCGAAAACCAGATGGGCTGGACATGTAATGCAATTTGGAGATGACCGCTGGTTTAGAGCCGTTACCGACTGGACTCCACAGAACATCAAAAGATCGTGTGGCCGCCTACCTACAAGATGGTCAGACTTCTTTGTCAAGACCCTGAACGGACGATTTGAGACTCTTTGTGTTCCTGGAGTGAGCAGATGCCATTGGGCTACACTAGCATGCCACAGGGATGAATGGAGATGTTACTGGTGCCCACTCGGGCAAATCAATGAGTAACGGGATGTCAAGTGATCAAGTGATCAATCAGTAATGGGAAAGGTGAAAAATCATACACCACTGGACTCTACGATGCAAAGAGAAGGGTGCAGACATGTGGCTTGGTGGTAGCGTGTCTGCCTTGCAGATGTGAGAGTTTGATCTCAGCACCACCCGACACTGGCTCAGACAACCTCCAGCACTGCCGATGTGATTCCTGGCACCACAATGTGGGGCTCTGGTGAGTACTGCAACCAAGTGTGTGCCAGCCCTGGACGTAACAACAAAAAAGGGAAGGAAGTGGGGCAAGGGGAGAAAGAGCGTGGCTTCAATTCTAATATTTTTCCTATAGATGCTTGAGCTGAATTATGGGAATCAAAGAAGATACTGGGGTAGGAGAGACAGTTCAAAGGGCTGGAGTGCCTATGTGGCATGTTTGAGTTCCCAAATTTGGCTTCTAGTATGTCATGGCCTGCACGAACCACCTAGTCAGGCCCTATAAAAATTTTGTTTAACAAGCCACCCAGTCCAAACAGCATGAACTGTGTGGTTTGAAGAATTGCAGCAGAGATGAGAGGTACTCCCAAATAGATACCTGAGTCAAACTCTATGGGGGCTTTCAAGCACCTTTTCCCTTTTTAATCATTGCAAAATGAAACCAGCAATTTCCAAACCTCCCATTCATTGAATCAATGATACGTGTCAAAGACAATGACACTATGTCACTTGTTTTAGGCAACTAATCCCCACTGGATGACACCATCTTAGTGGGGTGTCACTGATTCTATCACACCTGTAAGGAGACTGAGATGCAAAAACACCGAGGAACAGGTTTAATCATTTTGCTGAGAGAGTGGTAGAACTGTCCAATGTCAAATTCTGTGCTAAATAATGACCCTCAAAAAACCGTCCACATCTTAATTCTTGGAATCTGTGATTGTTGCTTTGTCTGGAAAAAAAAAGATCATTGTGGAATTGATTAACTCAAGGACTTTTGTGATAGGAAAATTACATAGATTTTAAAGGAGGGCTCAATGCCCTCCCAAGAACGCTTTTTTTTTTTTTTTTTTTTTTGCTTTTTGGGTCATACCTGGCGATGCACAGGGGTTACTCCTGGCTCTGCACTCAGGAATTACTCCTGGCGGTGCCCAAGGGACCATATGGGATGCTGGGAATTGAACCCAGGTTGGCCGCATGCAAAGCAAACGCCCTACCCGCTGTGCTATCACTCCAGCTCCCCAAGAACGCTTTTTATTTTTTTTATTTTTTTTTATTAGTGAAATACCATGAGGTACAGTTATAGACTTACAAATTTTTGTGCTTGGGTTTCAGTTATACAATGATCAAGTACCCATCCTTCCAACAACGCTTTTTAGAAAAAAGTAGATCATACTGAGTAGTAGCAGATGTGACAACAACAGCAAGAGCTAAATGATTCAAGGGAAATTAAGAACTACAGAGTGGATGCCTCATGGGCTGGAAAAGGTAAATATTCTCCCTAGAGCCCCCAGATAGAAACGGGGGCCCCTGATTTCATACTCTGGCCTGCAGAGCAGGAAGATCACTGATTTCACTGGAGTTCATGGGAATGAGTTGGAGGAGCAATAGCAAACCAATAATGTGCTCTCTGCCTCAGTCCCTTAGAACAGAATCTCAAACTCATATGTGCCTATGGTCTATTTGTAGTTGACAGAGAAGATGAAATAAATAGTGGGTACAGCAAAAGTTAAACCAATCTCTGAACAGACTGACAATTCCCAGGGCATCCCCAGCTTTGCAGCCTGCATGCTCTTTGAAATCTGAATAAATCACAGCTACCAGGGATCCATCAAGACCACTCAAAACTTCATTTATTTTGACCTGCAGCAGGATTTTATTTCTTCTCTGGTTAACAGTTAAAAATGTTTTGCTTTTCTGCCTCAGGGTATTAGTTTGATATATGAGGCAGGGAGATTATTAAATCTTTGGTGCCTCCCAAAGATGTAAATTAAAGCCCGCCACCTCCTTATCCACCTTCCCTGCATGAGCTGGAGATGTCTGATCACCTTGTCACTCTTGCTTGCGCATCAAAGCCAGCAACAGAAATTATGCCTTTTTCTTTAAGGGTATCTGTCATTCCAACTCTTTGTGGACCGGATATTATAAAATCTAAGTTCTTTGCAGACTGTAGCATGGGAACTTTTAAAGGACAGAAGTGGATCACTGTCATCTCATCGCTACCACTGAATATTAGAGAAAGGTGGCATATGAGTAACTGGATACTGCTTTTTTCAGTTTTAAATGAACCTACACTGCATTTTGGTTTCCCTTTCCCAGACATCAGATCGACTGATTCTGTTCATCAGGCAATTTTCAAAAACACTGAAGAGGTCTGGTGCTAAATGGACATAACTCTATAAACTTCTCTTTTCGATTCTTTCACAACTCAACAAATACTATTTTCACGAGGCTCCCTCTACAAGGAACAAGCCTGAGTTTCTTCATTTACTTCATCCGGTACCCATCTAGTGCCCTTCATGAACGGTAAAGGTGCAAGGTGCCCCTCTCACTGCTCAAACAATCCTTGCCCCCCTGTCATCTCCAGTCCCTCCACATTTGGCACTTGTTCCTTCACATTAGAAGCAAAAGAGAGGAAGAGAAACTGTGTGAAATGAAAGAAAAGCATCCCCGATGTAAGTCTGCACAAAACAGACACTGCTCTTCTAGCCCCGCCCTCTCCTCTCCTGTACCACAAGGGATGCTGTCTTAGGGCTCTGCTGTTGTAGAGCTGAGTCACATTCAATAAACATCTTCCTCTTCCATCAGTGTGCATCTGCTGGGCTAAATGCCTTAGGAACCAGAATATGTCACCTTTCCCCTCCTTCTATCAAATCATAGATTGTGTTGCTGAATAATCTTTGCGAGATAGGCAGCAGGTACATAACTTTGAAGTGTGGTTACACAGTCTCTAAATTGCCACGAGATGAAAGTGTGCTCTAATCCCTTTCAATTGTAGGATAATTACCTTATTTTCTCCCGGCCCTTCTGGTGGTGGCTGTGGTTACAATGACTAGGGGTCACACAACCTTGGTGCTAAGCGGAGGGTCGACACCTGTGCTCAGCAGGGCTGCTGTGATGCTCACACTTGTGCTCACCAGGGCTCAGACTCTTAACCATGGTGCTGGGAGATTTTCCAATTGTGGTGCTTGCCAGGGTTGCACATTTGAGTTGTGGTGCTCACACACACCTGGATGTAGTGGCCTGGAGATCACAGACTCTGCCTTAATGCCTGGCGTTCTACACAAGCAGTTGACAAGACCCTGCTTAACTCACGCAGGTGCCACTGGGATGGAACCAAAGACCCTTCACTCGCAGAGCAGGAACTTAGGACACTGAGCCACTCCCTGGGCCCAAAGCTTTATTTATTTTTAAAAAGAGGAACAATTTCCTGTTTTTATCCGCGTCTCACTCAAGTTTTTAAGGTGGAAGCACCTTCCATATGTCAAGTGCAATCCCAGCAGCACTGCCACTGCTGATTGCTGGTGCCACTACTGATTGTGCAAATGCTGTGACTAGAAGATGTATGCACACAAGTGCTTGACTCGTGGCAACTGCTGCAACTAACAGTATCAGTGCCACAATCAAGTGTGCGCAATCCCTGCCAACTCCACAACAAAAAGGGAAAGGAATTTGGGTGGGGTAGAGAGGAAAACATAACACAGATCATCTTCCTAGCTCTTAAGTGATACCTGAGGAGAAATGGAATACACATATAAAACATTTCGGCTCTATGCTGAAGTAAAATGTGGTCTCAGGAAAAGCATTTGGATGGGTGCTCAGTCCTGAATAACTCTGTGACTTGGTAATTCATAGTGGTTCTGTATGTTTTAAAAAAAATTTTTTTAAGCATTTGGGTGATGGAATTACAAACCAAAACTGTGTATCTTTCCTGGATGGACACCATTTTCACTTGAAAGAACAACTGGTAAACTGTAGTTATTCATACTTGAGTAACTGACAGACCTTTTCTCAAAAATTAATAAAGTAAGCTGTCACTTCAAGGAGAACAACTGACAATATTGTTGCTGTGAAAAAAGTTAAACATTCAGGTGAAAATTAAATTTTTAAATAAGTTTTATCTGTCATCCTGAGCTTTCTCAATACTTCTCAGATTTTTCTGAGGATATCAACTGTGGTGTTTAGAAATGTGATTTTTTTTTGTAATATGTAATCAAATGTGTCAAAATTGTTAAAGGTTTGCAGAACCCAAATAAACTCAGACATGGTTTGAAAATGGGTCCCGTACAAGGAGAGACCAAAGAAAGAGAAAGGGCATCCCAGATTGGTCAGTTGCATCTTAACAAAGGGTTTGGCTTGGTACCAAGACCAGTGGATCTCCACACCCACTCACCAGAATCTACAATTTTATATAGTGGTTTTATTTGGGTTTGATCATGTGTTCCAACCAGATGGCCTCAGTGACACACTATCCTCACAAACTGCATCCTTGAAGATGACTCCCACTGTGGGAACATCGGGCAGAATAGAAGTCCAAGGACAAAGGTGGGCGAAGCTCATAGATCACTCAGCAGTTGCATCCTCTCAGTGACTCCCTTCAATATTCAGTTAATATTTTCCAAGTGACTAACTGATGGTTACAAAATTATGTGTGGCAAATGATCCATTCCAAGTACAAGATAGACCAATGGTCCTTAATGTAAGTTTCCCCCCCCCTTTTTTTTTTTTTGCTTAATGTAAGTTTTAAAAGTTTGAGAGTCTTCATTGTAAACAATTTTTGAGAAAGTGTCACCTACCAAGTTTTTGTGTAACATAAGAGAATTATAATTTCCTGAAGTTACTTAAACCACCATTTCTCAACTTTCCTCCCCACCAACTGTAGCTACTTTTGATCTTGTTCCTTCCTGAGGCCTGCCCCATCCTACGGTTGGCTCCCTAGTCTCATGATGTGGCCCCTCAATTATAAAATTTCACCTACAACCCTACCCTGGAATATCCTGGGAGGCCACAGGTGACCACTGGGTACCCCAGTTGAGAAATGTCAATCAAAATACTTGTTTTTTCCAACTCAGATCTAGGTGAGAACAAGTCTTTTTTTTTTTTTTTTTTTTTGGCTTTTTGGGTCACACCTGGCAATGCGCAGGGGTTATTCCTGGCTCATGCACTCAGGAATTACTCCTGGCCATGTGCGGGGGACCATATGGGATGCTGGGAATCGAACCTGGGTTGGCCACGTGCAAGGAAAACTCCCTACTCACTGTGCTATTGCTCCAGCCCCTAGGGACAAGTCTTAAGAACTTAGCCAAAACACTATATTGCAATAAATTGAATGTATAAAGACATGAAAATCTAGCCATCTTCTATCATAAACATAAAAATATTACATTACACTGTCCTCCCATTCGTAGATTTGCTTGAGCGGACCCAGTAACATCTCCATTTTTTGAGACTTGTTACTGTGTTTGGCATATCGAATACGTGCGGATGAGATACTCTCGGTAGGTTTCTGGGCTGTCCGAGAGGGGCAGAGGAATCGAACTCGGGTCGGCCATGTTGACTGCGTGCAAGGCAAGTGCCCTACCACTGTGCTATTTATTTAAAAAAATATATTAACTAAAGTTAAATACCATGCTTCTCGCTAAATTGTCTTAAAATTATTTTTCATAAAAATGTTACTTTCTAAATAAAGTTTTTATATTAATGAAACAAATTTTTGTTTTAATTTGATATGGAAAATATCAACACAGGAAACTCTAAAAACAAAGATTCTTTGTATTCCTCAATAGTTTTACAGGGAGTAAAGGATATTTAAGACCCAAATATTTCAGTGGACTGTAATACAGTCATTCTACTAAAGTCAAGATTAGATTCATTCCAGACAGAAAACCTATGCACTATAGCACTGCACTGTCCTCCCATTGTTCATCCATTTGCTCGAGCGGGCCCAGTAAGGTCTCCATTGTGAGACTTCTTGTTACTGTTTTTAGCATATCAAATACATCACGGGTAGCTTGCCGGAGTCTCCGAGAGGGGCGTAGGAATCGAACCTGGGTCAGGTTCAGGAGAACAACCTACTGGCTGCGCTATTGCTCCTGACAAGCTACCGAGAGTATCCCGCCCGCATGGCAAAGCCTGGCATGCTACCCGTGATGTACACAATATGCCAAAAACAGTAACAAGTCTCACAATGGAGACGTTACTGGTGCCCACGCGAGCAAATCAATGAACAACAGGAGGACAGTGCTACAGAAAACATATGAGATGAAGAGATTATGGAATTATCAAAAACTGAATTTCATTTTAAAAAAATGTAAGAAAACAACATAGGTCTCAATCTGAACGACCACTTCCCCAGCCATTCAAATCAAAATAGGATCAATTAACCATTCAACTCAAAATAGAATCCTCTAACCATCAAATATATAACCAACCACCCATGAATTCCTATTGGCAGAAAACTACAACAAAATACCTCCAGAAGTCACTAACACACCAACTTTTCACTAACACACCAATTTTTTTCTGAAAATTGCTAATCCTGATATTAAAGTTAAATGATCAGATATTTCCTAAACAACTATTTCAGAAAAATAAGCTAGTCAATAATTTCAAGTATATCTTAATAAAACGTAAAGGTAAAGGTAAAGGCCCTCCCGTTGTTCGTCGATTTGCTCGAGCGGGCCCAGTAACGTCTCCATTGGAGACTTTGTTGTTACTGTGTTTGGCATATCGAATACGTCATGGGGAGCTTGCCAGGCTCTGCCGTGCGGGCGAGATACTCTCGGTAGCTTGCAGGGCTCTTCGAGAGGGGTGGAGGAATCGAACTCGGGTCGGCCATGTTGGCTGCGTGCAAGGCAAATGCCCTACCACTGTGCTATCGCTCTTATTAAAAGTCAATGAAAAATAAATTTGGCTAGACAATGACTAATTTGCAAGTCCCACATAGAATTAAGCATCAATATTGAACAGACTAAAGCAATTAAGAGATTGACATCTGAAACTCACGTAAACCTTAACGTTATTTAGAATGGAAAATGTCATTTTATCCTTCATGAGGTGATAAAGAATATCACCACTGGGGCTGGAGTGATAATAGCATAGTGGATAGGGCGCTTGCCTTGCACATGGCCCAACCTGGGTTCAATTCCCAGCACCCCATATGGTCCCCTGAGCACAGCCAGGAGTAATTCCTGAGTGCATGAACCAGGAGTAACTCCTGTGCATCGCTGGGTGTGACCCCCCCCCCAAAGAAAAGAATATCACCACTTAGGAAGTATTCTTGTCAGAAGTAATTTTTTAGGTCCATTTACAGGAACTGTGTTGTTGAGTCTGTATTTTGGATCTATACCTATACCACTCTCCGACATCACCAGTATAACCAAAGCCCTGACCCTTATTCCATTACTTCCCTCTCTCATCATCTTCCCTAGCCCCCCTTGATTTCTTTCCTTTTCTCCTCCCTAAACTCTGGGGTCAAGTGTGATCTAGGCATCCCCCATTTACTACATTTCCTTATTAGCTCAACATATTATCTTCCAGTTCTAACCAGGTTGCAACAAATTGCATTATTTTATAGTCCCTTGCAGCTGCAAAGCTTTCCATTGTGTCTATACACCACATCTTCATAACCCACTCTTCTGCTGCTAGACACTTGGGTTGGTTCCACATTTTAGCTACTGTACTAGTGCAGCAATGAATAATGGTGCACGTATTTCCTTTTGAATGAGTTTTTATGTCCCGGGGGGAAATACCCAAAAGTGGCTGCTGGATCAAAATGGCAGCTCAAGATTAAGTATACCGAGGACTCTCCATACCATTTTCCACAGGGGTTGAGGCAGACAACATTCCCAACAGCAGCCGATAAAAGTTCCTTTTTCACATCGCCAACATATTACTGTTCCTACTACTTTTGATATGTGCCATTCTCACTAGTGAGAGGCAGTATCTCATTGTCATGTTGATTCAGATTTCCCTAATGCTAAGTGTAAAGTAAGCTGAGCATTTTTTCACATGTCTACTGGACATCTGCCTGTCCAAAGTTGGCTTCTAATTTTCTCTTAGCAATCAACTTTCCACCAGACTTCCATTATCACCTAACAGAAGCTGCTTCCATAGTCACTCGTTGGAACTCACAGATCTTTCAGAAATGTCCAGGTCTCCAAACACTCCCTAGAAAGAACTACCATTCACCCCTCCATCCCTTAAGTACTCAATTTCTTTCCCAAAGTAGACTTTCCATAAATATTACAATATTAAGGACTAAATTTTAATGAATTCAAATAATAGGAAATGAAGGAACATTAACTCCCATTCAAACGACTTCCTTGAAAAAAAATGTTTCCAAGTCTTATTTTTAACTTGCCTCATGATTCTCTTTAAAAAAGACGAACACAAAAAATCTCTCGACTAATGACTTTATTCATGAATTATAATGGAACTCAAAATAGCAAAGAACATGAAAAATTTTCAAATTAATATTTAGCAACCAAATACATCAGATATACATCTATTTTTCACACAACTAACAAAAATGTCTAAACTGTATATGTGTGTATTCTTTGTGGAGATTCAATGTAATGAGCATGTGTCATAGACAAGCCAGGAAAGTTAATCTAAACTGTCATTTGCATATAGTTTAAAAGAAGTTTTGGCCGGCAAAACAATCATCTCTTGGCTAATCTTTTAGTAAAGAGCTTCTTTTATGGCTAAAAAAAAAATCAGTAAAGATGAAGGTTTGATTTTTGCTTTTGCAGTGCCAGGGATTAAACCAGGGCCCCACACATACAAGACATGTGTTCTACCAAAGAGCCACATCCCCAGTCCAAGATGAAGAACTTTTTAATACTAAGTCAATTTTCTAAAAGCATTATAACTTATTTTCAGCATTCACTATTATTCATCATATTCATATGTCCTCAATATTGTCCTGAAGTTTTATAGTTTAAAAAAAATCTTATAGTTCACTGATTGTTTCCTAGAAGATAAAAACAATGACACCACCACTAGTTTTTCATGATTGAGGAGTATATTATATAGAATTTATCATTGTTTCAAACATGATCTTTGGTTTGACGTTGTCCTGGAATCCTTTCAAGTTGGATGACTGCGGCTAGTGAAGTATTTATGAAACAGCACACAGCTGCATTTAGCCATACAAATAAGTAAACTGGGTCAATGGCTTGAACACAGTAAATGGCCTTGAAGAACATGTCAAGAAATCTGGCCAGATGAGCACCCTGAATCTCTAATAGCGTGGTGCTGAGGAAAATTAATGGTGCTGAGGAGCAAAAAACCCTCTTCCTTCTTAAAAATAAAAATACAGGGGCCATTCAAGCTAGCTGTATGGGCCTGGCAGTTTGGTGGCTGGACAATGGATGTCTATCAGGGCCCATCAGGGGATGCTCAGGGGTGACACTGTGACATGCACCATGAGGACTCAGGGCATTATACACACTAGGCATATATTCTACCATTTGAGCTGTCGTCCTAGTCCTGCTCCCTTTTCTACCAAAGACCTCTAATCAATCTCTAACCAATCTCTTATCAATTCCTTAACAGCATTAACATTCAGCGGAAATAATCCGGTGGTGGTGGTGGGGTAATCTAATCTGAATGAAGGCACACAGGTGCAAATATAAGCAGGTACATGAGACCAGCAAAGCCGCCTCTGCAGGCACAGGTGTGCCCACCCCAGACCTATCAACATACATCATGTTTGAGGTTGATTATCATTGTATAAACTCCACCATATGCAGGTGAGAGATCAGAACTAGGTGGTTTTCTGTGAAACAGACTATAAATATTGTAAAAGTTTGCCTTTCTCCAAAATGTAGAGACTTACATACAGCAAGGAATGCAATAATATTGGAAATTGTTAGACCACAAAGTCAAATCCCAGAAAAGACCAGTTCAGTTTTATAGCTAGAGGTTGCTGACTATTTCTTCTTGCTCTCTTTGAACAATCAAATGCAAATGTCTTTTACCAATGGCAGCATTCAGATCCCACAAAAAGTCAAGTAGTGTCCCCTTAAGGAGCATCTCTATTGGCACAAACTGTAAAACTTGCTGGGGAGCATTAGAGCTAAGCAAAGCACTCAACAATTCATTCAAATTTTGCAGATACTCAAAAACAGGATTTGGAAGGTCCTGATAACCAACACAGAGCAGGACCGCACAGGTCTTCAGGGGCTCGGAGGATATGGGACACGAAAAAGTGATGAACCTAAAACAGTTATGGAGCAAAAAGATCAAACCAGCCATAAATCTTGTAAAACAGGACAGTATAGGTAAAATCATAGCATCTCCTCTCTGAAGCATCTGCAGTGAATGTAGGAGGCAGTCCAAAAATAACTGCTGGTAAGCTGGGTCTCCATCATGAAGCAAGGAAGAGCTAAAAGTCATGAGTCTAGCTGATTCCAGGTGCAGGACTTCCAAAGGCATATGCACCTTGGTATCACTGAAGGCTGGCAACCCGACAAGGAGGCACTTCATTTGGCTGGTAGGTTCAACAACCTGCTCACCCTGAAGGCACCTGGCAAGGCTAACTAACTCTGAAAACAGCAGTTCTTCAGAAAAGACATGACAGGAACAACAATACTGCTGTTCTGGTCTAACCTTGGAATCTAAATTCAAAGCACCTCCTAAGGACTTTTCAATTGCTTCATTCAGAGCCTTCAAAATTTCACCATCACAGAAAGGAGAACACTTTATCTTTGGAAGCTTCTTACCCTGTAAAATATGCCACAAGTGACACTCCAGATTGGCATCTGCTCCTTCAAGAAGAGAATTCTGTCCAGGATTGTATACAACATGTTCTTCAGCCCAACTATTAAAGTATCCTTTGGCCACCTTATCCTTCCATGAAAGAGTTTCCAGCATCTTCCTTTCATTGTAGGTTTTAAAATATCTGTTCCTCTGCCCAAACCACTTTTTATGACAACCAGCACTAGATTTTTTCACTAGCCAGTTATTTTTGGAAAGGGGTTTCAATTGAAACTTTTGCATGAAGTACTGGACAGCACAGTCCCTTAAATTATCTAACTTTGCCTGTTCCTCTTTTCCCATGTACTCAAACAGGCGAATGTTCGCAGAAATAGTATCTAGCTGATATTTATGAAAGAACTCACAACATTCTTCATGTCTTTTAAGAAAAGATTCAGGAATCATATTGTGGGGAAACAGAGCTTTGGTGGTCATTTCAGTCCCAAAATACTGCACCATCTTTGATAACAGAGGTTGGATGTCTTCTCTGCCTTTATAGTGAAGACAGACCACATAGACTTCTGAGTTTCCTGCCTTGCTAGTAGCAGGCTTGAAAACATGGACTTGATCAAAGGAACAGTTTAGCAGGTACATCAGGTTTATGGAACAGTGTTCAAACAAAGTAAACATCTTCAGCACAAAAGAGCCACCGTTGCCAAGGGTCGTCAGAGCAGTGACAACTTCGCAGTACTGCAAAGAGGAGACTAATGCCTCTTGTTCACCCGGGTTCCCCTGGCAATCGAAACTCCCATCTGCAGTGACCAAGTGAATGGGAGCCATGTCACTTATAAAATTCTGAAGTCCAGTGAGATATTTCAAGGTCATGATATCACCAGTGTTATCTGGCCCAAAATACCAACCATGCAAAGTATTTGCAATAAGTCGATCATCCATAATCATCATCAGATTGTCATTTGCTTCATGGTATGGATTCAGAGTATTAGCCACCCAACTCCACTCACAGGGGAATTGATGAGTCTTTAAATAGTGATTGAGACTAGCTATGAAAGCTCCAGGAGCTTCACAAAGGTGTAGAGAATTCAATTTTCCATTCTGAAAAGCTTCCTGTGGAACAAGTGGAAAGCTGCACAAAATCTCATGAAACTTACACCATGCTTGAGTACAAAGTTCAGCGTTCACATATTTTCTCAGATGAGAAATTATTTTCCCAGCTTTATTAGTGTAAGAGGTGTGCTCATGCCACTCGTCCAGTTTCTTATCACTTAGGAGATTTTTCACTTCATTTAGGGAGTTCTTCAAATCAAGGAACACATTAAATTCCGTGTGGTCACAGGTAAAAATCTCACCGAGATCTGGTAACTGCCACTCATTATTAAGTGGCTTGCCATAAGTAAAGTTCTTGGCAAAGAGTTCAAAAATGTCAGCAAGAACATCTGGGCTGAAAGTCTCAGGGCCTGAAGCCAGGGGTGGCTTTCTGAACTTACTCATTTTTCAAATTAAATTAAAATCTAGAAAAAGAAAACACAATTAAATGAATCAAATATATCTGTGAGTGAAATCTCATCTACAACAAACTGGATCATACTCAAGATAAATGGCATACAGTGGGAAGACTAATATTTTCGAACAGAACATGAGGTAATAGAAAGGAATCAAGAAACAGGAAAGGAATAATAGAGGAGTCAAGGCTTTGATATCCAACAGACTTCCCACTTAGAACTCACTACATGGCCAGGGACAAATGACATCTTTGAGTTTATTTTTAAAAAATAATTTTGATAATGATAAAACATACTGACACTAGAAAACTCTTGCCAGCAACAGCTTTTATTACATAAGGAATCCATCCAGTTTCTCTCCAAAGTTCTTTTCTGCCCTGGCTGACATCACCCACAGACCCCTAAAATACTCTCTCACAGATTCATCCTTGAACACAACCTCAAGCCAAGCTCTATTAAGAGTCTCTTGGCTTTTCAACTCCTTCTGAATCTCACCTACTTTCAGGAGAGGACACTGCATCTGACCCAGTATTAGTTCTGCTGCCAGAACTAATCTGTCACCATCCTCTTATTCTCACCTACTAGAACTGCTAAGTCAGTCCTCTGCCCATTTTTCACTCCCTTACTAGGACATGCACACCCATGGTACTAAGTCACCTTTATTTGGGGTTTGGGGCCACACCCAGCAGTGTTCAAGGCTTATGTCTGGCTCTGAACTCATAGATCACTCCTGGCAGGGCCGGAGAACCATAAAGAGTGCCAAGGGAATGGAACCTGGATAGGCTGCATGCAGGGCAAGTGCCTTATCTGCTATACTGTCTCCAGTCCCAAGTCACCTTTAGAGATCACCAGCCTCACAGTGCTTATTAACTGCGCTGCTCATGACCAGTGAATGATAAAGTTGACTAAATCGGACAGATTCTTGTTTCATCTGGTCAGACAGTCCATGCTTCCACTGTAAAACAGCAGTTCTTCTTACTAAAATACTACACTCTAGTTGAATATTTTTTAAAGCTTTATTATGCTTTAGATATTACGGTGACAGAAGTCTGAAAATTTACGTATTACCAGACAAATTCATTGCGACCAATGTATCCAGGACCTCCACCACTGTCTTTATCATTTTAAACGGAATTTTCTTACTAAGTACGTAGATTACAAATAATCACATACACTGTCTTATAAACCAAGAACCACCATAAAGATATGTAAGAGGAAGAAGTGAGGTGTAATGGCAAAGTGCTGTGGGTAAATTCAAGCAAAGCAGTATTACGGGGTACTTGTTAGCACAAAGCATTGTTCATTTAGCATATTCAGCGTAACCCAATTTTCAAAAGCACTTAAATTTATTATGCAAAAAACTGTCACTGTCACTGTCTTCCCATTGTTCATCAATCTGCTCAAGCGGGCCCAGTAATGTCTCCATTGTGATAATTGTTACTGTGTTTGACATATCAAATACATCTCCACTGTGACAACTATTACTGTGTTTGGCATATCGAATACGTCACGGGGAGCTTGCCAGGCTCTGCCGTGCGGGCGAGATACTCTCGGTAGCTTGCAGGGCTCTCCAAGAGGGGTGACGGAATCGAACTTGGGTCGGCCATGTTGGGCCCTTGCAAGGCAAATACCCTATCTGCTGTGCTATGGCTCCAGCCCAAAAAAAAAAAAAAAAAAAAAAAAAAAGAGAACTAAATCACCTTTCCACAAAAATCCTGATTAATGGCTATAATAAAAATACAGGTGAACCAGAGCCACAATAAAGAAAAGATTTTATCAATATTTACTCTGTACTGCTTCAGCGCATTCCCTTTTGTTCTCTTTCCTTTTGGGCATTTGGTTTGCAATAGAGGTATTGAGTGGCCATTGTGTTGTCTATAGTCTATTTTCAGCAGCTCCCAACCCGAGCGGGAATGGGTCCTTCCAGCACCCTTTACTTGGTGTTCCCTTCTCTGTCTGAGCTGCCTTATCCTCCAGCATGTGAGGCCAGCTTCCAAGCCACAGGGCAAACCTCCTGGTCCTTTTCTCTACTATTCTTGGGTGTTAGTCTCCTATTCTGTTAGATTCCACAGATGCGTGCAATCTTTCTACATCTGTCCCTCTCTTTCTGACTCATTTCACTCAACATGATACTTTTCATGTTGATCCACTTATATCAGCACATATTTCCCAAGCCTTTTAATATCTTACATTTTTTTTTACAAATCCACCTATCTTATAGTTTTTAAGCTTCTCAAAGTACAATGCATCTTCTTAGTTATTTGTCAATTATTTACAAATAATACATAAATTGTGGTAAATGGCTATTCAATTATCCATTGATATTTTTTCTCACGGGCTGGAGTGAGAGCACAGCAGGTAGGGCCTTGCATGCGGCTGACCTGGGTTCGATTCCTCCATCCCTCTCGGAGAGCGCAGCAAGCTACCAAGAGTATCCCACCCGCATGGCAGAACCTGGCAGGCTCCCTGTGGCATAAAACAGTAACAAGTCTCACAATGGAGACGTTACTGGTGCCCACTCGAGCAAATTGATGAACAATGTGAGGACAGTGCTACAGTGCTATTTTTCTCAGCTTGCTTTTTTTAAACAACAAATCTGTATTTGAATAAATTTCTTAGAAAAGGCAAAACAGGAACATCTTCACATTCACTGAAACCCTAATCATATTCACTGAAATCTCAAAAACAAACAAAAACCCCAATGCATTGTCTTAATTCATTCCACGTCTATTGGAAACTACAATCACATTTAGATTTCACCTACATTCTATTTTGGAATAGTCTAACTTCAGTGAATAGTGTCACATACTAAATTATGGCTGCAGATAATCTTATATAAGTATGTAAGTTACCATCACATGAGAACAACTAAAATGAGTAACAACTCCACTGTTCTTCCTGACCTGTTGAGGACAGGCCAAAATTAATCAGTGAATATTATTTAGATCAATAATCCACAATTATACACTGAACCTCCTCAACATTATGCTTCTACTATCAAATCCTCCAAACCCACCCACTTCCAACTATCAGCCTCCTGATAACAGACACAGGCAACTCTCTGTCACTGTCTCTGTCACAGTGACAGGGTCACTGTCACAGCTTTGCAATCTTTGTCTAGTCTTACATCCTTTCCACTGACAGTCTACTCTAAAACGTACTGACCAGAGACACCTTGTAAAATTCAAGTTTAACTATGTTCCCCTTCCACAAAAACTGTACCGACTGTTCACTGCAAAGTGAAGCCAAAATCCTTACAGTCAACAAGAAGGCCCTTGCAAATTCTACCCTCAATCCCTAATCTCACTTTCTATTACTATTCCCCCTACTTCTGTTCCAGTCACAGGCCTTTCCTGCTGGTCGCTGAAGACACAGGCATACTGCAAAAATTTTTACACTGGCGAATCCCTCCATCCTAGATAGCTTATTATTCCCTTTCATCCTTGAAGTATTTGCTCAATCGCAACCTTCCCTGAAAAGCCTGGCTACCCTGGCGTTCTAATTTCAAATGCACCCTGCATTCCCAATACCTGACACTATTACCCCACACTTCCTCCCACAGCACTCTTCTTTCCACAACATAATCCAGTTTATTTATGTGTACTGTTTACTTGCTTTCCTCAAACTAGAATGCAAGGTTCCCAGGGCGTGACAGCTCTTTGCCCTAACTTCATACCTCCTCCTAGGGATTTAAAATAATGCTCTGAATGCAGTACTAGTAAGAATGCATCATATGAATGGGTCTCATACTTAGCACAAATGGTATTCCTCCTCCGGGCAGGTCCTGGAAAAGTCCCAAGAGTGCATTTCAACTTCATTTCAATGCATGACTAAACTAAAAAAGAGAGAGAGACACACACACAACACGTGGCTTACAGTGCCATAGGTCAAACGCCCCAGTTTGTGTTCCTCCTGTTCAGCACTCAAGAGAGCAAGTGGCATCACGATTTGGCTGCGAGGGTGCATCGTGCCTGACATACTCATACTTTGCAACTCGGGGTTGAGGGTATGAGGCTCCCGACCCTAAACCCACAAACGGAGACTCTGCAAACTAGGGAATTCGCACAATTTCCAGAGGTACTCGCAACTGCCTTAGCTGGGGTTACCGCTCCAACTTTGGGGAGTGTTTCTGCCAACTCCTCCTCCCAGCACCGAGGAAGATGACAACTAGGGTGTGTCCCGAGCTCCCTAGGGGCCAGGGGTTCCCAAGCCCTGCTGCCTCGGGAGCCGCGGGGGGTGCGGCCGACGGGGATGAGCCGCAGCCGCAGCCCCCGCCTCCCCCGGGAAAGCCCAGGGGGTGCGTTACCTTCGCTCACGCCCCCCGGGACTCAGCGCTCGCCGCGGGGCCATTCTGCACCTCCGCTCCCGGGACGGCTGCCCGAGCGCTGCCGGGGGCCCGCGGCGAGCGCGGCCGCACGGAACGGGGGCGGCGAGCCCCGAGGCCGGGACGGAGACCCAGAAACGCCCTGGGAACACCGGAAGCGAAGAGGCTCCCCGGGCGCGGCCGCGCGCCCTGACCGGCACTGCGCACGCGCCAGGGGGCGGGGCCGGAGTCACGTGCGTCCGAGGGATGCGCGCTGGCGTCGCCCGCGCTGCCCAAGCTCGGCGCCCCGGGCTTGGCTTCCCGGTGGGGTGAAGGAAACCTCCCGGCCGACTCCATGGCAACGGAAGCTGCGCGCGCAGAACCGATCTTTGGCCCCGCCTCCTAAAGGCGGGGCGATGGGGCGGAGGGAACCCTCGGGGGAGGGTGCGATCCGGACCGCCCACTGGCTCAGGGGCTTCCTCTGCGCACATAGAATCGAAACTAAAACTCAGAGGGCAATCTGAATTAAAAAGCGAACTAGGGAAACTACCAAGTAGCATTGTTTCCTCTAAAAAAATGTGTTTGTAGGAAAGGTGTGGTAGTACAGCGGGTAGGGTGCCTGCCTGACAGGCTGCAACCTGGGTTTGATGCCTGGCATCCCTTATGGTCCAGGCCAGGAGTAGGCCCTGAGCACAGGCAGATGTGGCCCAAAAAACCCCAAACAAACCCAAATCTATATACATATATCACTTGATCATTTGATATCCCGTTACTCATTGATTTACTTGAGCGGGTGCCAGTAACGTCTCCACTCATCCCTGTTGCGTGCCAGGGTAGCCCAATGGCATCTGCTCATTATAGAACTATGCAGAGCCTCAAACCGATCATTCAGGGTCTTGACGAAGAAGTCTGACCATTTGTAGGTGGGCGTCCACGCGATCTTTTGACCTCCCGTGGAATCCAGTCAGTAATGGCTCTAGTCCAGCAGTCATCTGTAAACCTTATTACTGTCCAGCCCATCTGATTTTTGATGCCCTGGCAAATGAGACAGCGTCCCTGATTCTTGAGCGTTGACTGAGATGGGAACTCCGGATTCTATCTCTCATTTGAGTGAAGTGTGATACTCCAAGCATAGCTCGTAGCTCGTAGCTCGTTCGCTTCCTCTTTGAGAAACCTGAATAGCGTTCTCATCCTGTTTTTGTAGGGCCCAGGTCTCAGGCATATGTTAATGCAGGAAGAATATACAGATGTATTATATATATATAAAAAAAATCAGGTTTGTGTATATATATGTATATATATGTAGCAAGTTACCTGTGATGTATTCAATATGCCAAACACAGTACCAAGTCTCACAATGGAGACGTTACTGGGCCTGCTCAGCATATCAATGAACAATGGGAGAACAGTGACAGATATATATGTATAATACATATTATATACATATCATATATGATATATATATATGTATTTGTAGGCAGAGAGTACCTGAGAAGAAAATGGGTGCACCAAGGATGTGCACCAAGTTCAGGAGACAGCACTTGCCTTGCATGGATGAGGTCCCAGGTTTGCTTTTTGCTTTTTGCTCCCAGACACAGAGAAAGAGAGAGAGAAAGAGGCGGGAGGGGGTAGAGGGAGGAGGAGGTTTTTGAACAAACCATGTGAAAAAGAAAACAAATAGCCAACAATGTCATCCAGTATATCTTTTCAACTGATTTAGCAAAGATTGATAATAGTCACTGTTGATGAGAATATGAGGGAAGCCGGCTTATAAATTCCCGGTGGGAGTGAAAACTTGGCATGATTCTCTTATATGTGGGCTTGAATCTTAGCTCAGCAATTTCCACTCCTAGCAATTTATCCTTATAAAACAAACAACTGGCATTCACTCTGGACAAAATTTCTTTTCATCACCCCAATAGCAACAGAAACAAAAACTGGAAACTCTCTCAATGACTAATTTAAGGACATTAAATTCATTATGGACAACCATGTCACACACTATGCATCTATGCATAGGCTCTTTGTCCAGCATTGTATGAAGATAGGAGAATACAGGAGTGTGTATAGAATTGAGATGCTTGTGAAAATTATACATTATTTATTACACTTTATACAAATCTTCCATGACATGTATTAATAGAGAAAATACAATCTTTTCTAAAAGCAGGACTAGGTCATTTAGATATTCATATGGAAAAGCTTTATTTGTGCTTTTACATCATAAACATAAAACCATTTTTTCAGGTTACCAATCTATAAGTTAAATAATAACTCTTTTAGCAGAAAACGCAAGTGAATTCTTGACCCAGAGGTAAGCAAAAAGGAAAAATATAAGGAAAAGGCATTATGAAAAGAAAATATAGAATTACCTATGTTTAATGACATCTATATAAGACACTAGTAAGAGTGTGGAACAACTCTAGAGTGAGAAGATAACTACAAAACCTACATGTAATTTACCCAGAATAAACAACTACAAATAAATAAGAAATAATCTCCATTATAAAAAATGGGTGTAAGGCTTCAAAAAACACTTCAAAAAGATGATATCCAAAGGGCAAAAAAAAAAGATAAAATAAGCTCAAATTCAATAGTCATTCATCTTTGAGGAAATATAAACTAAATGCATAATGAGACACAGTCACAAATCTGCCAAAATAGCTAATAAAAGAGATGGAAAAAATAAGTTTTGGAGAGTATGAGCAGATAATAGAAAAATGTGTAGAAGGAAAAAACTTCTAAACACCAGCTGGTTGCCATTTTTTTCTTTTTTAACTTTTTGAGATATAATTAATATACAAAATTTTTCCCTGACAAATATCTATTAAATATTCCAGAAAGTTGCCCTAAACATTTCCCCATCAAATCCTCTTCCAACAAATCAGCAACTGCTGATTTGTTTTCTATCATCATAATTTGAGTTTACCTAATTTAGAATTGCATATATTCAGCCCATTATAGTCTACAATTGTTATAATGTTCAGTTCTTATCTGTTAGTATACATATACTTTTTATATTACAGGGAAAGAAAAACATACTGCCTTCTTTCCCTCTAGATTCTTAGTTTAGACTCTGTAAACAAAAATGAGGTGAATAAGAAAATGTTTATATAAATATACTGATATATTTGTGTGATTGTATAATGTAGTAGCATCTCATGATATGGGAATCTCTGCAAGGAAATAAAAACCTAAAGAAAGAGTTAAACGTCCATTTACTTTTCCTGGATTTTATCTAATTCTTATCAGACTGAAACCTTAGACCAGTGGGGCTTGGTGGCAGAGAATGAGACAAACACACAGACTGTCCAAGCTTTAAGGTCTTCTGGGCAGCCACCAGTGGCCTCCCAGGCAGCCATTTATTCAATACCATATCACTCCCCCATCTCCACTGGACTCTCAACACACAAGCCATTGTTAAAGTTGACACAGACACTAAGGACAGTTAATAAACACATCAATAGATGCATGAAGACAAAAGGCTGGGTATATCCCATAGCCAATCAGCAGGCATCTAAAAGACCCTAAGCTGTTTATACTATTCTTTCCTCGGTGCATTTTTGCTGGCCCTGGTGTCTATTCTCTTCTTTGCTGGATGCACAGATGCAAACCCTTTGTATTCTAAGACCTAAACTGTTTTACCCAGGGGAATTTAGGGGGCCAATTTCCCACAGGTTTGATGCAGAAAAGTGCATCAAAGGAAAACAGTCACGGCCACAGGAAAACATGACAATGAGACTGAGCTGAGAGTAGGAAACTGGAAGAAACTTACCAACCATGTTCCCTCGGGTCCTCCTAGGTCTCCCTGTCTTCAGAGATTAGGAACCTTCTTTCCTCCTAATATGGGCAGCCACGTCTCACACAAGGGCTGAGAAGCTTCCAGGATTCTTGCTGCACTCACCGTTTCTCAAATTCCTCTAGCTTTACAGACTGGCAATATCAAAGGCACCATATTTTGTAGAAGCATATTCTGAACTCCATTAATATTCATTCATTCTTATAAACTATAGGTTATAGGCCATCTCTTTTTATTGCTAAGTAGTATGTCTTTATATGGAGGGATAACATTTTATTCATTCTCCTGTGGAAGAGGGTATGAGTCGTTTCCAATTCAGAACCTTTATGCATAAACTCATTCATTCCAGTATGACTTATTTTCTTTTTTGAGTCAGAGCCAGCAGTGGTCAGGGATTACTCCTAGCTCTGTGCCCGTGGATCTCTCCTGGTCCTGTTCAGGTACCATATGCAATGCCAGAGATTGAACTGAGGTCTTCTGCATACAAGGCAAGAGTCTTAACTCCTGTACCATCTCTCCAACTCCAAGTATAAGACTATTTTGCAAGCATGTTTTGTTTTCTTGGGATGGCAGGGTCATGGAGTAGGTCTAGATTTCTCAACCTCTAAAATATTAATATGGTGAGATTTGTGAAGGGAGATAAATGTTTTTCCTACGAAATTTTCATTTTTTCCAAATACACTATCTTATCCCCGGCAAGCTACTGAGAGTATTCGATATGCCAGACACAGTAACAACAAAGTCTTCAATGGAGACGTTACTGGGCCCGCTCGAGCAAATTGATGATCAACGGGAGGGCCTTTACTTTACTTACTTTTTACACTATCTTACAGCCTTACCCACGATTCATAAGAATCATTATCACTTCACAGCCTTCCCAACTTTGAGTGTTATGACTTTTGCTCCTTTTAGTGGTAGTAGTCGGTTGCTTTTTAAATCTGATTCTTAACAAATATCAATTAAAAACTTAAAGCTATGGGTAGTATTTAGAGGGATTAAAGACTAGATGGTGGTTGGTTGGACAAACATAGTTCCCTAAGGTTTATAAATCTTATCAAGAATGTTCTAAACAGCAACATTTTAAGTGATCTAGTCCTTATTAAAATAACTGTCACTGTCACTGTCACTGTCAGTGTTCTCCCGTTGTTCATCGATTTGCTCGAACACACCCAGTAATGTCTCCATTGTGACAATTGTTACTGTGTTTGGCATATCGAATACATCACGGGTAGCTTGCCCGGCTTTGCCATGCAGGCCAGATACCCTCGGTAGCTTGCCGGTCTCTCCGAGAGAGGCAAAATTAACTTATTGAATAAATATTATGTGCTAATCATGGAGTTTACCTTTTGTTTCTTGTTTAATTCTTTCAACAGCTCCATGAGATAGATTTCCCCACTTCATAAACAGAGAAATCAAGAAACAAGTGATTAAGCAATTTGCTGAAGGTCAGGTGGTTAATAAACAGACCTAGGTTGGCCTCACTCTGAGGTCATTTTTGCCAAGAATTTCTAGAAATTGCCTCCAATCACTAAAATCAATCTTACAGCGCAAATTTATGGCCAGAAATGCTTATTATAGGCCAGAAAAATTTTAAAAGAATTTCATTTTGGCCCAAAAGTAGGCCAGTAGATCACAGCAAAGATTTTTGGAAAGATGAAAATTATGAATGAATCAAATTAGCATCTGCTGCTCTAAAAAGTTGAAGGTAACTAAGCCTTGCTAGGACAAATCTAAATAAAAATGCAGTTAGTTGATTGCATTTAGCATTAATTTTAAATATATATTTAAATATATTATAGCCCCAGGGCCTATAGCCATAAATGATATGTAAATGGATAGATATTTTAGGAACTTAGTCCTATTTTAGTGGAAGCTAGCTACATTTACTCTTTTCATTTTGTGAGTGTTCTTTATACTGAACTGGAATAACAATGAGAACGTAATTAGCATGCAAGAATTAAAACTGTGGATTCCCCAGCCTCTGCGGTTATATTTCTCTTTCGGAGCAAACAGAAACTAAACTGCTTCTGTGGTCATTTATCACCACAACTTGCTGGGTTTCTAATTACATCCTCAGACATCTTCTGGGAGGCAGCAAAGCAGAATCATGGTTCCAAAGCCCCAGAGGGAGTTTTCTGGGGTGATGGAAACATTTTGTATCTTGACAGGAGATTTAGGGAAAGAACTACATACACTTGTCAAAACTCATCAAATGGTAGTACTTATGATCTGAGCATTTCACTGGATAAAAATTTCACTTCCTAAAACAACAGCAACAATAAACAACTATAAGGAGATAATGAACTCCAGTGAATAAAATGCATGCTCAAGTATGTAGGAGAGGAGTGTGCGATCCCCTTACTTGTAAATGCAGCTTATTAAAGGATTGATAGATGAAAGATAATGGGATAGATTGGAGAGTGAATCAAGGATAGGGGAGTATAGCAAAAATATTCATCATTATAATCTAAGTGGTGAACATGTGTCTGGTCACTGTGTAACTCGGCCTTTCATACCTACTGAACTCTTCTCATACCAAAATATTGGGGAAATTAAAAAGAGATTCACCTTAATTGTCTGTCACAGATACTGGGAACATTAGTGGTGGAATATGTACAGTGATGGAGGGATGGATGTTCGATCATTGTATGACTGATACTCCATCACAAAAGTTTGATAACTATTTCACAATAATTCAATTAAAGAAAAAAATTTTAAAGCAATTCACATATGGAAGGTTGGGATGGCTTCTCTTTCCATTAAAAAGTAAACACCGCGGCCAGAGATAGTAAGTACAGCAGGGAGGCTGATTACCTTGCACGCAGCTGACCTGGGTTAGATTCCCGGCACCCCATATGGTCCCCCAAGCTCCACCAGGAATAATTCCAGAGTGTAGAGGCTGGAGTAAGACCTGAGCACCTCCAGATATGGCCTTAAACCAAAATAACAATATTTTTTCTAAAAAGATAAAGTAAAAAAAAAGTTAACACAGACATACAGTGAGTAGTTCCCAGTGAATGCTATTGGGTTTTGGGGCCGGAGGAATGGAATCCAGAGCATGACACGAGCAGGGAAGGACTCTGCTGCTGAGCTATATCCATGGCCAGTGGCTCTGTCTCGAGATCTATTTATCTGATTTAGTGAACACCACTCAGGCTTGGCTTTGACTCTTACACAATACTAGATTAATCCCATACTTTGTCACAGAGTGCCCCCCTTAGAAGGAACAATTATATAAAAGCAGCTAAGTTGGAGAGACTTAGCTAAGTGGGAAATCCATAACTTACTGAATGTTATCAACCTGATGGAAATTCTTCCCATTCCTATCACGATGCTCTTAACTAGACCATTAAATTGCATTCTGATCAAAATTCCCATACAATGCCTTAATCTGTGAAAAAGTACATAGTAAAAATTATAACCAAGTGATTTACTCAGCCAGAGTAAAATACACCATATTATTGTATTTGTAGAAAACCACTTGAAAAGTAACTGCCTGGAATTTCCTTGTCCTTGCTGTTTAGAAATGAAACAAAAATGATCCAAGTAAATCCATTATTTCAAACATAAATTTAAAACAACAAGTATTAAAACAAATCTATGCTTAAGCACAAATGCAAAAATTCTGGATATCAGGTATGAATGCAGCTTATGTCAATTTTGGGTACTAAAACACAGATAACTTCATTCTGAATTTCAGTACATATTTATAATTGATACTCAACATGAAGTTATTTTCTTCAAATGATCTTGGCTTGATCTTCTGCACCATCTATGGTCCCCTGAGCACAGAGCTAGGAATAACCTATGAGTATTGCAGACTATGGCCCCCTAACCCACACCAGCAAATAAAAAAATTTACTCTGCAAGGAAACACATGAATTGCTAAAAATAAATTTGTGGAGAGGGTCTGGGTCACACCCAACAAGGAGGGGGACATTAATTTCTAAGAGTATTAATGTTATCATGGGGGGGCCCATTCTCTTGAACTCATCTAAAACAATGACCTCCCAGAGGCCCCTTCTCCAAATATCCTCACATGCTGGCTTAGCGCTTCAGCATGTGAATTTTGCACGACCACCATTCAATCCACAGTAGGACGTGAAGAGTCAGAGTTTAGGACTCTGGAAGCTGGACTGGGATCCCAGAATCTCCTACAGTAGGAACAGGTAAAGAGGAAAACAGATAACTAAGTTTGGCATCTAAAGAATTAGGATAGTGCAGTTTTATTGTAATAGTCAAGCAAAATCATGGCATTGGGTGGGGGGTGGAGCAAATGTATCGCTTTGGGAGTTGGAAATCAATGGATGGTTGAAGTTCTGTTGAGAAAACAGAAGTATCACTCCCTCCCCCACCTCGTGCATATTTAAGTAAGCGTTGTTATTTATTATCAGCGATCATTATGATACTCAATTTAGAAGGAAAATCAATATCAGAAGTTGTTAAAGCACCAGCCCTGGGGACTCCTTGTTACTAGTGAGCCTGACACGGCCAGTCCCCTGGATCAATGCGGCTTCTCTTTCCTCACACTGAGGCACATCAGTGCTAATAGTTGGGGGCCAGGAACAACTCTACCTAGGAGCTGTGTGATCTGGGGGCAAGGAACCCATGCCAGCACCACACTGAGGATTATCAGAGAATGCAAAGTGCATAGCACAGGCTCTTTCCCTTGGCCGGAAATGGATCCATATTAGCTGCTCTTGACAACTGTCCTTCTGGAAAGCTGGGTGCTCCCTTCACTCCCTCCTTGCAGAATTTTCTCCATTTTGATGTTTATTTTTATTTTGTTTCTGGATTTGGGACAGTGCTCAGAGGTCATTCCTGCCTCTGTGCTTGGGGGTTCACCTCATGGTTCTCAGGAGACTGTACTGGGGATGGAACCCGGGCCTCTAGCATGTGGAGCAGGCATTCTGCCTGCTGAGCTCTCGGGCTCTGATGGTCAAGATTTTTTTTTATTAGTGAAACACCATGAGGTACAGTTGTAGACTTACAAATTTTTGTGCTTGGTACCCATTCTCCACCACTCCTAATCCCAGTATCCCTCCCACCCCCCATCCCGCCAACCCACCTTCCCTCTATTCCAGGAAGTTTACTCCATGACTTGGAGGCCAGCCGCCCACTCTAGGGATAAAGGCAGCTCAGATAGAGAAGGGAGCACCAAATAAAGGATGTTGGGAAGATCTGCCCAGGATGGGAGATGCATGCTGAAAGTAGACTATAGACTGAACATGATTGCCACTCAATTCCTCTTTTGGTCAAGCCTTTTTAATAGAAGCAAAGAGAATGGGAGACAAAGAAAAGAAAAGTGGGGAGAGGCCAAAGTGACAGTATAGCTGATCGTGTCTGCCTTGCACGCAGTCAAATCAGATTTGATCACTGGCATTCCATATGGTCCTACAAACACTGCCAATAATAATTCCTGAGTGCAAAGCCAGGAGTAACCCCAAGCATCAGCGGTATGACCCAAAAAGAAAAAGAAAAGAAGTAAAGGAAGAAATAAAAAGAAAAAGGGGAGAAATAAGAGAAGACATGACCCAAAAGGAGAGAGAGAGAGAGAGAGGAAGAGGAGGAAGAAAAGGAAGAAGGAGGAGGAGGAAGAGAAGGAGAAGGAGGAGAAGAAGAAGAAGAAGAAGAAGAAGAAGAAGAAGAAGAAGAAGAAGAAGAAGAAGAAGAAGAAGAAGAAAAGAAGAAGAAAGAAGAAGAAGAAGAAGAAGAAGAAGAAGAAGAAGAAGAAGAAGAAGAAGAAGAAGAAGAAGAAGAAGAAGAAGAAGAAGAAGAAGAAGAAGAAGAAGAAGAAGAAGAAAACACATAGAGGCAGGCTGGGGGTGGTAGGAGGGTTATGCGGGATATTGGATATTGGTGGTGAGAAATGTACACTGGTGAAGGGATGGGTGTTGGAACATTGACTGAAACTTAATCATGAAAGCTTTGTAACTGTATCACATGGTGAATCAATTAAAAATAAATAAATGAATGAAAAACAAGAGAGAGAAGACAGGAGCTGCGGTAATAGTACAGTGATTAGGGCACACACGTGTCCAGCAAGGCTCCCAGCCACAACCCTGCACTGCTGGGGTGGACTTGGTGGTCCCTAGTGTTGGATATTAGTTCTAAGTGTTATAGGCTTCACCAGTGAATTGCCCTTTTACTCCTCCCAGAGAAGCTTGCAGTGTTTATGTGAGCATCCCTAATCCCCTGAGTTTATCTTTAGCCTTTCCTTTGTATTTTACCTCTCTTTGTGACAGTTCCTCAAGTCAGTCTTAGTTACTTATAGCCAAAACTTTCTGGTAATTCTGGCTTTTGTATTTATAGTAAATTACTTGCTTTTCTATTTTCCCTTTAAACCTTTTTATATTTTACTATAGAGTAATGTTCTTTGCTTAAACACAGAAAGACCATTAATTCTGTGCTCCTAATATTTGGAAATACATCTATTTCTGAGTATTTGTCATAATTACTTGACTCAGACTCTGGTTGCTGTACTACCTAACACCCCGAAAGGGAGGTCCTGCCATGGGATTGGGCTGGACCCAGGGTGAATGGGGAAGCTACCCAGCATCAAAATGGGAGTCTAGAAAGCATAAAAGCACAGTCTTGATGCAAACCATTATGACTTAAGAGACAGGGCCTCCATGGGGAAGGACAAGCTGAACTTTCCTGAGGACTTAATCTGGGATTTATGGTAAAAACTTTGCTTCCTCTCAGAGCCCAGAGAACTGTTTTGGGATCTTTATCTCTTACTGTGTTTATCCAAATAACTGCAAGTGTTGATAAGAAGTAAACTTAATTGTTTAACATATACAACTAGAGGAAAAGAGAAAAGCAGTATAGATGTCCCTGGGAGACAGAGTGTCTCCTTGAGTTAATCTCCCCAAGAGAACTGCCTCTGCCAAAATGGTTTATCTCTGTAAGTGCCCCATCATACCGATGTGCAGTCCTATACCTCAACCCCCTTCAGATGTTCTCTAACTATGCTAGCAGTTCAGCATTAAAAGGGCCATTTTCGCCATCAGTCTGTGGTCCCCTGTCTCTTTGTCTCTCTGCTGGGGAGGCCTGGGGAGGATGGGAGACAGCAGCACCCCCACATTTGTGAACTCATACCTCACATCCCAGAGTGGCGCTGTATCCTCAGGCCCTAGCACGGAACCACTGGCCACCAAATTATGTCCTACCCGCCATGAAGAAGAGATCAATGTATCCACTCACTGCCTTCAACAATTCAGGTCACGGTCAAAGAGCATTAAAGAAAACAGGCTCTTGAATGAGTAAACCTGTCAACCAACCTGGAAGTGCTTTGAAAGCCCAGACCAGAAGGTTATGACAGAGACTCTGCCCTTGCCTTGGCCTTGATGTTATGTTGAAAACTCTTGAAGTGATTCAATTTCATGTTTATTGAAACAAACACATTAAAAAATAAATAAATAAAAACACACAGATACGTGCAGCCTCCCCAATTAATGACTGGAGAACTAACCTCTGGGCGGGCCAAGGGGATGGGAGGGAACCACAATGGGCAGTGGTGTGTGTCTCCGTCTTCTCTCCATTACTCATAAAGCCTTAGACTTCATTAGACTTCAGAAATTCCTTTTTAAGGTAAAGGTAAAGGTAAAGGCCCTCCCGTTGATCATCGATTTGCTCGAGCGGGCCCAGTAACGTCTCCATTGGAGACTTTGTTGTTACTGTGTCTGGCATATCGAATACTCTCGGTAGCTTGCCGGGCTCTCCGAGAGGGGTGGAGGAATCGAACTTGGGTCGGCCATCTTGGCCGCGTGCAAGGCAGACGCCCTACCCGCTGTGCTATCGCTCCTTTTTAAAAAAAATTTTAAATTGTTTTTACATTTTCTTTTTGGGTCATACTCAGCGATGCACAGGGGTTACTCCTGGCTCTGCACTGTATGGGCTGTCAGGAATCAAACTCAGGTCGGCTGCATGCAAGGCAAATGCTTTACCTGCTGTGCTGTGGCTCTCACCCCAGTAATCCATTTTAAAAAATAAACAGATCACCTTCCTAAATAATTTTCAGGAATGAATATGCATCTCAGACTCGAATTGAAAAAGATATTATGAGTCTATTCTTTCACCGGCTATGTTTTGGCTATGTTCTGAGATCTCCAAGCCTACTCGGATCGGGACTGAGTATCCTCCACCCAGATCCTCCAAATTCCAATAGGTGGGGGTCACACCCACCAACTGGCCCCCTGGTGCCGTGTAATCCCATCAACGGCCAAGACCCAGAGACTATAAAACCCAGCTCCCGGAAGTGTGCGGCCGCATTCCCGGCCGCGCAACATCTTATTATCTCATTCCTACTTTGGACAAACTGGCAGGCTACCGAATGTAACCTGCCCACACGGCAGAGTCTGGCAAACTCCCCGTGGCGTACCCAATATGCCAAATACCAGTAACAATGATGGGTCTCATTCTCCTAACTCTGAAAGAGCCTTGAATATGGCACTTTTTAAAAAATCTCAGGGCTAGGACGAAGGAGACATTACTGGGGCCTGCTCAAGGCAATCGACGAATAACAGGATGGTCGTCGTGGTGATGTTTTGGGGCTGGGGGTGTAGCCCAGCAAACAGGGTACAGGCCTGGCTTAGAGGAGGCCCTGGACTGGATCTTCCCCTGCCTGCCCCAAGCACAGCAGAAAAGGAAATAAACAAATAAGTGATGCCTAGCAGTGTTTCCATGACCAAGCTATATTTTAAATTCTGAGATTTGAACTGCATTGCTTGCTCTCAGAGCCTAGAGAACTGTTTTGGGATCTTTATCTCTTACTGTGTTTATCCAAATAACTGTAAATGTGGATAAGAAGTATCAGGCTGTTGGGTTTTGTTGTTGTTGTTGTTGTTGTTGTTGTATTTTTAATACCATCACTCTGTGTTGTGGAGGTGTTCTCTTAACTATTAACAAGCTGCTCTGATCTACCTTTTGATTACCAGGATTACCTTAAGGTTACCTAGGAGTCTCAACTGGGGGGCTATCTCTGTGTGGTCACGACTGTGAGGTCACCTCTGGCCTCTGCATGGAGGGGCACCATCAGCCAGAAAGAGGTCAGAAACAGTACCTGTGCATTTCCCTGAGATTCTCTCTCTCTCTCTCTCTCTCTCTCTCTCTCTCTCTCTCTCTCCTGTCTCTCTCCTCTCTCTTGTCTCTCTCTCTCCTCTCTCCTCTCTCTCTCTTCTCTCTCTCCTCTCTCTTTCTCTCTCTTTTTCTTTCTCTCTCTCCCTCCCTCCTTTTAAGCCTCCCTCCCTCCCCCACTCTCCTTCTCTCTCTCCCCCCCTTCCAGAAATCCCTGGTCAATTCTCCTTGGTGTCCCCTGCCCTCAGGTGGGTTTCCTTCTGGACCACTTGCAAGCATCTCTCTTCTCTTTTCAGTGATTCCTTCCCAGCCCTGGGCATGTACAACAAGCACTTATCTCTAAGGACCCCTGGGGTTTGTTGGCCCATTGTTCTCTGCCGTGGCTCTGGAAAGGACAAGTCTGGTTCTTCTTGATCTCTGCGCTCTCAGCTTCTGGCACAGAGTGAGCAATCAATACCTGCTAAGTGAAAGGAGGATTTAATGAATGATGTTCTAACTCTGCAGAAGAGGAAACAGATTCAGAAGTGGGTGATTTCTCAAGGTTATTCTTCCTCTGAAGCCTTCCTCTCTGCTGGAATGGGGACTGACAAACATGTGAAAGGGCTTGCAGAGCCAACATCTTCCGTGTGGGGAACCAGAAGGTGTCTGTCACATCCACTCAATTCTGATGTAGCTGGAAAGTAGGCTGGGCCCAGCCACAATGGAACTGTCCTGGAGCCCAGCAGGGGGCCCAGCTTGTGACTCCTGCACTGTAAACAATGGTGAATAGATTCCTGCAAACATCCTCCCTTCACTGAACCTCCTCTGTCACTCAACCCACCCCTAGATCTGAATTCCTGTATTGGAGTTGAACCAACAGGCCCCTTGAGTCAAAGATACGAGGAAAGAGGAGTTGGTTCATAATAGCTCTCAAGAGATACAGAGGAAATGAGGCCATGTCTACCCACCTCCTCTGTGGTCACCCATTTTGAATACTCTCAAAAGCTCAGAAATGAAAGAGGTCCCTTTCTTGGATCCAATGGACAAGAAGAAAGAGAAAAAAAAAATGACTTCCTGCTCCCCCTAGCTGTTTCCAAATGACCGAGTTTCCAAAGAAAATGTGCACTCCTTCTTCCCACTCCATCCTACTCATTGTCAAAAGGCAACCTCACTTCCTCATTCACAAAGAAAACAGAAGCCAATGGAAGAGAACTCCTTCAGAATTAGGCATCTCACCACTGATGTTTCCATGTCTACATCACTTGCTTACCCTTCCTGTCTTAATGGAACACGTGTCTAAAGCTAATCCCTTCTGTTCTCTTTCCTCTTTCTTTCACCTTCTCACATCCTTCCTATCTCTCTCCCTCTCTTCCTTCTTCTCTCCCCCGTAACTTTCTCTGCTTCTCTCTCTCTCTCTCTCTCTCTCTCTCTCTCTCTGTCTTTCTAACCGCCTCTGTCTCTGTCTCTGTCCTTCTCTCTCTCTCTCTCTCTTAACTTCTACCCAGGGGCATAGAAGAGCTTCACCGGCTCCTGAAACCCTCCATTATCAGTTCATCAGGCTTGTTTCTACCATCTTGAAAAAACTTCCTTAAGCAATATCTTCATCTAATCACTGCCTTACCTCTCTTCTTCCTGCTTCACAATTGAAGTTCTGGAAAGAGTAGTGCCCGGGAGTTTGCACTTTATTTTCTCCCGAAGGCTCTTCAACTCATGAAAAGATTGTTTCTCCCCCACTCCATCTCAGAAATTCACTGAAATCCCAAATAATCGCCTTTGTTGTTACATAAGCCTAGAGTTCTTTCACTCTTATCTTTACTGAATGCCTGGCCTGTAACCTTGTTCTTCCTGGAAACATTCTTTTAGACAGACTCTGGGGGCAATATGATCTCCTGGTTTCATCCTACGGATGTGGATGCACTTCCCTGGGCTTCTTTGTAAGTGCTATTATCTCTGCTTTATTAAGTATTAGAATATTTAAATTCCTATGCTGGATCCTCTACTCTTGTCAGTCTACATGTTCCCCTAGTAAATCCATCTAAGATCTAGGAAATCTTAAAGAAGCTGATAATCCCAAAATTTATTTCCCAGACTTCACTACCGAGGTTAGAGCCCTACAGAATAAGAAATCGCCCCTGTTCTCATTCACCACAGCCTGTTTCACCTTTAAAAATCATTCACCTGGCTCAGCGAATTTATGACCCTTTCCTTTTCCCAATTTTCTGCAATACTTTTTTTAAAATTGACTCACCATGAGATACAGTTACCAACTTTCATGATTAAGTTTCGGTCATACAATGATCGAGCCCCATCCCTCCACCAGTGCACATTTTTTACCACCAATATTCCCAGGATCCCTTCCACCACCCTCACCCCATTCCACCCCCTGCCTCTGTGGCAGGCACCTTCCTTCTTACTCTCTCTTTACTTTTGGGCATTATGGTCAATTTTCAGCAACACTTTTTAGAAATTAACTTTCTCTTAACCTCCTAAATGCCAGTAGTTACCACTTGTCTCTCAGCTGTGCAGGTCTAAGGCTTGCTAGCCCCATGCTGTTAAAGTGCAAATAGCTAAAACAATACAGTCGGCATCTGGGTTCCTGGAGACAGCAAGTAAGAGTATCACACTCATGTCTTCAGTGTTACAGCTCATGAGAAGTTACCAACAGCCTCTATTCAGGACAGGGATCCCAAAGGCTCCCTGCCAGCACCTTCTCTTTCGGTGGAAGCTCTTCCAGTAACTTCCTACCCACAGCTGCTACTCTCTGGAGCTCCTTTCTCTTGCTGGCCTGAAATGCCAGCAACTCACGGCTTGTGCTGATAGATACCTTACGGACTTCACCCCTGTGGCCTTATTGGTTATGCCCATTATAAACAAGGGTTTGAAGGCCGATCCGTCTGATTGGTTCCACATACAGATGGATCAGGTCACCTAGATAATGACCAATCACAGTAGCTCCCCAGCATCCTCTTGTATGGCACAGAGAGGGGGGACTGCCTCCCTCACTTCCACTGTAACGATACACAAGATACACAAGCTGTTCCTCTCAGCTCTCTGCTCAGGTCCCGTGGCTCTGGTTTCAATCATGTTTTAGAAGAGGACTCCCTAGGTGCCAAGTTTGCCCAAGCGACAATACAGTTCCAATTGTGAAGAGCATTTACCATTCCCCGCCTAGGTCTGTAGAATTTCTTCTCCCTGATCACCTGGTATTGAGTGTCCCCTTCAGTCCTTTCTTTTACCTCTCCACTCGTCTCTTGTCTTGTTGAATTTTATGCACAGAAGTAGTTTGGTTTGGGGTTTTGTTTGTTTTTTATGACTCTTGTCTTACTGAATTCATTTTCTTGTTCATTTTCTCTTTGGCTTGAGGTGATTGCAGGGAGCTTTATCCAGGTTCCTTGGATTTGACTTCTTCATTTTTTTTTAGTCTTTTATGTGCTTTGTGTTTGTTCTGCTCTTGTAAGTCTTCATTATACTCACCTGCAGAATGCTTGCTTGCCATGCTGTATCTTTTCATCCTTCAAATGCACACCTCTACCCAGTTCTCCCTTTTGCTTCCAGAGAAGATTAAATTCTCATCAACAACTTCTCAACTTTCTGGGACCATTTCCCCCTTTTGTTTTGCCAGAGGCCTGGGGGTTGCATTGCTTTCCAGTCACTGAGGCCAGGAGTTTGGAAAGAGCTTGTGAAATGTCTTGCAGCCCTTGGTAGAGGAATAAACTCAACCTCTTTTTATGATTTTGGTCATGTTCGGCTTGGTGCTTCACCCCCGCCACTGAAAGAGGCTCCAACCCAGCTCTGTCTCCTTATTGCTCGTGACTCAGGAGCTTTTCCTGGCTCTGCTGTGGGGCTGCTCATAAGTGGGGACCCCCCCCCATCCCCAACTTTATCTGCATCTGTGCAAAGCAAGAGGTCCTGGAGAAAATTCTCCAGAATTTGAGTTCAAGCCCTTCCTTTGTGCCCCTTCTCAGGGAAAGTGTGACATCGGAGCTGTGCCAGGTCATGCCCAGATCTGATTTTCCCTTCCTGTTGGGCACAGTTTAGTTTACAGCATGAGGAGTAGCTCTTTGTTTTGTCATTACTGCTAATTTTTGTTGTTGGCTGCATTTGGGGCCATGGCCCAAGAAAGTGGTGCCCGGGAGGCCCAGAAGCCCCTCCCAGGGATGCTGTGCCAACCGGACACAGTGCTGCCCAGGCCCTGCCGAGGGGTCACCTGAGTCATGCCCAGCAATGTTTTGGGGGGCTCCAGAGCTGCACCTGCCAATGTTCAGGGCCCATGGGCTGCCAGGAGTCAATCCAAGGTCAGTTGAATGCAAGACAAGCAACTTAACCCACAGACTATATCCCTCCCCCCCAATACTTTTAACTGGTTACTTCATTGAGCTGTGATAGGGGAATATCAGAACAAAGAAAAAAGTAATTTTCCATTGAGAAGAGGCTGCCAATTTCACTTTCCTTTTCTTAGGGCAGGGAGGGGGAGGCCCAGGAGCAGAAACTAGGGGTGAACCCAGCCTGGAGTTCCCTGCAAAGGACTCCCTGAGACTCACTCTCCTGACTCCTGCCCCATCTTCTCTCAGGAAGGAAGAGTGAGTGTGGCCCTTAACTCTGAAAGGGCCCCTGTGGTGCTCCACTTGGACTTTAGAAGAGCAAAAGTGGGAGGGCAGTTGAATTTAGGAACTTTCGCCTCCACCGCCACCCCCAATCCGTATACCCCGCAGTGTGACTCAGGAAGGAAAATCCTGGATTTTCAGCAGTGAAAGAGGAAGGCTAGGCAGATTGACCCCCAGGGCAGAGGAGACTGGCAGGACCAACCGCAGCCTCAGAACAGAGTTGTGAAAAGTGGGAGCGGGTCGACCTGCAGGCCTGACAACTCCCCCCACACCGCCTCCCCCAACCCCCCCCCCTTTCCCCAACACACACACACACACACACACACACACACACACACACACACACACACAGAGCTCTGCAGGGAGCCGAGCTGTCGGGCCTAGGAGACAGGCGGAAGTGGGCACTGCACTCGCTTGGGAGCTCGCAGCTAATGAGCCCCATCAAACCCCTGTCACCCCGGCCAGGGCCTCGGAAGCAGGTTCCTGCCCCGCTGCGTCTCGCACACGCCCGTCTCGGCCCATCTCTGTGCCTTGGCATTTGCACGAGCCAAGTAATTGGCTGCGGGAGCCGCTTGGGTGCCCCGAAGGACGGGAACGCGAACGCTCCTCCGCTCCACCGCGGCTGGAGATGTTTTTTGAATCCGAGCACGAATTCCGCTTTGATTTGACTTCTCCACGATATGGAGTTCTGCGTTACTCTAAAATCAAGATAAACAAAACGAAAATAGTGCCTTCCATTGCGTTTGCCTCTGAGTCATTTGGGGGCGTTTCATGTTCCTGCCCGCGTGGTTTTATGTAAGGGGCACCGAACCCTCCCCAGGGGCTGTATAGGATTACCCGGGCGGTGGAAGCTCAGTCACGGGACCGGCCTCACTGATACTAATCAATTAATATTAACATAGCGCTGGCGCGCCTGTAGGCTGCCTAAACTCCCCCACACTCCCAGCCCATCTCAGTCCCTGGTATGCAAAGCGTCAGCCCCTCACTCACAATAATACGTTGGCTATATTGCCCCCTGCTGGCCATCCTCTGTCAGCGCGCAGGTGCGGAATAGTTGCTAACGAACAATTTAGGATTCTCTCTACAAGAAGGTGCGGAGGCTGGAGGTATCTTTAAACCAACCTGGGATTGTCGGCCTTCCCAAATCCAAGGCAGCTTATCAGGCCTAATTCCGAGCTACCCCGCCAGCGTTTTCTTTCTCCCAAAGAGGGAGGAATGTGTTTCTGGGAAATACACAATTGTCAGCCTCCTCTCAATGGATAGACTTCATTGGTTAGTGCTGATACCATCCACTCTCCAGGCCCAGAAGCCCGTCTCCCTGCCTCTTGGGGCTTTGCAAAAACAACCCCCACAGGCAGCAAGCCTGGGGAAGTGGCAGGGAGGTGGGTGGGAAGGGTGGAAGGTGGGCTGGAATGACAGTATAGCAGGTAGGACATTTGTTTGCATGTTTCTGACCTGGTTTCATTCCCCAGAACCCCATATGGTCCCCTGAGTCCTGCCAGGAGTAAGCCCTTTGCACAACCAGGTGTACAAAAAAAAGGCGGGTGAGGGGTGAGGGGATGAACAGTAGAAAAAACTTCAACTGTTTGACATGAGATGAGGAAACTGTCCCCCAGCCCGAAACACAGTAGTCAGGTGAACTGGGATTTTAAGACAGATTGTCTGACTCTGACAGTAGGTCTAGCCACTAGGCTATACTGTCCCCTCCCCCACAGAGTGGGGTGCACACAGAGGCATGTGACTCTGACAGATAGCCAAGGTGGGTTCGGATCTCCTGCCTCTGTCTCTGGCTGTCAAGGTGGACTTTTGCACTTGACTCCCATTCCTGTCCTTCCCTTTTCCTCACCTGTCCCATGGGAGGAAGCCTGGAACCTGACCTCCATCACCCTCCAGGGCATTTTATCCAACAGTGCCCCGATAGCAGCGCCCACAGAGCCCTGCCACCTCACACGCGCAGCCAGCGACCTCTGTTCCCTCATTCTTCTGCACTTCGGACAAGATGAATGAATCTGTTTGCAGGAAAGAATATCTCTCATCCTGGGCGCTGCATTAAATTCTCCCTGTGATGGAGTTGTTCTGGGTCCTAGGATGCGAGCGGAAGCCTCCCGGCCGCTGCTCCCTGCATCGCGGGTGGGCTGGTCGCCCTCCCTAGCCTCCTCCTTGCAAACACCAGGTCCCTTCACTTCCCTGCAGGAAGGTATCTGGGGGTTTGCCCGCACATGGAGAAGAGACGCCCCTCGCCCGGGTGTGTGTGGGGAGTGGCAGCTGGTCTCCCCGCCCACGCACCGCCCCTCCGCCATCTGGCCCCCCTGCCACCGGACAGCACTGACCTCCATTCTGTGCTTGAATATTACAGTTTGCTCCTTCCGCCACTCCCCTGTGGCGTTTGCCACAGGAGCAGCCAGAAAATTCACCACTTTTTCCAGCTGCCTCCTTGTCATTTACACCCCAGTCGGGTACCTCATTAGAGACGCTCAGTGCCGCTTCCCATGCCCAGACCGGCCCCGGGCAACCGACCCACTGGCACCTGCTCTGGCTGCTCCCCCCCGCCCCCCTTCTAACCATTCTCTGAGACCTCAGTGCCCCGTTACTGATTGGCTGGTTTACTCGGCACCCTCCCAACAGATAGGAGCAATGTACAGGGAGCTTTGCGGGACCCTTCCTGAAGTCCAGGAGACCTTTCCACCTCTCTTTCCTGATTCTTTTATTATTTTGGCATACTAGTTTACACCCTGGATAAGAGTTTTTAATTTGGAAATAAGTGGAATAATTCTATATCCTTGCTTAGGAAAAAAAATCAAGTTATATCTTTGGCCAATATGAGTTGACTAACAGTCACAGAACATGCACAAAATATTATTCAGTGAAACTTAAGGCTATTATCTGATGACAATCTGTGCTGATATCTATTTAAAAATCTATTAGAAATATTGAACAAAATGTAGAACGATGACTACTCATCTATATTCATTTTTATCGAACTTTCTTATTTTTAATCTTTTCTTTTTTATTTTTATAATTTTTTTGGCTGTTGTATTTAATAGTGTTAGTGGTTTTGAGTCTAGTAGATTTTAAAGGCATAAGTGTCAAACTTACAAACACTTATAGGAATTCGGTCAGCCCCAGATTTGTGAAAGAGCATCAGTTTGATTCAGTATCCAAAGCCCTTTCCAACTCTACAGTGCTCAGAACCACAGGCATCTTGATGTCCTGAGCCAGGAGGGAGGAGAGGATTTGTCTGGAGTGTGAGGTTCTGGGAGATGTTATCAATCTCTGATGTTTGCCCAAGCATAACATAATGGAAATCACATTTTGTCTAAATGTCCTCTGAACTTCCAGTCCAATATTTCACAACCCTCTCCTAGATTTTGCTTTCTCACTTGCCTCTGTCCCCATAATCACATCCCTTGACAGGCAACAGGCAGTTGTGAGTAAAGACAGTGGTTGGCACTGGCTGATATGATCCTTGCTCAGAAGCCAGAGCTGTTGGCTGACCCTCAGGACACTCATCCTATAGGCATTCCTCTCCAAAATGCTCCTCTTCTTACTTCCCAGGGACACTCAGTGGTTGAGTTACCCACATCAGTCTCAAATGCATTCAACAAACATGCTTTTGGCACCTCCCCTGTGCAGACAGAGGTCAGAAGAGAGACCTAGGCCTACTCTTAGGAGGAGCAATTGCTCAAACTCCAACAACTGCTAAGCACCGATGTCCATATGTCCATGATAAGGATTCAGGGAAACCAGGCCCAGAATCCTGCATGCAGGTCAGAGCAGAATAGGGAACAAGGAGGAACTAAGGACTCACAGCCTGAGTCCCTGCTTGTTTGCAAAGGTTAACAAGCCTGTGTGCATCAGGCAGTGTGTGTGTGGTGGTGGAGGGGCTGGTCCCATTCCTTCTCCCCTAGGTAAACTGACTTCCGCAGAATACTAGGGTGACCGCGCATTAGTCTCCGATGCACACACTGAAGAATGTTCTCTGGGGAAAGTAGGGAGGAGTTTGCATAAACTGAAAAAGAAGGGTGGAGAAAGGTGAGGTATCAGACCACACACTGGATCTGAGCATTTGGAGTTTGAACAATGTACTGAGCATTTTCGAAGGGGGTTCTGTACATCTTAAGCAGCTGATAGGCCTAGTCTGCATTTTTGCTCCCTGGCACAGGCATTTACTCCATAAATTCAGCAGAGGATGAAGAGAAGTTAGCAGGCTATTAGGGAGAAAGAAGGAAGCCCCAAGCTTCATGTCAGATGTCTAGAGAGTAAAAATAATGCAATGTCCAGGTGACCTTGGGAACATCTGTGCTGACTCCAAACCAGTCATCTGCATAGATGTAAGTATTCATGCGGCTTGTGGATGGAGATGCCCTTGGGACAAGTGTGCTCCCGGCACCTTCTGAGTTGGATGTGGTTGCTATGGCTTGATTTTCTCCAAGCCAACATATAGATTCATGGAAAAAGTATGTTTTGCTAGGTGAGACCCTTATGTGCTTCACAATCTCTCAAAAGCTAATGGAAATGCTGGTCCAGATGGTAGGATATGTAGCAGGGGTGGGGGAGGGGGTGGCTGTGCTTTAGGACCACCATCAAGACTGACTTGTCAGCTACATACATTTTGACAAGCAGCCACAGTTCTGGGCCCTGGGGTAAGTTCTGATGTTTGAAACATCTGTGAAAATGAAAACACATTGTGTGGCATGGATCTAAAGAATACAGCTCCCATCCAGCTAGGATCCAAGGAGAAACTGTGATGAAAGAGTCTGGGTTGAGGTGTAAATTCTGTCTCTGTCTAACTATGGGAACTTGTCGACATTACAAAATCTCCTTGAGTGTTCATATGGCAGGCTAATGATGGAGATAATCATGGCGTCTTCCTCTGCTGGAAGAACAACTCACTGAATTCAAATGGATCACTAAAGTGCAAAGGACTGGAGCATGTGCTCTGTATGAAAGAGCCCCAGGTTGGGTCCCCTGAACACCATGGGGGTCCCCAAAACTGCATGAGGGGTCACCCTAGAGCGCTATCAGATGTGGCCCCAAAACTAGAGAGAGAGAGAGAGAAACACAGAGACTGACAGAGACAGACACAAGAGATGGGGGAGGAGAGAGGAGGGAGAGAAAAAAAAAAAGAAAGGGGTTAGCATCTATACCTCAAGAGTTCAGGATAGTGGCTAAGAATAGCCTTTTCACTATACACAATTCCATACAAATACAACCAGTCCTGTACCAGGGAGTGTCTTTTACTTCTTACCAGTCAAGATAATACTGGATAAGGTGCTTTTTCTTCTAACAGAGTCAATTTTCTGGACAGAGATCAGCACCATGGACAGAGCCACCGGGTGGGACAGGCTTGGAGCATCCTACCAAGTTTTTAAAACTGAATGTCTGTGGACTAGAGAGATAGTACAGTGAGTAGGGCATATGCCTTGCACGCAGCCAACCCGGGTTTGATCCACCATCCCATATGCCCTCCTGAGCACTGCCAGGAGTGATTTCTGAGTGCAGAACCAGGAGGAACCCCTGAGCATCTCTGGGTATGGCCCCCAAATAAACACACAAACAAAACTTAGGGCCTAATGTAAAATGAGTCACGGTCACGGTCCTCCCGTTGTTCATCAATTTGCTCGAGTGGGCCCAGTAATGTCTCCATCGTGAGACTTGTTGTTACTGTGTTTGGCATATCGAATACGTCATGGGGAGCTTGCCAGGCTTTGCCGTGCGAGCAAGATACTCCCGGTAGCTTGCCGGGCTCTCCGAGAGGGGCGGAGGAATCGAACTCGGGTCGGCCATGTTGGCTGCATGCAAGGCAAATGCCCTACCACTGTGCTATGGCTCCAGCCCAGTAAAATGAGTAATTACTTATATATTCTAGGCAGAGACTCAGGAGCAGGTGGCCTTGAGCAGTCTAAGAGTGGATGCTATTTTGAACTTCGCAGGGTCACAGGTTAGCATCCTACCATCTGTATTATACCTGAAATAATTTTTAAAGAAAATTAAGGAAATAAATAATGCCTATAAGACAGGGCTGGAGAGTTGGCACATAGGGTTAGGCACTTGCCTTATATGTGGCTAACTCTGGTTTGTTCCCCAGAATCACATATGGTTTTCTGAGCACCACCAGGACTGATGCAAGGTCAGGAGAATCCATGACACTGTCTGGTGTTATCTAAAAACAAAAAATAATGTGCATATTATATTTTCCAATAGCATATTGGAAATATTGTGCATGTGCTGAGACTATATAGAGCTTATCTATCCTTTGGCCAAAAATTGGAAAACCATTGACACATTAGATTAATTTTCTCCAGAAAAATTTATTCTCAAACTATCTCTGTTCCGACTGACTATTGGTTCATTTTCATTTCATTTCATCATCCTGTTAATCGTCGATTGCCTCGAGCAGGCCCCAGTAACGTCTCTTTCATCCTAGCCCTGAGATTATATTCACGGCTCTTTAGGAGAATGAGACCCATCAATGTTACTGGTATTTGGCATATTTGGTACGCCACGGGGAGTTTGCCAGACTCTGCCCTGTGGGCAGGCTACATTTGATAGCCTGCAAGTTTGTCCAAAGTAGGAATGAGATAATAAGATGTCATAAAGAAAAGTTCTGATAAGACGTTGCGCGGCCGCAAATGCGGCCGCGCGGTTCCGGATTCTGGATTTTATAGTCTCTGGGTCTTGGCCGCTGATGGGATTACACGGCGCCAGGGGGCCAGGTGGTGGGTGTGACCCCCGCCTACTGGAATTTGGAGGATCTGGGAGGAAGATGCTCGACTCCAATCCAAGTAGGCTTGGAGATCTCGGCCCCGGAACCCGCGTGGCTTTGTCCCTCTGCCAGTGCCTTCATGTGTGCGGAGAGTGGTCTCAGCATGGTGGTGGCTGGTTCTGGAGGTCTTCGGCTGCCGGAGCCCCGGTCGGGGCGGGGAGGAAAGCTCGACCCGCTCCCCTCCAAGGGGTCCCGGCGAGGGACACCCAGGCGCGGGGGCAAAAGACTGCACTGTTCTCGTCCGGCCAGCCCTCAGGATTCGCTCTCGGACCAGGAGGGCTACCTGAGCAGCTCGAGCAGTAGCCACAGCGGCTCAGACTCCCCCACCTTGGACAACTCAAGACGCCTGCCCATTTTCAGCAGACTTTCCATCTCAGATAACGAGTCCCCTCTGACTATTGGTATCTCCCTTTAATTAAAGTTACCCATGCCCTTTCTCCACCAGTGAATAAAGCAGCCCCTGAGGCACGGCAAGCTACAGCTCCAGGAAATAGAAGCTACAAAATCGAGTGGAAGAATCAGCTAGACATCTGGAATTTTATCTGCTTGGTGCTTCAATCAGTTGAATTATGGGGCATAACGCAACTCCCACAAAATGGATAAACTTGGGTAATAATACCTAAAAATTGATTACATTTTTATGTAGTGGTAGGAGCACTTTTCAGTTGGTGGTGCCACAACATGGACTGGAATTCCTTAGACTCTTGGGTTTTACTATCAGAGTGATTGTCATCTGGGACATCCTGCTACACTGATCTTAGGCACAGACTACAAAGTACCCTACAAAAAAGCATCTCAAGGAGGGTTTCTTTTTACAAATCTCTCAGTGAAAGAGTTGAAGTTCCAAGAAAATATCCTTGTCGCAAAGCCCCCCATCTGGGTGTAAGGGTGCTTTGTTTTACATAGATGAAGCTCAGGACAGAGCAAGGCTGCAAAATGAGAATGTTTTACTCTGATGATAATGATCTTTCTCACTCTATACAGAAGTTCAGTTAGTCCAACAATGTACTATGGAGACGGAAAATCACGAAGAAAAAAAGACACTTGGTTTAGGTTGGTTTGTTTTCATCAATGGTTAGGGAATAAACATCGCCAGCATTTCCCAATTTTTGCTATTTATGGCAAAACTCATCATCTGCCCATCACACTATCATTATACTCCTGAGCAAGGGACCAGAGTCTCTCTTGGGTCTGCAAGGCAACATAGTTCCCCTGTGGAACCACTGCACCCTGGCATACTCTCTGCCTTCCCAAGATCCTCCCCCTTGGAGAACACACCTTTTCTCTTTGTGGGCCTCACTTTTTGATGCAGGCCTTGCTCTTGGCCACTCAGATTGTCTCCAGTTTTCCGAGGCCTTTGGACTGCTCAGAGACCAATACTGACCATGTTCAGGGTCTTTCTCTGACCAGCATCTGGCCTTACCCATGCTTGTGTCTCCTGCATCATTACTCTCTAAATTGGCCTCTGACCCTCCAGATCTGCAGCCTGGCACATCTATGCTGAGACTCCTGCCCCTCCCATTGAATACCTCTGCTTACAGAAATTGGAATCAGCTCTTGCCTGCTGCTATGGGAGAGATTCAAAATATTTGCCTACCCACCCATTTGAACCAGACCCCAAGCAGTCAGGACACCAATCAGTGTGTTTCCAAAGAAAGACATGGGCAAGCGGGGGACAAGAGCGTTTGGTGGCCAAGAGCCACCTCCCCAGGCAGACCCACAGCGACGGTCAGATGAAGGACTGGGAGAACGAAGAAACAGGAACTGGGTCCCAGGCTGCTCAACAGTCATTTTATTTCCCTCCTCCCCCACATAGTCCGATCTCTCCCCCCACAGCATAATTGTAGTCCCACAGCATAATCATAGTCGTTCGTATTTTTGGTCGTAGTCCCAGTCATCACAGTTCCATCATCCTAGTCTCCTTGTAGTCCTCTCCCCTCTTTCCCCTTAAAGCATAGTTATATAGAAATCACGAAGGGTAGAGTACACATAGGTGGGGTTGAACACTATCACAATAACAAAAAGAGGTAAAGCCACTCCTGCAGGGGAAGTTCTAGGGGATTAAATCAGGACAAAATCTCATCTGAGGGTTCAGACTCCAGATTACTAGTGCTTTATCCTTCCCTCAGCTAGTAATCCATTTAAAGAATCATAGTAAATTTATATGATTTTATATTATATTCATATAATATTTCTGGTCATTTTGTCTGAATGCAATAAGAGATATATTAAGCTTAAAGGTTGTTTCTTCCTGGGGATATCTCGCTATATATTCCAGACCACAGTCCTCAGGCCAGGTTAGTTTTTCCTAACCCCAGCAGGGTCCTTATTCAGTTACTTCTTTTTGGGTCATGACAAAGTTTGTTCCATGACAAGCTCTTAACTTATTATACTTATGGTGCTTACCTTGTTTCCTTTTGATGTCAGGGTAGCTTACAGCTTGCCCTGGGTCCATCCAGTCCCTTCATCAGTATCCTGTTTTTGGAGTGCTAGGAACTGAGGACAACTGAGGTTTAAATCAAGTAAATATGAATGCTCAGGAGTAAATATTATTTTGGAGTGAATGAACTCCCATATTACAAAGCATAGCATAAACTGTCTTCCATGTCTATACAAAAAGGACAGTGCTAAACCATGCAGATGACGGTAAGGAAAGAGAAAAACAATCTAGGATTATTAGTGCTTGATGGAATTGGGTGTGCCTCAGGGGCACCGTTGTGGGAGTAACTCAATAAACCTAAGCTCCCTGCAGGAAGAGCAAGGACAACTCAATGTTGTCCAACAAAGCAGGATTTATCAGAACCTAACAGGTCTGAGCATGCAGGTGTGTCCAAACTGAAAATCACCCCAGTTTGCATCCCAAAACACACAGCAACAAAACATCCAACACAAAACACCCCAACATTCTTCTCCCACAGAAATGATCTCTGTGGAAGTTCTGTGGCTCTGAGTAGAGATCTAATGACTATCAGGACAATAAATGAATGAATGAGTGAACAGAACCTCAGAACAAGCATCCAGGGGTAAAGTGACCCTGATGTGTTGCCTAAGTATAATCAGAGCCAAGAAATTCTTCTCTTCTCACAGAAGGATTTACATTTAACGTGGCCCACTCCTGGTGCTTAGGGCAAGCGTAATAAGCATCTATTAAACAAGTGGGCTGGAGAGCTAGCGCAGGGCTAAGAGCACTTGCATGCGGTCAACTGTGGTTCCATTCTTGGCAGCACATATGGTACCTGAGCATCACCAGAGTGACCCCTGAGCACAGAGCCAGGAGCAGCCTCTGAGCATCCCCAGGTGTGGTCCAAAAACAAACAAAAGGCAATGGTGATATAACTTAACACTGTATTGTTATCTTCTATTATGGCAAGTACTTGGTTTTGGATGGACAATTGTGAGACAAATTTTCCTTACAAAATAAATAATTTAAACCTCAAATAAGTGGATCCATTTTTTTCCCTCTACTTCCCTTCCCTTGTTGTCCTTGTCTTTGCTGCTGTGTCCAGGGGCTATCCCCTTCAATGGTGGTGCTCACACACATGTGGTCCAGTGGGTTTCAGCACACATGTGTGTGGCTCCAAGGTGCCCAGGGGCTCTGCTGGCAGGATCGCATCCAAGGATGCCACTCACAGCTTCACATCTGCAAGGTGACACTCCCACCAGACCACATCCTGGGCCCAAATACCTTACCACATGAATAAGAGCACAAAGAACTGGTAAGAATTATCATGACAACATAAAAATTCCTGATGCTTAGGGAAGGCATCACACATCTGAATCACACACTGAAGGCAACAAATCTAAAGTCCAGATCAAAGCGGGAATCAAGACCTCCTGTATGTCCAGTAGCCAACTCTGGTTCAATTCTTGGTAGTGCTAGACCTACCCTCTTCTGCTTGCCTTAAATTCTACATCTGCTCCAGCAGGGAGAACTGTGCTGGTCACACATTTGTGTTATGAAGGGTGATGGCCAAGCACAGCCACAAAAAGTGGTGCTGAGAACCCGAACATAAAGACAAGAGAGCTGCCAGGCCCTCACACATGGACCACTGAGCAGCGGCTAGTGTTTCCCGTGTTAGACAGCGATGCCTTGGGCAGGATTCAACTCAGTGACCTAGACATGAAGGACTCTCTGTGTCCCTGTTCTGCGTTTCTGAACTGTGCGGTCCTGCCCACTGCTCTGGCTGTGCACATCAAAGTCGCTCCAAAGACTGAAGGGTTTTCCCTCCCTGCACTTCCTTTTTATTTAAAACCTAAACACCCACATAGCTAAATGTATATTTATGCATGCATTCTGTAAGTATATGCCCATAAACTCGCTAGCCACACTAAGGAGGCCATTTCCTTTATGACGTTGAATATTTCTTTCTTCTTTTTCCTAATGAGGGTTCCAAGACTTTTTATCCACCCATCCATCCCTCTACCTGTTAGTAGGGCTAACATCCCACTCATGAAGATAGACAAAACAGAAACAAGAATGAAATACATGAAAAAAAAGAATGAAATACATGTGTGTTTCAGGGAGAATGCCACTCAGCAAATTTACTGGGTTTCTACAAAACAAAAATCTCAGGGGCTGGAAAGATATTACAGTGAACAGGGTACTTATCTTGCATGTGGCCCAGCTGGGTTTGATCCCCAGCATCACATATGGGATGTGGTCCCTGAGCACAGAGCCACATATGTCCCCAAGACCAAAAGAGAAAAGAAAAAAATTTTAAATTAAAATTGCTGATTAACTGGCCCACAGGTGGTGAAGTAGGAAAGTGTCTAGGAAGAAACAGGCTGCAGGGAGGGTAGCAGGGCTAATTTCGTAACTGGTAGCTTCATGTATAAATGCCAACTTCCCTCATCACTTTTTGTTTGGGGGGACACATCCAGTAGTGCTCAGGGCTTACTCCTGTCTCTGTGCTCAGAGGCTACTTCTAGTGGTCCTTGGGGGGACAATATGTGGTGTCAGGGATTCAAAGTTGCCCTGTACTATATACTATCTCTTCGGCCAATTATCCCCATTTTTTGACAAAATATCCTGAGAAGGGTGGGCATCAGAACATAATCAGCTGGAATTAAGGGAGGGATGACCCTGTGAGTAGGCTACATGTTTTTTTTTTCTTAACCACAATCTCCACTTAACCCTGCCGAACTATGCCCAACCCCTTTGCCTTCCTTATGCCATTGCCTGAGAATGAAGGGCAGAATAAGGTCTCTTACCAAAAAACTGGTAAGAATCATCATGATGACACAGGAATCCCCGATGTTTAGAAAACTCTGTAACCTCCCCCACAGAATTGTCCACCTCCATCCAAAGCAGCACAGGAAGTGGACTATTTCATAAAGTTTCACAATGGAAGGCATTTTACTGACCATTTTCTTTTTCACTGTGTTCTTAGCATCTAATATATCTCAGATGCTCAGTAGAGTTATGGGATAGATGGTGGATGAATGGATGGATGGGGAAATGGATAGTGAATGGATGGAGGGATGGATAGGTAGATTTAAAAAGTCTTGGAATCTTCATTAGATAAAAGAAGAAAGAAATCTTCACCATCATTAAGTCAGTGGCCTCATTAATGTGGTTCAGGCAAAATAGTGGCTCCATGTCCATCACAAGAAGGTTATTAGCTCGAACCGGATCAATAGTTCTGAAGAAATTCTTCCTCAAAAGGACAGGATCAGGGCTGGAGCAATCACACAGAGGGTAGGGCATCTGTCTTGCACATGGCCAACCCAGGTTCGATTCCCAGCATCCCATATGGTCCCCTGAGCACTTCCAGGGGTAATTCCTGAGTGAAGAGCCAGGAGTAATCCCTGTGCATCGCTGGGTGTGACCCAAAAAGAAAAAAGTCACACTGCTTAAAATAAAATTGAAAAACTGAAAATAATTTAAAAAGAAAAGAAAAGGATCAGATGAAAGAAGAGAAGAGGGAATTCTCCACCCCCAGCACTAAAGAATTTTAAAGAATATATTGGCTGTCACTGAGTCACCCCAGTCAGCCCCAGTCTTCAGGTTGAGATCTTTGGAACCTTCTAGATATGGGGGTGGGCTGAGTCCCCACCCTGACAAGAGGCCCAGAACCCCACCCCACCCTCTAACTCTGGCAAATAAATAGCCCAGCTCCACAGTTCCACCACTGACATCAAAGACGCCAAGCTACTGAATCATCCCAGGCCAGGCCCACAGCCCCTGTAGCACGTGACCACATATGAAGCTAATTGATACCTACAAGTCTCACAGTACTGACAGTTCAGTATTAGCACAGAAAATTAGATGGGAAGGTTGTAGAAGGTATTTTACAATGCCCACTAAGCTTAATAAACAAAAACAACACAGAAGACTCAACTAGCACCAAACAGCTCAGTAAATCTTCAGACAGAGATTATAGTAACACCATTGTGAGTTATATGTTGTAGCAAGCAATACAAAGCCAATTATTTTGTGCCTGCTAAGGGCGCAGACTTTGGAAGTGGGTGGGAAACTGGGGACATTGGTAGAAGGAAGGTCACACTGATGGTGGTATTGATTTTGGAACATTGAATACCTGAAACAACTGTTTTATGAACAACTTTGTAAATCATGGAATTTAATTTAAAAAGATATATTGACTAGACTACAGGCTTTGGTGTGAAAAGAATCTGGATTTCAAACTTGAATCTGACTCCCTAGCTATTTAACTTTGGCTTCAGTTGCTTGATATCTGTGATACAGAGTTTACTAATATTTAAAGTGGTGGGTAAGATAAGTGCACACCTGTGTTCATTGCAGTGATGTATACAATAGCTGGATCTGGACACAGCCCAGTGACCAAGAACAGATGATTATATAAAGAAGTCAAGGCATCAGAGGAGGGGGTGGTAGAGGTGGTGGGAGGGATACTGGGAACATTGGTGGTGGAGATTGGGCACTGGTGGAGAGATGGGTACTCAATCATTGTATGACTGAAACATAAGCATGAAAAGTTTGTAAGTCTGTAACTGTACCTCACTGTGATTCATTAAAAAAATAAAAAAATACATATATATGAAAAAAAACAAATCATGGCATATAGACACAACAGAATACCACTCAACTATAAGAAAAGATGAAATTTTGCATCTCACCACATCTTAGATGGAACTGGAAGGTGTTGTGATAAGCAAAGTGAGTCAGAAGAAGGAAGACAGAAGTTGGAGAGATAGAACAAGGATTAGGCCTTAGCCTTGTGTCCTGCCAGCCTAGATTAGAATACCCAGAATCCCTGGCGCTACCTCCTCAAGCACCGCCAGGGGTCACTCATGAGCACAGAGCGAGGAACAGCCCATGAGTCATTCCCCTGGCAGGGGCGGGGGAATTGCCATTTATCAGAAGTTAGATCTGATGTCAAACTATTTCATTCTTTCTTAAACTGCTCCGGGATCCTGAATTACTCGTAGTGTCTCCACCTTATGAGGTAATTCTTCTTTCCACCTTGAATAAAAATGATTCCATTCCTCCCCATCTTAAAGTTCATCTGGGGACAATGAGCCAGAGGGGGAGGGTTATTGATGAACCAGGGCTGGGGGTGAGGAAGTAGCAATGCAGGTATGAAACAACAATGCAGGATCGATTGTAAACCACATTTTCTCGATACAAATAGAGAAAAAACATTTATACCTTAGGAATTTAAGTTCTTTAAAATTTGCAAAGGTATCATATTGGCTTACCATCTCAAGCCTGTGTTCTCCCTTGAACACACATTTTCTCTCTTTCCCCTCACATCTTCCTAAGAAAATTTTGTTCAATAAAAGCTATCTTGTTTCATTAAAAAAATGGGGGAAAAAAGTATTATTTTGTTAGTACATACAGATGTTAATTTAAAAGTGATGCGACATTTAATGAAACATTAAATGTTTTAATGCAAAGTTATTTAGGAAAAATATTTTTAAAGGGGGACAAATATAGGACTATCTCACTCCTACGTGAAGTACAAAGAAAAAGAGCAGAGAATAAACAATGGCCAACGAAAACAAATGCTGGGGTTCTGCCAACAGAACTGAGTCTGTCAAGTATGTTTGCAGAGGTTGGGAAGTGAGGGGGTAGGAGTAGGACCGAGGTAAGAAGTAATCTCTGGGGGCCGGAGTGATAGCATAGCAGGTAGGGCATTTGCCTTGCACGAGGCCAGCCCAGGCTCAATTCCTGGAATCCCCTATGGTCCCTCGAGAGCACCTCCAGGAGTAACCTGAGTGCATGAGCCAGGAGTAACGTCTGTGCATCGCCAGGTGTGACCCATAAAAGTAAAAAAAAAAAAAAAGAAAAGAAAAAGAAGTCAGGGCCAGAGAAATAGTAAAAAACCCAGCAGTGCAGCCGTCCTCCTCCCCAGCCAGGATGGAAGTAGGTAAACCCTACATAAATAAAAAATAAATCTATGAATAATAAATCTATATTATTAAGGCTTCCCTGGAAAAAATGATGAAAGAGAAGCACAGCTGGATCTATAATCAGGTAAGCAAAATGGGCCAAGCCAATTTATGGTAGGAAAATATTTATCTGCTAATTTTTTTTAAGTCCCTACAAAATTTGTCAACTGTTCTTGCCTTGAAAAGACGGGACAAGAGGGGAAAGGGTGTTGGTCCCTTCCGCCCTCCTCCCTCTGGAAAGAAAGATGGCGGCCACATGGGAGCCTTGTGGACAGCAGGTATGAGCCGGGGATGTGGGGGCGACTAAAACCTCATGGGAAGGGGGGCGTTCCGGTCCGTTCTTCACGCCCTACCGAGGTCACCAGTTGCCCCCCACGAGCGGTTCTCCAGCACGGCCACAGCCCCAGAAGCACAAGGACTTAATGCAGAACCCGGCAGCTTGGAGCAGAAAAGTGAACGGACTATGCGTTAATCCAGGCCATCAAGTCTGTCGGAGGGGAAAGGGTGTTGCCCCATTCGCCCTCTCTTCTCTGGAAAGAAAGATGGCGGCTGCATGGGAGCCTTGTGGACAGCAGGTATGAGCCGGGGGAGTGGGGGCGACTAAAACCTCATGGGAAGGGGGACGTTCCGGTCCGTCCTTCACGTCCTACTGAGGTCACCAGTTGCCCCCCGCGAGCGGCACTCCAGCACGGCCACGGCCCCAGAAACACAAGGACTTAATGCAGAACCCGACAGCTTGGAGCAGAAAAGTGAACGGACTATGCGTTGATCCAGGCCATCAGGTCTGTCCGGAGGGGAAAGGGTGTTGCCCCATTCGCCCTCTCCTCTCTGGAAAGAAAGATGGCGGCCACATGGGAGCCTTGTGGACAGCAGGCATGAGCCGGGGGAGTGGGGGCGACTAAAACCTCATGGGAAGGGGGACGTTCCGATCCGTCCTTCACGTCCTACTGAGGTCACCAGTTGCCCCCCGCGAGCAGCTCTCCAGCATGGCCACAGCCCCATAAGCACAAGGACTTAATGCAGAACCCGGCAGCTTGGAGCAGAAAAGTGAACGGACTATGCGTTGATCCAGGCCATCAGGTCTGTCGGAGGGGAAAGGGTGTTGCCCCAGTCACCTTCTCCTCTCTGGAAAGAAAGATGGCGGCCGCATGGGAGCCTTGTGGACAGCAGGTATGAGCCGGGGGTGTGGGGGCGACTAAAACCTCATGGGAAGGGGGGCGTTTCGGTCCGCCCTTCACGCCCTACCGAGGTCACCAGTTGCCCCCCTATGAGCGGCTCTCCAGCACGGCCACAACCCCAGAAGCACAAGGACTTAATGCAGAACCCAGCAGCTTGGAGCAGAAAAGTGAAAGGACTATGCGTTAATCCAGGCCATCATGTCTGCCCAGAGGGGAAAGGGTGTTGGTCCCTTCCGCCCTCCTCCCTCTGGAAAGAAAGATGGCGGCCACATGGGAGCCTTGTGGACAGCAGGTATGAGCCGGGGATGTGGGGGCGACTAAAACCTCATGGGAAGGGGGGCGTTCCGGTCCGTTCTTCACGCCCTACCGAGGTCACCAGTTGCCCCCCGCGAGCGGCTCTCCAGCACAGCCACGGCCCCAGAAGCACAAGGACTTAATGCAGAACCCGGCAGCTTGGAGCAGAAAAGTGAATGGACTATGCGTTAATCCAGGCCATCAGGTCTGTCCAGAGGGGAAAGGGTGTTGCCCCAGTCGCCTTCTCCTCTCTGGAAAGAAAGATGGCGGCCGCATGGGAGCCTTGTGGACAGCAGGTATGAGCCGGGGTAGTGGGGGCGACTAAAACCTCATGGGAAGGGGGGCGTTTCGGTCCGCCCTTCACGCCCTACCGAGGCCACCAGTTGCCCCCCACTAGCGGCTCTCCAGCACGGCCACGTCTCCAGTGCACAGAAACCAATTTCTTAACTATCTGACTTTCAGTAGAAATACTTCCAGGGTCAATAAGTAAAATAGCAGAAATCCAAAACCAACATTTAATTCTTGAACCCAGCTGTAGAAAGCAAATCACTTCACAATGCTTTTTCAGCATGTCTGATTTGGGGGGGGGGGGGGTAAACTCTAAATAATAGTGGTGAATCTTTTATTGAAACAATGAATCTAATCAAAGCAGATAGAGTGTTAACTAGAATTCATCTGCCCCACAGGGACTGGGAGGGGTGGGGGGTGGGGTTTTATTGGGGTTCTTCATGGTAAAAAATAAGTTTTGGTAAAGGGAAATGTGTTTGATATTTGCATGACTGAGACCTAAACCTGAAAGCTTTGTAACCTTTCCCACGGTGATTCAATAAAGAAATAAAAAAAAAAAAGATGGGGCACTCCATATGAACACCAGGAAAACCTGGCCGAATTAGGGGTGGGAAAGAGAATGCACCCCAAGATGGATTGGGGTGCTGTCAAAGTCTCTATTTCCTGAGCACATGCTAAGCGCATTGCCCCGGCAGTTCTGTACTAAGCCTGGGACTATTAGAAACGTTGTCCCATTCTGTGCTGAAGAAAGTGAGTTTCAGGAAGGGGAAGCAGTGCCAGGGAGAGCTCAGGCATTAGGGGGATTTGTATGTGCAAGGACCCACCCACAGCACTGAGTGGCCCCTAAGCATCGCCCCCAGAAGCGCTGGGCCCGAGCAGCACTGGGCCTGGAGGTAGAAACATTCAGTCTGGTTGACCACATAGCACCATTTCCACAGGGTCCAAGAGCTCACAGGTGGCAGAGGCTGAATTTGAACCCGGAGCTTACAGATGCTGTTATCCAAGGTCTTGCCCATCATACTCCAGGCACCGAGTAGAGAAAACCGAATGTGCAGGTACCAGGAGCAAGTTACCTGCTGATGATCCTCACTCACAGACTCATTTCTTATCTCTCACTTGTCCCGGCTCCTGAACCCGACTCTGGATTCTCTCCACAAGAGAAAACATTTCTTGTCTGTCTGAATCTATCTTATCTTGCCCTTCCAGCTATTAGGTGATAGGAAAGAGTCACATTTGCTCAATCTGTTTAAGGGTTTGCTCAAGGGCCTAGCATCTGGGTAGATGATTCACTCAGAGCCCTGACCAATGCTCCCACATCAACAGGAAGCAACCCTGAGCCCTCATGGCTTTCCCTGGTCAGCACTGGCCATGCTTCCACTGTGTCCCAGAGGTGGGAGCAAGCATGGGATCTCCTTGGAGGTTGCTCCATCTGGGAGGACCAAGGAGCATTGGCCTAGAGCCCAATAAATGAGAATTTCATCCAGCTAAAAAGAAGCATGCTAACATGGCTACTGTAAGCAAAGCCATGTGTGGACAGTCAGTGTGTGGGGTGACAAAGTAGCATGGCTTATGGACAGCTTGGAAATTATTGTGAAATTATTGTGTGGGAATGTGCCACTGTTTTTTTCAATTTCTGAGTTCAAATTGAGAAGAACTGCAATCAGAGTTTTATACAAATATGTAGATCATGTGTGTACATAATATATGAGTTTACAGTATATGTCTACATATACTCTATATATTACATAGTATACATGGACACAAGTTTTTGAAAAGATTAGAATAAGTGGGCTGGGAATTTGGCTTCATGTCAGAGCACTTGCCTTGAATGTGTGAGGAAACAAACACTGCAAAAAATGAGGATCAGGGGCTGGAGTGATAGACAGCAGGTAGGGCGTTTGCCTTGCACGCGGCCAACCTGGGTTCGAGTCCCAGCATCCCATATGGTCCCCCGAGCACTGCCAGGAGTGATTCCTGAGTGCACGAGCCAGGAGTAACCCCTGTACATCACCGGGTGTGACTCAAAAAGCAAAAAAAAAAATGAGCATCAGCTAAAATTAGTGTATTGTATGTTTATTCCATCCTGGTGTTCATGATGCATTATTTAACTCAATTCCTTCCCTCTAAAGTTCTATTATTACTATACTGACCCACATGTGATAATAAGCATATGCGTGATATATGGCCAAGCTGAACTTTGAACCTGTTGAGCTTATTTTTCTGTTCCGCTTGAATTTTGTTTCTTTGGGTTCGTCTTGTTTTGTTTTGTTTTGTCATTTTGCTTCTAAGGCTTTTGGTTTGTTTGATTGTTTTTTTTTGGGGGGGGCACATCCAGCTACAATGGGGCTTATTCTAGGCTCTGTGTTCAAGGATCACTCGTGGTGGGTTCGAGTGATCAACCACGAGATGCCTGGGATCAAACTCTGGTCATCCATATACAAGGCAAGGGCCCTCTGTGATACTACCTCTCTGCCCCCTGCTCAGCCTATTTAACTCCAAAGTTCATTTTCTTAGCCACCATACTTGACACTTGCAAAATGATTCACTTCAAATTCAACCAGCAGTGACTTCTTTCAGGTCGAGAGTTTACGACCTTTCTTTGTCTTTCCTATTTTTCTCATTTCTATAGCAAAGCATACTGCTTCATATTATACTATGACATATAACACATTTAGAAAAACATGCCTAAAATAAATTCGCAACTTCCTAAGTTGTAGATTAGATCCACCCACAATCACCCCCCTTCAAAATCAACACCTCATCAACAACACAGTTTGAGTTTGCTCATTTTGAATTTTACACACTTGGAATAAAATACATTCTGCATTCTGCTTATCTTCACCAAACAATTTTTTCTTCTCATTGATTTATTTTTGGTTTGGGGGGGTCACACCCAGTGGTTCTCAGGAAATGTTCCTGGTTCTGTGCTCAGGGATGTCCCCTGGCAGTGCTTTGGGAGCCATCTGTGATACCAGGGGTTGAATTAAGGTTGACCATAAGCAAGGCAAGTACCTTACCCCTCGGGCACCCAAAACACATTTTTTTCATATGTCACATAATAAACTTCTCAAGAATATGTTCTTTTCATAGTCTAGAAAGAAAACACCTTAGAGTTATAAAATATTTGAACCCTGCAAGCCCAACCCAAATAGTCCAGCCCTCTAACTCTGCCCAGGTGGGGCCGTGTAAAACTCAGCATTTGTGCTTGGGAAAAGCCATTGCCAGAGAACAGAAAGTTTGGGGTCCCTGTTTCTGCTCCCACTTTTCCCCCACTCTGCCAGCCTTTCCACCCAGTGAGCACAGCCAGCTGCCTGTGAATGGATTTTCCAACTCATGCCAAAATGCAGAAGTACGCTGAGGAGTGTTCCTCTGTCCACAGGCCCTCGGCTCTCCCCCTCCAGTTACTGAATCCCCCGAATCTCCCCTGGGCAGACCCAGGAATGTGTTCTTCTAACTTCCTTTCATTCATCCAGTCTACATGGGTCTCACATTGGCAGTGGCTTGGCTCTAGGCCCCAGTTCTTCACATTGTAGGAGCGCCCCTTTCATACACTACACCCCTGTCGGCACTGGAGATCAGATGTGAGGACACAACCTTGAGCAAAACCACCAGCTTCCTGCTCTCGGGAGACACTCCCAGACATTCCCGGGGGATACAGAGACACAGGGAGACAAGGAGGTGCCAGTGGGCCTAGAACATAATCCCAACGAAAGGGGAGAGATGTCATGTAAATTCACTAGTCCAGCTTTACAGATTCAAGATTAAATCTCAGCAGAGGTCAACAAGATGCAAAAATCTATGGGTGCACCAGTCTCCTGACTGAAAACTCTGGGGTCCCCTTGGAAAGGGGCATGTTAAGTCTTCACCCTGTTGAATCCCAGACAGCTACACTCACGCCCCCACAGCTGCCACCATGCCAATGACCCAACTCTACTGCATCACAACTAAGCTCTGCAGAGATGAAAAACTGCCAGAAATTACAGGTACACTGAACTTCAGGCTGAGAACTCTGAGGTTCCCAGAACATACCAGATGCAGTCATTTCTCAGAGTGGGGGCAGAAGAACTCTCTCTCTCTCTCTCTTTCTCTCTCTCTCTCATACACACACGCACACACACACATTATACTTCTAGAAGTATAATTCTAACATTCACATCCTGCACTGTCACCATGTAAACTTACAACCCAGTTAAATATTCTGGAGTTTCTGGAGTGCACAACCACAAAGGCAGCCACACAACACCTCCATACTCTACAACACTGATATCCCAGTAGAAGCACACCAAATTAGATGGGAATGTAGCATAGAAGTCAACTAAGCTCAGTAAGCAAAAACATTAACACAGAAGGCTCAACTGACAACGAACAGCTTAGTAAACCCTCAGACAATGACTTAATGACCCCCATGGTGAGATACAACAATTTTTACACATTTTCTTTTACCGAAGTATTTTTTAAATGCTGGGGTGATAGCACAGTGGGTAGGGTATTTGCCTTGCATGCGGCTGACCTGGGTTCTATTCCTCCGTCCCTCTCAGAGAGCCCGGCAAACTACTGAGAGTATCCTGTCTGCACAGCAGAGCCTGGCAAGCTCCCCATGGTGTATTTGATATGCCAAAAACAGTAACAACAAGTCTTACAATGGAGATATTACTGGTGCCCACTCAAGCAAATTGATGAACAATGGGAGGACAACACTACAGTGCTACAGTCATTAGTTCCAACAAGCAATATAAAATAAAATATTTTGTGCCTGCTAAGGGGACAGGCTTGATAGGGTGGTTGAGAAAATGGGGACAATGGTGGAGAGATGGTCAGACTGATGGTGGGGTTGGGGTTGGAATATTGTATGTCTGTAACAAATGTATTAAGACCAACTTTGTAAACCATGATGGTTATATGAAGGGGGAAAATTAAGGGGCAGAGGATGGTGGAGGGGAAGAGTCAGAGAGGGGCCATCTGAGTCCTGGGAAATGAGGGGGCAAACCATATGGAAATGTGGAGGAAGAACTAGCAGAGAGAGGGAAGAGGGGGTTCAAAGGCCCTGGGGTAGACCCACAGCTTAGAAGCTCTGCCCCTGCCTGAGCTGGGGTAGCACCGTCCATCAAGAGCATGGGCAGGCGAGAGGCAGGCCAGAGGGGCAACAAAGCCAGGTCTCAGCACCTAACCCCAATTAAGTAGGGGTGCTGCTGTGATTCCAACCTCATAGAGAACTCTGGGTGAGTCACACATTTGGGTAAGACGTGACTCCAGGGGCTGGAGCGATAGCACAGCAGGTAGGGTGTTTGCCTTGCATACGGCTGACCCGAGTTTAATTCCCAGCATCGCATATGGTCCCCTGAGCACCACCAGGAGTAATTCCTGAGGGCAGAGTCAGGAGTAACCCCTGTGCATTGCCGGGTGTGACCCAAAAAGGAAAGAAAGAAAGAAAGAAAGAAAGAAAGAAAGAAAGAAAGAAAGAAAGAAAGAAAGAAGTGAATCCAGTGCAGCCACTTATCCTCCAGACTGGGTGGCTGCAACTATTCCCGAGAAAGCCCGTGGAGAAGCTGCAGATGAAGGAGGGAAGCCGACACTCTGATGAGGGGTGTGAGGCTAGAACCCTCAGCCATGCGCCTCTGGCGTTGACAGCACTGGGAACCACAGGCCCCAGTAAAAAACGAGTGGGGAAAGCTGCTAGTAAACTTGAAGCGCAGTAATAGATTCCAGCCTCCCCAAAGGTTACCCCCAGCTCCGGTAACAGCAACGCCTAAAAATGAAAAGAGGGAGGGAGGCTTTAAGATCTTGAACCGAGACTAGCTCCTTTGTTTCTAGCAGCAAAAGGATGAAATAAGAATGACCTTTTCCCAATCTCAAATAACAATGGTGGGGCTGGTGTCGAAATATAGAATGTGATCAAAGTAGAGAGAGAGTAACGTGGACATCATTTGCCACACAGGTAGGGGGAGGGTGCGTGATGGGGGGTATACTGGGGTTGTTGGTGGTGGGAAATGGGCACTGGTCAAGGGATGGGTGTTTCATTATTGTATGACTGAGTCTTAAACCCGAAAGCTTTGTAACTGCTCTCATAGTGATTCAATAAATAAATTTTAAAAAATGACCTTTTTCCTAGGAGAAGTGAACAGGCAACTAAAGGCCTCCTGAGGCAAGCATGTGGAATGTTTGTGTGTGTGGCCATTTCAAAGATACAGTAGGTATCAGAGGAAACCCTCCAAGCCTGAAGGCAATGGTGGGATATAGTGAAAAAGCTCACTGAAATGAATGCTTCATCAAGAATACTCTATCCGGCTAAACTCTCATTCAAACTCGAAGGAATGGTACACTATTTTCTAGATAAACAACAGCAGCTCAGGAACTTCATAGACTCAAATCCAAACCTAAAAGAAGGGCTAAAGGGGCTACTATAAGACAAGACAAACCCTACAAGCACTACAGACCCCTACAAAAAGATGACACAAAACCCCATAACAATAATCTCTCTCAACGACAACAGTCTAAATTCACCAATTAAGAGACACAGAGTGGCAAAATGGATTCAGAGACAGAACCCAACATTCTGCTGCCTACAAGAAACTCATCTCAACAGTCAGAGCAAACAGAGACTCAAAGTGAAAGGATGGAAAACAATCCTGCAAGCAAACAGCTCCCTCCAAAAAGCTGGGGTGGCCATACTAGTATCTGAAAAATACACATCAGGTTGAAAAGATTAGAAGGGACAGCAAAGGCTATTTTCTCTTCATCAAGGGATATGTACAACAGGAAGAAGTCACACTCTTAAATGTATATGCACCTAATGAGGGAACAGCTAAATATTTAAAACAACTGCTAACAGATTTTAAGGAGGACATTGCTGGCAACACAACAGTAGCTGGAGACTTCAACGTCGCCTTATCACCTCTGGATAGATCAACAAGAACAAAACTCAGCAAGGAAACATTGACTTTGAAAGAAGAAATAGAAGAGAAAGGGCTTATCGATCTACACAGGGCTTTACACCCCCAAAAGAAAAAAATACACATTCTTTTCCAGTGCTCATGGAACATTTTCCAAAATAGATCATTTGCTAGGACACAAAACATACCTCAATAGAATAAGGAAGATAGAAACAGTATCAACAATCTTTTCAGACCACAATCCAGCAATACCACTCCTGGGAATATATCCCAGAGAGGCAAAAAAGTATAGTCGAAGTGACATCTGCACTTGTTTGTTCATTGCAGCACTGCTTACAATAGCTAGAATCTGGAAAAAACCTGAGTGCCCGAGAACAGATGACTGGTTAAAGAAACTTTGGTACATCTACACAATGGAGTACTATGTAGCTGTTAGAAAGGATGAAATCAGTGTATCATGCTAAGCGAAATGAGTCAGAAAGAGAAGGATAGACACAGAAAGATTGCATTCATCTGGGGAACATAAAGTAACAAAATAGGAGACTATCACCCAAGAATAGCCGAGTTTAATACCAGGAGGTTTACTCCATGGCTTGGAGGCCAGCTGCACTTGCTAGGGGTAAAAGGCAGCTCAGATAGAGAAGGGAGCACCAAATAAAGGGTGTTGGGAAGATCCGCCCAGGATGGGAGGTGCATGCTGAAAGTAGACTATAGACCGAACATGATTGCCACTCAATTCCTCTTTTGCAAATCAAACACCCAAAAGGAGAGAGAGAACAAAAGGGAGTGCCCTGCCACAGAGGCAGGGTGGGAAGGGGGGAAATGGGGGGTGGGAGGGTTACTGGGATCCATGGTGGTGGGAAATGGGCACTGGTGGAGGGATGGGTACTTGATCATTGTATAACTGAAACCCAAGCACAAAAATTTGTATGTCTACAACTGTACCTCATGGTGTTTCACTAATAAAAATTAAAAAAATAAAGATACTGTGGGGGTGGGGTCGAGGAGATGTACAAAGGCAGAGGGTATGTGTGGGGACAGGGTTTGATCCCCTGCATCATGTGATTCTCTAAACACTGCCTTAGGGAAGGGGAGTAAAGGGAGGGAAAGGGTAGGGGAAGGAAGGGAGAGGAGGGGAAGAGAGGGAAGGACAGGGCAGGGGAGGGCTGGGGAGGGGAGGGAAGGCAAGGGGAGAAGAGGGAAGGGGAGGGGAAGTGACGGGTGGTGGGGGAAGGGGAGCGGGGAGAGTGCTGGTGGGTTGGGATGTGTTTCAGTAGCAGAGCACCACAGGCTTTGCAGGTTTGAGGTCCTGAGTTCAGTCCCCAGAACCAAATACAAAAACAACTGCTGACGCACAGACCTAGAAAGATGGTCAAAATCTGTCACTGAAACTAAACCATCTGCACGGTCGGATCCCAGTTTGTAACAAGTGAGTAACGTGTAAATATATGCACAGATAAGAGACCAGAAATCCCAATGTCAAATCACTGCTGGGTGTCGGGGAAGGAGGGGCGGTTGTGGATGGTTTAATCTTCTTTCTTTCTTATCAGGACTTACTACCATGGGGATCAGTGACACAGGCTGCACACACAGTTCCTGCGTCACTAGCCCAGAGGCATGTGGATTCTTCCACTCCCTCCAACTCCCAACGAAGTGAGCTCAGGTCGGGGACACTTCTGACACAGTGCCCCTGGCGGGAACTGGGAAATCGGGGTGCACAGATCACCTGGCCTCGCTCCCAACCAAAGCTGCCCTCGGCACGCGCAGGGAGACCCAGGGTGTAGAGGCCAGGGTGCCAACGCAGAGGGTTATTAGCACCCAGTGTGTTGAAGGATCTGGTGCTATTTTTAAAAACCTGCCAACACTCAGACTTCACGCGGGATTCCAGGAGCGCACACAGCGCTCTGGGAGCCAGAGGGAGCCCTTCAGCACCTAGAACTTTCGGAGAGATGGCCCTGAAACCAGGTGGGCGGGAGGGCGGGGGATGGGGGAGCCAGGGCCCCAACTTTCTCACTCAGTGGCACCCCCAGTTTCTTTCACTCTCCGAGACCCATGGAAACATTCCCACCCACTTCCATCTTCTCCCCACCCCCCACCTCCGCGTGCTTAATTTTTCTGCACCTCAGTCGCCATTCTTGTAGGTACAGGGACCCAGGGCCAGGTGAGGAGCCTGGGGCATCCGCTAGGCACGCGGGAGCCCCAGGTCTGGGCCTCGCCTCTGCATGGTCTCCCAGCACCGACACTGAGCTCTTCTACACGTGACCCCACCCCACCCCCTATCTCAAAACCCCCAAATAAAAGCGCTTGCAGGAGTTTGATTTCCCCTCAGGGGTCAGCCCACTGCTGTCCCTGGCAAAACTGAGCTGCTTCCTAGGTCTGCAAATGAAGCTTCAGGGGCACACAGTCACACACTCATGCATGGCTCGTCCTGGTGCCCTCTGCCGCCTCAGCTGAGCTGAATCACCACCGTGAGGCCGACACACGCCGCAGTCTGCAGTATTGATCAGCCATTTATTATCTGGCCCTTTGCAACAAATCTGCAAACCCTGTTGAGGTCTGGCGCGTCCGGAGCAGCTCCCGAGACAAGCGTGGATGGGTCAGTGATTTATCGGGGAAATGCTGGCAGGAGAGAGCGGGATGGGGAGAGGAAGGGGCAGTGCAGGGAGCAGGGCGTGGGGCCAGAGGTAGAGCCACCCGCAGGAGCTGTTCCAGGGCCTCCTTGAATGCAGTGCCCTGGGCCAGGTCGCGTTTAAACACCCACACGTTACAAAGACGACCCTGGGACCACTCCTGACCTGGTTCTGGGGGGCAGGAAGTAGGGTCTGGTGCCCACATCCCTACTAGACAGCAAGGAGACCCGACAGTACCCAGAGTCCAGGTGGAGTCCTGCAGCCCACAGGGGTTTCCTGGGGCTGGGAGCCAAGGCTACCGCAGGGCTGAGGCCACAGAAGCGTCTTGTTCCGTTGCTGCCGCTGCTCGGCCTCTCCAGGGCTGATGTTTCTGTGTCCAAACATCCTCTTCTAAGACTCCACTCTGGTTGGATGAAGATCCTCATGGCCTCGTGTCGGAGCTTTATCACCTTTTCAAAGGTCCTATGCTGGGCCCTGGGAATGGCTCAGTGGCAAAAGCAGTGGCCTGGTGAGCACAAGGTCTGGAGTTCGATCCCTGGTGCTGCCCCCCTGCACAGGACTCTGTTTAGGGCCCCAGTGTCTCCACAGAGCATGTGACCTTCAGCATACACCAGGTAGGTGACACCTCAGCTATGGGCACGAGCGCTGGCAAGCACTCCAGCCAAGCAAGTGCATCACCCAGCGTCCCTCACTCCCCTCTGCACCCGGCTCATCATGACATCACCCACGGCTACAGAGGGGAGGGAAGGGGATGCACACACTTGGCCACAGTGCCAGGGACCGTCAACGTGCGGCTCTGGGGCTCACGGTCATGAGAGTTCCAGCAGCCTCATGCCAGCCTGGGAGGGAGGCAACTGGGAGAGTAGAAACCGGGGGTGGGGGTGGGGGGGCTGGGGAGAGTCCACAGCAGTTGCCCAGCCTGGGAGAGCACCGAGCTGGAGTTGAGTGCTGGCCTGACCTCCAGATGGGGCAGCAGAGGAGGGAAGGACAAAGGGACACAGGCGAGCAGCTGGTGCCCAGGGTCGAGGCCAACCAGCACCCTACCAGCTGCCCATGTGCTCCCACTGAGCCAATCTGGGTGCCTTGGGGGCACACACACAGATGTGCGTATGCGCACACACACACACAAACACATAGATATACACATGCACGCACACACACAGTGCCCCACTGTCCCCACCTCGTCCAGATACCCGGTCTTCCCAGGCCTCTGGCCACAGAGAGCCTTGAGCCAAAGTTTGAAGCTCACAGCAGGAAGGAGGGGCCTACCTCTGCAAGGTGCCTCTTGCTTTTCCCCAGAGAATCACAACTCCAGCACACAGGCACACACACACACACACACACACACACAGAGGCACACACAAGCACACATACACATGTACACACGGGCACACACAGGTACACACACAGGCACACACACAGACACACACAGGCACACATAGTCACACACAGGAACATACAGACACACACATAGGCACATGTGGGCACACACAGACACATACATAGGCATACACACAGGCACACACACACACACACACACACACTCCCACATGCAAGGCCCAGGACCCCTCAAGTGCCCCTCACAGGGCTCCTTTGCCGCAGTGCCCGGGCCTTGCTCTGAGTCAGCGGCTCCAGGTGTGAATTTCCTGATCCGATTCTCCCCGCACCTCTGCAGGTGTCAACGCACCAGCGCCTCAGGGAAAGGCTCTGGGCAGAGAGGGGGAGCGGAGTGGACAGCGGGGCCAGCCAGGGAGAGGCCACGTCCCTCTCCCGCACTCACGACTGACAAGCTTCTCCTGGGAAGGGTCTACTCAGCGTGAGGTGCTCAGGGACCCCGAGGAAAACAGGGGCAGCCCTGGGCAGGAAGCCGCCACATTCATAGGCAGGAAACGTGGCTTCACACGGCTTCCATCCCACAGCTTCCCTTTCATTCCTTTCACTTTCCCCAGCATCCACTTGGGTCAAGGCTCCTCTCAGCTCAGAGTCTCGACCCTTGCCTGAGTGCTGTAGCTTCTGGCTCCTCATCCTGCAGAATCTTCCTCTGCAGGGTCAGGCCTTGGCACGACCAGACCCTTAGTGCATCCAGACCCTCAGGATGACCTGGCCCTCGGCTCGTCCAGGCCCTCACTGTGTCTAGGGCCTCTCTATGTCCAGGCCCTCGCTGTGTCCAGGCCCTTGGCATGTCCAGGCCCTCGGCATGTCCAGGACCTCGGTGCATATCTGCTGTGCACCAGCCTCCCTTCCCTCCTGCAGCCCGATAACAGACTGGGCTGGACGCTCCCTGCCTGGGTGCCTCCGCTCCAACCCCCGACAGGCCCAGCAGCGCCAAGTGAGCCCCTCCCAGCATGGGGTATGGCCCAGACAAAGCAAAGAGCAGCAGCCCTGTGCCCTGTGGTCTGCCCACACCCCAGGGCCCTGTTCTCCAGGGGGAAGGGGAGGACACAGGACAAATGTGCCGCAGGACCGCTACCCCCCAAAGTGGGCGCGGCTGAGCAGGGGCCACAAACCTGGGGCTGGGGCGCACCTGCTCACCAGCAGCCCCACCCAGGGTCCAGGCCCTGGGCATTGTCGAAGCCCCTCTCCCAAATGGCCAGAGGGCCTGTCACTCACACACACACACACACACACACACACACACACACAGCATCACGCACCTCATCTACACCAGCCCCGCATGACCCCACAGCTCTGCTGTCTACACCCCCAGCGCTACAACAGCAGGTGTGTAAGCACCACAAAAGGGATGCAAGCCCTGGCCAGTCCTGCGACTAAACAGACCTAGGTAAGCACCGCGGGGCCGAGCCAGGAATGAGCACTGCTTAGGAGGATGCCATGTGCCGGCACCATGGCCAAGAGCACCCCCATGAGCACAGGCCTGGGCATGGTGGGACCCCGGCGGTCCCCCACAGCTGTGGGTGTGAGCTCTAGCCCGCAGAGGACATGCAGCGCAAACCTGGGTAAGCCCCACCATGGGCTTACCCCCCTCGTGCTAGCATCTTAATCACCATCATCAGCAATAACAAAAGGAAGGAAGCAGGGGAGGAATTTGGGGTTTTTTGGGGCGGGGAGGGGAGCACAGTGCTCAGCACTCAGCGTTCACTCCTGGCAGGGCGTGGCGGGGGCGGTATGGGTCCCAGACATTGAACCCATATCACCTGTGTGCAAGGTAAGCGTCCTACCCGCTGTATTATCTCTCTGGGGCTAAGGAGAATTTTTTTTTTCTTCAGTAAAAGGTCATGGGGTTGGAGCGATAGCACAGCGGGTAGGGTGTTTGCCTTGCACGCAGCCAACCTGGGTTCAATTCCCAGCATCTTATATGGTCCCCTGAGCACCGGAGTAATTCCTGAGTGCAGAGCCAGGAGTAACCCCTGTGCATTGCCGGTGTGACCCTAAAAAGCAAAAATAAATAAATAAATAAAATTCCAGGACTAGATAGTACAGGGATTATGGCACTGGCCGCACACACAGCCCAACCCAGTTCCATCCTGACACTGCATAGGGTCCCCGAGCCCCGCCAGGATCCCTGAGCACAGAGCCCTGAGCACAGACAGAGCCAGGAGTAAGCCCTGTGCATTGCCAGGTCTGGCCCCCAGACAAAATAAGTCGATAAATAAAAATGAAAGGCCAGACTTCGCTCCGTGGCCTGCGCCTCCCAACAAGCGCTCTCTTCCCTCCCTCCCTCCCTCCTTCTGCCATTCCACTCTGCCTGGTGCCCTCCTCCTCCTCCTCAGGAACTGGCCAGGCTGGCCTTGGCCCCGGCTTCTGGCACCTGTATTGAACCATCGGTGACTGCACCCGGAGGTGAGGGGTCCAGGAAGGGCCCCAGATGGCTGCTCCCTGCTGCCACGTGGGGAATCCCACTGACGTGGGCAGGAGGCCGGGCAGGGAGACAGCCCAATGCCAGGCCAGGGATTTGTGATTAATTGGGGAGAAGACAGGCAGCACCTCCCCCCTGGCCTGCGCTGCCAGCCCCCTGCCAGGCGAGCAGCTGCCCACCTGAGGGCCCCCCAAGCGGATCCGCTGCCTGGCACTTGAGGCCGGTAGTTGAGCTGGCCAGGTCAGTGCAAAGGGTCATTTCTGGGTGTGCCAGGGGCTTGTTCCAGGGCGGACGCTTTCTGCTCCCAGCTGCCGCCCTTCACTCATGCCACCGTCGGCCAGAGACTGCACGACCACCAACCATCGACCACCAACCACCGGCGGGAAGAGCTGAAAGCTGGGGGCAGCAAGGTGGGGGGGGTTTAGGCAGGGCCTCTCCCCCTAGCCCAGGACATGTGACAAAAAAGAACTGAGGATTTCATGCCAGGGAAGCATGTGTGTTCCCTGTAACGGCCGTCAAGCGGGAGGAACGTCAGGAGTTGGCCTCAGTCTCCCACATCTTCCCTCTCCCGGATGGTGCTGGTTGGGGGAGGGGAGGATGGGGGTCCCAGAGAACCAGCAGTGCCATGAGGGGTGTTTCTTGTGGGGCCACTGGGTCTGGGTTGGTCGCCCCAGTCTCCTGCATCCCTTGGGGCTGTTGGGATATACCTGACCCTCTTTGGTGATTGGAGGGGTGGGGGAGCAACTCACGGAGCCCCCTCTATGCCCCTTCACCAGCCAGGGTGCCACCGTGCCAGGTGTGGGCTGCCACGCTGACCAGCTGAGCAGTTGTCAGTTCCGGCCCCTTCCCTCATACCCGCTGCCTGCAGGTGCTGCTGGCGCCACCTCTGGGGTCCCTTACCTCCTCTCGTCTCCTGCCCCTGGAAGTTAAGGGGTCCTGGGAGAGCCCCGCTCTGCTCATCCACCTGGAGGCTGGTCCCCTGACTCCAGATTCCCACCTGCCTCACTCCCCGGGCTCACCCCCACACTGGCCTCCTTCGAGTTGCTCCATCATGAAGGAAGCCTGACATGGGGGGGCCTGATCCCTGCTCTATCTCCCTCCCCTGCCCCACGCCTGCTCCATGTCCCTCCCACAAAGACCACTTTTGGAACACGGGCCTCCTGGCACACACCCAGGGTTCGCCTCTCTGGGGGTTGTGTCCACGTCCAGCTCCCCTGCTCCACTGAAACTCCCGTCGGTGAGCCATGGGCAGACCCGGCACCCCGCTTGGGCCTGCCACCCGCTGATGCTACTGGTCCCTTTGCCTGATTCTGACAGGATGGATGAATTCATTTTTGGGGTGACTCCGAGAATGGCTGCAAGGCACCCTCCTCTCTCGGCCCTCGCGCCCGCCTCCCCGCTGCATCCTGGGGAACCCAGGAATTTGGGGCACTGCTCCTCTAGGGACCCTTCTCTCATCCTTGGTGAGAGAGCCAAATTCCCAGCCACCAGGAAGTCCCGTTCTGGCAGGAAATTGAGCAGATTTGTTTGCAAATTGAGCCCAGGGCGCCCTGCCAGGGCAGGACGGAGCCAGCCTCAGGGAGGCCGCAGATTGGGGCTCATCTGAAGCTCCGGTCTCCCCTGAGCACCTTGCCAGAGCCCTGCCTCAAGCACACCGCACCCCCTTTCTCTAGTGATCCCAGCTCGACTTCTGGGGACTCTTGGATGTCCCTAAAGCCAATGTCCCTAAAGCTGGATCAAAAATCCAGCTATTCTGAGTTCCCACCTCACAATAAAGACAATGAAAGTAGCAAACAGTTTTCTACTCCATCCAGACTCATGTTTTACAGAATCATGGCCATAATTCCTCCACACAAATTCCAGCAGCATGCCTACTTCATAGAAGTGGGGCTTGGAGAGATTAGAGAGACTAGAATCAATGCTGCTAGATTCCCAGCAAACTGTGCCCCCAAAGTCAATTATTTTAGAGGGGTGGGGGAGTTTGGGTCACATCCGGCGATGCTCAGGGGTGACTCCTGGTTCTGCACTCAGGAATGACTCCTGGTGGTGTTCGGGGGACCATATAGGATGCCAGGGATCAAACCCAGGTGGGCCGTGTGCAAAGCAAATGCCCTACCCGCTGTACTATCACTCCAGCCCCCTCAACGCCAAATTCAGCCCACCACCTGCTTTTGTAAATAAAACTTTATTGAGTCATATTCATTTGCTTTTATGCTATAGTGGTGAAACCGAGTAGTTGAAATAGAGGCTGTTGTCCTACAAGACAAAGAAAATTACGTTATGGACCTTTACACACACACACACACACACACACACACACACACACACACAAAGATCACCAACCCCTTTCTACACGACAGGACCCCTGTTCTGGAGGCTCTTCCCCACCCCCACCCGTGTTCTCCATTTTATGCCAAGACTGATTGTCAGGTCGACAGGAACATGCCCAAGAGTCTGCTCCCGCTTCCCATGTGCAGCATCCAGGACCAGGGGTGTGGGCGACATCACTCAGGCCAGTCTCTCTACTGCAACATAGCCCCCCATGCCCCCGATGCCCCCAGCCCAGTGGGCCTAGGGATGGGCATCATACTCAGCAACATGGCAGCTTTGGTCTGAGGAAGAAGATGGACCAGTTGGCAATGAGATGGCACTCAGCCTCTGGGCATCTGGGGATGGGATGGCGCTCAGTCGAGGGGCAGTTGCCGTGCATGGGTGTACTCTTGAATTTGGTTCCTGGTGCCGCAAAATAAGCAGAAGAACAATGAGGGCCCGAGAGAGAGAGAGTTCAGGGAATAAGGCGCCTCCTTGCATGCAGGTGACACTGGCTCAATCCCCAGCACCTTCTATCTGGCCCGAGTACCACAAAACCAGGAGTGGCCTCTGCGTACCACCAGGCATAACAGCCCCTCAAAACAAACAAACAGAAAGATGACTGAGAGGGTCCAGGATGAGGGTGTTGCAAATGTGACACAGTGCGTTTCATCCTGGGACCACCCCCATGTGCAGTGAAGAGCCCCAGAGTGGTCAGAGTCCCCTGACACAGCAGGGGGACAAGCACTACAGCTGATAGTGTTGGGATCGGGAGTTCCCTAGCCCTGGGAGGCGCGGAGAGACCAGAGAGACACAATTCCTGCAGGAGTAAAAATGGGGTTTATTTAGGCCAGCATGCTGGGGCTCCACAGCATACCCCAGAGTGGGCAGTGGGTGAGAGCCCCAAGCTTCTTCAAAGGGGATCTTATATAGGCCTTCACTGGCCGTTACAGCAAGGCCCGCACATTTCATAGCCAATAGATTTGTAACAACATATACTTTCTTAACCAATCCATTTAAAAGTACTTCACTCCTTAGCCTATAGATTCAAAGATCAGCATTTATGTACATCGTACATCGATTGTCAGCACAAGCAAGGTTATAGCCGGAATCATTAAGCCTTAGGTAATCTCCCTTGACCATCCACATTTTGAGTTACCCAAATCTGCAGGGTGCTTTAGTGAGACAATACACTTCAGGAAAGGGCAATTTCCCCCAACCACAGCATCCTGAGTTATCCTTTACCCAAGTCTGCAGGGTGCTTTACTGAGACAATACATTTCAGGAACAGTAAATACACCTGTCACACTTGGTTTAGAAAGAAGTTATGCCCTGTTCACTTTCCAAGTCCCCTCTCCCCCAGGTGCAAAGCAGCCAAGCAGTTTTACAGACAGCAATGTTGCAAGTTAGCTGAAGCACACAAAAATTTGATGCCCTAATATGGATTCTTTCAATAGGCGCATGGCCCCACATGACCACCCCACCCAAGAGTGTGTGGGGATGTGGGGTGTGGAGTGTGTGAGGGGGGATGAACATGTGTTTTTGTGTATGCGTGAGGGGGTTGTGTATGTGTGTGTGGGGGGGGTTGATGTAAGTGTGTGAGTGTGTGTGAGTGAGTGGGGGAATATTTGTGTGTTGGTGTGGGAGAAGTTAGTGTGTGTGTGGGAGTGTGTGGTTGTTTTGCAGGGGTGTGTGAGGGTGGGTGTAGGGGGTGGGGCAGGAGTGTAGGGGTATGTGGGTGTGTGGGGTATGTGTGAGGGGGCTGGGGTGTGAGTGTGGGGGTGTGGCCCCCTGGTCGTCACAGCAACAGAGACCAAGGGAAAAATTGAAAAAGATTCATTAGACCAATGAAATTCTTCAGATTCTGCTACTGGGAACTTGAAATGAGCAAACAACCATCCAGGCTGCTGAGGAAAATGGAAGCTGTGACTTGTGAGGACCAGAGACAGTGAGGGGAGTGGGGACAGGCAGGGACAAGAGGGTGCGGGTGCCTGCTGGCAGCAGAGAACAGGAGGGGCGGTGAGGACCGGGCCAAGGACTTCCTGCGGCTCGAGAGCAAGAGGGAGATGGCGGCCCTGGCTCCTAATGGTTTCTCAGGTTCGGCTCCCATGAAAACAACGGTTCCTCTCCTGGTTTGTCAGTTAGGACCTTTTGGTTGCAAATGAAAGAAAATTCAACAGAAACGCACAGCAGTGATGGAAACATATTGACTCGTTAAAAAAGGACATCAGGCACAGCTTGCTCCAGTAGCTCAAGTGGCATCTCACGTGACCCCCAGTCTCACCACCTCTCCGCTCTGCCTTTGCACTTGGGCTTCATCCTCGGTCCCACGCTGGCCCTTTCCCGGCTCAGGACCTCTCCCCTCCCGGTGCCAAGGTGGCCAGAGCAATGCCAGGCTTCAGGCCCAACATGTTTCATGTCAAACAAGCCACAAGCAGAGTGACTTCTCTCCCCAGCGACCCCTCCTCACTCTGGGACACAGTCTCTGCTGGCCTCACCCTGAGCTGGTCACTGGGGCCGAGGGGACAGGCCTCCTCAGTGCCTTCCATTTTTTTCTAGCTTAAAGCATGTCTGAGTATCTGTTAGGTTCTAAGCTGCCAGACATCAACTTTCACATGTGAGAGCGTTACAGCTCGAACGCTCACCAAAGCCACAAGTCAGCCTTTCACCAGTGAAAGTTCAGAGAGGGTTGGACAGCTTGCTTGGGGTCACACAGCAACGTGTGTCTAATAGGCAAGGGGAGGACAGCAAGGGTCCTATGGGATTCTGGAACCTGAGTTCTCGGCCCCCTGCCTTGGCCTGTTAGCGTCCATCAACAGCCCCCCACCTCCCACCCCGTTATTCCTGCTCCTGTTGCTCTCCCAGTGACCCACACCCTGCACTCAGAAGGAAGCGTTTAGTCCCGAGAGATGCAGGCTACACGCGGCGTTTACCCAAAAGTCCTGCTCCCACCTCTGGCTTCCTCTGGACTCGCCTCCTTCCACCTGATCCGTTTCCATGGAAACTGCTGGGCTCCCGCATCCCTTTCATCCTCCTTTCTGGGAAGCAAAGCCAGCCAGCTCTCGGGCACCCCGGGAGCCAGGCCTGGCCATGGCAAAGACCGAAGAAGCGTTGTCTGGAAGGAATCTTCCCGGGCAGAGATTCTGCCTTTGAAGTTCTGTGGAGCGGCAGCAGGTGCCCTCGGAGCTCTGTGTGCCTGTGCCCCGGGCCCCGTGGCTGCCCTCCTGCCTCCCCCAGCACACCGGGTGCTCCCTCCCTCCCAGGGCCAGAGATGCCCCAGTGCCCAGAGCCCGAGGCAGAGGGCTAGTCCCGCGAATCTTCTCTGCAGCCCCTGGGATTGAGAAGCAGCTGGCAGGCTCAGTGCAGGGCAAACAGGAGGAAGGTGTCAGAAGGGAGGATGGAGCGTCCTGCTGGCCTTCTGGACACCAGTGGGCACAGCGTCTCTCCCTGCTGTGGGCAGTGCCCCAGAAAGCTAGTGGTGCCACATCCTGCCACTCCCTGCTTGAGGTGGGAGACCAGCCCTGGAGCTCATGGCCAGGATCTGGGACCAATTTTGAAAGAGGCTCCCTGGGGCCTAGTCTATGAGGTCCATCGTCCGTCGTGCCACAGCCCTGCCAGCTGCTCATTTCTGTGTTTGGTCTTTGACTTTAAAATGTACTATATAGAGGCCGGAGCAATAGTACAGCAGGTAGGGCACTTCCCTTGCATTAGGCCAACCCGGGTTCCATGCCCAGCATCCCATATGGCCCTCCCAGAGCTCCGCCGAAAGTGGTCCATGAGTGCAAGGCCAAGAGTAGCCCCTGAGCATCACCGGGTATGACCCCCACACAAAAAAAAACCAAACAAAAAAATACATAAAATCAATGGGGTTAATGTGCCGGGGCTGAGCAGTGGTGGAGCACTTGCCTTGCTGTGGGAGAAAGGCCCAGCACTGAAAATAATCAAAATAAGTAAGCAGAAAGAAACAGACCCACCTGTGGTACTGATCAGCTGAGTCGCAAAGCCCTAAAGAAGCACAAAGTTAAAGACCTCTAGATAGGTCACACAGTAGCAATAATAATAATAATAATAATAATAACAACGACAACAATAAAATCATCATCACCTTAGGCAGGAGAGAAGCCCTGCCCTTGGAGCCCCGGAATCCTGCCCAGAGGCGCGTCCGAGTCCCCTTCCTAGGCTAAGGCCTTGTCGGATGTTTCCCAGCCCTCCCCGAGGCCCTGATGGCCCCATGAGCTTCTTATGCTCAGGTTCAGACATTTGAGATTCAGCGACTCAGGGTTCCTGGAGGTTGGGGCCAGGCTGGGGCCCAGGGCAGCGAGGCCTGGGCTGGCTGGGACGCCTTGGGAGTCGGGGTCCTTGGATTATGGAAGGAAGCTTTCTTGAGGTGATTTTCAGCTCTGCCCCAACCTTCTTCAACACTGAGGGTCAGGATCCACCAGCATCTGACTTGGCAACTCCAGAATCCTTGGAAACCACGTAAGGTCCCTCCAGTCCTTCGGGGAATGATCCCCGAGCACAGAGCCAGGAGTAAGCCCTGAGCTTACCAGGTGCAAACTCAAAACTAAATTAAACAAAGAAAAGCCCTGCATGCCAGGCTTGGCGAGCCCCCCAGTGGGCGGCCCCCCCTTTTCCTGGCCTTCAGAGAACTCAAGAGCAGGAAGAGGCAGCAGCTCTGTCTTCACATGGGACTCCCAGTCTAGAATTCGTCTCAGGAATTGGTGGCCCCTACTACAGATGCCCCAGAACCTGGGGGGGTTACAAGGGTCCCCAACAGAGCCATAAACACTGCCCTCCCCAAAGGCAAAGGCTCCACGCCATCCCCCCATGCAGACCCCTCGCAGGCCCCCACCTTGATGGACATGGGGGTGGGCAAGCTCAGGGAGCCCCCACACAGGAGGCAGCTGGCTTCTGAGGAGTCACTTTGGGAGGGGGGTGCTGAGCCCCTTTCCTGCTGCTTCGGAACTCAGCAAGCTCCTCCGAAGGTCCCTTAGGGATAACGAAGCGCTGTCTGGAGCTCCTCAAAGCTCCGGACGGCTTGAATTTCTGCCTGTGCCCTGGATCTGGGATGCTCTAAAATCCCACCTCTGAATGTTGTCTGGAACAACCCCCGTGGGAAACAGTACGAAGAGTTCTCAGTAAACTGAGAATTGAACTGCCAGATGACCCGGCAACTCCACTTTGGGGCATCTATCCCCAGGACATGAAAAAAACTCTCTCAAAAGGACACATGCACACCAGTATTCATTGCTGCGCTCAGTACAATAGCCAAGATATGGAATCAACCTGGGTGTCCAACAACAGATGAACGGATTATGAAGATGCTGTACATAGACAGACAGTGCAATACTGTGCAGCTGCAAGGAACCATGAAATCATGCAATTTATTGCAATGTGGTTGCAACTGGAAGAAAGACAAACATGGATGATCTCGCTTAACTGTGCAATATAGAATACAGGGTGGGGAAATGCATTGGAGTAAAAGGGCGATGCTTGGGTCACCCTCGCCTCCAGTGTTTAGGGAGGAGACAGAGAAGGAAAGAAATCAAGGAAGGGACAGGAGAACAAGAAAGTATGAGTGAACAGGCACCGGGGCTTCAGTTTTTACCAGTGATATGAGGGAGGGGTATAGCTGTACACCCCAAACACAGACTCAACAGAACAGGAGATCTAAGCTGCGACCACTGAGACTTTGTAACGCCCCTGTCCAGTTGACAGACAGGCATGGAGTGAGGGTAGGGATGAGGAGGGAATGTGGGAACTGGTGGAAAGAGTGGTGCTGAATTATTGTATGCCAAAAACGTAATTATCAGTAACTTAGTAAATTTAATTAAAAATTTTTTTAAAAATAAGAAGAAAGAAATTCGACCCCCAACTCCGCACAAGTTCAAAGAAGTGAGAATTTGTCAAGACCCCATAGCCAGCCATGGCTTTGCTGTGCCGCGCCCACATCCCTGTCTGACCCAGAGCAAGCACTTTTAGGAGCACTGGGCTCTGAGACACAGATGCTTCTGCAGGACAGACTTGGGTTCCGGGCACCCTGCGCCCTCCCCCAGCAGCCCTGCCCTGTCCCTGAAGTGGACAGTGCAGGGCTCCTGCAGCAGTGACCCCCGAGCTGCCAGGTCCTCCAGCCCTGCCAGCACCACACCGCAGCCTCCTCACTGCTGCAACACCCCAGGAAAGACAAAAGCAGGAAGAGCCGAGCTCTTGCTCACCCGAGACCACAGCGACCCGGGCACGGCTGAGCCAGGAGAGGGGGGCAGGAGGTGGGCAGGGCAGCCCATGCCAGCCAGAGAGACTTGGCTGAGCCTGCTGGAGGGCCTGGGCCACCCCCGGCCACGAGCCCTGCATGTTGCCGCTGGCGGTGTGTGTGTGGAGGGTGTCCCTCTATGCTCAGTCCTCCAGGAACTCCCCAGCGACATCAGGAACTGTCCTACCACACCAGCCGGCACTGGCCAGCAGGTCCACGAAGGACAGTGGGAGCACCGAGCCATCCCATCCTCAAAACAAGCCTGAGAGCCTGGCACTCCCATGTTGCAGGTGAAAAACATGAATAAAAGAAATGACACTCCACAAGGTTATGTAACTCACCCAAGGTCACCCAGTGTCACCTGGATTCAAACCCAGAAGCCTGATTCCAAGGGCCCTGGCTCAGCCCCTGGGTGGTTCCTTAGAGGCAGCACCAGGGAACAACACCCCCCTCCAACACACACACACACACACACACACACACACACACACACACAACCCAGAGTCTCTGGAGATTTTTTTCTCGGAGCCAGGCCTGGCCTCTGATTGCAAGGCGGTGCCCGGTAGGGTGGGGTCATCCAGGTCCAAAGGCTCCCTTCTTCGGACCCCCTCTGTTCAGCCCTGCCAAGTAACTCTAACACGGTTTGCTCTGGGCGAACACCAAAAAGAGAAGCAAGTGGTTCTGGAAGCTTCCCTGGGCATCGCTCTGGGTGTGCCCCCCCCCCCTTCCCTGGTGCCCTCCTTTTGATTCTCACTTACCTCCTTCGCTCTGGCTCTCCGCACACTGCAGCTAACGCTCATTAGCACGTGCTAATGAGCAATTCAGTTCTCGGTCACTCTGCAGGAGGGGAGGCTAAGGGCCTGGGCAGCACAGCCGGGACAAACCCCTCCCCAACCCCGGGAACAGAGCTGACATCTGTGGGTCAAGGGTCGCTCTTCTCTGTTCCCAAGGTGGGTGTGTTAAGAATCTCTCTCCCGCCCTCCCCACCCTCAGCCGAGCTAGCTGGCTCCCAGCATGTCTGAAAGTCTCCAGCACCTGTCCTGGCCCGCTCGGGAGCTGGGTGGGGATTGGGTAGCCCTGGTGAGGACAGTGACCCACGGGACAGAGGTCGCCCCTTCTCCGCTCCCATCTGACTCTTCCCTGCTGAGCCCTGATTCCAGCCCCACAACCAGTAAACCCTGCCTTCTTCCTGCAAGACCCTAGGAAGGGTCCTGGAGAGCCCGAGGGGGGGGGGGGGGGGGGAGTTGGCTTCAGCGCCAGGTCCCTCCCAGAGCTGCCTGCCTCCGAGCATCCAGGCCCCTCACCAGCAGAGTGACCCCCAGTTCTCCCGGCTATGGAAGGGTCAGAGGCACCAGGGGTGCTAGTGACTCCCCACCTCCAGGTGCTTAAACGCCTGCAAGCATCCCTCGGGTCGTTCCTATCGCTCTGCTATTGTTGCTGTTGCTATTGTTGCTGTTGTTGTTGGTGGTGGTGGTGCTAATTATTGCTGTCCGTTAACAGCGTCACTCCTGGCTGCCCCCACCCCCCACACACCGCCCAGAGCGTCAGCGCCTTGCAGGGCGAGCGGGGGTCGGGGCCCCGGGCCGCAGCTCCCGCGCGGCGCCTCCCCGGCCGATTGCCTGTGCGCGCGCGCCCCCTGGCGGCCGGCCGGCGGGGCGCAGCCGCGGGCGCTATATAAGGCGGCGGCGCGCGGGGCCCGGAGTCCCAGCCGCCTGCCCGCGCGGGGACAGCGCCCAGTGCCTGACGCCCGGAGCGCTCGCCATGGCCGGCGCGCAGCAGCAGCCCCCCTACCTGCACCTGGCCGAGCTCACGGCCTCCCAGTTCCTGGAGATCTGGAAGCACTTCGACGCAGACGGTCAGTAAACGCGGCCGCTCCCAACTTCGGCGCCCCCCGCCCCCTCCGCCCAGGACCCTCCGCGGAGCCCCGCGGGGACCGGGATGCGTCTCCTCCTGGAGGGGGGGTCGGGCGCACGGGGACCCCCTCTCCCGGGGATGTTTCGGCGGCAGAGCCCGCTGGACTCGGGAATCTAGGCTTGGGAGGCAACCCGAGGCTCCGATGACAACTGTCAGTAACTTTTCGTGCCCGCCCGCATGGGCAGGCGGGTGCCCGCCGGGTTAGCTATTCCCGGGCGGGGGTCCTCCATCGCCCCTGCCCTTTTCTCCTCCCCGCCTTTCTCTGGCAGGTAACTTCCTGCCTCGCTTCTGCAGCCACAGGTCTCAGAAGCCCACTTCTTTCTCCAAGTTCCCTTTAGTGGACAGCCAGGCTAGCCCACCACACTGGGGGCTTGGGGGGGTTCCCCAAAGGAAACCTTGCTCCCCAGCCCACTTGAGAAGTGGAGAAGGGGTGTCAGGATCTCCCCGGGGCCTCCTCAGCCCTTCCCCCCCCACCCCCAATACCACACAGATTCAGCCGTGAGGGCGGCAGGGGCAGGGCCGGGTGCCAGGCTGGCATGTTCCCCGCCGTGATAATGCTGGGTGCTCCGCTGACTGCTCGGCTGTGGAGGTGGGTGGAGGCGACATGGCCGGCCCTGTTCAGGGTGGTCCTGCAGTGAGTCACCCCCAATCAAGGGCTGGCCTGGGAGACCTCTGCAGGTGGCCGAGCACTGGGATTCCAAGACTCGGACACCCCCCCTTGAGGCTTCTGCATCCCCTTAGAGATGTTTATCCTCTCCCCCTAAAACGGGGGAGTCCTTTGATCTCCCCGGAGGCTTGACTCGGTGGGCATCATGGTAGCGGTGTTTACCTGGGGTTGAGAAGGTTTTAACTCCCTCAGTTCCTTCTCCAGCTAGCAGGGCTAACAGCACCCTGGGACAGGCAGGGGTTAATAATGGGGTGGGTAGGAATGAAGTTGCTTGTGTTGCCATCAGAGGCACGGGGAAATGGGTGCCTTGGATGGCTTTGGAGGGTGCCTAGAGCGACTGCCCAGGAATCGCTGGGGGAGGGGGCAGCTGGCGCATCTGTAAAATGGGGAGAAAGAGGCCGGTACTTGCTGGTGCGTTGAGCGCAGCGTCGGGGGGTGGGACGGGGGCGCTCGGCAGCATGGTCCTGCCAGGGCGTCTGCATCAGAGCGGCAGGGCTCAAGGAAAGTGCCGAGGGCCCAAGGTTATACCTCTCGCCTCCTGCCAGATGAGTCAGCTAGAAGCAGGCCTCGGTGGCAGCTCCGTCCTGCCCAGAATTAATGGGGACGCCCCATCGCGCCTTGGGAAGCCGGGCCGATACCCAGGCTGGTCTGGGACTCTACGGCTCAGGACTCGCCCGCACCTTCCTCCGCCCCCCACCTGAGGAGGCAGTGCTGCACCTCTGCTGAGGGAACCCTGGACCGGGCTCCTGGGCCAACAGGCATGCCCCCCTCTATGGTCCCTGGGTGCTGACTTGGGAGGGAAGGAGGTGGTTTCCACCACGAAGGTCCTAGGCAGCCCACGGAAAGGCCCCCCGGGCCAGCCCACAGCCCTCCGACCCCAGGGGTGCAGGAGTGGCTGAAGGTGGCTTAGTTGGAGCTCTGGGAAGCCCCCCACCCCGTGCTCCATGCTGCCTGCCCCGGGGCCCCACTGCCTGCCCTGGTCTCAGAGAGGTGCTCAGGGCGGGGCATGGGCGGGGCGGGGGGGGGGGGGGGACGACCTTCAGTGCTGGGATGGTACAAGGGAGTCCAGAAAAGCGGGCGAGGGCGCAGTGGTGGCGGGAGGCACCCACCCAGGCTGCTCCCCGGCCCCCGTGACCCCCGGCCCTTTGCCCTCTCTGCCTCAGCTCCTCTCAGGCTTTCTCCCACCATAGCCTCCTCCCGCCACTCACGGCCCCTCCTCCCACAAAAGCTGCTCACCAGGTCCCAGGGGTGCGCTCCTAGGGGCCAATTAACAGCAACCCCCTGGGAGCGAGCCCCGCCCCCACACTCCTGGTGCCCTGGTAAACAGACGCAGGTGGAGCCCTGGATTCTGACTTCTCACCCCAACCCAGCCCCTTCCTGGAGGGGGTGCGCTCATCACCCGCTGTGCTTTTCCCGGGGAGAGAGGGGCATCAGGGCACAGAGAGGTCCTGCTCCTTCATGAGGTCACACAGCAAGGCCGGGTGGAGGGCAGGAAAGGCGTTTCCCAGTCCCTAGGACCCCCTCGGCCCACTCTCCTTCACCCCAGCTGGGGAGGGGTCTCTGGAGGGTGGACTGAGGCTGGTGCACAGTGCGCCTGCTCCCCCCACCCTGCAGCGACCCTGCCAGGGCCCCACAGTGCCCACGCAGCTGCTGCCTCCTGGAGCTTCTCGCCAGAACCTTCTCTCGGCCAGACAGAGGTGGCAGAGGATGGCCCAGCCCAGATCTCCCTGCTCCCCCCCCCCCCCCCAGCGCCCCTGCCAGCATGAGCTTCTGACCAGCCCAGCCTCTGGGTTCCTGGTCTAGCCGGGGTCAGAGATGGTCTGCAAGGAACCCAAACTGTGGTCTCAGCTGAAAGCATAGGCTCCCCCAACCTCGAACCCTCAGAACCACAGAAAGCAGCCCCCTCCCGCCCCAAGGGAGCCTGGTCCTAGACACGGGGTCCTAGTTGGCCGGCTCTGCGCAGAACCGGAGAACGGGATGGCCCACGATGCTGCGGGGGAAATGAAATGCCTGGGGCCGGGGGCCTGTGTAGGACTCACCTTGCATGTGATCAGCCCACGTTCATTCACTGGCACCTTCTATGGTCCTCCAAGCCCTGAGCACAGCTGGGCGTACCCCCAAAATAAAATAGCTGGCCAGTGGGGAGTAGCCAGAGAACGAGACGGGGTGCTCTGTCTCAAAGGCTGTCACCCGGCGTTCAGAGCCTCACACCCCATGTAAGTTCTTCAGGTTTTAACAAAGAAATCAGCTGTGGGTCTCCTTCCATTTCCCTTGAGGAAGAAGGCTGGGGAGTCGCTGACCTGCCCAGTGAGTGTTACTGGCCCCAGGTCAGGTTTCCACCAAACCATCCAAGCCAGGTCCTGTTGGAGCCCCAATTCCTGTCTGCACCCGGTTCTGTCACCTAACGGGGAGGGGGAGACATGGTCCCATTTTCAAATGCCTTATGCTCACCAGAGTTACATGGCCGTGTCTTCGGGGGAAGGAGTGTGTGTGTGTGGGGGGGGGGGGGCTGGGTGGGGAGAGAGCTCTGTGTGGCCAGTGTCAGCTTGGGGAGCTACAGAACTGACAGTCAGTGGACTGCGGGCTGCTGGTTATGACCAACTGCCTCCTTCCTGTATGCTGCAGCCCATAAACTTTTTCTAGGCAGGAAGGATGATGGCCCTGAAGCCAAAACAAAGCAAAAGATAACGTGGCAAAAATATAGTGTGGCTACTAGGCGGGCTCAGCTACACATGTGCAAAGTTCCATGTGAACAGGGGTTTAGTACCAAGTTTGTTGAACGCTGACAATGTAGGCAACACACATGTCTCTAGGGAAGAGGGGGGAAGCATTGCTGAGCTCCAGGGTGGAATATTATACAACCATTAAGAGTAGGGTAGGGCTTTTTGTCTCCTGGGGAAATGTCTAACATGTATTATAATAGTTTTTAAACATCAACTGGGGCTGAAGTTTCGGTGGCAGAGCACAAGCCTGGTACGTCTGAGGTTCTCGGCTTGATCCCTGATGCTACACAGCTGCCTGAGCACATGATGTGTGGCCCCTACATTAAAAAAAAATAAATAAAAAGATTAAAAAAAACTGTAGCCAAGCACTACAGGCTAATGAGCCCATTTTGCATTATATATGCAGCATGTTTCCTGGAAAATGATGAAAAGGGTGAGACAGTGTGTCCCTCTGCCGAATAGATGAAACCCCGTGGCCTGGTGTTCGGCCCATGCTTGGTTCCGAAGACAGGAGCACAGGCTTGACATGTAGGAAACCTGGGTTTGAGCTTCTGCACCTGATGGTCCCCTGAGCACCAAACTGGGAGCAGACTTCGAGCACAGGCAGTGTGGCCCCAGAAAAGAAAACAAAGGAGCAAGCTAGCTTTCAGACCACTTTCAAAAATAACAGGTGGGCAGAGAGGTCGGGTAGGGCGCTTGCCTTGCATGCAGCTGACCCACGTTCAATCCCATAGGACCTCCTGAGCCCTTCAGGAGTGATCCACGAGTGCAGTGCCAGGCGTGAGCCCTGAGCACGGCTGGGTATGGCTCCAAAACGAAACTAAACTAAGGACTGGAAAGGTAGCTCAGGATTAAGGCATGTGTCGTGTAAGATCCCCGGCTCCCCATGGTCTGCAGCACCTCCCAACTCCACCCCTTTCCCCCACACCCAGCCCCAAGTGACATAAAATGGTGTTGATGGTGAGTGACCAGAGACCCCGCCCTACCACCAGAGGACATGCCTGGACTGCATGGTGACTGGGTGTCAGGAGAGAGGAGGGTGCCCAGGGTGCGTGCCAGCATGAGCGTCCCCCACCCCCACCCCTCAGCTCTCCCCCTTGAGCTCCCCAGCCTGGCGTTCACGGCGCTTTCGTGCGAGCAGACAGAGCCCACCCTGCGCTCATCGCCCCACCGAACTCTGCCAGGAGGGCAGCTGTGTGGGGGGAGAAAGGGGGGCTCCCCGCCCGCACCCCCAGGGAAGGTAGCCACTGGGACCCCGTTTCGCAAACAAGATCTTGCGGCTGCCCGGCCAGGCTGGCGGCAGCCCAGCAGCCCCGTCTTGTTGATTCCCCAGCCAGACCTCCGTGATTTTACTAGCCGAGCGCCACGGGGAGGTTTCCAAGGCTGAGGAGACCCCTGGGGAAATCACTCGCCACCCCCAGGGTCCGAATTAATAGAGCAGGCGCAGCTCTCCAAGAACAGGCTGCTACCTCACCACCCGCACCCAGAGCCCTCCCGGGGCCGCCTGGGCTGCTGCCCGCCCTGCTGGCTCGAGGCCGCCTCCCCTGTGCTCTTGCCCAATCTGCCCCATCCTTCTGGCCTGCCTGGCCCAGAATTAGCCCAGTGCTCAGCTGCCAGATGTCCACGGGCTCGGGAGATCTGACCAGTGCCCAAGTCCAGCGGCAGCCCCGCCAGAGACAGGATTAAAATCTGAGCATCCGACGGTCAAACCAGAAGCTGCTCCCACCGGGTGGCTGTTTACGCTGGAGAGGAGCGTGCCGTGCCGTGTGCGCGCCCGGCCTGAGAGCAGATGCAGGCCCGGACGGGCTGTTCCCCGGGACCAAGCCCAGGGGATGAGGCCAGGCCCTCTGTGGGCCGTGTAACTCTTGGCCCCTCAAATTCTTCCCCTCTAAGACGGGGCTGACCATGCCTGGCACTCCACGGCGTCCTGAGGCCCAGCTGGGCAGATGCTGGGGAGCCGCCCCCCCCCCCCCGGGGTGGTGGCACCAGGCAAAGTAACATTCCCCAGGGGAAGGGGCCAGGGGGGCTGCTTTCTTGCCCCAGAGGGTAGAATCTGTCCAGCAGGGTCCAGTAGGAGGGCGCCCCCCACACCCTGATTTTCCAGAAGGCACTTCCAGGCCCACAGCTGCTGAGCGGGTCCATGAGCTCTCTTGCGGGACTGGACGAGGACAGAGAACACCCTCTGGAACTGGCTCCCGGCCCTTGCAGACAGCAGACTGGGGTGAACAGGGGCCGAGGTGGGCCTGGCTCCCGGAGTTCCGGTCCCCTGAGAATTTACATCTATCAAGCTCCCAGGTGCTGCAGACTGGATACTCCACTTTTTTTTTGGGGGGGGGGCACACCCAGCAGTGCTCAGCAATTACTCCTGGCTCCGTGCTCAGGGATCGCTCCTGCTGGTGCTCAGGGGACTATTTGGAATGCCAAGGATCGAACCCAGGTCAGCTGTATGTAAGACAAGTGCCCTACCCCTGTCTCTAGGGCCTCTTTGGAAGAAGTTGCCAGCTTCTTCAGATAAGAATCCGGGCTATTTCTGGCTTTTCTTTCTAAGCAATCTTTTTTTTTTTTGACAAATAGACTTTATTTTCCCTAACAGTGTACCCCCATCTCCCTCCTCTGCCTGCGTTGTTATTCCATGAGAGTGATGCCAGCTCTGACCATTGCGTTTCAACGTCCTTACAAACAAAATTCATCACAGATACTGGGGTTCGTGCTCCGAGTTGGACGGTTCTCTGTTACAGAACTGTCCTGACCAACGCACGGGGTGGGTCTCCTCCTGACCCTGCCATGCAGAGGAGCGTCACCATCCGCAAGTCCCCCAGGTTCCTCCTTGGCCAGCCTCAAATACACACACACACACACACACACACACATACACACACACACCAACCACCCGGAGGCAGGTGCTCCGTTCAGACTTTGTGACTCCTGGGGCCTTCCTCCCATCTTCACTGAGGCCCTGAGAATGTGTCCCAAGAAACTGCTAGAAAGCAGAGTCCTCCCTTGGTGCTGCTCTTCCCAGCAGACTCCCCAGCACCCCCAGCTCTGCACAGTGCTCAGCCCCCAGGCCCCCCGGCTGCACTCGCCTACTAACCAGACCTCCGGGTACACCCTGGGCACCTGAAGTCTTCAGCCCAGCTGCTCGGAAGCTGTTCTGAGCTCGGCCTGTGCCCTGAGCGGCACCCCAGGGAGCCCGCACCCTGTGACTTCTACCCAAGGCTGTGTGGTGGTCCTCAGAGCCTCCAGGGGGCTTCAGGGAAGAGACTGCAGTGGGACCCTCTTGGGTAAGCGTGGAAGCCACACTGGGGCTGCGGGCTGAAGGTCTCGGAGCCTGAAAACAGCCACGTGCCTTGTGTGCCTGTGAGGTCTGACCCGTTCCTACGAGGCTCAGTGTCGTTCCAAGATCCCACGGCCCTGCCACGCTATATGGCTCTGAGGCAGGCACAGCCCCTTGTTAACAAGAGAGGCCGAGAGGGGAGAAGGAGACACCCTTCCTCCCGGCCCCCGCAGGCCCATTGGGTTGGGTCCCAGGGCAGGACGGGAGTGCCCATCGGCAGAAGAGTTGTTTGGAGGAGGGCGGTCACCCCAGGCCTCTGCGAACACTTGTCTGGTACTGGAGGGCTCCCCCAAAGGAAATGGACCCATTGTGCACCCCCAGGGGACAGAGGGGTGCTGCCTTCCCCTGGGTGATGGACGCTCCTTCTTCTAGACACCCTACTCACACCGCCTGACAATACCTCCCCCCATCCTCTGACACCCCGAAAGGCCAGCCAACGCTCGTGGGGAACAGGCCCTTGGAGGACATTTTCCTGCTGTGGTTTCCTGAGCTCTGGGTAAAATGGAGGGAGAGGGAGAGAGAGAGAGAGAGAGAGAGAGAGAGAGAGAGAGAGAGAGAGAGAGAGAGAAGGGAGAAAAGAGGAGAGGAGAGGAGAGGAGAGGAGAGGAGAGGAGAGGAGAGGAGAGGAGAGGAGAGTGGAGTTGCTGAGCTGAACCCGCCTCAGAGATGCCATGCTTGAATTCGGTCCCTGTGGGCTGCCTGGCCCTGCCCCATCCACACCCGAGAGGGTCTGAAGTCTCCTGGCAAGATCTTTTCTGGCCCATGTTTGTCTACCTGGCACACAGCAGGGGCTCAATGAATGGAAGAGGGAGGGAGAGGATGAATGAATGAGTGAATGAATTAATGAGCCGAGGCTCTGGGACCAGGTCCAAGGGCCTGTCTGGACCTGCTGTGGTGGGACGTCCCAAGTGCCCCTTCTCCGTGCCTCGGTTTCTCAGGTCCCAAGCAGAAGTCCAGCTGCCAGGCGATGGACGCATGCTGGGCTTGGACCTGCCCCTCCCCCTGGCACCCCTCCCACAGGTGTGAGGGAGCCCCAGAGTATCTGCCGAGGAGGAATCGGGCGCTTGCTGTGCCTGGCCATCCTGGCCTCTCCCAGTGTCCCCCCTGTCCTGCCAGCCCAGGCACCGGCTCGTGCCCGGACATCCATGGTGCTCAGTCACCTTCGAACCTCTCACGCCTGCAGGGCATGAGCCACCAATCCCCTCCCATTTCCAAGGAGGCCCCGACATCCTCCCTGCCCTGTGGCTGCCCGTGGGGAGGGGCGGGGAGCCCAAACCTTGTGTGTGTGACCCCCAACTTCCACATATCTACCTCCCGGCCCCCCGCACCAAGCCCACAATAAGAAAAGAAGATTGTCCTCCCCAGCCACCCAGCGTAGCCCACCCACCAGGCCTGGCCACGGTGTAAATAAACGACCTCTTGTCCCATCTGCCTGTCCCCGGAGGAGCCAAGCGATGTCCTGGTCCCCAAGTCACGGGTGAGTGGACTGAGATTCAGCAGGCAGGTGAGGGGCAGCAACGCCCCCACTGACCAGCCCCCGGCAGCAGGGATGGAGCCCCAGGGCAGTCTGGGCAGCAGCAAGGGGGCTCGGAAGGTGGAAACTCCTGCTGCCCCCCAAGCCCCGGGTGGGTCACAAATCATACTCGCTCGGTCATTCTCAAGTCTCTCCTCAGAGGCCTAGTGGAACACTCACACGGGCTCACAGAGCCAGCACTGTGCCCCTGAGCCGCCCGCCCCAGTCTCCGGCTTCTAGAAGCTACCCCTGGACTCCGCTTCTCACCTCAGGAGAGCCAGTTCAGGCAGGGAAGGTCAGGGAGAAGAGCAGACCTCGGCCCCTGCTCCCGCGAAGCTCTCCACCTGCCCGCCTCCCTCGGGCTCCTGGGTAGTGTCTTTTGCAGAACATCCTAGAAGAAAGGTGGCAGCCAACACTAGGGAGGAATATGGGAACTCGGCTTCACTCCCGCACCCCCACGGAACAATCTTTTTTTTTAAAAAAGAAAACTTAAAAAAAATTTTTTTTAAAGAGCTGATTTATAAAGTTATTGATAACGGAGGTTTAGACATTTGATATTCTAACACTAATCCCATCACCAGTGCTCCCATATTCCCTCCCCAACCCCAAGCCCCGCTCCATCCCCTGCCTGTTGACAGGCACCTTTACAAAGGAAAGACCCACTTCCCTGCCCCATTATTGATTCAGGAGCATCCCCACAGAACAGGCACTGCGGCCTCTGCCCCACTAGGGGGCGTCTCCACGGTTACTGGGGAATCTAAATTCCCAGGGGGGGCATGTGGGAGCCAACACACGCTTTGCATGTGCCCAGGTTTGACCCTCAGCAGTGCATGGCAACCCCTCCCGGCCCCACACCTGCCTCAGGCACCAATGGGAGTGACCCCTGAGCGAAGAGCCAGTAGTCCCCTATCTCCTCTGGGCGTGACCCCAAAAGAAACCAACAAAAACAATGCTGCTGAACTCTTTACTATAGCCAGAATCTGGAAAAAACCTGAGTGCCCGAGAACAGATGACTGGTTAAAGAAACTTTGGTACATCTACACAATGGAATACTATGCAGCTGTTAGGAAAGATGAACTCATGAAATTTACATACAAGTGTTACTACATGGAAAATATCATGTTAAGTGAAATGAGTCAGAAAGAGAGGGATAGACATAGAAAGATTGCATTCATCTGGGGAACATAAAGTAACAAACTAGGAGACTAACACCCAAGAGTGGCCGGAGGTTTGCTCCATGGCTTGTAGGCCAGCCACACATGCTAGGGGAAAAGGCAGCTCAGATAGAGAAGGGAGCACCAAATAAAGGGCGTTGGGAGGATCCTCCCAGGATGGGAGAAGCATGCTGAAAGTAGACTATAGACCAAACATGATTGCCACTCAGCACCTCTTTTGCAAACCACAACACCCAAGAGGAGAGAGAGAACAAAAGGGAATGCCCTGCCACAGAGGCAAGGTGGGATGTGGGGGATGGGGGGTGGGAGGGATACTGGGATTAGTGGTGGTGGAGAATGGGCACTGGTGGAGGGATGGTTGATCATTGTATAACTGAAACCCAAGCACAAAAATTTGTAAGTCTACAACTGTACCTCATGATGTTTCACTAATAAAAATTAAAAAAAAAAAAACAATGCTGCTGAGGACCAGAGAGATAGAGCAGAGGTAAGGCGCTGACCTTGCATCTCGTATGGACCCCTGAGGGTTGCCGGGGTCACTCCTGAGCACAGAGCCAGGAAGAGCCCCGCAGCACGATTGGGGGTGGCCCCAAACCCAAGCAACACCCTCCCCCTGGTACTCAGTTCACAGATTATATCAGAACATTTAGAGGGGAGCAGAAGCACTGTGTGACCCGGATCTGGTTCCCTGGAGGCTGGGAAGCACTACTCGGCCGTGTCTGACCTCCAGCAGAGGTCAGACAAAGACCTACAGCAGAGACCGGACACTGTGCTCTCGGGGGTCCAGGTTCAAGGACAAGGCCCTAAACGACCTGGCTGGAGAGACAGTGCAGAGCCTCAGGTGCTTGCCGTGCACCCAGCCAGCCCGGCTTTGATACCCGGCACAAAAACGGTCCCCCGAGGATCACCAAACATGGCCCAGCACAGAGCCAGGACTAAGCCCTGAGCACTGCCAGGTGTGCCCCTGACAAAAAAAGAAAAAAATAGAACCTAAAGGACCTTGTGCTATTTGTGCATGTCACTCTCTGATCTGGGGCTCCCCCGTACCCCCAGATTTCTCCGCATCATGCCCACAGCCCTGGTCAGGGACCTCCGCAGCAGCCACAGCCCTCTTGGGGGTCAACAGGCGGCCTCCTGATGTCCACAAACCCTCTTAATGGTGACCACCCATTTTGCCAAAACACCACTGCTAGGCGTGAGAGGCGCATGCGGGGATCCGGCCAGATCATGCCTCTGGCCCTCGCCCCGTCACTGCCGGCTTAGCTCTGAGGTCTGTTGCTTTTTCTTTCTTCTTGGCTATCTTCACAGGAAATGGCTATATTGAAGGGAAGGAGCTGGAAAACTTCTTCCAAGAGCTGGAGAAGGCAAGAAAAGGCTCTGGTGTGGTAAGCCCAGGCCCTACCTTCCTGCACGCCCCCTCTCAGCCCCCAGTTCGGGTCGCCCCAGGGGACACCCCTGCAGCCGGTCAGGACACTATCCTCCTTTGATCTGTAAGGACTTTCTTCCTCATGTGGGGTCTGTCCTTGAAAACACGGTACCTTCTCTGGGCCAGAGAGATGCTACAGGGGTGAATTCAGGTGCTTGCCTTGCACCTGGCAACCCTGGCTTGATCCCCTGCACCCCGTATGCCCCCCGTATGCCCTCCCCCATCCATATGCCCCTCTACCAGCCCTACCAAAAGTGACCATTGAGGGGCTGGAGCGATAGCACAGTGGGTAGGGCGTTTGCCTTGCACGCGGCCGACCCAGGTTCGATCCCCAGTATCCCATATGGTCCCCTGAGCAGCACCAGGGGTAATTCCTGAGCACAGAGCCAGGAGTGACCCCTGTGCATTGCTGGGTGTGACCCAAAAAGCAAAAAAAAAAAAGTGACCGTTGAGCACCGAACCAGGAGTAAGCCCTGACCACCACTGGGTGTGGCCCCAAACCTAGACAAAACAAAAATTGGAAGCTTCCCTTATATGATTTTCGGGTTCTGGGCCTGGGGTGCCAATGAAGCCCCCCCCCCCCAAGCTGCACAGCTTCGTGTCTGTGTCCTCCTGGCCTGGCCCTGGTGCTTGGCAGAGATGCGCCACTGTCTTCATTCTAGACCGAAGTTTCTCACTTGTCTCTGTGATGCTGGAGCCAGATCGAGGTGGGGTGTGCAGTGGAGGAGCAACCCCGGGGCTCCTCCGCAGCACCCCAACAGATACCACCCCCCATACCTGAGGGGCCGCAGAATAGGCCCCCCTCCAGCCCCGATTCTAGCCTGGCAGAGGCTGGAGCCCTCGTCAGTACAGAGCAGAACCCAGCGGGAAACCGCGGGTGATGCCTGGAGCCAGTCCAGCCACCTGCTGGTCACCCCTGAGCCCAGGCAGGTGCTTCTGTCCCCCGGGGAGTCCAGCCGGCACCACCCGATTCACCCGGGCTTTGGAGGAGAGCACCCGAAATGCGGGAAGGCTGAGGGGTTAGAGTGAAATGCCTCATTCCCACTCTGGCCCCGGCATGCCCGCCACGCCCCTCCTGGGCACTCTGGGGGTCCCTCTTCTCTTTTGCTGGAGCATCTGGAAGAGAAGCACAGATGCTCCAAGCCAGGCCGAGATGGGCAGAGCCGCGGCCTCTGGACTGGTCCAGCAGCAGGGCGCTCGCCCACCTGGCGGGGTGGCCAAGCCAGGATCATGGGCACTGGCCTGGGGCGAGAGACCGGGGACGTGTTCTGATTAGGGCCCCAGATCCTTTCTCAGATGGCACTGTGGGGGCACCATCACCCCTGCCAACAATGCCCTCCAGGGTGTCACCCAGATGGCTCCACGGCACAGACAGGACTGAACCGGGCGGCTAGAGCTACGAGTTCAGATTCTGGCTGGAGCCACGGGCCCCCAGGGGTGCAGTGGGGCGTGTTGCTATCCACGGGGTCCGGGTCAGTGGGGGCGCAGCCGGGGACAGACTAAATTGAATGGGATCACGTCTGCGCTAAGTCTCGAGAATAGTCCCTGCACATCTGGAAAGCAGTGAGCCCGGGGTGCTCGGCTCTCATCACCTGCAGGCTGGCTCCTGTCCTTGGAACGTCAGTCACAAACCTCCATGACAGGAGTGAATAAACATTGTCACACAGAGATGGTACCAAAGGTGACAGGACGTTGAACGGGGGCCAGAGTGAGCACAGCGGGGAGGACGTTGGCCTTGCACCCAGTCGGCCCGGATTCCATCCCCGGCATCCCAGATGGTCCCCTGAGCCCACCAGGCGTGGTTCCTGAGTGCAGAGCCAGGAGCAAGCCCGGCACCACAGAGTGTAGCACCCCAAAATATAAATAAAACTTTGAGAGGCTTGGATTTCAGTTAGGTGACAGTGGGCTAACAACTTCCTCACAAGTAGCAATCACGTGGACATTCCAATACAAATTAAATTATTCGCATTCTCCCTGAACACCTTCTCCTGGCATAACGCCAGAGCGAAGAGCACAGAGCAGTGGCCCCAGAGAGACAGCGCAGTGAGCCGGGCATTTGCCTTGTACAAGGCAGACCCAGGTTGGACCCTCCAACACCACCTATGGCCTCTCAAGCTCCACCGGAAATGATCCCTGAGCACTGATCAAGGAGTAAGCCTGAGCACTGCCAGGTATGCCCCTCATGAAAAGGAACAACAACAACAAAAAAAGGAGTGCCGCCCCCCTACTCTGGTTGGTAGCTGACACCTCGTGGACTCTAGGAATGGACCTCTAGATTAGGCTGGGTTTTGTTAAAACAATCTCATTAAAAAGCTGGGGCCTCGGTCCTCACATCTGAATCTTGAGAGGATAAGTCCCCCTCAAAGGCCGGGAAGGCCAGGCCGGAACGTGCAGGGCACCCTGGGCTAAGCCTGGAGAGAGGAGCTGGTTGGGTCTGGAGGGACCTTGGCGAGCAGCAAGAAGGATGCTAGTAGCCCTTCCCCCATTCCCGCACCAGGCCTGCTATTGGGGTGCAAAAAGGGCCTTGCGGTAGCCGTCCCAGAGCGGGGCAGAGGCCTGGGGGACACGGCAGCCAGGTGAACCCCCTCTCTCTTCCCTCAGATGTCCAAGGGTGACAACTTTGGAGAGAAGATGAGGGAGTTCATGCAGAAGTACGATAAGAACTCGGACGGGAAGATTGAGATGGCAGAGGTGAGCCCCCTTCTGGCGGAGAGCTGTGTGCCCCCCCAACTCCACCCTGCGCCCAGCCCGTGCCCACCCCCTCAGCACAGGGACTGACCAAAGGGGAGGCCAGAGGAGGTCACGCCCCATCCACGGCCCACAGGCCAAGTCTAAAGAGCAAACACGGCCGTACCTACAAGTTGAAATTGTTCAAACCGAACCTCATAAAAAAATCAGGCAAAAATGAAAATGAGCTGAGAGCTGGAGAGAGCGTTGGGGTGAGGCTGGCCTCCTTCCACACCCAGCACTGCAGGAGCAAGCCCCTGGCACCCCCAACCCCAGAGGAGATCCATAGAGGCCCAGTCCAATTCATTAGCTGAGTATCCCTTCCATGGTGCAAGCAGTCCCAGACAGCCGTCTCCACCCTGCTCCCGGGTGCCCCCCCCCTCACGTTTCTGCTTCTCTCTGCCCCCCCGAAGCTGGCACAGATCCTGCCCACCGAGGAGAACTTCCTTCTCTGCTTCCGGCAGCACGTGGGCTCCAGCACGGAGTTCATGGAGGTGAGGCTGGACCCTGCCCCCTCTCCCCCACTGTCAGTGCCCACCTGGGAAGGAGTGGCCTGGGAGACGCTGACCGCCCCCCCCCCCCAGGGCCCCGCAGCTCACAGAGCGGTCCGCGGAGAGCACCCCCAGTGGGAGCTGAGAACCCCCAAGAGACACGCTGGGGGAGAAGGCAGCTAGGTGGGGAGCATCTGGGAAATGGCGCGCCCCACTCTGGGGTGTTTCCACAGACAGGTGTGGGGTGGGAGGGGAAGGGGGGGGTGTCTGAGGAAGCACTGCAGCAGACAGGCGTCACCCACTGCATTGGGCTCCCTGCTGGAAGTGAAGGGTCCCGGCGTGCACTCAGGAAGGAGGGATTTACTGTCCAGCTGCTCAGCGAGAAGCCCACTTTCTGGTAATATCCAGGCTTGACTGGTATGGGCTGAGCCTCGGTAAGATGCCCAGAGCCCCGCAGGAAAGGGACTGACAACCCGAGGGCCTCCAGGTACCGACCGGGAGGCTGAAACCCGGGAAGGGGCTGCCTGGAAATCAGAATCAATTCAGATGTGTCACCAACCCTGATGCCCGGGAACCGCCACCGTTCCCACTCACGGCCTGGGCCCTGCACCCCGCGTGTGCCCCGCAGCGTGAAGTCCTGGCCCTGTCGCACAGGCCGGGGTAAACAGTGTCTGGCCCTCAGCGTGACTCCACGCACCATTTGTTGTGTTAAATCCACTTGCAGCCACCGGTAATCCCCACTCCGTGATTCACCACCTAAATCCACATGGCAGTGGCGGCACCACGTGGGCAGAGTCCCTTGGAAGCCACCCGTTCTCGGGGCGGAAGAGTCAGTCCCCAGTGCGTGCCCTGAGTTAGCAGAGCCGGGCCGGCTTTGCGGTGGTGAAGGGTTTTCTTCTGCCTTCAAGATGCCAAGAATGGACGTTCTGGGCCACCCCAGGCCTGTTCGTCCTCCTCAACAGGGAATGTGTCAAGGACCTGGCCCAGGGCGGGGGGGGGGGGGGGGGGGGGGGCGGTGATCTGTGTGCCAATCTGTCCTGAGAGAAGGAAGTTCTTCCTCCCCGTTCCTGAGAGCGGGGCACCCAGGCCAGCCCCTGTTCCATCTCTGGCCTGAAATGGGGGTGGCTGCAGCTTAGGGGGAGTAGGGACGCTGAAGGGAGGGGAGCTGCCTCCTGACATGGTGGCAGAAAACTGACTCACACCCCAGGGACCCGGATTGTGGTCAGGTACCCACGCCAAGATCGCTGGCCTGACCCTGGAGATGGCTCAACTCCGCTGGGCCATGATCCGGGGGATGGGCTCGGCCCGTGGCTGCCTGGCCTGGCTCAGTCTAAACTGGCCGTAATTCTGCTCCACCACCGGCCTCCGCTGCCAAATACACAGTGATGACAGGATAGAGGAGGGAGTCAAGAGTAACCAGGTCTATCCCACTCCTTCCAGAAGGTTCTTACTCTTCCCCCCAGGCCCAGAGCATGCGAACTCACAGAGCGGTAAAAGGGCACCTGTAACTCTGCCCACAGCGGAAAATCTGACCGTTGCTTCCTCCCTTCCCTGCTTCCTTCCTTCCTTCCTCCCTTCTTTCTCCCTTCCTCTCTCCCTTTTTTCCCTCCTTTCTTTCTCCCTTATTTCCTTCCCTCCCCTCCCTCCCTCCCTCCCTCCCTCCCTCCCTTCCTTCCTTCCTTCCTTCCTCTTCTTCCTTCCCCCACCCTCCCTTCCTTCCTCTCCTCCCTTTCTTCCTTCCACCCTCCCTCCCTTCCTTTTCTTTCTTCCTTTCATTCTTTTCCTTCCTTCCCCCTCTCTACCCCCTTCCTTCTTCCCACCCTGTTCTGAGATGCTCTCCCTCATATCTTCCTCTGCCACAAGGAAGGGACTGGGCTAGATCATCTCCCCATCCCCGGAGACCATGTCCCCACCCCCTACTAGTCTGACCCTGAGTGACAGCTGGGTCCACCCAGTGACAAGGTGGGAGGCTCAGGCCTGAGAGATGCTCAAGGGACTTGTGCATGGGAGGCCCCAGTTCTAACCCCGGCACTGCAGGATGTGGCCCCACCAAGGACACCAGGGAGGGTGGCGACCGGGTGCAGGGAGGGCTCTGTAGCCAGCATGGCGCTCCTGTCCTGCAGGCCTGGCGGAAGTATGATACGGACCGGAGCGGCTACATCGAAGCCAATGAGCTCAAGGTAGGACCCGCTGAGGGGCCTGTGCAGGTGCAGGCATACACCCCTCGGGGCCCCCAGGTGGGCTGTCCCAAGTGGGCACCAATGCCTTGATCCCTCTGGAACCAGGGGTCCTCAGGAGAGGCTTTGAGGAGCCCCAGCACAGCGGGCGGTGGGTGGGCACTGACTGATCCGGGAACCTCAGGGGGCCACTGTTCCCGCAGGGCTTCCTCTCTGACCTGCTGAAGAAAGCGAACCGGCCACACGATGAGCCCAAGCTCCAGGAGTACACGCAGACCATCGTGAGTCCTGGCCCTAGGATGCCCGGGGGCCAGGAGGGACTGATGATGGACCAACTCAGCCTTGGGGTCTTGGGGCCGTGACTGGGAGCGCCCCTTCCCTCCCGCCCCTCTTCCCACTGCCTGTCCAGACCCACGGGCTCCCTGGCCCCCAGAGCCCCGCGAGCAGGGCCAGCGCCCGTAACCCACCGCCTCCTTCTGTCCCGGCAGCTGCGGATGTTTGACCTGAATGGGGACGGCAAACTGGGCCTGTCAGAGATGTCGCGGTGAGCACCCCAGCAGGAGCCCGTGCACCCTAACTCCTGCCAACAGAGGGGCGGGCTGGTGCCCACTATCTCCCACTGGCGGTTTCCATGGTGACATAGGGCGCCCCTGCAGGTACCAGCTCACTCCCTCTGGGCTGCTAACTCCCAGTTCTCCCTTCCAGCCTCCTGCCCGTTCAGGAAAACTTCCTGCTCAAGTTCCAGGTGAGCATCTGTCCTCTCCTTCCCGCCCGGGCTGTGAGGACCAGGGTTTGCGTGCTTAGTGGCGCCCACACACCGCGGGCCCTTAGCACGCCCCACTCCTGGCTGTGGCCTCGACATGGCACTCCGGGCGGCGGCCACGTTCATGGCCACGCTCACGGCCACTCGCTTGGGGTCAGACTCACGGCCACTCACTTGCACACACAGCCAGGGTGTGGTCCTGGTACCTGCTTCTCTTCACACCCCCTCCCGAACACCCCCCCACCCCCACCCCCAATTTCCGGTGCACACACGTGTGGTCCAGGGCACGGTGCCGGCGTGCTTCTTTCTCTAAGACTTCGGCCTTCCAGGGCATGAAGCTGACTGCTGAGGAGTTCAATGCCATCTTCACATTCTACGACAAGGTAGGGTGGCAGCAGCCCAGCCAGAGGCCTCAGTTCCGTCCTGAGTCTTCAGGAACAGATGCACGCGGGTCCTGCCTGGCCCAGGGACTCCCCAGATCTGCTGTGTGAGCAGATGGCCCATAGCGCGGCAAACCAGGGACTGCGCTCCATACTGCCCCCTGGTGCCAGGTCCTGGCTTTGCACTGGAGCTGGAGTTTTCTAGACAGCTGGTTAAGCCCTTGGTCACCCCTCCCTTTAGTCATCCCCAGCGTGTGTGACCCCAGCTGTCTTGGGGCCAACAATTCACCTGCAGTTTCATCCTGATATATGACTATGGTTTGCGACACGCAGGTTGTGAGTCAGCTCAGTGCTTCTCAAACCTCATTTGGATTTGAAAAATAGCAAAAAGATGACACATCCTCCCCCCAGAGCCACTCCCCCCCACAAAAAAAAAAATAGCCTGGCCCTGCCCTATTCCCACATCAACTAAAGTCAGTGCACGTGAGGCCTGACGGCCTCCTCTGAGACAGAGGAAGGGGAGGCCAGGCTGGGACCTCCCAGGGTGGTGAGCAGGCCTGGACCACAGCCTGCATTGACCCCGGTCATCCCCAGGACGGAAGTGGCTACATTGATGAGAACGAGCTGGACGCCCTCCTGAAGGATCTGTATGAGAAAAACAAGAAGGTGAGTCCCGGGGCCACGTGGTCTAGGGCTATCTCGGGTTGGGGCACCTCTGCTCAGCCAAGAGGGGCTGCGTGACAGCTCGGTGGTCTCTGTCACACTCCTAAGGCAAATGCTACTCACTGGACCATCCTCAGCTTCCGGCAAATCACACACCCAGGAAATGAGCAGCACATCATGCCTCCTGCACCCTCCCGTAGCTCAGAGTCTTTATACCAGGGCAGGGAGGGGGTCTGGGGCACACACACACGTTCTTCATGTGGGAGTCCCAGGTTCTAGCTCTGGCAAAGCATGATCTGGTCCCCCAGCACCTCCTGAAGTGGCCCCTGAACATAGTGGATGCCACCCTCCGCCCGCCAAAATAAGAAAATCTTCATGCTCCGTTGCACCGGAGGAAATTTCCTCACGTCCACAGGCGAGGGTCCTTCTGGCGCCTAATCGGGTTCACCCCCGTGGTATCAGGTGGTGACGGACGAGGCCACCCGATCCCATGGGTGCTAGAGTGTCTGCAGGGAGGGAGGGAGATGTGGACAGTCTAACGCCATGCCCGTCCCCCAGGAAATGAACATCCAGCAGCTCACGGGCTACCGGAAGAGCGTCATGTCCTTGGCCGAGGCGGGCAAGCTCTACCGCAAGGACCTGGAGATCGTCCTCTGCAGCGAGCCCCCCGTGTAAAGGGGGGCGGGGTGGGGCTGCCTCCTCCCCCCAGCCTGCCACTTCCCCCACCCCAGACCCGGAGGTTGTGCACCTGCTCCCCACCCCACCCCGCAGCCCGCAGCGCAGGAGAGGGAGGGGGGAGCGGAGGGACCGGCGCCCCCCGAGGGGGATACTGCCCTCCGGGGATACCAGTGGCGGGGAAGGCCGAGGGGGCGCGGGGGCTCCCCTGTTCTCTCCACTGTGACCGTGCATGAGCTCGTCGCTGTGTGACCCAGGGCCCCAGCCCGGCTCCTCTCCCGCCCGCCCGCTCTGCTATCCCATAGCTGTCTTCTCAGAGCTTCCTGGGGAGGGGGGGCGGGGGGCGGGGGGGCGCCACTCCTTTTCCTCGTCTTTCCAACTGTGCTCCTTTTCTCTTGGGGTTTCTCATCTTCTTGTTTACCAAAGAAGAGTTTACAGACAATAAACACAAGCTCGCCCACTTGGGCTTGTCTCTGTAAGGCGGGGGGCCCTCCACTGCTCCCATTCTCCCCTTCCCCGACTCCCCAGCACCCTGGGCTTCTCGGCTCTGTCTCTTCCCCCTCATAGGGACTGGAGGGCAGGGGTCAAGCGCCACATCTCCTGGCCAGGGGGAGGCAGAGCTGGGGGTGAGGGCCCAGCCTTGGTGCTGGGCAGCTGTGTGAGCCACGCCTTGAGTCCCCTCGACTGCCTGTGTCCTTGTTCCCCCAGAAGCCCATTTTGAGGCTGTCACTGATTACTCTGGAGGCCGGCGTGGGGCCCGGTGGTGGCGAGTCTGGGCCAAAGCCAATGACGTGACCCACAGCCCAGTCTGCCTTTAACCCCTGCAGCCCCATCGGGCACTTTCCCCTCCAGCCCTGGGTCCTCTTGCCTGAATGACACGTTTCTTGTTTTTGTGGGGTTGGGGCCACACCCAGCTCTGCTCACGGGTCACTCTGGGTGGCTGGGGGGACCATCTGAAGCTCTGGGGACTGAGCCGGTACCAGTGGAAGAACCACCCTGGAGGGTGACACGTGCACCCCCATCCTGCTCAGCGCAAGCCCCTCCCCCGTCCCTGGGAACACCCCCCAGCCCACAGAGGTTGTGAAGAGGGCAAGGGCTCAAGGCTGGCCTGGGGCTAACTTTGACCATCCCAAGAGGCCAAGTGTCTCCAGCGGGAATGACGGCAGTGGGGCCACTGGTCACTGCGGCGTTCCTGGTGGGGGAGGCAGGCAATGCTCTGTGTCTGAGTCCTCAGGAGCCCCCCACTGGGCTGGGGGCCCATGTCGCAGGCTGAGGAATCTGCCATTTCCCATCACAAATTCTGTGGTGACTGCTGTCGCAGCAGCCGTGGGGAGTGACCACCTGGGCCTCTAGAAATGCCTGTTCTTCCCTGGAGGCGGGGGGCTCAGGGAGCCTGCTGTGGCGCTGTTGGGGCCGTCTACCCTTCCCCCTGCCCTGGGGGCTGTGCTGCAGCCCTACTGTGTCTGCCTGCAGGGTTCAACAGGCAGCCAGGGGAGAGGGAACCATTCACAACCTGTCCAGGGTCCTGGGCATGGGTATGGGGAAGATGCCACCACAGGCCACACCGGGGAAGCCACGTCCAAACAAGCCATAAAGGAGGGACACCGGTGAGGGGATGGTTTCTAAATGCTTTATTTCACCCCCTCCATGGGCATATACAGTTGTGGCTGGCTAGAAGCCCCCAGGGACTGCCCACCATTTTCACCAGAGCCATCTGCAGCTGCGCCCCACTATCCCCATAGCACGCTCAGCCCGTTGCCACTGAGCCACCAGCATCTAAACCACCGAGGGCCCTGAGGGCCAGGAAGTGCCTACACACACGAGGCCCTGCATCGCCGCCCCAGCCCCGCTGGGGACCCCCAAATGCCTGCCTGAGTCCCAAGGGGCCGAATAGCTCTGAATTGCCAGACCCGGGCCGTGGCAGAATACCACCAGGAGTGGCATCTGGGTCCACGAGCACTGCTATGGGTTCCCTGCCCCCAGAACAATTTCAATTTCTTAACAGCACCAGAGCGCCCCAGGCGAGGGCCCCAGATGTGGCCCGAGAGTTCCTCCAGGGCGTCAGCTCAGGAGCCGACACCCCAAACCGCGCTCCTCAGCCCCACAGTGTGAAGTCCCGGGACAGCGCAGACCGGGGACTCCCACAGCCTCCAGAGCCCCCTCCTGAGGCCTCAGCTGAACATTTTCCCCAGAAGCAAACAGGGACAGCCGACCGCTAGAGCCGTTTCGAGCCTATAGGCAACCCCAGTCACTGCAGACCCTTGAGATGGGATCTGGGCGGACCTGCTCCCTGCCCTTCCCTTGGAGGAAGACAGAATATCCACCCTTTGAACCTTGTGGCGCACCCCTAAGACATCCCTGAGACCGCTGTGAATTGTAAGAGGGACTCGCACGCCCCTTCCCTCTGTGTCTTCTCGTTCCTCAGTAAAAAACTGTAAATGTTCATGGCAAGGGTGGGAGGAGGAGAGCGAGACACCCCACAAATTAAATGATCGTGGGGACCCTAGACAAATGGGGAGCTGCCCCCACCCAGCCCACTGTCTCCAGGAGAGACAGAAAGGAGCCAGCTGGGGGGGGGGGGGGGGCTTAGCCTACAGCTCAAGAAGCAAAACTGGCTGGAATGGGACCCGAGCACCTCCCTGTCCCACTCGAACCAGCATAAAGCACATTCTTCCCCGGCCACGTGGCACGCTGCCCCCCCCCCCACACACACACACACAGGTGTTTCACTCCCGCTTCAGGGCGTGCGAGAAACTGACGTCTAAGTCCTCTAGAAAGTGTCCCCTGCCATTGGCCCATTGGTGAACGTGTGTTCAAGCATGAACAGGAGCTCAAGGCAGCAGCAGGATTCCCAGGAGTCACCTTCATATGTTAAACACATTAGGATGTGTAACCTCTGGGACGGACAGCAAAAGTCAATAAACAGACCCAAGAATATGGAAAACACGGGTCTGCACAGAACTTGGACATGAATGTCCATAGGAGGAAAATAAAGTCATCAGGGGGTTGGGGGAGGGCGTGGGAATAAGTCAAATTTCCACCAGCTGGTGACATTGAAGGGGGGACATCACGTTTTCGATGGAAGTATAATCACTTCCGCACTGAAAAGAGTCTTGATACACGCTACAGCGCAAAGAGGGTCAAAGCAATAAACAGCCCGGCAGTGTATAATTCCATTTATATGAAATATCCAAAATAGGTAAATCCGTTCAAGAGAGGAAATGGTGCAGGAGCTGGGCCCTGACTGCTAATGGGTACGGGGTTTCATTTCAAAGACGTTCTGGAATGAGAGAGAATCCGATAGTGGTGATGGTGCACAACCTCGTGGTATGCCGAGACGGCACCTCCTCTCTCCGAGCCTCGCGCCCAGCACCGGCAGGAACCCTGCAACCTCGTGGCACCAGGAGCCTGGCAACTGCCACCCACAGTTCCACAACATGGTAAATTCCACAGGGAGACCCAGCACCGTCTCCGGCCGGGCACGGGGCCTCTGTGACGGGATCACCCTTCCACACCCTGGGCTGGGGTCTGGATCTACACGCGACGGGGGAGCAAAGTCCCCCCAACCTGAGCAAACTTGACTATAATCTAACACACCGCCCTGTGGGCGCCCAACCGGGCCCAGCATGACGCATCGTACATACAATGCAGGAACCGAACAGTCCCCCACTGCCCCCCCTCCCCGCACATTTGGAACCAAACTGACCCCAGACTGCGAGAGCCTGTGAGCTCAAAGCTACTTTCATAATAAGGCTAAAATGCTATTTATGTCACAGGCAGCATCTCCACAGAGACTCTGGCCCGTGTGCGGTTCCCTCCATCTCTTGTGCGCCCAGGCCAAGGCAGACATTACCAATAGTCTTCACCCAGATAAACAAAGGCTATTTGAGCGGTTCCGGTCCGCTTTGGGGGGCAAGCCCCCGACTCCCCACAGGCACGCTGGCACCTCGCCTCGGGGAAAGGAAGGGGAACAGAACAAGAAACGGCGTAGAGAAGCCCCACCAGGCGCTCCAAGGACGCTCCCCGCAACGTCCTGTCAGAGCCGAGCAAATCGCAGGGACTCACGGTGTCCCCGATCCCGGAGACGGGGCGTCCGTCTGCAGCGGCCCTGCGGAGCCATAGATCAGGAGGGCCATCCTAGAGGAAGGGAAGAATAAAGAAAAAGAAGGTGCCATGCTTGGGCGCGCTCGGCGGGGCCGGCAACACCGCTTATCACAAGGAGGAGGAGGAGGAGCAGAAGCTGCTTGAGGAGTGAAAATGAACAAGCAGGCAGCCCGGCAGCAGGAACCAACCAGCAGGACCACGGGGGCCACGGAGGTCGAGCACTCGAGAAGAGAGTCTTAAGAAACCATTCCCCACCACCACCAGCACCACCCCTATGCAGCTCGTCTTACAACTTGACGTGTGTTTTAAGACAAAGAGCAAGAACATGAGATCGCCAGCCCAACCGGCGACATGAGCAGGGGCAAGAGGTGGGACCCCCACAGGGAGGCCAGAAGCTGAGAGAGTTCTCCCCAAAAGCAGAGGGGCCCCAGAGGCCTGTGAGCAGGAGCCCTGGGGGTCTCCCCAGGTCCCCTCTATTCACAGCCTGCACCCCAAAGACCTCCATACACATCTTGATGCAGAGAACACCACTGGCTTCCACTGGCTTTGAAGCCGCCTGGTGAGACCGCACAGAGGTCACAGACAGGGGAGAGGGGTGGGAAGCTCTAACTGGCACCCACCTTGGCTCTGAAACTGTGAAACTGTTCCTCAGGACTGGCAGGACCCACCCACCCCACCCCTGTGCTGAAGGGAAAGGAGGCCACTTCTCAGAAGACCCCAAAGCACTGGGGACTGCAGAGCCCAAAGCCAGGTGCGAGCCCAGCTGCCCCTGCGGGTACCTCGGAGACCTCAGGACAAGAGCAGCAGCCCGGACACAGAGCCGGGCGGGGCCGCTGTGTCCAGAATCTCACCAACTAACTCCCCGTGAAAGAAGTCACTTCATTTTCCCAGTGAGACTGAGATAGGGGGTTCGCAGAGCTGCTCCCGAGCCCACAGGCAAGGCCGGGCTGCCCGCTGGGCCTGCCGCAGGCTCGGGGGACCACGGCTGATCTCACACCACCTCTTCTGCAGGTGCTTCCAGCCTTGGTTCCACACCACAAAAACCCCTCTGAAACGGGGCTAGAAGGTTCGAGGAGGTGAAGAAGCCCAGGCAAAAGTATAAGGAGAGGGGGAGGCATTAGCCCCCCTACCCCCAAAGCCCGGGAGGCCCCAGTTCAGGAGAGTTCAAGCAGCCTCCAGGAGAGGCAGGGGGCAAGCGGTCAGCAGCCGTATGCGCCCCGCCCAGGCCACCAGGCCCAGGTCAGGAACACACCAAACTTCAAGGTCAGGTCAAGAGAGTCGTCCCCAGGGCGCCGCCCCCACAGCCAGGGAGAGCCCATGAACTCCCCACCCAGAAGAGCCACCAAGCCTGTGGCAGGCCAGCAGCGCGAGAAACGCTGCCGTGGGCACACACAAAATCAAGAATAGAGAGAGTGTTTGGAACAAGATGGTGGCGGGCAGACAGCAGGGCGGAGGGTCGCGCCCAGGTGCACATACCTGTGACTGAAGACTAAGGAAAGCCACAGGGGCAGGGAGCGGCTGGGGGAACAGTTGGAGAAGCCCCTGCCCGGAGACACAGGGCGGAGGGTTGCAACTGCAGGTTCCAGACCAGGAATGTGTGTATACCGGGCAGAGACCAGCGTAGGGACAAGACCCGGCTGTCACACACTGTCAGGACATGGTCACCTGGAACGGGTAGCGGGGGTCAAGAAGAACATCACAATTTCATGAGCGGGGAGTGCCTGGCCACTGAAGGAGTCAGAACCCAACTACAAGATTGCAGTCAACGTTAAATGGACCAGCGGTGCCACACGGCAGGCGAAGGCGCTTGCGCTCAAGCCATGCCGGGTTCCATTCCCAGCACCCCACATGGTTCCTGCCAGGAGTGATCTCTGAGTGCACAGAAAGCTGTGAGACCCCCGGGCCCGGCCTCCCCCAAAGACAGGAAGAATACAGAAAAAGAAGGTGCCATGCTTGGGCGCGCTCGGCGGGGGCGGCAACACTGCTTATCACGAGGAGGGGGAGCAGAAGCTGCTTGAGGAGTGAAAATGAAACAGCCGCAGCCTGGCAGCAGAAGCCGACCAGCGGGGCCACGGGGGCCGAGCATGCGAGAAGAGGCTCTTGAGAACATCGTTCCGCACCACCGCCAGCACCACCGTGCAGTTTCGTCTTAAAACTTGACATGTGTTTTAAGACAAAGCAAGAACGTGAGTTCCTCAGCCCACCCACTGTGCCCCTCATAGCAGCGCCAAGAAGCAAGCAATCCTCACCAACTCCGTGATGGTGCCAGGGACCCCTGCCCCCCAGGGGTCCAATCTTGCTCCCGGCATCGTTAACACATCTCGGGGCTCCCGCCTGTCCGAGAAGAAGAGCCCCATTCGAAGGGGCGCCCAGGCGCCAGGCCTCTCATCTCAATGAGTTTCGTGATCACAGCAAGATAGCAGGGAAGGCCGATGTGAAAATCTGGCCCATGCTGGCCCCACGGATCCCCATCTTCCCCAGAGGGGTGGCACAGGCCGCAGGCTGGGATTGGGTCCCACGGGCGCCCCCGGGGTGCCTGGCCTGTGCCCTGCCTTGCTAAGAGCCTTCACTCCCAGGTCCCATGGGCCTCTCTCCCTGGCTCTTTCACTGAGATTGAGGCTCGGACATACTTCGCTGGGACAAACACCCCCAGCAACACTGAGGGGACAACGTGAACCCCAGTCCTGAGCCCAGGAGCGGCACAGAGCTATACCCCCGCCCCGTGGCTGCCACATTCACACAAAAAAACACAAACTACCCGGGGTGGTGCCATCTCACGGAGGGAGCCTCTGGGAAGCCCCTTCTGTGCCAATGTCCTCTTCAGGTAGCTGGCAATCCCTGGGGGCACACCCCCCACACCCACCAGCTCTGCAGGGGCCAGTCCAGCACACACAGCTGCCGAGGGGCCTCCACTGGCCACACCCCCAAAGAATTCAACTCTGCCTTCATTCTTAGGCTGGAGTCGATGATGAGAGCCCCAGTCCCAGGAGCTGGGGGGGGGCGCCTGCCCCCGGCCCCCTCCCTCCCTCTCTAGCCTTTCCAAAGCATGTGCCAGGGAGCACGGCCCAACACCAGGTGATCCCAGGAAGGTCAGAGGGTGCTTCCCCCCACCACACACACTCAGGGCTGTCCCCAGGTTCTCCTGTCCTGGTAAGCGTCCCCCACCCCCACCCCTGCCCACTGGAAGATTCTACGACTCAGCCATGAGGTGGCAGAGCCGAAGCAAGTGAAGGAAAAACAAGTCTGATTTGTCTGGAAGGCGATTCATCACAGTGGAACTCAGGGCGGGGGGGGGGGGGGGGGGGCACAAAAACCCTGTCAAGCCCCTGGCCAACTCCCAGAGGGCTCCGAGGGGAGCACCCAGGACCAACGCCCACATGCTTCCTACGCAGCTGGGGGGTGCCGCCAGGGCCTCCCACTGGCCACCCTTGAGCCCCTTTCTCGGTCCTTCCCTGAACGAGTAACTACCCGAGCTGGGGCCTGGGGTGCAGAGGAAATGTGCTCGTGTCAACACAAGATTCCCTGGAGTCCCTCCCTGCACCCGGGGAACTGAGAACTCAAGGGTCCAAGGATGCACGGAGAAGACCATGTGCGTGCGCACGCCGGCCGTTGGGAACCAGTCATTTATATCAAATGGGGCTGGGGTTGGTGAGTCTGTGCCACCGACTCCGAGAAGCCCTCAGCCCAGATATTAGCCCCCAACAGTGTGCAGACGGGCTACTGCCCCGTCACCTTCCCCAGGGTCTTGCCAAGGGTGCCCTGCAGGAGGATGCTGTCCCCACTCCACTCCCAGGGGACATTCAGCTACATGAGGAGCCATTTTCCATTGTGGAAACTAGGAGGGGATGGCACTGGGCTCTTCTGGGGACAGCCACGACTCTGCCACAGACCTTATAACGCACAGGACAGCTCCGAGGACAAAGAATTGTCCGGACCCAAATGTCAATAGTGGTGAGGCCGAGAAAACAGGTCCTGAACAGAGCAAGCCCCCCCTCCTCCCACCCCCCTCCTCAGGGTGCAGGTGTGATGCCACAGGCGGTGCCAATCAGATGCCCGACACACGTGTGCACTCAGACCCAGGGCTGGAGGCTCCCTACTTCCGGGAGCCCATCGAGGAAATTCCCTTTCCAAACAGGAGCCCCTCCGGGCCCCGAGGTCAGGAAACTTGGCTCTGTCTCTTTACCCTCATGGGGGAAAAGCACGCCCTACCCACGCCTATACCTCCCGCCAGCCAACTCGGTCTCCAAGTGTCGCAGAGACTGAGGCATCAAGAGATGGAGAAAACTTTCCCAGCCACAGACCACACAGACCCCCGTCAGCCTTTTCTCCAGCTACACGTGTGCTGCCTCGGAACTTCCTGCGGCGAGAAGCCACCAAGGTGCCCAGCTGGTGGCACCAGCCTCCTCTGATGGGTGCCACTGGGGGCCATCGCTTTCCCACACACAGGGAGGTGCGCATGCAAGACCTGACGGCCTGCTAAGACCAACTTCCTGGGCGGCCGCGGCTTCTGCTCCACTCAGCATCTCCCCAGCTCTCTGGGTCTCGCTGTTCTTGTCTTACGGCGAGAGGCCATTTGGGGACCCGGCAGCCCAGGCTTCCTTCCCGCAAAGTGACAAGCATCTGTCCCTGGCCAGGACCTCGTCCTGTGCCTTCAGGCTCGGCTTCTCACCAGCAGATTCCCCGCTTCTTGTTCAAAGCTGCCTCGCCCGGCACCTCCAAGTCCTTGGGGCACCTGTGACAATCAAGAAACTGCCGTAAGCCCACTGTGGCTATTGCAGGCACCTTCTTCCCAGTTGCATGAGCCAGTGTAGCCCAAACCCTCCCCCGCCCCTCTCCAAGAGCTGATCAAATTGTAGAAGGGACAAGGTGCTGACCCCAGTTCAATCCCCAGCCCTGCACCAGATCCCCCAAGCCCTGTCAGGGGCGACCCTAGCAGAGAGTCAGGAGAAAGTCCTGAGCACTGCTGCGAGTGACCCCAAACTAACGAAAAGAACAGATCTAGCAGGGGTCACTCATTTGCCCTTTGCCCACCAGGTCATTGTTTCCAGTGAAGAAACAGGATTCTAAAGCTAAACAGCTAAGTGGCCCCACTGGTCCCACAGGGTCACAGGAAACTGGCCACTTCCCTCTCAAGAAGAATGAAAACAGGGGGCATGAGCCAGGATTAGGATGGGGTTAAATCAGCTATAACTGGGGCTGCAGAGAGAGGATAGAGGGGAGGGCGCTGGCCTTGCACGTAGCTGACCTGGATTCGATCCCCTGGGGGCACCCCGTATGGTCCCCCCCCACACACACAGGCCCAGGAGTAAGCCCTGAGCACTGCTGGGTGTAGCTCCAAAATGGGAAAAGGGTGAAAGAAATAACCTTGCCACGGGACAAACCAACGCTCACCCAAGCCTCCTCACTGTCCTGGGAGTCGGCCAGTAGCCACGCTCTCTGCGCCAGTCTGCCGCCTCCCACAGGCGTGAGAGGAAACAGCTTCTTTCCTCTTCTGCCTGGGGGGTGCTGGCAGACCCTCCCTTGCTCCTCTCTGGACTGAGACCCCCATGGGGTGGGTATCTGACTGCCCGACCCAGCAGACCAGCCCTCGCCCGGAGCCATCCAGGGCAGGGGACAAAACTGGGCTGTTTCCGGCCCATCACACGCCGGATTCCCCGGGGACCCCTTGGTCCATGTCCGCCCCCACCTGTTTCCATTGGCTTCAGCTGCTCCCTCACCTCGGCCTCTGCCATCCCCCCAGAGGAAGCGCCACCTTCCAGATGAGGTAAGGGGTCAGCGGGAGTGTGGGGTGCAAAACTGCCAAGTCCACGTCCAAGCCTCACCTCAGGTGTGAGCAAAGCAGCCATGGCGGAACGCCCCTCAGCGGAGCCCATCAGCGCCTGCAGGGGCCACACCTGACCGCCAGAGCTGGGGAAACCTGGGGCTGGAGCCATAGTGCAGCTGGGACGGCACATGCCCTGCACCCCACCAACCCAGGTTCGATCCCCGGCACCCCATATGGTCCCCCAAGCCCCACCACTAGTGAGCCCTGGGCACAGAGCCAGTAAGCCCTGAGCACCAGCCGATGTGGTCACAAAAAAATAAAATAAAATAAAAAGGCATGACCCAGCCCTGGAAATCAGAGGAGCATCTCGGAGGAGATCCTAGTCTCATGCCCGGGGTACAGTTTATGGAGCAGAGCCTGGACCCCGGAAAAACCACCATGAGCAAAGGCCACACATCAGCACTGACACCCCCCCCACACACACACACAAAGATCCCCATCCAGTGCTCTTTCTCGCTCACCTCACAGTGTGTCCGTCCTCATCTCTCACTCAGGTCCCACACAGGACAGCAGCCAAGTACAACTGTCCCCCGGGACACCCCCTCCAGGCCTAGGGGAACAAAGTGTCCGATCAATCAAGAGGCTGCCCGAGGATCCTCAGAGCTGGGGAGGTCCAAAGTCCCCCAAGAACGAAGCATGTTATGGGAACAGGAGGGAGCCCGGCGTGAGGAGGACAGTGGGGCACCATCAGTTGGGTTGGGCGGGTGGCGCGGAGGGTGTCCAGGGCCCTGAAAGCAGAGGACAGCAGGGCACAGCAGCTCGGGGCCCAGTCTGGAGTCCCCCTGGAAGCGTGGAAGGGGTCTGAGCAAAGGAGCAGGGTCGCTGGCCAGACAGCCGGAGAAATGCATCCCTAGTGAGGCTCTCTCCTCTCAAGGACCCTGGCACTGGAGAGCGCCTGGGAACCAGAGGCATCTGCCATCCACCTCGGCGGGAGGCCTGCTCGGTACCTAAGGGCCGTCTGAGAGTCGAGGTTCGGGTGGGGAGAGAAGTTCATGTCCTGTTCTCATGGCCTTGAGCATGTTACAGGGTCAGCTGGCGGGGCTGGGGGCAGTGGAGATGACAGGGTCTGATGAGAACAGCGTGGGCAGGCGTGCCCCTTTCTTGCCATCCTGCCAGTGCTCAGTGGCCCGCAGTCTCCCCCTTACCTCCAACACCTTCTCTTCTGCCCCTGTCCTGGAGCGCTGGTTCGGTCGCAGTCCTCTTGCCCTGCCATGTCTGGGGCCCTGGTGGGTGGGAGTCTTAGCTGAGTGCTCCTCGCACCTGAAAGCAGTTTCTTCACCCGAGCTCGTGTAACCCACAACCCACGCTCCCAGAGCTCTATCCCTCCCCTCCGGGGTTGAAGAGGAGGACGACAAAACGGCTTACCATCCGGAGGTAGGAAATTTAGTTGATCTTCCTCTGCGCCTCCACCCCAGGAACAGGCCACTGGCTGGCTGACAGTAGCAACAAGCAAGTCACATCTTGTCGTCCCACTTACGATGGGAAAGGGTTGCTGGACTGCGGTCAGCCCCATTCTGTGTTTCAGCCCCTGGAAGAGCTGTCGATGGATCTGTCTGCAGGGATGGGGGAATGCCAGATGCCCAAGGGACACTGCCACCCTGGCACCGCCTGGCATAAAGCCCGCTCCAAGCCTGAGAAATAGCATTGTAAGAGCGGCACTGGCCACAATCAACTACACGGTCGGTCAGGAAGCCATGACAAAATCCTACGGCTCAGATCACCCGACCATTCAATACCCTTCGTGCTTCAAGCAAGCCAGGCTCACCACCTCCCCGGGCTGAGTTAGATCCTCCTACTTGACTGTGCTGCGGCGGCTTCCTGGCTGGCGCTAAAGGGCCAAGATTCTGGAACTCTCCAATCTCTTTTTGACAGCGAAGAAGGTTCTTCATTAACAGGAACTGCACGTGCAAGTCAAGCTCATTGCCGATTCCATCTCTTGCGATGAAGGTCTCGCCAGGGGGGCCCTTCTGCCTGGAGTTGGGACAGAGATCAAACTGTTTCTTTTTTTTTTTTTTTTTTTTTTTTCTTTCTTTTTGGGTCACACCCGGCGATGCACAGGAGTTACTCCTGGTTTATGCACTCAGGAATTACTCCTGGCGGTGCTCAGGGGACCATATGGGATGCTGGGAATCGAACCTGGGTCGGCTGCGTGGAAGGCAAACGCCCTACCCGCTGTGCTATTGCTCCAGCCCCTCAAACTGTTTCTTGATGTAGAGAAGACACGACGGGAACTGCATGGAGATCACCAAAGGACGTGCTCCCGTTCAGTTCCCGCATTTATACAAGGTGGCAAATAGTCACAAGCGGAAGAGCGTTGGGACTTCTTGCAGTTATTAAGTCAAGGGAAGGAGTTCTTATTGACCCTAACAGACCAGTGGACAATGTGGTCTCTCAGCCCCCTCTCAAGAAGTGTGCACTTAATTGGACACGCCATTCGAACTGTGTTTCGAACCGCGGACCAAGACTTTGATGCTTTAACCTCACAAGAAGCCAGTCAAGCCTCACAGTCGGTCAGAGCAATACCACTCTCACTGCTTGGCATGTTGATACAGTGGAGTTGAACAGATTTAGGAGGGGGAAAGTTGAGGAAATGGACTGCAACAGTAGAATGGGGAGGGGGCTTGACTTGACACATGGCCAAGCCAGGTTCCATCCCCAGCATCCCTTATGGTCTCCCGAGCACTGCCAGAGTTCCCGAGTGCAGAGCCAGAAACAACCTGAGTGTCATGATGGGATGTGGATGTGGTTCCCCCCCCTCTAAAAAATGATGCAACCTCCAGACAGTGCCTGATGGGGGTTCTTGTGCCAGGCACCCCCCAAAGACACCCACCAAGCTCTGCCCAGACCCTCACCCACCCTACCTCCCCACTTTAGTGCTCTCCTGACCTTCTGAGGGGTGGTGGGGAGGTCTCCGAATCCTTTCGAAAATCTGTCCTCACCAACTAAGGCTTTTCCAAAGTGAGTCATAGAGGATGTTGGTCTTTTAAGGAACCGAGACCTGCGGATGCATTTCAACCTGGGGATGATTAATGGCCTAGTTTATCAGGGGTCCAGTACCCCTTCCCACCCCCGCAAGCCCTGTGTAGGTCTCCCACCCCACGGCTGCGGAATGCTGGGCAGATGGTCTTCAAGTGGCCCCAGAGTGAGGACAGCACTTACTCTGGCTCCCCCAGAGTGCAGGGTCCTGGGCACCTGCATGCCCTTCTGCCCCTCCAACCGTCCCCAACACCTGCAACCGCCCTCACCCCGCCCAACCGCCTTAGAACTTTCCCTTCCCCCCATTCCAACTCCTCAACGGCTCCCGCCAGCCCCGCCCCCACCCGCACGGGGCCTCCCGCGCCCAGGGGCCAGGAACGCTCTTTACCGTTTATCACAGTAACGGAGTGCGTGTGGTGCACAATACCATTAACAAAGATTATTTTTTTGTCTATTAATGGGCATGCAAGATCATTAATTAAAAAAATGAGTAAATAGTGGATTTTAACGACGTGTAAGTGACCGGGACAATTTTTTAAAAATAGCAGCCCACTCCCCGGGATGCTGGGGTGTGGTAGGGGGCCAAGGCTGGGCCTGGGGTTGACGCCAAAGCCTGGCGGAAGCTGCAGGTGCCACCACTTGCCCGGCCCCAGCATCTACGACGGGGAGCGCGCAAACTAACGGTCAGCATTCAAGAGGCTTCTGGAAACTTCCCTCCCTCGCCCTACGCTGTCCAGCCCCTCCCCCCCCACCTCCTTCTCCCCGCTGTCGCCCATCCACAGCGGGGGCGCCCCCTGCACCCTTGGTCCTCGCCGCATCTACCTACAAGCATCAGGAGCGCCTCTCCCGCCCGTTCAAGGGACAGGCTCGTCCTGGGGTGCTCAGGACCCCCGCGGGGACCTCCACTCTCACGGGCCTCTGCTGAGCGCCCCCCACCCCCAGCCATCCGTGGACACCCACGGGGAGCTCGACTCTTGCAGGGCGCTCACTGTCTCCCCGCGGACTCCAGATCTGGCCAGACTCTGCGGTCCCGGAGCGAGCCCCCACACACGGAGTGCGAGACCTCCCGGCGCCCAGGGCCCCACGACGTTTCTGCCCCCCTCCCCGCCGCGTTCCGAGCCCCCATGACGTTCCGAACCCCCGCCCCTGGCGTCGAGCCCCACGCGCGGTGGCGCACGCGCAGGCGCAGTTGGGACGCACGTGCGTGCTGCTGAGGGTCAGGGAGCGTCTGGCGGGGTCCCCTGAGCGGCGGTGGGTGCCACAGGGGCTGCTCTCTGCGGCCGTCCGGGGCCCCCACGCTCCCGGGAGCACTTTCCCTGCCGTGACCCAGGTCAGACCCCCCCTGGGGTGCCCGGCTCGCGAGCTCCCGCCTTAGTGGTGCTGCAGCAGGGAAGGGCGCAAGAACCTGCACTGGTGGGCGCCGTCTCCCTGCTTGGAGCCCCCCGGGCAGCGTGCGGGTCACAGCCACAGGGGACGAACCTCTTCCCCTCTCCTGAGAATGAACAGCGCAAAGGAGAAAGGACGCGGGTGGCTTCTTTCTGCGGCGTCTCTGAGAGTCAGGCTCCGAGCTCCGTCTCCTTTCCCTGCGACTTAACCCTGCGGCTGAGCCGGAATCTTGGGCCGCGGCCTCGGCGCACGGACCCACAGCGGAAGAAAACTTTGAGTGGGATTCTTCCCATCTCGATGGCTTTTCGCTTCACCACTCAATCACCTTCCAGAGGGACGGGCGTTTGTTTTCATCTTGCAACCCCTTATAACGGCTGAAACGGATGGAGACTGCTTGGGGCCCTTCTCCCCAGGCGCCCGCTTAGCATTTTGGAGAGTTCCCGGCTCTCCTCTCCTCTCCCTCTTCCCTTTCCGTGGTCTCCAGGACTAGAGTCTGCATACCCTCACTTTCCTTGCAAGCACCCGCGAGCCCTTTGGTCGCAGTGCTCACCTGGATGGCAGCACAGGGGCGGGTGGTTCAGCGGGAGGGCACTGATTCTGCATGTTTGATTTGAGGCTGTCCTGTCCTGTCCTCTTCTTGTTCATTGATTTGCTCCAGCGGGCCCAGTACCGTCTCCATTGTGAGACTTGTTACTGTGTTTGGCATATTGAATACGTCAGGGGTAGCTTGCCATGCTTTGCCCTGCGGGCAAGATACTCTCGTTAGCTTGCTGGGCTCTCCGAGAGGGGCAGAGGAATCGAACCTGGCTTTGGCCGGGCTGGCTGCGTGCAAGGCAAATGCCCTACTTCTGTGTTATCGCTCAGCGTGATTTCAAGCACAGCATGCAAACAACAGAGAAAGTTCCAAATGGTCTACTAGAGTACGCGTTATGTTGCAGGGATGGAACCCCGGGCCTCGTGGCTGCAAGGCAGGTGACTGACTGCTGAAAATGTCCTGGTTTTCAGAGGAGTTACCTCATTTCACAAGCCCCTAGTGACACAGGAGGGTTGCAGTATCTTCCATTCTCGTCCACACTATTCTTTTTTTGGTTTCTGGTTTCAGGGCGCCACCTGGTGGTGATTCTCAGGACTTACTCCTGGCTCTCCACTCAGGGGTCCCTCCTGGCAGGACGTGGGGGCACCGTATGAAGTGCAAGGGATCAGACCCAGGTGGACTGTATGCAGAGCAAGCGCCTTAACCGCTCTGCTGTCTCTGGCACTACGCACTACTGTCATTTTTTAATTCCAACCAGTAGGAAATGCCAGCTCATGGTGGGGTGGGATACGTTTCCCTAAAGGCAAATGCTTTGAACATCTTTTCCAGTGCTTATCAGTCCTCTGTACCTTCTTTGGAGAAACGTCTGTTTTGAGTCCTTTGCCCTTTTGCAAACTGGTTTGTCTTTTTGAAGGTCAGTTGCTAGGATTCGTTTGATATTTTGGATAAAATTCCCACCAGCAATCTGGTTTGCAAGAATTGCTTCCTTTCCATGGGAGTGTTATTTTCTTTTCCTTTGGTGGTGGAGAGTGTGGGGGAGGGGTAGGTGGGCCATACCCGGCCATACTCAAGGATCACTTCTGGCGGATTGGGGGGGGGATCACCTGTAGTCCCGGGGATTAAACCCAGGTGGGCTGCACACAAGGCAAATATCATGACAGCTGTGCTATAACTCCGGCTGTTTCGTCACTTTTTTTGGGGAGGGGGTCACACCCGGCGATGCTCAGGGGTTACTCCTGGTTCATGCACTCAGGAATTGCTCCTGGCGGTGCTCAGGGGACCATATGGGGTGCTGGGAATCGAACCTGTGTCGGTCATGTTGGCTGTGTGCAAGGCAAATGCCCTACCCGCTGTGCTATCGCTCCAGCCCCCGTCTCGTCACTTCTGTGTGTTAGCTTTTTACTTCCTCTTCGCTTTTTTTTAATTTGAATAAACTTCATTTTTGAAGAAATAAATATGAAAGAGTTTTTATCCCATATTCATCCAACTTCTCTAGGTCCCTCCCCAGACATAAGCAGTATTGTGAATGTGATCTTCATAATTCCCTCGCTTTTAAAAAATACTTAGAGGGACCAAAGCTTAATACAGCAGGTAGGGCACTTGCCTAGGGCAGAGCAGCTGACCTGGGTTTGATCCCCAGCATCCCATACGGCTCCCCGAGCCTGCCAGGAGTCATCTCTGAGCACAGAGCCAGGAGTAAGCTCTGAGCACTTCTGAGTATGGCCCAAATAAACAAAAAGAAAATTCAGACTGTGGAACTACACCCTCACGGTCCATTTCTAACACTTTCCCACACAAAACTAGAATTCTGACCATGAAGTAATAACTGCTCAATTTATTTGCTCTGTCTCTATGAGATTGACTAGTTCATGGTCAGTGACTAGCACACTTGAAATCACATGGAATGTGTCCCTTTAAAACTGGCTTATTTTGTTTAGCCATGTCTTCCAGGTCCTTCCATATTGTAGAATTTTCTGTTTGGCAGAGGTGGTGGCAGGGGGACAATTTGCAAGTCAGGGGTCACTCCTCACTCAGGCTGGCTGTGCGAGCCAGGAAATCCAATGCTCTGGCGCAGGGAGGCGGGACTAGGATTCATTCCAGGACCCCAGGTACGCTGGATCTGCTAACGTGCTCTCAGCCATCTCCCTAGCCTGCCCTCCATCTTGGAGAATGGACCACCCCTCCTTCCTTTTTTGGCCTGAATTAACTTTACACACGCACCCACGTGAAAGTGAGGAAATGTGTGCATATGTGTGCATGTACACACACCTTCTGTACACACATGTCACTGTCACCGTCCTCCCGTTGTTCATCGATTTGCCCAAGCAGGCCCAGTAATGTCTTCATTTTGAGACTTGTTGTTACTGTGTTTGGCATATCGAATACGTCACAGGTCGTTTGCCAGGCTTTGCCATGCGGGGGAGATACTCTCCGTAGCTTGCCGGGCTCTCCGAGAGGGGCGGAGGAATCGAACCCGGCTCGGCCTGGAGTGATAGTACACACATGTACCACATCTTATTTCTCATGGATGAACATTTTGGAAGGCTACTGGCGTCTGCCTTCTGCGTCCTCCTCCAAGGCCATGAATGATGGGATTCAGAGGCCCCCTGTGGCCTGCTCACCCACAGGGTGTTCCAGAAAAGGCTTCATGAGGAGGTACTCGGCAGAGACTCCGGCAAAGCCAGAAATACGCTGTGGCCCTTTAAGAAAAGTGTGCTGTCCCCACTCCACAATGTGTCAGGGCTCGAATACTGGAGGATTTCTCTCCCAGGTCACTGTGGTTCTGTGACCCCAGGGGCCTGCACAATGACTGTAAGCTGGGAGAGGAGAGGACAGAGGGCCTGGAGGGGACACCTGTCTTCCTGTAGCCTGGGCCCAGAAAGGATGCCCATTCCTCTCTTGTGACCCATCGGCAGACACCCAACAGTATCTCTAAGCAAAGGGGAGCAGGCTTCGTTAACGCCACACTCTGACAGGCAGATCGCAGATCAGGTGCAGCTTCACGCAGAGACGTCAGGATGGAGAGGATCAGCCTGAGCGAGGATGGGGGGGAGGGGGGCCACCATGGATTTGGACACTGAAGCTCTTGGAGCCTGGAGCCAGCCAGACCTGAGATCCCACCAACACACCTCATAGCTCAGCACGCTGCCTTCTGACAGAAAGCAGCCACTGTGAACCGGACCTGCAGCTCCGATCCGGCCTTGTCCCAGAGTCATCTCTCAGAGTGAGATGCTGTGAAGCAGGATCCAAGGGGTGGGGGAGGGCGAGAAGCCTTGGGTGACACACCAGGGACACAGAGACCTAACCCCATTCAGAGTGGGACAGGGTAGCTCTCCCAATACTCCCCGATACAACCGGAAAAGCTATACAACATTTTCTTCTAGAATGTTCTGAGATTTGAAGATTCCGAGACCTGCCCGAGCCCAGAAAAGTTACAAACCCAGTGGTCACATTGAGGTTGACTGAGTACTTCCAAATTCTATACTCTGAATTTCAGATGCTTTTATGCATTCTAATGTGTGCTTCTGTAAGTACTTGTTTGACTGCTTCTTTGTAGATTGATGGCCCTACTTAAATTCCACAGGTTTATGAAGTTCAAGTTTCAAGGTTGGTTTATCTTTGTGCCATTTATCTACACAGTGATGGTTCTGGATTAAATTTGACCCTACTGTCATTATAAGAACACAGATTGAATTTAAGTAGCTTGTTTTCCATTCAAATAATCCAAAGGAAGAACAAATTTGGTATTACCATTTTTAATCTGTCTTATGTCAATATAAGTAAAACCATTGTTTTAAAAAAAAAGTTACAAACCCAGTGACACCTGGTCTTAAGTCTCTTCCCCATTTGGGGCCAGCCAGCCACCCCGACGCCTCTGTCCTCCACAAGAATGGACCACACGCTCTGCAGTTCACTGTTCGATGCTCGACTTAATGAATTACAAAGCTGAGATTCTTGTTCCAGCCCAGCAATTGGCTGTAGAAAAATAACAAAGGCCAAAGTGCCAGGCCAGAGGATAGAAACCTGGGGGTGCAGGCTGGCAGGGTTGAGGGGTGCGGGGGAGGCTGGACTGATGCCGGTGGGTCAGGCAGAGGTATGGGAGGTGCTGAGGTCGGCTGGCGCCCCGGGTTATCACCCAGCACGTGGGCCTTCTGGGGGTACCCGCAGCACGTGGCCCTCAATACAGAAGCTGGTAGACCTTGGCAGTGTTCCCGGAGCCCATGACCAGGTACTGGTTGTCTGAGGACACGTCACAGCACACGATATCAGCAGGGTCCTGGATCTGAGGGGTCATGTGACAGGCCAGAAGTCACCAACCCCCCATTCAGCCTCCCCAGAGGTGCCTCCCCAGGAAAGAAGTTCCGCTGGCTCTGGGCCCAATCCCCACACCTGGGCCCCGGTCCCTTCTGTCAGTACCTTGAACAGCCTCTGGAGAGAAGGTGTCGCTAAGCAATGGATGCTCTCGTCAAAACTTGCCACCAAGAAGCTCCCTGGCAAAGACAGGAGGACAGCTGGGTCTGCCTGCCATCCTGCCTGTCTCCAGTGGGATGAGGGAAGGGGACCCTTTCTCAGCCTCATTTCCCCTCCTCTGCCAGCCCCTTCCGCCTCTACCCCAACCCCTGCTGACTTTGGAGGGACCGAACATGCAAACAGTCAGAGGGGCTGAGGGCATGCATGCAGGGAGGGAGCCCTGAGCACAGAGCCAGGAGTAAGCCCTTAGCACCGGACGTAGCCCCCATACAAAACAACCAACAGAAAGGGGGGATGAGCAGAGAAGTGGGAGCAGGGTGGAGCCCGACAGGTGACTCAGTGGCAAACCGTGTGTTTCACACCTGTGAGACGCTGAGTTCAGCCCCTGGTGACATCCAGGATGCATCCTGGCGGGGCCGCAGAGTTTCCGGATGAGGAGGTGAGGGAAGGCAGGGGGCGGGCACTGCCGGGGGCAGACCCATGCGGGGGGCGGGAGGAGCCCTGGCACCCCTTACCGCAGGAGGCGAACTTGATACTGCTGTGGTAGGTGTACTTCTTCTCCACCATCACCTTAAACTTCTCCTTCCGGTGCGTGTGGAGGAGGATGAGGTCACCCATCTTCACGCCTGCCAGGATCCACTCCTCGCTGGGGTCGTGGGTAATGCTGAGGACCTGTTCGGGAGCAGGACGGGCACCGGCGCTCAGGGCCACCCCTGCTGCCCTCGGCACCCCCGGCCCGGGGCAGGCGGCTGGGTACCTCATGCTGGAGCTGGTGCTGCTGCAGCCTCTGGTAGCTCCTCAGGTCCCAGGAGTACACGGTGGCGTCTTCCCCTCCAGTCCAGAACTTGTTGCCCACAATGTCCACACAGCGGAGCCCGTACAGGGGGAGCTGGAGTCTCCTGGCGGGGAGCGACTCCCGTTCCCGTGTCGGCTGGCACTGGGAGCTTCACCCCAGGACACTCCGGGCACGTGAGGCACAGAATGAGCTCTGGACAGGTGCACTCCCCCCCCCCACAACGCCCCCCCACCCCCGGTCGTACCTGATCATGATCTGGTTCTGCACATCCCAGATCTCAACCATGCTTCTGGAACAAGTGACGCAGACGCGGGCATCCGCGGAGAGCGCCAGGGCCATGCAGGTGTGGGCCGCGGTGAGCAGCTGGGCCCTGATGCGTGGCACGGGCGCCAGGTCCCACAGCGTCACTCTCTGGGACAGCCCCGCCGTGAGCAGGGTCCGCTCGTCGGGGAAGAGCTTGCAGGTGTGGACGTAGATGTCGGGGTCATCCTGGACGAGGGGACCCGCTCTCGACACCGCCTCCCCGCCTCGGCCGCAGCCACGCCACCCTCCGCGCCCACCCCCGCCTTCTCCAACCCGCTTACCGGGAAGTTGAGCAGGGCCTGGGGGCTCCTGGCCGGGCCCTGCAGGGCGCGCTCGTCCCACACCTTGACGTAGCCATGGCCACATGTGTACACGTGGCGTGTGGAGCTGCTCACGGCCACGGCGTAGATTTTCTTTCTGTGCTGCAGGGTGCTCACCTTCAGGGGGTGCCGCGGGGCCCGAGGCCTCACCACCACATCTTCTGGAATGGGGGGCTGCAGAGCAGGCAGGGGGTGCTGTGATCTGTAGGGTCTGCCCCTGCCATCTGACCAGATCCCTCACAACCTTGTCCCTGTCACTTGATTGGATCCCTCTCAACCCTGCCCCTGCCAACTGAAATGATCCCTCACAGCTCTGCCCCTGCCATCTGACTGGATCCCTCTCAATCATGCCCCTGCCATCTGACCAGGTCCCTCACAACCCTGCCTCTGCCATCTTACCGGACCCCTCTCAACCCTGGCCTTGCCTTCTGACCGGATCCCTCACAGCTCTGCCCCTGCTGACTGACTAGATCCCTCACAACCTTGTCCCTGCCATCTGACTGGATCCCTCACAGCTCTGTCCCTGCCGACTGACCAGATCCCTCACAGCTCTGCCCCTGCCATTTGATTGCATCCCTCACTACCCTGCCCCTGCCATCTGACTGGATCCCTCACTACCCTGCCCCTGCCATCTGACTGGACCCATCACAGCCATGAGCAATTGCAAAGGGGAAGGAGAATGCCCCCCGAGTTCCATAAACCAGACAGACACTCACAATTGCTGCAAGGAAGGACAGGACATCATCATTGGAAGATGGTGATGTGCGAGGCTGGCCTGGAGGGGAAGAGCAGGAAATCGGGCTGCAGTGAGAACTCTGGGGTTCAGGAAAGAGACCTCCCCACACCAGCCAAGGGGGGGAAGGCCAGGCATTAATCCCTCCCGATATACCAACTCCCCTGGGGTCACTTACCCACATCCCTGCCAGGTCTGAAGCTACAATGGGAGGAGAAGGAACGGAGGGTGAAATGCAGAGTTCTGGGCTGGGGTTCACTGCCCCGCACCCTGTCGTCCAGGGACCTACCTGGGGCTGCTCTCTGCTGCTTCTCCCTGCACTGTGTCAGTGGGCAGAGCCACTGAGCTCAAGCCCCACAGCAGTGGGGAGTCGGGGGGCTGCTGGGGGCTGCCCTCGGACGAGCCTGGTGGGTCCTGTGCTTGGCGCCGACACCGCGGAGTGGCAGTGTCAGGGCTTTCCAGCTGGTTCCTCTCCTCTTCTGTGTCTTCATAAACGTTGATGATCTGGAACGGGGCCTCCTCTGCCTCGGCGCTCATGGTCCTGATCCCAAAGCCCCTGCGAGCACCCAGTGGTGGGGCCCTGGAAGCTCCAAAGAGCCCCCCCGCCCCAACCAGCTCCATTCTCCCCAGACTCACCTATCTTGCCGTGCTGGATGCTGGAAGGCCTCACGGGGAGCCAGTGACTTCTGGTGCTAGAGAAGCGAACAACCCCAGGCAGCCCTGCGCAAGGACATAGCAGAGGGGCAGGTGTGTGGTGGGGTCGATGGACTCCCTCTATGGGGAGGACTGGCCCTAAATGCGGGCAGCGACAGGGTTGGGATGAAGACTCCATCTGGGTGAGTGTGAGTGCCAACTGGGAGTTCTTCGTCTGAGACACACACACTGCATTTCCCGTCACATGAAATTTAACTTGCACACTTAGGCGGCTGAAAGTGTGAGCTTTGGCCAGGCAACGAAAGGCAGGTAACAGGACTCTCACTCCCAATACACACATCACATACCACATGCACATATCACACATCTCACAAACCTCGCACACATCACACACATGACACCTCAAACACACCTCATACACATCACATACCTCTGATGTATCACACACACTGCGCTTCACACGCATCACACATATTACATCTCATCCCTCGCATATACCAACACACCTCGCTTATACATCACAAACCTCACATACACACCACACACCTCATGTACATGCCATCACCTCACACACATCACACCTCACACACACCTCACAAATGTATCATATACCTCTCATACTTACCACACACCTCAAAAACACCTCACACACATACCTCATATACTTACCGCCACCTCAAAACATCACACCTCACATACATATCACACACCACACACCTCAGACACATACACATTACACAGTATCATACATATCACACCTCACACATCTCACATCCATCACATATACAACACACACCTCACACACATCTAATATACATCACATACCTCACATGTGTATCACATTTCACATACATATCACATGTGTCATACACATTGAACAGATCTCACACACATCTCTTACATATACCACACACATTACACAGCTACACACCAAACACATCACATATACCGCTTTGTTGGGAGGTGGCGATTGGGCACACTCAGACATGCTCAGGACTTATTACTGGCTCTGTACTCAGGGAATCCCCACTGGTGGAACTCAGGGGACCACGTGGGGTACTGCGGATCCAACCTGGGTCAGCTGTGTACAAGGCAAGCGCCCTACCCACTGTGCTATCTCTCCAGTTCCTCCCACCTCTTAGACGCCTCACTCACATCTCACCTCACAAATCACACATCACATGAGTCACACCTCACATATCCATCAGGCACACACCCATCTCACACATATACATCAGACACTGCACACACATTGTGAGGCAGTGGCCCCAGCTCAGGGGGAGAGGGGGTCCACTCACCGGTCCCCCCAAACATCAGGCTTTCTAGAAAGGGCCCACGGTCACTCTCACCAACGGAGTGAGACAACCCTCTTCCTTTCTTTCCCCTGGTCTGACCGAATTGGCCTGGCTATGCCCTTTCTCCTCTCTCCCCGCCGGGAATGTGGGGGGCCGGAGGAGCCTTTTCTGGTTTGGGGGTGCCAGGCTGGGGTGCCACCCGGGCATCCGGGCCTCTGAAACTGGGGCAGGCAGCCGAGTGCCTGGGAGGCTGTGCCCACCCAGACGGTGTCACTGGGCAAGTCGCGCTCAGCTCCACAACCCTGCTCAGAGGCAGCTTCTATCAAGCTGCCCTCCAGCCCCCAAATCTCTCCATTTCTCTCCTTCCCCTCACTCACAAACCTGCAGCCTCCCCAAACTTTCACGGCAGCCTTCAAGAGGTCGGGCCTCCGCTTGGTATCCACGACCTGGCCCTGACTCCAAGCCCAGCCTCTTCTCACCCTGCTGGAGACCTGACCAGATCCCCAAGAAACAGAAGCAAACCCAGGGCTCCCCAAGTCCCTGACAAGTCCAAGAGCATTTCCCCCACCCCCTTCTCCACGCAGCACACCCCTGAGGGTGTTCAGACCTTTCCTTCCGGGAGGAAACCCGTCAGCTGCAGGCATCCCCGGGCAGCTATAGTCCCATCCTGGAGGTGGGGTGGGGGCGACCCCCTGCGGGCTGGGGGAACCCGGAGGCGCTGGCTGGGGTCTGAGAGCCACAGTCACTGGGCGCTGGGGCGCCCGCTGGTGGAGGGTGCGGGAACAATGCAGCCCAAACCCCCTGATCTCCCTGGGCGGAGCAGCCTAGCAAAGTCTCCCGGGATCGATTCCCGGTCCTGCATCTGCGCGAGGCCCGGCCTGGGGTAATGGGTGAGAGGTCCACGGGGTGGGCTGGACAAGCCGCTGCTCGGACAGACGAGCAGAGGGAGGACAGGCGGGGCGGCGGGGAGCAGATCCGCGCCCTTCTGCCTGCAGGTTCCCGGGTTCTTCCTCTCTCCCTCGCGAGCCCCACCCCGCTGGGCGGAACTGCCAGGAATCGCACCTGTGTACCCACCGTGCTGCTGGGTGGAGCCGCCAGGGGTCGCACCTCTGTGCCCACGTGCTTCAAATTGGGGCCGCCAGGGGTCGCACCTGTGTGCCCACGTGCTGCTGGGCGGGGCTGCCAGGGGTTGTACCTGTGTGCCCACGTGTTATCTTAGGTTTGGGGCCACATCCAGCAGTGCTCGGGACTGACTCCTGGCTCTGCGCTCAGGAATGCTCCTGGCGGGCTGGGGAACACACTCGGTGATGAGGATGGGACGCGGGTGGGCTGCGCACCAGGCAAGCGCCTGATCCCCGTTGTCATGACTCCGTGTCTCTCCCCTGCGTGCCCACCCAGAACACCTGGATTCTGAGCCTGGGGCCCTCAGTGCTCTCTGGGGCCCCTCACGTCTCCCGTTAAAGCAAAACACTGGGCCATGGCCATCGTCCTTACACAAATGGGCAACGCGGGACCCGGGACAAAGTCTTCTTGGGGGAAGAGGCGTCGTCACGCTTCTCTGGAGGAGAAAGCATTGGGGCGGTGCCTCGATTCCCGCGTGCAAGGCGCTGCCCGCTGACCCGCCCGCCCAGGTGAGCGCACACGTGGGCACACAGGTGCGACCCCTGGCTGCCCCAATTTGAAGCACGTGGGCACAGAGGTGCGACCCCTGGCGGCTCCACCCAGCAGCACGGTGGGTACACAGGTGCGATTCCTGGCAGTTCCGCCCAGCTGTGGGAGGGCACACAAGTGCGACCCCTGGCAGCCCCGCCCAGCTGTGGGAGGGCACACAGGTGCAATCCCTGGCAGCTCCGCCCAGCAAGCAGCACGTGGGCACACAGGTGCGACCCTTGGCGGCCCGCCCAGCAGCACGTGGGCACACGGGCGTGATCCCCGCTGGCTGGCGCCTCAATCTCCAGCCGGTGCCATCCCTCTCCGGCTGCCCAAGGGAAGATCTGTCCATGGAGAGCTCGGATGCAGCTGCCCATGGGACCCTCAAGGCCAGCGTACAGCTGCGGGACGTGGCCACACGCGCGCTCACCCTTGCGTTCCTTGCAGCCCCGCCAAGCGGGACGCCCTTGCTCTTCAGTTAGCGGAATGGCCACCAGGGGCAGCAGGCGGCCCGGGCAGGCAGCCAGTGGCCGCTAATGGCTCCTGGGGGCTCCGTGTGCTGGCCGGGGCCCTGGGCCGCTCGCACTCACGTCAGAGAGTGCCCAGGTGTGAGCAGGCACGTGGCCCGGGCGGGCAAGAGGGCAGCGTGCCGCAGACAGCGTGGGGGATGCATCGTCTTGTCCCCATCCCCCACCCCCACCCCGGGACGCGTGGCTCTGGGCGGAAGGCAGACCCAGGGACCCTTACCGTGACCAGCCACGAGGAAGCGGGCAGCTGAGAGGGCTTCCTGGAGGCCGGGCTCGGGCTGCGTGTGGGTGGGATCTCAGGGCCCACGGGTGGGCGGGGCCGCAGTCCTGAGCACTGGGGCCATCTCGGGACCAGCAGGCTCGGGCCAGCCCGGAGAGCTGGCGGCAGACCCAGGCCCGGAAGGAACTGCTGGATTTGCCGAGCACGTGGTCTGCAGGGCACGTGCGGGCCCAGAGCTGTGCCAGCGAGCCCTGCAGGAGAAGGGGCGGTGTCTGCGCTGCGTGGGGCCCTGCACTGGGCCGACCCCTGGCCTCTGCTAGGGGAAGGGGCCTCTGAGCTGAGTGGACCATGCGGGGGGAAGGAGGCTGCGGACCCGGGAAGCTGTCTGGGAAGCACAGTCACTTCCGGGAAGAGAGGCCAAGGCAGCGCACGCAGCATGGGCACTAACCCCAGGGTGGCAGAGGTGGTACTGAGCATCGCCCAGGCTCTCCCTGGCCTGCTGGGTGGGTGCCCTGGAGGGAGCCACTTTTCCCTGAGCCTCAGTTTCCCCTCCTGATGTGAACAGGACGCAGACACTGCACGGGAGCAGGTCGCAAATGAGGGAGGCAGCCCTGGGCTGGGCCCCCACTCAGGGCAGGTGGTACTTCTGGGAGAGCCCCAGCTCCAGGGCCTGGGCCTTCCCCGGACACAGGGAGCTAGGCCAGGGTTATTCACTGCCGGCTGGTGCTGGGGAATGAGCTCCTCTCCCTGCTCTTGTCCTTAGGTCTGAGCTAGATGCCCAGGGAGCTGGACTGCCCCGGTCAGACACAAACCCTCTGGCTGGAGGGCAGGCGGGGCAGAGAACACTGGTGGCCCATCTGGGACTTCCAGGACTATCCTCAGTGCCTGGCTTCTAGAGTCACAGCAGGAACCGCAGGTCCCCTCCCCGTCCCCAATAGAGACCATCTGGAGAAAGCTGCTCCTCCACCAGCTCTGGTTTGTGTCCTAGGCAGGGGTGCCATCCGTCCCCTGGGCTTCAGTCTCCCAAATAAACCAAGGGCTTGGGCCCCATGCTTTGGAGTCCTCCTGGGTCTGTGCTCCAGACACACCCAGAAGTGTCCTGAGCCTCCTTTGTGTTCTGGGGCCCTGGAACCTCCCTCCACCTATGCTCAGCCTGGTGGTGATGGTGTGTGTGGGGGAAGAGGGGTCCGGGATGGCATCCCCAAGGCTCTAATGTTCGACTGTGCCCACAGCTTCCTTTGAAGAAAGCAGCACTCCTGACAGTCTGCTTGAGCTACACAGGGTATATCCGCAAGGATGCCCCGGGAATGTGTAAGAGGGAACCCTGGGGGAACAGTGTGGATTTGGGGGGGAGGGGCAGTCTGTACAAATGGGTTATGGCAGAAGCAAGGTTTTGGGGTTTCCTGCACGTGCAGGTTTTAGCGTTCTCTCCATACAGACTTGACATCGGACGCATTTTCTCTTTTCCAAAATCATGTTATCATTTACTGGGTTTCTATTCTTTATCTTTTCCTTATAAGGTATCTTCATGTATTAAATATCTTTTCTTTCCCTAAATTTACAAAGGCCATCTGGTCAGTATTTTCCCTTATGGTTGGCTTCGAGTTTTCTCTTTGACTAGAAGGGTTTCTTCCATACCATGAAAATATTTACTCATTTCCTTTTTTAAGGAAATCTTTATTGTTTTTCCATTGTACAAAAGTGATACATGCTTACTGTTTTAAATGAAAGGGAGATAAATCTAGGCAGACTAAATAGAATTCTCTATCCAAGAATAAAATTTCTCTCCATTTATTCAAATTTTCTTTTAAGGACATTCTATTGGAGACATAATTTTTATATAAAGTTCATGGAAATTTATTCAGAGGAAAAAGCTATCCTTACTGCTGCTGGGAATGGGATATTTTCTTCCCTTTTGCTTTCTAATTGTCATTATGAAACCAGCAATTTGCAGACACTACTTTCTAACTGGTTGTCATTCCTGATGAAAAATTCATAAAATGGAAATAATTCTTTCCATGGGAATACTGCTGTATTTCTTCCTCGCCTGCTCTCCCATCCAGGTGAATTTTATGATCCTCAATCCATCTCTGCATCAACCCCAAGTTTCCTACATCTACCTCAGTCTCAGGATTTCCCTTCACGGTGGATGTTTTGATGCTGGCTAAGCTGGAAGCTAAACCTAAAGGCCTTTCCACACACATCACACACATGGGGCTTCTTCCAAGTATGGACCGTCTGATGGATGATGCAGTCGGAACTGTAGCTGAAGCCTTTGCCACATTCCACACATCGGAAGGGTTTGTCCCCTGTATGGCTTCGCTGATGCCGGATTAAATGGGCGTTAACGTGGAAGGCTTTCCCACACTCCTTACACTGGAAGGGTTTCTCTCCAGTATGAATTCTCTGATGCACGATGTAATCAGAACTACAACTGAAGGCTTTCTCACACTCCATGCACTTGAAGGGTTTCTCCCCTGTGTGTATTCTCTGGTGTCTCGTCAGTTTGGCATTGATGCTGAAGGCTTTCCCACATTCTTTACACTGGTACGGCTTTTCTCCAGTATGGATGCGGTGGTGATCCATGAGGTTTCTTTTCGACGCAAAGCATTTCCCACACTCATCACAAGCAAAGGGCTTCTCCCCAGTGTGAGTCCTCTGGTGCTGCATCAGTTTCGCATTGACGTTGAAAGCCTTTCCACACTCGTGACACTCGTAGGGCTTCTCGCCACTGTGGATTCTCAGATGCTGCCGAAGCTGGGAGTTGCACCGGAAGGATTTGCCACACTCAGTACACTCATAGGGTTTCTCACCTGTGTGGATTCTCTGGTGCTGGATTAACTTCCCCTTGGTGCTAAAGGCTTTCCCACATTCAGCACATGAGTGTGGCTTCTCACCCGTGTGGGTTCTTTGATGTTGCGTGAGTTTTGCATTATTACTGAAGGCTTTGCCACATGCCAGACACTGACAGGGCTTTTCTCCTGTGTGAACTCTCTGGTGTTGCCTCAGCTGGGAGCTACAACGGAAGCCTTTCCCACACTCATCACACTCATAAGGCTTCTCTCCCGTATGGATTCTCTGGTGTCGGATTAGCTTGGCATTAACGTTGAAAGCTTTCCCACAGTCATTACACTCAAACGGTTTCTCCCCAGTGTGGACTCTCTGGTGTGTGATATAGGCAGAGCTGCAACTAAAGCCATTCCCACACTCCTTGCACTGATAGGGTTTCTCCCCCGTATGGATTCGCTGATGCCGACTGAGGCTCCCATTGATACTGAAGGCTTTCCTGCACACTGGACACTGATAGGGCTTCTCCCCACTATGCACTGTCAGGTGTGTGAGGTAATGGGAACTGTAACGGAAGCTTTTCCCACACTCCGCACATCTGAAGGGCTTCTCGCCACTGTGGAGACTCTGATGCCATGTTGATTTTACATGAACGCTGCAAAAGGCTTGACCACACTCCTCACACTGGGAGGGCTTCTCCCCAGCGTAGCAACTGGGAAGCTGATGCAGTGGAGAATTACACCTAAAGCTTTCCACCAACTCTTCACGTTTGAAAGGTCCTTCCCTGGTATGAATGATTTCATGCTGACAATGTTTTGTGTCAAAGCTGAAGCCCTTCTCCAGCTGTGCACACTCAGAAGACAGCTCCCGGGAGCAGGCCTCATCCTTCACTGATACAACAATGACACTGTAGTTTTCTTTCTCCCTGCTTGCTACTACGTGTACTTCCTGGTATTTCCCTAGAATGCAGGGTTCTGCAAAGTTAGTTTTCTGAGAAGAGTTCCTCTGAAGTTCAAAAGACATCTCTTTTTTTCCATACATTTCCTTTGTTAAATTATTGACAGTAGGGGTACCAATACTTTCTGCAAAAGTAGAAAACATTAAGTGTTGTGTAAGTAACCATGTTGGAAAAAAATACTTATGCTAAAAAGAATAAAAGGGTACAGTAATTAAGGGGCTCTTCAGTAGCATCAGACTAGATCAAAGAACCCAAGGTTCAAACATAAGGAAGAATTAAAATGAAGGTAGGAAGAAATAAATCCATAAATGCAAACCAGAAAAGATCCAACTGAACAACAACAAAAAAATTCTCTTTTATAGATGAGAAACAGAACGTAGAGTGGCTTCCATTGTATATACAGAAGATTTTAAAAAAAAAACTGCTTATAAGTATAAAGCAAACAATTTCTAGAATACTACATGAAATTGACTAAATGGCACAGGAAATCTAGCAGAATTTCCTCCATATACACTTTATTTTTTGGCAAGTGCCATTAAAGTAATGATCTGAGCAGTCAGCATCTCTGGCTGAAATAAAGCACAATGACAGAGCATAAGCTTCTGACAGTCGCCAGCACCAAAAAAATAAACAGAAAAATATGGTAATACTCCATCCTGCATCAGTTACTTTATTTACCCATTCTTCCCATACTGAGAACTCTGGCTGTTTCCAATACTTTGATTTATGCAAAATTATGACTAACTTTTGTTATTCACTGTGTGACTGTCAACATCTCTAATAACTTCAGGGAAAGCCCAGGTTATCAAGACAAGCCTGCAAGGTTCTTCATAGATGCTGCAAAGACCCCTTCAGAAAAGACTATCCATACACAAATACCAACAATAATGTTTTTGCAGCAGTCCTGTCGCCACTGTTGTAGATACTTTTATCTTTGGGGGATACAGCCAGTGGTGCTCAGGGCTTCCTCCTGACTCTATGTCCAGGGATCACTCCTGGCAGTGACTGGCAGACAGTATGTGGTGCTGATCAAACCAGGATCAGCCGCATGGAAGGCAAGTGCCCTCCCTGCTGTATTATTGCTCCAGCCGCAAATTGCTTAAATTCTAGCTGGGACTCCTGAGAATGTTCTTTGGTTTTGGGGTTCGCACCTGGCAGTACTCAGGGATTATTCCTGGCTCTGTGCTCAAGGATCACTCTGGTGGGGCACCATAGATCATATGGAATGTCAGGGATCGAACCCAGGTTGGACAAGCACATTGCAAGTGCCCTACCCACTGTACTATCTCTCCAGCCCCAAAAATATTTTTAAGAAAAAACAACCCTGCCGAATAGGAAGCCTTGTGCCATGTACCTGCCCCTTCTACCCACCCTGTGCACACACGATTCCTCACCCAGTTTGTCTGTTCGAACTGACCGATGTTTCTACCCTCAGCTAAGTACAACAATAGTTATTCAAAAACTGGAAAGACTTAAGAAATGACGAGGGCTAAGGATAAAATCCAGACTTCTGTACTTAAGAACCTCAACAGTATCACCTTATCCTCACTTTTTTTTTAATTGCTATTTTTTATTTTATTTATTTGTCTTTTTGGGTCACACCCAGCAATGCACAGGGGTCATTCCTGGCTTGGCACTCAGGAATTACTCCTGGTGGTGCTCAGGGGACCATATGGGATGCTGGGAATTGAACTCAGGTTGGCCACGTGCAAGGCAAATGCCCTACCCACTGTGCTATTGCTCCAGCCCCCGTATCCTCACTTTGTGTCAAGAACTGTCTTCTGCTTGCTTTGGTTTGTTGTCCACGCCCAGCAGTGCTCAGGCTACTCCCAGATTGGTGCTCAGGAGTTGCTCCTGGTGGTGCTCAGGAGCACTAAGTGAAGCCAGGGAGAGGACCCAAATAATGTAATCCACTAATTTTGTTAGAAAAAAAAAGAGATTTTGAGTAATTAGGAAAAACATGAGAATAAAGCATCTGAAAAATGGTTGTCCTTTGAATGAGAATGAAATGGCAAAACTGCAAAAATAGGAAGATTTCGGCTGTGCCAATTAAAACTTAATTTAGATTTCACAGTGTGTAGCTGGCCACTAAATGCAGTACCCTGGGTTGGGGAGTGTGACTCTGCTGAGGACCTGGTCCAGTTCTGGCACATGTCTTGTAGGCATCCCCCTGTAAGGCCTAAGGACAAGTAATCGACAAAGTGGCCTGCTTATATGCCACTGCCTACTTTCTCACTGAAGTGTCCACCTTTGCCTCCTTTCGGGCCTCCCAGGCTTCCTTACCTCTGCAGAGGCCTCCTGCAGCCATCAGCGCTCCACCTCCCTCCAGCTGGGAGACCACGTCAGGCCTGAGGATGGGAAGTCCTGTTTGGAAAAGGAGGGGGGCAGGTGAGCAGTGTCCCCCAAAAGAGCTCCTGATATCTTCCCGGAGGGTCTTGGCAATGGGGAAGGAAGCACAGAGCCCCCAGCATCTGTGCCTCGGGATGACGGGGATCTGGGGGCAGGGGTGCTGGGGGAGTGCAGAGGGTTGGGAAGGCTCCGGCTGTGGGCTCCAAGGGCAATGGGGGAGTCTGGCCCAAGGGATCTTTTGAGAACACAGTGACCCATGGGGAGGCTGGGGAGGTGTAGGAGGGGTGCACTGCACCCGAAACCCAGCGAAATGCAAGTCAGTCCCACATGAACACACATCCCAGATGAGGGCTCCCAGTTCGCCCTGCCCAGCAATCCCTAATTTTGGGGGGTCAGGAATTTCAGCGCCACCCCACCCCACTCCTGGGCTTTCCATACAGTAAAGGATGAACAGCCAATAAGGGGAAGCCAGGGGACCCCAATCCAAGCGTGGGACCCCAGGGAAAGGCTCACCCAGGGCAGCCACATTCCGGAAGTTCTCCAGCATCACGTCCCTGTAGAGGATCCGCTGTGCCAGGGACAAGCCAGCCCACTCCGCCTGGGTGAAGTACACGGCCACATCCTCGAAGGTCACCGACTTCTGAAACAACAGGGTCCTGCTGCCCTAGGGCCAAGTGCAGGGCTCCGGCCCTAGGTGGGGGGCAGAGGGCAGCATGAGGGCTGGGGAGTGTGGGAGGAGACACCACCACCGGGATGGAGACTGGAGGGAGACGCAGGCAGACAGGCCCTTCTCGCGGTCACTCCACTCCCGGTCCACCCTGTGCGCAGGCATCCACAGCTGGGGTGAACCTCTACACCCTGCAGCCACCACCAGCAGCCCACTGCACCCTCTCCAGACCCTGCTTCCCGGGCTGCTGGTTACACTGCACCCCTCAACCCCATCCCCACCCCCTCCCCGCCTGGAGCTGCTCCCAAAGTACAGCCAGGGGCTGGAGCAATACCACAGCGGGTAGAGCGTTTGCCTTGCACGCAGCCCGACCCGGGTTTGATTCCCGGCATCCCATATGGTCCCCTGAGCATGGCCAGGAGTAATTCCTGAGTGCATGAGCCAGAAGTAACCCCTGTGCATCGCTGGGTGTGACCCAAAAAGCAAAAAACAAACAAAATAACCCCCAAAGCACAGCCAGACCCCCCATGCCATGATGCTGCCCATTCAGTTCAGCACCCAGGGAGGGAGTCACCCTTCTGCTTCTAGTATCTTCACGAAAACCAACCCTCCTGGGTGGAGCCTACGAGAGGCCCGAGTTCAATCCCTGCTGGTGTGCTCTCCACCCACCATGAAGCCACCCTTGGCTCCTCTCCCCAGCTTCCCCGAGACGCTGCGGCAGGGCAGCGGCTTCCCTCAGGGCATTCCCATAGGACCTGATTTCCTGCTCTGTGGGCCTCACAGGCTCTGCCCCTGCCAGCCCGGTGCCCACCATCCAGGCAGCTGCAGCCTTTCACCTCTGCCCCCTTGGCCTCTGTACCAACCCGGGCGGGGGCACCCCAACTGCCTTTCAGCAACTGTCTGTCAGGATCTGTCTTCTGGATTCCTCTGACCTCCAGCCAACACAATTCTTGCCCAGCCTCTGGGTCCTCTGGGAGTCCCTCATGTGCGCCCTGGAAGAGATCCAGAAGCTTCTCTGCCCACCAATTACCGGGTGAGCAGGGGCTTCCTCTGGAACCCAGCCGGAGGCAGGAGGCCCCAGAACTTTGAGGATGGCTGGCGGCTGGTCCCCACTCCTCACGCCACCCCCGGTCCTTGGATGTGGCCATGCACCCCCCAGGGCTGGGTCTTGCCTGCATGACCACGCTGCTCATGACGACCCCCAGGGTCTGGGAATGGAGGAACTTCCTGCAGCGCTCGCCTTGCTTTGACGCCCCGAAAATGTTACTCCCGACACAGCTGCTCCAAGTCGGGCCTCATCACTGGTGCCCACGCTGTCCCAGGACTGAGCAGTAACAGGCACTGGATGACACCGTCAGCGGACAAGTCACCTATCCATTTCCCTTGCAGGTCCCAGAGTCAGGCAAGTGCTTGGATGCTACTCGGGGACAAGGGTCATGCTGCAATGAGCTACAGACTCCACGTGGGCCCCGTAACCAGCAGAAACTTGGTTTGTGAGCTCACATCTGCTGTGGATGGGCATCCCGGGTTCTGCAGAGAGGTCACAAGGTGCCCTCAGTCCCCCTGGCCCCTTGGTCTTTCCCTGCCTCGGGCCCACTCCCCTGTCCAGCAGCCACACCCCGCGCACCCCAATGCTGCCCTCCCTCCTCCGGGGCGGGCGCTGCATGGAGTCAGTTCCTCGGCTGTGCCCCTACCAACTGCCCCTCAGCGCAGGCGCCCCGTGCCCTTCTGCGCAGCTGCCAAAGCCAAGGACGCACAGCTCACCTGGGGCCGGGCTGGCAGGAGCAAGGTCGCCATCGCCTGCACACCGGTCTGGAGCTGAGAAAACAGACAAAGGTGAGACAAGACGCGGAGCCAGAACAATCCAGAAGGTCGGGCCCCAGGCAGCCCGTCCAGAAGAGAAGGGCAAGGGCTGCCACAGGAAGGAGGGATGGCACAGGGCACCGACTGTCATCAGCCACCAACCTTGGCAATCTGACACTACCATATATACTCCACACATAGCCTACAGAAACATCCCCCACACATACACACATAACACACACACACACTCCACACATATACATACACCACACACTCTACACACATCACACTCGCTCCACACATATACCACACACACTACACACAGAACACACACATATACATTCATCACACACAACCACACTACACCCCGCACACATCCACCATATATACATACCCCACACATCCACACCCCACACACATCCCAGCATTATATTCCCCACCATATACACACTACATCCCACACCCCACACACATACACCATACATACACACACTATCTACACCACATACATACCTCCCCGTATCCCGTACCCCACACCACACATACCATCTTACCATATACATACCAGACACATACAACATATACTACACACCAACACACCTCATACATACACCCCATATATATATATATACACCACACACAGATCACACCTTACACCCCACACACATACACACACAGACACACACACACATCACAAACACCCCCATATCCTGCCCGTTTCCCCGACAGCTGAGTGCCTTCCAAGGTCCCCATGCTGCCAGAGAGATGGTGGGAGGCCCCGAGGCTCTGGATGCTGGGTCATAAGTGGGGGCCAGAATCGGGAGGCGGTCTGGAGCACAGCACCTGCCTTACATGTGGGAGGCCCTGGGTTCCATCCTGGAACTGCCAAAATACAAAGGGGCGGGGGTTCTGACTAGTCCTGGCCCCCCAATTCCTGAGGTGACTGAGAAGGCTGTGAAGCCAGGGCTCTCAGGGTACTGGAGAGCCTAGGACAGTAGGAGGGTGGCTCACCCAGGTCGGAATTGCGGGGATGGTCCCCACATGTACAGCCATGAGACCCCAGGGCTCTCAAAGTTCCTGCAGGCTGGACTGAGCTACCTGTGGGCACACATGCCCCAGCACTCTGCCCGCTGTCATGGCTTCCCTGCCCCCATGCCCACCCTTCCTGTCCCCCAGCTTACACTACCCAAGATGCTTTTGTGCACACAGGCGCACATCCTCGGCTGCAAGCGGCCTCTCGAGCTTCTCTAGGTCTCCCCATTTATTCACTCAGCCTCCTTTCCCATCTGACCTAAGACACGCCAGGCCCTAAGCACAGGCACTGTGTCCCAGAGATGTGCATCTCCTGGTTGGGTGACTCAGGACTCATTTCTAACTGATTCTCACTTCCAACAAAGGACAAAGATGATTGGGTGGACATCGCTGTTCATAGCCTCTGGCCTTACTGCACGGTGTTCACATAAACTGATCTGTTTACCTCTGACTCACTGTGAGGCTGTTTTTTGGTTTCTGCTGCTGCTATTGTTACTGTTTCTGTTGGTGGTGGAAGCACCAGAGAGAAAATACTTCAGGCTGTCCTGTGCCTCAGTGGTACAGGATAAGCTTCACCTCTATGAGAGGCTCAAGCCTCAGCTCGACCTCAAAAAAAAAAAAATCTATGGATAATCTGAACACCTATTCCAGGATGGAAGGTCAGAGCATTCCATCTGAACCTAGCCAACTCAACCAATTTAATAACAAGCTTCTTCTCCATAAAACATGATTGCAAGTTAGCCAGGAAGGAACTTCACAAAACACTGAGCTCATGTAGCCCCATGGGGAAAATTATATCAAACATAAAGATAAAAATAGATTACAATTTGGAGAGTCCTGAAGGGAATTTTGGGCCACTTCTGGCAATCCTTGGGGCACCATATAGTGTCAGGTATCGAACCCAGGGGCCAGCATGCAAAGGACACGCTGCAGCCCTTTGAACGATCCCCACAGCCCCTGGAACACAATTTAAACTGTATCAGGGAACAGCAAAGTCCACTTCCCAGTCCTTCTTATAAGCACAGGCCAGTCTCAATGAATACCCCTGCAAAATCCTAAAATGAGTGATAAGCTCTGCTGGGTCTATAAAGTGAACAACCGTGACTAAGAGATCACTCTCCAAAACCGAGTAAAGCTCAGTATTAAATATGGATGATATGCTTTCCACAGAGATAAATTAAAGATACACACACATAATCTCCATCATAGATGCCAAAGGCATTTAATATGTCGACAGCAGGCTGGAAAGAAAGTACGGTGGGTATGGTGCTTGCCTACATGTGGCTGACCTGGGTTTCCATCCCAGCACCCTCTGTGGTCCCCTGTTGTGCCCCGTCCACCACCCCTGCCCCGGCAAAAAAAAAATAAAGTCAATGCCAAGTCCCAATTTTAAACTTAGACTCTAAGAAACTCTCATACAAATAAGATACAAACAAAATTGTTTCAGTTAGTATTTTAATAGCAAAAGGAACTGGAAGCAATCCTCATGCCCACTGAGAACGCAGAAGTTGTTGATTCCTGCTGGAACGGAACCCAGCAGCCAAAATGAACAACTCACAACTGCACATAATGTGGATGTGAACAGAAACACAACCTGACCTATGAGAGTTCCCGATTACCACTCACACTGTGATACCATTTTCATGATACACAAACACTTTAACTACAGACATGTGATAAAAATGAGTTTAAAAAGAGGCTACAAATAACACAAAGTCCAAGATACCTCTAAGGCCGGGAGCTGCATGTGTGTTCACGGGTGATCCTTTATCACTATGCTGTTAAGCGTCCTGCCAGAAGCAAATGACATTTAATAAAGATAACATATTTCTTGCTATGATTTAGGGTGACTTCAAAGTGCAGGGTCTGAGCGGTACAGCAGGTAGGGCATTTGCCTTGCATGTGGCTCATGTTCAAACCCCAGCATCCCAAATGGTTCCCCAACCCCACCAGAAGTGATCCCCGAATGCTGAGCACAGTAAGCCTTGAGCACTGCTGGGTGTGCTTTGTTCCACCCCCACGCAGCCAAAAAAAAAAAAAAAAGCAAAATGCTAAAGTTAACTATCTATCTTTCATTTTAAGAAGAATGAAAGTAGAGCATGCAGAGCAGTTTAAGAAAATACACATGTGGGTTGGGGCAACAGAACAGTAGATAGCACCCAGCACCCCATATGGTCCTTTGAGCCCACCAGGAGTGATTTCTGAGTGCTGAGTCAGGAGTAACCATAAAGCATTGATGGGTGTGGTTCAAATATATATGTGTGTGTGTGTACACCCATTTTTGCAGAGAGAGAGACAGAGCGTGTGCGAGAGCACAGAAACTGAGAATGGTTGCCTCTAGGGTGAGTGGGTAGTGAGTGCGGAAGGAGCCCAAGAGAGAAAACAATGGAAGAAAATGGGGTAGAAAGGCAGAGAAAAAGAGACACTTGTCTAAGTGAGCTTCTGTGTAACTGCGACTTTAATCCTAGTCATGGCACAAGGTTCAAATACACAGACTTGAAATCAACCACCCAAGAGGAGGAGATGGGGAGGACACAAGAAGGAAGAAAATTCAGCAAATGTTTCATACATGAATGTTAGTATTTCTCCCACTGAAATAGTGAGAAATAAACTTCAGAAAACTGCTTTGCTCTTGGCTTGGTTTTGGACCATAACTCATGGAGTTGGAGACTAGTACTCTGTGCTCTGGAGTCCCTCTCGGTGGCACCTCAGGGCCTATGCAGTACCAGGTATCATATCCAGCCTTTCTGGATACAGAACATGTGCTCAGTCTTCTGAGTTACCTATGACTCCAGAAACAGTATTAAAAAAAAAAAATCTATGCTCTGGGCTACTCCCAGCTCAGTGTTCAATGACCAAGCAGTTCCAGGGATGGGCGTATTACCAACAACTCCCGCACTTCAGTCCTCTGAGCTAGCTCCCCTTTCCAGAAAACCGTATTTGGGGGGGTGGGAGAGTTCGCTCAATGGTATGCGGATGGATTCCCTGGAGTCAGGTGTGGTCCAAAACAGAAAGAAATCAAACCAGTATTTTCAATAAAACCAAAGACCTAAAGACCGGGGCCCGAATAGTGTGCACCAGCTACCAAACTTGCTTCTCACAAGATGCCAACGCTGGAACCCTCCCACATCTATTCTGGGATGTGCAAACCGTCACCGCAGTGCAGAAAGCAAGCATTAGCCTGGCCCTGTCATCTCACACCTCATGCTCCTGTGCTGACACTGCAACTGACCCAGCTACCGCTGCCCGCCTTCTACCTGCCGGGTTCCGTCTGCTGCCCGGATGCTCAGGGCATCTCTGCGGTCTCCCAGCTCCTACCTGGCCTGACTCACGAGCCTGTGTCGGGAGCTGGGGAGCACCCGGCCCGAAGTCCCCGGGGAGCTCCCAGCGATCAAACCAGATCCAAAGACCCGTCAGCTCTCACCGCTGCATCCCGGGACACACCCCACCTCCCGACTGCACCCACACTCCCAGCCCAGAGCCCTGGGACATCCTGCGGGAACCGGTCAACGGTCACCGGCCGGAGGCTTCGGGACAGTGATAGGAACCCGGGTTTCGCCTTCCACGGGATCCGACGGATTCGGCCCGCAACGCCGACCTGCTCCGCTCCCCCGGCCCGGGGCAGCCCGCCGCAGCCAAGCGTGTGTGCCAGGCCCACGACGCCCACAGCCTCCGGGCCCAGACACCCATCCCGCCGCCACAGCCCCCGCACTCACCTGTGCGGCCGGCGGCTCCGCGGCGCAGCCGGAAGCGCGTCACTAGCCGGGGCCGAGCCTCTCTAGGAGCCGCGGCGCGCCGTCTCGATGCTCTCGGCCGGGCCCCTGCGGGCGCGCAGCCTTTGCTGCGAGGTCCCGTTGCGCCTGGCGCCTTTGTGGTTCTACCGAGAGCGTCATCCCAAAAGGCAGAAGCCCCTCGAGAAGGCAAGAATAAGAGGCAAACCCTGGGCCCGTGCCAGGGATCCAGAATCTCAGTCAAGTTGCAATTGCTTACAGATCGGGGAGTCTCTGGATTGGACCCGGGGGATCAGCGATGTCAGCCCCCAACTCCCAAGTAGTTGCCGAAGAGCAGTTTATTCTCCTGGCATGAAACTTGTCGATAATGGCTTGAAGACCCGACGTAATAAGAACCTACATGTTTAAAAGTAATGATGTGCAGTGATTGTAATATCAGAGAGGGAAATGATTTCTAATTAGAAATGCCTATTTCAGGGGCCAGAGTGATGGTAGAGAGGATAGGGCCCTTGCCTTGCACCCACCCATCCGAGTGCCATCCCTGGCACCACATATGATCCCCCAAGGCCGCCAGGAGTAAGCCTCAAGCACTGCCAGCTGTGGTCCAAAACAAACAAACAAAATACCTATTTCAGGGCTAGAGAGATAGTACAGCAGAGAAAACACTTACTTGCCTTGCTCGTCGCTGACCCAGCTTCGATCCTTTGCACTGCATACAGTTCCCAGAGCACTGCCAGGAGTGATCCCTGAGCACAGAGCTGGGAGTAAGCTCTGAGCATCGCCGGGTGTGGCCCCAAATTTTAAAATAAATACTTATTTTAGTATAAATGTGTTTGACCTAATGAAGTGGCAGATTATTTGTCTCAATGGAATGCACCTGAATGCCCTGGTCAAAATGCTACACTTTGTGTCTCCATGTTTCAAAAGTCAGAAGACATGTTCTAAGATGGAAAGCAGTTTTTGATAGTTCTGAGGGAAATAGCACAATGTTCTCTTGATTAGAAGAATAAATTTATTCCTGGATAATGAAAATATGTTAAAAACTCCAAAAACTTGATGAGATGTATATAGAGATGATTCTATAATCATGTTATTTATGAGCACTTTTTACTTTCATGACTAAATGTCCAGAAAACATCTATAAAAACTCGGATTCTGGCTCTGTTCATGCTTATTCCTACTCTGTGCTCAGGGTCACTCCCGGCAGTGCTTAGCAAGCACCTGACCCAGTGTATTAACCCTCCAACTCAAAAACTTTTCTTTTCCAAAAGGACTAAAAATTAAAGAATAAAGTAGGGGCAAGGAAGGTATGTCAGACCACTAATGAGTTAAAGGCTAAATGACATAATTGTGTAGCTTACAGCTACTGTTTTAAGACAAAAATATAATTAGTGTTCCACTTCAGGCACTGCAAGAAATGTAATCATTTAGAGATCCAAAATATAAGACAATATTATTTCCAACACTATTTTTAAAAACAGCTTACAAGAAAGTTTACCCTGATGCTGAAGGGAACAAGAACTGAACTCTTAACTTATTGCCTAACTTATCTGGAATTTAACCCAGCTTTTAAAAATGTGGTCGCCACACATAGTTTTTAAAAAATACCATATAGAGTTTGACTGAGAGTGTTACAATAAGGCCTGGAAGTCATTCCTGCCTCAACAAATGTTTTCTGTCCTTCTCCACCAATTACCCTTCTGCCCTTGATAATGAAAGAATAGTGAGCACCGAAGTTTGTAGCTCTGACACTACCTTTACTTAGCATAAGAGGGATAAGAGTACCAGACCTCTGCAGAAGTTTGGGGGTTGCCTGACTTTCCTGGAAATTACTAACAGCAAGTTTCAGAAGTTTGTGCCATAATTCAAGTAAACCCAATGCCCTGTCTGTTTTTGAAAAGAAGTTGCTAATGAGGGTCGTGTCACGTGAGGAGAGGATATGAGTTCAGGTGCTCTGTCAAATGAAAAGAACATACCCTGTCTTCCTCACTTTTTAATAATATCAGCTTCTTAGAAATTTTTATTGATTGAGATTCTGTGGCTTACTATATTATTAATATATATTCCCACACACATAATTCCAACACCACACCCATTGCTGGCGTACCCATCTCCTCCTCCCAAGAACCCCAAAGCCCCTCCCTTTTAACTCCCAAAACTCAACAGCATGGATCATTTCTCCCATTATGTTTCCTTTGACCCTTTGTTGCTCCCTTGTGTGCAGCTTTAAGTTCCACGTAGTGAGAGATCAGTCTGTATCCGTCTCTGCCCTGACTCCACTCGGCATGCAATATCTGCCTTTTAACCTGTGTCTCAAAACACTGAGTAAAAATGCTGCATTGCTTATATACAGCACAGTCAGTTACCATGTGCTTCTCCCTGATTCCGAGGCTACTTTCCTCCAGAGTAAAGGAGGCCCTGCACCCCGGGGAACCTGGTGATCAGATCTGATGCTGAAGGCCCCTTGAAGACAATTCTGAATCCCTGGAAAGAATCATCTCGAGTGGTGCTTGAGGGGTTTGCACACGCAGTAGTCAGAAGTCCCCAGAAATTAGTTTGGTGTGTGATGCGTTTGTATGCTAACAACGCATCTGCAGCAGGAAGAGGGAAGTGGGCGCTGTCTGAGGTGCTGGCGCGACTCCGCCTCCACCCTGTTCCTGGAACTCTCCAAGGTACCGCCTCTCAATCAGACGCTGCTCTCCCGCCAGGCAATGACCTCTGTCCCTGAATTTTAACCGTGGTCTTCGGACATTATTTCACTCTTTCTCTGAATTCACCTGGTCAAACACTGATATACCACATGATTCTCTGGATCCTGATTTTTCAATATCTCAAAAGGCCAGAGAGTTCCAGGGAAGAGAATTTGTTGTAGATCAAATGACCTACAGAAGCTCTTCTGATAACTTATTCTTCATCTAAAAAATTTCTGTAAGTTATTTATTCTTAGAGGTAAAAAAGAGGTTGGAGTGATATTACACAAGGTAAGGTGCTTACCTTGCATGTGGCTGACCCTGGTTCAGCCCATGACACCCGTATGGTCTGTGGAGCACCACCAGAAGTGATGACTAAGTACAGAGCTGAAAGTAAGCCCTGAAACCAAGCCCTGAAATGACTGGGTGTGGCCAAAAACAAAGTAAGAACAAGGAGTCAGGGACTAGTACCGCCCTTGTTGATAATAGCACTGTAGCACTATCCTACCGTTGTTCATTGATTTGCTCGAGCGGGCACCGGTAACGTCTCCATTGTGAGACTTGTTGTTACTGTTTTTTGCAGATCGAATATGCCACGGGAAGCTTGCCAGGCTCTGCTGTGCGGGCGGGATACTCTCGGTAGCTTGCCGGGCTCTCCGAGATGGGCTGAGGAACTGAACCCAAGTCGGTCATGTGCAAGGCTAATGCCCTACCCACTGTGCTATCGCTCCAGCCCCTTCCATCTTGGGTTGTTGATAATAAACAACTGGGCTGGAGCGATAGCACAGCGGGTAGGGCGTTCGCCTTACAAGCGGCCAACATGGCCGACCCGAGTTCGATTCCTCCGCCCCTCTCGGAGAGCCCCGGCAAGCTACCGAGAGTATTCGATATGCCAAACACAGTAACAACAAAGTCTCCAATGGAGACGTTACCCAAACACAATGTGAACAATAAGTACATTATCAAAACACAATTTAAACATAATGAAATTGGAAGCCTCATGTGCTGGCATAACATTACCCAGCTACCTTAAACCATATTCCTGAGTTACGCTGCATGTAGGCGTTTTCAGACACAACATCTTCCATCTAAACTGCTCTCTTTTTTTTTTTCTTAAAGTGAGTGATATTTATTTCTTTATTAAGCGAGTGATGTTTATTTATTTATTTTGAGCTTTTTGGGGGGTAACACCTGGTGATGCTCAGGGGTTACTCCTGGCTTTGCACTCAGGAATTATTCCTGGTGGTGCTCGGGAGACCATGTGGGATGCTGGGAATCGAACCCGGGTCGGCTGCATGCAAGGCAAACGCCCTATCCCAGGTGCTATCGCTCCAACCCCTTCTAAACTGCTCTTTAGTAGATACTAAACTTGCTCACATTTACCATGGTGCATATTTTCTTCACATCTCCTGAGCTGGAGCGATAGCACAGCTGTAGGGCATTTGCCTTGCACGCAGTCAACATGGCTGACCCGAGTTCGATTCCTCCGCCCCTCTCGGAGAGCCAGGGAAGCTACCGAGAGTATCTCGCCCACACGGCAGAGCCTGGCAAGCCACCCGTGATGTATCCGATATGCCAAACACAGTAACAACAAAGTCTCCAATGGAGACGTTACTGGGCCCGCTCGAGCAAATCAATGAACAACGGGAGGACAGTGACAGGACAGTGACTCCTGAAGGGAGTGCAGAAGATAGGACTTTAGGCATTTTAGAGCTGATCACTTGATCACTTGACTTCTCGTTAATCGTCGATTTGCTCGAGCGGGCGACAGTAACATCTCCATTTGTCCCTGTCACATGCTAGTATAGCCCAATGGCGTCGTTCGACCTAGAAACACGAAGAGCCTCAAATCGATCGTTCATGATCTTGATGAAGAAGTCTGACCATCTGGTAGGTGGGCGGCCATGTGGTCTTTTGACGTCCCGTGGAATCCAGTTGGTAACGGCTCTAGTCCGGCGGTCATCCCTAAATCTCATTACGTGTCCAGCCCATTTGATTTTTGAGGCCTTGGCAAATGAGACAGCATCCCTGATTCTTGATTGTTGACGGAGGTTGGAACTTCGGATTCTTTTTCTCATTTGAGTGAAATATGATACTTCAAGCATAGCTCTTTCAATTTCTCTTTGGGAGACCCGAATAGCATTCTCATCCTAGAGATGAGGAAAGGCAAATACTCAGGCTCCAGTCTTCAGAACATAGAGTAGAGTGGGAGAAACAGGTTTTTAAATAATCAGTACATGCATAAAGGCATCAACATAAACATATTCACAGGAAGATAAGTAACAATGTAAAGTAAGTTTTGAGTTATTGCAGAACTATCCACTGCATCTACAGCTGAAAAAAAGAGATGTTCCAAAGGGCATTGTATAGACACTAGAAGCATCACTTAGCAATAATCACCTTGACCTATGATGGCAAATGAGGTTTCCACTGTTCTGAAACTGTAAAATAGATTAAAGCACCATGTTGGAGTCATGAAAATGTAAACAGGGCACCAGAGTATCCACCAAAGTTCTTTCCCCCCTTTTCAAAGCATTTTGAGACCTGGAATTAGAGGAAGTAGCATCTCACTCAAGTGCCCCTTCTGATCCTGAGAGACTTCCTAATTTACTTCGTGAAGCCTACAGTGACTCAGCTAAGTTTCTTCTCAGTGACATTCACTGCTAAGTATAGTCATAAACTAATTTTTTACCAAGTGTTCTGGAACTCACAGAAGTCTTTAAAAGGCAAAATAAAGTGGCATGTTCTCCCTCTCTGCACCATACTGAGTGAAATAAACACTTGATGGCTGGAGCACTGGCAAACATCTTGGACCATTAGGATAATCTCTCTCTCGTTGTTTCTCGGACACAGGCACACAGACACAGACACAGACACACTGAGCATTTCCAAGCAGCAGTTTGGAAGCTTGAGTTCCTGTTGACTTTGTACCTTACCAGTCCTGGAATACCTATTTCAAGATTATTTTCTGAGAAATACTCTTCTAACTTGTATGATTAAGGTCTTTTATGTGTTCTCCCTACCCTGTGCAGATTTACTCAATTAACTGTTAGTGGCTAACTAATAGTCTTTCTCATCTTAACCATTGGAACCTCTCCTGCTACCTCAAGTTGCAGTTTTTGCTGATGGGATGAAGACAACCTTGAATTCTTGGGATGGCTCTCACATTCCATCACACATGCCCCTGGGCGAGAGACAGCCAGAGACTAGGTACACGGGGGAGGTGTACAGACAGGAGCAGAGGCCGCAGTGAGGCAGCTTTGAACAGGGAAACGCCGATGGCAGTGAGCTGAGACAAGACACAATCTGTCCTGGGGCCTCGTGCAGGACTGTAGTGTCTGGAATTCAGTTCAAGAAAAAAAATCTGAATCAGCTATCTGGCTGGAGCGATAGCACAGCAGGTAGGGCGTTTGCCTTGCAAGCGGCCAACAGGGCCGACCCGAGTTTGATTCCTCCACCCCTCTCGGAGAGCCCAGAAAGCTATCGAGAATATCTCGCCCGCACGGCAAAGCCTGGCAAGCTACCCGTGATGTATTTGATATGCCAAACACAGTAACAACAAGTCTCAAAATGGAGACGTTACTGGGCCCGCTTGAGCAAATCGATGAACAACGAGAGGACAGTGACACCTATCTGGCCTCTAGAATTTATAGACACCAAAAAGCTGGTGGCATTCTGTCACAGGGCAATGAGAGACAGGCCCACCCCCTGTCGTGGGTTCAAGAATCGTCACTGATCAAGGCTGGAGCTTGACTCCGGGGAGCAGTGCTGGGGCCACTGTTTTACATTTGGTACAGAGGTTCAGGAAAACAAAATTGATCAGCAGGACCTTGGCGTTTTTATGATCTCTCACCGATTGACGGAAACTTGTCTTTTCTAATGGGTCATTAGACTAAATTTATTTTTAAGTACAAGAAAGATCGCCATAAGCACAGTTGCATTATTACCTGAGAATGAATCTCTAGTCCATTTAGGATTCGAGTCTGAGGAAGAATATTTAGATGTTTATTGCTGACGTCACCACCAAACTGCCACCCGTAAACTGCTGGGGATGTGATTGGTGGGAGACCTCAGCCCTGCAGGTTTGGGACTGCACATTAAGGTGCCAGGCCCCACCACAGTGAGATCCCTGCCAGTGCAACTTCCAGAACCATGAAGCGGTGCGAGGCCCAGAACCCCACAACGAGGAGCATCAGTGTCAGGAAAAGGAAGGGTGGAAAGAAAGATGTGAATGGAACAGAAAACCATGTATTTGTTTTCGATTACTAATGATCCAGACGTGAGGTTTTAAACTGAGAAGATATCAGGATATACACATCAGGTCCTCAGGTGGAAACTCAGTTGTCACTTAAAATGTGATTTCTCTGGGAAATAGCATTCAGAGTTGGAACAATTCAATTTCTTTCTTTCTATTTTTTTTTAAAGAAAGATCCAACATTCTTATTTATTCCTCAGGGAATAAATAAGATTTCTCTGGAAAATAACATTCAGAGTTGGAACATTTTTTTTTTGAGAAAGAGCCACCCTTATTTATTCATCTCTTGCATTTGAAGTCTTCCTTGATGACATCTTTGACCTGTGACTCTTTGCCATTGTCCCTACCCACCACACAGCTGCAGCCAGTCGCTTTACGGGTTTCCCCTTCTCTGTCAGTTTTACAGAGGCTGATGCATCCCCCTAGTTTCTTGCTGCTATCAGCCTTATTTAAGTTGATCTGACACTCAGGACAAAGGACCTTCATCAATCTGACATGCATAGGTTAATCACAGTTGGATGTAAGCACACGAAGATGGGCTTGGAGCCTTTTTCCTGTGTGTAAATTAAGTATAATTAATTTCTATATTCACTCTGAATAATAATTGTAGATTTTGGGGCTGGAGCGGTAGTACAGTGGGTAGAGGGGTTACCTTGTACATGGTCAACTGGGGTTCAGTCCCGGGCATCCCAGCTGGTCCCTCAGTCACTGCCAGGACTAATTCTTGAGTTCAGAGTCAGGAGTAAGTCGTGAGCACTTCTGGGTGTGGCCCAAATACCTATATAAATAAACTGTGGATATCAGAGAATAGGGCATTTTCCTTGCACGCAGCTGACCAGGTCGACCTGAGTTCGATTCCTCCACCCCTCTCAGAGAGCCCGGCAAGCTACCAAGAGTATCTCGCCTTCACGGCAGAGCCTGGCAAGCTCCCAGTAACGTATTCGATATGCCAAACACAGTAACAACAAGTCTCTCAATGTTGCTTGGCCCGCTCGAGCAAATCGATGAACAACAGGAGGACAGTGACAGTGACAATTGATTAGAATGAGACTTTGGGGGATGCGCGTCTTAGTGACAGGTGTTGGGGGTCAATGCCAATGTGCCCATTCCATAGTTATTTCCCTATTCTGTTTTCCTTGACCTGGAATCTGTACAACATTGGTGCTTTGCTCTATTATGTCCCGCTTCACACCTTTGCATTAGACCTTCTCACATGCAGCTTGAATCTTTGTTACATACTTGTTTCTTAACAATGTGAATTGAGGATCTGGAGTGATAATACAGCAGGTAGGGTGCTTGCCTTGCATGCAGCCGACCTGAGTTCAATCCCTGGCATCCCATATGGTCTCAAAAGCCTGCAAAGAGTGATTCCTGATGCAGAACCAGGAGTAACCCCTGAGCACATCCCCCCAAAAATTATGTGAATTGATGTCTTATTTGTGACTAAACCACTCTTCGTTATTGAGGACTCACCTGAAGGTGCTGACAGTGCTGGGACACCCCCAGGGCTGCCCCTGGAGGAAGTAGGTGGGGCAGAGAATGGCATTTTTGAGCCTTGTTGTACTAGACCTGTGCTCCGCCACTTGAAATAGCCTCAGGGCGCCTGATTATTTTGTTGCTGACCCTTGAGAAAGCTTTGGTGGTCATTGTAGTGTGGCCATTGTTGAAGTTGTCATGTTCTGTCAGAGGAAAGAAAACCACCCCTTCTGAAACTAATCACAGACCAGAGCCTTAGCCACCTTTGCCTGGGACAACAGTGACATCTAGTGGCAACTGGCAAAATCTCACCAACTGGGCTTTATAAGGCATCTGGAATTGGGGTAAAAGGTCTCCCATCCTCTTGGGATTCTCCCCTCAGCCTCTTACCTGGCCAGGAAATTTGTCTTAACTTGGTCTTCTTTGTACCCTCCACGATTTTTTTATTTTCTCTTCTCGTTTTGTTTCTGTTTTGTGGCCACACCAGTGGTGTCAAGGCTTACTCCAGGCTCTGTGATTGGGAAACCACTCCCGGTGAGGCTGGGGGAGGGGTGTGGGGGGGCGGGGAGGTGGGGAGGCAGGGGCGGGTCTTCTGTGGAGCTGGGGTTGAACCGGGGCCAGCTGCTTACAAGGCCAGTGCCCTAATGCTTTAATACCTCTCCAGCCACTCCTTTTAATTTTCTTGAAAGTTAATTTTTAAAAAAGGGGCTGGATCCCAGAGAGGCAAAAAAGTATAGTCGAAGTGACATCTACAATTGTTTGTTCATTGCAGCACTCTTTACAATAGCCAGAATCTGGAAAAAACCTGAGTGCCTGAGAACAGATGACTGGTTAAAGAAACTTGGTACATCTACACAATGGAGTACTATGTAACTGTTAGAAAAGAGGAAGTCATGAAATTTACATACAAGTAATACTACATGGAAAGTATCATGTTAAGCAAAATGACTCAGAAAGAAAGGGATAGACATAGAGAGATTGCATTCATCTGGGGAACATAAAGTAACAAAATAGAAGACTAACACCCAAGAATGCCCGAGATTAGTACCAGGAATTTTACTCCATGGCTTGGAGGCCAGCCACACATGCTAGGGGAAAAGGGAGCTCAGATAGAGAAGGGAGCACCAAATAAAGGGTGTTGGGAGGATCCTCCCAGGATAGGAGAAGCATGCTGAAAGTAGACTATAGACCAAACATGATTGTCACCCATTGCCTCTTTTGCAAACCACAAAACCCAATAAGAGAGAGAGAACAAAAGGGAATGCCCTGCCACAGAGGGATGGGTATTTGATCGTTGTATAATTGAACACCCAAGCACAAAAATTTGTAAGTCTACAACTGTATCTTATGATGTCTCACTAATAAAAATTTTTAAAAAGGGGGGGGAGCTGGAGTGATAGCACAGTGGGTAGGGTGTTTGCCTTGCAAGCGGCCAACACGGGTTCGATTCACAGCATCCCATATGGTCCCCTGAGCACTGCCAGGAGTAATTCCTGAGTGCAGAGCCAGGAGTAACTCTTGTGCATTGCCAGGTGTGACCCAAAAAACAAATAATAATAATAATAATAATAACAATAATAATAATGATGATGATGTAGTTGTTTTGGGGTCATACCTAGCAGTGGTGCTAGGGAAGGAGAGAGGGGTGTGGGGGATGAAACCCAGGGCATCACACAAGCTAGATCAATATCAACAAAATCCAAAAATCCTGTCAAAAATGGGGAGATAAAATGTATAGACACTTCTTGGAGAAAGACAGGTGAATGGCCAACAGGCACGGGAAAAAGTGTTTAACATCATGAATTATTTGGGAAATCCAAATCAAGAAGACAGTGAGATACCATCTCACGCCAGTGAGAATGGCACATATCAAAATTAGTGTGAATAAAGAGAAAAAGCAAACAAAAATTGTGGGAACAATCTATGTTGAAAGGGATGTGGTGAAAATGTTGTTTAAACCCCATGGAATGGAAGATTCTTTGTAAACTTAGAATTAAGCTCCCATGAGATTCAGCAATTCAACTTTTGGGTTAGTATTCCCAGGACACAAAAATGTTCATTCCAAAGGACATACACACACCATAATTCATTGCAGTATTTAGTACAATAGCTAAGATATGGAATCAACCAAGGTGTCCAATGAAAGATGAATGGATTATGAAAATATGATTTACACACAATGGAATACTACAAAACTATGAAGAACCATGAAGACATGCAATGTGCTGCAACCTGGATGTAACTGGAAGATATGTTGAAGGAATGAGTGAAGTTAGTCAGAAGGACAAACACAGGATGATCTCACTTATCTGTGGTATATATAATAATTGGATGTAATAAAAGGGAGGTGCCTAAGTCAACCTTGAACCCACTGTGTAGGGAGAAGGACAGAACAAGTACTGAGCACTGCTAGGCATGGCCCCTCAAAAAACAAACAATAAATAAGTTAATAATAAATATTATTCTCACAATCAGAATAAAAGCAGAACTTCCCCCCTGCACATTCCAGCTTGCCTTGCTTCTGAGATCTTGCTTCTCCCTTTCACAGAGAGAGGGAGGAGGAGAGGCTCACGACCTGAAACCAACAGCAGACCGCACCACAGGCCGGGTGTTTGTACCAATGATAAGGCCTTGGGGGTTCCACTGGTGGAAACCAGCAAGAAAACTTCCGACATCATGAGCTTCTAGAGCCTTCTGCCATCTCTTTCCCTTTCCCTTCCTGGAAAAGAAGCCAGCAGCTGAGTAGGAGGCAAGATATGACTATGATTATTATTATGATTATGATTCAGTGGTGACCACCAGTTGGGGCCAGGGATGCAGGGGGCCACTTTCCGCTGAGATTCCATTAAGAGGCTTGAGCTGTTCATTGCTCCGGCTGGTGCTGCAGTGCTGGTCATCCCCGTGGCAGCTCTGGGGAGAGGGGCCATGAGGTGAATGCAAGGCGAGTGCCCTAACCCTGCCAGTGACTACCACTTTTTTGTTTGGGGGTCACATCCAGCAGTGCTCAGGATTTACTCCTGGCTCTGTGCTCAGGGTTCACTCCTGGCAGGCTTGGGGGACCATTTGGGGTGCTGGGATGGAAACCAGCATCAGATGCATGCAAGGTAAAAGCCTTACCTGCTGTACTCCTGCTTGGGCCCCTAAAGAAAACATTTCATTTAAAAGGCAGAGGCGAGGATGGTGAGACATGCAGGAAGTAAGGTGTTTGCCTTACGTGCGACCAGCTTTTTTTTTTTTTTTTTTTTTTTTTTTTTTTTTTTTAGTTTTGGGTCACACCTGGTGATGCTCAGGGCTTACTCCTGGCTCATGCGTTCAGGAATTACTCCTGGCAGTGCTCAGGGGACCATATGGGATGCTGGGCATCGAACTTGGGTCGGCCGCGTGCAAGGCAAACACCCTACCCGCTGTGCTATCACTCCAGCCCCAGCGACCAGCTGTCTTGATCCCTGGCCCCACAGGTCATCTCCCATGCACTGCTAGGGGCGATCCCTGAGCACAGCGCCAGAAGTTGCCCCTCAGCACCAACACCAGCTCCTTCCTCTGCCACATCCCACCCAAAGAAAGCAATGCTGGAGGGGGCAAATGAAGGCAGTGAGTTGAGATGGTGTTTATTTGAGGGAAAGAGAAGAGGGCTCCAAAGGGAAACACGAAAGCAGCCTTTGTTTCTGTCTCTTACAGGCTCAGACTTCCTGCCTGTCCTCTAGCCTCCCACTATCCTCCCCAAATACCTGGGGTCTGAGGTCCTGGCCAGATTTAGCCTGGTCTGGGATTGCCATGGTACCTATATATTGTTTGTTGTGTTGGTCTAATAATGATCGATTTAGGAGCTAGGTCTCAGCTGTCACCTGGCCCAAGCTTGCTTCCCTGGGTTCTTGTAAAACCCTGGCAATGCATCTGAACTCCGAGACGTCAGGGTAATGCTAGGCTGGAGTCTCCGCTGTGGGGCCGCGGGTTATCCTTATCCGCCCTCCAAGCTTTTATGACCTGGCATACATCTATAGACCATTTGCTAGCTACCTCCCTGACCTAATCTTGCTGCCCTGCCCATGTCCTGTGTAGGAAGGAGAGTCCTTCCCAGAAGAGAGAGGAATCTGCCCACGAGGTTGGTTGTGCCACACACAGGGAGGAGGAAGCAGAGGAGCTGGTGAGTCAGAGCGGCAGGAGCCGGCGGGCAGCGCCCCTGAAAGTGGCAGCAGCTCCAGCCCCCAGGTAAGGAGGTGACTTCTCGGTGTCACTCTAAAGCAGGGTGGCTGGAGCAGAGGACCAGAGAGAGGCTGGGGTGGGGGGAGGCAGCAATGCTAGGGGTTAAGGGTCACCCCTGACAGCCAGAATCACCTGGAGTATTTTCCCAGTAAAGACCCAGCCAGAGACTCACCCATCATTCCCACCCAGCCCTGCTCCCATAAGGACGCCCAATGGGTCAGCGGATCTGAGTCTGTCCCTCATGGTCCGACTCGTGGGAACTCTGGTTTCCGGCTCAAGTCTCTGCTTCCCGCAGCTTCTCGGCCCGGGGTTCCAGGGGAGGCTGGGCACCAGAAGCTTCCTGTAGCCCAGGGGGAGGTTGAAATCATTGAAAACTCTTCATCCTGGGGCCAGAAGCCCAGGTTCTGAGCCCGCAGGCCAGTTCCACTGCTGGGCCCACGGATGAAGTTTCTGTTCACTTATGGGGCACTGGGGACTGCTAACAATGACTGTCACCATTGTGGCATGCCAGTCACATGCACAGTAAGGTGAACTTACCAGGGATGCCATTTCTCCAAGTGTCCCTTCCCGATGGTTAATGACATGCATCTAATTAATGAGACCTTAGCATATTAACTAGGCTGGAAGCACTCTGGGGCTAATTTGCATGTCTATAGGCAAGTCTGGAACTACCCAGGGGAACTGAAATTCTTTTATGTGTGTTTCATCTAAATGGTATCTTTTTCTTTCTTTCTTCTTTCTTTTTCTTTCTTTCTTCTTTCTTTTTCTTTCTTTTTTTTTGGGGGGGGGGCTTTTTGGCTTCTTGGGTCTCACCTGGTGATGCTCAGGGGTTACTCCTGGCTCTGCAGTCAGGAATTACTCCTGGCGGTGCTTAGGAGACCCATATGGGATGCAGGGTCAAACCCTGGTCAGCCACATGCAATGCAAGCACCCTAACTGCTATACTATTGCTCCAGCCCCCATATTAATGGTATCTTGCCCCACCTCCCTCCCCCCCACACCCAGGAGGTCACCTCAGACAGCAGAAACCGAAAGCATTCTACCAGTGTCTCCTCGCCTAGCGTCCCTCCACAACTGTTTCTGGTCAGCCGCGTTCCCTGCAGCTATGGGCGGACCTGGTGTGGAGACTGTGCTTTCCCTGGGGGCACCCTCTGCCCTGGAGCTCCTGTCCACCCTCCGCTCCTGGAGCTCCCATCCCTGGAGTTCCTGTCCTCTCCCCAGCCCTGGTCTGTCCTCCCCCTCTGCTGAGAATTCCAGGCTGTCTTTCTATAACACCCCCAAATTGGGAGGAGGGCAGTGAGGTCATGCAGCATGTCAAAGCAAACCTCACCCTCTCCTTTTGGCTGTGAGTGTTGGTTCTGCATTCAGTTCGGCGGGGTGCCTACATTTTAGTAGCCCAGGCTGAAGAATCTCACGTGTGTTTAAGGAAAGGATCTTCAGGGTTGGAGAGAAGGCTGATAAGCCGAGGGCCTGCTCTGTAAGCAGGAGGTGCGGGTTCAATCCCAGGCACCTCTAGATTGACCCCAAGCCCTGAGCCAGTCAGTAGAGCCCTCTGAGCATTGCTGGATGTGGCCCCCAACTGACCACAAAGAACATGCACCACATTTCTCAGTAGGCATCACTGTTCTGTTTTGTTTGGGGAATGTGATTAGGCCACTGTGCTGAGGAGGTCATCTACAGTGCCAGGCAGACTGGGATTGGCTGCCTTAACACCGGTTCTGTCCCTCTGGCCCAGGGTCTCGTTATTAACTACTCTCTAGGGACAACTGCACCTCATCTCAGGCTCAATTGTCTGCCCAATCATCCAAAAAATGTTTGATGATTCATCTGTTTTGGGTACCTACAAGCAAAATAAGCCAAAAATGTTGCCCTTAAGAGCTGAGGCCTGACAGGTCAGAGATAACAGAAGTTAGCCTGCTTGCAACTCCCTTACTGGGTTTGAATCTCTGGTACACCACACGGTCCCCAGAGCACTGTCATGGGTAACTCCTGAGCACAGCTGGGTATAACCAGACTTTCCCTTCTGAAAGAAGGTGCAGCAGCCCAGTGGGAGAGATCTCTACAGCCCGGGGAGAGGTGAGTATGAATGGAAAGTCTGGGGGAAACCAAATCCTAGGAGGGTGATTCAGGAGAAAATCAGGACATCCGAAGGGGAGAGAAATATGCCGAGTGTGCCTTGGGGCTTATAAGAACAAGACGAGCTGGCCTGAGCTGAATGTAAAGCCTGAGACTGATCGTGTGGGAAGGTGACCTCAGGAGACCTGGGGACAGGCGTGAGGGTTTCTGTTTGCCCCCGAGTGTTGAAAAGTTCATGCCAGATCAGATCATAAGCAGGGGAATGGTGGGTGTGTATGATGCTCAGGACGATGGGAAAGCTGAGACAGAGGCTCAAATGCCAGGCAGGAACTGGCACCCAGGAAGCCAGGATTTGAGCACCAATTGAATAGCCAGAAAAGAACATTCAGGAAAGTTCGCTAAGTTCTAAAACAGTTAAGTCTTAGGCTTTTCAGTACTCAGGGGATCATGAGATGTCATCCATAATGCAAAGCATGTGCCCCAGCCTGCTGAACCATCGCCCTGGCCCAATATCTCCCTTCTCTTTCTCCCTTCTCTTCTCTCACTGCCAGGCTTCTCCCAGGACTCAGGAGCACCCACCTCATCACCGGGTACGGTTTGCAGAGATAATCTTTGCTAACACACACCTTTAGCCTGTCCCTTACTTGGTGTCTAGATCCAGGTGACAGGATATGGTCCGTTTGACCAAGGCACTCTTTTCTCCTGGCCATTGAGAGTCCTACCAGAAAGAAAGCTGAAAAAGGAGGTCTGGGGGTGAGGCTAGAAATATAATACAGCAGGGAGGGCACTTGCCTTACATACGGTCAACTTTTGTTCAACCCCCAGCATCCCATATGGCCCCCTGAGGACTGCCAAGAATAATTCCTGAGTGCAGAGCCAGGAGTAATTCCTGAGCATCATTGGGTGTGACCGAAAAACAAAAACAGGAAACCAACAATGGAACAGAGATGCCGGCAGTAGAAGCTCTTTGGGGAAGGGTTGGCGTGGAGTGGCCTTGGATCAACGCCTCCGCGGTCAGCTTGTGTTCGGCAGCCCTAGCCTGGCTCTGGCTGCTGGTGGCCATTGCCCCTGTCACTCATGTGAAGACTTGCATGTCATCTGGGGGCCCAGCAGAGCCCTGCCCAGGAACTGACATACGGGGTTGCTCCAGGGGCCAGGAGGAAAGAGGTCACGCATCTTGAAGAAATCCAAGGCATCACCACACTGAGTGCGGGCAGGGGACAGGGGCGGACTCAGGGCTGGGCCTTCTCTGGGGGCTGTTTGGGAACATTTTCTTTGGGAGAAGGCCAACAGGCAGGTCATGGGAGAGCCACCTAATGCCGCTGTCGTTGCTCCCATCAGGTGCTGGAGCTCTGGCAGGATGGCGGTCCCCAGAAGGGTGAAGCTCCTGCTCTTCCTGCTCGGCCCGCTGGCCCTGGGCATCCGCCTGCTGGTCCGCTACACCCACGGCTCCCACTCGCAGCCGGCGGGCACCAGGCCGCAGCCCACGCACGTGCTGGTGCTGTCGTCGTGGCGCTCGGGCTCCACGCTGGTGGGCCAGCTCTTTGGGCAGCACCCCGACGTCTTCTACCTGATGGAGCCCGTGTGGCACGTGTGGATGACCTTCCCCGGGAGCAGCGCCCACCGCCTGCAGATGGCCACGCGGGACCTGGTGCGGGCCGTCTTCCTCTGCGACATGAGCGTCTTCGAGGCCTACGTGGAGGCCGGGCTGGCCAACGGCTCGGGGCTCTTCCTGTGGGAGAAGAGCCCGGCGCTGTGCTCCCCGCCCGCCTGCAGCCTCTTCTCCCGGGACCAGATCATCCTCCCGAGCCTCTGCAAGCGCGTGTGCCAGCCGCGGCCCCCGCGCGTCGTGGCCGAGGCCTGCAGCGCCTACAGCCACGTGGTGGTCAAGGAGGTGCGCGTGCTCGGCCTGCGGGCGCTCGCCCCGCTGCTGCGGGACCCGGCGCTCAACCTGCACATCCTGCACCTGGTGCGCGACCCCCGCGCCGTCTTCCACTCCCGGGCCCTCCTGAGCGGGGAGCTGGAGAACGACGACCGCTTGGTCCTGGGGGCGCGGTGGCAGGCGGCGGCCCCGGGGGAGCGGCCCTACTCGGTGCTGCGCGCTGTCTGCCAGGGCCACCTGGATGTGTTCCGCGCCGCGCAGGCCTGGCCGCCCACCCTAAGGCGCCGCTACCTGCTGGCGCGCTATGAGGACCTGGTGAGGGAACCGCTGGCCCAGACGGCCCGCATGTACGCGTTTGCCGGGCTGGAGTTCTTGCCACGACTGCAGAGCTGGGTGTATAACATCACACGAGGCCGGGGCTTGGGGAGCGACCCCTTCAATGTGGATGCCAGGAACGCCCTGAGGGTCTCCCAGGCCTGGCGCGGGGCCTTGCCCTACGAAAAAGTGGCTCGGATTCAGAACGTCTGCCTGCAGGCCATGGACACGCTGGGCTACCGGCTGGTCGCCTCGGAGCAGGAGCAGAGGAACCTGTCTCTGGACCTCCTGGCCCCAGGCCCCCCTCCCAGCCAGACCACCAGAGGCTGAGGCATCCGCCCTCTCGGGGGGCCCCAGCCTCAGTCCTGCTCACTGAAGGTTCCAGAAGCTTCTCGCATCTTGACAGGTGTTCAATGAGCGGGAATTGTGCAGACGGCTGTCCAAACCAAGAAGCCTTCAGGTCTCTGCTCCTCTCCAGACCCGAGGTCCGTGAGCGTGGCACGGCCCAGCTGAGAAGCCAGAGCAGTGTCCTGGGCTCCGATAGGCACGTCCCTCGAAGAGGACGGGCTCCTGTTTGCCCCTCAGAATCTAGGAGCAGCTGGAAATGTGCCTGGCCGCATGTCCCTGTCAGGAAGCAGGACAACGGGAAACGTGGGGAAATGGCTCTTGTGCTGAAGGGCCGGCCTACAGGGCACTGGGTGGGGGCCAGAGGAGGAGGGGGGGGAGGGCCGGCCGCTTAGAGGGGATGGAGCTTGCCCACCGCAGCTGTGCCCTATCTCCACCTCACGGTGCAAGCTTTCTGCTGGGTCCGGTTAGCTTCTTTGTCATGTTTTCCTCTTTACCGCAGAGAATTTGACCTAGCAAGCTACGGTCTATTTACACGAACATTCTGGAAGGGTTCCTTTCATTGGACTGCCACTTCTCTGATTCTAACTTAAGAACATGATCGTTTTTCTCAGTCGGCTTTGGATATTCTGCTGTTCTCCGTCACTGGGGGGTGGGGGGGTGGGGGATGCTGTGACAATGAGTGGTGTCCAGGGCTCATCCAAGTCTAATTGGTCAGTACTGAGTCGTAGATTGCCCTGTTTGAAATGAAAAGAGCATGGAGAGGTGGTGCAGGTGTCAGGGAGCTTGCCTGGCCCCCAGCCAGCCCCGGTTTCATCCCCAGCACTACAAAAGGTCCTGGAGCACTGCCAGGAGGGATTCTTGAGTGGAGAGCTCTGAGAACTGCCAGGTACCGCTTACTACAAACAAAAAAATAAGGAGAATAGAGGGAGGGTCTGGGGAGGTAGCAAAGAAGGCAAAGCACTTGCTTCGCATGCAGCTGAACCTGGTTTAAGAGCCTGGCACTGCATATTGTTCTCTGGACACCTCCAGGGGTCACTCCTGAGCACAGAATCAGGAATAGCCCTTGATCACTGCCACGGGTGGTCCACACCCCACCACCACTCCCACCACCAATGGGGGTAGAAAAGAGCTGACCTGCAGCTGAAGGTATGAGCTACCCCCAGGAATCGATTCTGGGCACCCCACACACAAAGAGCGTCTCACACGCTCAGGCGCAGGGAGGGAGGGCACAGAAAATGGCCTGGGGGCCCCTGTGGCAGGGTTGAGCTCACAGGGCCAGCCAGAGCCCCTGCCACTTGGTCTTGATGTCCGTGGGCCCCTCTAGGTGACCTGTGTAAAGCAGGGAGGAGAAAGACGGTCACTTTTTCCCCATCTGCCCCCAGCACCCGGGACCCACTGGGAAGACTAGGACCAGTAAAGTCTGCGATGAGCCCCTGCTTGGCATGGGCCTGAGCCCCGCCAGTCCCACTAGGTGGCCGTCAGGCCACACCTGAAGTCTGCTTGGTCTGCCAGGCACAGGAGTTGATCCCACCACCTGATTTTTCGGGGAGCCACAGACTCAGGCTGGAGCAAGGATTTGCTCTTTGCAGGAAAGGAGAAACCAGTCCCAAGCCTTACCCAGCGTTTTTGGAGTTCTTATCTCGCCTCACAGAAAAGAATTTCAGGAGTAGACAAGCAGTGAAGTAAAACACATTTTATTTGGAGGTTTGGAAAGGGAGGAGAAAGGGACAGTGCGGGCTTCCCCAAAGGTGAAGAAGCCTTGAAATGGCCTTTAAGGCAGGTTTTTATGTGCATATTCTTAAGGACGCCTAGTCTGCAGTTTTTCTGGGGAGGTGGGGGTTGGTCCGGTGTCAAAGGAACAGCTTTGCAGTTCCTGGTGAATCTCTTAATTGGTCTCTGTTTCTTCTGCTGTCATCCCTGTAGGGGTTCAGCCTCCGTAGGGTCTGTCACAGACTGGTGGACTGGCGCCGATTAGTTCTCCATGAGGTCAGGGCTGTTGCTTCCCAGGAGATTTACTGCCATCGCCTTGGGAAGGGCCCTTCCCAATCTGCCTGCCTGCCTACATCAGACTGATTTCTTGGCCCACAGCTGAACCTTTGGATGCTTTCTTTGGTTTTTGCTGGAATGTTCACATGCTGCCATCTTTCCTGCTAACCTCCCCCCAGAGCAAAGAATTTTAAACTCCTTTGGGTATGGGTCACAGCGATAGTACAGTGGTTGGGGTGCTTGCCTTGCATGCAGCCAACCTGAGTTTAATCCCTGAAACCCCATATAGTCTCCGGAGCTGCGTCAGGAGTGATTTCTGAGTACAGCACCAGGAGTAAGCTCTGAGCACTGCTGGGTGTGGTCCACCACCACAGGGGGGGAAAAAATCCTCTGGATGCAAACATCTCCCACTGCTCCAAACACAGGATAAAACAGATAAAAACAATCTGAAAGCATCCAGGATCTGACAAATACCTCAGAAATGTTTTTCAGGCAGGGGAGAGAGATAGCTCAAAGGGCTGGGCAAGGCCCTGAGTTTGATCCCTGGCACCCCATGACCGCATGACATCCCTACACTGCAGCGTGCTGGGAGTGGCCCCGTGATTCTAAGCAGCTGCTGGGTGTGACTCTCTCAGGTGGCTCAGCACAGCTGCCTAAGGCAGTATCACACCCTGCTGAGCGCTAAACTGTCAGAGCCACATGGCAGAGCTGGGAATTATGGGAACGAGTCCCATAACACTGCCAGGGCACTCCCCCCACCCCACACCCCCGAAAAACCCAGAAATGGTGTCTCTCCAATGCCAGAGAAAGCTAAAATTGTGAAGCCAAGTAATGGTTCATTCAGAAAAAAAGAAAAGATACAGGGGAAATTCCTAGCATGTTTAGATGCACGTGGAATAATCTGAATTCTAGGAACCCCCTCTAAGGTTAGGTTCTTAGGGAGAAGAAAAGGTGCACCAGAAGGAGGGGCATGAGGAGCAAAGATGGCAATGCCCGCGAGCACACGTTGCTTCCATCCCAGAAAAATCACAAGAACGAGAGCTTTATCGGCGAAGAATCCCTGTCAGCTGGGATGATTGTCCATCAGCTGGCGATGGGGGCAGCTTCAAAGAGAGAGTGGAGCGGGGGGGGGGGGGGTCAAAGGGGTAGAACGGTGTTGCACACAGCTAGTCTCCACTCATTCCAAATGGTCCCCAAGCACAACAGGAATGACCCCTGAGCACCGCTGGGTACAGCCCAAAAACCAAGATAAAAAGAAAAGGCACAGGGGTCTGGTTTTAGGCCCTGCCAAGACTGAGCAGTGGAACGGTTTATGCATATTATAGTTTCCTGGGAAACTCATGTGAGCCTGAGCGATCGAGGAACAGATGAAGGACGTACCTCACATGTGCAAAAATAAATGGCAGAGAAATAGAGGAACGATGGGGGCTTGTGTGTATTTGAGGTGGTCATGAAGAGACCGTAACTACTTAGGGATAACTGCTGAGGGTCGCGGGCAGAAGGGCGTATGGCAGAGTTTCTCAGCAAAGACCATATGCCTCAAGGGATAGCATAGGTGAAAATCAAGTACATGGGGAAACCACAGCTCCAAAGTAGGGGGCAAACTAATAGAATGGGGGGGCAGAAGGAAAGGGAAGGGAAGAGACAGGACTAGACAGGAAGGGAAGGGAAGGGAAGGGAAGGGAAGGGAAGGGAAGGGAAAAGGAAAGGAAAGTCAGAAGGGAGGCACAGCCAGAAACACTGGCATATGGAAACACATATAAATATTTTTTATTTGTTTTTGTGGTTTGGGGCCACACCTGGAGGTGCTCAGGTCTTATCCCTGACTGCACTCAGGGATCACTCCTGACAGGCTTGGTGAACCCTCTGGGGTGCTGGGGATGGAGCCCAGGTCCAAGGCAAGTGCCCTTCCCTCTGTACTATTGCTCCAGAACCAGAAACCCGTTTTTCCATCTCCATCATTATATATTCCTTTTGAGTGCTGGAAGAAAATGAAAGCGCAGGTTTTAGTGTGAGCTCAGGGAAACCAAGAGTAAACTGGAAGGAGGCATTTTGACATTTACGTTCCATACAGGAATCAGATGGGCTGAGTCTGGCTGGGTGGAGACCCAAATTTCCCATGGAGATAAGGGAACCTCCCTTGGTGAGGCATCTCCCGTCTCTGAAGGGCTTATTTACTCCTCCCCTCACAACCTTGCAAGGGAACTGCCCGGCCCCTCCTCTGGGTTACAGGGAGGGAGGTGTGGGCACTATGCCAAGGGGATCCACTGGGACAACGCCCCAAGGAGAAGCCCTAGATTCCGATCATTCTCTGAGTCCACTGCCCGCTCAGGCTCACTCCACCCCCCAACCCCTGCGCGCGCGCGCACACACACACACACACACACACACACACACACACACACACACACACACAGAGTGAATGGTGGAGCTAGACAAGTTCAAGGACTTAGGACGGCCAAAAAGTTCATGGCCAGGGATTTCAGCCAGTGCCCTGGAGAGTGCTTCTTGGTAGGAAAGCAGGCATCGGACCCCCAATGCTTCCTTTTTGTGTTTTTTGTTTGTTTTGTTTTGTTTGGGGCACACACCTGGTGGCGTTGAGGTCTTACCCCTCCCTTTGCTCAGGGATCTCTCCTGGCACGGCTTAGGGGACCATCTGTGGTGCTGGGGTCAGCTGTGTGCAAAACCATGAGATAGAGAAATTCCCCTCGAGGGGAAAAAAATAAACACAACGGAGGCACAAACTTAGTATACTTTATTTTTTAAAAAAGAAAAAACAATAATTTATGCCTTTGGCAAAATAAAGGATCTTCTCAATATAAATGTTTCTTAGAAAACATATGAAAAGCTAATATAATATATATCAATAAATCAACATCAACATCACAGCCAAAGCAACAATGATTCTTAGAACAATGACAAGGGAAGACACGTTTGGTCCTCACAGCGGTTTAGCTCGGAGGGGAGTCTGCTGACACCCCCTAATATTAAGAAAACCTAATACACGCATATCTAAATGTAGAAAGTTGGTCAATTCAAGCATATTTATTTGCATCACCAAGTAATTGTGTACAAGGACAATCCATAAAAATATTCTTCTAAGGGACCTCTCAAACTTCCTGAAGAGTTTGGTAAGCATATACGCGGGCCAATCTATGTGTCCCTAACTTCTTTTATGTCACTGTTGCTTAAAGCGGGGGGAAGCTGAAAGGGGGCTTTGTGGAACGAGGGGAGCTCGCTGTGGAGAGGCCAGACCTCAGCTGGGACTCTGGAGTTGGCCACAGACGCGTGTTCTTGGCTGAGCAGATGTTGATGACCAGTGACTGTTTAGGCAGACCCAACTTCTGTCAATCTTTTGTGTCTGTTGTCCTGAAGGGTTTCCTGTCCTTTTCTCGTCTTAGGGGGAAGGGATTGGTTTGGGGGACACACCCAGTGGTTCTCATCACAGGCTACTCCCAGCTCTGTGCTCAGGAGTCAGTCCCAGCCTTGCCCAGAGGACCACGAAGCGCTGGAGATCGCACCCAGACTTCCAGCTGCACTCAGCCCTTTGGGCGTTGCTGAGGCCTTGGGCTATGAACGCTCTGGTAAACTTCACTCCTTTCCAGTAAACTCTGACCTCGAGGTGGGTGGGGGGAGGGGGGTCACCGAGGACGGGTGCCAGGCCTTCCAGCAGTGGGCGGAGGAGAAGCGGGTTCAGAGCGTGGCTGTGAGTGTGGCTGGGGGTGAGGGGGATGCAGGAGTAATTCCGAGCCTTTGGCACAGTGTTTGAGGGGACCCTGTCCTATCTGGGTGCCTGGTTCCCTGAGAAGCGGCCCCTTCCCCGCCCCGCCTGCAGGGGACACATCCGGGGGACAAGGTGCTACTTGTCGCAGTCCTCATGACCACCCTCTGCACCCTGGTAGTGCTGCTCGCAGAACTGCCGGATGCGGTCACAGGCCTCCAGCATCATCACTTCAGGGACTGTGATGACCACCCGAAAGAAGTTGGGGTACTCGAAGCACTGCAGAAAGAAGAGCTTGTCATTCCCAGAATGGAGGCCCAGGGCCAGGTCATGGGCGAGGGGCAGGAAGCTGTCCGAAAGTGGTGGAGGGCTCAGCCTGGGGCTGAATTCATGCCTCATGGTGGGAATTAAGGGAGGACAGCCTGCCCCACCCCCTGGAGTCTGGCCACCCAGGCCTGTCTTCCGGTGAGGCTACGTGAATGCTGATGGGCGGGGCGTTTTGGGGTTGTTTTGGGGTCACGGTCCTGACCACTGTGAGGCTCAGGGGACTGTGCCCAGGGACCCAGCAGAAGTCGGCCACATGCAAGGCGAATGCCTTACCCCCTGGGCTGTGTCTCCCGTGGCAGGAGGGAACAGCTTGTGCCCGGGGGGGGGGGGGGGGGGGTGCAGGAAGCTCCCCTGGGTCTTACTGAATGCGAATATGCTCTATTAGGGGGCAGAAAAGCCGAAAAAAGGCCAGCACCGGGCAGGGGTGCAGGAAAGGGCTGCAAGAGCTCACACGCACCGTGGCTGGGAGGCAATGGACAGATTGCTCGGCCAGTAATCGCTCGGTGAACTGCACATCGTTGGCGAATTCAGGGAAATTTTCCATCTCAATTCCGACCTATGGGGCAGCAGGCAGGAGGGGACTGATGAGAAGGACAGCGAACAGGAGACAGTCTGCACCAGGGGTGACGGCGCAGGCAGCATCGGAGGATCCCCGGGACTTTGCAGCTGGAAACTAAGGGAAGTGGCTCTTAGGCGCCCGGGGATGTATCCCGGGGCATGGCGGGCCGAGCTCCGCCGCTATTTCAGTTTATCAGAGGGTTTCATGCTGGAAGCCGACAAATGAAATGTCAGAGACCTGGGGATATGTGTGGGATTATGTGTGAGTGTGTGTTGATTGGGAGAGGGGGGTTCAGATGTTACTCCCAGCTCAGTATTCAGGGGTTGCTCCCAAGAGTGCTTGGGGCTCTTGGGGCTCCAACTGGGACCCCTGCATACAAAGCATGCCCCTGACCCCTTGGAGCGATCTCTCTGGCCCCTGGGCTTGATTTTTGTTTGGTTGGTTGGTTTGGGGAGCACATTGAGCAGCAGATTACTCCTGGTTCTGCATCCTGGATCACTCCTGATAGTGCTTCAGGACTATATGGGGTGCCAGGAATCAAACCCAGGTCAGTTATATGTAAGGAAAATGCCCCGCCTGCTGTACTATCACTTCAACCCCTAAGGTTTGGTTTTGTTTTGTTTTAAAGGTGTTATCAGCTGGGGAATTCTTCATTGCATAGAAACATACAATCCTTGCAAGAAATTTGCTATGCTTTACCTACAAAATGCCAGTGGGAACCTGCCATCATTCTGAAAACAAGCAGTATCCCCAAACACTCCCCTCAAAAGCCCAAGGAAGCCAGGCTCCATCGCCGGTGGCCCCTGTACTAGGGAGCTGAGCACACACAGTTCTTTGAACACTGAGGTGAAATCCCACCCACAGGTCTATTCAGAACAGAGAAATTCCTAAACTGGCTCAGAAATCTCGCAGGCTGCCACAGTGCCAAGGGACTCCCTCTAGCCCCCAACCACGGGCCGACTCCTACTTACCATCAGGTACATGGCCCCAGAGGGGCGCACGGGTTGGAGGCCTGGGATGGCAGCCAATGCCCCGTAGCAGAGGTCAGCGTTGGACTGCGGAGAAAGATGGGGTGGGAGTGAAAGGGGCGCCGGTCGGGAAGGTGGGGGACTGGGCCACGTCTCGAGGGCTCCCCTGGCATGAGCAGCAACACAGAAAATTGTGCTGGCACCCCGAGCTTTCTCCCTGAGTGACAGAAGGGTCCTCAAAACTGAGAGGGACTGAGTTTGGATGCGGGCTCAGAGGCCACCTCTGGATTTGGGAGCCTCCTCTCGAACCCTTGTCCAGCAAGAAGAGTAAACAAAACCAAAGCATGTGTGTGTTGGGGGGGGAGAGTGTTTGTGGGGGGGAGAAGGGAAGGTAGGTGTGTATGTGTGTGTGTGTGTTGGAGGAGGGAGGGTATGTATGTGTGTGTATATGTATGTGTTGGGGGAGGGAAGGTGTGTGTGTTCGGGAAGGAAGATGTATATGTGTGTGTATATGTGTGTGTTGGGGAAGGGAGGGAGGGTGTATATGTGTGTGTGTTGGGGAGGAAGGGTGGTGTGTGTTGGGGCGAGGGAAGATGAGTATGTGTGTTGGGGGAGCAAAGTTGTGTGTGTGTGTGTGTGTGTGTGTTGAGGGAAGGAAGGTGTGTGTATATTGGGGAGGGAGGGTGTGTGTGTGTGTGTGTGTTGGGGGAGAGAAGGGGTGTGTGTGTGTGTGTGTGTGTGTGTGTGTGTGTGTGTGTGTGTGTTGAGTGGGGAGAGAGAAGCCAGAGGTAAAGTGCTTGCCTTGCACACACCCGACTGTATTTGATCCCCGCACCCCATATGATCCCCCAAACCTGCCAGGAGTAACCCTGGTGTGGCCCCCAAACCCAGACGGCAAAAAGCCCCTGGCCCCCCTCTTGGCACTCTGGCCCTCTCTGACACTTGGGGACCCGGCAGCCCCGACCCACCTTGAGGAAGCCAAGGATGTCCTTGTAGAAGTCAGCAGGTGTGCGGCGAAGGATGCTCTTGAGGGCACCCTGGACGATGGTGCAGGGCCCCAGGATGCGCTGGCTCAGCTTGACCAGCCCGTCCCGGATCTGCAAGCCACCAACGGACTCGTGAGGGGCCTCTCACTCCTCTCTGAGCACTTTTTTCTATATATAGCTTTTATTTTCATTTATTGGAGGGGGGTGGGGGGTAGCAGTGCTCAGGAGGCCTGGGGGCCCAACCAGTGAATCTTGTCCAACCTGGTGAAAGTGCCATGTGAGGGCCTAAGGGTGCGATGCTGTGCCCCGCCCCCCCCCCCCCCCCCCCCACACACACAGTGCTGGAGCCTCCCGGGACAGACGCCGGGTGAGCTGCACCCTAAGGCTCCTGAACTGCTGTGCTCCCTGATGGCCCTCTCAGCTTGTTCATCCCTGGGGATGGGATGATGCCACATGACTCGCTCAGATCACACACCTGCGTGTCCCCTCGCGTGACGGCGCATGCCCGCTGTGTGGCTCTGGGCAAACCCACCCACTTTCCTGGGCCTCATTTGCCTCAGCTGCAGAACGAAGTTGCTCTGAACGCTGGGCTCAGATAGGCATTGCAAGACATCGATGGATGTTGTGACTATCAAGGGCTGGGGGGCCGCTGCTCCGAGGATCCTCCTCCCGCAGCCCACATGGGCCTACTCAAGGGGCAGCAGTTTCTTCACGAGCCAGATTCCAGGAAACGGACTCTGAGGGGGATGGACTCGGGGGACCCTCCTTACTCTATAGGCCGAGGACCCTGCAGGGAGAGGAAGTGCCCAGCTGTGGGCATGGGACGGCTCTCACCTCGTTGCCAAAGATGCCTCTTCGGTCGTGGATGAGGATCCAGCCGAGCCTCCAGCCGGGGACCAGCCAGCGCTTGGCCAGCCCCCCGCACGACAGGATGGGCACGTTGCTGCTAAGACGGGCCAGCGGCTCGAACTTGGGGCCCGAAAACACCTGAGAAGAAATGTTTGCTGCAAGGGTCTCCTGCATCCTCCAACCTGACAGGACCCCAAAGCTGGAGGGAGACCCCAAGAGGTTCTGAGTGGAGCAGACAGAGCTATGGCATCTGCTTCGGGTCTGGGCCAAAGAAAACCTCAAGTGAGGACACGAAGCCCCATCCTGGTGTAGGATCAACCCCGGGAGGGGGGGGGGAGCGGTGGGCACCGCTAGAGAGTGAATCGCTGGCCTAAACGTGAAATTGGGCCTTAGGGGCCAGAGTGATAATACGGTGGGGAGGGCATTTGCCTTGTTGGTGGCCAACCTGGGTTCGGTCCCTAGCACCCCATAGGGTCTCCTGGGCATTACCACCAGGAGTAATTCCTGAGTGCAGAGCCAGGAGTAAGCCCTGGCCCCCAGTGGCCCCCAAACAAACAAATGAACAAAAAAGAAGAAGAGGAAGAAGGAGGGGGAGGAGGAGGAGGAGGAGGAGGAGGAGGAGGAGGAACAAGAAAAACAAGAACAGGAAGAAAAATTTCAAGGGCCCAAACTCTCCCTTATCGTGTGACACCCCCAAGGGAATCTGGCATGGCACTGCTTATGGGGCACTGCTTATGTTAGCGGGTCAATGCCCCCAACACAGACACACAGACACACACACACACACACACACACACACACACACACACACCAATCTAATACCTAAGTGAGAGCAGATTCCCCCAAAATACCTTTCCGTCAGGTCAAGTCAGGATTTTCCACCGAGTGGACCCCAATAATGTTTAACCCTTATAGCCCTGGGAGTCTGGGGAAACAGGAACCCTGCCCCTGTGGGACATGCAGGGAGACTGATCTGCTGGACTCAAGGGCTCCGGCGCCGCAGCCGGCCATGCACAGTGGGTCCATGGGGAAGTTCCCATGAGATGTGTGGGAACCAAGAGAACGCGACTGATTCCGTGCGCTGCTTACCATGTCTCCGTAGATCTCATCAGCTAAGATGGGGACACACTGCCTGGCAGCCACTGTGGAAAGAATAAAGCCCCGAGTCATTTCTAACCGGCACTTCCACATTTGCATAACTTGTCTTCCTCCTCAACCAAGACCAGCTCTGCCCCTCTTCCTGGGGAAGGCACTGATCTGTCCAGTGTCTCAGCTGTGTTAGATCTCGGCGTCCCTGTCACAGATGAGGCTGAAGGTCAGGAACTGCCTTTTTCTCTGCCTCTCAGGCCAGTCCTTACACTCTGGGGCTCAAAACTCACTAGGTCTCCAACCTGAACCCCCCCAACGCTTTCCTAGGCTTGGGATTTAGCAAAGGGCCCTTCGCTCCTTCCAGGAAATCGCGAGAGGATTCTATTCCCGTCTCCTCGCTTGTTTCCATCTCTTGCTGGACTTACCCTCCAGAATGTCCTGGAGATGGTTTTTACTGAACACTGAGCCACAAGGGTTTGATGGGTTATTGATCACAAGACACGCTGTGTCGTCATCAATCAGAGACTCCAGTTCTTTCAGGTCAATCTCCCAAGACTTGTTGGGCTGGGGAGGAAGAAAGGAGGGACACTAAGGTAATTCTGAAAAATTTAGGTGTGATCAATAAAAATCAGTGTGCCTGTGGCCTAAACTTTCCCTCTCCACTTTCAGATCTTTCTCTGCTAGGATGGTGGAAGATGTATATTTTCACAGGGCCGGAGAGATAGTACATCAGGTAAGGCACTTTCTTTGCGTGCGGCTGACCCGGGTTGGATCCCCAGCATCCCAAAGGGTCCCCTGAGTTCCATCAGGAGTAATTTCTAAGCACAGAGCCAGGAGTATCACCTGAGCACAGAACCAGGAGCCACCCCTAGCATCACTGGGAAATGCAGGGAGTATTAACAAATACATCCTGGTTGTATTTGTTAGCTCCAAATACAATCAAAAACAAAGATGTGGGGCTGGAGCAGTAGCACAGCGGGTAGGGTGTTTGCCTTGCACGCAGCTGACCTAGGTTCGATTCCCAGCATCCCATATGGTCCCCCGAAGCACCGCCAGGAGTAATTCCTGAGTGCATGAACCAGGAGTAACTCCTGTGCATCACATGACCCAAAAAGAAAAAAAAAAGACGTATGTTTTTATACAATCTGCTAAGATGTATAGTTTTACACCATCCTACTCAAGCACCTGGATTCAAAATTAAAGTCACTTACCAATAAGTTATAGAGCTTGATCTCAATTCCCATAGATTCAGCCAAGGTCCTGTAGAGCGAGAAGCCGGGTTTCGGAACAAGGATGTTTTGGCCTGGGTTGGCCAGCACAGTCAAACAAAGTTCAATGGCCTGGCTGCAGCCGCTCGTTAGAATGACATCCTGTGAAGGGAAGCCAAAGTCCTGGGTCACGGGCACCAAGGCAACTACAGAACGTGCTGGAGTGATGGTGAGTCAGGAGCAGGGTGAACGCTGATGGGTTGTGAGCGAGAGGTGAGAGGACAGGTCGAAGCCCAGATGGAAAGAAATAAATAGGCCCAACACAACACAAAAACGTGGTCCACTTACAAGAAACAAATTACTGTTATAAGGACCAGTTGTCTTTTGATTCTGCAGATGTGCGTGAGAAACAATTACAACCTTGCATTTTTGGTGGGGAGGGGAGGGCGGTGTTGATTATTGACTTCTGACTAGGATCAAAAGGCCTGACTCGTCTCTGAAATCCAGGCACAGCACCCCAGGGTGCTGAGAAGCGTCCTCCTGCCCAGCAGCCAATGGAGGGGAGGCTCTGCTGTCCTGTGGCAACCACTGCTCGTGTCCCAGCACCCCTGTCTTCCCATTGGATGATCTTACAGCGACACAAAAAAGCTACTTTTCTTTCTTTTTAATCCAATGCTAAAGAATCTTAAGTATTTGTTGCTTGTGCATGACTGTTTTTGAATGATCATTCACAGAGAACCAGACTTCTGGGTGACTTCTGGGTCCCTTGTGATAGGTAAGGTAGACACAACGGGTGGTAATGACACTGAACGTCATCGCTAATGGCAGCCTATGTACAGAAGGTCCTCAGAGGTTACAGAGATGTGACTGTCGCTTCTATCACCCACCCCCCATCCTCCCCACAGACACACCCCAACCCTCATTAAAACTCTTTCCTCAGTGTGAAGGAAATAAGGGAAAGATAGAGGTGAGCCCCTGTACTGCTCAGCACTGGCCCTGGGGCTCACCTTGGCTTCCAGGGGCGCCTCAGGACAGTGGTAATACGACGCGACCTCCTCCCGGCTGGACAGGTACCCTGAAGGAAAGAAGCACAGGAAAAGCTGGAAGCTTCATCAACAGTCAGACTCTGGGCTCCCCAGGACTTTAGGGCCCCCTTGTCCCCACCCAGAGCACAAATGCTCAGTCGAATTTGCAGCCACTGTTGGAAAAGATCAGTTCACTCTTTCACAATTTTATAGCAGGCTCAAGAAGGACTCTCCAAACTACAAACTACTCGGCGCCATCCTGTCGGTTTCTGTGACTACAGAAGGTTTCATTCTCCTTTCAGCGCAGGACTTAGTTCCTAAACTTCTCCCAGAAGTTGTATTGGGTGGGCAGGATGGGGGCTTGGGCTTCCTCCTGGCTTCGGACTCAGGGATCACAGCTGGTGGTGCTCAGGGGACTGTATGCGGTGCTGAGAATTGAAGCAGGGTCCCGCCCCCAGCAAGTCAAAAGCTTAGCCCTTGTACAACCTCTCTGGCCACTTTGTAGCTATCTGGTAACGACGGGGACTGCAGGAAATGCAGGACTGTTCCTCAGGTCAGGGACAACAGTGCTCAAGACTCAGGTGCACAGCAGGGTGGAGACTTAGCCACCCACAGGGGCCGTAGACTTGGAGTCATGTGACAAAGTTTATTAGGAAAGGCAAGGGTTAAATAGAAGCTGAGGGAATGCGCCTTGGTGCCCTGAAAAGCAGGTGGCTGAGGGAGGCAGATGTTGTTCTGAGGAGGACAGAGCTGCCAGAGTGCTGTCCTTAAACTCTAGGGCAGAGGCAAGGTTGGAGTAATGCTCTAGACCAAGCCATCTCAGCCTCTGGCAATCAAGGCCAATTAAGTTGCTTAATCTGTTGCCCCAGGCAAAAGCCCAGCCAGAGAAGTCACTCCCTGCCATGCCTGATGGAATAGTAAATACTCCCTGATGCATGTACTTTATTTATTTATTTATGCTTTTTGGGTCACCCCCTGCGGTGCACAGGCGTTACTCCTGACTGCACTCAGAAATTGCTCCTGGTGGTGCTCAGGGGACTATATAGGATGCTGGGAGTTGAACCCAGGTCTGCAGCGTGCAAGGCAAATTCCTACCCTCTGTATCACCACTCCACCCCCGGTGCAATTAGTGCAAAAAGCTGTAATTAGTGGATTTAATACACTGGGTCCACTTAAGCTTTCTTGGTATTCCAAATCTAAACCAAATAGCACAGCGGGTAGGGCGTTCGCCTTACAAGCGGCCAACATGGCCGACCCGAGTTCGATTCCTCCGCCCCTCTCGGAGAGCCCGGCAAGCTACCGAGAGTATTCGATATGCCAGACACAGTAACAACAAAGTCTCTAATGGAGACGTTACTGGGCCCGCTCGAGCAAATCGACAATCAACGGGAGGGCCTTTACCTTTTACCTTTTAATCTAAACCAAATTGCTAACCAAATCTAAACCAAATCTAAACCATGATTTTACCAAATTGCCCTCCAAGTAGATTGTTTTCAGTTAGCAAGGCCAGAGGCAAACTTCATCATGTTGAATTTAATAAAGGTAGAGATGAGTCTTAAATATACAATGACACTTCCTTGTAATAAGAAGGGAGAACATTTTACTAAGCCATGATTGTGTTTGCTCTGGCATCGAGTGTTCATCTCCTCCATAGCATTGTTGAATGAAACTGCATTTTGGTTTTTCAGGTTGAATTGGTTTCCTAGTGCTCTGCATATAGGTCAGTGTTTGATAGCTAAAATAGTCTCATTCGGTTTTGAATTTTTGTCGCATGAAATAGAAATAATCAACCTTTAAATCATGCCCCTGAGATCTCTTGGATATGTTTTTTGAAATTCCATTTTAAGATCTGGGGAGACAGCGCAAGGGCGGAAGTGTAGAAGTCTGGGTTCGATCCCCAGTGCCCCATGGATCCCTGAGTTCTACTTGCAGCGACCCCCAAATGCCTCACCAAGAACAGCCCCAAGCAAGCAGAGGAACAAAATCTGTCTTATCCCAACAGTGGAGATCCTGTAGTTCTTTGTTAAGCACACGCGCCCAGGAATGTTTGGAGAGAACCGCCCTGCTGAGAGAAGGGCGAAGACGCACTTCCCTGACCGAAATGTTGAAAAAGTTGAATAGAGGGACTGGAGACATAGTACAGCAGGTAAGGCCTTGCACTTGGCTGACCTGGGTTTGGGTCCTGGCACCCTATATAGTTCCCCAAGTCCCACCAAGAGAGGCCCCAAAACAAACAATAAAACCAAAACCAACAATTTCTTCCAACAGAAACCACTCCTTTCAGGATATTCGCCCCAAACCCATCTGACAAGGGGTTGATATCAAGGATATACAAAGTACTGGTTGAACTCCACAAGAAGAAAACATCCAACCCCATCAAAAAATGGGGCGATGAAATGAACAGAAACTTTCTCAAAGAAGAAATCGAATGGCAAAAAGGTACATGAGAAAATGCTCTACATCATTGATCATCAGGGAGATGCATATTAAAACAACAATGAGCTATCATCTCACACCACAGAGATTGTTCCACATCCAAAAGAACAAAAGCAACCAGTGTTGGTGCATATGTGGTGAGAAAGGGACCCTCCTTCACTGCTGGTGGGAATGCCGACTGGTTCAGCCCTTTTGGAAAATAGTATGGATGATTCTCAAAAAATTAGAAATTGAGCTTCCATTTGACCCAGCAACACCACTCCTGGGAATATATCCCAGAGAGGCAAAAAAGTATAGTTGAAGTGACGTCTGCACTTGTTTGTTCATTGCAGCACTGTTTACAATAGCCAGAATCTGGAAAAAACCTGAGTGCCCAAGAACAGATGACTGGTTAAAGAAACTTTGGTACATCTACACAATGGAGTACTATGTAGCTATTAGAAAAGATGTCACTGTCACTGTCCTCCCGTTGTTCATCGATTTGCTCGAGCGGGCCCAGTAACATTGTGAGACTTGTTTCTGTGTTTGGCATATCGAATACATCACAAGAAAAGATGAAATCATGAAATTTACATACAAGTGTTACTACCTGGAAAGTATCATGCTAAGTGAAATGAGTCAGAAAGAGAGCGACAGACATAGGGAAATTGCATTCACCTAGGGAGCATAAAGTAACAAAATAGAAGACTAACACCCAAGAATAGCCAAGATAAGTACCAGGAGGTTTACTCCATGACTTGGAGGCCAGATGCAAATGCTAGGGGAAATGGCAGCTCAGACAGAGAAGGGAGCACCAAATAAAGGGTATTGGGAGGATCCTCCCAGAATGGGAGATGCATACTGAAAGTAGACTATAGACCGAACATAATTGCCACTCAATGCCTCTTTTGCAAACCACAACACCCAAAAGGAGAGAGAGAACAAAAGGGAATGCCCTGCCACAGAGGCGGGGTGGGATGGGGGGATGGGGGGTGGGAGGGATACTGGGATCATTGGTGGTGGAGAATGAGCACTGGTGGAGGGATGGGTACTCAATCATTGTATAACTGAAACCCAAGCACAAAAATTTGTAAGTCCACAACTGTACCTCATGGTGTTTCACTAAAAAAAAAAAAGAAAGAAAGAAAGAAAGAAAGAAAGAAAGAAAAGAAAACACTCCTTTCAGAGACGCGTTCTTATTGTTCCGGGTCACCTTTTTGATCTTTCTAATCTGAAACAATTACACTCACTGGGAATGTGATCAGAATTATAATAAAAATCAATCTTTAACATGTAGAAGGGGTGGGAAAAAACCCAAAATGAGGGGCTATTTCCATTTATACAGGTGATAATTCAATGCATCCAACACCCCACCCAGTGGACTATCTTTCTGGCCCCTAGATTTTGGTTTGGTCTTGGATTTGTTTTTTGTTTGTTTGTTTGTTTGTTTGGGGACCATACCTAGTAGTGCTCAGGGCTTGTTTCTAGATCTGTGGGAAGAACCACATAGGATGCTGCGTGCAAAGCAAACATCCTACCCACTGGACTATGGCTCCAGCCAGCCCCTAGATTTTGAAGTCTTAAGTGCCCTGAGACAGATCTCCTAAAACCCAAATGATCATCCTAGCTTAGCCTCTCCCTAGGACTGGTGTGTCTGCAAACCAGCAGAATTGCTAGAAATTTCTTCCTTTTGGAAGAGCGCTCCCACTTACCGATGGAGGGGGCATAGCCGTTGTATTTGCCCGAGTCCAGGGCATCCTTCATGGCTTGAATGACTTCAGGGTCTGTGGGCAGGTTTCCAAACACAGTGGGGTCCCCTTTACATGGGAAAAAAAAGGCGAATCACCAAGGGATGACGCTGAGGAACCCAACACTCAGACTCGCCTTCCATGCTTACCTTCTTGAGGCCGTGCCAAAAGATTTTGGGGGGGGGGGGGAGAGAGGAAGGACCATCCCATGGAGCCCCCAACTCACCGATGGACAGAGAGATTGTGGTTTTGTTTGGGTTTGGCTTGACCTTCATGGTATCCACGATGGCCCGGATGGGGTTGAAAGTCTTGTTGGCCATCTCTGAGGGTTTCACGGCCCACCTGGCCTTCCTGCCCTTGGCTTTCCCCAGCATGGAGCTTCTCCCACCCGTGTTGCCGTCCAGGACAGAGGGGACATTGTTCTTGCTATTCATCTGGATCATGTAAGGGTCCATCCTGAGCCTGTGGAAACAAGCAGAAGTTCCCCTAAGAACAGAGCAACACCCTCCAGAACTAAGGAGGGACCCGGGGAGTTGGCTCATTTCCTGGAAATCTCTTCCCAAACTCCTTCATTCCCTGCTTGAAGAAGGTGAGTGTGGGCCTGATGGGAGGCAGAGCCGAGCTCGTTCTCCCACAGCTCGTTCTCCCTCAACAAACATTCATCCATGTATGTTGAGGCCCCATGGATTTTGCTACCTCTGGACCTTGGTGTTCCTGGTCACAGTTCAAGCTCACTCATGGGCACAGTAACACCCAGAGGAGAAGACAAAAGGCTTCAGAACATCAGAGCTTTTGTGTTTCTGCCATGCTGAGAGCCCCCGCCATGTCCTGCTCCCAGCAGAGACGTAGGCCCACGTGGCTGGGTGCAGACCGCCAGGAGCACGTTAGTAGGTTAGTAACAGTACTAGTTAGTGTCACTGACTATAACCAAGGATCTAATTAGTACTAAGTGTAAGGGATGCTGTTGGGAAGAGTAAACATCAACAAGCTCCTAGAAGCTTGTTGGTGCCCGGTGGGGAAAAAGTAAATTCACTGGAAATGTCAGGTCAGTGGAAAAGCAAACAGCCCGGGGCTCGGGATTTTACCTTTGAGCAAAGGAGAAGAGGCTGCGCTGGGTGCCGCTCGGCTGGGACAGTGACAGTAGCCCAGGCCCCTGCAGCTCCTGAAATAGCCTCTGCTGATGGGCGTTGGGCCTGAGCTGTCCATGCCATTGGCCCAGGGCGCGACCAGGTCCTCCTCCCCGCCTCCACTCACACCCTCCCGCCTCCCCCACGTCAGAAATTTGTCCACACTTCAAACATCTGGAGTTCTCTGTTAACTCTTTGAGAGGCTTTTCTGAGGGGCCAGGGTAGGGGTGGGGGTAGGGAGGTCACAGTGGATAACTTTCACTGTGTTCTTTTTTTTTTTTTAGTTCAAAATAAGTCTATTCAAATTTTTAACAGACAGAGGGAGTCAGTGTGAAGAAGAGGGGTCCTCTTGCCTCCTTGCTCGCTACAGGCCCCAGGTCGCCAATTCTACACAGTCCCCAGATAGGCAGGGACATAGTGGATAGGTAAATACACAAACACACACACGCATTCATACATACAAGATACATACAAAGAACAAGCCTACATTAGACATAGAAGATAGGTATCTTCTATGCAGACATACACACATACATAGGCAAATTAGTATACCGAAGTTACACAAATGTACATACATGTATTTATATGTAGTAGCTATATACCTATACATCCATTCACAGATATATGCATGCACACATATAATGCAGTCATACATAGAACATAGGTATAACAATGTACACATATATGCAACATGGACATATATGCAACATGGACATATATGTGTAATACATTCATACATAGAAAATAGGCATGGACATACACAATATATTAATACACAGATGATAAACACAGGAATACAAGTATAGATATATATATAAAATAAATACAAGCATACACATACAAACACACATATACATATCATTATACATAAGAGATACATGCATACACACACACACGAACACACATTCCTGCATAGGTAATAGAGAGATGCACAAACTTACAGTTTCTTTTTCATATTTTTAAAAATCTTATTAAAACACCATGACTTACAAAATTACTCACAGTTGAGTTTTAGATATGGAATGTTCCAGCACCGATCCCCCCACCAGAGATAATTTCCCTCCACAGTGTCCTCGGGGTGCCTCCCCCAATACGCCCCAGCCTGCCACCTTGACAGGCCAATTTTTAAGTTTGGTTGTTGAAGTTTGAACTTCATGTGTGGAGTGTGTGGGCTGTGTGGTTTGGATATTTAGCTGTACTCCTTGACACCACCCATATCTCTGAGTCCTTGATTTCCTGCCCATCCCTTCATCTCCCTCAACTTCTTTCCTTCTCTGTCCTTCTCTCTGTACTCTGGGGACAAGAGTGATCATGGCTTTCCCCTTTCACTGCATTCCTTGTCAGATCATCCTGTTTGTCTTTCTCCTGGCAAACGCGTGGGTTCCTGCCCTATAACTTCTTTGAAACACCTTTATTTCCTTCCTATATCCTGGGACTTTTTCTCCATCAGTCCACCAAGTCCTACTTCCTTGGGAACAAACTGGACAGCTGAAGAATATTCAGGACCACCCAACAAATATCTTCCAAACTCAGGGGGCTCATCAAGGCAACCAAAAACAACCTCGTGGGGTTCTTTATATTGGCCGGCCTTGGAACAATGGGGAGAAAAGGAGTTGAGGTGAGATCGAAACCATTTTGTGAAGCAGGCATGCCGAGATCTTAATGTTCCTGGGCACCTCTGCAGACACCCCACTCTGGGCTGAGGGGTGGCTCACCGGGTCAAGTGTCGTATTTGCAAGTTGAAGGTTCAGGCTCAAGCATTGACATCCCCTTGAGCGACTCTGAAGCACTGAGCCCTAATAGCCCCTGAACTCTGCCTGGTGTGGTCTCCAAAACAAAAAAGAAACAAAATAAAACAAAACAAATAAGATTTCATCACTCAAGAGCTAAGAGAAGCTGGCAAGGGTTAAGGGCTCAGGTCTTCTGAGCATTGATCAGTAGAGAGTTATTGCACAAGTTCTTTCTTCCATCTGCTTTTCAGTGATTCCGTAATTGTAGTTGCCAGTGGGCTAACCCTTTCCTCCTTCTGCAGCCACATCTCGGAGCTTGAGAGGGCCTGGCTGGGGCTTCTCTCTCCCACTCCTGGGATGCTGTGTGTTGCCAGCTCGTCTCACCAGTGGAGCTGGCAGAGCATTGTGCCGGGGCAGGGAGAATTGAAATTCTGATGCTGGAACTCTCTCTCTTTTTTTTTTCTTTAGTGGAACACCATGAGGTACAGTTGTAGACTTACAAACTTTCGTGCTTGGGTTTCAGTTATACAATGATCGAGTACCCATCCCTCCACCTGTGCCCATTCTCCACTACCAATGATCCTAGTAGCCCTCCCCCCCCACACACACACACCCCATCCTCCCCTCCCCAATCCGCCTCTGTGGCAGAGAATTCCCTTTTGCTCACTCTTTCCTTCAGGGTCTTGTAGTTTGCAAGAGAGGTATTGAGTGGCCATCGTGTTCAGTCTATAGTCTACTTTCAGCATGCATCTCGTGATGCTGGAACTCTTGATTTGAATTCTTGAGCTCAGGACCGCTCAGTTTCAAAAGGTGGGGACACACAGAGCCACGGCACCTGCAAGGAAATGCTTTGAGTCACTCTTCCTTTCGGAAGCCAGCAGATGACCACTAGGGCCTGTGCGTTTCACAGGCAAGACTCTGTCATGGACTGCTGAGCGTGCTAGATGCAGCACCCTGGAGCAGCAGCCTGTGGAGTGAGAGCCGGTTATTATTCTAAAGAACAGATTTTTGCCAGTGCCCAAGAGCATTCTCTTCTAAAAGCTTTCCTGTTACCAGGCTGTGTTTAAAACAAAATCCCTGCATGCAAGAGAAACCTCACCAATGAAGCATCTTCCTACCTCTCCTAAGGGCCTTCTTTTTCTCCCACACATTGGACCTTGGTCTAGATACTTTTGGGGGGGGGGGTTAAGATAAAATTCACATAAAAACACATAAACACATCCATGTTCTCACCATTTGAAGGAAGAAACTTCTATGAGCTTAATATATTCTTTTGTTTTGCTTTGCTTTTTGGGTCACACACAGTGATGCATGGGGGTTACTCCTGGTTCATGCACTCAGGAATTACTCCTGGCAGTGCTCAGGGGACCATATGGGATGCTGGGAATTAAACTTGGGTCGACCGCATGCAAGGCAATTGCCCTATCCACTGTGCTATTGCTCCAGTCCTGAGCTTAGTATATTCTTAACACACTGAAAACATCACCATCCTCTCATCTCAAACCCCTCTCATTCTCCAGACAGAAGCTCAATCTCCATGAAGGAGACATCGCTCATTCCCACCTTCCCAGACCCTGGCAGCTAATCAGCAATTTTCTTGCTCGATGGCTTTGCCATCTTCCTGGATTTTGATGTCAATGGAATGATGCAGGCTGTGACCTTCTGAGTCTGAGACACATCTTTCATTTCACAAACCTAAGGTTGTGTAAGAAGCTCCCCGTGCTATGGTTAGTAAAGGCACTTTGTTCCCTTGAAGGACAGAATCCTCCCTCATGGGTACTTGGGTTGATGGACCCTGGGGCTGTCGCTGTCACAGCTTCTGTCCCTCTGCTACTAACATCTGCATCCACGTCTTTGTGGCAATCCAAGTTTTCATTTCTCTAGGAAAGTTTGCACACCGTGAAGCTTTAAATCAGATTGTGACTATTTGTCCGTGTGGACAAAACCTACAGAGAAGAATCAGAACTTAGTGAATCATTTTCCTATTGTTGGGACACAGTGAAGCTGAGTTTTCAGTATTATTCCTTCCTGGTGCCAGGTATTGAAGCCAGGGTCACATACAGGCAATGCCTGGCATCTGTGCTGAGCTGCATCCCTGCCCTGGAATCGAGTTTTTGGTCACTGCAAACAGTTCTGCTTCAAACAACCTCATCCCCAAAGATATGAAGCGCTGATTCCTCTATTGTAATATTTCCTGAAGACACATTTTGCTGTACTTTGACTCGCTGTAAGGTAAAGGTAAAGGCCCTCCCGTTGATCGTCGATTTGCTCGAGCGGGCCCAGTAACGTCTCCATTGGAGACTTTGTTGTTACTGTGTCTGGCATATCGAATACTCTCGGTAGCTTGCCGGGCTCTCCGAGAGGGGCGGAGGAATCGAACTCGGGTCGGCCATGTTGGCCGCTTGTAAGGCGAACGCCCTACCACTGTGCTATCGCTCCAGCCCTTGACTCGCTGTATTGAAAAGAATTAACTTTTGTTTGTTTGTTTCTGCATTGTTTGGGGGCTACACCTGGTAGTGCTCAGGGCTTAATTCTGGCTCTGTCCTCTGGATTTTGACTCTGTCCTCAGGGTCACTCCTAGCAGGCTCAGGGGTCATATGTGGTGCTGGAGACAAAACCAGGGTCAGCTGTGTGCAAAGCAAATGCTCTCCCCACTGTACCATTGTACTGGTTCCTAAAGATTTTCTTTTACTCTTAAATTTAAGAATGAAAGAACAATAGAATATCAACTTAATGCCTTACATGTGTGATACCCTGAGTTCAGTCCTTGATACCACACACACACAAATCTACTTTCACAACCCAAATACCCAACTGTGGATGAATGGATCTAGAAGTTGTGGTGTACACACACAATGAAACACTACATAGCTCTAAACAAGCAATCTGCAGCAACAGGGATGGGAAATGGGGTGGAGCAAATCCCAGCTATACTCAGAGCCCAAGGTCACTTCCAGTGACAATCCCCATGCAGATGGGCAGTTAGGTGCTGGTATTGGGGTGCAGTGGTGCTTGGGACCACAAAAGTTACACCTTCTTGATTGACACATGGGAAGGAAAGGATGGAACTTTCTGGAAGCTATAAGCTATTGTGACTCATGGTGTGAGCCCCCAGGACTCCAGCCCTAGCTGAGCGTCAGTTTCCTCTCCCCACCCATGTCCCATCTCTTCAGGACATCATAGCAGAGGTGGGGTGGAGATGTCATTATGAGGCAGGCAGGCAGATAGGAGAGGCCCCACGGCAGTGGAATTTCTGAGAAATAGTAAATCTAATAACACTAAAGCTGCAAGAATTAAGGTATAGGCCTGATAAGACCTTCCTGGCCAGTGACAGACCTTGTGGAGGCTGGCCTCCACAGAGACACAAGCTTCAGCAGAGATAGAATCTGCAATTAAGGACCTGAAGGAGATTTACAACACCTGAACGACCCCCACCTCTGCCAGAGAAACTCAGACCAAGGTAACCCCCCTTGGCAACCACCCTATTAACGAACTCTTATCTAGCTAGAAAGCCCCACGTGGGGGCAGGTTGGAGGATCTATAAAAGCGACCTTGAACAAAGGAAGGGTGCATATGCTGCTGGAGCCAATGTGCTGCTTGTGCCCACATGGCCAAGCAAATGTGGTACCCGAGCACATGTGTCACCTACATCTCCACCCTTGAGATGTGTACTGAAGCTCTCTCTGCCTCTGGAGAAGCCTGCCTTTTCTCTCTGTTCTCTCTCCTTCCCCTTCCTCAAAAACCCTTCAAATAAAGTCTGTTTTCTTCACTGCTTTTCCTCTCCTGAGATCCTTTCTGAGCGCTGGGACTGGAACCTGAAACCCTGGGGCAGGTCTAGGGCTGACTTTCCTTTCCTGCAAAGGTGCTTCCTGACTCCAGCCTGAGTCAGGGGTTCCCCGAGAGAATCCTCCGGTGGTGGGAATTAACTCCCGAGCTGAGAAGACCAAACCGACGTCAAGTGTGGCTTGGCGGTCATCTGGTAGAGCTGGCGAGACTCTGGCCCAAGGTGCAGGGCCTCATCCGCGAACTTTACCAGTTCTAGCCTTCCCAGAAGGCCTCAGGGTGGCAGAGGGGATCGGGAGAAAGTGAGTGTGAGGCCCACCAACTTCAGTTACTCAGATGCTGGGGTGTGAGTGGGGCCCGCCTCGTTTGGTCTCCCTGGGACGTCCCATGGTATCTTGGGGGGTAAGAGTACTTTGCTATATTTTGCTTAATGTTTCTGGGTATTTTCTGTTAATGAAGAAATACCTCCAGGTCACACCGCCCTGGGCATTGCCGGGAATGTCCCCTCCTCCTCCACCTCAGTCTGTCCTGCGCCTCTTCTGAGCGTTTCTGAGCGTCGATTCACCAATATGCACGTTCGTGGTCCCCTTTGCCAACTCACTTTCAGGTAACACCAGTTTCCTCCCTATCCGAAGTTATTTGCAAACCCTGCAAATTAATTATTTTCTAAAATTCCTTAAACTTTTTTGCAAAGGGGCTGGAGCAATTGCACAGTGGGTAGGGCACTCGATCAACCCAGGTTCAATTCCCAGTATCCCATATGGTCCCCTGAGCACCGCTGGAGGTAATTCCTGAGTCCATGATCCAGGAGTAACCCCTGTGTATCACCAGATGTGACCCAAAAACAAAACAAAACAAAACAAAATCTCCTTTGCAAAATTGACTGTGTGTGTGTGCACACACGCACGCAGTGGGGGACAGCAGGGTGGGTATTAAAGGTATTAAAGAGTATCCATCTATTCCTTCAGAATTTGAGTGAGCACAAACATATTTGAAGGCTCTTCGGGTTTGTAGATTTCCTGGTCCTAGCCGACACCTGTCCTGCAGGGTGGGTTCAGGGATGGGGGTTGGGGGGTAACGCACCCTTTTATTTGACGAGACCTGGGCAGCAAAACAGCTGCTCTGAGATCATCAGCGGCCTCCTGTCTCAACTGGGCCCAGACTGGGGTTTACAGATCAAAGAGCAGCGTTGGATGAGGCCAGCGGTCCTGTAAACAGCGCCACTGACGAGGGCCGAGGGCGGGGCAGGGTCTGGGCCCATTTGTCTGCTAACAACTAGAACCGGCCAGACAGAGCCGGACAGGCCTGACTTGACATCCACCCAGGGTGGCTCTGACCAGCCAATTGTGACATATTTGCAAATGATTCCAATGGGTTTTTGCAGCTGTAGTAGACAATTGCCTTTTGCCATCTAGGATTTGAAGGCATCTCACATTAAAGAACGTGACCCGCCCCACGCACCCCTCCCGCCGTCCCTGGAGTGGGGCCTGTTCATGTTTCCTTCAAGGGCTGAGCAGACTTGCCTGCTGTCACCGCCCACCACGCAAGGCTGCTCAGCTCCAGAGAGCAAAGTGAACTCAGAGTCCAGCCCTTCCTTCTGTAAAGAGAAAAACCAGAAGAATAGGAGAAGCGGGCCGGGAAGGGTGGGGGCAGGATCTATCTAAGAGCATAACGGGCTGGGGAGGTGGCTCACATGGGCGGGGCACCTGCCTTGACTTGCCTTGTAGGCTCGAGGTCCTGAGTTCAACCCCTGGTGCCACATGGTCTCCCAGATGGCGGGGGGGAGGCCCCGGTGACCCTCAGGACCATCAGTGGACGCAGCACTGAACCACCAGGCCTGCTCCATGGTGCTGTAAGGCTGCAGGAATGACCCTCAGGTCCCTCAGCAAAATGGGGGCATCCCCTGATTTGAAAGTTTTCATTGGCCTGTGAGTTCCCTGGGGAAGAGGAGGGCGGGGGGCAGTCTTGCGACCTGGTCAGTGGATGAGGAGGACCAGTGACCCCAAGAGGAAGAAGAGGCCGGAGTGGGGTGGGGGGTGATGAAGGGGAGCAGAGTCCGAAGACAGAGCCGGAGAAGATGGCGAGGGTGAAGCAGGGGCTCGGAAACTGATCGTCACTGCCCCCTGACGCTTAGACAGGCCTTTGTGGTTTTCCCACACTTGTGGTCTTGGGGGTGGGTGTTAGGGCTCTGCTGTGCAGTGCTCAGGGGTGCTCCTGTCAGCATGCAGTGACGGGGAAGGAAACCAGGGCCCCTGTGTGGGAAACCCGCTCTCCAGACCCTGAACTAGCACTCTGACCACATCTCTTGTCCTGTTATTCTTACACACACACACACACACACACACACACACACACACACACACACACTCTGGCCCCATCACTTGTCCTGTCATTCTTACACACACACACTCTGGCCCCATCTCTTGTCCTGTCATTCTTATACATACACGCACATGCACGCACGCACGCACGCACGCACGCACACACACACACGTACACACATTATAAACCTGTGAGCAGGGCAGGGAGAGGGCTGAGCCTACCTGAGTTTGATTGGGGTTTGGTGCCTGGTTTTCCAGTCACTCCTGGTAGTGCTCCAGGGTTGTTCCCGGCGGTGCTCTGTGATCGGGCAGGGGCCATCGGGGGCCAGAGATCAAACCCGGGGCTCCTGCAGAGCCAGTCTGAGTGCCAGCCCTTTGAGCCACCTCCCCCCAGTCCTTGAACTTTTCAGACTTGCATTGAACTTCAGCGCTGGAGTCATTTCAGATTGGCAGGAAACACGCAGAGAGAAAACGCTGAAAGTCTCCACCTGCCCTCGCCAGCCCGCCTGACGCTTGACATCTGCCGTGGTGCCTGAGGAATGAACATTGGCCCATTCACCCAGGAAGCCCACTCGTGTTTCTACTCAAGTCTCTTTCCGGTCCGGATACCACATAGCTACTGAATCTAATTTGATCTCTGGCAACTTCTCAGCTTTTCTGTGTTTTCCATGAACTTGTCTTTCCCTTTTGCTTTGTCTGAGACTTGTTTCATGTTTCTTCAGAAAAGCCAGCTGGGCACTTCATGAGGAATGTTCTATTGGGACTCGAGGGGTTAAAAAGAAAATAAAGCTTTTTTCTATTTGCCCACTGGGGAGCCCACTGGCCACCTCTGTCAACAGGTCCAGCAAATAGCATCAGCCTGTTTGTTTTGTGTTTTGCATAATCCTCTAAACCATGCCCTATTAACTCAGTCATTTTCCTTTTGTCAGACAGAACTCGGTGTTCCTGCTTTTATGGATGACTGGACCTCATCAGCGACTGATCTTAGCATTCAAGAGTTGTGTTCGGATGCAGAGTCACTGAGTCAGTGAGCCTGGGTTCTTGGCTAATTTTTTCATGTTCTTGAATTTTGATGTTCACCATAACGCTGCAATTCATCAGCTCATCTCTAGATCACAAGTATTTCTCAATACTTTTTAGAATTATTTGCTTATGTTTTGTTTTAATTGAGCTATAATCTATATACAACAATATACCATAAAATTCATCCTTTTAAGGTAAGAATTCATGGGACTGGAGCAATAGTACAGCAGGTAGGGCATTTGCCTTTCACGCGGCCGACCTAGGTTCAATTCCCAGCATCCCATATGGTTCCCTGAGCACCGCCAGGGGTAATTCCTGAGTGCAGAGCCAGGAGTAAGCCCTGTGCATTGTTGGGTGTGACACACACACACACACACACACACAAAGTAAAGTGAGAATTCACCAATTTTTAGTTCATCCACATAGTTATACAATCTGTCACCACTAATTCTAGAACAAAGCCATCTTTCCAAGGCAAAGCAAAAACATCCTATAGCAATCACCCATACTTGTACCAAAACCACCCCCCATTGTACCCCTCCATCATTTCCCACACCCCTTCTCTGGATTCTGACCACCGTTACCTTTCATGGACTTGCCTACTCTGGACATTTCCTACAGGGGACCATGATGTCATCTTCCCCCCAACCTTTTCCTTCTAGCTCAGTGTCTTCCGGCTGTAGCTGGAATCAGCATTTCACTCCTTGTCAAACTGAAAATTTCCTTGTACGACTGTGACATCTTGTGTTTCTCTGTTCATCAGTTGATAGACATTGGGGTTATTCCTCACTATGTTTTGATTATGACTCAGTATTAATCAACTCAGCTCTTTTTTCTCTTTTCTTTTTTCTTTTTCTGTTCTTTTGGGTCGAGGGTCGAACCCAGGTTGGCAGTATGCAAGTCCCCACCCGCTATACTATGGCGCTACCCCCAACTGACTCAGCCCTTCGTGTTATACCTTGTCTTCCATCGCATATGTGTGTGAGTGAGTGAGTGTGTGTGTGTGGAGGGAGGGGATGGAACCCTGTGAGGTAAGTTCTCAATAGCCAGGCAATATCCCGGGCTTCTTAATTTTGTTGTTGTTATTTTGGGGTCACATCTAATGTTGCTCAGGGATTACTCCTGGCTCCATGCTCAGGATTCACTCCTGGTGGTGCTCAGGGATATGGGAGGCCAGAGATCAAATCCAGGTCGGCTTCATGCAAGACAAATGCCCTGCTGTACTATCACTTTGGCCCATCTCTATAATTCTTTTTAAGAAAATAGTCTCCTGCCCCCACACCTGGCTGTCCTCGCTGGGGCCCGTTGGAGGGAGGTGGGTTGAGTTTCCCTCCCTTCCCCAAGCAGAGCTCTGGCAGCCGAAGACCTCCAGAACCAGCCACAACCATGCTGAGACCTCTCTCCACATGCATGAAGGTACTGGCAGAGGAACAAAGGCATGCGGGTCCTGGGGCTGAGATCTCCAAGCCTGCTTGGATCAGGGCTAAGCATCCTCCACCCAGATCCTCCATCTTCCAGTAGGCAGGGGTCACACCCACCAACTGCCCCCCCCCACCCCCCCGCGCCGTGTAATCCCATCAATGGCCAAGACCCAGAGACTATAAAACCCAGCTCTTGGAAGCTCCGTGATCTGGTGACACAGGATCACCTGGGTGCTCTTGTGCCCTGGCCTCAGATGGAGCCACACAGCACGAATGCAGCTCCCCTGCCCTGTGCCACAACGGTCCTCTGGGGTTTTCCTTCCAGACCAGGCCACTACAGATAGTCTTGAGATGACATCCAGAGGCCTGTGGGGCTGAAGGATTCTTTCAGCCAAGAAGCCTAGAAGGTTCCAGAGGTGAGAGGGTTTGGCTGCCGCCCTGTGTCCACACAGCCTCAAGCTCACTCCTGCCCTATTCTTCCTGGAAACAAGTCACAGGTGGTGCAACTCGGCAAAGCAGACCCACATGCCTTGCTGGGACCCACACAGGTGGCGAGTTGCCAGGGGTCCGGCCTGGACCACCGCCCTCAGGGAATACCAGGTCCCCGTAAGTGTCGGGGCAAAGCAGAGTGAGAGGCGAGGGGCTCTCAGGGTCTGAAAATAAAGAGAGAGAGAGAGAGAGAGAGAGAGAGAGAGAGAGAGAGATAGACAGACAGACAGACAGACAGACAGAGACAGAGGCAGAGAGAGACAAAGAGAGGAGGGAGGAGAGAGAGAAGAGAAAGAGAGAAAGAGAGAGAGAGAACTTGTAAAGATATACAGAAATTTTGCAGATATCCTCCTGGCTTCTGCCAGTGCTGGTATCATCTATGAACAGCATGACTTTGAGGGCACTAAGGAATCTCACGGGCTCAGACTTCACTAGCCTTTGCCAAATTGGCCCTTTCCCGCATGGTCTTTTTCTCTCCAGGACCCAGTTGAGGACATGACATTACAATTAAGGATAAAAACAGTTTTTAGATGATCATTTAAAAATGATTGTGCACTGCCAGGAGTTTCCTGAGTTCAGAGCCCCGAGAAGCCCAAGGACATTTTTACTATATGATGAGAGAACAAGGTATTCTGGGACCCCAACTCAGGGTCTCACATGGGAAGGCAAGTGTTTTACTGCCGAGTCCCACACTGGTTCCTGCTTCACTCATTTTACCCAGTGCCAAACAACTTCATGCATGAGAGAGTAATTCAATAATCCAGCAGAGACAAGAGAAGGACATTTATTCCATCCCCCAGAGGCCACTGGAGAGTCAGGTTTGGGCCTGCAGTGACGAGACACGTGGGGCCTCATGGGATGGGTACCCTCTCCTCTCCACAACAACGAGACCCCAAATTGCCACCCACGAACGGCCTCGATGGCTCCTGATCAAGCTGCTTAACAGCCATGATACCAGAGACTCAGGAACAAATCTTGGAACCCAGCATGTTTTGGCAGAAATCCCTCCAGATTTAATTGTTAAAATTTAGGAATTCCCAAATCCCGTGGCCACTACTGCAGCTGCACGACATCATATGTTATTCATAATCAGCAATAGAAAACAAATTGTCTACGGTTGCCTTTTCAGCAGATTTGAGTGTTGGGGTAAAATCCCAAATGATAATTGGGTCTGGTGTCGAAATATTGAATGTGATCAAAGCAAAGAGAGAGTAATGTGGAAGTCATTTGCCCCACAGGTAGGGGGACGGTGTGGGATGGGGGGTATACTGGGGGGTTTTGTGGTAGAAAATGGGCGCTGGTGAAGGGATGGGTGTTTCATCATTGTATGACTGAGACTTAAAACCGAAAGTTTTGTAACTGCTCTCATAGTGATTCAATAACGGGTAGGGCGTCTGCCTTGCACGCGGCCAACGTGGCCGACCCGAGTTCGATTCCTCCACCCCTCTCGGAGAGCCCGGCAAGCTACCGAGAGTATTCGATATGCCAGACACAGTAACAACAAAGTCTCCAATGGAGACGTTACTGGGCCCGCTCGAGCAAATAAATTTATAAAAAGAAAAAAAAAGTAAGGTGGAGTTCATGCCCAATTCAATCAGTCTAATCAATGGCTGAATAAATAGTAATACTCCTGCATTAAAAAAAAAACTCAGACCAAACATCTCCGTCAAATATAAATATAGTCATTCAAACAGTGTTAACACACCCATGCTCACGGAGGCACTTGACATGGTCGACAGGACACAGAAACAGCCCAGGGGTCCAGCCACAACCGAGTAACTCTGGAAGTCACGTCACATATCCGAGATGGGACTCATGCAGCTGGCTGTCGTGGGTGGAACTGGAGGGGATCGTGTTAAGCTCCATGAGAGCTCCATGCCACTCATCTGTGGGATAAGGCGAATCAGAGTGAAAACATAGGCAGGAACTGAACAGTGGTCAAACCTGGACATTGTGGTATGAATCAGTTACCAATCGGGGTGCAGGGGTGTGAAGGGGAGAGACGAGAGATACCAACACTGGTAGAAGCTGCTAGCCCATTCATTGGGGGAGGGGGGCTGGAGAGGGTTTGTCTATCAGCACCAGCAATTTTAATACTATTATTACTCCCGGCAAGCTACCGAGAGTATTCGATATGCCAGACACAGTAACAACAAAGTCTCCAATGGAGACGTTACTGGGCCTGCTCGAGCAAATCGATGATCAACGGGAGGGGCAGACTATAAAAAAATATTGGGACTGGAGCAATAGCACAGAGGGTAGGGTGTTTGCCTTGCATGTGGTCGACCTGGGTTTGATTCCCAGCATCTCATATGGTTCCCCAAGCAACACCAGGAGTAATTCCTGAGTGCAGGCTGTTTCTGTGTCCTGTCAACCATATCGGGTGCCAGGAGTAACCCCTGTGCATCTCCAGGTATGACCCCCCCCAAAAAATAAAAAAACGAACAAACAAACAAAAACAAAAAAGAAAAAATAGAAAAAAAATGGCAGATCGGCTCACTCCTGGCTCTGTCCTGGTTGGCCTTGAGGGACTGTATGGGGTGCCAAGGGATCAAAACCCAGTTGTCCATGTGAAAGACAAATGCCCTATCCACTGTTTTATTGCTCTGGCTTCTATAACTAACAAAATACTAATTCCCTGTTGTAAAAACAAAAACAAAATCTCAAAAACAGCTGACTCTAACATCTGCATCCCTACTCACCAGGACACACTTCCCAAGAGCCAATAAACCCATTAAAGCCCTGGACAATACTCATGTAAGGGTTAAGACATCAATAGAGACGCAAAAATCATTGAAGATGCTCAGCTGGCCTTCCTGATGTTTACTGAATGCCCATGGTGCGTATCAGTGAGAGAGGCAGCCAGGCCGGGCGCTGCCCAGTGCTGCCGGACACCTGCTCCAGGCTGACGAGAGTGAGGAGAAGAGAGAACTGTGCCCACCGTGACACTTAGAGGAGCCAACTTGCTCAGTGAGTGAGTAGGGGACACTGGAATGATCACGAGGCAAAGCTCCTGCCCTGCAGACCAGAGGCCTGAAGGATTCTCTCCCCTTCCTGAACAAGGTTGGCTCGCAGTGCCCCGAAACCAGAGACCAGCTCAGGTTCCTACCCTGCGAGGGCAAACATTGAGAAAGGCAGAATTCAGTGATGTCAGTGCTGTGCCTTATTGCGTGTGCCGTGGAACTGACCTTCCCTCCCCGCCCCGCACCCCCTACCCCTGCACATGAGAACAGAAGCGAGCGGCAGCGCTGGAGTCTAGTGGATGAGTGTGGGGAGAGCCAGGGGTTGCCGATGGTGCAGAGTCAGGGAAAGCCCAAAGAAGAGTGACGGAACGTCCATCCCGCAACGCGTCCTGCACACCAGGGCAAGAGTGTGCAGAGATGGCGGCAAATGCCTGAACCATTGCTCCAGACACGGGGTCTCCCGGGATGCTCTGGGGCCCCTCTCCCAGGGACCCCTTCTCTGTGCTTGAACAAATTAATAATACCTCTACATAGACACACATGGGTGTAATCAGTGTTTTCTCAAGAGATTGCAGCTGTGGGCAGTCTCTCGTGATCTATAGATTTGCTTAGGAAAGTTACTCATTTTCACTGCTCTATTGATTTTTCCAATGGACTTTCCACTTGGGAGTGAGTCCTGACATGAAAATATTCCCTTTTTTTTCAGATATTGATCCTTTAAAAAAATTATTAGTGAATCATATGGGGCACAGTTACAGACTTACAAACTTTCATGCTTGCGTTTCAGTCATACAATGGTCGAGTACCTATCCCTCCACCAGTGCACATTTTCCACCACCAATGGTCCCAGCAACCCTCCCACCACCCCTGCCCTGACCCCCCACCCCACCCCTCCTCTGTGGAAGGGCATTCCCTTTTGTTCTCTCTCTCCTATTGGGTGTTGTGTTTTGCAGTGGAGGTATTAAGTGACCATCACTGAAATGAAAATTCTTAACTGCAATGCTTAGCTTATGTGCCTAGTAAATATTGGACGGATGTGTTGCTGGCTTGTCTTTGCTAAAGTATAGATTCTGAGGAAGTATATTCTAGCTCTGTGGCTGGTCCTCTCATGCCCAGGGCAGGAGACCTATTTAGCTCACTTCATTTTTACTATATGATGAGAGAACAAGGTATTCTGGGACCCCAACCCAGGGTCTCACACAGGAAGGCAAGTGTTTTACTGCCGAGTCCCACCCTGGTTCCTGCTTCACTCATTTTACCCAGTGTCGAACAACTTCATACACAAGAGAGTAACTCAGTAATCCAGCCGAGACAAGAGAAGGACCTTTATTCCTAATAGAAACTTTTTTTTTGTCTAATAAGAATTCAATATCAGCAAAGATACACACTGGCATCTTCTAAAACTTGTAAATTTGATTTTAAGGTGCCAAATAAAACACACCATAAAAAAACTGGTCTAACTATTTACAACCTAACCTATTTTATTAGTTAAGATGAACTAATAAAAAAAAATCACAGTTTGGGCAAGTACATAGATTTTAGCTTTTTATTATTGGGTGCCAGTTCTCAGCCAAGGACCATGACTTAGGTATGTGTTGGCAAGCTCGGAAGAGTTCCAAGTCCACTGCGCCTTCTCAGACACCTCCAAGGCACCTCTTCACCGTCACCCAATGTCCCAACCGGGTCCACTAGATTGTCCCCTGAAACCCATCTCTCTCTCCTCCCAAGTCATTTCTGCAATGAGTAACAACCCATTTTGGATCATCTCTCTATTGATTAAAAAAATAAATAAAACCGTAAGGAGCTGAAGCAATAGCTCAGCAGGTAGGGTGTTCACCTTGTACACAGCTGACATGGGTTGGATCCCTGCCATCCCATATGGTCACCCAGCAGCGCCAGGAGTGATCCCTGAGAGCAGAGCCAGGAGTAACCCCTGGGCACCACTAGGTGTGACCCACACAAGGTAAAAAAGGAGGAAAGATGAAGTTTGTTTCTCCATCCCACAAAGCTTTGTGGAGAGCGCACAAGTCAGGCAAACAGAAAAGCCACACATGGCCCCTGCGCTGGGCCCTGGGAAAGGGGTCTGCTCGGGCACAGGTTGGCTGTCCCTTTGTGTCACTGAGAGGCCTCTCCATGGTTGTGACGGGAAGCAGAGATTCTGTTGGGGACATACCAGGCCATAAGGAGAGATGGGCCAGGCCGGGCAGTCTGGACCCCGCTGGGGTCAGAGCCACTTTTCCTGGCCCTGCGCTACATCTACTCATTTCAAATCTTCAGGGGAGGTTCATGTTGGCAAAACCTGGTCTTTGACACAGCATAGCTCCGCATTGTCATCTGTAGCCACCCTGTGATGGTCCCTGGTCTGGGGGTGGGAGGTGGCCCAAGGGTCGTGGCACCCCCTTGCATGTGCAAGATCCATGTTTGATCCCCAGCACTTCCTGGGATGACCCGGGGGCCCCCAGCATTGCCTGACCATTGAACTGCCCAGCCAGGATCATGGGGAGGACTCCCTGTGGGAGGGAAGGGAAAGTCATACCCCCAGGAAGTCCAGTTCCACCATCCCCTGCTCCTGCCATGACACCACTTTCTGCCTGATGCCGCATCTCCCTGCCTCTGTGGAACCCACCATTTTGTTCTCATAGCCTGGCTTTGTTTTTGTGTTGTTTTGTCCATTGGTTTTCTGTTTTCATCTCCCGCCAAGGCTGCCTCTTGCCCTCCACACGCCCCAGGATGTTGTGCAACTCCCAGAGGGGCAGTGCTCACCCAGGCTCTGGCTGGCGGGGACAGCGCAGGGTGCAGCAGGTGGGCAGTGGCACCTCTGGGCCCTCCTCAGCTGCCGTGGGTGTCCAGCCTCCCTCACACACCTTCTTGCATCCCGCAGTTTCCAGAATTGCTCCACGTCACGCCAGGCACCCCCTGGGCATCCTCCCTGGTTCTGGGAAATCAGAGTCGAGCAGAAGGACACACATCCCCAGACCTGGACCCGCTGTCATAGCCTGAGCCACAGAGAAGACGAAGGGCAAGACCCGTGAAAATACAGGAAGATCCCAATCGTTTCTTTTTTCTTTCTCGATGTTTTGGGACTCTAGGGGCACACCCAGCTCTACTCAGGGCTTACTCTTGGTTGTGCACTTCGCGGTCACTTCTGGCAGGGTTCAGGGGACCATATGGGGTGCCAAGCATCAAACCTACCTGAGTGGGCTACTAGGTTAAAGGCCCATGCCCAACCCGCTGTGATGTGTTTCCACTCAAGATTCCTGTCCGTGGGTAAGCACCTGCAGACTTGAGACCTGACCTGTGGCAGGTAATTTAGTCCGGGTCCAGGGATGTGGCTTGAAGGGCTGGAGCCTTGAGAGGCCCTGAGTTCGATCCCAGGACCATGCCCCCCCCACATGCACACACACCCCAGGAGTCCTGGTGACCCCAACACTGGGCCAAGTATCACTGGGACATCTCTGAGTTCCCCACTACTGTTGGGGAGGCCCCCAAAAGTAAAGAAAGAAAATGATTCTGGAATCATTGGTAGGGCCCAGTCCCTCGGCCTGAATTCTGGCCTCCAGGGCTCCTGGTAGCCTTAGGAAGGGTGAGGACTGAGCAGTTCCCATTATGACAACAGAGAAATCACAGCAGAAGGAGCCCTGGGTCCTGGGCCGGCTCTGCCCTTTGCGGCCTTCCCTTTCCCTGGAGAGGTGCTGGCAGACGACGTGGACATTGTTGCTGGGAATCACCAAAGCCCCCTGGCCTGTCTCCCCTTCACCAGGTGGCCCCGAAAGGCCTTCCTTCACCCGACACCCACTTGCCCTGGACTCAGCTCAGCCCTGCCCTGCCAGATGCTCTTCTCAGATTGGTCAAGGGCCAATGCTTGGTGCCATCTGCGTCTCCCTTTCCCTTCCCTCTGTGACTGCAGCAGTGCTGACGGGGGCCTGCACACGCGTGAACGGGCTCTGTGTGAACACTCAGCTGGGATGCTCCCTGGGGGCCCACACCTTGGGCGTGATGTGGCCCCCTTGTGGTTGCACAGCTTGCTGGGGCAGAGTGAGGCTCCCACACAGACTGGGGGCAGGGCAGTGTTCCCCACAGGCTGGGGGCAGGACGGTGCTCTCACACAGACTGCGAGAAGGGCAGTGTTCCCACACAGACTGAGAGCAGGGCGGTGCTCCCACACAGACTGGGGGCAGGGTGGTGCTCCCACAGACTGAGGCGGGATAGTGCTCCCACACAGACTGGGGGCAGGGTTGTGCTCCCACAGACTGGGGGCAGGGCAGTTCTCCCACAGACTGGAGTAAGGGCAGTGCTCCAAAACAGACAGGGGGCAGGTTGGTGCTCCCACAGATTGGGGGCAGGGTGGTGCTCCCACACAGACGGGGGGCAGGGTGGGGCTCCCACAACCCCCTACCAGGGTTGCACACCATGGCAATGCTGGGGACACCCCCAGGACACACCATGAACTTAAGCCTCACACCCGCAGGCAGCTGCTCTGGTGCTCACAGGCCGGGGTCCCGCCAGTGCTTACAGGAGAGAGGCGGGTGGTTTTTCATCTGAAGAAAGAGTCACCTCAAAGTGCAGGTGGGCGACCATCAGCTCCCGCCCTGGGACACGGAGGGGGTTCCTGGGACACTGGATGATCGCTACCAAGGGCAAGACAGCGCGTGCCAGCCACCGTAATCGCTCTCTTTCCATGCAGGAAGACCCGAGGCACAGGGGGTTCTGGCCTGGCTCCGCCCTCTCTCAGCCTCCCAGTCCATCTCATCCCGCTGGGCTGTCAGTGAGGAGGCATAGATCTTTACACCAGCCTCTTCTGATGACTTCCTGGGGCCTGCGGTGTGGCCCTGGCACATCTGTAAGCCCCCCAGCTGGCAGACACGCTTGACCCTTGCAGAGCATCCGGGCTGCAGCACAGAGGAAGGGTCTCCCCTTCACCACCCCAACCGGTACAGAAGGCAGGAGATGCTCCCATGGGAACCACAGACCCCAGGACAAGCCCAAGCCTGGGGGTGGCCACCCCGTTTGTTCCTGTGCTCTCTTCCCAGGCCCAAAGGAAGGATTTGACGTGTCCCCCAAAGCTCCCTGTATTCTCCTCCGAGCGGCCCCCCTGGTTCTCAGGGAACCCTACAGTCCTCCTCAAACACCCCTCCCATCTGGACGCTCTTTGTGGTTCCTTCCACCCCACTCCCCATCATACCCCAAGCGCTTCTTTCCCTGGGCCTCCCGCTGTGAGCACTGAGAGTCTGTGCTCCCCTGAGTTGGCCTGACTTGACACTGCAATCGCTCCTGCAGGCCCAACCCAGACAATACTCCGCTGGAGCAGCTTAAGTGGGGGCTGTTTCGTAAATGAGGACACCTGGGCACAGACAGGTTTGGTGAACTTCCAAAATCACTTTCGATGTCAGGAGAAAGTAGACTCACCTGGCCCAAGTCTTCAAGGAAGACGCTGATGGGAGAGAAGAGGAAGGCTCCGTGCAGGGACCCAGCCTGAGCCTGTGCTGCCCCCTGCTGGCCATCTCGGCCCTTGCTGCAGGTTTTACTGTCTCCTACTGGATGGAGAGATGGAATTCTGAGACGGAGGGCTCAGATCACCTGCACACGACGGAAGGGGTTCCCCTTGATTCACACGCCTGAAAGATGGTCTCCCTGATAGGAATAGCTGAGCGAGACCACTCAGAAGAGAACGGACAAAGAAAGGCTTCTGCCCCCCAATGGAATAGAGTGTTCTCCAATCCCCATAGAAAAGATTTTATTTCATGCTTGCATTAGGTTCCCCCTTACGGGGGAGAATAAATTCACAGATGGCAGATTTATAATGTTTGAAAATATTCTCACTTGAGAAAATAGAAAACTGCCAACTCAATATACCCTAGTGGCCCCAAAACACAATTCAGGGAAGCCCTCTGCACTCCTATGTTCATTGCAGCGCTGTGCACAATAGCCAGAATCTGGAAAGAACCCAAGTGCCCAAGAACTGATGACTGGATAAAGAAACTATGATGTACCATGGAACTATATTGTATACCATGGAAAGCTACGCAGCCGTTAGGTAAAATGAAGTCATGAGATTTGCATACACATGGATGGACATGGAAAGTATCATGCTGAATGAAATAAGTCAGAGGAAGAGGGACATAGAATGATCGCGCTCATTTGAGGGATATAAAAAATAGTATGTAAATAATACCCATAGACAGTAGAAACAAGGGCCAGGAGGACTGGTCCATGGTGGGAAGTTGCCACAAAGGGGGCCGGGGAGGGCAGGATAGAGAAGGGACCACTATGACAATGATAGAATGATTGTTGGAGATGATCGCTCGGACAAGAACTGAGTGCTGAAATGAGGTAAAGGGATATGCATGATATCCTTTCAGTAGCACTGTAGCACTGTCCTCCCGTTGTTCATCGATTTGCTCGAGCGGGCTCAGTAAGCCCCAGGAATTGTCAGGTGTGTGTGTGTGTGTGTGTGTGTGTGACCAATGAGTAGGAGGGGTTCAGGGGGCATGTAGTGAGATTGGGGTGGGGTGGGGAACAAGTCTTGACTTCCGTAGGCAAAGCTTGTACCCCAATTGTGTACCCCAATGTGTACCCCAATTCCAAGAGTTCTCTGCCCTGAAACTGGCAGGTTAAAAGAATTTTTTTTAATCACCATCACAGTCACAGTCCTCCCGTTGTTCATCGATTTGCTTGAGCGGGCCCAGTAACGTCTCTATCATGAGACTTGTTGTTACTGTGTTTGGCATATTGAATACGTCACAGGGAGCTTGCCAGGCTCTGCGTGTGGGCGAGATACTCTCCGTAGCTTGCCGGGCTCTCTGAGAGGGGTGGAGGAATCGAGTGTAATGTGTATCTTATGCGGCCAACATGGCCGACCTGAGCCATGTTGGCCGCATAAGATACACATTTACAGAGTTGTTCATGATTGGGTTTCAGTCATGCAATGTTCCAGCACCCACTGCACATTTCTTACCACCAATGTCCCCACAGCCTGCCTCTATGGCAGACACCTCTCTCTCTCTGTCTCTCTCTCTCATATTTTCCTTTTAGGCACTGTGGTTTTTAATATTGAAGGATAGTGATGGGAGCAATAGCACAGCAGGTAGGGCATTTGCCTTGCACACAGCCTAACCAGCCGACTGGAGTTCGATTCGTTTGCCCCTCTCAGCGAGCCTGCCAAGCTACAGAGAGTATCCATATGCCACGGCAAAGCCTGGCAAGCTCCCTGCGACGTATTCGATATGCCAAACACAGTAACAACAAGTCTCATGATGGAGACGTTACTGGGCCCGCTCAAGCAAATCGATGAACAACGGGAGGACCGTGACTGTAACGGTGATTAAAAAAAATTTTTTTTAACCTGCCAGTTTCAGGGCAGAGAACTCTTGGAATTGGGGTACACATTGGGGTACACAATTGGGGTACAAGCTTTGCCTACGGAAGTCAAGACTTGTTCCCCACCCCACCCCAATCTCACTACACGCCCCCTGAGCCCCTCCTACTCACTGGTCACACACACACACACACACACACACACACCACCTGACAATTCCTGGGGCTCCTCACGGTCAGGACCGCCCAGGACTATTGCACGGGGCCAGACGCTGACCCTGGGGGTGGCAGATGACCGGGTCAGGGGTGGACCCGCCGTCAAGGAAAGCAAGCCCCGTGCTGAGGAAGTCGAGCACAGCCTGGCGGGTCTCGGCGCAGACCTTCGACCCCGCGGCGCCCCCTGCCGGCGCGCGCGCTCAGGTGCGTCCCGGGGCGGCGGCGGCGGCGAGTGCGCGTGCGCGCAGGTGCCCGTCCCGCGCCGCCGGCCCCGCCCCGGCCACCTGCCCAGCAAACTTGGGGGCGTGTGTCCTGCCCTCGGCTCGCTTCCGGCCCGGGACGCGGAACCGGGCCATGGAGGGGCCGTCGAGGCCCCGCGAGTCGCGGCCCCGGCCGAGAGAGCGCGACCCGGGGCGGCCTCCCCGCTCCGACCGAGAGCGCCGGCCCGAGCGGCCGCGGGACGGAGCCGGGACGCGGCGCGGGGACAGGAGCAGGGACGGGCGCGGGGACGAGCGCGGCGACGGACGTGGGGACAGGAGCGGGGACAGGAGGGGGGACGGGCGCGGGGACAGGAGGGGAGACAGGAGAGGGGACAGGAGCGGGGACAGGAAGGGGGACGGGCGTGGGGAACGCTACGGGGACAGGAGCGTGGACGGGCGTTGGGACGGGCGCGGGGACCGCAGCGGGGACAGGCGCGGGGACAGGCGCGACCGGGACCGGGCGAGGGGCCGAGAGTCCCTCTACGACTTGGCCGCGCCCTGGGAGCCTGGCGAGGGGGAGCAGCGAGCTGGAGGGAGACCCCGCCCCGGCCGGACGCGGGAAGCCGCCCCGCCCCCCGGAGCAGCGCCTTGGGGACCCCCGGAGCCGCCGCCCGCCTGGAACCAGATTTACGGGTACCGCGGGCCGGAAAGGTGAGCGAGGGGTGCAGGGGGCAGTGTGGGGGGGCCCAGGCGCGGAGCGGGGGGCGTGGGGCCAGCACGGGGGGCGCGCGCGGGGTGGGGGACGCGGCTGCCACTCCGGTGCCCCCCACCCACTGCCCCGCCCCCTACCCCTCCTGTCTTGGCGCGCTGAGCGGTGACCCGGGAGGGACAGGGAGCCCAGGGGAGCCCCGCTGCTTGACCTGAGCCCCTTTAAGCCAAGCCGGATGCCCCGCCAGCAGCCCGGGCGTCGGGCAAGAGCTGGACCAGCTCGTCCGCCCCCGGACGGGCTGATAACTGCGGGTCCAGGGTTCCGCCCCATCTCTATCCACCGTCCCCCTCTCAAGGCGGAGACCGTGGCCCCTTGGGGGTCGGGGTCGTTCTGCGCTGCCCCTTCAGACCCCGCCTTTGCCCACGCCCCCACCGCAAGCACTAGCAGGGTCACCGGAAGGGGCCAGCAAGGTCCCAGGCCCCTGGCCCTTCTGGGGGGATTCCGTGGGCGGGAGAGGGAGGCGCTAGACCCGCCACCCCGTACCCCTCCGGCGACCAGCCCCCTTTCTCCCCGGCGTGCGTGCAGTTCCCCAGGGACGGGGCACGCCAGACGGGTCGCTAAGCCCCGCAGGTGCAGGGCTGCGGGACCTGGAGGCTCAGCCCCGCCTGGCTGGGTGCTGGTCCTGAGTTGATCTTTCCTTTATCTTTCCTTATCAGAAACCCGCTGGCCCCGCGGCCGCACTCTGACCCCGGGCGCACCCCAGGGGCCCCGGCCCAGCCGCCCTGTGACTGCAGGGCCTGGCTTCCAGGACAGCGCTGGTCCAGGGACCTTCCGCCCCCCGCCACCCGCACCCCGCGTGTCCAGGGTCCCCGCCGGGGGCCTTGCTCGCTCGCTCGCGTCCGAGGGTTCCCAGCGAGGGCAGTTTACTTCCGTGTTTCCCTCCGGGCTAGGAGCCTTCGCGTGACGGACAGGCGAGAGGGCGGGGACTGGACCGGCCGGGAAGGGCCCGGGGCAGCGCCCGGTGCGGTGAAAGCCGAGGGGGCCCAGCGGGGGGCGCCGGAAGTCTCCAGGCGACAGAATGTGAAGTCCTCCTTGCAGAAAGGAGTCCGAAGCGGGGAGCCTGGGAGAGGGCGCTGAGCTGAGAATAGACTCCACGGGGACCAGCCGAGGGGGATGGTTGGGGGCTACCACTGCTGGTGCTCCCGTGCTCCCGGCTCTTGGGGCGAAGGGTCGTTCTTTGGGGGAGCCGGGAGGAAGGGAAGTTACCTTGGCTGGTTCTGTGAGCCGTGCAAGCAGTAGTTTAGATTTTATCCGCATATGGAGTCTTTGGATTTCAAACCCAAACCACAAATGCTTGGGGCGGGAGAGATAGTGCCGGGAATATGGTGTTTGCTTTGCACGCTGCAGCCTCGGGTTCCATCCGTGGCACGACGTGTCCTCCCCTGAGCCCAACAAAAGTGATCCCAAACCACCTCCTCAACAAAAGATCAGTGCGTGATATGTTAGAAAAATGTTTCCCAAAGTGAGACGGTGTGGGCAAGTGGGAAATACTGGAACTATCCCTGAGGGGTTTCTTTCTTTCTTTCTTTCTTTCTTTCTTTCTTTCTTTCTTTCTTTCTTTCTTTCTTTTCTTTTCTTTCTTTCCTTTTTCCTTCTTTCCTTCTTTCTTTCTTTTTCTTTCTTTCCTTTTTTTCTTTTCTCCTTCCTTCCTTCCTTCCTTCCTTCCCCTTCTTTCTTTTGTTTTCCTCAAAAGGGGCCCAGTAAGTTTGGGTAACAAGGAAAGGAAGAGAATGCCATGGGGGGCTGGGGGGTCCCTTGAGGTCTGAGGCATGCTGACCGCCCCTGTCTCCCCCTGTAAAGGCTTCTCCCCACCCCTAGTTAACTCATTCCTGCCACCTTGCAGGAAGCCAGGGACAAGAACCCACATCTTGGTGCCTGGAGGTCCGTTTGGCAGAGAGCTCTGACCGTGAGATCTTGCAGTGACCCCATCACTCCCCGTGTGTCACTCACTGTCCAGCCCTGCGCAGAGCAAGCCCCTGATGGCCGTGTATGTTTGTTGCAGTGAGTTCGCTGCAGAGAGCTACCTGCCCCCATACCCTGGACGCGAGGACGTGGAATATTACCAGTCGGAGGCCCAGGGCCTCCTGGATTGCCACAAATGCCGCTACCTGTGTACTGCGAGAGGTGAGTTGGCGCCTCGGGCTCGGGGCTTCAGAGGAGGGAAGGACCTGGGGGGAGGGGCACCAGGCGTGGGGGATCTTTGGGGTTTCCACTACTTTGATTTCCCCACCTACATGGGCACCTTTTCTTTGGGGTGTGTGTGGGGCGGGGGGGGGGGGGGTTGGGCATACCAGGCAGTGCTCAGTTTCCTCCTGGCTCTGTGTTCGGGCATCACTCCTGGCCGTGCTGGGGGACCATGCATGATTGCAGGGACCGTCAAACTCAGACTGGCCGCTGAGAAAGCCAGCGCTCTACCCACTCTGCGATCTCTCGTTTTCCTTCTTCAGGGAACATGGGACCTAAAAAGGTGGCAAATATCAGGAATGTTTTTGGTGGGGAGGGCACGGACAGCGTGTCAGGGGCTGCTCCTGGCTCTGTGCTCAGGAGTGACCCCGGTTGTACTGGAGGGACCGTGTGCGGCTCTTGGGATTTGACAGGGGTCAGCCGCCTGGGACAGAGTGCCGCCACCACCCCGGGATGATCTCTCCAGCCCTGGGAAGTCTGGAAAATGGGGCCAGATTTTCTGTGGTTCTCCAGGTCCCAGAGTGACCAGGGAGCGCCAGGGTATGCGGTGACACTCCGTGTTCTGACCAGCCACCGTCTGTCCACTGTGGAGGGTTGGGTCCCAGGGAAGGTGCCTGCAGGCTGGCGACACAATGCCCACGAAGCTTGTCTGCTTTTCAGTCTGGGGAGAATGTTTGGAAAGAAAGAAGAAAACGCGTTCTGGGCCTAGAGCGTTTGCCTTGCACGCGGCTGACCCGGGTTTGGTGCTCGGAGCCCTGTATGATTCCCTGAGCGCTCCCGGGAGTAAGCTCTGAGCACTGCAGGGAGTGCCACCCCCCGAAAATAAAAACCTGCAGTGCGGACAGCAGCCAGGCACTTCCTCCTGTGGCTTCCAGAGCCGCCCTCCGTGCCTCGCCAGCAATGAGGAAAATCTTGCCTCTCTGGGTGAGTCCCTCTGACTCACGGGACTGGTGAGAGAGTTCCCTCAACTGTGTAATGTGAGGGGGAAAGTTCTCGGCCCGAGGGAGTGAGATCAGGGCCATTTGCTGGGCGGGTTCCAGTTGTGTCTGATTATGGGATTACACCAAATGTTCATTTCAAAGCCCCAGGGACCCGGCGGGAAGAACCCTCCCTCTCGGGCCAGGGAGAGTGTTGGATCCAGTATCATCCCCAGCACCTCATGCCTGGCTCCCGCCCCCCACAACGTCTCTGGGTTTGACCCTGGACACCCCCAAGCATCACTGGAGTGACACCTGGGTGGTCATTGTGGCACGGGGCCGCAGCACTGCTGGGAGGCTCTCCACCCCTGGCCCCGCCCCTCCCCCCCCCCCCCCCCCCCCGCAAAGAAATAAAATCCTCACTTTGCCGAAGCTTTAGCGGTTTCTGGCATGGGGCCCAGAGGTTGGGCTGCAGCTAACAGCTGAGGTGCGCCTGGAGCCCCACGTGAAGACACGTCTGGTCACCGTCTCAGGCAGGAAGTCTGCACCCAGACATAAGGACTCGGAGACGCGCACCCTGTCTCAGGTGCAGCCAGGACCCTTCCTGCCAGCCAGGGAGCCCCTGCACTGTGGACTGTCCCCCTTTGGACACTCTGTGGAGCCTGAGGAGGGCACGGGCCACACCAGAGCCAGGCATCAGCCAATGCCCCACGGGGCGGAGGAAGAAGTTCCGGGCAGAGCAACTGACCAAGCAAGATGCCCTCAGAATGTGCTCCAGGGAGGGGCCGTGCTCCCCGAGAAGAAGGGGCCTCTCCGGCTCACCTCCCTTGGGGCGCATTTGGGGTACTGCCCTGTGGACCCCTAGTGCTCGAATCTTGATACTGTGTGCTCTGTTTCAGGCTTTCCAGAGAGGTGAATTGTGAATTTTTTTCACCCCCTCACCCCATTCCCAAGAAACTGTGTGCAGGATTTGTCTCTCGGACCTGGCCATGCCACTGACCTGGGGTCATGCTGAACGGGGTCTTGGGGGGCAGCAATGGGGTTCTGCTCCATGCTTATGCTTGCAGTTCGCCCTGTAAGGACGTCTTCATGGCCCGCCCCAGCCCGGTGCTTGGGATGGGGCTGACGCCCAGTGTCTGCGCCTGGACACACTGGAATTCTGGATGGACCCCAGAAAGATTCACCGGAAATGCTTGGCTGCTGTTGGGGGCAGGGAGGGGGGCTGACTTGGAAATGTCCATCATGCAAATGGGGGGAGGCTCTGGGCTTTTTCAGACCTGGGGGTACTGGGGCTCCCCAGAGATACAGGGATGAACCTTTATTTATTATTTATTTGGGGCCACACTTGGCAGTGCTCAGGACTTACTGGCTTTGTGCTCAGAGATCCTCCTGGCAAGTTCAGGGGGACCCTATGGGGTGCTGGGGACCAAACCTGGATTGCGTGCAAGGGAAGTGCCCTCCCTGCTGTGCTCACTCTCCAGCGCCCGGACCTTTATCTTAAGCTCGGAACAGACACCCCAGACGCTTGCCCCAGCCCCTGGCTCTCTGAAAACTGCAACAGGACAGAGGCTTCTGCGGGGCTGTCCACCCGGCACTGCAGCTTGCGGTGATTAGGGCATGGCCAAGTGCGAACCACCTGTTTGACGTGTTCAACGTCAAAGCGTGTGTTTGACCAGGCAGGGCATCCTGCTCTAGGACCTCTGGGGCTTGCACGTGTGTTCCCTGCGTGCCAGCACCGAAGAGGAAGGTTTCTGTCTGCCGCAAAAGAAAAAATATTCACTGTATGTATCGCAATCCTGCCGTGCTCAGGGTCGTTCCTGACAGAGCTCGGGTGTGTGTGTGTGGGGGGGGGGGGTGGAGGGGGAGAGCTGGCGTGGGTCCCACGCAGCCCAGCACGTTACACCTCGTGCCGTCTTTCCAGCCCCGTCTGTTTGCTGGGGGACTACAGCAGTGCCTGGAGAACCTTTTGTGCTTTTATGTTTTTATTTCTTTCAGTTATTTGCTTAGTCTTGTTGCAGATGCCATTCATGAAGTGAATGAGTCAGCTTTCAGTGTTCAGACAGTAGATTTCCCTGCATTTCCTTTTCCAAGTAATCTAAAAATAACGACAGAGAGAGAGAAAGAGAGAGAGAAGGAAGGAAAGAAGAAAAACTACGTTCATGACATGAAGAAGTGACAAGTGTCTTTGCTGTCAGCCTGACACGTTGCCTTCCTTCAAAGGATGATAAACTTATTATTTCCAGAATTTATAAATAATGTAGCTGTTACTGGGGAGAGGGAGTTAAGTAATACTTATATTTGTAATGGACCTTTCTAGAATAACTAGTCTTCAAAAATACCAAGATTCCCGCCCCCTCCCCCCAGTTCTTTTACTGGGGCACGGCGGTTTGTAGTGGCTCCTATCTTTGCTTTCTATCTGCAATGCCGCGTCACCTCTTCCTCCAGTGTCAGGGACCCTCTACCTCTGTCAAGGTCCCTTCTCCCCCCCACTGCCCTCCTGACTGTCTCGGGGTTGGTTCCCACTGGGGACTGTCTTGGTTCTTGCTGTTTCTCACGCACCACAGATGAGCAAGGCCTCTGGTATTTGTCTTTTTCTTTCCGACTCCCTTCCTTTAGCCAGAAAGATTTCATCTTTTCTCAGAGCCAAGTAGCATCCCCCGGGCCTACTGGACACCCGCCACCAGCTCTGTCCCCATTCATCTGTGCCCGGGCACTCGGTCGTTTCCACATCTCAGCTGTTGTGACTAATGTGTGGTAACCATGGGGGTATGTGTGTCCCTGCAGATGACTGTTTTAGTGTCCTTGGGGTTGGTGCTAGGAGGGGAAACTCGGGGTCATATGGAACTGCATGGCCTTTTTGTTTTTGAGAAGTCTCCACACTTTCTTCTCTCTCTCTCTCTCTCTCTCTCTCTCTCTCTCTCTCTCTCTCTCTCTCTCTCTCCTCCTTCCACACTCCCCCTCTTCCCTGAAAGTAATAAACAATAGTAGAAACTATGCATATGTGGTGGGAAAGTTCAGGTTGAAAACAAAAGTAACAGCGGTTTACTTTGAACTGGTTGGACTTTAATTTCATGTGTTTATGTTCTATGTGTCGTGTTTGTATTTAAAGAAAACAGTAGTGCCATTTGCATTTGGGGAGAATCAGAGCGTCGGGGTTACAGTAGAGGGGGCATCATTAGAAACAGAGCATGGGAAACTGCTGGAACCCTGAGACCCCAGGATCTGAGCTTGAGTCTCTCCTCTCCAAATGAGAAAGAGAGAGAGAGAGAGAGAGAGAGAGAGAGAGAGAGAGAGAGAGAGAGACAGAGAGCGGGGAGAGGGGGGAGGGGGAAGAGGTAAGAGAGGGAGAGTGCTTGCCTTGCATGCGGCTGACCCAGGGCTGTTCCCTGCACCCCATATGGCCCCAGTTCCTCCCAGAAGTGATCCCTGAACAGCCAGGAGTAACCCCTTGAGCACTACAAAACAAAGCAGGGAGAAGTGGACTGGTTTTGAGTCTGCTGACCCTGTGTGCGGTTTTGAACTCCCGGCCCAGCCCCCGGTTATTGCTGCCCATCTGTGGGCGGGCGCGGTGCCCAGGCATGAGGAGGCTGCAGCGCCCACCTCAGCTGCCCTGCCTGAGCAGGGGGACCCGCACCAACGAGGGCATGAGACCCCAGCAGGGCAAGGCCCCTGGAGGTGCAAAGTGGGTCAGTGCTGCTGGGACCGAGCAGGGCAAAGCCTTCTGTGTGCGGGTCTACACCGCCTGCGGGTGGCAGTGCTGTGGGTAGCTGCGGCTCCTTCCTGCTGTGGACAGACTGGCCCTTGCCCTGTAGGACCCCGAGAACAGCGCCCAGATTTGCTTCTTCGAGGAAGCAAACTGAGACCCTGAAACCTGCCCGCTGCATCTACGCACCGGCCACTCTGGGGTGTTGGTTTTGGTCATCAGTGTTGGTTACTCCTGGCTCTGCACTCAGGATTGTGGTTCTGTGGGGGGTAGAGGGGGGACAATATGGGATGCCGGGCATTGAACCGGGGTCGGCCTCATGCAAGGCAAACACCCTACCCGCTGTACTATCTCTCCGGCACACCCTGAACCACTTTCCGGGCGTGGCTCACCGCTTTTCCAGGGGGTTCCCTTTGGTAAAAAAATGGGGGCCCCTCCTCTGCCAGACTGAGAGGAGAGGACTCTGGGGGGCATCCCGCCTTAGCTGCTCAGCAGCCTGACCACCCCCCACAATCAGGCGCTGTGCTCTTCCGGGATTCCCCTTCTCGGTCCCCCCACCCCCAACGGGATCCTAGGGGCCAGACACCCCCCCGCCACCCCCCCCGCCCCGTCCCGCACCGTCTCTGCGCTCAGCGGCGCCCCCTTCTCTTGCAGCCTGCTGCCAGGTGCTGGAGGCGCTTCTCAACCTGCTGATCCTGGTCTGCAGTTCCATGTCCTACAGCTCCACGGGGGGCTACACGGGCATCACCAGCCTGGGGGGCATCTTCTACTACCAGTACGGAGGCGCCTACAGTGGGTTTGAGGGGGCCGACGGGGAGAAGGCGCAGCAGCTGGACGTGCAGTTCTACCAGCTGAAGCTGCCCACGGTCATTGCGGCTATGGGCTTCAGCGGGGCCCTCATGGCCTGGGCCTGCCTCCTCCTCCTCCTGGGTGTCCTCCGGGTGCCGTGGCACTGCCCCCTGTGGCTGGTGGTGGAGGGCTTGCTGGATGCGCTGGTGGTTGGGGCCTACGTGCCCGCCATGTACTGCTTCTTCCAGCGCCTCTCGGCCGCCTATGCCTCGCCCGTGTGCCAGGAGAGGGCGGCCCTGTACCAGAGCAAGGGCTACAGCGGCTTCACCTGCGCCTTCCACGCCGGAGACATCGGGGCAGGCGTATTCGCGGCCCTGGCTATGGGGGTCTTTACCCTGGGGGCGGTGCTGGCCTTCAAGGGCTACCGCAAGGTCAGGTTGCTGAAGGAGAAGCCGGCACATGTGTTGATGTTTTAGAAGCGTTGCAGGGGCCCAAGGGAGAGTACGGGGCTTAGGCGCTTGCTTTGCACACGGCCCACCCAGAGCGGATGCCCTGTGCTGGGAGCGACCCCTGAGCACCAGCAGGTGTGGCCTCAGCGGAGAGTTCAAGCATTCTGCCGGCCTGGGGTCAGGCAAGCACCAGTCCCTCGGCTCAACCCTCAGTGCGGAAAAAGAAAAAAGAAATCCAGGGCTGGAGTGATAGCAGGGCGTTTGCCTTGCACGCGGCCAACCCGGGTTCGATTCCCAGCATCCCATATGGTCCTCCAAGCACCGCCATGGGTGATTCCTGAGTGCAGAGACAGAAGTAACCCCTGTGCATTGCCAGGTGTGACCCAAAAAGAAGAAAAAGAAGAAAAAAGAAATCCACCCCAAAACCGTTCCACTGAGTGTCGATGTTGGAAGCTGCTTCACAGCTGCTTTTCTTTCGCCGTGGACCTTGTCCACGTGAGAAGCCCATGCGGGTGAGGGCTCAGCCAAACGAGACCAAAAACTGCAGCCCCGGATACATTCAGGCCGCCTGTCCCCTGTGGGTCAGCCCCCGCTTCTCATGTCCTTCACGTCCTCAGCGCCCTGGCTGGACGGGGTGGGCACCGCCGGGCGGGAGGCAACTTCTATAAGATTCAAGCCAGAGGGCGGCGGGGGCGGAGGCAAAGGAGATCAGATTAATTCACTGGGTTGCAAAGAAGCTATTCTCCTCGCCCCGTCCAGGGGCCCCGAAGCTCAATAAGTGTTTTGTACCTCTTGTAAATGTACCATTGTCAGAAGAATTCGACCCACCATCTGGAATTCAGGGTCCCACCAGAATAGAAGAACTCTGCGGGAGTGGCAGAATGCAGCTTCAGGCCAGGAGCGTCACTGCCCTGCCCCCGGACAGTATTTTCTTGATCCAAGAGAACATGCCCTGTGCTTCATGTGATGCTAATAAAAACTCACAGAAAATCTTGAACTCGGAGGTGATGGTTCTCATTATGTTTCCATTATCCCTGAAATACAGGCCACTTACCGCATCTAAAGGTGAGCCCCTCTGGGGCTAAGGGAATAACCTATTCACGCTTGCCAGTGTACTCATGAACAGTGCATGCAAACAAAGAAGTGATTTTTTTTTTTTTGTTTTAATTGGATCACAGTGAGATACAGTTACAAAGTTGTTCATGATTGGGTTTCAGTCATACAGTGTTCTAACACCCATTCCTCCATCAGCGTACATTTCCCACCTCCCATGTCCCCACTTTCCCTCCCGTTTTCCCCTCCCCTGCCTCTCTGGCAGACGCCCTCCCCGCACCCCTTTCCTTTAGGGCTCTATGGCTTGCAATGCAGATAACTGAAAGGTTTTCAGATATATTCCTTTACACTCAACATTCAGTTCCTGTCCAAAGTGATCATTTCTAACTATTGTTATCATACTGGCCTGGAGAGAGCACAGCCGGTAGGGGGTTTGCCTTGCACTCAGCCGACCCAGGTTCGATTCCTCTGCCCCTCTTGGAGAGCTTGGCAAGCTACAAAGAGCATCTCACCCGCATGGCAAAGGCTGGCAAGCTCCCCGTGGCATATTGGATATGCCAAAAACAGTAACAACAAGTCTCACAATGGAGACGTTACTGGTGCCCGCTTGAGCAAATCAATGAACAACGGGAGGACAGGGACAGTGACAGTGACTGTCATACTGGTTCCTTCTCTAACCTAACTACCCTCCGCCTCCCAAACACTTGTGGCAAGCTTCCATCCACTGACCAGTCCTCCTGGTCAAGTGGTTTCTTTTTTTCTCTTCCTTTTTTTTTTTTTTTTGCTTTTTGGGTCACACCTGGTGATGCACAGGGGTTACTCCTGGCTCTGCACTCAGGAGTTACTCCTGGCGGTGCCCAGGGGACCATATGGGATGCTCGGAATCAAACCCAGGTCGGCCGCGTGCAAGGCAAACGCCCTACCCGCTGTGCTATCTCTCCAGCCCCATCAAGTGGTTTCTTTTTAAGGCTATTTATTTCTCATTTTGCATGGCTTTCCGGGCCAAGGATATATTATTTATTTTTAACTTTAAAGAGAAAGGTTGATTGGTGCTCCTCAGTTTTTTCATCCTGTCACTGTCCTCCCGTTGTTCATCGATTTGCTCGAGCAGGCCCAGTAACGTGTCCATTTGAGACTTTGTTGTTACTGTGTTTGGCATATCGAATACATAACGGGCAGCTTGCCAGGCTCTGCCATGCGGGCGAGATACTCTCAGTAGCTTGCCTGGCTCTCCGAGAAGGGTGGAAGAATCTAACTCGGGTCGGCCATGTTGGCTGCGTGCAAGGCAAACACCCTACCGCTGTGCTATAGAGGCATAAGGAAGCTGAGTATTAACTGGGCAGCCACAAGAGCCTCACCTAGAAGGATGTGGTTCACAGCACAAATCTCTGGGCCATCTCAGCCTTCCTGTTGCTCTGCACCGCCCCCTGCTGTCCCAGAGGAGGGTCTGTCTCAGCAGGAGGAGCGGGTCAACAGTGCTGGCTACTGGGTTCCTTTGCCCCAGATATGTCTGTCTCTAGTTCCGTCTTGGCAGTCGAGCGGCCTGTTGCATATTGAGAGTGAAGCCAGGTCAGACCTGGCTGGTGCCGCGGTCACACGCAGGGGCCTGTTCTTTCAAGATACCACAGGATTGTACTCGGCCAAAGACCATGATTCCTCTTGGTTGTTGCAGATTCATTTGAGGCTCGAACTGTGTGGACCAGGATTCCACTTTGTCCATCCACGCAGTCCAGAGGAAACCGTGATGTGGTCAGGGCAAGAGGGGACACTGGCATGTTCACAGAAGGGAAATGAAGGCAGAGCGGGATCATGCAATAAATGGGGCTGAACTACACACACACACACACACACACACACACACACACACACACACACACACACCCTGCATCAAGGGACAGGAAGCAACACTGCCCTGTCCTCACTGCCTAGTCATTGGCTCTGCAGTTGGGATGGTGACGAGCCGCTCCTTGTGCTGGGTGGACAGGGGTCATTGGGCATGCTCTTCTCAGGCAGCTGCCAGGGACTTGACAGTCACAGCCTGGAGTCCACGGGCACCCCACTTGGGGGGGATCCCTCCTCCCTCCTAATTGCCCAGCGATCCCAGCTGTCATGGCACTGTCTGTTCTTCCTATGGCTGCGCCAGATGTTCCAGGAACTGTCCAGTGGCACTGTGTCCCCCGCCCCCCCCCCACACACACATACCCGGGGACAGTTGGTCTGGTACCTTGTTTCTTGGCTCTAAGCAATGAAGCTTCCGTGTTCCGTGAACATTTATGCACATGGTTTTGAGCAGATCTAAGCTTTCACTGGGGGGAGGGGTCACGTTGTTGGGGAGATGGGCAGAGCACGTACCCCAACCCTTTGAGCCATCTCCTAAGACTGTATTCTCTTTGTTTGGGGGGACCACACCGGTTTTGCTCAGGGTTTAATCCTGGCTCTGTGCTCAGGGATCACTCCTGATGGGGTTCAGGGGACCATGTAGGGCTCCTGGACTGGAACCCAGGTGGGCCGTGTGCAAGGCCAGCGCCCTCCCTGCGGTTCTATGTCTCCAGCCCCAGCTTTCCTCTTCCGGCCCATGCGATAGGTGTGCATTTGATTACCTTGAGAAAAACCCAAAGGCAAAGGTGAGCGTCTGGGACTGGACCCTCCTCCCAGTGAGGACCCACAGGTGGTTTCCGGTCCGCCCTGGAGAGCGTTCCCGTGCGAGTCCCCCTGTTAAACCACAAATCTCTCTCCTCGCAGGTGTGGTACAGATAGTGGAGGTGATCCTGAACGGGATGGTGCTCATGTGCATCGTGGCCTCCTACTTTGCGCTGGCGGGATTCAGCGCCAGCTTCACCAGTGGAGGCAGCTTCGGGAACAACTATTTTCCGTTTGAGGGCACCGAGCTGGAACAGGTTCGCCAGCTGGACCAGCAGTACACGGTCCTGCGCTCGCCCCTGATATACGGCGGCGTGGCCGTGTCCCTGGGCCTGGGGGTCCTCACCATGGGCGTCCTGCTTCAAGGAGCCAAGAGCCTGAGCAGGCTGCCGCCCCGGTGGCTGCTCGTGGAGGTGGCCTTCAGCGTGCTGGCGGCTGTGGGCTACTGTGTGGGCATCGGCTTCTACCTGCATGGAGCCCTTCGCATCAACGCCACGGACACGTGCAAGGCCCGGGAGAGGCTGTACGCCCGCAGAGGTCTCACGTGGATGAACTGCCAGCTGGCTGGCACCGACGGGGCGGCCGCCACCTTCGCCTGCCTGCTGGTGCTGATGTACAGTGCCAGCGTGGTGCTGGCCGTTCGGAACATTCGGGAGCAGAAGCGTCTCTGCAAGGACAGCCAGTCAGTGCCCGCGAGTTACGGACACGCCCCCGAGTATCTGTGGTCGGGAACACTCTGACAACCCTCTCGGGCACCACAGCACAGGCGGTCGGATCCCGCTGACCACTGTGGCTTTTGCAGCTGTGGTGGTGTCCGGTGCCCAGTGTGCTGACTGGCGCGGGGTTTCCTCTCACTCGGTGTTGGCAGAGCGCTCAGAAAAACTTGCGACAGAGAGCAATGCCAGGATTTGGGGTTCGGCCTGTCAGGATGGCTGCCTTGCCATGTGCAAGGCTCACTGTGAATGCCCAGGCCTGGTGAAATTCGGAGCAAGGAGGACACGGAGCAACACTGCCCTGTCCTCACTGCCTAGTTGCCCAAAGAAATGGGCCGTTTGCACCCAGATGGACCCCCGCACTTCTCAGAGCAACCAGGACTGGATTCCACAGAGCGTGACCTGCTGATGTCCTCCGAGACGGAAGCTGGGTGCCCAGCCACCGTGCCTGGTGCCCAGGAGCGCCCTTCCGAAGGAGATGGGAGCCTGGGCCCTGCCCAGCACCCTCTTAGCACCCGTTCCCTCTTGGCTTCCTGTATTTGGACCCAGAGGAAAGTTGTTGGTTCTTGTTTTGGTTTTGGGCCAGCCTTCCAGCTCAGCAAATCCTCCCACTGACTCACTTACCTGAAGTATATTCTTACAACAAGGCCTCCTAATAGAAGAAAAACTCACAATCTTCTGAAACATGGCATTCGACCGATGTCGAAGATGAAGCAGTTCCTTACAACCCCAGCAAAGCAGGTGGGGGGATGCCCACCACTCCACATTCCTGGGCAGCGCCCTCCTCTGGACCATAGGTCACTGCTGAGTGCAGAGGATTTCTTACCCCCTGCATTGTTTTCACGATGTAACATCACTAACACTGAACCTCAGAAATAAAAGTTGTCAGTACTTTTCATCTCAAGATCTCTAGCCTTCTGGTGCTTTGCTAGTCTGATTTCCGTTCCTTGTCACATGCAAGTAGAAACAGGCACTGTCCAGACTCTTGGTTTTGGGCCAAACTCAGCAGTGCTCAGAGGCTACTCCTGGCTTAGTGCTCTGGGTCCAGGCACTCCCAGGGATGGAAAAGAACCTCCTGCATACAAAACATGCAGGAAATTTTGAGCTGGTTCCTCCCAACCCACACTATATGTTTTTTTTAAATTGTAATTTCTTTTTCCTCATTGCCTTGGCTTTTCAATAATTTATTCTCTTATTCATAATCATTTAAAATTTTTTGTTAAAAATGATAAACCCACAATGCAAATTTGAGAGAAATCGGTTTTTCTTCTCAATATAGTCATAATCCAGCCAACATAAGTCTGTCCAAAATATGACAAAATTACTTTTAAAAATGAAATCAGAACTTAGTCCTATACTAAGTTCTTCCCCATGTGGGGAGTTCCTTTCCTTCTCTTCTATTTTCCAATAAACTTTTCTACCCTCTAAAGAAAGAAATGAATCACTGTCACCTTCCTTTATGTCTTGGCCCCGTCTGGTGGCTGTTTCTTCTCCCCCACAAACTTTCCTTCCCTTTCATCCCCTGCCCCGCCCCCCTTACCACCTTTCTGCTCTCCTCTCCCATCCCTTCGCTGCCTAATTCTATTTTGTTGTTCTAGTTTTGCACCCATGCCTGGTGGAAGAGGCCACTCCCAGTGGTACTCGGGGGACCATGCAGGGGTACCACGCAGTCAACCCTGAGCCATCTCTCTGGCTTCCGCGAGCGAATCCTCAACACCTGTCCAAAGCAAAGGCCCCAGACTCTCCAAATTATACTCAAAGGGAAGAACTACAAATCCGCCCTTCTGGGTAACGGCAGCATCTGTGCACTCCTGAATCCCGAGTCCCACGGCGCTGGCCAAGGCCCCACACGGTTTCCATGCAGGGATATATGCTTTGAGTCCCAGCAGTAAAAATGAACCCGTTGGTGCAGCCCTGCCTCAACTATTCTCACCTAGCAGCTACTCCCTGAAACATGTCCTGTGCCATGGCTCCCACCCTGGGGTCCTCTGCTGGTGCTATTCTTTTGTTTTTGGTCTTGCTTTGTTTGGGGAGCACAGCTGGTGGTGGTTCCCCGGGAGACCAAGCCCGCCTTACACATGCACAGTGAGCAGATGAGGCCTTTGATCTCTTTCACTGGAGCCTCTGGTGAGTATCAGCACCCACTGTCCCTCCCGAGCTCCTGACATTCAGAACATGCCTGGCTCTACTGTCCTACCACTAGGCTGGCAGCCCGGTTTAACTCTCCTGTTTCACAGAATGCTGAGGAACTGAACATGGCCTATTCCACCTGTGGGCATTCTGTCGCCAGGCCCCTAGTTGAGGAAGCATCTGTTGGCACTGACTCACAGCCAACGAGAGACTGTTGTTTCCATGTACAGACTCAGCCTTTTAGAGCCAAAGGATATGCCTCACGTCAGCTCTGAGTGGCAGAAACCATATGCAAACCCAGCGGATAGCATCCTGGAGGGGGTGGGTGCTTCGTGGAATCCTGTGGTCTTTGGTGTGCCAGGGAATACCTAGCCCACACAGCAAGGCGCATACTCAGAACCACCATGCAGCCACCCAGGCCTGGACAAAATGGGTGGAGCCCATGCAATGAAGGTGCTCAAGTATCCGTTGATACTTGAGCACATTTTCAAAATTTCCACTCCGGAGGCCAGAGCGATAGTACAGTGGGGAGAGCATCTGCCTTGCACGCAGCTGACTGGGTTCTATCCCCAGCATCCCATAAGGTCCCATAAGCACTGCCAGAAGTAATTCCTGAGTGCAAAACCAGGAGTAACCCCTGTGCCAAGTGTGACCCCCAAAAAAGAAGAAAAAAAGTGTCCAGTCTACCCTGTGAGGAAGCTGAGAAATCATTTCACGTGGCCTGTGTCTGGAATGAGAACTAGTCCACTGGCAGACTTGAGATTACAAGGGAGAAGGAGACAGACTGCCACTGTGTGTTAAGTTCTGACACCAAAGCCATTGGTGTGACTCCTGACCACAGCATCCACTTAGCACCTGTGACATCAACTCTGAAGGACAGACTGGAGAGATAATACCTGGGATAAGGCACCTGCCTCGCATGCAGCTGACCCTGAGTTGATCCCTAGCGCTGCATATGGTCCCTGAGCAATCACCAGGAGTGAGCCCAGAGCCCAGAGCCAGAAGCAAGCCCTGAACAATGCTGGGTATTGTTGCCCAAAACCCCACACCTCCCCCCAAAAAACAAAAGAACAGAGAAGAGGGAGTTTCCTCTAGCTAGTTAATAAGCTGCATGTAAAGACCAAATTGTCTGGGGACTGGGGCAAGAGTACAGCAGGTAGGGCATTTAGCTTTACACAGCCTACCTGGGTTTGATCCATATATGCCATATATGCCCATCAGGAGTGATCAATGAGTGCAGAGCCAAGAGAAAGCTTTGAGCAAGAACCAGGTGTGGCCCAAAAGAGAGAGAGAGAGAGAGAAAAAAAAACCACGTTTTCTCTCTTTAGGATTTCTTCATAAACATATAAATCAAGTCAAAATATAATGTCTCAACATGAAAAAGAAATCTTTATTGCTTTTCAGCTTGAAAGGTGATCTAAAAGCTTCTTAGCTCAAAGTCTTATAGAGTGTCATGGAATGTGGTCACCATCTGTTTATCTTCTTCTACAGCAAGAAAAGCTAAAACACCTTATAGGAACTCATAGCTAAGCAACTAATCCTACATACAAATGAGAGAAAATCACAGTTTCATGCTAAAATGTTCGTAAAAAAAAAAAGGTAATTCCATTTTAAAACAAAGCCATCAAAAAGATTCCATTTCATGTTATTTATTGTTGTTATTATTTTTTACAAACAATAGATTTGCTGCAACATGCTCTGGCTCATATTATTGAATTAAAAAATTTAACACATTTCAAAAATATCAAAAATACACTATAATGAGTCTTAGGACTACAATACGACAATGATTGCACAAAACCATAAGATATGAACTCACTGTCTGGATGGCACCCATGGCCAACAGAGAGAAAACCCGAGAGCATTAGAAGTGCACGACAGTTAGAATACAAGGAGCGTTATGTGTGAGTGAGCGATCACCAGCGAGGACCTCAGCAGGACTCACTGGAGCTGTGTTTCTCAGTCTAGGAAGTTTCCCCAACCACGGGGCAGAAGTCACTAGCTGGAGAGGAAGAGGCGCTTCCTCCATGATTGAGAGGTGCCAATGGGGGGACCTGAAAGCCCTCTCCCGAAGGGAAGTAAAAAGTGACACAAGACAGTTCTACAGTGATGCTGTACACATCACCGAATGGCTTGGAGACTAATTATTGGGTAATTGGTACGTTTATTGGTAACAGCCATGTGCTCCCTTTATGGAGGTCTCTTTATTAAGAATTATTGAGTAGATGGAGGTGAGCCTGTGGCTTCCAAGTACCTGTGTTTGCTGAAGGTTCATGTGGAAAGAAGAGCATCGTTTGCTGTGCAGTAGACGGGACAAACTGAACCAGCTCCTGGAAAATAGCACTCACTACGAACAATGCTGAGAGCACTCAGCGATCAGCCAGCTGCTCGTGTTGGCTCGTCTACACACCCAGAAAGTGAATTCATCCCCTTACTCTACACACACTCTACAATAGCACAACAAAGCCCCCACCGCAGCAGGCGGGGGATTCAATGACTCTGTGGTAGCACTGTGAGATACCAGCAAAGTTTCAAATAGATTTCTAATCCATCCAGATAAAAATAAGAATACCATGGTTGTGGCCACACTCAGGTATTTTCTTTCTTCCATGGGACTCCTGAGTGCTCCAGCGAGGAGCAGTGATGCTCTTCGATGAAGGGGAGGTACCAAGAGACCTGAGATCCGTGCAGAGGCCGGAATCTCGGGGCTAGAGATCGCCGCGCTCTGCCACCCGCCGACGCCCCGCTGTGGAAAGTCCTGGAAGCAGATTACATTCACCTGGAGACAGATGACCGGCTCTCTCCACTGGTCAGCCTCACCAGCTAATACAGTGGCCAAGCTGACCTCTGAGGTCAAGAGTTCCATATGGTATTTTTGGTAAAGGGCTATGGCCCTCTTACCCTCTCTGTTAAGACAGAGCAAGTACAGAGGAAAATGATTAAAGGAAGTCACAATAAAAGAATCATCATCAGTTTTGGTTTAGCTTACATAAAAGGTTTCCAGTACAACCTAAGGTTTCCTAAAAATGAACCCACCACATGAAAGAACATTTGGAATTTTTAAGTTCTTCTGACTAAAAAATAAATGCATTTACTTTGGGTAAAGTTATTTCAGAACTGGGTTTTGTGGTGGTTCCAATCAGTAGGAAGAGAAACAAAGAGAGAACAAGAAAAGGGCTCACAAATAAAGAATGATTTTTTTAAAAGAGACAATACTATTAAAGTGGTTTTAATAAAAAAGAAAATTTCTAAACAACATCATACACCAGAATTTAAAAGTTCTGCTATCTGAGCAGAAAGATGTTTTACATCATCCATCACTAACCTGTTGGGCTTTTCCATCATTTTTTCCCATTTTCCCATATAAAAATAAGGCAGCAACATATTATCATTCCTGTCAATTTAACAACACCTGGGCTTTGAAACACCCACTTATGTGCTGAACCATTTCGAATCAAGACCTGAGTTCTGTTTTTCAGTAGCTGACCAGTAGTTTAACACAGAGAAGGTCAGGGGTTTGGAGACTCAAATTCTCAAATTCATAATTTTGTTTTTGGCCCACATTTGACAGTGCTCAGGGTTGCTCCTGGCTCTGCACTCAGGGATCACTCTTGGCAGGCTTGGGGAACCGTATGGGGCGCCAGGGATTAAAACCCGGGTCAGTTGCATTTAAGGCAAATGCCTTACCCGCTATACTATCTCTCTGGCCCCATCAAATAGTTCATAATCTTGAGGGGTTGAATTTCAGACAGCACTGGAGTGGAATGAAACTCTCAGAACTGGTGGTACAGAACTAACTCTACATACATACATACACACACACACACACACACACACGCACACACACAGACACACACATACACATGCACAGGGTCTTGGAGAAGGTGCACACATATGAACAGGTCATCTGGCTTCCTACTATTGCTTTAGCAAACTTAAAAAAATCCTCATAAATATAGATGTGTGTATGTGTGTATAAAAATCTTATATTTAATATTTTGTTTCTCATGAAACAAACTGAAAATGGTTCCACTCTATTTTCTTTTGAATTGTGAAAGTATTCTAAAAATTCAAAGCACATTCCCCATTGGGTAAAATCAAGCCATGTCAAAATTTTGTAGAATAGGAGTTAATTTCCTAAGTAAATCTTTCATGGGAGAAGGCAACAGAAATATGGAAGGAACTGCATTTTGCTAGGGTTACATGGAATGTGCAAATAATACAGTAAACCAGTTTTTTTTTTGTAGGCTTAGGACTTTCTCCATCAAGTCTTTCTTATATGAGTGACTTAGCCCAGTACTCTGAAGCTACGTGAGGTGGACAAGCAGTCTTCTGTCAAGACTGTGCTGGCCACTCTAGAGGCGAACTCTCTTATTCCCAACATCTGAGAAAACCATCCCTCTAGAGGGAGAGAAAGCACGGCCTGGCCTGGGAACAGCCCTGCCACCTGTCCTGTCAGCCCCAGGGTCTCGGAGTCACAGGTCCTACGTCAGGGGCCCATGGACGCATGCAGCCTCCGCCCTACACAGTAGGAGGCTGGCTGCTGAAGCCATCGCGTGTCATGGGAAGAAGCCAATCCCCAGGTGCCTCTGGGGAGCTACTGCAAAGTGCCCAGCGGGTGTCACATTTGTCAAGGAGTTATTTATTCTCTTTCTGATCAGGGTCCTCTCTCCCTCCCTAGCTTCATCCTCAGAGAAGATCCTATCTGCGTCCCCCTCAGCCCCCCCAGATTCCTCAGGCGCTTCACAGTCTGACAGCCAACAGTTAGAGCAATTCCCCAGGATGCTTCCTCGTACCCTCACAGGAGGCTCCAACACCCAATCAAGGACAATTCTGCCTACAGACAAAGGTGCTGGGCTGCCTCTAAGAATATTGGCTCGAGTGCAGATTCAAAAATAAAAAGTTCACAGTCAATGAAAAGTGCTCTCATTACATTACATACATAAATTAGCTGTTTGATTGGTTCTACATTTCCAATAAACGTCATTTTGTATTCTCGTAGAGAAGAATGAAACGCCATGTGACTTGTCACATCCCATCCCATCCATCAGGCTGAGATATAAGGTGATTTCTCTGTCACAGAGATCCGTCAGCAGCAATTAGGAAAGGAAATCAATCTTCCGTCATCTCCTCCACAGAAATGGTCCCTTTCCTGCCCAGGCAGGCAAATTCTCAAAATTATCCTAGGAGGGAAAGGGTTAATGGCAGGTGGTAGGACGCTTTCTTCCCAGGAATGCTGGGAATTCCGATGCAGGTCACATGGGAAACTTAACACTGATGGCGTTTTCTAGCTTATCGCGAGACCCTGACAGTGCGCCCCACTCTGGGCTCTGAGCGGTGTCCCCTCTCCCCGGCTCTGCAGAGACCGCTACCTGTGGGAGGGTGCGGCGGCCCCTACAGAGCCGTGTCAAACTCCTCCGGAAGCTCGGTCCGATCGTCTTCGCTGGGCTCGGGCTCGAGCCTGCTTTCCTGGTGGTGCTTCATCTGCTCCTTCACTTCCTCTTCAAGGTCCCGGGGGACCACAAATTGATCCTCTGGCTCCAGCTGTGTCGGGGCGGCAAAATAGCCCGTTTTCTTCTTGGGCACTTCTGTGGCCACTTCGATGAGGTTCAGGCTGTCTTCCAGGGGCACGACAGAGCCGTTGGAGAGCTTCTTGCCATAGAGGCAGGACGCGGAGGGCGACTTCTGCAGCTCCAGTCTGTCCCTGCTGGCTGGCCCCAGGATGCCACTGCTGACACTGTTCTGTCTTCGGATTCCCCAGAGCAGCCCCCGCGCCTGCTCCTCGGGACCCGGGGCAGGTGGGCGCCCTGCGGCCGGAGGGGAGCTCTCCAGATCGCGCCCCCGGCAGCAGTGGACGTCCACTTCCACCTCCACCCTGCTCCCGTTCGTGATCACCCCCGCCACGGGCTGCTCGTCGTCGCTGTCCAGGCCATTATCAGACTGGTTGCTTGAGAAAGTCGCACACGAGGGCTGGCGCTGGAAGGCGCCCGCGGAGGGCGCGGGGTGGAGGCTGCAGCGCCGCTCGGGCCTAGGGAGCAGGCCGGCTTCCAGGCTCCCGGCATTATGCTCGTCGGAAGCCGTGGAGCCCACCTCGCTGCTCACCTCTGAGGTAGACACCTCGCTGCTGAACTCGGACGCGATGCCGCTGCTGGACGAAGGGGTGGTTGGCTTGGGGGGGTCCTTGACGACAGTGGCTGCAAAGCCCACGGGGCCCGGAAGGGTGAGCCCATTCATCTCACAAGTGCAGCCTTCCTCGCCGATGTTCAGGTACACCACCATGGCCCCCACGTTGTCCTGACAACCGTAACTCTGAGCCAACGTGCACAGCTTCTTGGCGGCTGCTAACGGGTCTTCCACATGGTGCACGGCGTCGACAGCTTCTGCATAGGACAGGTATTCCCACAGGGCCTTGTTGCCCAGAATCAGCAGCTCGTCGTGGATGGTGAGCGGGACAGAGGCTATGTGGGGCCTGGGGAGGACCCAGGGGTAGAGGTATGTGCAGCCCAGCAGCCGGGTGCAGCACGTCACGCCGTTCACTTTGTTGTCCTAGGGACAGAATGCAAATTCTGAGAAACACCATGCTTTCTAGAACACAATGCTTAGGGTGCTAGGACAAAACAGAACTGGAATGTTTTACATATTTTTCTAAGATCTGTATAATTTTATTTTTCTATTTTGGGGCCACACCTGACTGTGCTCCAGGGTTACTCCTGGCTCTGTGGTCGGGGCTCACTCATAGCAGGGCTCAGGGGATCAAATCCAGGTCAGCCACTTGCAAGACAAGCACCTTAATCCTTGTACTCTCTCTCCATCCTGACAACTGTATGATTTTCAGTGGAATTAGAGGAGTAAAGGTGCATACTTCCAAAAAGACAAAACAAATGGTATTACACCAATACTTTCAGAAAACTAAGGTGAAAATCAAGTAGAATTAAGGGGCGTGGGAAATAGCCCAAACGGCATTTTAAATGACATCAAAGCAGAAGAATGGGTTAGAACACAGCCGTCAGAGCAGGCCGTAGGACGATATGACTTTTCTTCTCTCTGAACCAGCAGAGTGGGTAAGCAGGGAATCAGCCCAAGGGGACACTTCCACTCGTTTTTACATACTAGCCATATGACTCAAGGATCATCAAAAGGGATCCTCCCAAATATTCATTTGCTTTTCCTTCCTGCTTGTGCTGATGAGAGTTCCTCCTTATCTCACTGACGGGGACTAAGAAGCATTGCTGAGGTGTGGGAGAGCGAGGCTCACCTCTGTGATGATGGCCTTCTGGTCCTTCACCCTCTGCGCCTCCTCCGGCTCCTGTTCCAGGCTGAAGACTTTGGAGAGGGGCACTGGTTTCCCACCTCGGCACAGCACTGCTTGGCATGTGCCAACGTTGGCCACAGTTAGGCTAAAGCTACTTGTTGGATCGGCAGCATCGGGCCGGAGGTAACAGAGGAGAGCAGAGGAGCCCAGCTTCTGGCCAGCCATTCCTAACTTCCTGTTGAGGCAGAAAAGGAAGCAGGGGCATGGAGCTAGTTTGAGAGGACAGTGGCAGCCTGCCTGCCTACGTTTTCGTGTTTCTGCCATGTGACAGTGAATGGCCTCCCCAAAATTCACCCGAAAGCAGCCTTTTGTGATGGGTGGTGAAGAGTCTTGCCTTCCTCTCTTAAGTAAGCAAAGAACCTGGGAGGGCCCGGGAGATGGCTCGTGGGCTGCAGCAGGAGGCCCAGGTTCGATCCCCAGTACTGTATGGTCGAAAAGTAGCCCCTGAGCACTATGGGGGTATAGCCCAAAACAAAACAAAAAGACTTTCGTTTTAGGCCACACCTATTTAGGCTCAGGGCTTCCTCCTGGCTCTGTACTCGAATGATCACCCCTGGTGGGCTAAGGGAAAGCTAATGGGGTTCTGGGGGTTGAGCCTGGGTTGCTGTGTGCAAAACAGAAGTCCTACCTGCTGTACTGTCACTCTGGTCCAAAAATAAATTTTACAAAACGAGTGGTGGGATTGGGGAGCCTGTGTAAAAGCATCTTTATTGCTGCTGTCTCTGATCAGACTACAAGAAGCTCGAACCCAGTGGGTTCAAACTGAGTGCCTCAGGATCACTGGCGAGCTTGCTGAGCGGACTGCCAGCTCCAGACCTGCACTTCTGCCCAGCGCCCGGAGATGCTGAGGCTGCTCCTCTCCAGAACTCAGAACCACTCACGCATGCCATAAACTCCCAAAGAAAGAAATATGGTCTCCTTGTATTTCTCCAATGCAAGATGTCCCTCCTTGGCATTTTGTACACAGTGCTAGTTTAGGAGAGATGTCATCAGAAATATCTGCTTTCAGACTGTAGTGCTGTAGATCATTATGAGGTACATTCACTGAGAATTCAGAGAATTTCTGATAAAATACCTACCTCTGTGGCATGTTTTGAAAATCAAAGATAGAGTGTGAAAAAATGCCTACTCCAGTGCCAGAGACCTCTTGGAAGATGCTTTATAAATTGAGTTCTCTTTCCCCAAAGCCTCTATCTTGCCAAGTCCTGTAGGTTTAATTCTATCACTGAAAAAATAGTCCTTCCTCAGCCTCTCTGCTTTATGTTGTAATGATGATAAAACCAGCTCGGGCTCCAGGCTGTTCCATTTCAACCTCAGTTATACAAGCTGACAACTTCTCAGTTATGCTTCTCCTCTTGCAGGCCCCTGACTGACGTATAAGCGGTCCATACGCAACCCATTAGTTTGATTTGTACAGTCTCCTTATCCGGGGGATACATTTCAAGGACCCCAGTGGGCATCGAAATCATGAATAGTATCCAGCCCTATATGCTTTTCCGAAACATTCTTACCTAAGGTTTGATTTATAAATGAGGTATGATAAGCAATTACAACATCTAATAATAAAATAGAAGAATAACAACATTATACAGGGATAAGTTATATGGATGTGGTCCCTATAATTTAATTGTAAGCAACATTTACAGACCCCTGACCGTGGTAACTCAAAAGAAACAGGTCTGGGGGTTTTGCTGTAAGTGGCTTAGCATTCAATGGAGAGATTAGTTGGTGAATTCCCAGGAAGTATTCCAAACACAGAAATCTTATCAGTGCTTAACCATTTGTAGGTCACTAACCCTCCTGGAGAATCTCACAGAAACTTCCCATCCTCCTCTCCCCCCTGTGGGTTGTGTGACACATTATCTACACACGATCATTTGCACACAACCTCTGGGCGTTTCCCATCCTCAGCTGGCTCCAAGGAGGAGCCAGAGATATTTCACCAAGATGGGAGAGCCTGGGCCTAAAAGGTTCACCTGGATCCTGAACCTTGAGCCTGAGCTCATTTCCTGGAAGCAGAACTGAGTTAGAGATCACCCCACCGGGTTACCTGTGAGAGACCACAAAGGTGTTGGCCATGAAGACGGTGTCCTGAGCTGACTGTTGAGCCTCCTCCAGGAGCACGTCTGCCATGGTGCACTGCAGCAGCCGAGGCAGCTCCTCGTTTCGGTCCCCATCAAACATGCCATACACAGCTCCCACACCCTCGGCAAAGTTATCCACAGCCAGGGCAGATACACACAACCTAGCACAGCGGCACAAGAAGGACAAAGAGTAAAGGTTGCTGGTAAAGGGCAATTCTCTGAGGAGCCTACTTTAAAGATGCCTGGGGCTGGAGATAATACAGTGTTGGCCTTGCTTGTGCAAGGTTCCCGAGGCATGGTTGGGTGCAGCCCCAGAAACACCCAAACACCACAAGGGTAGGACTGAGCAACATACTTCCTCGGGTCCTAGTAGTCAATCCAAAGTGACCCCAGCAGATCACTGAGGCGATCTGGGCAGTCTGAACATTGGCTGGGATCCCACCTCCCCAAAACCACCACCAAAAAAATAAAAGAAAAAAAGGGATTCAGTTGAGGTGGAAAAGAACAATCGAAAGTCCTAATCTACACATGGAAAAGCCTTCAGAGAAACTCATTAAAGATCATCTGAAAGAGTTTTATGTCATAAGAAGTGGGGGATATTCAGCCACATTGTGGACAATCCGTATTAGCTGCGGCACTGCCTAAGGCTGTAGAGATGAAATGTCATGAGTAAGCAAGGGCTGCAGTGAGAAGCAGTGACTGAGAAATGACAAGAAAGCAGCTCTGTGAACAGCTTGGAGCCAGACACCCTCAGGGACCGTCCCTGGTTGAACAAGTGGGTTTTTTGGCGCTGTCAGAAACAGGGGAGAACGGGAGCCGGGCCTTGTCTGGGTCAAGTCTGAGAGCGTGAGGGAAGCCCAGGAGGCCGGATGCTGCCAGAGAGCAGGGTCCCCTGTGGCCGGGATCTTGGGAATCTCACCAAGAGAGAAAGAAGGGCAATCAGCAAGATACCCCGGGGCTCATATTCTGTCTGGGGTACTTTCCTGGTCTCAGAGGGACCATGTCTGGTCTGTGTCCCCCGGGGAGACCTGGGGCCTTATCTTTAGCCTGGATCAGTTCCCAGAGAGCAGTGAGTGTTCTGCTGTCTCCAGAACTGAGATACTCACTTATTTCTCTGCCCGGCCATCTCAGCCAGGCCATGGCTCCAGAAGGATGATGTAACTGTAGAATCAGTACTTGGCAAAGGTTTCTGATCAATTTTCAGGGTTGTGATATGGCTGTGGGAACAACAGGAAGTGGGTATTAAACAGTATATGCACCGGGATTTTACAAAATCTATCCCAGGCCAGAGATAGCACTGGGGTTCAGGCACCCACCTTGCACGTACATGACCCTGGTTCAATTCCGGGACCACCCATGGTCCCTGAACACTGGCAGGAGAGAACCGCTCCCCCATCCACCCAATAGTATAAAGCCAGAAGAAGCCCCTGCACGCCACGGTGTGCTCCCCCAATCCAAATAAGCTACCCCAACAATAATATCTATAAAACAATCTGCTAACAGCCCCTGATCCAAATCCAGTGGGACTGAATGAAAGTCTTGTGCTAAATCACTGACCAAGAAGGAGAAAGAAAAAGGGTAGGAAGAAGAAATGGGAGCAATTATTGTTCCAGTTACAAAGGTTTCTAAGTTTCAGCCGCCTCCTTATTTTAAGTACTTTGAGCCCATGAATGAGCTTGCCCTGTCTCTCAGTGCTGCACTGTCATATGATATGTGGCACCTGAGATACCGATGGCTGCTCTGCAAAAACACTCAGAGTTTGGCTGAGAAGCACTCACGAGGCTGAATTCCACTGTAAATGGGCTGAACCTCACTCCACCGGCTCTAACTCCACAGTGGACAGAAAGCCCGTTAGTTCTGAAGCAGAGATGAGAACCACGGAGTTGTGCTGCTAGTTCATTCTTTCCCCTTTCTGAAGCATCATCCCCACAGTCCTTAAAGAGCCCCCATGCATGCTGCTGGGACCAACGGCATTTGGACTCCAATTCCTACACAAACTTCCTACCTAAACGTGTCCAGTGTCTTATGCTCCAGAACCAGATTTGTATTTCCAGTCAGGTCAAGGTCTTGTAAAGAAGCAGGTAGAGCTTCTGGAATCAGGATTTCAGTCAGGTCATTGCAACTGAGGTCTACACACTGAAAGGAAAGCAGAGATCAAAAGAGAGCTCCTTCACCGAGGCCTCCACTGATCATCTGGGCCCCCGGGCTCCTGCCCCAGACGCGAGAGGCACAGGAGAGCACTGTGACCCCATACTGAGAGGCAGCCCAGCCTCACTTCCACAATGCTCCCCGCAGGACATTCTCTCAGCCCATGAGGATACCTGGATCTGAGGCAGCTGCAGGATTTCTGGGAAGATGCTGATGTTGTTGGAATGTGCAACCAGAGTGTGCAGCCTTTTGCAGTTGGCGATGGTCGTGGGGATGGTTTTGAGTTTGTTGCCACTCAGGTTCAGCTCCTCCAGCTGCTCCAATTTATTCAGCTTGCTGAAACAGACACACTAAAGTAGCATGGTGCAACCCCAGTGAGCAGCTGCAGAACGCAGGGAGGACCTGGTGGGGTGACAGCTCAGAACCCAGAACAAATCAAAACCAAGGCCACCAATGGGGCTGCCCTGCCTCGTTGTGTGCTCAGGGCTAAGCGCCCCTTGCTTCTCCCACAGGTACAGAGAATAAGCACCGTCCTGACGTCTGATGAACAGGAAGTTGCTGGAATCAGCTGCAGCCTCAGGCTGGTAGATGGGTGAAGGTAAGTGCCCTGCCACTAACTAGTTGCAAAATACCAGGGAGGTCCATGTCAGTGGACACCAATATCGTCTGCTGTAAACTGTCCGCTGTAAAGTGTCCTGAGTCATAGCGAAGAGTCCTTTCAGACTTCCATCTCTCCAGGTGTCACCCAGAACATGACCTGTTTCGCTAAACATTTACTCAGCACTGATTACTCAGACAGTGCTGTGCTGGGGACCATAACACAAATCATACCCAAGGTTCTGCAGGACTGAGCAGAACATTCTACAGTGAGCAGAACATCTTGACATAGCCAACTGTTTTGTTTACACTGTCACTAATTGTTTCAATTCTTCAAATTTTATTGATTTAAAATTATAAAATAATGAACTGTTGTAGACAGTGGTGAAGTCCGGGGGGAGAAAAGTTATTAATACAACAACCAATCTGAAGAATTACTCGTCTCATTTGTTCCATTTCCTGACAAAACTGTTACTGGTTTCACATAAAATGTAAGTCCTTCCCTTTTCATACGACATAAAATTTTAATTGCTAATAAAATATTAAATAACTAAACTCAATAAAACAGTTTCTTGTAATAATACATATTCACTGAGAATCGAGTCAAAAATATTTGAATCCCATTATTGGAGAGCATTTCTAATGATATTTTGGTATCCTTTTTAAAAAATGTCCTATATTTACTTCTTTCTGTTATTGTTTGGGGGCTATACCCTGCGGAGCTCCATGCTCAGGGATCACTCCTGGTGCTCAGGAATCAAATGTGGTGCTGGGGATTGACCCTGAATTGGCATGTGCAAGGTAAGCAAACGCCTATCTCCTATATTATCTCTCCAGGACAGGAATTATATATAATACATATGTGTATGTATATATGTATATACACATACCTTGTTTAATAACTTTTTTAAAAAGAAAACAATATGTATTTGGAGAGGGGGAAGAGATCAAACCCCGGATCTCATCCATGAGGATATACTGCTGAGCTACATTCCTAGCTCATAAAAATATTTTCAAAAAGTGTTCTCACTTTTCTCTACACTACTCCCCGCTTGGGTCTTTCTGATTCATCCATAGGAAGGCAGTGTCCCTGTCTCAATTAACCCCATGCTGAGCAGCCAAAACTGTGATCAATTCCAAAAACCAACACAAAAGAAAGAGAAATGTTAGATGGTTTCTGTGCAATTATAACATTGTTCAGAAGAGGATCTAAAGTGGAATATTCAGCAAATTGTATGATTTCATCTCATCTTATGATCAAGTGTTATGTATCAGTTTCCACTGTGTATATGCACCATAGTTTCTTTACCCAGTCATCTTTTCTTGGGCTATTTCCAGATGGTTGGCTACTGTGAATAATTTAGCAACGTACATAAGAGTGCAAATGTCTTTTCTTCCCTTTTTTAGGGGGTGGGGTGAGGAGTTCACACTCAGCAATGCTAAGGGCTTACTCGTGGTTTTGTGCTCAGGGATCACTTCACAGGAGCACAGGGTTGGCCACATGTGGGGCAAATGCCCTATCCACTGCGCTATCACTCTGGCCCTACTGCAAATATCTTTTCTGCATTATTTTATTGGGTCTTTGGAGTATATTCCAAAAAACGGAATTGCTGGGGCTGGAGAGATAGTCCAGTGGGTAAGGTGTTTGCCTTGCACACGGCTGACCCGGGTTGAATTCCCAGCATCCCATATGGTCCCCTGAGTACTGGGAGTAATTCCTGAGTGCATGAGCCAGGAGTAACCTCTGCATTACCAGGTGTGACCTCCTCCCCCCCGCAAAAAAAAAGCAAAAAAAAAAATTGGAATTGCTGCATCATATGGAAGGTCAGTTCTTAGTTCTTTGGTGCTATGTGGGTGAATCTAAAGAGTACAACGCTAATGAGAGAGGGACAGTCACAGAATGATCTCACTCATATGCCAGATATAAAGAAACATGCTAGGAGAATAACAAATGCCCAAAGGCAACAGAAATAAAGGGCATGAGAATGGGTCTCCAGTAGGAAACACCACACTGGGTGGGAGTGGACAGGATAGGGAGGGGAGTACTATAGTGGTCCACCACAATGATGGACGGAAGTGACCATTCTGGAGAAGAGGATGCTGGAAATCATATCAGTAACGGTACAGTAAATTACAATGCCTGAAAGAAAAATAGTTGCCTGCCCTAAGTGGTAAACTTGGGAACAGGAAACTAGGGTCATTAATGGGAGGATGTAAGAAATTGGTTAAGAAATTGGTGTTAGAATATTGTATGCCTTAAACTCAATCATGAATAATTTTATAAATCACGGTGCCTCAATAAAAATAAACTAATAATAATAATAAAGTGATTATTCAGACTATAACACATATTAAATTCCATGATTTTATGGAATCAGGTTACTCTCATTTTGTGTCTTCGAACAAATTTTCATATTCTGTGATTTAAGCAGGGATGTTTAACTCCTGGCACTGGTCCAGGCTACTCCTGGCTGAGTGCTCATGTTCACCACTGTTAGTTCTGTGAGGTGATATGGTGCAAGGACCAAATCTGGATAAGTATGACTCCAGTCTTTTGAACTATGTCCTGCCTTCCCTGATGAATTTTAAGTTTCAGATTATCCTGCTTTTGACCCCTCCCATGATTAAGAGTGTCATCCCATGAGACAAAATTTGTTAGCTTCAATGTACGACACCTGCAATCTCCCAACAACTTCATTAACTAAAATAACTGTCAGTTCTCTGTCATTTTTCAGGCTAAAAAAATTAGTCCGATAGAACATCAAGAAATCTATCATACATACCCTTAACAACGTTAACATTCTGCATTTATTTTTGAAAGCTACTGATCAAATTCATTCAATTTTCTTTATCTTGCTTATCTTCTACAAGCTCCAAATATCCCAATTCCTAAACAGTCACAAAAATCATAATATCTAAATTTTCCCGAGTTTAATCACATTTTTCGGGGGAGGTCCACAAATGGTGGTACTCAGAGGTCAATGCTTGGGGGTACTCCAGGTCAATGCTTGGGGGTTGCCCTGAGGGTGCTTGGAACCAAGTAGTGCCCGGGATCGCACCCTGGGCCTTCAGCATGCCGAGCCTGGTCTCAAGCCAGCTGAGCCCTCTTTAGCCCACAGTACATTTTAAAGAAAGTTTGTAAAACTAGGGGTCAAGGACCAGAGAGACAGCACAGCAGGTAAGGCATTTGCCTTGCACACAGCTGACTGCGGTTTGATTCCCCAGTACCCCACATGGTCGCCGAGCCAGCAAGAAGTAATTCCTGAGTGCAGAGCCAGGAGTAACCCTCTGAGCATTGCCAAGTGTGGCCCGAAAATTTGAAAAAAAAATTAAAATAAACAAATAAATAAAACTAGGGGCCGGAGAGATAGTACTGTGGGTAGGGTGCTTGTCTTGCATGTGGTCAATCCAGGTTTGATCCCCAGCATCCCACAGTGTTCCTTGAGCGCTGCCAGGAGTGATCCCTGAGTGCAGAGCTAGGCGTAAGCCCTGAGCATCACCAGGTATGGCTCAAAAACAAAAACTTTATGAAATCAGAGTCAAAAGACACTTTTGTTTTTACAACGAGTAATTAATTAGCAACCAGCAATTAATTGCTATTCATATCACACATCATGTAATTTTATATAATTCATACCATTTTTAAAAATTTACGGACCAGGAAGAGTGCTACCATGCTTTGCATGCTAGAGGCCCTGGCACTGACCTCTGGCACCCTGCCGGCCGAGTGGCTCTGGGCATGAGCAGCACCACTTCCGCCACTTGAACCAGAGCCCATGAGGCCCATACTGCCAGGCAGAGAGAATCACTGCATCTCTGGAAAGGCACCCAGAAACACTCAATTTTTCAAAAGAAAAAAAAAACCTTCAGGATTGAAAACACTTATTCTATAAATCTGTATTGCAGTGCTGTGGCACCAGGGCTTGCACTTGGCAAAGTCAGAGAAGCCAGGGATTAAACCCAAGGCGTGTGATCTGCCATCCAAGGCACAACCCCAGGCCCCACATTGAAAACTGTCAGACCATTACTAAATCATTTGATCGAAGAAACACATTCTATTCACAATTCCACTGATTACCAACACTTGACAAGGGGGTTCAAATGATTCTCCCAACCAATTGGTGAAATCCTAGCATCAATCACTGGACATGAAGCAGGGAGAGTATACACGCAGCTGGAACATCACCTCATAAGCTCAGAACTCAGGTTGTCTGCCTGAAACCATCAATCTGCACTGGCTTACCTTGCAGGGAAAGTCTGTAGCTGGTTGTTGGCCAAATGCAAGATCCGCAGGTGTGGATGACCCACCAGGACAGGCACACACTGATCCGTCAGGAGATTGTTGGTCAGATAAAGCAGCTGCAGTGCGCTCAGACTCTCCTCTCCAGCACTGGCGGATGGCAAAGACTCCAGACTGTTGGCAGACGCATTCAAGTACCTGAGACTGACAGACACACAGAAAGGGTTGTGCCATCAACAGCGTACTCTCGCCGCCTCCTATGGAAATTCTCGCACTCCCTCAGTATAGAATATGGTCAGCCAAGCTCCCAAACAGCCATGGTAATGCCCTGCAGAGAGTTTCTCTGCTTCTATGCCCCCAATGTTCCCTTTGCTCAAGAGAGGCTTGGCTGTGCTCCTGGCTTCTGTACAAGTCGGATTCTAATCTAGCGTCATCTTTTACTATCTGGGGGCCATGAGAAACGTATTGGTGAACCTGACCTGTTCTGAACTGTAACCATATCTTGCATAAAAATGTCTAATTATAACAGCACATTGATTTAGTCAGACCATTTCCAATTGTTTGCTATTCAACACTTGTAAACTGCACTTGGTTTTCTTATCCAAGTAAGACCAGTGATTTAGATACACCCAGTGAAGGTTTAATAAGGTTAAAACCCGCTTTTCTCATGGCTATTGCTCTTGCAAGCATGGTGAATGTATGAAAAACCTGCCGGATTTTTTGGTAAGAAATATGGCTGGCACCAGCCCCACAAAGTCACACATTACAAGAAAGGAAAGAACCCTTTGCCTAGGAAATGTGGCGTTCTGACAGGAAGCAGAATGGTTATAGAAGTCAGGCTAAGACAATTTTCTAGAAAAAGGTTAAATCTACATAGAATATTGTGCTGAGGCATGAAAGCATCGAGCTCAACTGCAGATCTAAGAGAATGTGGCCAGTAAGAGATGCAGCATTTGGAACTGGCAAGAGGTAAAGAGAGAGAAAGAGACAAACAATCCTACATAGAGGAAAATGTAGGCAGAACTCTCCACGACATTGAAGCTAAAAACATCTTTAAGGATGAAACAGCACTGACCATGCAAGTGGAAGCAAACATAAACAAATGGGACTACATCAAACTAAGAAGCTTCTGCACTTCAAAAGAAACAGTGACCAAAAGAGCCTACAGCCTACTGGGAAAGAATATTTACCCAATACCCATCTGATAAGGGATAAATATCCAGAATATACAAGACACTAGTAGAACTGTACAAGGAAAAAACCTCCAACCCCATCAAAAAATGGGGAGAAGAAATGAACAGAAGTTTCCTCAAAAAAGAAATACAAATGGCCAAAAGGCACATGAAAAAATGCTCCACATCGTTAGCAATCAGGGAGATGCAAATCAAAACAACAATGAGACATCATCTCACACCAGAGACTGGCACACATTCAAAAGAGCAAAAGCAACCAGTACTGGTGTGGATGTGGGGGAAAAGGGACACTATTTCACTGTTGGTGGGAATGCCCACTAGTCCAGCCTTCTGGAAAACAATACGGACAGTCCTTCAAAAACTAGAAATTGAGCTTCCATATGACCCCGCAATACCACTTCTGGGAATATATCTCAAGGAAGCAAATAAGCATGGTAGAAATGACATCTGTACTTATATGTTCATTGCAGCACTGTTCACAATAGCCAAAATCTGGAAACAACCCAAGTGCCCTAGAACAGATGACTGGTTAAAGAAACTTTGGTCCATCTACACAATGGAATACTATGCAGCTGTGAGGAGAGATGAAGTCATGAACTTTGCTTATAAATGGATAGACACGGAGAGTATCATGCTAAGTGAAATGAGTCAAAAAGAGAGGGACAGACATAGAAGGACTGCACTCATTTGTGAAGTATAAAACAACGTAACATGAGGCTGACACCTAAGGACAGTAGATGCACGGGACAGATAGATTGCTCCATAGCTGGAAGCCTGCTTCATGAGCAAGGGGAGAAGGCAGCTGGAAAGAGAAGGGATCGCTAAGCAAAAGATGGCTGGAGAAATCATTCGGGATGGGAGATGTGTGCAGAAAGTAGGTAAAGGTAAAAAGGCCCTCCCGTTGATCGTCGATTTGCTCGAGCGGGCCCAGTAACGTCTCTATTGGAGACTTCGTTGTTACTGTGTCTGGCATATCGAATACTCTCGGTAGCTTGCCGGGCTCTCCGAGAGGGGCGGAGGAATCGAACTCAGGTCGGCCATGTTGGCCGCTTGTAAGGCGAACGCCCTACCCGCTGTGCTAAGGGACCAAACATGATAACCTTTCAGGGTCTGTATTGCAACCATAATGCCCCAAAGTAGAGAGAGATTATGGGGAATCATATCTGCCATGGAGGAAGAGGGAGGGTGGGAAAGGAGGGACATACCGAGGATATTGGTGGTGGGGAATGTGCAGTGGTGGAGGGATGGGTGTTTGATCATTGTGTGATTGTAACCCTAACATGAAAGCTTATAACTATCCCATGGTGATTCAATAAATTAATTTTAAAAAAAGAGAGAGACAAGCAATCCAGTGCTCAGTGTCGTCTTTTTCTATTAATATTCGAATAGCCCCCAGCACCAGAAATGTCAAAACAGTAATAGTAGTAGTAATTCTTAAAGATATAAGAGTTTCATTATTTAAAAAAAGTTTCATTATTTAATGGTTCTACTTAGAGTTTAGAAATAAAGTTAATTTCTTATTAATTTCTTAATGCATGAAATGCATGCTTATAAGTTTATTTTTTCTGCAGAGGGAGGGAAGTGGGGTGCCTCCCAAGCAGTACTGAGGAGAAACAGAAATCCTTTGCTGGCTGGATTCTTGGCCAACCAGCCAGGGCAATTCAATGAAAGAACTGGAAGATGTGATGCTACCTGGGCACTTCAGTGCCAAGGACTACTCAAGTGCAATGCTCAGGAAATAACTGTGATGCTCAGGGACCATGCAGTGGCAGTACCAGGGATCAAATTTGGCCAACCCCTCTACTCTTTGATCTCTGTATACAACTTTTTCATGCATTTTAAAAGCTTTATGAATTCTAATAAAAGTAAAATAACTAATTTGTTTCACATATTTATTTTAAAAGTAAAGGTAATGTCTGAGGACCGTATGTAGTACTGAGGATACTTACCCAGGTCAGAGGGATAAAGGCTAGTGTCTTAATTCTGTCTGATCTCTCTGATATCAATAGTGAAAATTTCAAGTCAATAGTATACTAATTTGCTGATAAATTCTGATTTTTTTCTTAAATTGCTGTAAACATTCTAATAGAGTTCAAATATCAATTTGAATGTCTTCTCATGATATACTCTACTTCCTCTGGAGTGATAGCACAGTAGGTAAGGCATTTGCCTTGCATGCAGCCAACCCGAGTTCAATTCCTCCGCCCCTCTTGGAGAGCCCGGCAAGCCACCGAGAGTATCTCGCCCGCACAGCAAAGCCTGGTGAGCTCCCCGTGATGTATTCGATATGCCAAAAACAGTAACAACTAGTCTCACAATTTGTTGTGAGATGTTACTGGTGCCCGCTCAAGCAAATCAATGAACAATGGGAGGACAGTGCTGCAGTACTATTAATATTCATGGTTTTATTAGAGTTTAGTTATAACTACTTTTTTTTTTTCATTTTATTGAATCACCGTGAGATAGTTACAAGCTTTCATGTTTGGGTTACAATCACACAATGATCAAACACCCATCCCTCCACCAGTGCACATTCTCCACCACCAATATCCCTGGTATAAACCCCCTTTCCCACCCTCCCCCTGCCTCCATGGCAAACAATATTCCTCATATTCTCTCTTTACTTTTGGGCATTATGGTTTGCAATGCAGGTAATTTTCGTCTTTTATAATGACAATGAAACCCTGGGCTCTGTTAAAGTCTAGGTGGGGAGCAGAAAGCGTGTAGGGAGGAAAGTGAACTAGTGCCTTGAATCAAGTTCCCCCGCGGGGAAATCTGCTTTGAAAAAATAAAATATTAGTAAAAAGAAAAATTAAAAGCCATGACTTTGTTTTGTTTTGAGGTCACACCCTGTGGTTTTCAGTGATGACTCCTCAGGGTTCAGGGGACCATATGCAGCACTGGGGCCAACTGAGTGCAATGCACTTATCTGCTCAACTGTCTCTCTGACCCCAAAAACTACTGTAGCCCACATTGAAGACAATGAATACGTGTGTCTGTAAGATCTGCTAATACACTGCCAAACTGTGCTACAGAAGGGATAAATTATATTCTTCTACAAGGAGGTTATGAGAATAACAGTTTTTTCACGTGTTTGTCAACATTGATTTTTATTTTATTTTCTTGGTTTTATGGCCACAGCTGGCAGTACTCCTGACTCTGTGCTCAGGGAACAAGCAATGCCAGGATCAAGTACCCTGAGTCCCCTGAATGCAAAGCCTGAGCCCCAAGGTCTCTTCAGTCCCTCCATAACTGATATTTCTCTTTGCCAATCTAAGAGGTACCACATGATATGATTTCAGACATTTTTCTAGCATACTGGTTAGCAGAGAACACGCTTAATCAAAGGCAACTGTGAACCATACCCCTGAAGAGCTTTTGGGCTCCTGAGCATATTTATTACTATTGTATGAAGACTCCATATAACTTTTCAAAGAGAAATTTTCCTTCCAACTTCTAAGAATCCAACCAAGGACATTATGCATTAAGCTGACAAAGCTCAAGTCAGAGGCAGGAGACAGTACAGCAGTTAAAGAGCTATGCATGCCTCTAGCCCCATAGCATTGCTGGGTGCAGCCCCGAGACCCCCGAGCACCCCGAAGGTGACCTGGGCATTTCCGGCACTGCAGGGCCAGAACAGCATCACCTTCTTGGGGCTTTGGTCTGAACTTATGGTATTATTGGCTGAGATTCGCCAGTGGGACCCCTAGAATTCATTACTGCCATTCGGGAGTCCCCCTCCAAAAATTAAACTACTAAGCAATGCATGTTTCTTGTGGCTTTAGGTGAAATGACAACTCGTTATCTGTTTTCTCCATTTCTAAACAGAAAACAATTTTGCCTTCTCTCTAATGCATATATTTATCTTTTAAAACCAGTTTTCAGTGGGGGTGGGAGGGATGATGGGACCCGTGGTGGTGGAGGATGGGCGCTGGTGGAGGGATGGGTACTTGATCATTGTATAACTGAAACCCAAGCACAAAAATTTGTAAGCCTATGACTGTTCCTCATGGTGTTTCACTAATAAAAAATAAATAAAAAAGAAAAGAAAAAAAACTAGTTTTCAGTGAACATACTCACCATCTATGTCTGATTAAAATAGAAAGACAAGTTATCCATTGATAACTTTATATAGAAAAAGTAAATAACATCAAAATTTAAAAAATTAAAAATAACACCACTTTGAATAATGTCACCTTTAAATGCATAGTTTCCAAAATTTGCAGTAAAAATATGCTGCAAACAGAATATAACTTAATGAAAGCAGCAAACATTAAATTAACTTTGTGGTATGCCCCTTCCTCTTTGATGCAAAGCTGAAAGTTGCCCAAGGTACCCACAGGAGAACATTGCAATTTCTCTTCAAAGGTTATAAATTGTATGTGTTTTGGAGATGAAAGCCATCTGAACCTATCCACCTTTTTGAAACTGTTTACAATACTCTAACTTCTTAAGTATCTGAGTTATATCAATTTTTGAGTAGAAGATTACTACCTCACAAAACAATGCTATTTTACAAGTAAGTTTCACCGAGACCTGCACTGTCAGGTTAAACACAATAAATACAGTTCAAAAAAACATTCTAATGACAGGTCAACACATCAAGCTCCACAGCTTGGTTAGCCCATGAGTCTCCTTTTCATACTTACTTTAAGGCCTTGGAGAAGAGGGTTTCTGGCAGCCTGGTGAGTAAGTTATGCTGAACATCCAACACTTCCAACGGGATGTGCTCCACCAGCATTGGGAGCGTTTGCACACGATTGTGTCCCAACATCAGTTTCCTGAGACTCAAACTGCTTAGAATTCTACAGGGAAATAGTGCAAACAAACAAGTGAATATTTTGGATTCTGCCCTTGGCTGTTCAAACTAACAGACAGTATGATCACCAGCAAGTTCCTGGGCCAAGAAAGCTCTCAAGACCCTATGTCTGTCCACCACCCACCACGAAATCATTAAGGCCATTCTGGGAAAAGGTGAATGAATGAAAGAAAACAGCACAGAATGGATCTAAATTTTAAAAAGGTACTTCTCAAGTAAATATATTTAGATTTTAAGTCTAGACAGCAACAAAAATCCAATGGATTTCTTGTTTCAATTAATCATATAGTGAAATATGCAGGAGTGAAGAAATAGAACTGGGGTTAAGGGGCTTGCCTTGCCTGTGGCTAACTCGAGTTCCATCACCAGCACTGGATATAATCCCCCAAGCATCACCAGGAGATCTCAGGGAGCACAGAGCCAGGAGCACCACAAGGTGTGACCCAACACTCCCTCTAAAAATAATTTTTTTTTGCTATTTGGGCCACACCCAGCAGTACTCAGGCTTTACTCCTGGTTCTGCACTCAGGAATCACTCCTGACAGGCCAGGGAATCATATGGTGTGCTGGGGATTAAACCCAGGTCAACCTCATGCAAGGCTGCTGTACTGTCAGTCTGATTGCTGACATGAAATATTTAATGAATCCTAAAATATAAATACATAAGTATACTAATCTAACCAATCTAACAAAATATAACCATATATGCTTATAAATATAATATTGTTAATATAGTTTATTATAATAAATTGGCAAAATGTATTGGACTGGAGCAATAGCATAGTCAGTAGGGTATTTGCCTTGCACGTGGCCGACCCGGATTCAATTCCTCCATCCTCCTCGGAGAGCCCGGAAAGCTACCAAGAGTATCCCACCCGCATGACAGAGCCTGCCAAGCTCCCCGTGGCGTGGGGTACTCTATATGCCAAAACAGTAACAACAAGTAACAATAAGTCTGACAATGGAGAGATTACTGGTGCCCACTCGAGCAAATGGATGAACAATGGGAGGACAGTGCTACAGTGCTATTATAACAAATACTACTGAGTGTTAAAATGTGCAGAACCACTGAACTATGAAGTTCAGGAGTTAAGTGACTCTAACTTGGCAAAGATCTCACACTAAATATAGTAAGTACTATACAGTCAGAATTTGAACCAAGGTCTGACTCCAAAGGTTCTGTTCATACCTACTGTGTTGCAAAGTCTCTATTTTTTTTTTAAAACTCTACTGGTGGTAACCACAGTTTTTATACATCTCTGTTAACAAACCATCCACAATACCTCTTTCTCTTTCCCCTTCATATACATAATCTCATTTCATGTATTCTGATTTGTTTTGATTTGGGGCCACATGGCGCTCTTAAGAGGCTACTCCCAGCTCTGTGCCTAGGACAGCTCCTAATGTTTGGGGAACCATCTGGTGCCAGGGATTGAACTTGGGCCTCTAGTATACAAGAGGCCCATTGAACTATTCTCTCCAGCCCAGAAATCCAACTTCATAAAGGTCACCTCACATAGGATCTTCCATGAAGTGTTCTCTTTTCAAAGTTCTGAATCATACCTTTTTCAGCCTGGTGGATGGGGATGAGGTGTGTGTGTTTATGTGTATGTGGAGGGATGTGGGGTTTGGGGGGGTCTCACATCTGGCTGTGCCCAGGGTCTATTCCTGGCTCTATGGGTAACCCTTACAAGTGTTCAGGGGACCATATATGGTGCTGGAGATTGGAACCAGGGTTAGTGAGATGTAAGGTAAGTCCTTTAATCCCTATACTATCCCACCAGCCCCCAAATTCTGAAATTTTAAACTATTATGAATATAGTGATAAAGAGCTTTGAAGGAAGAATAACAATATGCCAAGGATGGCTCTCATAATATCCGAGGAATATGTCATTTGGGGCAAGTTTTGGAACCAGTTTTCTAATTGTAATATGAAGCTATTTTTATAATCATAATTGTATAACAATAATATAATGTGGTATAATAAGGATTGGGGATATGACCCAGAGTAAAGTACATTCCTTACACGCATGAGACATGTATTTGATTCCCAGCACTACAAAATAAGTAAGTCAAAATGATAATAAAAGTGAAGAGCAATGGCCAGCTCATAAAAACTCATCCAAGAACCATCTGGTGCCAGGGATCTTTTTACAATCATTATTACGAACCTATGCCCAGTCTCTCATTACATTTTATCACAGTTATCTATGAAAAAATTACCTGAACTATCCATTTAGTAAGTTCCTTCCACATCAAGATTTTGCAATAATTGTTTGTATTCCTTAGAGCACTTCACTCTGCCTTGTACTCAGCTGGTTCTCAATATTAATTTAAATTAAAATTTTAAATTTAAAATATTAATTTAATTTTTAAAATGAATGGAGAGGTACAGCAGGGCAGCAGTGGGGCTATGTGGGTGGGGTAGGGCATATTGCCTTGCACACAGCTGACTTGGGTTTGATCCCTGGCATCTCTTATGGTTCCCTGAGTACTGCTAGGAATAATTTCTGAGTACAGAACCAGGAGTAACCCCCGAGTATCACTAGGTGTGACCCAAAAACCAAAATAAATAAAATAAATGGAAGTGTCTTTGACTGCAATACAAAGTTAGGAGAATAATTACAAACACACAAACTCACAAACATATGTAACAGATAATCCATACTACATGCATGACCGCATACATACCTCATAGGAACCTCCGTCAGGAGATTATAACTCACATCTAATACCTCTATCTTCTTAGCTTCACAGGCCCAGTCGGGGACACACTCTAGCTGGTTTCTGCAGAAGATATTAGAAGGTACTGTTAAAGATGACAAGTGGAACTCGTTTCACTCTGTACCTATAGCCAGTCTGGGATCCCCAGGAGCAAGAGCACTATTCCTAAGACACCCCTGGGGTCACCGTACAGTGCCCAGTGAATGCCGCTGCACTAGAAGCACAGTCCCGCATGCCTCCAGGTAATGCTGCATATGCCCCGAAATCACAGAGGCTCTCAGTGGGAGGAAAGCACGTGCTAGGATGGTGAGGGGGAGTCAGAAGAGACTTAACAGAAGTGGCATTTTATTTATTTTTAAGTTTTGGGTCACACCTAGCAGTGCTCAATGCTTACTCCTGACTCTGTGCTCAGGGACCATTCCTGGTGGTGCCTGGTGGATTATATGGGATGTCAGGGATCAAATCTCAGTAGGCCATGTACAAGGCTAATGCCCTACCCACTGCACCATTGCTGTGGCCCCATAAGTGGCATTTTAAACAACCTGGAATGAGAAAAATTCTCCAGTTAATGACTGGGGAGAAGAAAACCAGAAAATTCTAGGGGGCAAGAGGAGAATGAATCAAAATGAGGATGTAGAGTTAAAAGGTAACTTATTGGGGCTGGAGCAATAGCACAGTGGGTAGGGCGTTTGCCTTGCACGCGGCCGACCCGAGTTCAATCCCCAGCATCCCATATGGTCCCCCAAGCACCGCCAGGAGTAATTCCTGGGTGCAGAGCCAGAAGTAACCTCTGAGCATCACCGGGTGTGACCCAAAAAGCAAAAAAAAAAAAAAGGTAACTTATTGGGCGAGATGTTGAATCAATTTAGTTTATGAGCTCAAATACTTAGTAGAGTACTGGCCATACACTCAGTAAGAGAAATTTCATTTTTCCATGTCACTTCGCCTCTCTAGTTTCAAAATATCTTACCACTACACTTATATGAAGAGGTAGAATGAAGTTCCATCAGAAACATGGAGATACCCCCCTTACAGCCCAGCAAAGTATGCACTTTGTCTGAAATGGATCAAGAAAAGCTCCCTAAGTAAGTAAGCAAATGGGAAATGAAAAACTGACATGTGGGTTAGAACTTGAAGAACACTGTGCAATGACCAAAGATGAGAGCACTCTGAGGAAGAGGTAACAACACCAGCAGACTACAGAGGCCAGGAAAAGAAATAAACCTGGCATGTTTCGAGAATAACGAGCAGATTGGCAGTGCTGGAGCAGCAATTGTGGAGCTGACAGTGAGAAGAATCAAGGCTGGAGTATCTGGGCGAGGCCGACCTACAGCAGAGTGGGTGTGGCTTTATCTGCAGAATGTGTGGGAGGAGACTGAGGAGCTGGTATGCAGCAGGGAGAGGGCACCCCAGGAAGTCTGGAATACAAGCAGGTAATGGTTAGATTAGGAGGAGATTAGGGGAACCAGAAAGCTGCTACAGAATTCCAAACAAGAAATGAGGTGGACCTAAGAAGAAAATGAGTAAGCATGGAAGGGAAGGAAGGATGCCAGAACTCCTATAAGGAGGCAAAAATAAAATCATTCACATCACCACAATGACTTGGAGGTAGATTAGACACTAGTGTTGAGCAGAAGAAAGAATCAAAAATGACTTTCAAGTTTCTAGCCTAGGTAGAGGAAAAACTATTAAGATGCTAATGAGCTAGAAAAGGTGATTTTGCAATCTTGTGCATCTAGATGTGATTTTCATATGAAAAGTAAAAAAAGTTAAAATAGACCAAGGACCAAAATATATAATAATAATAAGTTAAGGTGAGGTGGAGGAGAGGATAATGAGCTTAATTTTGCACATCCTTAAGGTTCTTGGAGATGTGCAGATTTAAGCACCTAGTACGTAACTAACACAGAGGAGGCTCAGGGAAGAGGGCTCTGGTTTGGCCACGAGGGTAACGCTGACAGAGCATAGCTGAGATCACTGCAGTACATGAGATCATGTCATCCGAGAAGCAGAGTGGACCAAGGGCAGATCTTGGAATAATGAACCTCTAGAGGGCTATCTGATGAAGAGAGCAAAGCGGAGACAGAAGGAACGGTCCAAATAGCACCCAAAAAAAAAAAAATCTAAATGTATTTGCCAGCCAAGGAAACAACATACTTGAAGAACTAAAAGCATGATTAACAGTGTCAACAAAGAAAAGTTCCATAAGAAAAGGTGTAAAGCAAAAGCAGGAGTAAGCAAATGGGAAATGAAAAACTGAATCAGATAGGCTAAATTATTTTTTAGAAAAATTTGGCAAAAAGAGAGATGAGGAGGATTAGAAAGTAAAGAAGTAGAAAATAACAAGAACATTTTCGTTTGTTATGACAGTAGAGATAGGAGTGTGGACAGACCAAGAAAAGGAATACAGTGAGCATACACAAGAGGAGGGGGAAGAATGGTCCCGAGCAAGTAGAAGATGGGATGAAAGCACTGGCGCTGAATTGGCCTTGACCACAGGAAGGACATGAGGTTTGAATCTCAAAAATTTAAGCAATGCAGCTAGAAAATGAAGCAAATTGCTCAAGATGGCCTCTATTTTCTCATCCAACAGAAAGATGAGTGGAGAAGAGGAGATCTGGAGGAAGAAGTTGCTCGGCGCAGATGCCCAGGACACTGGAGAAAAGCTGACGGGGGAAAGATGGGTCAGCTACAGGCAGGGCCAGGAATTAAATGTTCACAGTGGTAGCCATACAAGAACGAACGAATGCCTTTAGCAATGCCCGAGCTCAGTGACAAAGGTAAACCTACTACTGAGCCATATTAGGGCTTTACTGGGAAGATAGGACAGAAAGAAATGGATAGAATAAATTTAACAATTAGGATGACAATAAAATAACTAACAAAAACTTAGTAATAAGGGCTGACATTCCTTGAAGGACTCGTGAATGTCAGGCATGACACTATATACTCTATATTTACCACCTCATTAAACCTTTGCAACAACCCTGACCACGGAGGACTGTGTCCACTGCCCCTTTTACCTGGTTTGAGCACTCTTTACTCACAACGGCTAGGACGATGCACTGTAACTGCTTATTTTATTCTCAAATTTTACACTGAACTAGAGACCTCAGCTACTGATTCCTCAATGTTAAACAAACTATAAAAAATATTGGGGGCGGGGAGGGGGACTTCAGGACCAGGAGAGACAGCTGGAGTGTTGCTTGGTTCACAGGAGCCCTGGACTCCATCCCTGGCACCACAAAGTCCAGGTGCCATGCAAGCCCCCTGCAAAAGAGCAAATGACACCTATGCCTCTTGACAACAAAACTAATAAAGGCCTGAGGACAATTTCTTCCTCCAAAAAATTTCTCATCAAAAATCAGATAATAGTAGATCACAAGAGTATGGAAAAAGGGGAGCAAAATATTTAAGTCATTAAAAATAAGACTTCTGGTAATCAATTCACAGTGCATACAAATACTAAATCACTGTGATATACCTGAAACCAATATGCCATATCAATTATAAAAAATTTAAATGGCCATTCAAAAAATTAAATTTAGGATAATTTAGTACAGGGAATAAGGCGCTTGTTTTGCATCCCACTGACCCACTGGGTTCGCATCCTCAGCACCACATACACCATACATGGTCACTCCCCCCAGCAGTGCCCGGGTAACACCTGAGCCCAGAACCAGAAAGAGGGAGTAGAGAGAGTACAGCAGGTAGGGTGCCTGCCTTGCATGCAGATGACCTGGGTTCGATCCCTGGCATCCCGCAGGGTCCCCCAGTACCCTAAATGCAGAGGCAGGAGTGATTCCTGAGTGCAGAGCCAGGGGTAATCCCTGGACAACGCCAGATCACCAGGTGTGGCAAAAATAAAAAAGAACCAGAAAGAGCCCCTGAGAATTGCCAAGTGTGCCTCCCATCCACCCAAAACAAAAAACAAACATTTTTAAAAAACAAAAGAAGCCTATTAATTAAAAAAAAACCCAGCTTTTAAGTCATGTGAAAACAAAAATTATGAGGGGAACAGCAGCTGAGCAGCTGCCTCGCATGCACTGAACACAGTCTTAGAGCGCTGCTGGCGTGGATCCTGGGTGCCACAGCTAGTCTGTGTGAGCAGTGCAACTAGAAGGTGGAGCACCTGGCGAGCATTGTGTGGGCACTGTGGCTAGGATAATAACCCCTTGGTGATCATATGCTCAAGTACTACAACTAAAGGAGCAGCCTTAATAAGAACCATAACGAGATGAGCAACCTCTGAGGAAAACAGCCCTCCCGTTGATCGTCGATTTGCTCGAGCGGGCCCAGTAACGTCTCCATTGGAGACTTTGTTGTTACTGTGTCTGGCATATCGAATACTCTCGGTAGCTTGCCGGGCACAAGCAAAAAATCCGCAAGACCGCAGCCAGGCATGTGGCAGCCAGTCATTGCTGTGATGGCAAAGGAAACGGGGGAAAATACATGCTTTAAAAAAGGAAGGAACGGGTATGGTGCCACCAACAGGTTAACCTGTACCTGCAGGGGGAGTGCATCAGCATCCTGATGGTGCCTTCAGGCTTCCTGATACTCCCAAATTGCCGCTGTTTCTTTGGCCAGACCCCAACACCTTGGAACCAACTTTACCAAGAAATTAAACAGCCAAAAGCTAGGTATGTGGGAGCCAAACCCACAAATCACCTCTGGCTCAGCTATACAAGTTCATTTATTGGCTTTATTTCAGAGATCCATAGATAAATCTTGAATGAGATCAAAAGCTGCAGATAAGCTCGGATCCGCGCATGGCTGAACAGACTGGGCTAAATCAGAGAGGAGCAGGTTGGCCTGGTAGCAGAGCCCCTGGCAGCCACTTGCTTCCACAATCCAAAATTGCCACCATAACCCCGGCCTGACTCCACCATCTCAGGACAGACTTCACCAAGATATAATCTGCTGAAACTTCTGGTATGCAGGTTTTGTGACTGAAATATCCAGGCTTTCTCAGAGTTGGGAGAAGCTACCTCCCCCTACTTCCCAGTACACATGGAAGCACTGGCAGTCACCCCATGAACCAACTCCCCCAACATGTAAGCTCTACTACTTGCTTCAGAGACCCATAAATAAATCTAGAGAGAGATCAAAAGCTGCAGTTAAGCTCGGACCCATGCCCAGCTGAACAGACAAATTGGAGGGGAGGCAGGTTAGCTGTGCCTGTCCAAGCAGAGCCCCTGGCAGTCACATGCTTCCTCAATCCAAAATCGCCGCCATACCCCCAGTCTGACTCCAGTCTCAGGATGGTCCTCGCCAAGATAGAATCTGCTGAAAATTTTGTAATGTGGAACTTAGCGCACCAACAGCCCTGGCCCAGATTCACAGCACCAAGTCCCAGATGACATCACAGCGCTGGAGATCTCTCCGGTCCCCATACCGAGCCAATTTCACCGGGGCACCCCAGATGGAGCAGGTGCAGTCTCCCTGCCTACTCCAGATGGATTCCCGGTGACCAAGAGCTTCCACAAGCAAGGCCCAGGTATGCAGGTCCCATGACTAAATCTCCAGGCCACATGGTAGAAAAGGACCAAGGCTGTCCCTCCCCAGGTCTCCACCTGCCCAGCACACTGGCTCTCACACCCACAATTTGCCTCCTGGCACAATCTTAGCACACCAACAGTCCTGGCCCAGAGACACAGCAGCAAGTCCCAGAAGGCAACACAACATTGGAGATCTCTCTGGGTCCCATACCTAGCCAATTTCACCAGGGCAGCCCAGATGGAGCAGGTGCAGTCTCCACACCTACTCCAGATGGAATTCTGGTGACCAAGAGATTCCACAAGCAAGAACCCCCCCCCCCCCCCGTATGTGGGTTCCAGGACTAAATCTCCAGGCTGTCCCGCCCCGGGTCCCCACCCACCCAGAAGACTGGCTGTCAAGCCCACAATCTGTCTCTAGGTGCCATCTTAGTGCACCAACAGCCCAGACTCAGAGACTTCCAATTGAATCCCAAAATGGATTAGTGCCATACAGAGATGTCTTCGGAACCCAACCACTTACAATCTAGAAATTTACATTTACAATTGTGGCTGCGCGAGCTCTCATGATATTCAAAATGAGCAATGGAGAATAAACTATCTAGCATCTGCCCCTGGCAGGTAGGCTTGAATGGGGGTGGGAAAATCGAGCAAAACATAATGCCCAAAATTAGAGAGCACTGGGAAAATTGTCTGCCATAGAGGCAGGACAAGGACTGGTGAGGACTGGGGTGTGTGTGTGTGTGTGTGTGTGTGTGTGTGTGTGTTTGTGTTGGGGGGGGGAAGGCGGGCAGCGGGGGGAATACTGGGGACATTGGTGGTGGAAAAAGTACACTGGTGGAGGGATGAGTGTTCCATCATTCCATGGCTGAATCTCAAATATCAAAGCTTTGTAACTATCTCATGGTGATACGATAAAATTTTTTTAAAAAGTAATGTGGAGTTCATGCCCAATTCAATCAGCTTAATCAATGACTGAACAAATAGCAGTACTCCTACATTATTAAAAAGTAATAATAATAAAAAAATTAAAAAGGAAGGAAGGAAAGAGGAGGAAGGAAGGAGGGTGGGAGGAGGGAAGGAAGGAAGGAAGGAAGGAAGGAAGGAAGGAACGAAGGAAGGAAGGAAGGAGGAAAGGAAGGAAAAAAGGAAGAAAAAAGAAAGTAGTGAGGGAGTGACGAAGGAAGGAATGAAGGAAGGAGGAGGGAGGGAGGGAGGAAGACAACAATCACCTAATTTCAGTTAGCAAAAAAGGAAATCACTGCCATGGAGGGGACACAGGTCTGTTTCTTTATATCTCATCCTAAATCCATAGACTTTAAGAATGAATAATTCATGTTGTTTTAGGCAAACCCTTCCGTTAATAGCTATTAATCGAATTTGTTCACTTACCCTTTGCTCTTCTCCAGCCATTCAAATATTTCAGTACATTTAGGTTTCTTATCCCTCCAAACTATCAGAATATGCACAGAGTACACACTACTGTGGAACGTCCCCTGCCCCCATGCTCTGCACTCACCGGGAGAGTTCTAGGGAAGTGAGCAGTCCAGGCACCGGGTAGACATTCACTGCTGTCAGTCCTACCAAAAGACCAGGGGTGTTAAGGAGCAAGCAGTCACAGGACACAGGGAAAGGAGACTTAGGGATATCAGAAAAAACTAAAGTCTCTTCTGAGATTAACAAAAGATTCAAAGCCACAAGGTAAATCACAGTAATTGCTTCATTCAGCATGAAAACAAATGCAGCCAACAGCAGATCTTGAATATGACTTTAACCACTCTTGAGGTAGCTTCTTATAGCCAGGAAATCATTTCAGTGTTTCAAATTTTTATATATCATAACAGATACAGAATTATGTTCATTCTTTGTGTTCCTAACCCATTTGAGTTACCCATTCTTTTTTTTTCAATTAGTGAATCACCGTGAGGTACAGTTATAGACTTACAAACTTTCGTGTTTACATTTCAGTCATACAATGATCAAGTACTTGAGTTACCCATTCTAATATACAAAGTTCTAGCATAATTATGTCTACTCCAGTACAATACTTAAAGATGAACAGTTTGCATGTTTTCTTATTAAGAGTTATATACTTCTTTTGAAACTATATCCCAAATGCAGTGCACATGCGCCTGAGTGAAAGTCCTGGTGAGGGCACTCCCACCCGTGGGTTGAACACCATCTCTTCTGCAGGGTTTACCATGGGAACCTCTCACTGGTGCGCAGGATTGGTGCCGCTTCTCTCCACCATTTATGCCATGGAGCTTTTATCCGCCCCCCACACTTGATAAGTACAAAACAGTATTGTCTAAATCTGCATTTCACTGACACTGAGTAAATCTGAACGTATTTGTCCTTCCTTGCAATGACTCTGTGCACATCCCAACTGAAATAGTGTCAGCAAGTTTAAAAGATAAAAGCTAGGTCTCAGTGAACCTCAAACACCACTCTGCGGCACGCCCGAGGAACACCACGGATGCTATTGTTATCAGAGAGCTCTGTCAAGAGACACAAGAGATAAGAACAGTTGGCTGGATAGAGAACTCACTGTTCGAATTGGCATAGAGCGTCCTCAGGGAGAAGCCGCTCAGTGTCAGCTCCCTCAGCTGGTTCCGCTCACAATGCAGCTGCTCCAAGTTACACAGGCAGCTGAGATCCAAGTCAGTCAGTCGATTGTCTCGCAAATCCATGTGGGTGATGTATTTATTTGCCTCCAGATTCTCAGCAACCATGGTCTTCAAATGGTTCATCCTAAGATTCAGAAGTAAGAAAATCATCAGAAATAAAACTTATTACATGCTTCCCGAAAGAAAATAAGAGGTTTGATCTCTTTCTCTTTCTTAAACAACTTAAGACAAGTTTGCTGCCTCAGTTTGGAAGGTACTAGGTAAATAATCATAGCTAGCTATACCTTGAGTCCTTGTTTTATAAACAAATTTAGACAACCAGATTTGCAAATAAATACACACATTTAAAAGAGAACCACATCCACAGTCAGTTAAATTTTTTTTTCTTTTTACAGTTTTTGGGTCACACTGTGCAATGCTTACACTGTCACAATGACTCTGCCTGCAGGAATTACTCCTGGCACTGATGGTGGGGGTCCATAGGGGATTCTGGGGACCAAACCCAGGCTGGGTGTGTGCAAGGCAAGTGCCTTACCACTGTACTATCTCTTCAGATCCAGTCAGTTAAATTTTTATCCAAACACCTAATAAGTTAGGTAGGGACAAAGAGGCAGCGGAGAGGAACAGGACGAACACAACCTTTGGTTAATGAGTAGCACTCAAGAAGCGCTAGCTGGGGGCAGGAGAAAGCAGCCATCTAGCGCTCAGCTCCTCAGCACTGACTGTGGAGACGAAAGTAATCAGTATTATATGGAGGAGCTCAAGAACACGCTAGAAAATTACTCTGAGTTCTCATCTATGCAGACTTAATGCATGCAAGTCTTTCTCACTTCAGTAAATGTGTTACTATGTCTTCATAAGGGACCTCAGTGACTTAGTGTAAATGACAGAACATTGAGTATAGATCTTAAGCAAACTCCTTTAGGAGATTATAACTAAAAATAACTAAAACTCGTAAGTTATTAATAGTAGCACTATCCTCCTATTGTTCATCAATTTGCTCGAGTGGGTACCAGTAACATCTCCACTGTGAGACTTGTTACTGTTTTTGGCATATTGAATACGTCATGGGTGGCTCGCCAGGCTCTGCCTCTCCGAGAGGGATGGAAGAATTGAACCTGGGCTAGCCGCATGCAAGGCAAACGCCCTACTCACTGTGCTATCGCTCTAGCCCTAAAATGATAATAACAGTAGTAATTTTTAAAAGATTATTTAAATTCATCTCAATAAGCCAACATATTCCAGGGCTTACGTCTGACCCAGCACGCCTGGGCTGTCCCATGTGGCCCCCTCCTCTGCTCCCACCAGGCATACAACATCTGGGACCAGCGAGTCCCCGGGCCTCCCTCCCCGAGCCTCTCTCTGCTGCTGCAATGACCCAGCATTGGCTAGTCCTAGAGAACTTCAAATTCAAAAGGTCTATTAATAGTATAAACTTTAATATTTTAATTATTATACAATGGCGATCAGGAAGGAACCTGATGATTTTGGTTTCCATAGTGAAGCTTATAGAAAAATACAAACCACCAATAAGCATATGAAAAGATGCTCAACCTCATAATCAGCAAAGTGCCAATGATTAAACTGGGGCCTCTACATCAAGGCAAGTACTCTACATGGTGCTGAGCTACATCCCCGGTCCTAAAATGAATAAGTACTGACTGAAATAAAAAAAAAAAAACACGCTATTTTCTACCTATTACGCTAATAAGAAAATTGACTGCTAAAAATCCAATGCTGGTTAGGATGTGAGGGAAAGGAACTTATAAAAATGTTGCTGGGAGGATAAGACACAACAACCTTCATCAAAGGTAATATAAGGGACAGGGAAGATTATACAGTGGATAAGCCTCTTGCCTTGCATGCAGTCAACCCAAGTTCGACCCCCAAAACCACATATGGTCCTCCAACTCTGTGAGAAGTGATCCTTGAGTTCAGAGACAGGAGAGAGCTCTGAGCACCACTGGGTGTGCCCCCACATCCACCAAAAAAGGTAATTTGAAAAAGGTATCATGTGGTACACCTCCCTTTCATCATAATCTCTCTCAGCTATGGAGTGAAAAAACTCTAAATGTTTTAAAGAAGTCTTCATAAAAGAAAACATAAAAAAATCCTTCAGAACATAATAACAGAGGAAGTATGGTAAAATATACCACCTTAAATCCACGTGCTTGATATGGCCCATCCTGTTAAGCAGCCCTAAGTTAAGGACTTCCAATCGGTTTCCTGCCATAACCACCTTATCTAACATAGTGAGCTTCTCATAAATCTCGGGAATTTGACTAAAGTTGTTGAAGGAAATTCCCAGAGAGGAAAGCTGCGGCAGGTTTCCCAGTTCTTCAGGTAAAGTAGTCAGAAAGTTGCCATCAAGACAAAGGGTTTGAAGACTGCCAAAAGAAAACAAACAGGATTGTTTTAACGAAAGTCTTATTTGGAACAAACAGAATTAGAGATTCTGATCTATACCAACACTTATTACAAATCCAAAGTCGTTTTTGGATCTAAGTCGATGCACAGAGAGACTAAATAGGTGGCTCATACAATAAACACTTACATGGAAAGCCTTTACAACAACAAATATAGTCTTTGCTATTAAAACTAGGGACTAGTCACTACAACAGGCACTTAACTGCTGATGATCAGAGATCTGCGTGATTATATGACTAATTTCACATGGCACTACCTTCATTCCAAATGCCAGATAAATTATTCTGCAAGGGAGAAGACAAACCTAGTCAACGTCCAATACTTACTTTAGTAGATTGCCAATCTGACTTGGTAGGTTATGGAGGCCATTACAGGAAAGGTTGAGCTCAGTCAAGGTAGAAATCTCACATAACAATACAGGGAACACCCCAAGTTTATTGTGGGACAAGTTCAGGCCCTTCAGCTGAGAAAATCTAAAATATAAAGATACAAATTATACCGTTATTGACAAAACAAACTACTTGAAATGTTCATCATTAAAATTCATAAAATTTGTTCTAAAAATATTTGTTGAGTGCTAACACAAACATTATGCTCAGCATAGATACTAATTTCACCAATGCCCAGTCCATATCATCAAGGAAAACCAGGTCTGGTGCAGGGAGAATCACTGCTTTCTTTCCCTTAAGAATCAATAAGTCGGGCCTGAGAGATAGGACAGCAGGTAGGGTGTTTGCCCTGCACATGACCGATCTGGATTCGACCCCCGGCATCCCATATGGGCCCCTGAGCACTGCCAGGAATAATTTCTGAATGCAGAACCAGGAGTAACCCCTGAGAATTGCTCATGTGACCCCAAAAGCAAAAAAAATAGAATTAAAAAAATTGGGGGGGCAAGAGAAATACTACAGGGGTTAAGGCCAATACCTTGCATGAGGCAAACCCTGGTTCAATCCCTGGCACCACATGGTTTCCTGAGTACTGCTGCGGTGTACCTTGAAGCCTCTGCACACCACCAGGGGGGGGCTCAGGTTACTCTGAGCACTGACTCCTCCAGAACCTGCACATCAGGTTAGTCAAGAACTGATGGCAGGACACCCTACTGCTTGGGTGAGTGGCAGAGTACACTCAGCATCTGTGAGGCCCTAAGTCTGATCCCCAGAACAGATGTATATGAGTATGTGCATGTGCATTTATGTGTATATCACAAAGAAAGAATTTCTTCAACAACTGACAATGGGAAAACTGGATAATCAGAGGTAAAATAATAAAAATGAACTACTTTCCAACTCCACAAACAAACAGAATCCAAACGGACTAAAGAGATATACAACCATGAACCATAAAGTACACAGAAGAAAATACTGGTGAACTATTCATGACATTAGCATTAGAGAGATGTCTGGAGGGACACAGCACCAATAGGAAAGAAAAGTAAATTAAACAAATGGGACTATATTAAACTGAACATTCTTTTGCTCAGCAAAAGAAATTATTAAGGGGCTGGAGAGATAGCACAGCGGGCAGGGCGTTTGCCTTGCACGCGGCCGACCCGGGTTCGATTCCCAGCATCCCATATGGTCCCCTGAGCATCGTCAGGAGTAACTCCTGAGTGCAGAGCCAGGAGTAACCCCTGTGCATCACCAGGTGTGACCCAAAAGGCAAAAAAAAAAAAAATTATTAAAATGATGAAAAGATCTTCTAATGAATGGAAGAAGATATTTGTAAACCATATATCTAATAAGGATATATTTAACATATTCTGATATAATATATATCCTATTATATCTAATAAATTCCATGGTACATAAAGAACTCATTCAACTTAACAAAAGAATAAACAACCCAGTAAAGAAATGTGCAGATTTGGGGCTGATAGCACAGCAGGTAGGGCGTGTGTGACCCCAAAAGCAAAAAAAAAAAAATAAAGAATAAAAAAATTAGGGGGGCGCAAGAGAAATATTACAGGGGGTAAGGCCAATACCTTGCACGAACCCAACCCAGGTTTGATTCCCAGCATCCCAAATGGTCCCCTACTTTCTAGATTTTAATCCTCGGTATTTTATTCTAATTTCTCCCAACAAAATTCTCAACTTTTGATGTCAACTGACCTGACCTTGATCACTGTTTCTTCAATTAGCCCAGTGCCTTGTCTGACACAGGGGCTGCATGACAAAACTGTGGTTAGGGTGTCTGCCTTGCACAGGCCAATGTAGGTTTGATCCCTGGCATCACATACTATCCCCTGAACCCCGCCAGGACTAATCCCGGGGTGCAGAGCCAGGTGTAAGCCCTGAGCATTGAAGGGTGTGGCCCAAAACAACAACAAAAACAGACTGAAAAATAAAACACAAAAAAACCCCAGAATTCCTAATCCAGCCATCCAATGGGATCAGCTCTCTTCTTATAGCAACTTATAAGAAACTGCTAGAAATTCACTTACTACAAATTACAGCTTGTTGTTATAACAATATTTTGAAAATTACCTCACTAAATATAAGCTTTTACTTGAAAAGCACTCTAAAGCACATCAGTGATAAAAATCATAGCAATTCCCAGAAATTATTCTAGGAATATTAGCTATTAAGTATGGGAATTTATTATTTCAATGCATATTAACTTTTAAAGCACCATGCGATTTGAAAGCTTTCGTTTCCAATTCCTCCCTTCCCCACCCAAATCCCAATTATTTATATGCTTATTCATTTCCATCCGCATTAAAGGATGATGGAGGAGAGATGAGGGGAGGGCCTAAGAGGAGAATATACTGTAACAAAAGTGAGGGAAAATACAGAGGTGAGAACCCTTCAGGCACAGAAGGGTTTCTTTCTTAGAAGAGGAAGTATTCATGGCTGACAAAGGCCGCATGACTGACAGCAGCAGGTATATGTGTGAGTACACTCACACACAGGCCACAGCCTGTGAGTGGAATTCTGGAAATTTGATATCTCTACGGCATTTGATAGTTTGATGAACGCTCCGTATACTGAACCCCTCCACTTACCAGCAGCTGACCCTGCCTCACTGTCAATGCCTGCTATAAAAAGATGACTAGATCGATGGCAGCTGACTGTTGCCTCCAGAAGACAATATTTCTATCTTCTGTTCAACAGAAGGTGGGAAGAGGAACAGAAAACCATGTGAATAAAAATCTTTACTCTTTCCAAGTGAAAGGAAACTTCTGAATATACATCCATGTACATATAAATGGTAAGCAAACCACTAAGAAATTGGTTATAATTTTGTTTTACTAACAAAACAATTTGTCCTGAAACCACATACTTGTAAAGAGCATCAAGGCCCCCTGGTCTTTCTAATTGCATGAAGTTGTGTCGCAAGTTGAGGTAGGTGATATCTTGACTATAGAAGAGATGCTCGGGGACCTCCTCGAGGCTGTAACAGGAGAGATCTACAGTACTGATTCGCTGGGACACCACCTGAGTAAGGTCAAAGAGAAAAGTCATCTGAGGTTCACTGCCTGTTCCTCCATGGGTAAGGAAGAACGGCACTTAAAACAAAAAGGCACTGATTAACAAGTGAGCATAGAAAAACATTACTTATCCCCATTACCCGTCTATTAAAAACGCAGCTTATTTCTTTCTCCTAAAACCGTAAGCGATTTAATAAGCAAAAGTATAAACTATAGAGTCTCTAAGGGTTGAAAAATAAAAATGAGGGACCAAGGAAGGCCCCAAGTTCGATCCACGGCACCACATGGTCTCAGTGGGTGGCGCTCCTGTGCCCAGAACCACAGGCCCACGCACCGGCAGGCCTAGCGAGGCAGGGCTGACTGTTACCCAGACTGGTGGTGGGGGGGGGGAGCGCGTGCGGGGGCTGCTCCCCCACAACTGAAAAAAAAAAAACAGGAACTTTTTAGCAAGAAGTGATGTCAAGATGACTTTAAATAACTATAATAAAGCTCTAGGCAGCAGTGTGATCGCAAGAGCTGTGGTCTCTGTGACCCAGGCTCACTGCTGAATAGAGAGAGCTCTTTTCTTCATCTGTGGCTGGGATCAAATTAAATAACCAAGCACACAGTATACTGGTTAGGACACAAAAGGGTACTCAAGAAATAATGACTTCTCTTTCCCAAGGCAGAAGGACAAATTAGATACTGAAAACTGTAATGTTTTATTTGGAGCACAAATTTTTACCACTACAGTGTCACTACAGAAAATTCAGTGAAACCAAAACAAAGTTTATATTTCTATATTAGTATGCTAATAAAAGCAAGATTGTGAGATTGTGAGAATGCCTGAAAAAATACAAACAAAATATCACTGAAAAGGTCACTGATGTTTTGACACTAGATCGAACAATCTCTTCCTTATGCAATTATTTAGCTCCACAGAGAAAAAGGTGCTAACATTCTGCAAAGATGGAAAGAAAAAAAGAGAATTTAGAAACTGTGATGCAATTTTTTTTTCCTGATTTGGGGGCACACTAGCAACACTCAGGGCTTAGGAATTGCCGCTAGAGACGCTCGGGGCTCGTCAGTCAGTGCCCATGATCAAACTCAGGGCTCAGCATGCAAAGCTTGTGCTCCAGCCTACTGAGCTGTCTCCCTGCCCCCAAACTGTGAGACAATTTTAAAGCGTTTCATTTTTAGAGGCTAAAAAAGCAGAAATGATGATGAAAAGGCTCGGTCACCTCAACCGACAGGAATAATGGTGTGTCAGGCCTATGGGTTTTGTCCCCAGTAAATCCTCATTTATAGGGTTTCATTATGGCTGTGCTAAATATACAGATCGGCACTCGGCTACCACCTGACGGACTCTGCTGTTTCTTTCACTGACCGCTTCACTGACCACTCAAGGAGAGGAAAAGGAAGGAACCTCCTCTGTGCCATTTCCTCCAACAAGCAAATCTTTTCATGTTTTAATTTCTTCAAATGTCTACATTTCTGGGACCCAAGAGATAGTACAGTGGGTCCAAGGCAATTTCCATGCTCAAGGTTGACTGGGGTTCAATCCCTGGCATCCCATATGGTCCCCCAAGTAAGACATGAGCACTGCCAGCAGTGGCCAAAAACCTGGGGGGAGGAGAGGTAACTACTTCTAGCTATCTCACAGAGAAAATATGAAGGTAAAGGCACCGTCGGGGCCAGTGTACAGTACAGTGGGTAGAACAGTGGTAGAACACCTTTCTTGCACACGGCCAACCTGGATCATACCCCTGGTACCCTATAAGGTTCCCAAGCCCTGCCAGGAGTAATTCCTGAGCACTGCTAGGTATGGCCCCAAAACACAGAAGTAAAATAAAGTTCATATGAGCCATAAATAAAAACAAAACATAAAAGTACCTAAAAACACTTTTAAAAGCGTTCATAGCACAAATATAAATAGTAAGTTACGCATATGATGGAATTATGGTTATACTCTGTATACCCAGAAAGGCCTGGATCACTATGCACAAGAATTATAATCTGCTATGATGGGGGTTAAGCTCAGCATGAAAACACATTTCACACTAGGCGCCTATTTCCACATCAGAAGGTCTGAGATCTTCTCACCTTGGATGCTTGTCGTTGCCACCGCTGGTATTCAGCCAAGGTCTCAAAACTGACATGATAGGTCTGGGCCTGAGCCCCCGCGGAGCTGAAGGCCAGTGAGTACTGCCTTCTCTTCACTTCCTCTACCTGCAGAGAAGAATAGACCCACTAAGGAAAAGCCTCATCAAAAAGCAGACATTCCAGCTGTTCCATGTCTTTTTCTTTTTGGTATTCATCAGCCTGTTAGATGTTATCGTTCTAAGGGGAGAGGGACAGTTCAGGAGTAGGGCACTTATTGTCCCTGAGCAGCAGCAGGGATAATTGCTGAGTGCAGAACCAGGAGTAACCCCTGACCACTGCCAGGTGTGGCAAAAAAAAACAAAAAAACAAAAAAACAAAACCCTTATCATTCTAGAGGTATGTACACTTTCCCTGATAATCTTTTTTAATGTTTATCTACCATCTATTTACATACATTCTTTAGTATAACCTTGTTCAAAGCATATTTTTTTTCTTTTCTTTTCTTTTTTTTTTTTTTTTTTTGGTCACACCTGGCTGTGCTCAGGGATTACTTGTCCTGGCTCTGCACTCAGGAATCACTCCTAGTGGTGCACAGGGGACCATATGGGATGTCAGGGATCGAACTCAGGCCAGTCATGTGCAAGCAAACACCCTACCCACTGTGGTATCACTCCAACCCCAAAAAATTTAAAAAAAATTTTTTTTAGTTCAGTTTTTGACTATCTACGGAGTTGTAAAACTTGAATATATTCTGGTTCTCGATTTTTTATTGCAAATTTTTCACAAAATTTATCGGCGTGACAGTAACATAACTATACCTATTTTCTTTTAGTTCTTCCTATTTGGCTAGCATATATTTTTCCAACATCTCATATCTACCTTCCTTAAAGTGTCAGATGTGCTGTTTATAAACAGGAAGCAGTGAGATGGTCTTAGTATCCTTCCTCAGTAAAACCATTTGCCTCACAAAACAAAATAAAAAATCAAGTCACATAGTTAGTTTGCCTGAAGTCACATAGTTAGTTTGCCTGAAAGTTGTATTAAATTCAGATTGTTTTATAATTTTCAAAATTCAGAATGAAGTATTATGAAGTCTAACATAAATATTAACTACCCATTTACAGTCATCTGTCATATTCGATGACTTGCAACTGAACTCCTTTCCTATGATGGGGCATCTTCTCAAAAAGAGGCAAGAATTAGCAAATCTCCATGGCTGCAGAACAGGGGCTTCCAGAACTCCCCACCTCATCCCACAACTCTGAGTCTTAGTCAGGGAGAAGAGGAGAAACTGGAGGGAATCTACTCCGGTGACAGGTGCTGGCAGCTGCTTGGGTTTCCAAGGGCAGCTTCTAGTAGCAGCATCTGAGGTCTACTCTGGGGCTTCCTGAATGGAGGAATGGCTGCAACAAACGAACTCAACAGCAGAATTTGGGACCTGAATTGCTTCTGGACCACCCAGAAAGTCAGTAACATAAATAAATCTACTTTATGCTTTAATTAATCTAAATTTGTTTCTTCTGTTTAAATCTAAGGATTCTGAAAAACTAACTTTGCAATATGGTCTTTAATAATGCTTGTATTGCTTTCTTTGAGAAAAAAAAAACCACATGAACAAACATGTGATGTGATGTTTCTTTCTTCTTTTTTATTTTTTTTTTTGCAGTGCCAGAGATCAAAAGATCAAAGCCAGGGCTCCTATTTGCAATGCATGTGCTCTGCCACTGAACCACATCTCCAGCCTATGTGCATATTTTTCTCATTAAGTACTCAAATGACATACTACAGGAGGGAAAGCACTTGCCTTGCATGTAGCTGGCTTGGCCTCAACCCTCGCTTGAATCCCTGTACCATATATGGTCCCCTGAGCACTTCGAGGGGTCCCTCTTGAGCAGAGAGCCAGGAATAGGCACTGAGTACCACTGGGGGTGACCCTAACCCTTCCTCCCTCAAAAAAAAAAAAGATACTTAAAAGAGGAAGAATTCATCTTTTCAAGTCTTACCTTTCCCCCCACCAGAGGCAATATGTGCATCTTTCCAGTCTGACAATCCTTCACTGAGGAAACGATGAGGCAGGTGCCACAAAGAACAACTAGGCGTTCAGCCCACTTGTGCAGCTGAGTCTTTCCCTTGCGTACATTACAGATCCCGGACAACAGGATCCGATCTAGATGATCCATCTGGCATGGTTTTTCTGAAAAGGAAATAATACTTCAGAAACCACCATTAAGGTAGCATAAAAATACAATACTAACAGCAAAAACAAAGTATTATGTGTCTACATTGAACAACCTGGCTTACAGAGTTAAGTAAGAATGCAACTAAGAGGTACAAAATGGGGGCTAGAAAGAAAGCCAGCTGTTAAGTTGCTTGCTTTTCACTCAGCCAACCTGGGTTCTTCCATCCCCAGCATCACACATTGTCCCCGAGCCTGTCAGGGGTGAGCCCTGAGAACAGAGCAGGACTTAGCACTGAGTACCATCGGGTATGGCCCAAAAAGAAGACAACAACCGTAAAAATGAGTTCTCGGTCCTAAAATATTACCCATGTCAAGGTTATATAGTGGGAGCACCTGTGAATTTGGGTCTAGGAAGAATTTTGTTTGTTTGATTTGAAGCCACACCTGGCCATGTTCAGGGTTTACTCCTTGCTCTGCATTGAGGATTACTCCTGGCAGTGCTTGAGGACCATATGGGATGCTGGGGATCGAACCCAGGTTGGCCGTGTGCAAGGCAAGCATCCACCTGCTGTACTACAGCTCAAGCCCCTGGAATAATTTATTTTTAATAGCAGTGTTAAACTCTTCCTACAGCCCTGTCTCCTATGAGCATAGGGTGAGGTAATCCAGACCAGGGAAGTGGCATCAGACATTTAAACTGGAATTTGAGTCCTGAGTCTGCCACTTACTTTGTTTCCTTGAACTAATTAATCTCACTGATCCTGACTTCTTACTGATTTATTTTTCTTTGCTGTTTTATTCTGATCCTGAATTTGCCATGTGTGCAGTTTGGATATAACAGTACCTATCTTCAAAGGCCTTATTAAAAAAAATTAAGGTATGAAGCATAAAATACTAAGCATAGTTATAAAAAAAAAAAAAGTTGTGACAGCACTCTCCAGAGGGCTGCAGAGATAGTAGAGCAGTTAGAGTGCTTGCCTCGCATGCGGCCCAATCCAAGTTCAACCTCCATATCGTCCACCAGTCCCACCAGGAGTGATTCCTGAGCACAGAGCCAAGAGTAAGGCCTGAACATGTTGGATGTAGCTCAAAAATCTACCAACAACAAAAAAAAGTTGGGAGAGGGAGCAACCTATACAAAACCATGAAATATTCATATAAAATAAGGCCAAAAATGCAGAGTTGAAGAGATGTTAGAATGGTAAAATACATTACTCCTGTATTTCCACAATAAAGTTTAAATTATGCAAATTAACATGTAAATTCAGCAGCCTGGGATACAATCCTCTTTTTTGGGAAGAGTTTGGTTTGATTTGGGGGCTCTATTCAGCAGTTCTGAGAGGCTTTTTCTTGCTGAGCGCTCCAGGGTCAGTCCTGGCGGTGCTCGGGGGCATGAAGTGCTGGGGCTTCAGGGACTCAACCCAGGCCGCCCGCACATAAAGCACGTGCTCAGCCTACTTAGCCCCAAAACCTATTTCAGCAATAACACCTGATGTTGGAAATGGTGCCCAGGAATTGGGGACCTTTAAATCCTACTGATGAACGTGTAGCCTCATCTCATACAACTGCTATTTAGAACTGTTTACTCAAAGTTGAACATGTACACATATTCATACGAAAGTTCTTCTTACTGGAATGCTGATCTCCCTCCACCCTAAAGCCAGCCTCTCTCTTTACTTTGCAATTATTATTTCTTTGCTTTCTTTATAATTTTACCACTTTCGTATGCATCCTATATTAGGAATGCAGTTACACTTACATAGCAATAATAGGATGGCTCACATACAACAGAAGTTTAATTCTCTGCCAGGGTGGGTTCTATAGGTTTCCAGCGGTTTGTACATCAAGAGCCATAGCACAGCAGGTAAGGCGTTTTCCTTGCAAGCGGCCGACCCAGGTTTGATTCCTCCATCCCTCACGGAGAGCCCGGCAAGCTACGGAGAGTATTTCGCCCACATGGCAAAGCCTGGCAAGCTACCCATGACGTATTCGATATGCCAAACACAGTAACAATAAGTCTCACAATGAAGACTGGTGCCCGCTCAAGCAAATCAATGAACAACAGGAGGACAGTGCTACAGTGCTACATATTAAGAGACTCACACTGATATGGTTCTGCCATTTTCAACAGCGACTCATGTGCCACTCTGATTGCCAATTCATGTGCCCAGCTCCAGTCCATCATTATGGGAGAAGGGAAGAACAGACTTGGATGGACAGAGAGAAGTATTATCCCACTGCTCTAAAAATGTGCCTGTTTTGCCAGACTTTGAACTTTAAATGAATGGAAACATACTTTGTGGTGCATCTGGCTCCTACTGGTTTTGTTTCTGCTCTTGGGACCAAACTGTCTTAAACAATGTGTGCAGAGAATATGGTCCAGAAAAACAGGCTCAGGTTGGAAGCTGTGCTACCTGAGCTACAAAGCCCCAGAACTTCAGCTTCACTAGCAAATCAGAACATCCAGGGCCGACATCCTCACATATAAACAGGGAGTTGGTTCATACATTCGCTTCATCGTCATGACCAGCTGCACCATCTACTCAACTTCAGCGTTGTAGGTCATTTCCACAACTTCCATGTCAGCCTTTTGCACAGAACAGTCATCCTGCCCACTCCCCCTGCAGGGTGACTGGCAGCTGGCACTGTGCAATATGGAATACGAGGTTATTTTTTATTACCTCGTGAGCAAAAACATTAACTGGTTTGAACTTAGGCCCCTTTGAACAGGCCCTTAGTTAAACACTATTTAACTAAGCTCACTCACTAAAAACTGCACAGGAAATGTTTACAACTGACTTTTAAGCTAGTTCTGTAAAGTATCTTTCTGCAAAGAAAATATCTTTCCTGGCCCAGTGAAGACAAAGTGCAGCCTTATAGGTGGAAAGCCACAAGTTAGATCCCCAGAGCTGCCACCTGTGCCAAGCACAGTCTAGAACCACTCAAAAAGTAACTAAGAGTGGGGCTGCCAGCACGTTATGGCCAAGGGCATACAAACATGACTGAAGTGTGGGAGCCCTAGGAAACACCGCAACTAGAGATGTGTGAGTACCACATTCAAGAGCACAACCCCAGAGAGCAGTACAGCCAGAATGTACACAAGTATCACAACTGAAAGCGTGCAAGTTCCGGTGACAGAGGGTGGGGTGTGTATATACATATAATGTATGTTTGATTTTCCCCTCTCTCTTGGGTTTGTGAAATAGATGGTGGGAGGAACAAGTGAGCGGAAAGCGTATCTTCTGGATATCCACAAATTCTCCTCTTCAAAGTGTGGGACCTATTAACCCTCTCTATAGTGTAGGCTGTCAAAAACAAACAAACAAACACTGTCCTCCCGTTGTTCATTGATTTGCTTGAGCGGGTCCAGTAATGTCTCCATTTTGAGACTTGTTACCGTGTTTAGCATACTGAATACGTCACGGGTGGCTTGCCAGACTTTGCCGTGCGGGCGAGATACTCTCAGTAGCTTGTCGGGCTCTCCAAGAGGGGCAGAGGAATCGAACCAGACTCGGCCGGGCTGGCTGTGCGCAAGGCAAACGCCCTACCGCTGTGCTATCGCTCCAGCCCATAGTGTAGCCTATATTTGGTAATTCATTACTAAACAACAAAAAGTAGTGAAATGATGGTGACTTTTGAGGTCATAGAAAACAAAGCTGAGACCTTATCTGTGTACCCATTTGTCTCATTACTGGGCAGGAGCCTCTCCAACTAAATGCCGAGGAGAGAGCGAGGCCAGCCAGAAGGGAATCTTCCATCCCACTCAGGCCTTATGATGCTATAGAATCAACCAAGTGACTATAATTTCATCAGACACAGTCACCTACAGTACTCTTGGATTTCTGATCCACAAAAATTGTATGAACTAAATGTTGATCAGCATTTGAAGTCACTAAGATTTAAGGTGATTTGTTGCAAGGCCAAGAGATGATGAGAAATGTTCACTACATACACACAGACACACAGAGATACACACACTCACACACACACACACACACACACACACACACACTATGTATCTTAACCTCATGTTCTCGGTCTCACATACATATACTGATGATCCTTTAAAAATAATTTGGTGGCCACAAAGCTAACTCATGGGCTGAGTGCATGCTTTGCATGCAAGAGACATAGCATCAAATGGTTTCCCAAGCAGAATCAGGAATTGCCTCAGAAGATGGCCAGCTATAATAGCCCAAAATTCAAACCAAACCAATAAATAACAACAACAACAATAACAACAAAATATAATAATTTGGGCCAAGAAGAGAGTTCAATGGTAGAGCATTAGTATAAGGTCATGAATCTGATTCTCAGCACTGCAACAACAAAGAAATATTAGCTTAAAATAATGATGAGGGGGCTGGAACAATAGCACAGCAGGTAGGGCGTTTGCCTTGCACACGACTGACCTGGGTTCAATTCCCAGCATCCCATATGGTCCCCCGAGCACCACCAGGAGTGGTTCCTGAGTGCAAACATATTTTCTCTTACTCAAATCATACTACCTTCCTTAAACTATTAAAAAGCTCCTTTTGGAAATGTTTTAAGACCTCACACAGCCTAAAAATACTATATTCTACAAACAGCTTCTTTTTAGACTCTACTGAAAATATCCTATTAAGGGCACATTGAGATTTTGGTCATGTTATAATTTGTCAAGTAACAACAAATTTGTTTGGTAGGTAAGAAAAATTAAGTGATCAGTGCCAACCACTGTATAACATAACAGGACAGATGCAATCTCAGTGGTCAAAAGTGCCGACAGGCACTGTGCAGCTCAACTTTCATTCTGAACAAAACTGCATAAGGAATGTAAGACTGCTTCAAGTTTTTTTGTAATCAAGTTTTATAGTTTTATAAGAAATATGCTGTACTACTCAAATTAGTCTTAAATGATTTCTCTCCTTACAACAGTCAAGCAGTGAAGATGCTTGCCTTGCATGCACCTGACTTGGATTCGATCTCTGGCATCCTATACGGTCTCCCAAGTACTGTCAGGAGTAATTCCTGAGTGCAGAGTCAGGAGTTATCCCTGAGCACCACTGGGTATGACACCTCCCCGCACCGGCCAACCAATGGGCTTAACTTAAGTGGGAGAGTGTGTAATCACAATCGACTAGGAATCCCACGGCTCTCTCTCGCTGCCTGTGTTCGGTGGTCTCAGGCCGCTTCCTCCCCAAGGATGACCGATACCATGGATGGACGAAGGAAGAAATGAGGGCCAGGCTGGTTGGTGATCAGTTGCCATTTATTCCATTCTCTCCACGTGCCTGTTCCAATCTCACTACGCTTCCCATTTCAGTCTCACACTGCCCCTCATTCCTGTCTCCTCCTGTCTCCCTTGCTCAATTCTTCGCACTCCAACTCCCCATCTTGGTCTCTCTCTATTCTCCCTCCATCTCCAACTCCCAGCACTGGCAACCACACACCCAGGTTGGGTAGCACAATCAACATATGAAAGCCCTTCCTGATCATCTGCAGCCAGGAGATCAGGCTCAAGGGCGAAATGCCACTTAAGGGGTTTTCTCCTTTCCTTAGTCCAATAATTTAACATCTTAATTCTACTTCTAAATATTAGTTATTTTGTATGGACATAGTAAGATACATTAAGCGTGTAGGGTGGCTCTCCTGGAGACATCTCGCTATAGATCTCAGACTACAGTGCTCAGGCCAGATTAATCTTTCCTAACCCTAGCAGGGTCCTAATCTAGTTGTTACTTTTTGGATTATGACAGAATTTGTCCAGACCATGCTCTTAACTTAAAGTTAAGTATTATGGTGTGTTGGCCTGGTCCATTTCAATGCCAGGGTAGCTCACAGCTTGCCCTGGGTCTATCCAGTCCCTCGTCGGGACCCTGCTTCTTGGGTGGTAGGAAGTAAGGGCAACTGAGGCTTAAGTCGAGAAAACAGATGCCCAGGAGTGAATATTATTTGGAGTCAATTAACTCCCAAGTTACAAAAGCATAGCATTAACTGTCTTTCTGTGTCTATACAGAAAGAACACTGCTCTGAATTAACTATGCAAAGGACTTAAGGAGAAGAGAAAAGCAATATTTACACATTAACAGAGTCTAATTAGGGCATAAAGGTGAGGGGCTGGAGCTATAGCACAGCAGGTAGGGTGTTTGCCTTGCACGAGGCCGATTGGGGTTTGATTCCCAGGAGTAATTCCTGAGTGAAGAGCCAGGAGTAACCCCTGTACATCGCCGGGTGTGACCCAAAAAGAAAAAAAAAGGTGATTGCCTGGTTGGGGAAGAGCACAAAGAAAGAGATTACAAATACAAAGAGGAATGGGAGCACTCTGATGGGAGTAACCCAATAAACCTAAGCTCCCTGTGGCAAGGCAGAAAGGACAAACCAATGTTACCCTACAGGAGAGCACCTGATTCAATGTGCCAGGCTCTAAGTCTGATCCCCAGCACTGTTGGTGGTTCTGGTGGCTCTCAACAACTTCAGGGAAAGTCCAATTGGCCCCCAATACTGCCAGTTCTGTGCCCCTCCTGGCCCCTGAGTACCACTGGACCCAAATAGCACCATATTGCTCAGTTCAAACACCAAACATCAGGCCCCAACCACTAGGGCAAGAAGTACCAGAAGTGGTTTCCAGCTGAGACCTTGGGGGAGTGATATTGGAGGGGGGTGGGCCAGCTCCCACCTACCAAAGCCCCAGCAGCCACTCCTATACCCCAAAACCACTGCCAGGCCTCCGGCTAGGTTCTACTGCCTCAGGACTGAGCCTGACAGAGACCCGAATCTGGCAAAAACTTTAGGTACATGGATCCTTTTGGCTGAAAACCCCAGGCCTTCTTGGAGTTGGGATGGGCAACCTCCCCCACCTCCCTGCACTCCCAGAAGTCCCAGCAGCCATGCCCATGGCCCACAGTCTCTATCATGTAAAGCTCAACTACTGGCCTTTTTCCAGAGACTCCTAAATCTTGAAAGAGATCAACTAACCACATAAATTTCTCAGACACCCATTCCCAGCCGACACTGCCCAGTTAAATATTTTGCATATTCTGAAGTCACATCACCAAACTCTACAACATCCCAATAGTAGCAAACCAGACTGGATGGGATGTAACACAAGAAGCCAACCAATCTTAACTAAGAAAAACATTAGCACAGAAGGCTTAACTTGTAACAACAGCTTAGTAAACCCTCAGACAAGGACTTAATAGCCCGATGGTGAGATACAATAATTTTCACAGATTTTCTTCTATGGAAATATATTTTGAACATCCTGTTAGCTATTTAGTGGCAACAAGCAATATAAAACAAATTATTGTGGGCCTGCTACAGGGGCAGGCTTGAGGGGTGGCTGGGAAAATGGAGACAATGGTAGACAGAAGGTGACAGTGGTGGTGAGACTGGTGTTGGAACACTGAATGTCTGTAACAAATCAGCATAAACAGTTTTGTAAACCACAGTGTTTAAATAAAGTGTATATTGGGGGGGAAGAGAGGAAGGGGGAATAAGGGGTGCAGGAAAGAATTGACAGGAGTGGCCCCAGGCCCTCAAGCTCTACTAGTGAGTGTCCCATACAAAAATACGGTCCACGGTCACTGTCCTCCCATTGTTCATCGATTTGCTTGAGCGGGCCCAGTAATGTCTCCACCATGAGACTTGTTGTTACTGTGTTTGGCATATCGAATACATCACGGATAGCTTGCCAGGCTCTGCCGTGCGGGCGAGATACTCTCGGTAGCTTGCAGGGCTCTCCAAGAGGGGCGGAGGAATCGAACTCGGGTTGGCCATGTTGGCCGTTTGTAAGGCAAACATCCTACCACTGTGCTATCACTCCAGCCCTAAAAAATACATGAATAAAAATTTAATGAGATAAAGTATATTCTGCAATGGATTTAATTTAAAAAATGGCTTATGATATTATGTCTCAAGAATAATATCAAGAGATATTCAGGAACTAGAGAGAGTACAGGTGTCAAAGTGCATCTGCAGCCAACTCCAGATAGATCCCAGGCAACACATACTTCTGGGAACACTCAGGATGCAGCCCTGGAAGCCCCCAAAGTCTCTCTAGGTTTAGTCCTAGAGTCGCCCGAACACTGCCACGATGTCCCAGATAATAGCCAGAACTGCAGCACCACATCCTCTGACCCAAGCACTCAACCACCAGCCAGGTTGGCCAAAAATCACTCAGAAGGGTACCCACACTTCCTGTGCTCTGCATGGGAGGCCAAAAAACATACCTAAAAAGTAGAGGCTAGAGAGACAGTATGGGGGTTAGGGCGCTTGCCTTGTAAAAAAGAGATCCCGCTTCCAGCCCCATCACTGATAGTTACCAGAGCACCACCAGGAGTGATCCTTGAGTTACTCATTCATCTGTGGTTTACAGTAATAAGCCCTGTCCACCACTGGGTATGGCCCAAAGACCCAAAAACAAATATGCAGAGAGAGACATAAGATGGTAAAGGGTTCCTGTACCATGGTGCTGGGTGTGGAACAGCAGCGACTAACAAGGGAAAAAGAAATTGGTGCAGGGGCTTGGGTACTTGGGTCATGGGTAAGGTGCAGTAACATTGCACATCAAAACTATGAATGTTAGTACTATTGCAACCAAGTTACCTAAATAATAAAAATGAAAAATATTTAAATTTAAAACTAAAATTAGAACCAGTATCCAGAGAATAAACTGAGCAAGGATATCCGGGAATCTAAGTCAATGGCTATGTGCCTACATACACAGATAATTTACTTAGTTGTTTGATAAATGGGCTATTTTTTTTTTCAAAACTATTGGGTGATAAGTGCATGACCTTGGAAAGTTACCTAACTTCTCTCTTTTTCACTATAAACTGATTATACAGTTAACACAACAAAGGTAATAAGTAAATTAGCTAATATATGAACATAAAAACAGAAAGAACTCAATAAATGGTACTCAGTAGCTCTGATAATTAACCATAGGTGAAAAGTAGCACTGTCCTCCCGTTGTTCGTCGATTTGCTCGAGCAGGCACCAGTAACATATCCATTGTGAGACTTGTTACTGTTTTTGCATATCGAATACACCACAGGGAGCTTGCCAAGCTCTGCCATGCAGACGGGATACTCTCAGTAGCTTGCCAGGCTCTCCGGGAGGGACAGAGGAATTGAACCCGGGTTGGCTGTGTGTAAGGAAAACACCCTACCCGCTGTGCTATTGCTCCAGTCCAGGTGAAAAGTAATATTCATAAATTGTCTGATTTAATAAGTCCAAATTGGGAGGCTGGAGAGATAGTACAGAGGCTTAGGCACTTGCTCTGCATGTGGTTGACTCTGTTTGAATCCCTAATACCACCTATGGTTTCCGAGCACATTGCCAGGAGTGACCCGAGTACAGAGTCAGGAATAGCCACTAAGCACTGCTCAGTGTGACTCAAAAAAAAAAAGTCTACATTTTATTTTTGAAACATAAGGTGAAAAACTGTTGCTGGAAAATTGTACCCAGAGAGAACTAAAAATAAAACATCCTACAGTGAAAGTCCACCAAATTCAACAATACACACATCTGAGAGATGCAGCCCTCAAACTGTTAGGTCATATATGAGAATGACCAACTATAGCTGAGCATTTCTAAGGAACTTGAAAATAAAAGTGATATTAAAAGCATAATTTTATCAAGATTCTGGCAAAGATAAAACAATTCCAGTAAAATAGCAATGCACTAGAACAACAACAACAACAAAAAAAAAGAGCAAAAATTTAATAAGGAAAGGACTACTACTTCCTTAAATATTCGACACAAAATGATCTCTCTTACATGCGGGATATGAAAAAAACATAACGGTGGAATAATGAATACCCGAAGACAAAGGAAACATGAAAATGAGTATTCAGTAGGAAACATGCCCTTTGAGGGGGCTGACGAATAAAACTGGGAGTGGGCAACATCTATGGTGGAGAGAAGCATTCAATAGGGAGGAGGAGGTGGTGCTGAATGAAAGGTGGTCAAGTGTTAAGTATGAAACCCTGTCAGCAACAGTACGGTACACCACAGTGCAAAAACGTCTATTTAAAAAAATGTATATATAAATATATATATACATATATATACATATGTGTGTGTATATATATTCAAACACTAAGGCACAAATGTTCTACTTAAAGCAGTGAGCAGATCCACAAAGGCACCAAAGGCAGGCAGGGACTCCTACCACCATAGAACCGGAGCATGCAGCCAAGGTCAGGATTTGTCGCCTCCTCCTGTATGCGCACAGGGTCCTCGAACCCTAGTCTGGATAAGTAATCATAGACGATCTGAAGTGGCCGTTCCGTAGGGTCCAGTCTTCTACAGTAAAAAGAAGAAAAAAAAACTGGTAAGTAATGAAAATACTTTTTAAAAATTGTTTCCTGTCTTCCTCCTCCTCCTCCTCCTCCTCATCATCATCATCATCATCAGGGTGCTCGCGAATACCATACGATCCAATCATGTGCATAGACGGCTCCCCAAGCTGTTGTTCTCAGACTCCCTTATAGCCTTTAAGACCCCAACTGTTTCCTGATAGTTACTGAGTGAAGAATGTTACTAAAATAAAGAATTTTCAAACATTTATTCATTTTTAAATTTTAAAAAAAATAGCATGTTAATAAATATGGTATCTTCTGAAGTATCCACTGTCCTCCCATTGTTCATCGATTTGCTCGAGCGGACCCAGTAATGTCTTCATTGTGAGACTTGCTGCTACTGTGTTTGGCATATCCAAAACGGGTAGCTTGCCAGGCTTTGCTGTGCAGGCGAGATGTATATATTCCAAAATTAAACAAACGATAAGAATTACAGCTTTACTTCTTTTCCTGTTTCCATTTCTGGGAAACATCCAACAGTGCTGGGGGCTCCTCATTGCTCAGTCTCTTCTAGTGGCAGTTTCTATCTACTAAGCATGTGCTTCAGCCCTTTGAGCCCCATTTCCAACCCTGTTTGACTTTTTTTGCAGAAACTTCTCTGTTGCACTTAATGAGAATGAAAGTGAAAAGGAAATACCTTACTATTATAAAATAATTTTAACAATTTTAACCTCAAATATCTCTTCAGAGTCTCAGGAACCCCCACAGGGTTCATTCTCTACATGTTTCTAGTTCAAACTTACAAGCAGCAAAATTAAAGAAATAACAGGTGACATCAGGCCACAACTGACTTATTTATAAGCTGCACACAAAATTAGCAATGTAGACTTTGTGTTAGTGACTATGTCCCAGGATACAGTTACTATGTCCCAGGAGATATTATGAATATTACATAAAAATTAGAAAAAAATGGCCTATGAATGTCCATAAAGCATTCTATTCCCTACTCCTGGCTGAAAGATAAAAGCAGGATGTCTAATAGTCATGTTATGGACTTGAATGACACTGTCACTGTTACTGTCCTCCCACTGTTCATCGATTTGCTGGAGTGGGCCAAATAATGTCTCCATTGTAAGACTTGTTACTGTGTTTGGTATATCGAATACGTCATGGGGAGCTTGCCAGGCTTTGCCGTGTGGGCGAGATACTCTCGGTAGCTTGCTGGGCTCTCCGAGGGCAGAGGAATCGAACTCAGGTCAGCCATGCTGGCCGCTTGCAAGGCAAATGCCCTACCCACTGTGCTATCGCTTCAGCACTAGTGAATGACAATGCATATTTAAAATCATACAGACATAAAATACTTTGAAGGTTAGCAAAACAATACAGAAGGTAAGGCCTTATATGATGCTGACCCCAGTTCAATCCCCAATCCTGCATATGAACCCCCAAGTACCACCAGGAAAGACTCCTGAGCACAGGGACAGAAGTGAGCCCTGAGCACCACTGGGTATAGCCCAAGGGGGAAAAAAGGGTTTTTCTTTAGAAAAATTATGATTTTTTATTAACTTTGAAGAAAATGATATATCTTCCATCCTGGTAAAAGGACAGGAAAGAACATGTTTATTCTATGGTTAACAATTGAGAAAACATGGTTGGCAATAGGATTTAAGTTTAAAAAATTGAAAGACAAAATGGAAATGTTAAGAAGCTACATATAAATGTATCAAAAGAATTCGTTTTCTTTCTTTTTTGTTTTTGGTCCTCCTCCAATACTGCCCAGGGATTATCCCTGACTTAATGCTCTGGGGTAACTCCTGGCTGCGTTTAGGGGACCATATGAAGTGTCTGGGATGAAAGTTGGGCCTCTTGCATCCTTTGTTCCAGTCCACTGAACTATTCCTCTGGCCCTCAAAATGATAATTCAGGAACAGAAGCCATACTGACATTCATTAGAAAAAACAAAAAGAAACATAAAACAGAAACCCTTTTGACTACTACTGTACTTCTAACATACAGATTTCATCAGCTATGAAATAAACTCAGTACTACTACATGGGGAAATCACTAAAGAAATAAAAGCCTACAAAGACCAATAAATATTAAATGTAATAGAAAAGGATAATAAGCTTTGCAGAATAAAACATCATTAAGTTACAATTAACTTATAACCAAAATTAAAATTCACAAAGGGCTAATGGCAGTATTTTCATAGGGCAATGGGTAGACTTCCAGGAAGGATGCATTTTATCAGAATTTCTAATAAACTATATCCTGGAAAGGTCAATTAGTTCTGTAATATCCTGTAATATGAAGATCAACCTAGAGGAGACCAAGAACACAAAGAACTATCTATCTTCAAATGTCAAGAAGGATTAGCTTTACCAGAGATTGCTCTGGGGACAGGACGGCCCAGAACACAGCTCAGCTGCCCAAGTCGACCTGGACTGAAAATGAGGAGGAGCCTTCCTAAGGAGACAGACCCAGTGAGAAACAGACTCACTTCAAGCTAGAGAGCTGTTTGTCTTGGGCTTTCAGACTTCTGACAGGACCCAGTTGGGAGGACAGTTCAAAGGAGTTGAGTCCATGCTTTCTCGGCATCCAGAAAGCCCTGGATTGATCCTCAGCACAGCATAAATGGGTCCCATAAATGGGGAGTAGCCCTGGAGTATTGACCCAAGGTGTAGACCCAAACAGATGAAAGCCAGTTGACCTTTAGGGTCTTTCAGAAATGAGTAGATGAGACATCCAAGAGACCTTACTAAGATACACAGATTCCACCTAACATCTGCTATTTTAGGATACAGAATTCAATGCATTTATATATCTTAATACCACAAGAGCAAACCAGGTTAAGGTGCTTGTCTTGCATGGAGCCAACACTGGTTCAACCTCCAGCACTGCATATGGTCCCCTGAGCACAGCCCTGAACATTGCTAAGTATAGCCCCCAGATAAACAAATACCAAAAGTTAAAATATCACATACATACTCAGGATGAATAAAAAACTCTAACATTACTAGCTCAATCTGTCATGTTTTACATGATCAGATTTCCTGTCTAAAAGATTCTATACTTGGGGCCTGGGAGAGTACAGCAGGTAAGGTGTCTGTCTTGCACGTGGCTGACCTGGGTTAGATCCCCAGTAGTTCGTTTGCTCCTGAGCCCCAGCAGAAGTGATTTCTGAACACAGAGCCAGGTATAAACTCTGAACAGCACTGAGTGTGGCACTCCTCCCAAAAATAAATAAAATAAAATTAATCAATTAAAAGGTCCTATAGATTCTGAAAACTCTCTCTGTTTATTTCTACCCCAAAAAAGAATTTTCCTATTGGGAGAAGGAAAAGAAGATCCAATCCCACATCTGTTCTTATTAACATAAATATTAACATAAAAAAGAAATAGTTCAAGAACTACAAAAGAAAGTAAAATGAGGAACTAATTTTATGTCCTCATTTGCTTAAGAGTGCCGTGAGTACAGGGTGGTGAATGCTACAAACATGCTTACACACCAACTTGGTATTTTAAAGTTCCAAAAGTTTACAAGCTGGTAATGAGCTATTTGTTAAATCTCTCACAAATCAAAGGAAAATTATATACTACAAAACAAGTGTAGGAAAAAATAATTTTGGCAATGAACGGTTCCCTGAACCATTTTAAATACTTTCATTACTGCTTTCTGGACAGATAACGAAGACTACTGTAAACGTCTGCTTGTTCCTGAAGCTACTAAGAGGTACAATGGCCCTTGCAATTCTGAATACATGTGCCAATGGTTATTTTTCTCCAAATCAGCCAATACAGTACTGTTTGCAACAGCTCTTAGCCCACAGCAGTAGTGAAGAGTTGCTCCAAATAGCACCCACAATTAAGTTACTGTGAAAGAAGAATAAATATCACTCCAAGGGTTATTTCACAATAATTCTAGTTAAAAGTGGGAGGTGAAAGTACACATTAATAAAACTCCAACACAGAGAACAATGAATTGTATCAGAGACCCTAACACTGCCCAACGGAATTTCAACATCAAATTAGGATTAAAACTCAGCCCCTAGTGATGTACAAAGGTAATATGTGCAAATGTTAAAATCAATTACACAGGCTCAGGAAGATAGCACAGAGATCAGGGTGCTTTGCATGCTCAGCAGCCCCCCCAACCCAGAGCATCGCTGGCTATAGCCCTGGAAGTCCCAGGGCAAGGCTGGATGTGGCTTGGAGGTCTGAGCACCTCCAGAAGCTGCGCAGAGTGGGAGTAGGGGTGGCAGGAGGGAAACTAGGGAAACTGGTGGTAGGAAATGGACACTGGTAGAGGGATGGTTGTTGGACCATTGTATGACTGAAACCCAATCATGAACAGCTTTGTAACTGGGCATCTCATGATGACTCAATAAAAAAAAAAAAAAAAGAATCTGCACACTACAGCACCTTAGGCCCTCATGTTGAGCTCTGGTGAGCTGCCCAAGTCTTGCTGGGAGTAGCCCTGGGCCCCCCCTCATGGCTTGGTGGTTCCATAAAATCGACCCTACATAAGATAATATAGAGAGTCATGATGATGATCCTTCAGTCGAATGTCTATTTCAGAACTGACACTTTGTACATTTTACAAAGCTCTATTTTGAAAATTTAAAAATGAGGTTCAGACTCCAGGGTTTGGACCTGTGTTAACTTGAGTGTTCATTAATTGTTCATTAATAGCCTTGACGTTTTTTAAAGCAAATTATTTTATATAGCCAACATAATTTATGTAGAAGAGAGGTCAAAGCACTTTATGCTACTTATAACAAGAAATCTAAGCAGTGTTTAAAATTTAAAACTCAGTGCACCTCATTGAGTCTAATATGCCATATAATAAAAATTATACTATTTTTAATGCATCATTATTATCTGATAAATTCTTATTGGTCTTTATTCCTGGTTTCTGGGAGAGAAAGTTGGAATAACCTAAGTCATGAGTGTGTCTAATTAACTATGAGCTCCCTGGGTCACTTCTGAGTTTATGCTACAAAATGCAATGATGCAAGGTGGAGCTGGGTTACCAAAAACACCAAATACTCTTAATAGTGATCATTAAAGTACTGGAGTTTGGAGCCAACCCAACCTCGGGCAGAGGAGAAGGGGTTAGATGCGGAGCTGATCCATATAGTCAATGATTCACTCAACCATACCTATATACTGAAACCCTAATAAATACTCTGATAAATACTCTGTATCAAAGTCTGTGAGATCTCCTGGGGTGAGGGGCTGTGAACATATCTGATACGGAGGGCCACATGGAGAGAGGACAAGGAAATTCTACATCCAGGACACACCTAGACAATACCCTCTCCATGTCCTCATGTGGATCGTTTTTATTGCTGAAACTGTAACTGCAGATTTAGCATTCTTGAGTTCTATGAGTCATTTAGTGAAATCCTGAACCTAAAGAGGTGCTGGTAACCTGCAAATTGGTAGCCAACTGGTCATAAGAGCAGCAGGAATCTAAAGAGCAGGGCTCAGGGGACTGGAGTGCAGCTTTACACACAGGAACTCCAGGTTTGATTCCTGGTGCCACACGGTCCCCTGCAAGCACAGTCCTAAGTGGTACAATAAATAATAAGACAAAAAACAAAGGAAAGAGTCTGGTTTAGGGCCAGCCCGTTATTAACTGGTGAAATCTATGGAAATTCCAGTGGCTGTTGACACTATTACACTGCAGTAAACCACATGGACTGGAATAAATATTAAGAAAGAAAAATACCAGTTAAATGACGACCTGCCAACAACTAGACAATGCAAGCTAACTTCAGTAGCATCAACATGTAAAAACAAGAAACTGCCAATAAAAGTAAATTATTTAGTGAGTAATACATTGAGCTATGAAACAGAAACCAGCAAAAGCTTTTTCCTTTCTCTGTGGTTAGCAGAATGAATTTTCATAGTACTTCTGTTGCATCAAAATATGGGAAAACAGGATGGGGGATGTGGCTCAGTATAGCACATGCCTAGTATGTGTGAATTCTGTGCAGAAACACATACAGACATACAGTAAACAACGGCTGAAAGCATCTGCCTTGCAAACATAAGCACATGAGTTAAAGCCCAGTGACACCCGTATGTGCACGGCTCATACGGCTCTGCACTGGCGACTGGGCTCCACAGCATCACAACAGCCTGTGTAAATGCAGGGCCCAGAGGTACATATACCAGCATCCACAGCAAAGCATGTCGTCTCCTGGTCAACAAAAACAGCAACAAGGGGGAATTTTTTTTAATAATTTCTGAGCGACCCAGGTCAGTCTAATTTGCAAAATTAGAATTTACAAATCCCAAGGGTATGAGTTCATGTTTGTTTTTTTTTTAAGGGGGGAGGGGGGCAGTAGAAGGAGAGGAGGCCACACTCAGCAGTGTTTAGGGTTTACGACTGACAGTGCTCAGGTAACCATATGGGACGCCAGGGATCAAAGCTGGGTTGGCCATATGCGATGCAAGCACCCTACCTGCTGTACTATCACTCTGATCCCAGTTTAGTTCTTTAATATATACCTTGCTGCTTCTCAACATATCATAAAAGATAGACTATCAAAATAGTCTATCAGAGATAGCTCGACCACTGAGCAGGAGGCCCGGGTTCAATCCCAGACACTGCACAGAGCCAGAAGCAGTCCCCAAGCATTGCGAGATGAAGCCCAAACAATGAAAACAAAAGATTATCAAACATAGAAATCAACCACAGAAGTCACTCTGATGACTAAGTATAGAAGTAAAAAGAAAAAAATAAAAATAAAAGTAAATACTAGCTGTCAAATAGCACTCTGATATCGTTAACAATGACTTTTCAAAAAGAAATTAATGATCATACCAGCTTCACTAGTGAGTCATTTATCACCAAAAAAGTTCAATAAAATGCAAGCTAAACATTATCATGTAAGGAACAGCAGACTTAAATGGACCTTAGTCAAACAAAATTGGCACTTTGTTGTTTATACAAACATTTACATTTCTGTGAACCAGTATTAGCACAATAAAAAGCAAATTAAGGAGTAAGGAGTTGGGGAGATAGTTCAATGAGTTGGAGCATATGCTTTTCATGCTGGAGTCCCTAGCACCACAAGGTCCCCTCAGCACTGCTGGAAGTAATCTCCAAGCACTGCCAGGTATGGCCCAAAACACAAAAAAACAAAACAAAGCAAAAAAAAAAAAAAAAACTGAAAGGAAGGAAAAGAGAAAAGAAGGGAGGCAAAAGAAGGAAGGGAGGGAAGGAAGGAGGGAGGGAGGATGAGGAGAGGAGGAAAGGAGGAGGCATGTGTGTTCCCACTATAGTTCTTAGCACTGGCAACTGTGGGTACATGTTTTATCTGCTTTCCAGGTTTTACATCTACAAAGCAATGGAAATGGCCTCCGATAGTGATTCATTCCACTGGGAAGTTACTGGCCTTCTGAGCGGGACAATTATTTATTATACAAAACTGTTGTCCCTCTTCAGCCCCGCTACTCCTCCCCCCTCCCCCCGCCCCGCACTGTGGACAGTAAGACTCTCTGGCCTTTATCCTCTAAATGCTGTTAAGTCTCCCCAAGAGCTGTGACAATCAGAATACACTGATCCAACTTATACTGACAAATAGAAAGGTATGGGGAGGGGTGTTCTTAGACTGGGGGGGATGTCATTTCACAAGTAGATGATCTAAGGCTCCTTCAAAGGCTGAAATTCTATGAATTAGTAATCTTTCAACTATATTCAAGTGACAAGTCCATGAATTAAAAAGATTAAGGAAAAAGGAATAGTTTAAAACAGCACAGGGTAATTTTAGCCCCAGTAATCTGACTTCTAGAAGTCAGCCCAGGGAAACCAACAATTTGAGGATATAGTAACAAAGGTGAAGTCCTCCCAAAACTGCTTTCAAAGAGCTAACTTATTTGATACAATACAAATAAGCAACACTTGCTAAACACTTATTAGGTACCAAGCATCATTAAATAATTTATTTCCTTTCCACTCAAAATGTAGACTATTGTTTAGGAGCTGAACGGATACATAGAATCTCAGCTCCCACCAAAGCCTACTAAATCAGAATCTCTATTTTATCACATTCCCAAGTTAGACAGTAGAATTTAAGAAGTGCTGCTTTATAAGTGTTAACTTATTTAAACTTCACAATATGTTAAATTATTTTAATCCAGGTGAAAACTCTATAATGTAAGTATTATCATCCACCACTTTACAAAGTAGTTAGCTAAGGCATAAAGCTTATTTAGAACCAAGATGTGAACTCACAAATTCTGGTTCCAAGTTTCCTACTCAACACTATTCATTTAATCTCAACTTTTAAAAAAATGTTCTTATATATTAGGCACGCTGATATACAATACTGTTGATGACAGGGTTTCATGTGTACAATGTTCCAGCATCACATCCTCCAACACCCGAGACCCCACCTCCACCCCACTGGATACACTCAGTTCTGAAGACCAATTCTCAGGTTCTATTGTTTTGGGCCACTTGCTACTCCCTAATTATGTTTGTTTCCATACTTTACATATGAGAGAAATCATTCTATATCTGTCCCTCTCCTTCTAACTTAATTCAGCATGCTACTTTCCAGATACATTCATGTAGGAGCAAATTATATGATTCTCTCTTTTCTTATTATTCCATCAATAACCTCAATTTTTTTCTACTTTAGTTTGTAATTTTTAATTTATCAACATCATGGAAATTTTCATTGACACCAGGAAATTAGCTGAAGTAAGGCAGTAAATAAAATCAAATAGAGTATGGTTCATATTTTAAGAAATTATACAAACTGGGACCAGAGTGATAGTTCACCAGGGAGGGCATTTGCCTCGCACACAGCCGACCCAGGTTCAAATCCCTGGCATCCCATATGGTGCCCAGAGCACTGCCAGGTGTGATTCCTAAGTGAAGAGCCAGGAGTAACCCCTGAGCATCTCTGAGTGTGACCCAAAAGGAAAAATAATAGGAATTATTAATATTATTATACAAACTGAGGCTGGAGAGAGTACAGTCAGGTTAAGGCACTTGCCTTACATGCAACTGACATCAGTTCAATTCCCAGCACCACTTTTGATCCCTGAAGTACTGCTAGGTGTGGTCCCTGAGGACAGAGCCAGGAGCCAGGAATAGCCAGTGAGCACTGCTGAGTGTGGCCCAACCCTAGTGCCTTTTCAAAAGTTTACACAAACTCATTCCAAAAAGATATGGGAAAATATATTATTCTGAAGAGTGGAAAATATATGAAATTTATTTTCAGAATACCAAGGTCCAATTTCCAGCTCAAGAGACAAGAGTCTGGCCCAACTCCAGAACACTTGATTTTCATGTGTGAAGTCCTGGTTCCATCCTCAATACCACAATTTAAAAAAAAAATTGTTCAATAATTCCAGCTCCACTACCTACAAGCTGAACAATAGTAAGAAAGGAGCTTACTAGTTGAGATGCTTAACAGTTTTCAGCCTCAATTTCCTTTTCTACAAAATGGGGTAATAGTTCTCTCAGAAGATCCACTGTGAGGATCAAAGAAGCATTCCACAAAAAGCATAAGAAGTAATTATCAGTAATCCATATGCACTGAAAATTGTCTTCTCTGTACACTTTTTAAATTTTCATAAATTTCTATAATGAACCTTATTATTATCATTTAGCAACCAAAGAAAAGTTAAAAGGTCCAACAGATATCACAGTGGGTAGAGTGCTTGCCTTGCACAGGGCCGACCTGGGTTTGATCCTCAGCAGCCCATAAGGTCCCCTAAGCCAGCCAGGAGTGATCACTGAGAACAGAGCCACAACCGGGTGTGGCCAAAAAAAAAAAGTTCATAAAAAGACACTGCCTTCAGCTGTCAGCTACCTTAGAGACACCCGCCTGTGCTCTAACCCCTGCACTAGCAGCGCTTCTATCATGCAAAGAGACACCGTGCAGCAGTGCTCTCAGGGCCTGGGCTCCAGCAGCCACCATCCATCGGGATGACTCAGGCATTCTGACTGCCTGGCAGTACATGCCTGACATGGGGCAAGTTACTCACTATGCTTTCCTCATCTCAAAGGAATGATCTACCTGACCCCCTTGAGATTCTCATGAGCATCAAATGAGAAATGTGCATAAAACACTCAGCATACAGAAGAGCAAAAGAAAGCTCTTAACATTAGCCAAAATCCATCATCATCATCGTTGTCATCATTCTTTACTTGGATGAGACTTCTTGAATTCCTACTCCAGCAATAAAAACATATCTGTTTTTTAAAACCACCATTCTTCAACAGGGTTATCTAATTGTCTAATCAACTGTATTTTATTTTCTTTTGGGGTCACACCCAGCGATGTACAGGGGTTACTCTTGGTTCATGTACTCAGGAATTACTCCTGGCCGTGCTCGGGGGATCATATGGGATGCTGGGAATCGAACCCGGGTTGGGCTGCGTGCAAGGCAAACACCCTACCCACTGTGCTATCACTCCAGCCCCATCAACTGTATTTTCAAGGCATTACCTCATGACAAATTTACCATGGCAAAAGAACTCCCTATTTTAAGTACAGTGTAGATTCACAAAAGTAAATTATAGCACAGCTAACAACGTAACCAGTAGTAGCACGCTAACAATTGTGCAGTTTCCCCCACCCTTCCAATACCTTGCATGTACATATAATCCAGCACAAGTGGAATGTTTAAGTGAATTCCCTCAGTCACTACAAGCTATAATCTAGGTCAAGGCTTTCCACCTGATAAAATTAGATCTGAATCAGTGTGAAGATTTAGAAAAGCCTAAGGATCACCCACTCTGATCCTTTCATTTTACAATAGATTTAAGAAATGTAGTTAACTGATGAACAAGGAAAACATTCAAATGCTAACCTACTTTTTAAGGTATTAGTCTAAATCCTAGAGGAATGCATAATAAACCTCATGTTAGACATTTGAAATAACATCAATTTTTAGCTCAGCTAAAGGTGTTACTATTATTGCCACATTTTCAGGTGTAAATGAGAGCTTCCTGTCTTACTCCCAACAGTAAAAAAATCTTAAATTTAGAGGTCTGTCTTGGAGTGTAATCTAAGTAAGATAATGATCAAACTTTCCTTCACAGATAAATTTTTAAATCACTGTCACTGTCCTCCCGTTGTTCATCGATTTGCTGGAGCGGGCCCAGTAACGTCTCCAGTGTGACACTTGTTACTGTGTTTGGCATATCGAATATGTCACGGGTAGCTTGCCAGGCTTGGCTGTGCAGACGAGATACTCTAGGCAGCTTGCCGAACTCTGTGAGAGGGGCGAAGGAATCAAACCCAGGTCGGCCGGGTTGGCCGTGTACAAGGCAAACGCCCTACCCACTGTGCTATCGTTCCAGCCCATTGAATTTTTAAGTATTCTTTTTAATTTTTTATTTTGTAATTAACTCATCATTTTGTTCTTTTTTTTTACTCACACCCAGTGGTGCTCGGGGTGTCTCCTGGCTCTATGTTTGAGGCTCACTGCTGGCAGTGCTCAGGAGATCCTGTTGTGCCAGGAATCAAACCAGGGACTCCTACACGCATCGCAAGTACTGAGAGCCTGTTGAGCATCTCTCTATTATTACTGTACTTTAGGTAATACAACAGTGTTGCTGTTTAGGGTTTTGACACAATGACTGCACCTTCACCACCACCGAAGTGCCCAAGACCCACCACCACTGTCCTTCAGTCACTTCTGTCCACTTCCTCCTTGACCCCCGCTCTTTTCCCCACTCTTTGGTAATCCAAGACCAAGGGTTTGTCATCATTCAGTACAGTCCTTTCCCTTGGCTTTTCCCCCTCCGCTACATAGCACAGATGAGTGTGGGCACCCAGTATTTGTCCTCCTCCCTCTGACTTATTTCACTTATGCACAATGGAAGAGTTCATGTTCTCCTATAGCCTCACAGCATTCCACTGTGTACATTAACCACAACTTCTTTATTCATTCATCTGTCACTGAACACTTGTGTTATTTTTTTTTATCTTGGTTATCATAGTTGGCGCTGCAATGAACACAGTTGTGTAAATATCTTTTCGAGTTAATGTTTTCATTCTGGAGGCAGATGCCAAGAAGAGGAATCACTGGATCATATAAAAACTTTCTGCATACTCAGGTCATTTTCAAACATAAGGATCATAAAGTCCACGATCCCAAGGGCAATTCTTTTTAACAAGCATAGGGACTCTCCACAATCCACATCAGTTTCAGCATCATTATAACCCTAGAACCCCCTTCCAAGCAGAAACACACGTTTCGGTAGATTGAGGCAGCATTAGAGCGGCAATACTGAGAACATACCTGACCAGATCTCCATGAAGCTGTAAGTAAAGGCTTTCCCTTCCCTCTCCGGCACAGATCTCTGATGCTGGGGTCTCTACTGTGCACAGGACAAGATGCAAGTCGGTGGAGGTGGAAGTTGTAGTGGCAGTGGTTGTCTCTGCTCCATAGAGGTAAACACAACCTCTCTTCACATCTTCTCTCAGCCAGTCTCTTTCGCGAGAACCAAACCTACTTCTTCTATTCAAACAATTCCGACTCCCATTGCGTTTCATATTTCTCTAGAAAACATCAAGGAAGAAATCATTAGCTAGAATGTCTCCATTAGCTAGGTTTATAACTTAACCCACTTTTTCATTCTCTATGCACAAAGATTCTGCTCAAGTGTCACCACCACCTTGCAGGAAATCGTCAGTATCTCCCAGGCCTATTCTTTTCTTTTCCCTTCTTTTCTTTCAGTTCAGGTAACAGTTCCACTGGTGGCAACATTGAAAGTTTTGATGTATAGTTATCACACCTCATCATCACCAAAGTGGCCTGGACCCTCCACCAATGTCCTTTTGTGACTTGTACTCCACCTCTTCCTCCTCCACAGTCCAACCCACTTGGTAATAACAGCTTTATAATCTAATGTCAAGAGTCTGTCATTGTTCAATGTAGTTTACTTACCCTGTAGCTCTACACAATACAGGTGAGTGAAATCAGGTATTTTTATTCCCTGATTTTCTTTGCTTAAAAAGATACCCACCAGTTCCATCCAAGTTGCAACAAACTGCAAGATTTCACCCCTTCACATGCTGCACAGTTCTCTTAACATGAAAAAGGTCTCTTAATTACCAGTCATTCTTGTCAGTATTCAATATCTTTTCTGGCCCAGGCATTTTCTTATATTTTCAGAAAAAAAATATGAATAGCAAAGTATCTGTGTATGTACTACCTAACATTCGTGACTTTCTTTTTTTTTTTTTTTTTTGGCTTTTTGGGTCACATGATGCTCAGGAGTAACTCCTGGCTCTGCACTAAGGAATTACTCCTGGTAGTGCTAAGGGGACCATATGGAATGCTGGGGACTGAACCTGTATCAGCCATGTTCAAGGCAAAAGCCCTATGTGCTGTACTAGAACTCCAGCCCCCAACCTCTTTTCTCTCTCTCTCTGCTGGTGGAAACAATGCTGCAATAAACATTTGTATTTGGTCTCTAATGCAAACTAAAAGCTCCTGTTGGGTCTTGGGTCTGCCTCAAATCCCAAATAAGCAAAGTAAAGTATCAGCACAATATGGCTAAAACACTTTTCCACCCCCATGTTTCAGGGGTGGGAAAATATAGTTAAGTTTAATAACTGACATATGTGAAATCACGGTGTGATGTAACATGTCAAAGCAAAAACAATTGTTACTGCAATATAACTCATTTTTAAAGATAACATTTATTTGCACTCGGAGAGCCCGGCAAGCTACGAGAGTATTCCATATGCCAGACACAGTAACAACAAAGTTTCCAATGGAGACTTTACTGGGCCCCCGCTGGAGCAAATCGATGAACAACGGGAGGGCCTTTACTTACTTACTTCTTTTTTCAATTTATTTTCAAGCATCTTGATTTACAATACTGTTAATAATAGTTTCAGGCATAAATTGTTACAAAACCATACCCACCATCAGTATCAGCATCCCTTCACCCTACATCCTCCTCACAGACTGTTCTCAGTCTCACTGTCTAATTGTTATTCTCCTACTGTGTGTCTTTGTATTTCAAGTATGAGAGAGATCCTTATGTATTTGACCCTCTCTCTCTGACTTCATTCAGCATATTCTCTAGTTTCATCAATGTTGCAGCTAATCACATGATTTCATCTTTCTTATAGCTGAGCAGTATTTCATTGTATTTACACACCACAATTTCTTTATCCAGTCATCTATTCTTGGGCATTTGGGCATTTCCAAATGTAGGCTATAGTGAACAGTGTTGCAACAAACAAAGGCGCACCAATATCTTTTCAGACGTATTTTTGGGCCCTTGAAGTAGATTCCAAGAAGTGGAAAAGCTAGGTTTTCCATAGAGGCTAAATCAGACGACACTCCCAACAGCAGTGATGAGGGTTCCTATTCCCCACATCCACACAAGCACTGGTTGTTTCTCTTCTTCTTCTTCATATAATATATACATATATATATATATATATATATATATATATATATATATATATATTGCGCTGCTCAGGGCTTACTCCTGACTCTGCACTCAGGAATCACTCCTGGTAGGCTCTCGGGACCATATGGGGCCTGTGCAAGGTAAGAGCCCTACTGGTTGCTCTATTGCTCCAGCCCATAAGATGGTTCCTTTTCTTGTTTGTTTTTGTGAAACACCCAGCTGTGTCCAGGGTTTACTCCTGGCTCCGCACACAGGGATCACTATTGGTGAACTTGGGGATTATGTGGTGTGCCAAGGACCAAACTCAGGTTAGCTGTGCGCAAGACAAGAGCCCTGCCCACTGTACTCTTTCCGCCTGTGTTTCTACTTGATGTTTGCCAAGCTCCTGGTGTGAGTGATAGCGCTGTTGTTTTGATCTGCATTTCCTTGATGATAAGTGGTGAACCAGCACTTTTTCACAAAACTGTTGGCCATCTGTATGCCTTCTTTGAGGACTTATCTTTCCAGCTTTCCTTCCCATTTCTTTGATGGTGTTGCTTTGTGTGTTTTTTTTTTTTTGGAGGGGGGTGGCAAACCCAACTGTACTCAGGGGCTAATTCTGGCTGTGCTCTGGTGTTACTCCCTTTGTTACGGGTGATTTATGCTCCCTTTGAAAAGCATTCTCACTAGGGGCTGCAGAGATGGCACAAAGGGCTGGAGTGTAGGTAGCACTGCAGCAAAAACCTCCCCACTACACAGACATACTTCTCTGGTGTCATTCCCACTGCCTCCATCTGTCTGTTAGATCCAACTACCCGCAGCTCCCCCAAACACACCAGCTACTCTGCAGATCTCTGCCTGGGCTGAAGGCTATCATGTCCCTCAGACAGTTTTCAAAACTCTAATCAGATGTCATCTTCTCCAGGAGCCTCCCAGAATTCCTAGTCCCATTCTTTAACTGCTACTCAGAACAATTATTCTATCCTCTCCTAAATATTTACCTCTGACCATGTGTACCACAATGGAGCTAAGAGTCTTACTTGATGTTTCTTCCTCTTCTACACTGAGAACCTACTAAGGTTCTGGCATCAAGTGATGTATCCCATACATCAGCTGACACCAGAGAAATTCATTCCCAGTGTGCATCTTTGCCCAATTAGCTCTGGCAAAAAGTCCAACAAGCTTGGGGGAGAGAGTGAGGGGATGTCCACTTTTATAGAGAATTCTACCACCTTTATTTTGTACCAGCTACAAAGTATTTTTCTTACTATTCCTTAAAATAAAACAAATTCCTATAAACAAAGCAAAGACTATTTTTGTATTTCCTAAAATAAAGTACTTAAAGGATTCTATACAGTACCTAAAATTCAATTTATTTTCTTTTGGGGAGTCAGAGTCACAGTACAGAGGGTAAGACACTTACCTTGTTGTGGCCAACACGGGTTCGATCCCTGGCACCTTATACAGTACACGGAACCCAAAAGGCATGATTCCTGAGTGCAGAGAAAGGTATAACCCCGGACCAGGTGAGACCTCCATGCCAAAAAGTTTTTTTTAATTTTTTGGTTTGGGGACCTACCCAGCAATGCTCAGGGTCCCCAACTCCACTCAGGATCCATACAAGGTGCCAGGGATTGAGCCTGGGTTGGCAACATGCAGACTGACCCACAGTACCATATCTCCAATCAAAAAAATTCAATTTCTAAAGAGGAAAAGTTTAGAAGTCACTTTCATTTTAGGAAGGGGGGAAAAAAAGTAAGAATGGTTTCACTGTTTAAATTTAGGATAACTCGGGTAATCTGATCATTTTAGCTATGGTTATTCAAAACCATGAGGATTCTTACTGACTCTAATCTTAGAAAGAAGTAGGGTACATCCATGCTACAAGTGGAAAATAGGATTTTTCCTCATCAAGAAAATTTTTCAAAGCCAAAATCTAAGAACAAAAGGCATTCAAATTATTTATTTTGTAAACCATATTTATCCCACTTAATAATTTTTAACCAGTAGATAAATAACTATTAATTTTAAATATTCTTTAGTCTCTAGATCTTTGGGAAAGACCAACTGGTTCATCTGAAAACAATATTTAATATTTATACAAAGAAGTGCAGCATGGGTTGGAGAGACAGCTCAAGAGGTTGGAGCACATGCCTTGCATGCAAGAGGCCTGGGGCTCAACCCCTGGACTATATGGTTCCTCAAGCACCACTGGAGCAACCCCCAAGCATTAACCCCCTCAGTACTGCTGGACACGCCCCAAAACTGAAAAAATTAAAACAAAGTTCTGCATTCTGCACTCAATAGAGAAATTTTCCTCACTATTCCATACATCTGCCAGAAAGATTATCTGGGGGCAGAAGGATGACCCTAATCAGTGCCTAGGAGCCCAGGGACAACTCCAAGCAACAGAGGTCTGAAGTCTGTAGCACAGATCCCACAGGGGTTTGGGCCACCAGGGCTACCCTAGTAATACTCAGGGGCCACCAGGGCAACCAACACTGCTGGGGGGAACACACAGTGCCTGGGCTTAAATTCCATGTTCTCACATGCAAGGTATGTGCAATCGCCCTCTGAGCTATCTATCCAACTCCCAAAAGCGTAACACATTAATGCAAGCACTGCAATTTTTGTTAAGCCACATCCAAGTGTGAGCCACTGGTGGTACATACTGGCAGCAACATGTTAGCAACATTTAAGGGGCCAATGAGAATACAGGAGGCAAGGTGCTTTCCTTGTAAACCTTGGTTTTATCCCTGAGCACAGAGTCAGGAACAGCTCACAAGGACTGACTAGTGTGGACTAAAAACCCTATAAAAAATTATTTAAAAATAATTTTAAAAATGAGACCCATTGTATTTACTGAAAATCAGATGGGCTGGACACGTAATGAGATTTGGAGACAACCGCTGGACTAGAGTTATTACTGACTAGATTCCACGGGATGTCAAAAGATCGTGTGGCCGCCCACCTATGAGATGGTCAGACTTCTTCATCAAGACCCTGAATGATCGGTTTGAGGCTGTTCGTGTTCCTAGAATGAGCAGATGCCATTGGGCTACACTAGCACGCGACAGGGACGAATGGAGACGTTACTGGCGCCCACTCGAGCAACTCGATGAGTAATAGGATGTAAAGTGATCAAGTGATCAATTTAAAAAATATTTCAAGATAAATAATTCCCCAATTTTAGGAACGTCAAAAAAAATGCTCAGGAAGTATACTGGTTCATCCACTGGGTTTTTCCCCTGGAATGGTTATATTTTTAATGCGTTTGTGTATATATATAAATATAATTATTTTTCCTTAAGGAACTTCAATTATTAAAACACATGTGCCGTTGATTACCATTTATCCCAAATACACTCTCTTTTGTCAATTCATTCTACCCTATGAAAACTAACCACTGAGCTTGAACTTAGACAGGTATCATTCTCTTACACCCAAGCACTTGAAAGGCTGAGATTTCCTCTGTGTCTTCCCCAGACTCCTGCAAGCTGTGAAATAGGAGTGCAGAGTAAGATCAACATCTAGGAAGGGAAGACTGGACTGCCTTCCAATCTAGTTAAAACTGTGGCTACCCAGCCGGGACCTTAAAAAAGTCAACAGGACGCATCAGCTAGGAATCTGGATATGGAATCTGGATAAGAGAGAGAAGCAGGAGAGCACCTGTGGGTCAAGAGTCTGAAATGGAAGGTGATAGGAAGGAAACAGGTATGTGGAAAAGAAGGAGGTGAGCATGGAGACAGGTCTAATACAAAAAGGAAGACTCCATCTAATCTAGTTCCTACTAAAATGTCAGAACTTCGTAATCAGTTAAAAAAAAAAGTACTAAGTTTAAAAAGACAAGCTAGAGACTTGAGAGAGAGTACAGGGGGCAGGGTGCTTGCCTCACCTGGGTTCCATCCCCAGCATCCTATATAGCCCCACCGGGAGTGATCCCTAAGTGAAGAACTAGGAGTAAGTCCTGAACATGGCCCAGTAGGGCCAAAAAACAAATGGACATGCTAAAGCCACACACACACACACACACACACACACACACACACACACACACACACACACATTCCTATTCTACTGGTATGGTTTATCTCAGTAAAAATAAATAAAAGGTCTCCTAATACTAAGTAGTCTTCTAGAGACAATTTATATGAACTGTTTAACTACCATCAACCACTGTTGAATTATCGAGGGCTGTCTTTTCTTCTACTGCATAAAGCCAAGAAACTGCTGGAAAGCCCTTAGCAGATATGAGTACTGTCTATGGATAGTCTTTCAGCTTTTGGAATCACTACTCAAATGGACTTGTTAGACTGAGAAAATGTTATCTATTTCCTCCCTTACTCTTAAATAAGAACCGATCACAAACTTCATATAAAAAGGAACACAACTATAATCTCCTTTCAAATTAAATAAGTGTATGAAGAGCATATTTAAGATGTAAATACATGTCCAGGAAGTAAAATTCTTTATAGACAAATAAACCATAAATTAAATACACACTTAAGTTTTATCCTTTGAACTCTTAAGTGAAGATAATATATGAGCATTATGGTAAGTTCAAAGGTGATGAACCATTAACACCATACATACCTAACTCTGATATCGATCATTGTTTGCTAAAGTTAACTCTCCGCTGTCAGCAAATTCTATTAGAATATGAAATATCCTAAGGAAATACATTTTAGGCCACACTCCACAATGCTCAGGGGGTAATTACTCCTGGCTCTGCACTCAGGAATCATTCCTAAAGGTGCTCAGAGGACTATATGGGATGCCAGGGACTGAACACTCGTCAACTTCAGGCAAGGAAAGCCACCCTACCTGCTGTAGTATCACGACAGCCTCCAAGAGATATTTTGTTTTGGGGGGCCACACCTGGCAGTGCACAGGAGCTACTCCTGTCACAATGGTGGAGGAACATGCTGTGTTGAAGATCAAACCTACGCCTCCAGAATACAAAGCATGTGGTTCAGTACTTCGAGCCCTAAGAAAGATGAGGTGGGGGGACCGACACGATAATGAAAGAAGAATATTTCAGTTAACTGTTTTGATATTCATTAAATTATATATACATAATTGAGGGGGGGAAGAATCTCATGGTATTCACTGATTAGCTTTAGTTTTTTCTTTTTTTTAAATTTTAATTAAAATTAAATTAAGAACAGTGCAGAGTCTCCTGCTTCCGCTCCTGGCTGTCCTCACCGGGGCATCTTATTATCTAGTTCTTACTCTGGAGAACCTGGCAGGCTACCAAAAGTATCCTGCCCACACAGCAGAGTCTGGCAAACTCCCCATGACGTATTCAATATGCCAAAAACCAGTAACAATGATGGGTCTCGTTCTCCTGACCCTGATAGAGTCTTCAATGTGGCACTTTTTAAAATCTCAGGGCTAGGACGAAGGAGACGTTACTGGGGCCTGCTCGAGGCAATCGATGAACAACAGGATTACAGTGATACAGTAAAATTTAACGTAGGAGTATTGTATTTTTTTTTTCTTTTTGGGAACACCTGGTGTTACTTAGGAATTACTCCCGGCTCAGCACTCAGAAATTACTCCTGGTGGTTCTTGGGGGACCATATGGAATGCTGGATATCAAACCCGGGTGGGCCACATACAAAGCAAACGCCCTAGCCACTGTACTATCACTCCAGCCTCTCACTGATTAGATTTGTTGAAACTTCCTGTCATCCATAGATTGAGGTGGGGGGAGGAGATCCCAAAATTGTGGAAATGTTTAACATTTGGAATTCTTTCTCTCTCTCTTTTTAAACTTTTGGGCCACACCTGCCAATGCTCAGGGCTGTGGTCATGGATCACTTTTCTCCTGGTGCTTTGGGGATGATATGTGGTACCAGGGATCAAACTGAGGATTAGCCGCATGCAAGGCAAATAACTTAACCCGTATCCCAACATTTGGAAATGTTTGCTTCAAGATATTTCCAATAATCTTTTATTTTAATTTCTTTTAAAATTGAGATTCTGTGGTTTAAAGCACTATTGGATATTCCCAATAATCTCACAAGTATTTAAAATGCCATACTTACATCCAGCTACAACTATACCTTCTGAATAACAATTTGCAAAATAAATCTAGGGAAGATATAAAACCTAATTTCCTAATACCCTACACAAATGAACCTAATCTTGCTAAATCATAAAGGCTTAGTTTTATTAGTCCCTTTTTTTTGGTTTGGTTTTTAGGCCACACCCAGTAAGGCTTACTCCTGGCCCTGCAAGGTGCACAGAGGCACAGGTATCAAACCTCAATCTGCAGCATGTAATACAACTGTGCTACCAGCTGTACTATGTCTCTGTCCCTGATTTTATTAGACTCTGCACTGTTGCACTGTTCTCCCATTGTTCATCGATTTGCTTGAGCGAGCACCAGTAACATCTCCATTGTGAGACTTGTTACTATTTTTTGGTGGGGGAGCTTGCCAGGCTCTCCCATGAGGGCAGGATACTCTTGGTAGCTTGCCAGGCTCTCTGAGAGGGGCAGAGGAATCAAACCCAGGTCAGCTGCGTGCAAGGCAAACGCCATACCCGCTGTGCTATTGCTCCAGCCCATTATTAGACTCCAGTCCTTTATTAGACTCTAATAAAGATTTTTATTATTTGGTGATAATGATGTTCAATCTGGTATTAAAGGGTTACCCCCCCCAAAAAAAAGGGCCCAGAAAAGGAGCACCTGTCTTGCATGTAGGAGGTCCTGGATTTGCTCCCTCTAACTACCAACTCCCAAAATAAAGTTACAAAAAAGAATTCTAAGACCTTTATAAAAGGTCTTCAGAAAGAAACACATAGAATCTCTTCTTCCCAATTCAGAAAGTCTTCTACTTACATATTCCTTACCACTTTCACTTGGCACAAAATTTAATCACTCAACTCTTTACGGGAAACTTCTGTATGAAGAACACACAGCAGCTATTCTGCATAGCCAATGCCATTTATTTTAAAGGATTGTTTAAAGTGTCAACCATCTGCAATAAAGCAAGGGACACCAAGACCATAGACACTGCCAGCCGCCCACACCACCAGCTCAGCACTATAATCAAGATCAGTTTCAGGATTCTTCCAGATCTGAAACCTCAGGGAACCAGTGGTAGGCTAGACCACTTCCTGAAGGATAAGAAGGTAGAACCTCTCAGTGAGGATACCCACTTCTCAATTCTTTCCTCTCACAACCTCTGCCAAAAAATGGATATAGATTTGTGCATATATACACAAATATATACATACACATACATATACATAAAACTTTAAAAGAAAAATAGTGGGCAGGAGAGATAGAACAGCAGGTAAGGTACTTGCTCTGCAAGCAGCCAATCTGAGTTATATTTCCTAACATCCCATAATGGCCCCCCAAACCCTGCCAGGAACAATCCCTGAGTGCAGACCCAGGAGTAAGCACCTGAGCACAGTCAGGTGTGGCTCCAAAACAAAACACAGGGCTGGAGAGATAGCACAGTGAACAGGCTTGTCTCCAGCCTGGTTCAATCTTGGCATTTCATAATGGTCCCCAAAGGCCACCAGAAGTGATCTCTGAGCTCAGATCCAGGAATAAGCCCTGAGTACTACAGGGTGTGGCACCTTCTCCCCCTCCCCCCAAAAAAGGTGGGGGTCAAGAGATAATACAGTGAGTTGGGCATTTGCCTTGTATGCTGAGCAACCTGGAGCATGGCAGGGTGTAGCCCCAAAACAAACAAACTAGCCAAAGTCATTTAGCTTCTACACCAGAGGGCATTCATTATCTCTAAATCTATAAGTCAGGTCAGTGGCAACGTTTTTCTTTTAATTCATTCACAGTTTACTCTTTGTGACCTTATAGTTTTAAACAAAAATCCAAAAGTTTTTGGGTAATTACACTTGTAACTCATGATTATATATACATTCCAGTGAATATGTACGGAGTTTCTGTGGAAATCGAGATAAACTGCTTAGTTCTCTCTCTCTCTAAAGTCACTGCATGGAGACAGGGCTGCAGCCGCAGAAAAAGTAGGTTTTAGAGTCTCGCTTTGTGTCTCACGAATTATTTCACAGGATTCACCCGATGCTGCAAATCCTTGCTTTCCCTTTCCAACGTCCCCATCTTCGTGATGTCTTAAGAAGACTCCTAATAACAAGTAGAGCGTTTGGCCTCAGTCTCAATAGGCACCCCTTACTTAGCATATATACGTGTATATATATAATTTTTTTTAACAGACTGAATTCTCATTGTTCAGCAACGCATTTCTGAAATACATCCCACCTCCCAAATGTCCTTCCCTTTTTCCCTCTCTCGCCTTCTCTCTCTCTCTCCGTGCTTGAAATCCCGCTGATTCCTCTGGGGGAAACTCTAGAAGGAATTCCGTTCCGCCTTCAGAAGGACACCTCGTCGTTGCACATGGAAAAAGAAAACCGCTTTCCTATTTCGGGGGCCACTAGCCGAACTCCCCGCAGCCGGCTCTCCCGGAACCCCTTCCTCCGCTCGCCGCCCCGCATCCCTCCCGCGATCCAGCTCGGGAGTCGTCGTCGCCGGGCCCGGGCTCACGCATCCCCTTGCCTCGCCGGGCGCCCGCTCCCGTCTCCCCCCGCTCCCCCCCCGCCCTCCGCCCCGAGTCCTGCCCCCGAAGCCCCGCTCGCTGCCTGTTGCATAACCGGCTCCCCCCGGCTGCCGAGCCCCGCTCCCCGCTCCCCGCTCCCCGCCAGCCGGCGGGAATGCCCGGGCCGGGCGCGGCGCCCTCCTCCGGCCACACGCCCCGCGCTGCCCGCGACGCAGCTCCCGCCGGGGGTCGCGGGGCGCCGAGGGGCCGGGGGCGACGCCCTCAGGTGGCCCGGGGCTCCCTGCGCACTCGCGGGCCGGCCGGGCGCCGCGGCCCGGGTGGGCCTGCGAGGCGGCGGGCGCGCGGCCAGGGATGGGCAGCGGTGGGCGGCCGCGGCGGCGAGGCCTGGGCGGGGGCCGGGCGCGGAGGCCTGGGCGGCGGCCGGGCGGCGGGGCGGGCGGCCGCGGGCGCGGAGCCGGCGGGGCCGCTGACAGAACCGGGCGGCCGCGGCGCGAGGCGGCTGAGGGGGCGCCGAGGGGGGGTTGGGGCGTGTGTGTGTGCGGGGGGATCTCCCTGCCCGCGCTCCCTCCCCACGCCGCCCCGCCTCACCTTCAGGACCCGAATGCCTCCCGGCCGACGGCTGGCGGGCGCGCCGGGCGGCTCCGGGGGCTCCAGCGGGCCCGCGGGCCCCGGCTCCACCTCCCCCATGGGCGGCCGAGGCAGCACAGGGACGCCCGGCCGGCGCGACGGCGCGCGGAGATCCGGGGGCGCGCGCGAGCCCGCCGCGGCCGGCCCCGCCCCCGGGCGCCCGGCCCCGCCCCCAGGCGGCCGGCCCCGCCCCCGAGGCCCCGCCCCGCCCCGCCCCGCCCGCAGCCCCGCGGGCGCCGCGTAGCCGCAGGCCCGGCTCCCACTCGCGTCTCGGCGGGCCCGCGGCCAAGGGGACCCCCCGCAGGTGCCGGGTCGGGCGCCACCGCGGGGCGGAGAGCTGGCCCGCAGCGTGGAGGGTTATTTACTCCTGTCCCCGCCTCCCCCGTGTGGGCAGAAGGAGCAGCTGGGGCCTGCACCTGTCAGACGGGGCTCTGCCCTCCGCAGCGGCTCTCGTAACTTACCTCTCCCCGACGTTTCGTCTTTTTCCTTGGGAGCTGGCCTCTGAGGGACTGCCGGCAGTACTCAGCTCAGCGAGGCTCTCTCCGTGTACGAGCTGTCCGCCACCTGCTTCGGCAAACTCAGCACCAGCTCCAGGATAAAATGCCAGGTGACCCCCCCACCCCCACCCCAGCCACGTTTCATCCCCGTCTCTCCTCCTGTAGGGAAATGATCACACTTCTGCACTTGGCGCAGTAATAATCTAGAGCCGTTTTATTATTTGCACGGCTAATACAGGAAATCTTTTAAAGTGATCCTTTTAGTTCCTGCAGTGATGGGGCAGGGGGCCGAATTTGGGGCCAGCCAATCTAATTCCAATTATTAGTGCTACATTAATAGATCTTAGTACGGGCTGGTGCGATAGTACGGCGGGTAGAGTGTTTGCCTTGCAGGCGGTCGACCCGGGTACGATTCCCAACATTCCATATGGTTCCCAGAGCACCGCCAGGAGCAATTTCTGAGTCAAAGCCAGGAGTAACCCCTGATCGCCGGGTATGACCCAAAACGCAATAAACGAATAAATAGATCTTAGTGAATACTCGAAGCCTTTCTTAGCTATGCAATTGAAATTGGCATCTGTAGCTGTTATGAAGATTTTGTGAATGCTTATGAAGTAAATTAGCAGATCGTTATTCAAAGTAGCCATTATAATACTTAACTCCTAAATTCCAAATAAAGTTTACTTAAGTTCCCCTTTTTTTGGAAGGGGGAGCACACCCTGCCATGCTGTAATCACTCCTGGCGGTGCTTGGGGGACTGTAAGATGCGGTCTTCGAACCCGGGTGGGTCACATGCAAGGCAAACAAAAAAAGTCCTATCCGCTGTGCTGTCTCTCGCTGCGCCCCTTCCTTTAGTTCCCCATTTTTAATTCCTTGTTAATTTCACTATAAGTCTAGAAAACCTTTCAGACCTTTTTTTTTGCGATGTCTCTCACATCCCTTCCTTGCTTTTGATTTTATGTATGTTGATGAATCCTCAAGAAACTGGTAAGTTATTAAATAGTAACGGTAAACAATTATTGAATTTTAAATAGTTGGTAAAGATGGTATCATTTATTATCTATTGCTGCCTTGTTTGGACCTTCTGTGTTGTTTTATTTTTGTTTTGGAGCCACAAAGCGGGTGGGAGTACTCAGGACTAATTCCTGACTCTATGCTCAGGCATCACTCCTGGTGTGGCTCAGGGCACCATGTGGCAGGGATCAACCCAGGTCAACCACATGCAAGGCAAACACTCTACCCACCCTACTACTGCTCAAGGGCACCATTTTATAGTATTTAAAAAAAAAAGTTTGAACTCAGACAACAGTCTATATCCCTCTCTGCTCTGATAGATATGCATTTTGAAACAGTTTAAGTTCCAAGACACATTTGACTTAGAGACACTTACAAAACTTTCTTCTGCAAAATTTTATTTAGGCTTTTGGGTTCACACCTGGCGATGCACAGGGGTTAGTTACTCCTGGATTTGCACTCTGGAATTTCTCTTGGTGGTGCTCGGGGGACCATATGGGATGCCGGGGATCGAACCCGGGTCAGCTGCGTGCAAGGTAAATGCCCTACCCGCTGTACTATCACTCCAGCTCCTGCAAAAATTTAGTAGCACTGTTCTTCCTTTGTTCATCAATTCACTCGAGCGGGCACCAGTAACGGCTCCATTGTGAGACTTGTTACTGTTTTTGGCATATTGAATATGCCACAGGGAGCCTGCTAGTCTCTGCCATGCGGGCAGGATACTCTTGGTAGCTTGCCGGGTTCTCCAAGAGGGGCGGAGGAATTGAACCCAGGTTGGCCACGTGCAAGGCAGCCGCCCTACCCGCTGTGCTATTGCTCCAGCAAAAATTTAGTACATATCAAAAATCTGATCTCCAGGGGGCCGGGGACACATCGAGGCCGAGTTCTATTTCAGCAGCAGAGCACTTGCTTTGCCTGTGTGAGATTCTGGACTGGATCCCCTGAATCATCAATAAATAAATAAAATAGCTAGTAATCTTCATTTATCTCATTTAATAAGTGAAAATTTGTCTTTGTCACTCTGGGTTCAGGTTTTAAAGCAAAATGCTTTGTTTTTTTTTTTTTTTTGGAAGTGGAGGGGCTTTACTGGCAATGCTCAGGCATTACTCCTGGCTCTGTGCTCAGGAATTACTCCTCACAGTGCTCGAGAGACCATATTGGATGCTGGGGATCAAACCTGGGTCAGCTGCGTGCAAGGCAAATGCCCTACCCATTGTACTATTGCTCCAGGCCCAAAAGAAAGCTCTTTTCTATCTTTAAATTAATTCAAGAAAGTTACTTAGAGCTCTGTACACTTCTAGCAAGCATGTGGTTACTGGGTATATAAAGGACAGATAAGAATATGGAGACAGAAAAGCTTGACCAAGGGCTGATAGGTGATACGGAAAAAATGTGGTTCTGAATTAGTGTTTATAAAAGCCAATTTCTTGAGGAATTACAAATTACCTTTTCCAGATCTCACAAGCAGCGGCTTTATATAATCACCTAAAGAGGAAGAATTTTGTCCCAGGACCAAATTTGCTTTTATGCTGGAAAATAGCCATAGTGAATGACTGGTTTTTGTTTTGTTTTTTAAATTAATGAGATGGGGGTTAAAGCAAAAATTTGACAGGGGTCAGAGCAATGGTACAGAGGATAAGGCACTTGCCTTGTAAGTACCCTTGTAGGTGCTCCAGCCCCCATAAAAGACCCCAAGCCCTGCCAGGAGTGATCCCTTAGCAAAGCCAGGAATAAACCTGAGCATCAGTGAGTATGGCTCAAAAACAAAACAAGAAATTCAGAATACAGCATATATTTAAAAGTTATATATCTGCTTTTTCAACAAGGGAAAAAAAAGGAAAGGGGTCAACATGGTAACATAGGGGGTAAAGTGTTTGTGCACATTTGACCCTAGTTCAATCCCTGGCACCACATATGTTCCCCCAAGTACTACCAGGACAGATCCCTTAGCACAGCCGAGGTGACCCAAAACCAAATGTCAAATCTAGGAGAAAAATAGTTCAATCTTTTGATGCCTGCAGCACATCAATCATGGACCAGTGGTTGAAAACCACTGTGCTCAAGTTCTTCATAAGTCAAGATCCAATTCGTAAGTCGTGACAAGTAGTTGATTGTTTTCTTCTCAGATCATGCACTGCCATTAACATTTTATACTGTTTCAAAGGTCATATATTCACGTTCTTCCCAGTTCAAGGCAGTGTGTATTATGGGTGCCAAGGGTTATGTAACTACAATTTCTGGAAATGGTAAACAGCTGAGGCTAACCCTAAAAATAAATTCCTCTGGGATTTTTCTGTGCAAAAATCCATCTGCCCTCACTGCAGGTTCATCATTACAAAAATCACTGTCTGGATCAAGTTAAGAGCCAAAGAAGTCATTAGACTCCTTCATGTCACCTTCCTGGAAGTAACTAAGCGAACTTCTCAACACCTGTGGTTGGGGTAAAGGAAACACACCCACCCCACCACCTCCACAAAGACACACGCAGACACACATGCATATAAATGCTTGTACAAACATTTATCCCAGGAGCTTTTCCTCAACCTCATTATAAAACCAAAGTCTGGAAAAGCAAAGTTCAATCCAATTTTGCTAAGAGCTGAGAGAGCATACTGCAATCACTGATTTATAGCTAGTGAGGAGCTGTCAACTTTGATAAAAACCAAGTGACCTTTCAGTCTATGTCCTTTTTCTGTCCCAGGTTGAGCAGTATAAAGGCTCTATTGCAGAGCCACATCCCTGACTGATACTTTTTTGAGATCCAAATACAAAGGCAATTTTTACGGGACTCCAAGATTTGAAGACTTTTTTGGGGGAACATTTATATTTCTTGAACATGGGGACAACTGAACTACTACAGGGGAGAATAGCATGGAAACCTTTAAAAATGATCAAAACCAATTTGGTCCTTCTAGATTAAAGTTCAGATCTGAAAACTATTATCTTATAAAGTTAATGTTCGGAATGTATTACCTACTGAGTTTTTCTATTGCAGCTTCTATATATTTTCACCTAATTACAAGATGAAGTTGTCAACTAAGTTTAATATTAGAAAGAAATGTCAAGTCATAGATAAGGAAAAATTATAAAAATGTCACTTATCAAACAGTATCAAAAGGCACTTCTGCATAAACTTGGTAAGTGCCCAGGCTGACAAGTTCCTTACTGTTGTACTTTCTCCCTTCACATTCAAGGGGCTGAGTCTTCTCAGAGTCACCCAAGCAATAAAAAACCTAAAGTTTCCAACTTCCAATAACTTCACTTTTCAGGACAGTTCATATAAAACAGATCAGGAAATATGTTCATTTTTCTGGTCAAGTCTTCCTTTTCTCAACGACAGAAACACTTGAAACTAAAATCCACGATCGCCCGTCATCCAAATTTCATCCGAATATATGACTTGCCTTATTTGAGAACTGACTTTATGGAGCAGTTAAACATGAAAGTAGTAACAAACTCAAAATTTTTTTCACTGTATATAATTTCAAGTGTTTTATTTTAAGTTGGTCAAATTCTACTCTTGGTGAGGTTTCCATGTAAAAGGAGCATTGGTAGGTCAGTTAAGTTTGGCTCGGAGCTCTGGAGTAAGAACCAAAGCCTCTCTAATCCACTTACAAGAAGCGAGGAAGCAAATTTTAAATCATTGAGTATTGACTTTTTATTATTAGTCACTGTTCATAATTTGTTTCAACCAAAAGACAATACACAGCAGAATTCTAATGCATCCCATGTAAATGTTTACATCCATTTTATTCCTCTCGCCTCTAAGACTTACCATTTAATTTTAAATTTTTTTTACATCTCAAAAATATGTCTGCAATAATTAGAACTTCATTAGCTGTCCCACTTGGAAACAGCCTTTTAATATTTTTACAGTAAAGAAGATGTGATGGGGCTTAATGAAAACGTAACTTACAACATCATGAAAGAAAAGGGGCCTTTACAGGAACACAGCAGGAGCCACAAAGGAAAGAGTTCAGATGCTCTTCCCCAGGAAACCCCAAGGAGAGAACAAAAACAAAACACACAAAGCGCAACAGCAGGTTCCAAAAACAAAACAAAACAAAACAAAACAAAACAAAAGACTCCAACGGGCCATCTTGAAGCCCAAATCAACCTTGTGGAAGGAAGTACTTGAAGCAACAGAGTGAGCTGCCTCAGCGTTTTCTTCTGTTTGAGTGTTCCACATCCTGAAACTCTTTACACGGGATCCACTCACCGCTATTGCTTGAAAAGAGTTATTCACTTCCAGTTTTACATGCAGCCCCACTTTCCTGAGCCAAAGCTGGCCAAAGTGTTTCAAACTTCAGGAATTTTCTGAGTCATTCTCCCAACAGTGATTCTCCCCAACTCCCAAACTCATGAGAACACACACCTGTACCACCCCCCACCCCACCCGAGCTGAACCGCAAAGTTCATGACTATCCACTCTTTGCTCTCTGTCCTAGGACAATGTGGATAAAATACATTCATGAGGGGAAAAAATGCACACATTCAAATTTTCTTTCTTACCCCTACTTCCCGTGACTCAAGTTATTTCCCCAATGTAGAAGGATAATGAAGATGAACCTCAAAAATAGTATCCCCTAACTTCCAGCCTGCCCTAGAAGAACATAAAAATGGAAAGCAAGTTATACAGTAAGTGGGAAATAATTCAAACCGTTTGTCCCGGACAGTTTCAAAGTCTATTTTCTTATATGAATTGAACAAACAAGGGAAAGGAACCACATCTTTAATCTAGCAAGAGGAAAGACTCCCCTTTAAAACGTTACTTTGAGGAATGTTTCTTTAAATTAAGAAAGGCCTTAAAATGCACAGATGATCATATACACACATGACACCTCCCATGACTGTCCAGTCACCGCCAGGCTACAGCGCTGTCGGAGAAGTTCCTCACACAGAGCCCCACTGCAGCCGTTTTCTGACAAACTCTCCCTTAGGATCAATGGAAAAAGAGGGAAGCATATAGGATACAAAGTACTCTGGAAAAGGTGGGGAAAGTGAGGTAAAAGTGCATGTGAAATTGGCCGAGTGAGTGTAGGCTCACTGCACGTCACCCTGGAGTTATTCAACAGCCATGGAAATCACTCTTCTCAGTGGCTCTACAGGTGTACATCTATCCAAATTAGCTCCCCCTCGAATGGTGAGACTAAGGAAAGAAACTACGAAAAATGTGCAAGTATCCATAGAAATGAAGAGGTTTCTCCTTTTAGCAGCAAGGCCGAGTGAAAGGAGACCTGATTCTGATCCTAGAAACTAAGGCACGCTGACGCTCTCCAAGATCCAGTCGTTTGGAACGGTCTTCACAGCCATCCGCCCCCTCGGCAGTTACCTGGCCACCAGCTCTCAGTATGATGTTCAGGTTTGCTCTCTGAAATCACTTCGTAACGCAGCACCCTTTGTATTAAGGCCATGATTTTTGTTCCTTCTAGACAAAGCTACGGATGATCTATAACTCTACCTCAAAACAAGATCACCCAAGGGGATGCTCTGTTACCTGAGCAGACCCTTTCCGGCCCCATTAGCTAGCAATGTCTTATGGCATAATCTTCAGCAGATTTCTGAGATTCAACTCTGTTCGACTAAAGAAACTTGAGCTAGTTAACTATAAACATAAGAGAGAAAATAAAGCCTCTACCACAAAGAGGAATGTCAGACGAAATCTATTCAAGAAATCCACCATATTATGTTAATCCTATCAAGTTTCACAGCATTAAGTATCCATCCAATGAAATCAGTCTGCAAAGAAAACTTTAAAGGCTATTTTTCATTGCACAGGCAGAGCAGTTGTATGAAATATAAACTAGTCCACACTTATTTTACTAAAAACTATGCACAGATAATATTTCATTCTTGAATCAACCATTTACCCAGTGGAGTAGTTTTAGCAGATCTTGCTCTTATATACTATTAATAAGACCAAAAAATTTCCCCTTTGGAGCCTTTAAGTCAACTCCAGTTTGTCAAACGTTTGGAATAGACTAGCATCTGATACAGAGCTAGATTTGACGAGACACTGAAGATTTTTAAGTAAAGGCTTGGTGAAAAGGAGGAAAAAATGGATATTTTTACCCAAGGTTAAGATCAAAACCAAGTAGTCCTTATACTGTACTCAATACAGTAATGATTGCTAACATTTTAAGAGCAAGGTGGGCCTGACTGTTCCTTTCTTCTTCAGAATACCAGAAATGGCAGCGGTGGACGAGAATGTACACAGTACATTCCGCATGTAGCACAGGACTCACCCCACCACATTCCAGCAACTCAATGCTAAGGTTTGGTAACAAAAGGGACCTGTCCGAAAAGCACTCAGCATTCTCACTGGTTTCCAGAGCTCCACACCTCAAGTCTTTGATGCAGATAATCATGAGACTGGCCTCAAGAGACCAATTTCTCAGACTCAGGATATTACTCCCCTATGGTGTCCTTAAAACTTCCTCGGGCATATGGGCAAGGAAGCTGCAAGGCTCTGTTCCAACACCATAAAGTACAATATAGGAAAGATTTCTTTAACCGTGTGGTCTTTATTTCAGTGCCAGTGTTACAGATACAACACAAATGTTCCAGTTAGAAGAAGGAATTCAAACGGAATGCCAAGGTCTAAGCCAGGCTCAGGAAATAAAAAGGGAGGTTTGTAGTAATGGAGAAGATGACTCCAATATGCTCTAGGATGAGCCTCAAACTCATTCCTCTTATGGGCAAAGGTGCTTTTGTAAGGAGTCTGATTTTTAATCAAAGTGGAGACCACCTCTTTCCACCCTTTTACCATAGTTCAACAGGCAAATTATGGGCTTAAGAGAAACTTGAGAATTTGTGGTGGGAATAAGTCTGAGTATCTTTTAGGAGCTGTGTCCACTTTGCACTTTAAGGGGAGTCAATTTTGAAAATCATGGACGATATTCATGACTACTGCTAAAGAATGGAGAGAAAAGGGAGCTGGAAGAGCCTTGGAAGTTTCTGTTACAAATAGAGCACCATATCCTTCATGCCAAATCTCAACAAAAGCTCTTTTTAACTGCATCTGTCCAGTGTTTACAAATAACCTCTCAAAGTCTGACCAGTTCTTGATAACATACATACATACATGTGTGTGTGTGTCTGTGTGTATACAGCAATGCACAGAAAAGGCCACCAGGAGCCTAATGCCTCTTTCAAACATTGGGGGAACCAGTAGAAAAAGGCAGGGCTCCCTAATGTCCACTGTTACATTTCCATTCTGAATGCCGGATGTAGAAAGCGCCTGAAGATGGTAACCCAGCTAGTGAGGAATAAACGCCCCACCTTGCCCAGTTCACAGAGAAACACAGTAGAAAGAAGGGGCGACTCTTTGCTGCAGAGACAGAGTGAGTGTTTTCTCGCCATGGATTCCAGGTCCTCTCCTCCAGACCAGCTGCTGATTTCCTCAGGGGCCCGGGAATGTTGATTCTGGCTATAAATGTGAGAGGGGCGGGGAAGTACGGAAAAAAGGAGAAGAGGAGAAGAGTGCAAAGTAGTCTCCAGAAGCAGCCGGCCTCAACGGTGGAGGAGAGGAGATTAGTCTTTAACAATGGTTCAAGATCAGCGACAACGTTAGGAAAATCCTCCTCAACAGTTCTCTTCAGCTCCTCATGCCCATGGTACAGTTGGGGGGGACTTGCCAGCGACCACAACCTCCTTCCCAGAGTTCCGTTGATTGAGTGGGATAAGAATGAGAATGGTGCTGGACCCTCATTGCCAGGACTGAGGAGGAAAGTTGTTCACCTCTGCTAGATCTTGCATTGCTGAGCCCTTGTGATTATACGTGAGCTTGATCCGCATTCGCAGCTGTTGCTATGAAAAGAGAATTACAAGTCAATTGTTGAAATAAAATCTCTAGGATCCATCCAGTCCACACTGACTTATAATTTGAGGAGAGAGAAATCACTGTCAAGCAAAGCTGCCCCTTAAAAAAATGACACCTGGGAAACAACGACAAAAGCCACATCACACTTAGTGTTAGCTGAGAGGCCCACGAAGACCAGGCATGAAGACAAGGCAATGTGTGTCCAGAGCGACGCAGCACACAGCGCTGGCTCCATCCCTAGACTGCACTGAAAGCACAGAGCCTCCTGCAGACAGTTTCACATAGGCGTTTCCCAAGTGCTGCTCAGGAAGGTTCCACTCAGGTACTTAGGTTTCTAGAGAAATGAAGTAACCACACTCATCTTCCGAGACAGAGAATCATCCCATATACTACCAACTCTACACTCAGACATACTGTTTTGTCTGGAAAGCCTTCAATAAATCTGAACAGATCTGTTACCAAAGCACAAAAAAAAAAAAAAAGTACAGGTACTTGTTACTGCATGTAACAAGATTTTTTAAAATGCACTAAAGGAACTTCTACTCTTGGGGTCAAAGCAATAGTACAGCGAGTAGGGCACTTCCGTTATACACAGTCAACCTGGGTTAAATCCCCAGCACATGGTCCCTATGGTCCCGCCAGGGATCCCTGAACACAGGGACAGAAGTAAGGCCTGGGCGTGGCCCAAAGCCCCTGCTCCAAAAAAAAGAAAACAAAATTTCTAAACTACATACCATATCATTAGAGAAATTTGTGCTGGTATTCTAGGCGGACACATAAACTTGGTGAATGGTTGAAGAAAAACAAAGTGTTACAAGAAGAGGAAAGTACATGAGTATCGGACTACTAGATATGTTTCAAGGTTAAGAAATTCTCTGAACCAATTTTCAAAAACTGAAAAATAATGATTATCAAGTGAAGTTAATTTACTTCTTTGAGAAGATAAATTAAGATACTGCTTAATTTATATTTGTAAAGCTTTTGTTTCACTTAAAAGTCTTCATTTCTGTTATGTACACTTTGTAATTAGAGTAAGTGTGGATCGTGGGCTCCACAAATGTGTGTGCCCCTTTTGCAGCTTGTGTAAAGATAAAAATGTGACATCTCTAAGTCATCTCTAAGTGGACTTCTCAAGCTGCATTTTATTAAGATGCCACTTTAACTGTTTACTGTGTTTGGATTCTGTGTATTATCGACAAAAGACAAAGAGTTCAGACTAGACATGTCCATAGATCTCTTCTACGAGTCAGGAAAAAGTTACGGAAACAAAGCAAAATTTTACCGCGTTGAAAAACTACTTTTGGATGTGCTACTCACCTTCTGTGGGTTCAGAACTTTAATGACTTGTGTGATGGTCCCCGTGTTGAACGCTGGGACGATGCTACTGCTAGGAGACAGCAGCTGCAGCTGGAATGTCTGCGGGAACAAAGGGCGCTCTTCAGGGCGGTGACACACTCACACTGGCCAGCGATGCCAACAAACACAAAGGAAGACACCCAGATGTCTGCCTCCCACTGCCTCCTATTTGCTTTCTGGATTCCAACTAACTCAAGGAACGCTGGCTCTCACCTTGCGTTAGATATAAAAGTGCCATCGTTAAGCTTTTTACCACGAAAACAAGCAGGATGCCATTCTCCCCTTTCTAGTAGGAAGAACTTTAGCCTACCACTTCTCAAAAGATGACCAATTCTTGTCCGAGCAGCTCATTTAATGGTAACTGATCAACTGTGAAGGGAAAAAGATCAAGTGCCGATGACTAAACAAAAAGTCTAGAAGAAACAAGGTGGGGAGGGTGTGAAAGCCTCAAAGAACAAACCAGCAGGCCTGTCGCCAGTTACAGATCTCAGCCCTTTCTGTGTATTTGGGCTCTGGAGATTTCAACTTTGTTTTCAAAAGGCTGCGTAAGGGGCAGGACAGCCAGCTCTATAGGCAGGGCGCTCACCCAGCTTAAGGTTTATCCAGACTTGATGTCTGGCCCCCCATATTGTCCCCCAAGCCCCACGAGGAGTGATCCCTAGACATAGCCAGGAGTAGGCCCAGCGCACACCTGTGTGACCCCAAAACAAAAACCTAATAAAGCCTGAATATCATGGACCGTGTATAGTGAATATGACAGAGGGCAGCCGAAGGCTGCGCTGCCAACAGGTGTGTGGAACACAGGGAACCAGGGCCCTGAATAGAAACCACATGTAGAAATAGCCTACACATGAAGAGACAGGGGAAAAGCAAATGCCCTTCTTTTTTGTGTTTCTAGGTATGTTTTTTTTTTTCCACTTTTTGAGTCACACTCGGCGATGCTCAGGGTGTGCAGCTTTGTACTCAGGAATTACTCCTGGCGGTGCTCAGAGAACCATACTGGATGCTTGGAATCGAACCCAGGTCAGCCGCGTGCAAGGCAAACACCCTACCTGCTGTGTTATTGCTCTAGCCGCTGTGTTTCTGTTTTGGGGCCTTACTTGGAGACACTCAGGAATCACACCTGGCGGTGCTCAGGGAACCATATGAAATGCTGGAGATCAAACCCAGGTCAACCACGTACAAGGCAAATACCCTACCTGTAGTACTATCTCTCCAGCCCTACAAATACCATTCTTTATTTCCTTTATTTACACGGGAAAATTGCAGTAAGCTTGGTAAATAGTGAACCGTATCTTGACTACAATATAGTGATATACCATTATATCAGAGGTTCTCTATCCGGAGTCTTCTAATTATTAATGGAAGAGAGGGGAGGGAAGCAAAGAATTAGAAGAGGGAGGCAGGAGGTAAAGATGGAGGGCAGGAAGGAAAGAGGTGACTAGTCTACCTGATCTCGGAAAGTACAGAGAGTAAAGAAATTCCAAGCACAGAGTTTCTGTTCCTTTCATAAAACAGGATTCACAGCCAGGGCCGCACACATGAAGGCAAGCACTCTACCACTGAACGACCTCCCTCACACAGGCGTATATCTCAATGCACAGACTAATTATTTTGGTCTAATTTATAATTGTACTAAGATAAATTATGTAAGTTAAATACAATTCATTTATGTACATAATATAAAATGTAAGATGTCACCAAACAGCATTCATATCATTATTTTATGTATCACTAATAAAGAGAACAGGCTGCCAAGCCAAGATATCAATTTGAAAATGCACCTCAGGGACCAGAGTAACAGTGGGCAAACCATTTGCCTTGCACATGGCTGACCCAGGTTCAATGCCATATATGTTCTGCTGAGTCTGCCAGAAGTGATCCCTGAGTGCAGAGCCAAGGTAAGCCAGCCTGAAGCACCACTGTGCGCATGGCCCAAACACAAAAGACAAAAGGCCCCACAATTTCAAATAAAAATCACACAGGCACAAGAGATAGCTCAAAGGGTTGGAGCACGTGCTTTGTATGTGGGAGGTTGAGTTCCATACCCAGTACGACCCCCAAGCACTGAGTCAGGTGCAGTCCCCCAGCACTGACACCGGATATGGCAACAACCCCCCATCCCCATACTACATAACAGGGTCTATGACATACGATAATCTGAAGTTCAGATATAGCATTAGTCTCTGGGCACTGTCTAGCAGAGTACTCAGAATAAGTCATAATTTAAGAGCAACAATAACAGAACTGCAATCTAAAGGAACAAGTGTAAAACCCTAAGATGCAGCAGCTAGAGCTCACAGAAAGTTGCTTAAAACAAAACCTGGCACATAAGACTCATTTATTCCCCAAAGGAACCCTGTTCAGTACATATTAATATTACCACTCAACATCTGCAAATGAAGAAACAGTCAATAACTTGCTTACTGTCATGCAACTAGTAATGGACTACTTTATATTCTACCACTTCAAAATTATCTCGTTTTCTGATTCCCCAAAACTTCAAATACAAAAGGTGGCAAAATGAGCAGCAGCTACAAATAAATGGTCTTCAATTTCCATAACCATGTTGTCTGAATACCATATTTCACACATCACTGGAAGATGAGATTAGTTTAATCTAACCACAAATTGGCAACTACAGCCCAGGCCAAGATTTATAAATCTCTATTTACATTTATTTTGTAAATGTTTTATTGGAATACAGTCACACTTATGACTGTTTTTATACATAGAAGAAATAAATAGATGCAACCAACATCTTATCATCTGCTCTTTGTCTTTTACAGAAAACTTTCTCCCACTCCTCATTTTAAATCTTTATTTAAGGGGCTGGAGCAATAGCACAGCGGGTAGGGTAGGGTGTTTGCCTTGCACGCAGCTGACCCAGGTTCGATTCCCAGCACTCCATAAGGTCCCTCAAGCACCACCGGGAGTAACTCCTGAGTGCAGTGCCAGGAGTAATCCCTGAGCATCGGCTGGGTGTGACCCAAAAAGCAAAATAAATAAATCTTTATTTAAAATGCCTCATTATTCCAGGACTCCTTACACTAAGATTCAGTATAAACAAAAACTTTGGTTTATGAAAGCAAGTTAGATCTGAATTTAACATCTCTTATACAAATATCAAAAAATGGTAAAAAATTTTATTTCTAATCCAGTGACAAGAAGAAAATAATACAGTTCCTCACTATACTTTAACCCCATATTAGATAGACATTTTCCTCCTTTGATCCCTACCACTGTATTACTGCGCCCGAACCTATCTTCAAAATCTTTTTTTCGTTTGGGGCAGTGTATGGGGATAGAACCCATGGTCTCACTCATGCAAGACAAGTGCTCTCCTGCTGAGCAACACTCCACTCCTTGTCTTCAATGTCTGAAGCATTAAAGGATCATAATGAAGAATCTTAACACTAAGACTGACAGTAAGTAGGTCTCTCACTAACTATTATTAGTATAGTAATATAATCTTATCGATTATGAATATTTATGACCAAGTAAAAAGTATTCGCCCAAAAATGATATACTTCAACAAACCACACTAGCTGCAGTTTGAGCTGAACTCTAAACATGAAAACACGTCCCTTACCAAATAAGTAAAAAAATAAAAGCCCGCCTAACTTAAATCGCCAGGAAGAGGCAAAGACACTGTGGTACCTTTGGTACTGCAGCCTGGAAAACAAAGTCCGTCATGTCCAGCTCTGTGCTGTTGGAAGCCTGTATCGTTATTACCGTGACGCTGGGGTTGGTGTTTGACCGTTCAAAGGTGAACTCGATCTTCAAGCCATTCTTACTGTAAGCGGTGATGGAAGGGATGCCTGGGAAAACACAGGAAATGCAGTGTAAACGCAGTCTAGTGCGAGCAGGACTGTTGCTCTCCTTGCTCCAGGAGGGGAACCCCAGTAAGAGTACCTGTGGCGATGTCATTGAAGAGAGGCTGCGATGAGAGCCCATCCAATAAGAAGGGGGGCTGAGATACCTGTGACACTGGGGCGGGGGACGGAGCAGCAGCTGGAGCACCTAAGAACATTTCCACACAAAAACACATTTTAGTCAGCAGGACAAAGCTCACCAATAAACAAGGAGAAATTCACCATAATCACAGATTAAAGAAAGAGCTCCTTAAACAGGATGGAAAAAGTCATCTACCATAAAAAGAAAGAACCGGAAAGATCTAAATACACTTTTGTTTGTTTGGGGGCCACACCTGATGGAGCTCAGGACTTATTCTTGGCTCTGTGCTCAGGGTACCATATGTGATGCCAGCGATGGAATCTGGGTTGGTCACATGCAAGGCAAGCATCCTACCCACTGTACTGTTGCTCTGATAACCCCCTCCACCCAAATATTTTAAAGTGAACATTTAATGTCAATACCACTTGGCATTAGTACAAAATTAGACTATATTTTCTTTTTTGTAACCAGAAGATAATGTTTGCTATAAATGTATGAATATCCAGAATTACAAGTACCATTTCCAAACCACAAAGATTAAAACTAAATTAAAAGTATAAGAAATATGGAAAATACACACACACACACACACACACACACACCTGTTTGAATGAGAAGGAAATCTTATGAAAATATGCTCAATCTTACCGGGTATGGGGAAAATGGAATTTAAAAACACATTGAGCTAAGATAGCATTTCGTAAGAGATTGTATCAAACAATGATGAGCCCTTGGCCTTGGATTACAAAACTGAAATTAGCAAGTAGCTGGGGGTGGAGAGCATGGAGAGCATGAGGAAGAGGTGGACAAATGGACACCGGTGGAGGAGAATCTAGAGCATGATGGTGGTGAAGGTGCAGTAACATAAACAGACACAGAATGTAAACATTAATGACACTGTAACCATGTCACCTCAACTACAATAAAAAATTAAGCATTCCACTCTGAAATCCCACTTCCTATCTTGGGTGTGGAGATTCCTTTTTTTTAACTTCTTTTCTCTAATGAACACACCTCCCTCTGGAGAAGAATTGAATATATTATATATTACCTTTTGTCTATCCCTCCCTTTTAATTTTTTTTTCAAAGACACTATTTCACATTTAGCACAATGACAAGAACATCAATGTCTGATAATAGTATTAAAACTATTGGGGCTGGAGTGATAGCACAGTGGGTAGGGAGTTTGCCTTGCATGCGGCTAACCCAGGTTCGATCCCCAGCATCCCATATGGTCCCCTAAGCACCGCCAGGAGTAATTCTTTAGTGCATGAGCCAGGAGTAACCCCTGTGCATCACCAGGTGTGACTCAAAAAGGGAAAAAAAAAGGGTAAAAGAAAAAACCCACAAACACTATGGAGCGATGTGATTTCTAAGTTCTGATATAGGAATGTCACTTGCCGACATACCAAATTCCACAGGATGGATATGTCGTTCCCAACGTTCTCCCTTCCGAATCCGACACGCCATTTCGTTGGTAAAGAAACAAACAGCACCCGGCCCAAACAAGGTCAGACCTGAACACCTGAAGAACCTGCCGTCAGTACTCATCAATACACTGGCTCGGCTCTTCACACGCTACCTGTCTGAATGCAAGGTTCCGTCCCAATGGAAAACCAGCAGGACCGTACTACTGTTCAAGAAGGGAGACATCCATGACATTGGCAACTATCGCCCGATCTGCCTATTGTCTGTCATCTACAAGTTGTTCACTCGAGTCATCCTGAATAGGATTGGCAGAACACTAGATGAAGGACAACCATGCGAGCAAGCCAGGTTCCGCAAAGGATTCAGCACCATCGACCATATTCACACGATAACCAAGCTCATTGAGGTTTCTCGGGAGTTCAAGATGCCGCTCTGTTTAACGTTCATTGATTTAAAGAAGGCCTTTGATTCTGTTGAGACGGAAGCGGTCATTGAAGCCCTAGCCAATCGGGGCATTCAAGCCCAATACATCAAGATCCTCTGTGAGCTGTATTGCGGATTCACTACCAGGATCTCACCATTCTACAAAGAAGTGATCATTGATGTCAAAAGAGGGGTTCGGCAGGGTGATACCATTTCACCGAAACTCTTCAGTGCCACCCTCGAGAACATCATGCAACGACTGGAATGGGAAGGAATGAGAGTGAAGATAGATGGTCGGCAATTACACCACCTCCGCTTTGCTGATGACATTGTTTTAATAATACCAAACATCAGCCAAGCGGCACAAGTGCTGGCCGACTTTGACCGTGAGTGTGGAAAGGTAGGACTACAGCTGAATCTTACGAAGACAATGTTTATGAGAAACAGCCTCGTTCCTGATGCCCCATTCGCTCTCAACGGAACGACCATCTCCAAATGCAACAGCTATGTGTACCTAGGTCGAGAGAAGTCAACATGACAAATGACCTGGCACCCGAGCTGCGCAGGAGGAAGAGAGCGGCTTGGAACACCTTCAAGAACGTCGAAGAAATAGCTAAGAGGACGAAGAACTTCCGGCTCTGGGCACATCTCTTTGATTCCACTGTCCTTCCTGCATTAACATATGCCTCAGAGACCTGGGCCCTACGCAAACAGGATGAGAATGCTATTCAGGTCTCCCAAAGAAGAATAGAAAGAGTTATGCTTGGAATATCACATTTCACTCAAATGAGAGAAAAAATCCGGAGTTCCGACATCCGTCAACGATCAAGAATCAGGGACGCTGTCTCATTTGCCAAGGTGTCAAAAATCAGATGGGCTGGTCACGTAATGAGATTTAAAGACGACCGCTGGACTAGAGCTGTTACCGACTGGATACCACGGGATGTCAAAAGACCGCGTGGCCGCCCACCTACCAGATGGTCAGACTTCTTCGTCAAGATCATGAACGATCGGTTTGAGGCTCTTCATGTTCCCAGAGCGAACAGATGCCATTGGCCTACACTAGCACGTGACAGGGACAAATGGAGATGTTACTGGTGCCCGCTCGAGCAAATCGACGACTAACGGGAAGTTAAGTGATTAAGTGATTAAGTGATATAGGAATGTCAACTAGTACAAATAACTAGAAACAAGACTGGCAGTAGCAAAGCTGAACACAAGCATGGTCCAAACTAAACCAATAAAATACTATGCTCAGCAAGTGGTTGTCTTTGCTTTTGTTTGCTTGCTTGGGGCTACACCCAGCAGTATGGGGGCTCGTTGTAATGCAGTGATAAGTGACCACTTCCAGAAGTGCTGGCTATGAGGTGATGAGAACTGAATCCAGGCATCCTGCATCCAACGATGCACTCCAGCAAACTTTGAGCTAACTCCACTGTCAGAGCAGTGGCTTTCAACTGCAGGTCTGGGACTGATGCTGAACCACAGGTACAAAGTCATAGAAGGGATGTGAGAAAGTCAGTCACTGCTAAGGTTCGTGCCTTGCACATGGCTGACCCAGGGTCTAACCGCTTACGGTCCCTCAAGCCCTGACAGGAGTGATCTGAGAAGAGCCAGGAATAAGCCGTGAGCACTGCTGGGTGTGGCCCCAAAACCCTGAAAAGCACTTGTCCACTACAGTTCATATCTACCTCCAGTCCACAGAGCAGAGTATGCGTGGACTGCAGTCAGTCTGCCTGGATACGAACCCTGAAACCACTTCTACTAGAGACCAGCCACCAGTCCACAGAGCAGACTGCAAAACCAGGCCACAGAGACAGAACAGCAGGTAGGGTGCTTACCTTACACACGGTCAACCCGCATTTAATATTCAACATCCTATATGGTGCCCTGGTAACTGCCAGGAGTCAGAAGTAAACCCTGAGGATGACCAGGTGTAGCCCCAAAAAAACCCTGAAAATCACTATTACACTGAAGTAGATACCAGCTACCAGTCCACAGAGCAAACCAGTGTTTGGGCTGATGTCAGTCTGCATACAAAAAAAGACTGAAAACTACCAGGCTAAATCATTCTTTGTTGGGTGAGATACAGAACAAGAGTTAAAGCACTTGCTTTGCAAGCCAATGCCCCTGGCTACTGCATTTGGTTCCCTGGGCACAAAGTCAGTAGTCCCTAAGCACTTCCAGATGTACTTCCAAACTCTCCATCCCCAAAAACGAAGTCCAGGTAATTTTCACTGTATGTATAGTGGGGGCTGGAGTCCTCATGCACCACAAGATATTTAACACTATGCCTGGATGCTACCCATCAAAAGATAACAGCATCTTCAAGTTGTGATATTTAAAAATATCTCCAGACACTATCAACCCCAATAGTGGGCAAATACCAACCCCAGCCCACCCCTCACCGTTGAGAACTACTACATTTTTACTACTTTTAGGAATGCTCGGAGTTAGTCCTTACATATAAATACTGGGAAATAAACAAAAAGTACACAGCAGATAATTTCTACACTGAAATACTGTAATAACCAAAATATCCACAGTAAAAGCTTCTCCCATAGTGAAGTAAACAGTTTCATTTTGTAAGAGGGGGACAGGCAGCGACAGAATAGGAGAGACTAGAGGGAAAGGAAGAGAGGAAGAGAGAGAGGGAGAGAGGAATGGAAGATGAGAGAGCGAGATGGGGAAGGAAAGGGAGTGGGAAGAGAAGGGGAAAAAAGACGCCCCCCCACCCACCCAAAGCTGGAGTACAGAAGACTCCAGAATGAAATGCACCTGTTTAGTAAAGTCTTGCACATTGACAAAAACCCCACCCATAACAGCAAAAATGTGAAACACTTAAAATAGATTATTTGTGGATTATTCTACAGTGTATAGCAAAAAAACAAAAAAACAAAAACAAAAACAAAAACCTCGTACCAAAGAAAACACTTTCAAATGGGTAACATTTCTAAAAATGTCAGGATCAAAAATATAAAGGTAAAATGTAAAAACTGAGAAAATAATACTATGTACTATACAGCAATGCAGAGGAAGGAATGGTAAGCGCCAGCGCCCAATACTGCTTCAGGAGACCGAAGAGGCACGTGGGCAATGGGTAGGGACAGCGACAAGGAGTGCACAGGGCACGGGGAACGCAGAGCCTCCCGACGGTGTTTCACGTGCCAAGTCCAGTAGGCATTTAGTGACTGTGACACACACCTTGGAGTGTGATGTGGAATGAAGGAGCAGGGACAGTTACTTTTTTTTGGTGAAGAGGCATTCCCAAGTGGTCAGAGGGGTTGTGAGGCCAATCCTGGCAATACTCAGTCAATTCAGTGCTGGGGCCCAGGGTTACCCCGCAATACTCAGAGGCCATGGGGTGCACAGATGAAGCCCAGTGAGGCGTGTAGGGCATGCATCCCAACCCTGTATATCTCCGCAGGTCTGTTTTTCTGTTGTGAGGTCACACCTAGGGTGCTCAGGACCTCTAGGGCACTGGGAACCATTCAGCGCTGGGGACCAAAGCCAGGGCTCCGCTGCTGCTTACTACTGCTTTCAGTGGACCTGTCCAGGGAAGAGCAGTCAGGGTCCTGTACTAGAGGGCAGTCACAGAACAGGACCGCAGGCTGAGGAACCAGGATCTAGGAGACTTCAGGAAACCCAGCAAAGAATAAAGGGAGTTCATTTTACATTTACACAGTCTCAAGCTACTTAGAAAATTAACAAAGAAATTTTGAAGTAGTAATGGGGTGAAATTGGTGGCTCCCAAGGGGGAAGTGCACGCCCTGTCCACAGCAGCCCAGGTGGCCTCCAGCACCTCTGGGAGAGGCTCATGGGCCTTTCACACGGATGGGCCTAGAGCACCAGGGGGATGCGCCAACCTTAGCCCTCAGAAGTGGAGTTAATAAAATTAAAGGAAGGCGAAAATATCTTTTTAAAAAACCCAAGTCAAGGATGTGATTCAGTGGCAGAGTGAATGCCTCACACATGGGAAATCCTGGATTCAATTCCCAGAACTCCTACGCATCCCACACCCTTAAAAATAAAAGGTCTTTCAAAAAATATATAACATAGTACACTGGGGTGAGGGTGGGGAGATTAAATGCTAAGAATTATGTGGCAAGGAGCTCGCTCCATGGGCACGTGCTCTGCGCAGGGTGCCCATCCCCAGCACCACCACGCCCTATAGGCCACCAGGAGTGACTGAAGCACAGGCAGGACTAGTAAGCACAGCCAGGCGTGGCCCCAAAAACACAACAGCAAAACCAGAGGTTGCCCCAAAAGAGCCAATATAAGAGTCCTGATCTCACGAATTTAGCTTCTTTTCCCCATAAAGGTTTACATAATAGGTAATTTGGGGAAATTCCAGAAACTTACTGCTCCAATTTCCCTAAAAGCATGTTACATTTCCTTCTTATTTCCACTGATGAATTTCCTTTTCTTTGGATAAAACTGACATTGCATAAAGGATCAAAGAATCTAGAGCGCGGTTGGAGTGATAATATAGAGGGCTGGGCATTTGCCTTACACACGGCTGACCCAGGTCTGATCCCAGGCAGCCCACATGGTCACCTAAATCTGCCAGAAGTAATCCCTGAGCACTGTCTGGTGTGCCCCCCCCCCCCAAAAAAAAAAAACCCAAAGAATCTAGAGCTAGGGGGCTGGAGCGATAGCACAGCGGATAGGGCGTTTGCCTTACAAGCAGCCAACATGGCCGACCCGGGTTCGATTCCCAGCATCCCATATGGTCCCCCGAGCACCTCCAGGAGTAATTCCTGAGTGCATGAGCCAGGAGTAACCCCTGAGCATCGTCGGGTGTGACCCAAAAAGCCAAAAAAAAAAAAAAAAAAAAAAAAAAAAAAAGAATCTAGAGCTAAACTTAAATGCATATAGGGAAGTGAATAACATACTACGAGTAAGGAAAATACAGGCTTTTAAAAGTTTCATCTGGGCAATAGTACAGCAGGTAGAGCATTTGCCTTGCACGTGGCTGAACCTGGTTCAATCCCCAACATCGCAAATGGTCCCTGGAGCACAACGAGGAATAATTTCTGAGTACAGAGCCATCCCAGAGAGTAACCCCTGAGTATCACTATATATAACCCAAAAAGAAAGAAAAAACTTTAGTGAAAATTTCATCATTGGGCTGGTGCGATAGTACAGTGGGTAAGGCATTTGCCTTGCACGTGGCCGACCCGGGTTTGATCCCCAGCATCCCATATGGTCCCCAGAGCATTGCCAGGAGTAACCCTGATTACAGAGCCAGGAGTAACCTATATGCATTGCTGGTGTGACCCAAAAAGCAAAAAAAAAAAAAAAAGTTTCATCATTTTGCTTTTATGCATACCAGGAAAAAGGAAAAGGAAATAAGAACACCCACATGAAAAAGAAATAAATCACAATTTCACACACAAAAAATTCATTCAAAACAGATTAAAGACTTAGTAAGGCCTGAAACCATAAATATGCAAGAGAAGGGGGGGGAGGGATATTATCCTGGTGGTGGAAAATGGGCACTGGTGGAGGGATGGGTATTTGATCGTGGTATGACCGAGATCCAAGCACAAAAATTTGTAAATCTACAACTGTACCTCATGTCGTTTCACTAATAAAAAAGAAAAAAAAAAAAAGAAAAAAAATATGCAAGAGAAACCCTAAAGTGATGTCATCTACAATACTGGCTTTAGTTATATTTCAGGTAACTTAACTGAGTTAACAATGGCACTTAACAGAAAGGGACAGAAAGGTCAAAAGAGAAAGCAGAAGATCTCAGACTTAAAATTCTGGTTCCCCCAAGCCCTGCCAGGAGACCAAGCCAGAAACTTTGTGCTCTATCACAGAGCACAGAGTCAGGAGTAAGTCCTATGAACCACCAGATGCGGTCAAAAAGAACAACAAAAAGTACATGATTAAGAAACAGAGCTCCTGCTCTGCTTGTCTGGAGGTCTTCCAATACCTAGCACCATCCAGAAAAAGGTAATTGTACGTGACAACCAGCATTGAGTGTGTGTGTGTGTGTGGGGGGGGGGTTGTGGGGAGGCGGCTGGAGGGGGCAGGCACACCCAGCAGTGCTCAGGAGACCATATATAATGTTGGGGAATCTAACCGAGTTATACTTCCTGCCCCCCATTCTACCCATCCCCTCAACCCTTGAAACTTTGTTTTGCCATATGAACCATAAGCTCTGGGAGGTTGCTGTTTTAGAAAAAACTAATTTACATTTTAGTCACGTCACTTCTCCCACCTTCAGTTGACTCATGCATCAGAAGGTCTATGACACTGAACACCATACTGAACACCAACATGTTTAATAGAGCTTTTCCTTTAGGAATTTATCCCTATCCAGGCATTAAATAGCTCCAGAGTGTCCTCACCTGTAAGGTTGATGTCTCCCAGTAAATCAAGAAGTTCTCCACCAGCAGATGCTGGTTTGCTTGTAGGTGCAGTGGGAATAACAGGTGTTATGTCATTTCCTCCCAACAAGTCCAATAAATCATTGGCCTAAACAAGAAAATAATATCTCAATTGATTTATCATTTGCCTAATTTATATTTTGCTCGAGCGGGCCCAGTAACGTCTCCATTGGAGACTTTGTTGTTACTGTGTCTGGCATATCGAATACTCTCGGTAGCTTGCCGGGCTCTCCGAGAGGGGCGGAGGAATCGAACTCGGGTCGGCCATGTTGGCTGCATGCAAGGCAAACGCCCTACCCGCTGTGCAAATGTCTTAGACCCTTGAAAACGAAGAATAGCACCATCAATCTATCTATCCTAGGGGAGTGAAGGGACTCGGTAAGAGGCGTTGTAAGGAACCATGAGTCTTCCTAGATGAGCAAGTGAAAGTACCTGGCTGGTGGGCTGTGGCCCCGAGGGTGGTGGTTTGGTTTCTAGCGGAGCTGGTTCTGTTTCTCCATTTGTCTGTACGATCTCGGTAGGGCCGTTTGTGGTCAGTTTTTCCATGACAGGCATTCTCTCAAGCAAGGCAGACCTGAAAAAATCTGAAGTGGTTAAATTCTAGGCAGTTAAGCTAGATTCCCAACCCAAAAACAATAACTACAATGGCGCCAACATTAAGAACCGTTTCCTCTTCCAATTTTACATACACATTAAAACAGATCAATTACAAGAATTTCTGGATAGATTAAAAACAGACTTTAAGCTCTTTCTACCTACATACTGAGGCTGGAATTTCTCAGTGAGTGGAATGAAATAAAAGTAAATTAGAGGAATCACTCTCCTATATTATGAAAGGATGGGGGAAGGGAAAAATGACATGCACCTAATGTTAGTATTTGAATGGAATTCTTGTGAAAAAAGTGCAATCCCAAACTCTTAGCCAAATTAATAGTAAATGAAGAAAATATTCCATGCCAAAAGAAAAAGGGGATTTGGGAGACAGCCAAAGGGCGAGAGAGTATGCTTTGCATACAGGAGGTCTGGGGCTAAGCCCTAATACAGTATAGACCTCTGCACACGGACAGGTACATGGCTAGAGTGACACACAGCCCTTCAATGGGAAGTACTGAGGTCGATCCTTGTCACCAGAAGAAAAAGGGTACAGGAGGGCGAGGGGAGCTCAAAGGGATGGATCACATGCTTTACAAGTGGGAGATGCAGTTTTAATACAAAGCAATGCTGGAACTGGCCCTGGAGTACCACTAGTATGGTGCAAAAAAAAAAAAAAAAGGAAAAGGGAGAGGGAGAGGGAGAGGGAATATTGTTTTTATTTCTTTTGGCGCTAAGCAGAAGGGGAAAAAAATGAACAAAATAGAAGCAGCCAAGCAATGAGAATTAAATAAAGTTGTCAAGTCCTGTTAAAGTATATGGAGGGGCAAGAGTAATAGAGGATAGGGAATCTGCCTTGCATGCGGCCAACCTGGGTTCGATCCCATATAGTCCTCTGAGCCATGCTAGATCATCCCTGACGGGAGACTCAGAAGCAAGCCCTTAGCACTGAAGGGTGTGACCAAGAAAAAAAAAAAAAAACAACAAAAACAGCAACAAAAAGAATGAGGAATAATCTCCTATGTGAATTATCATGACAAATCGCTCAGGATGCTAGGAGGCACATAGACTGGTTTCCTTCGCTTACCTCATGTGGTCATATTTCTTAAAAAGTGCATTATATTCTACTGCCCTCTGCTGGAGCTCCACATCAATGCTGCTTCCATAGATTGAAACCACTTTCTTAATTCGGCTTTGGGATAAAACAACAGAAGAATTCAAAGAATATTCAAAACAAAGTTCACAAACAAGCAGACCAAATAATGTTTAAACAAAGTTTTCTGGCTAAAAAATTTTAAGACTAATATTTTAATTAGCACAATTTTACAAAAACAAAGTATTCTATCGTCATTTGACTGACATAAACCTCAACACCGCCATTCACCGGAATACCTTTACATGTAAGGCTAGTCCTTTCTTTTTTCAGCTTTGGGGGCATACACAGAAGTGCTCAGTGCATGGTGAGGCTCATTCCTGGTGGTGCTCAGAGGGTCACGTGGTGCGAAGGATGGAGCCCAGGCCATATGCCAGGCAAGCGCCCTACCCAACTGTACCACTCTGGCTCTCCAGCCCGAGATTTATCTCCTACATATTTCATATTTGAAAATTTGCTAGACATCAGTACCAATTTTTTATTTACTTGCTATGTTCCCTTGAGCCCCGCCAGGAAAGATCCCTGAGCACAGAGCCAGGAGTAAGCCTAGCTTACACAGAGCCAGGAGTAAGCACAGCCCACTGTGGCCAAACACAAAAAAATTAAAACTGTTTTTCACAAGGATTTACATAAAAAAGTAAAACAGATGGATCACAAGGTACCCTAAACACCACCAGAAGTGAATCCCATGCAGTGTACCCAGGAGTAGTACCTGAGCACTGCTGAATATGATCCAAAAACCAAAGTAACAATAAAGTAAAGTAAAGTAAAGGCCCTCCCGTTGATCATCGATTTGCTTGAGCGGGCCCAGTAACGTCTCCATTGGAGACTTCGTTGTTACTGTGTCTGGCATATCGAATACTCTCAGTAGCTTGCCGGGCTCTCTGAGAGGGGCGGAGGAATCGAACTCGGGTCGGCCATGTTGGCTGCGTGCAAGGCAAACACCCTACGGGGGCGTTTAGGGTTAGGGTTAGGGTTAGGGTTAGGGTTTGCCTTGCATGCAGCCAACATGGCCGACCCGAGTTCGATTCCTCCGCCCCTCTCGGAGAGCCCGGCAAGCCACCGAGAGGATCTCGCCCGCGTGGCAGAGCCTGGCAAGCTCCCCGTGACGTATTCGATATGCCAGACACAGTAACAACAACAAAGACTAAAGTAACAATAAAAATAATAAAATTTAAAGTAGAAGAGAACTAGCTTGCAAGGAAATTTATCAAATAACTATTATTCAACTATTATTCAAAAGACTAAGAAAAGCACCTGCAATTTAAACACCCGAAGCCTCATGATTAAAAGGAAAAAAGTTTTTAACTGCATCACTGTGAATTACAAAGTCCAAAGTCATTCATGACTGAGCTTTAGGCACACAGCGCTCCAGCACCAATCCTTTCACCAGGGATCCTCGGGATGTTTTTTCCTATTTTGACATCTCTGAATGTAATAAACCAGATTCCTTATATGGGGAAGTAACATTTCTACTTTAAAAAAAATAAAAAGCACTAGAAATCTTTTGAAAGAAAAATTTTTGTGTCTTCCAAATGATCAATGGTGGGGAAGGAGTGGAGAAAATAAAAGGGACTGAAGTATAAATAAATGAGAATTAACCAAGAATTAATCACTGTTATTGTGAAGGTCAGAGGTATATACAATTCACCTTCCTCTGGTACTTCAACTCTGCCTGAAAATTTTTCAGAATAAAGCTTCTAAAAATCACAGAACAACCTGCTCACCCTACTTTTTCTCCATACTCACTTTACAGTACAGGTGAATCTAGTAGAAAGCTTCATAATGGCAGTGAGGGCATAACCTCGAGTCACAGAGGTGGACATATTAGAGATCAGGACACTTTCTAAAATATCCAATACCTCATCCTCTGTTACCTGGAGAGAAATGGCAAAGACAACGCACAATGACCTTTAACGAGTAAGCGCTTACTTCCGATACCAACTATCCTTCCTTTACGGAACCTTTTTTCTTTTTTTGCTTTGTTTTCAGGCCATACCCAGCAGTGCTCAGGGCTACTCAGGAGTCACTCCTAGAGGTGCTCAGTAAACTATATTAGATGCCAAGGTTTTAGAAAATCAGGATTGGCTGAGTGTTGGGCCAGTTCCTTAACCCCTGTACAAGCTCTCTGACACTATTACTAAAACTTCTAACACGCTGTATTTTGACAGAGTAACTGTCGTAACTGTCCAAGCTGATCCATCAATCAAAAGCAGGTAGGAAAGAGGGAGAACGAGAGTGGGAGAAGGGGGGGGGGAGAGGGGAAGTAGGGGAGAGACAGAGAGATATATAGAGAGAGAGAGAAAGAAAGGGAAAGGGAAAAGGGGGGGGGGGAGAGAGAGAGAGAGAGGGGAGGAAGCAAGATGACCCTAGATCATGAAACAGTTTCGAGAGGAAGCAAAGGGGCTGGGAGCCAGCACAGCAGACCGGTCCAGGTTCGATTCCCACCACATGGCCTTGAGCATCGGTGTGTGCAGCCCTGGAGGCCCCCAGCACCATCAAAAGGCTGAGGTATCCTTCACACTGCCGAGGCACTCAGGGGCCAAGAATCACCAGAGGGCCCCTGGACTTCCTGTACACCGCCTAGGAGACCCACCAAAAAAAAAATTTTTAAAGTAAAGAGAGTATGATACGTGGAGTTCAAATCTGTACCCACACTTCTAAACCAACCACTTAATGAGCATATGAAATACGGACAGTTGTGGCATTTGTTTGTCAGCCATGTAAGAGAAATGATATAATTCAGTCTGATGGGATGAGAAGCTGGTCTGAGGTGTGGTTGCCTGTTTGGGGACCACGCTTGGCAGTGCTCAGAAGACTGTAGGGTACCCAAGATCGAACTCAACATTCCCAAACTCAAAGCATGGGTTCCAGCCCCTTGACCCATTTTCTGGGGTTTTAAAAAGTCCAATAAATTCTCAATTCAGAAAACAAAAAAATCATCCCCAGCATATTTTCTAATTTTTTTTTCTTTTTGGGTGACACCCAGTGATGCACATGGGTTACTCCTGGCTCTGCACTCAGGAATCACTCCTGGCGGTGCTCAGGGGACCATATGGGATGCTGGGAATCGAATCTGGGTAGGCTGTGTGCAAGGCCGCTGCACTATGGCTCCTGCCCCTTTTCTAATTCTCGTAAAAGGTCTTCAAGTCGCCAAGCCTTCTCATTAAAGGTCTTTCTTCTTGTAACAAGAGCATTATTTTCCCCTCAATTTACAACTGAGTGTGACCAGGCATACCTGAATAGGCTCTTCCTCTTCACACTGGCCGGATACAAGGAGATCGCCATATTCACCTATACACCAGGCAGCTACTTGGACCAAAGGTTGCTGTCAAAAAAACAAAATCACAATTAAACTCACAAGCACTAATTCAAGTCACAGATTAAACAATCATAATCACAGGCACACTGAGTGTATTGGTAGTAAGAATACATCAGGGTAACAAAGGGTACTTTTCCCCCTAAAGTAGAACAAAAGCAAACAAACTTCTTACTTGTGAATAATCACCAAGAATTGCTTTGTACAAGCGTTGGACAGTATAGGCATGCATCTCCACACTATTGGTTATTAACTGGATCAAATTGGGGACTGCATCGTCACGAACATAGCTTCCTGCCTAAAAAGAAATGCACAGTTACCCCTAGGAACACACAATCACAGGGGACAGGAGAGAGTGCACATCAGGTAGCACTTGGTTTGCACAAGGCTAACCCAGGTTCGATTCCCAGAACCCATGGGATCCCCCAAGCCCTTCAAGAGTCATCCCTGAGAATAGGGCCAGGAATAACCCTGAGCACAGGTGGGTGCTCCAAAAAAAAGAGAGAAGCATAATCATGATAATGTCAACCATGATTGCTTTTGTTAAAAGGATTACCACAAAACCGCATCAAAGGTACAATTTGTACCAATTCTCAGGTTTAGAAACCATTTAAACTTCTAAGCCTTATATAAAAAGGTAAAGGTAAAGGCCCTCCCGTTGATCGTCGATTTGCTCGAGCGGGCCCAGTAACGTCTCCATTGGAGACTTTGTTGTTACTGTGTCTGGCATATCGAATACTCTCGGTAGCTTGCCGGGCTCTCCGAGAGGGGCGGAGGAATCGAACTCGGGACGGCCATGTTGGCCGCTTGTAAGGCGAACGCCCTACCGCTGTGCTATCGCTTCATTTTGTTTATGTCAGGGATCCTGCTGCCTGAAGAATAATACATGAAGCATGTGTTCTAACCACTGAACTATATTCCTAAACCTTTACATTTTGAGGGTTTTGCGGATTTTTTTGGGGGGGGAGATAGGGAGAGTATCCATATCTGGCAGTGCTCAGAGGCTAACAGTGCTTGGGGTTGTTCCCAGGAGTACTTGGAGGAACCATGCAGTACTGGGGAGCAAACCTGGAATCTTGGGCATACAAAGGCAATGCACTCCCACCCTCCGAGCTATTTCCTCAGTCCAAGGGGTTTTCAGCATTTGGGGGGAGGAAGGGATCTCTCCAATGGTGCTGGAGGCAATCAAGGCTACACCTGGTGGTTCTAGTAAGGCCACAAAATACAGAGATCAAACCTAGGGCCAGGTGCATGCACGTATGTACTACAACCCTTTGAGCTATCTCCTTGAAACCCACATAAGTTCTTATTTTACAAAAAAATAAAATAAAATCTTCTTTGTTCTAAGTAAAAGTACACTATAAAATTTGTATGTTTATTATTTTATTAGGCTGGAGCGAAAGCACAGCGGGTAGGGCGTTTGCCTTACATGCAGCCAACATGGCCGACCTGAATTCGATTCCTCCACCCTTCTCGGAGAGCCTGGCAAGCCACGGAAGGTATCATGCCCGCACGGCAAAGTCTGGCAAGCTCCCCGTGACGTATTCTATATGCCAAACACAGTAACAACAAAAGTCTCCAATGGAGACATTACTGGGCACGCTCGAGAAAATCGATGAACAACGGACGGACAGTGACAGATTATTTTATTAAAAATTAAAATGAAAGGGGCTGGAACGATAGCACAGCAGGTAGGGCATTTGCCTTGCACGCAGCCAACATGGCCGACCCGGGTTCAATTCCCAGCATCCCATATGGTCCCCCAAGCACTGCCAGAAGTAATTCCTGAGTGCGTGAGCCAGAAGTAACCCCTGAGCAACGCCAGGTGTGACCCAAAAAGCAAAAAAATAAATTTTTAAAAAATAAAATGAAATAAAATCCCCTTTGTCCTAAGTAAGAGTAAACTACAAATTTGTTTAAAATTTGAAGGAAACAGATAAGGTCAAAACTTCCAGAAGTTTGGGGCCGGAGAGATAGTACAGCAGGTAGGGTGTTTGCCTTGCATGCGACCTACCCGGGTTCGATACCTGACATCCCATATGGTCCCCAGAGCAGGAGTAATTCCTGAGAGAAGAGCCAGGAATAATCCCTGAGCATCACTGGGTGTGACCCAAAAAGCAAAAAAAAAAAAAAAAAAAAAAAAAAACTTCAGGAGCTAAAGAACATTCAGGGGCCAGAGAGATAGCACAGCAGGCAGGGCCCTTGCCTGGCATAAGGCTAACCTGGGTTCGATCCCCGGCACTTGATATGGTACTGAGTTCCTCTAGAAGTGATCCCTGAGTGCAGAGCCAGGAATAAGCTCTGAGCACCACTGGGTGTCGTTCAAAAACAACAACTCAAAAAAGGAATTTGAAGATTCATTTTTGCAAAATCATAATTTAAAGGCCAAAATAAATTTAGTTGCTTAAAACTCCTTTAGTGGCTTTCTACAGAGAAAAAACAAAACCCAAACTCCTAAGGGGCCTGATGTTAGCGAGTCCCCGCATTAACCCAGCCACTCGCCTCACCCTCAGCCAGTGTTAACTCGCCGTCCTGCTCTTCAGGCAGGTCAAGCTGCCTTGCTCGAAGCTTTTGCAGCAGTGATTCATACTCTTGGTACACTCTTCCCCAAATATCCACATGGCTCCGCATTTCACTTAGTTCTCTATTCAAGTATGTCCTGCACTGAGTAACTTGCCTTAAATTCTCAACCAAAATACGTGGCACGCGGCTCCATTCCCATCCTCCTTAGCCACGCTGCTTCCGTGTTTTCATAGCATGTTCCCCCAGCCTGACAGTAAAGCGCACAATCCCTGTGAATTTCCCTTCTCCCCACAGAAAGGAAACTTCATGAGAACACCGGCTTAGCCTCATTAACCAGCACACCCAGCTTGTGGTCTACATGGGCAGGAAAAGGTGACTCACCGTTGTCAGAACACGCATAATTGTGTCTATATGCCACCGTTTGGAAGGTGCATACCTGAGAAAAGAATAAAACCAGGTGAAAAATAGAACCTGTAAACTAGATTGTGCTCAGGACATTAAAACTCCTATCCTAGAGTCATTTTTAGGTTGTTAGATTAAATGCACTTGGATGCATTTCACCTTCAAATTTAGCAAAGTCCTTCATTTCAAATGGTCTGAAATAACACAAGGCAAAACCTTGATGTTTCACCTAATACTGCAAAAGGAAGAATACTCCCACTGAGCTGAGAGAAAACGAGACTTCCGTTTCTCAGGAGACAAATCATAAAGCCAGGGATAGAAAGATGATGAAAGAAAAAGGAAGGGACTATATCTCACACATGCCACACCAGGTTAAGAAACATGTTCCTTTAAATTCAGATTGGAAAAAATATACTATCAAATTTTTACATACCATTTCCTTAAAGTTTTACACAGACCCACAACTCAAATGTTAAAACACTTCTACCCTTTAATATATATGTATATATATATATCCATATATATATAGAGAGAGAGAGAGAGAGCGAGAGAGAGAGAGAGCATCACAAATGAGAAAGAACAGATTTAGATGAAAATTTTAATAGGTCTCCATCTATAAAATGGGGGAGAAGATCTTAGCAAATATGCTAGCGGCAACTTTTCCAAAACTTATTTCTAATTAGGATAAATGTTCCATTTTAAACATGTTTACACACCTCCTCCTCCCCTCCCCCGATCCCCCCGCCCCGCTTTAAATATACTTCCAAAAGTACCTACGTACTTTTACAAAAATAAAAATCAAACCTTACTTTTCTGCAGCAAGAAAGATTCCAGATGCACAGTCTGCTTTGAATTCTGGTTCACATGAATCCAGAAAATAAAGTAATTCCTTCATCATGCCTCGGATATTATTCCCATTTACCAGGGCAAAACTCAATTCCATTGCACGCCTTGCAGGAAGGAAAAACAAAGAGTTATATACAAAAGTATCAAAACAGACCAGGTATGTTTTCTCTGAACATCAGCCACTGGCAGATGTATTCATATCCACACAAATTTAATTCCCGATCCTTGTATGTGAGATAACCAAAAAGGTAACAGTTATATTTTGAATCCTCATACAATATTTTTCATGAGAAAAAAAAAAACACGAAAACCACTAAAGAATAAAGAAATGCATTTAAATTTTAAAATCTAGACTATAAAACAGAAATTTTGAAAAGACTCAGAAATAGTAACCTTGCATGTGGCTGACCCAGGTTTGATCCCCAGCACCCTTTGTGATCCCCGGAAGCTGCCAGGAGTGGTCCCTGAGCACAGTCAGGGCGCCCCGAGTCAGGGCCTCCTGAGCACTGACACAACAACTCAAAAAAAAAAAATTCAAAAAGGGAGGCAAGCAAATTAGCTAATGATATCTCTACTATCCCTTAAATACTGATTCAAGTCAGCATACTTTTATATTCACTTATGTAACAAAGATGGCGAACTTCTACATCAAGACAAATGAGAAAATAAGAATGAAAACAAATCCTGAAGGCACTTCAGAGTGAGAAATACAAATATTGCTTGCTATCAGTTATCCCATGGGAGCAAAACTTTTGACTACATGGAAACACAGAATATAATGGTACTACCAGAATCCGGAGGAGGGGAAGGGTCGATGTTGGTCATAGAGTACAAACTTCCAGATATCAAACAAAAGAATACTGGGGCTCACTTGATTGGGGATTATAGCACAGCACAGTCATTACAGTACCTGAAAATTGCTGAGAGCAGATCTAAAATGTTTTTAGCCACACACACACACAGAGTAATTATGTGATGTGATGAAGATTCTAACAACACAGTGATAATCATTTCACTGCGTGTAATTATCAAATCAATTCACTGTGTACCTTAATCTTACAGAATCATATATATCAGTTATATATAAATAAATCAGTTATATATAAATAAATAGGGAGGGGCTAGAGAAATAGTACAGTGAGTTGTTAAGGTGGCTTGACTTGCACACACCCGACCCAGGTTCAATCCCTAGTATCTCATATGGTCCCCAGAACAACAAGAGGAGTAATTCCTGAGTGCAGAGCCAGAAGTAACCCCTAAGCAGTGCCAGATGTGGTCCAAAACAACAACACAACAAAAAATCTGGGTGTTGGGAGGAGAAATAAAGGGAAAATGAGGTTCACGGAAAGAAAAACAGATCACGAGGGCAGAAAAAAGTTTCTCCATCAGGTCAAAGAGATAGTACAGTGTATAAGGTGAAGGCACTGCACACAGCCAACTCTAGTTCAATGCCAAGCAGCAGTTATGGTTCCCTGAACAGCACCAGAAGAGATCCCTGAGCAGAGAATATCAGGAGTAAGCGCTGAGCACTACAGGATGTGGAACGAATTTACAAAAAGAAGTTTTAAAGAAGAGTTCTAAATGAGGAACTGGAAGCACTAGGACTAATATATACAGGACTGACATCGCAAACAGAAGAATATATTCTCATCCAGTGCACAGGCAATGTGGTCCAGGACAGACCTCATGCTGGGCATAACGCCAGTATCTATAAAGTCACAAAAAAATAGGAACTTCATTAAATGCCTTTTCAGGTGGTCAGAGAGATAACAGAGTCCTTAAGACACTTCCCTAGCACTCAGCTGACCCCAGTTCAGTTCCTAGTATCACCCAAGCCCTACCAGGAGAGATCCCCAAGCGCAGACAGAGTCAGCAGATAGCCCTGAGGATTGCCAGATGTGGCCCCAACCCAAAAATAAAATCATAAAATCATTAAGTTGGGGAAAGCCCCAACTACTGGAAACTGAACAACATACTATTAAACAACTATCTGATCAAAGAGGAATCAAAGAAATCAAAAGATTCCTCAACACTAACAAGAATGAAGACATAAGACTACAAGAATCTATAGGACACAGCAAAAGCAGAACTAGGAAGAAGCTCATAGCAACACAAGCTGAGAGCAGGAAAAAGGAAAAAGTTAAATAACTTAATCTCAGAGTTAAAGAAACTAAACAAAGGACAACAAATTCATTCCAAAATCAGTAGAAGAGGGGCTGGAGTGACAGTACAGCGGGTAGGGCGTTTGCCTTACATGCCACCGACCCGGGTTCGATTCCCAGCATCCCATATGGTCCCCCGAGCACCGCCAGGAGTAATTCCTGAGTTCAGGACCAGGAGTAATACCTGAGCATTGCCGGGTGTGACCCAAAAAGCAAAATGAGTAGAAGAAATAATAAAAATCAAAACAGAAATCAATGATAGAGAAATCAAGAGAGTAACACAGTGAAAGTGAAACCAGAAGCTGTTCTCTTGCAAGAATAAAACTGACAAATCCTTAGCTCTAATTAAGTTTTCTAGTTTTCTCTTTCAAAAAGAAAAAACTCAAATTTAACTGGAGATGAAAAGGAAGAAATTACAACCAACATCTCAGAAATACAGAAGACTGTAAGAAGTTATTACTACTATGAACAACTCTATGTCACTAAGCAGGAGAGAAACAGATGCAGATGAATTCTTAGAAACATACATGCTCCCCAGACTGAATTAGGAGAAAGTAAAAAACCTGAACAAACAAGTCCTGAGTAAAGAATCAGTAACTGAGTAATTAAAAATCTCTCCCAACAACAAAAGCCAAGGGTTCACTAATGAATTCTACCAAACCTTCAAAGAAAACATACTATACCTACACTCCTCAAGGCGCTTTCAAGTATCAAAGAAATCAGAATCCATTCTAACAGCCTCTATAGTGTCAACACTACCTTAATACCAAAAACGCAGATATTACTTAAAAAGAAAATTACAGGAGGCTGGAGCAATAGCACAGCGGGTCAGGCATTTGCCTTGCACGCAGCCAACCTGGGTTCGATTCCCAGTATCCCATATGGTCCTCCGAGCACCGCCAGGAGTAATTCCTGAGTGCAGAGGCAGGAGTAATCCCTGAGCATCGATCGCTGGGTGTGACCCAAAAAGAAAAAAAAAATTACAGACCAACATATCTGAAGATGACCCCATCCAACAATGTATCAAAAGTATCATATATCATGACCAAGTGGGATATAGGAATAGCTCAATACACAAATCAATTAATGGAATACACCATATCAATAAAAAATCATAAAGATCAGATCAACATGTAAAGAAAGCGTTTGACAAAATTAACATCTACTTATATTAAGAAAATAAAGAGGGATCAGATTCTAACAGTCATTTATAACAAACATACAGTCAACATCATATTCTATGGCAAAATAACAAAACTCAGATCAGGCGCAAGTCAAGAATGTCCTCTTTCTCCCCTATTACTTAGAATAGTTTTGGAAGTCCTCACCAAAGCACAAGACAAAACAGAAAGAGAGAAAGAAATTAAAGTGATCCAAGTGGGAAAAACAAGAAGGTAAACTCTCACTAGTTGTAGGTAAATATTAATCTGTTACAATGCTGTATGCAAATAATGAACTAGGAGATAGAAATAAAAAAATTTAAAAGATAACCCATTTAAAAATTGTCAAAAAAAAGGGAAAAAAAACAGTGAAAGAAATATACAATGAAAAGTATGTCACAACTGAAAGAAAAGAAAATGAAACCAAGAAATGAAAAAAAATCCATTTTCATAAACAAGAATACTGTCAAAATTACAATCTTATCCAAAACACTATACTGATTCAGTGTAATTCCCTTCCAAATGAATGGATCTTTTTTAAAAAGGCAAAATTGTACTGATTGTCAAAGTAACTGTTCTCTGCAAATAGAAGGGACCGAATATTAGTATTTGTTAAGTGAATGTTTACAGTCATTTTTAATCTAATTTTTTCTGAACTTGTTCTGAACATACAACCAAGAATTCATCAAATCCAATAAGGCATTTACAGATTTCCTAAGCAGAGAACCAGCAAAGTTACTCCGCTGAATATTCCATATGTATGCCTTTTGAAAATGCCATTTGCTGCCTAACAATCATTCTTACTTGTACTGTTCTAAAACCAGCTGCTTCTCTACCCTGAAGCATAAGAACTGTGAAGACGTGTGCTGTCAGCGACCTGAGTTTCAGCATTGTGATAAAACACTTAGCCGATGGATCACTCCGTACTTTCATCCTCCAACACACGAAGCACAGTACCTCTGCCATGAAAACTTTCCCCCAGCTTATCTGCATCTGTTTTAGTTACTAAAGAACCAAGGATAATTTCAGTGTGCACTTAAGCATCCCTCAGTGGTCTCCTTGATTGACCTGAGCCTCCCCCTGCCATTCTTCCTAAACAGAACTAGTCTGCAGAGTTCATCTGTGAAAATAAGGACTAAATTCATAAACGTGAAAATTCTCACTCTCAAAACTACGAGCTAGTGATCAGGTGAAGGGAACGAGGAAATATCAGTAATCTGTTACCGTTTTATTGAGACATCCAAGTCTTTTAGACAGTCCACAATTGTGCTTCTGTGTCTCTGTACTGCATTATGATCTGTTTGCACAGTCTTCAACAAAGATGTCAGAGCTACATATCTAGAAGAAAAGTTACAGAAGAGAATTAAAATTAGAAATTCAGGATAATTCTCCACTTTCCAATGATTAAAGGAAAGCATATGTTTTTTAGATATTTAAAAGAAACAACAGTTTAATAGACACAATCCAAAAGCAAAATACAAACTGCAGGGAGCCGGAGAGATAGTGTAGTGGGTAGGATGTTTGCCTTGTACACGGCTGACCACAGAAGGGGAGAGAAGAGAAGAGAGAATTTTCAGAGGGAAACACATCTGATAAGCTCAGGCCCAGGGGTGGGTTTCTTTCCTTCTTTTTTCTTTCTTTCCTTCCTTCCTTCCGCTACTTCCTTCCTTCCACCACTCCCTTCCTTCCTCCGCCACTTCCTTCCTTCCGACCCTTCCTCCTTCTTTCCGCCCATTCCTCCCTTCCATCCTTCCATTCTTCACCCCTCCCTCCCTTCCTTCCTTCCTAGTGCTACTTCCTCCTTCCTTCCTTTTTTCCACCCTTCCTACTTTCCTTCCATCCCTTCCTTCCACCGCTTCCTTCCTTCCTCTCCCCTCCCTCCCTCCCTTCGTTCCTTCCTTCCTTCCGACTCTCCCTCCCTCCCACCACACACAGAGGCTCTATTCTACTGTTTGCTACATATTTCTCAGGCCCAGAGATTCTCTCTCTCTCTCTCTCTCTCTCTCTCTCTCTCTCTCTCTCTCTCACACACACACACACACACACACACACACACACACACACGGGCTCTCTTATACACACACACACTCTCTCTCTCTCCACACACACACACACACACACACACACAGGCGCTCTTGTACACACGTACACACACACACACACACCCACACACACACACACAGACTCTCTTGTTTAGTTTTTGAGCTGGCTCTCTAGCCCTCAAATATCTCTTCAAAACCGGATTAGGGGCAAGGGTATAGAAACATACAACTCAGCAGTACAACGTATGCTTTACCAGCATGAAACCCTGAATTTGAGGTCTAGCATTTTTAATTAATAAAAGAAAAATAAAACAGGCCAGAGAGCTAGCTCAAAGGTCTGGAGCACAAAGCCCTGGGTCTGATCAGCACTGTATGGGTTCCTAAACACACCCAGGAAACACCCTCAGGCTCTAACTAAGCACCACCACCTAAAAGCCTGATCCTAAACACCCTCTTGTACCACCTGGGTGACTCTGGTGGCCCCAAATACTGCTGAGCACTGAACTACCTGGTCCATTTGGCTGAGTATTGCCTGCAGCACTGCATGGGGGAAGGAAGGCAGGAAGAAAGGGAGGGAAGGAATCAGGGCGGGAGAGAAAAGAAAGAAAAGAAAATTCAAAACGTCTTAAAAAATTTTTAAAACACCACACTAAAATTAGTAACATGTCACTCTTGAAAACTGAATCTATTAATATGAAAATACAAGACACATTTTTCAGTGAACATACCTAATATTCTTGTCATTGTTCAATAAGAAACGCCCCAGTATGTTTATAGCAAGGACCTAAATAAAGAGAAATAGCCTAAGTTAAAAATCTGGGGGAATTAAATATTTAGATGATTTAAGAATCACTACCTTGCCTTTGAAAAACAAACTATCCAAATGTGATGGCTTTGATCCAATACTGAATCTACTTTCAGATCACTAGAGGAAAAAAAGTCTGAAGGAAAACTCAAAATCAAACTCTGTCCCAACCAACAGTAACAGCTGGAAGATTATGTTTTACTTTAGAGTTTTAACAGTTAGTTAAAGAATATTGGTACAACCTTTTTGAAAGCGAAATCTGACAATAATTACAAATATTTACAATAAGAATATCCTCTTTAAACAATTCCTCTTCTAGGAATTACTGACAAAATGTACATGACTTGTATGTACACATCAAATTCTAATGTACCACCACTATAACCGAAATGCCAGGAAGTAACCTGAATGTCCGTAGCAATCTTGCCAAACATCTAAGGCATAGCCATTAATGTGTGAGCTAGGAGTAACCCCTGTGCATTGTCAGACATGAACAAAAAAAGCAAAAAAAAAAAAAAAAAAAAAGTACCATGCAGCATTTTTAAAATGAGAGAGGGGATTTGGAGGCCCAGATGGCAGTGCTCAAGTTACTTCTACCCCAGCCATTTGAGCTACTTTCCCAGTTCCTAAGTTGCCATTAAAAATGAATGAATTTGGGGGCTGGAGCACAGCGGGTAGGGAGTTTGCCTTGCACACAGCCAACCCGAGTTCGATTCCAAGCATCCCATATGGTCCCCTGAGCACTGCCCCAGCGCTAATTTCCTGAGTGCAGAGCCAGGAGCAACCCCTGTGCATCGCCAGGTGTGACCCAAAAAGCCAAAAAAAAAAAAAAAAGAATGAATTTGGGCTGGAGCAATAGCACAGTGGGTAGGGTATTTGCCTTGCACGAGGCCGATCTGAGATCGATTCCCAGCATCTGATATGGTCCCCCGAGCATGCTAGGAGTAATTCCTGAGTGTGTGAGCCAGGAGTAACCACTGTGCATTGCCGGACATGAACCAAAAAGAAAAAAAAAAAAGAATTTGAGTACACTGCACAGCAAGGTATGGTGGGCCCATTAAAAAGAATAAATTGGTAGATTTAGAATTAAGATACTGAATGAGGGGCTGGAGAGATAGCACAGCGGGTAGGGTGTTTGCCTTGCACGTGGCCGACCTGGGTTTGATTCCCAGCATCCCATATAGTCCCCTGAACACCACCAGAAGTAACTCCTGAGTGCAGAGCCAGGAGTAACCCCTGTGCATCGCTGGGTGTGACCCAAAAAAGAAAAAAAGAAAGAAACTGAATGCCTGAAACTTTGTTAGCAACAGGTTTATAAATCATACTGAACATAATTTTTTTTAAATTAATGAAAGAAGAATGGAGTTGTGGGGTGGGGATGTAGCTTAGTGGCAAAGGCCTGCATAATCAGGAGGGCTCTGAGCCCTCAGCACTACAACCGTTAAATTAAATCGTCAGCACTAAAACACAGATTGACTTTGATATATGCCGTAACTTGGATAAACCTTGAAGATTACCAGCTACACAAGGGCAAACTGAAGTACAGTAAATTGAAGTACCAAGACCACCTCAAATTCATAACAGATTTTAAGCCAAATTCACAAGAGTAAAAAAAGCAGAAAGGTGGTTCCCTCAAGTTAAAGGAAGGGGCTAATATGCAAGAGTTGTCTGATGGGTATAACACTTCAGTTTGGGGAGAAAAGGTGGTCTCCAAAGGGCCGTGGATATAGCACAGGGACTAGGCACAGGCACGCCCAGTTGTGGGTTTGACCCTGGGCTCGCGCTGCCTCCTGAGCATTGCTGGGTACAGCCCTGGAGGTGCCTGATGGGGCCAGAACCCGGGGATCCTGCAGCACCACATTCTGGAGCCCTCAACACTGAGCCTCTGACCACACTGGCCGGGAGTGACCAGCTACAGGAATGCACTTTAGAGATCCCAAACAAACTAAGTTCTATCAATGTTTGAATTCTAAACGACTCTTTCAACTTTCAGACAGTCTAAAATTATGTCAAAATTTAGAAGTGGAGAATCAACATATACAGATACATTTAAATAAAATACTTCTGAAAAAATATATTAGACAGTAACGGTACTTACCACTAAGAACTCAGACATGTAGAAACTACAGGCATTTTCTTACCACTATACCTTTTGTATTGTTTAATTTCTATTTTTTAAATATTTAACTACTTAAGAAAAATAAATTAACTCAAATACCATGTCTTATCTGACATGTAGATAGGCAGTAGAACTGAAATCTTGGCTCTAGTAAAGCTTTATTCTGAGATACCTCCTTCACTTAACACATTTATACCTCTACCTATATCATAACTAAGACCTTTCAAATTTTACTATCAGCAACATTACGGCTTCAACAGAAGAAATGATACTTCAAATACAAAATCACGGCATGACACATTCTCCATCATTCTTTCCTAAAAGCTAATTTTCAAATGGAATTCAATTCTTAGTACCATATTTCAATTTAACTCACTTAAGTGACACGTTAGGGGAAGGAAAAGATTAAAAAAGACTTACTCGCAGTCCACTCTCTGACTTAATGTCCATGATAGTCAAAACCGTTTCATAAAGAATAGCATTTCCTACATTTTTACTAGTCTCTGTATTGGTGGCAACCTGAAAAGATACAAAAGGTGGTACATATGGAATGAAATAACCTTCCACAAAATATCCAAGAGTAATAAAGGGGCATTTTCTGATTGACTACAACCACCAAAGGGGTGACACAAATGAAAACTACTCCATATAACCATCATTCAACTGTTCAGTATATTTAAATGAATATTTAGTAGACAAGTTTTGTCTACTCACCTGTGCTAAAATATCATTCATAGCTTCACTTGAGTCATCATCATTTCGTCCTAAAATTCTTAATAACCGCAAAATTCGTACCTAAGATGAAAAATATAAGAAGTGTCAGCAAACTATGTCTGCCACCAAGAGAACTTCATTTTGTACTAATTTAAATAGCTTTAAAAAAGGTTGCAGATCACATTAGCAGTTTTTTTAAATAAAAAAAGCACTAAATATGACATTGAGAAATTATGTATCTTAAGAGAGTTACTAGCCCATACTTCTTGACTTCACACCTACAGGACACTATCACCTCCAGAGCTATATTATATTGATAATTACTTATGAAATTTTAACTATCAACCCTATAATTTTATTATTCTAATAAAATGTAAGACTGAATTTACTCCATTTATTAATGTAATTAGTTTGATCAACTGCCGATATTACACATAACACAAACAAACTGAAGAAGGAAAATGTTTCCCATAGCAATTAATTTCATATAACGTTTATCCACAAACTTCAAACCTCACCTGCAAAAAGGGGTCACTGATACCAGAAACATCATGTTCTGGTGAATATCCGGACATGATGAGGTTCTTTAAAATACGAACTAATTGGGGCACAAGCTGCAGGGAAGAAGAGGCATCAGAAACAGTGAACATCAAGGAATTTCTCATTTGACTGACTTAGTAGATTGACTGGCTCAGAGGGTGCAAGGGTCTGAGTCCACGCAAATTCTAGTGATACAAATACCTTGCAATTGTTAAAATTTGACAAATACAACTTAGAAGTACTTAAGCCAAGAATTCATAAAGGAATATTTTGTTTTTGTTTTGTGGTGTGCAGGGTCAATGACTCACGGCCTCACACACGCAAGGCATGTGCTCTACCACTGAGACATGTCCCCAGCCCAGAAATGTTAACTTTTATCTGAATTAAAAACTAACGAGTAGACATATTCACTTCACAGCTATATGTACAAAGATAATACAAATATCAGAAATAACTCAGACACTCCAAGAAATAATTCAGACACTCCAAGAAATAACTCAAGACACTCCACAAGAGCCAAGGCAAGAGATGCCTATGGGGCGTACTGCATTACTGCTTTCACAGTGCCTGACACACTAAGGTACGTGGTCAGCTTTTTATCCATTCCAATATTTGATAAAAAACATCACTGCCCCCAAAGTATCACTGGTGGTATTAATAAAATTAGAGTTTTAACATGTCTCAGATGGAGGTGGAGGGAACAACAGCTCTCTTTGGAGCAGGGAGACAGCTCAAAGGGCTCTGCAGGCGGGAGAGGCAGGCCTAATCCCCAGTAGTACAGGAGCAATCCTCAACCAACAGCCAGCAGTCGCCCCAAGAACCACCAGGAGTGACCCAAAAATCAAAAAAAAAAAAGATTTGCCTCTTAAGACAGGTCTAGTGATCCTATTTCAATAAACATTTTAGAACTCTGATCAAGTGGAAAGACTAAAAAGTATCTTTCTCCTAAGATGTTATCAAGGGCATGTATAATTTCCTTTCCCTACTCTTTCAAAATTCAAATGACTTTTGGTAAATTTTATTTCAGTACTTATATAGACTATCTTGTTATCTGTTATATTAATAATGAAGCTATGGTCAGAAATTACCTTCGTGTCCTTCCTTTACTTTTGCCCCACTATTAACACATAGTAGAGCAATTTTATAGCCATGCTGAACTTAAAAATGCCTTAAATATCATTCATTTGGCTGATCATCCATCAGTTAAAACCCTACACTAAGATGTTTGCCACAGCAGGAACTTCCCCAGTCTCCAACAGAGATCCAATTCAGTCTTTAAAGCGAACAAAACTGCGTTCTGTGGAAGTAATCTGGACAGTCCCAATACTGCTGCCATTCAATTACTTTTCTCTCAGTAAGTCTGGACTCTCCCTTTCCTATTCCCTAATTTTAAAAGAAGATCAAGACAAACAAAAGTCAAGCTATGTGCACAATATGCACTTAAAATGTTCAACAAGAGGGCCGTTTCCGGGCCAGGGAGACAGCACAGGGAGCAGGATGGTCCCGAGCCCAGTCAGGAGTGACCCGAGAGCAAAGCCAGCAGTAAGTCTTGAGCACGACGAGTAGGGCCCAGAAAACACAAAACAACAACAAAGTCGGAGTATTTCCAAGATTAAAATATACATCATGGAATTCTGTAAATTTTACACAGAATCTTCATTAAGTCTGTCAACAGTGGGCAGATCTATACGTATTAAAAACCAATACCATTTTTATTTCTTTTCTTTCCTTTTTTGGGTCGGGAGGTGGCACACTTGGCAGTGCTCAGGGCTTACTCCTGGCTCTGCACCCAGAGGTGACTCCTGGTGGGGCTCAGGGAACCATCTGGGATGCTGAGACTTGAGCCCAGGTCAGCCACATGGAAGGCAAGTGCCATCTCTGCTGTGCTATTCCCCATTTTTATTTCTTTTGGGGGCCTTCCAAGTAGTGCACGAGGCCCAGGGTCACTTCCTGCTAGACTTGGTCTACAAGCTGGATGGTTCCAGGCTCAGTCTGGTGCCGGCTGGGTAGCAGGACAGCCCTAGGTACTGAGAGACTCCCAAGGACGACACCCTGTAGTACTGGGGCTGATGGTGCAGAGGCTCCGTCACAAATCCCTAACATGGAAGCCATGTGTTCTTGACATCTGGATGGTCTCTCCAGCCCCCCATAACAGAATTTTATAAACTGTTTTAAAGTGTTGTAAGAATAAAAAAGGAAAGAATAAATTAATCAAATAAAATGTAATAAAACAAGGATGATCCAATTAACAATCTCCGCATGAAGAGCAAGATTTGCCTACTCCACTTCCCAAAGGTATATTTTAGTACTACACATATCCCTCGTTACTACTTTAAAATCTGGTTTGTTTCCTGGAGAAGTCCTTTTTCCTCAGGTTATTAAATTCAGACACTGTTTCATTCACAACCCAAAGATCAGCACATCCCATAAGATCACCCTGAGACAACAAAGCAAAAATGTGGGCGTGTTCAGCACAATGAGTTTTGGAACTCAGCTTTAATTTACAGACAATAATGTAAGTTACTGAAACTGATGAAAGGACAAATTAGTATGACAAAGGGAAAGGCTGCAGCCATGAAAATCAGTTGATGCCCACTCTATTTCAAAATTCTTTAAATGCTCCAAAAGTTCTTGGCAAGATTCAATGTGGGGGACAGGAAAATAAAAGCTCAAAGTTTCAGGGCCAGAGTTAGTACAGCAGGGAGGGCATCTGCCTTGCACACAGCCGCCCCAGGTGTGATCCCCGACATCCCTTATGGTCCCCAGAGCATTGCCAGGAGTAGAGGCAGGAGTAAACCCTGAGTACCATCAGATGTGGCCCAAAAACAAATAAACAAAAAGCTGAAATTCTCAAGTGAAAACTCAGAAGCACTCAAGGAGCCTTTTGAAGTGTGAGGTTACCCACACGTGACTCCAAGAGATCTACTTCAGAAAGAAGCCGTGTTGTGTGTCAAAGCTGCAGATGGCTGGAGTTGCCATCACCAAAGCCAGTGGGAAAGGGCTCAAAAGTTCTCAAGTGAAGATAAAAGAGGCAGAGAAGAAGGCCTACAATTCAGAAAAAGGCTGCAACTGAAATCCAAGGCTGACTTCGGAGTCAGGAGTTTATGTGACAAGACAAAAACCAAACAAGGGAGTTAGCCAAAAATGTGAGCGCAAATAACTCGTAATGTTAAGCACAGCTGCAGTATCAGGGTACTTTAAAGCCAGACTGTGAGCGGCTACACGAAAGCACAAGGACCTAATGCTGGCATGCACCGTCTGAAGAGGGTTAATGCTTACCTTCTCATTCTAACACACAGCAGGATTCCAAACAGACAACAGGAACAAAACATACAGAGCAAGCATTAGGGACAGATACAGGTCTCATACTATTTTACAATAGTTTAATCAAGACATGAACATCTAAGGGGAAAGGTGGGGGAGAAAGGATCTTTTCCCTTTTATAGTCGCATTCAAGTACAAAGTAACCCCACCCACCAGCAGCACCTTATAAAACAGATTAAATGAAATGACTACCCAAAAGAACAGTCTTCCCCTGCATTCTTTAACCGCTCTACCTTCTGAAATTAGTGGAAAAACAAATTTTCCACTCGAAAATGCTACAAGAAAGGGAGGTGAGTGGAATTCAAAAGGCTAGTGACAAGTCGATAGCTTAAAAATGAACAGTGGGAACCCTGTTAAGTATTGTCAAATTTCCACTTTTACTTTTCATCCTAAAAAAAGACAAAACAAAAATAAGTTACCTGCCTTAAAAGCTAATATCATAAAAATGACGTATAATGCCTCTGTTTATAATTTAGTTCCAGGTTACATTTCTTGCCTTCAATGTGAAAAGACCAGAGAAAGCAATGAAAGATTGGTGTTTGCCAACAACCAGAGGAGACTTCTATTATGGAAGGGAAAACACTACAATTGCCAGCTCTTATATGGCCAAATCTGGCTTCCAGTCCTAGGACTCAGCAGAGCTGATTAAGTCCTTTGTTCAGCTCTACAGCTTCCTTTCAAGAGAAAATTCCTAAGTGAGAAAATTCATGTACAGCTGAGGAAAACTACTTGTCAATGGCGAGAGGCTTAGGGAAGCAGAGCGGCACCTACCTTTCTGAAATGTGCGAGCATGTCAGGGCTGCGCTCGCACATCTCTGTGAGGAGGACTACAGATGTGTGGAGAACACCTGGAAGGAGAGAGCACAGCAGATTGAAACCCGAGTCTGTACTGATCACCTCAGAGTCGGGCTCTGGGTCCCAAGGGTTAAATCCAAAGGGGCTAGGCTACCTTTGTTTTTAATCTCCCAAAGAATCTAACCGTTGAGGTAAACATAAAGGCAGGATTTAATATTGGCCAACTCAATCAAATCAGAATATTTTTAAACAGTTATGAGACCGAAACAATTGCTGCAAACCAACAGCCAATCCATGTCTCTCCATCGAGAATACTCACAGACATGCTGACAGTCATTATAAGCTAAGCATATTCTGTGCCATTCTATATCAACAAGCTATTAGACTGGGATCGAGATATTTCAAGATTACTTCTAGAGAGGTAGGAGCTATAGTACAGCAGGTAGAGCGTTTGCCTTGCACACAGCTGACCCAGGTTCTATCCCCAGTATCTCATATGATCCCGACCTCGAGCACCATCAAGAGTAATTCCTGAGTGCATCACCGGGTATGGCCCAAAAAGAAAAGAAAAAAAAATTACTTCTAGATCATTTAAAAAATGTATACTTTATCAAGGGCCCAAGAGATGGTTCAGCAGCTAAGGCACTTGCCTGCAAAACAAAGGCTGCTAGTTCGATCCCTGCTGCTTGCGCACACGAGCAGGACCCAAGCCATCTGCAGGGTGCAGTCCTGGCCACCACCACTAATGGCTGGCTTCATCACAACCAGGGGGTTGCAAGCACCACAACTAAAAACAGGTATAGTCCCCAGTGAGCACCAGAACTGAAGAGACAGGCCAGCACCCAAGAGAAAGAAAGCACACGTGTCATCACCAAACCCAAGAGCCGAGGGCCAACCACACACTTGGGCCTAGTGTGCTGACACCACAACGTGATGCTGGAGCCCGAGTGAGCACAAACACAGGTCGAGCACCACAGCCACGCAGGGGTGCAACCCAGCATCACCCAACAACAGAGGGACAGGGATATTAAACTGATAGTCAAAAGTGTGCCAAAGCGCCAAAGTGATTATGAATAAGCAAAGTGAATTTGCCTGTTCCAGAATGAGTGAAAAGAGCCCCACAATAATCTCACTAAGTAAATAAAAACCCTAAAAATTCATCTGCTCAAGAGGTTTTTAGTTTAGTTTTGGTCCTACTTCGGTGCCAAGGACAGACTCCAGGGGCCTGTCCATGTGAGGCAGGCACATCCCTGGGCCCTCAACAAGTACAATGCTGAGGATAATCATTCTCCTAAGAAAACCAAGTTTTTTAAATCTGCTCTTTAAATATGAAGTTTCTAGAAATAGGACTGAAGTAATCAAGTATACCTTACCAGATATATAACCTTAACTAAACACCTACTATAAATTCCTGTAAATTTTTAAAGGATCTCACAAATCTCAATCTCCTATACAAAGACAATAAAGAAATCACTTTTTTTCTATTATAAAAATGGCAAGAAATCAAAAATCTTTATACAGGAAAAGCAAAACTTCCATTACAGTAAATGTTAGTAAGTTAACATAGCACTTATAGTGAAAGGCCAAAGATCAAAAATTATTTTCTACTAAGAATAAATCTCTAGTCATAAAAGGTAACTCTCTTACCAAAGTAAAAGAGTAATGCGATCAACCAGACCTCCTGGCAAGGGGTTTAAGCACAGAGAAAGGCTTAAGCCACTCCAAGTCACAGAAAGCCAACACCGCCTGAAGGCTTTCCTCCTTCCCTCTCCCTGAGAACTCCCCAAGTGGATCACATTACCATGGTTCTTTTCATTCAATAAATTTTTTGTTGCTGGTAAAAACATCTCCATAAGTTCAGGAACTTTCCTGATGACGTGAACAGCACACAGTGCTGCCTATAAGAAAAAATAAAAAGACAAAAGATTTATTTCAAGTAAGCCAAGACAACAAATTTTGGTTTGATTTGGTTTGGGGGACACCTCCAGCTGTGCTCAGCTTTGCCGTACTATGTTAAGTACTTCTGGCTCTGCACTCAGGGATCACTCCTGGTGGAGCACACTGGGGACAATATGGGATGCTGGGGATCAAACCTGGGTCAGCCCTAGAGAAGGTAAGTGCCCAACCTGCTGTACTATTGCTCCAATCCAAGACAACAAATTTTTTTTTTTTTGGCTTTTTGGGTCACACCCAGCGATGCTCAGGGGTTACTCCTGGCGGTGCTCGGGGGACCATATAGGATGTTAGGAATTGAACCCAGGTCGGCCATGTGAAAGGCAAACACCCTACCCACTGTGCTATTGCTCCAGTCTCAAGACAACAAATTTTGTAAAAAATACTACGCCCCCCCCCCTAAAAAATAAACCCTTTGCAAGTTCATCAGGACAGAAAAATAAAGAACAAAGGCGTTAGATTTATTTTTATTAGTTATTAACTAATTAGGACTTTTCAATTTATACCAATGCCCTAATGTGAACTTTTAGTTCTCGTACAATGAGAACTTTGTCGTACTATGTTAAGTACATGGGCATGAACTTTCTAAACTAGATCATGGTTAACGTGAAGCTGTTCAACAAGTTAAACATAAATGATGATAGCACAGCGGTAGGGCGTTTGCCTTGCACGCAGCCAACATGGCCGACCCGAGTTCGATTCCTCCGCCCCTCTCGGAGAGCCCGGCAAGCTACCGAGAGTATCTCGCCCGCACAGCAGAGCCTGGCAAGCTCCCCGTGATGTATTCGATATACCAAACACAGTAACAACAAAATCTCCAATGGAGACGTTACTGGGCCCGCTCGAGCAAATCGATGATCAACGGGAGGGCCTTTACTTACTTTACTTTACGATGTGGGTCTTTAGGAAAAAAATGAAAGATAAAAACTAATTATCATGGGGCTGGAGCAATAGAACAGCAGGTAGGGTATCTGCCTTGCACGTGGCCAACCCAGGTTCGATGTTCAATTCCCAGCATCCCATACTGGAGTAATTCCTGAGCACAGAGCCAGGAGTAATTCCTGAGCACAGAGCCAGGAGTAACCCCTGTGCATCACTGGGTGTGACCCAAAAAGCCAAAATTAAAAAACAAACGAATAATCATTCTTCTGACTAGAAAAACCAAGATTTTTAAAATCTGCTCCAACGTAATAGTCCCTATGCCTTCCTCAGTTTACTCTTGGCTGCAGAGAACACACAGGCAAGGCTTGTACATGACACAGCCAACCCAGGTAAGATCCCCAACACCCCACATCCTTGTCCCTCCAGGAGTAACCCTGAACACAGAGCCGGGAGTAAGCTCTGAGCACAGCTGGGTGTGGCCCCAAAACAAATCAAACGAACAACAACAAAAAAATACTCTCTGCTGGCATCAAGAAAACTATCTAAAAGATACTTAACTTGTCTCTATTTAAAAGGGAAAAAAAAAGACGGCTTATAACTAAGAGGGGGAAAAAAGATAAATGCAAAGACTTATTTTGGTTGGAGCGATAGCACAGCGGGTAGGGCGTCTGCCTTGCACGCAGCCAACATGGCCGACCCGAGTTAGATTCCTCCGCCCCTCTCGGAGAGCCTGGCAAGCTACCAAGAGTATTTGATATGCCAGACACAGTAACAACAAAGTCTCCAATGAAGACGTTACTGGGCCCGCTCGAGCAAAATCGACAATCAACGGGAGGGCCTTTACCTTTACCTTTATTTTGGTTATACCTTTAATAAAGTAACCACCATAATTACTACATGCTGGGGCTGAATACTATTAAAATTCTCATTGACTATCATAAAATTCTTTTTTTTTTTCAGATAAAAGTATAAAATTACGTGTCTTTTATTCATCAGTTCCAACTACTCCAAGTAAAGTTCCATTTTCTACACACACAGTTTGGAATACTGTAAGTTGTGAAACTGGAAAAGTCTCTTAGCAAGCAGGATTTGGTTAACTAAATAGGGTGTATGAATTGATAAATAATTTGAAATTTTAAAAGCTATATTTTCAGAGACTCATATGCAATATAGATATGATCATGATACTAACAAAAGTTAAGCTACAAAACTGTATCATGGGACAATATCATAAAATTCTTACTAACAAGAAGATATTTCCGTTAATGCTTCCCATGTTCTAATGATAAAAATATTTTTAATCTTCGTTCGCCTTACAAGCGGCCAACATGGCCGACCCAAGTTCGATTCCTCCGCCCCTCTCGGAGAGCCCGGCAAGCTACCGAGAGTATTCGATATGCCAGACACAGTAACAACAAAGTCTCCAATGGAGACGTTACTGGGCCCGCTCGAGCAAATCGACGATCAACGGGAGGGCCTTTTACTTTAATTTTTATTTAACGTGGTAATAGACCACTTGTACAAGAGCAAGCCAAACATTCTTTAGAGAAAGAACTTTGGCTTAAAGCCACCATCAGCAATGCATAACCCTGGAAAACAGCTGGGCCCTTTCAAGCACTCTCCTCTAATCTCACACCATGTGCAGAGACATTCATATAACAACCTTAAGAGCACGTGTGAGCGTTTCACCTGAGCACTTACTTTCCTTACAGTAACACTGCAGGTTTGCATCAAGCCAAGTTCTCCCTGGAGCATGTCTCTTCCGTGCTTGCCTCTCTACTGTGCTCTTCCTTAAACACATATTTCCCTTACTTTCTCTCCTCTCACATCTTTCTAAGTGAGTTTCATTCAATAGAAACTATCTAAAAGTTAGTTTCAGTCAAGTGAAACTTTACTTCACCCAAATACAGAACATTGCAGAGCCAGAAAGGTAATTCAACAGGCTGGAGCTCATGCCATGCATGTAAACTGTTCCGGTTTAGTACCCAGTACTCGTGGTCCCTGAGCACTGCCAAGACTGATTCCCAAGTCTGGAGCCAGGAATAGCTTCTGAGCACTGCCAGCTGTGGCACTAAAACCAACATTATATAAATACAAAAGCATTATATAAATTTCAGTCATTTATCATAGAGTCACTTCCTACTTTTAAATTTTATAGTCTCTGTTTGGGCTGGAGCAATAGCACAGCAGGTAGGGAGTTTGCCTTGCATGCCGCTGACCTGGGTTTGATTCCTCTGCCCCTTTCAGAGAGCCCGGCAAGATACCAAGAGTATTTCGCCCGCACGGCAAAGCCTGGCAAGCTACCTGTAACGTATTTGATATGCCAAAAACAGTAACAAGTTTCACAATTTGTTGTGAGATGTTACGGTGCCCACTGAAGCAAATCGACGAACAACAGGAGGACAGTGCTACAGTGCTACAGTCTCTATTTATAAAGGCTTTAAGGTAAAGCACAATAAAATAAAATATGCCAACAAGTAACAGGTAAAAAAATAAAATCACTATCTTTCATTATTATTCTATTTAGACATATCAGTTTCAGAAGGAGGATTCTTTATCATCCCCTAATGGTAGGAGTGACACCCGAGCACTGAGCTGGAAGTAGCCCTTGAACATGGCTGGGTATAATCCAAAAACCAAAGTAATGAATAAGTTAAACTGAATACATTTACTGCAGAGCAAAAGGTATATCAGTGCTTTGAAACATGCATTTGAGTGTTCTGGTGAAATTCTCATATCTGCCTAATCAACATATCCTAACCCAAACACAACCATTTCGTATCATGAAAAGTTACCTTTTTTCGTAAGTAAGAGTTGGAGGTTTTCAAGAGTTTCTCCACTTCTCCTGCAAGATCTCTGCACATTTCTGAAGAGCCCATGCAGCCGAGGGTACAAAGTGCTAGCCCCTGGACATATTGCGTGCTATGGTTAAGATCACTGCAAGAGAAAGAAGGTAAAAATGAGTGCGCTATGCCGAGTGCCACTGTGGAGACTTCACAGTATCCGAATGATACTTTCTCAAGGGAAGAAAACAAGACCAACAAGCTAGAGAGAGTTCCATGAGCTGAGCACACCAGGAGACCTGGTCTGATCTCTGGCATGCTAAGCAACCTGCCGCCCAAGCCGGCACCACAAGGAGTGACCCTTGGGTACTAAGTGCAGAGTCTTGAAGTGCACTTAGGTCCAAAGCAAGCAAAGAAACAAAAATCAAGGTATATTCCAGTCCTATTATAAATCACTAATTCAGTAAACTGGAAGTCCCTCATAATAGCAGATCCCTCCCCCCCACTCCTCACCCCACTGGTGCCATACCCTGCTGTGCTCAGAGGTTACTCCTGGCTCTGCGCTCAGGGATCACTCCTGGCTCTGCACTCAGGGATCACTTCTGGCTCTGCACTCAGGAGACCACAGCAGAACCAGGGATAAAACCTGAGTCTGCCTAATGTAAGACAAGCCTTAGCTGCTGTACTATCTCTCTGGCCCGAGATTTACAATTTAATGTCTTGAAATATCAAAGCAACAGAAATGAGGCACCACAATCTAGAGGATGCTACTGGCAATTCACCTTAGAAAACTCAACAAAACAAAAAAATACGAAGTAAAAAGATCTTCAGAAAATTTTTTGAAGTAAAATAGTTTTATCTGGGGTGAGAACAAATGAATGAATGAACATGGGTTTCTTCAGAGGGGAAAAAAGCACATTTCAGGTTGAGATGCAGGCAAATCTCAATGACAGAGAATGCACATCTTCAGAAGCTTTTAATAGCTTTACTTATGATAATAAAAGATATGTACTCATCAAATATTTTTATTGATGCCAAGGGCCCAACTCAGGTCCCCTGAATGCAAAAAATGCACTTCACTGAGCTACATCCCAACCCTACCTAATAAGAACTCTTAAAAAAATAAGAACATGCTTAAACACTCTAGAGCATTGAAGATGACGTATTACTACAGAAACATTCTAAAATCGTTAACAAATAATTGTGATAATCTTAGTGTTATATTTATTCAAAAGAAAAAGTTACTAAAATGAGCTAGTAAGACTACTTCAGTTCTAGTCAACTGGAATTTTACCATGAGTCCCAGTATTTGGTAAGATAGACAGAATTCTGCTTTTAATTACCATCAATTACTGTACAAAATTTTTTCTCTCAAAAAAGCTAAAATATGACAAGCTTAAACTATTAACTCATATATGGATCAAAAATCAAGAATTCAGAAGCAAAAATACTATGAGCTATTTATTACATCTACCAGCTTTAAGGGTGTTTTGTGTCCTTTTATGCAGAGCTTCTTAAACTTCTTCCACCTGCAGTGCTTTCTTACCTAAGAATTACAACACGGGCCAAAACCATATTACAGTGGGTAGGGCATATGATATACCAGGTTTGATCCCTGGCACTCCACATAGTCTCCAGAACCCTGCCAGAAGTGACCCCTGAGCACAAAGCCAGGATTAAGCGCTGAGCAGAGCAGGCCAATAAATAAATAAATAAATAAATAAATAAAGGAGCAGTGTAATACAATAAAGTGGCCAGAGGGAGTATAGCAAAGACACTTGCCTTGCACAAGGATGACCCAGGTTTGATTCCAGCACCCCATGTGGTTTCCTGAGCTCACCAGGACAGAGCCAGGGAGCCCTGCCTGTGTAGCCCCAAAACAACAACAGAAACTGGGGCCAGAGATAGAGTACAGCAGGCAGGGCACCTGCCTTGCATGTAGCCAATCCAGGTTCGATCCCCACACTCCATATGGTGCCCAAAGTACTACCATTAGTGATTTCTGAGTGCAGAGTCCAGAGTAAGCCCTGAGCACCACTGAGAGTAGTCCCAAAACAAAAGAAACAAACAGAAAGAAATACAACACAGACAGGAGCTTTCATAAGCACCTTAGAATCATCACATATTCAAGTTTTAATTTTTCTCCACTGCACAGTCAGAGATCTTTTACTGCCACCAAATTTTTCACAGCATAGCGCAGCGGTAGGGCGTTTGCCTTACAAGCAGCCAACATGGCCAACCCAAGTTCGATTCCTCCGCCCCTCTCGGAGAGCCCGGCAAGCTACCGAGAGTATTCGATATGCCAGACACAGTAACAACAAAGTCTCCAATGGAGACGTTACTGGGCCCGCTCGAGCAAATCGATGATCAACGGGAGGGCCTTTTACCTTTACCTTACCACATTCAATCATGCAAACCACAGTTTAAGAAGTTAGGTTTTAGCTCAAAACGTGGCTCACAGATACCCACAAGTTCCCAAGTAAATTTCACGGTACTCAGGAGCTCCAAACTCCTTTCATGAAACACATTATCAACTGATAAATGTATGGTGCAAAACACTGCTGGTTTGGTGCAAAATACCAGTGGTACATTAATACAAATCACAGCATCAAACTGTACCAGTAATTGTATTCAATGCCACACACTGACAATAAAGAACAAAGAAAGGGAGGAGAGGAAGGAGTGGAAAAGGAGGACAAAAGGAAGTTGGTTCATTCAAAACTATTAATGACAGGGTCAGGGAGACAGCGTAAAGGGATGTGCATATGGGCTGCATGCAGTCCCTGAGCCTCGCTATGTACCAGTGGACAAACAAAAACACAACTGACCATGACAGGGCCAGGGATGTGGATTGAAAGGTACAAGAACTTGAGCCACAAGTTTCTAGTATTTACAAGGCCGTGGGTTTGATCCCTGAATACTCCGGGCCTGAGCTGAGTCCTACCAGAAGTGCCCACTCCCTCTGCCCCCCAAAATCACTAACAGTTTTACAAAAAAGCAAAAAACAAAAATCCAGAATGATCTCAAATCCTTAACACAAACATTTAGGCTAACTGAAGTGGCAGGTAAATTCCCAACTATGTAAAACAGTGTCTTTCTACTAAATTCTCTTGGTCTTATTTAAATTAAACAGATTTCTTCCCTGCCCATGGGTCTCACTGCTTCAGTTTTATTAAAGTATCAATACTTGAGTTTGCTATTAACTGTCCAGAAGAATTTGTCTCTATGGAGAACCACATTAACAGCAGGTGACTAACGGCTTAAGAAGTCTTTTTGGTTCGGCGCATGCAAGAACTAAAACACAAGCCAGTCTAGAGGCCTGTCCAGAGCCAGCAGATGAGTCATGGTGAGCACCCAGGCAAGTTCAGGGGACTAATGATTTGTTTCTGTGCCTTTGTGATTCTCCATCTCTAGAGCTCCCAAGGTATGCAATACATTAATCAACTTAGTATTTTTATTATTAGTATCTACTTCAAGGCCAAAAGACAGCATTTCCCCAAAATTAAGTCCACAGATTCAATATATTTGAATGACGCATTCTATGTTTATGAACAAATCATCATTCTTATTTTGAAATTTCCTATTAGTCCCTGGAAAATTATATTTTTTTGCTCTGGGCCACACCCAACAGTGCTCAGAGCTTACTCCCGGCTCTAAGCTCAGGGATCACTCCTGGTGATTGGGGGGCCCTACAGAGTGCCAGGGATCAAACCTAGGTAATCCACATGCAAGGCAAAAGCCCCACCTGCTATACTATTACTCTGGTCATTTCAGTGGGAAATTTTAATTAAGACATTATACAGCACAGAAAAGTATGAGTTCAATGTGTATAAATTTGATCACCATATACACCCCCCAAAACTTTGTCAAAAACAGAAACAGTAAAAAATATATAAGAGATCTGAAAAGGATTTTAAGTTGCTAGATAACCAGAGCCAAACTAAAAAGTACCTCACATCTCAGTCCATTAGAACTTCTACAACGTTCTAAAAGAAACTTACTTAAGAGGAATGCTACAAAAAAACTAATTCCCTGCTGGGCTCATCTAATGTCTCCATAGTAAACACTTTATAGTTCTTAAGCCAACTGGCCTAGTCAACAAGCAGCCATTCCAGAAAGAAGAATCATGCACAAAATTTCACAAGGCTTGGGGCCGGAGCGATAGCACAGCGGGTAGGGCATTTGCCTTGCACACGGCCGACCTGGGACTGATCCCCGGCATTCCATATAGTCCCCCAAGCACTGCCAGGAGTAATTCCTGAGTGCAAAGCCAGGAGGAACCCCTGAGCATTGCTGGGTGTGACCCAAAAAGAGAAAGAAAAAAGAAACTTCACAAGGCTAGGTGTAAATTACATGCAACTGAAATCTTGAATTAGACACTGACAAGCAAGACTTCTTTTCCATTTTAAATAATACTACCACTCAACAGATGCCCAGATAAATCTTTAATAAATTTAACATCCTGGCAGACAAAAGTACTGAAAATATTAAGCAAGCTCATATTTTACCAATGCTTTTGTATTCTGTCAAAGTCCAAATGCAGGCCAGAGACACAGCTCACAGGGCTAAGTGCATGCTTGCATGTGGGAGTCAGGATTCAATCTGATACCAAATGACCCCTGAGCATCTCAAGGAGTAAACCCTGAACACAGAATTCCAAGTAGGCACTGAGAAGCAAAAGGTATGGCCCAGAAACTCCCTTGCCTCACACCTCCTAAAAGTCCAAATGCTTGTTGCAATGCTGACCTGTTTTCTGTGCCTGAAGAAGCACATCAATACCCTTATTGACTTCTATTTCCTAGACAAAAGTTTTTCTGTGTGCTGTTTTCAGTTTTGGGGCCACCCACTAGTGCTCAGAGTGCTCCTGGCCCTGCACTCAGGGATCACTCCTGGCAGGTGTGGGGGGACTACATGTGGAGCCAGGGATTGAACACAGGTTCGCAAAGGGGGGAGGGTGGGAAGGGCAAATACTATGTCTTGTACTATGTCTTCGCTGCTCAACGGAAGTTTTAACTCTCTGCTTTGCTCTACATATAGGCTAAAAAACTACATACACAAAGCAATTTAAATATATTCTGGACATTAAGAAATTTCATGTTATATGAGAGAAGCAAATGAGAGGCGTTCTTTGAGGAAGGCAAGGGAAGACTTACTTCTTGATACAGTTGGTCATGAGAAGATGGACATCTTGCCTCTCATCCAGCAGCAGCATGGCCCCTAAATAACCAATGCGTTTGTCTGTGAATTTTTGAGAGGCAATAAGCTTCAGGCACTCCAACTGCAAATTTAAAAAAACAGAAAACAAAATTAAGAAATCACAATCAAAGTCTAGACAAGCAATGTTCCCAGCCTAGAAGATGACCAAAGTAACAGCTAAAATTTATAGAAAACTAAAGAAATAAAAGGCCAAAACTTAGTATCTTTGAATCTCTTGATAATATTAATGAAGCTCTAGAACAGATCATCTTTTTATAGTCCTATGATATTTACTAGCCCAATAATCTATGAAGCTTACCATATTCAACATATTCAAATATACACTAGCACAATATTATGGTAATTGTAGCACTGAAGCACTGTCCTCCCAATGTTCACCGATTTGCTCAAGCGGGCCCAGTAATGCCTCCACTGTGAGACTTGTTGTTACTGTGTTTGGCATATCTGAATACATCACGGGTAGCCTACCAGGCTTTGCCTGCGCGCAAGATATTCTCAGTAGCTTGCCGGGCTCTGGGGGGGGGGGGGGGGGGGGGGGAGGGAATAGAACCTGGGTCGGCCATGTGCAAAGCAAATGCCCTACTGCTATGCTATCGCTCCAGTCCATAGTAATTGTAGTAAGTCAAATTCCTAATGTAGTCCTCCAACTTTATTACATGAGTTTTTAGTTTGTTTTCTGTCAAAGCCAGCTGTGCTCAGGGTTTGCTCCTGGCTCTGCACTCAGGAATTACTCCTGAAGGGCTCAGGAGATGCTATGTAGTGCCAAGATTGAACTCGGAACAGCAGAGTGCAAGGCCAGTGCCTTACCCACTATACTATCTCTCAGGCCCCTTACTTGAGTTTTTAGGTTCCTGTATCAATAGTTAATAACTGGAAGTAACTCAAAGTACCAAACTGTTCTTAAGATCAAGAAGACAAGGAACTGAAGAAGCTGTGTACAATAAGTAACTTTATTATGAAATGGGTCTGGAGTCCAAGGAGTATCATGCTTCACTCAGTTAAGAGAAGGAATCCATAGTTCCAACCTCCATCGACAATCAAGAATCAAGGACGCTGTCTCATTTGCCAAGGCGTCGAGTATCAGATGAGCTGGACACAGAATGCGATTTGGAGATGCCAGTGGACTAGAGCTGTTACTGACTGGATTCCACGGGATGTCAAAAGATCCCGTGGCCACCCCCCTACAAGATGGTCAGACTTCTTCGTCCAGACCCTGAACAAACAGTTCGGGGCTCTTTGTGTTCCTGGAGCGAGCAGATGCCACTGGGCTACACTAGAACGCGGCAGGGATGAATGGAGATGTTACTCGTGCCCGCTCGAGCAAATCGATGAATAACAAATGTCAAGTGATCAAGTGATCATGAAATGGGAAGAACAAGGTAAGTACTAATAAGGGAGAAGAAAGGGCTTTGAATTAGATACAGAAAATGGTTAGAAGAAAACTCTAGTGCTTTAGGCTAAAATGGGGTTTTGGGGGGGTGGGGAAGATCACACCCAGTATGGGAGCTACTCTCAAACACAGTGCTCAGGAATTGTTCCCAACAGTAAGGGGGGGACCACATGGTCCTGGGGAGCAAACCCAAGACTCCCACATTCAAAGCACGTGCTCCAGTCCTTGAGCTATCTTGACAATCCTTAAAAACATTTTACATTATTTCTTCTTTAAGTAACTGCTACAGGCCAGACAGGAATGGTGCTCACTGGTAAAATATCTGTGGCGTGCATGTGAGGCCCTGGGCCCATTCCCAGCACCGACCTTGTTGCTATTCTCTCTAATGAGCCATTCTTGAACATCACAATCACTTTGATATACTTTATAAAGAGATTCCATAACTAATGAAAACAGTCAAATATTAACCCTAGGGCAGCGGTAGTTTTATATAAACTTTTTTTAGTTTAGACTCAGTGATTTATGGTATTAATAGTAATGTTTCAGGCATACAATGTTAGCAGCAGTGGTTTTAAAAGGATGTACGTGTGTTAAACCTGTCAAGAAGAGTTTTTCCATACTACGCTCCCATGTTAGAATCAATGCAACCCAAAACAGGGGTTGTGCGCAAAGGATCTTAACACACCATGAGACTACTTTCTATATGCATTTGTCTGTACATTCCAGAGTGAAATTGAGGAAGATAAAATAAGTGACATATAGAACTATTTCAACAATTTAAAGTGTTCTCCCTACGGACCTGTATTAAAAACACTTTTTAAGAGTTGGAGTGAAAATACAGCAGACAGAGCATTTGCCTTGCACACGGTCAACCCTGATTTTTATCCCCAGCATCCTATGTGGTCCCCTTAACACTACCAGGAGTAATTCCTGAGTGCGGAGCCAGGAGTGGCCCCTGAGCATCACTGGATATGACCCAAAGAGCCAAAAAAGAGAACACTTTGAAAACACTAGAGGGGCCAGAATAGGTAAAGGTAAAGGTAAAGGCCCTCCCGTTGATCGTCGATTTGCTCGAGCGGGCCCAGTAACGTCTCCATTGGAGACTTTGTTGTTACTGTGTCTGGCATATCAAATACTCTCGGTAGCTTGCCGGGCTCTCCGAGAGGGGCGGAGGAATCGAACTCGGGTCGGCCATGTTGGCTGCTTGTAAGGCGAACACCCTACCCGCTGTGCTATCGCTCCAGCCCAGAGGGGCCAGAATAGTACAGTGGATAGGGCATTTGCCTTACATGCAGCCAACCCTGATTCTATCCCTGATAACCCATACGGTCCCCTGAGCACTGTCAGGATTAATTCCTGAGTGCAGAACCAGGAGTAAAGGTAAAGGTAAAGGTAAAGACCCTCCCGTTGATCATCGATTTGCTCGAGCGGGCCCAGTAACCAGGAGTAACCCCTGAATATCACCGGTGTGACCCAAAAAGCAAAAAAAAAAAAAAAAAAAAGAAATGCATTCTTCCTACCAGAGGCTCACTGGTAGAGCATATGCCTTGCTCCGATATCCTGGGTTCGACCCCCAGCACTAAATTTATTTATTCATTTTTTGGATTTTTGGGTCACACCCAGCAATGCTCAGAAGTTACATTACTCCTGGAGCTATACTATCATGCTACTCCAACTAACAAAATTTTTACTTTTGTATTTATTCCCCAGTTTGCTTTTAGTCAATAATTTTGCTTTAATAAAGTAAACTAAAAAAGCCTATGTGCTAGATATTCTACCTGATAACACACTTAAAAGGAAAATATAAAACAGGGCTTGAACACACATCATAAACTCTGAATGTACATATGTTACAGTTTTGCACAAACTATCATGAAAACACATTAGCAAGGGCCCTCAATTCAGTTGAGAATCAGTAAGAAAATATAAGAGAAAGACAGTTAGAAACCTTTATCTCTTTGCATTGTTACAGAACAGGAAGATAGAAGTTTGAGTTAGGAACTGTACCTTCCTAAGTCTGGTTCTAGCTTAAAGTTAAAAGTAATTTCAGGACCAGAGGACTATACAGAAGGTAGGGCACTAGCCTTGTATGCTGCCAGTCCAGGTTCTATCCCCGGCACCCACCCTGAGCCAAGCAGGAGAGTGCAGAGCCAGGAGACAACCTGGGCACGGCTGGGTGTGGCCCAAAAAGAAAAATATCATATAAAAATCTGTGAGTAGCTATCACAGCCAGTCCTTGTGGATGGAAAGTGGAGGAAGAAAGATTAGGAAAGATTAGAAAGATTAAAAGATTCTTTTAACAACTTGAGGTCTCCCATTCCTTAGGTAATTAAGCCCTATCAGGGAAGTCAGACTTAACAGGTGTTTGTCCTCCATTGCCTGCTCTCTGCAGAGTCCTATTTCTTTGCAGCTGATCCTTGAACTGGCTCAGAATTCTCAACTTAAGATCATTCCAGGCAGCCATTAGCAACAAGTCTAGGAGAAAAGTTATCAACCCTCTTTGGGACAAAAACAGTGCTTTAGGAAGTAGTTCCCATATCGAAAGCACCTTGAAAATTATGAAAAATATGTACCTTCAAGTTACTCTTTTACAACAACTTTGAGGAAGAGCCTGGCAATTTAACTTTTACTTTCTAGGTGATTCTTAATGTTCTAATTGCTCCTGCACTTCAAAGCAGTTTCTTTTTCTTTTGAGGAGGGAAGTGTCCTCCCAAGTGGTATTCAGGAGTCCGAGGGGAACCCCCCAGGTATCCTTAACTGACCAGGCCGGTGGCTCAAGGCTGGGAGTGAGAAGGCGGTGCTGCTTGGGCCCTGCAGTGCTGAGAATCATGGGGACCACACACCGAAGTGCTAAGGGGACCGTATGGTACTGGGGATCAAACTGGAAACAGGACCATTCAAGGCACACACTCTGCATGGCGTCCCTGGTCCTCAAAGCAATTTTTTAAAGGGGACATTCATCAGGCTGAAATGATAGTACAACAGGTACAGCATTAGTCTTGCACACAGACAACCCGGGTACCCTGGAGGGTATCCTGAGCCCCTCCAGGAGTAATCCTTGAGTGTAGAGCCAGGAGTAATTTCTAAGCATCATCAGGTATGGTTCCCCCAAATTTTTTAAAACAGTAATTAAAAAAACTAATTTAACATTTGAGTTTTATGATGTACGATCACCGTGACTGATATTAAAATTTTTTTAAAAGGAATCTGCAACTAATTAGTTAGGTCTTTCAAAGTCATCTTTATTTTGTTTTAATGTTCAGAAATAACTTTCTAACTTACACATACGCATCAAACTGAAAAAAAGGTTTATAATTGCTTTATCAGTTTTACAAATTTTATGCTAGAACTGGGCAACATAAAATCTATACAGAACAGAACCTGTTTTGTTTTTACTCTTCTGAGAGAAGAGAGGGGTAAAACACTATATAGAACTTCCTATATTCTTTTTTTCTTTAGAAAATTATGAAATATTTCACTCAGAAATGTACAAAATTATCTAACAGTTATAGACCCAGCAACCAGCTTTATCAAATTCTAAATTTTAGGGGTGGAAAAATACGACAGTGGGTAGGGCGATTGCCTGTGTGTGTGTGCGTGCACGTGAGTATGCATGGCCACACCCAACAGTGCTGACAGCTATAAGGTTCCCCAAACACTGTCAGGTGCAATCCCTGTGTACAGAGCCCGGAATAATCTGTCAGCACTGTTGGGTGTGGCCATACATGTGCACGCATGTGCGCGCGCGCGCGCGCGCGCGCACACACACACACACACACACACACACATCCTATTACGAGCATATATCATAAAGGAAGCTTTAATGGGTGGGGTATCTAATTGCTGATATAGATAACGCTATGATGTTTTCAAATACAGGAACAAAAGACTTGAAATTATTATTTCTATTACCACTCAGAAAAACCTGTAAAATTTTTTCTTAATACCTAAATTGCAGGATTTTCCTTGAGTAGCAACACCTTCCACCTAAGAATCGAACGTTATGGACAGGGAGAATGAACAGAGGTCAGAGGTACATGCATTGTAAGCAGGGCAGCAGTCTGATCCCCCACACTGCATGCTGTTCCCCCCAGCACCACTTGATGTGGCTCTGCTGGCCCAAGCAGTGCCACATGCTCAAGCCCTTGTGTCCCCTAAGAACTTCGGGGGAAGGGGCACCCCACCACTGAAAAAAAGAGGAAAATGTTTTATCAAACAATTAAAACTCCAAAAGAGGGGCTGGAGTGATAGCACGGCAGGTAGGGTGTTTGCCTTGCATGCCACTCGACCAGGGTTCGATTCCCAGCATCCCATATGGTCCCCCAAGCACGGCCAAGAGTAATTCCTCAGTGCATGAACTAGGAGTAACCCCTGTGCATCCTGGGTGTGTCCCAAAAAGAAAAAAAAACCCTCCAAAAGATAACAATGTTACCTAGATAGTCATTTTACCTAAAGATGTTACAAGAATAAGCCTTAGGAATATATGTATCTTTGTGGAAGTCTAGCTATGTATCCAGCTTCCACACTGTTAATAGTACTTGTCTAAAGTTGAGGAATTAACATTCTCCCTCCACCTCTATTGGACATTTTTTTTTCTTTGTGGGTCACACCCAGCGATGCACAGGGGTTACTCCTGGCTTTGCACTCAGGAATCACTCCTGGCAGTGCTCAGGGGACCATATGGGATGCTGGGAATTGAACCCAGGTCGGCCACGTGCAAGGCAAACGCCCTACCCGCTGTGCTATAGCTCCAGCCCCAATTGGACTATTTTTTAAAGTCTAACATAGATTACTATAATGCTACCCTAATGTTTTGATTCAAAACCGATTAACAAGATGTATTATACTGTCATTCAATATGTAGATGAACATAAACCTGTCAAGCCTGTCTGTTTTGTTTTTTTTCCCCCCTGAGAAACAGGGAGGGAAGAAATACCTGGAACATGCTGAGGGTCTACCCGTGGTTCTGTGCTCAGAAATCATTCCTGGAGGTGCTTGAGGAGTATGTAGTGACAGAGATCATGCAAACACCTTAACCCCTGAAATATCTCTCTGGACCCTCAAGTCAATCTTGCAAGATTCAATTCCATTTTTTTAAAACTTAGGTGTTGAACTCCTTTCATAGAAGCTATTGAATTTAACAGGAGAGAAGCTGGTGGTCACCCTTCCAGATAAACTACAACAAAATATAACAAAATATTAACAATAGCTATTCTTTTAATTTTTTCATGGTGCAAGGAATCAAAACCAGGGCCTCACAAATGCCAGGGAAATGCTATAGCACTAAATCACATCCCTGCACCAATAATTATCTTTCAATAGAGATGGAACTCCATCTACCTTGCACATTCTTTTAATTTTCTGTCCTTTCATTAAAAAGACAATGTGGGGCTGGAGCGACAGCACAGTGGGTAGGGCATTTGATTCCCAGCATCCCACATAGTCCCCTGAGCAATGCCAGGAGTGATTCCTGAGTGCACAGCCAGAAGTAACCTCTGAGCATCGCTAGGTGTGACCCAAAAGCCAAAAAAAAAAGACAACGTATACATAAAACAATTTTTATATTAAGTGAAATAAAATTTAACAGCATTAATCATTAAAAACTCACAAATGTGATTTTCTCTGTGATTCAATCCCTTATATTAAGTATAAGGTAGGAAAGAAACTACTTATCACAGAGAATGTCTCAAAGCTGAGACTGGCTATTTCAAATAATTTGTGTGTGAAGAGCACCAGAAGTCAAACCAACACAATGGCTATAGCGATCAAATCATGAGTTAACCGGGATAAAATGCTTTAACACCATTACCTGGTTCCCATCTAATTTCTTTTACTCTTTTCCTGTCTAGTGTTAGGGCTTGGTCCTGGTTCTGCCCCGAGGGATCATTCCTAGTGGGGTGGGAAACTACATGCCGGGCAGTGAAAGGAGTCCCGGCTGACAGCCTGCAAGGCAAGCACGCTGCCACTGTACTATGTCTTTGGTCCCCATAGGTTTTTTTTTTCCCTTTTTGGGTCACACCCGGCAATGCACAGGGGTTACTCCTGGCTCTGCACTCAATCGAACCCAGGTCGGCCGCGTGCAAGGCAAACACCCTACCCGCTGTGCTATCACTTCAGCCCCCTAGTCCCCATAGGTTTAAATTTATTGATTTTTGTGGTGTTGAGAATTGAACCCAAAGTCTCACATATGCAGGGCATATGTTCTATCACTGAGCTACCTTAATTTCTATAACTTAAAAACATGTTACCCATTTTTGTCCTTAAATAATACCATACAGAGGACCAGAGAGATAGTGCCAGGGTAAAACACTTGCCTTTCATACAGCTGACTCAGGTTCAATCCCCAGCACCACAATGCCCTAAGTACCACTGGGAGAGACCTAACACTATGCATTGCCAGGTGTAAAAAGGTAAAGGCAAAGGTAAAGGCCCTCCCGATGATCATAGATTTGCTCGAGCGGGCCCAGTAACGTCTCCATTGGAGACTTTTGTTGTTACTGTGTTTGGCATATCGAATACGTCACGGGGAGCTTGCCAGGCTCTGCCGTGCGGGCGAGATACTCTCGGTAGCTTGCCGGGCTCTCCGAGAGGGGTGGAGGAATCGAACTCGGGTCGACCATGTTGGCTGCGTGCAAGGCAAACGCCCTACCAGGCCAGGTGTAGCCTCCCCAAATGGAAAAATACAAAATACATGCACAGGAGCCAGTATAGCAGGAATGGTGTTTGCCTTGCACATGGTCACCACCCACGGTTCAATCCCTAGCACCCTGTATGTTCCCCTGAGCCCTGCAAGGAGGGATTGCTGAGCAGAGAGCCAGTATGTCCCGAGCATCGCTGGGTATGACCCAAAAAGAGTAAATAAAATACCATGCACAGAGAAAGTAAGAAAACATGACCAAGAATGTCTTAATTACACCTTACAGGTCAGACCCTTTGCAAGAACAATCACAAACAATGGTTAACTGTGGTACATCTTAAAGCAAGCAATATGCCACCATTAAAATGTACTCTAATTCACAAAAAAAAGAGATTTGCAATGGAAACAATTACCGGTAAGATCATACCTTTACAAGTCTGTAGCTTTCTTACTTTTAACTCAACTCAGTTTCACAAAAATGAGACTACAAGGCTATCAAAAATACTTCCCTGAGAGGAAAAAATGGACGATCCTTGAGCTACCTCATTCAAACAAGAATATTTTTCCTAAATGTGATCTGAGCCCAGCCTACCTGTCCAAAATGAGCAGGGTAGCCCAGCATGTGCATATATAGTAATTTTGCCACATTCCGACACCGGTATGTATTGTCTTCCTCTCTAAAAGATGACCGGATGGCAGCACACTCTTTCTGGATCATTTCCCGTTCTTCGGCTTGGGTTCGGGCTGTCCGGATGGTCCGGATCAGCTCCCGCAATCTGATGGGGGCTGGCATCCTCTGGACAAGAAAAGACATCAAATTAAAATGTTGACATTTTTGCTACCAAAACCATTAAACAACTTCCTACACAAATTTCTTTTAATTAAATCCAGCAATTTTTTCAGCAAAGCTGAATTCCAGAAAGAACGTAAATAAAAATGTTAGGTATTAAACAAAATAGGGCCAGAGAAATAAATAGTACAGAGGTTAAGACAACTGTCTTACACATGGCTAACCCGAGTTAAAACCCCAGCTCTGCATATGGTCCTCCAAGCACTTCCAGGAATGGTCCCTGGGCAGAGTACTGCCAGCTATGGCTCAAAAAAAAAAAAAATTAAGTAAAATAACCAGTATGTGAATATCACTAGTATCAAAACATCTTAGAAAGAAACTCAACCCAAAGTTCTATTCATTCTTTAAAGAAGGTTAGATGGATGTCTAAAAAACCAATTGATAAATGTCTAATAAACCAATGTCTAATAAGTCAATCTCAAAGGATAAGATTACTAGCATCATGTTTGCATATTTTTAAAAAAGAAAACTACGGAAGACCTATTATAACAGTCAAAACAATTATAAAAATAAAAGAGTTGGAGGACTTGTACTATCTAGCTTTAAGAATTCCATATAGAAGGGGCCGGAGAGATAGTACAGTGGGTAAGACTAACCCAGGTTTGATCCCCAGCATCCCATATGGTGACCTAAATACTCCAGGTGTGATTCTGAGTGCAGAGCTAGGAGTAACCCCTGGGCACTGACAAGTGTAGTCCAAAAGTGAAAGGAGAGAAGGGAGGGAGGGAGGAAGGGAGGGAGGGAGGGAGGGAGGGGAGAGAAAGAAACAGAAAAGAAGAGTGAGAGTAGGAGCAAGCAAGCTTAGAACATATATGCACTCAAATGGATTTAACAAAGGGGACAAGATTATTTCAGAGGAGAAAGGACTGGTTATCACCAATGGAAGTGGTATAAATGGTTATCACTATGATGGGAAAATTTAATCTTGGTCTATAACACACATAATAAAACAATTCTTGCTGGGGAATTTTAAGGCTGGTGTTCAGCCATACAGCACTTGTTTTGCATATATGAGCCCCTGGATTTGATCCCTGGCACCAAATAAAAGTTGCACAAAAATTAATTTCAAATATGTCATGGACCTGAATATCAAAGTGAAAAATTAAAAGCTTTCATAAGAAAACCCAGGAGGGGCTGAGGATGATGGGTGGTGGGCCACATGCCATGCACAGGCAAATTTTCTGTTTGTTTTTGGGCATTCCCCATGATGCTCAGGGGTTACTCCTGGCTCTACACTCAGAAATTACTCATGATGGTGCTCAGGGGAGCATATGGGATGCTGGGGATCGAACTCAGGTTGGCAGCAGCAAGACAAGGACGTACCCTACCCACTGTATTATCTCTCTGGCCAGTATATATAAAATTTTAAAGTAAGCAAAATCAATATGCTACACAATCAACTAGTATAATAAGAAAAACAATGCTATTATAGATCTTAGCAACCAATAAATACAAAACTGGTTTGTATTTATTGGTTGCTAAGATCTATAATAGCATTGTATAAATACAATACAATTGTATAAACACAATAAATACAAAACCAGTTTTGACTGTTTAAAGTACAGTGTTTTTGAAAACAACCTTAAGTAAGAACCCAAACTTAATGCATGGGAAACAAATGAAGTCTATGTCAAATAATAAATCAATAGTAATACTGTTAGAAAGTAACTTTCCCCTATGTAGACCTCAATGACTACACAAAGCAAAGAATAATGGGGGAAGTGGTAGGGGGGGTAATCCAACAGGGAGGAAAAGTAAGAAAAACAAGGTAACTGTAACAAATTCTCAGCCAACAACCACAACAGCACGGAAATATTATTATGTCATTAGCTTTTATGGAGAAAATTAAAGCTCCAGGCTGTTATCTACCTTGTACAAGGTTACAGAATTAGTTACTAGCCTGACTCATGCATGTCTTGTGATTCCTCTACTTGGCACTCTTCCTTCAATGCTAGGGTGCTCTAGATTAGAGTCAAGGAGAGAAAAGGTGTCATGAGCTATGACAACTTACTACTACTTAATTTCCTTATATATCACAAGAAAATATCTTTAGTATAAAAAAGGTTCATTAGCATAAGAAAGATTTTAATCTATTTCAGGAAACATTCTTTTTTTTGATAAGGGCACACCTGGAGATGCTCAAGGGTTACTCCTGGCTCTGAACTCAGGAATATACTCAGGAGACATAAGGAATTAAGCCCGGGTGGGCCACATGCAAGGCAAGAGCCCTGCCTGCTATACTATCGCTCCAGCCCCAGGAAACACATCCTAAAATCAAAACTATAAAGTGTCTAATTTCAGAAAGAACATGAACACAATGCACAGAGACTCCTGTCTCTTCCTCCAAATGCAACCAGACAAAATACAAGCCATAGTGACCTAAGGACCCTGAAAAGCAGTGACAATAAGCAGACTGGAAAAGGAGCGCAGAATTGAAAATTCCACTCAATTGGCAAGAGTAATAATTAGCAAAAAGGTTTTCCTCCACTATAGCCCAGCCTAGCCTAATGTCAGCGCCCAAACCCTAGAACTGTTCTCTTATAGAGATGGAACTCTTATTTTTAAATAAATAAATAAGCCTCTCTTTCTGATCCAATAAGCAGAAAAAGAATGACCAAAATAATGGAAAATGCTCTCTTTTGGCTTTTTCTCCCCCCCCCATTTCCTCCACTCCTACACTAGGGAATTACCCAAAGGCAGTAACAGTCAAGCAGTCACCTAAAAACTGTGGAACGAAAATGTCTCTCTTTCCAAGAAAACAACACAATCCTAAAAGCAAATTGTGCTTTAAAATGAGCTCTTATATGTGTGTGTATAATATATATATGCAGCAAAAGCTGACAAATTATTCCCAATCATAATTAGAAATTTCAGCAGGATTCTGTTCTTAAGTAAATGTATCAGCAATGCCCTATCAACAAAGAATACAGAAGATCCAAATGCCATCACCAACAAACTGGACTGAACCTATACACCTGCCCTACAGACAGAACATTCCTGAAGACATGGTCTGGTGAGAGAGAAGAGTAATAAATTTGAGTGGAAATCATACATATTGTCTATGAATTACACTAAAAATCAGTTTAAAAAAATGAAAAAAATGTGCAAGTTCTTGAAATTAAACAACATACTAAACTGAATGAAAACAAACACATTACTCATAATTTGTTACAAAAGAAACACCTCAAATGCTTCTACTTTAAGAAATTAGAAAAAGAGCAAGTAAACCCAAAAGTAGTAGGAAAAACAAATATGAAACAATATATTTCATAGCCAAGTCAAATAAGCCAAAAGCTGATTCTTAAAAAAAAAAAAAAAATCAAAAAACCTCTGGCCAGATTTTAACATAGTTTAAAATATCAAGAATAAAGGAGGAAATATTACCACAAATGTTCAATGTAAAACTAGGTAATAGTTAGGACTAGAGAGCTAATACAGGGGGTAGGGCACACTAGCCTTGCATGCGGCTGACTCAGGTTCATCCCCAGCATCCCATGGTCCCCTAAGTACCAGCAGGAATAATTCCTGAGGGCAGAACTAGAGTAACTCCTGAGCATCACCAGATGTGGCACAAAAAAACAAGAAAATAAAGTTAAATAAAATTATAAATAATTCAACGCATAGCACAACCAACATCATATGCAAAAAAAAAAAAAGTGAATGAATCTCTGAGGCTAGAAAGAGAGTACAGGAAGTAAGGCACTTGCCTTGCAAACAGCCAAGCCGTTGATCCCTGGCACCGCATATGGTCCCCCAAGAACTGCCAGAGGTCACTCCTGAGCAAAGAGACAGAGCCACGTACAGTCCCTGAAGCACTGCCAGGTGTGGCATAAAAAAAAAAAAATGAACCTCAGCTTAAATCTCACATTTTATACAACAAACATTAACTCACGCTGGACCATAGAACTGAACATAAAATGTAAAATTAAAAAAAAAAATCTTAAAAGAAATAGGAAAAATACATCCATGACCTAGAATTAGCCAAAATCTGAGGGAAAAACTCTTGTCCAAGAACAGATAACCAGATAAAGAAACTACGGGGAAGGAAAAATAACAATGGTACATATGGTACATAAAGGTAAAAAGGTAAAGGCCCTCCCGTTGTTCATCGATTTGCTCAAGCGGGCCCAGTAACGTCTCCATTGGATGGAGACTTTGTTGTTACTGTGCATATCGAATACGTCACGGGGAGCTTGCCAGGCTTTGCCATGCAGGCTAGATACTCTCAGTAGTTTGCCGGGCTCTCTGAGAGGGGTGGAGGAATCGAACTCGGGTTGGCCATGTTGGCTGCATGCAAGGCAAACGCCCTACCGCTGTGCTATCGCTCCAGCCCTGTATATGGTACACAGACACAATAAAATACTGCTCGATCATAAGGAAAAATGAAATCATGTAATTTGCTGCAAAGAGGATGGATCTGGAGAGTATTGTGCTGAGTGTGTTAGTGAGCAGAGTCAGATATAGAATGATTTCTCTCATGTGTGGGAAAGGATGGGAGTGGATCGAGAGAGAGGGGTGACTGGAACTAATGGTGGAGGGAAGTGGACATTCCGCAGGAGAGTGTGGTAAGGGACGGTGAGATGCATGAAACCCTATCATAAACAGTATTGTAGATCATGGTACCTAAAAAAGAAAAAAACAAAAACAACTATGGTTTTTAGGCCATATGCAGCTATAATCAGGGCTGACTTCTGGCAGGGTCAGAGGACCATGTGAGTGCTAGGGACGGAACTCAGGTGGGCTGAGTGCAAGGCAAACACCCTCACTATCCAGGGCACTACAAAATAATAAAAATGACAACTGTATGAGAGAGAGAGAGAGAGAGAGAGAGAGAGAGAGAATTTAATCTGAGATAATCAATTTATAAAAATCTGTAAAATTTGAGGAAGGAGGCTAGGGATGTGATTCAAGCATGTGTGAGCCTGAGTTGAATCCCTGCCACCATATAACCCCACCTAAATTCTGCCAGGTAAAAAACCCTATAGCTCTACCAGGTGTGGACCCCACAATTGAAAGAACAACTGTATAGCTTATTTGCTGTCTGCTCTATAACCTGACAAAGGTGTGCTAAAGTTTATCACTAAGATTGTTCCTGACAATTTCTCCTTTCATATCTAACCATTTACATTTAGTATTGCAATGGTTTTATTTAATGCCTAAATGTTCGTATTTTATATACACTTGACATAGATTTTATCAAAATAAAATGTCCCTCTTACTCTCTTTAAAACTAATTAAAAGTAGTTATTTATTAGTACAAAAATGAAAAGGAAGAGGCCAGAGGGATACAACAGGCATCACGGCACCTGCCTCGCACACAGCTGACCCAGTTTGATACCTGACACCAGATGATTCCCCCAGCACTGCTGAGAGCAAACTACCCTCCAACACAGAACTCTGAGTAGCCCCAAACCCCACCATAAATTGTTTTTAAAAGAGCAGAGAAAAATTTTAAAATGACTCACTAAAATGTATGTGGGAAATGTGACTTAAGAAAATGCCTTTCTAGTTTATGAAGGTTCTTTGACAATATAAACTTATAAAGGAAAGAGAATCCATTTTTGAAATTTTTCTATCAAAAATGGTAAGACAATAGTATAAGAGGTAAGGCATCTGCCTTACATGCAGCAGACCCCGGGCCCATCCCAGTGTTGTACATGGTCTCCCCAGCATTGCAAGTGATCACTCCAGAGCACAGAATCAGGAACTGCTCGTAAGCACTGCTTGTTGTAGCCCAAACACACACACACACACACACACACACACACGACACAAAATTAACAAGGAGATTTGAAGCTTACACTAGATTACATACCCAGAGTGATCGTAACTACTATAAAAATTTCTAAGCACCAAGACAAGAAAGAATGACCACATATTTTCTCCTAAAATTAATCACCATAAAGGTAAAAGGTCATTCTCTAAAATCTCCACAAGTATCTTTAGGGGATAAAGATTTTCCTTATTATAGTAAAAGCAACACAAGGCCATGATTACCTTTTTCTCTTTGAAATGCCTGCTTTTTCCACTCAAACATAAAACTCCTTAAGGTCAGACCCTGTTGGTTTTATTTATCCCTCTATTTCCCTTGCCTAAATGAGCAAGAAATTGATTAATACTATATGTATTGAAATCTAAATGCTAAAAAAGTCATCTCTAAAGAAAATGTAATGCCACAAGCCACAGTGAGTACAGAGTGAGCCATTTGCCCTGCATGTGGCTGCAGCCAGGTCCCCAACACCTCAATGGTCCCTGCGATTACCACGAGGTGAGAGGGATGAGAGGGGAGCAGAGGGAAATATACTTGCTCTCTCCGAAGTACAGAGACTGCTTACTGACTGCTCACAAAGAGCTATGACAAAGGATTCAACCCAGTCTCCTATTTAGTGGTTTTCATCGCAGATCCAGTGCTGATACACAAACATAAAAGCGCTTGAAACACTTTTCCATTAACTTTCTTTGTTCTTCTGAACTCAACATTATCAGACCATGAACTCTGAGCTATCAACACCAAAATTCAAAAAATAAATCATAAATTAAAAGGAAAGGATCCAGAAGAGGATCCAAAGAGACAGACAGGGGTTAAAGAGCTTGCCTTGCAGGAGGCTGATCCTGGTTAGAAACCCTGGCCCACATATGGTCCCCTAATCAGGCACTGCCAGGGGTCACTGAGCCCCGGACTAGAGCCAGGAATAGCCCTGGAGCACTTCCAGATGAGGCCCAATCCTCCTCCTCCTCTACAAAGAAAATGAGATGTTCTGGTTTTTGTCTGTTTCGGGGCCACACAACTGCAGTGCTCAGTGGCTACTCCCGGTGCAGGACTAAGGGACTACATGGTGCCCACGTCTCCCTGGCCTCCAAAATTCAAAGCATGGGTCCTTTGAGCTCGCTCCAGCCCAAAATTACCTTCTTTTCTAGACAACACAAAAACTATAAAATTTTTCTCACCGAACAGAAAAGATGCAGGAAGTTAAGGGTTAACTAACTTTGACACTGATGATTATGTAATATCCAGCCACAGATTTTTAAGTATGACTACAGTATTTAAGGGCTTTAGGTCAACATTAGGCAAAATCCTCCAAAAGAAGTTACTGTGCCGGGGCTGCAGCGACAGTACAGCAGGTAGATAGTATGCAGCTGATCGGGATTCAAATCCCAGCAACCCATATGGTACCCCCAGCCTGCCAGGAGTAATTCCTGAGCACAGAGCCAGGAATAACCCCTTAGTTAACCCACTAGGTGTGGTCCAGAAACAAAACAAAGAATACACTGTGCTTTTTCTCTAGCATTCTTCATAGCCTGTTGCCAATTTCCATACTTAAACTTCCACATGGAATCCCTGTATCAGATGTCAATTTAATGTTTATCTGAATTGCTTTAGCGCACTTAAAACTTGCAAAATACTGCTGGAAACAGTGAAATAAAAAATCAGTAGTTTATGCTTCAAACTTTATTTTCTGATATCCTTACAGGTACCAACTGCCATTAATATGACTTACTGGGGGTTTTCACTACCCGTGAGTTTCTGTGGGTTTCCTTTTTTAGGCACGAGAAAGAGGAGGAAGGAGTGACAGTGTATATCTATTTCCCCTGCCTGAAGGAATGTCTTCATAGCAGGGAGGTATTTTAAAAGACGGACGGGGGGGGGGGGGGGGAAACAGTATTAATATTTAACTATTTGAACAAGAGATTAAAACTGGAATAAGAATTTTAGTCATTGAAGGGGGTATGGTGCCGCCAGCAGGTCAATCTGTAGCTGTGAGGTGAGTGCATCAGCAGCCTGGTGGCGCCTTCAGACTTCCAGATAACCCAAAATTGCTGCTGTGCCTTTGGCCAGACCCCAAAAACCTGGGGCAAAGTTTACCAAGAAAGTAAACGGCCAAAAGTTAGGTATGTGGGAAACACACCCACAAACCACCTCCAGCTCGGCTATATCATTGGAGGCATGGCCTCTCTGGTTCCTGATTGAACTGCTTAATGGCCATGATCCCAGAGACTCAGAAACAAATCTCGAAACCCAGTGGCTTTTGGCAGAAATGCGTCCGATCCCTGCAGTAGGTTACCGGTGCTGGGCCGACGCAGGTGGGAATAGGTTTCATGCCTTGGCCTGTTCCCATCCCCCCCTCCCCGCAGCCCAGTGACCGCCTCCTTCAGAGGCCACTGGACAGTCAGGTTTGGGCCCCCAGTGACGAGACACACAGGGCCTCACGGGATGGGGGTGGAGCCGGGCCTGTCCTCCCCACCACAATGAGAACCCAAGTCATCGCCCATGAATGGCCTCTCTGGCTCCTGATCAAGCTGCTTAACGGCCATGAACCCAGAGACTCAGAAACAAATCTCAAAGCCCAGTGGCTTTTGGCAGAAATGCGTCCAGACCCCACAGTACGTTACTGTTGCCTGGCTACCCCAGGGAGGAAAGGGTGTTGTCCCTCCGCCTGCTCCCCCTTGGCAGCTCGGTGGCCATCATCTTCCAGAGGCCATTGGACAGTCAGGCTTGGGCCCGCAGTGACAAAACTTGTTGGGCCTCAGGGGATGGGGGTAGGGGGGAGCCGGGCCTGTCCTCCCCACCCCAACAAGACCCCAAGTCATCACCCACGAACGGCCTCTCTGGCTCCTGATCAAGCTGCTTAACGGCCTTGATCCGAGAGACTCAGAAACAAATCTCGAAACCCAGCGGCTTTTGGCAGAAATGCATACAGACCACGCAGTAGATTACTGTCACTGGGCCACCCCAGGGAGGAAAGGGTGTTGTCCCTCTGCCTGCTCCCCCTTGGCGGCTCAGTGGCCATCATCCTCCAGAGGCTACTGGACAGTCAGGTCTGGGCCCGCAGTGACGAAACTTGTTGGGCCTCACAGGGGTGGAGCCAGTCCTGGTCTCCCCGTCCCAAGGAGACCCCAAGTCATCGCCCATGAATGGCCTCTCTGGCTCCTGATCAAGCTGCTCAATGGCCATGATCCCAGAGATTCAGGAGCAAATCTCAAAACCCAGTGGCTTTTGGCAGAAATCCCTCCAGATTTAAGTGTTAAAATTTCGGAATTTCAAAATCGCGCAGCCCTACTGCAGCCACGTGACATCGTATGTTACTCATAACCAGCAATAGAACACAAATTGTCTACTGTTGCCTTTTCAGCAGATCTGAGTGTTGGGGTAAAATTTCAAATAATAATGGTGAGTCTGGTGTCGAAATATTGAATGTGATCAAAGTAGAGAAGAGAGTAATGTGGTAATCATCTGCCCCACAGGTAGGGGGAGAGTGTGGGATGGGGGTATACTGGGTTTTTTGGTGGTAGAGAATGGGCACTGGTGAAAGTAAGGGTATTTCGTTGTATGACCTAGACTTAGACCCGAAAGCTTTGTAACTGCTCTCATGGTGATTCAATAAATAAATTATAAAAAATGGAAAAAAAAAGAATTTTAGTCATTGAAAAGGCAGATACCACTGTAGGGACAGGGGCAGTTCTTTTTTGTTTTGTTTTGTTTTTTTCTTGGGGGGGGGGGGGCAGGGGCTGGCAGTGCTCAGGACTTACTCCTGACTCTGAACTCAAGAATAATTTCTGAAGGTGCTCAGGAGACCATTAGGGATGTCAGGGATGAAACTCACGTTGGCCACATGCAAGGCAACTGTCCTACCTGCTACACTACTGCTTTGGCCCCAAGAGACAATTAATTCATCAGGTTTCACCATGGCCTAGAAGAAACACTCAAGACATCCCAACTTCATATGCTCTTGTTTCAAGCTCATAGTGCAACTTTCTGATTAACAAAAACTCAACAGAATGGACAGGTACCTTGCCTCCCAAGTACCTACACATACACAAAAATAAATAAATAAAAAACAGTATAAAAGAATAATCTCTTGTGAATAACAGTTATTCTCACTTATACATAAGAGTTTGATGAAGCTGCATCATCCCTAGAACTACTAAAACAAATTTCAAAACTAAAGGAGGCTGTCAAAAGCGTGATACAGCCAGATATCACCATGCCCTATCCGGGCAATCAACTGATATCCTTCTAAAGAGGTGTTTAGCACTTTCTCCCCCTAAAACGTAGGTATCTTCTTTAGAACGCTGTTAAGAGTGGGAGCGGCAGTGGTGTCCAGTGATAGCTCAGTGGCAAAGGCACATGCCCTGCATATGTGAGGCACCCCAGCTACAACCCTCATGCACCAGGCATGATCCCAGCAACTCTGGGATCTCTGGCACCACAACAAAATGTGCCATCTCCAGCATACTCCAATGTGTGCAAGAAACAGAACTGAAGAGGGCCAGAGTGATACTATGGTGGGTAGGGCTTTTGCCTTGCATGCAGCCAACCGGGGTTCAATTCCCAGCATCCCATATGGTCCCCTAAGCACCACCAGGAATAATTCCTGAGGCACAGCCAGGAATAACCACTGTGCATCATGGGGTGTCCTAAAAAGCCAAAAAAGAAAAAGAAACAAACACAACCGAAGAGCACAACCCTTAGCAAGCACAAGTGCACTTACTAAAACTAAAGTATGTGACCAGTGGCAACTATCGTGGACATGTGCAAGCACCACAACCAGATGGTCAACCCCCAGAGAACACAACCAAGCACCACAATTAATTATGCCCAAGCACCAGTTATATCAACAAAGGAAGGAGGGGGGGACAGGATGCCAGAAGAATATTCCTTTTTGTCTAACTATCCATAGCCAAAAGTGACCAAATCTGAGGTTTAAAAACCAGACAGATGTATATAAATGCAAATGTGCCTACTGAATAATTCAATTGCATTAAATTGAACAAAAAGCAAAAAAGACCAAATAAATATTGATCAGCATCTAATTTGACACTAATAAAATCAAAAGCAATTTTGCGCTCTTCCAATTCTAGTATTATTAGCTAAAGCATTCAGAGGCATCACAATTATAAATTGCCACAAAAATTCTTAAAACAGAACTTGAGATATGGTGCTAGGCAGCATGGGGCAAGGCACAGCACTGGGCAGTCCAATGGCTCGGAGGTGCCTGCAACAGGATCAGACTCAGGGCTGATGCCAGCCAGGTGTCTACTATCTGAGCTACCTCCCCAGTATGAGGGCAGGGGATCTGTTGTTGTTGCTTTGGGGTGGGGGTGGGGGGGGGTGGAAGGAGAAGGCAGGGAATCTCCCAAGCAATGCTCAGGAGGCCCAAGAATTCCATTGGTGATTCTCAGCTAACCAAGCCAGTAGCTCAATGCAAGGGCCCAAAGATACAATGCTGCTTGGATCCTAGGACCAGGGGTTCCCAGGCCTCCCAACAGTACAAAAGGCCTCCAGGGTCATTTCCAGCACTATCCAGTAGCCTCTATGACCGCCATCTGGAGATGCTCAGGGGACCAGTTCAAAATCAGTTTGGATGCATGTGAGGCATGAGCTCTAACTGCTGAACTATCTATATATTACCCCAAAATCCCTCCAAAAAAGAATTTATTTTGTTTGAGGGGTTTTGGTTGTGGGGGGAAGGGGCCAAGGGTCACACCTGGCAATGCTCCGGACTTACTCCTAGCTTTGCACTCAGGGATCACTCCTGGCGGTGTTCAAGGGTGCTATATGTGGTGCTGAGGACTGAACCCGAGTCAACTGTGACCAAGGTAAGTAAGTGCCCTGCCTACCGTACTATCTCTCTGGCCCTTCAAAATCTTAGTTACTGTATCAACAACAACAAAAGGAAGCAGAACAGGGAGGATGGGGTTAAGTGATTTAATACAGGGGTCCAGGGCCCTTGGTGTCTCTTAATAGCCTAAGCATGGTCCCAACACCTCTGCTGTGTGAGCCTGTCAGCTCTGACATCTGGGACCCCAGGTGCATCATGTGATTTCCAACTGTGTCATAAGTAAAGGATGTTCACTCACCACAGCCAGGCAAGTGCACCTCTGGTAAAGACGTGTGTGAATACCACACCAACCCCTGGTGAACACAACCAGAATGTGCCATTTTACAGGTGTTAAAACCCCAGGCAAGCAGGCGTGCAAGCAGCTAGCCAAGTGCACAAGCACCACAGTCAAGTATCTGAGCACAAAAACCAGATGCACGACCCTTGGTGCACACCACAACCAGGCATAAATGTGACCCCGGGCATCCAACAGCATCGACAAGGAAGTGACAAGCCATAAATAGATGATCTAATGGAAGGAGAAAGGGACAAATTTTTCTCTTATTATATCCTTCGTAAAGCCAAGTTTTGTTAATGTTGAATACTAAGAAACAGAGTCCTTAGAAAAGTAAAGATTCATTTTTAACTCATTTCTACCATTAGACAGGGATTGGGAAAGTTCCACTTCAATGGCGTCAAAACTAAAATGGGGCCAGAGCAATAGTATAGTGGTAAGGTGTTTGCCCTGCATGCAGCCAACAAAGATTCAATCTCTGGCATTCCCTGTGGCCCCTGAGCACAGAGGAGTGATTCCTGAGTCCAGAGCCAGGAGTAATCACTAAGTATTGCCAGGTGTGACCCAAAAGAAAAAAAAATCTATAAAATAGGGACCAGGGAAAGAGCTCAAAGTGGAGGAGCACATGTCCTACATGTGTAAGAACCCCAGTCTGATCTCCAGCACCACAGTGCTCTCTGAGTTCTGCCAGAGGGCTCCTGAAGGTGCCCCAGGCCTGCCAGGCTCTAGCACACTCACCCCCAGAGTGGCCCCGGAGCAACACTGTTCTGGAGACCTACCGACCACAGCCCACCAAAAGCAATACCTAGGCAGGGCCAGAGCAATAATACAGTAGGTGATTCCTGAGCACTGCCAGGAGTGACTCCTGAGTGCAGAGCCAGAAGCCCAGCCCTGAGCACCAGCGGGTGTTGCTCACAAAGAGAAAGAAAAGAAACTAGAAACAAAGTTACATTCGTATAACTTTTACTAAGGACCTAAAACTAGGACACTGATAAATGATAAGTCACCACAGTATTGAAAAAGTCAGGCATCCCAAAATTAATACATGAATACAGTGCAAATTCAAGCAATAGGCTCTTTTGAGGTTTTCTGAACTCAACAGAATTATTTTCAATCAATAAAGATAAAAGAATAAATGCTTTGGACTGGGGACAGGGCTCACTTGATAGAGTCCATGTTTGACAGGTATAAGGTCCTGGGTTCAATCCCCACCACCAAAACATATATAATATACAATGATAATAAGTGTTTAAAGTGTTTAAAGTAAACAAAAAATTTAAATAACTTTCCTTGAAGTTTTTCTTCATAAAAGTTACTTTTCTATAAAGTTTTCCTCAAAATAAGAGAGAAAGAGAACACCAGAAATAGAATAAAAATATATTTCGGAAGTTTTGAGATAAGAGAAAGTATGATTTTATTTAACTCTGGCATAGCTAACTTATCATACAAAGAAAATTCAGACCTCCCTAATTCACAAGATTGGATGGTTAACTCCAGATAAATACCTCTGTGTATTTATCTGAATTAATAGGCTATAAGATGTTCCTACAAGATTAAAAAAAAAACTTATAATGGGGCTGGAATGGTAGTACACAATCCCCGGCATCCCATATGGTCCCCCGAGCAGTGGCTGGAGTAATTCCTGAGTGCAGGAATTATTATTATTGTCATTAGATAGTCAACAACAACCTATTTAAAAAGTAACCTGGCAACAATAACATTTAAAATATATTTTCTTTGGAGCAACAGTACAGCGGGTAAGGCGTTTGCCTTGAATGCGGCCGGCCCGGGTTCAATTCCCAGCATCCCATATGGTCCCCTGAGCACCGCCAGGAGTAATTCCTGAGTGCAGAGCCAGAAGTAACCCCTGTGCATTGCCAGGTATAACCCAAAAAGAAAAAATTATATATATATATATATTTCCTTTAACCTAGAAACCCTACCTTATAAACACTAATCTGCAGAAATACAATCATCAGGAACAAATAGGGTAATGTCTATAAAGATATTTACTGTATCACTTTGTAGTGGCAAAATATGGAAACAATGTCCATAAGAAAATAGCTAAATATTGTATAGTATATCCACACTATGAGACACAATAGGAATACTTAAAATAACAAGATAAAATTACAATTATATGTATCTTTTTTTGTGAAAACAAAAAAATTTCCATATGCACATTTATGTTAGCATATAATATTTGACCAAGATGGAGAGAAATAATGAAATTTACACAATAGCCTAGTAAAATGATTGTAATAATGAAAGGGTTGACGAAAACAAAGTGCTTTATTAAAGAATGTCTTACTTAGGGGCTGGAGCAACAGTACAGCAGGTAGGGCACTGCCTTATACTAGACTGATCTGGGATTAATCTCCAGCATCCCTCATGATCTCCTCAGCACCACCTTTAGTTATCCCTGTGTGCAGTCAGGAGTAAACTCTGAGTACCACTGGGTGGCCAAAAATAAACTTTTTTTAATGTTTATTACAATGGACACCTATTATTTTGTAAATAAAAAGACAAAAAAATCCCTCATCATTACAAAAGTGTCATTCAAAAACAAAGGGGGGAGTCAACAGCAAATCATGGAATTATTAATAAATTTTCATTTGGAGGAAAAAGATTGAAGCATTTAACTTCTATTGATTTTCCTCAACATAATAAAGTACATAATAAGTATTCAAAAGAAAAAAGATAACAGAAAGAATATATTCCTTTACTGTCACTTGGGTTCGATTTCTCCGTCCCTCTCAGAGAGCCCGGCAAGCTACCAAGAGTATCCAGCCTGCATGGCAGAGCCTGGCAAGCTCCCCATGGCATACTGGATATGCCAAAAACAGTAACAAGTCTCACAATGGAGACGTTACTGGTGCTCGCTCAAGCAAATCGATGAACAATTTGCTCCACAGTGCTACAGTCCAGTGCTACTGTCACTTGAAGTTTCTGCATAACAAACGTGGGAGAGAGTTCAAAAGGCTAAAGTGCCAACTTTGAATGCCGGAGGCCATGTCAGATCTCCAATATCCCTGTAGTTCCCTAACCACCTCTAGTTGCAACCCCAAACACCAAGCAATGAGTGGCCCCCAAGCACCACAAATGTCCCAAAATAGAGGAATGGGGGAGAGATGAATAAATCCCGAGAAAAGAATGTCTGTTTCAGGGGTTAGAGCCATACTGGGGCTGAATGCACACTTTGTGTGCAGGAGACCTGGGCCTAGGTTCAATCCCCAGCACTGCATACCATGAGTATCACTAGAAATGACCACCAAAGACCAAGACATCAATACCCCGCAAGAAAACCCAAGTGTGGTCCCCAAAGAGAATTCCAATCTCAGATTTAAATGCCTAAATAGTATTTTCAAGATTGTGAATGTGGTTCAGTGGTACAGCACTTGTCGTCCAACTGTGAGGCCCTGTACTCAATCCCTGGCAAACAGAAGAAAAATTAAATAATGTTCACATACATGGACAAAAGGTTTTGCACATGTTTTCTTTAGAGACCACACATAACAGTGCTGGAGTAAGGGAACCGCTCGCTCACTGAGATGCTCTGCCTCCACGGTTCAAGTCTAATTGCTCACGGGCCACTAGGGCGACTCCGGAGGTGCTGGGTGTGGGTGAAATATTGAGGGTCAAATTCAGAATGTTCACATATGCCAAGCATGTGCTCTAACACTTGAGCCATCTTCTTGGCCCTGCATATGCTTTCGAAACCCAAATTCTAAACTTCAATGGCATCAACCCTACCAATTAGATGACTCGCAGTAGATTCCCACAATCCAGGACTCTGCTTTTGACCTGAGCACTGGCCAATTACCATACCTGAATACATAAACACTTTCCATATTACTTTCATTCTTATCATCTTTATTCTGCAGTTATTTTATGCTGGGCATTGTACTATGTATGTCAAAGAGATGTCCTCTAAGAGCTCCAGGAAGAGACAATATAACATGTACTAAAAAGTCACACCTCCTTTTGCCTGAAGGGAAAGGGAAAGAGGAATAGGTTCACAAACCGGAAGGGTCAAAGACAAGCATTCCAGGTAAACACAGAGCAAGTACCTTGAATCTGAAAGAACAGTGTATTCAAAGAACAGTAAAGGCCCTCCCGTTGATCGTCGATTTGCTCGAGCGGGCCCAGTAACGTCTCCATTGGAGACTTTGTTGTTACTGTGTCTGGCATATCGAATACTCTCGGTAGCTTGCCGGGCTCTCCGAGAGGGGCGGAGGAATCGAACTCGGGTCGGCCATGTTGGCCGCGTGTAAGGTGAACGCCCTACCCGCTGTGCTATCGCTCCAGCCCAGAGAACAGAGGGGCGGAGGAATCGAACTCGGGTCGGCCATGTTGGCCGCGTGTAAGGTGAACGCCCTACCCGCTGTGCTATCGCTCCAGCCCAAAGAACAGTAAAAAGCTAAATGTGTGTAAGTCAAAATAATGAGACCAAAGGCTGTTAAAATATAGTTCTGGGGCCATAGATATATTACTTTCCTTGCACGCCAATCCCTGACATCCCAGATAGTTTCCCGATCACTACCACAAGTGATTTCTGAAAGCAGAGCCAGGAGTAAGCCCTGAGCATAGCCAGATGTGCACCCCCCCACCCCGCCAAAAAAAAGAGAAAAGAAAAAATATGTGTGTGTATGTGTACACACACATACACACATCATTATAAGGGCCAGAGAGACAATATAGCAAGTAGGGAGTTTGCCTTGAACACTGCCCACCTGGGTTCAATCCCCAGCACCATTAGGAGTGATCCCTGAGCATAGAGTCAAGAGTAAGCCCCGAGTACCCCGAGTGTGGCCCCCTCAAAAAAACATATGTATATAATTGTAAGCTATTTCCTCATTCTACTTTATTAAGTAATCAATATCACTTATTAACTTCTAATAATATAAAGGTTTTCAATTTTTTGTTTGTTTTTGGACTACTCCCAGCTCTGTGAAAAGGAGTCGCTCCTGGCAATGTGTGGGGGACCATGAGGTGTCGGGAACTAAACCTGAGCCTCCCTCATGGAAGCATGCATGCCAACCCACTGAGAATAGTGTGCACTTGAGAACCAAAATGCAAGCATAACCTACAGTTTCTAAGTAAGGTAGTTTACTAAACAGAGGAGGCCACGCTGAAGAGTCCAGGCACAGGCCTTCTCTAGATCAGGGCTTCTTAACCTTACTCTCTGGACCAGGGAGATGCTTAAAGGGCTGGTGCTAGTGCTTTGCATATGGAACGTTCAGGACTGATCCCCAGCAACACCTGGTCCTCTAAAGACCTCAGACTTGATCCCTTTTTGTCTGAGAAATGGCTATACAAGCCCAAGTACATGAATATATAATAGGTACACAGATTTTTTAAATTACAATAAATCATAAAGTTTTATTGTAAACCAAGTTCAAGGCTACATGACTCCCAGACAGGGAGACAGTTCAACAGGCAAGTGCATACTTTGCATACTGAAGGCTGGTGTTTGGTCCCCAGCACCGCTTGGCCCCCTAGCAGGCCCCATCAGGAGCAGACCCCTTTCCCCAATCAGTTCTGCCAAGTGTGGCTCAAAAACATAGCAAGTCAGGTTCCCCCCTATGGGGAATGTCACCATAGTCCCAGCAGCAAGGCTCAGATGGGTCTTTACCAAAGTGGGCAACACAGCCCTCACCTTGCCACCACCAGATCTTGGACCAATCCCGGGAGGCTGGAGCTTCAGGGGCAATTGGGGGATGCTTTCAGTCTGTTCACTCAGAGAAGGTATGTATCTAGAGGGGGTACCGAGTAAGTTTTCTTGTTTGTTTTTCTGAAAAGAGGACAGTAACCTAGTAAATTTTGGAAACCTCTGGTCTACACAGAGTAACCTCAAAATAATACAGTTTTAAAGAAAATACAGAGTCCATGCCTTCACTGATAGAGACTTTTTTTTTTCCTTTTTAATCTCATATGGTAGGGTTAGAGGGAGGTTCAAAGGGCAGCAGCTCATACTTTACACGCAGAAGCCCTAGGCTCAGTCTCCTGCATGTCATGGTCTCGAGTATTTCCAACACTTTGGAGCACCACGCCTGGAGTATCGTCCAACCAATATGAGGTTCTTTCTTCTTAAATCAGATTTCCTTCAACAAGCCTACCAAAAACCTAGTATCATCGAAGACTCAATTAACTCTTAACAATTAACTAACACTGTGCCTAACTATTTTCAGTATCCCATTCATCTCTAATATTTTCAATGTATTTTAAGAGCATCATTTTCAAAAACTTCAATATGGAGTAAGAGGAACAAATCTTTGAGCAGATTTTTAAAACTAACTTCCTGGGACAGAGCAATAGTACATTAAGTATGGCCCTTGCCTTGCACAAGTGAACCAGGGTTTGATCCCTTAGACCCCAGCTGTTCCAAGCCTGCCAGGAGTGAGTACTAAGCACAGAGTCAGGTGTGATCCAAAAACAAACATTAACTTTCTTAACCTTGACATTAATGAAACTCTGAGCTGTACAAGTATGTGATCATTTACAAAATTTAGATATCATAATCAAAAAGTATATTGTGTCTATTTTTTGATTCTTAATTTTAACCCAAAAGTTTACAATTAGAGGGATACAAATGTTTTTACAATCTAAAGATCTAAAATTCAGGTACTTCTCATAGCTGCTCTTTCTCCCAAGAATTCAGACCCTTGCCTGAAAACCATACAGGACTCTCATACAACAAGCAAGCTACAGGGAACAAAGCAACTTCATATCAAATTGCACTATGACAGTTCCACTGTAACAGAGAAGGCGGTAAAAATTAAGTACTAGTCTTTAATATGTCTTTAGTTTTTCATAATGTACAAAGGTCACATATATTTTTCCCATCTTAAAAAAAATGATTTCCACTCAGACTACTTTTTGCTGATCTTTATAACATTAATTTTTCTCTTTCCAATGTTCTGAGCTTTTTTTTTAAATAAGGTTAACAATTAGCTAAAAAAAAAAAAAAAAAAACCTGTAAAGAAGCTACCAGTAGGGTGTTTGCATTGTATGGGGCCAATCCAGGTTCAATCCCTGGCATCTCATATGGTCCCCCAAGCACCACTGGGAATAATTCCTGAGTGCAGAGTCAGGAACCACCCCTGAGTAAGGCCAATGTGACTGAAAAACAAACAAAAAAAAAAACAAAATGTCATTCCCAGTTTCAATTATATTATCCTAAACCATACTTTTTTTTAATCAAAGTTTTAGTTAATACTGACCCAACAAGTATAGCAAGGGTGGGTATTTTTGCTTTATTTTGCTCTTCTGGATTCCTCAAACTTTGACAAGAGATTTTTCTTCTAGTAACTCGAACCCATACTAAATTAAATGTTTTGTGTTACTCCTATATGTGTGTGGAAGGGGGTGAGTGAGGGGGAGTTTGACACAATGACTTTACTCATTGATTATGATTCTCCCCCTTCTCTTTTTCCTTGTTGTTGCCATGTCGGAGGTCACACACCAATGTGCTACAGTAGATCTTCACAGCAGCACTAGGAACATCTGACCAATATGGGCAGTGCCAGGGAGTAACTCAAGGTCCATGCATGTAACACAGGCACTCTAAACTGAGCAATATATCCTTGGGCCCAAGAAAAAACTTACACATTATTCCTAAGGTAGAAATGACTTTATTTATTGAAATAAGATTTGTCACGTGGAAAAAAGAAAGGCTGGGCCAGAAAGTCACCTCCCAGGGCTGAATGTATGTTTTGCACAGAGGAGGCCCAAGATAGATCCCCAGCAACTGCACCACCAGTCCCCAGAGAATCACCTGGGGCAGTGGGCAAATGTAAAAGCCCTCATATTTTTAGACTAAGAAATAATTTTCCAAATATATAGTCACGAAATATAATGGCAAGGGTTAATCTAAAAGTTCTCTTCATTACATACTTGTTTGCAACCTATTATCCAGTATGAAAGAATTAGTAAAAGTAACACAGGGCCAAATAAGTCAAAATAAAGAACTGGAAACAGTTTCTAAAGCAAAGACTGACAATAACTGAAAATGGGTACACTTTGTACAAGTGTTGCAATTCAAAGAAAGGTAAAAGTTTTAGATTTTCTAGAACACAATCTAAAGAGTTGAAAGGTTTTCAACTTTTCATACAATTAAGTTTTGCTGTATATGCATTTCAAAATTCACATTAAATGCAAATAAGGGGATTAAGCATTCTAAAACTGTTTTGGGACAGTTTCCCATTCAATTTTTTTAATTAAAAATCTTTCAGAAAATACTTTTTTTCCCCATTTATGTAAGGTTTTTTAATAAATCACAAAGAAACTGTGGGTTTTGTTTTGGCATGTCATTGATTTCAATACTTTTTAAAACAATGAGCTTAAGTACCACTAAGGCTTTGCTTTTAATTTTTGTACTTGATCAATTTTATTATAAAACTCAACCTCAAATTTACAACTATTGTCACTGACACGATCACATTGAAGAAATAATTGCTCCTGAAAGAAATGAACTGCTGGGACCAAAGCAATAGTACAGCAGGTACTGGTCTTGCACACAGCCTACCTAGGCTCAACCCCTGGTACCCCATGTGGCCTCCTGAGCCCCACAGGAGTGATTTCTGAGCAAAAAGCCAAGAGTAAGCCCGGTAAGGCCAAAATAAACTCTGAGGTTTTCTTTTTTAAAAAAAAAAAAGTTAATTTCGACTTTAAACAAAGTAGTCATTAAGTATGCGTTGATAAATCAATGGTGCTCACTAAACAGTACTTTTCTTTATAATTTGTAAGGTTCAAGGACACGTTCTCCAATTCAGTGCAAACCACCCAAGAATGAATGAGGTGTACACACTGCACCATGCAATGAACCGAGTTAAATTATACCCATAAAATAGATCTTAAAAAATCTTGCTTCAGGAGCCGGTAAGATAGCAGAGTGGGTAAGGTGCTTGCCTTGCATTGGCAGACCTGAGTTCAACCCCTGGCACCCCATAGGGTCCCCTGAGCAAGCTAGAAGTGATCCCTGAACGCAGAGCCAGAAGTAATCCCTGAGCAAGTCCTGCTGTGGCCCAAATCCCCCACACACACCCCCAAAAAACCCTTGCTTTAAAAGTGTAACTAAGAATTGGCATATTTCAGTTGCAAATACAAGCTGCTACTTTGTAAAAGAATGTGTATTCCATGGAGATAGAGTTTGACAGTTCCTTAAACCAAGAGACACTCCACAGCTTCAGAGCAAAAATACACAAATAGTAACTAACATATTTCTGAAAGCTCCTTTAAATAAATAAGTACACTATTTAAAATGAAAACATTCCAGCTTCTCCTGAGACATCACAGGACGGAGTACCAGAAATTATTTTTATCTGATAAACCTGACAAGAGTAATGTACTTACACCTGGATTAAAAGTATTAAAAGATCTGATCCAGGTCAAATTCTAAATTTACATTTCAGCAGTCACAGGACAGTAATCTCACATAGATTACTTCTCTTTGTCGATGGGGTGGGGAAGGGGGGGGAGCCCTGATGGAAATGAAACTGAGGTGATTCAAACACACTCACCTAACTAGAAATGTAGGAAATACCAGTGAACTACTGTAAAACGCTGTTCATGCTTATGCAAGCTACACTGTAAACTTACTTCACTGCATGGAATTAAAGTGGCGAGATGATGGGCACCCAGAGATCCTATTTTTAAACCAAAAAAAAAGTTGCCGAGTCTAACAAGCACTGTCTACTGGGAACAGCGGAAGCAAACAGCTAAAATCCGACCATTCCCCAGAAAGACCCAACACGCAAGAACAACTCAAGTACATATACATTTTTATATATATATATGTTGTCAACAAAGAAAGTTCCCAACAGAAAGCAATCCTCCCTCACCCCTCTCTTCTGTTAACGAACAGCACGCCCCCCCAACCCCCACACACAAAAGTTCTTTTCCACCTGCGTCCAACTCATCCTTTTCACAGGCGGCTTTCCCTGCCCAGGCAGACGACGACACCAAGAAAAAAAAAAAAAAGACCAAAAATGCACTGAGCAGGGACGGGCAGGGGAGAAACCCTTTGACAGCGTCCGCCCTCCCCGGCCACCCCCAGATGCCCTGTAACCGGCTTTACAAAACACGGAGCGCAGAAGTAACGCGCGCAGCGAGCGCGGGGCTCGGCCCCTCTCCGCTACAAATGCGGCCGGGGGCTGTGGGGGGACCCACCAGCAAACCCTCCCGGACCCGGGCGGGCGAGGGGACGGGGACACCCATCCCGACCCGACGTCCCGCACGCCCGGGAGTTGGGAGAGAACACGGTGAGCAGCGCGCAGGGAGCTCGGGGTGCGGGGGGGGGAGCCAGATTCTACCGAGCCCACGACACGCACACACGCACCCTTGAAAGCGAAAAGCCCGAGGTTCGGAAGTTGCTCCGAAGTGGGTTCCCGGGCGACGAGGGCGACGACGTCCGGTTCGGGGCGGACGGCACTGCAGGGGCCGCCCGGGAGGAACCGGGCATCGGGGCGCGCCGCGGAGAGTCGCTCCGGCGGCGGCGGGCGCGACGGGCCCGGCTCCCGGGGAGGGGGGTGGGGTGCGGACCCGCCCCGCGGCGCCCCGGCGCCCCGCAAGGAGCCCTCGGAGGCGGCGCGCAGCCTCGACAAAGTCACTGGTCCGAGGAGGCCGGCCACCTGCCAGGCAACGCCGCGGCACGAACGCGGCCGCGCGCCGCCCCTCCGCCGCCGAGGCTGCAGCGGGGACGTCGGCCGGGCCGGGGACGCCTCCCCGCGGGGCGCCGGGCCCCTCCTGGCCCGGCCTCGGCCCCCACGGCTCGCCCGTCCCCCCCACCCCCCGGAGCCGGGCGCCGCACGCCCGGGACCCACAGAAAGCTTGCGGCCGGGCGCGCCCGGCGGGCGCGGGCCCAGAGACGCCGTCTGCCCTCGGCGCCGCGAGTGACACTCACCGGCCCGAAACCTCGAAGGAAACCGGCAGCTCCGGGGGCGGCGGCGGCAGCGGCAGCAGGAACCGAACATCCAAAATGGCGGCTCCCTCGGCCTCACCACCGCGACTGCAGGCGGAGGGATCCCGGGCGGCGGGGAGGGAGGGAGTTTGTAACTAACTTCGCGCCCGGCCGCGGCGGCTCCCGTCCCTGCCGGCCTCTCCGGGTCGACGCCGCGTCCCTTCACGGCGACCCCTCGCGCCTCCCTGCCCCCCCTCCGGAGCCGAGAACCGGGGGCCCCCGCCGAGGACTATTTGTCAAGGAGGAGGTGACTGCTCCTGGCAGAGCGACGCAAAGCGTAGCCAGGGGGTTCGGGGCTGTCACTGATGACGCGAGACGCAGCTGCCGAGTCACCGCTGCGAAGGGTCTGAGCGAGAAAGATCCGGCCGCGCTCGCAGCCCACGGACATTGGTTCCGCGGGCCGGAGGGAAGGGGCGGGGCCTCGAGGCCGGGAGGCGGAAGCTGTGCGACCAGGAAGCGGCGCGGTGGGGGCGGGGCCACGCGCGGGGGGCGGGACCGGGGGGGTCTGGAGGGGCGCGGCGGGCGTGGAGCGCGGCTGAGCCCGGCCTAGTCCCGGGAGATGCCAGCGTCTGTCCTCGCCTCGGAGAGGGGTTTTCTCTTTAGGTGAGCTTCAGGGGCACGTTCCTGCGCATCTCGGATTCCCTGGTTTTCCGGCGTCTTGGCCACGCACGGTGACGCAGAATGGAGTGCCAGCTCAGTGCCCCTGCTCCACCCCAGGCCCTGGACAAGTTCTTCGACTCTCGGGGTTCCCGCTTCCCCGTAGATCGAGAGGATTTGGAGCAAGCGAGAGCCAAAACCCTGTTCCATTGTGGGGGGAGACCCCCCTGCCTGTGTCGCCTTGAACTAATGACCCGAGCCAAAGCAAGTCTTACCTGGCAATTGCAGCCTTGATAAATAATGACTAACCCGTGACCAGGGTATTTTCCATGTGAACTTGGCCCACTTAAAGGAAAGGTGACCTACCTAAACGAAAATCTTCAGGCAGATTGGCAGTGAAGGACCACAGAGGTGAATAAAGCACAGCACCTGCCTGGATGCCAAAGAGAAAGGAACTAATTAGAAATCTTAAGTTGTTTGTTTGTTTGTTTTTAATTTGGGGGCTACACCTGGCCGTGCTGAGCGGCTTGCTCCTGGCCGGTGCTCAAGAAATCATGTGCCAGGAATCCAACCGGCATGCAAAAAATGCACTCCAGCCCTTGGAGATATCTCCCTGACCCCACAAATCTGGAATTTTAGAGTAGGGTGTCAGAGGTTGCACTGTTTTTTTTAACCTTCGACAGTCACTTTCAGGCAGGATTTCAAAACATTTCACTAAATAACTGAGTTGAGCCGCCCCACCTGCACAGTTTTATTTTTGATCTACTGGGGCCTGTCAAGTAGCTGGGAAGGAAAGAATGCCCAGGATGCAACAGTATTAATTACACTTTGTAATTCTTAAATACACTTTGTAATTCTTAAGTGTTTGTCGCTTTTTCATTTTGAGGTGTCAGAGGCCAACTCAGTGCCTCACACACTGGAAGGTGCTGTTCTTGCTGCACCACCCCTCAGCCCTTACCTGTTTTCTTTTTAAAACCATTTTTCGGGGCTGGAGCGATAGCACAGCGGGTCGGGCGTTTGCCTTGCACGCGGCCGACCCGGGTTCGATCCCCGGCATCCCATATGGTCCCCCAAGCACCGCCAGGAGTAATTCCTGAGTGCAGAGCCAGGAGTGACCCCTGAGCATTGCTGGGTGTGACCCAAAAAGGCAAAAAAAAAAATTTTTCTCCCTATCTCTGTGTCTAACCTTGGCTTTCCATAAGCTCTCCTGAGTCAGACCAGTCGCGCATAACTAACTTTAATTTATGAATAAGGAAACTGAGGCTGGGGGAAGCTGAAACTTCCTGCAAGAACCCTTTTTCACGCTTCACTGAGGTCCTGCAGGATGGTGCCAGCTTTCTGAGAGGAAAGCAGTACCTCCACCCCCTTATTCTGATGGTGGAATCAACTCAGCATACATGGTTTGGAAACAAATGCTTCTGGAATGCATTCCCCTGTTATCCTTTCCGTGATGGACTATACAGAGTAGTCCGGAATCTCGTAGCTATTAATAGTATAAAACTACAACACCGTAATGGTGCCCTAGGGTGGATTCCTCTGAGCCAGGGCTCTGCAGTGGGGCCGGGGAAGGGACTTAAGGGGGGGAGGGGTTGGGCCACACCCAACCTGAATTTGACCCCCAGCATCACAAGTGACATATTTTATATAGTATTTATCTATAATAGATATATGAATAAAGTGGTCCCAATCTGAAAGACTTACACAAACTTCTAGAAAGGAACAATGTTCTGGTTTTAGTTGATTACTGTTAACTTTTGTGCTTCAATGTGCAGCACAGCTACAAGTAACTGCCTTGCGGTCTGTCCTGCAGTTTACAAAAGTATTTTCCAATCTATTGATGTCTTTGCTCCTCACCCACCGTGAGCTTGTAAACCACGTGGCCATTCTAGTATAGAGGAAGTTGGGTGTCTGGTGTCGGGCTTGGGTTAGTGGCCCAGCACTGAGTTCTGGCTGAACCCTTGGATGGATAAGCAACACCGAGCAGAAACAAAGACTCTGGGAGCCCAGGGAAGGCCCTGCCTTGTACAAGCGTGAGGTCAATGAGACTATAATTTCCTCTAGCACCACCACACTGCATGTCAAGTACAATTCACAAAATCCTACTCTTTAGGACTTCCAGAAAGAACTGCAACCCCCAAATGTTCTTGAGCATCACAACTAAAGAGTTCAGTCTCCTGTGAGCGACACAACCATATATGTCCTCCACGCCCCCACCTCCCGGCTCTCATCAGGGAGACAACAGCTGAAGCAGGAGAGGAACAAAATCCAAAATGCTGCTTTTCCTTGTTTTGTTTGACCTGCAGCAAGTTAGATGCCAACTGCAGCACTGCCCTTAAGGTAGGCATGATTATTCAATGAGTGGAGATGCTTAAGGCACTTAACAGTTGTGGCCTGGTGATTGGCATTAAGTAGTGGCTGGGTGGGGGGGGGAGCAGAGCGACAGCACAGTGGGAGGGTGCTTGCCTTGCACCCGGCCCGACCTGGGTCTGATCCTTGGCACCACATATGGTTCCCCAATCCCACCATGAGTGATCCCTGATACAGAGCTAGGAGTACGACCTGAGCACTGCCAGATTTGCACCCCCCCCCCAAAGGGTAGCTCAATAAATTTCAAAAAGTTCTCTGTTTTCTTGAGAATAAATATTATCATCTTCATTTTAGAGATGAAAAAAACAGAATCTCAGAAATGGAATGATTTGTCGTGCCCTCATACAGCAAAGCTATACATCCCTACTTGAAATAATCTCTCTTAACCTGTTTAGTCATCATTCAGTGAGTATGCTGCCAAATTCTGCCACACTGTCCGAAATCCATAATAGGCATTTTGAGAGACTGTCCTTATGGCTCCAGCTAATTACAACCTGATTCAAGAAAACTAAATTTATGTTGAATCCTTAGATACAAAACAATTACAATTGTAATTCATACTATTCATTACTGAGATTACTGAGCAGTTAAGTCCTAGTAACAAAAGTAAAAAAAAAAAAAATTAAAGCAGAAACCGAAGTGGTGGGGCCGGAGCAATGGTACAGCAGGAAGGGCCTTGCAAGTGGCTGACCTGGGTTCGATCCCCAGCATCCCATAGGGTCCCCCGAGCACCACCAGGAGTGATTCCTGAGTGCAGGATCAGGAGTAACTCCTGAGCATCACCAGGTATGACCCAAAGAGCCAAAGAGAGAGAGAGAGAGAGAGAGAAAACAAGAAAAGAAACCGAAGAGGTCACAAAGGGACGCCCACCTTCGGGGCACCCATTGCAGGGGGCTATTAGAAAACAACTCCAGGCCTAGCAGCTGCAGTCACAAGACCCTGAGTGGAAGTCCCTCTGCAGAAATGTGCTCCAAGTCTTGCATGGGACCTTACCCGCTTACCCTGGTGCCAGAGATTTCAGCATCAGAGGGGATGCAGCCCTGGAGGAAACACAGTGACGTGAGTCAAAGAGGCAGCTCTGCTGGCCTGTTTGTTATCGTTTGAGTCACCCGAATCTATAAATAAGCCTGAAAGTCAGAGAGAAATTAGTCCCTCTGTGGTTTATGTAATGGGGCTTTTTTATTTGTTTTTTTTTTTTTTGCCAAAAAAACAAAAACATTTTGAACAATTTTCTGAAGCGTGGCTTTTAGTTGGAACAAAAGCCAGCAAAGATGCAAGAATCAAGGTTTCATCAGCCAACTGGATACACTCGTTGACCTCCCACCAAGAGCTGAGGAAGCCTATTAGGAAAGCTCCAGTATGTTCTTTCCAAGGAATGTTCAAACCCCAGAAGCAATGAGCCTCTCCATCAAGCTTCTCTTGGCTTTGGAGGTTCTATTTCAGAGGGGGCCCTGAGAGCCCCCCTGAGATGTTCTGTTCTTTTCTTTTTCTGTAGCATGTGTATACTTGATTTGTAATGGGTTGCATGTCTTATTGGCACTTTGGGAGTGAAAAACATCGCACCTGAGATGAGACCCCAACCCAGTTCAACACCAGCTAGAAGAAATGGTGCTGTTCTCCCTTCTGGGAAAAATGGCAGCAAAGAAGGTGCCATCAGAAACAGGCCAAGGCTTCCAAAGTCTGCTCCCCACAGCAAACAACGCCATCATTTTCCTGGGAGGACCCAGGAGGTAACTGACTTTGCTTTCCTTAGATGTGGAGGCCCATTCTGGTGCTTCCAAAACCAGCCCCACGTCACTGCTTTAAAAGCTTTACCCAAGGAAGTGCAAAAAGTATGGGAGCAAGAAGTACTGGGCCACAGTAACTGGGGCAGCCAGTTCATGGTCCCCAGTTCAGGGAAGGCAGTCTCCTCTGCCAAGGCTCTCACATGTGCCAAAAATGAGAACTTGAACAGGTGCCAAGGTGAGGCTTCTTACATCCATGAGAGGCAGCAGCTGGCTCACTCTGGCTTTGCATTTAAATATTCCTGAGGTGGGGTGTAGCTCATGGATTAAAATGCAGAACTTGCATGCGGGAGACCTTAATCCCCTGCACTGCACACACACACACACACACACACACACACACACACACACTACTGCAATACTTTTTTTTTTTCTGGTGTGAAAAAGAGCCACACCAGCAATCCTCTAGACTTTCTCTTACCTGTGCTCAGGAATCAGTCCAAGCAGTACCTGGGGGACTATTTGTGATGCTGCGGATAGAACCCGAGTCTACTAAATGCAAGGCAAGCACCCTACCAGCTGTACTCTGACCCTGCCTAGCCCCATATTATTTGAATAAACTTTATTTCCTGCTCTCTTCCCTTTCCCTTGTTGTGGCCGTGCAGTTATGGGTAATAGAATACTTCTGGTGATAGAACTCCAGCACTGGAGACATAAACGGCAGATCACAGGGTCACACCTGCGCAAGTGGGGAAGTGACAGGGATCAAATTTTCGGCCTCAGGCTGGAACAATAGTACAGCGGGTAGGGTAGCCGACTTCAGATTGATCCCCAGCATCCCATATGGTCCCCTGAGCACTGCTGGGAGTGATTCTTGAGCACAGAGTCAGGAATAAGAGCAGAGCACTGCTGGGTGTAGCTCAAAACCAACAACAACAACTAAATCTCAGCCGCATGATCACATGCGGTAAAGCAGTCATTCTATGCTGAACTGAGTCTGCTCCTTGTGGTGAAGAGAAAACCCTAGAATGAAACAAACAAGGAGAAACTTCTGGGATTGTGGCTACACCCGCCAGTGCTCGGGGCTGACTTCTGGCTCTGTGATCAGGGATCACTCCTGATGGTGCTCAGGGGGATTATATGTGGTGCAGGGGACCAAATCCAAGTTGACTGCATGCAAGACAAATGCCCTATCCATCGTTATACTGATTTTCCTAAACCCCAAGGACACTGTTCTCTCTCTCTCTCTCTCTCTCTCTCTATATATATATATATATATATATATATATATGCACCAAGGCTGAGAATTTGATCCCTGGTAATATATATATATGTTATATACATAATATATATATATATATATATATATATATATATATATATATATCTGAAGGCGCTCAGGGCTAACACCTGGCTCAGCCCTCTGGGGTCACTTCCAGTGTGGCTCAGGGGACCATATGGGGTGCTGGGGATTGAAAGCAGGTCAACCCTTACCTTCACCCAGGTCATGGTCCTTACCTGCTGCATAACTTGGGCCCCAACCCAGGAAACTGTTTCCTTTAGAGAGACAAATTTTCTAATGTGTATCACTTTCTCACAAGCAAGTAAACTCTCCTGGACACATAAGGTAGAATGTGAAGATAAAGATTTTATTATGACAGCAATTACATCTTTAAAATAAAAAGTAATTAAGCATTTTGCCACAAACCTCAAACTTCTCTAAAAAATACTTTATTTAGGAGCTGAAGAGGGAATATGGCGGAAAGGTGTTGGCAATGCATGTGACTGACCTTGGTTCAATCTCTGGCACCATTTAAGTTTCCAGCGTGCCCTCATGAAGGATTCCGGGCACAGAGTCAGGAGTAGACCTTGAACACTACTGGCCATGGCCTCCAAACCATAATTAATTGGCTAATTAATTTTAAATACTCTAAGAAACAAACAGGCTGGAAATGAACTCATCAAGAGATCCCAGGCTTCACATGGGTGAGATACTGATTTAACCCCCAGCAGCTGGAAAATCTTTCTCCATCTCCCTTCATTCCCATGCGTGTTTGTTATTGCTGCTGCCTTTGTTGTTACAGTGACAAGGGGTCTCTCTCTCTCACTCTCTCTCTCTCTCTCACACACACACACACACACAAACACAAGCACACATACCTCAATTTGGTGCTCACACATTTAGCTGTGGTGCTTTCTGGGGGCTGTGAACTCCTCTACTTGCCCTGATCTCACTCTCTGGCTGGTTCAGCTAGAAATCACTGCAGCGCTGGTGTCACACACAGCAGAGCTCAGGATCTTGCTCAGTACATGTAGTAACACCAGAGATTGAATTTTCAGCCTCACACTTAAATGGTAAAGGGGAAAAGGGATGGCCGGGGAACCACAAGGAAGTATGAAATATTTCTAAAATTACACGAAGATCTCTTTGGGCCTTAATAGTAACAAAATAACTCCGCAAGTGCATTTTGAGGCATAAAGGAACTTTGGTGTGGATCCAATATTCTCTGATACTAAAGAATCATTCTTCATTGTATTGGCACATTAATGATGTTGCCTTAGATCAGCTAACAAAAGCTATAGTGGGGTCAGGGAGCTGGCCCTTAGGACTCAAGGGCATGTTTCACCTGAGGGAGTCTGGGGTTAGATCACTGGGCCCCTGAGCAGCACCGGGAGTGAAGCTAAGTTCTCTCAGGAGTAGCTTTTGAGCATCAATGGATGTGACTCCAGAAAAAAAAAAAAAAGAGTTAGATGAAAATATGCGTAGACAGTGAGGAGACACATGGGACTTCACAGAATGGGGGTGTGGAGCTGGCCCTTTCCTCCCGGCCCCAACGAGACCCCGAGTTGCTGCCCACAAGAGCCTCTCTGGCTCCTGATCAAGCTGCTTAATAGCCATGATCCCAGAGACTCAGAAACAAATCTCAGAACCCAGCGGCTTTTGGCAGAAATGCATCCGGTCCCTGCAGTAGGTTACTGGTGCCAGGCCACCCCAGGTGGAAATAGGTTTCGTGCCTTGGCCTGTTCCCCCTGGCGGCTCAGTGGCCGCCATCCTCCAGAGGCCATTGGACGGTCAGGTTTGGGCCCGCAGTGACAAGACACACGGGGCTTCATAGGATGGTGGTAGAGCCGGCCCTTCCTCCCTGCCCCAATGGGACCCCCAGTCACCGCCCACGAGCAGCCTCTCTAGCTCCTGATCAAGCTGCTTATAATCCCAGATCATGAGGCCATGATCCCAGAGACTCAGGAACAAATCTCAGAACCCAGCAGGTTTTGGCAGAAATCCCTCCAGATTTAATTGTTAAAATTTAGGAATTTCAGAATCGCACTGCCACCACTGTGGCTGCGTGACATCATATGTTATTCTTAACTAGCAATAGAAAACAAATTGTCTGTGGTTGCCTTTTTGGCAGACCTGAGTGTTGGGGTAAAATCCCAAATAATGATGGTGAGTCTGGTGTCAAATATTGATTGTAATCAAAATAGAGAGAGAGTAAAGTGGAAATCATCTGCCCTAAATGTAGGGGACAGTGTGGGATGGGGGGTATACTGGGGTTTTTTGTGGTGGTAAATGGGCACTGGTGAAGGGATGGGTGTTTCATCATTGTATGACCAAGACTTAAACTCAAAAGTTTTATAACTTAGTTTATTTAATTTTATAAATTATTTATATATAAATAAATTATATTTATATACATATATTATATATAATTTATATATAAAATAAATTTATAAAAAAGAAAAAAAGTAAGGTGGAGTTCATGTCCAATTCAATCAACCTAATCAATGGCTACCAAAAGTATCCTGCCCATACAGCAGAGTCTGGCAAACTCCCCGTGGCATATACAATATGCCAAAAACCAATATCAATAATGGGTCTCATTCTTCTGACCCTGATAAAGCCTCGAATGTGGTACTTTTTAAAATCTCAGGGCTAGGACGAAGAAGACGTTACTGGGGCCTGCTCAAGGCAATCAATGAACAACAGGATGACAGTGATACAGTGATACTCCTACATTAAAATAAAAAAATTTTAAAAAAGAAAATATGCATAGAGAAATCTAAGAGAAGTTTTATAATTGGGGGCTACCCCCAGCAGTGCCAGGGAATACCAACGCTATATCCAACTGTGCCCTGCAGGTCCCACGGTGCCTACAACAGAACCCGGGACCTTGTAAGGCTGGGCAGGTTCACTTCCACTTGTGCCATATCCCCACCTCCTTCCAGATGTAAGTGATTGCAAACTTTTGTTTTGGGTTTTTTTTTTTTTTTGGTGTGTGTGTGTGGGGGGGGGGGGGTTGGCTTTTTGTGGTCATATCCAGCAATGCTCAGGGGTTACTCTTGGTTCTGCACTCAGAAATTACTCCTGGCAGTGCTCAGGAGACCATATGGATGCTGGGGGTCTTACCCAGCTCGGCCACGTGCAAGGCAAACGCCCTACCCACTATATTATCACCCAAGTGGTGGCAAACTCTGGGTTGCTTCCTTCCTAGACAAATTGACCACTTCATCAAAACCAGGCATGGTGCCAGGGATGCTTATTTTCTGTCTGCAAAACAGACAGAAAATCCCTGTCCTCGAGGAGCTGGTATTCTAGTTGGCAGTGGCACGTACTAAACAAGGACAGTCAATGAGCAATAAAGTTATGTAGAGATAAGAGATATGTAGAGATAAGGCAGGAGGTGTAGCTCTGCGGTGGGGTCCACATTTCTGGCATAAATGAGGCCATTGCTGAACACCCCGACCCCTGATAACAGCCCTCCAATCCAGAAAAAGAGAGTCAGAGAGAAAAAAAATATCAAGCAGAGAAGAGGGGAGAGGCCAATGTTTTAGATCCGGCAGTGGGGAAGGGCCTCACAGAGACAGGAACATGGAGTACAGCACTGAAGGAAGGAAGGGCGGAGCCACGGGAGCTGCTGGCTTGGCCCCTGCAGGAGGACAAAGTCCCGAGGTGTGTTTGAGGAGGTGTGGGAGGCCCCAGGGCTCAGCAGAACAAACACGGGGGAGCACGGAGGCAGTGAGGCCGAGAGGAGGGAGGCCAGAAAGCCTTGCCTATGGCTCCTCCTGAAACAGAAAACCCACCAGAGGGGCTCCAAAGCAGAGGAGCAACGGCTGACTTAGGTCATCTGAGGCTCTCTGGCTAGTACCCTGAAGGTCAGTTCTTGGGAAGAAGGCAGGAAGGAGGAATCCCCGTGAAGAGGCTGTTACCGGGCAGGAGGGACAGCTCAGCCACTGAGTGTGCTTTGCTCTGCACGCTGAGGCCCGGCTTTGATCCCTGGCACCACATGGTTTACCCCAATGCAGCACTGAATGGAAGCAGCCCCCAGACAAACACAACCGCAGCAACTGTAGCACAGTAGCACTGTCCTCCCATTGTTCATCAATTTACTCAAGCGGGCCCAGTAACATTTCCACTGTGAGACTTTGTTGTTACTGTGTTTGGCATATCGAATATGTCAGGGGTTGAGCTTTCCTCCCCGCCCCGACCAGGGCTCCGGCAGCCGAAGACCTCCAGGACCAGCCACCACCATGCTGAGACCACTCTCCGCACACAGGAAGGTACTGGCAGAGGGACAAAGCCACGCGGGTTCCGGGGCCGAGACCTCCAAGCCTACTCGAATTGGAGTCGAGCATCTTCCACCCAGATCCTCCAAATTCCAGTAGGCGGGGGTCACACCCACCACCTGGCCCCCTGGCGCCGTGTAATCCCATCAGCGGCCAAGACTCAGAGACTATAAAATCCAGATCCCGGAACCGCGTGGCCGCATTCGCGGCCGCGCGACATCTTATCAGAACTTTTTTTTATGACATCTTATTGTCTCATTCCTATTTTGGACAAACTTGCAGGCTATCGAATGTAGCCTGCCCACAGGGCAGAGTCTGGCAAACTCCCCGTGGCGTACCAAATATGCCAAATACCAGTAACAATGATGGGTCTCATTCTCCTAAATAACCTTGAATATAATCTCACGGCTAGGATGAAAGAGACGTTACTGGGGCCTGCTCGAGGCAATCGACGAATAACAGCTTGCCAGGCTTTGCCAGGCGGGCGAGATATTCTCGGTAGCTTGCTGGGCTCTTCGAGAGGGGCGGAGGAATCAAACTCGGGTCAGCCTGGCTGGCCACATGCAAGGCAAATGCCCTACTGCTATGCTATCTCTCCAGCCCAACTGCAGCAACAAAGGAAGTTATTACTCTTGGGGGTCCAAGATGTAAGTCAAGGATGAAGCATAATCCCAGCATGTGTGAAGTCGAGTTCCAGCACTGCCTAGAGGGGTGCTACTGGGTGTAGTCCTGCCCCCCCCTTAATACCCAACAATGCAGGAGTGTGCCCCTTCCAGTGGCAACAACAATAATGGAGGCTATTTCTCTGTTTTGTTTTGTTATGGGGTCACACTCTCAGAGCTCAGGGTTTACTGCTGGCTCTGCACCCAGGAATTACTCCTGGTGGTACTCAGGGGACCATATGGGATGCTGGGAATCAAACCCTGGTTGGCTGCATGGAAGGCAAACACCCTACCTGATGAACCATCTCTCTGACCCCAGTGGAGAGTATTTCTATAACCTAATAAAGATATATTGTGGGTTAGTCATAGGTACAACAGTGACCAGTGAAGGTAATGAGAAATGGTGAAATTCTGAGTCTATCTAGAATGTAGAGTAACCAGAATTTGCTAAAAATTATAAGGGATGAAAATTAAGAAAAAATGAAGAATTGGGGCTGGAGCGATAGCACAGCAGGTAGGACGTTTGCTTTGCACATGGCTGACACAAGTTCAGTTCCCAGCAACTCATATGGGGTCCCCTGAGCACTGCCAGGAGTAATTCCTGAGTGCATGAGCCAGGAGTAACCCCTGTGCAATGCCAGATGTGACCCAAAAAATTAAAAAAAAAAAAAGGAAGAGTAAGGAAGGATAACAGAATTACCATTGACTCTAGAATCAGTAGGTTCTTGGTAAAAATGAAGGCATTTTGGACAGGTTCAGTTTGAGAGTTCTCTGAAATTGTCAATGGAAAATTCAAGGCGGCTAGCAGTGCCGTCATCCCAGAGGCCTACGACGGTGCTCCACAAGTGAAAGTCCTCCCCCACAGAGGCGGATTAAAAAACATAGTCTTGGGGGTTGGAGTGGGGAGGGCATTTGCCTCGCATGCAGCCAACCTGGATTCGATTCCCAGCATTCCATGTGGTCCCCCAAGCAACACCAGGAGTAATTCCTGAGTGCAGAGCCAATAGTAAACCCTGAGCTCTGAAAGTGTGACCCCAAAACAAAACAGAGAAATAACCTCCATTGTTGTTGCCACTGGAAGGTCCCCAAACACCACTAGAGTAGCCCTGGTAGACCCCAGCATTCGGGTCCAAGGAGCACCTTGCATGTGAACACTGAACAACTGGGCAAAGAATCACACAAGGGAACCCTTAAGCCCCCAAACAATGCTTAGAAGACCCCCAATTTTTTGAGTGAAGGGTTCTGGTTTGAATTTGAATATTCGAATGATCAAATACTGAAGGTCATATGAATTATGTCAGAGTTGAATATGATATTCAGTGAGCAGTGTGCAGGGCTCTGGCCAGTCCAACCAGACACGCTCCCTGAATTAAGGCCCTATCTTCAGCCCAAGTCCTACGCAGCTGAGCTCCGTGTCCCTGCAGAATGTGAGACCCAAATTTCGCCTGAGTTCCTGATGCACAGTGTTCCAATGCTGCGACTGTCAAGCTTCATTAATTTCATGCTCTGGGCCAGTTATATGTGGGATCACGAGTACTAGCTGAGTAGGAAATCAGCTCCAGTTTGCTGGACTCACACTTTTTGATAAAGATCCGAGTTCTCGAGCGCAAGATCTTTATCCAAGTTTCTCAGTCTCAAATACAAAACTTATCTGTCAACCTCTTTCCAGTCTGCACACAATTTTTTTTTTCTGAGTCTGCTCAACTTTCCCCTGACTTTCTGGTTTAGAAAAATGTGTGTGTATGTGTGTGTCCAGGAATTGTAGCCCCCCAGGCTGATACTTCCAGCCTCCTTGGTTTGACACACCACCATAATCTTAGCTGAACTTTGCTCATAGATGAGCAGATGTAAGTTGCAAACCATTCCTAAAACAGACAAAATTCACCAAGTTTTAGCAAATATGCTTTAGAGAGGAATCATCGAAAGTGCAAACTAATTTTTGTTTGTTTTTGGGTCACACCTAGCAATGCTGAAGGGTTATTCCCGGCTCTGAACTCAGGAATTCCTCCTGGTGATGCTTGGGGGACCATATAGGATGCCAGGAATCAAATCTGGGCCAGCCATGAGCAAGGCTGTGTTATTTCTCCAGTCCCGACCAAAAAAAAAAAATTTTTTTTTAAATTAACAAGCAAAAATTATCATGCTACCACATTGGAATTATGGGTGCTGGGAAGATAGTTCAAAGGCCCGCAATAATGCTTTACATGCAGAATTCCTGAATTTGATCCAGAGCATCACATGGTCCCCCAATTACTGCTGGGAGTGACCCTTGATCAGTGAAACTGAAAGAACACACACACACACACACACACACACACACACACGTTACATAATTGTGTGAACCGATCTCTCTCTTTTTTTTTATTAAAGAACTGTCATTTGCAAAGTGATTGATAGCTGAGTTTTAGGCATATAATATTTCAACACCAATTCCACCACCAGTGTCAGCTTCCCTCCACCAGTGTGCCCATAGTTCCTCCTGCCCCCACCCCCCACCCCATCTCCATCTGTCAACTTAATAGGCACATTACAAAGTTCCAGTGTTTGCAAGCTTAGCTCCCATGTTTTTAGTGTTGTAGAGTCTGTGTTTTGGATATAAGGCTATACCACTCACCCATATCACAATATAATTAAAGCCCTGTTGCCTTTTCATTCATTACTTCCTATCGTGGGCTGGAGCGATAGCACAGCGGTAGGGCGTTTGCCTTGCACGCAGCCAACATGGCCGACCCGAGTTCGATTCCTCCACCCCTCTCGGAGAGCCCGGCAAGCTACCGAGAGTATCTTGCCCGCAGGGCAGAGCCTGGCAAGCTCCCCATGACGTATTCGATATGCCAGACACAGTAACAACAAAGTCTCCAATGGAGACGTTACTGGGCCCGCTCGAGCAAATCGACGATCAACGGGAGGGCCTTTACCTTTACCTTTTACCTTACTTCCTATCGTCTCCTTCCCACCTTGATTTCTTCCTTCTCTGTCTCCTCTCTAAACACTGGGTGATCTAGGCATCTCCCTTTACTACAACACATTTCCTGTATGGTATTCTGTATACCACCGATAAATGAGGTCATCCTGTCTTTCTTCTTCTTTCTTACTTCACTCAATATATCTTCCAGTCCCAACCACATTGCAGCAAATTGCATGATTTTATAGTTCCTTGCAGCTGCATAGTATTCCATTGTGTTTATAAACCATATCTTCATAATCCATGTCGTTGTACACCCAGGTTGATTTCATATCTTGGCTATTGTACTGAGCACAGCAATGAGTGCTGGTGTGCATATGTCCTGTTGAGAGAGTGTTTTTATGTCCTGGGGATACATGCCCCAAAGTGGAATTGCTGGGTCATCTGGCGGTTCAATTCTCAGTTTACTGAGAACTCTCCATACTGTTTCCCATGGGCGTTGTGTCAGACAACATTCCCACCAGCATCGGATGAGAGTTTCTTTGAAACAATCTCTTCATAAAAGCAAACAAACAGGATGCTCAGAAAATGGCTTTGTGGCTAACGCGCCTGTCCTGAATTCAAGAGGCTGAGACTTGGATTCCTGGTGTGGCCACATGAGCCAAATAAGATCCCCGCAGCTCTGTCTTTTGTGCCTGGCCACTCTGTTGTCTGAGATCCCTGGTGCCGCAAGAAGTTTCTGGCCATACCCGGCAGTAACAGCAAAAATATGACAGCATCACGTCCAGAAAGTGTGACTCCTGGCAGGCGCCTGGGAGAGCCCCAGAGCCTCCCAGAGAAGCACAAGAATGTGTGAGAGCACCAAGAGTCCCCTGAGTGCATGCACCAGTGCTGCATGGAGAAAGTAGTCAGACTCTGGAGTGCTAGGAAGCCGTGAGATCCTGGACTGCTAGAAAGTTGTAAGACCCTGGAGTGTGGTGAACATGAGCAAAGGAACGTGAAAGGAGGAAAGCAAACAAAAAACAGGAGCCAGAGAGATTGGACAGTGGGTGAGGCTCAGTCCCTGGCCTCACTATGGTTCCCCAAGCATCGTTAGAAGTGACCCCAGAGCACAGAGCCAGGAAGAAGCCCTGAGCACCACTGGGTGTGGCCCCAAATGAAAACATGTAACAATTATAATAAAAGACTGCATGTGTATAGAGTAAGTCACTGGTGGTAGGCACCACATTGGGGTCTTTCCAAGAGCCAGCCCCCAGTCAACCATATTAGCATTAGCATTAGGGATTGATTTCTTCTGGAAGTCACCCTACATCTAGAAACTCCGGAAGTGGAGCCCAGTCATCTGTGTGTGAGTGTACCCTGAAGACGCTGGCACCTGTTCAAAGGGAAGGACACGGTGCTTAGAAGAGTGGGTCATCTTGACTGTGTCCTCTAAGCTCACCTTTATTTTCTAAAATGTCTCAGAGGAAAGCATTGCTTGGGGGTTGCTTCTGGCTGTGCCCGGGTTATTCTTTTATTTTTTTTTTTAATTTTTAATAGTGAGACACCATGAGGTACAGTTGTAGACTTACAAATTTTTGTGCTTGGGTTTCAATTATACAATAATCAAATACCGATCCCTCCACCAGTGCCCATTTCCCACCACCACAGATCCCAGTATCCCTCCCACCCTTCATCCCCCCCGCCCCTCCCACCCTGCCTCTGTGGCAGGGCATTCCCTTTTGTTTTCTCTCTCCTATTGGGTGTTGTGAGTGCCTGGATTATTCTATACTCAATTATTTTGTCATAAAGAGATGAAAAAAACTAAGAAAGAAAAAATATTATTATTTTGTCATAAAAAAGATTATGTATTTTAATCATCTGGGTTTTTTTTTTTAATTAAAGCAGCATGATTTACAAAGCTATTCATAGTTGAGTGTTAAGGATTATGTATTTTAAAAAGAAAAAGACCTGGAGTCTTTCCACTTCGAAACAAACAAGCAAACCAAGTCTTCGTGTGGGATCCTTTGTCCCCTCACCTGCTGTGTGCTCTCACGTCATTCTTTGCATCCTACAGCTGAGAGCGAGCAGAAAGTGAGAGGTTTGTGGTTTGCTCCGATCACTGCCTTAGAATAAGTGGTTGAACAGGAATTCTAGGGCCATTCTTTAGACTGCAGGTTCCTTTGCTTGTTCACCACATGACTCCAGAATGAACAAGTAGAGTCGCGTTGGGGAGGATTTTCACCTCTTGCCGGCCCTTGGCCAGTTCATGGAAGAGGGTCACGTTTTCCTGTCTGGTGTTACGGGCGGGTGACTGAGTCTGGCGAAGGAAAAGACTTCACAAATGATTTACTCTCCGAATTGCATTCCCAGACTCCCGAGCAACGCTAAAGGAGTTTCTCACTATCTAAGAGTGAACAGACAGATTCACTCTGCCTGCCAAGTCTTAACAAGAGACTCACGTTTGAATCTGAAATAAAAACAAAGAACATTTTTGTTCTTTGCCCTTGACATCTCAGGGCAAAAAAAAGTAGCCAGGGGCTGTGGGTGTAGCTCTGAATGGTGTACTTCAGGTAGAGAATTTGATCCCTGGCGCTGGTTAGACCCTGGAGCACTGCAGGGAATGATACCTGAGCACCAAGCCAGAACCAGCCCCTGAGCAGTCAGGTATGGCCCCAAACCAAGACTTTTTAAAAAAAAAAAATAAAGTAGCTGGGGATGTGACTGAACACTAAAGCATGTGTTTTGCATGTGTAACCTCCTGGATTTCATCTCCATCACTCCCTGAAAATGTGAAAAATCAAATCCCAGTAAAACAGGATTTGTTTCAGGTAAACAAGGGCTGAACTGGTGTTACCTTAACACTTTTGCACTTGACTAATACCCACAAACATTCATTGCATGCCCAGATTATAGTTTGTATTACAAATAGAACTCTGTTTTCTGTTTGTTTTTCTTTCCTGGCCCAAAAATAGGATTCCAAAGAGATAGAAAGTCAAGATCATAATCTCCTTTTTAAGGAGAATAAGTATAGGGCCTGGGGATGTGGCTCAGAGTTCAAACATCTGGCTTGTGGGTACAAGGACCTGAGTTCTATCCCCAGCATGCCCCCATCACCAAATGCAACCCTTAGTACCCACCTAAGTGTGTGCCAACTCTGGGGTAGCACAGTTAGGTATGTAAGCCCCAGATATCACTACAATGGCAATAAGCACAAAGGGAAGGGAAGAAGGAAAGAATTACATCAATTTCAGGTTAGCTACTTATTTTTTAAAAAGGAATGAGGGTTGGGGAGATGGCGCAAAGGCTGGGTGTATGCTTTGCATGTGGGAGCCCCAGGTTCTGGCTCTGGAACCACATGGTTGTGTGAGCACCAAGCAAATGGTACAGGAATAGCCCCTGAGCACCACTGGGGGTGGGCCCAAAACAAAATAGAAGGAATGTTTGCTTTGTTTATCTTAAGTGATAAGGCATTCTGTGCTTACTTTTTTTTTTTATTTTTTGGTTCACACCAGGGGTTACTCCTGGCAAGGGCAAGCACCCTATCTGCTATAATATTACCCCAATGCTTTAAATTTCTTTATGTCAAAAGAGGGTTGATTGATCTGGATGAAAATTTGTGTCACTGGGTTATCAGGATTAAACAAGAAATAACCTGTGAGAACACAGTTTAAAAAAAAAATCCTTGTGTGTGTGGGGAAGGGGGTGGAGGCAGAGACGTGCAGGGACTTAGGCTATCCTTAACTATACCCAGGGCTTGCCCCTGCCGCTATGCTCAGAGATTACTGTGGCAGTGCTCAAGGGACACTGTGTGGATCCAGAGACAGAACCAGAATCAGCCACTTGCTAGACAGGAGCTTTAACCACTGGACTATCTCTCCAGCGCCAGTTTAAAGTAATTAAGTTGCATGGCTAGAGACAGTTCAATGGGTTGGGAGTGCATGCTTTGTGTGCAGGCCTGGGCTTGATCCCTGACACCAAATATGGTTCCCTGAGCCCCACAAAGACCCCACCAAGACTCCTGAGCACTGAAGGTTGTGGTCCTCCAAAACATCAAAACAAAAAATTTTAAGTTCTGTGTACATCATCAATGCCATTCTCTGTGGGTATTTTGTTTGTTTGTTTGATAGGTTGATTTCTGGGCCAACCTGTGGTGTTCAGGGTTTACTCCTAGCTCTGCACTCTGTCCTCACTCTTGGAAGACTCGGAGACAATACAGGTGCCGGAAATCAGACCAGGTCTGCAGCATGCAAGGCAAGCAAGCACTCAATTTGCTGTACCCATTAATGCCCTTAGGGCAAAAATATTGACGAGGACATTTCCCTAAATAATGGTCTCTAAGGGCTGGAGCGATAGCACAGCTGGTAGGGCATTTGCCTTGCACGCAGCCAACATGGCCGAGCCGAGTTCGATTCCTCTGCCCCTCTCGGAGAGCCTGGCAAGCTACCGAGAGTATCTCGCCCACATGGCAAAGCCTGGCAAGCTCCCCGTGACATATTCGATATGCCAAACACAGTAACAAGTCTCACGATGTTACTGGGCCCGCTTGAGCAAATCGATGAACAATGGGATGACCGTGACCGTGATTGAATGGTCTCCAAATAAAAATTAATGTTTGAGTAAAAGCTGTTTTCCCTAACCACAGATTCTAGTAATTCAATAGCAAACATAGCTATTTACTGAGAACCAGAAAATTGCGCATTTACATGCAATATTTATTTCACCTAAATCAGTATTCCTCAATCTTTTTATCAATCACCAACCATGATCCCCTTCCACACTTGCTTCCTTCCTGTGGTCCCCAGTCTCACCGATTGTCCCCCTCATCTGAGCATGATTTTCACCTGTGATCCCCTTGGAATAACTGAGGCCCACAGTTGAGAAATACTGAGCCAAGTCCTAAAAAGTCCACCTTATCAATGTTTGAGATGATGGCTCATGTGACTATCAGATTGAGAAAAGAGTAAAAGGCAACAGAAACAAATCTGCTTTAAAGATAAAAAAACAAGTTCGGACCTCCGGGCACCAGTGAGTTGAGACCGAGTGGCCATCTGATAGAAGAAACCATTTGAGAGAGAGGGGGGCTCCCAGGTTACTGCTCAGGGGACCAGTTACCCCACCCATCAGTGTGGACTGACAGTTCAGTACTCCAGCCCCGTAGGTGCTGCAGCTCAGGACCCAAAGGCCATGCCTGGTGGTGCTTGGGGAAGAGGGGGCTGCGGTGCTGAAGTTCAGGCTCTAACTCATGGTTTTTCACACCAAGGCATTCACCCCAGCCCTCTGAGTTATCTCCCTAGCCTCGAAGAAAGAGAATTGCATGTTGGTGTGCTTGAAAAAAAGGTAAGAGGCCAGAGCGATGGTACAGCAGGTAGGGCGTTTGCCTTCCATGTGGGGTTTGATCCCTGGAACCCCATATCATCCCCTAAGTCCACTAGGAGTGATTCCTGAGTGCTGAGCCAGGAATAAGCCCTGAGCACAGCCGGTGTGGCTCCCAAACAAAACTAAAAACTAGAGGAAGAGGAGAAAACTAAAGGAAGAGGAGAAAGCTAGGGGAAGAGGAGAAAGAGGAAGAGGAGGAGGAAAGGAGGAAGAGGAAGAGGTGGTGGTGGAGGAGGAGGAGGAGGAAGAGGTGAAAGAGGAGGAGGAGGAGGAGAAGCAAGCAATCTCTTCTAAGGAAATTTTCCTGGTAGCTCAAATTCAATCATATCACAGTTGGCGTTCAATGGGCTGGAGAACTGCTTGGCATGCAGGATCCCTGAGCACAGCTCTAAACACTGCATGAACCCCGAGTTCTGCCCGCAATACTCCAAGCACAGAGCTAGGCATAGCACCCCAATAATACTCAGTGTAGAGAGTGACCCCCAAACGTAACAAAAACACCACATTTAAAAAAAAACTTCACTTGATGCAATTGTTTTGCCTTGGGAAAAACTCTAGTCATCCAGACATTTTACCTTTTAAAACTTTGGGTCCTTTTCAAACTTTTTGTTTTGAGATGATCCTAGATTTACATGTGGTGTGCAGGAAGTAAGACAGAGCACTCAGACCACCCATTTCCCCCTTTCTTGTTGCTCTCATAGCAGTTCCCAGGGCTTTACGGTCATCTAGATCAAAACCAGGACTGTGGGCTGGAGAGACAGTACAGAGGTTAAGCTTTGCCTTGTACGAGGCTGACCCCAGCTCAACCCCATACCACACATGGTCCTCCAAACACTACCAGAAGTGATTCATAAACCTCAAGCTGGTACCCAAAGACCAAAACAACAACAGGGCTTCCTAGATGCACGACATGAGCTTGCTTTATCAAGTGTGCACATCCCCAGTCCTCCAGGGTACCTTTTACTCAGTTTCCTTCAATGATAAGATCTTACAAAACATATTGCGTACAATACCATAACCTGAGAAATCTGAGGACACTTTCAAGTAACTTGATCAGGATAATAATCATTCCCATACTCCCACCATTCAGAAGCAATTCCTTTAAACCCCACCTTGTTCCTAGGTAAGATTTTACACTTCTCACCTGGTTTGAGGGGTGGGTAAGAGAAACAGAGCACTGTGAAGGCTCACGGCGCTGCCCGGAAGATTTCTTTGCTTTGTTTTTGCTTTTCCTAGAGTTTGAGGTACCTGACTGCGAGCGGCACTTTGGTCAGAAGGTGTGTGGCTTTGAAGGCAGAGCGGAATACAATTTCAGCACAAGGTCCAGTTGCTTACAAATCACCTTGCTCAGGCGAGTTTCCCAGAGACAGAGCGAGTTAGCAGTGTTGGGGATCTAGTTTTCCACCTCCACTTTACTCATTCAGTCCCAGGTGAGGTATTCCTGGCTGCTCTGGAATGGTCTGAATGTGCTGCTGCTCTGTGGACCCATTTCCGAGATAAGAGACCAGCAATTCCAGCCAGAGCTATGCTTCCTACCAGGAAGTTCCAGCAGTTAGTGCTTTTACTATAGCTTTTCAGAAGTCTGCAGGAAGTTGACATTTCTGATTTTTTTTTTAATGAGAGGCAGGAGCAATAGTATGGGTGTGGGGGGGAGAGGCATGGCGGTAGGGTGCCTGTTTTGCACATAGCCAGGCCAGGTTTGACCCCAGCACCCCATATGGTGCCCTGAACACAGCTAGGAGTGATCCCGGAGCACAGAGCCAGGAGTAAACTCTGAGCACTGCCATGGTGATCCTAAAACAAAACACAAACAAATAAAAGGAAAGTCTTGGGCAAGTGTCTGAAGAAAAGGACACCGAAGGGAGAGCCTCTTCCCAGAGAAATGACAGGAGCGCCTTCTAAATGCCGCATTAAAGAACCAGAAGGGGAAAGCCTCAATGGGCTCAGGAGCTTCACAACGTTGAGAGCATGTGCAGAGGAGAATGTGGTCATTTAGAGACGCAGACACAGCCTTGAGAACCGCGTATTTCTACACAGGGAAGTAAGAAAAGCCTGGAAAAGGACCGAGTAAGAAGTCAACACCTTTCTCATCTCCTAAGTGTTTTTCTCATTTCAAAGTGTGCTGGAAATTCGTTGTTTCTGCCCTTGTTATCCAAAGATAACTTCTTTTGGGACTGGAGAGATAGCACAGCAGGTAGGGCGTTTGCCTTACAGGCTGCTGACCCGGGTTCGATTCCCAGCATCCCATATGGTCCCCTGAGCACTGCCAGGAGTAACTACTGAGTGCAGAGCCAAGAGTAACCCCTGTGAATCGCTGAGTGTGAACCAAAAGCAAAAAAAAAAAAAAAAAGCAAACAAAAAAATACAAAGATAACTCCTTTCTTTTGGGGGCATGCAGGTGGGTTTGGGCCACACAGGACTGTGGGGTCGGGGCTTTCTCCTGGCTCTGTGCTCAGAGATCACTCCTGGCAGGGTATGTAGCACCCTATGTGGTGTCAGGGTCCAGGGGTCAGTCAAATGCTGGGCAAGTGCCTTTATTCCCATATTATGTCTCCTTTCTCAAAACTACTCCTTTGCAGGGGGAGTCAATCAGGAGAGAGGCTTCAGGGAAGAAGGTCCTGCTTAGTTACAATGCCTGGTTTCCGAGTTACTCTACTCTCTAGTTGGATCCCTTAAGGTCTCAAAGACTGGTTTGTCTGCCCCTGCCTGTACTAAGGGTCTAGAAAAATAAGCATCGAGGAAGCAGGAAACCCTAGAGATCTGATTTGTAACTCCTGCTGCCTGAGGAGAAAAGAACTGGCATGGCGGGGTTTCTGTCATTCCCATTGTTTTCTTTCCCAGAAAGTAACCCAAGCTTTCCTATCACACAAATTAGAGTTCCACACATTCGAGCCATTCAGCAGGAATCCAGGAGAAGGGAAGAAGTGGACAAAACAGATGGAACTTTAGACCTTCATCCCCCCCAAAGCTCCCAAATACCTTTACAAATCTTTCATCCCATCTGGGTCTTTAAAGTTGTGGAAACTTAAAAAATCCCAAAACAAACAAACAAAAACCCCAGTGAGAATAAATGAAAGAGTTTCAGGTGAGAGATATTGAAGACAGATTGCTGATAACAAAATAGATAAGTGTAGGAAAAAAGGAAATGGGACCAAAGAGAGCAAGGAGAGTCCCCCAGTTTGGGGTCACTATCACTGTTATTGTCCTACTGTTGTTTATCGATTTGCTCGAGCAGACCCAGTAACATTGTGAGACTTGTTGCTACTGTGTTTGGCATATCGAATACATCATGGGGAGCTTTCCAGGCTTTGCCATGCAGTGAAATACTCTCGGTAGCTTGCTGGGCTCTCAAGATGGGCAGAGGAATCGAACTCCAGTCAGCCGGGTTGGCCGTGTGCAAGGCAAACACCCTACCTGCTAGAAATGTCATTCATTGTTCATTGAGCCAGGGATGCTTATAAGACCCTGATTTTATTGTAACTAATTTCACAGAGTTGTTGGGTTGGAGCGATAGCACAACAGTAGGGCGTTTGACTTGAGCGTGGCTGGCCCGGCCAAACTGAGTTTGATTCTTCCACCCCTCTCAGAGAGCCTGGCAAGCTACTGAGAGTATCTCGCCCTCATGGCAAAGCCTGGCAAGCCACGTGACATATTGGATATGCCAAACACAGTAACAACAAGTCCCACAATGGAGACGTTACTGTGCCCACTCGAGCAAATCAAAGAACAATGGGAGGACAGTGCTACAGTGCAGTGCTAATTTCACAGAGAATTATTTAGATCGTAGAGAGTAAGTTTTTTTTTTTTTTTAGAAATTACTATGACTTTTGGTTATTTCAGCATCTCAAATCTCAACATTTTATTGGGTTTACTTACACTAATATTTCTGTAAATCGGAGACTATGGAGTTTTCCTACCACCCAATATGTTGAACAAAGAGAGGAAGACTGCTAGAAGAAAAGAATTCTGGCAAAGGGTAGAACCGAGATGCCCTAGGGGGCGGCAGGAACAGACCCGGAAAACACCTCCTTCACCAACCAGCACAGCCTCTGTTTGTAATCAGCCACCCCTTCTCACCTCTCTATTATGTTCATAGCCGGTAGCCCCCCAAACTTATTTTATTTGCAGCTATCTATGTCTGTTCCTTTGACTTTGGGTGAAGAGCCAGTTCTCTGAGTGTGTAATTTGAACTGGGAGAAATTAACCCCAGGAATATACTCGGATGGTTCCAAGGTCTCTCTCCTGACACTTTTAAGATAGTTTAGAGGGCTAAGCAATGAGTTAGAACCCAAATGCCAGTTAGCACTAAAACGGAATCTCTGATGACCACAGGATTTCCTCCATGACCAAATTGAGGAGACAACTGCCATAAATAATTTGAATATAGCAGCTTCAATAATGTTTTATTATTTTATTACCCATTTACATTTTTATTACTTATGGGGGAGTCTCCCAAGAAGTGCTTAGGGGTCCAAGGGCCTTTCCTACTGATACTCGGTTAACTCTCCAGAGGGTTCAATGCTCAGGCCCAGGAATGTGTGGGAATTTGGGCCCTGTGGTGGTAGAGATCACCAGGGTCAGACGCAGCAGTTCTCAGGGGCCTCCAGAGCTGGGATACAGGACCAGTGAAGCCTATTCACTGGCATGCAAAATGCCTCTGATTTCCCAGAGTCCAGTGTTTACCCAAGATCTATATCCTCAGTGAACTCACTCTTCTTGGCTTCTTGCCAAAGATGAGAAACGGAAAAATTGTGTCTGCTCTTCATGCTACCTGACTTAAATAAATAATAAGACTTCCAGAGGTTGCATAGTAAGTTCATTCCTCTCCACAGTGACGATGTGTTATCCCCTGGCCACCCTCAAAGAGTTTTTACAGCAGTGGACTGGAGCGATAGCACAGCGGGTAGGGCATTTGCCTTGCATGTGGCCGACCCTGGTTTGATTCCTCCATCCCTCTCAGAAAGCCTGGCAAGCTATGGAGAGTATCCCGCCCGCATGGCATATCCTGGCAAGCTTCCCGTGGCATATTCAATATGCCAAAATCAGTAACAACAAGTCTCACAATGGAGATGTTACTGCTGCCCATTTGAGCAAATCGATGAACAACGGGATGACAGTGCTGCAGTGCTATATTCTCATGTCCATTCATAAAGGTGAGAAAATATCAAAATTAAGGTCTAAGGTTTTCCTAGAAAGAATCTTAGTGGGTTGGAGAGATAGTACAGTGGGCAGCATGCTTGCCTTGTATATGGCAGTTCTATTCCCAGAACTCTGTATGGTCCTTGGAACCCCACCAGGAGTGATTCCTGAGTGCAGAGCCAAGAGTAAGCCCTGAGCAATGTCTGGTGTGTCCCCAAAATAATCAAAATCATCATCATCATCATCTTAGAGATAAGAACTCTCTAGGCTACCAATATTCATACACACACACACACACACACACACACACACACATCCAAACAGGGAACAGAGTGACAGAGAGGTAGCTCAATGGGGTGAGTGCATGAGGCCAGGATTTGATCCATCAGGAGCAATAGAACTGGAAATAAGTCTGGAACAGCAAGCATAGACCCACTGCACCCCCACCAGAACAATAAATTCCTTTTCACCTTCATCTAATTCCATGCTCCTCTTCAGAGATAATAGACATTGGTTACTATGTATTCTTTTTTTCCCTTTTTTTTTGAGGGGGGGAGGAGTAACACCCACCGATGCTCAGGGGTTACTCCTGGCTCAGTACTCAGGGATAACTCCTACTGATACTGGGGGTAGGATGTATGGGATGCTGGGGAGTGAGTCCAGTTTGGCCAAGCATAAGGCAAGGGCCCTTCCTCCCTGTATTATCAAGGCAGGCCCCTAGTTACTATGTATTTTTTAATCCTCTTCTGTAGAGATACATAAATATATACATACTTAGTATATATGTAACATAGTATAAATATATATGTAATACATCACGATCACGATCACGACCACCCTGTTGTTCATCGATTGCCTCGAGCAGGTGCCAGTAACGTCTTCTTCGTCCTAGCCCTGAGATTTTTTTTTTTTAAAGTGCCATATTCAAGGCTTTTTCAGGGTTAGGAGAATGAGACCCATCATTGTTACTGGTATTTGGCATATTGGGTATACCACGGGGAGTTTGCCAGACTCTGCCGTGTGGGCATGTTACATTTGGTAGCCTGCCAGTTTGACCGAATTAGGAATGAGATGATAAGATGTCGGGAGCTGAGTGTGATGATCTCTGGATCCTGGCCGTTGTTGGAGTTACACGGCAGTTGGTGGGTGTAACTGTCTAGTTACTGGCAGGTCCAGTCCCAAACTGTACAGGCTTGGAGATCTCAGCCCCGGGTCCCACACACCTGGGTTCCTCTGTCAGTTCTTTTATGCGTGAGGCTCATCCAAGTGTGTGGAGAGTGCTCTCAGCATGGCCTTGGCTGGGCCTCGGTGGTCTTCAGCTGTTGGGCCCTGGTGGAGACAGTCAGGCATAGGGTAGGAGACTCTGTCTTGTAATACATATGCAACTAAAATGTTGTCTTTTAATATTAAATAGGTGTTATAGCACTATACAATTGGCTTGTTTTTTCACTGAAAATGATTAGAACTGCTGGGTCAGAGAGATAGGACAGGAGGGGAGGCACTGGGCCTGCATGTCACTGCAATCCTGGTTGACTCCTGGGTACCACATAGGATCCCCTAAGAACCAAGTGTCCCCAGGGGACAGAGCACAAAGCCAGGCATGGTCCTGGAGCACCACTTGGTGTGCTCCCAATGTCCCCTCCCCAATAATTAGAGCTTGTACTTACATTTTACGCTCAACCTTTGATCTAGTTCAAGCTTTTTATTTGGAAGAGGTGAAAAATCCAAGTCTAAGGCAGTGAAATGGGGCCTGGGTAAAGGTCAGTGATAGCTTGTTAGCATGTTTGAATCCTTGAATTCATCCCTGGTATCACTGAAGAAAGTAACAAAAAGCAGTAGCAATAGTAACATGACTTTTCTAAGTTTCCTGAGCTGGCATCAGAGTCCAGCTGTTATTTTTTAAGTCAAAGAAAAATCAATTGTTACTTATTGAAGTGTTTGTGGAACCACTAGGAAAGCCCAAAGGAGATAATCCACATAGAAGCAAATCTCTCCAATAGTTCAATTTACTTTTTCTCCATTTAATTTTGTGTGTGTGTGTTTTTTTAGCATAACTTTTTACTTACTTAATTTTAATTTTTTTAGGGCTATGAGGGCCACACCAGTGGTGCTCAAGAGCTATTTCTGGTTCTGTGCTCAGGAGTTACCCTTGGCAATTCCAGGGGAACAATACTGTAGAGATATGATCAAAACTGGGGGCGGCAGCATGCCAGGCAAGCATTTAAACAAACCCATGGCCTTTCCAGTCCTCTGAAAAACTTCTTATTTATTTATTTATTTTTTGCATCACACCCAGCGATGCTCAGAGGTTACTCCTGGCTCTGCACTCAGGAATTACTCCTGGCGGTGCTCGAGGGACCATATGGGATGCTGGGAATCAAACCCGGGTCGGCTGTGTGCAAGGCAAACGCCCTACCCGCTGTGCTATCGCTCCAGCCCCAAAAACTTCTTCTTTTTTTTTTTTTTGCTTTCTGGGTCACACCCGGCAATGCACAGGAGTTACTCCTGGTTCATGCACTCAGGAATTACTCCTAGCGGTACTCAGGGGACCATATGGGATGCTGGGAATCGAACCTAGGTAGGCTGCATGCAAGGCAAACGCCCTACCCGCTGTGCTATTGCTCTAGCCCCAAAAGTTCCTTTTTAATCACAGCTTTAATCAAAACACAGTTACTGTTCATTTTTTTTAAATGTAGGAGTACTGCTTTTTATTCAGCCATTGATTAAGCTGATTGAATTGGGCATGAACTCCACATACTTTTTCTTTTGTTTTTATTGAATCACTGTGAGATAGTTACAAAGCTTTCATAGTTACTGTTCATTTTCATCCCCACTTAAGTTGACAAGATATTCATGTCCCCTAGATAATCAGCAAGGAAGGGAGACCCAAGATTTCACTGAGCCTTTTCCCCAGGCCAAGCAGACCCCCACTACACCCAAGCTCTTCTCGTCAGTCTCCCACTTTTTCTCCAGCCCCTGGACCCAGCTGAGTCAATTCTCTTCTCCCCCTAGAGGCCATTTCTCAAGTCTGAAAGAACTGGACCTCTCTCCGCTCTCCTGGGTCCAGGTTCCCCGAGGTACCAAAGGTTTGCCAAGCCCCGGAAGTCCTGGGAATGAGGATCCTGCTGGGCAAGCCCCAAGGAGGCCCCAGAATTTACTAGGCCAGCAAGGGTCACTGTGGGGTCAGTGGCTGGGCCCCACCCACGTCACGTGACGCAGCCCCAGGTGGAGTTCGTTTTCCCACCAGAGGGGGCGCTGCGGGGGCGCTGCGCGCGGGCCGGCCCCTTCCACGGGCGCGTTCTGGGCGTGGCCCAGGGCCCGGGCAGTGACGCCATCACTCCGTGCCGGGGGCGGGGCGCGCTGACGCCATCTCCGCGCGCCCGGCTTGGGGGGGGCGCTGGGTGTGGGGCGGCTCCGGGGCCGGGGATGGCGGCGGCCGCTGTGGCGGCGGCTCCGGGACGAGCAGGAGGAGCCCGAGGAGCGCCGTGAAATGGGCCGGTGAGTGGGCTGCAGGTGGGGGCCGCCAGGTCCGGCCTCACCGAGGCCAAGCAGGCCTGGGCTCGGAGCCCCGGAGGAAGGGGCCCCCCGAAGCCCACTGCCCCGCCGGACCCGGGGCCCGAGCCCCGCGGACCCGAGGAGCGCAGGCGGCCGCGCCTGGACCCCCGCGCTCGCCCCCCTGATCCGGCCGGGAAGGCGGCATCAGGTCCCCGCGCCCCCGCAGCTGTGTCCCCGGCGGCGGGCTGGGGCGTCCGCGGAGTGGGAAGGGGCCTCCCCCCGGAACAAGGATGCATCCCCTGCGGGGGTCGAGCCCGCGCGCTCTAAACGCCGGATCCCCCCAGTTTCGGGTCCCACCCGAATGGGGGCTGCGAGGATCGCGGTACCCCTGGGAGCCATCAGCCCGCGCCTCTCGCCCGCAGCGAATTTGGGTCTCGGGCTCGGGAGCTCCGCTGGCAGCGGCGGCAGCTCTCGCACGACGGCTCCCCGTTCCCGGGGGTGGGGGTGGGGGGCTCGCTTGGGATCACAAGCTGCATCTCCCCCACCCCCTCCCCCGGAGCAGCCCTCATCGCCCCACCAGCAGCCACCCACACGCCGGCGCCACCCCCCTCCCGCCCCGCACCCCCGAGGCCGAGGTTTCGGATTCCGATTTGTGTCTCGCTTAGCGAGAACCCGCTGCGCTGCGATGGTTTGATTCTTTGTCATTCCCGCAGACCTAGTGCCACTTTCGGTCCTTTCACTCTTCTGCTTGCCCCAGAGACAGGGTTTTAGTTTTTTTTTTTTTCGGCTTCAGGAAACAAGGATCATTTTGGGGATGGAAGATGTGACCCCAATTTCCGCTAGGAAAGGCAGGGACTAGAGAGCTGCTTTCCAGTGACCGGCGCTGCAGGCAGAGAAGGGGTGTCAGGCCTCGCGGGTGATTTGTGTTTCTGGGACCGGGAATTGGTCTTTCCTCTTTGCTTTCCTATCGCCCTGCCCTGGTTTTGTATATCCACACCTTGCCAATCTAAGAGATAAAGGTTTCCCTGCGTCTGGCGTGAGGCTTGCAATGTTCTGTAGGAGTCGGACTCTGCCGTGGCCAGCTTCTCCGAGCACCGGTGAGATCTGCGGCTCTGTTTTAGAGATTAACGTCCCATTCATCAGTGCTTGATGTTTTCGACATGTGTGTAGGTTCATATATTGTTGGTTTAGTGTGAGTTTTGTTTCCCCATTGTTGGTTTCTTGAGGGCCAAGGCTGTGTTTTCAGTTTCTGTCTTAGGTCACACCTGATTTAGCAGTTGGTACAAAGTTATCACTTAGAAAATTTGTCCTCAGCCTTCTCCCTCTCCCCCTTCTCTCCTCTCCCCTCCCCTCATTTCTTTACCCTGAAAGTCTTAATAATCTTTTCCTTCCGTGATCTTCCCCCTTAACCTCTTTTTCAGCCCCAGGGACATAAATAATTTTTCTTTTTCCCCTTATACTGCTGCTTTTCTCTTTTAAATAACCTCCACATCTGTTTCCATTGACCCGGAGTAAAGGTGAAGCCCTGGTTGATTTATCCTGCCTCTCATTGTTCATGTGGCAATAGTGTCGTTTTCCATTTCCCTGAAATTGGGTTTGGAGATGATTTAAACTTTGAGGAACAGAACAGGTAGAGAATGAAAAAGGTGATGTTAAGGAAGATTGTGGAGCATTTTGTTCACGGATGCTGTCTACAGGTGAGAGGTCAGGTTAGTTTTGTGGTTCCCGTCAACTACCTGGCGCTGAGGGCCGTGTCCTGTTGCCTCTGAAGAGGCTGAGGCCAGGATCTTGCGCTTTATCGCCTAGTGGCTTTGGAATTGCCTTTCATGATGGCCATAGGGCGGATCCGAGGCGAGGGTCCTGCCTTAATTTCCCATTTCTGTTTTCTAGGCTCCTAAGAGAGCAGGGAGGACACTGCTTCTTAACTCCAGCTGCTTCGAAGCCCCACCCAAAGCTCAGGTAATCCAGGCACTTTGGAGACCCTGTTGCAGAAACACATCTGGGAAGCAGCGTGGGAAAACAGGACTGAGTGTAATAGACATGGCCTTTGAATCCCAGGAACTGGAGCCTGATTCAGAGAAATAGGTGACAAAATTCGTATGCACTGTCAGGTGTTAAGATCCAGAGATACTTGTGTGCGTGTGTGGTGCCCTGATCATGAACCCCGGTCCTGTGCATGTGTGGCATGTGTGTTACCCATCTTCCCTGAGTCTCATCCCTGCCCCACCAAAAGGTTCTTTTTGATGATGGACAAAACCATGTATGAAAGGTGGAGATAAGAGGAAGGGAAGTGAGAAAGAACTTCCTGGCAAGTCTTGTAGCTCTAAAGGAGGAATCCACAGGCCTGTTTGGAGTAATGAGTCCAGAATTTAACTAGTGGTGCCTGGAGTGGACCTACTGTGGGAAGTGAGCCATTGGCCAGAGAAACTTGTGGGGGCAGAGGGAGGAGGGGAGCGAACGAAGAAAGCAAATGGAAGGTGGTTTGTGAGAGTCGGGCAGACTAGAGAACCAGAGGCTTGTGAGGTCCCAAGAGTTTAGTTCCTCCTCTTGGGGGAGGAGGAGAAATCAATAAGTTGTAGAGCAAGGTTGGTGTGGGGATTCTTCTCCACACAGGATGCACATTTGAATGTAACATTTCATGGGGTAAAGAAGATACTAATGTTGACATGCATAGGCAGCAAGGTTCAAAACAAGAAGTCTCAAGCATACTCAAGCCTTGGGTACCTGGTACCTGGAGGTAATGTTGCTCTGGGGCAGAGGGGGAGAGTTTAGTCAGGCCGTGGTGGGTGGCTGGAGGTTGGTGAGATCACAGGCCAGATTAGGCTGGGAAAGGGAGTGAAGATGAGCTCATGTGTTCAGAAAAGAAGAGGGCACAGGGGTCTTTGGCAGCAGCAGAACCTGTGGTGGACGAGCCAGCAGCAAAGGCGCAGTGCCCATTGCCCTTTGGTGCAGCGGAGAATAGTGGCGGCCGAGAAGCTGTTTTCTCTGAGGTTGTGGCTGATTGGCACACGGGAGGCTGCTTCCCTGCTGGGCAGTTCTTCGCAGCTTTCCTGACTGGCCTCTTCATGCCCCAGACTGGATGAGTAGGTGCGTCCTTGCCTGCTCCTTTCTTGTCCCTCTTCCCCCCGGAAGTCCTTTTTGTTCCATCTCCCTTCATGGGCGCAGGTCCGCTGTTTCCTTTGACTTGCTTCCCTCCTCGGTTACTTTTCTCTGCCTCTGATTTGTTCCCTAGCAGATGTGGGCGCCCCAGCCAGCAGCAGCGCGGGGTGCAGGGGAGCCACAGAGAAGCCCCTTCTGATGCCCCAGGGAGCACGCCGCCTCCTCCCAGGCTCCAGGAACACCGCAAAGCAATATGAAACCTGCTCATGAAAGGAGCCAGGAATGCCTTCCGCCAAAGAAACGAGACCTCCCAGTCGCCAGCGAGGACATGGGGAGAACTACCAGCTGCTCGACCAACCACACACCCTCCAGTGATGCCTCCGACTGGGCCCGAGGGCTGGTGGTGGCTGGGCAGAGCCAGGCCGGAGCCAGGGTCAGCCTGGGGGGCGACGGAGCCGAGGCCATCGCCAGTCTGACGGTGGACCAGTATGGCATGCTGTATAAGGTGGCTGTGCCGCCGGCCACCTTCTCCCCCACCGGCCTCCCTCCGGTGGTGAACATGAGTCCCTTGCCCCCCACGTTTAATGTAGCGTCTTCACTGATTCAGCACCCAGGAATCCACTACCCCCCGGTCCACTATGCTCAGCTCCCCTCCGCCTCCCTCCAGTTCATCGGGTCTCCGTACAGCCTGCCCTATGCCGTTCCGCCCAGCTTCCTCCCGAGCCCCCTCCTCTCGCCCCCCGCCGGCCTCACCACCTCTCACCTGCCACACTTTGTGCCATATGCCTCACTCTTGGCAGAAGGAGCCACTCCTCCCCCGCAGGCGTCCTCCCCAGTCCACTCATTCAGCAAAGTCCCCACTGTTACCTCCCCGCCAGGGCAGCTGCCCCATCCCGCGAGCACTCAGCCCCTGGACCTCGCCCCAGGCCGGATGCCCATTTATTATCAGATGTCCAGGCTGCCTGCCGGCTACACCGTGCATGAAACCGCTCCAGCAGGTGCCAGCCCGGCCCTCGCCCCTCAGGAGGGCCAGTCTGCTCTGGACGCCACCACTGCCAATGGACAGCGACAGCGAGAGCGAAACGTAGCGCGAAGAGAAAGCGAAGCCCTGGAGTCGCCCAGCAGCAAGAGCGAAGGCCAGGCGCTGGGGCCGGCGGTGGAGTGCGTGGTGGACGGACAGTTGTTTTCAGGTTCGCAGAGTGCACGGGTGGAGGGGGCAGTGCCGGCTCACCGAGGGACCCCCGACACTGATCTCGAGGTCCAGCGGGTCGTTGGCACATTAGCTTCTCAGGACTATCGGTTGGTGGCAGCTCCGAGAAAGGACGAGCCCAGCCCCCTCAACCTGTCCCATCATACCCCTGACCACCAGGGGGAGGGCCGGGGGGCAGCCAGGAACCCAGCCGAGGCGGCCGAGAAAAATCAGGCCCGAGGGTTCTACCCGCAGCCCCATCAGGAAGCCGCGAGACACAGACCCTTACCCAAAGCGATGGTGGTAGCCAACGGCAACCTGGTGCCCACCGGAACTGACCCAAGCCTACTCCCTGTGGGCTCGGAGATCCTGGTGGCGTCAAGTCTGGATGTGCCGACCAGAACCTCCTTCCCAGACAAGGAGCCCACGCCGCCCCCTGTCCCCGCCGCCCACTTGCCCTCCCACTTCATGAAAGGCGCCATCATCCAGCTGGCCACCGGGGAGCTGAAGCGGGTGGAGGACCTCCAGACCCAGGATTTCGTGCGCAGTGCCGAAGTGAGCGGGGGACTGAAGATTGACTCGAGCACGGTGGTGGACATTCAGGAGAGCCAGTGGCCTGGGTTCGTCCTGCTGCATTTTGTGGTGGGTGAGCAGCAGAGCAAAGTGAGCATCGAGGTACCCCCCGAGCACCCCTTCTTCGTGTATGGCCAGGGCTGGTCGTCCTGCAGCCCCGGGCGGACTGCACAGCTCTTCTCCCTGCCCTGCCATCGGCTCCAGGTGGGCGATGTCTGCATCTCCATCAGTTTACAGAGCTTGAACAGTCACCCCGTGTCCCAGGCCAGCTGCGCTCCCCCAGGCCAGCTGGGGCCTCCCCGGGAGAGGCCCGAGAGGACAGTCTTGGGACCCAGAGAGCAGTGTGACAGTGAGGCGCAGAGCGAGCCATCAGGCGAGGGCCCCCGGGGGGTGGAGCCCTCGGCGGCGGAGCCCGGTGCTCAGGCCTGCCGGCCGGCTCCCAACTTCCAAAGATACGGCGGCCAGGGGCCGGAGGCGCGGGCCGCGCTGCTCAGGCCCTCCTTCATCCCGCAGGAGGTCAAACTGTCCATCGAAGGGCGTTCCAACGCCGGCAAGTGAGCCTCTGCCCGGGCAGCACCGGGGCGGCCCCCCAGCAGCTGGGCCTCACCGCCAGCAGGTGGAGGATTTGCACATGCCAAGCAGGGACTGGCTCTCTTGGCAGTCAGGGGGGGGGGGTGGGGGGCTGGCTGGGGGGTGGGGGTGGCCCGAAGGCGGCGTTCCCCGGGCAGAGTCTGTGTTCACCCACGGCATCCTTCTCGGATGTGACGGGGAGCAGCAGGCCTGGGCTGAGGAAGGAAGGGGGTGCGAGCCCGAGAAGAAACATTCCAAATCCCAGGCCCCCCCCTTCCTCCCCCTCCCTGGCTCCCGCGAAGGCAAAGGCAGGCTCTGGGAGCAGGTGGCGAGGGAGGGAGTCCAGAAAGAGCCAAAAACTGAGGATCCACAGCTTAGCGTAGCAGTTGAACTGTCTGAAGCTCCCCCTCTTTCGTGGTGGGAGGGAAAGGCCCCTTGGTGGAAACCAGGGTCCCACCCGGACCCCTTCTGAGAGCTCTGCACTTTAAAGAGTTGTCGGAGGCCGGAGGGGTGGGGGGCGCTCTGTGCCAGCACCCCCTCCTGCCCGTCCTCCCGGGCCCTGCTGGGGGACCCGAGTCCTGGCCGGCGCGCGGGGCTGTGCTCCCGCTCCTGAGTCGTCCTCCACTTCTAGTTGGTGATGGTGACTAGTGAAAGAGCCGGTGACCCCCGCCCCCCCCAGGCCCTCGTGCCCCGTCCGTGTTTGTCGTGCCTAAGTGCCTGCGCTGTCCCGCTGCCCGCCCTGTGTCTGTCTGCATGGCGTCGCCCGCCTCACTCAGCTGCTCTGCCATTCCGCTGCTGCGAAACTGGTTTTGTCCACGCTGACCAAGACCTCAAGGTGGGGCAGGGCTGTCGGGGGCTCTCCCGTGACCCCTTCGGTTGTTTTTTATTTGTCACAACTCAGAATCATGTGGTATGTGTCCCCCACTGCCCCCTCCCCCGCGGCTGTCCAGCGAGTGGGGAAATGCAGGAACTCTGCCCCCGCCCCCAGCCATCCGCTTCTCCACCCCCGCCCTTCCACGCCCCCCTGGAGCTCCTGGGGCGTCCTGATGATGGCATTGCAGTCCCTGGGCCCCTGTCCTCGGCAAGGGCTCTTCCCCGCCCCGTTTATGCCCAGATTTTCTTCGGAACCTCTTGCATCAGCCCGGACTGTGGGCTTCTCCTAGGGTTTGAGAGTTAGGCTCTCCCGCCAGCTCCGAGGCGGGCGGGGAGGGTTTTTTGTTTGTGTGTTTTTCAGGGGTGTTTAGACTCTTGAAGCAACTCAGGGTATTATCCACCCAGCTCTCTGGGGAGGCTCCTCCCAGGGCCTGAGCCTGGCATTTCTCTCAAAGTGGGACCGGCCGAGGGCCTGGCCTGTCATCAGGGGTCCCCAGCCTCTGAGGTCCAATCTCTGTTCTGTCGAAGACTTGAGACAAGTCTTGCAACCTCTTCGCTCTTTCACTTCCTCCCCAGCTGCCAAATGGGGATGAAGATCTCACCTACCTCCTCGGGGAGGGGGAGTTCTGAGAATGGAGTCGTGCTCGGCGTTCAGGTGCTCAGGTGGTTCTCCCAGGGAACCGAGTGACTGGGACTGGCTGGTCTGCTCCAACCCCGCATGCCCCTGGCTCCTTCCTTGGTCGGTTGCTCTCGGAGGCCTGCCCGGAGGAGGCTACCAGCCTGACCAGGAGTACCTGTCTTCAGTTCTCCTCAGAACCCGACGCCCACCCTGTCTGGGGAACGCTCACCCTGACAGGCACCTGGGATCCCGCCCTTTCCCTTCTCTGACCCTTTTCTCTGAATGCTGCTTTGTCTGGCTTATTTCCTCCAGCGGGGGGGCCCGAGGGGCTGAGTCGCAAGGACTTTTCTCAGATGTCTGTGCCGGGAGAAGGCTCATCTCTCAGGCCCAGCCTGCGGAGGGGTGACCGCTTGCACGCCTTTCTCAGAAACATCCTTCCTCCCAGGGAGCTCATCCACTGGACCCAGTGACACACGGTAGACACTCAGCAGTGTCCGCCAAGGATACTCTCCTGATTCCATACTGATCAGACCCCTTCCGCGGCCCAGCCTGGGACCTGAGCCTTCATCCCGGAAAGCCCTTTCCACCATGGCGAGTTGGGCCCTGGTCTTCGTGCTGCTGTTCTTTTGCTCATTGCTGGTGACATGCCAGCGGCTTCTCCCCAAGTCCCAGACTGCATGTGTGATGCGTCTGTGTCCGCCTGCGGCGCTGCCTGTCCTAGAGAGTGTCCCCCTCCAGAAGAGTAGCTCGGGGCCACGAACCTTGCTCAGAGCAGCACCATCCCCCTGGCCTCGGCTCAGCCCCCTCCGGGGTGGGGAAGGAGGGTCACTTGATGATGGGTCCATGCATCCTTATAGGAATCCCGGTAGTTTGAAGGCAGCGAAGAGCAGATTGAAGAAGCTGTTCGCTTTCTAAGACTGGGCAGTTGAAGGCCGGTGTCCAGGTGATTCCCAGGGTCTAGGGACGGCGAGGAGTATGAAACAGAAACATGTGTCCGTCTAGTAGTGGATGGAATCTGAGGTCCTGACAGCAGGGTACACAGACTGGGGTGAGGAGGACGTGGTGGGAGGAAGGGGTCCCAGGGGTCCAGAGCTAAGCACTCAACCACACGGGCGGGACTATTTCTTCTGTGCTCTGGTCCCCATCTGTCACAACACCAAGGGCTTTGGTCTCTGCCACTGCCACTCGCTGCCCTGTCCTTCCACGGCTTCGCCACGTAGGTTAAATCCAGGCAGCCTGTCCTTTCTTCCCTACGCGAATGTCCCTTCAGAGCAAGGCTGTGTGAAGTAGGGAGTGAGATGCTACTACTGGGCTGGTGGATCCAAAGGGTGTGACTTCTTTAGTGCTCTCCGGGAGTCCAGAGAGTTCCAAGTCACTGACCTGCCCAGAGGGCCTAGTAGCGGGGCTTTTCTCTGTATTCTCACCTCTGGTATCGCATATTTAAGAAAGATAATAAAGGGACAGGAAGCAGGTCAGGGCCTGTGTCAACATCCCAGGGAGGTTTATGGGGCTGAAAGAGCGCCGGAGGTGGTGTTGAGTTGGCATTTACGCGGCGGCCCAGGAGACGCAGGCATGCTGTAGTGCCGGGTGACCACACTGGAGGGAGCCGTGGATAGGAGCTGCCCGGGGAAGGGCTGGGTCCATCAGAGTCACCGTAACTGGATTGATGGGGTGGGCCTTGGGCGAGGAGCTAATGATCTAAGCAAAGTCAGTAGGGCAAAGGCCAGGTTTTAGTGAGATGTCTTGGCTTCCTAAGGCCAGGCTGACTAGAGCACACTGAAGCTAGAGTACCTCCCAGATGGGAGTCAGTGTACACTACAGTTGAAGAGCCGAACCATCCATGGTTGGATGTTGATCAGGAACCTACAACCCCTTTGATGGGAAGCCTTCAGCCTCCAGCTTCCCTGGGGTAGGCGGGACCTTCCGTATTATGCAATAATAATAATTTTAAAAAAAGCATCTGGGTCTTCGCAGCAGTGTGTTGCTCTTTTAACTCTTGGTCCGAGGCCTGGTCCGGGCCCATGATGCCCCGGCCCTTGAGATGCTGGAGTTGACTGCCCTCTCCCCTCACCTGCACACCGAGCACAGTGCCTGGGCGGAAGGAGGGGAGCCAGCGCCAGTCACCAGCTGAGCCCCCCCGCAGAACAGTAGTAATAAATGCACTTTCACACTAAAGGCTTCTAGATTAGTTCTGTCAGCCTAGCTCCTCCCCCAGTAGATTGCAAACTCAAAGTCTGTGTGATCCCAGGGCTTGACCGCAGCTGCCCAGCAGGGACGATGGCCTCAGGGTGGGCTTCCGTCTGCAGACGCCCTTGTGCCTTTACCGACTGTCAGACTCGCAAGCTGGTATTTATGTCTTTGAGCGTCGCGGGGATGAGGCTCTTCAGAGGGAGAGGGAGAGACACAGTGGCTTTACACCCCGGACAGGGAGTTGGCCGCAAGTGGAAGCTGTGAGTGGTGAGTGCAGAGTGCTGGGATTGCTGGAGGCGGGCTTCGCCCCTCACCTGACTTGGTACTCGCTGTCGAGGAGATCAGGATCGTGTTTGGGGACGAGACGCAGGAGAGTCATGGCAAACTTGAAGTATTAGGCAGGCTGTTCCCCTCCACCCACCCTACTCGCACACAGGATCCCTGGAGCCCAAACAGTATCTGTTCCAGCTGCAGAGAGCAAATGCTCTCAGCTTGCACAGCACCTTAGGGGAGGGGAGAGTCTATTCTAGGGAAGGGGGCGGGGGGAGGTCGGAGGGGGGTGTTGTCATCCAGGTGGCTTAAGGGCCCTGAGGAATCGAGAGGATGGCGCTGGGGAGGTCTGGATGGATCTGATTTGTGTAGGAGTTCCCTGTAGATAAATTACTGACCCCCCATCTACTATCCCCAGTATGTAATGGCTGAATTAATATGTAATCAACTGCATTGTATCTAAAGCCTTAGAACTAGTCAGGTGCTCCCCCCACCCGATACCATTTCTTACCCTCTAATCCTACCTGATCTTTAACAAAGCATTAATAATTCTAAGGATAATCTCTATTTTGTTGTGCTTTTTTGTAACTGTTTTAAATAAATCAATTTGTACTGTATATTTGTACTTTTGTGAGATCCTTTTTGCTGTTTTACCATTTTAAGTCTGTACTTGGCTACACAGATTGTATTTTTATTGTTAATGCTCTTCTTATGGATACCTGCATTTAACTTGTGAACTATGTAAACACATATATATCAATATCTATATATCTATATATCTATCTATATAAACTACTAGCTTTTCCTTTTGGTGTTTGCGCCTTCTTCTGTTCCAGTCTCAGGTGGTAGCCATTGGGTGGGGCATAGGTAGTCCTTGTGGTAGAGCTTGTGATCAAAAGCAAACTGTGCCCACACCTGGTGGTGAGTCCAGAGCAGACCTTGCGGGCTGGGGGTGGAGCAGGGCCTGCCCTGCACATTCTGTGGGTGCGAATTTCAGAGAACCCGACTCTAGCTGTGGGTAAGACGCTCCTCCATCACCAAGAGGGCAGATGACTTCCTTGCTGTTCCTTGCTGGTCATGTCTCCAACTGCATATGAGAAAGTGTGTGTGTGTGTGTCTACTGGGGGTTAAATCCAGGGCTTCCTACAGGGGAATTACAAGCTCTGCCACTGAGAGCTGCATCCCTACTCTCCTGGAATACCCCCAGAGATTGCCAGAATAGGTCAGCTCCATTCAAAACTACTGCTTCTACCTTAGAAAGCTTGCCACTAGTAGGTAAAAGAAACTTAAGAGTCCTTGAGGGCCAAGTGATAGTACAGTGGGTAAGCTTGCCTTGCACATGGCCAACCTAGGTTCGATCCCCAGCATCCCACAGCCTTCCAGGCGTGATTCCTGAGCACCACCAGGTGTGGTCAGAAATGAAACAAACAAAAAAAAAAACCCCTGAGAGTCTGGGAAGACAATTCAATAGGCTACGTGCATGCAGGTGGCCAGAGTTTGAGCCCCAGCACTACCTGGTACTAAGCACCATCAGGAGCAGCCCTGGTTTAGGCCCAGAAGTCCCCAAATGAGGGGACATAGAGGATGTGTCCTTAAAGCAAACAAAACTCAGGAGACGGGGCTATGGCTCAGCGAGAGAGCACTTGCCTGTGTGAGGCTTTGAATTCAATCTCTGGCATCCATCAAAAACAAACTAAAGGGGCCAGAGCAGTAGTGCACGCGGCTGACCCAGGTTTGATCCCCAGCCCTGCCAGGAGTGATCACTGAATGCAGAGCTAGGAGTCAGCCCTGAACACCACTGGGTGTGGCCCAAAAACAAAACAAAAAATAAAAAATGAAAAGAGGAAGCCTGTAGAACACTTGTGAGGTGCCTAGGGACACTCACTGTATACTAACACTGACTTGCTGCCAGTGTTTCCATTTTGTGGGTGTGAAACCAGGACGGATTGGATACCTTGCCCAAAGTTAAACAGCTAGTAACAGCAGTGCAGATGTTTAAGTCAATGCACATAACTAAGTTTGTATGAACTCTGTTGTGAAATTAAATGGGATGGCTTGGGCCGGAGCGAGAGTACAGCGGGAAGGGCATTTCCCTTGTACTCAGCCTGACCCAGGTTCGATCCCCGGCATCCCATATAGTACCCTGAGCACCGCCAGAAGTGATTCTTGGGTGCACAGCCAGGAGTAACCCCTGAGCATTTCTGGGTGTGTCCCAAAAAGCCAAAAAAATAAAAAATAAATGGGATGGCTTATGTAATAATCAGAATTATCTTTGACACACAGTGTTCAGCTATTCTGAAGCATTCCATATAGGACTTGAGCACAGAGCCTTTTTTAAATCTTATGTTTTGAATTTTTGTGGTTTATGGTCACACCCAGTGGTGCTCAGGGCTTACTCCTGGCTCTGCACCCAAGACTCACTCCTGGTGGTGCTTGAGGCACCAGATGGGATACTGGGAATTGAACCTGGGTCAGCAGTGTACAAGGCAAGCACCCTGCCTTTTGTACTTAACTATCTTTCCAGCAACCCCTCCCCATTACTTTTTATCGTTTTGGGGCCACACCCAGCTGTGCTCAGAGGTTACTCCAGGCTGTGCCAGGAAACCATATGGGATGCTGGGGATCAAAATCCAGGTTGGCCATATGCAAGGAAAATGCCCTACCCATTGTACTATCGCTCCGAGCCTATGCTCAATTACTTTTAATGTTCAGTACCTCATAAGTGTATTAAAATGGCCTTCTTCAAAACAAATGTCTAACCATCCTGCTTAGTGAAGACCAGTTAGTAGCGCAGAATAGCCTTGAACCTGTTGCGGCCAGCCAGCCCTGGACTCCTTGTGACGATCCTAGAAGAGATCCACATTCCTGGCATAGTTATTTTTCTGGCTACAGTTTAACTGGGCCACTTCCTTCTGGACCTCACGATCTATAATTATCTAGGCTGCACAAACCTTTGGTGCAGGCTAAGGAAAGTTTCTGTGCCTCTTCTCGACTAGGAGGGAACTTTTGCGAATGACTTCAGCTCCAGTTCCTGCCGTGGTTTGACTGCCTCTCCACTACCAGCTCTGTCCCTGCAGCTGCCCCCGCTCGGGCTGTTTAGAAAGCTCGAGAGTTCTATCTAAGGGGCTGGAGCGATAGTACAGCAGGGAGGGCGTTTGCCTTGCGCAGAGCCTACTGGGTTTGATCCCCGGCACTCCATATGGTTCCCAGAGCACTCCAGGAGAAGTTCCTAAGTGTGGAGCCAGGAGGAATCTCTGAGCGTTACTGGGCGTGACCCAAAACAAAGAGAGTTCTATCTGGGTCTCACTGTCCTACCTTGCTCTGGGTAATAAATAAAACGCTAGAGTGTCTCTGCTCTCAAACATGAGTTCCTTGGTGCCATGGACCAAAATACTGCAGCTATTTTTTGGGAACATATTCCTGACTGCTGTGTGGGGTAGAATTTTTAAAGTTAACAATCCTGCTGGGAAAACCAGCCCACACACAGTGTAAATGCTGCATCTTCCTTGGAAAATGCCAGTTATGCGCAAAGCGTCTATTGCATTTGGGGATGCAAGGTGGGGTGGTGATGAACCATACCCAGTGGTGCGTAGGGGCTCTTTCCAGTGGTGACTGGGGGCTGTGTGGTGCCGGGGACTGACCTCCTGCAGGTCAAGCCCCTTAATCCTTGTGCTGTCATTCTGACCCATCTGCGGCCAGAAGAGGAAAGCTGGATTTATATAGCTTAAAAGCTATTTATTGTAGCTTTTCATTATGGTTATGGGAATGGGCCCTCCAAAGGTCACTGGCTCTTTCACATATGTGTGTAGTGCCAGGGATCAAGCCCAGGGCTTCACAGCAAGCGCTCTACTGCTGAGCCGTATCCGGCCTCAGTTCTTTCTTTCATGTCGGTTATGTGCCATTAATTTGCAGAGGCCCATAGAAGGGCACTGTGTCGACAGCCTGAGCACGCTCTGTCCGAAAAGGACAATTTGCAGACGTCACTTCCTGGAAACTTCCCCAGGCTTCTCTGCCATGACTCCTTCATTGGCTAGCATGACACCGAGAAAAAGTCCAGAAGAGGGCCAGCAAAGAGAAAATTAATTTATTTGCCCTCACAATGCCCTGGGCCCCGGGGGCCCCACAGTCCAGCGAGCATGCCGTGCCCGCCGTGCGGAGTGCCCGCCCCCTGGCCCGGAGCTGCCCGCAGCCGCCTCCTTCCTGAACCCACCGCCCTGCTCCCACATGCAAGGGGCGCGCACGGCCACCCGCACAGACCCGTGCCTGCCAGGACGGCGCGTGGCCGGCGGCGCGCGTGCCCGTGGGCCGGGTGGACGGGCAGGAGGCCGTGGCTCAGTGCAGAGAGCTGCTGTTCTGCTCTTCGAAGGCCATCTTGCCCACTAGGAGCTGGCTGTCCAGCTCCACGCCGCTCACGGGGAGCTGGAAGAAGTTCATTTCGGCTGCCAAGGCCGCCATGGCCGAAGGGTCCTGGCCAAACTGGGCTCGAAGCATCATGTCCATTTTCTCCAGCCTCCGCTTGAGCCGCTTGGCCTCCCGCTCCCGGATGAGCCGGGCCTGCCGCTTCTCCGGGGTCTCGTTGGCCCGCTTTAGTCTCATGGCCTCCCGGTCCCGCTGCAGCCGGCGTGCCCGCTGCTCGTCCGTCTCCTGCATGCGCTGCAGCCGCTTGGCTTCGCGGTCCCTCATGCGCCTTACCTCCCGCTCCTCGGGGGTCTCATTGTCCCGCCGGCTCTTCTTGGCCGTGCGCTCCCGCTCCAACCGCTGCAGCCGCACCTCCAAGGGCTCGTTCTGCCGGCGCAGCGCCCACTTGCGCACGCTGGGGGTCTGGGCTTCCAGGAGCTTCCGGTAGGCGGCACAGTTGTTACAGACCAGCAGCACCCCAGCAGGGTACACAAGAGGGCTGGCGGCCACGTCCTTCCCCTCTGCACTCGAGGGGCCCTCGCTGTGAGCTGGCGGCAGGCAGTCCACGTTAAGTACCTCCGGAAGCTTCTCGCTGGAAAGCAAATGTGCGCAATGGGTCACGGCTCCATGCCAGGCTCCAGCCCGCTGTACCCTGGTGCCCACCACATTGGCAGTCCCAGGTTCATCTCTTGGGGTCAACCTGAGGGTGGGGGGAAGCCGCTAATGCCCCAGCCTGGCTTTTCTTTGGGCCAGGGTGTCATGCAGCCACGTCTTAAAGCCCTCCTACGTGGCAAGCAGCAGAAAACAGACTGCCCTCGCCAAGGGTTACTCCTGGCTTTGCACTCAGGAATCACTCCTGGCGGTGCTTGGGGGACCATATGGGACGCTGGGAATCAAACCCGGGTCAGCCGCGTGCGAGGCAAACGCCCTACCCGCTGTGCTATTGCTCCAGCCCCCTCACCACGGGTTTTTAAGGGCGCCAGAACACTGCACAGGAGGGCTGTGGGGTCCTCCCTGAGGGGAGACCCAGTAGGACGGGAATGCCAATAGTGCTCGGAGCTCTGCCCTCAGAACCGGGGCAGCGTGGCTCCTGGGGCTAACTTCTCCCTGCTCCTCTTTTTTCTAGACTCAGCTCTGACTCAGGGGACGTCCTCTCCCTCTGGGAACAGCCCAAGGAAGAGCACGTTTCCTCTTCCCTGGGAGACGGGAGTGAGCTGCCTTCTGCTTCAGGCTGGGAGGGCGAGGGCGCAACGCCTGCTCACCTGTTAAACGTGGCGCGGCTGGTGAAGCGGGCTCCGCACACGGCACAGTTGGACCGCTGATCCTCGGAGTGGATGAGGAGGTGGCGACCCAGTGACCCTGGCGAGCTCAGGGCCCGGCCGCAGACAGGGCACATGTAGCTCTTGGCGCTCACCACTGCCGCCGTGTGCTGTAAAACAGAACCCACTGTCAGCTTGGCGGCTCCGGACAGGCCACAGCCGTGAAGCAAGACCTGTCCGGGAAAGGTCCCTTCCCCGAACCTCAGGATCAGAGACTCCAGGCCAGGCCACCCGACGAGCACTCAGCTGGGACAGCATCTGGGACCTGGAGCTGATCTGGAGAACAGGGGACATGGGGAGAGGTATCTGGGCTGGGACAGGTCTCAGCAGGCGCAAGTGCAGATGCGTCAAGGGAGCAAGGCGGACCAAAGCTAGATGCTGGCCAGGAAGTCTAGAACCCAGGAGAATTTCAGTGCCCTGTCCTCCCTTTATTCTTTCATAGTCTTCTGGGGGCTAGAGAGATATTACAGTCGGTAGGACACTGCTTTACACATGATCGACTCGGGTTCGATCCTGGGCTCCCCATTCGGTTCCCTGAGTCCTCTTGGAGTGATCCCTGAGCAGAGCCAGGGGTAGGCCCTGAGCACCACCGAGGGTGACCCCAAAACTGAAACTAAAACTGTAGTTTCCCGGGGGTCAGAGAGATAGCACAGTGGGTAAGGTGCTTGCCTTGCATGCGGCCAGACCACATTCTGTCCCCAGCACCACATGTTGTCCCCTGAGCCCGCCACGAGTGATCACTGAGAGCAGAGCCAGGAACACTGAACACTGCTGGGTGTGGCCCAAAAACAAAAAACAGAGAACACAGCAGCCTTTCATTCCGAGCGCCTTATTTATGCTTTCTCCAGCATTTCTTGTGTCAACTCTCTTCATTCTTTAAGACAAAGCCCTCATTAATAGATGTTAGGTTTTCACTTTTTTCAGTTTTTGGTGCCAGGGATCAAACCCAGAGCCTCACACATGCATGCATGTGTTCTGGTATCTATTTCCCTTTTTAAAATATGAATTTCATAACTTAGAAAAAAAAGGGACGCTTTTATTTTCTATGTCAACCTGGGCACCCAGAATATAATACTCACATATCCTGCTTGTTCTCTACGCGGGCCTGAGGATGCAAGCGGGGTAGGAAGGCCGACCCGGGACCTCTAAGGCATCACACATGCAAAGCATGCTTGCTTCATTTTAGGTTCATTTATTGAATCACCATGAATTACAAAGTTACAAAGTTATTCATGATTGCCTTTCGAGGATACAATGTTCTGGCCCCGATCAGTGTCCCTCCCAGCCCCACAGCCTGCCTCTCTTCCAGGCACTTTTCAATCTTTCTTTCTTCCTTTGAGGCACTGTGGCTTACAACACTATTACTGTGAGGGTTTCATGCATGTCACTTTCCTCCTTTCGGCACCCGGTCCTAGTCCGGAGTGACCACTTCCCCCTGTGTCGAAGGGTCCCTTCCCCTCCTCCCACAGCGGCAGCTTCCTACTCAGGACCCGTTCTCCCGCCCTTCACGCTATTATGCAAAGCATGCTTTCTACCCCGGAGCCCTCGCGCCGGGCCCGAGAGGCGTGTTCTGGGAGAGCTGAGCTTCCTTGGGGGGCTCACAGCTCCCTGCGCCGTACCTGGTACACGTGAGCAATCAGCTGCTCGCGACTCCCACAGTCTAGCTGGCAGAGAGGACACTGGCACAGTCCGAGTAAGGGGTCGGAACTCAGATTCTCCGCGGCCTACAATTGAACAGGCAGACAGTTCGTGAGGCTGGGTGTCAGGCTCTCCCCAGGGCCCCCTGAAGGACATGTTCCTCGTGGTTCCTGCTGGAGACACAAGGGGAAAAAAAATCCCAGGGGAAAGGGAGTTGTGTTTGCTTCCATCTTTGTTTTCTCCAGTTGTCCCAGAAAGCAGTTATTATTTTTTTTTTTTCTGTAAGGCAAACTGCAGGGGAAGGCTGAGCTTCCCGCAGGCCTCCTCAGCATCTCGGGTAACACTCACACACACTGGCAAGTAAGCTCCTAGTTTTCCTAAGGGGGCTACTTGCTCTGCAAAGAAATGGGGGGCTCTTGTGGAAGCAGAACTGCAACAGGTAGGGGAGTGAGATGGGTGGGAGGGGCGCTCAGGGGCTTGCTGGGGACCTGGGCTGGGAAGGTTCCAAGACGACCCACACACAGCCCGAGGGAGGCTCCGTCGCTGAGCCAGGAGGAGGGGCGCCCGGACTCAGGAGATTTGTCACTTGCCTTGTTGTCTACCACTTCGGTCCCACCACCAGGCTGCTCTGCATTTTCTAATTCTTTCTCCACTTTGATCACCCCTCCATCTTCCTCTGATGTGTGGGAAGAGACTTCATCTTGTGTGGTCTCCTCTTCCTCACCCTCACTGTCACCTGGAACACACAAATGGTCACTCCCTCTGGCCCCGAGAGGAGTGTGTCTCAGTCGCTCGCCTCCCTGGAATTCGTGGGGAACATGCTGAGATTCCCGTTGTGCGTCTGCATCAGTGTTGAGGAGGGTGTGAATCACTGGAACTGCTGTATTGAGCTGCAGCCGCACGTATACTCTCAAGAGAAAGCCTGAGCCAAAATGCCACTGGAAAATGGGGACAGCCCTGTATGTCATGTTCAAGGTTAGCCCCCGTACACACGGTTCCCAGCATCTCACTCCACAGGCCCCTCCTGCACCCCTCCCCACGCCGCCTCCCTGATGGTTCCCTTTCCCTGTAGCCTCTGCATCATTTCTCCACGGAGCCAACACACGGCTCCTCTTTTCTCAAGAGCATCCAATTCCACTCACCTCTTCTCTCTCCCAACAAGCCCCAAGGCACATGTACAGAAACACCGTTTTTCTTTACCCTTACCAAAAAAGTGAGGCGGTAGTAAATTCATTCAGAATGTCATCGCTTTACAAGGGCCTTTAGTGCGGTGGGAAGATCAGCACAGTACCAGCCGCCCGCAGTCGGCGGTGGTATTTCACTTCCGTGTGTGCGCGGTGCCAGGGACTAAACCTAGGTCTCCAGCCCGCCAGGAACGCACGTTGAGCCCTGCACTGTCTGACCCTGCGAGTAACTCAGCCTTCCTGGCTCAGTAAGTTCCTGGTTTCTGTGGACTCAGCTTATCTGGTAGATAGCTGGATGCATTGGGTGGGAGGAACAAACCATTCCTTAGGGTGAAATACAAGTTCTGTGACTGAACGATGAAATGAGTCTGTTTCCCTGCGGGGTGCAGGATGTGGCTCTGGGGAGGTGTGTCAGTGGCAGGGGGAATGTACAAGATCTGTGATGACTTATTTTCCCCTAATAGTTCTAAAATCTGTGGTGGTGGGGGGGAATGAGCGAAAGTAAGCCCCATGATAACAAAGGGAGCTGTTTCTCAAAAGAAAAACCGTCCTGAGAGGAAGCTGTCCATCAGCAGGCCTGCCCCCACTCCCCAAGACCCCTGGGCCTGACTGAGCAAGAGATCCAGGCTAATTTCGTGATCGAAGGCACCACACACCCCAGCCCCTCCCCAGCTCATTTGGAAAACTTGTAAGTTTGGTCTAAGACAATAATAGAGCAAGTATACATTTGTAATTAATTAAAAAAATTCCAACTACATTATTAGAACTTCTTTCCATTCCTTTTTATTTTTGTATAAAGGCCACTCCTGGTGATGCTTGGCCTGGTCTGCCAGCCTGGTGCTTATCCCGTGGGGTTCATGGGCCTGGCAGTGCCAGGGATCCGAGGCCTCACACTTGCCAGGGCCTGGGCTCTAACTTGACCTACCTCCCTGGCCCTGGAAAAAAATTTTTTTTTGTTGTTTCTGGGTCACATCCATGCTCAGAAGTTACTCCTTGCTCTACACTCAGGAATCACTCCTGGTGATGCTGGGGAACCATATGGGATGCCAGGGATCCAACACCCTGCTTGCTGTACTAAGCTCCGCAGTCGCCCACCCCCCTGAGGTTTTTCCTAATAATTCTTCTAGAATGATGACGCATCTTTTCTAGAATGAAGACCTACTAGGCTTTTCTAGATGTTGCCATTCCCACCTATGACTCAGAATTGTAGTTCCCACTGGTCTTCTAGAAATATTTTCTATTATTATTATTACTTTTCTGCTCTGAGTAATTAGTTGATGAATTATTTTTGCTGTTGTTGCTTAATTATTAGTTTGAGTGAACACATAGTTGCTAGAAGGTGTAAAAACACTCTCCTGCTTTAGTTTTTCTCAACTCCAAATGTGGAGGAAAATCAGAAATGTCACTCTCTACTGACATTTACAACCACCAGCCATCGGCAGATGAGATTAGTAAAGTGTGGCAATCATTCTTGAAAATCATCTCAAAATTAATTTGTTCAGGGGGTGGGGGCAATAGTACAGTGAATAGGGGGCTTGCCTTGCTCACAGCTGACCTGGGTTCAATCCCCGGCATCCCATATGGTCCCCTGGCACCGCCAGGAGTAATTCCTGAGCACAGAGCCAGGAGGTACTCCTGAGCATTGCTGGGTGTAGCCCCAAAACAAATAATTAATTTGTTCAAACAAGTCAAGGAACAATACACAGGGCCCCACCCCATCACCCCATTACCCGCCACTGCTTTTTCTTTCTCTTTTAATCACAAGGATCTGCCTGGGACTTGGTGTGAGGAGCCTTCACTGTAGCATTTTCTTATCCTACAAAGCCTCACCAGTTTAGAAAATCCTCTTGAGGAGCCCGAGAGACGGTATAGTCAGTGTGTTAAGGCACTTGCCTCTCACTCAGTCAACTCAGGTTTGATCCCCGGCATCACATGTGGCCCCCGAGCACGGCCCAGAGTGATCCCTGAACAGACAGAGCCAGGAGTAAACCCTGAGTACTGCTGGGTGTGGCCCCAAACTCTTCCACCCCCACCACAGTCCTTTTGTGAAACATTAAAACTGGATCCTCAAATACACATTTTTGTGAAAGTACTGACATTCGGAACATTCATTAATCACGAAAGAATAGATCCTAGAGCTAGGGTTTCTGTTTTTCTCATTTGGCCTAAACCCAGGGGCTGCTCGAGTACGAAATTATTTCTGTGCCCTTGTTTATCACAATCATCACAAACAGATCTGAGTATGGCACTGTGTCCAGTAGTCCAGGCCAGGAGTTAAAATATAATGCCAGACCTGTCCCTTCCCTTTGGATCCACCGTGTTCATACACCCAGAATAGCTATGGGAGCAGTGAGGATGTGCCGTCTCCTCCTTCATGTCTTTCTCCCCCCATGCACACCCCCAGAGCACACACACACTCTGATCATTCTTCTCCCATCGCCCTGAGTCATTACCAGAAGGTGCAGAACTCACTGCTACTGGAGTCCTGATCTCTGAGCTGCTGGATAGCTGGTCGCTGACTGCCAAGGTCTCCAGGAAAATCAGTTTTCATCATCGCCTGGCGGGCTTGCTCTTCTAGCCCAGCAAATACTTGATCCCCTGGTGGTCACAAGGAAAAATAGTCAGGCCACCAGCTGGGCAGCACATCCCCCAGCCAAGCTGCTTAGGAAATCAAACCGATCAAAGGGAGGAGGCAAGCCAGGCGGGGTCATTCCTCTGTGAGCCAACCTGCCCCACTGCTCCTGGTGCAGCTACTCTTCAGGGCAGTGAGCCCGATGCTCCGGGAAGCATCTCCTGCTCTTAGAGCCTCCTAATCTTTTTTTTTTTTTGGCTTTTTGGGTCATACCTGGCAATGCACAGGGGCCACTTCTGGCTCTGCGCTCAGGAACCACCCCTGGGCAGTGCTCAGGGGACCATATGGGATGCTGGGAATCGAACCCGGGTCGGCCGCGTGCAAGGCAAACACCCTACCCACTGTGCTATTGCTCTGGCCCGAGCCTCCTAATCTTGACTCCTTTCAAAAAGCGGTCAACTGCGGCCTTACCACATGAACTTCAGATTCCCAATTCTGCTTAAAACCTTCCATCAGGACTGGGGAGATGGAGGCAAGAGGAGGGAGAGTGATGGGACAAAAATGTGGCAACAAACCTGGGTCTGACTGCTGAATCTTACTATGTAAGCTTAGACTCTGCCTCAGGGTCTAACTGAAACCAATGCTTCAAGTAATCGAAATAACAATCTCTCTAATCTCATCATTCAGCATTCTATTTCTAGGACATGCTCTGGGAAGTCTTCCTTAATTTCCTAATGCCTATCAGAATTAGACACGAACGAATCCACCAATGGCTGAATAGTGGATTTGACAAAAACAATATATGATGTATACAATATAATCTTAATGGATAGAATATAAAACTTTATGAATAACAAAAACTCACATGGCTGAGAAATAAACTTCCCAAGTAAGCTACCTAATTTGTAACAAATAAAATTCTATCTAGGCTTTGAGAACCAATGAGATAAAATTTTAAAACATTTTATTTAGGGGCTGGAGCAATAGCACAGCAGGTAGGGCATTTGCCTTGTACACGGCCGACCTGGGTTCGATTCCCAGCATCCCATATGGTTTCCTGAGCACTGCCAGGGGTAATTCCTGAGCACAGAGCCAGGAATAACCCCTGTGCATTGCCAGGTGTGACCCAAAAAGTAAAACAAACAAACAAGCAAAAAAACAACATCTTATTTATGGAGTGTCCAAAAACCTTGTTCTTTTTTTTTATTTTGTTGTGGGGTTTTTGTTTCTGCTTTTTGGGTCACACCTGGTGATGTGCAGGTTACTTCTGGCCCTGCACTCAGAAATCACTCCTCGTGGTGCTTGGGGACCACATGGGATGCCAGGGATCAAACATCAGTTCAGCTACATGCAAGGTAAACGACCTACCCACTGTACTATTGCTCTGCCCCTCTATTTTTGATTATGCATTGACATCTGATGAACTCGGCTTGTGACCCGAAAGGTCACTGAAGAGTTAACACTGAAATGTACTTTTATTCCCAAGAGGCCATGCCCAAGGAGAAAAGAGAATTGGGTTTCTTGAGGTTTCCATTCAGTCAGAGTGGAAACTGCGGTCCCCATTCTCCAGCCACCAAGACAGAATAAAAGCCCTGGTGACAAGTTTGACAATAGACTGGGCATTTTCTTCCTGGAGACAGAGGCAAGCAAACAGGCTCAGGTTCCGAGAGGGCAGACTGATGAGAATGGACAGGGAGGCTGACCTGTGCGACCAGCACCAGGCAGTGAGAGATGGGATGGGAAGTGGGCTTCGCACGATCTGAGGCATCCACCAGCAGCTGTTCACCTCTCACAGTTCTCTCGCTACCAGAGACCTGATCAGAGTTACTGGCTTGGCCTTCTTATTCCTAGACGGTCCGTCTTCCCAGTTCTCTGTACAATTCTCTGTGGTAGGTTGTTTTACCCATATTTTAATCAGGAGAAAACAAGTCTAAGTATTAAAGCTGACAAGAGCTAATATCTAATTCCTCCCCCTATCCTCCATATTTTTTCTATCTTCTAGCAGAGGCAGAAGCAGAAGTTTCGGAAGTTTGTAGGCTTGTCTCTGGGCACGGGGGTGGGACACACACACACACACACACACACACACACACACACAATGTGATCGCAGGGTTAGTGTTCCCTGCATACCAGAAGGAGCCCACATATACAACTTGGGCATCGAAACCAGATTCTCATGGTGACAGAAGAAACCCTCATTCTCGTGCTTCTGCCCCCAAGTGATGAGGACCAGACCTGAGTGTCTTCTTTAGCCGGCACTATGCGTGGCAGTCGGGTGCTCGCATCCAAGCGTACTTCCAGTAATAAGTTGCTTTTGATTCATTTCATAATGTCTGACAATACACTGGCTATCAATGACTTCAAGGGAAGAATACAACCGCATCCCTCTTTGCAGAAGTGAAATATTTCATTTCTCCATGTCAACTCCACTGAAACAGCAAGACCAAAGCAACTGGAATAGTTACTAAGTTCTACTGGATAGAGAATGGGCAGCTATGACGGATGCCGGGGAGCAAAGTCTACAACAGCAGATGTTTATCAGGCTGGTCCTCAGTGTCATCTTCAATGACACCTCCAGTCTCTAGCCAGAAAGGAACTGGGTGTAAAACAGACTAGAAACAGACATTTTCCCTCAGGAGGGGTCACCTCTGCATTGTCAGAAGAACCTATAAAAGGAACATCCTTTTGAGATCAGCTTGAAATTAAGTTTTGTCTTCATCAAACTGAAGTAAAAAATTATTGGTCTAGGGATATCTAAATATTTAGGCTTTCACAGATCAGGAGTCTCTTCAATATGACTTTCCTGTACAGAACTTTGGCTGGCAATTTTGCCAGGGATAGTTGGGAGAAATTCATTCAGTTATTCCTTTTCCTTTTGGCAGGTTGGGAAGAAAAGTCACTTTTGTTAATGTTTGTTTTGCCTTTGTCACGTGTGAGATTGAACCCAGGGCTTCACATATGCCAAGACATGCTCTACCACTGAGCCACACCCCAGTCTGCAAAAGCGGTGCTTTCATATTTCACTCCATTCCTAATGAATGGCGTGAAAGAACCAGGGAAATTTTATTCCTCAAAGCTGTTCCTCTTGGGCCCGAGCAATAGTACTGTGGGTAGGGTGTTTGTGTTACACTCGGCCGACCGCAGTTCAATCCCTGGCATCTCTTATGGTCTCCTGAGCCCTAGCAGGAGTAATTCATAAGTGCAGAGCCAGGAAAAACCCTTGAACATTGGCCAGTGTGGCCCCCAGAAAAGGAATAAACAAAAGGCTATTCCTCTTTTAATTAACATAAAGCAAAATACATAAGAGACATTTTTTGGTTTTTGGGCCACGCCAGCAGTGCTCAGGGTTTACTCTTGGCTCTGTGCTCAGAGATAACTCCTGGTGGTCTTGGAGAGCCATATGAGATGCCGGGGATCCAATGCAGGCTGGCGGGGTACCAGATGAGCTCTCTGCCCACTGTGCCCTCTCCGGCCCCCAGGCATGCATTTTTAAGAGGGAGTGATTTTGCTGGCTGGAACTCTCAGTAGTCCTATCTAACCCCTCCATCGGCCCACCCAGGGCTGTCCCTAAGTAGGCAGTGCGACGTGCTGGCCCGTTGTATTTACTTAGTAAGTGGACACTGCTGCCTCGCATGCGCCCTGCCAGGTTTAGTTCCTGGCACCATATGGCTCCCCTCCAAGAATTGCTGGGTGCAGCCCTAGACACCCAGCACTAAGGTGGTCACAGCACAGCAGAGCCTGAGCAGCATCACAAAGTTGAACTATCAGCAAGGACTGCCCCCCCACCCGCCACCCCACCCTGGGCATCAACCAAAAACCAAAAGAAACACTAGCCAAGTTTCCCAAAGGGGGCAACTCCATGCCCTGGAAGGCACTGGACCTGGGCAGTAGCGGGCTTGAGCATAGCTGGGCGCTTGGGCACAGCTTGTTGGCTTCAACAAGGAAGACTGCCAAGTGGGCCCCGGGTGGTTTCTTTTCTGAAAAGCAAGCGGTAGCCGAATACGATGGGAACCTCTGCCCAGGCCACAGGGTATTAAGGCAAGGCTACCATCTTATTAACAAGGGCATTTATCTGCCTGTTATATCTGAGAGTCTTCCAAGCTCCACAGATAGAGCCAGCTGCTACCTCACCTTCTGTGGGGGGCATAACAACAAATATACTTTTTGTCGGACTTGGTTACCTTTTTATCAGACCAAGGAAGAACAGGGTCACAGAAGCAGGGCTGGAGAACAGATGAGACGCACCAGATGCCACAGTACTAGAGGCAGCAATTTTACGGTTCTCTCTCGATTCCTTGGCTGCAGTTAAATGAATGTGGTTTCTCACTAACTGAAATCAAGCAGCAGAGCTGACCCCTATGCTGAGAGTGTGGGTGTCGAGTTCAGGAGAAGGGGGGCTGGCACCGGGAGGGAGGGGCCCAGGGCCTTGTTTCTAGATGACGGTCTGTGAGCCAAGGTGCCATCACAGGGTGTGGAGACACCCACTTATCTCATGGGGAGGCTGACAGTGAATGCAGAAAGTTCTGCTAAGTTTAGAAGGGGGGTGTGTGCGGGGGGAGGGCTGTGAAGCCCTTTTCCCTCCGTCTCTTTAAAGGCAAACTGAAACTGAAAAAGTCAAGTAGATATTTGCAATCTGAAAACAATCTCTCAGGAAAGCATTTTCTTTCCTGAGTGTTTGGTATAAATAAACCAAATCAAAGTGTTTGTAAGGGACTCCATTTTCAACCTCTCCAGAAACCAAAGCCTGAATGGAGAAGGAGAGTGGAAGAAGGGGGGGAGCGGTCGGACGAGCTCTTCGGCCGGCAGCAAGCAGCGTCCCTCTGCCTGAGGATGCTGCACCTTTATTCTGAGAGCCCGCGCCAAGCCTTTAATGAACCGGGTAAAACGCCGAGCGGGTCTGGGTGTGTCTGGGGTAAGGAGAGACCAGGGTAGTGATTTAGCTACATAAGCAGTCCTGAGAAAAGTGAATACCACAGCAGCCCGTCTGCTGGCTTCCCAAGGAGATGGACAAATGCTGCTGGCCGACAGAAGTGGGAATCAGAATCCCCCCCCCCCCCCCCCCCCCAGGGTTTGAGTCACATCTGGCGATGCTCAGGGGTTACACCTGGCTCTGCACTCAGGAATTACTCCTGGCGGTGCTCGGGAGACCATATAGGATGCAAGGCAAAGTGCCTTACTCGCTGTGCTATCCCTCCAGCCCCTTCTATTCTTTTCAGTGGCCTCTGAGCTTCCCGCCACACCACCATCCTCCCAGAGGCAGACCTAATGAAACTCAGTCACTATTCTGCTCTAGTGCGGAATGGCTGTGATACTTAAACAAAGGTTCTGCAGGCTTTCCTGCCTCCTAGACCTTAAGTCCATTCCGCTGACTTTAAATAGACGAGCAACACCTTCAAATCAATACATCTGACTGGTTCCATTTCATGGCCAGGAATAGGAGACAGACATAGTCCGAAGTCTGAACGCGCTTACGTTTCCTGGCCATTACTTCCCAGCAAGCAGACGCTGACCTTTTTGAGAAGACAGGGCCAGCTCAGCCCCCAGCTAGTAAAGCAACTGCAGGTCCTCAGCCTCCAGCACCATTTCCAGTGTCTTCTCTTCTTAGGCGAGGCTTAGTCCATCCCTTGTGAGGCCCTCGTGGTTCCCTGCTCAGGTCCCCCAGTGGGGGGCTACACTTCACGGCAGCTAAACGCTCCCGCTCACAGTCCCTGGGGCCAGCAGAGTCCCGTGCCTCCCCTGCAAGGCCAACATCCCTCATCTCATTAGCATTTGGCTCTATGCCATGGATGACGAGTGACACTCTCCTCTTTCCCCTGTTCTGTGTCCAACACCCACTGGCTCCCCCGGGGTTTGACTGGCTTTGCAGGAAGGAATGCTTCGTCGACACAAGCATAAGCCACGCTAGCCTTTAGTGGCTCCCCTGGCCCTGCCACAATCATGCCACATGCCCACGAGCTACTTTCCTCCAATCTCGCCATTCTCTTTGGACAGGGCCTTCACAGGTCAGCTCACCGCTATTAGCATCTTGTGAACCAATGATCTTATGAAGAGCGCCTTTGCTGCCCTGCCTCCCCGGGGTGCAATCTGTGTCTTCTACCAATACTCACCTTCACTCAAGAGAAGACAACGTCAACCACTGTGCTGGAGGGCCCGTGCTAGAGGTGCTTTATTCTCTCTTTCTCCCTCCTGTCTGTCTGTCTGTCTTTCTCTTTCTCTCTCCCCTCCCCCCATTCACACGCACTCAGGCCATTACACGTTACTGTCTCAGCAGTCATCCTTAAATCCTTCCTAGGTGACCACTTTTACACTAAGCAGCATCCCACGATTCGCCCGTGCCTAGAAATGTCCACGTGGTGGCTGGTGTGCAGTATGCTTTTAATCAATTTTAGTCCTGTTATCTTAACTCCCAAACTAACAGTCCGTTACATGGAGAGGGGATTTTTTTTGTTTTTTTTAATCTTAACACACTGATGCTGCTGCAGTTTGTGGTATGCCACAGCCAAGTGTAACCCAACAATGGTTCACACCATCATCCTGTTTTCTCTTCCATGTCATACCCCGAATTCCTTTCAGGTGTGTCTGTGCTCCAGCGAGTCTGCCCTCCCTACTGAATGATCTGTCTCCTTTATAAACAGCTAGGTGAGAATGCCCATCTCCCAGAACATAGGAAGTTACCTATCTTAAATATAGACAAATGTGGGGGTCCGAGTGATAGGACAGAGGGTACAGCGCTTGCCTTAAACTCAGCTGACCTGGGCTTGATCCCCAGCACCGCCTATGATCCCCTATGCCCACCAGGAGTGATCTCCAAGCACAGAGCCAGCCCTGAGCACTGCCAGGTGTGGCTCTCCTCTCTCTGAAAAATGTACTATTAAAATGTATTGTTATTTAAAACTATATATATATATATATATATTTACAGTACCAGGGATCGAACCCAGGACATCATACCTGTGAGGCATGTGCTCTACCACTGAGTCACGTTTCCTGCCCCTACTAAAGCATCTGCAAACACCCTTTATGAGAAGTACTAAAGGAGAGGGAAAATGCAGGAGTACAGACAGGAAATAATCCCTAATGTCTCAAGGTTATAAGCTAATGACCACGACAAAGCCCCCATGTGAAAACACTGAGGAATAACCTCAGCAATAATGCATCCCTGGTCTGTTTCCTCTCAAGTGCGCACATGTGAATCAGCCACACTGTAACACACTGCATCCAACTGCTCCCTCCTTGTTCCAACTCAGAAATGTTTGGGAGCTCCTCACTGTGCACAGAACAAAGCGCGAACTCATCTTGGTTTCTACAAACCATGCAGAAACTGAACACCTCTAACCTCACGTCCTATGATGCCTGGACAAAAGGAATTCCTAATTTGCACAGTCTTCATGTCCCCCGAATATATCACATGCGCCCCCTTTTATATATCTGCTTACATCATGTCCCTACTTGATTCTTAACTCCTTCACCCTTTCCACTTCCCTCTCAAAATCTACCTTCTGTCTTCAGGACCAGGGAAGTGGCTCAGTGACAAAGAACATGCCTCACATGTATGAGATCAGGGTCTGATGCCCGGCACCTCAACAAAGCAAGCCAACTCCGTTGTATCTCTAAAAGCCCTGTTCAGGTTCATGGTTTGGCGTGTCTCCCAAGCACTCCCTCACTGTCAGTTCAGTGGAGTCTTTTTCTTGTTGTTGTTGTTGGCTTTTTGGGTCACACCTAGCAATGCTCAGGGGCTATTCCTGGCTTTGCACTCAGGAATTACTCCTGGCGGTGCTCGGGGGACCATATGGGATGCTGGGAATCGAACCCGGGTTGGCTGTGTGCAAGGCAAATGCCCTACCCACTGTACTATTGCTCCAGCGCCTCAGGGGGGTTCTCTTAATGTCTTTCAATGTCTGCACTACAGCTGGCTGCACTTACTATATGCCATCGTGTGTGTGTGTGTCCGCGTGCGTGTGCACACGCGTGCTCTATATTCACACATACTAGTGACAGAGAGCTCATCATCAGGACCCGTGGCTTGCTGCAGCCTGACCCCCTTCTCCTGCTTTACCATCCTGGCCTCCAGCACGAGGCTTAGCACTGTCAGTATTCTATAACCTGGACCCTGAGGGTAAACCTAGGGCGCCTTGTTGGAGGCAACTCTATACCTCCTCAAGCAATCAGACACATTTTAACCGGAGGGGCTGAATCTGTCTCCTGAATGAAGATCGCCCCTCCACTGCAACCCCCAAGGTTCTCCCTAGACTCCGAGGATGGAGCCCAATACTCACAGTGAACTTTATTTGGATTTGTCTGTTTCCGACGGGACATGTTTCCCAGATCCAGGTGCTCTGGCCGTTCCCAGTTTCCCCACTGGAGATGCGGCTACCTCCACGCAAGGTCCCGACCTGCAATACAGGGACTGTGTGAGAGCATGCCAGCGACCAGAGACTATATAAAGCCTGGAGAATAAAACAAGATACTGAGCTTGTAAAATGCCTCAGGTACAAGTAACTGACAGAAAGAAAAGGAAGGAGGAAAGAAAGGGAAGAAAAAGAAGAACTCTAGTAGAATAATCAAGGTCCCAAGAAGTTTAAGATGGAGAGCTCCCGAGAAGATTTCGAGAAGGCCACACTAAATCCATCTGTGGCATCCAGAATACTGCTAAGCGATCAAGATGACTTAAGAGGACAGGAAAGGAAGTGAAAAAATAAAAAGAAGGCAGCTAGCACTGGAAGCAACGAGGGTCCAAGCAATTCATTAGCCCATGAATGGTGAAAGGCAGCCAAGGAAGTGAAGAGGTCGGCAGCTCACATGTCACAATCCCACTGGGCACTAGGCCTGGAATCTGCACCAATGGGAGCCTCCAGACATTTTTTTTTTCAAGCAGTTATCTCACCTGGAGGCGACAAAGGCATCACATTCCTGTGAGAGGGAAATGTCTCATCACGCTTAGGCATCTGTGAAGGAAAACAACATGGGAAACAGAGCCTGTGGGGATGCAGGCTCAGTGCTCGCGACCCCAGGGCAAAGGCGCCCAGCAGATGTCCGGTGTTGAAAATGGGCTTCAGCGTCTCCCCAGGGCCAGAAGCTGTTCATAGTGTTGAGAACCAATTCAGTTTCCGTTCTGAATCTTCGCCCGGCTCCTACTCTCTGGACCGGAGGTCACAGGGGGAAGAAGCGCCCTCTCCACCCAGGCTGCAGAAGAGCAGTGAGAGGCGCGAAGAGCCAAAGCAAACCGCAAAGAGAAGCACTGCAGAGGCAGGCACCTGCGAGAGCCGCTCAAGGCTGGAGTTCCCGGGTAATCGTGAGACATCCCCTGCAGTAAAGCAATGCCAGGAAGTCCAAAATGGATTACTGGTGGAAGCCATGAAATTCCCTTTGTGAGGCAGAGTGAACGGGCAGACAGATGAAAATGAGATAGATCCTCTTTCCTACCAATGCCAAGAAGGCGAATCAGGTCGCCCTCTAAATTTTCTTTCAGTTCCTGCATTCCCAAATTGTACTCACGATGAATAAACAAACGCAAAATTGCAGCCTACTGCCTCAGGAGGCAAGGGAAGAGGCTCCCACTAATAGCTCTGCTCTGCGCTCCAATGAGTGGAGACTCGCCTCTTGTTAAGCCACCCTCTAGGTAGCTAGTAAGAGCTCAGACCTATCATCAGACCCTGCCTCCCCTTACCAAAAGAAGAAAGAAACCGCAAATGGCAAGATGGGCCTCCAGAGGAAGTGCAGTCTTCTATCATAGCTGCGTATCAAACACAGTTCTTTTTTCAGACCTTTAATTAAAAAAAAAAAACACAAAAACCTCCAATGTATACAGTAAGCTGCCTCCTCAACTATTTAGATGGTAATATACATCTATTCAAAGTTTTGTTGATATAGATAATTTGTTTCTAATCAAGTGTTTGTTTTAGTAACGGAAGTAGTTAATGAGTTTTATACTTTTCCACTTTGTGGGTTTTTCCTGGATATCACAAAGCTGTGATGAAATGCAGACTATCATTTCTTCTTCTAAAATGTATAGAAACGCTTCTCTACAAGAAACAAAAAATCTTACTCTGAATTTTCTTCCCATCAAGACCAGAAACTGGGCCAGGGAATATAGTGTAGAGGCATAACACACACTTCACATAGGTAAGACCCTGAGCGCAATCCCTGACCGACAGCAAAAACCACAAACCGGAAGGGGTTGGGGGCATAGATCAGAAATAGCAACTGTGAGGAGAAGGTAAGAAAGCTTCTTCTGTAGGAAGGCCAACTAATAAGAGCCCGGCTCTATTCAGATCATGGCAACGCTGCAAGAGTTCAATACTAAAAGCTCAGAGTCCTCAGACAGAGATAAATATCTGCATATTTAAGTCGCAAATGTCCTCGGCATCTCGCAATCCTCCTAGTGGCCAAATGGGGAAGTGACCAGATGGTACCCAATGGGACTTCACACCTGAGGAGTCAAGGGAAAAAAAAACAACAAGGAAAAGCTCCCCTCTTCCAAAAACAAAACCCCCAAACAAAACAAAAAACCGCATGGGCTCTCTGGGGAATCAGTCATAAGTAAGCAAATGGTCCTCACAGGCCACCTGCGGACCGCACAGGAGGATATCTAGAGGATAGGACTCTGCCTGTTTTACAGGCAGTAAAAGCCAATAAAACCCATGGGCACTTTGCCCTGCAGCTCACTCCCTTTCACTTCTCACACCGTCTCAGTTCCCAAGCCGGAATGCCACACGCACACAAAAGTAACTGGATCGCAGCCCGAACGGCACCATCTGGAATGAACACGGGTGGGAAGACGGCGGGCACGGGAGCCTCAGGTCTCCCCGGCTTGGTTCTCAAAGGTAGTCAGATGTGGCGGCTTGGAACGAGGCTGAGTCGCCTCGGGATGGGGCCAGCGGCATACCTGAGCCCGGACCCCCAGCAGAGCCCCTCCCCAGCCTGAGTCCCTTCCCCAGCTAAGCCCCCTCCCCAGATGAACCCTGTCCCCAGCTGAGACCCAACCCCGGCCTGGCCCTGTCTTCAGCCTGGCACTGTCCCCAGCTGAACCCCGACCCCAGCCGAGCCCTGTCCCCAGCCTGAGCCCCTATCCCTGCCTGAGCCCTGTCCCCAGCCTGAGCCCTGCCCTCAACTGAACCCCGTCCCCGGCCTGAGCCCCGTCCCAGTGCCCCCACAGGTGTGACTGCACACCACTGACTTGGGCAAGAAAACCCCAAGGCAAAACCAGAACCACCTCGGGGGCTGGGGGGGATCCAAGCTTTAAGAAAAGAGGGTGCGCTCCCCACCTCCAGCTCTGCGGCAGTTCCCACGGAGCAAAGTAAACTCGCCTGGATCCCGGCTATTCTGTGTCTGCCAAAAATTAACGAGAGCGAGAGCGAGAGAGAGAGAGAGAGAGAGAGAGAGAGAGAGAGAGAGAGAGAGGGAGAGAGAGAGGAGACAAGAAGGCTGGTCACGTAGCCGCCTCGCAGTCCCCTCCCCGTGTCTGGCGTGGGGCGCGCGTGCAGCGGCCCAGATGGTCACCCCGGCGCCCCCCGCCCGGGTCTCTCCGGCCGGCCTGCGCGCGCACAGGTCGCTCCCGGGGCGCGTCTTCCCCGAGACCCGAACGGGCTGGCGCGGGGACCCGGGGGCCGCACTCCCACGCCCCCCGTCGCCGTCCCACGGCTCCACCCCGGGCTGTCAGCGGCCGCCGGGCCCCGCCGGGCCGCCCCGGGCCCACGCGCCCACGCGCCGCCGCCCTGCCCCGCGCCCCGCCGGCCGGGAGTCGGGCCCGGGCAAGCCGCTCGCGCCCCCCGGGGCCGCCGCCCCGCCCGTCGCCCCCTCCCCACGCGCAGACAAAGAAGCGCGACAGCGGCGAGCCGGGGCGCGGGGAGCCCCCGCCTGCAGCCTGGCCGGCCCCGGGGCGACGAGTCGCGGCGCCCGCCTCTCCGCCCCGTTCTTTGGCTTTTACCCCGCACCTCGGCGTTCTGCGGCGCTCCGGGTGCCTGGGCCCCGCCTCCGGACAGACGGACCGTCCGCCGGACAATGGGCCCCGGGCCGCAGCTCGGGTCGGCCGGGCCGGGGCTCTCCGGGACCGGGCCCCGGAGGACGGTCGCGCGGCTCCGGGCCGAGCCGGCGGTGGAGAGCCGAGGGGCCGTGCTGCAGACGGACAAAGCCAACGGCAGACAGACAGACGGAGGGGGGAAAAGATGGCGACGCGGGCGGCGGGAGCGCGCGGCTCGCGCGCCCGCAGCCCGCGGGGCGCGTGCACGAGCCTCTCCTCCCCTCCCTCCCGCTCGGCCCCCCTCCCCGCGCGCGCGCCCGGCGGCCTGGGCGGGGCTGAGGGGAAAGGGGTCCGCGGGGGCGGGGCTTAGGGCGGCGTCCAATCGCGGGCGTCGGACGGGAGCCCCGCGCCCGGCATCCCTGGCTGGGCGGCTTGCTCGGGCGCTCCGGCCCCTTCGCAGCCCCAACTTGTCCCGGAGCCGCCCGCGCCGCCCTGCCCCTCGGCTCCGCTCCTGTCGCCTACCGCCACAAAGCCCACGTGTCCCCCGCGCACGTCGCCCCTCCGCGGACCCCAGCCTCTCCCGAACCTTCGGCCCCGGCCCGCGGGACCCGGGGCGGGGGGGCGGGCGGGGGGAGAGGGCTCCGGCCCTGGTGGGCGGGGCCGAGCTCTGCTGTCAGGGTCTCTAGGTTTCCCCGAGGCTTTGGGGTCGCCGGCCCGACTCCCCGCGGAGACAGTTGCGGCGTCTGAAGACCCGGGCCAGGGTTCACGCGGAGCAGGGTCGTGCGTGGCCCTGCCCGCGGGAATGCGGGCCCGGAGAGCGGTGAGCTCATTTCCTAGTCCCACACCTCCTCCGGGCATCCTCGTCTTCTCGCTCCCTCCCGGCTTTCCTTTTCTTCCTCTCCGGCTTCCTGCAGAATGCCTTCGCCGGCCTCTGGCGTGACTTGGACAAGTTGGGCATGCTGTCGGGAGAGGGAGGATGGGACCTGATCTCTAAGGATCCAGCTCGGGGTAGGACGTCTGCCCCGCACACGCCCCATCCCGGGTTCGACCTCGGGCATCGCATACGGTCCCCCCGCTACCCCCACCCCAGCCTGGCTTGGCCAGGAGTGATCCTTGAGCGTCACCCGGTGTGGCCCGGAAACCAAATAAAAGAAAGAAAGAAAAAAGATCCAGCTTGTCCCCAGCACTGAGCACCCGGGAAGCAGCCCTCAAATACAGAGCCGGGAGAGTTCCCCAGAGCCGCCCGAGAGGTCCCCAAAACATAACAAAAAACAACAACCGCAAAAAGACCCAGCTTGAAGTCCCAGCACTGCCACTGACTAGCCTGGTGATTTGGAGTAAGTTATTTACTTCCTTATTCTGAACCTCTTCTTTCTAAAATGTAAAGCGGACGATGATGTGATAATTTCTAGTCTCTCTTCTTTGGGAGAGGTGTGCTGAATATCTAAAATTGATATCTGAAAGTATTATATGAATATTTGTGATTACTAGCCTCAAGAGAATGCTGATCTGTGTATCCGAAGTTACAAGTCTTAGTACTTGCACAAAGCACTCTTGCAAAATGCCCTATCCACAAATCTCTAATGAGATATCATTGTATGCATGTGTGTTTAGTGCGATTAGCTATCCTGAAGGGTCTTAGCCCTTCTTAATCCCAAGGCAAATATTTTATTCATTCATTTGTTAATTATTTATTATAATTGGACTATCTAAGATAAGATTTATTGTTTAAAATCAAGGAAACTTTTAAATTTGCATTTAAAACACCTGGACACTGTTTAGGGGTTGCTCCAGTCCCTGTGCTGGCCGGTCACCCCTGGTGGTGCTGGGGAGACTTTGTGGTTCCAAGTCAGACTCAGCCTCCCTGGGACTGGAGAGATAGTATAGCCAATAGGGCGCTTGCCTTGCATGCAGCTGACCTAGGTTTTGCTTTTTTGTTTTTGCTTTTTGGGTCATATCAGCAATGCTCAGGGGCTACCCCCTGGCTCTGCGCTCAGGAATTTCTCCTGGTGGTGCTCAGGGGACCATATGGGACGGCAAGGATCAAACCCGGTCGGCTGTGTGCAAGGCAAACGCTGTACTATTGCTTGGGCCCCTAGCTGACCCAGGTTTGATCTCCAGGACCACATATCATCTCCTGTGGCTACCAGGAGTGATCCCTGAGTGCAGAGCCAGGAATAAGCACTGAAGACTGCTGGGTGCCCCCCCCAACCTCCCCCCCCCAAAAAAAAAACAGCATCCCACATGCCAAGTATGCAGTCAGCTAAATGAGTTTTTTTCCTCTGGCCCTCATTTAAAAATTTTAACTCCCTGATATTCAGAAAATGATCTCTTCTCATCCAATCAGCATGCTCTTAGTTTTGCAGAAGAACACGAGCAGGAAGGCTAGAGACACAGAGAGGTTAGAGCATCTGTCTTGCAAATGTCCAGCCTCAATTCAATCCCTGGAACCATAGATGATCCATTGAGCACAGCCAGGTATGACCCAAGGACTGACCCCCAAGTGCCAGCAGGACTCAATGAAAACCTACTTCTATAATGGGTAATTCTTGGTGAGCTTGGGTTGAAAGATACAAATGTGACTTAAGGATGTCACTAGTTGACATAGTTGACATTTCCTCATAGAAATACCAGCAGGGAAGATGTGAGAAGCAGCATCCAAGCTTCATTATTGAGCTTTTGGGTAAAGTTGAGCAGCTGGCTCCATTCCATTGAGTTGCAATAAAAAAGGATCATAATAATGCTATTCTCACAGCCCTCTTGTGCTCCAGAATTGCCTCTGTGGTGTTGTGGTTCCACTTATATTCAGTGGAGAGAAATATTAAATTAGGAATTCATTAATTTCCCTCTGCACTCACCTACACTTGTTATGTCTTCTTTGTGTTTTATCTTGTTTTTGTGCCACAGCTGGTGGTGCTCAGGGGCTACTCCCAGCTCCTATTGGTGCTTGGGGCGCCATGTGATACTTGGGCTCTAACCCTTGTCCCTGCAGCAAAACAGGTGCTCCAGCCCTTTGAGCTATTTCTCTGGCTCCTAAACTTTTTCTGATTTTAAGGACTGGGAGTATGGCTCAGACGTAAAGCATAAGACTCGCCTATGTGAGACTTGGGTTCCGTTCTTGTTACCACAGAAGTAAATTCATGCATAAGTAATAAAGATCTTATCGTCTTGCTTATAACAACTGGGATTGGCTCTGTGGAAGGTAAGAACCTTACCTGCCATACTGTCTTGCTGGCCTAAGTCTTATATTCTTTGGCCTGAAAGCTGTGTGAGACTTTTCCCTTTCTAAATGTTATAGCACAGCGGGTAGGGCGTTCGCCTTACAAGCGGCCAACATGGCCGACCCGAGTTCGATTCCTCCGCCCCTCTCGGAGAGCCCGGCAAGCTACCGAGAGTATTCGATATGCCAGACACAGTAACAACAAAAGTCTCCAATGGAGACGTTACTGGGCCCGCTCGAGCAAATCGACGATCAACGGGAGGGCCTTTACCTTTACCTTTTAAATGTTAGTGCTTAAAAATATGAAACAAACGAGGGGCTGGAGTGATAGCACAGCGGGAAGGGTGTTTGCCTTGCATGCGGCCCGACTGGATTCGATTCCCAGCATCCCATATGGTCCCCCGAGCACCGCTAGGAGTAATTCCTGAGTGCATGAACCAGGAGTAACCCCTGTGCATCGCTGGGTGTGACCCAAAAAGCAGAAAACAAAAACAAAAACAAAAAACAGCAACTAATTACTCCTTGTCCATCATCTTTCCTACACAATTTGGAGTTCTTTCCCTGTTGCAGGAGTCAGCAACCTTCTTTGATAAAAAGTCAGATATGAATATTTTAGGGTTTATGGTCAATGTCAGGTCTTATCTTTTATTCTTCATTCCTTCTTTGGGTTTTGCTTCACTTTTCATAATTTGCTGAAGGGGATGTACAAAACAGACAGGCCTGACTGATTTTGACTTGTAGGCCTATTAGAAATTCTTTCTCTATTTTAGGTTCAAACACTGTATAACCCTTAGTTACAATCATATACACACAAAAGAGTTACTGGTTAACTCATCAAAGAAATGTTCATTTTTCTCTGAACAACTAAACGGGATTTTCAACTGAAACAGTGTGAGTCACTCTGTTGTTCTGAATTAGTTTAGCCTCCAGATGAAACTGTTCTGTTCAGCCAGAGAGTAGAGGTACTGTTATGAATGACGGGCTGGTTCTGGTACAATTCACTGTTGACATGTTATAGAGCTAAATAAAATTATACAGAGCAGAGAAGGTGGGTGGTGATTGCTAAACCCAAGTAACTGCTTAGTCAGCAGTATTTTTCTTTATCCCTATATGAATCAGGTCATTTTTAGCCGAAATAAGGGTTCATTTATCTTTATTGTGGGGTTTGAACAAGTTGCAATAATGTTATCTTTCTACACTATAGTAATGAGGACCTGGGGAAATTGAAACTTGAACATTGGTGGTGGTGTAAATGGATACTTCCCATCAGAAGGCTGATTTGGCAATATCTATTCACATTAAAAATATGCCTACCCTCTGGCCCAGTTCTGCTGCTTCTGGGAATTTACCCAGTAAGTACATGAGAACAAATATCTAGTCCTTACACAGTTTTTAGGATCAAAATATTAGAAATAACCTAAATGTACATCAGTGGAACAGTGCTTAGAAAATAACTGCACGGGGGCTGGAGCAATAGCACAGCGGGTAGGGCATTTGCCTTGCATGCAGCCAACCTGGGTTCGAATCCCAGCATCCCATATAGTTCCCTGAGCACCGCCAGGAGTAATTCCTGAGCGCAGAATCAGGAGTAATCCCTGAGAATTGCTGGGTGTGACCCAAAAAGCAAAAAAAAAAAAAAAAAAAAGAGAGAGAGAAAGAAAATTATTGCACATCTCAACAGTGGGCTATTGTGCAGTCCCTAACAGCCACTATTTGCTGCTCGGGGCCTGGGGGTTACTCCAGGTCGTGCTCAGTGGACCATCCAGTGCCGAGGCTTGAACACAGGCCTCCTGTATGCAAAGCATGAAGTCAGCCCTGTGAGCATGAAGTCAGCCCTGTGAGCTCTCTCTGGTTCTGAGTAAGAATCGTTGATAGCTACTTATATGAGCCAACGCAGCTGACCCGAGTTCGATTCCTCCACCCCTCTCAGAGAGCCCGGCAGGCTACCGAGAGTATCTCACCCACACGGCAAAGCCTGGCAAGCTACCCGTGATTATTCAATATGCCAAACACAGTAGCAACAAGTGTCACAATGGAGACGTTACTGGGCCCACTCGAGCAAATGATGAACAACAAACGGGAGGACAGTTTGACAGTTTGACAGTTTGGCTTATATGAGCAATCTCCAAGTATGTATGTATTCACCTCACTGAATAACATGTATATTTGTGCTACTGTGTTTTAAAAGGCAGAGAAGTACATATATAGAATTTGTAGATAACATCGGTGAAAGGGTTTTGATAGTATTACATATCCATTAGATGTTTTGGTTTATTTTGTTTGTTTTTGAGCCACATCTGGTGATGCTTGGGGGTTACCCAGGAATTACTCCTGACACTGCTCAGGTGACCAAATAGGGTGCCTGGGATCAAACCAGGGTTGCAAGGCAAGTGCCCTTCCCACTGTACTAGCTCTCTAACCCCCTAGATATTTCCTAGTTCTAAGAGATTTTCATAACCATCCCATTAAATCTTAGTAACAACTGTATTAATATAGTGATATTTGTTCCACTTTATTTACTTCTGGGTGGACACGCCAGCTATGCTCAGGGAGTATTACTGCCTCTGTACTCCCGGGTGATCCCTGACAGTATTCAGGGAACAATATATGGTAGATCTGAACCATGATCTGCTGCATAAAAGGCAAGCACCGTGGGGCTGGAGCAATAGCACAGCAGGTAGGGCATTTGCCTTGCACACGTCGGACCCAGGTTCGATTCCCAGCATCCCATATGGTCCCTCAAGCACCACCAGGAGTAATTCCTGAGTGCAGAGCCAGGAGTAACCCCTTAATGTTGTTGGGTGTGACCCAAAAAGAAAAAAAAAAGGCAAGCACCTTAATTCCTGTACTATCTTTCTGGCCTCTATTATTTCCGTTTCACAGAAGGAAAAACTGAGGCACAGAAAGACTATAACGTGCTTTAATTCACAAGAATCTGGTGATGATACTTGTTCTCCTTTAAAAGAAAGCCCATGTCTGATTTGCTGTGTTCATGCACGGTCTTAAATTTTATTTATTTACTTGTTTATTTAATGGGACTAGGAATCAGATCCAGGATTTTGTACATATGAGGCACGCACCGGGTGGTGCTCAGTAGCTTCTCCTAACTCTGTACTCAGGAGTCAGTCCCAGTGGTGCTCAGGGGATCGTATGTCGAGCTGTAGATTGAACTTGGATTGGCAGCATGCAAGGCAAACACACCCTACCCATGGCATCAGTTCTTCGGCTCTGCTTCCATTCTTTTCTCTTTTTCTTCTGGTCTGCACTCCTTCCCCCTGCCCTTCGGTGTTGGTGGTGTTACTCTGACCTGCTTTTGCAGACACAGTTGGCTGTGGTGCTTTCACATTTTTGTCTGCTGTGCTCACTGAGCTTTGCACTCCTTTAGTTGAGGTGCTTGTTTGCATACCTGGCAGGGATTGCACCTCCTGGTCATAGCAGTCCTACAGCTTTTAAGCTGCAGTGCCCATCAAGGTGTGCATCCACCTTTACTGCGTGCTTCACACAGCTGGCTCCAGTGTGGCTTGGAAAATGTTTGTGGTGCCAGGACTGCAGACAGAGCTGCCAACATTCTCTCAGGCCTGTGAGACCTGAGTTCTCACGTATGCCCTTATGCCTGAAAACAGGTCCCCTGGTCCCCCCACCCCCACCCCAAATCCCAGGCCTCTCCTTTGGGTCCTTGTTGCCATTGTTTAACTACTGACTAAAACCTTTGAAAAATGCTTAACAACATAGGGGGAGAAAAGTATGATGATACCATTCCATGAAACAACGATCAAGGTTTTTGCTGCCATTTTTCCCCCTCCGGACTGTATGTGTCCCTTATTTTCTTTGCAGTATACTTTTCTTCTTTGATATGTGTGTGGGGTTATCTGAGGATGCTTAGGGGCTACTCCTGGCTGCGTTTCAGGGTTTGTTCCTGGATGTGCTCCATGGGCCAACGTACATGCAGGCTGTGCTCCAGCATTTTGAACTATCTCCCGTGCCCTACAACATATATTTCTTAACATTTGAAAAAAAGAACAGATTCCGATTGGGAAGACAGTTGATGGAGTGTTTGCTTTGCACGTGGGAACCCTGGATTGAATCTCCTCCTGGTTCCCCTCACTAGCATCTCTGGGAGAAGGCTCCCCCAGCTTACCTTCCCCAGTACCATAGGATGTGGCTTACAAAACCAGAAATGGAAAAAAAGAACAGATGCCTTAAACATCTCATCACCACTTTTTGTAGTTGTTAGAATAATGTTATAAAAATAATTAGCATTGTGGAAGGAAATCATTATTAGCAATGATGTTGAGAATGATGGAATCACCATTCGTGTATGCCCAGGTAAATAAATTCAACGCCACTGTTATGCTTGACAAAATATTTTCCCTAATTGACTGAGAAATGCCTTTTAGATGGGGCCAGAAGGTAATACAGCAGATAGGGGGCTTGCCTTGCCTCCATCTGACTCACATTAGATCTCTGACATCACATATGGTCCCCAGAGCCCAGTCAAGAATGATCCCTGAGTGCAGAGCCAGGGGAGAGCCCTAAGCACTGCTGGGTGTGGCCCAAACATTAAATGAAAAAACAAAACAAAAACGCCTTGCCTTTTAGAGTTGGTTTGGATCACTATCTAAATTAAGGTCTGCTACACATTCAGATGCTAGATCTCTAAGGCTATTTAAATTCCATCAGTCTGCCTTCACTTTATTTTTTAAAAGATTTTCTTATTGCAGGATGTACTCAATCTATATAGGCAAGCACTGACTGGAAGAAAGGACAAAACAAATCGACAGAGCCAAACACTGTACATTAGGAGATTCTGGAACCTGGTTTTAATTAGAAACACTGCAAGTGGCTATAAGCCAAACACTGCACATTTGGAGGTTTTGGAACCTGGTTTTAATTAGAAACACTGCAAGTGGCTATAAAGATAGTATTTCTAAATTCGAACAAACCTCAGATGGCAACACGCAGTTCCCTTCTTGTCACAAGACCATCCCATCACAGTTCAAAAAACCACAGTTTTGATCCCAGTAGAATACAGCTTCTAGAGTGGGGGGCAGGGTGGCCTCTTTCTGGAAGCTCCGAGTCCAGAAAGCCCCTTGTTAACGCCAAGCCCTGACAGATTTTCAGTTTAAAAACAAAGATTAGCAAAGGGGGGTTATTCTGGGAGAACGTGGTGCGGAGGAAATATATTCCTGAATTAAATAAAGAGTACAGACTAGTGGTTCGAGTTGAAAGAGCAGTCAGACTTGTTTAAAAACCGGCAAGGCCAGAGCGGTAGTACACCGGGTGGGGCGCTTGCCTGGCACGCAGCCGACCAGGCTTCGATCGATCCCCGCGTCCCGTATGGTCCCAGCCCACTAGGAGTGATCCCTTGGCTGCAGAGCCGGGAGTAAGCCCCGAGCACCGCCTGGTGCGGGACGCGGGGGATCTGAGAGCTCTGGGGGAGAGACGGGGGCTGCGGGGAAAACGGTGGTATCGATACACCTAACTGTCTAAGTAAACCACGCCAGATGGCACCAAGGGGAGAGTGCAAGGTCGGATGAAGGCATAAGGTTGATTGTTGGACCTAGAGGAGGTTGATCGAAACCTGCTCGGTCACTCCTCCCGGAAGAAACCAACTCTAGGCGGAGTGATCCCGGAGCCAGCGCGGCCCGGCGGAGCGCCGCAGCCAATCCCAGGCATGGGCAGGGCAGCACGGCAGCCGGGTTTCTCCGGGAGTGGACAGAATGTCAAAGTGCAAGACCAGGCTCACGGCCACGGTCCCCAAGACCCGACAGGGCCACACCTCCCCGGCAGGTGACTCAGGGAGTGACGTCGCACAGCACGCGCCGTGCCTCCGCCGCGGGAAGTAGTCCCCGGCCGCGCCGGTTCCGACGGGAGCCGGGCGACGGCGCTCACAGGCTCTCTGGAGCTTTAGTCCCGGGAGCGGCGGGCGCGCAGCCAATCCCGGGGCAGAGGGGCGTGGCTCTTCCGCCTTCCTTCCGCGGATCCCTCCGCCCGCCGTGCCTGTGCTGAGGCTGGCGGGGTAGCCATTTTGGATGCTGAGATTTTTCTGGTTCCGGAGACGTGTCTCAGCCGTTTTTCGCTCCTGGATTCCGTCAGGTGAGCGCGGCGTCCTCCGCGTCAGGGGTCTGTGCCTTCCCCCGCGCGCCCACTCGGGACTCCTCTGCCCGAGCTCCGGTTCCGGGCGTCGCGGCGCCCGGCGGGGGCATTCGAAAGCGAAAGGCCGGCGCCCGTGGCGGCGGCAGCCGTGGGGTCCGGCCGGAGCGCGGCGCCCGGCCACGGAAGACGCCCAGCTCGGCTGCGGGGGCTCGTGCTCCGGGTGCGGACCCCGGGACCCCCACGCCGCTTCCCGGGTGGCAAGGGTGGGGGCACCCCTCGCGCCCGCCCGCCCGCGCGTGGGCCGGCCCCTTCCGGTTCTGCTTTTGCGTCTTTGTTGCTTTTTGCTGTTATCGTTTGGGGTTCGGGGGGTGCCCCCCGCGGTGTCGGGGCTCCAACCAGGGTTGACCGTTAACTGTCTGCTTAGGAATTAATTTTTAAAACGATTGTTAGTAAAATTTTTTTTTTAAATACGAACATTCCCAACAGACCAAAAGTCACGGGTGTGATGAATCCTCTCGTCATCCAGGTACAGCGACTAGTTGAGGACCAGGCAGGCCTAATTTGTGGTCTCTTTGCGTATTTATTTAATGTAATAAGAGCATATTGTGGTCCCTTAGCGTATTTATTTAATGTAATAAGAGCATATTGATCCAGTCCTCTTCGCCTTTTGGAACCCGGTCTGCAGCTAATAGTGTTTCTCCCTCCGACGCTGCATAGTATCCCGAGCAGGGCGTCTCGGGGTTAGAAGCCGAAAGGGTTGGTATTACTTTTCATTTTACCTTTTTTTTTTTTTTTTTATGTTGAGGGGGCCTCTCCAGCGGTTTGGAGGAGGTACAGGAACCCTGGGCATGCCAAGCCTGTGCCCCAGCCCCTCCCTTGGTTTATCAGCTGACCCAGTATTGCAGTTGAAAGATACCCAGTTGAAGTCTTTGCACGTTTTAAGTAGTATTTTTAGTCCACATTTCAGACTTCTCTCTCCCTCTTGTTTTTTGCCGCTAACTTTTGAATGTCCAGAATCCCCATCTCCAGTCTACATAACGTAAATTCTCATTTCTTTAAAATGGTCAAAGGCCTGGAGCCCCCTGGGGCACCCTAAACAGCTCTCCATCAAAATAGTAATAATAGAGTACTCATAAGCTGCAAAGTTCCTCTCTAGCTCCCCACACTTGCCTTACATGTCCGAAACCCTGTTTTCAACCCTTGGCACCAGAAAATAGATACTCTGATTTGTATGTGACCTATGTTGAGTTTGAAATATGGCTAGGGAGTCAGGGAGAGAGCTCAGAGGGCCAGTGTGATTATTTCACCCCTCCATGGGGAGCTTCCCTGAGCAGTGAGTACCATCCGTCTCCACCCACAAACTCAGTCCCCCCCCCCCTTACATATTCAAAATTACTGTAAGGAATGTGATTCAAGGGGAGGAAACCCTGATTTCCATCCCTGGCACTGCATGGCCCCAGACTCTGTTGGGCATAGCTCTGGTTAGCCTTTAGCTCTAACCTGACCCTTAGGCCCCTGGCCCAGCAGAGCTTTGCATGGTGTGGTCACTATGAGAAGGTGTTGTGAATAGTAACCTAATGAAATGCTTTCAGGTGCAAGAGTACTGGTATCAGTGCTAATCATCTGACATTACATCAATGTTAGAAGGTTAGGAAATGAATAAAAATTTCTTTCTTGGGCCACATCCAGTGATGTTCAGGGGTCACTCCTGGTGGGACTTGGGGGATCATACGGGGGGGGCCAGGGATCAAACCCAGGTTGACCCTATGCAAAGCAGACAGCCCTGCCTGCTGTACTCTCTCTAGCCCTGAGTATTTTTGGAGCTATCGACCTTTAATAGTTTAGTATTCCTGTTGCTGTTTTTAGCTGCTTTAACTAGAGTTTTTAGGATCAAGGGCCGCTTCTACAAAATGTGTCATTGGGGCAGCTTTATCAGAGTATTTCCACACACCTGTTGGTAGCTGCCTAGACACCTCAGGTTCTGTAGCAGAACAGGTCCTGTAGCTCATAGTTGATGCTGCAGTTGTGCAGTGCAGTTTTGTACTCCAAGGCAGCCTTGTGGTTCTGAGGGGGCAGTATCTTCTGTCCCCTCAGGTAGTGTGATGAGCTCAGTCCACCCTTTACAGTTCCCCTTATTCATAATGGAGGGATTATCCAGCTTTAAAGTGATAAGAGACCTCTGGACGAGTTTTACCAGTTTTACGAGTTCAAGTGAGGAATGAAGAAGAACTTAAAGGGCACATGAAGCTGCTATTGTGCTGTGATGGTCTTCACTAATAAAAAGTTACAGATCTATATGTAAATGGATGTAGGATGTTGAGAATAAATTGCAATCACCAGGTCATAAGCCTTTTATGGGGTTTATAGTTCAAGCATACAGTTATTTTTATGTCATGCTCCGTTATATTGTGAGTTCCTTCAAATGCTAATAAGGTCAGGTTTTACTTAAATGCCTTTTGTCTAGGGTAGGGTAGCACCTAGACAGTAATTGAAAGACTAGCACTTAGTATTTGGTAGAATAACACTGAACAAATGTAGGTGAGAGAGTGCCAGTAAAGCTGTTGAGTCACCACATGGTCTTAGACTAATAACCTCTGGGTCATGAAAAAAAATGTATTCATTTATTTTTGGTTGTGACCATATCTGGTGGGGGCTACTCCTGGCAGTATATTCAGGGATCACCACTGGCAGTGCATGGGACCATTCCATGCCAAGGCTTGAACCCATGCCTCCGGCGTGCTAAGCACACGCACACCCTGTTGAACTAACTCACCAACCCTTTTGTGGGCCACACCTGGTGGTGCTTGGGGTACCATGCAGTGCTAGGGATTAACTTGGTGCTCCTGAAGACACAGCATCTATTCCAGACCTTTGAGCTATCTCCTGGATCTATGTCCATGCATGCATGATAACATCCACCCTCATTTCCATGAGCAGTAGGAATGTTTCCGTGAGGGTTAGAACAAAAAAACCACACCCAGCTTCGAAGAAATTGGGTGTGGGTTTGTTTTTTAATTTTAGGTCACAGCCCAGTGGAGCTCAGGGGTTACTCTTGTCTCTGTGTTCAGGTATCACTCCTGGTGGAGCTCAGGGGAACATAGGGAGCCAGGGGATTGAACCTAGATCAGCTGCCTGCCAGGCAAGCACCCTGCCTGCTGTCCTGTCTCTCCAGCCGCATCTTTGAGGTCTTTTTCAGGTAGTTTTTTTTGGGGGGGGGGGGGTCACACCTGGCGATGCATAGGGATTACTCCTGGCTCTGCACTCAGGAGTTAACTCCTGGCGATGGTCAGGGGATCATATGGGATGCTGGGAATTGAACCCGGGTCAGCCGCGTGCAAGGCAAACGCCCTACCCGCTGTGCTATCTCTCCAGCCCCAAAACAGATTCTATTTAGAGGATTTTTGAAGAGAAGGAGGAAGAGAAAGTGGGGGAGAGTGGAGAATAAGAGAGACAGTAACACGCTCAAGAGAGAATGCGGGCTTCTCCAAGGGCTGAGAGGGCCCCTACACACACCCTAGCATTAGACAGGAAAGCATGAAAGTCCACATCTTAAGAGGGGAGATGCAGGCGACACATGTGCTTGGTCATGCAGGTGCAAGCAGCACATGGGCTCGGGCAGCATATGCACCCATCTCCACTTCTTGTCAGGTTCTCCACAAGGGCCTGGCCAGCGCCTGTGCAGGGGCTGTGACCAGAGGCTTGTCGGCGTCTGTGCAGGGAGGAGTCTGATCACGAGTGCTGGGCACCAGCTGTAGCACCAAGGTCAAGCATGCCTGTGTTGACCAGGGGATTTACAGCAGCAAGTGCTTGGCCCTTCTAAGTCATTGGGCTTGGGCAGCAACCGGGGATTGAGACTTGAGATCCCAGGCGCTTGAGAGTCGAATTCACGCAGGTCTGGCCAGTGCCCCGGGCTCCAAGACTGGCAGCGGCAGGGATCTGAGGCTGGACATCAGTCCCAGTGAGTGACAGCGTATCCCCTGTGCCTGGCAGGGCCATGCCTAGGCCCACCTCGCAAGGGTGCACTGTGACTGTGGGTCCCTCCTGCTAACTGATGATGCTTTAGGTCAATATAGTGCTTCGTGTGTGTGGAAATGTGGCTTACCTGTTACTTGCCAGCCAGGGAGTGACTCCTGTCTAGAGCCAATATTTCGGGGAGGGAAGGAGCAGCCCAGCAGCCCAGGAGGCTGGGGGACTGTTCCTGGTGATGTTCAGCTGGGTGTGAGCCTGATGCTGCTTGTCCTGAGAATGTGGCGCTGCTTGGGCCCAGGAACATTGGGGACCAACAGAGCCGGGTGGTCCTAGGGATTATGCTTGGAGCCTCATGAGACATGGCATCTGCTGAAGCCCTTTGAGCTATTACCCTAGCCCCTACCCTATAGTTTTTTGCCTTCCATTCCAGTGTGGTTACTGGAAGATGCAATTGTAGGCTTGGAATACAGGTGTTTGCCCACCCAGTAGAAATCTTTCCTCGTTTGCAGCTTATTGACCCTGGTGGGTTTCTTTTCTCCGTGAGGTTCTCTCTCAGGTCCTCTCCCTTCTTCCCTTGCAGGGTTGTAAGGGTTTCCTCAGCAGGGTTCCGGGTTCCTTTGGGTATTAACCCAGTTAAATTGGGTGTAGATTCGCTCTGATTGTGGAAAGAGATTCATAACATCGATTCTCTCCATTTGGTGTCCTGGCCCCCTCCCTCTTTTTGCACTTTAGAACTGTTTTCATCATTTCTAATGTCAAATCCACAGCCAGTGTCAGTAGTTGTGTTTAGATTTTCAAGGAACTGCCTAACTTTCCATAGTGATTGATTATGTTACAATCTCACCTGCAGTGCATGTGAGTACCAACCTGGCTGACACTTATTTTTTCTGTCCTGTGCTTGATAATGGCCCATCCTAATGGGTGAGAAGTAATAACCTCGTTGTGACTTGACTTGTAATTCTCTAATTATTAATGAGAGCATATTTTCAAATGCTTGTTGATTATTTTGTATATTTAGAGAATTCTATTCAAGTTGCTGGGAGAATAAAGTTGTAAGTTCTTACAAAAATTAAAATTATGGTGATGGGTATTAACTAGACTTAACCATGTAATCATTTCACAAAATATACAAAAATAGAAAATTACTGTGTTCTATACCTGAAACTAATATGTTCACCTCAATTAGAAAATATGGCTCAAGAGAAATCTTGACATTGTTATGTTATTTTTTTTTAATCTGTGGGGAGGGTGCTCCTAGACAGTGCACAGGCCAGTCCCAGTGATACCAGCCAACTGGATCAGACTAGTCACTGCTCTAGCCAGGAAATGCTGCTTTGGCATCCTTTTTTTGCAGAGTGGAAGTTCCTTTAAAGTAGGGTCTGGGGACCTCCAGAGCTGCACCAGCAGTATTTGGGAGGAACCTTATGGTATTGGAGATCAAACTGGCACTGACCCTGGTCCAGTCTCTCTGGCCTCCATCTTTGGGGAGTTATGCAAGTGGCTGAAGGAAGTCAGAGCCCCTTAATATGAATTCCAGGACACTGTTTATTACTTGGTGGCACTTACTACAAAGAAATGCTGGTTTGCTTTTTTGTATTTTGGTTACAGATGTGATTTTTTTTTTCCTGACTAGATGAGGACAGTAACGATTGTACTTTGATAATACATCTCCAGTCTTTATGTCAGTGTAAAAGCTAGTCAAGAAACCATTTGGAGGTTAAGAAGAATCTATCAGTCTACAATTTTAGTACTGACAGTGTTGTATATGATTCAAATTGTTGATTTGGCTGCAGAGAGATAGCCCTGCTCTGCCTGCAGGTTCCAGTCTGGACGACGCTTCCCGTTCCCCCAGAGGCAGCCCCAGGCACAGAGGTCAGCCCTGTGGGCCTTCCCTTAAAGCCAGACCCTCTCCCCTGCCAGAGACGTTCCAGCGCCCATGTTTTCTTTTTTAGGTGTCTTTTTTAGGTGTCTTTACTGCTTTTTTTTTTAGGTGTCTTTACTGCTCAGCACTGGCTAAATAACAGCAATGGCTCATTACTGTTTGCTGGCCATCTTTCATCTTCATTGGGGATGCCTCAGAGTACTGTTGGGTTGTGCATAGTGCCGGAGCATACCATAGCACCTGAGAGCTTTTTTTTAGTTTTCAGAATGCATTTCCTTTTTTTTTTTTTTTTTACTTTTATTGAATCACTGAGATAGACCCTGTTCATGATTAGATATCAGTCATACATTATTCCAGCACCCATCCCCCACCAGTGTACACTTCACAGCACCAGCGTCCCCCGGTTCCCTCCCATCACCCTCCACCCCCTGCCTGCCTCTATGGTAGGAGCTTTCTTCTCTCTCTCTCTCTCTCTCTTTCTCTTTCCCTCTCCTTCCCTCCCTCCTTTTTGAGCATTGTGTTTTGTAATATTGATACAGAAAAGCACCTGATATCTTTAAATAGGGCTGGAGAGATAGCACAGCAGGTAGGGTGTTTGCTTTGTATGCACCTGGCCCGAGTTCGATTCCTCCGCCCCTCTTGGAGAGCCCAGCAAGCTACCCGTGACGTAACAAGTCTCACAATGTTACTGGACCCGCTCAAACAAATCGATGAACACCAGGAGGACAGTGACTTCTTTAAATAATTGCCAAATTGCTCAGGGGGCTTAGAATTATGATAGCAATGATACGTCATGAATTGTATGTAGTGCCATGATCCAGCTGTACTGAGCTTGTGATTCTCAGAAAGAAAATTTGTTGTTCTAGAGCTGGAGCAATTGTACGGTGCATAGGGTGCTTGCCTTACATGTAGATGACCTGGGTTCTATCACTGGCAACCCATATGGCCCTCTGAGCACCATGCCAGGATTAATTCTTGAACACAGAACTAGGAGAAACCCTTAAACATCACTGGTTGTGGCCCTCAAAACAAATAAAATGTATCGTTCTCTCTGGTACCTTGGACTTTGCATGTGCCGTTTTCTCCATCTCATGTAGTCATACCCTCTTGGAGGAGGGAGGGTGGCAGACTACACCCAGCAGTTCCCAGGGCTTATTTCTGACTCAGTGCCCAGGGATCTTGGCAGGGCTTGGGGGATCCGTATGTGGTGCTGGGGATCACATCTGCATGGTGTGACCCCCAGCTTGGCTACATGCAAGATAAGCAACGTACCTGCTCTGCTGTTCTATCATTCTGGTCCCGTCATACCCTCTTTTTACCTTACAAACAAGCTTTATTTTTTTTTTTTAAACTCAGCTCAGGCCTTCTCTCCTTCTGGAAGGCACTTTCAGCCTTCTGGACTGGACTGGAAGATTGTTTTGTTGAGGGCGGGGACGGGGTGCTCTCCCGTTCGTTGTAGGGTTCACCATCCTTGGCTTTTTACCCATCAGATAACAGTTCTTACAATCAAGACAAACTGAAATGTCTCTGGGCGTTGTGAAATACCCTTTTAGGAGCAAAAGTCACTTCCATTGAGAATCATTCTAGAGTTGTCCTTGCCAAACCATGTTGTAGTCCCCAGGGTTTCTTAGATCTATGTCGGGAGAAGGTAGTTCATTTGAGGGCAAGGACTACTGGGCCTTAGTGTTTTAGTTTCAGACTACTATAAGAGATATTGTGTAAACAATTTGTTGTGGATTGAATATAACTCAGATGCTTTATGACATATATAAGCGTCTTTATAACTTAGAGTGGGGTTAATTATCAAATGTAGAATAAAGGTTTGCGGAGATAATTTCACAAAAGGAAAAATACCTCTGGTACTTCGCATTATTATTATTATTACTATTATTATTTTTTCTTTTTGGGTCACACCTGGTGATGCACAGGGGTTACTCCTGGCTCGAACACTCAGGAATTACTCCTGGCAGTGCTTGAGGAACCATATGGGATGCTGGGAATCAAACCCGGGTTGGCTTCATGCAAGGCAAATGCCCTACCCGCTGTTCTGTCACTCCAGCCTCTGTATTAATTTTTAATGCCCAAGCAGACATATAGTATTCTTTCTCACTTTGAATATCTTTAGATTATCTTTTGTTTACTTTGTTAGATCTAGGTTATGTTTATTTAATTTTTGTGTTGGGAACTTAAAGCCAGAGCCACATGCATGCAAGGCATATTGCTCTACCACTGGAATACATCCTGAGTCTGTCACTTAATACATTACATACTTTTGGGCAGGAGGGGCGGTACCCAGCTGTGCTGAGGGCTTATTGCTGGTTGTACACTCAAGTTCACTCCTGGTGGGGCTCAGAAGACCATATGTGGTGCTGGGGTTAGAACATGATCAACCACACGCAAGGGCTCCAGCTGTCCATTACGTGTTTAGAAGTTTGTCTGGAGTTAACCAAAAGATTGTTCTGCCTTGAAACAATGCAGTTGTCAGTGCACAAAATATAACCTAAGGTTTTGTTGATTGTGAGCCTACTACTTAGTTGAAATCTTGGTAAATAGATTTTTCGTTGTTGTTGATTTTATGGAGTAGGTTTAATTCCCTTGAACTTTTCACCCTGGGCATGTAGGAAGGTAATTTTTAGTTATTTTTCTGTGATTCTACTCTTTTCTGAAGGCTGGCACTTGATTTGAATTGTTGAGGTGAGGATACTTTTCAATTTGGTTCTAACTTTGATACTTCAATTCCCACCACTACCCATATGGGTTTGTTTATTTATTTATTTATTTTTAATAATTAAGAGACCTGCCTGTCCCTTTGGGTGTGTTTTTTTTTTTTTTGTCTCCCCTCTTCCCCACCTGTTCCCCCACTGTTGCTGCTGGGATGAACGGATCACACACATCTGTGGTGCTCACACACTTGGTCCGGTGCTCACCAAGGGTTGTACTTTACTATTACTTTTTAATTTTTTTTAAATTGAATTCCCGTGAACTAGACCATTACAAAGCTGTTTTTGATTGGGTTTCAGTCATACAATAATCCAGCTTGGGTTTCAGTCATACAATGATCCATCGTCTTATGGTGACAGCTTTGGGGTGCGGACATGACTACTGAGGCTTCTGGAAGTGCAGGGAGGTGGGGAGAGGTAGTCTGTCCTGACCCTGAAAAAGCCTGGCGAGTTCAGTCACAAAACCCACATACCTGAATTTTCAGCAGATTATATCTCGGTGAGGTCCATCCTGAGATGGTGGAGTCCAGCGGGGGGCATGGCTGTAATTTTGGATTGTGGAAGCAAGTGGCTGCTGGGGGCTCTGCTTGGGTGGGCACCAGGCTAACTCATTCCCCTCCTATTTACCCTTGTCTGTTCAGTTTTGTGCGGTCCAAGATTAACTGCAACTTTTGATATCTTTTGAGATTCATTTATGGATCTGTGAAATAAGGCTTGATCGCATCTCTGCACTGCTTTGCAAGCTCGGATGTTAGCTTGCGGTTGCCTGAGGCATGCGCCAAACCATGCTGGCGAATTAGCTCAAGAGTTTTCGAAGATAGGTGATTTTTTGTGGCTATCTCTCTCTTGGCGTTCCTCGCACATTCATGGAGGTGCTGAACCAGTTGATCGTATTCCTCGTCAATGTTGTCAACAATGGCATCTTCCCATGTTGCCGCAATAGTACCAAAGAGTTCCCAGTTGGTGGTCATTCTGGGAGTTCTCTTTTTGAACTTTGCAGCCCTTTCTCCCCGCTCTGTGAAGTAGAATTTTGCACGAAGGAGACGGTGGTCCGATCCCGTTCGAAATTTTGGGACAACAGCGACATCAGTCAGGCAAAACCATCGATTGAATATGATGTGGTCTATTTCGTTGTGGAATCGTCCACGGGGAGACTCCCATGTCCATCGTTTAGATTCTGCCTTCTGGAACTGTGAGTTACCATGAATGGTCTTGGTCGACATGATGAACTCAGACAGTCTCTCACCCTGTTCGTTTCATTCTAGGCCATGGGTCCCGATGTGAAGTTCTTCAGCTGATCTTCTCGGTCCTATCTTGGCATTAAAATCACCCACAGTGATCTTGTAGAAGGTGTGGTCTTCTTTATAGAACGTCTCTAGCTCCACGTAGAACTTCTCGATTTCTCTTTCATCATAATGAGATGTTGGTGCGTAGACAACGAAGATAGAAACTGCAGGCAGTGAGCCACATCTATTCAAATGTAAACGTCCGATTCGGGTTGTTAGGCATTCGAATGAATCAATGCTCTTGGCCAAGTTTGTGTTGACAAGGACACCGACGCCTCCAACACCTCTTTTATCGCATGTTCCGAGGAACAATTCTTCTCCAGTGTCGAAAACGGCATGGTGAGATTCGTGCCTTCTTGTCTCGGTCAGACCAATGATGTCGTACTTGATCATGCGCGCTTGTACCATCAGATCCTCGATGGATGCATCTGATGCTAGCGTACGTGCATTGAAAGTACAGACGATCATTTTTGTCTTCCTTCGTTGTGGCAGCCTAGGTCAGCCTTGAGATTTTGTCGGCTTCTCCTTTCTCATCCTTCTCAGTGCTGCCATGTCGGTGAAGCCTTCAGGGTCAGGTGAATGAGACCAGTTGTAGTTACTGGTTTTGGCATATCGAATACACAGCGGATAGCTTGCCTGGCTCTTCCGTGCGGGCGGAATACTCTCGGTAGCTTGCCAGTCTTTCCCAGAGGGATAGAGGCTTTTGGGGCGACCTCTAATCACCCTTGTAGGTGTTACCATATTTGAACCCTATCAAATATGGTACGACAATTCCGGAAGATGGGTATTTAGTATCTTATGATGTGTCGTGCGGCCGCAAAGCCGCCGCACGGGTCCGGAAAGCATCCTGGAGTGTGGCGACGGCTGGGTAGTGGAAGTAGTGTTTATGAGAAACAGCCTCGTTCCTGACGCCCCATTCGCTCTCAATGGAATGACCATCTCCGAATGCAACAGCTACGTGTACCTAGGTCGAGAGGTCAACATGACAAATGACCTGGCACCCGAGCTGCGCAGGAGGAAGAGAGTGGCTTGGAACGCCTTCAAGAACATCGAAGAAATAGCTAAGAGGACGAAGAACCTCCGACTCCGGGCACATCTCTTTGATTCCACTGTTCTTCCTGCATTAACATATACCTCAGAGACCAGGGCCCTACGCAAACAAGATGAGAACGCCATTCAGGTCTCCCAAAGAAGAATAGAAAGAGCTATGCTTGGAATATCACGTTTCACTCAAATGAGAGAAAGAATCCAGAGTTCTGACATCCGTCGACGATCAAGAATCAGGGACGCTGTCTCATTTGCCAAGGTGTCGAAAATCAGATGGGCTGGTCACGTAATGAGATTTAAAGACGATCGCTGGACTAGAGCTGTTACCGACTGGATTCCATGGGATGTCAAAAGACCGTGTGGCCGCCCACCTACCAGATGGTCAGACGTCTTCATCAAGATCATGAACAATCGGTTTGAGGCCCTTCACGTTCCTGGAGCGAACAGATGCCATTGGGCTACACTAGCACGCGACAGGGACAAATGGAGACGTTACTGGCGCCCGCTCGAGCAAATCGACGACTAACGGGAAGTTAAGTGATTAAGTGAAGTGAAATAAGGCTGAAGAGCTTACATGGTGGTGCTCGAGTTGGTTTGTGGGGGTGACTGCCAGTGATTCCAGGAATATTGGGAAGTCAGGGGAGGTAGCCCATCCCGACTCAGAGAAAGGCTAAAGATTCCAGTTACAAAACCTGCATACCTGAATTTTCAACAGGTTGATGTCTCGGGGAGGTCCGTCCTGAGACAGTGGAGTCTGGCCAGAGGCCTGGCGATTTTTGGATTGAGGGAGCTCACGGTTGCCAGGGGCTCTGCTTGTGCAAGCACCAGGCTGACCTGCCTCCCCCCATCCCACTCCCGTCCCATTTACCCTGATCTGTTCAGCCTTGCGCAGGTCTGAGATGAACTGCGGTTTTTGATCTCTTGAGATTTCTTTATGGGTCTTGAAGCAAGGCCAATAGAGGAGATTGTATAGCCGAGCTGCAGGTGGTTTGTGGGTGTGGCTCCCAAATACCTAACTTTTGACTGTTTAATTTCTCAGGAAACTTGGCCCCAAGGTGTTGGGGTTTGGTCAGAGGCACAGTGGCAATTTTGGAGTATCAAGAAGCCTGAAGGCACCATCAGGCTGTTGATGCACTTTTCCCTGCAGGTCCAGGTTGACCTGCTGGTGGCACCATACCCCCAGAGTTGCACTGCAGCTGTATGCTTGTATGCTTACTTGCTGGGCTCACACTCACAGTGCTTGGACATCTTTTCAGCTTGGTACTCGCTGAGCAGCCCATGATAATCCACACACGAGGGGTTCTAGACAGCAGAGCTGCCAGGTGCAAACAGCTGAGCCGACGGAATCATGCGGACATGCACCAGGGATTGAACACTCATCCATGTGCTTCCAAATGAGGCGTTGTAGCCAGAGGCATCTCCCAACCCCCTTTACTCGTCGCACTTTAGAGCACCACATACTCATTTTATCAGTCACTGTGTTCTTCAAGCTCTGCGTGTTACATGGTGAACCTGATCACACCTATCACTTGCCATTGCTGCCCCCATCTGAGCTGTTTCATCTCGTGTCTAGACTATAGAAACAACGTCCTTAGTCCTGCTCTCGTGGTTATCCCCCGTCAGTTCTCTACACGACAGCCAGAAATGTGAATCAGATGTCACTTGCCAATTTGACTCCGATTTATCGTTTCAGCTAATCCACCCTGTAACTGCTCTACATCTCTGAACTAATTTTAACTTGAAAATAGTCCTGGTGCTTTTTGTCTTTCCCCAGGAGGATTAGCACAGCATGCTGGGCTCTGGATTTAAAGCTGAGCGTCTACGAGTCAATTTGAGATTAGTCATAAATCGTCTTAAACTGTTGGAGAAAAAGAAAAGTGAGTAATGCATGATTGCCTTGTGTTTTCTTTCCCAAAATATGTCACTGAGTTCTAGCAGCCCCAGTACTCTCTTTCAGAGTAGTACTCTAAAGTTTTGAGGATCTCTTATCCTTTAAACTTTGAATCTGTTTCTTCTATCCTTTGTGGCTAGTTGGACTGAATGAATGGGGCAGGGAAAGGAACATATTTAATTGCTGTGGAATAGATGATGTGCATACTAAGGTGGAAATTTCTGGCTTCACAAATTGTATGTCAGGTGATAGTGGATTAGACTTTCTAAGGGCTGAGCTGGGTATAGTAGCAGTAGTAGAAATACCCACTTCTTGCTGTTGTCGGGACGTCTGCCTGCAGGCCAGGGCCGAGTGTATTGCCTTCTCCTGTGTGACTGGTGGGATTTGTGCTTTAGCTGAATTGGCCCAGAAAGCACGGAAGGAAATTGCTGATTATCTCGCTGCTGGGAAGGATGAACGAGCTCGGATCCGAGTGGAGCACATTATCCGGGAGGACTACCTGGTGGAGGCCATGGAGATCCTGGAGCTGTACTGTGATCTGCTGCTGGCTCGGTTTGGCCTCATTCAGTCTATGAAGTAAGAGTTTCATCTCTCTTTTAAGTGGGGGGGCCACACACAGTGGTATTTGGCCTGGTGATGAGACCCTGGTGATTTGGTGCTGGGAACAGTCAGGACCACATTGATGTGGTAGGTATTTTTTGGGGGGGTGTCTGTGTTATATGGTTCTGGAGATCAAACTCAAGGCCTTGCACATGCTAGATATATATGTGTATATATATATGTGTGTGTGTATATATATATATATATATATACACACACACACACACACACACACATACTGTTCCACCTGAGCCCTCTCATTTGTTTGCCTATTTTTGGTTTGCGGGCCATATTCATTCGTCCTCAGGGCTTAAAAGTTCTGCTTAGGGATCACTCCTGGTGGTGCTTGCGGGACCATATATGGGATGCCAGGGATCAAATCCCAGGTCTGCTGCAAGCAAGACAAATACCCTTGTACTGTCCCAGTGTACTGTCACTCCTGTTTTGTCTTTTAAAAGTGCCTTTGAGGTAGAATTATATTTTTTAAACTGCATATTTGATGTAAGCCGGTGGTCTTCAGCTGTGGGTCTGCAGATGCCAAAAGTAGAGCCACCGGTGTATAGATTATTTGGTAAGTTTGAGATACTTACACCTTTATACCAACTGCTGCAATCAAGATAACATCCATCACCTCCAGAATATTTCTTTGTGTCCTCACAGCAAACCCCCTTTTTGGTTAAAAAAAACAAAACAAAACAACAGTTTAAGCTCAACACATTTTATTGTTAACTGTAAGCATAGTGTTAACACGCCTTTAGAGCTTAATTTTTCCATCTTGCATAGCTTTACTCTGGGTTTTTTGGAGGGGGACAAGGTGTGTTGTTCCCTGAAGGCTACTCCTTCCTCTGTGTTTGGGGACCATGTGTTATAGGGGATCAGACCCAGGCCTCCCATATACAAAGCATGAACTCGATCCTTTGAGCTCTTTCCATGGTATTCTTACAGCTTGCTTTAATGAAGTAAGAATTTTCGAGATCCCCTCTGGAATTTGAGAATGGAGTCCTTGATCTTTTCCTGCATGTAGGAGGTTAGCATACTCAAGCTACCATTTGCTTAGTGGCCTGAGTCCAGTTAAAGGTAAAAGGTAAAGGCCCTCCCGTTGATCGTCGATATGCCAGACACAGTAACAACAAAGTCTCCAATGGAGACGTTACTGGGCCCGCTCGAGCAAATCGACGAGTCCAGTTACTGAAAAGAAAATATAAAATCTGAAAAGTGAAGCGATCTAGAGGATTATTTATTTTTTATTTCTTTCTTTTTGGTGGGGGCTTCCTCTGGTGCTGGAGAGCCGCTGGCAACTCTGTGGTCTTCAGAGGCCATGTGGTGTGGGGCCTGTACTCTGGCCCTGTGGGCACTTTCTCTGGAAGAGGCTTTTCGGACTCTGGGACCTAGGATTTGGCGTGTGGAGAACCCCCGAAAGCAAAGTAAGCGTAGAATTAGTGAGATTCGTGAGTTGGTTTTAGAGACTATTAGGAGCTACATGTGCGATAGGGTTTTATTGACTCATTCTTTTAAAGACTGTCTCATTCTCCCTCTGCCCTTAACAGGGATCTGGATACTGGCCTGGCGGAATCTGTGTCTACGTTGATCTGGGCTGCTCCTCGGCTCCAGTCAGAAGTGGCTGAGTTGAAAATCGTGAGTACAACCAGTTACAGTGATGCCTGTAGTGTGTTGTTAGAAAGGTTGTTTTATACATTTCAACTTATTTGACCAGGCATGTTGTGTTGCCTTTAAAATTAGCCTTAACCAGCCACACATGCTAGGGGAAAAGGGAGCTCAGATAGAGAAGGGAGCACCAAATAAAGGGTGTTGGGAGGATCCTCCCACGATGGGAGAAGCATGCTGAAAGTAGACTATAGACCACAAATGATTGCCACTCAATGCCTCTTTTGCAAACCACAACACCCAAAAGGAGAGAGAGAACAGAGGGGAATGCCCTGCCACAGAGGCAGGGTGGAGTGGAGGGGATGGGGGTGGGAGGGATATTGGGATCCGTGGTGGTGGGAAATGGGCACTGGTGGAGGGATGGTTATTTGATCATTGTATAATTGAAACTCAAGCACAAAATTTGTAAGTCTGCAACTGTACCTCATGGTGTCTCACTTTAAAAAAAAAACACACAATTAAAATTGGCCTTAAAATTTTGTTTTTTCCTCTTTTTCAGTCTGTTAATCAAAGAATATAGGGTTTGAGGAATATAAGTTTGAGGACTTGCTTTAAGTAGCAAAGTTCTGTATGTTCTCAGGGGTCTTAATTATTTTTATTGTAAATACATACAGAAAAATTTTGCATATCTAACGATAGTAAAGTTAAAATAGCATTTATTTGAGGTTACAAGTGTTTCATTTATTCATTCCACTTTTTTTTTCTTTTTTTTCACGTGGCTGTTAGAAGCTAGGTTGGTACTGGGGTACAGTGTTGAGCCAAGTGCCGTATCTTTCTTCCTTCAGTACCTCACATTCCCCTTCCCGGGGCTGGGGACTGGAGACTCCCTGATTTCATTTGAACTCTGACCATATTTTCTACCAGAGGTCTTTACAGATGCAGTTTTCTTTTTCTGTAATGCTCCTCTTTCCTAATAAATCCTTATCTTTTTTTTTAATCTGCTAGATAAGGCATTGCTTTTTTCTAGAAACCTTACCTGACTTTTTTTTATCAGATCTGACTGTTCAGTTACAAGTTATTGATGGTGGAATTCATTACAGCTGTGTTTGTACCCTTGTGAGAATTATGACTTTTCCCAGAAACTTAAAAACACTGTTAAGAGTAGAACAATGACTGTTTCTAGTAGTTGTATATGGTGTATATGTAATAACAGTTAATAAAAGTCTTGGAAATTATTGCGGTCCAGCATATAAGTGGATGAATAATGGACTGATGAGTACCCCCTAAAGTTTTACAGACTTGAACTATTCTATAATGAAAGCACATTTACTGTTGATCAGATAAAACTTGAAGCAGTCTGAATGGTTTCTGTATTTTGTTTTCTCTGTAGGTGGCTGATCAGCTGTGTGCCAAGTATAGCAAGGAGTATGGCAAGTTATGTAGAACCAACCAGATTGGCACTGTGAATGACAGGGTAATTAATGTACCTGTAAAACATAAAACTGCGTGGGGGGGAGGAGGTCATTTTATTGCCCGCAGAGCTTCTAGTGGGCAGCGAGTGTATGGCTGAGCTTGAGTTCAAAACGGGGAGAGGAAAGCTTGCTGGGGTTGCAGTACCCCCTGACCTCTGCCTGATATTTTCGATTGTGAAGTCCTGTGTCATTCTTGCTACATCTCCCCATGTCTCTGCCTCGGTGGAGGTTGAAGTGAAGTAGGAAGAAGAAGAGTGGAAGGATGCAAATGTGGAGGATAGAATGAGTCTTTACATGGCCCTTTGTAGCCAGAGAACGTAAGAGAAACATGGCACTTAAAATGTGTGCTTTGTGACCAAAATTATTTAACTGGTCCAGGAATCAATTTTTTTTTCTTTTTCTTTTTTTTGGGTAACACCCACCAATGCTCAGGGGTTACTCCTGGCTTTGCACTCAGGAATTAGTCCTGACAGTGGTCAGGGGACCATATGGGATGCTGGGAATCGAACCTGAGTCAGCCGCGTACAAGGCAAATGCCCTACCTGCTGTACTATATCACTCCAGCCCCTGGTCTAGGAGTCTTATTTTCCCCTTAATATAGCTTAAAATGAGGGGGGGGAAGCTGAAAAGCAAGATAGGTTAAGATTAGACTGATTGGTATGTGTGCATCTTTTTTGGGGGCAGGGGGGAAACAATCTTTTTATTCTATTTTATATAGTAGTTCACAATACTTGATTACATTTAATAGTTGAACACCAGTCCCACCACCATTACACTTTCCCACCACCATATTTCAGATGTTTCCATCCTGAACCCCAACCCCTGCCCCGAAGCAGAACCGAAATAATTTATTTTTGTATTGTTTGTTACGAAAAACCACTGAAAATGCTACCAAAAAGTTTCCTTAGAGGAAAGAGTGTGAAGATTGTTGTCTTTCACCCTGGGGTGATTAAACCCTTCTATGAGATCACTAACATGATGTTAAAGGGTGAGCCTGTGTGCATATAATATATATATATATCTGTGAAAAAAATATTTCCCTCTAAGATTGGTTGCCTCTTACTTTAAACCCCATCAGATGTGGTGTGGTACCCTTGGAGTATGGGTGGTGTAAGGTATAAATTGTCCTTGTGCGGCCGTGGTCCAGAAATAGGTTCACTCATAGATGAGGCTCAACCCGAGCATGTGGAGAGCAGCCATGAGCATAGTGGCAGTTGCGTTCTGGAGGTTTTCGGCTTCTGGGGGCTGGTTCCCTTGGGGCAGGACGGGTCTCACCTGCCTCCCTCCGAGGTGCCCCCAAATGAAATAACCTGGCACGGGGTCTGGCGGCATGATTATGGCGTGTGTCGTGTTATGCATCTTAAACCTGGGTCTTTGCTTACAGCTGATGCACAAACTGAGTGTGGAAGCCCCACCCAAAATCCTGGTGGAACGGTACCTGATCGAAATCGCCAAGAACTACAATGTTCCCTACGAGCCTGATTCTGTGGTCATGGTGAGTACAGGGTTCTTCAGAGTACAAAAATCAACCCCTCTGGATAGAGCTTTCTTTGAGGAAATAACCATATTTCCACTAACTCACATGGGAGTTTAAGCGTTTGTCCATTTAGTGCCTTTTTTGGTTAGCAATATATAGTTGTACACGTTTTAGAGTATTTAAGTCTCAGATGGAAACACTGAAAATGTACAAGCCTTAATACAAATATTAAGTGTCATTATTGCTTCTTTTTTATGAAATTGAAGGAATTGAGATGCCTGTGTATAGCATGAAACGTCCCAAACTAGATCTGGGAACATTTATTGGGTAGCAGACAGTACACAGAAAGTCAAGAATACGGAGCTACATAAAAATAAGTTTCATCTGGTTCGATTCCTGGGGCCACACCGCTGGGTGGTGGTCGTGTCCTGAAGAGGCTTCCAGCACATGGGGGTTGCAGTTAGTAGTGGGCTGCCACCATGCTGCACAGGCTGCCTGTGCCCCTGGGAACAGAAGCTCTTGAAATTGGTGACACGTGGCTCACAGCCGAGTGTTCCTGTAGCAGTGGCTCTCTGAAGAACAGGGCTCTCCTGGGGGCGCCTGTGTTTGGTTGCTGCTCTGTGTAAGTCTTTGCCTCTTGGAGGATGCCCGCTGCATCTCCAGTCCCACTCCAGTGCTCTCGGGGGGATTTGCTCGGGCTCTGTTGGGGCTGCCCTGCAGGCCACCCCCTCCACTCGTTACCCTCACATCCCACGGGAGTTTCTTCCGAGACCCCGCTAGGAAACTCCATTTCAGAGTCTGAACGGTGGGTTAATGACAGGGTTGTTTTGGTTTTTTTTTTCCTCAGGCAGAAGCTCCTCCTGGGGTGGAGACAGATCTTATTGATGTTGGATTCACAGATGATGTGAAGAAAGGAGGGGCCCCTGGAAGAGGCGGAGGGGGCGGATTTGCAGCACCAGTTGTGGGGCCTGATGGAGCAGTGCCAGTGCCCATGCCCATGCCCATGCCCATGCCATCTCCAGGCGCGCCTTTCGCATACCCACTTCCCAAGGGACCAGTAAGTCTGACAATCCTTATGGTGTACAAGTCGGTGCTGTGAATAGATGGAGGAACTGTCGGTTTTACGATGACTCAGCAATAAGCATTTCCCACAGCATGCTTGTTTTTGCTGTGGGAAAAAGTAACAGGATTTACAGATCTTTTGGTTCAACTATTGGTGGTGATGTGAGAAAATCTAAAGATTGCACTCAGAAAAATCTTATGTCCAGGCCCTGATGCTTACCTTTTGGACCTGGTGCGGGCATACTAGAAGCTTTTTCCAAAAATGCCTAAGAATGACTTATTTGGTAGGAAACCCTCTTTTTTGGTCATTGGTAGTACAAATATCGGGTTAGAATTTTTCCAAATCTGGGGCTGGAGTGAGAGTTCGGTGGGGAGGGCCTGAAATCGCTCCCTCGCACAAATACGGTCCCCTAAGCCCTGTGAGGCGTGATCTGTGAGCACCACTAGGTAAGACCCAAAACCAAATTTTTTTCCTTCCAAACCTGGAACCCTTCTGATCACATGTAAAGGTCTGATATATTAAGGGACTGAGGCTTTGGGCTCAATCTCACTCACACACCAAATTAAGATAAACGCTGACCATATCTTACTTTTCTCTTCCCATACCCAAAATATCAGAAATTAGAAACGGGAGACAGAGTCTTGATTCTGTCTTTCTCCTCTTTTGTAGTCGGATTTCAATGGATTGCCAATGGGGACTTATCCCAGTATTCATCCACCTCAGATACCAGCAACTCCCCCATCGTATGAATCTGTAAGTGCCTGAGCCTCTTTTATAAGCAGAAGGAGTGTGAACCCATGAAGAGAGAGCAAAATAATGACGACAGGGAAGGCAAAATTTTGATCAACTACTAATATCAATGCTGCTTTCGCTTTGGATTTTTATGTTGCTGAAACATTACCCTGAAGTGGGTGGTGGTGTCATTGGTGGCAGTGCTTGTCTTCAGTTAGGCCAGAGCTCTTAGAGAGTTCAGAAGAGATATTTAAAAACAAAACCCCTAGGCAGAGAAACACATTGAGATGGTTCTAGAATACCATATTAACCCACCAGTTTTAGCCCACAGTGTTTAAAGTTACTGTAACTCGCTAATATGTTAATGATGGCTTCCTTGAACTATAGGAAGCTTGCAAGAGTTTTGGTTCAGAATTTGATGTTTTTTTCCTGCCAGCCTGTTTCCTCCATTGGTGTGTGCTTTTGACACCTGTTCTGACGCATTTCATGAGAAAACAAACTGGTGTGGCATGTGCTGTAGAAAGTATTCACCTAGGGAGGTTCCCTCTCCTAAACTTGGAGTTCTTCCTTTCTGTCTTTTACCTTGGGTCAGGTTATTGTATTTTGGCCTTGCATGCATTGAGGCACAGCCCACAACTATTTCTAGAATGAGGTTGAAGATAGTAATCGATATTTGAGGGCTTGTTCTTGGAGATGAGTTCTTAGTGGCTTAGTGCTTTCTTTCTGTCTGGAAAGGTGATGGCATCAGACTAAGAAAGGTGTGACGGTGTGCTGAGAATTGCCTTTTTCCTTGCTTGGCACCAGAGTTCAGCTTGGTATTTTTCTGGTTGACGTCAGGAAGGTTCCAAGCGGTGAAGGGCTAGTTTCTTTGGAGCAGGTTCTACTGCTTCTGCCAAGCGGCTCAGCTTTTGGGTGATGAGCTTTCTCTGGTGACGCCTCGCCTTTCTCCAGTGGGTAACAATCTTTGTGTTCCAGGCTGATGACAGTAATGCTGATAAGAATGTCTCTTCTGCACAGATTGTTGGTAAGTGCCAGTCCAGAAACCCTCATGACTCGGTGCTGAACCCTCTACTTAATTACAATTACTGTTTCTCCCTCAGGTGTTCTGTGAGTAGAACACTGGGTGTTGGGATTAGTAGCATCTTCATTATGATGTTTTCAGTCACCCTCTCAGATCCTTTGTTTCTGAAAATACCATTAAAGGAAGTTTTTTAATGGTAGCGTTAAAAAGGTCCAATGAGCAGGTGGGCCAGCGGTCTTGGCTCGGAGAGCACTGCCTGGGGTGGGCTCCCCTTGAGGGGGGAAGTAGGGGAGGGGATTAGATGCCCAGCACACTGCTTCCCTTTCTGTTACCTTTGCAGAGTTTAAACTTGACTGATGGTATCAGTAAAGAGGATAGACACAAATGAAATTGAGTAACGGTTCAGTGACTTTTCACAAAGCAAGCATATGCACAAAGCCATCCACTCAAAAAGTGAAAAACTGTCAGCATTCTCGAAACCTCTAGTGGGTTTGCTTTTTAAAAAGTCAGAGACAATTTATGGACATCTTCATGCTGATCAGTAAATCCTTAATGTCTTAGGTTCTTGGACATTGTTAGAGTGAAATCAAGCACAATAAAAACAGCTTTTAAATAGTTTCATTTATTGTTGCCCAGGATTTTTTCTCAACGTTGTATAAGGAAATGATGATTACATAAATGCAGTGTGATTATAGTGTGTAATCACCCCTTTCAGTAAAACTATTACGTCTCCAAAAGTTGTTTCTTTTTTTGTTTGTTTTTTGGGTCGCACCCAGCGATGCTCAGGGGTTACTCCTGGCTCTGCGCTCAGGAATTACTCCTGGCTGTGCTTGGGGCACCAAATGGGATGCCGGAGATTGAACGCAGGTTGGTCACATGCAAGACACATGCCCTACCCGCTGTGCTATCACTCCGGCCCATTTGTCCCGACATTTTGACTTTTAGAATTAGGTATTATTTCTGCCAAGAGAATTGTGGGCTTTGAGCATCAGAACCAGTTCTCTGGTATCTCTGACACTGCCTTTTGCCCTGATTTACTTAGGTCCCGGACCAAAGCCAGAAGCAAAGCCCTCTCCTAGACCCGTGGATACCTACGATAACTTCGTGCTGCCGGAGTTGCCCTCTGTACCAGACACCCTGCCAACTGCGTCAGCTGGGGCCAACACCTCAGCATCCGAGGACATTGACTTTGATGATCTTTCCCGGAGATTTGAAGAGTTGAAGAAGAAAACATAGACACTTAAAACCCGGCAATATCACAAGTTCTGGGAGTTGAGACTGAGCAGTTTCTCCTTGTAACAAAGAATCTACACGACCCTGTTTCATCTCCCAACCATCACGGAGCACACTCTTCTCTGGGCTCTTCCTGCTCTACCAAATTCTGCTGCTTTCCAGTTTTCTACTGCTCACAGGAGACTAACAACTGGATACTTTCTGAGCTGAAGAGTGTCCTGTCAGTGTGATCCCAGTTCTCTCACTCATCCCACCGTCCTTCACAGGGAAGAGAGAGGAGGTGAGAGCGAGTGGGAGAGTTGCCAGCGCTGGCTGGGCGCGTGGAGGAGACACTTCACGAAGTGTTCTAGCCGTCGCTGACCCCTCAGTACAAGGCCAGGTTTACAGATATTTTCTCGCTCAAATCTGAATGAGAAAGAGAAGACTTAGGAAGCTGTTTTAACAGTTCCGGAAGCGGGGTCCTCTCGTTGGCATGTACACTACTCCTTGCTACAGGGCACTGTTCCACCTGGATCCAGTCGCAAAGCTTTTTTGGAAAGTTGAAAGCCTCTTTTAGTTCTGCTGGATTCTCAGGGAGCCCTCTGTGGCCTTTGGCTTTATTTTGAGTGCTGGTCCCCTTTTACCAGAGGTCAGCACTATAAAAAAATACTAGTTTTGTTTTTGTTTTTGTTTTCCCTAGAGCATGTTCTGTGGGCTGGCAGTACTGGCAAAGAACTGGCCTCACATTGTGCAGAATGACGTCACCATTCCAGGCCAAGGTGGACTTCCAGTTGCCTTAATAGAAGTACTCAAGTCTCTTGGGTAATGAGCTGGAAAGCCTGTAGAAGAGGGGTTCCTGTTTTCATTTGAAAACTTGATGATTAAGAGAACCTTTAAAACTAATCTCCGATTCAGATTCTAGTGCCCATGTGGCTGCAGTAGTTCTCTGCTCTCCTGGGTGTCTGCTCCTTTGCCCCTAGTGAAGGCCATCCTTCCCCGCGGGGCTGGCTGTGCGATGCAGAATGGGACGTTGGCCTCTTTCTAATTGTTTCTGTACATTCCTCTTTCAAGCAGCTTTTCTTTAATGTTATTGATTGGTTTGTATCTCATAGCTCAGTAGCTGAAAATAAAGTTAAAGATTCTGTACTCTGCTTTCTCCACTGCTTTGGTTAAGCAATGAAGTACAATTTTGGATTTTAGAAGAGGGTATTACAAGCATGTGACCACACAGGGCACAGCCAGATCGCACCTTGGGCTCCCTGCCTCCGTTTATGCCGGATCTGGAATTTGCTTGGTTCTTCTTCTGGACCAGGGCTCCCCATTATCAAATTTGTGCCTATTTTTATTTTTCGGGAGATGGAAGTAGGAAAAGAATCTGGGCCTCCTGCATGCACTCCAGCTTGTTGAGCTCACCCTTGAGCACTGCTTTTTTGATAAGCTGCAGTCAGCTCCGTGTGATTTCTCGTTTCCCACGGCCATCCAGGAACATGGGTGTGGAGTGTTCTCTTAGTGGGTGCTGGTTATTCTGTAACCCTTTCCCAACAGTGCTAAGACCCATAAACATAGGACTGGCAGCCAAGGGGACCTTGATTTCTCACCAGTAAAAACTCATAAACACCTGTAACTTTTCTACACAAAAACATTCAGAGTAATGAGATGGACTAGAATGAGTCAAGCAGGGCATTACAATGGCTCACCTTTGGAGACGTCCATCAGTGCCCGCTGCTAGTCTGGCTGTTTGCCTGTGTCTTCTGCTGCCTCTGGATTCCTAACAAACTTGAGAGCTTCTGTAGCAGGATGTCTGTGAGGGCAGCTGCTTTCTGAGTCTTCAAGAAGAAACAATGACAATAAAAATTCAATAAAAAGAAGTGATCAATAGATACTATTTTCTTTAATTTACTATTAGGTGTTAGAATGCTTCTACAAGGGCCAGCTGCTTAAAAGATAATTGGGTATAGAATATAATGGAGCCTTGGAAAATTGGGTTTCCTAGGAAAATGGTTGGCAGAGCTGGAGAGACTAAGAACTGAATGTGCTGCTGTTCCTCTGCATTTAGACTGGGATCCTAAAAGCAGTTACATTTGGGCTTTCCCAGTGAAATTTTTTTAAAAAATGGTAACATACATATTTCAATTGCCAAGGTAGAGTTTCTTACCTTAAGGAACTTTCTTTCTTTTCCAAATGCCATTAGAATGGCAGAAACAAAAAGGTTAATGATCACAAGTACCATCAAGAGGACACTGGTGAGGATCAGAAATGAGCCCAACACTGGGTCTAAAGCAATGACCTGGAAAGACAGTGAGACACTTTTGAGCTCAAACAATGATAGTTGTTTACTATGGGTGTCTACTATGGGGAGGGGAGGGAGGAAGGAGTATTAGTAACTAATACTCTTTCTGAAGTGAGTATTAACTACAAATACCACCTTATATCACTTTCACTGTACACTTGAAGGTGGGGGGAGCAGCAAATAAATTGATCAGGTATGAGGGTACAAGGTCGACCCAGTGTCCTTAGCAGTAAAACAGGATATAAGATATAAAGATGAGGGATTGAAGCTGTCATACAGTGGGTAAGGTGCCTTGCATGCAATCAACCTGGGTTCAATCACTGAGAACCGACAGGAGTAATTCCTGAGTGCAGAGCCAGGAGTAATCCCTAAGCATTGCCCAGTGTAGCCCAAAAGAAAAAGTAAAGGTAGTATTTAGACGGCTTCCTGGAAGTAAGAACCAATCAAAACGCTGTCTGCAGAGTTGATATTCTCCAGAGCTGTCAGGCTGCTTTGTAAGCAGTTCTGGTGCAGTTCCATCCCACCACACACGATGCAGGGAAGCAGTCCGGGGCTTCACCTTTTCATGTTGAGTGATTCCCATCAGGAGGCCAACCACAGCCACAATTGAGCTGAAAAATGTCCTGTAGTCGGAGATGGTCCATCCAAACAGTAAGTTAAACTGGAAAGGAGACAGCTCCATCAGATAGATTGTGGTTCTTTCTATCCTGCATGCTGAATGATGATGAAGCCAGCAGAACCAACGAACAGAAATGTAAATTCCTTCCTGGCCACTAAAATAACTCTCTTAAAAATAATTTAAAAAATTTGTGTTTTAACCAGTTTATTTGACATTGACATGATCCTGTCAGCTGTTAAACCCCACTTTAAGATGAGGTGATTTCCTCATCTCTAAAGAAACTCAGGGCCGCTAGTTCCCTACGGAACCAGAATTGAAGCTCAGCTTTATTCTCCCCATTCTCCAAAACTCCCTGCTAACTGGGCTGACGTCTGCACCCTCAGGACCTGTCGATGCCAGATGACAGCAATGGGGACAGGTAAGGGGATGGGGGCTTACGGCTATGGCATAGCCCGTCAGCAGGATCAGGATGACCAGCAGGAAGCCCACCACCTCATCCCAGGCTCTGCTCAGTGACCTGCCGATGACCTGCAGTGCGGGGTCACGATGCAGAAGGCTCCATAACTGAATAGTGGCCAGCAGAACCAGGAAGCCCACAAGGTAGATGACAGCCGAGTTCACCTTCAGTGTCTCATAGAAGCTGATGAACCTGCAGGTAGCCGGGAGGTGACAGTCACTCCACTGAACAAACCACAGGCCACCCTCAGGCCTGGGAGTGGCAGCTTCCCCTTCTACTGTACACCCAGCAATGCAGTTCTGGGAGCTCAGCCACTCTGTAATAGGACTTGGGTGACATGAGAAGTGCTGGTGAGTACATGAACGCAGGTGTCTGGGCCAAAGACTACAGTTCTGTCGACAAGTTGTGAGGACACCTTGAAATGGGAAGACCTTGGTTGACTTCATCTCAGAGATTTCTGGTTTGAGCTTAGGGTCTCGAAAGGAGAGGAATTCCTTACTTTGGCGTGTTTCCTGTTACATCCTACATGGTTCTGGAGCCATAACCAGGACCTTAACCTAGGGGATTTCATAGTGCTGAGAGTAGACAGGGAAGAGATGGAGGGTGGTGCGTTTGCTTTGCACGCGCCCGACCTGGGTTTAATTCCTGAGCACTGCCGGGAGTAATTCCTGAATGCAAAGCCAGGAGTAACCCCTAGGCATCACCTGGTGTGACCCCCCCCAAAAAAAAAAAACAGCTGGGGTGTGGTTTTCACCAAGCAAGCTTTATTACGTGAGAGCTGCATTCAGAGTTTTGTTTAGGGGTCACGATACTCAGGTTACTCCTGACTGCTCAGGAATTGCTCTGGTGGTGCTCCAAGGGACCATATGGAATTACTAGGGACCAAACCCAGGTCAGCAGCATGCAAGGCAAGCGCCTTTGCCACTGTACTAGCTCTCCGGCCCGAGTTCATAATTTTATATGGCAGCATTCAGTTCGTTGGAAGGACCCCCACAGTTACGAGCAGTTGACACTTGATGGTAATTCCTAGATGCTCGCTGCCCCGCAGCCACTGCTGACACCAAATGGCACAGCCTGCTGTCCCTGAAAATGACCTGCAAAGGCCTCCCTGCAGGCTCTGGCTGGGGACAGTCTCACAAGGAGCCGGTCAGGTTGCAAAGCACTGAAGAGGTGAGAAAAGCACCATATGGTGATTCCTGGGCACTGAAATGAGCCTTGCTATGGACGCACCTGCACACAACCCCCAGAAGGCAGCTGTCCTTGGGTGTAAAGGAGGAACTCTCCCGTGGTTTTATTTTAAAGGGGTTTTGTATACGTTACGTATACAAAAGGCCTTGCAGGGCTTCTGCTGTGCTTTGGGCTTTTTCCCGTGGCCAGGTTGCAGAATTAATGCCCAATTCCTGCTCTTTGCAGCATGAAATTGAAATGTGCTTTAAAGCTGGGAGAGCATTTCGACACAGACATATAAATGGTTTCAGTTTATTGTTTCCTCTGCAGTGGACTTCAATGTGAGTTCCATTTAACTGGCTTTACACAGAGATTTGGGGATGTGACGGGCACAAAGATCACCTGTGTGCAGTCAGCTGACACCTAGGGGGACTACCCCAGGCCCTCGGGCTCTTACCTGTCTGGGTCCGAGCGGTATTGTGCCAGGCTTTTCTGATAAAGAGAAATCCGCCTCATGTCAAGCCCCAGGGTGACAAAGCTTAGGAGGATCACGCTCAGGTCCACAATGTTGCTTTTTCTTGTGAAAAATCTCCACCTCTGCTGTTTGAGCTGGCGACCCTAGACAGACACCACAGCCGCTGGTGGTACCGCTGCTGGCCGCAAGACCTGCCAGGGCTCCTTGGTGAAGTGCTTTGTTTGGGTTTGGGTTTTTGGGTCATACCCCCGCAATGTTCAGGGGTTACTCCTGGCTCTGCACTCAGGAATTGCTCCTGGCAGTGCGTGGGGGACCATATGGGATGCCAGGGACTGACCCTGGGTCAGCCGTGTGCAAGGGCAAGTGTCCCACCCATTGTACTATTGCTCCAGCCCCTGATGAAGTGCTTTGAACATTCACAAAGCACTTGGCTGGCACCTAGCAAATCAAATGTGACACAATGGGTCACAGTCTTCGTTCTGGGCTCTCATCACTCAGCGAGTGTTCACAGGAAGGTTAGCTTCAGTATGACTTTCTGTGAATCACAGGTGCCTCCAACAAAATTTTTTAAAATTACATCTTTCATGGGTACACTGTTAAGTTTTATGCAATGAGAAGAAACAGACTTATTAAGCTTGAAAATAAAAATATTTGGTTATTAAGCTTGAAAATAAAAATATTTGATTTAGGACATTACGCTTTTAGGTAATTTGGGTTTTGATAACTGGGCTCATGATCCTTTCAATCTTTTGCTATAATTTTAGCTGGACTACCATAAATCAATGCATAAAGTATTTCCACAGACTCCCCTCTTTTTAAATAGTTCCATATCCTGTGTGGCTCGGGACCCCCGAGGCCACCTGCAGCCCTGCCAGGGGTGTTCTGTGTGCAGACTCACAACCAAAATGGGGGCTTCAGACATTTTAGACATGTTCTCCCAGCCCCAGGTTTAATTCTTAAACTGCAGAAATCTCGGAGAGATGACGGGAAGTAAATTCAGGCCTGGAATTGGCCAAAGTCTGAGTCATTCTGAGGATTCAGTGTGATGCTCCCCAGATTCTCTCCGGCAACCCCCTAGACTCAACTCTGACATGCAGCTTTCAGCTCACCTGTATGAAGGTATAGTAACAGATCAGCAAGTAATAGATGCTTTGTGGGATGATGAACCAGGCAAGGTCCTTCTTTGACGCTGGGAGGGGCGTTAAGCTTTCCAGTCTCACGGAGGCAGAGAAAGTACCTGAGAACAAAGAACATCTGCGGTCAAGAGTTCCTAAAACTGGAGCCCTCTTCCTTAAAACTGGGTTTGAGAAGAACCCCCCTTGGTCAGCACAGATTTCAAACATGCTAGGGTCCCAGCACTGCCCCCAGAGTTTCTCTGGCTGTCATGGGGGGCGTGTGTGCAGTGCGGTTGAACATGTGCTGCGTTCATGAAAACCTGAGAAGAGACCGCTCGCTCACCCTGCTTCCGGCAGCAACTGACGTCCCCGCCATTTGCTGTGCCACCTCACCGTGTCAGCATGAATGCAGAGATCAGCAGACGCATGATGCTGTTGTATGATCCTTGGTTTGCTTTTCGGCACACCCAGCAGTGCTCAGGGATCACTTGGCAAGGCCATATGTGGTGCCGGGGGTGGGGTGGGGTGGAGGTGGGGGTTGAACCTGGTTTTGCTGTGTGTAAGGCAAGTGCCCTACCTACTTGTGCTCTTTCTTTGGCCCCTTATATTTTTTTCTTATTTTGACCTATTTTAAATTTTTATAAATTTAAAATAATAATAATTATAAATCAAGCTACCGAGAGTATCTCACCCGCACAGCAAAGCCTGGCAAGCTACCCGTGGCGTATTCGATATGCCAAACACAATAACAAGTCTCACAATGTTACTGGGCCCGCTCGAGCAAATTGATGAACAACAGGAGGACAGTGACTGTGAATTATAATTCATTATAAATTTTCACACATTAGCAAGGCATTTTTGTTCAGAGGTTGTGAGTGTGTTGTATGTGTGGTGGCAATCGAGTCCAAGGCCTGAACAAACTAGGCTCTGCCACTGAGTTACATCCTGGGCACATCAGGGTATTTTTTATTTTTTTGAAGGTCACTGTCACTGTCACTGTCCTCCTGTTGTTCATCGATTTGCTCGAGCGGGCCCAATAACGTCTCCATTGTGACAACTGTTACTGTGTTTTGGCATATCAAATACATCACGGGTAGCTTGCCAGGCTTTGCCGTGCGGGCGAGATTTTTGAAAGTACAAAAAAAAAATACCAAAAACAAATGGACTGAGGCTGGATCGATAGTACAGCAGGTGGGACCTTGCCTTGCACGCAGCTGACTCAGTTTGATTCCAGGCACCGCATATGTTTCCCCAAGCACCGCCAGGAGTGATCCCTGAGTTCAGAGTCAGGGGTGAGCCCGAGCACTGCTGGGTGTGGCCAACCCCTGCCCCCCAAACAAATAATCAAATGTGATGACAGAACAGAAGCCTGAATGTAGAAGCCTTTGAGAAATTTAGTTCTTCTGTATCCCCCCAGAGTTTCTGGAGAATGTGCTCCAGCAAAATGAGTAAGTGAACAGGAGAGGAAGCCCTGGGCTCTGGCATGAGTAGGCGTGACCCCCAAACCGAAAACCAAAATCATCGTTGGGTGGGCTGTCTTTGTTCTATATTTTCATGGTAACAGAGAAAGAAACCGGGCCTTCTGAGATAGAGAGAAAAGGGGTCTCCCGTACCCACGCTGTTGGCCTCCAGAATCAGGGTGACGGCACAGAACAGGTTCACATTCGCACTGAACACCACGAATTCCACAAAGAGGCTTTTGGTGTACTGGTCCAGCCAGCGGCTCTGTTCAAGATGCTGCAGAACCCTGAAGAAATGCAGCCCGTCAGAGCCAGCTCCTCCCCGCCCCCGGGGCCCCGGGAGTCAGGCTCACCGCAGTGCTGCACTGGCGTTCCTCCCCAGCCGCACCGCGTAGCCACCGCCTGAGGAAGTGGTCAGCTCGCCAGCGCTGGGGAAGCCCCCTGCCCGCTCCTGAGGCTGGTAATGCCAGATGCTGTCTGGGTCTGTGGTGTTCGTGTCTGGGGGCCCCCAGTGCGCCCCGTAGTTCTCCGTGTCCTCCTGATCTGGATGCGATGGCCTCACTTGTTCTTGGATAGAAGCCCCAGGAAGGCAAACCTGACGAAGTAGGACATTGCCCAGAAGAAAGGCGTTCCCGTCCGTAACAAATCCTGAGGAGAGAGAACAAGAAACTGATGCAACTACTTGGAGGGCAGAGAGAGCACTCAGGGGCTGAGTGCAGGCTTCGCCTGTGGGGGGACTCTGCTTCAACCCCTGAAGCCGCATGAGCCCCGAGCACCCCCGGTGGCAGCCTCTTAGCATCCCTTAGCAGAGAGCTGGGAATAGCCCCTCAGCGGTGACAGGGCTGGACCCAAATCAAAATAAATAAGCAACTTCACTAGGTCACCAGAAAGCATGCACACTTTTGCCACTATTATTTCTTTCTTGGTTTCTGGGTCACACCTAGTGCTGCCGGGATCGAATCTGGGGATCAGAAAGAAGACCAGGCTGGCTGCACTCCCCATTTTTGTCAAATAAAGTATAAGCAGTCTCATCTAGAGCAATTAGGCCATAATATGGAAGAAAAGGAAAAGAAGGGAGATTATCACTATTTGCAGACGATATGAAGACACTGAGAAAACCCGGAAGGTTCCCACTACAAAACTACGAAACTATGGATGAGCCAAGTGACAGGTTACAAAATAAACAAAACTCTAATATATTCCCATATGCAAACAAGAGAGAGGATAATCACTAAGCAAACGCTCCTGGGGATGGAGTGATAGTACAGTTGGTGGGGAGCTTGTCTTGCTTGAGGCTCACCTGGGTTCAGGCCCCAGCACCAAGAGTGATCCCTGAGCACAGAGCCAGGAATAAGCCCTAAGCACCATAAGGTGTGACCCAAACAAAACTAACCAAAAAATCCTGTTCAAGACAAAAAAAAAACAGGAATACATTTTATTAATTTTTGGAGATTGAACTCAGGTCAACTACATGCAACACAAACTCCCTTAACCCCTGTACAATCTCTGGCCCTGAAAGAATTTTATTTTTTGAGGGGGACATAACCAGAAGTGCTCAGGGCTTACTCCTGGCTCTACACTCAAGGATCAACTCTGGTGGGGCTCAGGGTGGCTGCGTGCAAGGTAAGTGCCCTATCTTCTATACTATCTCCACTGCCTAGAATAAATTTTAAAAAGTAAACTTGTCAAAAATTTTAAAAGCTTTATAGAAAAAGGGCTGGAGCGATAGCACAGCTGGTAGGGCGTTTGCCTTGCACACAGCCAACCTGGATTTGATTCCTCTGCCCCTCTCGGAGAGTCTGGCAAGCTACTGAGAGTATCTTGCCCCCACGACAAAGCCTGTCAAGCTACCCCTGATGCATTCGATATGCCAAAAACAGTAACAACAACTCTCATAATTTGTTATGAGACATTACTGGTGCCTGCTCGAGCAAATCGATGAACAACAGGGGGGATAGTGCAGTGCAGTGCTAATAGAAAAAAAATTTTTTAAGCTTAAGTTATTGCAAGAGAAATTTATTGGATCGTGTTTTATTTAGGCCACTCCCAGCTCAATGCATGGGGGTCATTCAGGGTACAAGCTGGATGGTCTCCTTTTTCCTGTTAACCCCTAGGCCAGCCTGAACACAGAAGGCGCTCAGTGTGCGTTTGTGGGACAGGCTGGAGAGCCGTCAGGGGAAAGACCATTCCGCAAGTGTCCGAACACCTCCAGGCAGAGATCTACGGGCCTGGTCCTGTGTTCCAGCTACAGCCTTTTTAGCTACCCTGGGTTCTGCTGCCCAGGCAGGCATCCAGTTGGAGGGGCCACCCCAGGAGTAAAGAATTCTCCTTCTTGGGCCAGAGAGAGAGAGCATAGGGGTCAAGGCACTTGTTTTGCATGTAGCTGATACCCAGTCCATCTCTGGCACCCCAAATGGTCCCCAAAGCACAAATAGGTGTGACCTCAAATCAAACAAAGGAATTCTCATTCTTTTCTTTTTGGGTCACACCTGGCAATGCACAGGGGTTACTCCTGGCTCTGCACTCAGGAATTACTCCTGGAGGTGCTCAGGGGACCATATGGGATGTTGGGAATCGAACCCAGGTCGGCTGCATGCAAGACAAATGCTCTACCCGCTGTGCTATCGCTCCAGCCCCTCTCAGTCTTTTTTTACAGACGTTTGATCCCCTTCAAGTGGACAGACATAAACAAAAAGTGACAGAGACGGGGTCCAGGGTGTGGCCCATATGGTGGACAGCTCCCTCAAGGAGGCAGCTAACCTCTCTCCAGTGTTCCCAGCATCATGGGAAGGATGCTGGGGAAAACTATCACGACCCCAAGTTCTCACCTCTGTACTCCCCATATAGGTTAGGGAGGAGCGTGTGGTGGGCCCAGGGGTAGAAGTGTTTAAGGAGTTTGATCTGGGAGAATCGGTGAGAAAAGCTCTTCCGGAGAGTTTGATGGAGATGAAACCTGTTAGGGTTCTGTGCAGAGTAGACCGTGGTCAGCAGCAAGACGAGGAAGAGGATTTGGACTAGGGAGGGAAGAAGAGAAGGAAAATTGTAATTGGAGGTGAATTTCAAATCCTCCAGATCTTTGAATTCACATCTCCTCAGCCTAGAGACGAAAGGCTCAATGCTGTCAAAATTTGACCAGTTTCGACCTAGAGAGCTAGCTCAGAGGGTCAAATGTGTAGAAGACCTGGGCCCATCCCCAGCCTGGCCCACCAAGAACGACCAGGAGCAATCCCCCCACCCCACCAAATGCCGAGCAGGGCAGGAGTAGCCCCTAAGTACCCCAGGGTATGGCTTCCAAATAAGACAAAAATGGAAGTTTCCTTTGGTTCAAGATAGTGACTATTTGGGGCTGGAGAGATAGCACAGCGAGTAGGGCATTTGCCTTGCACGCGGCCGACACGAGTTCGATTCCCAGCATCCCATATGGTTCCCTGAGCACCGCCAGGAGTAATTCCTGAGTTCAGAGCCAGGAATAAGCCCTGTGCATTGCCGGGTGTGACCCAAAAAGAAAAAAAAAAAGATAGTGACTATAACCAAACCAAAGCAGCTGCCTGTCAATAAGGCTATGTATGTTTTACATAGTCTCACAATTGTTCTGACATTAATAAATTGGGTCAAATTCCTCACAGAAACATAGAGTATTGGGGGCTCACGTGATAACACAGTGGGTGCCCTGGATGGGCTGACCAGGATTCCATCCCCAGCATCTGGTCCCCTGACCCCGGCCAGGCGTGACCCCTGAGCACAGAGCACTGCTGGGTGCTTCCCATCTCCCAAAATAGTCTTGGGACTCAAGATAATGCTTAGTGGTAGAACATTTGCTTTGGGTTTTTTGGTTTGGTTTGGTTTTGGGGTGACTCCCAGTTGTGCTCAGGGCTTACTCCTGACTCTGCACTCAGAGGTCACCCCTGGTGGGTCTTGGGGGTGGGGAACCATATGAAATGCCAAGGACCAAACCTAGGTCAATTATAATATTGCTGTGCCCCTCCCTTTTTTTTTTTTTTTAATTTTTGAGGAAGAATCTGACAAAGCAAACACTCAGCCTGCTGAGCTGTTTTCCTGGCCTCCTGCCTGGCATTCGTGAGGCTGTGGGCTCTACCCCTAGCAGCACGACCAAAACCAAACAACGCCAAACAGCAGCACCTTAGACTGTAGTTCTTAGACTGAAATGTCCTTCCAAATCTCCTGTGTCCCTGTCACTGTAGACTGCTGAAAAGGGAGAGCGTGAGAAACAACATCTTTGGTCCAATCCTGTGAGGTGTGGCCTTGGAATGCTGCACTCATGGCACTGATTCTTTTCCAAGAATTTGAGGTTTTTCCCCCACCCAGAAAGTATGTAGGCTAAGTTTTGTGATAATATTCTGTAGGTAGAGAGAGTGACCTATTCGAACACAGAATTAGAGTCCACAGTGTCAATGCCACCTTGTGGATGGGCATCCCGAGTTTTCAAAGGTTTGTGCCGAAGACTTCCAGGACCAGTCACCACTACTCCGCACACCTGAAGGTACCGGCAGAGGAACAAAGGCAAGTGGGTCCCAGGGCTAAGATCTCCAAGCCTACTCAGATCGGGGCTGAGCATCCTCCACCCAGATCCTCTGAATTCCAGTAGGTGGGGGTCACATCCAACAACTGGCCCCCTGGTGCCGTGTAATCCCATCAACGGCCAAGATTCAGAGACTATAAAAATCAGCTCCTGGAACCGCGCGGCCACAAATGCGGCTGCGCAACATCTTATTATGACATCTTATTATCTCATTCCTACTTTGGACAAACTGGCAGGCTACCAAATGTAACCTGCCCAAACGGTAGAGTCTGGGCAAACTCCCCGTGGCGTACCCAATATGCCAAATACCCATAACAATGATGGGTCTCATTCTCCTAAAGAGCCTTGAATATAGCACTTTCTTAAAAATCTCAGGGCTGGGATGAAGGAGACGTTACTGGGGTCTGCTCGAGGCAATCGACGAATAACAGGATGGTCGTGATTCGTGCCTGTGTGTGCATGCTGGGCGCTGCTGGAAGGACCCAGGGCTCCCCCCGCATGCTGCCCCCTGACCTGGCCTCCAGTACTCTGAGTGCTTCCTGATCCTGAGCTCTCTGAAGATGCAGTTCCCTTTCCCGTTTTGCTTTCATTCTCGCTGTCCCTTTTGGCCACGTCAGCTCCCCTTTCCCTACCCAAAATCTCTCCCGTCTGTTTCAACAGTTTCTTCCCCTTCCAGGTCCTCTCTGGGCGCTTCACTGGACTGTCCACAGCTGGTGCAACGTAGATGGGGTCATTCCTGTTCCTTGAACCAGGTAACGAAGGAGGACATGTTGCTGGCAAAAAATTCAAACAAAAGCTGTAAGCTGTTGTATTTCTTCTGTGTACCTTCTATTAAATGTTGAAAAAAATTAAGTGAGCCAATTAATTTTGTCACAAGACGCTTCTCCAATTACCACGGAGAACTCTAGTCCAACATGGTGGGAGGGGTGCAAAAAGCAAGTGACTTGCAGAGGCGAGGTTGCCTGGGGCCACCCCACGGGCTGAACATCTCGGGCACACTGCAGACTCTGAGCAACTCTGCAGCTAAAGCTTGTGGGTGAGCACAGAGGAAAATGGGGCACATGAGACCAGCTATGTAACCCCACAGAGCAGATGTGGGAGCTCCACCTGGCCAGGTGTGGCACCATAACGACCAAACCTGTACACACCAGGCCATGTCAGCAATCTCTGTGACAGCAATGGAAAGTGAAGGGGGAAAATAAAAAAATATATAAAATTCCAATCTACCGGAAGCCATGCTTTTGTTAAACACAATACAGCTCACTTGAAAAATGAAATGAGGGATGTGTAGCACACACATCTCATTTTAAGTGGTTCTAAGAGGCTTGAAATTAGTCTGCTTAAGTGCTCTGAAACTTTCTAAATGTGCTTTCCCTTTCCCTCTTTGTCACAGGCTGGAGATAGATAGTGCCGGCCCGGCCTCTGGCACTTATGCTGCTGGTGTGCATGTGTGTGGAGTAACATTAGCATCAGAGAAGGGACGGGAATTGTGTTAAGAGGCAGAGTCTCAGGTGGGGCCAAGTTACTGCATCTCAGACAGTTGTAGGAGAAGCCAATGACGGGGATCTCTGGACCACACCAGGAGTAGCCAGAGACTTGGAAATCAAGATGGAAAGAAAGAACAGCAACATGACACAGGAAGCATGGGGATGAAGAGGGAGAGGATAATACTGGGGACGTTGGTGGTGGAGAATGTGCACTGGTGAAGGGATGGGTGTTCAATCATTGTATGACTGAAACTCAAACATGAAAGCTTTGTAACTCTGTCTCATTCAATAAAAAAACAAACAAACAAAAAGAAATAGCAATTCAAGAACATGGAAATGAGAGCTGGGAAGAGGGGATGAAGTCAGAGTATTAATTCGGGGTGGGATTGGGGGCCACACCTAGGGGAGCTCAGTGGTACTGAGGGGCCAGGGATCATGTCATACGGGGGATCCAACTGGGCAGACACATGCATCATGAGTGCCTTTCCTTGAACTATCCTTCGGGCCCTGAGGGATATTTTGTGGAGATTCTGGAGAGCAAACTCAGGGACTCAGAGAGATGAAGCACGTGCTTGCCACTGAGTTGCACACCTCAGAATCATGATGTTATGTCACGCTGTGGAGTTGGCCTCACCCGGCAGTGTGGTGTAGAGCCCCTTCAAGCTCAGTAACTGAGCATGGGGACTTAGCAGGGATTTTGGGACTTCTCGGACATTTTTAAGGAGTGACTATACGCTTAATTGAACTGGGAAGGGACCGGAGAAATGGCACAGGGTTAAGGAACTTGCCTGAGTGCAGACAACCCCAGTTTGATTCCCAGCCCCATGTGTGGTTCCTCCGAAAGTAAAAAGTAAAGTAAAGTAAAGGCCCTCCCGTTGATCATCGATTTGCTCGAGCGGGCCCAGTAACGTCTCCATTGGAGACTTTGTTGTTACTGTGTCTGGCATATCGAATACTCTCGGTAGCTTGCCGGGCTCTCGGAGAGGGGCGGAGGAATCGAACTCGGGTCGGCCATGTTGGCCGCTTGTAAGGCGAACGCCCTAGCCGCTGTGCTATCGATTCCAGACCTCCGAAAAAGCAAAGAAATAAATTTGTAGGCCTGGCAGATAATAGTCAGGCACGTTTAGTCTGAGATTCCTGCAGTTCGTCCGAAGCAGCCGGTGAGTCACCAGAGCTATGACGGAAGAACCAGGAAGGACAGAGATGTACAACAGGGGTGGGCACTGACAGGAATGCATAAGACTGAATGGCTTCTGGTGAATGACTGACTGGCTTCTGGTGCCAGTCCCCGTCAGCCCTGGGCAAAAGGAAGGGTGACGTGCTGGCTAAAGGCAAGACCCATGAATGGACAGATGTGAGCCTAGAATTCCACTGTGCTGATGTAGCCTTCTCCTCGCCAAATGAGAAATTAGCAGAGAAAACTACTCGAATCACCCAGGAGTGCCAGGATCCTCTTTGTCTGCCGTTCCTTCTCCTCGTCAAACCTCGGCATCCTGTTCCTTGTCAGTGAGAACCACAGTGTGACAAAGAGGATCTGCAACGAGAGACCAGGAGACCCTAGGCAGGAGCTACCTAGGACCTGAGGCAGTGACATTATGGAAAAGTGAAGGTTAAGGTGAATCAATCTCAAGTGCTTGTTATTATCTGTTTGGGGGCCATAACTGGAGGTGTTCAGGGTTACTCCTAGCTCTGTACTCAGATATCACCGTCAGATCAAACTGTGGACCAGGACCCATGAATCTGCATTTCCCAAGCTCCTTGCCACATATGTGACCTGCTTCTCTTACCTTCACTGGCTGGCTGATGAAGATATTCTGAAGAAATGATAAAATCATTGAGATGACCCAGCTGGTGGCTTGGTCCTTGTTCAGTTCCAAGCTATAAAGTGCTGTGAAAAAGGCAGCGACCAGGCTGGTGACACTCAGAAGGATCCAGCTGACGTACGTCACCCATCCAGGCAGGTCCTTGCAGAGGGGGGTCTTTCCTTCCTCAGAGCTCAGGATGGGGAAACTGGTGGAGGCCCTGCAGAGTAGAAGTGTAAGGTAGCATCTCCCGCCAACAGCTGAGAGGTTTAGGAAGGTCACGGGATGAAACAAGCCTGCCTTGGGGGCATCACCTGCCGGGCCCCGGATCAGCGGGAGGAACGTGTGTTTCCAAAAGTTCCTGGACTCTCCGCAGCTGGCCAGCTGCAGCTAAGAAGTCCTGGGTGATCTGGGCGTCCCCCAGTGTTTGGAGCGGACCTTGCACTCTCTGCAGAACCCTCAGCAGGTAACAGCGGAAATGAAGGTGATTTTCGGGAGCCGCTGGAGACAGATTCCAGGTTGGCCCTTGAGCAAGCAAAAGGACTTCAACAAAAACCGTAATTACTCATAGAGATGAGCGACTCATTAATGACTGAGGAAATTACATCTCCCATCGGTGGAGATTGCATCCAACACCCACCATCATTACGGTCTTTTCTGGCATGTAAAGAACTTACAGTAAGTTGTCAAATTTTGGACGTTGAACTAGAGATGTAGAGAACCTGCTGCTGCTTCTTTCAGAATGTCGTGCCTGTGACCTAGGCACCTGGGATTTCAGATTCCACAAATGACACCCTCTGGGGTCCCGTAGAAGATTAAGAATGAGGGGCAAGGGGCTGAGCTCAGTGAGTCCTGCTTTCCATGCGTAAGATCCCCATATCCACCTCATCATCGCCAAACAAGAACGGCAAGTTTCAACACCCCCCACACAGAGCAGAACAGTGAGGAGCTGATGTGGAGAAACTTCTAGGCTTCCTCTTCCTATACATTCACAGAACACCAGCTGGACTCTCGCAAAATCGGCAGAGGGACAAAGCAGTCAGCTCTGAGAAGGGGCTCGAGGCTCTTGGGCTGCCTCACACCGGTGGGCTACACTGAGAGCAAGAAGGAAAGAGGGGTGCAGGGGAGAGGCTGGACCTACAGTGTGCAGGGTGCTTGTCTTGCACACAGTCAGCCCAGCACTCCATGTGAAACTCTCCAGAGTGCAGACCAAGGAATAAGCCCTGAGCGCTGCTGGGTGTGTCCTCAAAACATAAACAGATGCTCAAGTCCGGGGAAGGGCAAGCGACTAAATTCTTACTGTTACCATTTTCCTGATGGCAGCCTTGACTTTCTAAGTGAAAGCACACGAGGTTGGAGAAAAGCGTCACCAGTTTGTTAATGTTATGAGAACTCCATGAAGACTGCTCGCCCTCTGAGAGTAAGTACGCGTTTCTCCTCAGCAGGAAGCCCACGGTTTCCGTCAGCTCCTGAAAGTGGCAGCAAGATGGGAAAGGTCAGGCTGTGACTGACCTGAACCCTGGCTCACGGTGGTCATGTGGTCGATTCTGACTCCAAGGAGCAGACATGGAAACGGGTGTTTCTCGACCGCTTTTGTGCTCTTGAGCCCCTTCTGACATCCTGTGGGCCCTGTTCTCTCTCTCAGTTGGCCTTAGCCATGCCCCCATTTTACACGATTTTCACCTAGGGCTTCCTTGGAATATGGAGGCGGGGGCTCCAGGGGGCCATATCACCCCTGTTGAGAAACGCTACAGTAAATAGCTCCAACTTCTCACGGTGTGTTTTTCTGAAGGAGGTTGCCTCACAGCAGCTTCCAAACTAGTTTTCTGTGAAACTAGAGAACCAAGGAAGGGAGAGTGAGCACATGTGTGTGTGTGTGTGTGCACGTGTGCACTTTCTTTGGGGTCCACATCCAGTGATGCTCAGGGTTTACTCCCGACTCTGTGCTCAGAGATCACTCCTGGTGGGGCTTGGGGGATCATATGCCAGGATCGAGCACTGGTTGGCCAAATGCAAGGCAAAGATCTTAACTCCTGTACTATCTCTCTGGCCCCAGAAGGGAAAGGTATTTTATTATTACTATCATTTTTAAATTTTGGGGGGTATTTTTTGGGAGCAACCATACCTAGTGCTACTCAGGGGTTATTCGTGGTTCTACACTTAGGAATCACTCCTGGCAGGCTTGGGGGACCATATGGGATGCCAGGGATTAAACCTGGGTTGGTTGCACACAAGGTAAGTGCCCTCCCTGCTATACTATTGATCCGGCCCCCAAGAAGGGAGCATTTACTCCAACATTAAAGCTTGGAACAACTCCAGAAGTCCACTCCCCACTCACATCTAGTCCTCAGAATACTTCAGAACAAAGTGACACAGATGGAGCCCTGGGACAGGAATCAGGGACAAGCTGTTGTGGGTAACAAGGTCCCCAAGAACCTTTCAGCAGACTCTTCCACCTTGTGCAACACGGTGCATGTCGTGGCCCCCAAAACGTGGCCCCACGCTTACCTCTGCTACCCGTGGGAGGGAGAGAGGCTCGAGAGACGCCTCTGCGGGGCTGGCGCTCTGCAGCGGAAAGAGAGGCAGGGGCGCCTGTGGCTGCAGCGTCTGGAAGAGCTGCCCAATGACCAGGTTGATTGGGAAGAGGATGACAGCACTTTGGATGCTGACACACAGCTCGGACCAGGTCACCGTGAATGGACCCACTGGAAAGAAAAGCATCACATCGGCCGACTGCCTCAATAACGAAAGTCGCCGCAAAGTCACTCTCTGACAACAATAGCTGAACTATAATAAGTACTTCTCTTTTTTGTGTGCTTTTTGGGTCACATCTGGCCATGCACAGGGGTTACTCCTGGCTCTGCACTCAGGAATGACTCGTGACGGTGCTCAGGGGACCATATGGGATGCTGGGAACTGATCGCATGCAAGGCAAAGGCCCTACCCGCTGTGCTATTGCTTCAGCCCCACTCGAAATATTTCAAGGACAGAAAGTGATAGGGGCAGACAAGCCACAGGTGTGTTCCTCTGTTAATGAATGAGACCGTGAGAACATCTGTCAAGGATTCCGATGTTGGAGCAGCGAAGGGAACACGGGGGACTCGGGGGACCGGAGAGATAGCACCATGGGTAACAGGCTCGCCCTGCATGTGGCTGAGCCAGGCTCAGTATCCCCAACATCCCACATGGTCCCCCAAGCACTGCCAGAGTGAGTCCTGAGCGCAGGGCCAGAAGTAACCCCTGAACACTGCTGGGTGTGGCTCAGAAAACATAAAGAAAACAGGGGCTCCTGGTGCGTCTGACAGCAGTCTGGCCCGACGCACCTTGCTGGCCTCGCTGGACCGCGGCACCGCTGGTCCTCCAGAACATGGTGTTGGTGAGCATGTTGCAGAGGAGAAGGGCTGCACCGCACGCCAGCCGCTGCACCCTGCTGGCTGGGCTCCAGGGATGGTGAGTGGCCACCGAGAGCCACAGGCAGTCCTGCGTGAACTTTTCGACGATCATGGAGGAGAACAGGTGTCTGCAAAGACACGAGGACAGGCGTAAGACCGTGTTCTGCGAAAGACAGGGTTTATCGGCTACACAGCACCGGGCCTGCCACTGTTCAACCCCGCAATGATGCTGAGGTAGGCTGAGATTAAAGCCTTTGGAGGAATTGGGAATAACCGAAGTTATTAAGTGGCCCAGGAGTGGTTATTCCAGAACAATGGAGAAAGAGCAGTCAGCACCTTGGCATTTCAACCAGCCCAGCTCTGATTCCCTTTGGCTGGCACCAGAGGAATTGGGAGGACAAGAGTCTTCAGCCAAGATGAAGACCAGTAGATGGAGGTCACCTCCTCCTGCAGGCAGGGGCGTTGGAGCCCTTAGCAGACATGTGCCCAGAGAACTGGGCCACTGATGGGCACTGATGGGAACTGATGGAAAAGCCTACTGTCGTTGGTCCTTATCTAGCCCTGACTTGGAGCTGGCAGCGGTAAGAGGGCCTGAACAAGCTCTCCAGAGCCTTCAGGGGCCTTGGTTATGCTTCCTAGTTCCCAGCTGTGGGGGCAGTACTCGCCAAAAAGCTTAAAAGAAAAAGCTGGAAAGTGAGACATTGCTGGAGTTTTTAAATACTCTGACAAATGCCCAGGTGTCTAGAAGGTCACATGCATGCCCAGGGCTGTGCTCAGAGGGTATTCGGGAAAGCTTTGCCCTCTTACAAGGGCAACCTTGAAGCACTCAGCAAGGAGCACAGCTTAGTCAATGCAGAGCTGTTCACAAGTCTCACTGAGAGTTGAAGACATGCCCAGAACTCCAGCCGCCATGGGAGCAAACGGTGGCCCACTCATTAGCCACTGAACCAACTGAGAAGGAACTTTAGCTGCCAGATGTGACAAAGAGCACATACAAAATCAGTTCAGAAAAGCAGACACCACTACCAGTACGAGCAGTGAAGACTGAGGGAAGGTAACTGGTTTCGAGTTGCCATGCTCTAGTTTTAAATTTCTGGCCCGGCCAAGCCGGGTTCGATTCCTCCACCCCTCTCGGAGAACCTGGCAAGCTACCGAGAGTATCTCGCCCGCACAGCAAAGCCTGGGAAGCTACCCATGACATATTCGATATGCCAAACACAGTAACAACAAGTCTCACAATGGAGACATTACTGGGCCTGCTCGAGCAAATCGATGAGCAATGGGAGGATAGTGCTACAGTGCTAAAGTTTTTAATTTGGGGGATTTGGGGGCTATAATCTGGTGTTCAGCAGCTATTCCTGGCTCTGAGCTCAGGGATCACTCCTGGTGGTGCTCAGGGGACCCCCTGCAGGGGACTGAAGCTAGGCTGGCTGTAGGCAAGGCAGTGTCTTAACCCCTACACTGTCTCTCCAATCCACATTATATTATTTAAAGGGTTTTAATGTCTGATTTTTAGTAAAAAAATATCACAAGACACAAAAGCTGAAGAGGCCAAGACACTGTTTTACTAGACTAGACAAAGAGTCTCTCTCTCTCTCTCTCTCTCTCTCTCTCTCTCACTCACTCTCCCTCCCTCTCAGGCATTCCAGGACCTCCCCGTGAATATTGGCAGAAGCAGCACTCTGAGACGAGGGCCAAGTGTGGGGTGCAATTTTGGCTCTTTTTGCTGGGGGTCATCTGAGCCCCCCAGCATGGCTCAGAGGGAGCCAAGGTGCACCCAATAATGTCCAGGAGACCATGTGGTACCAGGGATCAAACCATGGTTACCTGCATATGAAACATTTGCCTTAACCACGGTGCTATCTCTCCTTTAGACAACAACTTTAAATGAACTATTTTACACATATTTAAATAATTAAAGGAATCAACTGAAAATAATATCTCATTAGAGTATATAAAGACATAAAATTATTTATTCTTATGGCGGCTACATCCAGTGGTGCTGGCCAGGAGCAAACTAGGTTTGAATCCACAGCACCATGTATGGTCCCCTGAGCACCAATGAGAGGGAGGGAGGGAAGGAGAAAGGAAGACGCGAGCTCCTGAAACGCATTTTGCAGGAATACCTGAAAGAAAAGAGCTCCTTCTCCGAGACAGGCAGGAAGACCCGGTCACGCTCACCATCTCCAAGGTCCGTGGCCAGCCAGCAATTGCACAAGAAGTGCCATTTCTTTTTAGCCATCATGTCAATGACAATGACCTGGCTCACGTACCTGTGACCAGATAGAGGAGTTACGTTGGGAGGTGGCATTTGTAAGAAGTCATATTGACCTGGGAGATAGCTAGGCTGTCAGGGCCCATAGCTGGCAGGTGAGCTCAGACCCTACATATCCCACCCAGTGGAGTCCTGGACACCTCCCATCCCTCCCCCACTGGGTGTTACCCTCCAGGCCCCAGACGCTCTGAAGACCCTGGTGGCCCCTGAACCATCCGGTCTGGTTGGCCCCGTATCAGCACCGGGAGTAGTTCCTCAGCCCCCTGGGCCCTGCATGAGTGGCCAGGGGAGAAGTCACCTCCTGTCAGCATGTCAGTGAGCGTCAGGGACTGCTTCTTTGTATGACAAAAGCTCAGAAGTGAGAGTTGGTCTCATCTCACAGTCCCCACCACTAGGGGAGTTCCAGAGGCTTCTGCCGCCCATGAGAAGTTCAGCACATGAATGTTCCTGGCCCATCCTGGCTGCCTCTCGCACTGCCCTGCGCTTCGTCCAGCTTCCTTCCCCTCTGCTTTCTGTTCCGCCAGGTGGAGACAGAGGTGACTGCACCAGCAGCGGCAGCATATCCAGTTCAGGCCCATGGCCTCCTTTTGAGATCAGGCCTTCTCCAACCACAGTGGCATGGCTTATTGTGAGCCTGACTTCTCCCCGAGTAGTGGCTGGTTTCGGCAGACTTGTGTCCGGAGCACCCCACCACTCAAACACTCTGGCCCCACTATCTGACTGCACAGGTAACCTCCTCCTTTCTGGCATGGTAGTATTTCCTCAAGAGTCTAAATTTAGTGTCATAAAACCATGCAAAGCTCTCTAGTCAAAATCCTTGTAGAATTTAATGTTGAGAGTTATGTTCTTTGTGAGACGTGTAGTTTTCGTGATTTATTATTTTTGTAGTGCTGGAGTTGAAACCCAGCACCAGGCAGTGCAGGTCTCTGCTGAGAAACCACAATCGCTCTGTCAGGATCACATGCCAAGTGCCTTAAGCCTTGTCTATCTCCTTGGCCCACTGAATAGACTAATTTGAGGTGGGGAGTTCTTTGGGGGGCACACTCAGTGGTGTTCAGGGCTTACTCCTGGCTCTACACTCAGGAATTACTCTGGTGATGCTTGGGGGACCAAGTGGGATGCTGGGGATTGAATCTAGGTCAGCTGCATGCAAGGCAGATGTCCTGCCCACTGTAATAACACTCTGGCCCACCTAAACGTAAGTTTTTTTTTTCTTTTTGGGTCACACCCGGCAATGTATAGGGGTCACTCCTGGCTCTGCACTCAGGAATTACTCCTGGCGGTGCTCAGGGAACCATACAGGATGCTGGGAATCGAAGCGGGGTTGGCCACGTGCAAGGCAAATGCCCTACCCGCTGTGCTATCTCTCCAGCCCCTAAATGTAAGTTTTAAAGACACTTTTTATTGTCAGATATCTTTATGATCTTTTGAAGCAACATTTCATTGTTATTATTTTGTATCCACCATCATGACAACATTCCATGAAAATGTCAGAAAAATAAAACTCTCATTGCACTAGCCATCAGGATTGGTACCGTTAATGCTTGATATTTCTTTCTTGGGTCCCTCTGCAGACAGCGAAGGTTACTATTTTGCCTTTGGGACTTCTTGTTACTTACTGTGATGCTGCTGCTTTTGCCCAGAGGGCTGAGGATTCGAAGAGAAGAGCCGGGCCAGTACCACGGGTGCTTACCAAGAGGGGCTGGCCCCAGAATTGTCATGCCAGAGCCGCAGGCTGTGCAGGTTTCCCAGAGAGGACTGGGTGCAGAGGAGGAAGACATCCAGTCCCCCACGCTCGAAGACTGCCTTCTGCGAGTCCCACAGGTGATGGGGATTACTCCGTCCCTCGGAACCGTAAAGGGTGATCACCACCTAAAACTCGACGAGGGAAGAGAAGTGCAAAGAGTTCTAGAAGGGTTCTTGGGGGTTATTCTGAAGAAGTCAGAGAAAACTGCGCTATATCCGTGCTTCCCAGGTGGGCTGTCACTGGAGTGACCTGGGGCAGGGGGTGATGGCAACCTCAGTGCCGTGGAGATGCTTAAAGAAGGAAGATTTCCTGAGGGTTCTGAGAGTTTTGTGTGCCCCCCATGCTCCTCTCGACCCCCAGGAAGGAGAGAGCAGGGCAGATCTGTTTGGGAAGCTCTGACTTAGCTGAAGCCTGGTGTCTTAGACAAGTGTGCCCAGAGATACTTGCAGGGCTGTTCCCAGGACTGAGTATAGCAATAAAGTGACTCCCAGGGAGTTCTGACTTCCTTGTGGATATAAAAGCTTAAGGGCAGGGAGAGTGCAGAGTTAGGGCACATGCAATGCGTGCACCTAGTCCCCAGCTCCGGGACCCCACAAGTACTTCTCGGGAGACCGTCTCTCCCCACAATAAAGCTGGGTTTCACATACTGATGTCTTATTTTCATACTAGAATAAATTCATATTTTTCTGGTTTAGTTTTTTCCCCCAACCAACAGTCCTCCTGGGGCGTGTTTGGTGTTGCTCCTGGCTATGCTTGGGGGATCTTGTGGTGTCAAGGATCAAACCCACACTTTCCAAGTGCAAAGCATGTGCCCCTGGGGCCAGAGCCATAGCACAGTGGGGAGGGTGTTTGCCTGGCACGAGGCTGACCCAGGTCTGCTCCCCAGCCTCCCGTATGGTTCTCCCAACCTCCCAGAAGGAATTCCTGAGTTCAGAGCCAGGAGTAACCCCTGAGCATCTCTGGGTGTGACCCCAAAACAAGAACAAAATGAACAAAATGAAACAAAATCGGTGCCCCTGCCCAGTGAGCTCTTCTCCAGCCCTTAGTTTGTTTCCGAGGTCATAACAGTGGTTCTGGGGGTCATTCCTGGCTTTGTGCTTGGGGGTTGCTCCCAGTGGTGCTCAAGGGACCGTGCCAGGGACTGAACCTGGGCCTTGGCATGCAGAGTGTGCACCGGGCACTGAGCGATCCATCCAGGCCCTAAGTTAACATTTTTAGTGGTTTTCTGATGGTTTATACTGTAATCTATTCTGCAATAAAAGCGTTCTGTCTAAATCATGGTCAGACCTTAGTTACGTGGATCACCGGGGTAAGAAGTGGGCACAAGCCACTGGACAAACAGCACCAGAGGCAGAGCTGCCCCAGACCTTCAGCAGGCAAGAAACAATGAACAGCGAGCTGCTATGTGTGGCAGCCCCCATGTGTAGAGGCTTCTCAGACCAGGTCCTGGAGCTAGGGACTCTCGGTGTCTGAGCCCGTCTCAGCTGCCCCCCTGCACAAGGCCACAGAGCAGAAGAATCTCGGTCACCTTGGCGGTGGTGGCTGCCCTCCGGCGATAGCCCGTGTGCACCTGAACCAGGTAGTGAAACTGCCAGCCGGGCTCATTGTCGGCCAGGACAGTGATCTTCACCTGTGGGAAAAGCAGAACCATTGCTCGTGTCACAGAGGCGTCCCCCGGACTCCTTCAGTAGAGACACGGGAGAATCTGCTGCTGCCGTCTTGAGAGTCAGGAGAAGCCCGAGTGAGGCCTGGCCAGAAGGCACCTGAGGAGCTGACCTGAGTGAGGCGGTGCCCTGGGGGTGGGGGTGGGGCGGGCAGGAGGGCGGAAAGGCAGGACCTCGTCACACAATTCCGCTGGCAGGGCCTGGGCCTCCAAAACCTTCCCACCCCCTCCTGATCCAGGTGGGGTGAGCAGCTAGTATAGAAGACACCCAGTTGGACTTGAATTTTATTTTATTTTATTTTTTTTTTTTTTGCTTTTTGGGTCACACCCGGCAATGCACAGGGGCTACTCCTGGCTCTGCACTCAGGAGTTATCCCTGGCAGTGCTCAGGGGACCATATGGGATGCTGGGAATTGAACCCGGGTCGGACGCGTGCAAGGCAAACGCCCTACCTGCTGTGCTATCTCTCCAGCCCTTGGACTTGAATTTTAGTGAAAGCTTTGGAGGCATACTCATACAAAAGATGCACACAAAAGGAGAGGGCAAAAAGGGGAAAAGATGTCCACGAATTTAAAATTCAAATGTAATTGTAATCTAAAATTTTATTTATTTTTTGATTTTGACTGTGTGCTCAGGGATCACTCCTGGTAGTGCTCAGGGGGTCGTATGAGGTGTCAGGATCGAACCAGAGTTGGCCATGTGCAAGGGCTGCATGCAATGCCTCATGCCTTCCCTGCTGCACTATCTCTCTGGTCTATGTTTTTATTTCTTGCAATAAGCAACTCTACACCCATGCCAACAGCAAAATGGCCATTACATATTTTGGATTCAAAAGTCTAAGAGAGCATGAGAACAATAAAACGGAATGTCATTAAAGAACTTCTGCTTCAAAAGGAATTCCACACAGTTTTAGTTTTTCCGCAGAAATTTCTTATTTAGTGCAGCCACATTCCAAATGATCATTTGGAGGCAGGAACATGGTCTTTGCACCTGGAGCCCTGGGTTTGCGTCCAGCATCACCTGGTCCTCTGAGTGCCTCTGGGAAGGACTCCTAAGCACCACCAGGTGAGGCCCCCAAACAAAACAAATTATAATCTGACTTATATAACACTTTGATATCCTAAAAATAAAATGAGAGAAACTTTTTTTTTTTGGGTCATGCAGTGGATCTTGGGGGCCATACAGTGCTGGGGACACAACCCAGGGCTCTTGCAAAGGCAGGTGCTGGACTCAGTCCTGTGAGTCACCTCCTCAGTTCCTACAATTTTGTTTTGAAGATGGTTAAGTACTCTGGGTGTCTTTGAGCTTCTTTTTTTTTTTTTTTTTTTTTTTTTTGCTTTTTGGGTCACACCCGGCGATGCTCAGGGGTTCCTCTTGGCTCTGAACTCAGGAATTACTCCTGGCAGTGCTCAGGGGACCATATGGGATGCTGGGAATCGAACCTGGGTCAGCCGCGTGCAAGGCAAATGCCCTACCCACTGTGCTATCACTCCAACCCCTGAGCTTATTCTTAACCTAAATGGATCACAAGTGAGTTCAACCTTGGCTAAAACTTAAAGCATGAAGATAGTTAGGAGTTGATGAGACAGTAAAGTAGGCATTGAGCCTGTCTTTAATGCAGCTGGCCTGGGTTTGATCCCTAGTGTCCCATATGGTCCCCTGAACCCGCCAGAGTGAACCCTGAGCACAGAGCCAGGCGTAAGCCCATAGCATAGCTGGGTGTGGTCCAAAACCAAAATTTAAACAATGATGACAGTTAAATTTACCAACCTTGAGACTGTCAAGGAAAGGGAATGAAAGTTCCAGTTGCATTTCCACATTACCTAGTACCAAGCCATCGGTTTCATTTTCATCTGATTCAACATACTCAAGACACCGAGGCAAAATGTTTGGAATCAAAGCTCATCACCTTCCGCCTGTCGTCCTGGTCCTTCCTCCAAGCCCAGATAAATAGGAGCATGTACAACCCTAGAAGGCTGGCCAGCAACGACACCCCGACGGGGTTGTTGGTCACCCGGAGGAACAGTTTCACTGTGTCTGCAACATCCACTGTCCTGGGCACGATGAAGAAGTCGCTGCCAAAGTAGGTCAGGTGGTCACAGAGACACTGCGTCTTCAAAACCGTGCTCTGCAGACCCACCTACAAGGAGAACACAGATGCACAGCTCAGTGCACACTGGGAACAGCCAGCCCACCCCATCCACACGCCCCCTTTGGAGGGGGGAAGCAGAGATGGATGGCCCATCTGCCACTGGCGGTTGTGTGAAAAGGGATCGCCTGCATGGACAGAGATTCAACAAGGCCCGAGAAACTGAAGAAGTACAAACTCTTTGACTCCTGTGATTTCGGTTTTGATTATCCCTCCTGGGGGAACTTGGCGGACATATGCAAACAGCCACAAAAAGGAGTGTTTTGTTGGGCGTTGTTTATAGGAAACCAGTCACAGCAAAACCTACAGACAAGCAAACAGATGGAGTACAAGGCAGCCTTTAAGAGGGATGAATCAGAGCTGGAGACAGTGAAAGGAGGAACAAGGAAAAGGCAAGTTTGCTGGCATGATGCCAGTCACGCCAAAGCCAAGAGCAGCGCACCGGCACCCCTGTCTATCTCTCTTGCTGCAGGGCACTGTCTTGTGTCAGCGGATCGCTGCTTCTGGGGCTTGGTCTGATATACAAGAGACATTCAATACATACTTTCTGAAAGAATCGGAATTTATACCAAATTCAGGACAGTGGTTTCCCTGGTGAGGAAGGAGACGAGATTGCTGAGGGACACACAGAAGGCTTCAGTGATTCCAGAGCGGTTTTCTGTTGTTCAAAAACACAAACTAGGCCTCCAAACCCCGCACCAGACTGAGTCTCATCCAGAGCATCCTGGAGGGGGGCGGGTGGTCCCACCATCTGCCCCAACAGAGCCCTGGCAGCCGAAAACCACCACAACACCAGGACTAAACGGGGCAGAAAACGAAGTTTGTGACACAGCTGAGCACTGCCACGTACTGAGCTTGACTCCACCCTTCGCTCATACTCGTCATGTGCTGTCTCATTTCTTCCCAGGAAACTTGGGTTTAAAGGTGCCAGTTCCTTGTTGGAGTCTGCATGTGAAAAAGCCTCGTGCTCCTCACACCGTCCTCTTGCTGGAACAAGCCCTGGAACCACAAGGGTCGCCAGGCCGCAGGGCCTTCCTGGCATCCTTTGCAGTGCAAAGGATGGGGGTCCTGAGGCTTGAGCCATGCTCGGGGTTCACACCAGGCTGTGCTGGGTGGAGAATTTGTCGCAGACCGAACCAGCTTAAAAGACAACTGTACCTCATAGTGTTTCACTAATAAAATAAATAAATAAATAAATAAATTTTACCCTCGGGAAAAAAAATTTTTTTTATTATTAGTGAAACACCATGAGGTACAGTTGTAGATTTACAATTTTTTGTGCTTGGGTTTCGATTATACAATGATCAAATACCCATCCCTCCACCAGTGCCCATTTTCCACCACCATGGATAATATCCCCCCCACCCACCCCCATCCCCCCATCCCACCCTGCCACTGTGGCAGGGCAATCCCTTGTGTTCTCTCTCTTCTTTTGGGTGTTGTGGTCTGCAAAAGAGGCATTGAGTGGCAAACATGTTCAGTCCATAGTCTACTTTCGACATGCATCTCCCCTCCTGGGAGAATCCTCCAAACACCCTCCATTTGGTGCTCCCTTCTCTATCTGAGCTGCCCTTTCCCCTAGAATGCCCGACTGGCCTCTAAGCTATGGAGTAATCCTCCTGGTGCTGATCTCAGCTATTCTTGGGTATTAATCTCATACTTTGTTACTTTATATCCCCCAGATGAATGCAATCTTCCTATGTCTATCCCTCTCTTTCTGACTCATTTCGCTTAGCATGATACTTTCCATGTTGTACCACTTGTATGTAAATTTCATGACTTCATCTTTTCTAACAGCTACATAGTACTCCATTGTGTAGATGTACCAAAGTTTCTTTAATCAGTCATCTGTTCTTGGGCATTTAGGTTTCTTCCAGTTTCTGGCTATTGTAAAGAATGCTGCAATGAACAAACAAGTGCAGATGTCACTTCGACTATACATTTTTGCCTCTCTGGGATATATTCCCAGGAGTGGTATTGCTGGGTCAAATGGGAACTCAATTTCTAATTTTTTGAGAATCGTCCATACTGTTTTCCAGAAGGGCTGAACCAGTGGACATTCCCACCAACAGTGAAGGAGTGTCCCTTTCTCGCCACATCCGCACTAGCATCGGTTGCTTTTGTTCTTTTGAATGTGGGCCAGTCTCTGAGGTGTGAGATGGTATCTCATTGTGGTTTTGATCTGCATCTCCCTGATGATTAATGATGTAGAGCATTTTCTCATGTGCTTTTTTGCCATTCGGATTTCTTCTTTGAGAAAGTTTCTGTTCATTTCATTGCCCCATTTTTTGATGGGGTTGGATGTTTTCTTCTTGTGGAGTTCAACCAGTATTTTGTATATCCTTGAAATCAACCCCTTGTCAGATGTGTATTCAGCGAATATCCTTTCCCATTCTGTAGACTGTCTTTGTATTTTGGTCACTGTTTCCTTTGAGGTGCAGAAGCTTCTTAGTTTAAGATAGTCCCATTTATCTATCTCTGTTTTCACTTGCTTGGCCAGTGGCGTGGCATCTTTGAAGATACCATTAGCTTCAATGTCATGGAGGGTTTTGCCAACTTTGTCTTCGATGTACCTTCAATGTATGGTTTCTGGTCTGATGTTGAGGTCTTTAATCCATTTTGATCTTACTTTTGTACATGGTGTTAGGCAGAGTTCTGAGTCCATTTTTTTGCATGTAGCCGTCCAGTGATGCCAGCACAATTTGTTAAAGAGGCTTTCCTTACTCCACTTCACATTTCTTGCACCTTTATCAAAGATTAGATGATCATATGATTGAGAAGAGATGTCAGTGTATTCAACCCTGTTCCATTGGTCTGCAGTTCTGCCTTTGTTCCAGTACCATGCTGTTTTAATTATTACTGCTTTGTAGTTGAGTTTGAAGTTAGGGAGGTTGATTCCTCCCATTTTCTTTTTCCCAAGAATTGCTTTAGCTATTTGTGGGGGCTTATTGTTCCATATAAATTTCAGGAGTGTTTGCTCCATTTCTTTGAAGAATGTCATGGGTATCCTTTTTAAATAAAAAAAAAAGCCAAACAGAAATGAAAACAAATAAAAGCCAAAACTGCCACTTGAGAGCAGACAGAAAATGATGCCGGAGGCCGCGAGTGGCAGGGCCGGCTGGTTCTGGCTCAGCCCTGGCCATCACGACCCCCTCCTCTCCTTTTTATTATTTTTTTCTTCTTCCCTTTTTGGGTGACACTCAGCAACGATCAGGGGTCACTCCTGGCTTTGCACTCAGGAATTACCCCTGGAGGCTAAGGGGACCATATGGGATGCGGGGATCGAACCCGGGTCCGCCACGTGCAAGGCAAACATTCTCTCTGCTGTGCTATAGCTCTAGCCCCCCACCCCTACCCCTGTCCTTGATGCCCCAGAGACTTGATCCAGTTTGGGAACTCAAACGTAAACTCTAGGATGAACAGTCATTATTCTCTAGTTAAGCAGGTGCCTGAGTTTACTTTTTTTTCTTTTCCCCTTGATTTTTGGGCCACACCTGGCCGATGCGCAGGGCTCTCTCCCGGCGCATGCGCGGGGATCATTCTGTGACCCCAGGGCAGATGGAACTCGGGAGAGGCAAGTGTTCTGTCTCTTCCGCTCTGAAATTTGCCCTTCTTCTGGTCTGGCCGATGCACACTTGTCTGCTTGCTTCCCCTCCCGCGAGAAGAACCAGAGGGAGAGGACATCATTCTGTCCTCCTGTGCCCCCTTTCCCGTGTCCCTGAAAGCACAAGCCTCCCCCAAAGCGACCCTCCTGCCTGCCACACACTGCCCGCCTTCTTTTCCCCAGGCGGCACTATTTCTTCCCCTCCCCCAGGTTATACTTTGGGGGCACCCTGCAGGGTGCCGAGTGGAAGAAGCAGGACGACCCGCAGCCCCTTACCTGGCAGCCCTCGCTCGTCCACGTGTTGTTGTGGCTGTCCCAGAAGTAACACTGGGTGACGGCCGTGACCACGGAGAAGGTGGTGGCCGACTGCTGGGTGCCGTCGTGGCTGCGGTTCAGCACAGCTGTTATGTAGTAGGTGCCCATCCCATACTGCAACCACCGGGGCGTCAGCACCCACGTATACTCCTCGTCTGAGGACAGACAAGATTGCTGAGTCGGAAAGGAGCTAGCCCAGTGGCAGAGTGCATGCCTCGCAGGGTCAAGGTCCTGGTTTTGCTCTCAACCATCAAAAAGAGCATTAAGACTACAGCCACAAATGACTGGATTTTTTTTTTGTTTGTTTATTTTGCTTTGTTTGGGAGTCACACCCAACAGTGCTCAGGGTTTACTCCTGGCTCTGCGCTCAGGAATCCTCCCTAGAGAGGCTCAGGGGACCATATGGGATGGCAGGGATGGAACCTGGGTTGGCTGCAGAGCAAGGCAAGTGCCCTGCCTGCTGTGCTATATTGAAAACACAAATATTTGTGTTTTCAAAGACCAGTGATACAATCCAGAGCTACGGGTCATTCCTGTTCTATTTAAAAAACAAAACAAAACAAAAAACAAAACCTCTTGATAAATGAAAATTCAGAAATTAGAATGGTGAGTTTAGGAAGATGAGGCAATCATAATCAAAATTAGTCGGTGGAAGTCTGAATAAACTTAACAGAGGGAGGTTGGGCTTCGAGACAGGCTGGAAGGAGGATGGCATGGAGATGGAGTCAGCACAGGCTGGCCGAAGGACAAGTGAGCACAGGTTAGAGGGAGGACAGGCTGGAGGGAGGATGGGAGTGAGCACAGGCTGGACCTCTGCCCCTCTGCAGGCAAAGGGCTGTTTCAGGCCCCGCTCCATCATGTAGAAGGTCTCATGAGAGAACTTGTCACATGCAATCATTCTTTGAATACTAATCAGATTGAACAATGAACATTTAACTAAAGCTGCTTTATCCCACGTATGTGCCTCTATCCATCTCACAATCTTTTAAAAAATTCATTTCATGGTTGCAATGACACGGATCTTGGTCAGAGAGATAGCAGAGGGGGTACAGCTCTTGCCTTGCATGTGGCAGACTTTGGCCCAGTCCTGGGCGTCACATCTAGTCCCCTGACAGCACTAGGAGTGATCCCTGAGTGCAGCTCCTGAGCATCTCCGGGTGTGACCCCAAGCCCAAATTCACTAAAATTACACAGATTTAATCCACACACATACAGAAGTGTCTGTAAACTGGTGGAAGCTGAAGAAGGTCAATACATTCCATTAAAGTCACTTTCTGGCTATGACACTGCATTGCAATTACAGAACATGTCACCATTATGGGAAGACGGGCAGAGAAGCATGCTGTTTTGTTTCTTGTTGTTTCATGTAAACCTACAAGTATTTCAAAAGAAAAAGAAGGGGGGAAACAGCATTTCCAAGCCAGTCCCTGACACGCGCCTGGGCTCTTACCCTTGGGCACCTGCCCCTTGGGGAGCGTGACCTTCCGGTGGAAGTGAGTGTGGTTGGGCTGGTACTGGAAGCCCAGGTAGAGGGTCATGAGAAGGGGATTTTCGGCTTCAATGCACACTATCAGGGACTTCTCTGGGGTCGTGATGTTCACCGAGATGACAAAATGATCGGTGCTCAGGTTGAGGCTGGTGGGATGCGTTTCGATGCTCCCATTTCTCCAGAGTGTGATCTAAGAGGAGAGACAGTTTGGCACTTTGCCCGCTGGTGCTTTCAGGCTCCTCCTGACTTCTTGGTTGGAAGGGAACTGGGGCTTCCCCGCTGTAAGCAGAGCCTCTCTATGTCCTCCTCATCCTCTTTGACTGTCAGTAGGGACTAAGGGGGCGCCCAGAGTCTAGTACCTAAACATCTTTTCCCAAGATGTGGTGGGTCTCTTTGTAAAAGTTCCTAAGAAAACAGGGTAACAGGACAAGGGCTCTGCCACAAAGCGAAAATGACTTTCCTTCCAGCTGCTGCCCACTGCCCTCTCTTCCCTTCTGCTCATCCCATCAATCAGGTTGTACCTCAATATCTTCCACTAAATCATGGAGTTGGAGCAGTTTGCGATTAGAGCTTAGTAACACATTTCCGATGCTTCCGACAATGTTCGTGTCATCAAAATCTTTGAAGGGGTTAAAAGCTAGTCCTGTTACCTAGGTAGAAGAAAACACTAGTTTCATCTGTTGTCCAAATATTTAGAAATAACACTCCAGTAAGTAAAAATATATTAGCATATGGATACCGCAGTAGGTTATTGTCGCCAGGCCACCCCAGGGGGGAAAGGGTGTTGTCCCTCTTGTCCCTCCACCTGCTCCCCCTTGGCGGCTCAGTGGCCGTCATCCTCCAGAGGCCACTGGACAGTCAGGTCTGGGCCCACAGTGACAAAACTTGTTGGGCCTCACAGGATGGAGGTGGAGCCAGTCCTGGTCTCCCCGTCCCAATGAGACCCCAAGTCATCGCTCACGAATGGCCTCTCTGGCTCCTAATCAAGGTGCTCAACGGCCATGATCCCAGAGACTCAGGAGCAAATCTTGAAACCCAGTGGCATTTGGCAGAAATCCCTCCAGATTTAAGTGTTAAAATTTCAGAATTTCAAAATCACATGGCCCTACTGCAGCCATGCGACTGCAGTAGGGCCGTATGATTTTGGCCCTATTTTATGGATAATATCATATGTTATCCATAACCAGCAATAGAACACAAATTGTCTACTGTTGCCTTTTCAGCAGATCTAAGTGGTGGGGTAAAATCTCAAATAATAATGGTGGGTGTGGTGTCAAAATATTGAATGTGATCAAAGTAGAGAGAGAGTAATGTGGAAATCATCTGCCCCACAGGTAGGGGGAGGGTGTGGGATAGGAGTATACTGGGGTTTTTGGTGGTGGAGAATGGGCACTGGTGAAGGTATGGATGTTTCATTGTATGACCAAGACTTAGACCTGAAAGCTTTGTAACTGCTCTCATGGTGATTCAATAAATAAAATTATAAAAAATGGGAAAAAAGTAAGGTGAAGTTCATGCACAAGTCAATCAGCTAATCAGTGGCTGAATAAATAGCAGTACTCCTACATATAAAAAATATATTAGCATAAAGTTAATGTTGGAATTTTCTCCCTTGCTAATATCTTTAGATACTGGCATATTTCTTTTTATGATATCATCTGAGAAACATTAAAGATGGAGAGCCTAAGAATGTGTGTATCTTTATCCCTGAAGGATCCTATTTATTTTTGGGGGGTCTTTTTTGGCCACATCCAGCTATACTCAGGGTTACTTCTGGTTCTGTAGTCAAAGATCGCTCCTGGAGGGCTCCAGAAACCATATGGGATGCCAGGGATCAAACCTGGGTCAGTCATGTGCAAAGCAAGTTCTGTATTGGCCATCTTATCTCTCTAGCCTCAAAATTCTATTTTACTAGGAAGTATCTTGTTCTCCAAGATAAAGCAACAATTTTACTTGTTAGGTCATTGCTGAAAGAAATACAATATATTACATGACTCTATTGAGTATGTTGAGCCTCTAATTATATACATTTCCCCAGATTTGCCTAATGAGTAAAGAGCTGAGCTAATATTATTTTTTATTTATTGTCGTTTGGGGGAGCCACACCTGACTGTGCTCAGAGCTTACTTCTGTTTCTGCATTCAGAGATCACTCCTGGTGGGGTTGGGGAACCATATGGAGTGATATGGATCAAATCCGGGTTGGCTGGATATAAGGCACACACCTTACCCACTGTACTGTCTCTTGGCTCCTGGGCTCATTTTAAATCATGACTCAGGAACTTAATTAAAACCAGAAGGCTATTAAATGCTTCTGGTCCTACCCTGGATGTTACTTGAGGGCCTCCTTCCTGCCCGTTGAGAGACATCAGTGTAAGCACCAGTGGTTTCTGTCCCACCCAGGGCCTGCCTCCCTCACCACCCATCCTCATCCAGCCCAGAATCCAGTTCATGCTCACTTGGACGTCCACTCCTGGGTGTTTATTCAAGAGCTCCTCCAAGGCCGTGGCTGATGGGAAACCTAGCCTCACAGGCGCGGGGTAGCCAAGAGTGTAAGAGCTCAGAGGCAAGGTTGATATGTTTTGACTAGTGAAAAAAAGAAGAAAAACGAAATGGCAATATCAGGATCTTGTCTAAAGGCAAGACTTAAACAGGGTGTCCCCCTCGTTTCCTCGCCCATCACCTGCTCAGCATTAGGGTAGCAAGGGAGGAGGTGAGCTCCATGGATGAGCCAGCAAACCGATTCTGTGGGAGAAATGCTTCTGGGGTCTTCCCATGGGCCAGCCAGGGCATATCTGACCCATTATCTTCCACCTGTATCAAGAGAAAAATTTTGTACCCCTGGTGTGACCTCACTGTACTGTTTCAGGTGTAAGGGAAGGTCTTCAAGTGGGCTGGAAGGGAGAGGATCCTGCCAATGATGTCAGGAAGGGGACACGGGTTGCAGAGGGGAGACCCACAGAAAGTATCTACACACTGACCAGAGACGCTTCATTCTCGTATCAACAAATAGGGCCTCCCACTCAAGTATTTTTTGCTCCAGTACCTAAGCTGACCTGTTTATTTCCAAAAATCAAATTCACCCAAAGCAATAAAATTCACCCATTATGCAACCTAATTTTTTTTCTTTTTTGGTCACACCCAGCAATGCTCAGGGGTTACTCCTGGCTCTGCACACAGGAATTACTCCTGGCAGTGCTCAGGGGACCATATGGGATGCTGGGATTCAAACCCAGGTCGACTGCATGCAAGGCAAATGCCCTACCTGCTGTGCTATTGCTCCAGCCCCTGCAACTTAATGTTTTTAACAAGAATTGAATTTGTGAGTTTTGGGCCACACCCGGTGGTACTCAGGGAGTTACTCCTGGCTCTGTAATCAGGAATAACCCTTGGCAGTGCCACATGTGTCGCTGGGGATTTGAACTGTAGTTGGCTGCTGGAGAGGCATAAGCCTGACCTCTTATATCCTGTTTAATCCCTCTAACCCTCTAATTTTTAAAAGATATATGTTCACTGGGTGGTGCAGCTATCACCACAAACTGCTGTGAAAACAGATTCAGCTCCTCTAAAACAATCCCAGTCTCTCCTCACTCCCCTACACCTAGGCACCGGCTAATCCACTTTTTGTGTCTACAAATTGGCTTTCGGGTCTGTGAAATGCCTCCGGTGTGTACGGCCCTGGGTTTGATGCTCAGCACTGCAAAACAAAAAGTAGAGAAATAAAACATTTCAAAGCGGAACTGGCCAGCAGCACCTATGGCACAGACCTGCTCGCTGCTCTGCCCAGGGCTTTGCCAACTCTCCTGCCCCCTTTCCTCGCCTTCATGGAGGGAGTGAAAGAGACAGACGGTCACAGACTTGTCACTGCCATTCTCAGGCGGGCTCAGCAGGAGCTGCTTGTTGAGGTGAATGAAAGAATTGATGAAGCTCACCTGGGGATTAGAACGCAAACACACGGCCCTGAACGATTTACGGCTATTTTCAATTTGTTTGTGTTCTTCTTCCTTGTTCACACCCTGAAGTGTTCAGGGGTTAGTCCTGGCTCTGCACTTAGGAATCACTCCTGTGATGCTCAGAGGACCATATGGGATGCCAGGGATCAAATCCAGGTCGACTGTGTGCAAGGCAAATGCCTACCCACAGTACTACTGCTCTGGCGCTCTTAGAAGGACTTGGTGAAGACAGCATTTGAACCCCTGAGCATCCATCGGGTGTGACCAGAAAAGCCAAAAAAGAACCACCACCACAACAACAATAGCAAACATTCTCCAATCAACAACAACAACAACCAAAAACCAGAAAAACAAAGTCCTTCTATGACATGACATTCTGCACATGGGACGCCCTCCTCTTGGACAGTTTCTGCCTAGGGACACATTTTCTCTTTTTCATGTTCCCCTTTCAGATCCTCTCCCCTCCCGAGCATCCCCTCTTACTTGAGTTGACTCAGAAAATCTTGGGAGAAAGGCCGTGAGTCTCTGGAGACCCTCACAAGCTTTCTGCATGTGACTGTGACTTTGCAAGCCACGGATTGTTTCACTCAGGTTCCCTGCTAGCTCATCCAGGACCTGGTGAAAGAATGGAATATGTCAAAATTATTTCTCAAGTAAAGTAAGTAAGTAAGTAAAGGCCATCCCGTTGATCATCGATTTGCTCGAGCGGGCCCAGTAACGTCTCCATTGGAGACTTTGTTGTTACTGTGTTTGGCATATCGAATACGTCACGGGGAGCTTGCCAGGCTCTGCCGTGCGGGCGAGATACTCTCGGTAGCTTGCCGGGCTCTCCGAGAGGGGCAGAGGAATCGAACTCGGGTCGGCCATGTTGGCTGCGTGCAAGGCAAATGCCCTACCGCTGTGCTCAAAATTATCTCATTTTCACACCTTGAGACTTTGGGGGGTCCACAAAGTCCCAGTGGTGCTCAGGTGCCAACCATAGCTATCGTCACTCCATCCCGCTTTGGGGATGTTTTACAAATGAGTCTCATGACCAAAACTGAGATCAAATTGACAAAAGCAAAATTTTAAGAAGTCTCTTTAACACTTCATCTTTCCCGCTGCATTGATTCCCCTTAAGTCAGGTTCATGTGCAAAGGGAGGGCCTGAAATGTCACTAGACTGGTGGGGCACACTCACTCTCAGCTCTGTGCCGGGGGGCGGGGGGACACTTTACTATTTTTACTTGCGTTTGGGCCATACTTAGTGATGCTCAGGGGTCACTCCTGGCTCTTCATTCAGAAAGCACTCTAGTGGTTCTCAGGGGACCATATGAGATGCTGAGGATAGAACCTGGGTCTGCCGCATATGAGGTAAGTGCCCTCTCCACTGTCCTATAACTCGGGCCCCCTGGGTTACTCTTGGCAGTGCTTGGGGGATCATGCAGTGCTGGATGGAACCTGAAGCTTGCTTTGCATGAGCTCAGCACTTTGACTTCTCTTTGTCCCCTTGTCCCCTTTGTTAGTGGGGCCACACCTGGCTATACTTGCAGAGCACCGGGTCCACCCCGGCCAGCGGCTGGAGGGGTATGCAGTGCTGGGATTGACAGCAGGGTCCTGCACTTGCTGGGCCTGTATATCCTCAACCCTCCATGGTTTTATAGTTATTGCCATGAAGTTCTGCTCATCTTTGCCTGGACTGACTCCTAGGTACTTACTATAACAAACTAGTTTATTTCTTTCATTTTTTTTTTTTTGACTGTTCATACCTGAATGACTCTATATATGTTTGTCTTTTGTTTGGGGGCATAGCTGGCAGTGCTCAGGGACTACTCCTGGCTCTGTGCTCAGGAGTGACCTTTGGCAGTGCCCAGGGGACCATCCATGGGGTGCTGGAGATTGAACTGGAATAGGCCACATGCAATGCAATCACCCGCCCTCCTGTATGTACTCTCTCTGACCCATATTTTATTTTTTAATAATAACTTTTAGAAATCTAATTTTCTGACTGTTCTGCTAATATAAGTGAAAACATAATTGGCTACAGAACACCACACAGGTATTCTGGAAGAAAGCAAATGTGTCTTAATGGGCTCAGTGATTCTTCCTTACAACTGTCTGGAGAGTCTGCATGTTGGACTTTAATAAAAAAAAAACATTCCAGAAGTAATTCCTGAGCACTGCTAGGTGTGGGCCCCTCCAAAATAACAACAACCAGATTAAAAAAGAATGGGGATCATAGTACAGAGGTAGGGCGCTTGCCTTGTATGTGGCTCATCCAGGTTTGATCCCGGGATCCTGTATGGTCCCCTGCACACCATCAGGAGTGATTTTTGAGTGCAGAGCAGGAGCAAGTCCTGAGCACTGGCACCCCCCAAACAAAACCCAAAATGTCCTTCGCTTTTCTACTTTTAAGCTGCACCTCGCAGTGCTGGGGGACCAAGGGCTGCCAGGGACTGACCCCAGGGCTCCCGCATGCAAAGCCTGAGCTCTGGATCTTTGAACCAGTGTCATGACCCATGATTACCACAGGCTGTGGCCAGTGCTCGGGGGGCCCATGTTGAGGCAGCCGTGGCCAGCACTCGGGTGCCCGTATTGAGGCAGTGATGGTCAGTGCTCAGGGGCCCGTATTAAGGCCGCTGTGGCCAGTACTAAGGGAGAGCGCCAGAGAACTGCCGGATTCTCCCTCCCACTGGTGGCCGGGATGCGAGCGGACTGTTGGAGCTGTGTGGTAGCTCCTGGCTGTCCAAAGGTCAGTCCCCTCAGTAGCACTGTCCACGCTGCTTGGATTTCTGGTTCGCTGGGGAGGAAGGAGCATGGAGTTGGAGCTTGAGGGGTTTGTGTCTCTGGCACGGTGTGGGGTGAGGGGAGCTTCCACACCGCCCAGAGCACAAACAGAAAAGCATAAAAAGATGCCCAGATCTCAGGCCACGAAGGCCAGGCCCTTTACATCCTCACCCTTGCTCCCTTCTGCTTCTCCTTGGCATGTGCTAGTCCTCAGGCTCCACTCTGAAGTCTCTCTCCTCCGAAGGCCACAGCAGACTAGAGTTTCCCAGTTTGGGGAACTGCCCTCTGGGTGGGGAGGTGCTAAAACCATGAGTGGGAGGAAGGGGGCTGCAGTAGCCTCTGGTATAATTGCAGTGGGGCGGGGGGGGGGGTGGGGACATGTATTTATTCCCTTAATGAAGGCAAAGTTCCAGGGGGTGCTGAGTGGTTTCATCTCTGAAAAGAGGGTGATGGGCTGAGTAAGTCTGGGGCCCTCTAACAAAGGCAGAAAGGAGAAAGGCCATTTTCAACCTTCCCTACCTGGTCTGACACATTCTGAAATGACGTTTGCAGGAGGGTAGTGAGGGCTCCTGGGGTCGAGGTGTCTGTGGGGCGGGAGACTGACTCCTCGGGAGCTTCCCCAGGTGGCTCTAGGGTCCTGGGGTCAGGCCCGCTGCGAGGGGCAGTTGTCTCTGGGACTCCTGGCTGCAGGACTGTAGGTGGCACGGGAGGAGGTGGGCCACTGGAATGGCACAGAATCTTGGACTAAAAGATAAAAAATGTAAAGGAGAAAGGCCGGATCTGCTTTTACGATAAAAATGATAATGATAAAAATGATAAATGATTAAAAAAATGATAAAAATAAAAGTAGTGGTCCCCGCAGGCCCTGGGCTGTCCGAGTGCATGAGAATAACATTACTGGACATTGCTGGCACAGAGCCTGTGTTCAGATGGTTTGAGAAAGCAACACACTTTACCATTCTCCTTCCTTAACAGGGGCAGGGGGCTGGAGCAATAACACAGCGCTTGCCTTGCGCGCGAGAATAAACAAGAGATGAGAATGTGCCAAGAAGGAAATTAAAAATAGACCTTAAGGATTCTTCAATCATGCATCTATTAAATCTGACTCTTTGCTGCATGCAAGTACTGGTTGGAAAACTACTCCCAGAGCACCCTCAGGGCCAGAGCAGAGTTTTGGCAGCACCCACCAGGAACAGCAGAGAATAGCATGCCGGGATGAGTGTTGTGGGGGTAAACACTTACACGGTTAGCATGAGCAGGAGCAGAGTGCTGACAAATGGTTGAAAGATGAGGACCTGTCACAGAAGAAAAGAGAGTAAGTTCAAGTGAGGATTTAGAATGGAAATATTTCTATCTTTTCTAGGGATATCTTGTTGTTGGCTAAAAACACCATATAACATTTTGTAGGAAACCAAAGTGGTCATTTCCCATTGTTGGAGGGAGTGGGGAAAAAAAAACTGTTGAGAAATCTAGATGGGTTTGAATTCTGAGCAGAGAGACATTGTGGATCACTAATGTTCAAGCTCTTTGCTTCCTCTTTAAAGAACCCTGTATAGGGGCTGGAGCATAGCACAGCCAGTAGGGCATTTGCCTTGCACACGGCTGACCCGGGTTTGATTCCCACGATCCCCTATGGTCCCCTGAGCACCACCAGGGGTAATTCCTGAGTGCTAGAGCCAGGAGTAACCCCTGAGCATCGTCGGTTGTGACCCAAAAAGCAATAATAATAATAATAAAGAACGCTGTATAGGCCCCACTGGTATTGGGGACCCAATGTTTGGGGCAAGGTCCTTGTCTTTCATGCTTGCATGTGGCTGACCTGGTTCAGACCATGGCACTGCATATGGTTTCCCCAAGCACTGACTAGTGAGTACTGAGCACTGAGCCAGGAGTAAGTCCTGAGCACCACTAGGTGTGGCAACCCAAAGCCCCTAAAAATTAAAGTATCATACTGTAAAACAGCATATTAATGAAAAGGAATTGCAAAGCAAGTGCCTTAACCTCTGTATTATCTCTCCAGCCCAGAAAAGTTTATTTTTATACTTTAAATATAAATATATATACATATATGTCTAAATGGATATGTGTATATATTCAACAGTAATAACTTTCTAAATTGCCTTTTAAATTGACATTTAAAGGCCTTGTTCACATCGATCCCTTGAGGTGGTGAGACCAACCTCTCAGAAGAATAACTAGAGTTACTTAATGTCTTACATTTCCATCAATTGATCTGCATGATCTTCCAACACTGATATCAACTGAGGTTATTTCAGGCAAATGTATCTTTCCCCCAATACCATTTGCTTTTCAAAATAAAGAAGAAAAAGGAAAAAAACAAGAGCGAACAGTACATTCTTTGTAAAGATCTTAAGAAAATGGAATTTTTTGTAAGAAAAACAGATTGAGAGTTGGTGAAAATAAAATAATCAAAGAATATTAAGAAACTGTAGAAGAGTTTCTTGAAGACTGAAATGTTAACATCAGACAAAACAGAATGCAGCGAATATTTACTGGGTGCCGTAAGACAACCCATTTGGGCATTGATTCAGTCCTTGAAGGTAGGAATTGGTTTCTCTATACATTACCTGTGTTCCCTTGGTCTCTTGGAATTGTAACTTTTCTTTTTGTCTTCTCAGGTCTCCAATATAAATGAGAACCATTTCCATTTCTTTTATAGCTGGCATCTTGGTTTGAAAAGAGAGCATCTGTTTAGAGACCAATGTAGAGGTTAATTTACAGGATAAAACTCTACTGTAAGTCTATAAAATGAATATTATATACATCTATATGTCACTGTCCTCCTGTTGTTCATCGATTTGCTTGAGCGGGCCCAGTAACACTATGAGACTTGTTACTGTGTTTGGCATATCGAATACATCACGGGTAGCTTGCCAGGCTTTGCTGTGCGGGTGAAATATGAAATACTCTCAGTAGCTTGCTGGGCTCTCTGAGAGGGGTGGATGAATCGAACTCGGGTTGTCCATGTTGGCTGCGTGTAAGGCAAACGCCCTACCTGCTGTGCTATCGCTCCAGCCCAGCATCTATATGAAAAATCACAAAATCATAAATTAAAGATGACTACCTGTTTTGTTTTTATTTTCTATTCTTTTGGTTTGGGGGCTACACCTGGTGGTGCTCAGGGTTTACTCCTGACTCTGTGCTCAAAAATCATTTCTGGGGGCTGGAGCAATAGCACAGTGGGTAGGGTGTTTGCCTTGCACGCGTCCTACCCAAGGTCAATTCCCAGCATCCCATATGGTCCCCCGAGCACCGCCAGGAGTAATTTCTGAGTGCATGAGCCAGGAGTAACCCCTGTGCATTGCTGGGTGTGAGACCCAAAAAGCAAAAAACAAAAAATTCACTCCTGGCAGGACTCAGGGGACCATATGGAGTTCCAGGGATTAAACCTGAGTTGGTCACATGCAAGGCCATTGCCCTCCCCACTATATCATGCCTTTGTTCCATTGTCTTTAAAGAGCCGCCACCTAGACACTAAGAAGTAGTTTTGCTCTGGAGCCATTGTATCACCAACATCTCAAAATAAGGTCTACTGAAAAATCTTGCGTTCTGAGCATGATTTCTCTTTGTCTTCTATAACGGTGGCATTGGGAAACGCCACTCTTTTTTTTTTTTTTTTTTTGCTTTTTGGGTCACCCCTGGCGATGCACAGGGGTTACTCCTGGCTCTTCACTCAGGAATTACTCCTGGTTATGCTTAGGGAACCATATGGGATGCTGGGAATCGAACCTAGGCCGGCCGTGTGCAAGGCAAACGCCCTACCCGCTGGTGCTATTGCTCCAGTCCCTCCTTTTTTTTTTTTTTCAAGAAGTTTTATTGGATCACCGTGAGCTAGTAACAAACTTGGATGATTACATTTCAGTCACACAATGCTTGAGCACCTATCCTTCCACCAGTGCACATTTTCCACCACCACTGTTCCCAGTGTTCCACCCGCCACCCCCACCCCACCCCACTCCCTGCCTCTGTGGCAGGTACCATCCTTCTTACTCTCTCTCTAATTTGAGACATGATAATTTGCAATATAGATACTAGGAGGGCATTGTGTTTGGTCCTTGGTGTACTTTCAGCAAGCATCTCCCATCCCGGGCTATGTCTCCAATCATCATTTACCTAGTGGTTCCTTCTCCATCCCAACTGCCTTTTCCCCCAGCGTGTGGGGCTGGGGAAGTGCCACTCTTTTTTTTTTTTTGAACTCCACATTACTTTTTATTTATTTATTTATTTATTTATTTATTTATTTAGGAGTACTGCTATTTATTCAGCCACTGATTAGCTGATTGAATTGGGCATGAACTCCACAGAAGTGCCACTCTTAAACAGACCAAATGTCTGCCTGGAAAACCTCTCACTCCTGCGGCCAGGCACCGTTGGTGAAGCTGCAGAAACCGGGATTGTCTCAGGCCAAGTCAGATCCCAGCTCGCAGGCCTGTCTCCAGGCCACCTGGAACACAAGCCGGCCTTGCCCCTGCACTGCTTCCTACCTTCTTATGCCTGAGCACCAGACCCTGCACCGGCAGCACCCAGCAGTTAGAAACCACCCAGATCATCCAGGAGCTCTACACCTTTCCATGCCTGCAACTGGTGGTAGGAAACCCCTGTGTGAGTGAATGATTCTAGTTCCTCGAATGTTAGATAGATTTTAGAGAATCTTGACTCTATTAAAAAAAAAAAAAAACAATGCTAAGGATTCTGATAGATGCTGTGTGAAACCTACAGAAGGAAGAAGGAACATTTTGTACTGGGCAGAGCCTTCCAATGTCCTCTGGACATGACATTCTTTTATTTCTCAGTCTGTCGGGGGCTTCCTAGGGGCACACCTTCCCCCCCACCCCCCACCCGCAATCAATACTCAACCTAGTGATGCAGTCCTGATGGTCTAGCTTAGGCTGGAGATATCACGGCATATGGACCCAGAGGTGCTGGGGGCCCCCAGGGTGCTCCTTGGCTGTGCTGGAGTGGGCGGGTGGGTGCATACGATGCGGGGGGTCAGACTTGAGGCCTTGTGCGTGGCAGGAATGTGCTCCAGTGCTTTGAGCTATCAATCCCACTGCAGTATCTTTCTTGGGGGGTGGATGAGGCCTTTCAAGTGGTGCCCAGGAGGCCCAGGGGTTCCTTCCCAGGATTTTTGGGGGGTTTTGGCAGGAGGGACACACCCTGTGATGCTCAGGGTCCACTCCTGGCTTTGCGCACAGAGGTCACTCCTGGTATGGCTGCCTTTCCGGTGGCCCTGACGTTGTGGTGCTTTGTGGGCCCTGTTCTGGAGGGGATTACTCAGGGCCACCCCAGCAGTGCTCTAGGACCTCCAGGCGCACCCCCTGGCACAGCTGGTGGTCACTGGGTGGCCAGGTGGTGCTGGAGACTGAACCAGGCCAGCCACATGCAAGGCATGAGTCTTCCCCACGTACTAGTTTTCTGGACCCGATCCAACATATTTTAAAGTCTCCAAGAATTCACTGAGATAAGAAAAAATGCTGTAGGTCATCAGCACCACGTTCAGTGACAAACAAAGACAACCCAAGCACGCTCACACACTGTGTATTTCGAGCTCCACCTCCCAAGGAAGCAATCTGCAATGGAAAACCTCGCTGCCTTTGGTCTTCTCATGTCCCCTCGCCTTATTCAGAACCAGTTTCTAAAAATGGAGTCGCTGGCAGCATGAGGGCCTGGCACTCACCCGTCTGGCAAATGAAGTAATGCCTCTGTGAGCACAGGTCCTTGTGAGACCACAGCCCGCTGGAGGTCCTGGACACGTAAATGCAGCTGTTGGGCTTGGTGGCCTGGTGCGTGGCATCTGTTCAAGAGACCAGACCCAGTGAGATTCGGCCACACAATCCAGACTTTAAAGTGAATATGAAAGCCACATTTTGCTAACTTCCAAAAGACAAAAATTTAGAACTCCCCTCTGTATATTATAATTGTGTCTGTGGGGGCAGTTGCTGGGGTGGACCCCCACTGCCCCCCTTAGGTTTTCTTTTTTTTTTTTCTCCCAGAGTATGTGTCTTTTATTATAAAGGCGTAGTGTTAATTTGCCTAGATGTCAATAGAGGATGACACACTAACGCCTTGAAGTTTTCTCCAAGGCTGAAGCTGAATGTGGGCTTGCAGCCTAGTAGGGGGAACAAACACAGTCACACAGTCACACTGGCACACGAGGAAAGGAGCTCTCTATCCAGTCTGTGTCTTGAAAAGCAGGAGAGGGGCTTATGATGAATAGAAACCAGTCTTTGTTTTTTTTTTTCTTTTTGGGTCACACCCGGCGATGCACAGGGGCTACTCCTGGCTCTGCACTCAGGAGTTACCCCTGGCGGTGCTCAGGGGACCATATGGGATGCTGGGAATCGAACCCGGGTTGGCCGCGTGCAAGGCAAACGACCTACCGGCTGTGCTGTTGCTTCAGCCCCCGGTCTTTATTTTTTATGAAGGAAACCTTCTTTTCTTCTGGGACAGAAGAGAGAAAGAAAAAATAAAGCCCCAAGAGACTTATTTTTTCTTTCTTTCTTCTGTCCCAGAAGAAAGTTTCCTTCATAAAAACTAAAGCCCAGAATCTTACCTGTTTTTTTTCTCTCTTGATGTTTTTCCTGCAACATTATATTCTGCCCAGTCCACCACTTCTTCCCTTTTTCCAGAAAGTCCCAGATGAGTTCTTGAACCTCCTGGTTCCAAGTGTAAGCAAGTTCCCCTCCCAGAGAGTAACAGTAATTTTCTGCTTCTTCGAAGCTGCAGTGAAACCTGTTGAGCTGATAACAATTATTTTGGCCACGTGGCTCTGGGTTCCGTCGCTGCCATCCTAGAATGACGCTTGCTCTGAGGGACAACCAAAGCCAGAGACTTCCTCGGAGGAACATGTCTGCTAACAGTCAGCATGAGAAATGTGAGGCCAGCAGCTGTTGGATCTTTTAAATGTATTCTAGGTAGGTTTGTCTTATTTATCAATATTATTATTAGAGTCGGGAATCATTGATCACAGAGACAAAAGCTTTTGTTTCCTTTTATTTTAAGGAACCAGGTGCAGTTCCTATAAGTTAAAAACCAAAAGCAAATACAGTGAATCAAGCCTAATTGGGTCTTTAAGCTTTTTTTTTTTCCTAGCTGGGGCAACACCCTCTGTGTCTACACAACTTGCCTTTGGCATTGTAAAAGACCTTTATTTACCAGATCCAAGCTGTAAGGAGTTGGAGGGTGACACATAGTTAAGTCAGGGTTGCTAAAAACTGAGTAATCATACTTTCTTTTTTTAAAAGAATTTTTTTTTTTTTTACAAATCCCTAGAATGGATTAGGCATAAGCTCCATCCCAAGATGGTGGCTTCAACTTACATAATCAATAAAACCAAAGACTATTTGATGAAAGAATGAATATACACGGAATACAAACAACACAGAAAACAAGTGAATTAAAATTTTGCTGAACCAAATATCCGCCTGCAGGTAAACATGGCTCTTGCTTATCACCAGGTTCCTTTTATTTGGGCATGCACGTTACTTCACGGTGTAATGAAGAATCAATACTCTGCCCGGTTTCCTTTCATTTGTGGAAAAGCTTTATTGACAGAGCATGATCTTCATTTTTCACCTGCAGCATATCCATCATTTATGTGTTTCAACCAGTTCTCTTTGTGTCAAGATTTGTTCATGAATACAAATAAACCTGAGAACTGAAAAATCACTTGGTAAATTTCAGGGTTAAGTTGGTTCCCCAAATAGTCTTGAATCACACTTACAAAACTCTAAAATCACCATGGATGGGACATTAAAACAAAAATTTTTAAGTGCAGATTTTATGAATACATCCCCTAATCTGAAAAATATTGCAGTAATCCAGTGAAAGATAAACGTGGTGTGGTCCTACTCTGGAAAAGTAAAAAGTCTACACAGGGAAGGAAAAACATGTAGGTCTATGTATTAAAGAAAAAGCCATTAAAGGTAAAGGTAAAGGTAAAGGTAAAGGTAAAGGTAAAGGTAAAGGTAAAGGTAAAGGCCCTCCCGTTGATCGTCGGTTTGCTCGAGCAGGCCCAGTAACGTCTCCATTGAAGACTTTGTTGTTACTGTGTCTGGCATATCGAATACTCTCGGTAGCTTGCCGGGCTCTCCGAGAAGAAAAAGCCATTGAAGAGGGTAAATCTATGAGGGTTCAGCTAATGATCTCCACATTGAACGTACAAGGATGGTCCTGTTTAGAAAATGAACTGGGCATACTGGCAGAGGGGTTCACAGTAAACACACGTGGTGAGAAAGTGTTGTCTTTTTTTTTCTTTTTGGGTCACACCTGGAGATGCACAGGGGGTTACTCCTGGCTCTGCACTCAGAAGCCACTCCAGGCGGTGCTCAGGGGACCATATGGGATGCTGGGAATCGAACCCGGGTCCGCTGCGTGCAAGGCAACCGCCGTGTGCAAGGCTAACGCCCTACCCGCTGTGCTATCTCTCCAGCCCCGAAAGTGTTAAGTCTTTAGAGAAAAAATTCTCTGTGTGCCTGGGAGAGTAGGGGGCAGTAGTGGAAACAGGCTAGAAAAATACTCTTTTTTTTTTTTCTTATGAAAAGCCATTTATTATCATTTTTTCCCCCCTATGGAGTTCACATTCTTTTTTTTTGTTTGTTTGTTTCTTTTTTTTTTACAGTTGTAGATTTACAATTTTTTGTGCTTGGGTTTCGATTATACAATGATCAGATACCCATCCCTCCACCAGTGCCCATATCCCCCCCCCTCTCTGTGGCAGGGCAATCCCCTGTGTTCTCTCTCTCCTTTTGGGTGTTGTGGTCTGCAAAAGAGGCATTGAGTGGCAAACATGTTCAGTCCATAGTCTACTTTCGACATGCATCTCCCCTCCTGGGAGGATCCTCCAAACATCCTTTATTTGGTGCTCCCTTCTCTATCTGAACTGCCCTTTCCTCTAGGATACCCGGCTGGCCTCTAAGTTATGGAGTAATCCTCCTGGTGCTGATCTCAGCTATTCTTGGGTATTAATCTCATACTTTGTTACTTTATATCCCCCAGATGAATGCAATCTTGCTATGTCTATCCCTCTCTTTCTGACTCATTTCGCTTAGCATGATACTTTCCATATTGTACCACTTGTATGTAAATTTCATGACTTCATCTTTTCTAACAGCTACATAGTACTCCATTGTGTAGATGTACCAAAGAGGAGACTGAGATAGTAAATGGGTAGGGCACTTGCCTCACAGGTGGCCAGTCCGGGTTTTATCCCCAGCATCACCTACGTCCTCCAAGTATCACAGAATCAGGAGTAAATAAACCATAAGCACAGCCAGGAGTGGCTCCAGAACAGAGTGCAGGAAGAGAGCAACTTGAGTGCATTTTCTCTGGAAGATTTTCCCTCTCCCTCTTAGCTGCAGGATACTCTTTATTGGGGGGTGGGAGGTGGAGGGCGGGGGAGGGAGGGGCACACTCTGCGACGATCAGGGGTTACTCAGCTCAGCAACACTCAGGTTATTACTCCTGGCGGTGCTCGGGGGACCACCTGTCTGTGGATGCCCGACAGAATCCGGGTCGGCCACAAGCAAGGCAAACGCCCTCTCCTCCGACTCTGCACTCGGGAATCACTCCCGGCAGTGCTCGGGGGACCATAGGGGATACTGAGGGTTGAACCCCGGTCAGCTGCGTGCGAGGCAATCGCCCCACCTCGCTGCACAATTGCTCCGGCCCCTGAAGTGATCTTTTTAAAAGTTCACTAAGTCTGAATTCCCTAACATCCTCATAAATATGCATACACACACACACACACACACACACACACACACACACACACACACACACACACACACGCAGCTCCGGTACTTAAAAGTGAAATTTGACGGTGGTCCGGTACTTAAATCTGACGGTGGCATCTTTAGAAAACACACAAACACACACACACACACACACACACACACACACACACACACACACACACACGCAGCTCCAGAACTTAAAAGTGAAATCTGACGGTGGTCAGGTACTTAAAAGTGAAATCTGACGGTGGCATCTTTAGAAAAAGTCAGTTTACTGCTGTTTTCAACCCTTTACACATCGTTGAACACGTACGTGCCCAGCACAGGCGTTTGTGTGGAGCCCAAGCCCATCACCAACAAAACGCTTCAATGATTGAAAAGACACAACCGAGGAGAGTGCTTGCTTAGAATGGAACACAACCAGACGTTCTCCCGGGACTCCGGGCGCGCTCTGGGTAGCAAGCGCCTACCAGACCCTAGCCGGGCGCAGAAGGTCGGGCCGGCGGAAGAGGCGGGGCCAGCGCGACTGCGCGTGCGTCCCAGTGACCAACCAGGACCTGGGGGCGGGGCGGAGCCTTCCCGCGGTGCCAGGTGTGCCCCGCCCTCCCCGCCTAACGATTGGTGGCTGGTGAAATCCTGGGAACGGGATTGGAGGGACTGCCACTAGCTTCTCCAATGGAGATGCGACCGGGGCGGGCCGAATGGCGGAAGGAGCATGGCGTGGAGACATCTGAAAGTGAGTCTAGCCAGAGTGGCCTTGGGGGCGGCAAGGGGCGAGACCCGGGCTACCGGGCTGGCGGCCACATCACGCGTGTGCCTGTGCACGTGCACTCGTGCACTGGGTCACTGCTTTTAAAGGGCTCACTTTTGTAGATGCTGATCTGTGTCAGCGCACGTGAACCAGACAGCCCCGCACTGGGGCGCTTTTGCTCTTGGAACTCTTGGAACACTTGCACCGTGCGTGCACCTCTGTGCACGGACCAGTGTGTTATGAAATTACTAGACTTGATTTCAGTACATCGAGATACAGTTTTAGGGGCGGGGACCCGAACGGTGCCCAACTATATGTTGAATAGTATGCGTTCCCAGATCCCGAGGAGAGCAGAAGCAAGACAGGGAAAACTTGATCAGCCCTAACCGCTAGGGTCTGTAAAGGCATTTCTGCTCGCCTCACCTCCTCTTTTATGGTTCAAACCCCAAACCTCCCCACATCCCCGGCAAAATCCCCTGCCTGTCACCCCAGCTGTTTTTAAGCCACATTGACCCTCTATTCCATGCAAACCTTTTCCTTCCCCATTTCTTGGGCATCTCTCATTCTCTTCACGGAGAGAACCTTTGCACTTTTCCCTCCTTACACTGCCTCCCAGGTAACTCCTATTTATCCTTGGAACAGCAGTTTGTCATTTCCTCAAGGACTCCTTTCTGTACTCGGAGGTTAAGTGTGTTTTTCCATTACCCTGTATTTTTCTCCATAGCTAATAATCATTTTATGTATTTATGGACATTGGTCTCTATCTCCTCATGTAATTGTAATCTCTTTGAAGTCAGGAATTTGATCTATGAGCCCATAATTAAGTACTCAGTCGATATTTCATGAGGGATTGGTAACATGCTGTGCCAAAAAGTACAGTTTTCCCTCAATTTACTAGGCAGTCTTCTTGGAAAAGCCTATATATAGGAAAACCTGCCTGGCAGAAGTTGTGTGTGTGTGTGTTTCCTTTTGTTTTTACTTACACTTAGTGGTACCCAGTGCTTACTCCTGCCCCCTAGGGGGCAGTACTGTCCCTCTGAAACCTCTGCTGTGGGTGCCAGCAGGACTAGAATTGAAGGAGGCCAGTGTTCGCAGAAAGCCAAGGACATCATTTGTCATGACATGTCATCTGATGTAAAGGACTCAGCAGGGTTCTGCAGCCTGGCCTGCAGGGGCACCCCTGTTTGTGTGATTGTTCTTTCCAGCAACGGGCCCTGGACGCGGTGGTCATCCTGGGAGGCGGTGGGTTCCTCTTTGCCTCGTACCTGACAGCCACAGGAGATGAGTATTTCTATGCCAAACACCTGATGCCAGCCCTGCAGGGGCTGCTGGACCCCGAGTCTGCACACAGGCTGGCCGTGCGCTGCGCTGCTCTGGGGCTCCTGCCTCGATCCACTTTCCAGGACTCGGACATACTGGTAGGTGCTCTTAGAACCCCGCGGGCCAGATAAGAGGGCGGCAGCGAGAGCTCGGCCCGGGCGGGGCCTTTGGATATACTGAGCTCTGCTGAAAATCTGCCCTCCTCATCTTCAGACCAGGACACTGAGGTATGGGCCGTGGGTCACTCACGAAAAGGCACACAGCTAGGAAGTGGTCGCGCCAGGATGCAGGCCACGGGTGGGGCCACTGTTGCTCAGCTTCCAGCCAACGGGAGCTTTGAGTCTTCACGTCAGATGTGGGGCAGGGCAGGAGGGCCACATCTCTGCCTCAATCAGCCCCCATTCCAAGTGCCTGCTGGACCCCAGCTCATGGGAACCTCATGAAGGCCTCCCCAGCAGACAGGGTTCCGTGGGAACTCTGGAAGGGCCGGGGACAGCAGGATGATGTGGCTGGGGCCCTTTGTGGAAGGCACCATCTCTGCGCTTTCCTCTTCCTGTGCATGTCCCGCCGAAGGGTCCTGCCCCAAACCATCGCCCGTGGACACTGAGGGCACCACAGGAGCCAAAGCCGCAATTTCCTGGCAGCACCGTGGAAAGTCCTGGAGCCCCGTGTGACAGGAGCGTGTCCAGAGCTGGGGGCGGGTCAGGGGCTGACAGGAAGTAAGCTGTGGCTAGATGCGGGACAGAGTGACAAGAATCCATATGGAGGGGGGGTCTGACAGGGAGGAGTGTCCAGCACCGAGACCTGCCTGGCTGAGCACTGTCTCCTTCTCTGGCACTTTCCGGCTGGGAGACTCAGCTGACTGGCACTGTGTCAGGGTGGTACTGTCTAGGGGTGGGTACCATGGATGTTGGAGAGAGAGCTCAGCAGCTGGAGCCCAGGCTGTGCATGGGGGTTCCAGCATGATTTCATCTCCAGCATGTGCCCTGAGCACTGTGGGGTTGCCCAAAAAACAAAACAAAAGAGGATCAAGTCTTGGTGTAGTTGGAAAGTGTACCCATGCCCTCTCTTGCCACTGACAAGCACATCACTTCGGGGCGTGAGATCAGGGTCTAGACCACTTCCTCCCAGCCCACCTTCGCCCTCTGCAGAGATTCCATTTTCTCAGGCCTGGAATGTGAAAGTTGACAAGCTCCCGGGGTCCTGGGAATCCCCGCCCCCGACACACACACACACACACACACACACACACACTCCCCTGAAACACGCAGAGCCTCGCCTTGTGTACCTCTTTGTCTCTGACTCTGCAGGAAGTGAGGACCCTGGGCCATAAATTCCGAAACCCGGTAGGAATTGCTGCGGGATTTGACAAGCACGGGGAAGCCGTGGATGGGCTTTATAAGATGGGCTTTGGCTTCGTGGAGATAGGAAGTGTTACCCCCAAACCTCAGGAAGGAAACCCCAAGCCCAGAGTCTTTCGCCTCCCCGAGGACCAGGCCGTGATTAACAGGTAGGTGAATGGGGCCGGGTTGCTTCTTCCTGCAGGACATCCCGGGACTTCAGGGTGACCCGCTTTTCTGCTTGTGAACATTTGCCTGGAACCCCAGTGGGCTCTGCCGGGCTGGTGCTCTGGCTTTGAGCGTGACTCTACTGCAGCACTCAATGACCTGGAGCTCAGGAAAGGCTTGTCTGACTGTCCAAGCTAGGCCTCCAAGTGCCCGAGTTCAGTGCTGTCCGGGAGGAATGGGATGGCAGCCCTGCCACTCGTGTGTGTGATTTCAAATCTCCCAGTGGCCACTTTAAAAAAAAAGTCAAAATAAGTGAAATCATTACTATACTGCTTAACATAAATCCCTGTATGTTCTAAATACTGTTTTAAAATACTGTATGATCGGGCTGGAGCAACAGCACAATGGGTAGGGCGTTTGCCTTGCACTCAGCCAACTTGGGTTCTATTCCCAGTATCCCATATGGTCCCCTGAGCACTGCCAGGGGTAATTCCTGAGTACAGTGCCATGCATGAGTAACCCCTGTGCATCGCCGGGTGTGACCCCCAAAAACAGCAAAAAAAAATGCTGTATGATTGACATTGAAATGAATTGTTTGCCTTGTTGGACTTGTATCCATTGGGCTTATGGCCCCCTCGGCTGGCTGGGGTGTGGGAGCCCCACTTCCTAGCAGCGCCTGTGTGGTTGGCTGGGCTCCAGCCCATAGCAGAATGGATGATGCCAAGGAACGTGGCGACTTTCAGTGAGAGATGCCCTTGTCTTTGTTATCCTTGGATAAACCCTAGAGAAAATAAAGATGTTCCCACTTTTTTTTTGGGGGGGGGTTGAGTCACTCCTGGTGATGTGTGCCCCGGGATCACTCTTGGCAGGCTCAGAGGACCACGTGGGGTGCCAGGAATCAAACCTAGGTCTGCCACTTGCATGGCAAGTGCCTCACCCACTGTACTATTATTTCAGCCTGACGTTTCCATCTGGCAGTGCTTAAGGGTTACTCCCAGCTCTGTACTCCTGGTGGTGCTTGGGGCACCCTATGGAATGAGGCGGGTCTGCTGTGTGCAAGGCTAAAGCCCAATCCGCTGTACGACTTCTCCAGCCCCACCTTCCCACATTTTGGTAACAGAGGTTCACTGAGCCCCTGTGGGAAGCTTTGAGGCACATCCTTGTTCTTGGCGGTGGCTTCAGGGAGATAGCTGGTGGGAGCTGCTGTGTCTGCCTCGCCCGTTCGCTGTGTGGGGGTCAGGGAAATGTTCCAGCTTCCAGGATGGGGTTCTGGATCTTTCTGCAGCACTGCAGGCTAGAGTCCGTATCTTGAGAATATCCATCCGGGCAGCATAGGTGTGTGATCCAGCCAGCACCAGGCACTGCGGGGACGAAGGCCCCGGAGAGCAGGTGGCACATGAAGAGAGCGGGAGAGCCGGGCCAGCTCCCGAGTGGCACCTGGTGGCTGCTCAGTACTGAGTGCCAAAGTGTGATTTTTATTATTTTATTTATTTATTTTTTTGCAGGGGAGGTGGAGGGAACCCCCAGGCAGGGCATCTGAGGGCCAGTCCTGGTGATCCTGGGCTGTTGGACTGTGGTTGAATGTTCGGGCCCAAGGATACACAACTGGTGCTTAGGGGCCTCCAGGGCTATTCCCATTGGTGCATGGGAGCCACAAGGTACTTTGAGCTCGGTTCTCGCAGTTGACAGATGCAACAGTTGCTGTATCCATTCAGTTCTTTGGCTGCTGGTCACAAGGTGGCTTCTTGTTGGCATTTGCCGCAGTTGGTTTCTTCTCTAGGGAGATAGGGGAGCCCTGGAGCGCTGGGGCAGCAGGGCGCCCACCTTCTTGGGGCTGCTCAGCTCCTGGCTGTAGTCCATGCGTGTGGTGTGCAGAGGTTGGAAGGGGAAAGGAAGCCTGGGGTGGGGGTGGGTCCCCTTGGGTCCCCTGTTCATACTGGAGCTGCTGGTGAGTCTGGGAAAGGAGCCCCGGGCCTGTCCTCCCGCAGCGGGGGGTGCTGGCCATGTGGATAATCACCCCGGGTGGGGGTCAGGGAGATGACAGGCTGGGGGCTGGAGAAGAACCAGCAGGGACCAGAGTGCACAAGAGTGCCCGGTGCCAGAAGCGGGCCAGGCTCACGGGAGGGCCAGGGGTCGGTGCCCCTGGAGGCTGAAGTGTTTTGTCTGGCTCCGGGCTGGGGCGGGTCTAAGGGTGCAGCTGTAGAGTGGCGCAACAGGGCCAGGTGGGTGTGCATGGAGCACAGGCAGGAGGTGGGAGATGGGTAATGGGGTGGCAAGGACCCCCTTGGGTGGGAGAGGGCAGATCATTGGGTGCTACAGCTGGGCAGGGCAGGGCTGGGGCAGCTGCAGGATCAAGTCTTGGCCATTTTCTGAGCTGAGCAGCTTTTCTGTAAATTTCAGTGTTTGCAAATTAGAATCTTTCAGAATCTCCAAAAGCCCCCAGGACGTTTAAACCTTGAAAGGCTCAGAACTGTTCATTTTTTTAAAAATGTTTGATGTTTTTATTTAATGGGGGGGGGTGTTATTGGGTCACATCATCTGGTGCTTCGGGGCTACTCCCAGCTCTGTACTAGGAGATTGCTCCAGGCAGTTCTCAGGGAACCCTATGTGGTGCCAGGCATGGAACTGGCAAGTATCTTAAGCCCCATACTCTCTCTCCAGTCCCTCCTTCCTGTTCTAAAAGTTGCGAGCGTGCAGTGGACATGGCCGTGGAACATCTTTGCAGAGTCTTAGCTCTCCCCCGAGGCTGTAACTTGTCTCTTCCTTGCGTGTTCTCTGCAGGTATGGATTTAACAGCCATGGCCTTGAGGTGGTGGAGCGCAGGCTACGTGCCAGGCAGCAGCAGCAGGCCAGGCTCACGGAAGGTGAGGTGCGGCCGCAGTGGGGGGCTTTCTTCATCTGTTGGCTGCAAATGTGGCAGCAACAGGCCCTGTTCCCGGAGGGGTTCTGAGTTCCACACCACCTCCAGAACTGTGACTGAGTGGCACACTTTATTTGGGCCATGCCTGGCAATGCATCCCCTGCTCTGCACTCAGGAATTACTCCTGGTGGTGCTCAGGGGACTATATGGGATGCTGGGGATTGAACCCAAGTCTACTGTGGGCAAAACCCTCCCAGCTGTACATTGCTCCGGCCCCCTGTGTTGCACACGTTAGCACAGACACTCTGATTCTGCCTTGTGACCCATGTTCTAGTCTTGCTGAGACAGCTGGAAGTGAGCCTGTGACGGGGGCTGTGCCTGAGCACCCCCTAACTGCATCCCACTCTGTCCATTACGACCACAATGCTGGTTGACTAGAGAAGAGTTTTATTTGTTAACTCAGGAAAGATGGTTAAAATGCCGCAGCCGGCTCATGAACAAGGGAGAACCACTCCCAATGCCCGGGCATTCTCTTGGGCTTGTCCAGACATTCAGGCACCTGTGCTGCCGCAGGGTGGCCCTGGTCCATGAGCTGCTTATTCTGGCTGTTGGCAGCCTGTGTTGTCCTCACCGAACCTTCCCAGGCACCCTCTGGGCTTGTGCGGGGATGTGGTCATTTCTTTCGTGGATTCTTCTAGAACCTCCTTCCAGCCATCTCACTTTTAGTCTCCTTAGAGTTCGTGAGTTGAGTGAAGGCTGTGGTTATGGGGTTCATGTCAGGACGGGGCCTGGACAGGTCGAAGCTGGGCCTCATCTGCAAGTCAGGCTTTGGTGGAACCAGCACTGAGCATGGCATTTGCACTGGTTTCTCTGTTCGAACTAAATCAAAAGGAGGAAAGGGGCAGAGCACAGTAGAACTCCCTGGTGTTTGCTGCCACGGCGTTTGCGGACGCGGGTGGGAGCATGTCCTAGCCCAGAGAGGTGTTAGAGCTGGTGCAGGTAAGTGGGCTGATGGAAGGGAAGACTGAGGGTTGTTTAGTCAAAGATAGACTCACAGTGTTGCACAGGGGGTGGCCTGGTGGCCGTGCGTGTGGCCACCCATGGTCCGGTCCCCGGCACTCCATATGGCCCCTGAGCACAGCGAGGCGTGGCCCAAAAACAACCCCCTAAAATGTTGCCTAGGACATGGTGTGTGGGGATAGCATTTTGTATATTGACAGATGGGCTGCCGCTGGGGATAAACCTGGGGAAGAATAAAACCTCAGAGGATGCTGCCTCGGACTACGCAGAAGGGGTCCGGGTCCTGGGCCACTTGGCCGACTACCTGGTGGTGAACGTGTCCAGTCCTAACACCGCAGGGCTGCGGAGTCTCCAGGGAAAAGGCGAGCTGCGCCGCCTGCTGACCAAGGTGGGTAACTGCATCACCACCCTCCCCTGCGGCCGGTCCTAGGCTTTCAGTTCAGCCTGATCATTCAGCCCCAGTGTCACTATTGATGTCTAGATCAGTTAGGACGCCTTGCTGTGCCTTTAATCCCTGTCACAGCAGTGATTATCTCTCAGGTGATTAACAGCTCTTTTATCTGCCCTGCTGTTAGCTCTCAAAGCCCATGAGGAAAGGGCTCTGGTCTCTGCTGCTCCAGCCCCAGATTCTAGTGCTGTGAATGAATGCATAGAATGACTTTTCATCAAACAACATATATATATATATATGAACAAAGGTCTAGGACCAGTGATATAGCTCAGTAGTGGAGCATCTTACCTTGCATATATAAGGTTCTGGGTTTAATCCCCAGCACTGCAAAAAAAAAGAGAGACCAGAGGTCTGAATGGAGGCTGGAGAGGTGGCTCCCAGGGCTGAATACAGGCTCTGCATGCAGGAATCCTAACTCAGTCCCTGACACTGCAAGTTCCCCTGAGCACACCAGGTGTCACCCCAAAGCCCCAAGCCAAGAGCTGCTTCTAGTGCCACTGGATGTTGCCTTAAAATGAAAGAGGAAAAGAAGTATAAATCAAACTCTGTTAGCCAGTGGTGGCATTAGAGATTCAGACTGGGGATCCCTTGATTTCTTCTTCTTCTTCTTCTTCTTTTTTTTTCAGATTTTTATTAGTGAAACACCATGAGGTACAGTTGTAGGCTTACAAATTTTTGTGCTTGGGTTTCAGTTATGCAATGATTGAACACCCATCCCTCCACCAGTGCCCATTCTTCACCACTACTGATCCCAGTATCCCTCCCATCCCCACCTCCCCATCCCCCCCATCCCACCCTGCCTCTTTTTTTTTTTTTTTGGTCACTCCTGACAATGCTCAGGGCTTACTCCTGGCTCTGCACTCAGGAATTACTCCTGATGATGCTCAGGGGACCATGTGGGATGCTGGGGGTCAAACCCAGATCGGCTGCGTGCAAGGCAAAACACCTTCCCTGCTGGACTATCACCTCAGCCCCATCCCTTGATTTAGAGAATGGACTCAGCTCCCTCTTGATGGAATCTTTTTCATTTGTTTGCTTTGGGGCCACCGGTGGTACTCAGAGTTACTCCTGGCTCTGCACGTAGGAATTACTCCTGGTGGGGCTCAGGAGACCATATGGGGTGCTGGGGAACAAGCCTTACCAGGCCCGTGCAAGGTGAGTGCCCTCCCCGCCGTACTGCTGCTCTAGCCCCTTGATGGAATCTCTAGCATTGCCAAGACTGCGCTTCTTGCTCGGGCTTTCACTGGATACACAGGTTTGGTGGCTCAGGTCATGGCTCTGACCACCGTGGGAGGCTGCTCAGGTTAGCCCTCTGCCTCTGTGGCCTCCATTCAGGTGCTGCAGGAGAGAGAGGCCTTGAAGCGGGCACACAAGCCAGCGGTGCTAGTGAAGATCGCGCCCGACCTCTCGGCCCGGGACAAGGAGGATATCGCCAGTGTGGTGAGAGAGGTATGACTCGGCCCGCTCATCTGGAGAGGCTGCTGGTGGCTGCCCTCGTGCCCCCTCCCGTGACCTTGGGGACTGGTTTGTTTACTGTTGTGATGTCAGTCAAGAGGGGCCATCGGTACCTGCTTGGCATGCGGGAACTTCGGGTTCCATCCCTGGCACTGAGTGTTCCCCCAGGCACCCAGCACTGCCTAGAGTCATCCTGAGCACTGCTGGGTGTGACCCAAAAACCAAGCCCCATGAACCCAAAGAGGGAGCGTCTTTTTCAGACTGGGGCTGTCTCTCTAGCTTGGGCCTGGGGCCTGTGCCGAGGAGAGGACTGCAGAGACTGACCCCAGCTGTCCCGGCCCAGGACTGTCCCAACCCACCCAGGCTGTCCTCAGAGCGTCACAGGCCATGGGTTTGTGACCACCGTCATGCCAGGAGGGCAGGGACAGTTCCTGCCTCGGGCTGTGGGCTCCTGACCCGAGGTTCTTCCTCTGTCTCTCGCTGCAGCTGGGCATCGACGGGCTGATCGTCACCAACACCACAGTGAGCCGCCCCGCCAGCCTGCAGGGCGCCCTGCGCTCCGAAACTGGAGGGCTGAGTGGGCAACCGCTCCGGGATCTGTCCACGCAGACCATCCGGGAGATGTACACGCTCACGCAAGGCAAGAGCCCGCGCCCTTCCTGCAACTCCGTGCGTGCTTGGGCTCCGGGGGTGCTGGGCCCGGGCGGGGGTCGTCCCCACTTACGGGGCCCCGTGCGTCTCTGCAGGCAGAGTCCCCATCATCGGGGTGGGCGGCGTGAGCAGCGGGCAGGATGCACTGGAGAAGATCCGTGCGGGTGCCTCCCTGGTTCAGCTGTACACGGCCCTCACCTACCAGGGCCCGCCCGTGGTGGGCAGGGTCAAGCGGGAGCTGGAGGCCCTGCTGAGGTGAGTGGGGCTGGGCTGCGAAGGGGCAGTGTGCGGGTGCTAGTGCCTGCGTGTATGCCTGCGTGCGTGTGGAGCTGGTTCTCAGTAGAGTTGGGGTGTGTGTGTGTGTGTGTGTGTGTGTGTGTAGTTGGTTCTCTCAGTAGAGTTGGGGTACGTGTGTGTGTGTGTGTGTGTGTGTGTGTGGAGTTGGTTCTCTCAGTAGAGTTGGGGTGTGTGTGTGGAGTTGGTTCAGTAGAGTTGGGGCGTATGTGTGTGAAGTTGGTTTTCTCAGTAGATTTGGGGTCTGTGTGGAGTCGGTTCTCTCAGTAGAGTTGGGTTGTGTGTGTGTGTGTGTGTTGTTGTTGTTGGCGCTCTCAGGAGCCATATCCAGGACTTGCTGTTCATCTATCTCTAGTCGTCATTCCAGACAGACTTCAGGGTAGGTGCCAAATTGGGGTGGGGGTTACTTTGTGGCTCCCCCGAGAAAGGGTCAGGAATTCAGGGCTCCCTTCTGAGGCAGTGGTGTGGCAACAGCGTCCCCTGATCTGGGCCACACACTTGCAGCTGTCTGCATGGGGGGCCTGGGTTCTGGCAGGTCTCCTTCAGCTCCTGCTGTGCTTGCTCTTCACAGGGAGCAAGGTTTTGCCCGAGTCACAGATGCCATCGGAGCTGATCACCGGAGGTGAGGCCTGGGAGGTGGAGGCCTGCTCCGGAACCTTCTCCTAAGGCAGGGGAACCACTGTGAGTGAGCGTGAGAAGAACCCGAGAGCCCCTTATGGCAGGAAGCCATCGGATGCCCACGCGGCCTGCCCCGTCGCTGCATTGCCATCTCTCCTTGGCGGTCACGAGAACCTTGGCTGTTTGTGGGGAAAATAAAGCCACTTACCGCCTGGATTTCGTCCCAGCACGTCCCGGAGGCCACCTTGGTCCCAAGGCTGCAGTGTTCTGGCCTCTGTGTAGGGTCCGTGGTGCACTTCCCGTAACGTCTCTCGCATTCTCTCCAGCTCTGTTTATTTTGAATTGTATTTTGGACATAGTTCAAACATGAACCAGAGGTGCAAGAACAGGGCTCGAGGCTGGCTGCCCTTTCCGCGTCCTCACGTTGTCTTTGCGTGTGTGTGGTGCCGGTGTAGGCTGGGCGAGGAGCCCAGTAGGCCGGAGCACATGCAGGCCCAGAGCCCGATCCTGGTGATCCGAACCCAGGAGCACTGCTGGGAGTGGCTCCTGAGCACTGAGCTGGGAGCAACCCTGAGCAGCACTGGGTGTGGCCCAAGAACACCAGCCTCAGGGGCCTTCCTGTGGCCTCTGGATCTGGTTTCATTTGGAAGCTGGGGCTTAGGATGCCACTGTTCGACTTTCGGGAGCTCCAGCTGAGCCCATCACAGGGCATGTGTTTGCTGCCCCTTTCTCTAGCTTTACTGTCTGGGATTTGGGTGTTTTAGCGCCCATGGTGTTCAAGGCAGCCAGGCCACTCTGGCCCCTCTGCTGCCATGTGACCTTCCTTCCCCCGCGGACGCTTTTCCTGCCACAGATGGGCCTGTTTCCGCCCCTTCCCAGCCCCTCTATTGCTGTGATGTCACACATACCTGGCCTTGCCCTTGCGCAGTTAGCTCTGGTGCGCTCTGTGGGTGCTCCTCTGGCACAGTGTTCCAGGGGCCGTGGCTCCTGGTGCTTCTGCAGGTGTGCCGGGCATTGCACTCTTGCGTGAGGGCTCGTGCACTTACTGGTGGCTGTGCAGCCCAGGGTTGCACCCTTGAGTGGTGGGGCTCACGCCGCCTAGCAGCAGGGACCCCTGGGCAGCTGAACAGTGCCCGAGGTGACTCTGAGCTCTGCCTCAGCCACAGAGCCACGGGCCAGTCACTACATCTTTCCGCAGAAGGTTTTCCTGGTTTGGTTTTATTGAGAAAACAATACCTACTCCGTGTTTGTTTGGGGTCCATGTCTGGTGGGCTCAGGGGACTATACTGGGTGCTGGGACTCTAACCCGGTTGGTTAAGTGCCCGGCAAATGCCCTCCCTACTGTACTATCTCTCAAGCCCAACAGTACCTACTCTTACAACACAGCTCCCCAGATGCGTGTTCTGTCTCTTCTTATTCCCCCAACCAATCCCATTTCCTCAGTAATCACAGTTAAATTTTGTACCACTCCAGGTTTTCCTGGACATTTTTAGAGTGTAGCTATGATATCTAAGGCTACTGTTTCATCTGGCTGCATGTTGCAAGCGGAACCCTGCCTTTCCCCTCCAGAGCATTCTGCATCCCACAGTTACTGTAGCCAGACTGCACACAGTCAGACCAGGTCTTCAACTCTGGGAACAATTTCTGGAAATGGGAATTACAAAGAAACCAAGTTAGTGCCTGCAGCCTTTTTCTGGTTGCCAAAGCATCTCTAGACTTGAATAAAGCCCCAGCTGTCTAAAATCTAACAGGGAGCAGCTCTTGGCGGCTGATCCAGCCTGCCGGGCATGGTCAGGGCAGGTACTATCAGCTTGGGCCCGAGAGGCACCCACTGTGGACAAGCTGCACCCCCATCTGGGGGCATGTGCCCTGCTCACACAGGGATATACCAATGCAGGGGTCACGCAGTGAGCCTAACCCCATATTTGATGTACCCCATCTTTGAGATGTGAGAGGCCTGACCATAGACAGGCAACGCCTGCAGAGTCACAGGTAGTGGCCCCCGGCTGGGGATTGATTTTTGTTCTCATGCCCCTTGTAATGAAACAACCTGGAAGGAAATGACATTATTCAAGGACTGGCCCTAGACAGCTGAGTGTTATCTGTGGTCTGGGGCACTGACTGGGGGCTCTGGGGGGACCCTCTCAGGAGAAGGGGCGCTGCTGGAGTATGGAGAATGAACTGAATCACGGTCACGGTCACGGTTCTCCCGCTGTTCATCGATTTGCTCGAGCAGGCCCAGTAACATCTCCATCGTGAGACTTGTTACTGTGTTTGGCATATCGAATACGTCACAGGTAGCTTTCCAGGCAGGCGAGATACTCTCAGTAGCTTGCCGGGCTCTCCGAGAGGGGCGGAGGAATCGAACTCGGGTCGGCCATGTTCGCTGCTTGTAAGGCAAACGCCCTACCGCTGTGCTATTGCTCCCGTGATTCCAAATCTGAGTGTAGGTAGAGACAAGTCTATTCAGCTGCCTGACAATACCACCATCTAATCAGACTGTCAGCACCCTCCATGTCCTCTCCAGGCACTGCAGCAGCCCTTGAGGCTCAGAGAACCAGGAACTGCAGCTAGTAAGGAGGCTTACAACCAAACTCTGTTGACCCATTAAGTTTGTGCTGTGGTTACCATAACAATAGGAAACAAATAAAAGTCCACTCCAGCTTCCTCTCTGAGCCATATCCCCGCCCTCCTCCAATCTTTCTCATGGGAAATTCAAACATACAGAGAAGCTCAAGGAATAACAAGAGATTTCCAAAGCCCACCTTGACTCAGTAATTCCGACGCGCTTTTTCAGGTTTTCTATACCAGTCTTTCTGCCTATTCCTACTATTCGGATGAATCACTTTGAAGGAAGAGGTAAATGTTAGGACACTTCATTATTCAGTATCTCACCACCTCCGTCTTCTAAAAATGAGAACAGGTTTCTGTGATGCCATTATTCTATGATCAGACCTGATTTTCTACTATCTAGCACTCAATAGAGATTCCAATTCCCCCCATCGTCCTAAAAGTGACTTGTACAATCAGTCATCATATGTTTCTTTATAGTTTTTTGAAATCTAAGACCATCAACTCTGAAGCGATCTGGCCAATAGTTTTATAAAAGGCCCCACATGCTGTATTCTCAAAGGCTGCATCTATCTCCATTGCCAGCTATGTGTGTATAAATAACCAAATTCTACTCAATGGTCACATCCTCAACTATGTACTGTATGCAACTTCTGGGCAGTCTGCTGCTGGAATCATGGGTCTAATGGCTGGAGCTCTGGCAGCCTCTGAATCTGTCAGCCCACAGGCCAGTGTTGGAGAGAGCTTCACAGAACTGTCAAAACCAGCTCTTGTCATTGAGTTCTCCACCTCATTTTTTTAAAAAATATTTTTCAAGGTTTATGGCAAACCAAAATTGGTATATTGCACACAAAAAATGTGTGATAGGAAGGGCGGGCAGGGAATTGAACATATTATATCCATGTTAATTACAGTACATTACATTTCTCCCATCTTATTAAAAGAAAATAAACCTTTGTATGCTTGATTTGCTGTTCACGGGGGATTTTCTCTTGTATTTAGTCAATTTTCTTTTCCCAGCTATTAGAGAAGTCAGAGAGGCCTACTGCAATCTTGCATGTATCTGGAAAACATGTTACCTGCTTCCTTCATGGCTGACACTCATGCCAGATTCCCTGCTGCCAGGGCCCCGTGGGACTATCGCGTTACCCGCCAGGTCTCGAGAGGGATGACCCTGGGCATTCCCAGCAGGGGAAATTCCTGTAGGCACTTTGTGGTCACACATCGAACGGAGCGAGTGGCTTGTCACCTGGAAAAGGACATGTGGGAGCTGGGAGGGAATGACCTGGGGTTGGCAGACGGCGGGTTTGTGAAATACTTGGGCAACAACAGAGGGGAAGACTCCAAAGGACAAGGCCTTTGGGTCAGAGCAGACAATAAGCATGTGGACTCTTGGCTTCCGGGAGAGCTTTCCTGGGGGTGGACAGGTTGATCTGGGAAGTGTGTCCTGGACAGGTGTTCCCTGAGGGAAGGCAATTGATCTGGTGTCTCTGCTGAGGTCCCTCAAGTCACCAGAAGGATATGGTGGGCCTGAGAAAAACTTGGGCCCAGAGGGGCAAAAAGCTGCCGGGACCATCACGACCCTGCTGAGGAGGCCTGTGGAAGATGGGAAGGGTCTTGTACTGACATCTCAGGCTGCCCTCAGGCCTGAGTGTTTTCAGAAACTGGCTGACCATTCGGGCTTGGCCATTTTCCTGGGTGCTCAGCCTATGAGTGGACCTAGTGACATCTGCCCTCACGGAGTAGAAACTGGAGCCCAAGTCTGGGGTTCAGATAGAAATTGTGGCAGTCAGGTGAGAATTTCACTAGTTCCGAGACCCTGACATCACCTGTATTTACTGTGACCATTCATGCACATGTGTCTGGATATGCAAAGACATACCTCATGTTTACGGATGTGCCTAGGAGTGTTTACATGTGGGCTCGGGCCCCTGGCGAGAGCCTTTCCCTGTCCTAACAATCACTGCTTGAGATCCTGCTCCCAACCAGTGGCTGTCTAAGTGTCGGGGATGAACATGTCTCCCGCCTCCTCACCGTGTCTCAGACACAACCATCATGAGAACTCAGAGGGCTGCAGCCGTGAGCCAGCCTGGTTCTTGCCCAGCAGAGGAGTGTGACGTGTTTTCCCTGGGGTCAGGATGACTTCCGCACTAATGTGGGGAGGGGGAGGCAGCATGAGCCGCACCTGGCGGTGTGCAGGGGCCTCTCCCAGCAGCACCTGTGTAGTCAGGGGCGGAACCCAGGCTTCTTGCATGCAAAACATGTGCCCAGTTACCTTTATTTAGTAATTCTTTTGGTTTTTGGGGCCACATCTGGTGGTGATCAGGGCTTGCTCCTGGCTCTACACTCAGGGGTCCTTCCTGGTGGGCTTGGGGGACCATATGGGATTCTGGGGGATCAAACCTGGGTGAGCTGGGTGGAAGGCACATGCCCTCCCCACTGTACATGCTCCAGCCCATGCTGGTTTTTTTTTTGTTTGTTTTTGTTTTTTGCTTTTTGGGTCACACCCAGCGATGCTCAGGGGTTACTCCTGGCTCTGCACTCAGGAATTACTACTGGCAGTGCTCTGGGGACCATATGGGATGCTGGGAATCGAACCTGGGTCGGTCGCGATGCAAACACCCTACCCACTGTGCTATCACTCCAGCACCCCCTCCCCCCAGCCTTACTCAGTTCTTTACTCTTTCTCTGGCCCTAATTTCATAGGAATTTCTTGCACTGACATCTCAAGAGCAGAGCTCCATTTGAACACCATTCCTTCTAGAGAGATCTGCCCTCGAACCAGGGGTGGACCAGGGCACCAAAGCTGCCACTGTTCCTAAACCCTGTGTCAGGTGCTTTCCCTGGTCTATTTCCTAATGTTTTTCCCAGCCGCGGACCATGTGGCCTTTGCTCGCCTCCCCAGGGTGAGGCCCCTCACACAGTTAAAACATCAGCCTGTGCGCCGGCCTGGGGCCCAGTGTTTGAAATTTGCTGACAGCCGGGGAGCACTGCCAGGAAGCAGCGCTCACATTCCGGGACAGCAGGGCCTCTGGGTGCCCAGGGCCCAGGACTGAAGGGAAAGGAGGGGCTGTAGGCTACAGAGAGGAACAACAGGAACAACTTTGTTTCATCTCACTGAAAAAAAAAAGTGTTTAATTTTCTCACCTGATAGCTGCTTATGTCTCCAACAACACAGTTTTTCATCAGTTCAGAGAGGATCATTTTCCCATTTTTACCCTCTCTGCAGTTAAGATGCCTGATGCCTTTGAATCATTTAACTGGCAGAGTTTTCTGATAGTTCACAGTACATTGAATTTGATGAAATATGTCAGTGGTTCTTGGGCTGGAGAGACATTACAAGGGGGTATCATTAAATCTTTGGGATAACCATCAGAAAAATATACAAGTGTGTAAAGAAAATCATCTAATATAGGATAACACAGAAACATTGAGAAAAGGGCTAGAGAGATGTTCCACCTAGATGACTCTGAGTTTGAGTCTCAGTGCACATCTGGTCTCCCGAGCCCCACCTAGAAGTAAGCCCTAAGCACTGTTGGGCATTCCTCCAAGCCAAAAATAAATTAAAAATAAATAAATAAATAATACAACTCTATAACCTACTACAACATTAAAAAAAATCTACTAGACTGGCACTATTGGTTGGTCGAAGAACTACCGAAGCAGCTGAAGCCTCTGAGCAACTCTAGGGCCACAAACACAAAGAAGCTGCACTCTGGGGTGGCTGTATGGGGGAGATGTCTCTTCTTTGACTTTAAGGGTCCCTGTCTCCTCTCGCTCTCTCCCCCTCTCTCCTGTCCCTCCTCTAATATATATCTACATATCCACATATTTATTTTTGGGCCACACCTGGCAGTGCTCAGAGCTCCTAGTGGTTCTCAGGGGACCATAGGGGGTACTGAGTATCAAACCTGGGTTGGCTGGTACGAGGCTGTACAATCATTCTGGCCCCATCTCTCATAATTTTATTTATTTATTTATTTATTTATTTTGGTTTTTGGGTCACACCTGGCGATGCACAGGGGTTACTCCTGGCTCTGCACTCAGGAATTACTCCTGGCAGTGCTCAGGGGACCATATGGGATGCTGGGAATCAAGCCTGGGTAGGCCGTGTGCAAAGCAAACGCCTTAGCCACTGTGCTATCACTCCAGCCCCTCTCTTATATTTTTAAATAAAACTATTGACCCTGAAAGAGCCTCCAATTGAGCAGCATTGGGAAAGATGCGTAAGGAGAGCCTGCTGAAATCTCAGGGCTGGGACGAATGGAGACGTTACTGGCGCTTGCTTGAGTATATCGATGAACAACAGGATGACAGTGATACAGTGATTAACTTTACAAAAAAATTTCACAATGGAGATGTTACTGGGCCCGCTCAAGCAAATCGATGAACAACGGGAGGACAGTAAAAAAAATTATAAAAAGCACTGCTATTTTTTTGTCTGCTTGTTTTGGGGTCACGCTTGGCTAGGTGCAGGCCTTGCCCTAGGCTCTGGGCTCAGGGGACCATATGGGGTGACAGGGATTGAATCTGGCTCAGCTGAGTGCAAGGCAAAAAAAGTCCTACCTGCTGTACTATCACTCTGGCCCCCTTCTATCTTCCTTTTCACTTTTTGAAGCACACCCAGCAGTGCTCAGGAATACTCCCTTTACAGTGCTCTGATGGTGCTCAGGAGCCTACAAGGTGAATCAGACCTGGGCTTCCTGTATACAAAGCTTTGTGCTTGTGTGCATGCTTTGTAGATGGCTTTGAGCTATCTCCTCTGGCCCCAAAACTGCTGTCTGAAGTCAAATGGAGTCCTGTTGGTGCCATGTCAGAACATCAGGACGAGCCTCTGGACACTGCCCTGCAAGCAGGAAGCAGAACTGAGACCCCACTTTGAGTTAAGTGGGCAAGCTAAAATTTGTGAGTCCAGATGATCTGGGAAAGTACAGCCGTGCTCTCATATGCCCGCCTGGTCATACATTATCTTGGCAGTACAAGGCAGCAGTTTCCCCCTCTCTTATACATCCTTAATCTGGCTTGAACTTCAAGTATCAGCATGAGGTTTCTCTTTGTTTTTTATGTACCCAACCACAAGAGTGTGGGGGACGTAATCCGTAGAGCCTATATGTCCAGCTCCGTATCTTCCTCTGACGTTTTAATCATGACAACATAGCTTTGATAAGACCATGTATACCCTGATTTTCCTTTGAAGAATGCTTATTCTATAACTGTTTGCACTATCATTAGTAATTCTTTCTCTGTGATGAACTCATTAGGATGTAACTGATAAAAAATAGCATAAAAGGATGCCTCTGGCAGTCACTCTTGGTCATGAGCCAGATCGATGCCTTGCCCCTCAGTGCTTCCTACATTCTTCTGGTGTGTCTTATCTCTGCACCTCGGACCAACCGGCTGATATCACTTCATGCAACAGAGTCTAGCAAAACACACTACGCAGCAGGCTAGGGATTAGCTCAGGGCTCACTCTTGGCTTTGTGCTTTGACCCTGGTGGGTCTCGGGGGCCACATATGGTGCTCAGAATTGAGTTGGCATCAGCAGCATGAGGGGAGAGGATCACAACCTCTGTTCTATCTCTCTGGCCCTTTTAGAGATCTTTTTTTTTAAATAAAAGTGAAATCTTAGAATATTTGTTGTTTTGGTTCTGGTTTCTTTTACTTAGCATAATGTTTTCAATATTTATTCATGTTGCAGCATGAGTCATGTGACTTTCTAGACATGTAGATAACAGTTGACTGCATCTCTGTGCCACACTGTGTACCATTCTGTTGAAAGAACTTGGACTGATTGTCTCTTTTTTTTTCCTTTTTTTTTATTAGTGAAACACCATGAGGTACAGTTGTAGATATACAAATTTTTGTGCTTGGGTTTCAATTATCACTTAATCACTTAACTTCCCGTTAGTCGTCGATTTGCTCGAGCGGGCACCAGTACCATCTCCATTTGTCCCTGTCGCGTGCTAGTGTAGCCCAATGGCATCTGTTCGCTCCGGGAACATGAAGAGCCTCAAACCGATCGTTCATGATCTTGACGAAGAAGTCTGACCATCTGGTAGGTGGGCGGCCATGCGGTTTTTTGACATCCCGTGGAATCCAGTCGGTAACAGCTCTAGTCCAGCGGTCATCTTTAAATCTCATTACGTGACCAGCCCATCTGATTTTCGACACCTTGGCAAGTGAGACAGCGTCCCTGATTCTTGATCGTCGATGGATGTCAGAACTCCGGATTCTTTCTCTTATTTGAGTGAAATGTGATATTCCAAGCATAGCTCTTTCTATTCTTCTTTGGGAGACCTGAATAGCGTTCTCATCCTGTTTGCGTAGGGCCCAGGTCTCTGAGGCATATGTTAATGCAGGAAGAACAGTGGAATCAAAGAGATGTGCCCGGAGCCGGAGGTTCTTCGTCCTCTTAGCTATTTCTTCGACGTTCTTGAAGGCGTTCCAAGCCGCTCTCTTCCTCCTGCGCAGCTCGGGTGCCAGGTCATTTGTCATGTTGACTTCTCGACCTAGGTACACATAGCTGTTGGATTCGGAGATGGTCGTTCCGTTGAGAGCGAATGGGGCATCAGGAACGAGGCTGTTTCTCATAAACATTGTCTTCGTAAGATTCAGCTGTAGTCCTACCTTTCCACACTCACGGTCAAAGTCGGCCAGCATTTGTGCCGCTTGGCTGATGTTTGGTGTTATTAAAACAATGTCATCAGCAAAGCGGAGGTGGTGTAGTTGCCGACCTGACCCTGAAGGTTTTGATTATACAATGATCAAATACTCATCCGTCCACCAGTGCCCATTTCCCACCACCATGGATCCCAGTATCCCTCCCACCCTCATCCCCCCCATCCCACCCTGCCTCTGTGGCAGGGCATTTCCTTTTGCTCTCTCTCTCCTTTTGGGTGTTGTGGCCTGCAAAAGAGGCATTGAGTGGCAATCATGTTCAGTCCATTGTCTACTTTCAACATGCATCTCCCCTCCTGGGAGATCCTCCAAACACCCTTTATTTGGTGCGACTGATTGTCTCTTGCAGCTACTGTGAGTTGCCTCATGGAACCTGCTGGACTCAGATTGGGTGGGCCTCTAAGCAAAACAGTACAAAGACTTCTCAAAAACTGAAAACTATGGAACAGAGAGACAGATCAATGGATGAGAGTATGCTTTTTGCATGTAGGAAGTCTGGGTTCAATCAATAGCACCCATATGGTCCTCCAAGCACTTCTAGGAGTGGTTCCCAAACAAAAACAAATTAAAAATAGAACTACCATATGAACCAATGATTCCAGTTCTTGATATCTACCCCCCAAGAACACGAATAGTTAATTCAAAAAATATATGTACATATATGCTTATTGTGACACTATTTTTCATAGTCAAGATCTGGAAACAACTCATGTGCCCCAACAACAGATAAGTGAATTAAGAAGCTGAGGTGTCAATACACAATGGAATAATACTCAGCAATAAAAATGACGAAAGCTTAAATTTTACTACAAGGGGTGGAAATCAGAGGGTGCCAAATTAAGCAAAGTAAGTTAGAAGATAAATACCAGATGATTTCACTCACTCATGGCATATTTCTACACAGAGTAAGGAAGTGAGGGAGGAGGCAATGTCCCATGAAAACAAACCCTCAGACTCTGACAAATGACTGAGGTGACAAGGACCTGGGGCTTATGGATAATGGGAAGAGATACTGGAATGTCACATTATGAAGATGGTGTCACATTATATCCCTAAAACATTACACTCTTCTAAATAACTGTCATCAAAGTAAAATAAAATGTGTCAGTATTGAGGTAACACAGTTCAAGACAGTATTGACACTTAGGTCTCTGCATCACACTGAAATGCCAAAGACCCTCCGTCTCTGACTCTGGGTCCCTTCTAGTCTGCAAGACTGAGGGATGCTTGCCGACTCTGTGCTGGGACCAGCCAAAATCTCTCTGTATTGTCCCAATGTTAGTGTGCGTGTGGCTCAAGCTCTCACTGGGGTGACTTTCTGCCAAGAGTATCCAGAGAGGCACAATAAAGAAATCTTCTCGATTTCAGGCCCAACTGTCTTAAGCAACAGGGAGATGTGAACACAGGGGCAGGGAAATCGTGGTGAAGGGGAAATGTTTTCTTCAGCACCACATTTCAGCCAGAGCACAGGAGAGCCTGGGAGGGACCTGAAATAACCCAACACCCCCCCCCCCCCCCTTCTTTTTGGGCGGGGGAAGTGCTGATAAAGCTCCAAAACTAAGAGACTAGCCCTCCTGATGGCCGCTGATTACGGGAACTCGCGGGCCGCTCCCCTCGGCCATGAAGTCAGTGCCAGGCTCCCCCAGGGCCTCCTGAAAGCACAGCCAGGGAAACTCGGGTGTGAAGCAAGAGCAGGTCTCTTATCAGGGATGTTGTTTGTGGTTTTGTTGTTGGAAAATGCCCATGGCTTGAGCAAGAACAAACTGTGTAGACACAGGGATTACAAAATTGGGGTGTGTGTATCTGGAGGGGCGGGGGGGGGGCGGGGGGGCTCGGGGAAGCCAGGAGGGCATAAAAGCACAGGCTTGGCCCCCCACGCACTGCCCATCACACACAGGCCAGGCAGAGATGAGGTGAGTCTACCCTCGTGCCTCTCTCCTTCCTCCTGATCTCCTCTGACCTTGCCTCCGTAATTTCTCTACATTACGCCCAGGGAAAGGAGAAACCTGTAGGACAGACGCGTGGGCAAATGGGCAGAGCATCAAAGGGTTAAGTCAGTTAAGTCAGGTGTCAGGTGCCTTCCATGTACTTGGTGGTGGAAGATACCATCTCTGGAAGGCAGTGAGTTCCCAAAATATAGGGTCAACTCTAATTGTTTTCAATTTTATGTTTCAAAACTGTATGGAAAATTCCCAAAGTACAGAGACTCGCACAAGGAGCCCTCCCACTCCCATCTCAGTCCTGTTCTGAGTATCTGTGTCCCAGGAGGTGGGCTTGGTCTGGACGTCGGCTTCTGCTAGTTGTTCCCTGGTGTTTCCATACTCCCAGGAGTACAGAACTTGCTGGAATCGGGCCGGCTAGGAAGCTGTAGATCAGGAACGTGGTGGGTGGACGGAATAGTTTCTGGTTCTTGCAGGTCATTAGCTCTAGTTTCTTTACAATGGCCTGATGTGAGCAGTGTGTGAGTGTGAGTGTGTGTATGCGCATGTATGCATATGCATTTGTCCAAGAATGTGTGTGTGTGTGCATGCATGTGTGTGGTATGCAGCCGTGTGTTCCTTCCTGTCTCTTCTCTGCAGTGCCCTGGGAGTTGTCATCGCCTTCCTGCTCTGGGGGCAACTGTTTGCTCTGGACGTGGGCAACGAGGTCACAGATGCTGCAGGTGGGTCAAAGCTGTACAGGCCTCCCCTAAGGTCCCCCCAGGAGAGCCACACCCACTTCTCATCTTGCCCCGTGGGAGTGCTTGGCCTCTGCTGAGCAGAGGGAGGCTAGGTGCACAAGGCCTTCCTCATGCCTCACTTCTGCTGGTCAGTGGTGTAATTCCCAAAGGAGAACCCTTGTCACCCTGCTTCTTCCCCCTTGCAGATGACAGCTGCCCGAAGCCCCCGTCAATTGCAAATGGCTACGTGGAGCACCAGGTGCGCTACCGGTGCCAGAAGTACTACCGGCTGCGCAGTGGAGAAGGTGAGCTGCCCTGCCCGCATCGCTCTCTGCTCTCCTTGGAGCCAGGGGACTCAGAGTCAGTCTCATCACCAGGACCTTGTCTCTTTGAGCAAACTAACATTTCTCTGCTTCAAGTCCTGCCTCTGATTAATGTCACATCTCTGAGACAGGCTAAAGGAATGCGGTGGGAGGAGCAAGGACTGGGCGCAGCACGGAGCCCTCACTGTTCTCCGAGCCTGCACGGAGGTCACTGTCATTCTTGTGTTGCTCCTGAGGGATGGTGGGCAGCCCCCACATCAGGATGAGACCCATCCGCCCTGCCCACCGCTGGCCCCTGGCACCAGCCTTCAGTGCTCCTGTGCCACATACTATGGGTCTCCGGGTCCGACTCTCCCCTTCCATTTCAGGAGTGTACACCCTAGACAGCGAGAAGCGCTGGGTCAGCGAGACCCTTGGAGAGAAGCTCCCCGAGTGTGAAGCAGGTAAGCGGGCGGGCAGCGTGCGCGCAAGGGAGGGCATGGGGGCCAGGCTGCTCGGACACCGGCTCCAGACACACCTTCTTGGTGTCTTCTGAGCATGCCAGAGCCAGGTGAGGTCCAGGGAAAGCTCGAGTGTCTGAGCAGATGTGAGCAGTGACTGTGAGGCATTGAGGGAGCCCACCAAGATCTTGCTCGTTTGGGGGTGCGCATTCCCTGAGGCTTGGGCTCAGGAGTGTAGACAGTTGCCTGTAAGGCTCAGCGGGCTGCTTGCACAGGGGACCAGCCTGACCCCATAGGAGAGAACCTGCCCAGCAGGCCGGGGCTGGTGAGAGTGGCTGCCTGCTGCCCTCTCTGCTTGGAGTGGGAGGACCCTGGCTCCTGTCCGCTTCTGTGGTGGAGAACAGCTAGCCCGTTTCCAGGCACTGTGATATCTGTGAAGCTGAATCTTAAGACAAGGCTGCCACAGAGCCCAGCCTCCAGCTGATATCCAGCGAGAGTGAATGCAACAGCCCTCATCCTTCCAGCACATTCCAGGAACTGGGGTTAGGCTTTGGGGGCATGGACCGTTTGGAGGCTTACGGGGGCTAGCAGTCAGCATCTGGAAACCTGGCCCGCCTGTTTCTTTCATATGGCGAGAGCTGGCACGAGGGAAGAGCTGGCCACTGGAGTCATGAGCAAAGGTAGAGTGGCTGGCAGCCGTGGGCTGGGGTTCATGGTCCTGCTCTCCTCCGCAGTATGTGGAAAGCCAGAGAATCCCGTGACACAGGTGCAGCGGATCCTGGGCGGCTCAGTGGACGCCAAGGGCAGCTTTCCCTGGCAGGCCAAGATGATCTCACACCACAACCTCACCTCGGGGGCCACGCTGATCCATGAGCAGTGGCTGCTGACCACAGCCAAGAATCTCCTCCTGGGCCACCCCAATGGGACGGCAGCGGAAGACATTGCACCCACGCTGAGACTCTATCTGGGCCGGAAGCAGCAAGTACAGGTGGAGAAAGTGGTTTTCCACCCTGACCCCGCCAATGTGGACATCGGGCTCATCAAACTCAAAGAGAAGGTGCCCGTCAATGAGAGAGTGATGCCCATTTGCCTCCCTTCTCATGACTACGCCCAAGTGGGGCGCGTGGGCTATGTGTCTGGCTGGGGGCGGAATGCCAACTTCAGGTTTACGGAGCTGCTCAAGTACGTCATGCTGCCCGTGGCAGACCAGAAGGACTGTGTTGAGCACTACGAGGGTAGCACTGAGCCTGCCAAGAAGGCTTCCAAGAGCCCTGTTGGGGTCCAGCCCACGCTGAACGAGCACACCTTCTGTGCTGGCATGTCCCGGTACCAGGAAGACACCTGCTATGGTGACGCAGGCAGCGCCTTCGCCGTCCATGACCCGGAGGAAAATACATGGTACGCGGCTGGCATCCTGAGCTTTGATAAGAGCTGTCAGGTGGCCGAATACGGGGTGTATGTGAAGGTGACCTCCATCCTGGACTGGGTCCGGGAAACCATGGCCAAGGGCTAGGGCAAGGCTGGCTGTGCACCCGGACTGGCAGCTACTTCATGCCAGGAGGGCACCCAAGGCGGGAGTGAGGGTCGACATATGCAGATGCTGGCAGCTCCTGCCCTGTCTGGGGGCTGAGTGCACGCACCACATAGTCCCCCAAATATCATTGGAAGCGAGCACTAAGCACAAAGCTAGGAGTCCCACCAGATGTGACCCTCCAAACCGAAACAATGAGAACAATCATAATAAAGCGCTTTCTTTGGACTCATTTTGTCTCGGATCTTTTCTATCCTCACACTTGGTTTGACTGAGCAACCAAGCAATGCCCTGGGTGTGTGCCTAGGAACTCCTGAGCCAACCGGAGCCCCCTGTGGGGCTTGCACTCAGCACAGGGGAATGCCCAGCATGGTTCTGCCATGCCTAGTTTTAGGCACAAAGAAACTCCCAAAAATGAGGTGCCCTGTTACAGCCTGGTGGGATGAAGCGGCTTCACAGACAGCACAGACAACACATGGACACAAACCAAGCAAGACAGTGAAAAGGGCGATCACACTGTGGCTGTCATGAACTTGCCAAGAGCCTTAATTGTTATGGCCATCAGCCTCTGCCTCTCCTCTGGGAGCTTCTCCCACCAGTCTCTGCCTCTGCCCCCGGGGTTTGTCCCATCAGCCTCTGCCCCCGGGGCTTGTCCCATCAGTCTCTGCCCCCGGGGCTTGTCCCATCAGCCTCTGCCTCTTCCTGGGGCTTCTTCCATCAGCCTCTGCCTCTGCCCTGGGGGCTTTTCCCATCAAACTCTGGCCTCTCCCTGAGGGCTTCTGCAGGCCCATCACAGCCCCTGCCCTCGCATTCTGGGGTGCTCAGAGAAGCTCGACCACCTGCTGCCTTCCATGCCACAGATCAGGGCCTTCCTCCTCAGGGTTCTTAGAGGGTAAAAACCTAGTAAATGCAATAAATCAGAACTTGATTTTAAGTCTGTGCCATAAGGATCTCAAGATAAAACACACTTGCCTGCCCACTGCTGAGAACTGCTTATGTCAGCAGAAATGGGAGAATAAGAACTGGAGGTGAGGTGAATGAGGGAAAGGCGGGGCATGCAGGAGTGTGGGGCACTGGGGTAGATGAGAGGCGTTCTTGCTCCCATAACCATCAATAGTTCTGGGGCCAGACAGATGATACAGTGGGTAAGACTTCTTTCTTGCACATGGCTGATCCGGGCTCAATCCCTGGCATCCCTTATGGTCCTCTGAGCCCACCAGGAGTGAGCCCTGAGCAACAGCAGGTGTGGCCCCCAAACAATACAAACAACAACAACAAGAATCAACTTTCCTTTTTATTTGTGTATCAGATAACCTTGCTGCGGAGGACTCTGTGTCTTAGGGCCTACAGACAAGCAAACAGAGAAGTCCAAACAGAGACTGACCTGCTACCCAAGGCCTGCACCGGGAGCGCTGCAGTGTGGGCTCCCAGCCAGCTGGCCCAGCCTTCCACTGTGGGCCTGTTTCCCATGCCAGTCCACTTCTCCCTCGAGGGGGCACTGGGCACGTTTCCACAGGCTGCCAGCGCCCAGGCCGGCTGCATTCAGAGTGGCTTCCACAGGCACCTTCCCATCAACTCTGCCATCAGTGACTGTGCTAAATGTCTTGATAGAGAAGATCATACTTGGGGATATTCTTGGGATCGATTGGACTCTGGACAATAAGTTTCCCTCTCATTGCTCCTCGGTAAATTACTTCTATCAAATCTATGAAATCTTGTTTGGTTTTGAAACTTCCCACAAACTTGGTGTGATCCGGAGACCTGAGGAGGACACACAGAAGAGAAACCACCCTTCTCAGTACGTGTCCTGCTGCTGGAAACGGCCGACTCTGCCACATGGACAGCAGCTGTTTTCATCAGTGAGGCTTTCGACACAAAATCTGATGCTGGCTTTTCTGCTGTGATTACAGGGCCCATGGCATATCTGACAATAACCAGGGCTAAGCTTTAAAAAAAAAGGAATGGAAGCAGCTTCTGCTTCAAAGACAATTTTTGTGCCTTTTCCTGCCATTGCCGAGTACAATTCCCTGGGAGCTGGGGGCTGTGCACAGTCTACATGTCTCTGAGTTCTCCTCACCTCTACACTTCTGGGTTTGTTTTATGGGTCACAGCTGGTGGTGCTCAGGGATCACTTCTGTTGGGGCCTGGGGGACCCTTATGGGGTTCCAAGTATCAAATTTGAGCCAGCTGTCAAGACAAGCTCCCTATCCACTGTACTATTGCTTCAACTTTTGAGTGGTAAATTTTACTATTTCAAACATGTTTATAAAATTTTAAAAAAGTATGTATTTTTAATTGCCAGTGAGAAGTGACCACACTTTCAGTTTTAAGTGTGTGTATCATTTTTCACAAAAAATGGGAACCATCATAATTTTTTAATGTACTCTTTTCAAGTAACCTATACTATGCTTTTCTTCCAGTCATTAAATATGTACATCACAGTGACTTGGTATCTATTAATTTCCTGTCAATATCTATGTATTTTAGATATATTCTTTTCTAAATATCACAAGCATCATAAATGAAAGTGTAGCCGATTTTCCTGCTTTCATGATTGTTTACCTTCAGATAAGTTTTTGGAAATACAATAGCTGGATTAAAAAATTTTATACATTTTTAAGGTGTTACATTGTGTCATAAATTGTTCCCTAAAACAACTGCATCTAATTAACAGTAAAACCAACTCTAAGCGAGGAAAACAAGTAACTTGAAAATCACTTAAAAAAAACTCCAACACTTGAAACATATTTAGGGGCCAGAGAGATAGTATAGCAGGTAGGGCACTTGCTTTGCACATGTTCAATTCCCAGAGTCCCATATGGTTCCCTGAGCACCGTAAAGCCAGTAGTAATCACTGAGCACTGCACGGTGTGGCCCCAAGCCCAAAAACGAACAAAGAAAAACAATAACAAAAAAGGAAAATCCTGGGAAATCTTTTCAAAGTTGCTCTGTATTTTTTGAACTGAAGGATGGTTAGAGCATTACAAATTTTAACTCTCTTTCACACTTAAATAGGAAATAAAACATTCCCCGCTAAACCCAAAACCCTCATTTTCTAGCCAAATTTCATATAAAAAATTAGAGAGGGTGGCAAGAGACAGCTCAAGGGCCTCGACCCCATGCTTTACATGGGGGAAACCCAGGTTCAGTTCTCAGCAGGGTGTGGCCACCAAACATACACAGAAAGAGACGGCATCAAACAACAGACACCAAAATACAGTAACAATGAAGATATCATCCCATGCCAATAATAAAAAGTTAATGAAAAGTGAACTCAAAGCTTAAGGAGCAGTAACTTCATTCTAACTTACCCATAATCGACTTTCATGTGCTGCCCGTTGAAGAAGAACACCGTGGAGGGGATATAACTGATGTCAAAGTAGTGTGTGTAAACTGGAGTTCGGTCCACGTCCACCAGGTAGACAGCGGCCATTTTACTCAGGTCAGCAGCGGTCTTTGCGAGCTGCAAAGGGAGACAGAAGCAGCTGACAATGGAGGGAGGGTGGACATGTCTTCCGTGAAACAGAATTCAGAACTTTGCTTGAAAACACTTCTGGGTCCAGATCCTAGCACATTTGGGTCCCCATGTGGTCTTGGTTCAGAGTCTGATTCGCTGTTAGCAGGTGTATGTGTGGCCTGGACAACTGTATCAATTCATTTCTCCCTGTGTTTTGTTTTTCTTTTGGGGTTGCACCCTTTGATGCTCGGGAATCACTCCTGGTGGTGCTCAGTGTACCAAATAGGATGCTGGGGATCAACCCCAGTTGGCCGTGTGCAAGGCAAGTGCCTTCCCTGCTGTACTAAAATCACTCCGACTCTGATTTTTTTTGCTATTTTGGACTAGAGAAATCTTTGGGGTTGGGATGTGACTCGGTGCTTGAGTATAGGCCTTGTACACAAGTCTAGGTCACAGAGCACAAACCAAACCAAGCCAGTTTCAATCAAAAAAGCTGTATGGGTCCATAAAATCCAAGTGCATTTAAGCAAAAACCAAAAGTCAGAAATAATTAATACAGAAATGGAAATTTCCTCAACTCTCTTTTCTTGCAGTCCTCTCCAAAATAATTTTGTTAATAATAGCAGAGCAAACATTCCTATGGGCACGCACAATTCTAGTTCTTATTTCGCAGACAGGAAAACCACGGCCAGGGAAGGTGATCTCCCTTAATGAGGCAGCCAGCAAACAGTAAGGCCAGATACCAACCCCGGCAGCCAGGCTGTCTCTTGACCTCTCCCCTACAGCTGAGGGGCACAGAGCTCTCACCTTCCACCCACCCCAGGTTAACGCATCAAGCACCATTTTTTTAATCACAATAAATATAAGTACTCATATTTTGATCCACATAGTGAGTGCTTGTGGACTTAGTCTCTCTCCATTATTATTATTATTATTATTACTTTTGGTTTGGGGGCCACACCTGGCAGTGCTCACAGGTTACTCCTGGCTCTGTACTCAGGGATCACTCCTGGTGGGCTCAGGTGCCGAGGAATGAACTGGGGTTGGCTGCATGCAAGGCAAGTGCCTTACTCATTGTACTATCTTTCCGGCCCCTAGTTTCTCTCTGTTAAAAACAGGCCAGAATCTGTCCCATACTCCCTGCCACATGACTCAGAGTGGGAAGATGCCCTGGGAAGTTAGAGGCAGCCTCCAGGCCAAGTGTCATTAACAGAAGTCTATAACCATCCCTGTAGTCCATACCCCAGCTCTGCAACTCGTGGCTGAGTGTGTAGGGATCGCCTGCCTGACTCACACTCATCTCCCTGCTCAGCAAGAGTTGCTCTCATTATCTCGCTGACGGGAACTTCAGATGATGTTTGGAGGGCTGGCGAGATGTTCAAAGGGCTGAAGCGCAGGACCTGCACATGGGAGACCTGGATCGATCCCTGCCGGTTCCCTTTCATACTCTTTGTACATGTTTAAGAATATAGAGATATTTAGGAAAAACTAGATTTAAAAAAAAGTTACTTACAATATCATCCAGTTGCAGACAGACAGGATCCTCATCTCTCCCAAACCTGAGCACCAACACCTTCTCCGCAGTGCATTTTATTGCCTGGTCAACTTCCTTTTTGCTAGTCAGTTTGGGCAAAAGGAAGCTCATCTTGAAGTAAAGCCTTGCTGTCCTGAAATAAAGTCCCATGTTTCGAGACTGATTATATGAATCTGAATTAAAAAAATATCAAAGTACATATTTATATAGTTTACAAAGAGGCAACAGGAAAAAAATATACTGAGGCCAAAAAGACAGCTCAGCGGGCTGAGTGCATGCTCCATCCAGGAGGCCCAGGCTTGACCCCTCGGAAGCAAGCACAGCACTGAGTATCCCAAAGCCCGCTGGGTGTGATTATCCCCCAAAAGATATACTATGAAAAATCTCTCTCAACTTGGTCTGAGTTCCTACCCCTTTCCTCAAACCATGTCCCGAGTTCCATTTGTTTCCCATGCTTCTTCCTGCATTTCTTATGTGCTCACAAGTAAATACAAATATTACTTTCTGTGTTTTCTCCCTCTTTTACCCAAAAGATAGCCTAGAGTCAGTCAGGGTCCCTGCAGGCTACAGATTATACCCTTGGAAGAGACTGTCATCACAGAGGGTGTAGGAGAACCCCACGGCCAAGGGCATCGTGGAGCACACAGTGAGGGTGCAAGGGAAGTGTTGTACCACCAAGCCACATTCCCCACCAACAGGCCAACTTCAGAGACTAATGCTGATTGCTAAAGGGGGGAAATCCTGGATTCAATCTCTGGCATGAGAGAAGGAAGTAAACACACATATTTCAGTCCTTACCACCCCAGTCTCTGGTAAACCTAGCCAATCAACCAAGAACAAAAACAAACAAAATCATCCTTCACTTCCGTATGTTACTAATCAAGACAAGGGCGTGAGGGGAGAAGGAGGAGGGAGAAAACGTCTATGGCACAGGCTGCCAACTCAAAAGCAGTACAAACAGACCACGAATATATCTGGGAAGTTGAGTAAGTCAAGGAAAGCAAATGAACAGATATATTTAAAAATCCACTAGGCTGACAGAAGTTAAACAATGACAACAGAGTCAACGATGATGACAGAGGCATTCAGAGTCTCTGCTGGAAGATGGAAAAGCAAAGCTTGTTGAGAAAGAAAATGGAAACAGGGGCTGGAGCAATAGCACTGCAGGTAGGGCGTTTGCCTTACACCGGCTGACCCGGGTTCGAGTCCCAGCATTCCATATGGTCCCCTGAGCACCGCCAGGAGTGATTCCTGAGTGCATTAGCCAGGAGTAACCCCTGTGCATCTCCAGGTGTGACCCCCCCCCAAAAAAAAAAAGAAAAAAAAAGAAAATGGAAATATCCTCTGAGCAATGTATTCAGGGATGAGCGCTGATTCTTAGTAACGAGGTAGGAGAGGGCAGTGAGGCAGAGGAAATCCATCAGTTACAACAGCGAGGAAGTAGCAGCTGAGAGCATGGAATTGGTGACCTCAAGGACAGCATCTGTTACAGGGCACCCGAAATTGAACATTCCATTTCCCGGACATTTATCTCATCCGGGGGAAAAAATGTTGCAAAAGCCGCCAAATGTGAGTGCAATTCACACATACGTATGTGCGAGGACAAAGAAATAACCGGAAGGAAAACACCGCAGAGCCCTGTCGGGAGCCTTCCGTGCAGACTGTGGCAGGAGAGGAGGCTGGGGTGTGCGTGCAGCCTGGTGAGGGACGTTTCAGGAAACCATGTCATCAACAAGTCGCCTAACCACCACGCCCGGAGCTGCTCGGGAGTACGAAAACCAACTCCTCTGAGACGCAAATACTGAGCTCGTTGGAGATGGAGAAACGGAGGCACCAACCACCCCACGGTGGGCACTTCACTGCTCCTCTGTCGGTTCTCTGCCGCGAAGACGGCCCCGGAAAGCCCGCGCGGGGTCAGGGCTGACTCGGGGCGCCGCGTGACGGGTGTCGGGGTCCTGATCCCCCCGCGCCCCATCACCGCCCGGGCTCCTCTCGGGGGTCCCTCCCTCGCCCCCACCTCACCCAAGTCACCCGCAAAGAGCACCCGCGTGGTCTCGTCTCTCTTCAGGGCCGGGCGTCCCGGGGAGCTCTCTCCGCCCGGACGGGCGCGTCCTCCCGCTCCCCGAGCCATCCCCCTTGTACCCGACCGACGGAGACGGGAGCCCCAGGGGGCTCTCCCGGGGCCAGCGCTGCGGAAGGCGACACCTACTGGGTCTGTCCCTGCTCAGAGCCGTCGGCGCCCCTCACCCGCTCTCGGCCGTGCCTTCCCTCGACCCAATCCTGCAGGCTCCGGATTCCCAGGGACCCCGCAGGCGGTCGCCTAGCAACACTCACTAACGGGGCCGGAAGCGGAAAGAAAAGAGGCACAGGCTCAGTAGGTGACCGGACGGGCTTCGCCCCGCGACAGCCAATAGAAAGAAGAGCCTCTAGTCATCTTTCGGCTCTGACCGGAAGCCGTAGAGCCACTTCCGCCCTTATTAAACATGGCGGATCCCCAGCCCCGTTTCCCCCCAATTTCTCAGGGTGGAGGCGGGGTCTCGTTTCTGGCCGAAGCGTGATTGGCTTCAAGGAGACGCGGAAGGATCTGTGATAGCCTATTAGAGACTGGTCGCGTTCTGTCGCACATTCGGACGCAGGAATTGACGTTTCCGGGCTGCTCTCGATGGTATTCTAGACGGATAGAGCGGGGCCGCACAAGGTATTATGGGACAATAATGGCGGCTTTCAAGGTGCGGGCTTGGCTCTCTAAGGCTGTCTGAGCAAGGAGCGGAGGCACCGGAGCCCCCGAGTCCGGGATCGAAGGCCCCGCGAGCTGGTCTCGGGGAGGTGAGTGTCTCTTTCCCCTTCCTGATCGGCTCTGCACCAGTCCGGGCAGCTCCCGGAGGTGGACATGGTCTCGTGTCAGGTTCGGGCCGGGCTTTGGAGAGTGCTGTTCCCGTTCCCGCCCCAAGTGCTAACTTGCCTTGCTCGCGTCGGGGACGGTACACCGGTCTTGGCAGCTCCGGCCTTTTTCCTTGCTCTGGTTCGATCCTGGCTGCCCAGCGCCACCTCTCTGAGGTCCAGGGATGCTATCCGGAGGTCAGCCTGCATCCTTATCCACGCCTCCACCTCGGCCACTCCAGAGAGACTCCGAGCTCCCTGACTTCCGCCTCTCTCAGTGCTTAGGGACCAAATGAACTCCTCGACCAGGATGCCAATGACAAGTGGGCGAGGATTTTGTTTCGTTCTCTGCTCTGTCCCTTTTTGCTTACAAAAGGCACTTAATAAATGCTCATTGAATGAGCAAAGCCAGCTTATTTCTTCAGTTTTGTATAAAAAAACTCTTATCACCTGTGACTTCATTGTCATTAATTCTTTTCCATAATCCAGCCTATAACTTCTTATTTTTTCTTAGCAGCAAGTTACGCCCTGTCAGATTCCTTGCCCTGTGCTCTGGTATCTTTCCTGCCTTTAGAAATGTTTGAATTCCTGTTCTCTTTCATTAGATTTAAGGGTAGTCATGAGTTTATTTACCGGATGCATTCTGGGTGCGTATTTTCCAAGAGCCACTGAGCAGAACCTGCATATCTCTACTCATTTCTGTTTAGATTTCCTCACCTGTGTTCACTCACCAGTATGTTCCTTCCCACTTTCCCATTTTTGTCTGAGGGCATTTCCCCAAAGGTAGCCCTGTTTCATATGATGTTTCCATTCTGTTTGGCAACACAAGTCTCTGCCTCTGTGCATGTTAATCCGAGCTGGGCTGAACATTCTGGATTCTGGTATTAATCCACCCCTTGATAGTTCCTGTACTTCATTGAATTCTTGGAATAAGGGAAATCACGCAAGCACTCAGGACTGGTGTATATCTGTAAGTGGATGGTGTGTGGTGGGAAGAGGGATTTGTTGGCAGTTGAGTGCCAAGAAAGTTTATAGTTCACCCAAATAGTTTCAGAATCGCCATTTCCAAAACTCGTGTTTCATATTGAACGTATGGTGTTATTAAAAAGATAACAAAACTTGCTGTGGTTTTTATTTTTTTTTAACCAACACAGCTGATCCTCCCCACACCACTCAATGTGTGAATCTCAGAGATGGTAGCCTTAGAATCCTCCATCTCCACTGTGCAGTCTCTGGTTTAAAGGGAGGGAGAGGTCAAAGAACTTGTGAAAGAATGGTGAGGACCCAGTGAATGTCTGGAGCATGGCAAAGAAATTGTTAAAGTTGTATTTGTGTGACTCAAAGAATACAGAGAGCTTCTGCTTTCATTTTCTTACTGGACAACTCCATGGGGGTAGATAAAGGCATTCCCATGTAACAGCTAAAGGCATTAGAATAAAGATAAAGTTATTTGCTTAAACTCATGCAGGTAGAAAATGCCCAGAGCCTGGGGATTTCTGATTTCAAACTAGTAGCGTTTCCCCAGGCCTCCCCTCAGAGGTGCTATCGTGTTCTGTGGTGATCCTGTGAGTAAGGTCTGCCCTGATTGAGTGATATCTTGGAAAGCAGTGTTTGGGAGTGTGTGAGCATGTGTTGGCATTTCATCAGATGATCTGTTGAGCTTGTCAGGACAGCTCTTGGTATCTGGTCTCGAGGAAGCTGAGTTCCTAACTATAACTTCAGTTTCCCTGGCCTCCCTAAGCATCCTGTCTGGCGTGTTTTCCTTCCAGACACTTCCCAGAGCGTGCCATGGAGAACTCGGTCGAGGATGCCTCGATCCACCGGCTGGAAGGCACCGACCTGGACTCGCAGGTCGGCGGGCTCATCTGCAAGACCAAGAGCGCGGCCAGCGAGCAGCACGTGTTCAAGGCCCCGGCTCCCCGACCCTCCTTGCTCGGACTCGACTTGCTGGCTTCCCTGAAGCGGAAGGAGCGCGAGGAGAAGGAAGATGGGGAGGACAAGAAGAAGTCCAAAGTCTCCTCCTACAAGGACTGGGAAGAGAGCAAAGATGAGCAGAAGGACCTGGAGGAAGAGAGCAGTGAGCAGGCTGGCCCAAGTGGTCGCACAGACAGGTAAAGGCCTTGGGTTTGAGGAGTTGGCACAGAAGGGAACTAGTGCAACATCCCAGCTGGCTCATTGGGCGGTCTGGCGCGTTTGGATGTTAATCGGCATTGCCTTCAGATGTTTGGGCTGTGTCCAAAGGTTACCACAGAGCAGGCGATGGCAGTTGGAAAAGCTGGGGGTGGTCGGCAAAGAGAAGCCGGTCAGGACATCGTGGGAAAGGCCGGTCTACTTGGTGGCCTGGCTGGAAGTGTGGGAGCCTGGATTTTCTCTCAGGGAGGGACCTGCACCCTCTTGTTTCAGGCATTACCGGTCGGCCCGCGTGGAGACGCCCTCCCATCCCGGCGGTGTGAGCGAAGAGTTCTGGGAACGCAATCGGCAGCGAGAGCGAGAACGGCGGGAACACGGGGTCTACGCCTCCTCCAAAGAGGAAAAGGAGCGGAAGAAGGGACGGTCGCGGGATCGGGACAGTGACCGCAAGCGAGATAGAGGTAAGTGCCCCGCCGCTGGCTCTGTGTGAACCAACACTTCTGCCTCTTCTGGGTTCTGGTGCCTCCTCCACCAGGGAGCCCTTTCCCTCATGTCACCCTGGGCGCTGAGAAAGGACTGTTACCTGCAGCTTAGCTGCTTCTTTTAAGTGTGTGCCCCTCGTTTTCTGGGGTGCTTGGATGAGAACCAGAGTTAACAGTCAAGTTGGTGAAAAAGGACAGTGGCGTGGGGCAAAGCAAGACAGAAACTCCAACCCTGGCTCTGCAGAGAAGTTACTCAAATCTTGTACTCTGTAGACTCATGAGTAGGAAACAGCTCTTTGCTCTAGACTTGTAACTGTTCTCTTTTGGAATCTTGCAAGAAAGTAACTTGTTACCATGAATTCGAATTCGAAACTTTCTAGCCAGTAACTAATTCCACCCCTTGAAAGCTTGGGGGCTCTGTGAGTTTCAGCAGTGGGGCAGTGCAGGCCCGGCTTCCCTCTAGGAGGAGGCTGAGGGGAAGTTCTCCCCCTCCCAGAATCTCCTAACCAGGTATCACTCCTACAGATGAACGGGACAGAAGTCGCCACAGCAGCAGATCGGAGCGGGAAAGCGGATCAGAGCGCAGCAGCCGGAGAAACGAGCCCGAGAGCCCGCGACATAGACCTAAAGGTAGACCAAGACGGTTGGTGGTGGTGTGTGGGGCCACCGGTGAGATTCCCCAAGTCCTGCTCAGTGGATTGCCCATGGGCAGAGCCCAGATTCCCGGGATCTGTGGTTGGAGCCCGTGAGGGTGCCCCAGGCCTATGCCACCTGCGGGGCAATGCACCTTTACTGGCTGGTTCTTCCCGTGCATGCGAGGAACAGGCAGTTGGGCGGCGGAGGAGGATGTTTTACAAAAGTAGTTAAGTAGTTATAGCTGTGAGAGCTATGACTGCAGAGACAAATGGGGTATTTCTTAAAAACTGGTTAAAGATCCAGATAAAAACTGGACCATTAAAATTCAGAGAAACAAAAATAAAATTCAGGAAACATCTTTTTCTTCTTTTTTTTTTTCTTTTTGGGTCACACCTGGTGATGCACATGGGTTATTCCTTGCTCTGCACTCAGGAATTACTCCTGGTGGTGCTCAGGGGACCATATGGATGCTGGGAATCGAACCCAGGTTGGCTGTGTGCAAAGCAAACGCCCTACCCGCTGTGCTATTGCTCCAACCCCAGAGACCATTTCTTTTTCCTTCTCTTCTTGAGTTGTGCCCGGTGTGCTGAGGGCCCCTCGTGGCTCCACGTTCCAGGAGACCAGGAATTATCAGGGATTCAGAGGGACTTGGCCCCCTGAGCTGTCTCTCTCGGCCTTAGTTAGCCGTTGAAGCTGTCTGAACCCTGATTCACCGTTACAAGGATCGCCCAGATGATGAACAGAGAAGTCTGGAGGATTGACTTGGGGTCGGTAGTCACTGTTCATGCACTGTCTCCCTGGGTTCCAGATGCCGCCACCCCGTCGCGGTCTGCATGGGAGGAGGAGGACAGCGGCTACGGCTCGTCTCGGCGCTCACAGTGGGAGTCACCCTCCCCGACGCCTTCCTCCCGGGACTCGGAGCGGAGCCACCGGCCGTCCAGTCGAGACCGAGACAGGTGCTCTCCTGGGTGGGGCACCCCGATTCTCCGGGTGGGGGGGCAGAGGGTGGCTGGGATGGGTGGTGGCGGGGTTCAGGGTTCCTGCTGGGCCACCGTGTCACAGTGCCAGGTCTCCCGTGTGCCAGGTCTGTGCGGGGCAAGTACTCCGACGACACTCCTCTGCCCACCCCGTCCTACAAGTACAACGAATGGGCCGACGACCGGCGGCACCTGGGCTCCACCCCGCGGCTGTCCAGGGGTCGGGGTAAGGTGGCACGCCCTGGGGAGGCCAGACAGGGCACTGGCCTGTGCGTGGCCGCAGGGATAACTGTGGGCCTGGGCTCTGCAGGGCGACGTGAGGATGGCGAGGATGGGATCTCCTTTGACACTGAAGAGGAACGGCAGCAGTGGGAGGAGGACCAGAGGGTAAGACCCGGGTGGGGCTCGCCCTCCAGAGTTACGCAGGTGACCAGAAGTGGCAGAGCCTCGGGGCCACAAGCGACTTGCTAGCAGGACCGGGCAGTTGACAGTGGACAGTGTAAGGGAAGCTGAGTCCTGTTTGTCCCACAGCCCTGGAATCTCTATCTCTTTCCAGAGGTTTCCAGAGGGCTCAGCCTCCTGTGGGGGTGGGGGGGTGTGTCACACCTATACCTGCTGGTGCATGGGCGCCCCCTTGTGGCAGACCTAAGAAGTCCTCTGTCAAGTGGGGCCGCTGCAGTGGAGCCTTTCAGGCTACAGCTGTATCTGCCTGGGGTGGCCTGTGCTGGCGCCCATGCTGCTGCCTCATCACTAGGGGTGTGTGTGTGTGTGTGTGTGTGTGTGTGTGTGTGTGTGTGTGTGTGTATGTGTATGTGTGTGTGTGTGTGTGTGTATGTGTGTGTGCATGTGTATGTGTGTGTGTGTGTATGTGTGTGTGCATGTGTGTGTGTGTGTGTGTGCCTCATCACTAGGAGTATGTGTGTGTGTGTGTGTGCCTCATCACGAGGTGTGTGTGTGTGTGTGTGTGTGTGTGTGTGCCCCTGCACTGCTGTCCCCAGTTCTCACTGCTGTCTCGGTGCCACAGCAAGCTGACCGCGACTGGTACATGATGGATGAAGGATACGACGAGTTCCACAACCCCCTGGCCTACTCATCTGAGGACTACGTGAGGCGGCGCGAGCAGCACCTGCATAAGCAGAAGCAGAAGCGCATTTCCGCCCAGCGGAGACAGATCAATGAGGTGGGGGGAGCCCGTGGGAGCCACAGCCTATGCAGGGGGCGCCGGGGTGGGGCTGGCCAGAGCCCCGCCAGTAACTTCGGATCCCCTTTTAGTCCTTGGCTTTGGGCCTCAGCCAGCAGGCGCCTTGCCCCATCCTTTCCCTCTTCATCAGCCTGGAGCCTCTGGGCACCGAGGGCCGACTCGGTGTGTGGGTCTGTTGCATTTCTGGCTGCTGCGTGTGTCCATGTAGAAGGGGGGACTAGAGGATGGGGTGCTCTTGGGGGCTGCAGGCTCCAGGGGCCGCGGGCCTCTCCGTCAGAACTCAAGGGTGGTGTTCTGAGTGCGTGTGTCCTCGGTCCCTTCAGGATAACGAGCGCTGGGAGACCAACCGTATGCTCACCAGTGGGGTGGTCCACCGGCTGGAGGTGGACGAGGACTTTGAAGAGGACAGCGCCGCCAAGGTGCACCTCATGGTGCACAACCTGGTGCCCCCCTTCCTGGACGGCCGCATCGTCTTCACCAAGCAGGTGGGGCCTGAGGGCAGGGGAGGGGCCAGGGCCGTGTCCTGCCTGTTGGCCAGGTATTCAGCAGGACCTACTCGTACTCCCCTCCCCGCAGCCGGAGCCCGTGATTCCCGTCAAAGACGCCACTTCTGACCTGGCCATCATTGCACGCAAAGGCAGCCAGACAGTGCGCAAGCACCGGGAGCAGAAGGAGCGCAAGAAGGTGAGTCTCCTTACCTGGCGGGGCCCTCGGGGGGAGATTGGGCCCCACCGGCCCGGCCTGATGCCATGGGGTTGGAGACTGGCGCCTGGCTGAGGCTGGCGCATGGCTGAGACTGGCGCATGGCTGAGGCTGGCGCATGGCTGAGGCTGGCATGAGACTGAGGGCTGGCACTCCCGGGTGGGCCCTGTTGTTGCTGCTGGAAGCGGCTGCCAGGCCCATTGATCACAGGCCATAGCCGACTTGATTCTCTTTCTCAGGCTCAGCACAAACACTGGGAACTGGCTGGAACCAAACTGGGAGACATCATGGGCGTCAAGAAGGAGGAGGAGCCCGATAAGGCGCTGACAGAAGACGGGAAGGTGGACTACAGGTGGGAGCCTGCGAGCTCAGGCGCGGGCAGCAGTGGGCAGCAGAGCAGTCGCTTCCTTCTGAGGCTTCTGGGTACCCTGCCACTTCTGAACTCATCAGCAGTGAGCCCTGAGCACAGAGCTAGGAGTAAGCCCTCAGTACCGCTGGATTTGACCCCAAAACAAAACAAAAAACAGCCCAAGATAAGGACACAGCCCCAGAGACCAAGGTGTCCTGCCGAGAAGGGTGGGTCCAGCCCTGCTCTGGACTCCGGCCATGACGTCTTCCCCCCTTTGGCCACGTGCTGGGGCAGGCCAGGGTGTTCATCTGACAGACGGGCGGCTGCAGCTCTGTTCTGGGAGCGCTGCTGGGCCCGGGGTCTGAGTTCTGCTGAGCGGGGGGGCTTTGCCAACCGGTGACTGGCGAGCACGTGGGGGGATCCCACCATCCCAGATTTGGGGCCCAGGATAGACCCTGCCCCTCAGCTTCTCCTGGAGGGAGGAGGGAGGGCGGTGAGGCGGCCCGGGTGGGGCGAGGGTCCTGAGGCGGCTGTGTGTTCCCAGGACCGAGCAGAAGTTTGCGGATCACATGAAGAAGAAGAGCGAGGCCAGCAGCGAGTTTGCGAAAAAGAAGTCGATCCTGGAGCAGCGGCAGTACCTGCCCATCTTCGCCGTGCAGCAGGAGCTGCTCACCATCATCAGGTCCCGCCCCACGGGCCACGGTGCCGCCAGCCCGGGCAGGGGCCGCGTCACTGCCCCCCCGGGCCTGACTCACACCTCCGCTTCTCCTTCCCTCTCCCAGAGACAACAGCATCGTGATCGTCGTGGGGGAAACGGGCAGCGGGAAGACCACGCAGCTGACGCAGTACCTGCACGAAGACGGCTACACGGACTACGGGATGATCGGGTGCACGCAGCCACGGCGTGTGGCCGCCATGTCTGTGGCCAAGAGAGTCAGCGAGGAGATGGGGGGCAGCCTTGGCGAGGAGGTGAGGGGTCGCGGCGGCTGAGCCGTGGCAGGGGGGGATTGAGGGTGGGCATGTGACCCCCTCTGCTGGTCCAGGAGCGTCGGGCTGAGTGCTTGGGCCGCCTCTGCCCTCCAGGTGGGCTACGCCATCCGCTTCGAGGACTGCACGTCGGAGAACACCTTGATCAAGTACATGACGGACGGCATCCTGCTCCGCGAGTCACTGCGGGAGGCCGACCTGGACCACTACAGCGCCATCATCATGGACGAGGCCCACGAGCGCTCGCTCAACACTGATGTCCTCTTCGGGCTGCTCCGTGAGGTGCGGGGGGCGTGGGGGGCGGGGCTGTCCGGCCTGTCCGGCCTGTTGGTGCCCGCGGGGGCTCGCGTGGGAGGAGGGGACCGGTGTGGGACAGCCTCTGAGTGACCGCTCCTCAGGTGGTGGCCCGGCGCTCTGACCTGAAGCTCATCGTCACGTCGGCCACGATGGACGCAGACAAATTCGCGTCTTTCTTTGGCAACGTGCCCATCTTCCACATCCCCGGCCGCACCTTCCCTGTGGACATTCTCTTCAGCAAGGTGCGGCCCCCACAGCCCCTGAGTGCAGGGGGAGGCTGGGGAGGGTGGCGTGGGTGGGGTAGAGAGGCCTCGCCACCCCAGGGCTGGGGACAGGGGGAGATAGCATTACTGTGTCCGGGGGTGGCTGTGCGGGGCCCAGAGAGGGTGGCCGGGCCAGCCTCGGGTACAGGGCCCAGAGCGCTCCTGTGAGCCCTGGCGTCAGCGAGGTGTGGTGGGTGTGGCGGGCACCAGGCCTGCATGCTGACACATGCTGACTGTCCGGGGCCGCCCGCAGACCCCGCAGGAGGATTACGTGGAGGCGGCGGTGAAACAGTCCCTGCAGGTGCACCTGTCGGGGGCCCCCGGGGACATCCTGATCTTCATGCCGGGCCAGGAGGACATTGAGGTACGCGAGCTGGGGACGTGACAGGCCTTCTTGCTTCCCACCGGGTGGCCCTGGGATCTCACGGTACCTCTCTCCTCAGGTGACCTCTGACCAGATTGTGGAGCACCTGGAGGAGCTGGAGAATGCGCCTGCGCTGGCCGTGCTGCCCATATACTCGCAGCTGCCTTCCGATCTGCAGGCCAAGATCTTCCAGAAGGTTTGGGAAAGTGCGGCCTCGCCGTGGGGCCCCCCGCCCTCACCCCCGGTGCCCAGAGGAAGGGTGTTCCTTTTCGGGCTGCGGTGGGGTGCCCCTTCACCTGTGGCGTCTTCCTGACGGCCGCTCCCACCTCGCACCCCGTCTTGCAGGCCCCTGATGGTGTCCGCAAGTGCATCGTGGCCACCAACATCGCCGAGACGTCTCTGACTGTGGACGGCATCATGTTCGTCATCGACTCTGGTTATTGCAAGTTAAAGGTGTGGTGACGCAGCTGGGTGCCACCACGGCTCCAGGGGGGTCAGGACAGGCCACTACTCTGTCATTAGCCCTGCGGGGCAGGGGAGGGGTCAGGGATGTTCTTGGGCGTGGCCGCCATACCCCAATGCCTCTTTGCCACCCCCGCGTAGGTCTTCAACCCCAGGATCGGCATGGACGCGCTGCAGATCTACCCCATCAGCCAGGCCAACGCCAACCAGAGGTCGGGGCGCGCCGGCAGGACGGGCCCAGGTCAGTGTTTCAGGTAGGAGCCTGTGCCTGCCTTGTGGCGCGGCCTTCTGTGGGTGGGCCCGGCCCAGAGCCACTGCTCAGTGCTGGAGAAAGCCCTGGGGGCAACCTGGACGCTGCGTCCTACCCAGGCTGCTTAGGCCTCCGCTGCCTGTGCCAACCCCGTCGTCGGCCCCTTCTTTTCTGCATGCCTTCTTTTCTCCAGCTCATGCTTACAAGTGGGCCTCTGCTGGCCAAGTGTATCCCCAGGAGCAGTGTGGGAAGTAGGGATCCAAAGGAGAAAACCCAGCTCTGAGCCCAGGCCGCGGGCACTGGCTGGCGGGTGGGGGGAGGCGCGGGCAGGCCTGGCGCGGCCGGGCCGGGTTCCTGGTGATGGGGAATGCATGAGGCCTAGAGAGAGTGGCGGAGGCGGGAGGAGGAGAGCGGGTCTCCTGGCCGCGAGCCCCCCTGTCTGCCCCGCAGGCTCTACACCCAGAGCGCCTACAAGAACGAGCTGCTCACCACCACGGTGCCCGAGATCCAGCGCACCAACCTGGCCAACGTGGTGCTGCTGCTCAAGTCACTGGGCGTGCAGGACCTGCTGCAGTTCCACTTCATGGACCCGCCGCCCGAGGACAACATGCTCAATTCCATGTACCAGTTGTGGATCCTGGGTGCCCTGGACAATACAGGTGTGGCCCCCGCCCCCTGCCCTGGCCCCCGGCCCCCCTGCGCCCCTGCCCACTCAGAGTGTCGGGCCCGCTCCCCTCTCCCAGGTGGCCTGACGTCCACGGGGCGACTGATGGTGGAATTCCCGCTGGACCCGGCCCTGTCCAAGATGCTCATCGTCTCGTGCGACATGGGCTGTAGCTCCGAGATCCTGCTCATCGTGTCCATGCTCTCTGTCCCTGCCATCTTCTACAGGCCCAAGGTGGGCGGCCAGAAGCCTGGGGCTCAGAGGGCCGCGGTGGCGGCTTAGTTTATGACGCCAACGACCAGCTCAGCCCCTGGGGGCCATGTGTTCGGGGAAGTGACGAGACCCTCCGGCCGCCCCCAGGCTTCTCGCCAAGCTTCCTGTCTTCCCCCTTCCTAGGGCCGAGAGGAGGAGAGCGACCAAATCCGGGAGAAGTTCGCCGTGCCCGAGAGTGACCATCTGACCTACCTGAACGTCTACCTGCAGTGGAAAAACAACAATTATTCCACCATTTGGTGCAACGACCACTTCATCCATGCCAAGGCCATGCGGAAGGTCGGGGGTGCCAGGGGCAGCGGGTGGGACTGGGGTGTAATGTGGGCAGGGGGGCGGGCTGGTGTGTGTGTGGTTACGGAAGCAGGTGAGGGGTGTATGTGGACAGGAGGGCGGGCGTGGGTATGTGGGAAGCTGAGGCAGAGGGTCCCATCGGTGCCTGCTGTCCCGCCCCAGGTCAGGGAGGTGCGCGCGCAGCTGAAGGACATCATGGTGCAGCAGCGCATGAGCCTGGCCTCATGCGGCACCGACTGGGACATCGTTCGCAAGTGCATCTGCGCCGCCTACTTCCACCAGGCCGCCAAGCTCAAGGTGGGCCAGGCGGATCCGTGGTCTCCCCCCCCCACCCCACCCCCGTTGTGGCTCCTGATGTGTGCAGTGGACTGGTGGGGGGTCCTCCTGACTGACACGGCCTCCCGGGCTGTATCTGGTCTTCGCAGGGTATCGGGGAGTACGTGAACATCCGGACGGGGATGCCCTGCCACCTGCACCCCACCAGCTCCCTCTTCGGGATGGGCTATACCCCGGACTACATTGTGTATCACGAGCTGGTCATGACCACCAAGGTGAGCCTGGAGCTGCCGGTGTGGGTCTGAGGAAGAGTCACAGCCAGACGAGGCAGCAGCAGCGTTCACGGCCCATTGCAGTGGTCTTGGCTCCGCGGCAGACGCTCTGCGGCTCGGGGCCCGGGACTTGCAGCCCCTTCGGGGGCGGGGGCAGTGAGGGGGGGTGTTTTAGTGGTGGCGGTTCTGCGGGGTTGTGTTGGTGCCAGTGTCTGTCTGGGGTGTTTCAGTGGCGGTGGTTATGCGCGGGGGGTGTTTTGGTGGTGGCTGTGTGGCGTTTTAGTGGAGGCGGCTTTGCAGGGGTGTTTGGATGGTGGCTGCGTGCGCGTGTCTTGGTGGTGTTCCCTAGCCGGGGCTGTTCTCTCACATGAGAAGGACTTGGGGGCACTTGCCTGCTGGGGCTGCTCCTGCCATGCCGTGTCCTCCTCTGACTCCCCCTGTGTTCTTCCGTGGCAGGAGTACATGCAGTGCGTGACTGCCGTGGACGGAGAGTGGCTTGCGGAGCTGGGGCCCATGTTCTACAGCGTGAAGCAGGCGGGGAAGTCTCGGCAGGTAGGTGCCAGTGCTTTCCGGGCCTGCTCCCCTCACCCCTTCCTGCCTCTCGAGTGAGGGCTGCGCCCCAGCCTGGTGGCTCTCTCTGGTTTCTCCCCACCGGCTCCCGGGGCCGCTGTGCTTCTCAGAGACGACACGCGAGAAAGAACAGCACAGACGGTTGCAAAAGTGGGCAAAGGCCCTGGAGCCGCCACCCTCCCGTTCGTAAGGGCTCCGGGATCGCAGCAGCGTTTCTGCCCACTTCTGGGCCCTTTGTTGCCTCCTGTCCACGGTTGTGGAAAGCCATGGTGGTTACGTGTTTCTCCATCAAAGACCACCACTGGGACATGTTGGCAAACACTGAGGTGTTATTAGCAGGCATTAGCTTAGGTCACTCCTAAATACTTGAGTCTGCTTATGACATTTCGCCTGAACCTCAGCATCGCTGTGGCCTTGCAAGACAGTCCTTAATGGGGCCCAATCTCCCTCTTTTTCTTCCGAGGTCTCTTTTTCTGATGTGCTTGAGTTGGGTCGATGGTTGTGTCCGCGGAGAGGCCCTGTCCCCTCTCATTTAGCTTGGAAGGTGCTTCCTTGTGGTTCGGTTTAACTGGGCCTTGGCCCCGGGGTCTCTAGGTAGCTGGTGACTAATCCCAGGTGCGCTGGGATCCTGGCTGGGGCAGGGGTGTGGCGAGTGTGCTTCATCCGCCTGCACCCCGCCCCTCACGGGGTCACGCCTGGCTCCGACTGCAGACAGGGGCGGAGCTTTGGTTCCCTGAGCCTCGCTGAGTGATGGGCTTGGCTGCAGCAGCTCCCCAAGCCGGGAGCCAGCCCCGCCACTGCCCCTGGTGCCCAAGCCCTCTCCCGTCCCTAGGAGAACCGCCGACGGGCCAAAGAAGAAGCGTCCGCCATGGAGGAGGAGATGGCGCTGGCCGAGGAGCAGCTGCGCGCCCGGCGGCAGGAGCAGGAGAAGCGCAGCCCCCTGGGCAGCGTCAGGTGGGTGGTGGCACCTCGGGGACCTTTTGCAGGACTGGTGTGCACTCCCCTTCCACTCCCCCGCCCCCCAAAGCACAGGGGAGGGCAGAAATGTTGCGTGTTCATGTGGGACCTGGACGTCCCCTTGGCCCATGGGCGCGGGCCCAGTCCCCGCCCCGCAGTCCTCTCTACACAGTGACCCATCTGAGGATCATGTGACTTAATACATCCAGACTGACCCCCAGAACTCAGGAGGGTGCAGTGCTCAAGGGGACACTTTCCTTCTGGCATCAAGTACAAATTGGAAGCGGCCCGGGGTGGGGGCCCAGCAAGGGTTGGTGTCCGCTGAGCTGCGTTACCCTCCTGGTACCCGTTGTATGGTGGGGTGCAGGGGGCATTGCGCCCTGAGGCAGTGCATCTGAGCCCAGTGTTTGTCTCCTGGGTTCTTTCTCTGCTCCCCTGAGGGTCAGGCTGGGTGGACACTGACCGACTGCAGGATTGACTCTCACGGTCATCTGAGTGGGCTCGAGGCCCAGTGTGGGAACCGATGTGGTCCCCTGAGGGCAGGGCTTGGCCTGGCCTTAGAGAGGCCCCCTCCTGGGGTGCCGCTGGGCGTGCATGGGAGTGACCTCTCTCTCTCTGTCTCCAGGTCTACCAAGATCTACACGCCAGGGCGGAAGGAGCAGGGGGAGCCCATGACCCCCCGCCGCACACCTGCCCGCTTTGGGCTCTGAGCTGAGGCCAGCCCTGCAGAGGAGGGGCCCCCGGCGACAGTACCCTAGGCAACCACCGAACTTTCCGCCCCAGCCTCCGGGGGCCCTGAGGCCAGGCTTCTCGGTGCAGGCACCCTGAAGGAGCAGGCTCTGCGCGCCCACAGCTGCCTGCGCTCCCAGAGGCGCTGAGCTGGTGGGCAGCTGACCTGGTGTATCCGGCACTGGGCCAGGACGCTTTTTAGAAAAAAAAAAAAATTCTCGTGTAAAGCAGCAACATAGCTCTAGAGGGAATTTTAATTTGATTATAATTCAGGGTTTGGAAATAAATTTATTGTTTGTAAAATGTCGTGGTATTACTGACTGGTCACTGCCCAGAGCCACGCGGGAGACATGGGGGCTTCCACCTTCCGAGCCCAGCTCAGCCGGAGACTGTGCCCACTGGGCACATGCCAGCATGCCAGAATGTGCCCCTCTCCCAGCCTGACGATTCTGATGCATCTCAAGCTTCCCATTACCATCAAGCCGGCTGACTTTCCTGGGATGGAATGTCCTAGAAGCTTCACCGCCCTGATTTCTGTCTCTGGGCGGTGCCTCTAAGAGACGTGGGTGGGGTTGGGGCAGGGAGTATTGAATTGGGTGGGGGGGGGGGGGGTGTGTGGTGGGAGCTGGCCTGGTGCTGAGGCTGCCCTGCAGCAGGTTCCACTGTGCTGAACATGGATGGGAGAGTCCAGCCCTCCTTGATTTTCTCGTAAGGCAACTGAGGCCCAAGCCCCGATGCTTATGACGTTGCAGCGGAAGCCCACTGTGGAGGGGGGTGTTCGGGGGCTTTTTCCACCATGGCACTCACCTTGAGATTCCTTGGGTTTGGGTTTCTGCCAGGGCGCTGCTGGAGTGAGTCACCAGCAAGCTGGGCTTCCCAGCACCCAGGGAAAGCCCCTGTGCCCAGTGGCATTGGGACCATTTCCTTTTCCTGCTTCCCCGGTGACTCTCCTCTGGGAGACTCTGCTAGACGTGAGGACTGGGGCAGTGTCATGCAAGACAAAAGCAGGGGCTGCTGCCAGCGTTGACCAGAGCCCTGACATCTGCTCTTTACCTCTGACCCCATGTTGAGGGAACGGCTGTGGGTGAGTCTGTGGGGGAGAGAGGGCCTCCACGGCATGTGGGGAATTCTCCAGCCCTGAGCCAAGGTGGGCTGTGCCTGCCTGTGTTGTGGTGAGAAATCAGCTGGGGATGGGACTAGGAGAAACCAAAGAGAAAATGGACCAGAGATGCTCCCCTACTCTCCAGCTATGACCTTGCTCGCAAACTCACCTTCAAGTCCCTTCAATAACAAGGCCAGAGGTTATGGAAAGCTTTTGTCCACCCCGAGTTCTGGGTGCTACAGCAAAGAGCCCCCGGGGAGGGACCCTGGCACCCAACATGTTGCCGCATCTGCCTCGGGTGTGGGGACATCCTGCCCGGGTCGCTAATGCTTCTTAGTTGTGACATTTTTTCATTCCGACCCACCTTCGAGTTCCTTTCTGCTTGAGACCTTGGAGTCTCACCCCAAAGTCTGTAGCTGATGTCCAGGGTCGCTCCTGGGGTTCCACATTCAGTGGGCTTGGACAGTGGTGTGATGCCCCCATTCTAGTGAAAACCACGCCGCTCACTGGCTCTCGGCGTGGGTGACCCCACACGCACCTCTGCTATTTCTGTCCCTCAGAGCCTTGCTTTGGTGTCTTACTCCACAGGATGGGAAAGATAACTTTGAAAACTGTCCCTGTCACTGTCCTCCCATTGTTCTTTGATTTGCTTGAGTGGGTCCAGTAAGCCTGGCAAGCTACCGAGAGTATCTCACCCGCACGGCAAAGCCTGGCAAGCTACCCGTGTCATATTTGATATGCCAAACACAGTAACAACAAGTTTCACAATGGAGAACTTTGAAAACACGGAGCACTATTTTCAAGGTACTCAGTTATCAACACTGGACAATAGACAGGTGATCTTTTGGCGAATGACAGAGACAAAAATGACAATTTTTGCTCAACTGTAAGACAATAAGAAAAAACTTTGAAAGGGACCACGGCTAGAATGAGAAAGCCACTTCAGAAGGACCAAGATTTTCCATTTTAAGTTTTTTTTTTTTTTTTGGAAAATATGTCCTATTTTTAAGCCAAATGGGAAAACAGATGAACATCATCAGAACAGAAGTCCCCAGAACCTCAGCGTGCCTACCTCTGGCTTCCCTTCTAGAATGTTCCATTCCAGACTGAACCATGAGTGGGGGCTGAGATCTGGGGAGGAGGATGGGAGGGGGTTTCTTCACTTTTCCTGCTCCCCCACCATGAAGGATGTGAGCGTTTTATTTTTCTTTCTTCCTTTACCTTTGTAGCTATTATCTCTCAATTTCCTAGAGACCAGAAATATAAATTCGGGACATGTTGTGAGTATAACAAAATCCTACCCCAATAAAATAGTTTAGCTGTCCTTGGAGTTTGTCATAATGAAATTTTACTTGTATTGAGCTGGCTAGGGAGAAAAATAAAAAAATAAAATTGTTAAAGGGAGGGATTGGAGTCAGGCAGCCAGGGAGGAAAGAGAAGGTTTGCGCTCACTCCTGCTTTCAGAAACCGTCTACCCATTCTCTTCCTCTCTGGAGCCTGAGGGTTACTTTCCTTTTGGTGATCTTTGGGTATTATTATTATTATTCTCCTTAAACTCTAGACACAGATGGAAGGACCCCAAGAAGAGCTAATTATGTCTTGCTGGCTTAAGAACTAATCCAAGATAATCCAGAAACTTCCTTGGGGATTGCACTCACTGCGTGAGTGAGGCCTATGGCATGTAAGATCCAAAGGAAATTAGGGCCCAACACGCTTCTGGGGCCCAGGAGGCCGGAGACGCCGCCAGGTGTCAAGACTCCGGAGCTTGCTGGGCTCGTGTCTTTATTTCAGAATTTGGGCCTGGAGATGGTAGATGCTTCCAAGTTTCACTCCATTGCAGGAAGTGTCCAAAACTCAACAAATGTTAGCCGCTTGAAAAAAAATAGGATGGGAACTTGATTTCAGCCTGGCAGAGGTGATCCCGGTGGAGAGAGAGGGCTGGGAACGCGTGGGCCTCTCCAAAGCGTGCGTGGACATGAGGCTCAGGGTGAGGCGCAGGTTCTAGAACAGGGAGCCTGAGGGAAGAAGGAGAGGATGACAGTCTCGATCTGAGAAGTCAGTGAGGGACGCTACGGGGACCAGCCTCAGGCCAGGCAGCTGTGACGTGGGGATGGGGGATGGGGTGGAGGGGAATAACTGTGTCCCTCCAGGAGAACCCAGAGCCGGCACGTGGCAGCTATGGACTCGGCTGTCTGTGGTGGTCCCAGGGCATCTCACAGGAGAGACCCCCCTATTCTGCAGCTCCCCCTCGGCCCCACACTTCGCAGAGGAGACAGGGCCGAAGGGAAGGGCTGGGTCTGAGACGGGGAACCTGGGTCTTAGCAAAGGTTTATTTTTTTGTAGGGTGGGGGAGGCACACCCAGTGATGCTCAGGGCTGACTCCTGGCCCTGTGCTCAGGGATCACTCCTGGCAGGCTCAGGGACCCATATGGAATGCCAGGCTTGAACCTGGTTTGGCCACATGTAATGCGAACAGCCTACCCACTGCACTATCGTTCCGGCCCCTCAACCAAGATTTATTTTTTCTTTTTGGGTCACACCTAGTGATGCACAGGGGTTACTTCTGGCTAATGCACTCAGGAATTACTCTTGGTGGTGCTTGGGGGGCCATATGGGATGCTGGGAATCGAACCTGGGTCAGCCGCATGCAAGGCAAACGCCCTACCTGCTGTGCTATCGCTCCAGCCCTTCAGCCAAGATTCTTAGGCTCAAAGGAGCTTCCCTGGGGGCTAATGTTCCTCTCCAGGTGAGGAACGGCCAATTCCAGCCCCATTTCTCTTCCCCCAAGCCCTCATCCCCATGACAGCTTGAGAAAGACCCTTGCCCTGCTGTTGGCTCATCCGGGGGGACGAAGGCCAGCACCCCGGCACATGGCGGAAGATGAGAGACTGGACATACCTGAGCAGTGGGACATCCCCCAAAATCTGCCCACCTCCACTCTTTGGTTCACCTCGGGGGACGCCCCCCGGCAGTTGAAGTTGGCGTGCACTCGCTCCCTCTGGAAGTGCTCCACTTTGCTCATAGTCGGGGCCTTGGCACAGCCTTGGTACGCCATGGCCCGCAGCCGCCGCTCCTCGATCTCGCTCTTCAGCTTCTTGTTCTCCTGCTGCAGGTGGACCATCACATTGTGGAGGTGACTGGGGAGAGGTGGGCATGTGCTGTCATGGTGGCACCAGTGTCCCGAAAGCCCAGGAAAAGGCACATGTGTGCCTGGGGAAAGCCCCGGGCTTGGGTGAACCTGGCACTGGACCTTGAGGTCAGCCCTGGGACCATTTCTGTTTCCTCAGCTCTTTGCGGGGGCCATTGAGTCTGACCTGGGGTGCCCTGAAACGTGCCCTGGGACCCTTGATTTATTTCTGGGCCACACCCAGCGATGCTCAGGGCTTACTTCTGGCTTTGCACTCAGGGAGAGCCGGGGACTGAACACAGACGCCTGCGAGGGAAGCATCCTCTCCGCTATACTGTCTTTCCAGTCCCCTCCCCACTTGGACCCTTGAGAGGGACTTGACGGCCAGAGCAGGCACCCCCACGCTGGCTGGTGTCCCCCATGCTATAGCCTGAGTTGTTCAGGCCCCCTTTACTGCCAGGTTGAGCACATCACGGGGGAGGGAAGGTCCTTCCTCTGCTGAACGCTTGGGCAGATTCCCGGTGGTCCTTTTTTATCAATGAGGAGGATGGTACCAAGGAGGCAGAGGAGGCAAGAGGGGATGGAGCTCATTTCCGGGGGCCTCAGAAAATGAGGCAGGTGTCCCTGTCAGCGGCTGTAGTTCTCCGAGCCAGTACCGAGAACAGCAGAGACAGCGGGGACAGCGGGGGCCCCCAGACCTCACTTTCTGGAGTGGGGATTTTGGGTGGTGCCCCCAGGGAAATGAGAGACCCTCTCTGCACCAGTTCACGGGGTCTTCGGAAGATGGTAAATACTCAAAAAGCACTAGAGTGCTGTAAATAAATATTAGTTGAGCTACTATCATTTTTTTTTAAAAATTGAAAGCCGGTTTCCCTCTAAGAGGACCCAGCTGACCACACTGGACAGAGGAATGCTGCTGAGTGCTGCTCACCTCAGAGCATACTCAACACAGTGGCAGGGCCTGACCCTCACGGCCGCGCTGCCCTGTTTGCTGCCAGAACCTCCCACAGCAAGTCTCTGGGGAAGGGCACAGAGATGGGTCACACCCCCCTCCTGTCCTGCTGGGGCGGGAACTCAGGCCCACAGAGGGGGGAGGTGAGGGGCCTTTCCTGGGGAGCGAGCCCCAGATCCAGTCTAGCTCCTTGCTGACCTCTGGGGCCAGGCTGGGTTGTGTGGGGGGACTTACTCCTTCTCCCCGGTCAGCTTGGCGATGTATTTGACCTGTTCCCGGAGCTTGTTTCCCAGCTTCTCATTTTCGATCCTGTAAGGAAACCCATCGCACGGTTCCCCAGACGTTCCCCGGAGGGGTGTTGGGGGCCATCCAGGCTTCTGCTGGGCCCTAGACCTCCCTGCTTGTCCCCCAGGTCCCGAACTGGCACTTTCCCAGAACAGAGTAGTGAAGAGACCCTGCCAAGCACAACTCCTGTGCAGGCACCATGACTCTGGGGAAAGGAGGGGAGCAGCAGTGAGTTTCCCTGGGTCCTGCAGGGTGGCTGACCTGCACTCTGAGCCACTCCACTCTGCTGCTCCCAAGTCAGCAGGGCTTTCTGCAGCCGTCTGAGTCATCCAGACTCTTCCACTGCATGCCAAAGTGTGGCTGTGAGCATGCATGTGTGTGAGGTATGTGATGTGTATGATGTGGTGTGCAATGGTATGGTGTTTGTGTGAGGTATGTGCAAGGTGAGTGTGTGTGAGGTAGGTTATGAGGTGTATGTTTGTGTGTGCGTGTTAGTATGAGAGGTGTGTGTGTGTGGGCATATGTAATGTGGTATGTGTGAGGTGTGTGTGTGAGGTGAGTGTAAGGTGTGTGTGTGGCATATGTGTGGTGTGCTGTGTGAGGTGTGTGGTGCACTGTGGTGTGTATGTGATGTGTGTGTGATGTGCTGTGCATATGGAATGGTGTTTGTGTGAGGTATGTGTGTGGTGTATGTGTGAGAGGTGTGTGATGTTTATGTATTGTGGTATGCATATGGTATGGTGTTTGTGTGAGGTGTGTGTGAGGTGAGTGTATATGACATATATGTGGTGTGTCATGTGAGGTGTGGATGTGCATGATGTGGTGGGCATATGCTATGGTGTTTGTGTGAGGTATGTGTGAGGTGAGACTGTGGCATATATGTGGTGTGGTAGGTGAGGTGTATGGTGTGTGCGATGTTTGTGTGGTGTCTGTGCTGTGTGGTATATCTGTGGAGTGTGTGCATGTGTGAGATACTACTAGTGGGCACAGTTCCTCCATCCCGCAGGCGTGGGGCACTTTCTTACTTCTGCTCTTTTGCCCATTGCTCCACGTTGCACATGATCTGCTCATTCTCTTGGTGGATCCGGCAGGTCTCTTTGGTATTTCTCAGGCAACAGATCTTTGGCACGGAAGAAAACAAGAGATAAGTGTCCAGGCTGGGCTCCTTCCCGCTCCCAAATTGGGCCAAGCTCGCACTCCCCCAGGGGCCAGCCATTTCCATGTGAAACCGGCACCTGCATCACATGGCGTCTCTAACACGTGGCATAACACCTCTAACACCTCAAAGTCTTAAAATAGCTTGTTTCCCTTCCACCAGAAAGTAGAATGATTCTATATGGAACAATTGGTGGTGGTGGTGGTGGTGATGGCATGTGTGTGTGTGTGTGTGTGTGTGTGTGTGTGTGTGTGTGTGTGTTATCAGAATTCAGCCCCTGTTGATTTATATGAAGACAAATGAGCATCCCCAGATCCCCCCAGTAACCTACAGCATGATACCAATAAGGAACATTCCACAGCGGAGGAGCAGGTGAGATCTGTACGAGAAGCCAGTGTTTTCAACAGATGGAAGGAGGCCATGGAGAGCCAGGGATGCCCTTTCCCTTGGGGCCACCCCAACATATCTCTGGTCCTTCACTACAAACTGCTACTTAGGGATCTGGGCGTGGGCCTGCCTGAGGGTCTCTGAGCCCCTGGTTCTGCTGCAACCTCTGGGGCTATTGAAAATGTCAGGGAGAGCTCCTGGGGGGCTTCCCTGAGGGCCCGTTCATCAGGGGTGCTGGCTGGCTCAGTCTGGGCCTCTGGAGCTCTGGTGTCAAACCCCAGCTCCCAGGGGCCTACTCCCACCCCCGCTTTGCTCCCAATCAGAGAGAGCATCACCACCCCTCCACTTCCTGTGCTCAGGCATCACCCCCCAACCAGGGGTCCTGGGGGGGGGGGGACTAGGAGGAAGATGCGAGGCCGGGACGTCCACCTCCTTGCCGTCCATCAGGAGACTCTCCTTCAAGGCCATCATCTCCTCCTGGAACGCTTTCAGCTGCTTCTCCTTACACGCCAGCATCTGGAGGTCAGCCTGGTGCTGCTTCTGCCACTGAAGCACTTGGTTGCTCATGTCCTCCAGCCTCTTGTCGAAAGCCTGCACCTGCTCGGGAGGTCCCGGTGAGGAGCCCACGGGGTCCAGGCCCCCTGCGGGGGGAGCCCTCCCGTTTTCGGACGCGCTCCGAGGGAGTAATTTCCCGAGGCCGGCAGAGGGCGCTCCTGCCCCGAGCGTCGCCGTCGTCGAAGGGAAGGGCTGCAGCCCACGCGGGTCCGGACCGGGACCCGGGGCAGCGCCCCCCCGCCCCCCGCTCCCCGCCCCGAGGGATTCCTCACCTCTATCTCGCTCTGCTGGTGGAAGCTTTGCAGCTTCTTTAATTCGCCGTTGACCTTTTTCATCCTTTCCTCGTAGATGACGATTTCCCCCTCCAGCTTGTTCCTTCTCTCGTGGGCGATTAACAGGCTCCGGTGCAGGCTTTTTGTCTCCGTGGTGGCATTATTGAGCTTCCGGTAAAGACGCATGGGAGAAGCGTGGGCCCCTGGGTGCTGCACGGAGGCGCGTCCCAGTCCCTCCCCTCCAGACACCCGGCCACCAGAAGACACACGGGCTGGTTTGCTACATCATTGTAACCTGGTCCCCCTCCCCCGCAACCCTTTTCTTCTTTCTAATTCTAGGAACAGATCAGTCAGGCTTGACCGGCATAGACAGGTGCTCAGGGGTCACTCCTGGGGGTGCTTGGGGGGGTCCATAAGGGGTGTCTGGGATGAAACCCTGGCTGGCCAGGTGCAAGGCAAGCACCCTACCCTCTGTACTACGGCTCCAGTCTGGGAGCCAGCAGTGGGCCCACCTTCTCCAGAGTCAGTGCCAGTTCTTCTTTGCAGGCGGCCGACTTCCGGCACAAGTCCTCATGGAGCTCCTTGCTGATGCTGTTCTGATTACACTGCTTCTCCCGCTGCTCAGCCTTTTCCAGCTGCTCCTCCATGGTCTTGAAGGTCTCCTTGTAAGTGGTGATCTGGAAGGAAGGGCACGTCTCTGGCGAGCTGCCCGAGCTGCCAGGCCTCCCTTCGTGACTCCGGGGAAGGGACAAGAGCTGGCATCTCTCCGCACACCAGCCTGCTCTCCGAGCAAAGGAAACGCTGCCTTTGCAGGCTCTTCTGCACGACTGAGACAGAGCAGAGACCGTCTCTAGGTTCCTGGCCCCACTGCAACCACAAAGTCTGCTGCCCGGCACCTGGAGACCAATGCTGAGAGACAGGTCTTCGAGACATGCATGGGGAGGGTGTGACTGGGAAGAGGAGTTTGACAGAAGGAACTGGACTAAACCAGTCTGCCCCAAGGCAAACCCCAGTGTGGATCCTTTGGACTCCTTTAAGACCAAGAGGGATTGCAGGAGCAATAGCACAGCGGGTAGGTTTTTTTTTTTTGCACACAGCCAACCGGGGTTCGATTCCCAGCATCCCATATGGTCCCCTGAGCACTGCCAGGGGTAATTCCTGAGTGTAGAACCAGGAGTAATCCTTGTGCATCGCTGGGTGTGACCCCCAAAAAGCAAAAAGCAAAAAAAAAAAAGAACAAGAGGGGCTGGGATAGGAGAATGACAACTCTGAATGGGACTCTCATGACACAAAAATGCAGCCATTGTGGCTGACCAATGGAAACTCTTTTTTTGTTGTTGTTTTTTGGCCATACCCAGCAATGCTCAGGGCTTACTCCTAGCTCTGCATTCAGGAATCACTCCTGGTGGTGCTCGGGGGACCATGTGGTATACTGGGGATCGAACCCACCTTGGTTGCATGAAAGGCAACCTTCTTACCCACTGTACCTATCCAAAGCCCCCAATAGAAACTGAAGCATCTCCCTGGGTCACCCACAATGACAAGACATGCCCTGTGGAAAGAAACTTGTTCCAACAGTGTTTTCCCGGGGGGGGGGGTAAGACTTAGAAAGGTGGGTGCCATATAAGACTGAGGAATCATCTCTAGAATCACCTACTTCCAATCTCTTTTTTCAAGACTGTTCCATAGTTGAGAACCTTTCAGGGGAAATCCTACGAGGCTGTGGAGGACCCTGGATGTTTATTCAGAGGGACCAGCTGGTAAGGAACGTGGTGGATGCACTCGGTTGCTTCCCTCCCGGGAGTGCTCCTCTGACCACCTTCTGGCTGCACGGTTCAGCCTCCTCTCCTGGGGAGCTCCTCTTCTGCTCCTCACCTTCTCCGCCCCACACCCAGTTCTTATAACCCTGTTTGCTCTTCTGGCTAAGCCCACCAGAGCTCTAGGGGAAGAGGTAACCCTTGGTCATTGGACACTTGTCCATCTCCACTCAGAACAGGGAAGAATCTGTGGCATGATCAATACTTCTCCTTGGTGTCAATTTCTGTAGATGCAGACAGCTAAAGGCCTTTGGGCTCTGCACCCAACAGTTCGAGTTAGCATCAACCCTTAATTAAGGAGTGTTTGAAGGATGAGGGATCTGGGAAATGTTTCAATTAGAAACGAACTGAATGCATAGTTTAGAATTGTGCTTTTCCTCCCCGCCCCAGCAAAACCCCAGCAGCCAAAACCTCCAGGACTCAACTGCAGTCATGCCCAAGGCCATTCTCCATGGGCTCGGATGAGCCTCACCCACAAGAGAACCTGCAGAAAAACCCAGATATGTGGGACCCGTGACTGAAAGCTCCAAGATCACTTGGAGCAGGACTGAGCCTCCTGTCCCCAGCTCCCAAGTTTTCCAGTAGCTTGGCCGTCACACCCACAAACGGCCCCTGGCGCCATATAATCTCACCAACAGCCAAGAAGAGAGTGACATAGGCCTTACCCATGAGTGAATCTGCTCTATAATCATATTCTAAATTCCAGAATTCCTGGAATTCTCATACTCTAGCCCAAAAGCAGCATACATTTGTTTGGGTTTAACATACATTTTGTAATCTTTTATACAAGGGCTTAAATGACTCCAGGATGAAATACAACAATCTTTACATACTTTTCTCTTATGGTGATGGGAAGTGCATGGTGGTGGGATTGGTGTTTGAATATTAAATGTAATAAATTATTGTGAATTTTTTCACAACATGAAATTTAAAATTTTATAAAAATTTTATAAAAATATAAAAATAAAATTAAAAAAATAGAAATGTGCTTTTAAAACTGAAGTTTGGGTGCCACAGAGATGTATAGGAAAGAAGGCGTTGTATATGGCTGACCTCAGTTTGATCCCTAAACCACAGATGATCCCTGAGCACTGCCAGGAATGACTCCTAAGCACAGAGTCAGTAGTAGCACTGTAGCACTGTCCTCCCATTGTTCATTGATTTGCTGAGCAGGCACCAGTAACGTCTCCATTGTGAGACTTCTTGTTGCTGTTTTTGGCATATCAAATACTTCACGAGTAGCTTGCCAGGTTTTGCCATGTGGGTGGGATACTCTCAGTAGCTTGCTGGCCTCTCCGAGAGGGGTGGAGGAATCGAACCCAGGTTGGCTGTGTGCAAGGCAAATGCCCTACCCACTGTGCTATTGCTGAAGCCCAGAGCCAGTAGTAGTCCTGATAATTGCTAGGTGTGGCCACCATAACAAATCAAACAAAAAAATGAACCCAAATCTCTTAAGTGTGTGCTTAATCTTAGTAATGGATATTCACAGTATAGCTAAAAATGACTGAGATCTAGAATTAAGGGATCGTGGTTTATTAAATAAATCGCCATTTATTTAATTTCCTTGGGCCTAAGTTTTCTTTTCTGCAAATCAGAATGAGTTAAATTGTTTCCTGGTGCTGTTGGGATCATCAGATAATATTATGCACGCAAGAAGGGACCTGTGAAGGATAAATCTCTGCTTACCTGTGAGGTGGGATCTCAGTCACCTTGAATACACAGTCAATCTATTACATGATTCACACAAGGACAGAGATCTACTTCTAGACCGGAAGGAGCACAGGCTGACCACTGACATTGACCACTGACTATGGCATTCTAGAATCTGCATTTCCCACGTAGGACACAGACACAGAAACAGGTTCTTTGGGGGGTTTTCTTAGTAAATGCTCAGTGCTTGGTCTTTGTGATCTTTCCTGATTGAAATTTTTATTATCTTTGACCCCAGGATTTAGGGAGATGAAAAGTGTCACATCAGACTTCTGAGCCTATATTTACATGCTGGAGGGTGAAACTATTCTGAAAAATGGAATAATTTGGTCTTGTCAACATAGAAGTACATTTTAGGGGTGAAGGGGGCGAAACTTCTGAAAAACATGGACTAAAAAGGGTCTTTTCATTCATTGCAGCACAATTCACGATTGCTAAAATCTGGAAACAACCCAAGTCTTGAAGAATGGATAACTGGATAAAGAAACTATGGTACATATACACAATGGATTATTACTTGGCTATAAAAAAGATGAAATCATGCAATTTTCTGCCACGTGGAGGGATCTGGAGAGTTCATGCTGAGTGAAGTTAGTTAATTAGAGGGAGTGAGATAGACATAGAAGGATCTCTCTCATACGTGGGATATCAAGAAACAAAGTAGGGGAATAACAAGTGCCCCAGAGCAACAGAAATGAAGAATGGTCTTTAGTAGGAAGCCTGGCACGGGATGGGGACATTGGGCATGGTGGAGGGAAGCAGGCATTCTGTGGGAAGGAGTAGTGCCGGACTGTGTTATACATGAAACCGTATCTTTAACAGTATTGTAAACCACAATGTATATTAAAAAATTAATGTGCTTGTCAAGGAGGCAGGCTGGGGAGGGAAGGAACCTGGGGATAATTGGTGGAAGGAAGTTGACACTGGTAGTGGAATGTGTGTTGAACACTGTATGTCTGAAATTCAATTATGAATAGTTCTGTAAATCATGGTGCCTAATAAAAAGTTTATTTTTAAAAGGATCTTTTTAGTAAACCAAGAGAGTCAGTGGAGAAATGAGAACTCACCATAAGTTCTTCTTTTTTTATTTACGTAGGGGAAGGTCTTGATTAAAAATGGCACCACAAAGTCAAGACATCAAAAGTGTCCAAAAAAAAATCACAAAAAACCCAAAACAAAACAAAAACTCACAAAATTTTAAAATTTGTAAAATGGAAGTTTTATTTTGAGTTTCTCTAATATGAATGATGGAGTGTGAAGAAAGACACCAAAAACTTAAATACAGATAAAGGTAAAGTACAGAATGAAGGAGTTAATAAATTCTCATGAAACATCTTGTCTGTCCCTAGATGTTATGCTTAGATAATTTTTTAGGTGAGTCTACAAATTCAAGCTTGGCTTCTCAGCTCTCTCTCACATTTTTTCCATCCATCAGATAGATATTACTGCCAAAACACTTCCTGGATTTCCTAATTTCTGTGTTAACTGTAGCACTCTAATTTGAATAGCAATAACCTCCTAACTGGTTCCTTATTTCCACACCTACCCCTTCTCCAAATCTATTTTCACATGTCAGTAGAGTGACATTTGAAAGCTTAAATCAGACCAAAATATCTCTCCTGTTCTTTTGAGAAAATACCGTAAATATTTTTCGATACTTCTTAGAATTAATAAACCAAAAACTCATTATTTGGTTATGACTACTTAAAGGTATTTAGTTATTTCATAGGAAATACACAGTGATCAGAGGACATGGGTCATTCCTGCTGATGCCTGACCCTGAATACGGGCCTGGTGTCTTCAGTGCTCAGACCAGCTGGTATTTGGGGAGTTCCAGGCACCTAACCATTCGTTCTGGGGGTGGGAGTGAAGTTAGGATTCAAGGCCTTGCACTTGTTCGATATGTGCTCTACCACTTAAATCATTTCCCCAACTTTATTTTTTATATATATATATATATATATATATATATATATATATATATTTTGCTTTTTGGGTCACACCTGGCAATGCACAGGGGTTACTCCTGGCTCTGCTCAGTTCCCCAATTTTCTTAACAGAGGCCTCAGTGTTTGCCACTGTCTAACTCACTCCTGGCAGTGCTCAGTTCCCCAATTTTCTTAACAGAGGCCTCAGTGTTTGCCACTGTCTAACTCACTCATATCATCTGTCCCAATGTCCTCTTGGATCACTCCAATCTCCCCATACTGGCCTCAGTTCACTTCTTAGAATGTGACATGGGCTGTAGTTAAGGAATGATATAGGATGTTTGTTGACTCAGGACTTATACTAGCAATAAAAGAATGGGCCAAAATTAGGGTCTATTGATTTTATCCACTAGATTACCTATTTAAGGAGAAAGATGATAACATTATCTCTATGGCTTCTGAGGAAAGAAAAGCATTCGATAAGATTCAGCATTCATCTTGATGAAGCTCTTAGTAACCATGGAAATGAACGTGTGGAGAAGGACAGCAACAAGCCGCCTCCAGGGAGTCTCCTGTGACACTGATGTGTGAAGAGCAAGGGAAGGAAGCTACTCTTGCACACTACAGGTACTGCCCAATGCAATGAGGTAAGAAAAATGAGACGCTATAAATCCACAAAGGTCTAGAAAACTGGTATTTCTTATAAGTAATATGATCATATACTTTGAAAGTTCATGAGAAGTGGCAGAGAAACTATTACTGAGTATGAGTACAATAAGATGACCAAAGAGAGAGCCAACATGAGGTCAGAGCAATAGCACAGTGGGTAGGGCGTTTGCCTTGCATGTGGCCAACCTGAGTTCAATCCTCAGCATCCCATGTGGTCCCCCAAACACCACCAGGAGTAATTCTGGAGTGCAGAGCCAGGAGTAACCCCTGAGCATTGCTGGGTGTGACCCAAAAAGACAACAACCACCAAAAGAGACAGACCTAACATATACAAGAAATCATCCTTATGATTAAAATATAATTGATTATAAAATGGAGTGAAAATGTTCTAGGACCAAAGTAACGGAAAGCACCTCAAGATATATCGTCCTGACTTAAAATGGAAAATTTTAAAATTGAAACATGGAAGACTGATAAAAGAAAATGCATTTAAAATATATAATGAAACCACATTCTTGTGACTACTTCATTTCATTTTTTTCATCATTTCATCATCCTGTTAATCGTCGATTGCCTCGAGCAGGCCCCAGTAATGTCTCTTTCATCCTAGCCCTGACATTATATTCACGGCTCTTTAGGAGAATGAGACCCATCATTGTTACTGGTATTTGGCATATTTGGTACGCCACGGGGAGTTTGCCAGACTCTGCCCTGTGGGCGGGCTACATTCGATAGCCTGCAAGTTTGTCCAAAGTATGAATGAGATAATAAGATGTCATAAAAAAAAAAGTTTTGATAAGATGTCGCGCCGCCGCGAATGCGGCCGCGCGGTTCCGGGATCTGCATTTTATAGTCTCTGAGTCTTGGCCGCTGATGGGATTACATGGCGCCAGGGGGCCAGGTGGTGGGTGTGACCCCTGCCTGCTGGAATTTGGAGGATCTGGATGGAAGATGGTCGACTCCAATCCGAGTAGGCTTGGAGGTCTCGGCCCCGGAACCCGCGTGGCTTTGTCCCTCTGCCAGTACCTTCATGTGTGCGGAGAGTGGTCTCAGCATGGTGGTGGCTGGTCCTGAAGGTCTTCGACTGCCGGAGCCCCGGTCGGGGCGGGGAGGAAAGCTCAACCCGCTCCCCTCCAAGGGGTCCCGGCGGGGGACACCCAGGCGCGGGGGCAAAAAGACTGCAGCGTTGTCGTCCGGGATCTGCATTTTATAGTCTACTTTATAGACTACTTCAATTGTTTCAATATGTGGGTTATGCTTTTTCAAAAGTTGAGTGTTCAATATCAGACCTGAATCCATAAGGTACATAGAGGAAAATGTAGGCAGAACTCTCCACGACATTGAAGCTAAAAGCATCTTTAAAGATGAAACATCACTGACCATGCAAGTGGAAGCAAACATAAACAAATGGGACTACATCAAACTAAGAAGCTTCTGCACTTCAAAAGAAGCAGTGACCAAAATACAGAAAGAGCCCACAGAATGGGAAAGAATATTTACCCAATACCCATCTGATAAGGGATTAATATCCAGGATACACTCCTAGCTATCAGGGAGATACAAATCAAAACAACAATGAGATATCATCTCACACCACAGAAACTGGCACACATTCAAAAGAACAAAAGCAACCAGTGCTGGCGTGGATGTGGGGGAAAAGGGACGCTCTTTCACTGTTGGTACGAATGCCCACTACTCTAGCCTTTTTGGAAAACAATATGGACAGTCCTTCAAAAACTAGAAATTGAGCTTCCATCTGACCGCACAATACCACTTCTGGGAATATATCCTGAGAATGCAAAAAAGCACCTAAATGTTCATTGCAGCACTGTTCACAATAACCAAAATCTGGAAAAAACCTGAGTGCCCAAGAACAGATGACTGATTAAAGAAACTTTGGTACATCCACACAATGGAATACTATGCAGCTGTTAGGAGAGATGAATACATGAAATTTGCTTATAAATAGATAGACATGGAGAGTATCATGCCGAGTAAAATGAGTCAGAAAGAGAGGGACAGACATAGAAGGACTTCACTCATTTGTGGAGTATAAAACAACATAAATGAAGCTGACACCTAAAGATAGTAGATACACAGGACAGGCAGGTTGCTCCATAGCTGGAAGCCTGCCTCATGAGCAAAGGGGAGAGGGCAACTGGAATAGAGAAGGGATCACTAAGAAAATGATGGCTTGAAGAACTGGTTGGAATGGGAGATGTGTGCTGAAAGTAGATAAAGGACCAAACATGATAACCTCTTGGTGTCTGTATTGCAAACGATAATGCCCAAAAGTAGAGAGTATGGGCAATATTGTCTGCCATGGAGGCAGGGGGAGGGTGGGAAAGGAGGGGTATACCGGGAATATTGGTGGTGGGGAATGTGCACTGGTGGAGGGATGGGTGTTTGATCATTGTTTGACTGTAATCCAAACATGAAAGCTTGTAACTGTCTCACAGTGATTAAATAAAATTTAAAAAAAAGTTGAGTGTTGCACATATAAAACCCTCTAGCCCCCTGATTGCCACTAATTCTATGCCTTTTTCCCCCCTTGCCACACCTGGTGGTGCTCAGGGACTACTCCTGGCAGTGTGTCTAGGGATCACTCCTGGAGGGGCTTGGGGGCCACATGAGGTCCTAGGGGTGGAACTTGGTTGGCGTGTTCCCTATCTGCTGAACTCTCTTTCTAGCCCTGATTCCCACTAATTCTGAAATTAAAGCTTTTGCCTTGACAGGACTGTCTTTCTTTGGAAAATGTGGTGACAGGCTACCACTAAGTATTTTATTTTATTTTTTTGCTTTTTGGGTCACACCTGGAGATGCACAGGGGTTACTCCTGGCTCTGCACTCAGGAATCACCCCCGGCGGTGCTCAGGGCACCATACGGGATGCTGGGAATCGAACCAGGTTGGCTGCGTGCAAAGCAAACGCCCTACCTGCTGTGCTATTGCTCGAGCTCCTACAACTAAGTATTTTATTTATTTATTTATTTATTTTTGCTTTCTGGATCACACCGGGCGATGCACAGGGGTTACTCCTGGCTCTGCACTCAGGAATCACTTCTGGCGGTGCTCAGGGGACCATATGGGATGCTGGGAATCGAACCTGGGTCGGTTCCGTGCAAAGGCAAACGCCCTACCTGCTGTGCTATCTCTCCAGCTCCTACTAAGTATTTTAAAGGTAAAAATACTTTAGGTAATATCCTTCATATTCAGAGATGTCTCTTGGGGGAATTGAGTGACTCAGCTTTCAACTCTCGATCACCTCAAAGGAGAGGTTCATATCTGTTTACTCACCTCAAATTTTAGGTCTTGGTTGATTTTCTGGGAGTTGTTCAGTTTGCACATAGAAGCATCGAGTTGGGCCGAGATTTGCGTTATCTGCACTTTGAGAGCCTCCTTTTCCTCTTCCACCGTTTTCACACAGTCCTTTAACTGTCCCCACAAGAAGTACAAAGTCCAGTGTCACCCCCAGGCCCCAGTGAAAGCCCACTGCCCCTCTCCTCACCCACAGCTCCGTGCTGTTCCACCAGTGTCTCTGCTCTCTTTCCCACTCTTTGTCCTTCCTCTGCAGTGGCCTGAGCACTCGCGGCCTCTGGGTCCCTCAAGTCCTGACCTGGTTCAGAACCCTGACTCTCCCCACACTCGCCCCTCACCATTTTTTCTTTCTTTTTTCCTTCTTCTTGGAATGCCTCAAGCTCTAGCTCCAGAAACTTCTCCTTCTCTTTACTCTTTTTCAGCTGTTCCTGTTTATCTTCCAGTGACTTTCTTGCCTTCTGAAAATCATCTTCTAGTTTGCTTAGGGCGGTGTCTTGCTCCCTTTTCTGAGGAATAAAGACCACACTAAAAGACAGCCTCAGATTGTGTAGTTTTAGAAAAACCATTCCCTGTCCGACGCCCTGACCAGACAATTGTCCACAGGAAACAGCAGAAATAAACCCAGGAATAACACTCTGATTGTTAGCAGGTACATGAAAAATGTTTCCTCTATGTCCAGTGACAGTTTTTCTTTATCCAACTAGGCAAAAACAATTAATTTTACTACTAGATTTTTTTTCCTTTTTAGGTCACACTCAGTGATGCTTAGGGGTTACTCATGGCGGTGCTTGGGGGACCATATGGGATGCTGGGAATCGAACCTGGGTCAGCCGCGTGCAAGGCAAATGCTCTACCCGTTGTGCTATCGGTAGGGTGTTTGCCTTGTGCGTGGCCGGCCTGGTGGAGCTGGGCTTGATTCCTCTGCCCCTCTCGGAGAGCCTGGCAAGCTACCGAGAGTATCTCGCCTGCATGGCAAAGCCTGGCAAGCTACCCGTGACGTATTTGATATGCCGAACACAGTAACAAGTCTCACAATGGAGACATTACTGGGCCTGCTTGAGCAAATCGATGAACAACGGGAGGACAGTGCTACAGATTTAGTTCTAAAGCATCAACCTTTTCCCTAAGTCTTTCCACATACAGCTTCTTTAAATGTAGGTAAAAATACTTAGGAAAGCACAAAGAGAATAATCGAGAGATCAAAGACTTTAAGTGGAATGACAAGAACAGCCTGTGATCCCGGGGGAAAAAGGTATTAACCTTTAATTTTGGGGGGGGGGGTGGGGGCTTCTAAAGCACGCTCAGGGGAAGGACTGGTGAGTCTCAGCCAACAGTGCACTATTTCCCCCACCCCCCCATACCCCACCCGGTGACTAATTTTGAAGCTTAACCCTTGAAAATGCTTATTTGCTCATGGGATCGGAAGCCTAGTGGCTGGTTTAACTAACACTCTACCTCAAATTCTGGAAAATTTGTTTGCCACGGATTGTTGGTGGCATCTTCCCGGGTAAAGACCCAGAGACGTGACCTTCGGTAAACACACGGCTGGCTGCCTCCTTGCCCTTCATACCTGGTGCTGAACTAGTTTGATGTGATCCAGCACTTCATTCAGTTTTAAATCCTGCTTAGCCAGATTAGTCTCAAGCTGTCTCTTTTCCTTATCTGATTTTTCGAGATTTCTCAGAGTCTCACAGAGTTCTGATGACAGCTCCTTTATTTTTTTCCTAAAGCAAAATGGCAACGTCACTCGGGCCCACTGCAGTGATGGTGGGGACCGACTTTGCTGTCCCACTGCAGGGCTGCTGCCCTTCGCTGCCCCCGGACTCTCTCGGAGGTGAGTCCCCAGTACCTGTTGCATGAGAGCTCCTCTTCAGACACCAGCGCCTTCTCCTGCAGTTTCCGGAGTTCTTTCTGGAGCTCCTGGATGGTATCTTCCTTCTGCTGCTCCACGAAGATGTAGCTTTGCAATTTTTTCTGGGTTTCATCCAGTTCACCTTTGGTCAGCAAGGTCTCACTTTGACAAGTGGCTAAGTGCTGAGCTGCGGAAGATGAGACAAGCCGGGGAAGTGTCCAGGGGAGAGGAGAGTCTGTATGAGACCAGACTCTCTCGGAGAAGCCGAAAAGTCGGTTCCTTCATCTAGGGACTAATTTCAACATCTAGTCTGTCCCTCACCTCCCTCCATTTCACTGTCACTCCCAGTGGCCCTCCTCCTAACCATGCTCCAGTCATGGGCTCCTTCTTGATTAAACTTAAACAAGTTGGGGTGGGTGGCAGGAAGGATAAGGGGGATATTAGTGGTGGGAAATGTGCACTGGTAGAGGGTTGGGTGTTGGAACACTGTATGACTGAAACCCCTTTGTAACTGTAACTCACGGTGATTTAATAATTAAAAAAAACACAAACACAAACAAAAAAAATAAGCCAGTTAGGAGAAATGGTCCAAAGTCTCTCTTTGGGATTCAGGACAAATGCTGACCCTCAAAGGAATCCAGGGAGGAAGCAATGTCTGGGCCCCTGGCAGAGACAACACGGGCTGGGGAATCTGTACCATCGTGACCTCAGGAGCCATGACCTGACGAAGCAAGAACAGAGCTGGACAATGGAGGGATAGAGGCTGAGCTGGGCCTTAGAGAGAGTGGGGCGGAGGGGGGGGGGGCAGAGGGCAGGAGAGGAGCAACCGGCAAAGGGGCAAGGCAAGGAATGCCAGAAAGGCGGAGGAGAGCAGAGGCCAGTGGAAGGAGGCATTGGAGAATGCTGGGAGGCACGGCTGGGGAAGACAAGGGCCGCACAGGACAAGGCAACTCAGAGCCTGCCAGAAAGGCTTAGACTATGTGAGTGGGTTCCTGAGTGGAGACCCGCCATAAAGGAGGGAGCTTTAGGAGAATGGGGACGGGTCAGAATGGAGCAGCAGCCCCCCACAGAAGCCTTTTGGCGGGGGGAGAAGCTGATTATTGGGGTTTCTCTACGTCAAAGACTTCCCCACTCCCTTCCTTCCTGCAGGGCCTCAGCCCAGGAGCCAGGGAGCAGAGCGGCTCGTGGGAATCCCTGTGCGTCTGGGAAGGGAAGAAAAGACGATTTAGAAAAGACACAACGGGGAAAAGATGGGTTTGGTTTGGGGGCTTCTGAGTTAGAGCAGAAGGTGGGTGGCCCAGGTGGGGTGTGTGTTTCTCACCCGACCACCCGGTGAGAAAGGCAGGTGGGGGAAGCACAGTCACGCGGAGGAGAGGCCCAAGGAAGGAGAAGGGTGTCTGTGACAAGCCACCGTTTTCTAATTCCAGAATGTGTTCAGAACCTCCACCTGCAAGAGACCCTGTACCCAAGGCCAGAAGGGGCGAGGGCACCCCCAATGTGCTCGTGGGTGCCCTGTGAGACTGAGCCCTGGAGAAACGAGGGGGGGCATCGTGGGATGGGGATGGGGGTGGGGGGTTGCTGTGCAAAGGAGGGAAGAGCACAGCAGAGCCCTGTCCTCTGGGTGGCGAGAGGGGCCTTCGTCTGAGGATACGTGAGTGACTGCGGGCTGCTTTCCAGAAAACTGAGGGGGTGTTCTGTGGGCGCAGGGGACGCGCGGGTGTGGGAAGTGGGATGGTGAGGTCTGAGCAGCTGGTGAAGAAGGAGAAGGCAGGGTCATCTACAGGGGCCGAGATGTGGGGGGCTCCGTGAGGCCCCACCTGCCAGTATCTGCTGCTGCTGGATTTCGTCCAGACACATGGTCAGCCGCTGGGTCTCGGCACGTAGGGTCTCGCACTCGGCCGCCTTGCACTTGGCTGTCTCGAGCTCTTGCTTCTTCTCCTCCAGTTCCACCTCCTTTTTCATGAGGGTGGTCTGAAACTGGGCTAGTTCTTTCTCGAGCTGGTGTTGCATTTCATCTTTCTCTTGGAGGAGCTGAGGAAACAGAAGCATCCAGGCCGATAGAGGCCTGAGCAGCCTCTGGGCCAGGTCAGCTGGAGGTTGTCCTGCGGCCTGTCCCGGTACCATCTTCTCTGCCTGAATCGGAGGCTTCTGTGACCTCCTGCCTCCCTCCCCGTGGCCCTGGGGTTCTTCTCAGAGGAAGAGTCTCCATAAGGCAAGACAGGTGTTGGCACTCCTCTGTTCTGCCCCCTCCCTGGCTTCAAGGCACCGAGAAAGGCTGGCTTCTTACAACCTGCTGGATTATAGTTCTAAACATTTTAGGGTTAACAGTGATTTGCCATATCTCCTCTGGCCTTTCTCCACCATAGCAAGGAGCTTAATTACTGTGTAACACCCACCACAATGCTCCCGAAGCTCTCCCATTTCCTCCGTATTCATCTTTAATTTTCCTTTGTTCTGCTTCCCCTGCCTGTAAGTCACTCATTTCCCCTAAGAAGTGACTTGCAAAGTGACTTGTAAAGTCAAATTCCTCAGAAATCTTTGATTTTGTATTTGCAAGTGAAATATTGCTTTCCTCCTTCCCTTATGACCTTTTTGCATAATTTACTTCAGCAATGTCCTTTTTGTATAGACACAGGAAGATAGTGAATGCTATGCTTTTGTAACTTGGGAGTTAATTGACTCCGAATAATATTCACTCCTGGGCATGTTTTCTCAATTTAAGCCTCAGTTGCCCTTAGTTCCTAGCACCCCAAAGCAGAGTCCTGATGACATGGACAAATTCTGTCAGGATCCAAAGAGTAACAACTGAATTAGGACCCTGCTAGGGTTAGGAAAGACTAATCTGGCCTGAGTACTGTAGTCTGGGACCTATAGTGAGATGTCCCCAGGAGAGCCACCCTACAAGCTTAATGTATCTCTTACTGCCACCATACAAAAGAACTACTCTTAAGAAGTAGAATTAAGATGAAGATTTAAATGGTTGTTGGACTAAGAAAAGGAGAAACATACCCTAGATGGTATTTGGCCCTTGAGCAGATTTGGCTACAGGAGACCTTTGTCTTATCTTAGAAGAGTTTCCCCAGAAGGAAGGGCTTTGCATATGTTAATTGTGCTACCACACCTGTGTGTAATTGCTACCCCCAATCCTTGGCAGGGGGAATAACTAGGCTGGGGGAGTGGGCTGAGAAGGATATGGGTAGTGAGTGAGACAGGAAGGAGGTGGAAGAAGAATAAACCACAACAGATCACCAACCAATGTGGCTCCTGTTTTATCCTTTTTTCATTCATCACTGTCAGGCATCCGGGGTGGGAAAATGAACTAACCACTACACGCACGTGGAGAGAGAGCGTGCACCCTTTTTATTTGTGATTAAACACAACCACGGTCAGACCCCCCTGGCTTCCTGGCCGGCTTCCCCTGTGTCTCCTGGAAGACTCTAGACAGTCTGAAAACCCTTTGCCTGCCTGGAACATTCAACCTCATTGCCAGAGCGGGGGGGAGGGGGGCCCATCACAATTCAGAGCTCTGCCTCAGTGCTGCCTTAGCAGAGGGGTCTTCCCCAACCTCCCTCCTCTGAGGAACAGCTCTGGGCTCTTTCAGCCATGTCCCAGCACGGCACAGTCATGGCCCTGTTGACTGTCCATCTCACTGCCACTCACTGACCAACACCTGAACGCTGAGAGCCTGTCAGGAGGTGGCATATTTGTGATACTAAGATAGTATTGTGAGTTATTCTTAGTGTTGTGGTTGTGAAGGACCAGAAAGACACTATTTAACCAGATGCTTCTTGTCATTTGTCCTCTCGACCCTTCCACTTAGCAGGGTGAGTCTCTGTACTTCGACACAGGACTGACAATATGGCACGACAAGCCTCTCGTGGGATCACTTTGTTTGGGGGAGCCACACTTGGGGATGCTCAGGGGTTACTCCTGGCTCTGCACTCAGGAATCACTCCTGGTGGTGCTGGGACTGTAGAGGATGTCTGGATCAGAGCTGGGTAGGCTGTGTGTGAAGCCAGTGCCCTCCTGCTGCGTTGTCCCTCTGGCCCCACACAGGCTCACTCCTGTGCTGAGGGTTTCAGTCGGACGAACACTGAGCGCCAACACCCACTTGCTCCCCCTTCCTGTCCGGGTTCTCTGGGAGCCTGGCTCAGGCTGGCGATGCTGAGCCCCTGGCCTCACCTGGTCTTTCTTCAGGCCCAGATTCTGGCTCTCGGTGAACTGGAGCTGCAGCTCCTGTAGCTGCCGTTGCAGGCAGGTGGTCTCCTGGTCCTTCCTCTCCATGTGGGCAGCGGTCTCCTCCCGCAGCTCATGCATGGCCAGCTCCAGCTTCATCACGTCTGCCGCACACCCCGCCCACAGAGAACCCCTGGCCCAGAAGCTCCTCGGCTTCCAACCGGTCCCCCAGAGCCCCCCGCGGGCCGCGTGGTGTACCCTTCATGATGACTTTCTTCTGCTGCGACACGGCTTCGAGCTCCAGGCGCAGGTCCTTCACGAGGTTCTGGTACTCCTCCACGTGGAGGCACTGGCTGTCCTTCTGCTCCTGCAAGTGCTTCAGGATCTGCGAAGACAGGGGTGCCGCCAGCAGCAGTGGACATGGGGGGAGACCTTTCTAGAAAGCTGAGAGTCCAGATAGGCAAGGCTGTGGAGACGCCAGGAAGTAGAGCCTGGGGTGGCCAGGGCCTGGGGCTGGGAGGCACAGGGGTTACCATGAAAATGGGTTTTGTTTTGGAGAGATGACAATGGTCCGGAATCAGTCATGACGATCACCGGATTTTGTGACTATACTAAGGATCCAGTGACTGAGACTGTCCTCGAGGATTTTTGTTTAATATGGTTTTGGGTTTGCACTCAGTGTTGCTCAGGGCTTATTCCAGGCTGTGTGCTCAGGGATCACTCCTGGCAGTGCTTGAGGGACTATATGCAGTGCTGGGATTGAACCAGGGTCAGTGGTCTGCAAGGCAAATGTCTCAACCTTTGTGAAGCTTTCTTTCCGGCTCTTGAATGGGGAATTTTATGATAGGCCATTAATATTGCAGTAAAAACAATTAAGAAAGGAATAAAAGGCAAGCTTCTGTCAAGTTCCCACACTCAGGATGCAGGTGAAAACAAGGCCTTTCTTCTCCAGACCAGCAGTTCTCTGGTGCTCTGGCTGGGCCAGGCTCTGTCCAAGGTCCTGGGGTGCTGGGGACGGACACAGGCATGAACCTGCCCCACGGAGCTGACTATAGCTGAGTACCACACACAGCAGTGACTTACAAAAAGCTTTTTTTCTTGCTACACCTGGTGGTGCTCAGGGCTTATTCCAAGCTCTGCACTCAGGAATTGATCCTGGGTGGACTTGGAGGACCACATGGGGGCTGGGGATGGAATCCAAGTGCCTGCTCTGCTTTAAGACTTCTGTCCCAGCAATTTACAAAAACTTTTGAGGTTGGTAAGTGCCATGGGAAGACAGTAAAAGGAGAACAGAGGCGAGGGATGACGGGTGTGGATTTTGTTTTTGGGTCACACCTGGAGGTGCTCAAGGATTACTTCTGACTCTGAGCTCAGGAATCACTCCTGACCGGGCTGGGGAACTATATGGAATGCTGGGGATCAAATCTGGGTCACCTTATCTGCTGTTACTTTCTCTCTATGCCCCAGGGGTAGCTCTGTAGCAGTGTCCTCCAGTTGTTCATTGATTTGCTTGAGTGGCACCAGTAACATCTTCATTGTGAGACTTGTTACTGTTTTTGGCCTATAGAATACATCACAGGTAGCTTGCCAGGCTTTGCCATGCAGGCGGGATACTCTCGGTAGCTTACCAGGCTCTTGGAGAGGGACGGAGGAATCAAACCCGGGTTGACCATGTGCAAGGCAAACGCCAGACTCCAGACTCGCTGTGTTATCACTCTAGCCCCAGGGGGTATGGTTTGAAATAGGACAGATGGGTTTGCCTCAATGAGAAGGTGTCCTCACTGATGCTCCAAAGTTCAATACTGAGCTCCTAATTCATCCTGACAACTTCTGGACCAAGAGAACCTCTTGGAATGCTTGTATATATTGTCTGTCCTCTTTGCCAGCTCTCATTGCTATTTTAGCTGGTTTGATGATAGAGCTTCCTTGCCATAACCTCAAATTCAGTGACTGACTTCCTGAGTGGAAGACCTAAGTGAGGTTTGACTAGTGTGTTGGCCCAAATATTGGTGTCTGTTTATATAGGTTAGACACTTATTCATAAGTAGAATCCACATTTGAACTGACTTTGAATTTTGAAAACAGTAAATTTGAATCGTCTTCCCTATGTTTGCAATTTTAGCCATATATGAAAATCTGGATGGTCTGACTTTTGCAGGAGACCCTGTCGTGTTTACTATTAAAAAAGATTAAGAGACAGAGACTGACACATAGTCAAGAACTCCATAAAAGACTGTTGGTGTGGAAAAGAAAAGGTGGCTTACCTTCAAAATTCAGTTTCCAAATTTAATTCTGCCAGCACACTTGTTGGGGCAAAGCACATTTTATATATAGTATCCTTATGATTAGATCCATTGTATTTACTGGTTTTGGCATGTCGAATATGCCAGAGATAGCTTGCCAGGCTCTGCTGTGCGGGCAACATATTCTTGGTAGCTTGCCAGGCTCTCCGAGTTTCTTGGGAGTTCAAGATGCTGCTCTGTCTAATGTTCATTGATTTAAAGAAGGCCTTTGATTCTGTTGAGATGGAAATGGTCATTGAAGCCCTAACCAATCAGGGCATTCAAACTCAATACATCAGGATCCTCTGTGAGCTGGATTATGGATTCACCACCAGGATCTCACCATTCTACAAGGAAGTGATCAGTGATGTCAAGAGAGGGGTTCGGCAGGGTGATGCCATTTCACCAAAATTCTTCAGTGCCACCCTGGAGAACGTCATACGATGACTGGAACAGGAAGGAATGGGAGTGAAGATAGACGGTCGGCAACTACACCACCTCTGCTTTGCTGATGACATCATTCTAATAACACCAAACATTAGCCAAGTGGCACAAATGCTGACCGACTTTTACCATGAGTGTGGAAAGGGTGGACGACAGATGAATCTCACGAAGACAATGTTTATGAGAAACGGTCTCGTTCCTGACATTCCATTCACTCTCAATGGAATGAACATCTCCGAATGCAACAGTTATGTGTACCTAGGTCGAGAAGTCAACATGACGAACGACCTAGCACCTGAGTTGTGCAGGAGAAAGAGAGTGGCTTAGAATGCCTTCAAGAGCATTGAAGAAATAGCTAAGAGTGGGCACTGGTGGAGGGATGGGTACTCGATCATTGTGTAACTGAAACCCAAGCACAAAAATTTGTAAGTCTACAACTGTACCTCATGGTGTTTCACTAATAAAAATTTAAAAAATAAGAAAAAAAGAAATAGCTAAGGGGATGAAGAACCTCCAGTTTCAAGCACATCTCTTCGATTCCACTGTTCTTCCTGCATTAACATACGCTTCAGAGACCTGGGCCCTATGAAAACAGGATGACAATGCTATTTGGGTCTCCCAAAGAGGAATCAAAAGAGCTATGCTTGGAGCATCACGCTTCACTCAAATGAGAGAAAGAATCCAGAGCTCTGACCTCCATCGACGATCAAGAATCAAGGATGCTGTCTTGTTTGCCAAGGTGTCGAAAAGCAGATGGGCTGGACATGTAATGAGATTTGGAGACGACCACTGGCCTAGAGCCATTACCAACTGGATTCCAGGACATCAAAAGATCGCGTGGCCGCCCACCTACGAGATGGTCAGACTTCTTCATCAAGACCCTGAACAATTGGCTTGAGGCTCTTTGTGTTCCTAAAATGAGCAGACGTCATTGGGCTACACTAGCATGCGACAGGGATGAAAGGAGACGTTACTGGCGGCCGCTCGAGCAAATCGATGAGTAACAGGATGTCAAATGATCAAGTGATCAAGTGATCCTTATGATAAGCCCAACTAAAGACAACAGATATAAAATAAAGTATAAAATGGAGGAGAGAATAAGCAAGAAAACTCAGAATCCAAGTCACTCTGGCTGGACCTTACCAGGAAAAAATAAGCAAAAGTTCCCTCACCTTCTTGATGTCTTCATAATCTTCCGAGGACTCAGGAGGATGCCTATGAACTGCTGTGTAAGAAACAAATTCTGTTTGCAATTTTATCAGAGCCTCTTCACGTTCCAAAACCTGCAACCGAGAACATAGATCAGTTTTGTGCTGAATGCGCCAGCAACGTGCTTAACACAAGGATTATTTTTTTTCTCCAGACTGTTTCATTTATCAACCAACGTTCACTGTAACACTCTAACTCATCACACACTTCCAGACTAAGGCCTCTTCCTGTGGGGTTGGTACAGGGAAGAGATGTTGTTCTCAAATTTTCATAAACTTTCCCTGAGGAACAGACACTGGTTTGTGTTGAGTTTGGCAGGGACCCCACTGTGGATTGTCCGGGACCTGTGTGGTACAAGTGTGTGAGGCAGAAGGAGAAGGTTCTTTGACTACTCTGGTGGAAAAATTCAATCAGTAAGAGGATGAGATCCAAAGTTCAAGAATTTAAAAAGCAAGTTTCTTAGGAAGGGGTGAATGCTTATGTGCTTTTTATGAAACAAAACAAACCAAAAAATCAAAATAACAAAAACAAACCATAAAACTTTTGTTATTTATTGAAAACAATTCAAATGAACTGAAATAAGGAGTGACAATCTCTTCATGTATTCTCTAGATGGCACTAGTGGCAGTATCTGGTTAGTACTTGTGGTTCAAACACTTCAAAAGACAAAAGTGGAACTGGAGTGTCCACCATATCCTTTCACTTAATGACATCGCCTTTCCATGTACCTCTCACAGAGCTGCTTAATCCTTTGACTTGCTGCATATTATTTTATAAATGGCTATCTCTTTATGTTCATTTATTTAATCATTTTTCCATGGATGGGTGCTGAGGTTGCTGTGTGAGAGATATTTCAGTCTCTTTAGAATCTCAAATTTAGAGTGGGTTGGGGTGGGGACATACCAAGGAGCACGTGAACAAAAGACCAGGGAAGGTTTACACAGTCATGCATCGGTAATGGTGTTTTTGACATGACAAAACCCATAACCAGTCACCCCTCCAGTTGCTGTGTGTAGCAGGCAGTGCCATCTGGGTTTGCATAAATGCATTCCAGAACAGTTACACAAGGACAAAAACCACCCAGCAAAACATTTCTCAGAATATCTCCTCCTTACTAAGTGACACCTGATGACTTACGGATCTCAAAGACACCTGGTGAAAGGGATGAGTGCAGGTGTCTTATCTGTTTTTCACATTGGACATCTCAGAAAAGATGAAAAGGAAAAGGCCCTTACCAAAGCGTTACTGCAGGCTAGTTTATCCCGGAGCTCCTGGATGAGATCGTCCTGTTCGGAGACTTTGTGCCACACTTCCGATAGACGTTTCAGGGTCTCCTGATGCTCATGAACCATGCAGGGGGCAGTGGAGATCTGCACCTGGGCATGATCGCCCTGGTTCTTGGGATCCTGGGAGAGTTAAAAAGAATGGGTTGGTTTGTTCAGCTTAACTTTAGAAAGCCATGACTATATCTAGACAGATTCTAAAAGTTTATGTTCACATGTGCACGTCATGGATTCCTTAACAGAAAGCCTGTGGGGGAAGCAACAAGGATTTCTACATGGCAAAAATACCTACGAATTCAACCCATTCCTAAGAGAATCCACTGGAAAGTCAGTTTTCCCTCTTAACCTACTAACTCACGTCTCTTCCATGAAAGTCTGTGCTAACAAGTTTATTTCCGGAATTTTTCCCCCAGGAATAGTCTATGCAGATTTGTATGTGCATATGTATGTGCACTAATTATATACACATTAATTATACACAACGCATTATTGGTAAATCAAATGATTAAATGTATATAAAATTTTATCCACAAACTAATTTCAACTATAATTTACCTAGAAATAAACTTTGCAAGAAATATGAACTCTGTTAAGAAAAGTGTAAAATCTTAGGGAATGAAACAGAAGAAAACTAGGCAAAAAACAAAAGCATGTCATGTTCCATAAGGTGTGTCAATTTTTTCCAAATGGAAATTTCTTGAAAATCTACATAAATCTAAATTTCGCCAAGAAAAAAATTCACAAAAATAATCATGAAATATTTGAAAGTAAAGCACCATGAAGGTGAATCTTCCCAAAAAGGGGCTGTCAGAAAATCTACTATTAGTAAAAAACTGATTGTGATGCAGGAACTGGGGACGGTGATGGGCTCTATGTGCTGGTCCTTGAAGAACAATCTCTTTTTTTTTCTTTTTGGATCACACCTGGTGATTTTCAGGGGTTACTCCTGGCTTTTGCACTCAGGAATAACTCCTGGCAGTGCTCAGGGGAACATATGGGAAGCTGGGAATTGAACCCAGGTTGGCTGTGTGCAAGGCAAATGCCTTACCTGCTGTGCTATAGATCCAGCCCTGGAGAACAATCTTTTTTTTAAATAATGTAGGAGTACTGCTATTTGTTCAGCCTTTGATTAAGCTGATTGAATTGGGCATGAACTCCACATTAATTTTTAATTTTATTATATCACCGTGAGATAGTTACAAAGCTTTCATGTTTGAGATTCAGCTATACAATGACGGAACACCCATCCCTCCACCAATGCACATTTTCCACCACCAATGTTCCAGGTATCACCCGCCCATACACACATACACATCGAAGTTCTCCTCTATGGCACACAATCCCGGAGAACAATCTTATAGGAGACACAAATCAGGAAGTATGAAGGCCTAGGGCTGCACAATTCACGGATAAGAATGACATCTGGGTGAAAGGTGAGGGTTTGGGAAGTAGCGTCTAGACTGACAACAGCCGACCAGGGCTGAGCCACACGGGTCAAGTCCTACCTGGCTGATGATCCCGCTGAGTTCCCCCTCCAGCATCTTCACTTGGCACTCCAGGAGCTCGATGTTGCTCAGGGAAGTCTGATATTTATCCCTGTAGAGACTTAAGCTCCTTTCTAGGGAGAGGATCCTGTCTCCGGCCAAGGCGAGCTGCTCCTGTGCCAAAACGAGCTTCTCCCCTGTGTTATCCAGACCTCCCATCTCCTCTTCGTAAAGGATCACCTGAGGGGGCAGGAAGGAACACACACCACACTCAGCCCACGGAAGCCCCTGAGAGGAAGAGGGGAGGCTGTGGAAGCTTCTTCTAGCTTCTCGAGAAATTCAGGAAGCAAGATGCTGCGAGGTTCCTGTCAGAATGTGAAGCACTAGGAATTTTTCAAAAATTGTGATTTAGATGGTCATTTCCTTCAAACTAGGACCTATATCTATTTCCCATCCTGCCTGGCTTGTATAAGAATTCAATAAAGACTTGATGAATGGAAATGAGGGTGTACAATTCCCCATGCTAAGGGCTTGAAATACCGGCATCCTCTCTTTCCCGATATTCTCTAGAGGCCTAATTTAGGAGCGTCCAGCCCCTTAGATGCACAGGCCTTGTCAGTCAGGTTCCCTCGAGACGGTGGCAGAACATGACCTGTAACCCTTCTGGGATCGGCACAATCCTTATTTAGACTCCTTTTTTTCTTTATCAATTAATTAGCCAACCAATTGACAGATATTTGTCGAAAGCTTGAAAGCAATGTGACCAATCAGGGGGTAGAATTCATTGACTCCTCCTTCAGAGAGTTTACAAACTAAAAATTTGTGATGGGGGTGGGGGGTGGGGTTGGGGAGATCAGAGTTCAAAGTAGCAAACTATTGCAGAGAGTTGAATATGTGGACGTGGAGTCTTGAACAGCACAGAATGGAGGACTTGAGAGCAGGAAGGTTGTCAGGGAGAATTTATTTTGGCTCCAATAGTCTGGCACAGGTTTCAGAGAGGAGTCTCTCTCCTGACCCAAGGTAATTATACTGGCTGCCTGCCGCTTGAGTATGGTTTTTTTTTAAATTTTATTTTTAGTTCACACATAGCGATGCACAGGAATTATTCCTGGCAGTGCTTGGGGGACCATATGAGGTGCTGGGAATCGAACCCGTGTCGACCGTGTGCAAGGCAAACACCCTACCCACTGTGCTATCACTCCAGCCCCCAATTTTTTTTTAAAGGAAAGAATATTCTAGTTTGAGTTGTTTACTAGATAAGGAGAAGAGCTGAAGAAAATCCTGTATAGAAATGTTTGGAACCAAACCTGGACGCTCATTTCTCCCGAGAGGCACTGCTCATTGGCACATATGTTGCTTGATCTTTGCCTGAGGGATGCAGACAGGGAAAGTCACCAGTCCTGGGGGGGTCAAAAGCCTCAGAAGAGGCCCTCAACAGTGTTGCTGGTACCACCCTGAGCTTTGTCTCTCCTAGAGCTCTCCAGAAGGACCGAATCCTAACTTCCCACGGCAAGAACCTTGATAGAAATTTTCCTGTTGAGAATTCTGGCCCCATCTTTGACTCACTCTCACCCATCACTGGTGCTAACTCACCTCTTGAATTGACTATTTACATTCATCTCTGCGTTGTAGGATCGGTGGTTGATGCCCAGCTACAGACAATACTAAGATGCTGACGTGTAACAAAGATTGAGAGAATCTGGTAGGATGGCTGGTTCTTATTGCATTTTTTCCCAATGCATTCCTAATTTGGGATTTGTGTTAGTAACTACTTGTAGCAACCCGATGAATCTCATATTATATCTCTCTTCCCTTTATTACTAATAGAGCCTTGACTTTATTTAGGATGGCAACACATCTCACTAAAACATATTTTCTAGACTTCCTGGAAACTAACTGTAGTTATTGTGATTAACTCTGGTGAGTGATGTGAAAGAAAAAGTGTTGTGTGGGGTTTCTGGAGAGTAGAAGGGAGGAATGTACCTTTTACCCCTTTACTGATGATTTGAAACAAGGGTGTGATGGTTGGCACTCCAGCAGCCAACTTAGGCACCTAAAGAAATGGAGCAGGACTTCATAGTGGGGTTAAGAGATGAGACTTGTTGGCCTGAAGAGACAGTACAGTAAAGTTTGATCCCTCCTGGCATCCCCTATGGTCTCTTGTGCACTGCCAGGAGTGATTCCTGGGTGCTGAGCCAAGAGTGTGAATCCAAAACTGAGAAAAAAAAAAGAAAAAAGTAAAAAGAGATTAGACCCAAGGAATCTAATTAATTTATGGTTACCATGACAATCCTACATCCTCAATCTCCAGCTTCTTTGATGTCAGAGAAACATACCACCTTAAGCCATTCTTAAGAACGAGTCTCCTGCCCCTGCGCCTGGCTGTCCTCACCGGGACCCCTTGGAGGGAGTAGGGTTGAGTTTATCTCCCCCTTCCCCGCCCCGAACAGATCCCCAGCAGCTGAGGACCTCCGGAGCCAGCCACGGCCATGCTGGGACCACTCTCCACATGTCCAGACGGGCCTCATGCATGCAAGAACTGGCAGAGGAACCCAGGTGTGCGGGTCCCGGGGCTGAGGTCTCCAAGCCTACTCGGATTGGGACTGGGCCTTCTCCACCCAGACTCCCCTCATCTTCCAGTAGGTAGGTGTCACACCCACCAGCTGCCACCAGCGCCAGGTTGGTCCCATCAATGGCCAAGACACAGAGACTATAAAACTCAGCTCCCGGAAACGCGCGGCCGCATTTGCGGCTGTGCACATCTTATTTTTTCCTTTGGAGAACCTGGCAGTCACCAAAAGTATCCTGCTCGCGTGGCAGAGTCTGGCAAACTTCCGTGTTGTACTCAATATGCCAAATACCAGTAACAATCATGGGTCTCATTCTCCTAATCCTGAAAGAGCATTGAAATGGCTCTTTTAAAATCTCAGGGCTAGGAAGAAGGAGACGTTACTGGTGCCTGCTCGAGGAAATCAACCAACAACAGGATGATCGTGATCGTGATCGTGAAGCCATTCTTACTTGATATTTACTGTAAGAAGCAGTCAAATAGAAAGACCATCTGACTCAGTGCTACTTTATTCAGGCTGGTCTCTGGTTTAAGTTCCAGCAAACCAGTCGGTTTTACCAGACTCCTGCATTTTCATTAAAATGATTTGTGTTCATCAACTTTGTCCCAGGTTGTACTATGTAGAATTAACCTTTCTGTATTCTTTCTCTTGTACTCCTTTCTGGCAGATTCTTATGTTCCCTTTAAACATTCTCTGTTGTTGTTTTAATTTTGGGCCATACTGAACATACTTGAGGGGCACTCCTGGCTATGCACTCAAGAATCACTCTTTTTTTTTTTTTGCTTTTTGGGTCACACCCAGCAATGCTCAGGGGTCATTCCTGGCCCTGCACTCAGGAATCACTCCTGGCGGTGCTTGGGGAATCATATGGGATGCTGGGGATTGAACCCAGGTCGGCCGCGTGCAAGGCAAACGCCCTACCCGCTGTGCTATTGCTCCGGCCTCTCAAGAATCACTCTTGGCAGGATTCAAGGGACCATATGGGATGCTGGGGATCACACTCAGGTCAGCTGCATACAAGGCAAACGCTCTACCTGCTGTACTACATCTTTAAACGCAAGGGAAGAAAATAGCAGGGGAGGCAGCCCGTGATTTTCCGTCGACCTGAGGGTTTGCTGCTCCTTCTGCTCCTGCTCCATAGGTCTGCTCGATAGTCCTGGTCTGCCGAGTTTCCTTTGGGTTACACGAGGAAGTTATTCTCCACTTTAATAAATATTAAAGTGGCTTAGTTTAAGGATATGCAAGGCATTCGTTTCTGTTCATGTACTAGGAACAGAAACGAATGCCTTGCATATCCTTAAGCTAATTCTATACTCTCTAAAATTCCACTCTGGAAAGATCACTAATCTGGCACCCCCTAACTTGAGGCGTAGTTAATTTATCAACCTATGCAAGTGATGGAAATTTCCATATTATCAGAAGCCTGTTTTCCCTTAAAAACAAACAAACAAACAAACAAACAAACCCCAGTTCATTTAATGGAGCTTAGATCTCTTTGATCCCCCTACCCCCCTGCCCCTGAGACCTAGAAGCCTTTGCACTGAAATTATAGCAAGAGAACAGAGATGTGGGTTGCATACTCCTAAGGGCAATGGGTGCTCTGTCCCCGCCACTGCGTGGTCCCCCTCTCCCCCCAGAGCTCTTACCCCATGATGCCATTCCGTCTGCTCAGCTTCAGCAAGCTCAAGAGTTGGAGAAGTCTGGTTTGTGACACCTGAGCAAGGCTCTGTGCTGCTGTCTTCCCTAAGCTTTCCGCGAGCCCCTCCGCCCCCCGCCCTCCCCGGCAGACGAGACCTTAATTCTGGAGGGACCGGGGCCTAACGGGACACGGTGCGGGTCCTCTGTCTTTACCTCGTTTTCTTTCATTTTGCAGTGATGGTGAAGAAGAACCAGGTCCGAAGTCTGCTTCTGCAGGACGGACTGATACTGCAGCAGGGAGCAGTAGGACGTCTGCAGCTCCTGCGTGCGAAGCTCCAGCTCTTGCTGAAGGGACAGCAACTTTTTCTTCAGTCGCTGGAGCTGCTGCAGGTGACACTGTTTAGTAGGCTCAAACTCCGTCTGTAACTCCTGGAACGGTAACGGTTACTTCGGACTCGGAGCTAGAAGACTGACTGTGGCTTGTTTTGCTTGCTTTTGGCCACACCCAGCAGTGCTCAGGGCTTAGGGGTCACACTTGTCAGGGCCTGGGGGACTATCTGGGGTGCCACGGATCCCCCCTAGTTGGCTATGTGCAAGCTAAGCACCTTACTCATGGTACTGTCTTACTAGCTCTGTTTCCTATTTAAAATGTGATCATTGTAAGCATACAACTCCAGGACTGTAGCATGTCCATACAGCTGTGCTACCATTATTATAGTTCCATTTCAGTATGTTTCTGTCATCTGAAAAAAATGTCCTTAAGGATGAGGAAAATAGTTACAAGGGTTGGAGCACTTGATCTGCATCACCTGGGTTTGATCCCCGAAAAACCCAGCTGGGGACAGCCCCTGAGCACTGCTGGATGTGACCTCATAAAACAGTAACATAAAACCCCCTTTGTCCATTCCTGATCCTGCCCTAGATCCAGGTAACGCCATCTGCTTCCTGCTGCTAAGGATCTGGTCCTTCTAGACACTTATAGCCATGGGATTGCAAGTGCTCTTTTGAATTTGACTTTTTTCACCTAGCATAATTTTTGGTGGGGGAAGTTGGGGCCACACCTGGTTCTCCTCAGTACTTTCTCCTGATGGTGCTTGAGGGACCATATGTGGCGCCGGGGATGGAATCTGGGTCAGCCATGTGCAAGGCAGGTGTCTTAACCCCTGTACTTTCTCTTGGCCTGATTCTAAAGATTTTAACATCTGCTTCCAGGGAGATGAAAGGCATCCAGAGGTGAGGGGAGACATGATCTCCTTTAGGTGTTACAAAGGAGACCCGAGCAGCTTGCTGAAAACCAGCACCCACTGGATTTGTTGGTGCAGTTAATAGTCGGATGGTGGGAGGCGATGGTTAGTCAAGGCAGAATGACTCTGAGATTAGAGTGACCAGGGAAAGGAAATGTTAATGCGATTAATTAATAAGAGCAGAATCCCAAAGGGAGAGAAGTCTCTAGGAGATTTCTGGGGGCGGCACAGAGAAGATAAGGGGGACTCAGCCCAGCTCAACTGCAGGACGAGAGCTGATTGTGTCCGTTCAATTGGAATTACTCTCTGCGGCTCTCCTGGAAGTTTATTTCAACCTAAATGCCTCAGAATAGAGGGGACAGACAGAGAAAATGGACTGCTATAATCACCAGGCCAAAGAAATTCTAGACAAAGACAAGCTGAATTCAGCCTGAGTTCCGGAGCTGCGGAGTGAAGTCATGGAGATTTCTGTTCCCAAGGCAAACAAAAGGAGGTTTGTATTTATTTGGTTTAGCTTTAATTGCCAACATTTATATTAAATGTTTTTAGTGAAATGCTTCCATTATTTCCAAGATAAGAATGTGCTGCTCTTACAATTTATCAGTGAATGAGGAGGGAGCTGGGAGCAGCCTGTACAAGCTTGCACACACACACACACAAACACACACACATACAAACACACATGCACACACTCACACACATACCAACTCAAACATGCACACACGTGTACACACGCACACATACATGCACACATACATACCATAAATGCACACACATGCATGCACACATCACACACATACACACATACCAACACAAATATGCACACACATGTGCACACACATGCACACATACGCATACACACGCACAAATCACAAATGCACACATACGCACACGCATGTGTACACACACGCACATACATAACACTGGTGCACGCACACTCTTGTCTAGGGAAGTTCTTCCAAGAGCCACAAACTGTCTACACAAGAGAGCTGGGCAGTGGGAGCTACTTGGAAAAAGAATGATAAGCACTTAATTGGACGGAACTCAGCAGAGGCTGGACTTTCCAGGAGAGGGTTGATTCACAAGGGTTTATTTCAGCTAAGCAAATTCTGAATAAAATCCTTATCGGGGCTGGAGAGATAGCTCTAGGGCTGGAATTCATGGCCTGCCGGACACCCAGGTTTGCTCACTGACTGCTTAATGCCCCAGGTGCCATGAGTAGCCTCTGCCTTCGAGCTGCTGGCTATGGTTCCAAAACAACCCAAAAGTCTATCAAAATTTGCCTAAATCCTGCTTCTCCTGGCTTTGCTGGGTAACTGTTGATTCAAAGGGCTTCTCCGCTGCTGGTTATAAACCGTTCATTTGAAGCAGACATCAACTCTCCCGCTGTAGATGGTTTCTTCGCTTCTGCTTATTTCCAAGTCTCCACTTTCTCTTCACTGCCCTGGTTTGGAGATCAGGCTTGTGGGGCCACTGGGCTCCCCTTGCAGAGCTACACCAAGCAGCAGTAGTGGGGGGTGGGTATGGTAAGAGGTGCCAGGGTCCAACTCATGGTCTCACACCATGCTCTTCATGTACTCTGTCACTTGATTCATCTCCTGGCCCAAGAAGAAAAACCACTGGGACTTCCCTTCCTAATTTTTGGTAAACCATTTCTGTCTAGGTGTGTTCATAGTTCTTCGGTTTTAAAGTCCTGGAGGATAAACAGATAGAGCCTGGCAAGTTACCCGTGACGTATTCAATATGCCAAACACAGTAACAACAAGTCTCATGAAGGAGACGTTACTGGGCACACTCGAGCAAATCAATGAACAATGGGAGGACCGTGACTGTAATATATATAATATATATATATATATCACTTATCACTTAAAATCACTTAACTTCCCATTAGTCGTCGAGTTGCTCGAGCGGGTGCCAGTAACGTCTCCATTTGTCCCTGTCGCGTGCTAGTGTAGCCCAATGGCATCTGTTCGCTCCGGGAACATGAAGGGCCTCAAACTGATCGTTCGTGATCTTCACGAAGAAGTCTGACCATCTGGTAGGTGGGCAGCCACGCGGTCTTTTGACATTCCCGTGGAATCCAGTCGGTAATAGCTCTAGTCCAGCGGTCGTCTTTAAATCTCATTACGTGACCAGCCCATCTGATTTTCGACACCTTGGCAAATGAGACAGCGTCCCTGATTCTTGATCGTCGATGGATGTCAGAACTCTGGATTCTTTCTCTCATTTGAGTGAAACGTGATATTCCAAGCATAGCTTTTTCTATTCTTCTTTGGGAGACCTGAATAGCGTTCTCATCTTGTTTGCGTAGGGCCCAGGTCTCTGAGGCATATGTTAATGCAGGAAGAACAGTGGAATCAAAGAGATGTGCCCGGAGCCGGAGGTTCTTCATCCTCTTAGCTATTTCTTGGACGTTCTTGAAGGCGTTCCAAGCCGCTCTCTTCCTCCTGCGCAGCTCGGGTGCCAGGTCATTTGTCATGTTGACCTCTCGACCTAGGTACACATAGCTGTTGCATTCGGAGAATGTTGTTCCATTGAGAGCGAATGGGGCGTCAGGAACGAGGCTGTTTCTCATAAACATTGTCTTCGTAAGATTCAGCTGTAGTCCTACCTTTCCACACTCACGGTCAAAGTCGGCCAGCATTTGTGCCGCTTGGCTGATGTTTGGTGTTATTAAAACAATGTCATCAGCAAAGCGGAGGTGGTGTAGTTGCCGACCATCTATCTTCACTCCCATTCCTTCCCATTCTAGTCGTCGCTTGATGTTCTCGAGGGTGGCACTGAAGAGTTTCGGTGAAATGGTATCACCCTGCCGCACCCCTCTCTTGACATCAACAATCACTTCTTTGTAGAATGGTGAGATCCTGGTAGTGAATCCGCAATACAGCTCACGGAGGATCCTGATGTATTGGACTTGAATGACCTGATTGGCTAGGGCTTCAATGACCGCTTCCGTCTCAACAGAATCAAAGGCCTTCTTTAAATCAATGAACGTTAAACAGAGCATCTTCAACTCCCGAGAACCTCAATGAGCTTGGTTATAGTGTGGATATGGTCGATGGAGCTGAATCCTTTGCGGAACCCGGCTTGCTCGCATGGTTGTCCTTCATCTAGTGTTCTGCCAATCCTATTTAGGATGACTCGAGTGAACAACTTGTAGATGACAGACAATAGGCAGATCGGGAGATAGTTGCCAATGTCATGGATGTCTCCCTTCTTGAACAATAGTACAGTCCTGCTGGTTTTCCATTGGGACGGAACCTTGCATTCAGACAGGTAGCGAGTGAAGAGCCGAGCCAGTGTATTGATGAGTACTGACGGCAGGTTCTTCAGGTGTTCAGGTCTGACCTTGTCTGGGCCGGGTGCTGTTTGTTTCTTTACCCATGAAATAGCGTGTCGGATTTCGGAAGGGAGAACGTTGGGAATGACATATCCATCCTGTGGAATTTGGTATGTCGGCAAGTGGACATGGCTATCGAAGAGATTTGAGTAGAAGTCATGGATAATCTTCTCCATTGCTGTTCTGGAGGATGTGATGGATCCATCAGGACATCGGAGGGCAGTCATCTTGGTCTTGTAGTTGGCGAAGGACAGGCGGGCGTTACGAATACTTTTCCCGGCTTCTGCTGCATCTACCAGTACTTCTGCTCTTCTCTCTTTGAGGTCTTCCTTGATCGCATCTCTGCACTGCTTTGAGAGCTCAGACGTTAGCTTGCGGTTGCCTGAGGCATGCGCCAAACCACGCTGGCGAATTAGCTCAAGAGTTTTCGAAGATAGGCGATTTTTTGTGGCTATCTCTCTCTTGGCATTTCTCGCACATTCATGGAGGTGCTGAACCAGTCGATCGTATTCCTCGTCAATGTTGTCAACAATGGCATCTTCCCATGTTGCTGCAATAGTACCAAAGAGTTCCCAGTTGGTGGTCATTTTGGGAGTTCTCTTTTTGAACTTTGCAGCCCTTTCTCCCCGCTCTGTGAAGTAGAATTTTGCACGAAGGAGACGGTGGTCTGATCCCGTTCGAAATTTTGGGACAACAGCGACATCGGTCAGGCAAAACCGTCGATTGAATATGATGTGGTCTATTTTGTTGTGGAATCGTCCACCGGGAGATTCCCATGTCCATCGTTTAGATTCTGCCTTCTGGAACTGTGAGTTACCATGAATGGTCTTGGTCGACATGATGAACTCAGACAGTCTCTCATATATATATATATATATATATATATATATATATATATAGCGATAAGACTGCTGCATTGCATTTATCTTTCCCAAAGTTCACGTTGACTCATCAGGGTGTTACTTTGCTTTGAAGCTCCCTGGTGGACCAAGCAGGCGATGGGCATTCCCTGAAATCTCCGATGCAGAGCAAACAACGCCCGCCCTAATTTGCCTGGTAATGAAGATCCAAGAGTTTTGTCCCATATGCAGAAAAAAACAGAGTTTCCTTGGAAGAGAATTTTAAGCACTTGTGCACTGTAGTTACTTAGAGGAATCAAATTCTGAGACTTGGAGAAAAGCTGGCATTTACTTGGCATTTATGAAATTTCTACTCACTTATCAATGAATATTTACTTTGGCCTTGGCCAGCAGGACTGGGTGGCTCAGTGCTACTGCCCAGAAATGTACTGTTCAGCATTGAGGGGCCTCCAGGCCTGTTTTGGCAGAGCAGGGCATAAGTCCTGACTCCTCTACGACCTCCTTGATCTCTATCCTTAAGTGATTAAAGATTATTATTATTATTATTATTTTCTTTTTGGGTCACACCCAGAAATTCTCAGGCCTTACTCCTGGCTCTGCACTCAGGAATCACTCCTGGGGCTGCTCAGGGGACCATATGGAATACCAGGGATCTAACTCGGGTTGACCATGTGCAAGGCAAACGCCCTTCCCGCTGTACTATTGCTCCAGCCCTAAAGATTATTTTCTTCCTTCTAAGGGGAAAGGTCCTGCTCTGGATTTAACGTACGTGTTCCTTATGGATTCGAGAACAGCAGCATCAAGGCCTCAATGCAGTTTCCGCTGCTGCTTTTGTCTTTCCCTTCTGGTGGAGACCAACTTGGCGAGGTTCTGCTCTGCTTACATTTCAGATGAGAGCTGGAGGAAACGAGCAGGTTGGAAATGATTTGCGGAAGTCAATTCGCTCTTTGAATGATTAGCCAGAGTTGGATGAAGATCCCGAGGCCAGCTGGTCATCCAGTTTCTTGAGAGTTCCAGCCGGGCCCCAGCTGTCTTAAAATATGGACAGAGTGTGCTGTCCACCTGTCAGAATCTGTTTCCTGTGTTTAGTCAACCTTTCTAGTCTACATATGGTCCAAGAGATTAAGGCTATTGCTCCCTCCTTGCCTAGGTGGCCACTTGCTCACAGAAGGAAATTAATTAGCCTGGCATGATTTGCCTTTTGAAAAGTCACATTGGTTTCCACCCAATACTTTGCGCTTTTCAAGTTGATGCTAATTGATTGATGTTAAGTTCTATATTTTCCCTGATATTGAAGTTAAGCTGACAGGCCTATAATTACCAGGATTGTCCTTTTTCCCTTTTTAAAAAGATGAGCACTTCATTTACCCTTTTTCAGTCTACAGGGACTTGCTTTATCCTCTTGAGTTCTCAAAAATAATCGCTAGCAGCTATGTAATAACACCTGCCAATTCCTTAAGTACTCTTCGAAGTATGTCATCAGGCCCTGCTGATTTGCTTAAAGCTGGCTTTTCAAAAATACTTTTTAACCATTTTATTCCTTATTCTAGTTTGCACTAACTCTGTCACAGGCTGGCATTCTTCTGATAACTGGATCCCAGCTGATTTGCCCCACTTCCCTGAAAAGAATGCAAAGTTTCATCTTTTCCCAGTTACTGTCAGGAATGTCTCTCCCTGTCTTCACCCCTCAGGGGGGATATTTTACTGCTAACTTTGGTTGGGCCTTCCATGAAAAGTTTATGTTACTTTTGGTGGGAGCTGTTTCTGTGGCCATGGGGGAGGTGCCATGTTGTGCCAGGAACTGAACCAGGGTCTCCCACGTGCAAAGCTGTTGCTGAGGTCCTTTGAGCCATCTCCCTGGGCCCTGTCTGTTGTGACTTTTTATATCTTGAACCAATTGCTTTCCTTGTCTGTTGTCTCCCAAAGGGGAGAGTATAGAACTGTGAACTTCAGAGGTGTATATTTCTGTTGGATGCATCTTTATGGCTTAGACATTCTCCTCATCCACGATCTCTGCTTACCAGAGGAACAGTTTCACAAAAATAATTCACAAAAAAATTGAAGTCATAGAGACAGCTCTTATATACACTTGATCCACAGTCTCCTAACATTAACATTTTATATAACAATAGTGCATGTTCAAATTAAGAAATTAACATGGCTTCTTTACCTCCCTCCCTCCCTCCCTCCCTCCCTCCCTCCCTCCCTCTCTTTCTTCCTTCCTTCCTTCTTGGTGTGGGGGTTGGGTTGGGGCGGGGCATACCTACCCAGTGGTGCTTGGGGCTATTTTTGAATCTGTGCTCAGGTGTGACTAGGATAGTGCCTGGAGGGTCACTAGCAGCACCGAGGATTCAAACCAGGGTTTTGGCCAAGCAGTTGAAGTGCCTCAACTCCTGTAACGTCTCTCCTACCCCAACACTAGTTAACTTCTCAATTGGTTAATTAAGAAATAAACATCTTGACTCAAGTTATACACTTTACTTGGATTTTTACCAGCTTTTCAATTTTTTTTTTTTGTTCTAGATCCCACATTGCATTTAGCAGTTTCACTTGGATTTTTTCCACTCCTAATGATAAGTCTATTATTATCATAATTATAAGTGATATCACTGCGTGGTAATTTCTACCAAGAGTCTATTAACATTTAGATATTCAGCTAATTACTTTTATCTACAGATCAAATTTACTCCCTTTTCTTTCTATGCTAGGATTGAACCAGTTCTCTGGCATGAAGGCAGTTTCTCTACCACTGAACCACATCCCTGGCTCTAGGAATCAAATTTCTCATATAGTTCTATTAAAAATAATGTTCTCTAGAGGGTTAAAGAATGAGTTAGATGATTTGAGCTTCCTGAGTGTCAGGATATTTTCCCCATGTCATGCCCTGGACTGAAGGAAACTTGAAAATTACTTTAAAAAGACCCTTACCAGGCTGGAGGCATAGTTAAAGTGAACAGGGTGCTTGCTGCCTGTGACTAACCCAGGTTCTATCCCCAGCATCATATATGGTCCCTCAAGCTCCGCCAGGAGTGATTCCTGAGAGTGGAGCCAGGAGTATGTCCTGAGCACTGCTGGGGCGTAGCCGACCTGAGTGCCTGAGTTCCACCCCCAGCATCCCATATAGTCCCCAAGCACCGCCAGAAATAATTCCTGAGTGCAAAGCGGGGAGTAAGAAACTCCTGAGTATCACTGGGTATGCTGCCATCCCTGTCCCCCTCCCCACAACCAAAAAACAGGTATATAACTCAGTGGAAGAGTGCTTGCTCTTTACAGATGAAGTCCTGGTTCCATCCCTGGAACCCAGCCACCCAGCCACTCACCACACACACACACACACACACACACACACACACACACACTCACACACACACATGCATACACACAGACACACATACACATACACACAGACACACAGAGACACACAGTACACACACACACACACACACACACACACACACACACACACACGGAAAAAGACACTCCCTTCTCTGGCTTACTAGTGTTTATTTTTTTGCCCCTCTGATTTGGTTTTCCTCCGGCTTTAATTGCCCTTGAAGGAACCTACAGGGAGGCAGTGAGGAGCCTATCTTAAAGGGACAGTCAGTCTCAGGGGCAAGCAGTGTAAAGAGAGAGTGCGCTGCGGATATTCTGCACCCCAGACACCTCACTTGCTTCCTAATCTCACCTCTGTACCTGGGCTTTCAGGCAAGATGCCTTCTTGGTTTTCAAGCTCCTGCTCTTTCTTTCCCCAACTCCCATTTACTGCCACTCTTCTAGATCCTACCGTCTGATGCAATAGTCCAGTTCTCTCTCGAGTTTTGGTCCTGAACTCTAACCTCCTGCTTCCCTCCTCAGATCCTGAGTCAAACTTTTAAATTAGTCAAACTTTTAAAAAAATCTTGAGTTTCCTTTTGTTCCCACACTCCATTTCCTGGTGGAAGGCGGATGTTTTAAGGATTTCCCTGGCAGGTGAATGTAAGTCTACCTCTAATTGTGTATTGGTATGCAAAGTCTGAAATTTAAATTCTGTGTTAAGTGCTAGGGGAAAAGCCCCCCAGTAGAGCTTGTTTCAAGCTGTTAGACCTTCTTCTTTGCAATTAGAATAATAAAATGCGATTTAATACCTTTCCCTTTCTAAGTTGCCTTTCTAAGCCATGCAGCTTTTCCCTGACGGGGGGGGGGGGGGGGGGGGGGGGGGGGGGGAATAAATAAATCGGTGACAGCCTGGGTGAAAAATATCCTAAAATGTTAATATTTAGAAAGAAGTAAATTATGATAATATTCTTCTGGAGGTCCATTTAGAAAAACCAATGGGTTTTTCTATATTTATGACTTTCCGCAGAAAGGGCAGCAAGACTTAATAAGATGAGGCGCAAATGTTGTATGGAGAGGGCTTGTGGGTGTTTAGGAAGCCCTGGAATAACTCCAGGAGACACATTGATCATACTGGGCCCTTGACGACCACCCCCGACATGGGGTGGTCTCCACCCACCAGCTAAGATTTGAACTTGAGGATCAGCAACAGATCTGTGCATCTGAGACCCACTTTATCTTTGCCAAGAGCTAATGCCCCTCCCAGGAAACTTAAGACTGTAGTTACAGGGTTCTTGAATGATCCAGGGTTTGGGGAGACCGCTCCCAGCTGATTCCCCAGTGTGCACAGAAACCTCGAGAGACTGATTGAGTGACCTGAGTGGTGGCATTTCCAAAGGGAGAAAACCCCAGGCTGCAATGAAGCAGCCTTGGCTGATGACCCGCGAAGAAGCTCTGCAGTGTTCCTGCACGCAGGGGCAGAGGTGGGGTCCGATCGGGGGAGCAGTGGCCTTACGTGGTTGTTGTTTGCCATAACCTCCTCCCCGCAGAGTTGATTCTCCTGCAAGGTCTTTCCCTGTCTCTTGCAAACATCATGGAGATTCTTGATGTCCACTTGCAGGCTCAAGAGCTTGTTGTTCAGGCCGCTTACTTCTCGGTCTCTCTCCTCTGCCTGGGTAAGCCGCAAAAACAAAGGCATCAATTTTAAACTGTCAAGAGAAAGCTTACTCGCATGCACTGGCAGGGCTGACAGACTTTAAATTTGCTGGAAATTTGTCCATCAACCCTCAGCTGTCATTACTCACCCGGTGTGACATTTATACAGTGTCCATTTGCGAGGTGTTTGAGCTCCCTGCATTATTCAGGCAATTAATCATTGAGATATTAATTAGTCTTTGCCACACCACTATGGGTGCATTGCAGACACCTACCCCCTACTTTCAGGAGGAAGTCAACACCTAGAATAATCCTGGGTTTCTGTGAGTAGGAATGGCTGGGCGATGGATGGCATGAAAACAGTGAGATGTCAGACAAACCGGTGAAGAGGAGTGTGACCAGTAATGGAACTGACCCACAGGCCTCCCTTCACTGTCAATCTGGTGCTTTTTCTGGAGAGGGACATCTTCAGAGATGGGAATAAAGGGTTTTCAGCCTTTGACATCAGAACCCTTTGTCAGCTAATGACATTAGAACTCTGGCTTAGAGGATGAGTGAAGAGGAGTAGGTCTTTTTTTTTTTTGGCTTATTTGGGTCACACCTAGCGTTGCTCAGGAGTTACTCCTGGCTCATGCACTCAGAAATTACTCCTGGCAGTGCTTGCGGGACCATATGGGATGCTGGGGATCGAAACCGGGTCGGCCGCGTGCAAGGCAAATACCCTACCCGCTGTACTATCACTCCAGTCCCAGGTCTTTTATTATATTTTCATTTATTTATTAGAGCATTACAAAGCTGCTTCATGATTGGATTTCAGTCATACAGTATTCCAACACCCACCCCTCCACCAGTGTGTATTTCCCAGCACGTGTCCCCAGGTTCCCTCCCATCATCCCCCACCCCCTCAGTCCCTGCTTGCTTTTTTTGGCAGGTGCTTTTCTTCTCTCCTCCTCTTCCTCCTACTCCGCTTTCTCCTCCTCCTCCTCTTCCTCCTCTTCCTCCTCCTATTCTTCCTCTTCTTCCTCCTCCTCCTCTTCCTCTTCCTGCTCCTCCTCCTCCTCTTCCTCCTCCTCCTCCTCCTCTTCCTCTTCCTGCTCCTCCTCCTTCTCTTCCTCCTCCTCCTCCTCTTCCTCTTCCTCCTCCTCCTCTTCCTCTTCCTCTTCCTCCTCCTCTTCCTCTTCCTCCTCCTCTCTCTCTCTCTCTCTCTCTCTCTCTCTCTCTCTCTCTCTCCCCCCTTTTGTAGGTCTTATTTTTTTTTTTTATTTTTGGGTCACACCTGACAATGCACAGGGGTTACTCCTGGCTCATGCACTCAGGAATTACCCCTGGCGGTGCCCAGGGGACCATATGGGATGCTGGGAATCATTCCCAGGTCGGCCGCGTGCAAGGCAAACGCCCTACCTACTGTACTATCATTCCAGCCCCCTGTAGGCCTTTTATTATTGTATTGCTATGTCATGATGGAAATTGTTGAGTGAGGTCAAAAGAGAGCATGTGGTGAATAGGAACTTGCATGGGGACCTGGTGTGTGTGTGGGGGTATACTCCCTCACTCATCCCTCCCCTAGCCCTGTGCCTGGCTGTGGGGTGTAAAGAAATGAGGCGGCCCTTTGCCACTGCGCAGGTGCTTCTGAACCCCTGTGAGGACAGGCACAAGGTCCACTATAGTGTTTCAGATGCTGTACACAAGAGTGATGCTCTGGTGGGAGGAATCTGCCATGGCCAGATGCCCCGGGCAGGCCCTCAGGGATCCTCCTCAGGGGAGTATCACAGTCGTTAGTCGTCAGCAAGGAGGTGAGAGAAGCAAGGCAGGGCAGGGGAGGTGAGGCAGGGCACAGTCACTGAATTCTCGCCTGATCTTACAGACAGCACCGGAAGTTCTCCTTGGAGATCTGACTGGAGGGAGGGGAGCTGGGCTGCACGTCAGCCTGGTCTTGGCTCAGGGCTGTCTCTGGAGACACCAGCTCCCAGGGAGCACCGGCTCTGTCCCTACCCAAGCCCACTAGCCCAAGGCTGACCCTGAAAGCACAAGAAGCCAGGCGCGATCATTCCCAGCTCTCACTGTCATACTGGACCCTTCTCTACCTTACTGACCCTCCGCCCCACACACACTTGTGGTAGGTTCCAAACATTGACCTGTCCTCCTAGCCCTTGTTTTCCCTGGCCTTGGATATTTGTCTTCTGCTATATATTTTTTATAGACCACAAATAAATGCAGTCATTCTATATATGTCCCAAACCACAATACCCAGAGAGAGACAGAGACAGAGAGAGACATAGTCAGTGTGAGACGGAGACAGAGACAGACAAACAGAGAGAGAGAGAGAGAGAGAGAGAGAGAGAGAGAGAGAGAGAGAAGAGCCTGCCACAAAAGCAGGCTGGGGTGACGGGTGATGGGAGGGAAACTGGGGACACTGTTGCTGGGAAATGCACACCGGTGGAGGGATGGGTGTCGGAACACCGCGTGACTGAAACCTAATATAAACAGCTTTGTAAGGATCTATCTCACAGTGATTCAATAAACAAATCTTGGGAGGTGTGGGGGAGTCAGGGCGTGCCCAGGAGGGGAGGCACTCTAGTTCTGTCGCCCAGGGTTCTATGAGGGCTGAGCAGTGGAGCTGAAGCCAACATTCTGCTCCCACGTCGCCTAGGTCCCCCTGTCTTCCTCCACCTCTGAGCTGCAGAACACCCCTTCCCAGGGGAGCTGGAGGGGGAGATGGACATGTTAAATCAATCCTCACTGGACAGGCCAGCTGAAGAGGCTGCTAGTGGCTGCAGGGGCTAGCGGCTAACCCAGGAGCCTGGCGCTACAATGTCATAGCACTCGGAATCCAGAAGCTTCCCAGAAGTGCTGCTGTCTCAGCTAATTTATTTCTTCATTTCCATTTAGTACCTGGTTTTTTTTTTTAACCACTTTACAGTTTAATTAGGTTAACGGCATGGCTCTGTCATTAAAAGGATTTCATTATCTCAAAACTCTCCCTTTTCCTCTCTTGCCTGTCCCTTGGTCCTTACTTTCAGAAAAATAACAGTGGATGTCAACTGCCCCAAGCATGTAATTACCATTAAGACAATTACCCAGAACTCTCTTCAGAGAATATGAGTGCAACAGCTTTTTTTTTTTTAAAAAAAATTCTAAACAAAAGGTGTTCAGATACTGTTCTCCACCTTCAAAAGCTAACCCGCTGATGAGATGGGAGTGGTGGTGAATCTTGTGCTTCCCACACTTTTTCTCAAGACTGCACACTGCGTGGCCCCTTCCTTCTTTGGCATCCCAGCGGATTAGATGCCCAAGGCTGGTGCCATATGCCCCCTCTCCTCTTGGTGCTACACATTTGCCTCTCAAGGCGACAGCCACGCAGTCAGATTTCCCCCTATGGAAGCTGGTACATTGTAGACTCATCAGCAAACCAGTGAGCAAGCTGGGCTTCTCCACATTCAAAACTTTAATGTCCTTTCTCTCCCAGGCCAATAATACGTATTACCCACTGTCCACCCCTGCATAGTTTTGAATGCCTTCTGGGACAGGACCTGCTATCCCAGTTCAGTACCACCACCAAGCTTGAGAACCAGAATCGTAAATATAAATGACATCATCTGATTTGGACATTAGCACTGACTCAGAGTTTCTGAGACAATGTTTTTGTCCACAGAAACATAGGTTTGCAATAAATTGGCGCTCTTTGAGGATTCCCTAAATAACAAATGAGGATTCCCAAATAACAAATGTTTTTTTGCCAGATGTCAAGTGAAACTTGCTTTTGAAATCACAACATCACCATTCACTGCTAAAGGCTAAATCATAAAGGGATTCAGAAAAATGCATCAGAACAGGTATGAAAACACTGGGAGAGCAATAAGGTGATTTCCATGAACACTTATCTCATGGTTTTGCACTATTTGTTATTATTAGTTACCACAGGGAGTTGTGAAAAGAGACTTTGCTCATCTAAGCAACTCCAGAAAAGTATATGTTTCTGGGGCTGCAGTCAACCCAATTTCTTGTGACCATCTTCTTCTGCCGAGGTCATGGCCAGGATTCCTAACCCCAACTTCTTTATGAAGACTGAATTCCAGACAGATGCCTTTCGAATATGAGTATACAGTAGAAATTGATTTGATCTGACATTTCATCAATCACAGCTCTGCAACCAGTACAACTGAGCATCATGATGTGAATCCTCAGCTCCAACTGGTTCCATCCTGGATCTGTCATCACTTAATCACTTAATCACTTAACTTCCCGTTAGTCGTCGATTTGCTCGAGCGGGCGCCAGTAACGTCTCCATTTGTCCCTGTCGCGTGCTAGTGTAGCCCAATGGCATCTGTTCGCTCCAGGAACATGAAGGACCTCAAACCGATCGTTCATGATCTTGACGAAGAAGTCTGACCATCTGGTAGGTGGGCGGCCACGCGGTCTTTTGACATCCCGTGGAATCCAATCAGTAACAGCTCTAGTCCAACGGTCGTCTTTAAATCTCATTACGTGACCAGCCCATCTGAGAAGGATCTGTCATCAAGGATCTGTCATCAAGGATGGCTAAAACCACATGCATCTGCCAGGAGATGACTTTCCCTCCCAGAGGTCAGACACCCACTTTGCTTCCCTGAGGTTGGAGTCCAGTGGCTCTGCTGGACAGTGCATGACATCAGCAGTAGACACCAACCCACAGGCAACACGGTGAGGCTGTCCAGTGGTGGCTGCCGTGCTCATAATAGTTACTGAAAAGCTTCTCTGTTGATTAAATGGGCCTTGGTTTCCTTGGAGTATGGCTTCTCAAACATATCTTTCAAAATTTTGCTCAGGGAAAGTATCGACATACTCCTGCTCCTTCTGAGGGAAGTCCACGAGAAGGAGATCCAGTAGCATTCGCAGAAAACAAGCACTTCATGGAGATTCAAGGTGAGAGTTCCCAGGAGTCGGCACTTGAACAAGAAAGCTTGGGTGGCAGTTTTTAGAGTAATTTTGGAGTCAGCTCACATGACCATAAAGCTTTGAGAAATTATTTTTGAGACTAAAGCCAAATCTTCAACAATGAAAAACCCTTAGCCATCACTATCATAACAACCATTGAACAGATATAAATTTGTAGTGAGTGGTCTTAAAGACTACAAAACCTTAAAAATTAATATGGCACCAGGAATTTTACATTTCACTTGTGTAACAATAGCTTGCAGTTATCTACAGAAGTTTCAAATGAACACTATTACTGTTACTACTAACTTGATTCCCATGTTTACTTTTCCATCGATAGAAGACTGGCAGTTTTTGATTACTTATGATAGGAATTAATGAGCATGGATATAAGGATTTGCCTGGGAGCAAAAATTTGGGAACCAATTTTGTTCCTACAGCGAGGAATGAATAATTTTTTTTCAATTTTCCTCTCTTTTTTACAAAACTCTATTCTAACTTTCTGAAAATTGGCACACTAAGTGTATGTTTCAGGATGCATATGGCACACACATCAGTGGTTAGTGAGCTATGAAAACTGAGTCAATTATTTTATTAGCTCTTGGGAAAGAGCCACATACTTTTCCCTATCACATCTTTGCAGGAATTCTTCTAGTAGAGGTAAGAACAGCGATGTTCTTTATTCTCATCGCTTTAGTCTTGGCTCTTTGCTCAGTGCATTATGCCCTAAGAGATACATGGACGGTTCTTCAAAGGTATCAGCAGAGAGAAGGAATGACCACTTAGAAATTCCACACCAGATCCTTTTTCCTTGAAGAATTTGCCCAATCCTGCAGAGCTCCCTTCAGCAATCTGACAGGACAGAAGCTCTTTTAGAAGTTGCTCAACCCTTTGCAGGAGGTTGGCTTAAAAATCTATGCCATGTGGTACAACTCTAAACCCACCAAGACGTGCCCCTGAAATCCCTTCTGGAGTCAGTTATGAAATACATTAAATAGTTTGACCAAAGCCTAGTGTTAGTACTAATGCTAATACTGATGCTAATACTGCCACCATGAGTGTGACCAAGGGCATGTGAGCTCTGCAACCAAGTATGTGACCCCCGAACATGGCAGCAATGACAAAAAATGGAAGGGAAAGGGGATAGGATAGGAAAAAAGATAGGAAAGACTAATCAAAGACTTTTACTTGTATCATTCCAGATAATGAATATTGGCAACAGCAGCTGATAAAAAATGTTCCTATATGGCAAGCACAAGTAGGTTGTTTTGGTTTAGTTTTGCTTTGGTTTGGGGACCGCATTCCAAACAGTGCTCAGGGCTTAGTCTTGGCTCTATGCTCAAAGGAATCTCCTGGTGATGCTTGGGGGCCCATATGCAGTTTTGGTGATCAAAGTGGGGTTGGTTATATGCAAGGCAAGCACCTTAACTACTGTACTGTATTTCTGGCCCCCAAGCACTTGTGCTTTACCTGAAAAATATCCATTCATTCTCAAGCCTTTGAAAAAAGTGCTTATTATTCTCATTTTCTTGGTAAGGCAAAGGAATCTCAGAGAAGGTACACAAAATGCCCAATGCTGAATTTTTTTCTGACAGGGATACAGCTCTATTGAGAACAAACTTGGGCTCGTCGTAGGAGCAATACACTATTGTCTGTAATTTTGGGGATATTTAACACAGGAAGAGAACAGTGCAGAGTCTCCTGCTTCTGCGCCTGGCTGTCCTCACCGAGGCCCCTTGGAAGAGGGTGAGTTGAATTTCCCTCCCTACCCCAAGCAGAGCTCCGACAGCTGAAGACCTCCGGTTCTAGCCACAGCCATGCTTAAGACCACTCTCTACACATTCTGATGAGCCTCACACATGAAAGAACCGACAGAGGAACCCAGGTGTGCGGGACCCGGGGCATAGATCTCCAAGCCTGCTTGGATTGAGACTGGGCTTCCTCCATCCAGGACCCCCCCCCCCCCCGCCATCTTCCAGTATGTAGGCATTACACCCACCAACTGCCCCCGGCGCCGTGTAATCCCATCAACGGCCAAGACCCAGAGACTATAAAACCCAGCTCCCGGAAGCACATGGCTGCATTAGCGGCCGCGCAACATCTTATTATCTAGTTCTCACTCCGAAGAACCTTGCAGGCAACCAAAAGTATCCTGTCCACATGGCAGAGTCTGGCAAACTGCCCGTGGTGTATTCAATATGCCAAAAACCAGTACCAATGATGGATCTCATTCTCCTGATCCTGAAGGAGCCTCGAATGTGGCACTTTCTAAAATCCCAGGGCTAGGACGAAGGAGACGTTACTGGTGCCTGCTCGAGGCAATCGATGAACAACAGGATGAACAACAGGATGAAAGTGATGATGATTATGATTAACACTGGAATTTGAATCATGAATTCTAAAAAGCTGGCTCTGGAATGAAGGTTGAACTGAATGTACTGGGACGGGGGGGTGTGGTGTGTGTGTGTGTTAAGGAATCTTACCTCTTCTTTCATTTCCTTGGCACCTCTCAAGTCTCTAAGCTTTAGCATTTTCTGAGTTTTGTGATAAACCTGAAAAGTTCAAGAATTGAAGATGGAAAAAGTATCAATGAGTTCACAAACACAAATCACAAATCATCCTGTTATTCGTCGATTGCCTCGAGCAGGCCCCAGTAACGTCTTCTTCATCCTAGCCCTGAGATTTTATTCAAGGCTCTTTAGGAGAATGAGACCCATCATTATTACTGGTATTTGGCATATTGGGTATGCCACGGGGAGTTTGCCAGACTCTGCCGTACTTACCTGCAAATGAGTTGACCCTTTAAAATCCCCCATCTTCTCCAGGAGGTTTGAGACATTTCCAGAACCTTGAGCTAGGACTCTCAGGCCTGCCAATATGTTTACATTTAAACTTTTGATTTTGGATCACATCTGACAATGCTCAGGGGTTACTCCTGGCTCTGTACTCAAGGATCACTCCTGGCAGTGCTCAGGTAACCATATGGGATGCTGGGGATTGAACCTAGGTCGGCCGCCTGCAAGGCAAGCACCCTACCCACGGTACTATCTCTTCAGCCTCTACATTAAAACTTTCATCACGAAGAAAGTTTCAAGGTTTTACCTCCCCACTACCTCCAGCACCCCCTCTACACATCTTTTCCAAAATGAGTGTCTGAATGTGTCCATAAGGAAAAACAAAAGGTCTGAGATTATCTTATTTTTGTGACAACTGCGGTTAACACTAGGTGTAGACTATGAACAGACCTGAGTTCGATTCCTCAGCCCCTCTCGGAGAGCCCGGCAAGGTATCGAGAGTATCTTACCCACACGGCAAAGTCTGGCAAGCTACCTGTGATGTATTTGATATGCCAAACACAGTAACAACAAGTCTCACGATGGAGACATTACTGGGCCTGCTTGAGCAAATCGATGAACAATGGGAGGATGCTAGTATGAACAGACAGGATGTCACCCACCTTCATTCTTAAATAATGCTGGCATGGAGGTACCGTTGCTATCCACACTTCACAGCAAACTAAGCCAGGGAGATCCAAGATCTCAGAAGCTCTCATACTGCACCGTTAAGTTTTAGGTCTTAATTTGGAAGTCACTGATAAGATTTTCTGAATCCTCAAATTACCATAATGCCAATGCTTAATCAAGATAGGTAATTTGGTGGGGGAGAGTGGGCCGGGGGCTGGGACTCTGGGCAACAGCCTCTGCCTTGGATGTACAAGATGCAGATTCGGTCCTCACAACTGCCCCCAAAGAATCGAGTGACTCCATCACCGTAGATATCATCCCTGCTGCCACCATGAGTGTGACCATGGGCATGTGAACTCCACAACCAAGTATGTTACCTCCAGACATGGCACACTGAGTCAAAAAAAAGGAGAAGGTGAGGGGAGATAGGAAAATTGGTCTTAATTTATCTAAGTAAAAAGTCAAAGTTTTTTGCAAACATACGTTTGTAAGCACAAGGTGATGCATTCGGATTCATAACAAGCTGAACGTGCGGAAATAATCTAATTTAATTATGTTTTTAATCAGAGACTAGAGGAAATTTCCACCAGGCACTTACCTGCAGAATAGTTCCAAGAATGAGAAGTTATCAAATTACTCATTCTTTGTAATGAACCACATCCCTCACCCCAATAGAAGCCAAGACGATGAAGAAAGAATGCTGGCAAGACATGGAACTTGGAATGTTTTATGGGGTTGGGTTCTGAAGTACTACATTGTATACCCCCACACCCCAAGTCTCTGGGCATAGATGCCATGAGGGGAGGGAGTGGGCTAGACTTCAGAATTCCCCATAGGGAAAGGCTTGATGGAGTTGAAGTAACTAACGCCCCTCAAATCTCGGGGACTTAAAACCATGAAAGTTTATTTTCCACTTGTGCTACTAATCAGTCAGTCGGGCTCTGCTCTTCACTGTCTTCATCTGGTAGAACCTCTTTTGTGGCATTTGCCTGTTGTCGTGGCAGCAGAGAGGGAAGTTGGCGAGCAGTATTCACAGGTTCTTAAAGTGGAAGCAGCACTCTTACCCTCAACATTGGTCAGGATGAGTCACAAGGTTGGGTTGAATACTTTGACCTCCTAGGGCAAACCCTACAAATGATTTCCATGCTAGGTAGGTCCTGGGTGGCCAGGCTGCTATAACAAAATATCACAGGCCGGGTGGCATATACACCTTAGAAATTTCTCTGTCTGAGAAGTGCAAGGGCAAGGCATTAGAAAATTAAATGTCTGGTAGACAAACTTCCCAATCCCCACTGGCCATTCGTAAATGCATGGAGAGGGAGGGCAGGGGTCTATGGAGGGGCTCTTTCTAGGGGCATCCTGTTCATAAAGGTGCCACCCTTAGGATCGAACGTCTCTCAAAGGCCCCACTTGCCAATACTCTCACCATTGTGGTCAGGATTTCTGCTCATGAGTGGGGTTGGAGTGTGGGGACACACACATTTCCCTCACAGCTCTAGGTTCCTGAGAGGATGGATAATACTGGGGCATCAAAGAATAATGAACTTCAAGATCCATTGGTTCAGAATCTGGCTCAGCATTTAAGGCACTTTGCAAAGACAGTTATCCCTCCGAGCCTTAATTTTTTCCTCTGTAAACTGGGAGTTAGTACTAAATGGCCTTTGTCTTCCCCAGTCCTAAAGTTTACTGAGTTCATGGACATCTGTGATAGCCACTATGAATTTAGCCCCAAAAGCATGTACAAACTGGAAGAAATATACCCTTAAGAAAATACTACTCTACCTGATGGATAAGCCCGGAAATAATTCTTAAATGAAATGAAACCTTGGCACACTGACAGAAAAGTGATTTTCTAGATTGTAATGTGTTCACCTTCACAGCTCAAATTAGAAGGGCTCAGAGCACTTGGGAGGGAAAGTGGAAGACACAGGCCCTCATGTCTGCATGAATAGACAGGACTTTGCTAAGAAAAATATGTCAGAGGAGAAACAGAGGTGAATTAGATTCCATGAGGGAGACTCTGGCAATTTGGATGTGCTTATGGATAAAAAAATTAAAAAAGAATGGCAGGGTGACAGGATCAATGTTTGAAGCACTTGGCGTTCATGCTTGCCTGGTGGATAAGAACAGTGATTTGAGGGAGCGCCAAATGCTTTATAAAGTGATCAGGTGAGCCCTCACAGTGGTCACTGAGGAGAGGGTCAGGACAGATTATTGACTGATGAAGAAACCGGTCACAGAGGGAGAGGCTCCCTACCTGTTCTGTGGAACCCATTTCTGACCAGGATGTCCATTTCTCTCCTCACACTGTATCCTGCCTCTCCTTGGAGACTTCCACTTCCTGCAGACTGATCTCCTCTGCTGGCGTCTCTGATTCTCTTGCACCAATCCAGATGACTGTTTTCTAATATTTCAAAGTCCTCTTTCCAGTAGGCCTTCCCTTGAGGGACAGCTATGCTCAGAAAAATATCCGAATCCATACACACAAACAAATGTCATGTATATAAAAACTTGGTCCAACGACCTTGTGCCCTCTGAGTTGCTGAAATACTGGATTTTGACTTCACTTGGGTGAGTGGTATAGGCAGGCGGGAAAGGAAAAGGAATGCTTTTCCTGTTACTCTGCTTCTTCTGTTACACTTCCATGCCTCATTTCTGCCACATGAAAGAATAGAGCTGCTTCTGCTTCTTCTTCTTCTTCTTCTTCTTCTTCTTCTTCTTCTTCTTCTTCTTCTTCTTCTTCTTCTTCTTCTTCTTCTTCTTCTTCTTCCTCTTCCTCTTCCTCTTCCTCTTCCTCTTCTTCTTCTTCTTCTTCTTCTTCTTCTTCTTCTTCTTCTTCTTCTTCTTCTTCTTCTTCTTTTGGTTTGTTTTCTGAGAAAGCACCATCATTGTAAACTTAACGACAAATCAGTTCATGATTCCCTTCACCTCCTTATATTATCCAGAATGAGCCTAAGTTCCTGGGATCTGGACTGGATCTTGGCACTAGGGTCACTTTTGGCTCATGAAAACTGCTGCTCCTTTAGATGTATGAACTTTTTTTTTCTTTTTTGGATCACACCTGGCGATGCAACAGGGGTTACTCCTGGCTCATGCACTCAAGAATTACTCCTGCTGGTGCTCGGGGGACCATATGGGATGCTGGGAATTGAACCTGGGTCGGCCGCATGCAAGGAAAATGCCCTACCTGTTGTGCTATTGCTCCAGCTCCTGATGTATGAACCTTTTACACAGCATTTCATACCATGTCAATCTGTCTTATGACTGAGGATATTAATCACTTGGCTATGCTGGTGTCTACCAAGTTTATCCTTTTCCATAATTATCATTTTCCCCAATATAGTAATGAATAGACCTTGTTCCTTGAATTGCCTTCTGCTGCCTTCTTCCTTGTACAGACAAATAAGATTCTTGACTTCAGAAAGAATTTCCCAAATTCCTTCACCTTCTTTCACAGAGTGAGCTCCTCTGCCTTCTTCCAGGTCTCAAAGCATTTTTGTGAAGAGAGCTAAGGACTTGGAAAGCATTATTATCAGCTGGCACTTGCCTGGATGCCTGCTCTCCGGCAAGACAGGGGTTAAATACTTTGGGATAACTTCAGCTGCCAAGTCTCTTAGGTTCAGCACAGCAATCAAACTACATAACCTAATAGAGCCCCTGGTGCTACGGGGAACACAGGACACTGATTTATATTTTAATATCAGTAATTTCCACAAGAGCAACATTTCTGAGTGTCATTTTACAATTTCTGTCAAATGCCAGCCCAGTTTTTCTTAATTCTGTTTATTGAGCCTGAATCTGCAAACTCATCCTCAATGCAGATTCCTAGCTCCCAGGAGAGAACACATTTCCATCTTTCTCTGGAATGCGAGGGATGGGGATAGCGTTAGAAATGGGGCTATCAGCTACATAGAAATGGAAATGAAATACTGTTTAAAAGAATGGTTAGGACACACTTTAAGTTAAAAAGTGCATGCCTGCTTGTGTGTTTGTGTCTGTGTGCACACAGACACATACTCACACATGGTTGTGTGAAAACTGAACAAACTTTGCCAAAGAAAGATAGCTTGGGAAGGCATTTTTTTTTTTTTTAAGTCCTGGCATTCTATCAGCTTCCTGTTTTTTTTTTCTTTCTTTGGAGCAATAGCACAGCAGGTAGGGCGTTTGCCTTGCACATGGCTGACCTGATTTAGATTCTTCTGCCCCTCTCGGAGAGCCCTGCAAGCTAACAAGAGTATTCTGTCTGCACGGCAGAGTCTGGCAAGCTCCCCATGGCATATTCAGTATGCCAAAAACAGTAACAACAAGTCTCACAATGGAGACGTTACTGATTCCCGCTCGAGCAAATTGATGAACAATGGGAGGACAGTGCTACAGTGCTACAGTTCTTTTTTTATGTGTGTGTGTGTGTGGGAGGTTTACACCCAGTGATGCTCAGGGATTACTCCTGCTCTGCAGCACTCAGGAATTACTCCTGGTGTTTCTCCAGAGACCATGTGGGATGCCAGGGATAGAATCTGGGTTGACTGCGTGCAAGGCAAACGCCTTACCTGCTCTATTATCACTCCGGCTCTGTGGGAAGGTATTTGGGATCGAAATTGAACTCTTTTAAGTTAAGAAAGAAGAACATTTCCGTTCCCTGAAGAATTGAGAGGAGGAACAGAACAGGAGGAACCAGGACCTTTTGTTGTTCCCCAGTGGTTAACTCTGACAGCTGCCATGGCCCCAGCTCCAAGGAAAGTTGCAAAGTGCTGTGGGATCCTTAAGGATAAGGAAGGGGGGGGCACACTGGTGGAGGGAGGGGTGTTGGAACACTGACTGAAACCTGATCATGAACAGCTTTGTAACTGTGTGTCTCAAGGTGACTGAAAAACAAAACAAAACAAAACAAATAAAACAAAACAAAAACGAAAGGGTGGAGACTGGAGCTGGTACAGTGGAAAGATGGCACAACCGAGAGGGTGGTTGCCTGAACAAACTTTGCCAAAGAAAGACAGCTGACGCGGGCATCCCATATAGTCTCCTGAACATTGCCAGGAGGAATTCCTGAGTGTGGGGCCAGGAATAACCCCTGAGCATCGCCGGGTGTGACAAGTCCCCCCCCCCTAAAAAATACTAAAAGGCCTGCACTGCACTGTAAACTCCACCTTTTTTGGGGGGCGGGGGTCACACCCGGCGTTGCTCAGGGATTACTCCTGGCTTTGCACTCGTACTCAGAAATTACTCCTGGTGGTGCTCGGGGGACCATATGGGATGCTGGGAATCGAACCCGGGTCAGTTGCGTCGCAGGCAAACACCCTACCCGCTGTGCTATCACTCCAGCCCTTGCTGAATGTTTAATCAAAGTCCGGAGTGGGTGCTGTGGGAGAGCTTACTGGACGGGCTCCAGATGCCCATCTCCATCTCCTCTTCCCTGTGTGCCCACAGCTCCAGCTCTGCATGGGGCCCTTCCCCAACAGAGTATGACCCATTTCCTGCGATGTCCTGCTTCCTGGAGAGCTGACTGTGAGCTTCTGTTCCTCTGCGCGTCACAGAGCCAGCCAGGAGTTGAGGCGAGTGACTTGTGTGGTCCTTCTCCCACACCCCTCATACCCGAAGCGCATCTAGGCCCTAGTACTGCCCTGGCTCCAAGGCCGCGTCCCGGGGCCGGGCCCATCCTGCTCATCCTGCTCCCCTGCAGCCCGGCGCGTCACCCCCTCTCCCTCCAACATCACGTCTCCTTGCCAAACCTCTGGCAGAAGCGTGTTGAGTTTCTCAGTGGAGCTATCGACCACATTGACTGAAGCCGCAGCAACGTGTTTCTCCCCGTCCAAAAGGGTAAAAATAACAGGAACAAGTTGTCGGAAATGAAATTTCAATTCATCCACGCCCTTTCTACACTTCTGCCGCGACTCCCAGGCAGGGATCAATAGTGTTTAGACAGCCAAGGAGATTTTTTCCCCTCTTAAAGCACCAGATCAATAGGGGAAAAAAAAAAACCCTCCAACCCTCGGTATGTGTTGTAGTAATGTGAACAAATCAGAGGCCCTTGGCTAAACGGATTGAGTGAAGGCAGCGCGGCCTGAGCTTGGTAACGCAGTGCAGCGGCCTGGAGCGGTGGGGGGGGGGGGGGTCCGGGAAGACGCCGCCTGGGGGGCACCCCGCGCCCACAGTTCCCACGTGGAGGCAGCAAACGGAAATCCTGTCCCCCCTGAGAGGGCAAGGTGGGAAAAGGCTGTCTCAGCATGGCTGTCCTTTCACGAATGTGCCTTTGCTTAGCGGATGGCGTGGCCACCGTGTACTTGCGCCCTCCTGGACTTGGGTTTGACTTGAACTCTTTAATAAAAGAAGTAAAGTTCTGGGTTATCGGTGTTTCTCTCTCTCTCTCTCTCTCTTTCTCTCTCCACACACACACACACACACACACACCCGCATAATGCTGTCCAGCTCTCAAATGTCTCTACCCTGGGAGATTCCCAGCACTGCATGTCTGGGTTACCTGCTAGCGCCCCATCACTATCCCCAATCCAGGTCATATCTGACTCACCTGCTTTCCTCATCGGTAATGATCCCTGAGGCCAGTTCTATCTCCTTTTAATGCCAACTTCAGTGACAGAAAGATTAGACTGAACCTCAATTTTGATTTTCCTTGTGAGCAACCATCTCTTTTCATGAGAATTCCCGTATTTTATTACATCCTTTCTCCCCACTAGAAAGAAATAGTATCATAAGGATAGCCTCAAAATTAGACTCACTACAGAATTCAGTCGTTCTGTTTCAGGCAGCCAGGATTCAACGGGGTGTAGACTTAATGAAGGCACCAGAAACTGAAGACTTCTCAGGTGGGTTGACAAAAAAAACTCTCTTACCTACACTTAGAAAGAGTAACCCAAAATCCCAAAAGACTATCATATAGCTGCTACTCCTTTGTGGAATTAAAAAAATTATTCAGGGTGCCAAACCTAAAGGTGAATGTATGAATATAGGCTTTCACCCTAAAAGATCTGTTATTCTTATCAATGCTTATTGAGTTCATATCTGTAAGGAGTCAATTTTATTTTATTTTTTTTTCTTTTTGGGTCACACCCAGTGATGCTGCTCAGGGGTTACTCCTGGCTCTGCATGTAGGAATTACTCCTGAAGGTGCTCAAGGGATCATATGGGATCCCGGGGATTGAACCCAGGTCAGCTATGTGCAAGGCAAATGCCCTGCCTGCTGTACTATTGCTCTGGTTCCCAAGGAGTAAATTTTTCATTAGAAATAAAGCTGGAGGCCAGAGAGATAGTACAGTGGGGAGGGTGCTTGCCTTGCATGCGACTGACCCGGGTTCGATCTGGCATCTCATATGTCCCCTGATCACCACTTTCTGAATATAGAGCCAGAAGTAAGCCCTGACCATTGCCAGGTGTGGCCCCCAAAACTGAAAAAAAAATAACAAAATGAACCCCCCCCAAAATTTTAAAGCACTGACTAAATATAGTATGAGGAATATATAAATGTACCAGTAAACATGTTTTAGCTTAGATAATAAGCGGGTAGGGCATTCGCCTTACAAGCGGCCAACATGGCCAACCCGAGTTCGATTCCTCCGCCCCTCTCGGAGAGCCCAGCAAGCTACCGAGAGTATTCGATATGCCAAACACAGTAACAACAAAGTCTCCAATGGAGACGTTACTGGGCCCGCTCGAGCAAATCGACGATCAACGGGAGGGCCTTTACCTTTAATAAGTATTTTGTAGTAAGTTTAGTTAATTATATGTTTATACTAGTCATAGACAAGAGAAATAACTTTTACTGATTATACTATAAACAGAAATTTCTCTGACCAGAGACAGTATCTCAGTTAGGGCACATCAGTTTGATCCCTGCCCCACATATGGTGCCTGGAATCATCCCTGAATGGAAAGCCAGAGTAAGCCCTGGGCACTGCCAGGTGTGGCCCCCAAACCATACACATACAAAAGAAAACAACAACAACAACAACAACCCAAAGAACCCCACGAAATACTACTTCAAACCGAAACAGCCTCCACTAAGAAATCCCAAGAAATTTCTTTTAGAGTCACTTCCTGTGCCTTGTGAAAACATAATTAAGTAATTATTTTATTTATATTTTGGAACCACACTGGTGGTGCTCAGGGACTACTCCTGAATTAGGGCTTGGGGTCACTCCAGGTGGTGCTCAGGGGACCATGTGGACCTCCAGCCTGTAAAACATTCACTACAGGCTGCTAAGCTCTTTCTTTGGCCCCTGAACCCATACTTTATTTTATTTATAGTTACAGTATTTCATGTACTGTCATGTTTAAAGCAAAAGACAAAGAAGCACTTTCCGTCTGCTCTTAATAAACAGCAAGAATCACAAACCCCCTTCCCCACTAAGGCTAGGGCAGGAAAGCTCAGTGAGTGGAAGGAGGAGAGGGCAGGTAGGGAGAAGAGTGTGGAAACTGCAAGAGTTGAGATCATGTGTCTGGAGGGGGCAGTCCTGGCCCTGGGGGCTGAGGGCTTCAGGAATCCCCCTTGGCGATCACAGGGCTCCTGGATCCTTTGTGTACACCAGACACAGGTACTTAACCCATCTTTCATTATGTGCTCAGGAGTGACTCCTGACAGTGCTCGGAGACTATACCTTGTACTGGGAATCCAACCCCGTGCAAGACAAGCGCTTACCTCCTGTATTATCTCTCTTAACGTGAACCCATATGCTAACATGTTGATGCCAGCGCACTTGGCTGTGGCAGTGCCCAGGTCACTGCACCAGGCTTTGCTCCTCAAGGTCACCTATGTTCCTCAAAAATGGGAGTCTAGAATGAGACAGATCAAGCTCAGTCACCGCAAAGAAACAAGGATAGGTGTGAGTAGGAGGGGACACTCTCCGCACATAGCTGCAAAGATGAAAGAGATGACAAGTATTAACTTACTCAGTAATTTCAAAAGTTCCAAAACCCTGCATTAGGTGAAGTGGAAGCCCCCAGTGACAACCATGGCCTTGAGAACTGGTACTGTAAAGCAGACCCCCTTGGAACGAGTCTCTTATTGGCCGATGATTCTTATTAGCATTTTTGTAGTTCAAACCTTTGAATATGTTGTATAGTCCAGAGACTCTAGAATGAAAAAGGGTACTGACAGGTTTTCTGTTGGTTCCAACTTCTGTTCACTTCCTTCTCCCCATTTCTCTGTGCCCTTAGGGGCACTTGTGGGAGCTCCACTGACCGCTCTGGTCTCTGGTTGCTTTGGGTAATGTGTAGCATCAGCAGCTCAGAGGGACCAAGGATTGTGCAAATGTGTATGAGGGCTACAATTGGAAGCCTACCTCAAGTGCTGGGGGAGAAGGCAATTGGGATAGAGAAGGAACCGTTGTGACAAAGAGAGTTGGAAATGATCACTCTGTATAAGTACTGTGTGCTGAAAGTAGATAAAGGAACAAGCATGATAATTTCTCAGTATCTGTGTTGCAGACTACAGTGTTGAGGAGGGAGGGAGAGAGAAAGAGAGAGAGAGAGAGAGAGAGAGAGAGAGAGAGAGAGAGAGAGAGAGAGAGAGAGAGAGAAGGACAGATGGAAGGAAGGAGCGTGCCTGCCATAGAGCCATAGAGGCAGGCTGGTGAGGGGGGTGGCATGGTGGAAACTGGGGTCATTGGGGGTGGGAAATGTACATTGGTGGAGGAACGGGTGTTGGATCAGTGTATAACTAAAACCTGATCATGAACAGCTTTGTAACTGTATTATCTCATGGTGATTCCATTAAAAAAAACTAGAAAAAATGTGTACGAGAACTGTGACATGTCTCCAGGAGTGACTCGTACCTCCACTGGGGCTCCTGACCCCCAGTGGCTCTGTGGCCCATTTAATCTGGTGGAGGTCCTGGCAGTCTCCCCTTCCTCTCTCTGGGCACGCCACAAGAACTCACACTCCTGCCCTCATGTTCACACCTAGTGTCTCAGGCCACATTCCATGAAGACTTGCCTGTAGTGAACCATATCTTTCCTCATGGGGACTGTCCTATGGTGAGTGGACAGCAGTTGGGGTTTCCAGGGCTGGCAGGACCCTGCACCCCAGACAGGGTGGTTGAACAGAAACTTCTTCGCACAGTCAGGGCACTAGAAATCAGGAGATTCAGCACCAGGACAAACCAATGTTATGCAACATCCATCCAGTTCTTTTATGGTTTAATTGTCCATGAATCTGGGGGGTCTGCCACTGGGCTCTTAATTCTATTCCATTGGTCTGAGAGTCTACCTTTATTCAAGTAGTACACAGTGTTGATAACTATAGCTTTGTGATATAATTTGATATCAGGAATTGCATTACTTCCTAGCTTCTTTTTCTTCATAATTGCTTTGGATATTTGGAGAGTGTTATGATTTCATGAAAATATTAGTAGAGTTTGTTCTAAGTACTTGACGAATGCCATGGGAATTTTGATAAGAACTGCATTTGAGTAAGATCATTATTTTGATTATGCTCATGGATTCTTCCAATCCATTAATATAAAACATATTTTTAATTTTTGTATCTTCCATTTATTTAAATAGTAATTAATATAACAGATCAGAATTAATATATAAGATTTATAAGGCACTAAAAAAACTCAGTAACAGTAAAACCAATAACTCCATCAAAAACTGAGATTGGAGATGGATATACACTTCCACTAAAAGGAAAAAACAGAAAAAGAGATTCAGCACCAGTGCCATGGCAGCACAAGCTTCATGCTTGGCCGTCTGGGGACACAAACTTCGTCTTCATGTCCAGGTGACAATACATGTCTGTCTCTAAACTCTCCTCTGTAAGGAAGCCAGTCATATCACACAGGGGACCCACCATCCTCTTGTAAAACTGCTGGTAATTAATTATATCCACAATGTAATTAATTATGGATTAATTAATACACAAGTTCCAAATGAGGACAGAGTTCTCAGGTCCTGGGAGATGGAACTTCAGCACATGCATTTTAGAGGACTCAGCTCTAAGCATCACAGATTAAATATGCTCATGTGTCTTCTGTTCAATCAACGAACCCACCAACACACCCACCCACCAACCCACCAACCACCAACAAACACACACTCCTTGCTTGTTCTCCTCACTGCTCTTCAAGTAGAAATTGCTTAAACTGGGAATTACTTTGTATGTCCTTACCTTGCAACCACTCACCTTGCCACCGCCATTCTGATTGGTTTCAGTCAAACTCTTGTCAGATCCACTGGGCTTTTGTTCCTGGTTGGACCTGACAAACTTCACTTTCTGCCCTGGTTTCAGACCTTCTCTTGGTTTGCTTTTTGCCTCTTTGGCTGTTCCTCCGTGTGCTCAGCATCTTCCTGGTCTTGGTCTCCCCATCCTCATTCTCGCCTTCTCAGGTGGGCAGCGTGCAGAGGTGCTGAATTCAGCTCCAGAACAAGCCTCCAGTAGAGCCCACCCTGTGGAGCTCTCTACCTGTGCAAGCCTCTGGACGCCAACTCAGCTCCTCCACACAAACCCAGAACCCTCTCCTCCCCGCGGGCTGCTGGACCAGCTGATAGAACCGACACATGTCACGTGTGTTACCACCCCAGGCTCTACTCTGGGTATCTCCCATGAACTCAACTAAGCTGCAGCACAATTTCATCATACAGACACTCTGGGCATCTGCATTGTAGACAAGAGAACGAGGCGCACGGCTACCCTCGCAGACGGGAAACGGTCTCCCTGTGGGTCTGGGGCCAGTTGAATGTGTCGATGGGACCACAGGTCTGTGGGAAACCCATGGGAGGGGCCAAACTACTTGCCCACTGTGCCATTACCCCCCACCTCCCCGCCCCTACTCTGCATACAGACCGAGAAGCTCTTTTCTCCAAATAGGCTGCTCTGGTCAGTCAGGGTAGCAGAGAAGGACTCTGTCTCCCGGAGTTGGCCCTGGCCCTGACTCCTCTTCCCCAGAACGACTCTCATCTTCAATGTTGGGAGGGATGCGCACCATCCCTGCATTGTCCGGTGACCCACTATGGAGCGGAAGAGGAGCCAAAAAGAGATACTGCACTTCCGAGGCGCAGTAGCTTGCTTTCCTTTGGAGTAATCATGGAAGACTTGCAGATGGTGGTATGTGACCTTGCCCCTTTAATTCTAATAAGGGGAGATGGTCTGGAGAAGGGGGTTTGGAGAGAAACAAAAATTTCCGACCAAAGTCAGGGAACTAGGAAAGGGGGCAGATAGTACACTGGGTAGGGCACTTGCCTTGTGTGCAGCTGTGGCAAATTGGAATCCTGTCGCATGACTACTACCAAGCACTGTCAGGAGTGATCCCTGAGCACACAGCCAGGAGTAAACCCTGAGCATAGCTCCCCAACAAAATCGAACAAGAAGAAGAGCAGGAGAGGGGAGTGTGCAAAGCTTTAGAAGTTAGGATGCAGAATCTGGAATTTATTTATGGGTAATGAGGAGCCAGTGAAAGTTTCTGACCTGGGGAGTAACACCTCATGAATTGTTTCAGGCAGAATTAGCTTAATTTTTGTGTGTCAGAGACAGGGCAGCCAGAAGTAGGAGGAAGAGAATAAGGTCCAGTCAGCTAGAAGAGTTAAGACATAAGAAAGACTTGCTCAGGGATGAAGCTATAGCTCAGTGGGTAGGGCATTTGCCTTGCACACGGCCAACCTGGGTTTGATTCCCAGCATCCCATATGGTCCCCTGAGCACCGCCAGGAGTAATTCCTGAGTGCAGAGTCAGGAGTAACCCCTGTGCATTGCGAGTGTGACTCAAAAAGAAAAAAAAAAGAAAAGAAAAAGAAAGAAAGACTTGCTCTTCAAGCACGTGTACTCCTGGAATATGTGTCTCACTTGCTTTGTCTCCGAGTCTCTGCGTTTTCCACTCTGAAGAAGCCCGTGTTCTCTCTAGAGTATGCACCTCCCCCCACTCCCTCTCTCCTCACATCTTTCTAAGTAAGTTTCAATAAAAACTATCTTGCTTTCCATAAAAAGAGAAAAAAGCCAGTTAAGCAGAGAAAAGGGTAAAAAAGACCTGTCTTTTTAATTTGTCACTACGAAGAGTATAATGTTATATTGAAATAGGTGAATGAAACACACCTATGTTTGTTGAATACAAAATTAGGAGCAAAGAAGAGAACTGGAATTTCTCAAGAAATAGTTCTTGACAGGTGAGATGGAAAATCAAACCACAGAGGTGGCCCCACTGTATTCTGAGTTGTACATTATTTCCAGTTCTCAGACGAATCTAAGCTTAGATTATGTTTCTGTAGGCTCTGAGTACTGGCTACATTTAACAGATTGGGTTAAAGTAGGACAACCTTCTGGTGAAGTAATTGGACTGGACTTAAAAAAAATCTAAGCAGTTTCTATCGTAGAACTTCTAGTTACCAAAGGATGTCTGTGTCCTATTTTACTACTAACCCTAAAGGATAGGGATGAGATGAAAGTAGTGCTGATTTTGGCGGGGGGGGGGGTGGGGGGGTGGTGATGGTGCAGGAAGACTACTTCTATCAATCTCATTTTTATCTCAAAGTCTTTTCCCTGTCTCTGCTCTTCAGTGATCAAGTCATAGAGGGAAGGGAGGGAGAGTGAGGTGGTTACATAGGGGTGCTGCTATTGTTATGTTGGAAAATACTTTTTGATGTACAGTCATTTCCTTCCACTGCCAGAGGGTGTTGATAATGAGCAAATTACCTTTTACTCCCTCTGGTGTGGATGTGAAATTGGCTGTTAATAGAGTTGCTAATGCTACCGGGTTAGCATGTGATTGTTCTATTTTAAGCCAATTTAAGTTATATTTGGGGAGTAGCCAATCAGACATCTCTTAAGAACAGCGGCCCAACTGCAGCATTTAATATCGAGAAACCCGCCTCACCTCCAGATGTGGCTGTGAGTGGAAAGTGCTGATCACGCTGCCGTTAATATGAAATGTTTTAATACAATGTCTTTTTTCCCTTGGTAGGTACAAAAATAGTCTCATTAGGCAAATACCAAATGTTTTCATGATCAGCTTGGACCCATTCCAAAACCCAGTCATAGAGAATGCTACCAGTCAATGATGTACTTTATTTAATCTAACAAAGGGTTGATATTGGTCATTTAATGACTGCTTGTCAATACAGTGAAAGCAAGCTAGAAAACAAAATGTTGAGAAATAAGTTGAAAGGAGCGAAATGGAGAGATTTGACTAAATTACATAAGCTGGATTGGGAAAATTAAAGGTAGAGATGTCAACCTTTAGGTTGGTATTTTTTTTTTCTTTTTGGATCACACCCAGCAATGCACAGGGGTTACTGCTGGCTCATGTACTCAGGAATTACTCCTGGAAGTGCTCGGGGGACCATATGGGATGCTGGGAATCAAACTCGGGTCGGTCGTTTGCAAGGTAAACGCCCTACCCGCTGTGCTATCGCTCCAGCCCCCGTTAGGTTGGTAAGCTATGGAACATCTTAGATTTCTAAATAAGCTTATCAGAAGGGAGGGCAGTGTTTCCTCCATGGACTCAAAACCCCCCAGAAGGAAGGAGCACAACTCTTCTTCTCTCTTACATCCTTCCTGGTCCTGTTCCAGGCCAGCACTTATGCCCTTCTGGCACATGGTATCTGAAATACCTGGGCATTGCTTAGGGAAGCTTCATGATTACAGAGAGTGCTCTTGGAAAAAGCACTGTTAATCTGTGATTTTCATGTTTTATTGGCTTTTTGTCTTTTTAAATGTGAAGCTCATTAACTACACACAGAAGGAAACAGGAATGCAGCAAAGAAAATAAAATTCAATTGATGTGATGGATAAAGGTGCAGCCAGTGCCCTTCTGGCTTAGATTAATTGGGCTTGGCATAGCAAGGACTCCCGTCACCTGCTCTGTTGACTGGGTGGAAGAAACTGGGGAAATGGAAAATATCAGAGTCTTCCAATACCTAAACCCACTCCCTGAAACTCTAGGCTGAGCTCGCTGAGCATCACCAAGATGGGCCAGGCAAGGCGGCCCATTTCCTTTGATCCTTCTCTCATTCATCACACTTTTGCTGAGAGCTATTTTGTGCCAGCAGGGATACAGTCATGTGAGTGGGAAGCCATCTATCCAGGGTCCATCAAGGGGAAACATTTAAAAAAAAATCTAAGGCATGGTGATAAGTGGATTGGTAAATAACAGGTGGTTAAAAGCTTGGGCTTGCTATGGTTGTTTTGCTTTTTGGGCCACATCCAGTGGTGCTCAGGGATTATTCCTGGTTCTTCATTTGGAGATCCCTCCTGGTGGGATTGTGGTACCATATGGGGTGCAGGGGATCAAATCAGCCACATGCAAGGGGAAGTACCTGACCCATTGTACTGTCTCATTGGCCCCAAAATATTGGGCTTTTGAGAGGGGAGAGATGACAGATACATCCCTGAAGAGGGTACATAGACAGCCGGTAGGCACAGAAGAATGTGTTCATTGTCACTTGTTATGAGGAAAATGAAAATCAAAACTCAGCAAGATACCATCACCTCACACCTTGGGAATGGCCTATGTAAAGAGACCAGAAACACCCAGTGCGGGAGGGGTTTGGTGAGAAAGAAGCCCTCACTCACTGCTGGTGAGAATGCTATCTGGCTCAGTGTCTGGGGAAAAAAAACAGGAGATTGCTCACAAAAATATCAACATAGAGCTTCCATGAGACTCAGTGATCCCACTTCTTTGTGTTTAGGAACACAAAATGCTAATTAAAGGAGATAAATGCACAGCCGGGCACACTGCAGTGCCATGTGCAACAGCTAGGATGTGGAAAGAACCCAGATGTCCCATGACAGATGGGTGAATAAAGAAGCTGTGGGACAGATACTCCATGGAATACTACTCAGCTGCAAGGAAAGATGAAAACTTAGTTTGCTAGAACCTGAATGAAACTAGAGGCTGTCACTGTTAAGTGAAAAATAAGTCAGAGGAAGAGGCCAAATACAGGATAATCTCACTCTTCTGTGGTAGATACTTTCTAACCATGGAATTGAAAGTATTGAATGATGACCCACTTTTGGCATCAAATCATAAAACTGAGATTACTGAGCAGTGGGAAGAGGGAGAGACAGAAAAAAGAGGTGGAACAGAAATAAATATCAGGGCAGTGATTGAGAGCTTTGGGCACTTCAGTAATGGGGAAGACCCTTTAACAGTGAACATAAAAACCATATACTTTTACACTACTGTGACCACAGTACTTAAGTCACAATCTAAAGAAAAATTTCAAACCAAACCAAACCCAAAGGACCTAATACATTAGCCAAAGTGGAAATGGAGGGGAGGGAAGGAGGGGGAGGAAAATGTCCAAGGGCCCATCATCCATCCAGAAAGAGAAACCTGTTTTTTTTTTTTTTTTTTTTTTTTTTTTGCTTTTTGGGTCACACCTGGCGATGCTCAGGGGTTACTCCTGGCTCATGCACTCAGGAATTGCCCCTGGCGGTGCTCAGGGGACCATATGGGGTGCTGGGAATTGAACCTGTGTCGGTCATGTTGGCTGCGTGCAAGGCAAACGCCCTACCCGCTGTGCTATTGCTCCAGCCCCGAAACCTGGTTTTTACTTTAAAGAAAACTTACCGATCAGAATCTTTATGGAAGCTGAGGCCTTTGATTTAATATAGGAATATAGTCACTGTGCTTTCTGAACACATGGATTAACCACAATCAAAACCTCGCTGATTCGAATCTTTTTCTTTTTTTTTTTTTTTTTTTTTTTTGGTTTTTGGGTCACACCCGGCGATGCTCAGGGGTTACTTCTGGTTCTGCGCTCAGGAATTACCCCTGGCAGTGCTCGGGGGACCATATGGGATGCTGGGAATTGAACCTGGGTTGGCCATGTGCAAGGCAAACGCCCTACCCGCTGTGCTATCACTCCAGCCCCTGTGTAAATGTTTTTTGAAGGTATCATCACCATGGAAGAAATCATTATAAACCAAAAAAATATATAAGGCCTGGGAATATAGAAATCACTTATGGTCAATATTTGGAAAATCCTCAACACATGTGATACTTACCATATTTCAGGCACCGTTCTATGCAAAGAACAGTGGAAGAAATGAAGCTATGAAGAGTGAAGGAATTCGCTCAGTCACGCACGTCACCAATGCAGAGTCAGAATCGGAACCCATAGCATCAAGACTACGGAGGTGAAGCCATCAGCCACCAGTTTCTACTTTCCCTTTAAGTCAATCCCTGGAAAACAAATGGGGCGGGGAGAATAAAGAGATGGGTGAGACGCGAAGGTCAGAAACGGCATCCCGGGCAAAGGGGCAGCTTGTCTATGGGCCAGGATGTGACTCTTCATGGCACAGGAAAACCTCAGGGATGAGAGTAGCAGGTGAAGAGAGTGTGTGGGGTTGAAACTGATCCTAGTGGCCCGGGGAGAGGTGAAGACGGTCAAGATGAAGGTCACAGGCAAACACCCAGAGGGACCTCCCTGCAGGGGAGAAGGCAGAGAAATTACAGTGGTGCCGCAGCTGCCCCTGATGTGGGAAGTTCAAGAGGAGGAAAACCAGACCTTTATATTGAAACAGGAGGCCAGCACTTTGTTGGGTCTGGGGGGTGAGGGGCAGGACAAAACTGGAAATATCCTGGAATTGATAAGAAATTCTCGGGAGGAGAGAGGGTGAGAGTGTTTTTTTTTTTTACACACTTAAAAACTTTTAAATTTTTTTAAACTTCCTAAGAATATATGTATGTGTTTCTATTTTAAATACCAAGACATAAAGTTACTTATATGCATATATTTACATGTTTAAAGATGCCACATGTGCACAGCGATATTATTTAAATTATTGCTATAAAAATAAGTTAATTACGGGAATAATAATCACGGTCCTCCCGTTATTCATCGGTTTGCTCGAGTGGGCCCAGTAACGTCTCCATCATGAGACTTGTTGTTACTGTGTTTGGCATATCGAATATGTCACAGGTAGCTTGCCAGGCTCTGCCCTGCAGGCAAGATACTCTCGGTAGCTTGCCGGGCTCTCTGAGAGGGGCAGAGGAATCGAACTCGGGTCGGCCATGTTAGCTGCGTGCAAGGCAAACGCCCTACCGCTATAGCGATAGCACAGCGGGTAGGGTATTTGCCTTGCACGCGGCCCGGGTTCGATTCCCAGCATCCCATATGGTTCCCTGAGCACTGCCAGGAGTAATTTCTGAGTCCAGAGCCAGGAGTAACCCCTGTGCATTGCCGGGTGTGATCCACAAAGAAAAAAAATAAGTTAAAATAGCTAATAAAATTAAAAAAAAAAGAGGATGATGAATGATTAACACACTTGTGTGGGGCCAAAGAAAACTGCAGTATAGTAAAATCATGATCAGGAAAGAAAGCAGGAATGCTTTTGAAAAAAAAGTTTTATAGTAAAGGGAGAAAATATGGAGTAGGAAAGGCAAAGTAAGGAAAAGTGGGGGTGGCAGGGGCGTGGTAGATTGGCAAGGGGGGAAAAGGAGAGTGAGGGGGTGCAAGAGGCGAGAGAGATGGGGTGAGCGAAGTACCTGACAGGCGGAAGAGAGAGGCATGAATGTTTCCCCTGCAAATCTCAATCTGGAGAACACCAGGAAATACTCCCCGGGGAACACTTTTGTAACTCCCCGGGAATTATTGTTAGGAACCTTTTCAGGCAAAGGAACGGAAGGTAAAATGGGCTGGAGAAACAGTACAGGGGTTCAGGCAGGTGCCTTCAGGTGACCAACCCTGGTTCGATTCCCAGTACTTGCGTGAGTTCCCCCGAGCACTGCCAGGAGTGACCCCTGAGCACAGGGCCAGGAGTAAGCCCTGAGCAGCGCTGCATGTGGTCCTCACATAAAACCTGTTTAGTTGCAGATTTAACAAACGGGCCTTTATAAGACATCTCAGCTGAGTGTTCCTAACAGAGTGCCAGGCAGAACGCAGGCTCTCAGAATCTGTTTGTTGAATGAATAAATGGGTCTTATTTACATTTTTATTGTGGATATTAAAAAAAAGAATATAGTGCTGATCTTCAAACACTCAGAAACACAGTCATAAAAAATACCTAGTGTTTTATGGACTGCAAGTCATTTTATGAAATGTTGCAAATACATATATCCATCCTGCCTGGGGCCTTGAAGTAATAGGACCATTATAGGATTTCTCATTGGGTCATCAAAAAAGTTTCTACTCTCATATTCCTGCTACTTTACAGACCAATTCTGTATTTTATTAAAGGTAGGAAAATAGATTGTTTCTGAAGCGTTGGGTATAGTTAAAGGTGTTAAGAAAATGTAAAACAATTTTACTGGTGTCTTGACTACTAATTTGGATAAATGTTTATTATCAAAATGTTCCAGCATTATCTTTCTTCCTCCAGAAAGGTCAGGCACATGCCACTAAAAATACATTTAGTACATTCGAGAATATATTTCAAATGATTTATTGGGGAAATGTATGGACTATTTATTTAAATATACCTCCTATTTCCAGTAATGCCACAACCTCATTAGAAGTGACTTGGCTCATTGCTTAAGCAAAATGATTTAGCTATTTAGGACTCTCCTTTAAAAAGAGGCTATTTTCCTCTAACCATTTACCAGAATTGGGGATATATTTTTAGAAGAGCCCACGTGAATGGGTAAGGTCAGAGCGCCAAGCCTTAGGGAATTCTATGCGAAGCTGTGTGTGTTGTACTTTTTTTTGGGTGCTTCCTTCTCTTTTCTTCATTCTCCAGAGTGCAGGAAATTCTCTGCTGGAGGTGTGAGGGACAGTCACTGTTTGGGAATTACAGAATCCTCCAGAGAGATCCTGGGACTTTATTCTTCGTGGCAGGCACCTGGCCAGCCAGGAGGGAGTCTGGTTTTAGTGATGGAAAACGGCTTCCGCTTTTTGGGGACATTAGAGTTTTATTTAATGTATTCACAAATGGAATTTGTTAACTATGAATATGGATTACATAGATCTTTGTATATGATACATGCAGATGCTTGTAACATACATGTAAAGACAATAAAAAATATTTTGTGGATTCCCTCTAGGAGCTGGAAAATTCCTGAGCTCATGCCCTCTGATTGATCCCTGTCATCATCCTCAGAGGTAACCATCACCTTAATTACCTTCTGTGTTTTTATTTAAGATGAAAAAAATGCATTGATCATGTAGGTATGTATCTTTATGTTTGATAACATGTAAATTTTGATTTTCTGCCTCAAAACAGAAAGGTAGGAAAGGGGCTAGGAAGTGTGTATGTGGGTGTGGGTGGGGGGAGGGAGGGAGAGGGACAAGGAAAAGGAAAGAGAGAGAGAGAGAGAAAGAGAGAGAGACAGAGAGAGAGAGAAGAATCTGTACAAATAGTTTAAGGACAATATAGAAAATACAGAAAATTTTCAGGAATTCAGTTTGGTTCTATTTAATTGGCCAAATTCAAGAGTTTTAGTATGTTAAAAATGGCATTGGACTGAAAATTTAAAAAATTATTAAACCAAGATGGTGTGTATATCAGAAAACCAAAATTTTAATTTATTGTTTATGCCTTTTTCTTGAAAGAAATTTAGCAAATATAGAACAAATGTCCTTAGAAAAGGGCAATTCTCAGGGCTGGAGAGATAGTACAGTGGGTAGGGCATTTGCCTTGCATGCAGCCGACCCAGGTTCTGTCCCTGGTATCCCAAATGTTCCTCGTGCACTGCCAGGAGTAATTCCTCAGTGCAGAGTAAGGAGGAGTCCCTGAGCAAAAAAAAGAAGTGCAATTCTCCTCTTAGGATGTTGTTCTAAGGGAAGAAAAGAATAACATAAAGATGTTGGTTTAAGCATGTTAAGTACAGGATTACTGATAGCAGAGTATATAAAAAGAACAGAAATAATCTGAATGTCCAAAAGTTATTAGTTAAATAACTATGCATCAATTTGAAATAAAGGAAAGATTTGCACATTACAAGAAGTGGAAAAACAATCTCAGCTTTACGTGGAAATATCCTAAACACAGGACCAAACAATTTTTATAACAACTTCTACATTTATTTTCCTGGGGGGAAATTATGGATGTAAATTTTATACGAAGCGGCAGGATTTTAGGTGGTTATTATTCTTGCTTATCTATAATTTCTTTTTAATACAAGAAGAATGTATTATTTGTATTTTGTTTAAGATTAAGAACAAGTGGCTGCACTCTGTTAAGGAGGAAGCTTAGCATGAGTCTGGGAGCTGGTGTTTCTCTCCTTCCTGCCCCACGGCTCGGCCACGGCCCTGTGCTGCCTGATCCTGGGTCAGGCCATGGCCCTGTGCTGCTCGATCCTGGGTGAGGCTACGGGCCTGTGTTGCCCGATCTTGGGTCAGGCCACAAAGCATCAGGCTTGTCTCCCTCGATGCTGAAGCAGCACTGCGGGTCCCGTGCCTGACATTGGTCAGTTCAGATGCCAGCGGGGACAGCAGAAACCAACCCGACTGGCCAGGAGACACACCAGCTCACCGGCGGTCTTCTCAGAGTGACGTTTAGCCATTGCACCACGGAAGTGCCGACCTGCTGCTGTCCCCAAATGTGGGAAACTTGGTCGTATAGAGGGGGTACTGCACTCTCCCTTGGGGGAAAAAGACACCCAGAAGCCTGGGATCAACTGTTAGGTCCCAAGGAGCAAGTCAAGCTCGACTCAGAGAATGGAGAGGAGCAAACGGAAGCGTGAAGACCTCACAAGATGCTCCATTATGAAACTGCCTTAAAAGAGAGCCTTCCAGAAGCTCTCTGAAGACACAATGGAGAAAAATTGCATATATTATTTGTTTATTCAGGCCTTGGGGGTCACACCTATTGGTATTTGGAGGACCATGTGTTGTCAGGATAGAATTATTCCGCTGCATGTAAGGCAAATGCAACCCTTGTACTGTATCTTCTCCATGGCAGGAGACCCATGTAACCAGGAAATGTTTCTCCAAGCACACAAAATCATGTTGGTGTATTGTGTTAGGGGGGACAAAGGGTAGAGAGGTTTGGGATAACACATGGTCTCTGTTCTATGATTCATCTAAGGATCAGCCTCAGAAATTGTAACATCAATGATTCTCACCTTGTTAGTGTTGCCCCAATTATTTCTGGGGATGTGAATGGACTTCATGTCAACTTGAAAAGCAACGTTAGAATTACACGAGGCCAGGGCCATAGGGAGAGCTCAAGGGGCTGAACCAGATTTGCGTGAAGGAGACTTGGGTTCAATCCCTGGAAATTTCCAGATCCTGGAGCTGACAGGGGCCTTCAGCACTGCTTGGGGGTGGTTCCAAACCCATGTCAACTCCCAAAAATATGACTCCCCAAAGCAGTCCATCAAATATCTGTAACTGCTCCTGATCACATAGGTTAGTTTCCACCCATCAGCCTGGACCATGGGCACGTCACTACCTACTGCCCTCCCAAATGGCTTTCTCTGCTGACGCAGCATTTCTAATTCCATTGGCTACTAGAGCGCCCCCACAAGGTGGGGAGAGACGCTACTGGCAGGCATAGTAATTATCAAGGCTTGAAAAAAAATTGGTAAAAGACTGGTCAAATATTTTCATTTTATAATCCCTGGTCTCCTGGAGCCTTTGGAAATAATGGCCAGTAGTTCAGCAAGTTCATTAACTAATTCCCTTAAGGTTGGGGGATGCGTATTATCAGGACCTGCTGATTTACATATTGTGCCATGTTTTCAAGTATTCCCTTACCTGGTTTATTTCAACATCTATATTTAAAGGTCTTCATTACTTCCTAATTATCTAGGCTCCCTTCCTTTATTTCTCTTGTTAAAGACCAATTTAAAAGAGCAGCCCGGTATCTCTGCCACTCAGAGTCATCATTAATTTCACTCCCCTTCTCATTTATTAGTCCAACCACTTTATTGCCCGTGTTTCCCTCTCCCCAGCCCGGGTTCCTTGCCTCGAACCTCTTTGTCGGTGTTAACTCATTCTGCTTTATCTGCTGCTCTTATCTTTCTGTCCTTGACAAGCCTTAGAAAGAACTGGTGCATTTTTTTTCCTTTGTGGCTCTTCCTCATCCTTTCTCTATTTCCACAGTGGGCTTTCTTCCACCCTTAGATCTTTTCAAGGTTCTTTGTCAAGCAGCTCCTTGAATTTTTTTATTCAAGGCATCTTGGGCCTTTGTGGCTTAACTGTGATTTGAAAACTTTCTGCCCTTGCCTGGAGTGCTATCTGAGTTTCTTAATTCACCCAAATTGGATTTCTGAAAATCCTTGAACTCGAGCAAGTTCCTTAATGTTTTTAAATACCGAGATCAGGTCATATCATCAGGGTAGCGCGGGCCGTGGTCGGCGGCATCAAAGACCATGCACAGGAGGGAGAGAACCGGCACATGTGAGGTCATTGTTCATGCCTTGGGCGGGAGATAGACATTTTCAGACCCAAATCCGTTCCCGACAAAGATGCTAGGATGCCGCTGGTGTGCCAGGGTATTGACCTGAAGCTCGTTTCCTGGGTGGAGGACACCGAGAGATGGCAGGTGGCTTGCTGGTGAGAAAGGCATGAGGAAGAAACAGCCACATGGCAGCTCCCCTCTCTAGCTTACTAGTGACTGCAAAGAGGAAGGTTTTACACTCATCCGTGGAGATACACTGGTCCCCAGGGTCCCTCCATCCTGTTTGGATAGTGTTTGTGGACAGGGAGGTCTGCGGGTTAGCATGCCATCTTGTAAGAGGCGACTTTCCTTCTGGCAGCCGCAGAAGCAGCCTGGTCTGGTCTTCCCCTGAGAAAGAAACGCTGCAAGCAGTTTAGCCAACCGCCTCTAGCTGTGTCTGGGCTGGCTCCCAGAATAGCAGTAGGAGCTGGACCCAACTTTTCTGGCCAATGCAGGGCTCCCTGTGCCCATGGCTCTCACTAGATTGCCCCCTGGGGTTGTCCAGGCCCTTCTCCAGCTGCCCCAGCCTGCTGTGCCACCCTAGCTCTGGCTCCCTCCTTGTTGCAGACACCAGACCCGTGTGCCGTGCTGAGGGCTTTCCTTGACTTTATCTCCCCCCTCCCCATTTTCTTCTACATGCATTAGCCCCACTAAATCTCTCGCCCTTCTAGCTCCATCTCAGCACGGATTTCTAGGAGGACCTAAACTGCAACAAGGAACGAGCCTCCTTTTAACCCTGCCAACCCTGCCTGTCTCTCCCATCCATTCTACTTCGCCTGGGCTCAGCTATCCCCTCTTTTATGTTCCTTGAGAGAAAACCTGAATGCGACATCCTGAATAACAGGAGGCATAGGCGGCGGAATAAAAATGAAATCGGGGTCATTGCTATACAGCTCCTCTCGTTCATTAATAGAGATAATTGATCTCATTACACTGTGATCAAATTGGATACTTCTAGGAAAAGAGCTTGTACTTAAACCCTGGAATCACTAGATGACGCTGCTGCCCCACACAAAGGCGGGAGCTTGCGCTGGGCTTGGGGTCCTGCATTTTCCTTGGCTGGAGAGGGTCTGTAGGTCTGCACTACACTTCAGAATGTGAAAAAGCAGTGTCCAGATGCATGGTTCTAGAAGGGCATGTGAAATGAACTCCAGCCCCTCTTTCTCTTACTGCTTCCCTCTTTCCCTTTCTCAGAGCTCCTGGGATCTAATCTTTGTATTGTGTGAAGGTGTTCTCTGAAACTCTTGAATCAATTCAAGAATGAACTACCAGGACTACTCTCATTTCTCTACGCACCCACCAGTTCCCCTCATATGGCCAGGTCACCCTTTTGAATCAACAACACAACTCAAAGCTCAGTAATCCCATTGCAGCCCCTAGATGTGATAGAGCTATTCACCTTAGTGGGAATTTCACCAAAGCCTGTCTCTAGACTTTAACAGCTTCACTTGTGAAGAGCCATTCATGTGTGTTGGGAGTAGGGGGTCTGGAGGCTTCTCCTACTCATTTGGTACTTTCTCAGTTGATGACAGGACATACCTTTTTGTGCTCATGATCAGATTCCAAGTATAAGTGCTGCCTTCTTTTTAACACTGTCTGATCTACCTTCTTACATGTGCAGTCAGCAATCTGTACACATAGCATCTGTCTTATAAATCCTCATAGACAAAGCTGCTGAGAGGGACTAAAAAATTTAACCCTGCAATTCATGGTCCTTTGCCCCCTTCTCAAACCATCCTTTTTGTTCTATAAGCACAATACTTTTGTACTGGGGATGCTAGGCGGGCATATTGGTGAATCCGTATTCTAAGAACTTATTTGCAAATGTACTGGATGATTATATGGTTGCATAGAAAGTACTTTTATATTTACAAGACTGAATTCATTCATGCTTCCATGGGGGAATCTTCAGGACAACAGCCATCAATCTCCTCTTTATATTTCTCCAATATTGGCCAATTTTTTGGACACATTTTACACCAATAATGGTCAAGAATTTCCCAGAAGACCTCTGGCTTAGTGCCTGATATAGAGACATTAGGAGTAAGTCAGCGGGGTAATTTTTGAAAGATAGCCCTAAAACTGCCAATAGATTCTACGATTGAAGGGCAGTGCTGCTGAATTAGTCTGCTTGTAAGATCACAGATACTTTGGCATCTCTCTTGGCAATTCCATCATAGTGAGTCTAGGATATAGCTGGGAACACGTCTTTTAAACAAGCAAGCTAGAGCAAGGTTAGAAAACACTGTCCACTAAACAAAGAGGGTTCTAGTACGGATCAGGCCATAATTCTAATCATTCGAGCAGAAGGCACAATGAAAAAAATTGCATATTTAGTTTATTGGGGATTTGAGGTCACACCTAATGTGTTTGGAGGACCATGTGATGCCAGGGATAGAATTAGGAGACTGCATGTAAGGCAAATGCCTTAATCCTTGTACTATGTCTCTTCTATGGCAAGGGAGTCTCTTCTGTGGGATAGGGGAGAGAGAGAGAGAGAGAGAGAGAGAGAGAGATCGATCTGTGTCATCGGATGCCTTCACCAGGTAACTGAGCATCTAGGGTCACTGCAGTCACCCAGAAGTTTCTGACAGAGAAAGCCTAGTGGATCTCTTATTAACATGTTTAATACACTTGATTAAGTGGAAATTCATATAAAACCAGGAGGCCTTGTTAGCAAGTGTGTGGTGCATGGCTGAAAAAGAATGCTTTTGTCCTCGGGAAAGACTTCATTTAACCCTGGATTGTCTTTCTCCTGGGAGAAGACAGCAGGTATATACAAGTCAATGTCTTCTGAAAGGTTGGAGAACCCTGGGACTGCCTTGGGAAGTGCCTGGGAGCCAGTCACGGAAGCCACACAGATTTCCTTCACAGAGCACAACTCTGAGAAAAATTCCTGCCAGTAAGGCATCTGCTGTGCCACATTCTAGCTCACCTTTCTCCTCTCCAGGAGTCAGCGTGAGGATCCCCAGAGACCACAGAATATTGGCCCACCCAACAGGAGACCCTCCCACCCACCTTCCTGCTGAGGATTGATTACGAAAATGGGTGTGGGACCTGGTGGGGGGAGCTGAAATTGGAAATGGGCACATCAGAGACCCGAGTGGAAATGGACCTGCTCATTTTGGAGGTCACTTCTGGTACCCTGCCCCAATACTGACCTCTCACCTGCACTTAAAACCACGGCACAGAGGATTTCGACTGTCCCCTCCCCAGCAAAGTTGGGGGCCCTCATGGGGATTTTTTTGTGGCAATGGCTGAGTGAAAGCACAAACTCATCTCCCCTCCAGATAAATCATCCTGCACTGGGGCATCTTTTTGTTTTCTATCCCTGAAAGAGTCTAGGGGTGGCTTTCCCCCTCCCCCTTGCCTTTTTCATAAATAAATATTTTAACTGGAAATTTCCAAGCGTATGACAGGCCTCGAATGTGAACTTGAATGTACTGTAATAGAAATCATCAGTTGCCATGGCGACGTGTTCCAAGAGCAGATTGCACCGAGTCACATGGGCAGAGAGTGCTCAGTAATACTAACACATCAGAGAGCGAGGCCACTTAACCTCAATCGCTTCCAGCTATTGTGCAGAATGCAATTGAATTTATTCCTAATTTCTGCCAGTGCTAAGGAACAAAATTTCCCTGCAGATTTTAATCTTACTCAGGCAGCCCCAGCTTAGTGCTCCGACACTGCCCCAAATCTTCAGCCCCGTTACTCGCCCACTTTACAGCTCTATTTTCTTATTTTTATTTTTAATAATAGCTTCCTTCCTCCTGCTGGATCCCGCATGTCCCCCGGCCCTGGGGAGAACAGCCCCCCACCCCCCTTTCTGAAAGCCTGCCTGGTTTTTCTGCCTCCCCTCTGCTCACACAAGGAACACAGCTTTCAGAATAATACCAGTCCCGACAACAGCAGCAACGCAAATGACAGGGCTCCATGCATAGCGAGCCTCCCTGCCCTGAACCTGTTCTCAAATACAATTCCCATCGGCTTTGGGCGCGCCGCAATTAACAGCCCCATCCTAAGAAGGCCACGTGTGGCTCCGTGAATCCAAGTGTGTGTTTTCCGTGCCGGCCACAGTCACCTCTCCTTCTCCTGAGCACCCCCACCTGCCAGGAGAGCGGCACAGATTAGCAGGAGGTCCAGGCGCGATCACAGAACACTCATTTCGAGAGCTTATCCGCTCTATGAAGGCTGATAAATCAGAGTCTCTCTTATGGACAGTCTCAAGTCAGCGGCATCATCGATCTCCCCGGCCCCTTTTAAGTTATTTGTCTTATTCACTTCCAAAGATGATATCAGAGATGCCAGATGAGCCTTTGTTTTCCGTGCCTGCACGCTTCCCAGGGACCGGGGAGCCACGCGGCCTGGGCCCAGCCTTTTGTTCCCAGCCCAAGGTCACCTCTCCCCGGTTCAGGTGACCAGCTCCAGTGCCCCCCGTGTTCTGAGGTGGGAGGCAGCGTCCTCTGTCGGGGCTGGGCTTTGCGTGGTCCTCACCCGCTGCTGACCTCCCCTCTTATGAATGTCACTTTTCAAAAGTCGTCAAACCAGCTTTAAGAGCTAAATGCAGACCAGGCAGAGTCCAGCCCTCGGAGAGACCACTCTCAAGGTCGAGCCAGAGGAAACTGGCGAACACAGGGAGATGCTGGACCGGTCTCTGAGGGCAACAAAGGGTCGGGATGGGGGATTGGTGGTGTTGGCAGCGGCTTCCTTGCTGGCCAGGCTCCTGTAAGCAGGGGAGTGGAGTTGAGAAGCATTCACATGGCCTGCACCCATTGTTGTTCTGGAATGGAACAGTGAAGGAGCGGGAAGGGGAAGGGAGGAGCGAACAGAGCAGGCAGCGATGGAGCCTGGAGTCAGCCATCATGGCCACAGAACCAGCTCGGTGATTATGGAAATCTCCATGAAGCCTGTGTGAGAAAGGCAGCCAGAGAGGAAATAAAGAGAAGCAGCGCAATGCGTTTCCTATCAGCAATGACATTTGGAGCTGGGGAGAGAAAAACCATCTGCCAGGCTGCCGGGAGCACTCGTGGCCCAACGCCCGTCTGTTGGGACAGAGTCTGGGCAGGGCTTTGTTCACCAGCCCTGGCTGAGCCCTGCCAGCCGGTCTGCAAGGGTCCTTGGGTAGAGCCTGGCTGTGGAGCGGGAGAATTGGCCTCTAATTCGCAAAACTGAACATGGTTTCTAGGAGAAATTGGTTTGGCTTCTCCTGGAGCACAGCTTGGACACCTGCTAGTTAAACATATTTGCTGACTCTCTTGCTAGAGCCACTTAGGCAATTAGATCCTCGGAAGGACGTCTAGTCTGTATCTAAGCAATGTCCCTTTAGGCAGACAGGCCTTCTAGAACCTTCACCCCAGCATGGCTGGCACATGACACCACTGAACCTCACGGCCTCCTACTGGAGAGAGGACCAGGCAAAGTCTGGGCATTTTTCGCTAATTAATTTCATTAAAGGGAAGGGCATCTGTGCTATTATGCTAATCCCAGCAATAGCAATTTCATTATGCTCTCATTAATCTGTATTCAAGGAATAACATTATTCCATTTCCTATAGCTCTTCAAAGTACTTTTATAGCTAGGACCTGATGTGAACGGTACAGCAACCCTATGACGTAGGTGGGGGCATTTTACAGATTATAAAATCAAGACCTAAGAAAATTGGGGCTAGGATATAATTATATAATTACACAGAGTAAGGCTAATATCTGGACATTAGGATACTCAATACAATGCTCTTTCCATGACTTCTGTTGTACTGGGCAGAGGGCAGTTGTGCCAATCCTTTCTGATGAACATAGCCCAAAGAGTCTCCACCTTGCACAATTTTCTACAGTCCCATCTTTGGAAAGAACCAGCCCCCAGATGAGTGGACATGAGTTGGTGCCTGAGCAAAGGGCAACCATCTATGGTTTGTGGAGGAAGGGGCCAATTGTCCCTGGAAAAGTCTGGTATGGATTCAGCTTTCTAGAGTCTTCCAGATTGAGTGAAGACAACCCGACTGTATTCAATCTTCTCTTTGGGGAAATGAGTCCTGGTGGGAAGGTGGGTGTGAAAAAGCAGGTCCACTTCTCCTTGGCAAGAACCCGGCTGTACAGATTGGCCAAAGCAGCAGTGAGACTCAGAACAAAGGTGGTCTCAGAGATTTTGATGTATCCAGATTGATTCTGTCAAGATCCAACCCCTGAGTTAGAGACACTCTTTTCCCTTCCCCTGCTTCATTCCACCCAATCTTCTTTTCTACTTGTCCTTGCACAGGAATGAGGTCAGGTATGGGTGAGAATCGGGGATATTGGACAATTTAAAAATCAAGAATTTTAGCTCTGACTGTCAGGATGTGGTTTCATGAAAACATGTAGCCGGATGCCAATTTGGCTTACGGAGAACAAGTTCTGTGTTGTTCTGAGTTTCGAAAGTAATCTGAACAAGACTGGATACTGTAAATATACATCTATTCTTTCTTTTTTTCTTCTCATCTTGAAGCTCTAAGGTGGATGGGGCTTTGCTTCAGGGTTGTGAGGCAAGGTGGAAGCCTTTCTGGCTTCAGTATTGCTCGTCACATTTGTAGGACAACTGTTTCCATAAGGGACATTGTGTGTGCTATGCCAGGGCTTTTGCTGGCAGTTCCAATGCACAGGAAATTAGCATCTTACAGTGAATGGGCAGGAGAGGCTTTGGGATGACTGGCCTAAACTCTGCCTAAGAGACATGAGGGCAGGAGGAACTTCCAAGACCTGAAAGATGTTTCTCCAAGGATGGAAAGAATGAAAGAAAGGAGATAAGAGGAAAATGGGGATAAAGTTGGGAAAATTTGCTCCCCGAGATCTGAAAACATGCTGATGTGAGAAGCAACAAATTTCTCTGCCCTGCCACAGCTGACAGTTTGGGCCAGAAATTCTTTGCTGTGGGGCCTGTCCTCAGAGCAACATTCCTCCCATCTCCCCACTAACAGCCAGTAGCACTGTCCTCTCCAGTGGTAACAAGCTAAAATGCTTCCAGGGATAGCCAGGCTTCTCTTACTGGACCCAAGTGTCCCCATTGAGAAACCCTGTGAGTCACAATTGAATTGCAAGCTCAGTTGCCAAACTCATGTGGCCTACTGACTCAGCAGCCCCCTGGGGACCTACCTTCTTTATGTGCACAACCAGAAGGCGCTCTCCCTTTGGAGCTGGAGCAATAGCACAGCGGGTAGGGCATTTGCCTTGCACGCGGCCAACCCGGGTTCGATTCCCAGCATCCCATATGGTCCCCTGAGCATCACCAAGAGTGTTTCCTGAGTGCAGAGCTAGGAGTAACTCCTGAGCATCTCTGGAACTCCTGAGCATCTCTGGGTGTGACCCAAAAAGAAAAAAAAAAGGAAGGTGCTCTCTCCCAACGGGCCCCAGGCCACTATCAACCCCACTCCTGGATCCCTCCACTGTGCCCAGGCGGGGCTGTATTACTTTGGGAAACACTGGCCTGTAGGAACCAGTAGATGAGATCACCTAAAGCAACAGTAACCACAGAAGTAGTACCATCCAACTTCTTACATGGGGCTTAACAGGCACCCAGAACCATTTTAAGTACTGGACATCTGAACTCATTGGATCCTTAATCTCCCTTACAAAGGAGGCACAAGCTTAGCTTACAGAGGAGGCAACGAGGCACGAGAGAGGGAGAGAACTCTTGGAAAGCTGCATGCTAGCGAGACGCAGGGGCAGCACTTGGGTCCAGACCTGGTGTGGCCAGACCTTTGCCTTCCTAGGCTGGAAGACCTGACCACATGCCACTCCCAGTTATTTCAGTCAGTCCATTCCCCTCACCTCAGGAAGGAGAGCCACACAGCACGTACTTTGTAAGGATTAGGAACTTTGAAGGTCGCTTATGGTACAATTGTTATATTTGACATGCCCTGGGTAAGGAGAAGACTGAGTGAACTGGCAACATTTTGGTGGACATTTAAAATCCGTGGTGTGAGTTGTGTCTTGGCCTCAGCAGGGTGTGGATCCCCCTTTCCCACCCCAGTTACTCTTTCATATCCTGGCAACATAGGTTTGGTTTTTTTTTGGGGGGGGGGTTCAGCTCAGCCGAGCCGGGTTTTTTTCCTCCACCCACCTTGGAGAGCCTGGAAAGCTACCAAGAGTATCTCGCCCGTATGGCAAAGCCTGGCAAGCTCTCCATGACATATTCGATATGCCAAACAAGTCTCAAAATGGAGACGTTACTGGGCCCGCTCGAGCAAATTGATGAACAACGGGAGGACAGTGTTTGTTGTTTGTTTGTTTTTTTGGGTCACACTCAGCGATGCACAGGGGTTATTCCTGGCTGTGCACTCAGGAATTATTCCTGGTGTGCAACATAGGGTTCTGGCTTCACATTTTTTTTTGTTTGTTTGTTTTTGGGGTCATACTCAGTGATTCTCATGGGTTATTCCTGGCTCTCTTCCTAGGAATTACTCCTGGTGGTGCCTGGGGGATCATATGGGATCCTGGGGATTGAACTCGGGTCAGCTGCAAGCAAGGAAAACACCTTCACCACTGTACTATTGCTCCAGCCCCGGATTTTGGCTTGAGAGGAATCCCTGGGAAGGTTGGAGGCTCCAACCCAAGCTACTGTGGTATCCGGTGCTCTCCTTTACACCTCTGGCACAGACAGGCCAGGCAACAGTGCACCTGGTGGGCAGTGTGGGAAGTATAAAGCATGGTTGGAGTTGAGTTGGGTGTCTTCCCTCAGGTTGTGGGGAGCAGCAGGCAGTCTGGAGAAAAGGGTAGCAACCTAGGGGCCCTAATCTGCATGATGCTTGTGGTACATGCGGAGATGTCCTTGGGAGGGTCCTGGGTGAGTGAGCTGGACCATCTGGAAGACAGCTCATTTGCTTTTCTTCTCCTCTTATTATTTCACAGACTGGATAATAACTTCCTGCACCCAGGGGACAGATTTGCAGAGCTCCTCAAGTTGTCACAGAATCCAAATTTGTAGGTACATCACTATTTTTACAGTGCTTTCCCTAGGAACAATTCAACACTGATCTGGAGGTGTTGGATGGGAAAGCCAAATTTTGGTTCTGGGGCCTTAGCTTTCGGGTTTTCCTGCAAGGGGGTGATGAGATACTAATCTGAGCTGACAACTTAATGCTGAACAATTACCCTAAGAACAATGCATTCTGGATTTGAATATAAATTGAAGTTTGAGAGGCATAAAAATGATAGGACATATGTCCGTATTTTCAATGTAGATAATCTTTATTCCCAACAGTTACTAGAAAGGTCTCCAATATGTCCCATATTATATCTGGTTTAAAAAATTCAATTAAAATGACATATACCTCCTTCATAAAGCATGGATTTAAACAATGATTTTAGTGACATTAGCCCCAACATGATAGCAAACACTTTTCCAATATACAGAGAGATGACTTTGTAAGATTTTTTTTTCGGGGGAGGGTTCGGAGCCATTCCCAAGGGTACTCAAGGCTGACCCCTGGCTCTATGTCTAGAGATCACTCCTCGTGGGGCTCAGGGAACCATATGGGTGCTGGGGATTGAAGCTGGGTTGGCCATATGCAAAGTAAGCACCCTAACTTATCTTTCTAGTCTTGAGGACCAGTAACATTCATGAAGAATTCAAGCAAAATTACTAATACCAATACTCTACAGCCAAAGTTGGTGAAGGGTTTGTGCTACAAACCAATTTATATTCACTTTAATATTTATTCACCTTCTCCTCTGGGCCCATTTCCCTCTTTCAAAAAGGCTCAATATTTATTAACTTCTATGTGGTTAAAATTTCTTCTTTATATAGAAGATCCTGATTCATTACAGAGCTCTTTCAAAGCTCATTATTGAGGTCAGACAGAAACTGGAAGACCAGATAACTAAATGGCCATGAACTCCACAAAGAAGGCGCTGGCTGAGTAGCAGAGAAACCTGGTAAGTGAGGCCCCAGGTCAGTGCTCTTGAACCCCGCGGGGGAAGTGGCCTCCTTGCAGGGAGCGTACTGCTTTAGGAAGACCTTCTTTGCATTTCCCTCCCACCAAACTGCCATCTGCCATCTTGTACTAGAGCTATTTTTCAGACTTTCTCTCCCTCTCGCAGAGAAGTAGCTTGAGAGAAGACTGTTTTTCATGCATCTCCCTGTGGACACTGCAAGTGGCATATTGTGCTGTCAATCTTGTGCCCAAGATGGTGCTGAGTAGACATTTTTGAATGAAGAAATGAATGAGTGAATGAATATTGATATGGGATTTAGGCTGGATCTTGAAGGAAAGCTATGGCTCAGTAATAAATCAGCCGTGGTAAATTATAAGCCATCCTGAGTAGCAACCCTCTGGCTGGCATCCCTGTTGATGGTTTTCTCTAACAATAGGAATCATGCACTTTTTTTTCCTCCCCCTAGGTCCCACCCTGACACTCGTTAGTTTTGTTTACCAGGAGCTTGGTCTTTAAGCAGTGTCTGGGTTTTCTCAAGATGGGGAATTGGCATTTTATTGCAGAGATCCCATTATATCCCCATAGGAGGCTGTCACTTCCTTAAAGTGCACCCACCTTTGGTGCCAATCTTTCACTCCTGAATTTTCCTCCTGACTGCTGGGAGCTCCCAGGCATGCTGCATGTCACCTGCTCCTCCAGCTCTTGACAATCTCCTTCCTTTGTTTCCAAATCCTAAGCAAATTGCTCCGTTGACAATCAAAGCCTGCGAACATCAAACAGCTGCTCCAGACAGGTGTGTTCTACAGTACCTGCTGTTTGCTTTCCTCAGCAGGGACTGATATGACAAACAAAAGGGAGTTGGGTGCCAACTTCCTCCCAGCATTTTTCAGACTTGGAAATTCACCCTAAAAATAGCCTTCATCAGTGGGGTGCTGTACAATCTTACTGATTCCTGCGGTTCTTTGCAAAATGCTAGGAATCTCAGTGGCTGCATCCAAGCCAAAAAAAAAAAAAAATTGCAGAGTTCTGGAACTCTTCATTTATAAAGGCTACCTTGTCACCTTACAAATAGCTTTCAGGCCAGGCACATAGCTCAGTGGTAGGGCACATACCTTGAGTATACGAGGCCTTCCCTAGGTTTAGTTCCCAGCACCACAAAGCACTGTAGCACTGTCCTCCCGTTGTTCATTGATTTGCTCAAGGAAGCACTAGCAACGTCTCCATTGTGACACTTGTTGTTACAGTTTTTGGCATACTGAATGTGCCATGGGGAGCTTGCCAGGCTCTGCCCTGTGGGCGGGATACTCTTGGTAGCTTGCCAGGCTCTCTGAGAGGGACAGAGGAATCAAACCCAGGTTGGCCATGTGCAAGGCAAATGCCCTACCCGCTATGCTGTTGCTCCACCCCGGCACCACAAAAACAAACAAAAAATTACACCTACATCTATGTTCCAGACTTTTCTTTCTTGGTGTGGAAAAATTCAAGTTTGCAGTTTGGAAGGGAAAGAAGTCTCATTTCTTCCATCTTTCCTTCTGGCACCACAGGACCTGGAAGGCCAGCATCCATTATTTTCTGTAATTGGATTTATTATGTGCTTTTCATGTACGATTCTGGATGGGACTGAGTTCTTCCATGAGATGTGCCTGTACAAAATTTGGAAGGTGAGGGGGGCAGGTGGCCATGTTTTCTGGGATTGCTGTTCTCAGCAGTGCCATAGAGACTCTGTGAGGAATTTCCTTGAGGTTGCCTTCCTAACACTTTCTGATCACAGTGATTTTCTCATCACAAAATGCACAGCAATTTCCTTGGTGGATTAGTGCTCAAAGTTGCTCCTGCAAGCCCCACCTGCATCTGTCTCTTGAGGGTTCCTATGTCGTCTCCAAAAGCTCAGGGATAACTGAATAGAAGCGGGGGAGGGGTATTGGCAGAAGTTAGGAGGCACAGTGACCAGCACTGGCTGGAGAGCAATCCTTGAAGAGAAGAAGCTGTGCATCGGGGGTTATGTTGAGCAGAGCTCGGGTAAATGAGCAGTCTAGATATATTTTAGTAGTTTTCCAGGAAACTAATGCATATTCATATGGGAGAAAGTGAGTCCCTGCAGTTGAGGAACAAACAGAGGATATTCATCGCATATACAAACAATTCCAGAGTAACAGCATCACATCGGGGTGTGTTTTCAGTAGCTAATGAAGAAAAAGGAGAAAGGGGGGGGGGTGGAGGAGGGATCAATCCTCCATAGTTTCCACTGACCAGTGCTCTCTGAACAGGGGCCCATGTCCTTATCAGTATAAAAATATTCTTAAGCTTATCTCTTGGAGTATGGAGACATTTCAAAAACTTAAAATTTGAACCCCCATGCGACCCAACAATTCATATTGACCCCCAGAACACAAAAACATTAATTTATAAGGATACAGACACACCTGCGGTCATTTCAAATAGCCAACATCTGGAAGCAATCCAAGTGGAGAAAGAAACTCTGCTCTGTGTCCAAGATGGAATACTACTCTGCCATGAGAAGAGACGAAATCTCACATTTCACTTTAATTATCATGCATTTCACTTCGTGAAATAGATCTGGTTAGAACTGGAGGGTATAGTGCTGAGTGAAGAAGGAAAAAGATAAATAGTGTAGGTTCTCACTTCATATAAGTAGAAAGAAACAAAGCAAGAGAATAGATAAGGGCCAACAGAAACACTTTCTGATTATGGTGGTTTCCTTATAAACCAAGGGGCGGTGGTGGGGGAAATGAACTCTCTGGTGGTAAAGGTGAAGTGATACTGTAAGGAAAAAATGGTTGTAAACTGAGATACCTCAAAAATACTGATTGCAGAAGTGAACCCGAGAAAGCCCATCTTCACGTGGCATCCTGCCTGGACCCTGAACTAGAATAGGGAAAGCAAATGAAATATGAATAAACTAGGACACTGCTTTTTTATATCTGTGTTCAGGCCACACAGAGAGGTACTTCAGTGCTATACCTGGCTCTCTGCTTTGGGAGGGGACCCTTTGATTCTGGCAGTGCCAGAAGATACATGTCAATGTTAGTATTATTTTTAAAAAACATAATAGTTGATTTTAGCTAGTAAAAACTATTCCATCTTGAGCCAATCGGTGACAGAAGAATGTTGGGAGACGGCTTCTCCCAGAAGGTTTTTCACTCCCTCGGAAACACGGGCCTCAGGCCAGCCAGTTTGAGCCTTCCCAACCCCAGAGTGTGGCTAAGTTTTCCAGGGGAGAAAGACAAGGGGCAAAATTGCAAAAAGCTTTAATTATTTGATTACACTAGTAATTTTGTGAGTCATTTAATACCCTGCTTTAACTTACTAGAGCGAATTCTCTTCTCTAGACTGACCCTTAATCAAAACAGAGAGCAATTGGACAAGACATTCATCCCCCACTGCTTGGCAGGGTGTGCTGAGGTAATCACGCAGCCAGCAGGGGTCCCAGGCAGCTGCAGGCTGGAGGCTGGGCGGGAGGACTCTGCCGGAGCAGCACCTGTCGCCTTGGGGCCTCTGCTCCTACCTGGCTCGTCCTCACGGTCCTCCTGTTCCTAAATTAGAGGCTGTTTGGACTTTGAATTCCCTGAGTCCTCGGCACCCTTCTCTAGCAGTCCTTTCTGCTGATGCTCTTACTAATGTGCACATTTCCTGGACCCCAAACTCAACAGTCCATCCTTAGTGAGTGAGAGCAGAGCGTGAGTCCCAGGAGCTGCGGGTTCCTTGTGCGCAGAGATTCATGACACCATTCAGGAGAGGGAAGAATCAACGAAGCCAAGGACATATGTGTACCTACCTGTGTGCTCCCCAGTGACACCTGAGCTACTCTTTCCATCACTTGGCTCCACATGGGTTTGGGCCTTTCAAAAACCTGCCAGTTTAAAGGATGGCATGCGAGCAGGAGTAGTGGCCAGGAGAACTTTCCATGGTGATGGATTGGCTCAGAGTCAGCACTGTTCTGTGTGGCAGTCATAAGCGCAAGTGAAGACTATACACTTGAAGTGTGACAAATGTGTCTGAAGAATGAAATTAAAACTAATTTTAGGGACTGGAGCAATAGCAAAGTGGGTAGGGAGCTTGTTTTGCATGTGGTCGACCTGGGTTTGATTCCCAGCATCCCATATGGTCCCCAGAGCACCGCCAGGGGTAATTCCTGAGTGCAGAGCCAGGAGTAATCCCTGTGCACCACCAGATGTGACCCAAAAAGCAAAAAACAAAACAAAACAACCCCCCCAATTTTAAAAAATAGTGACCCCCCTGCCCCTAACAGAACCCAGGGCTCTGGGTGACTCCTGACAATGCAGGGTTGATGGTTTGGTGCTCAATGGACCAGGGGGCCCTAGGGATCAAACTCTGGGCTTTATGGATGCTGGACATATACGTGACCACTTGCTTACCTTCTGGCTCAATTTATAATCTCTATATAAATAATTTTAAGTTTAAGAAGCCACAGTGCCCAGCAACTGCCATATTGGAGAGGGTATGTAACTGGGTAAGAGTTGACTCCAAAATAAAAAATAACACAGTAAGCTCTTCGGGGTGGGGGGGGGGGAACAGGTGCTTTTCCTTTCTTGCCCTACCTTGCCAAAGCCAAAATTCCTGTTCAGAAACCTTTGGTTTAGATTTCCAGATAAGACAAAGTTCACCATTCTCCTTTCTGCTGAGGGCACAGCAGCCAACACCCAACACCCAACACCCAACACCCAACACCCAGAAACGGCCCAGCTGCACATCAAATCTCAGAAAAGAATGAGGAGCTGCTGAAACTTCCCAGGTGGGACCAGTCTACAGGTTGAAAACTTCGGGGTACTCTCAGAATGGGAGTGGGTCAATCCCTGAACCCCCCAATACACACACACTCGCACTGCTATGGGAAAATCCAGTAGCTCCTGCCCACGCTCACCATCTTGCGGGCAAAGAAACAGCCCAGTAACATGTCCCCAAAAGAATATGATGCCATCAAATCTTCTCAGGTTGATTGGTCTTGCCCGAGAACTCCCAGCCTTCTCAGATGGAGACAGGCAGATTCCCTTTTGCCTGAAGGCATAGCAGCCCTCAGTTACACCCGCAATTACACCGACACCTTCCAGCATAGAAACGGCCCAACTCCACAACTGAGCTTCATCAAATTGCCAAGCCACCAAATTGTTCCCGTCTAAAACTCCTGGTTCATGCCATACCTCAAAAACTCATAGTATGGTCACCCAGTGGGCTCACAGCAAATCTCACGGTAAAGTTGCATAGAAGCCCACCAAGCTCAACGGGCCTAAACAACACAGATTGCTCAGCTGGCACCAACCAGCCCAGATCCTTAGACAATGGCTTCAGCAACATCATTGTGAGATATAACAATGATCACAAATTGACTCTTATTGATCTAAGTTTTGATAATTCCATTTGCCTTTGTGTAGCAACGAACAATATGATGCAAATGTGTACTTTGCAAAGCGGGAAGACTGGGATGGTGGGTGGGAAACTGGGGACATTCATGGAGGGAAGGGCACACAACTGATGGTGGCCTTGGTGTTGGAATATTTAATGCCTGAAACAACTGTATTATGAAAAATTGTGTAAATCACGGTGCTACAAAATTTTTTTATAAGTATGCCTCAGGGATTTATTCCATGGCTTGAAGGCCAGCCACACATGCTAGGGGAAATGGCAGCTCAGATAAATAAGGGAGCACCAAATAAAGCGTGTTGGGAGGATCCTCCCAAGATGGGAGGTGCATGCTGAAAGTAGACTATAGACCCAACATGATTGCCACTCAATGCCTATTTTGCAAACAACAGCACTCAAAAGGAGAGAGAGAGAACAAAAGGGAATGCCCTGCCACAGAGGCAGGGTGGGATGGGGGGTGGGTGGATGGGAGGGATACTGGGACCCATGGTGGTGGAGAATGGGCACTGGTAGAAGGATGCATGTTCGGTTATTGTATAACTGAAACCCAAGCACAAAAATTTGTAAGTCTACAACTGTACCTCATGGTGTTTCATTAATAAAAATAAAAAAAAATATAAAATAAAAAGTATGCCTCAGGCAAGCAACACATGAGGAAATTTATTGACCATTCTGGTACCCACTGGTACCTCACCTCTTTTTACAAATGTGAATCCAGTTCTCTTTTCTTATAAAACTAACCCTTCTTATGATAGTGTAGACAAGAAGTAGACTTGGAGACCATGAATTCCCCATCTTGAACCTTCCTATTCTTTCACTGTGTCTCTCCATCGCTGGGCCTCAGGGCAGCAGTGGAATGGGGTCTTAGAGGTTATAAGTCCACACTACTTCGGCACACAGGCATCTCTGTGTAACTGTTCTTTCTGTCATAGCAGAGCAGGACACTGCAGATAAACTTTTCAGTAGGTATGGACTGAGAGTTTTTCTTTCTGACATGTGACAAGAATCTTAAAACTTAAGGAGAAAGAGAAATAGGAGCCTTCTGGGGAAACTTTACAAATGGGACTCCAATCTTTCAAATACTCTGCCTCACTTTTAAAAGCAGCTTGACTGTTTTTTTTTAATTTATTAAGGTCTATTTATTTTAATTTTTTGATTTTGGGGCCACATCTGGCTGTGCCAAAGGGTTACTCCTGACTCTGTGCTCAGGAAACACTCCTGGCCATGCTCAGGAGACCATATGGGATTGCGGGGATTGAACTTGGGTTGGCCACATGCAAGGCAAGAGCCTCACCGCCTGCACTATCTCTCCAGCCCCGCAGCTTGACTCTTTAGAAACCTCTACTTCCACTGAAGTGCAGGAGTGTGGTAGCACAGAAGCAGAACGCTGCTGAAAGAGTGTCGTGGCCATGTGTTGAGTGGACCTCCTGCCACTGATGCCACGGATGGGTCAGCACTGTGTGAATGCTTCCTTCTGGAAAGGATAATCCACTACTCCTCAAGACCTCACTCCCTTCCTATTCCTTACAGTGGCTAGTTGCAGCTGGATGTCATGGATGAAACAACCCCCTGAAGTCATCAAGGTTTGGTGTGGGTAGGCGACCTCAGCACATCCCAATCTTGTCCACTTTGCTTGTGACTCTTGTGACACACACAAAAGAAGGGGGAAAGTATGTAAAAATAGGGCAATGATGCACACTTAGCACACACATGCGTACACCTGGCTGCAGAGTCTCAGCCAGGAAGCTCTGCAGACGAATTGGGAGGATCCTTTCACCAACACTGGTTTCTCCCCTAGAATGCCTACAGATCATTGTTTTGTAGCTCAAGAAATAACAATCTTTGAATTTAGTAAATTTCTGCAACTTACTTACTGCAACTGGTGGAGGATAAATCACCAACCAGACTTGGGTTTATTTTGCTAAGAATTCATATTTAGACCTAAAAATAAATGGGATTTTTCTCTTTCTGAGTTCTCTCATGTAGACAATTTGTTTTTCCTGCTGGGAACAGAGCTTCATGGAGACACACATCATGCCTCTATGGTCACAAACTATGAGTCTAGAATTTAGTAGCACTTGGGGCATTGTCAAAATATTGACTTGATCCTGGTGGAGTTCCCAACAATTTTGCATGGTCTTTTGGGAAGATAAACACATCTGCTTGGTCCAGAGCAGGATCTGAACTTAGAATTCTGAAGGCCAGGTTTCCCATGAAGCTGAATGGCTTCTTCCAGATGGTGCTATACTCAACTGGAAGGATTTCCTCTCCCTTCTTCAATCATCTTTCATCTCCTTTCTCCTGTCCCTGTCACATACCATTTCTCACTGTACATACTTATTTTTTAAAAAAATTTTATTAGTGAAATACCATGAGGTACAGTTGTAGACTTACAAATTTTTGTGCTTGGGTTTCAGTTATACAATGATCGAGTACCCATCCCTCCACCAGTGCCCATTCTCCACCACCACAAATCCCAGTATACCTCCCACCCCCCCAAACCACCCTGCCTCAGTGGCAGGGCATTCCCTTTTGTTCTCTCTCTCCTTTTGGGTGCTTGGTTTGCAAAAGAGTAATTGAGTGGCAATCATGTTTGGTCTATAGTCTACTTTCAGCATGTGTCTCCCATCCTGGGCGGATCTTCCCAACACCCTTTATTTGGTGCTCCCTTCTCTATCTGAGCTGCCTTTACTCCTAGAGTGTGCGGCTGGTCTCCAAGCCATGGAGTAAACCCCCCTGGTACTTATCTCAGCTATTCTTGGGCATTAGTCTCCTATTTTTTACTTTATGTTCCCTAGATGAATGCAAACTTTCTATCTCTGTCCTTTTCTTTCTGACTCATTTCGCTTAGCATGATACTTTCCATGTAATACCACTTGTATGTAAATTTTATGACTTCATCCTTTCTAATAGCTACAAAGTACTCCATTGTGTAGATGTACCAAAATTTCTTTAACCAGTCATCTGTTCTCGGGCACTCGGGGTTTTTCCAGATTCTAGCTATTGTAAACAGTGCTGCAATGAACAAACAAGTGCAGATGTCACTTCGACTATACTTTTTTGCCTCTCTGAGATATATTCCCAGGAGTGGTATTGCTGGGTCAAATGGGAGCTCAATTTCTAATTTTTTGAGGATCGTCCATACTGTTTTCCAAAAGGGCTGAACCAGTTGGCATTCGCACCAGCAGTGAAGAAGGGTCCCTTTCTCGCCACATCAATGCCAACACCAGTTGTTTTTGTTCTTTTGGATGTGAGCCAGTCTCTGTGGTGTGAAATGATACCTCAATGTTGTTTTGATCTGTATCTACCCGATGATTAATGATGTAGAGAAATTCCTTATGTGCCTTTTAGCCATTCGGATTTCTTCTTTGAGAAAGTTTTTGTTCATTTCGTCGCCCCATTTTTTGATGGGGTTGGATGTTTGTTTCTGTGGAGTTCAACCAATACTTTGTATATCCTTGATATCAACCCCTTGTCAAGTGTGTATTTGGCGAATATCCTTTCCCATTCTGTAGATTGTTTTTGTATTTTGGTCACTGTTTCTTTTGAGGTGCGCAAGCTTCTTAGTTTAAGATAGTCCCATTTGTCTATCTCAGTTTTCACTTACTTGGCCAGTTGAACACACTTTTACAAATTTAGGTGCAGTGCTACTCTGAAAGCAAAAACTTCTGAGTGGTTCACCTGGAGGGAAAGGAATATGGGGAATATTCTCTCTTCATCTTCGTCCTGTTCTCATATAAATCTAGTTTTCTTCACATTAAAACCCCATTTCTCCCTAATTCTTCTGGATGATGGGCCATATGAGACTTCCTCTCATTCAGGGAACCTCTGATTTGAAGTTGATAATGTGCTATGATGTATCTCTCATACACCTCTTAGGATACACAAAGAATTAGCCTTTTATTATGGAAAATATAAAATATATTCAAAGGTTAGCAAAAGAATACAGTGAATCAATCACTTCGATAATGACTAATAGTCTGCTATTATTATTTCATTTATCTGACATATTATTATTTTTTGGATTCATTTTTTTTAAGTAAGTCCAAGTTATCAGTTCATTTCTCTTACAAATATATCAGGAGTTACTCTAATTTTAAGGACTTAAAAGTCTCATTGTCACATTGTCTGGACCAGATAGAGAGTACAGCAGGCAAAGTGTTGCCTTTTATACAGCTGAACCTGGTTTGAGCTCTGCTATCTCATATGGTCCCTTGAGCACTGCCAAGAGTGATCCCTGGGCACAGAGCCAGGAGTGAGCCCTGAGCAGCACTGCCTTAATGGCCATAAATAAGACTGATGGGGTCACTTATACCAAGTCCATAAAAGCAATTAAAAGAAATATCACCTTCTTCTTTCAATGAGTTTTGATATGAAATCTAAGGTATATTATAGAGTCAAAAAAAGAGTTAACTAGAAAGTATACAAGAAAATTCTGGAAGAATCTGGAGGGAGAAGGCAACAATAAAATGGAGTGGAAATCCTAATAAATTCCATCCTACCAATTTTGAATTATTTTACCATATTGATTTTAATGGAGAAGATTATTCATGAGTTCTACTCAGATCTCTTTAATAGCCACGTCCACCCTGACCACATACCAAATTCCGCAGGACGGATATGTCATTCCCAATGTTCTTCCTTTCAAAATCCGACACACCATCTCGTCGGTAAAGAAACAAAGAGCACCTGGTCCAGACAAGGTCAGACCCGAGCTCCTGAAAAACCTACTGTCAGTACTCATCAACACACTGGCTTGGCCCTTCACATGCTACCTGTCTGAATGTAAGGTTCCATCCCAGTGGAAAACCAACAGGACTGTATTACTATAAAAGAAGGGAGACATCCACGACATTGGCAACTATCACCCAATCTGCCTATTGTCTGTCATCTACAAGCTGTTCACTCGAGTCATCCTGAATAGGATTGGCAGAACACTAGATGAAGGACAACCATGCGAGCAAGCCAGGTTCTGAAAAGGTTTCAGCACGATTGACCATATCCACACAATAACCAAGCTCATTGAGGTTTCTCGGGAGTTCAAGATGCCTCTCTGTCTAACATTCATTGATTTAAAGTAAAGAAGGCCTTTGATTCTGTTGAGATGGAAGCGGTCATCGAAGCCCTAGCCAATCAGGGCATTCAAACTCAATACATCAGGATCCTCCGTGAGCTGTATTGCGGATTCACTACCAGGATCTCACCATTCTACAAAGAAGTGATCATCAATGTCAAGAGGGGTTCAGCAAGGTGATACTATTTCACCAAAACTCTTCAGTGCCACCCTCGAGAACGTCATGCGACAACTGGAATGGGAAAGCATGGGAGTGAAGATAGATGGTCGGCAACTACACCACCTCCGCTTAGCTGATGACATCATTCTAATAACACCAAACATCAGCCAAGTGGCACAAATGCTGGCCAACTGCAACCGTGAGTGTGGAAAGGTTGGATTACAGCTGAATCTCACAAAGACAATGTTCATGAGAAACAGTCTTGTTTCTGATGTTCCATTCACTCTCAACGGAACAAACATCTCCAAATGCAACAGTTATGTGTACCGAGGTCGAGAAGTCAACATGACGAATGAGCTGGCACCTGAGTTGCACAGGAGGAAGAGAGTGGCTTGGAATGCCTTCAAGAGTGTCAAAGAAATAACTAAGAGGACGAAGAACCTCCAGCTCTGGAGCACATCTCTTCGATTCCACTGTTCTTCCTGCATTAACTTACCCCTCAGAGAGCTGGGCCATATGAAAACAGGATGAGAACACTATTCGGGTCTCTCAAAGAGGAATCAAAAGAGCTATGCTTGAAGTATCATGCTTCACTCAAATGAGAGAAAGAATCCGGAGTTCCGACCTCCATCAACGCTCAAGATCAGGGACACTGTCTCATTTGCCAAGGCATCAAAAATGAGATGGGCTGGACACGTAATGGACTACAGCCATTACCAACTGGATTCCACAGGGCGTCAAAAGATCACGTGGCCGCCCACCTACGAGATGGTCAGACTTCTTTTTCAAGACCCTGAATGATCAGTTTGAGGCTCTTCATGTTCCTAGAATAAGTAGATGCCATTGGGCTACACTAGCACGCAACAGGGATGAAGTGGAGACCTTCCTGGCACCCACTCGAGCAAATGGATGAGTAACGGGATATCGAGTGATCAAGTGATTGATTTTAAAACTCAGGTTCTTTTTTTTTATCATTTGGGTCAAACCAGCAACTCACAGGGGTTACTGCTGGCTTTGCACTCCAGAATTACTCCTGGTAGTGCTCAGAGGACCATATGGGATGCTGGGAATTGAACCTGGGTTGGCCACATACAAGGCAATCGCCCTACCTGCTGTGCTATTGCTCCAGCCCCTAAAACTCAGTTTTTAAATGTGTATTCTAATCAGAACAAATCTGGGAAATACTCTCTGTTTCTCTGTGCAAATATTAGGGTAGAGATTCCGAGCCTGCAGGCTTGTCTGATGTTCCTCTCTCTCTCCTGGTCACCCAGGAAGGTGACATTCCTCTCTGAATATTGTTAGGGATCATGTGACTGGGTTCAGCACTAACATATGTGTAGGAGTAGTATATATATACACCCTTCCAGACATTTCGAGACTCTTTTTCCTTGTTCTGGTCCCTCTGGGGCCCTTTAGATGACAATTCCCCACAGTGAGGGAGCCAATTTGACCTGCCATCTACTGGTTTCCATTTCTTGCTTCTTTCCCGGCCTCCCATGCAATGCTCATATGTGCTGTGGGACTCTCTGAAATACTTCCAGATCAGTGCTCAGCTGACAGTGATGGAGGTCACACTCAAACAGTGCTCAGAGCTTTCCAGAGCAATACCTGCTAGTGATCATAGGACATGCGGTGCCAGGAATAGAAGTTGGGGTCTAGTGCCCACAAAGCATGCATTCTATCCCTTTGTGCTATCTTCCTGGATCCTGGACCTGTTGTTTAAATGTTAGTCACAGTTAGATATTTGTGTCAATCTTATTGGGTGTTATGCTGATATTTTTGAAGATCTTACCTACTAGAAGCACAGCACAGAGGACTGCCCTAGCTGGCTTCCCCAGTGTGCAGACTTTTTATGCACAAAGAAGAAACTTTTGTATTAATTCACCCAATTTTGGGATGTTTCCTGAGCTTAGCAGATATTCTTCCAAGTAAACTGGCAATGACAGTTAGTACCACGGGGCAGGAGGGATGCCTGCAAAATGGGTTTCTGTGGACCACATTACCTGCCCTGGTGATGCCATGTGGATTGACTCTAAATCTCTTCCCCTCTGCCCCAGGCTCCTAATCTCTATGATCTGTGTCTATTTACCTCTTCTAAAAATAAACCATGTAGAAGGCATACCAGGATGTCCACCTTTCCATGGCAATGATATCCCAAGAGAGCAACCACAAAGGCTAACTGCATATGGGTCATCTAGACTTACAAAGGACCCCAGAAAATGCAGTTAATTTGTCTAAGTTACTGAGCGTCATAGCTTAGTCTAGTCTACCTATATATCCTCAGACCACTTACTTTAGTTTAGGAAACCTTACTTTAGTTAGGAAAAACAACTGCACAATTTTGTTTTTTTTTTGGGAGGGGGCACCCCTCATGGTTCTCAAGGCTTCCTCCTGGCTCTGCACTCAGGAATTACTCCTGATGGGATTTGGGAGACCTTATGAGGTTCTGGGGATAGAACCCATGTCAGGTGCATGCAAGGCAAGTGCCTGACCCTCTGTCTGATCTCTCTGACCTACACAAACCTGTCTTCAAATAAATTGTGGCATAGCTCACATAACTTATTGAATACTGCACTGTATAATAGTGTTTGTTGAGATCATCAGGAGCTACAGCTTGATGTGGGCTCCTTGTTTAGCAAAGGGTATTATACTGAATACCACCAGCTGAAGAAAAGACTGAAATGGCTTCTACACAATCTATGTATTTGAGCTCCAAATTGGAAAAAAATCCATGTAGGGAGGGTATTTGAATTGGAAAATGAATTATTTACATTAGTGTTTTTTTCCAGAGTTAGAAAGAATACAAGGTCCATACTGACTAGAAGGCAGTCAATGACCCCGAGTTCTACTTCGTCTAGAGAGATGTCCTGCGACAGTAAGTCAGATGGTGGAGGAGTTCAGAGGGTTAGGGAAGAAGTCTGGGATTTTCTCTGAGGCACATATGAACAAATGGAATGAAATGTTCTGTTAAAATCAATCTATGGTTTTATGGTACTATGCATGGTGATGAAGAAGAGGGAGTGAAGGCAGGAAGAGTGATTCCTTGTGGGGTTGAGGCTGGGCTCTGGTTGAATGAAGAGTGAATGAAGAGTATCTGGAAATAAAAGAAAAAAAGAACAGATCTTGGAGATTAACTGGATCCTGGGTGGGGGAAGCAGGCACAGTATTTATAACCATGATCAGAGAAGTAAGAGGAGGAAACTATGAGTTTAAGATAAACCTACTGAATTTTAGGTGAGATGGAAGTAATAAGAACAATAGGTGATAGGAGATTCTGTATTGGAGGGCAGAGGAAAACAGTGATTTATAAGAATGGGAGGAGCAGCAGAAAGAACTGGAGAAGGTTGTTAAAAGAAGACTGAGAATCTGAGATATGGGAAGAGGACTTGAGAGACTGACAGAGTAGCAAGTATCAGAGTCACAAGGGGAAGAGTCAAGACTGGTGTGCGGAAGTGGCAAGACTGATGGTGACATCTGAGGGTGGTTTCACTAGCACTGTCTGAGCCAGGGCTCTCCAGATAAACAAGCAATTCTGTAAGCATCTATCTATATTGGCTCAAACAACTAAGGAGGCTACTTGAAGTCCCAGGATCTGCAGTTGATGAGCTGGAGACCCAAAAGAGCTGGTACAGAGAAGGAATGCAAGTCTAAAGACTTGAGAATTCAGAGAGTCAACTGCATGCATTCCAATTCAGAAGTTCATGGGTTCAAGACCCAAGCAGAGCAGATGTTTCAGTTACAGTTTGAAGGCCAGAAAAGACCAATGTCCCAGCTCCATAATCAGGAGTTCCCTATTCTTCAGACTTTTGGTCCTATCTGGGCCTTCAGCTGATTGCTTGAGGATCATCCTCATGATGGAGGGCTATTAATTTCACTCAGTCTGTGGACTTAAACATTCATCTCATTCAGACAGACCCACACTGGCATACCAAAATAAAACCAAATATCAGGGCACTCAGTGCCTGATCAATTTAACATATAAAATTCACCATCACAAATGTCATGAGATCAGTTTCAGGGGGCAGGGATGGGGTACAAAATAATGTTGAGAGTCAAAGGGAGAAAAATCACAAGATTACCTGAAAGGGCAGCGGGTCGCCCAAAATTCCTTTAAATGATAGAGAAGACCTTTGGATCTGAGTCTTCTTCACTAACTCAGACAGACAGTCATTCTTTCATTTCCCCTTCTGAAGATGATTAAATTGGGTATAAAATTTTCCATTCTAATAATATTTGCTCAAAGGTAAGTTTAACTCAGTTTGCATTGCTGGTAGGCAGGCCAACTATTGGCAAAAACAGGTAGCTCCGAAATGATCAGGCACAAAGGGAAACAAAATAATCCAGCTCTTGATCTAAATGTGTTCCGGATAAAGGTACATTTTGCTTACCAAAATAATCAAAGTTAATTATCTATGTTATGTGTGGCTTTTCATTAAGGTGAAACATGGTTCTGTCTCTCGATGAGCATGTCAACTACTTCAGTGCTTACTTAAGTACAGAAAATTACACCTTTCGAGGGCTGTTGCCAGATGTTCTCAGAGGGAGCCAAGGAACTCTCAGTTTAATTAGCTGGATTGGGTAACAGTGATATGTCTCTGTACCAGTCCCCACCTAATCAATGCTCCAGCTGAAGAGACAGAGCAGGAACTGATTGCAAAATCTTTAGCGTTGTGATAAATCCTTCTTAAGCTTAAGGACCATTTTCTAGAATCCTGGTTCCAAGTTTCCCTAGTGTTGCTCCTTACTAAGTCCCCCGCCACCCCTGCTTATAATAGATACAACGACCCCTCTGGACCTGGACCTCAGCCCTTGCAAGTTTTCTTCCCAGAAATGACTTCTTTCCCTTGTCATATAGCTTAAAGGAGACAGTGCAACTACCTGTCAAATAGCCCTTGTCTTCAGAAAGTCCTGGCAACAGTGCGCTTTCCCTTTTGTTTTGTTTTTGGCCACACCCGACGGTACCCAGGGATTACTCCTGGCTCTGTGCTCAGGATCACTCCCGGTTGGCTTGGGGGCCCACATGGGGTTTGGGGGGACAAGTCCTGTTTCCTTCCCTTTATTTAACAGAGAGTCCTCTCTGTGCTGCTGATTGAGACCCAGCATTAATTTACAATTCAACCCCCAATATATTTTTAGAATCATCCGATACAGTATTACCATATCATATATAAATGTTCAAGAAATGTTCTTGTTAGATCGTTGAGTGTGATTGTTAGAGTATAAAGTATAATTAAAGGAAAGAGATTATAGTTAGCAATACTGTGTTACATACTGCAAAGTTGTTAAAAAATCAGATCTCGCATGTTCTCACCACAAAAGAGAACTGATAATTATGGGGCATGATAAAGCTGATGCTATGGTGATAATCATATTGCAACATAAATATGTACCTAATCAGTGTTGTATTGACTAAACTTATACAATGTCATATATCAATTCTATCACAATAAAAAGAATTTAAAAAACAGAAAGCGCTCTGTGTTATACTATACATTATAAAAAGTATTAAATATATCACATATATTATACCTACGCCATAATAATATATTTATTTTTTATCAGAATTTTTTTTGGTTTTGGGTTCACCCCTGAGAGTGCTCAGGGATGACTCCTGACTCTGTGCTCAGGGGCCACACCTGGTTGGCTCGGGCGACCACATGTGGTGCTGGGGATTAAACCCTCATAAGGCAAGCACTCTACTGACAATATTTGTGTCCCCGCCCCCCCCGATACCTCTTTTTAAATGGTATGTTCTATACTGTAGTAATTAATTATATTTCAATTATACTTAAATAATCTAACAGGAGCCTTCACTATTGGGTTAAGGTCCATGGGCTTCAGAACAAACAGAAGAGAATCCTTGGGCTGACTAGAAACTCCCACATACAATAGTCCACAGAACAGGCACCTTGGGGCGCAGGGCAGGAGGGCCTTTCTTCCTGGCTTCAGTCTCCTCATTTCCAACACAGTTCCGGCTCCTACCACCCCCTCATTCACTCACCCAGGGACAGCAACAGCTGCAGGTTCCCTCCAGTTTTCTTGCTGCTGCTGCTGCTGCTAGTAGCCCCTGCCTTAAATTCTCTTCCTCTGCACCCTTCCTGCAGTGCTGCCTCCCACTGGGATCTTGACTGATGAGATTAAATTTAAGAAGCTGCAGGTAGGGGGTTGCTTTTCGTCTTGCTGGAGAGTCCTCAGTGCCAAGCATAACAAACACTTGTTTGATAGAGGAGAGGGGGCTTGGCACCCCAGCGGGAAAGGAGGAGGAGGAGCTTTGAAAGCTTCAGGAGAGGAATCAACCCGGAGCATGAAGCGAACATGCTGGCGTTTGGGCATAGACAAGTCTGATCTGTACCGCTAATTTTGAGACTTTAAAAAGTCAAATAAATCCTTCCTGGAGGCTTGTGATTCCTGTCCTGTCACTGTTTTTTTTTTTTTTTTTTTTTTTTTAAAGAGAGCTACATCAAAGCCCCAGGCACCAGAATTCCCCAGAACCCTAACTTCACAGTCCTGCTGGGGGACAACTGCAGATCCTCAATTAAGAGAAGTGGAGGTGAGCAAGGCACCCCCTCCTGCTATAATTACCCCTGCCTTAATATTCTTTTTCAAGCTTTGTTAATTGAAATTAAACAGCTGCCTCATTTAGACAGGGACACAAAAAAATCCATTTTCAGCCTTCTCTGATTTAACTCAGACTGACAGGCTGTGAGGAAACCAGGGGCAATTTCACGCCCCTGGTTACCGAGTTCCCCAATGCCTGACCCCAGAGCGAAAAGAGTGTTAGGAGGGGATGTCTTTCCTGCTGCAGGAGTGGCGCTGTCCAGAAGCCCACAGGACAAAGGCCACATTAAGTTAGTCTCATGAATGCGTGGCCAAGTCTTTTCAGTGCTCTGAATTACCAAGATACCTACTATGTTATGTTGTGGGGGCCCAGAAATACAGAAGAAAGAAAAATACCTGTCCAAGTGGGTCCTTGGCAAGGCAAGTCATCCAGGTTGCAATGGTGGTCAGGGGTGGTTTTGTGACCACAGTGTAAGCTATAAATGAAAGGATGCTGAGAGGAAAGAAATATAACTCTGCACCCAGGGGTACCCTAGGAACTTCTGGAGAGGCGGTTCCATCAATCCCAGTCAATCCCAGGACATCCTGGTACTATAGGTCTCATGAAGCAAACTGGACTGTGAGTTGGAGGGCTTGAGTGTTCTGCTTCACCAGATTTCATGTGTGCTTTTGGCCTCAGTTTCCTCATCTTTATAAATGAAAACAAATACCTATTCTTATTGGTGAGAGAATCAGTGAAAGCATAATGATCTCTTTGGATGAAAATTCCAGCCGATGTCATGAAATAATAAGTATTAATGTGCACCCAAAGGAGCTAAGGGCTGGGGAGGTGCTCCAGTGGTGAAGTACTCGCCTGGTGTGTGCAAGACCCTGGGACTGAGCACCAGCACTGCCTGACCTCTCAAGCACTGCCAGGAAGGTCATGGTGGCTCCCAGTTCTGCTCTGCCGGACAGAGCAGCTCCAGGAGAAGCCCAGGCCATTCCCCTCCCCAACGCAGCCCTGTTGAGTGTGGCCTCTATCAAAAACACAGGAAAACCTGAGAAAGATGAGTACTCAAACAGTGATATCAGACATAAGAAGGAGTAACTGAAATCTAAAAAAGCTCTTACCAAGCAGCAACTTACTCAGGGGGAGCAAGTGGGAGTTAATTCATATTTACATTTTCTCTTTGGTACAGGTGTAAGGAATGAATGCCACCTCCGTTCAAGTGCCACCTAATTAGAGATCATTTACCTGATCACCCTAAAAGACAGTACCTCTGTCATTTATTTTTACCTTTCTTTCTTTCTTTCTTTCTTTCTTTCTTTCTTTCTTTCTTTCTTTCTTTCTTTCTTTCTTTCTTTCTTTTGCTTTTTGGGTCACACCCAGCCGATGCTCAGGGGTTACTCCTGGCTCTGCACTCAGGAATCACTCCTGGTGGTGCTCAGGGGACCACATGGGATGCTGGGAATCAAACCCTGGTCGGCAGCATGCAAGACAAACGCCCCCCGCTGTGCTATGGCTCCAGCCCCTACTTTGCTTTTCAAATATACTTCTCAGCTTATTAGCTAAGTCCCTTGATTAAAATATAATGTCTAAGAGAGAAGAGATTGTGTCTATTTTGTTCACTATTGCCCCCTCAGGACCTACAATAGGGTTTGCCACATTGTAGATTCCCAATTAGTATTTACTGAATGCACTGAATAAATGCATGATAAAAAGAACTGTCAGTGCAAAATATTTGTTCAAGTACTTTGGTAAAATATTAGTATCAAAATTACCATCTCAACTATTTTTGAGTGCCCAATTCAGTGTTTTTAACTAAATTCCCAATGGTGCGCTACCCTTACCACCACCCATCTCCAGAACTCTTTAGTCTTGTAAAACCGAGACTCTACCCGTTAAACACTAGCTCCCCATTTCCCTTCCCTCTAGACACTGAGAACTACCCTTGTATGTTCTGTCGCTAAGATTTTGACTGCTCTAAGTGCCTCATGTAAGTGGAATCACACAGTGTTTGTCTTTTTCATGACTGGCTTGTTTCACTTAACATAATGTTCTCAAGGTCACATGTGGTAGCATGTGTCAGAATTTTCTTCCTTCTAACGGCTGAAGTGTTAAATATTTTGATTCTACAAAAATTTTTGTATGGAGGGTACTAGGAGATATCCAAATACTCCATCCACTCTTCTTAAACATGTGCTTTATAAAAATAGTGACTATGCTGAAATTATATTGAAACTGCAAAACAAACTCAGCAAAGAAATATTCACTTGTTCTAATATTAAGGACAGTATCAAAAGAGGATGTCAGTATCAGTATATAAGACAGAAGTGGATGAAGACTCTAGGATACAGAGAACCATTAGTTGACTCTCTCTCTCTCTCTCCACATATATATACATATATGTATATCTTTTATATATACATATATGTATATCTTCTATATATGTAGTTTTTGCTCACCAGTTCATATAATAAAAACATACACAGACACACATATTATTCAATATGGGGAAAGTTTTTCCTGGAAGTGATGGGCCATCTTTTATTGAGTGAATATCCTTATACAGATCACTCACTCTAAAGAATATTCAGGCTTCTAGATTCAATGAATGACATTCTGTTCATTGAAGGTGATCTTAAAACCCCAAAATAAGATATATAGGACTCTTGATTAAATACAGTGGATCAACTCCATGTCTTTATCTCTGCTTACATCTAAGAATTTATTAAAATACTGTAGCAGAATTTAAAAAAGATATAAACCAACTATAGAGGTGACCTACCAGATGAGAAGCTTCAATGATTTTTGAAAGTTAGAAAGCAGATGACTAAATGAAATGATTCACTTAGCAGGGTTGAAGAGGTCATAGCTTATGCTTCATTTAGGGGGTGATATAAAAAATGGCCTTGGGTTGTAGGCACAGGCATTAGAAAAAACCGTGACCAGAACATTTGACCTATCTCCCTCCTTCCAATCTCATTTCTCAGGAGACCAGCAGAATACCTCTCTCCTCCTAGCAGACCAAAGTTTGTTTTTTGGATTAAAAGGTAGATCTACAGACTGGATTCCCCCACATGGCATTTTCCACCCAAAAACCCTAAAGTAAATCTCACTAACTAGCTATCCTTAGTACCAATCTCAAATAAAATTCCTTCTGATAAGGATCTTACATTTATTTATTTAATTGGGAATTGAACAGGTTTTATTATTTTATTTTAATTTATTATAGTTTTTAATTGAATTACTGTGAGATACACGGTAACAAAGTTGTTTATGATTTGTTTTCAGTCATACAATATTCCAACACTCATCTCTTCACCAGTGTACATTTTCCACCACCGATGGCCTCAGTCTGCCTCTATGGCAGACACCTTTCTTCTATTTCTCTATTGCTTGAATATAACATTTAAATAGAAGAAAACAGCAAAGATTTTTGAGAAAAATGTCTAAAGTGAAAAGTAGAAATAAAAATAACAGTAAAAAGAATGAAAGTGAAGAGAATAATGTAGAGAACATGAAAAATGTGTAATACAAAGAAAAATCTATAGTCCATTATCTTATAGGGATTTGAGAATGAGAACTTAAAGTAAAAATTTTATGAAATCAGGCTGTACAGCAGGTAGGGCACTCAGAAATTATAGCTGGAAGTCAAAAGAAAAATTGTGTGCAAATATGATGCTAGAAGACAATAATAGAAGAAAATGAAGTAAGACCTTGCAAATGCTGATGGAAATTAATTTTAATCTTGAATTTTATAGTTGGACAAATATTAGAAAATATGAATATAAAGATATTGCAGGCATGGACAGATGTAAAAAAAGTTGCCTTGTTAGAGAGAAATGGCTCGGGGTCACATCTCCAAAAGAACAAGATGCCACTGAATCTCCCCGGGTAGACTGGTCTGGGTTGAGAACTCTGGGGCCTCCTCAGAATATGGGGTGGTGTGTGCAGTTTTCTCTCTCTGCCTGAAGGCACAGCAGCCTGCAGGTACACCTGACAACTTCCAACATAGAAATGGCCCAGCTCCACAACTGAATCTCACCAAACTGCCAAGCCACCAAAAAGTTCCAGATCCATAGCTTCTGCTATGTATGACACCTCAAAACTTCATAGTATTGTTATCCCAGTAGGATCACAGCAAATCTGATGAGAAAGTTGTTTAGAAGCCCGCCAAGCTCAATGAGCCTACACAACAACACAGACGGCTCAACTAGCACTAACTAGCAAAGTAGTTCCTCAGACAATGACTTTATAGTGTTATTCCTCATATGAGGTATAACAAAGATCTCACACTGACTCTTATTGATCTAAGTTTTGATAATTTTATTTGCCTTTGTGTTGTAACAAACAATATCAAGTAAATTTGTGTGTGTATTACAAGGGGCAGGCCGGGGTAGTGGGTGAGAAACTGGGGACATTGGTGGAGGGCAGGGCACACAGGTGGTGGGATTGGTGTTGGATTATTTAATGTCTGAAACAACTATATTATGAACAACTTGTTAAACACAGTATTATAATAAAAAATTCAAAAAAAGGAGAAAATTTGCCTTTTTAGTTCTCCTATTAGGAAGCAATCATTGTGGTCGTGGTCCCCTGAAATGAGAGTCTAAACCAAGAGAGAAGAGGAAATCTAGGGACCAGGGAATCCATCCAACTCAGAAAAAAGGTGGAGTGGACTCTCCAGATATTTGTGATAGCAGGAATACAGATTTACTGGTGCAGATTAGAACAAGAGAGAGAAGAAGAACTCCAGGGGGAAAAAGGCTGTGGTAGGTAGTTTCTAAAATGGTCTAGAATGATCTCAGATTCCTGGCAGTTATGCTCTTATATAATTCCTTTCTCTTGAGTACAGTCTGGAGCTGGTAACTTGCTTCTAATACATATAAATGATAAAAGTACTGGGGTGTAACTTTCATGATGAGGAGAAAAAAATATTTTGGCTTCCATCTTGTTCATTGTTTTTTGTTTTCATGGTGAAGGAAATTAAACCATAGGAATGCATGCAAGTGATCACACACATACACACATGCAGAAAAGCACACACACGCGTGTGCACACACATGCGTGCGCACACACGCGCACACACACACACACACACACACACACACACACCCCAAATGTCCAACCACTGACCTACATTCCTGGCCCTCACCCTCTTTTTTCTTCCATCTGATTGCTTTGATGAAAGCCAACTACTGTATTGTAAGCTGCCTACAGAAAGGTCCATGTGGCAGGACACTGAGGAAGGGCCCCAATCAAAGCTCACTGAGGAGATGAATCCTATGAATTACCTATTGAGTGAACTTGAAATCTAGGAGGACTCAGTATTGAGATGACCCAGCCCCAGTGGATACCTCCAGCACAGCCTATGGGAGATCCTGAGCTGTTGATTGATTGTTTTACCATAGGAATTGTGAAACAACAAACCTCTGGTTTAAGTCATAATGTTTTGGGCAATTTGTTACACAGCTATAGATAACCAATACAAGGGAGTTGAATGAAAACCTAATGAGATGGAGATGAAAAAAAGACCAAAGGTAAGTAGGAAGAAAATCAATAAAAATCACACAAAAGTTTCTATAAATACCAAAGATTCCACTGAAACTGAAGTTGTAGTTCAATAAATCCAACTGTACTTTCAGGCCTGGCTTAAGAGAAAACAGTATTTGTTTTGTTTTTGGCCTCATCCAGAAATTCTCAGGGATTACTCCTGGTTCTGTACTCAGGAAATGCTTCTGATGGTACATGGAGGGGACCACATGGGATGCTGGGGATAGAACCTGGATTGACTGTATGCAAGGCCTACGTACTGTATGATACATATCTTTCTGGTCCCAGAAAACAGTATAGTATTAACATAGCTATAATGTTGTCATTATTCACTTAATCACTTAACTTCCCGTTAGTCGTCGATTTGCTCGAGCGGGCACCAGTAACGTCTCCATTTGTCCCTGTCGCGTGCTAGTGTAGCCCAATGGCATCTGTTCGCTCCGGGAATATGAAGAGCCTCAAACCGATCGTTCATGATCTTGACGAAGAAGTCTGACCATCTGGTAGGTGGGCGGCCACGCGGTCTTTTGACATCCCGTGGAATCCAATCAGTAACAGCTCTAGTCCAACGGTCGTCTTTAAATCTCATTACGTGACCAGCCCATCTGATTTTCGACACCTTGGCAAATGAGACAGCGTCCCTGATCCTTGATCATCGACGGATGTCAGAACTCCGGATTCGTTCTCTCATTTGAGTGAAACGTGATATTCCAAGCATGGCTCTTTCTATTCTTCTTTGGGAGACCTGAATGGCGTTCTCATCTTGTTTGCGTAGGGCCCAGGTCTCTGAGGCATATGTTAATGCAGGAAGAACAGTGGAATCAAAGAGATGTGCCTGGAGCCGGAGGTTCTTCGTCCTCTTAGCTATTTCTTCGACGTTCTTGAAGGCGCTCCAAGCCGCTCTCTTCCTCCTGCGCAGCTCGGGTGCCAGGTCATTTGTCATGTTGACCTCTCGACCTAGGTACACATAGCTGTTGCATTCGGAGATGGTCGTTCCATTGAGAGCGAATGGGGCGTCAGGAACGAGGCTGTTTCTCATAAACATTGTCTTCGTAAGATTCAGCTGTAGTCCTACCTTTCCACACTCACGGTCAAAATCAGCCAGCATTTGTGCCGCTTGGCTGATGTTTGGTGTTATTAAAACAATGTCATCAGCAAAGAGAAATCGAGAAGTTCTACATGGAGCTAGAGAAGTTCTATAAAGAAGACCACACCTTCTACAAGATCATTGTGGGTGATTTTAATGCCAAGATAGGACCAAGAAGATCAGCTGAAGAACTTCACATCAGGACCCATGGCCTAGAATGGAACGAACAGGGTGAGAGACTGTCTGAGTTCATCATGTCGACCAAGACCATTCATGGTAACTCACAGTTCCAGAAGGCAGAATCTAAACGATGGACATGGGAGTCTCCTGGTGGACGATTCCACAACGAAATAGACCACATCATATTCAATCGACGGTTTTGCCTGACTGATGTCGCTGTTGTCCCAAAATTTCGAACGGGATCGGACCACCGTCTCCTTCGTGCAAAATTCTACTTCACAAAGCGGGGAGAAAGGGCTGCAAAGTTCAAAAAGAGAACTCCCAGAATGACCACCAACTGGGAACTCTTTGGTACTATTGCGGCAACATGGGAAGATGCCATTGTTGACAACATTGACGAGGAATACGATCGACTGGTTCAGCACCTCCATGAATGTGCGAGGAACGCCAAGAGAGAGATAGCCACAAAAAGTCGCCTATCTTCAAAAACTCTTGAGCTAATTCGCCAGCGTGGTTTGGCGCATGCGTCAGGCAACCGCAAGCTAACGTCCGAGCTTGCAAAGCAGTGCAGAGATGCAATCAAGGAAGACCTCAAAGAGAGAAGAGCAGAAGTACTGGTAGATGCGGCAGAAGCTGGGAAAAGTATTCGTAAGGCCCGCCTGTCCTTCGCCAACTATAAGACCAAGATGACTGCCCTCCGACATCCTGATGGATCTATCACATCCTCCAGAACGGCAATGGAGAAGATTATCCATGACTTCTACTCAAATCTCTTCCATAGCCATGTCCACTTGCCGACATACCAAATTCCACAGGATGGGTATGTCGTTCCCAACGTTCTCCCTTCCGAAATCCGACACGCCATTTCGTCAGTAAAGAAACAAACAGCACCCGGCCCAGACAAGGTCAGACCTGAACACCTGAAGAACCTGCCGTCAGTACTCATCAATACACTGGCTCGGCTCTTCACTGGCTACCTATCTGAATGCAAGGTTCCGTCCCAATGGAAAACCAGCAGGACCATACTACTGTTCAAGAAGGGAGACATCCATGACATTGGCAACTATCGCCCGATCTGCCTATTGTCTGTCATCTACAAGTTGTTCACTCGAGTCATCCTGAATAGGATTGGCAGAACACTAGATGAAGGACAACCATGCGAGCAAGCCGGGTTCCGCAAAGGATTCAGCACCATCGACCATATCCACACGATAACCAAGCTCATTGAGGTTTCTCGGGAGTTCAAGATGCCGCTCTGCTTAACGTTCATTGATTTAAAGAAGGCCTTTGATTCTGTTGAGACGGAAGCGGTCATTGAAGCCCCAGCCAATCAGGGCATTCAAGCCCAATACATCAGGATTCTCCGTGAGCTCTATTGCGGATTCACTACCAGGATCTCACCATTCTACAAAGAAGTGATCGTTGATGTCAAGAGAGGGGTGCGGCAGGGTGATACCATTTCACCGAAACTCTTCAGTGCCACCCTCGAGAACATCATGCGACGACTGGAATGGGAAGGAATGGGAGTGAAGATAGATGATCGGCAACTACACCACCTCCGCTTTGCTGATGACATTGTTGTCATTATTAAGTATATAATTTAAATAGGAATAATATAAGATGAAATAAGATAACTAAGTTCTCAATACTCATGATTTGAAGCCACTGGGTAATTTCTAACATTGCTAACACACAAAAAATTGCAGTTTGCATGCATAATTTCTGCTGCATCTACCAGCACTGCTACTCTCTCTCTTTGAGGTCTTCCTTTATCATTTCTCTGCACTGCTTTTCGAGCTTGGACATTCAATTGTGGTTGCCTGAGGCATGCGCCAAGCCACGTTGATGAATAAGCTCAAGAGTTTTCAAAGATGGGTGTTTTTTTGTGGCTATCTCTCTCTTTTCCTGCCTTCTGCCGCATCTACCAGCACTTCTGCTCTTCTCTCTTTGAGGTCATCCTTGATCGCATTTCTGCACTGCTTTGCAAGCTCAGATGCTCACTTGCGGTTGCCTGAGGCATGTGCCAAACCACGTTGGCGAATAAGCTCAAGAGTTTTTGAAGACAGGCATTTTTTTGTGGCTAAGAAGAGCAGAAATGCTGGTAGATGCGGCAGAAGCTGGGAAAAGTATTCATAACACCCACCTGTCCTTCGCCAACTACAAGACCAAGATGACTGCCCTTCGACATCCTGATGGATCTGTCACATCTTCCAGAAGGGCAATGGAGAAGATTATCCATGACTCAGATCTCTTCGATAGCCATGTCCACCTGCTGACATACCAAATTCCACAGGATGGATATGTCGTTCCCAATGTTCTCCCTTCCGAAATTCAACACGCCATTTTGTCAGTAAAGAAACGAACAGCACCTGGCCCAGACAAGATCAGACCTGAACACCTGAAGAACCTGCCATCAGTACTCATCAATACACTGGCTCAGCTCTTCACATGCTACCTGTCTGAATGCAAGATTCCATCCCATTGGAAAACCAGCAGGACTGTACTACTGTACAAGAAGGAAGACATTCTTGACATTGGCAACTATTGCCCGATCTGCCTATTGTCTGTCATCTACAAGCTGTTAACTCGAGTTATCCTGAATAGGATTGGCAGAACACTAGATGAAGGACAACCATGTGAGCAAGACGGGTTCCAGAAAGGATTCAGCATGATCTACCATATCCACACGATAACCAAGCTCATTGAGGTTTCTCGGGAGTTCAAGATGCCGCTCTGTCTTATGTTCATTGATTTAAAGAAGGCCTTTGATTCTGTTGAGACTGAAGTGGTCATCGAAGTCCTAGCCAATCAGGGCATTCAAACTCAATACATCAGGATCCTCCATGAGCTATATTATGGATCCACTACCAGGATCTCACCATTCTACAAAGAAGTAATCATCCATGTCAAGAGAGGGGTTTGGCAGGGTGTTACCATTTCACCTTCAGTGCCACCCTCGAGAATGTCATGTGATGACTAGAATGGGAAGGAATGGGCGTGAAGATAGACAGTCAGCAACTACACCACTTCCGCTTTGCTGACAACATTGTTCTGATAACACCAAACATTAGCCAAGCAGCACAAATGCTGGCTGACTTCGACCGTGAGTGTGGAAAGGTTGGACTACAGCTGAATCTCACGAAGAAAATGTTTATGAGAAACAGTCTCGTTCCTGATGTTCCATTCGTTCTCAATGGAACAAACATCTCTGAATGCAACAGTTATGTGTACCTAGGTCAAGAAGTCAACATGACGAATGACCTGGCACCTGAGTTGCACAGGAGGAAGAGAGTGGCTTGGAACACCTTCAAGAGTGTCAAAGAAATAGATAAGAGTTTGAAGAACCTCCAGTTCTGGGCACATCTCTTCGATTCCACTTTTCTTCCTGCATTAACATATGCCTCACAGACCTGGGCCCTACGAAAACAGAATGAGAATGCTATTTGGGTCTCCCAAAGAGGAATCAAAAGAGCTATGCTTGGAGTATCATGCTTCACTCAAATGAGAGAAAGAATCCAGAATTCAGAACTTCGTCAATGGTCAAGAATCAGGGACACTGTCTCCTTTGCCAGTGCATCTAAAATCAGATAGGCTGGACATGTAATGAGATTTGGAGACGACCGCTGGACTAGAGCCATTACCGACTGGATTCCATGGGACGTCAAAATACCATGTGGCCGTTCACATACAAGATGGCCAGACTTTGTCAAGACCCTGAATGATCAGTTTGAAGCTCTTCGTTTTCCTAGAATGAGCAGATGACACTGGGCTGTAGTAGCATGCAACAGGGACAAACGGAGACGTTACTGGCACCTGCTCAAGCAAATCTATGAGTAATGGGATGTCAAGTGATCAAGTGGTCAAGTGATGCATAATTTATAAATATGGATAACTATGATAAGTATTGAGCAGAAATTTGGGGCTATCAGAAGACAAACCTAGAAGAGCTGAAAGTGTTTGTCCTGTGGAAAAGAATAAAGGTTTAATATAGGAGAGGAGTAAAATGGAGATTCCTGGTTTTCAAGATAAGTTTGGACTCCATTTAAATGCTTAACTTTGTGTATGTTACTTTGATGTTAACTTTGCTGGACATAATATGGGAACACAAAGATTGATAGAATAAATTTAAATATTGAAGAAGCTGGAAAATTTTAAATAAAAAATTTAAACGTGCATTTTTAGGTGTCCAGAAATGAAGAGAACTCAAAGCACATGATGACAGGTGACTTGTGGAGCAACTGGACAAAATTTATGCCTTAAAACCTGGACTTTAACCCTTCCACAGATTCTGGAACTTGCCTCTTTACCAACAGTGAAAAATGTTGCTAAGAACTGAGCACCTCCAGTTATGGCCCTGAGATTTCTTCCCCTCACAAATGTAGCTAAAAAGCTCTGCCTGTCAACTCAGGATGAACATGAATAGACTATGTCCGAGGCAGAGGAAGAAACTTTAAGAGATTACTGCTATCATAATATGTGAATGTGGCCAAATTCTCCTACTATGTGTATATCAATTCAGAGTCTAGATGCCAATGAGACTTTAAGTAATAACATTCTGTCTGGCAGTACTGAATCTTTCAGGGTTGTACAAGCAATGATAGAAGTGCATCATAAAGACACATTTTTCACACAGAGCATGTGTAAGACTCCACAAAAAGATAATTATAAAATAGAAATACATTCAATATTATAAGCAAAGAACATTCGGTTCAGGAAAATAGAGCTATCATACTAAAAATCTAATAGAAATAGAGGAATACAAAAGGCATTTTAATAATATGCTAAAGATTCTAAGAATTGATGAAAAGAAACTTTAATATAAAATTAGTGCATCATAAAAGGACAGGTCAATATATATATATATATATAAGAAATGAAACATGAATTTAGAAATAAAACTGAAGCATTTAAATATATACTCAATGGTGAGTGAAACAGTTTAGATACGGTTGAAGTAAGAATGAGACAATTGGAAGAGAGACCAAATGAATAATACAAAGTATTGTGCAGTCAGGTAATAAGTTATGAAGGAAAAAATAAAAAGAAATCCTAGAAAGATTCTAATGTGTGCCTAAAAAATAAAATAGAGTGAAGAATAGTAATAGCTGAGAAAATTGATTAGAAATTACAAAATCGAAGTCATATTTGTGTCTTTTGATTGAAGAAGTGTAGAGTCCCAAGTGTAATAAAACAAACAAAATTCAAACCTAAACACAGTACAATGAAGTCAGAAAATAAGGAAATAAAAACTTCCAGAAAGAAAAGGCAAAAACACAATTGGTGGTCTACAAGAAAACAACAACAACAATAAAACCAACCAAATACCAGCCACCATACTCTAAATTCTGTAAAAACAACTATGCCTGGATATAACAGAACAACCTTCAAAATGCATAGGGAAAATAACTGACAATTTGGAATTTTCTATCCAATTAAGTGACCATTTAAAAAGTGAGGTAGGGGCTGGAGCGTTAGCATAGCGGGTTGGGCATTTGCCTTGCACGTGGTCAACCAAGTTCGATTCCTAGCATTCCATATGGTCCCCTGAGCACCACCAGGAGTAATTCCTGAGTGCATGAGCCAGGATTAACCCCTGTGCACTGCCAGGTGGGACCCAAAAAGCAAAAAAAAAGTGAGGTAAATAAAAATTGGGAAAAGATTTTTGCACACCATACCTCAGACAAGGGGCTGAAAATTCAAAATAGAACTCAACTTAACAATGAAAAGTAAATAACACAATAAGAATGGGCAAAAGATCTAAACAGACATCAACCCAAGGGAGATTACAGATGTCCCACAGACAGATGAGAAAATATTGAGAATAACTTATTATTATGGAAGTGCAAATCAAAACCATAATGAGATATCATATCACTGTGGTTAGATTGGTTTATGTCAAAAAGTTAGAAAGTAAACAAGTGTCGGTGAGGATGTGGATTAAAAGCAACTCTGTACTGGTGACCAGAGGGGTAGAGTGTGGGGGAGATTGCTAATGATCACAAGTATTAATTTCTCTCCTTTCTGGGTACATGATGACATGAACAATCTGTAATCCTTTCATCTCCATGCAATGGAGCGGTGGAATTCTGGACAAAGGAGCAGAGGCAGAGGCCACTGTGTGCTGGCAAATGTTTAGAAATGGCTCTCTGTACAACAATATCTGCATACGTTTTTGAGTTTATTATAAACTTGCTGATAAAAAGCACATATTTCAATTAATAATATGACAATGACATTAAAAATATGCAATAATCCGTACTGTAATTTCCACTTAGCCAACTGATTCCACAGAAAGCTTTTGTTGATTTTTACTGAACTCTTATATTAGAACCAACCTATGGTTACAATTGATGAATGAGTGTAGCTCCAACACGAATATTGGTTGATATTTTCTTTTGCATTATTGAGTAAGCAGAATAATGAATACATTTGTCAGAATTTACTTGTTTATCAGTAGTAGGGACAACTTCTTTGCTGAATCAGTTAATAGCTATCAAACACTAGAAGGATATTTCCTTAATATTCTGTGCTTTTACAATGTAATGACTACAGAAACAATATGCTTTTTTGTTTTTTGTTTTTTTTTCGGGGGCATACTTAGCTGTGCTCAGGGCATATTCTGGCTCTGTGTCCAGGAATCAACTCCAGGTGGTGCTTAGGGTTTATTCCTGCTCTGGGCTCAAGAGAACTGATGAGGTTCAGTGTGGATCAAACCCAGATTGGCCACGTGTAAGGCAATGCCTTATCCACTATACTATCACTCTGGTCCTGCAACATGCTTTAATTAATCTAGATTTTTAATACTTCAGTTGGTGGGTGTGACCCCCGCCTACTGGAGTTTGGAGGATCTGGGTGGAGGATGCTAGGCCTAAATCCTAGTAGGCTTGGAGATCTCGGGCCCGGAACCCGCGTGATTTTGTCCCTCTGCCAGTACCTTTGTGTGTGCGGAGAGTGGTCTCAGCATGGTGGTGGCTGGTCCTGGAGGTCTTTGGTTGCCAGAGCCCTGGTCGGGGCGGGGAGGAAAGCTCAACCCGCTCCCCTCCAAGGGGTCCCAGCGAGCGAGGACAGTTAGGCGGGGGGACAGGAGACTGCACTCTTCTCTTCCGGGAGCTGGATTTTATAGTCTCTGAGTCTTGGCCATTGATGGGATACACGGCGCCAGGGGGCCAGTTGGTGGGTGTGACCTGTCCCCACGCCTGACTGTCCTCGCTCGCCGGGACCCCTTGGAGGGGAGCGGGTTGAGCTTTCCTCCCTGCCCTGACCAGGGCTCCGGCAGCCAAAGACCTCCAGGACCAGCCACCACCATGCTGAGACCACTCTCCGCACACACGAAGGTACTGGCAGAGGGACAAAGTCATGCGGGTTCCGGGACCGAGATCTCCAAGCCTACTCGGATTTGGGCCAAGCATCCTCCACCCAGATCCTCCAAACTCCAGTAGGCGGGGGTCACACCCACCAACTGGCCCGCTGGCGCTGTGTAATCCCATCAACAGCCCAGACTCAGAGACTATAAAAACCAGCTCCCAGAACCGCATGGCCGCATTCGCGGCCGCGCGACATCTTTTTATGACAACTTATTATCTCATTTCTACTTTGGACAAACTGGCAGGTTACCGAATGTAGCCTGCCCACATGGCAGGGCCTGGCAAACTCCCCGTGGTGTACCCAATATGCCAAATACCAGTAACAATGATGGGTCTCATTCTCCTAAAGAGCCTTGAATAGAATCTCAGGGCTAGGATGAAGGAGACGTTACTGGGGCCTGCTCGAGGCAATCGACGAATAACAGGATGATTTGATTGATTGATTTTAATACTTCAATTTTTTTTGTCTCTAGACAATTAACAAAACAAGAAAGCCTCATTAATAGCGTTTACTGGTTTCTGTGATGTAAATCTCCCTTTTGAGGAAATAGGAGGGGACTGCCTGAGCTGTATTCAGAGGGGTCAAGGACCACTTCTGGTGATACTCAGCCAGTTAGGCTGAAACACTCAATGGCAGGGCCTGGTGATACACTGCTTCTTGGGCCCAGTGTGGCTGGGGGCCACAAACGTTGCAAGTGATAGTGCTTGGGAGAGGGTATGCAGTGACAGGAACTGGACTGGACACTTGCACCTGTAAGGCATGTAGTCCTGACCCCTCACCCTGTGACTATAGACCCAGTCCTACACTATGTCCATGATAGATAAAAGATACACAATAGTCACACAGAGTACTTTCCATTCGCAGATACCAGAGATGTAAATAAGCTCAAGCACAGTTAATAAGAAAATGTAGTCACTGTCACTGTCACTGTCCTCCCATTATTCATTGATTTGCTTGAGCAGGCCCAGTAACGTCTTCATTGTGACAATTGTTACTGTGTTTGGCATGTCGAGTACGTCATGGGTAGCTTGCCAGGCTTTGCCGTGCAGGCGAGATTCTCCCGGTAGCTTGCTGGGCTCTCTGAGAGGGACGGAGGAATCGAACTCGGGTCGGCCATGTTGGCCGCTTGCAAGGCAAACGCCCTACCCGCTGTGCTATAGCTCCAGCCCAAGAAAATGTAGTAAGACCAGAAATTTGAATGACTCTTGCCATTTTTTAAATTTAATTTGAATTTATATTTAACTATTTGCTCGAGCGGGCCCAGTAACGTCTCCATTGGAGACTTTGTTGTTACTGTGTCTGGCATATCGAATACTCTCGGTAGCTTGCCGGGCTCTCCGAGAGGGGCGGAGGAATCGAACTCGGGTCGGCCATGTTGGCTGCGTGCAAGGCAAACGCCCTACCCGCTGTGCCCATACAATTTATTTATTTATTTTTTAAATCATGTCTGTATTTAACAACCAGAATGTAAAATGCCTAAAGTTAGGTGGCCCTCGCACATAATTCATCTGAGGCTGTGTCGATACCTCACTTCTAAATTGTTCAGCATAACCCTTAACCTATTGTCTCTCCACTCATTGGCCAGCTCAGTACAGACCCAGTAAAGGACTCCAAGTATGTTTGGGGGGCAGCTGAATGTGAATCCCTAAGCCACCAAGGAGATACTTAGAAGGGCCATCCTTTGCTGGTGGGAGAGGTGACAATGACACATCAAGGACACATACAGAGATGGGAAGCTAACCTCCTGAGAGGCCAGAATATTTTAAACCAATGATAAGTGAAGATGAAAAAAAATTACAATAAAAAATAAAGAAATGCTATGCCAAGGAGATTGTTCCAAGGGCCAGAGCACATGCTTGGCACGTGGGAGCCCTGCATTCAACCTCTGGTACCTTATGGTCCTACAGCATTTCTAGGTGTGTTTCCCAAATAAACAAGAAGGCAAACAAGCAGAAGAGCGCCATTAATAAATATCTACCTTAAAGGCTTTTTTTTTTGCCTTTTAGATCACACCCAGTGATGCACAGAGGTTTCTTCTGGCTCTGAACTCAGGAATTACCCCTGGCAGTGCTTGGGGGACCATAGGGGATGCTGGGGAGCGAACCTTGATCAGCCGCATGCAAGGAAAATACCCTGTCTGTTGTACTATAGCTCCAGCCCCTCTACCTTAAAGTTTGTGTAAGAAAAACATATGCATTTGTTGTGTCAGGTCTTCAAAATTTGAGGTTGTTATAATAGCATCTATCATGACTACTAGACTGGTGTACTCTGGTAGAAAATGTTAAAAACAAGACTATAGAACTAAAATAACTCTAAAATATATTAAAATAAATCCAAAATTTAGTAGCTAATACTACAAATCACAGCACATGATTCATAGTCAAAGCTAGTCATTTTTTCAAATTTTTTTGGATCACACCCAGCAATGCTCAGGGGTTACACCTGGCTCTGCATTCAGAAATTACTCCAGGCGATGCTAGGGGAACCATATGGGATGCCGGAGATTGAACCCAGGTTGGCCGCATACAAAGCAAATGCCCTACCCACTGTACTGCCCCCGCCATCCTTTTTTTAATGGGTCTCACCCAACAGTGCCCAGGGCTTGCTACTGACTCTGTGCTCAGAGATCACTCCTGGCAGTGATGAGAAGACTCTGTGTGGTGCTGGGGGTTGAACTCTGGTTGCTATACTTGGGGTACATCCCTCCAACCCCAACGCCGACAATCTTCAACATCATCTCTAAGATTATTGACATTCTCCTTCCCTTCTTGGCTTTTATTCATCCATATCTTTGCTCTTTTCCTGTGTAAATCCAGGGATTGAAAGTATCTCAAATACAATATCTCTGATGTCAAACTTCTTCACTTATCGTTTATTAATTTATTGATAAATGGTTGGGTTCAAAGACTAGAATTATACAACTATAGATGAAATGTTGTTATTAGGCAGAAGGATTAAAATCATCCTTTTGCTTTAAGATAATGCTGAAAAGCTCCTATTAACTGTGAGGCCACTATATATTAAAGTCTACAGAATTCTGTCTGAACCAATTATCCTCTAAAGCTATAATCTGCGGTTGTTTCTCAAGGAATATTCTGAGATTACTTACACTAAGCATAAGGAATCAGTGGGAAAAGCACTCAAAATATCCTTTTATGGAAATTAAGAAATGCCCAGTAATAAATCAGTGGAGTCAACCAGACAACAGAAAGTCTTGAGAAACTATTTTCTCCTACTTTTAAGGATTCTTAAAAATTTTAAATATAAACATCTAACTCCCAAGTTGAAGGAGTTGTCAACATTTTAAACTACAAACCTATAACCTAGCACATAAAAATGTTCCAGAAAAGAGTGGGTAAGGACACTGCAGGAAACACACTTCTCCAGACCCCATCCTTCCACTCATTCACCAAATGTCCCCTGGCCATGCCCCACAAGTAGTCGCTGTGATGACTTAGGATTCCTGGAGGCGGTGGCATGGACACATCATTAGGGAGGCCAGAAAGGGGTACCCTTGGCTTGAACACGCTTATCATATTTGAAAAATGTAGTATACTAGGGACTTTGATTGTGTGGAAGTCCCTAAGAACATACTGAAAATTCTGTTCTTTCTGCAGTCAGGGAGGGCGTCAATGAGGACATTTGCTTCTGTCAGAAAGACAACACACGATCAACTTTATGGGTTAAAATGCACAAGGCTGGGCCGGAAATAGAAGACCATTGGGAGGGATGGGCCCTGGTAGTGAGAGACAGAAACAGGCCTAGGGGGATGGATGGATGGATGAAGGGGAAATGCAAAGGTGGGAAATCCACTGGGTCCGCTGGCTGAGGGGGCCTGTGTGGGGAGCACAATGTGAAAGCAGGGTTACCACATAGAAGACTCACGCCTGTAGCATCTGCCAGCCACTCAGTGGGGTATCTTTCCTCATTTGGTAAGGGTGAACAGGAGGCAAGCACTCAGTTCTAGAAATGCTGAGTGGAAGATGCCATTGGGCAGATGCATCCTCAACTTACCATTTCATGGGTGAGTCAATTTCACACGGAAGTTATGGGCTACAGTTGTGTAACTCTAGTCTTTGAACCCAACCATTTGTCAGTGCATTAATAAACTATGAGTGAAGTTTGACATCAGAGGTATTGTATTTGAGATATTTTCGATCCCTGGATTTACACAGGAAAAGAGCAAAAATATGGATGAATAAATAAAAGACCTCATTGTGTTTAGGGTGCTAAAAGAAGGACCTCAGTCTCAGCCAGATCACAGTTCATGGTTCAATTCTCTAGCAAATGCAGTGAAAGCAGCCTTTGGTCTAACTGAGCATTACTAGATGGAACTTAATGAAAGAATGAAAGAAGTGCATTTTAATCTGCCAGACCCCCAAATTTTTTCCCTAGCAATTGTAATACTCCATGCTACTGTGAAACTTGAGGAAATAGATACACTCATGTATGACAGTTGGAAATAAACTGGCAGAGCCTCCTGGCAAGTCATTTGGAAATATATATCAAGAGCCTTCAAAAGGATTATGCCCTTTAAACCAATAATTCCTCAGGCTATTCCAAAGGATGTAACACGTAATTTCAAACAAACTTTCTGTACAACGATGTTTATCACCATAGTCTTGGTGGTAGTAGCTCAAGAAACGGTTTAGATGCTGATTGTGGTGGACCAAGCGAGTAAATGATGACCAGTTTGTGAGACGGAATACTAAACAGCCATTACAAATGCTGCCTGGGAGAAGTCTGTTACTTACGTTTGCCTGGTAAATGGAAAAACAATATATTCAGGATCATCAAATGTGGGCTGGAGCGATAGCACAGCGGTAGGGCGTTTGCCTTGCACCCAGCCAACATGGCCGACCCGAGTTCGATTCCTCTGCCCCTCTCGGAGAGCCCGGCAAGCTACCGAGAGCATCTCGCCCGCACGGCAGAGCCTGGCAAGCTCCCCGTGACGTGTTCAATATGCCAAACACAGTAACAACAAAGTCTCCAATGGAGACGTTACTGGGCCTGCTCGAGCAAATCGATGATCAACGGGAGGGCCTTTACCCTTTACCCATCAAATGTGCAGATGAGAAATCAAAAGCTCATGCCTAGGAAAAGAAAAATGTCCAGAAGGAAGCACAATTTTAATTGTTGTCTGTTTTTAGGCACCAGAATGCTGTTTTCTCTTTCTTTGACCCATTCTTTTACATTTCCCAAATTTTCTACCATCTGCCTCGAACAACTCTTTGATCAGAAAACTAAGCTCTGACTAGGAAATACAGAAAGACAGGCGAGAACTTGGTGGAGGCTGTTTTTGGACGGGAAAGGCATCAGAGAGGGCTCAGGGAGGCATTTGGGTATCTTCCTTCGGGCCGGGGTTCCGCAGCTAGGCAGCTAGGAGGACACCCTTGCCTGTTCCCCCCCCCCCCCCCCCCCCCCCCCCCCCCCCCCCCCCCCCGCCAGCCAGTATCTGTGCTGGGAAAGGTGAGATCACCTCAGGAACAGAGGCCTCTGGGCACTTTCACTCAGGGCTACTTGATTATTTCCTAGAACTGGCACTTTCTTGGGGATCCTGTATTATTTCCCTTTCCTGCAGCCAGCCACTCTTCAGACTCTGCAGACCCCGAGCCGCGCGCGATGGGAGGGGGCAGGAAGCACGCAACTGCTCGGAGACACACTAGAAGCCCAGAACGTCTGAAAGGTTAAGCAAAGACTGAGGCATGAAGAGTGAAAAATTCTCAATTCGACAATCACGCCCCCCTTGCTACCCCCTGTGGCCCCCCTGCCCACAACTCTTCCTAAAATGGAAAGAAAGGGTGCGGGCTGACATTAGGTACTTTAAAATATGCAAAATTAGGAGCTGGTGCAGACCTCATTAACACCCGCCTCCAACATCATTAAGATGTTTCCACGAAAATTAATTGAGAGACTCATTAAAAATAAATTAAGAAAAATGTGTTGCAGAGCGCCTGCACTCAGCTCATAAATCACAGCTCAGAGCTCCGGCCCGCTGCTCCGGCAATTAACTCCAACCTATTTGTTTTATCCTGACTGTGAAAATTAGAAAGCAGACGTGGAGATTAGATTAGGGACGTCTGTCAAGCGGAACTTGAAGTGAATATTTTAGGATACAAAATGGAAACCAGGAAAACAAAGAAAGCAGAGATTTCATTCTGCAAATCTTGTCTTTGAAAAGTGACAGGCAGATGAAGGGGGGTGGAGGGAGAGCGTGGGGAAGAAATCCGGACACAGGAATCAGGGCGGGTGGGGGAGAGAGAACAGAGGTTTGAAGTCTTCCAGATCGCACAATGCATTTGCATTATAAATATAAACAGCTCCGCCTTTCAGTAAAGATGGCACTGAAATGTAAAGTAGATGCTCCTGATGATACTTGTATGAATCATATTTTAATGTTTAGACATACAGTCATTTAGCCTAATCACTCAAACACGGTTACTGGTCTCCTGCAGTATGTTATGTATCAGGGATGACTTCTTGATCACTCCTCCATAGGTTGTGAAATATGTCAGCTCCTCACGTGTGTTTCTCACTCAACAACATAACCCATGAGCGCCGGACTGAGTAGCAGGCTCTTGACTGGGCTCATTCACGTACGCGATCTCCTTTAACTTTCTGTTTCTCTCAGGAGCACCATTTCGCAAGATGTGAAGACTGAGGCTCAAAGAAAGTGACAGGCATTGAGGATGCTTGGCAAGTCCGAGCGATACTTGGGATTGCAACGCCCAGGCTTCAAGATGAGACCAGGGACACAGTTTCTTTCTACTCGAAAGTCTATCTGTGGGCCCAAGAGTTAGTACAGGGGTGAAGGCACTTTGCCTTATATGTGGCTGGCCCTGGTTCCATCCCCAACAGAGCATAAGGTCCTCTGAGCACTGCCAGGGGTCACTCCTGATCACAGGGCCAGAATAACCCCTAGCCACGGTTGGATGTGATCTCTTCCATCCCTTCTCCCCTAAGTCCATACCCTCATTTGTTCTTTTCTTGCCTCCACCTTTTTTCTTCCACAAATATTTCTGCATGCCTACTGAATGCCAAGCATGGCTGCAGATCTGGGAATACAGTGGCAGTTTGTTGAGTTTGGACAGAAAGGTCTGGGTAAATTACCACAGAGACAAGGGGCTGCTGTAAAGCACATGCCCAGATACCATGTGAAGGAAGCAGAGACTCTGGCTCTTAGCTGGTTCCCATACCAAAGGCCCACTGTCCCTGCCGTGAGCAGAGGGGGTGAGGCCACCACTTTCCAACTCACTTGCCTTGAAACCTGGGCTAAGTGATTTAACCTCTGAGTTTCCACATCTGTAGAATGGGGAGAATGCCAGTACTTGCCTCAGAGGTTCATTTTGAGGAAGAAATCAGAAAATCCATTAGCAGCCCTGAGCAAAGTGGCTGGCTCAGAGTAAGCACTGAGTAAATGCCAGCTGTTATTATTTAGAGGTGACATTTAAGTTGGTTCTTAAAGGAACAGCGGGAATTTAATCAGAACTCCATTTCTGGGGACAGCTGCAGCCTATGGGTGGTCTTTAAAATTATTTGGATCTTTCCAACAAAAGAGGGAGTGAATAATCTGGACTGGATAATGAGGGCCGCCTTGCCCATTGGGACACGTAGTCTGGCTGCCCGCGGGCCTGGAGAGAGTGGACTAAGAATGAATGAGGTGGAATGTATAGGGACAAGCACAGTGGCAGTTTTGTTTCATACACAAGGGAGAAAGATTAAGGTTGAGGAGGTGTTTTGACATCACAGTTTTCTTACAGCTCCTTCAGACCCTGCATGGGAGACAGCTACGGATCAGGAGAGAGGGAACCAGCTCGAGAGCCACTGGGAATTCAGTGAGAGTGAGATGGATTACGGCTTCTCTTCTGCTTTAGCCAAAAAGGTCTGTTGCAATCCTGGACTCTAGGTTTGTCAGTTCATCCTAGTTTTGTAAGGTTATATGAACCCAATAAGATGCCAATATGCAAATTGAGACTCAGCTGGATATTCTGATATGACCCAACAGTTGTTTACAAACAATGAATATTCCTTATCTCAGCCAGAGAGTTAGTATTTTGACTATTACATTATGCCACCAGGAGTTAGTATTTTTTTTTCGTTTTTGACTTTTTGGGTCACACCTGGCGATGCACAGGGGTTACTCCTGGTTCTGCACTCAGGAATTACCCCTGGCAGTGCTCAGGGGACCATATGGGATGCTGGGAATAGAACCCTGGGTCGGCCGTGTGCAAGGCAAACACCCTACCTGCTGTGCTACTGCTCCAGCCCTGGGAGTTAGTATTTTGAATATCACTCTTGTCCACAAACAAGACTGAATTGAGGCCAACTTTGAAATACATGAAATTTGAGAATAAACTAGCACTGTATCACTGTCCTCCCATTGTTCATCGATTTGCTCGAGCGGGCCCAGTAACATTTTGAGACTTGTTGTTACTGTGTTTGGCATATCAAATACGTCATGGGTAGCCTGCCAGGCTTTTAAAATATTTCCTTATTAGTAGGAAAATTATAAGCTAACATTTAGAATTGTCCTAGTCATTTGCTTATTTATTTAGGTTTTTGGGCCACACCCAGTGGTGCTTGGCGCTTACTCCTAGCTCTGTGCTCAGGAATTACTCCTGGCGGGGTTTTGGTATTGAATTGGGATCAGCAGCATGCAGGCTAGGGTTTTAACCCCTGCTTGATCTCTCAGAAATATCCTTCTAAAAGGCTTCTATCTCTTCTTTAACATTTAGAAATCTGCTGAAAGGTAAATATCTTAAGAAGGCAACATTTTACCAAACAGGATGGATTTGACGCCCTTTCCAGATGCTTTGATAGTGGAAGGGAAGGAAGAGCAGAGGCTGATGGGAGCAGACAGTCTCCAACACTGCCCACATAAAGCTAATCTGTCTCAGGAATTTGCCCAGGGCAGGTCTCCTAATGGCTATACTTGAGAAATATCATCTTCAGCTCCATTCTCTCAGACCCAGGCTCTCAACACTGTGTTCTGTGATCTCTATATCCTCCCTGTTTTCTGCGTACACTTTCTTCACTCAAAATTCAGCTTACTCTGAGTTCTTGCAAAAGCTTTTCTACTGAATTTTCTCCCCCTCCGATACTCCAATGATAGACTGATTGTCTTAGAGCATCGACCTCATCATGTCATTCCTCTGTCCCAAGCTCTGGCCAGCTAAAGAATAAAGTTCAAACTTCTCAATTGGTGCTGTCAAATCTTGGCCACAGTGATCTTTTCGAGCACATTCCTTACAAAGTTCTAATATAGTTGATGTTTGCCCAGTCAGACTACTCACTATTGTTTAGGCATTCCCTACACATTTCTCCTTCTTTCATGCCTCTGCCTCAGTTTATCATTACCTAACAAAATTTAACCTCATTGTCAAAGTCCAGACTACACTCATTTCCATAAGGCTTTATGAAATTACCTCCTATGGCCTCAGAGAGAAGTAATTTATTTTGAGTTTCCACAGTGTCTACCAAAAGTGACCAAATGATCTTTCTTATGGCAATGATCACATTGTCTTTGATACAAAAGATATGGCAATATGTGCACTGGAAGTCACCTCACCAGATTTCAAGTTACTGAAAGTTATGAGCTGGGTCTCATTTGTGGCTCACACACAACTTGTACTTTGCCCATAGGGACAGCACCTTAAATTTTGTTTTACTTTACTTATAGGAAAACTTAAGGACTTCAACACAGTCTTACACTTGGTCTAGGTGACTTACATAAATAAACACATCAATTCTATTCTTGATTATGGAGAAGAGCTTGTTGATTGATTTGGTTGTGTGAAGTAGCGGTGGAGCTGAGGCCATCTCTCAGATTTCTGGTCCAGTGCTCTTGATTCATTCTACTCAATGCACATTCCTCAAAGAATTATGTATTTCACAACATCTACTGCTTAAACTAGAATATAACCCACTGGTGAAGCTGTGTCTGAGCAGGACAAGTTCTGCACCCTTCCCTTCATATCAAACGATTCACAGATGGTAAAAATGAGTGCCAATCGCACCAGTGATGCCTTCTGCTCACATTCTGCCCGAGCTAGGTTTGGGTCACTTTTATCTCAGAATAGCAGGGAATTTAATAAGTCAATAGCCCCCCCTACAAAATCACAGATGCTTGTACTTAGACCTACTCCTCTATAAATGAATAGTCACATTTCAAGAAATAGGGCTGGGTGGCAGATGAACAAATTGCTACATTTTATTTTTTTAACTGAAGGTCACCTGTGCATGCAAACATGGTTCAACATGTGCGTAGGTAGGTGTGTGGGTGTGCGAGCACACACACACGCACACACACACACACACACAAAATAGCAGAATAGCAATCTTCAGGGGCAAAAAAAAATCTGGGTATGCTACCAGTAATGATTCTCTGAGATGCTCGGCACATTTTCTTGCTGTCAGTGCCGTATTTTCACTGACGAGGGTCATTCCCAGCAGGAGACTCCACCCTCCACTATAGAATCTGTCCTCTGTCAAATACATATTTTTATGCTTTATTATCCAATTGGGTTGGTCCAGGCTTTATGAGCAGTGTCTGAGTCTTCCACTGGGAATTCTTTGGCTACTAGATTATTCTGGGCTGAGGTTATCTTTCTGTTACTTCATAGGTATTTTTCTAGTGCTTCCTGCAACAATAATTAGGACCATTAGCATGGCCAGTGACTTTGGACTGATTTATCCTCTTAAACTCATATGCAGGTAGAAAAGATTGATCTGCCTTGGTTCTGCCACGGTCCAAATGATGCCGTGGTTTCCACTGCTTAGCCAAGCATTTCTGGGGTTAATTTTCATTGAAATGACCCTGACACTAATGACAAGTGACTATTTCTGCCCCCACTTGCAATTTTATAATAATGTCCTTTTGTCTGCTTCTCAGTGAAGGGTACAGAGACATTGCCCAAAGCCTCCATTTGTCCCCATTACATTAGACTCTTACTTTAAAATTTCAGAGTTTTTTTTTTTTAAAGAACCTCACATTCTTCTTCAAATACTAAATCATTAAGGACACGAACTGTGTTTTTCAAATAGCGATATAGTGAGAAGTTGAAATGATAAATAAGCAAACAATTTCACATCTGAACTGACAATATTTTAGGAATTCACTAAGAAGCATTTGGGTTTGAATCTTGTTATAATATATTGGGAGTGACCTTTCATCTGTTCCTTAACTCCTTATCTACATCAGCAAAAATAAGGACAATAATGTTCACCTCAAAAGATTTTAGTGAAAATGAGAAAAAAATTTTGTGAAAGCATTGAATGGTGCTCAGATGTTGAATGCATCTGAGCATATTATCATATTACCAGATAGCCATGACCTAATCAAAGGACCCACCCCAAATGCCCATGAAAATGTAACTAAAGCAAGAATTTAATCTATTTTTTATGCCCCCTGCCTAGTTTCATTTATACTTAAAAAAAGCCTATAAAATTTAATGTTTTTAGGAATTGTAAAGACTATTTAGCTTATCTTCCTCATTTCCTAGGCAAAGAAAGTGAGATCCGGAGAATTTAACTTAAGGTTATATGACCAATAATTAGCACAGTCTGATTTCCCATATATCCTGCAAACATGATAGTTCATAGCATTGTTATCTAAGATGTTCTAAAGAACTTATCCTTTTCCTCGAGCCTTGCATGAGAAGGATAACAGCAATTCATCTTGAATTGGTTTTTAAAAAAATTTATATAGTTCTTTATGTCATATAATAAATATATCTCTTGTATCTATTATGTTGCCAATTAGTAAAGGAACAATTAGATAATTTAGGGAAAAATTGCTCATTAGATAATTTAGAAAAAAATTATAAAATATGTAAGAAAAAAGAACATCAAATCATTCAGTGATTTCTATATCTACACATATATTTCTCTTTCTTTTATGTCAATTAGTGTCTGCTATTTGTGTTTGTAATTATAGTTAAGGAGACACATTTGGAACCACAAAAATATTCTGGTGCCTTATTTGGTCAACACAGAGATAGTTGCACTGGGAGTGACCAGCAGAGTGACTGGACAGGAGGGATGGCTGGAGAGGCACAATGCTAAACTATGTCAAGGACATCACTTTCCATTCATGGGATTCCTCTCCATCTATTTTCCTATCTGTAAATGGGTTTAATGATTTCTCTTAAGGGACCATATGATAATTAAATGGAATCAAATGGATGGATGGTACAGAGAAAGTCCGAATACATTTATTCTTAGTAGCTGTTAATGAGGAGAGCTGGATAAAGGGGAGGTGGATGATAGGAATCCTAGGAGATAGAGTTCTTTCTAAGTTTAGGAAATGTTTCAACTGATTTCTCTGATCAGCGTTGCTTTTCATAGAATATGTGTGGCCTATTATATTATAAGCAGATTGTTCTATTCAATCATATGGAAAATAAGATGGCCATGACTATAAAAATCTTTAAGTTTAAGGGGAAGTTGAATATTCTGAAACAGCTATAGGGATAATTAAAATATTACATATCTCTTATCTTCTTATCCAGTTCTATGTGTTTAATCAATTATATATCTGTGACTTCAAAAATCTCTATCTTAACTTTTCTTCCAAGCTCCACCATGCCTATATCCAGTTGCCTATTGTTATACTGGTAAACTCAATGTGCTGAAAGCTGAATCCATCACCGTCTTGCCCCAATTTCTCCAAGCAGTTCTTCCTATCTTTCTAGAAAATCACTGCCCACTTGTTCACCCCATCAAAACTTGGGGATCTTCTTCAACTTTTCCTTATTTTCACCCTCCACATCTTACCAGTCACCAAAGCCTGCTCTTCTAAGGTATACATATCTCCAGGCTCATTCTTTTACTCTATCACACGGTCATTATTCTGTGCCAGCTTCTCCTTATTTCCTGCCTGGATTACTATAGTAACTTCCTCACCAGTCTCCCTGATTCTGGTCTTTCTCTCTCCCTTCCATCACTCATATCCCTGACATGAGCATATAATCAATCTGGATGAAAAGGAGCTGTAAACGGCAATAGATATCAATGTCTTCAAATCATGTTCTTTAAAAAATATGATGTCATAGGTTAAGGCATAATCACTTAAACATAGTTCTCTTGGAGACAGGTTGACTGCTCAGCACCAGAATCAAATGAAATATAAGAACATATCAGTTCACTTGAAATAATACTCACGGGAAACCGACATTTATTGGATTTTGCGGAGATGATGTGGAGGTTAGGAATGCTGGAAGGGTATGGTGGATGAAGATGAACTCCTCTCGAATTGTTAGGGACACGTGGTGTCTGTGAATGGGCCAGGGAAAAGTTCAATTACTGAAGCTTATTATAGACCGATGATTCTAGGAGCTGAAGTCACAACCTATAGTAATACAATTTCTACCACCACCTCCCACCCCAAATGATAAAATGACAATAAGGGGCTTCATCAGCTTCATGACCACAACAAACTCCACGATACTAGGACTCTTAAGTGAGACCATTAACAGTGCTTTGAACTTGCAACATACCTATTGCCTGCATATAAGAGGGGGAAACAGTCTTACTAGGCATGTTCAGAGAGAAGGGCAGGAAATATAAAATGGAATGAAACCACATATTTTAAGTGGTGTTTCCCAAACTATATGTTATAAAAATTAATGTAATTTTATCATGCTAACCATTGCTCATGGGGCATCTGGGCCACCTCCAGTAACACTCAGTCCAGATTGTTTAATTCTCAGGCCCAGTGGTGTTCAGAGGCCTTTATTGTGCAGGGGATTGAACCTAGGTCCTTGTACATGAAAGGCATGTAACCCTGGCTACTGAGCTTTCTCTCTGGCCCTAGACTAATATTTTTATAAAACACAATAAAATTAATTTTTGCACAGGGAGTCTAGGGTCACTCCAGGCAACACTTGATCCAACCAGGCTAGTGGCTCAGGACAAGGATCTGAGGAGACAGTGCTGCTTGGACCCTGTGGTGTCAGGGAACACTTGGGCCATCCTGGGAGGCTCATAAGCTTCTGTGGCTACATGTGGTGAAGTTTAGGAGACAACGTGGGACCAGAAATTGAACCAGGGTCAGGTGCGTGTAAAGGACGACCCTAACCCCTACACTAATTTGCTGGCCTGGAGGCTTATTATTTATGTATTTTTTAAATGACTACACTGTCCAGATTTAAATTACCATCAGGCCACTGTAAAATTTTATAAACACTTTCTTAATTTTTGTATTTTCCCATTATAAATTGGTAACAGGCACTTCACAGAGAGGCCCTGGTCCCTGGACCACCCTCTGAGTAGCCACTGTTTAGGATTTATCTAATAAATGACAACTGTCTCACAAAAATATTCTCTTAGAAAGACACTAACATTTGCTTAATGTTCATGTCTCTATTTTCAATGACTAAAGCACTTGGCTATTTGGGTTTTGGAACACATCCATTTCTGGTTAGGCCCACCACCACGAGAAAACCCCAAGAAATCAGTGAGCACCAAGGCAGCCTCCAGAAACGCAAAGACTGGGTGGATTTAAAGCTCTCGACAGAGAACAGGTAAGCTTTGACTACAGTGTTGACTGTAGTGCTTAGCAATGGATTTTTTTTTTTTTGCTCAACCAACCATTAAGAATGCCCCTCCATGACACCTAGATCTAATCAATTATCTTGTCTGATTTGATAGACTGATGGCCATAGTGATAGAAACACTCGTGATAGGGCAGGTTCCTTTAACCTGTATTGGATAATAAATATCCATCAAACATGAGCTCCTCAGCTTCTTGCCATTCTTATTCTAAATACCGAAGCAGCTGCCTTGCTCTCTGAGAAGACATGCGTTGTCTGTGTTTAGAAAAAGCAGAAGGAAGATCTCAGTTTCTTATGTCCCCTCATGTAATACATAAACGGGGCTCAAAATGATGATGCAAGAACAGTGAAAAGGATGTGTTGGGGACCAGAATCCAGAATGCTGGAGCCCCCCACATGGATCCTGGGTGGATCGCCTAGAAGAACTCGCCCTGAAGGAAGCCCTTCACATTTGCTTATGTTTATTTTCAACCAAACCCATGTAATCTCTGTCTGCCCACCCTTATACTTTTCCTATGTAAGTCCTCTCTGATTTTAATGAAAAGGTTGCTGGCCATTAGCCTGTAACTCATTCTTCTGTCCATCAGCCAGAGAAATGTCTATCGGTTCCAAATGCACCAGGGGACCCAGTCACCACAGGTCAGTGACAAGGATAGACAGAGGTTTTTCACTTTTTACCTTTAAAATGGAGGTAATGGAGACATTACTGGTGCCTGTTTGAGCAAATCGATGAGCAATGGGATGACAAGTGATACCTTTAAAATCTTTTTCATGGAGAGCTGTTATACTGTGGCTTGAAACCCCTGTGAAAATAAGCTAGTGAGACTCGCAGGTACTCCAGTCCTCAGGGCCTATGGTGAAATAATGGCTGGTGGTAGTTCACTTTGGAACTGAGAGAGAGAAAGAGAGAGAGAGAGACAGAGACAGAGACAGAGACAGAGACACAGAGAGAGAGAGTTTGTATTAGTTCAGATCTCAACTTGGAATACACATCTCAACTTCAACTCTGACATACAGGTTTGGAGGACAGAAGATCTGAGGGAGATGGCATTGAAGGCCACTTGAAATGGGCAAAACTCAGAAGGTCTGAGGATATAGTAGTTCAAGGTGGCAAACATGCCCAGAACTTGTAAGCATTGGGGGTGCAAAGCTAATAAAACACTGTATTTTTTGTCCTTCTCTTTAGGGTATTGTGTCAGAAGCAAATGGAGATGCAAATAATGACAATATGGTGGAAACAATGCAGAAGCAGAGACTTATATCAGGGAAAGATATTTGTACATCACAGAATGATGAGCTCTACTAAAAAGAATCATTGGGAAGAAAACAGAAAAGTTTACAAAGCTATTTCTAATAATGGCAAAGTGACTCCCCCACATTTAAACAATCATTTCTGCAAGTTGCTAAAAGAAAAACCTAAAGTCTAGTTCCCTTTTAGTAAAGCATACACTATTACCCCCACTTCTAAGGATTTAAGTTAAAAGGTCTTCATTTGGACAATGTTTCTTCACCCAAAACTTTGCATACACACTTACCACACCCCATCCTGGAACCTAAACCACCCAGTCGAAATTTTTATTTTTCAGGTAGAAAAAAAAAAATCCGAGTACATGGAAGGGATGAGAAAAAAACAAATAATAATGGATGAAAAGAATTAGACCTACTTTGTTACAGTGATTATTCGGTTCTTTATTTAAAAAAATCTTAATAGTTTTTATACCCTTAATTTATTTTAGGATTTTTCACTGCCTGAGTGCTGCAATACAACTGATTTTTGTATATTGATTTGGTGTCCTACAATGCTGCTGTAATTGTTTTGTTTTGTTTTTATTTTTGGGTCACACCTGGAGGTGCTCAGAAATCACTCCTGGTGATGCTCAGGGAATCATATGAGGTTTCTGGCGATAGAACCTGCGTTGGCAGTATGCCTCCCCCACTGTGCTATATCTCTGGACCCCCATACTCATTTATTGATTGTTACTATTTGTGAATTTCTTAGAACTTTCCATATATAAGACCATAGGTTCTAAAAACAGAATAAAATTTAAATAAGTTTAGGATGGGCACTGGTGGAGGGATGGGTTCTTGATCATTGTATAACTGAAACCCAAGCACAAAAATTTGTAAGTCTATAACTGTACCTCATGGTGTTTCACTAATAAAAAAAAAATAAAAAAATAAACAAAGTAAACCCTGAGTATTCAGGGTGTGAACCAAAAAACAAACAAACCATAATAACAACAACAAAAAAACACAAAAGCTAACTTTAAGAGTAGACATCCTAGATTATAAGGACTCTTATTTATTGAAAAATGATTTAATTAAAAAAGAACTATAAAAAATAAAAAAATAAAAGTTTGGAAGAATTAAAAAATTTAAATAAGTTTAAATTAAAAAAAGTATAAGAATATTTTCCCTTTTCACTTTTCAACCAAGATGCTTTCAATTTTTTTCTTTTTCTTCTCTCAGGTTAGAACCTTCCAGTACCGTGTTGGCTGGAGGGGAGAGAGCGAGCATCTTCTCTCGGTCCTGATACTAATATTCAAATTCCCCATTACTAAGTATGACATAAGGGCTAGGATTTCTGCACGTGCTCTTTATTCCAGACTGAGAACATGGTCTTTTAGTCCTTAGAGCTAAGGATTTTTTAAAAAAGAAACCTTAAACTGAAGTTGGATTTGATAAAATGCTTTAGAATAATTATAGTTTTGGATTTTAAAATGACATCATTTAAGTCTGCCTTTCCAGGAAGGCAGATTATGCCCCTAATTCGTTTATGGATGAATTCAGGTGAAGAGTTAAAGACACAGAATGCCATTGTTGTGCCTTAGCTTCTGTTGGTTCCAGTTAACAAGGTGCTACAGGTCAGAGAGCTCCACAAAGAACTTGCTAGATAGATTGTGATGGAAATAAAAAATTCAAGCATTTAAAATTTTCAACCAGCAAAAGATAAAACTGAGAGATGTTTGAGCAAAAATACAGATTTTTAAAAAAAAAATTAAAAAAGGAACTAACCTCATATCCAAGACCTAATCAAGATCAAAACTATCATTCAGGGTGCTGAAATCACTGGAACTGCTCTGATGCCTTCACCTGGACAAGCTGACAGAGGGAGAGAAATGATGATTGAATTATAACATGGCTAAGCTTCTGCTGGAATTTATATGCAATTTCCACCCACACATCGCTGGGAAAGTCTTATGACCTAGTCTCACATCAAAGACATTTAACCATATGGATGAGTGCTAAAAATCAAACAATAAGTGAGTGGTTATGTATAATCATTTCATAGGAGAGGGCAGCAAATAATGGAGAAGAGTAATAGTATCATCATCATCTGAGTTTTTCAGTGACAAGTATTTTGCTTCTCCCTTTTAAAGGGAAAATATATTTAACCCTTCCCTAGATAAGGCATCTTGGAGTCTTACCTAATCGGACTACCAATTTAAGGAACAGAATCTCCTTTGACTCTGCTTGATCCCCAAAGCACTGTGACCAGCACACAAACGTGGCAGGAGAGGGTCAGGACAGCGGTCGGAAATACTCCCATTCTAAAAAGGAACAAAGGGAAATCACACAGCAGTCACTGGTGAATAGCACTTCTGAAACCTTTGTGGGAAGACAGGGTAAAGGTGTCCGAGAAGAGACCACTTCCGCTCCCTGGCAGAGCGTGCCAATTCAGTGTTTTCTGCCATGGCGCTGGGTGGTCCCTTCCTCACCTCCCTCTCTCATTATTTCCCTTGGTTGTGTAGGAACAGAACATTGAAAAGTCTGTTCTCCACTGACGTTTTGCTGGCTTTATACAGAAGACTAGGGGCTTCAGGGTCATTTTTATATCAAACAGTCATATTCAAATAAAACAACCAGGGTGGGGCCTCTTAGGAAGGGATGCAATGTTAATTCTGAACCTTCCAGTCCTTGGCTATGGGCTGTCTTTCTATCTAGATATTTCATTTCTTTGGAATTGACTTTGTTTCTACGGCGCTTAGTCCATATGCGAACAATCAATTTCTCAAGTGTCTTGGGGCCCTGTCTCCTTCTGGACTTGATTCCTGGTATCCGAAGCTCTAGTTCTACGGAAGAAGCGGTCATTAGTTAATCCATGGACAGCACTGGCACCATGCTGGTCACTGACATATCTGTTATGTTCGGAATATAGTCAGAAATGTGGGTCTTACTGTATAAATTAACATTGTTTTCAAAATACAGGACAATGGAGTCTCTTTTCTCTGATGAGAACCACTCTAGTTTAATGAGCTTGCATCAGGAGTAATTTTTCTCTCCAGGTGACATGTGGCAATGTCTGGAGACCTTTTAGTGCTCAAAACCGAGGAGAGTTATCATACTTAGTGGGCAGAATCCAGGGATGGCAATAAGCATCCTATAACACACAGGGCAGTACCATGGAAATGGAAAGTCTATTAACACCCCAGATAGCACTCTCTAGAGAGAAAGCAGATAAATTTCTGCATTTGTGCCACCAACCAAATGTAAGCTCTTCATTTTTTCCTTGCCCAGAAGCAAAAAGTAAAATCAAAGCCCACTTGTTTTAATAGTTGGTGAAATCACAATTTGTATTTTAACTCTTTCATTATCTACGAACAATCCTTCTTATTTGTTAATACTTCTTTCTTTAAATTAATTTAAAACATTGAATCACAGCGAGATACGCAATTACAAAGTTGTCCATGGTTCCCATCATATAATGTTCCAACACCTGTACCTTAACCAGTGTTCATTTTCTACCACCAATGTCCCCAGTTTTCCCCTTGTTAATATTTCTTACAGAATGCAAAACCTTATGACCCCTTCCTTTATTTACCAAAAGATTTTCTTTTCTGCTAAAACACTTTTAAAAATAGATACAGATCTTCTATTCTTTAATTATTAAATTCTTGAAGAAATTCTTTTAAAAATTCTTAATTTTAATTCTGCATCTTTCTTTAGGTTCTCTTAGAAGGAAAAGCATAGCTATGGGGAGACCCTGTTCTATATAATACCTGCTTTACGTTACTGTTACCATGTGCCTCCAAGAATTTTCCTATTGCTAATGAGTGTTTGCGAAGAAAATCCGTAAAGTTTCACACTTGAATGGGGGAATACATGTGAGGAAACAGGAATTTGATACTATGGATTTTAGAGTACGAAAGCACCAAGGAGGTATTTTAATAAGAGGCAGAACATACTAGACAGCATTCAGTCAACAGTTGTCAAACAAAGTAAGAGGGAAATTAAAGATTAGAAAATACCTACCAGGTCATAGGAGATAGAACTTCCTTCAGAAAGCAAGGCGGGCCATACCCTTTAAGTATCCAGATTCTAGAAGAAGAAAAGAAAATGCTGGTTCAGTCCTAGTTTCAGATGCCAATTTATGGAGCCCATTGACCACAATGAGAACTTGAGCAGAATCTGGGTGAATTATTCTAATATTTCAGATGAAAATAGAGAGGAAAATAAAGCAGCATGACTTTTTTTTTCTTTTTGCAAGCAGTGATCTTGGTTAGTTTCAAATTTCTCTACCATATTCCTTAAAGAAGGAGAATTGAGCCTTCTAATCGAATTCCTGACCAGGCAGATCATTTGATCAGATAGATGTTCTATTAATATTTTGTACTTCTTCATTTCATGCCACTTTCCATTTTATTCCTGGTGGCATGGTTGGGAAAAAAAGGCTTGATTCTTATCTCTTCCTCAGGTTTTCCTTTTTCTTCCTTTTGACTTTTTCTCGGTGACATCTGTGCATTAATCACTGTTTAGCTAAGTTGCAGAGAACCCTATTTTCTAAGTGGGGGAGAGAATGCTTGCCAGCCTGTGAGTCGGAACCTGGGTGCTGGCCTTGCATCTGAGGCTCTGGTTGAGCGCTCAATGACAGGTCACTTCTCTGTTGTCTTAGTTTAATTAGGGTCATATACAAGATCCCTAAGCTGCCACTTTCATCTCAAATATTCCCTGCATGTTGAATCCTTTTTCATAGGCAGAAAAGTAGCTTACTATTTTATTTTTCTTTTGTTTTGCCACTTAAGCACTGTATGTTTATGTGTGCGAGAGTGAGGGTGCGCGAGCGAGCGAGAGAAATGGACACACTTTGACAAAAACACACACTGAGATGGTGCGGAGAACGGGAAGAGAATAGACTAGTTAACCTTGGAAAACAAAAAGGTGTTAAAACCTCTAAATAAATTTGCGTTGAAGAAAATAGGCAGGTGGATGACGTATAGTAGTTAGTATACAGGCATCTTATAGATGTGGTCGTATTCTTACTTAACAGATGCATGTGAAATATATGTGCATTTATCATGGCTTCAAAATAGCATTCCCAGAAATGTCACTCTCTCCCTCCCCCAAGACAGATAAGGCACCTGCAGACTCGGACTGGCCACAGAAGCATCCCTGAAAACCCCAGTGCTTTTATAAAGCAGGCCAAGGCTTTGAAGCTTCAGCTTTAAATCGCCCCAGCAACTCCCTGCTTGTAATGAGGACAGCATTTCCCTAGTCAAAACATTCTGCTTCTATTTATAGGCGTTCCCTTATCTGAATAATAAACAGAAGGAGCAGGCTATTCTTCTTACATCATGCTCTTGCAACTACCCTACTATTTAATACAATACCAACAATTAAAAATGTTTTCAGCACCACAATATATAACAGTGGATTTAGTTAATTACCTTAGAGAAGACACTGACCAATGTATATTTGAATAGTCAAGTCTTGGAAGAATATTTGATTGGTCTTTGTTTACCTAGGGCTTCCAATATTCCCCCCTGCTATTTCACTGGGGGAGAAAAGATTTCAGTCTTTTAAGTGATTCCAGAAATATCCAGTCTCCCTAGTTGAAGGGAGGCTGTATTCATCTGTTAGGTAACCTCCCATAGCTGATGTTGCTTTAAATAAGGATGGCAGACAATACAACGTCCACAGAGACCGCTGCGATTCACTCCTATTCTTTACCCCATGTAAGATTGTATTAGGTTATTTAATAGACCTCAATATATTCAGTAGGTACAGAATCCATACCCCCAAATGACTGGTGCTTAATTCCATCCCTCTGGTCTGTTTTAACTAAGACGTTTTCTCCCATGAATATAATCTTCATTATCATAGAAGTTATTTTTAATTTATAATTAACAGCCTCTTTCTCATTACGGACGCCTTGATCGACTTAGACCCTCCAGACACATCTTGTCTGGCACGTTGCTGGCTGGGGCCTGCAGTTCTCTGAACGTGCAGTAGGTGTCTATCTTAGCCTTTCCTTCATCCTTCCTCCTCCTCTCGTCCCTGACACTGTGATATAGTGCATAATTCCAAAATGGCAGCTTTTTGAAAATTCACCTTGATTATCAGACATTAAAAGTGACTCATCCCGCAGTGACTGTCTGGCAGAAGGGATGGGATCAGACAGCAAGACAATGAGGGGACTGGGCGCATTAGCGCACTAGATTACAGAGCCCATCAAAAATACCTTTGTTCTGTCAAAGATCCAATCATTTACTAGTTGTGTTCTGCAGAGGAGAAAGAATGGGAAGGAAAAATCCACCAAACAAACAAACGAAAAAATTCATCCAAGAATTAGAAACCTTCTTAGATCTCTTTATTCTAGGAAAGGCAGGAAGTATCTGATCGCCTTACACAAAAGAAGGAAAGATGAAGATTGTTTTTCTAAAATGGGAATCTATAGACACCCCCCCCCCCACTCCCGCCGCCTTTCCAGTAGATATTATGTTTTCTACACTAGATTCTGCTCTCTAGTTTCCGGTAAGAGGGGACTTGGCAAGTTAACAGAATTTGGTTTTAGCTACGGCTACACTGAGCCTGATTTACAGGCAGAATATTGAGAAGACAAAATATCCCCCAATTAGAACATTTATTTGCATTTAAAAGCAAAGTTTCTGAGTTCTGTGAAGTCACATTAGAATAATAACCAAGAAATTTGTGAAAGGTGAAAAGGGGAAATAAGAGTGAGGGCCCATATGCAGTGACAGTTGGAGTTTTGAAAAGAGAGACATATGAATCATTGCATCGAGCATTTGTGTTTATGTGCCTGGAGGAGGAGGGGGACTGAAGACCAAAAAGGTGAGCAATGAGAGCATTCAGACAAGCCCGCGTGGGTGTGGAAGTGGGTGAGAGGTGTGCTACGCTGTCAGAATAACCACAAACCTGGCTAGCTTGTCTGATTCTCCAAGGAGACAAAATACCCCAATGGGAGGTTGGTGCCTGGTTTTCTTCTCCTTTTTTGTTGTTTCTTATTTTATTTATTTATTTATTTTATTTTTATCATTTTCATCATTTGCCTATGAACTCTAAGAAGCAGTTTATCAGTCATGGAAAATGCCCCAAAGGGGCTCAGATCAGAGCCAGTCTTTGAATTGTGTACTTAGGTGGATTTCCCTGCCAAATGCATTAATGTGATTAAAACACAAATTCCATAAACAGTTACTTTTCATCTGCTTAGCAATAGTGATGGTGATGCTATTTGCCATTGGTGGAGTTCGTATTTTACAGAGTCCGAGGAGACGCAAATGTACTTCTGTTCACGGATGCTGTGGCTCCTTGGGAGGATTTGGCAGGTCGCCTCCACCAGAAGGATGGGGACAGGGGCTGCTGACACCATGCCGGGCTCTCTGGGTAACAACAGCGGTATCTGAATGGACTCTCATTTAGCAAACAGATTCATTAGAACAGCTCATTGCATTCACCAACTGTACAATATACCTAGGGGGGTTGTCATTTCTCTCTCCTGCCCCCGTATTCATTTCTACTGTCAGTGACAGAAAACATATCCTTTTTGGATCTCTGTTAGTTACCCCTAAGCGACTTTATTCCTTTATTGATGGGGAAATCGCAGGTTCAGCAGGACTGCCTGGTCAGTGGGGCTCAGCGACAGCCACATATCCGGAGACCATTTTTTGTGTTCGGATTCACAACACATACCCTGAGTAGGAGAGAAAGAAACATATAAGCTTTAAAAATCGCTGCTCAAACCTGACCAAGAGATTAAAGGGGAGGGAAGAAGGGGAGGACCCAGACCAATTTTCACACACCAGCACTCCTAATGCAGGGATGGATTCAATGAAAGGGAGACCAGCATAAGAGTTTTCATCAGTGGAATTTTAATAAGCCCTAAAGGTTAGCCTTCGACTTCGTTAACAAACAGTCTAGAGATAATTTCCAATTTTCAATGTTTATAGAATAGTAGTTCCTTGGTCGTAATCAAATTCGGAGACTGTTGAGAGCCTATTCTGCATGTCCAGCTGACGCTGAAACACAAACCATCAGAAATTATTAAATGTGTGCTCAAAATCAAATATGGCAGACATATAGAGAGGAAGAAATTCTGCATATTAAAACGATCGCATTAACCTGCTCTGATGAAATCAGCTCAGCCCAAGGAAACATATTTAGAAAAAGCCTGCGCCAAGATTTCAGCTGTGAAGAGGGTAATGATTATCCAATATTTACGTGGACAGAGACCAGGAAACAAAGAGAGATCATAAACAAAAGAGGCAACGTGAGAAGCCAGAGTCCCTGTGGCATGGAAATGGGTCTCAAAAGAATACAGAAGCAAACACGGACCAAGCCCTGCACTGCTCACTAGAGCATAGGTCAGCCTGCTGAGAGAACTCCTCCTCCGCCGCTCCCTTCTGCCCTCTCCGTTCTGCCTTCTCTTTACTGAACCTTTGCAAAACTGCCAGATGGGGAAGGAGTAGGACTAAGATCCTAGCCACATAAAACAAGAGCAAAGGGTAGTTACAACAAAGGGTCACACCCAGAGATTTGACTTTTCTGCAAATTGATTGCAGCATGGAAAGGGAAGCAGACCACTAGCCCTCCGCGGCCATCAATTTCCTAAAGACCCTGGACAAACAGCAGGAGCCTGAACTGCAGATGCCAAAAAGGAGCTTTCTTCAGGTGGTGCTGCTTTATGTCTTCCAACACAACAGCTCTCCTTTCTCTCTCAGGCTGCCACTTCCTTTCTAGATTTGGAGACAAAAAATTGAAGTGTTAAAAACAAAACCAGTGGTGTGGAGTGATAATACAGTGGGTGTTTGGTTCTAATCTTCGGCGTTCCATATGGTCCCCCTAGTCTGCCAGGAGTGACACCGGGGAACAGAGCCAGGAGTAAGCACTACCAGGTGTGGCCCACAAACCAACAGAACAAAACATAGACAAAACCATTGTTGTCTGGAGGTTCTGAGTCTACAAAGGCACACGGCTGACTACACTTTGGTCAGATTGGTGCATGAAAGTGCACAAAGGTGCTGGTGAGGAGTTGGAAGTTCTGGGTTCCAACTCTGTTTTGCATTTTAATCCCTATGTAACCTTGGCAAGGGCAATCAGCAGCTACAGTTGCAGGTAATGTCAGACAGGGACTTTGAATCATTTCAAAGAAAATGAAAACTGCTTGGGGGTTGGAGCGATAGCATAGTGGGGAGGGCATTTGCCTTGCATGCGGCCGACCCGGGTTTGATCCCCGGCATCCCATATGGTCCCCCGAGCACCGCCAGGAGTAATTCCTGAGTGCAGAGCCAGGAGTAACCCTGAGCATCGCTGGGTGTGATCCAAAAAAACAAAAACCAAAAAACACAAAAAAAGAAAAGAAAACGAAACTGCAACAATAGTGGTAATAATAACTTTTTTATTTCTGGACTGGGCAGTACCAAGGGCTCACTCCTGGCTCAGCATTCAGGGCTCACTCCTGGCCGTGATCAGGAGACCACAGGGGGTACTGGGGACCGAACCTGGATCTGCCGCGTGCAGATGCCCCACTCACTATACTATTGCTCTTGTCCCGAATAATAACTGTTTTTTTTTTTTTTTTTGCGGGGGAAGGGGCTTCAAAGCGGTGTTCTGAGAACCTAGAGGCCACTCTAAATGATACTCAGCCAACAGAGCCAACAGTTTAGCACTAGGGAGTGCAGATGTGGTGTGCCTGAATCCTGTGGATCAGTGCTCAAGGCCTTCAGGTCTACCTCTACAGTCCTTGGGGGCATCCAGGGTTATAAGTGATGATGCTCAGGCAGCCATCGTGGCTGTAAGGATTGAGGCTAGGGCACCCGCCGAAGGGCATTTGCTCCTACCAATACTCAGCACAAAGGTTCAATGCCAGGTGTATTCTCAAAAGAAACAATACTTTTATTTTGTAGGTATTGTTGTTACTCCCATTTCTTAGATAAAGAAACGGATTCAGGGAGGTTCTATATCCATGGTGATCTGCTGGTGGATGATGAAACTGAGCTTCAAAACCAGATAATCATGCACCCATAAGGCTACTCTTTTCTTTTGCACTAGGGATGCATTCATTCCAGGAAAGGCAGCCCCTGTACCTGAATTACTGCTGTGCTTTGGTCCTAAAAGCAAAGACCTTCCACAGGTGTGTTCCCAGAATCACAGTCTTAACCAACACTGACTTCTTGGCTTCTTTCTGGTACCCTAAGGTTTTACAAATTCCTTTCTGCCAAATTTTCACAGGTGTTGTATAGTCCTCTTGGGGCGCCCTGTTCTCGAGAGGCCCTTCTCAAACTCAGTCTGCCATCAGAAGTTCTCTTCTCGCCTGCTGATCTTTATTTGTCCCTCTTAACCACTTCCTCGAAATTTCTTTGTGCTGCTATTATGCTTGCGTTTCACCACCCACAAGATACTCCATGATCTGCTCCAGCACTAGTACCTCTTTTGTTAGCCTAATGGCTATAAAGTCACACTTTGAAAAGATATATTCATCTCTGTTTTTTTCAGCACCATCTGTGATAGCCAAGATATGGAAACCACCTAACAGTTCATTGATGGATGAATTGATAAAGAATAGAGATCTATGATGATTCATGAAATTATGAAGATAGGATATACAAACAATGGAGTACTACTCAGCACTGTGGAAAAAGATGAAATGTTGTCAAACATGGATTGACTTTAGTGTATTATGCTAAGTGATTTAGGTGAGATTGAGAAAGACAAATACTTTTGAATTTGATTTCACTCATTTGTGAATATAAAGAAACAAAGTAAACAAGCAAGCATACCGAAACAAAAACAAACTCTTAGATAAAGAGAAGAGGTTGGTTACCAAAGGGGAACAGGGTTTGGGATGGGTGAATTGGGTAAAGAGAGTAAGTTGGGAGAAATATTGATTTTTGATGATTATCATGATGTAGCGTACATAGATGTTGAATTATAATGCAGTACACTTGAAAATTGTATAATGCTATAAAGGCTGCTTAAATAAAATCAATATAAAACAGGTTATGTATCCTAGGCTCAAAGAAGTTTGGTAACTTATTTATATACCCTGTAAGGCTATTTAGGAAAATATTCCTATGGTTTTTTTTTTTATTCACACATTTCAAACATTTCTGACACCAGATGCATGGGCTTTCTATACCAAACCACGCTTCAATACCAGTTGGGTGTCTTACAATTCAATTAAGTAACCAGAGTTGGCACATATGCCACAGGTCTAGGGGTCATTCCCAAATGACTGCTCTCCATTTCATATGACAATCACAAGCAGTGGGTTCCCAGGTTACCTGTAACTTCAGTTCAACTTGGTTACAAATAGGCAGTTCCAATGGCCTCTTCAGGTTCAATCATTTGCTAGGATACTTCCTAGAACTTAAGTATACACTTAGGTATACTGGTTTATTTTTTATGATACATTTTACACACACACACACACACACACACACACACACACACACACACTAAAAGCTTCGAAGCATAAACAAAGAGATACATAGGTGATGGCTGGCAAAGTCCCTGGAGCAGAAGCTTCTGTTCCCATTGAGTTTGGGTACTCGGCTTTTCTGCCACATAGATGTGTTCACCAATGTGAAAACATTATGAGCCCCATACTTTTGGGACATTTTATTGAGTTTCCATCTTGTAGGCATGACTGATTATTAACTTAATCTTTTCCTCCCTACTCTCTTTGAAAGGGGTCAGTGGGCTTAAAGTTCTAGGCTTCTAAAGACGTTTTTTCTAATGGACAGGAAGATCATCTCATCTCATCTCATGCCATCCAGAGGCCCATTGAGAGTCAGGCCATTAGAACAAAAAACCAGGTCAACCAAGAAATCCTAAGGGACTTAGGAACTGTGCTGGTAGGAACTGGGGAACAAATATATACATATTTGTTTACACACACAAATATACACACACATATAAGTATTTATATATGTATATACACCCACATATATACATATGTGTGTGTAGTTTTCTATTCACAATGGTACAATCATTTCTGATCTGACCTCACTTGACATTTCAGTGACATATAACTCACTTATATCGGACTACAGCTGAATCTCACAAAGACAATGTTTATGAAAAATGGTCTCATTCCTGATGTTTCATTCACTCTCAATGGGACTAACGTCTTCGAATACAACAGTTATGTATACCTAGGTTGAGAAGTCAACATGATGAATGGCCTGGCACTTGAGTTGCACAGGAGGAAGAGAGCAGCTTGGAACGCCTTCAAGAACTTTTAAAGAAATAGATAAGAGGATGAAGAACCTTCGGCTCCAGGCACATCTCTTTGATTCCACTGTTCTTCCTGCATTAACATATGCCTCAGAGACGTGGGCCCTACGAAAACAGGATGAGAACGCTAATTCAGGTTTCCCAAGGAGGAATCGAAAGAATTATGCTTGGAGTATCACGCTTCACTCAAATGAGAGAAAGAATCCAGAGTTCAGACCTCCATTAATAGTCAAGAATCAGGGACGCTGTCTTGTTTGCCAAGGCATCGAAAATCAGGCTGGACACGTAATTGGAGACGACCACTGGACTAGAGCCATTACTGACTGGACTCCACAAGATGTCAAAAAATCGCGTGGCCCCCACCTATGAGATGGTCACACTTCTTCATCAAGACCCTGAACTTGAGGCTTGAGGCTTGAGGCTCTTCGTGTTCCTGGAACGAGCAGACGCCATTGGGCTAGACTAGTACCTGACAGGGATGAATGGAGACGTTACTGGTGCCCGCTTGAGCAAATCGATGAGTAATGGGATTTCAAGTGATCAAGTAATATCTCACTTTGGTGGCTCCTCACTAGCTGTTCTACTTGTCTGTTTGAGGGACTACCTCCTCAAATCTCTTCTCACTATGAGCTCTTCTCCAGTTGTAAATTCCCATTCATTAAAAAATAATTTAAGTGAATATCCATGAAATAAACCCTAACAAAGCTGTTTATAATTGTGTTCCAATCAAACAGTTATCCAACACCCATCCTTCCACCAGTGTACATTCCCCACCACCAATGTCCCTGTTTCCCTCCCACCCTTTCCCACTCCCCACCCCTAGCCTGCCTCTATGGCAGGCACTTTTCTTCTTCCTCTCTTTCATTTTGTATCCCACTTCATTTTTAAAGTTCTGTTCCAAAAGCTACTTTTTCTAGTAAGCTTTTCACTTTTATGGAATTTTCGATGGTACATATGGCTTGTACACTCAACACTTAGCATGATCGTTAATTGGTTATTCCTCTTTCTCTTCTTGTTAGCCAAGGAATTCCAGGAGGGCCGAGACTCTAATTATCTTTGTAGCTTTAGTGCCCAGTACAGGGCCTGGATCATCTTATTTAATCAATGAATATAATGGAAAAAGGAATAGCAAGAGGGGGTAGAAGGTTTACTTTTCTTAAAATATAAGGCATTATAAAAAATAAAAAATATTCTATTATGAGAAAACTATTCACTGCTAAATGTCTAGTATGCTGTGCAAGAATGAACTCACTGTTTTTATAAACAAAATTATAGGCAAAAAACAGCTCAAACTGTTTTAATCTTTCTTTATCTGCCTGATGAAGAGGTAGGTACATAATTTCCCAGGTGAGAAAGAGTACCTTACCAGCACTCACTAGCAGTAATATGGTTAGCTGAATAAGCACAAAATCTAAAGACTGCAGAGACTTAAAAACTGTTTAATTCATGAAACTAAGATAGTTTATCAGGTAGCATGTAGTTAAGTATACTTAAACACAATCACACAGTATTTTGCTTGGTCACCCTCATCTGGGGGTGTTGGAAGAACTAGGAGAGGAAAGAAGCATCCTCAGGGATTTTTCCTTATAGTACAATTTTTACAAAGAGCTGAGTGGACAACCTGCAAAAATAATAAGCTTCAGTGATCACACAAGCTTCAGCTACAATTATCACAAAGAGCAAGTCTGCTGTTCAAGCTTCTAACTTATCCATGTGACTTCAGCACAGTCCAAAATGTCACATTTGAGTTGAAATGACTACAGCCAATTAGGTAATTTCTACCAAATTGGGTCCATTAATACTTGGGCATTATCTTGAGGGAGAAATAGAATTCCATGACAAGGTGCAATGTGGCTTGTGAAATATTAGTTTTGGACAATCACAAATCAAGATCCAAGGGTATGTTAAATTATTCAGCATTCTTGACCTCATTATGAAGTGACTTTATATGGGTTTCTGCTCTTATTCATATAGTCTCAGGACCCAAGAAGCTTGATTTTGTTTCCTTTCCCTTGCCATTTCCCACTTTCATCTTCTTTTTTCCTTTTCCACTATGTATCAGAGATTGAGTGTACATATCTTTTAATTTTTTATCCTGTTTAATTTATAATTTAAAGGAAAATTTCAGAAACACAGACCCAGAGAATTTGATAATATAATGACATATAAGAAATATGAATATTAACTAGAAGTTTGGTTTCTATGCCTTTCATTTCTAGTGCATAACCTCAGGGAATACTGAAAAATATTTCACCTGGACATCTTTCATGTACCAAACAGAAGGCAGTACTCTGTCACACCACCATGTGTACCAAACAGAAGGCAGTACTCTGTCACACCAGGCTTTAAAAATGAGCCAGAATTTTAATGCCAAGTCTGATTCTGGAAGGTTCTGAAGCGATAGTGACAATATTATTTTCTAAGATAACGGGATCACATTCCAGTTATCTATTGATTCCATTTTTTTCCCAAAGAAGTTTGGAACAAAGAATGGTTGTGACCAAATTTCTACAGCAAGTGTGCTGGATATTTACAACTCTAAATTGTCGTTCTCACGTTTTAAAGCAATTTTTAAACTCAGCAGACAATTATTCCAATGCGACTAATAACATTGGAATTTACAAGTTAAAATACATAACTGAGGGCAACGCAATGAAATGACTTGAAATGGAGCAAGTGAATGCATCAACATGGGACAAAAACCCCGAGATGCTCAGGAGTTACTCCTGGCTCTGCACTCAGGAATTACTCCTGGTGGTGCTTAGGGTACCATGTGCAAGACAAACGCCATACTCACAGTACTATCCTGGCTCTGCCCTCCCCTCCCCTGCAAAGTTTTCATGCTAATACTCTTTATGAAATTAACAAAAGAAACTAGGCAACATTAGCCTGCTCGTGGTCATTTCTTCTTTTAGATATGCGTTTTGGAGATGTGTGCAAGCCTCAAATACTCTGAAAGCAGAGATGGGACTTGATTTCCTCATAACCCAACCAGATGGACCAGAGCGGTATAATCACTTTCACCACTTTTAAAATGCTCTTCTTTAGAACTCAACTTCTGATTTATTCCAGAGTGGAGCTGTGAGCCCTCAGGCTCCTACAGAAGTGGAGAATTTTTTAGCAAACTAAACACAGGCATTAAAATAATGTTTGAGTTAGTTTTAATCACAGTGGCCTAGATTCTCCTGCTCCCCAGGATTCTCCTGTATCCCTTCCGTGTGTGAGACACACGTGAGGGCTGTCCATGGGAAAGACTCGGTCATGCATCGCAGGCGGGAGAATTTAGGTCAATTACCTTTTGAAGTGTGATTCCTTTAAACAGTCACTCAAGGTAATATCTGGCTAACTGCGCTGTGTATATTAGAAGTGACCTGTGTTGTTTCTTTCCATACTGCCCTTTCATAATGAATGACCAAAGGATCACGTTTGTATAAGAAAAGAAAAGAAAAAACTACAACAGAGCAAGAGAAGCTTCATCCATATTCTTTTTGGAATCTGTTAAGAGATCTGGTTTAGAGATCTGGTTTACCTCTTAGAAGTTCTCTGTGGGAAAGTAGATGTCTCCACATTGGCCTTTCCTGGCTGGAACCTTATTTTCTCTATGTATAGGCTGAGGAGACCAAGAGGTTAGCTGTTACCTCAGGACCCTGGACAAATACATTAAGAAGTAGAATAACCATCAAGAAGGTAGATGTTTGGGGAGGTGGGGTATGGAATGAGGGAGTATTTGCTACAAGTCTGATCTCCAAGGTATTTTTTTCTTTTTGGGTCACACCTGGCGATGCTCAGGGGTTACTCCTGGCTTTGCACTCAGGAATTAGTCCTGGTGGGTTCAAGGGATGCCGGGAATCAAACCTGGGTCAGCTGCATGCAAGGCAAACACCTTACCTACTGTGCTATTGCTCTGGACCCATGATCTCTAAAGCTTAAAAAAATTTTTTTAAGGTACTCTGTACTCTGTGTGCATTTGTTAATTAGCTCTTGGAGGGAAAACGACACTGAAAATTGGTTTTGGTTTTGTATGCTCTGGTTTGGGGGCCAGTGGTGCGTGGGTGTTGCTTCCGGCAATGCTTTGGAAACCAAGTAGTTCCAACATTGAAGCCGGGGCTCCTCATTGGGTCACCTCCCTGGTCATAGTTTTGTAATTTTAAAAGGTGTAGAAAAAATTTCAAGTGTCTTTTAATTAGTAGAACATTATTGCTTTTCATATCAAGGCAGGGCTTAAGAGAAAGAACATACGGTTCTGAGGTGACAGAACAGCAGGTAGGGCATTTGCCTGGCCTGTGGTCGACCGAGGTTTGATCCCTGGTACCTGAGCACTGCTAGTAGTGATCCCTGAGCACAGAGCCAGGAGTAACCCCTAAGCACTGCTCGGTGTCTGGATCCTCTGCCCCTCCAAAAAGGAAAGAACAAAAGTAAAAATAGATACGGTCAAAACAACATCATAAATATAGGAAATACCTTCAATAAGTTTTCAGAGAAAACAAAATACAATTTGTAAATATTACTGATGAAATCAGTTGCTGTTTATGGTTATAAAAATAATATATTGGGGCTGGAGTGATAGTACAGCGGGTAGGGCACTTGTCTTGCACGTGGCCAACCTGGGTTCGATTCCCAGCATCCCATATGGTCCCCTGAGCACTGCCAGGAGTAATACCTGAGTGCATGAACCAGGACTAACCCCTGTGCATCACCGGGTATGACCCAAAAAGCATTATATATATATATATATATATATATATATATATGGCATAGAGTTGGAGAAATGTATTTAAAAATCACCCCAAATCTTTCGATTGAGAAATATCAATTTACTGAATTCCATACATTTATATTTACACATAATGGGGCAAAATCCTAAAAGGTTGTAAATAACTTTTGGGCTGGAATGATAGCACAGCGGTAGGCATTTGCCTTGCATGTGGCCAAGCCGACGGACCTGGGTTCAATTTCTCTGCCCCTCTCGGAGAGCCTGGTAAGCTACTGAGAGTATCTCGCCCGCACGGCAAAGCCTGCGAGCTCCCTGTGAGGTATTCAATATGCCAAACACAGTAACAATAAATCTCACAATGGAGACGTTACTGGGCCCGCTGGAGCAAACCAATGAAAAACGGGAGGACAGTGACAGTGACTTATTATTTATTCATTTATTTAACAGTTCCAATTGTGAGGACTCCCAAGCAGTGTTCAGGGGCTCTGGGGCTATTCCCAGCTACACTCAGATGAAGGTTCCATGCTGAGCCTGGTAAAGTAGTATTGATCTGGCCCACTGGAGCTAGGAACCAGGGTCTCCCCAGCTATGCTTGGAGGTTCACATCTGACTATTCCCCACAGTGCTCAGGAGAGACCCGAGATCCAACTTGGGTCCTTACATTCCAGGTATGCACTCCAGCTCTTTGAGCTATCTCCGTGACCCCAGGAGTGTTTCCAAGATTTTATATGCAGCCAATAAGAATTCTGCTTTTTCTAGATTAGGTTAGTAAAAAAAAATTAATAAACTGAAAAAAAAACTGAGTTTTTTTTTCAGATCTGCAAAGAACTATACCACTTAAATAATCAGAACCTGTTTCCTGTCACTGCCTTCCTCCCATCAAACTTACTAGTTATTAGAAAGTTTAAGATAGCTTTCCAAGATGAATGAATTAATTCCATTTTGAATTTCAACAAATATCCAACAGTGAGAGCAGTGCACAAAATCCATTAAGCTTTGTGACTGTTCATTATGAAATTCTGAATTTTAACCATCTAGAAATATAATCCAAGCTCAGATTTATTTTTCCTCCCTCAAGACTGAAATACCGAATAGAAGAGCAGGAACCTCTTCTTTGGGCTTTCGGCAGCTACAAGCAGGTAGAGGAGGCAAAAAAAACCCTCCTTGCTTTTCTTCTGGGTGTTTGAGCGCCATTCTCTCTCAGTGTCTTGGCTCATCTGGGTTATTATGGGCTTGCTCTCAGGAAAGCGCTCTGCTCTGTTTCTGGGGAATTAGAGAATGGCAGATGTAGGTGTATACACACACACACACACACACACACACACCATTTTTCTAAGCACATAGACAAAAGCAGGTAGTTGTTGTGGAAGGGATTTGCTCCCCCACAATTTGCTGAGATGGGGAAATTGTGGAACAGTTGAAGAGAGATAGACTAATAATATTTTGAAATAATCTCTAGATGCTCATTACTGCAGTCATTGAGGAAAGAGTGCAGGCTTTGGGGTCATCAGGTCTTTTATTTATTCAGTCAACAGATACTAATGAGCCCATCCTACGTGGTAGGCACAATTGGAATTGCTGAGGAAGCATCAAAGAGCAAAACAGACAAAAATTCATGTCTTGGTGGAGCATACAATCTAGCAGGGGAAGAGGACAATCAGGATAACATTAAAGGGTGAAAAGAAAACAGCTGGGTAAGAAGTATTGGGAAGGGTGGGGGAAGGCTCAGGCTTTAAATGGGATGATCAGGAGGAGCCTTCCTAAGAGCAGGACATTTGAGTCCAGAAATAAGAAGGTGAGGCAATGAGCCATTTAGATGCAGGGGGAGTGGATTTCAGTTTGAAGGAACTGTTAGTGTTAAGGCTATGGGGTGGGTGGATGTTTGCTATAATAGAGAATGAGCTCTGCCATGTCCAAGAGGGCAGGGATGGGTTTTCATACAGAACCTTGAATACCAGGAGGATTTGAGCTTTCCTCGTAGGTTTGAATCCCTGTACTGTTTGCCAAAAGTCATACACTGGGTGACCCTCCGGGCTTCCACGATCCTGGCTGTGAAATGGGAATCTCATGAATTATACACACTTATTTTGATGGTTAAAATAAAATATCAAGCACAATGTCTGATATGTAATACAATTTCCAAGAAATGTCATTTTTTCTTTATCCCTCTGGGTATCATCTTATAGATATAATATAAATGGGTGATCTGATGGGTGATACTTGAGATATGTCTCCAGGTAGATGTAAATTTTGTGAGTGCATAATGTTTTTCTCCCCAAATGAAACCAAAATAGCACCCAGTACTACCATCAATACATGCTAATGGTTTTGGGGATTCAGGTTGACCAAGGAGCTAAATCTTAGATGTATCAACCATTAGTGAAGACTGATATATTAGTGGAAAGGTACAGGAAATCTCATTATTTCCCATTTCCATTGAGTGTCTATTTCAAGGTTAAAAAAATGCTATCTGTCCTTATGGGCACATCTGAACATTCAAACAATGCCAGATAAAATGGTCGGCTTGCAAACTTTTGAAAACACCATTGCCTGCAGGGTTGAAAGGGCCTCTCTTAGATATCAATCTGTTCTGCGTTAACTTTTTTTACATGACGGTGGCAGTTTTCCTCTTATGTGGTGGTATCATTAGAGTTTCACTGGAGTTCACAGAAATCATTTTCTGGCTAAGTTTCCACTCGAATCCAGTTGCTATAGAAGTCGAACATCAGTGGGGGAGGCAATTAGTTAGCTAGTTATTATGACTTTACTTACTTAGTACATTTTGAGCCGAAGGAAAAATGACAAAACCCTAAAATAATTCTATAGAAATATACAAGTGACTTCTTTTGCCCATAGATCATTAGCACAGTGGATAGGATTTCAAAGAAGCCACCAACACCTATAACATCCTCTCCTGTTGTATTATTATGCAGCCGTCAGCAGTTAATAGGGCCCCAAAGAACCATTTTAATGAAAGTTACAGAGGACTTGGTTTTGGGGGAATGGAACTATGGGAAGCACTAAAGATGGAGTCCTCTTTTGAGGTAAATAGCAACAGTATATAAACTATTGCCATGGCAATTCTTAGGGTGTTGGCTGTTTCATTGTCAAGACTCTTGTGGTATCTTAAAAATGATCTGCCAAAGACCTTCTCCAGAGGAGAATGCATCGCTGCTGACTCTCCCACAAAGTCTGCTCCTCTCTTTTCCTTTGGGCAGAGGATGAGGGGACGCCTGTCCGTGCTGGGGGACACTCTCAGCTCATCTCCGGGGAGACGCTCCCAGAGGAGCTTGAGGGAGGGTATGCCGTGGTTCTGGGAACTGAACCCAGGGCTCCTCCATGCAAGGCTTGTACTCCAGCCCTTCAGCCACTTTCCCTCCCACTTACCTTCCAAATATATGCGTTAATCATTTCTCTTTCCTTCTCCTTGGAACAAATCAAAGACTGAACAATGCAAATATGTATATAACAATAAACATGTCTACACATACCCATACAAACATATATTCATATGCAGGCATACAAAGTGTTTTTTTTCATTATTATTAATTTAGACACACCCCAGTATTTACAGTTCCAAATGAGAACTGCCTTTTCTCAACAGTTGCAAATAAAAAAAATCTGGGAACTCTTTTCTAGCCCGTTCTCTCATGACCTCTAGCTCTTATTTTGGTTATTATCATTGTTGGCAAGTTTTCACTACTTAACAGTAGACGGGATTTCTAAAAATAGCCAAGAGTCAGTTGGAACCAAACTTCTGATATAAAAATGACAAGTTGGATAATACTAGTCTTTTCGTTTTGTTTTGGGGGCCATATCCTGCAGTGCTCAGGGGTTACTCCCGGCACACTGTTTGGGAGTCACTCCCCGGGGTGCTTGGGGGACCATGTGGTGCTGAGTCGAACTTGGGCCTCTGGCATGCAAAGCCTCACTGAGAGTCTCTGTTGGCTGTGAGCTATTTCCTCAGTCTATCTAAAAATACTAGCAGAACAGTAAACTTTCCTATTTTGTTTTTACTCAACTAAATAGCTATTTAATATTTTTTTTAGTATGGCTTAAAAAAAGTCCTGCTTAATAAAACAGAGTAATTGTTAAATAATTTACACACTAGCATATACTTAAAGTATACAATTATTTGATTTTTAGTGTATTCATAAATGTGTGCAACCGCATCCCAGGTAATTTTCAAATGTTTCACTACCACAAAGAGAAATCCTATATTCTCCAGCCATCGCCCCTCCGGTCCCTCTCCCCTCCCCTCTCCCTCTTCCCCCCACTCCATCCCACCTGTCTGCCATTTCCACGGTGTTTGTAAACCACCTGAGAATGTAAGGAACTAATCTAAAAAGGAAACATCCATTTTTCAGATCCACTATACAGATATAGGCATATGACTTTTCTCTCCCTTTGTTCCAGGTTCGATGCTTATAAGCAAGTTGATAGACATTAGTGGTAGGAGGGATAAGCAAGTAGGTAGCAGACAGAAGGGAGATACAGCACGTTGGCGGGAGAGAAATGGACTGATGAGTGGATTGAAAGTATGGAAGGGGAGGAGAGAGACTGCTTAATGCAGCAGCCCAGGCTGCTAGCAGACAGTACTTGAATATAAATCTTAATAGTCGAAAAGATTAGTCAGCTGACCTGCGAAGCCAGATTCTGATGGAGTCCTTTTCAAACACCCAATTCCATCTACTCTGGCAACTCTGAAAGTTACAAATTGCCTCCCTGGGTTCAAGTGGCTCTGACTAATTTTTCCCATCCGGTTCTCTCCAGATCTTTGGAGTGGATCAACGGCTCGCCGGGAAAAAATGATCGAGGGGGTTGACTGTTTTCCTGGCCGGCAATTACCCAAAGATTTGAGCCTGGAGCCAGAGAACAGAGGCGGCTTTTCCTAGGTTTGTTCTCTGAAGACAGGAGAGTGCCTGAGAACGAGAGGGAAGCCAAGCCTGGAAGTCGAGGGAGTTTGTGATTGGTGTGGGGGATTTTTTTTTTCGCCCCCATTCGTCTCTCGGGTCTGCTGTTCGAAAACAAAATCAAAATTACGAAATACAATTCCTCCCATGCCTTTTTCTCTTGTTTGGAATTAAAAATCATCTGCTGAACGCTTTCTCACTTCAAAACCCAGTAAGGTGCTTTCTACTATCAAGGAAGGTGCCCCAAGAATAAATTGCTCCTATCAGAAATAAAGCATTTCAGTTCTGCCACAAGCGGTGAAATCTGTGTTTATAAGTCCCTCCAAAGGCAACTGCATTTTTGCTGCTCTCCTCTCATTTTCTTTTGATGCATAAAACCTGTAGACTGGAGCGCTGTGATTGCATTCGGCTCCGGAGCAGGGTGATTGTAAATATTCATTGGAATTCAAGCGAGCTTTCCCAGGTCTCTCCCAGGGCTGTGCGACTCTGCAAACAGCAGCGGTGCCACATTAGCTCAGCCCGGAGGCCGCCTATTCCCCCACAGCCCCTAGGACCATTTCTGTGGAGTGTGCGCACGCAGAGAAACTGGCCCTTAAACACCATTTCAATCTACCATTTCACTTGCTTTTCCTTTTGCTCCCCATGACTGCTGATCCTTACTAATTCTGTCTGTCAGTTCCAAATATTCATGAAAAAAAAAAAACTTGCCCTTGACTAAACGTCCAGAGCCTGTATGCTTTCTCTGCACATGTGCTCAATCTAGTTAGATCAATCAGATTCCAGTCATTCTATAAATACATATACAAATATACATGCACTCATATATATATGCATATGCATGTGCATATATACAGCAACTCTAGATGGAAAATAAGAATAGATACTTAGGCTAAGATACAATGCACTTACTGGTTTTATTTCCTTTTTTTCCCAGTTAAAAGCACAGGAATTAAACGTAAATAATAGGGAACTGGGACTGTCATATTAGTTATAACAATTTAAGAATACAAAATTATTGACATATTTTGAGCATAAAAATTCAATCAGAAGGAACACACTGTTAAATGACAATGCTGACCCAATTCTCAGTGTTACTGCCCATAAGATTGAAGTTGAAGATTCAAACCAGGCTTCCCTAACACTTCCTGATAAATCTTCTGCATCCCAGAAGATTAGATTCCAACAGAATGCAGGTACCTGCCATATTAACTTCAAAATAATCCAAGGAAGAAATCAATTCACAGAAAAAAATGACCTATAGAAAGTAATAGAGAGAGAGAAAGAGAGAGATGTTATCAGTGATGAAACATTTCAATGCAAAAGCAAGTCTAGATTGAAATTCTTTGGGTCTGGCCAATGGTTAGACTTCGTGATGAAAATGAAAAATTACTTAAAGTGACAAAAATAAAGGAATGGTCAAAATTTCATAGATACATAGAAATTTACTTTAATTCAATAAGGTGAGTTCATGAGCAAAAGGCACTCTGCTAGGCATTTTGAAGGATAAAAAGTGATTGATTTATGTGCCCTATGTCTTAAAGAGTTTGACATTTATCAGCAAAGAGAAGATGTGCAGATATTTATCTGTGCTGTAAAAGAGGCAAAATACTTGGTTACCCCAAGATGGTGGGTAGGTAGGTAGTGAAAGGAAATTATGGGCACTTCCAGAACAGAAATAAAAATCAACCAGACATTGAAGGAGAAGGATTCTGACAGATGACAGAGGGAAGAAGAAGTCCATCCTTAGAGATGTTGAGGGTTGCACTGTGTCTCTCAAAAAAAGATATGTTGGTGATCTCCAAGCATCACTGGTTGCAGATCTGATGGGTTCAGGAGCACCCCTAGATATGGCCTTTGAGGTCCCCCCAGAACTTCCACAAGTGGCCCGGGCACTCTCTAACAGTACAGGACCGGAACAGCACCACATCTTCAGGCCCCTGCATTGAACTACCAACACAGTTGGCCAGGAATTGCTGGAGGGACTCCAGGGTCCCTGAGCATCTGAGCATCTCTTAGGAGGCTCCTAAAACTTTACTCTTTTTTTTCTTTTTGGGTCACACCCAACAATGCTCAGGGGTTACTCCTGGATCTGCACTCAGGAATTACTCCTGGCAGTGTTTTGGGGACCATATGGGATGCTGGGGATTGAACCCGGGTCAGCTGTGTGCAAGGCAAACACCTTACTGCTGTTTTATTGCTCTAGCCCCCCAAATTTACTCATTTCTGTGAAGTCTCATTTACCCAGAAGTGTTCAGAGAATACTCCCAGCTGGGTGTGCAGGGGGTAGCTCCCCATGGTGTTGAGCATCAGACCTGGGGCTCCCTCATGGAAGCACACACTCAGCCCTCTGAGTCATCACTCTAGCCAGAAATTACTAGCTTTTGTATAGGTAGCGGAGGGTTTTCTACCTACTTAATGCCATGTTGAATTAAAAACAGCTTTACTACTTGTACTTTCTAATTTTTTTTTTTGCCTTTTCTGTCTCTCCCCACCCCTAAGTAGAGACGTAACTTTAATGTTCAACTCCTTTCTTAGGGCTCCCTTGCTTTCCTCAAATATTTGCAGGTCGTTAGTGCGGATTTCAAGAAAAGGTGGGTAATTAACCCCCATGTAAAATCCTGCTGGGATATTGAAGTGGACAGGACTCAGAAATCATTTGATATCAGAATTTAAAATGTCAATGGTAATTTCACTGTATCACTGTATCGCTGTCATCCTGTTATTCATCGATTTGCTTGAGCGGGCACCAGTAATGTCTGCATTCGTCCTAGCCCTGAGATTTTAGCAGCCTCTCCTGACTCATCCTTCCCAACAGTACCGCATTGGAGGCTCTGTCAGGAGAATGAGACATATTATTGTTACTGTTTTTGGCATATCGAATATGCCACGGGAGCTTGCCAGGCTCTGTTGTGTGGGCAGGGTACTCTTGGTAGCTTGCTGGGTTCTCCGAGAAGGAGAACTATACTATAAGAGGTCATGCAGCCACATATGCGGCTGCATGCTTCTGGGAGCTTTGCTTTATAGTCTCTGGATCCTGGCCATTGATGGGATTTCATGGTTCCAGGGGCAGTTTGTGGATGTGACTGCCTAGCTACTGGAAAATGGGGGATTTGGGTGGAGGAGGCCCAGTCCCGATCCAAGCAGGCTTGGAAATCTCAGCCCCAGAACCCACACACCTGGGTACCTCTGCCGGTTCCTTCATGCTTGAGGCTCGTCTGAGCGTGTGGAGAGTGGCCTTAGCATGGCTGTGGCTGTATACCAGAGGTCTTCGGCTGCCCAGACTCTGCTTGGGGCGGGGAGGAAACTCAACCTGTCCTCCTCCAAGGGCCCCTGTTGAAAACAGCCTGGTGTGCAGGCAGGAGCAATTCAAGAAAGAAAAATTTAAAATTATACTGAGAGGTCATCATTGAAAGGTTCAGGAATGACGGAGGGGGTGAAAGTGACAATATCCTGTAGATTTTTTGACATATTTGTGATAAAGAGAAGGATACAGATGGCATGAGAAGACTTTTGTTTATGTTTTAATGTAGAAATATGCATGGGCATATTTGTAGGTGAAAGGGAGAAAATCAGGATTGCAGGAGAGAATTGTCAACAAAACAGAGAGGATGGATAATGGATGGAACAGAACTCTGGAAGGAAAAGGCATGGATTGGGATCAAGCAGTGAGAAGTATCTTTGGAAGGCCATGGGACAGATTCCCTCTGACAGAGGAAGGATTTTTAAATAATTTGGGTGTGGAAAAAGAAGCTTACGGAGTGTCTGCTAGAGTCTCATTTCAGCAAATCAGAAAGTAGATGAACTCTTGAGAGAGCGGTGGGGCAGATGGCTAGAAACTGAAGGAACAGAGAAAGTGTCTTTGGGACTATAATGGAGAACGGAAGAACTGCTGAAAGGACCACATGAAATGGTAGTGACAGCATTATCAGATTAAATTTTAGTGAGATGCAGCTTTTGAAAGAGCACGTTTCAATAGGGTGGGCGAGGCAGGAAGGTGAGAGAACAATGTGTCCAGGGTTGGTTGCAGTCCAAGAGATAAGAGGAAAGACTAAGATAGGTAGAACTGGAGTTTGAAAGACTTTGTAAGGAGACTTTAGGGTCCTTTTGTTGGAGAGAACCTAAACATAGTGATGGAGTAATGAACCTTTACAAAGAGGGTAAAGAACAAAAGCTGTGTCCCTTAATTTGTCAATATGAAATTCTTGCTGAATGCCCCTTCCTAGAATGCACAGGGTAAGAAGGCATCAGATTGTTATTTATTTTCTTTACTCTGGGGAGCGTGGAATAACAAGGACAATGGACACTCAACACACAAGTGTCTATCCACATATTAACTCAGGTCTTTAATTCTCAAACGTAGGAACAATTACTATGCCTCATTTCACCGATGAAGATACTGAATGGCAGGGAGCAGTACAAGTGCTTGTCAAGGTCACACAGTGAGTTGCCAGTAGAGCTGCAGCTTGAATTTAGTGCCTATGCCCTTAGTGATTATGCTACAATTACTAAAAAAAAATGGAAGTGGATTATACGTAAGTCTGGGGTAGACTTACTCTCTGCTGTTATCCCAGTACAAGTATCCCGTGTATTCTCTTTCAATAGTGGATCTGGAGGATAAATTATATGGTGATGCTAATTACAAGAGAAACCTAACAATTGCTGGGCTCTTCAAATAATTATTGACTCTGGTGATGAATAGACAATGAACTGAAAGGCATTTAAGGGAAACAGAATGGCTTTCCCTTGCTCTGATATATAGCCTCAAAACCTGCAGAACCTGGCTTCTTTGATGCCCCTGGTAAGGGCAAAACCACTGCCCCACCTCTAGTGACTTCAGTTCCTTGAACCATTTTAACCCCGCTGCTTTCAATTAGAGCAGAAACAAAGAAAGGTACATTTTCCAAGTTGCCATCAAGTGGAGTTCTGTACACCTATTCGTTAAACAGTAATGAAAACTGAACACACAGGCCAATCTAGCCTCCCATTTCTCTTATCTCCCTTCCTCATCTCTACCCCTAGCCAGCACGTTTTCCTCCACACTGGGGACACAGCTACCACATGTCATGCAGGTGGGCAACCTCTGTGGGAGCTGGAATCAGGCTGATGCCAGGCTATTTGCAGCAAGGTTGACTGGAGATAACCCTCTCTCCGTATCACCTTCAGCCTTCAGTGGGAAGCGGGCAAACTGGTACCAAACAACATGACCTGGTACCACAGGATTAAATATGCTCTTGTCATCTCCAAATTAGTCCCCCTTGGACGATTTCATTCGCCCTCAACTCCCATGAACAAAAATAATGTATAATTTACATGTTGACTGCTCACAGATGACAAACACTTTTTGGAACATTGTGACAGGCTCATATTCCAGTCATACCATTACTTAATTTATTTTGGTTTTGGGTCACACTCAGTGGTGCTCAGGGGCTGCCTGGCTCTGTGCTCAGGGGTCCCTATCAGCAGTGCTTGCAGGTCCATATGCAAGTGCCAGCTACCAAACCAGAATAGTTTGCATGTACAGGAAGTGCCTAACCTCCTTATTATCTTTTGGACCCCTAGTTATACCATTTTAAATGCCATGATGTGCAAAATTGATGGTATTGTTTAGGCGGCAGCAAGCAGAGAGCCAACTCAGCAGAATGAACAGAAGATATCCATCCAGGATTTTCAATATCCTGCTGAATGACCATTGTTTTGTAAGGCTGTATTATTCTCTGAGGTTTTAATATGCTGCCGTACAGAATTCTCTTGTGATTTCTCTATTCTCTTCATTGTCCAGGGTTCTCTGTTTTTCCTTCCTTTGAAATTGTTCGTGCAGCTTATGTATTCATAATTATTTCAGCTACAATTTAGATTTAAAAAATGACTCCAAGTAGACATCAGAGCTGCCTGAAGGGTGTTTTACTCTTGCTCCCTTCCTTCCATGGTAAGCTCATCTTCTAATATGATTTCAATAATAGCCAACATTTATCATGTGTCAGGCACAAAACGGATGCTTGAAACCCTACAAGGTAAGTACTATTATTATCTTTGTCTCCCGTAGAAGAAGCTAATAAATGGTAGAACTGAGATTTCAAACTACCTAGCACTGAGGCTCTTAGCCAATACACTGATTCCTCTTCACAGACAGCTGTTCTGTTTTCTACCTCATGACTGGATTATACCAATAGCTTCTTAACACTTAATGGCATCAGCAAATTCAATACAATTTTCACATGGAAGGTTCGATGCTCTCTATTGATCAAATTGAAAGTTTCCTGTTAGTTCAAAGTTTCTTCCTGACCTCTTTGTCTCCCAAGCCCACCCAGATGCTCCATTTCAGCAAAGACTATCTGTGTTAGATACAAAAACGTTCTTTCTACTTCTTTATTTCCTCTAACACTTTTCCTACATCCTCTCTAGGAAACTTTTACTTGTCCTTTTAGGAATTCCCTTCTTCAGGAAGTCTCCTTTAACTATAGGTTTAAGGGTAAAATACAGAGTCAGGTTCTATCTTTTATTTCCTTTATATTTCCTAAAGAGTTGAGTAATGTTTATTATCCATTTGCTATGCAATAAGGATTTTTAGCGCACTGACATATCCTCCTAGCCAAATTGGAAAGAAGTCAAGTTAGATTGCTGAGTGATATCCTAATCAGTTTTGAAGACCAAAATATAGAGACTTGTCCTTGGGAAGGCATTGAAGCTATTTCTTTTTCTCTTATTAAAAAAACTCCCTCTCCAACTCTCCTCCTTCCCCTCTCTTGTTGCTTCAATGGCTACAGACCTCACACAAGATGTTCTGTGGTGTTCTCTGTTGCTTGCAGTGTCAGAGATTGAACCTGGTTTGATTGTGTACAAGGACAGTACCCTATGCACTGTACAATCTCTATGGCCCTGGTATTTCAGGTCTTTTTATTTCAGGTCTCATTTCCTTCGCAACACAGAAGGTCTTTAATTTGACACAGTCCATTTTCCAGCTTCACAGACAGCAGGGGTGTCTGTATGTCTTGACTGGCTCAAAGATGTAAGCAGTAATCTGCTGAAGGTGGGAAAAGAACCTCTTGGAAAGCTCCTACTTTCAAGTAGAAAGAAACAGGGAGAGGACATGATCCTCTTTTTCCTCCTCCTTCTTCCTTCTTTGAACTGGACATGATGGTTGATACCATGTGACCCATCTTGCAATCAATATGACAAACAGTTGGAGATCTCAGCATATTTGGTCTGTGTCATAAGAAGGGCTTAGATCTTTGATGATACTTCTGAGTGTTGAATCAGTACCAGCAGCTTCTCATGTAAGGGCAATAAAGCCCACATTTCTGTTACTTGTGGTTGAATAGAGTGCTGCCTAGTGGAAATGATATTTTTTCAAATATCTTAAACTCTAGTATAATTGCTGGTTTTGGATGCAATTTTGTTGGGTAATCAACTCTTTATTCAAACTGTGCTTTCTTAGAGAATGTTCATCTCTTTTTTCTGCTCAGGGTTGATGATCTTAGCAGGGACAAACAACCATTTTCTATAAAGAATCAAAGAGTAAATAATCAAGGCTTTGCCAGCCCAATGAGAGTTCCTGCCACAACTACTCAACTCTGCCATGTGTTGTGAAAGCAATCACAGACAATATGTAAATGAACAGGTGTGGCTGGGATACAAAACACATTTATTTACTTAAAGAAAGGTGGTTGGGGGCTGGAGAGATAGTACAGTGGGTAGGGTGCTTGCCTGCATTACATATGACTCCGTGGCACCCCAAGTAGTCCGAAGCCCTGCCAGGAGTGATCCTGAGCGCAGAGCCAGAGGTAAGCTCTAAGCACTATTCCAATTCCAGTGAATTCATGAGGCGAAAACACACTCCAGGGAAGTTTCTGAATCATGGCGAATATTATTTTGTTTGTCACAAGTATAAGAAAAAACATGTACATTATTCTCTGTCCTGATCAGCCTTTAAACAGAGGCCAGGGGGATAAGAAAAAGGCATCATGAACTTTCAAACTTTATCAAGAGGCCCAAGAAAATTGATCTTTTCCGTTACCAGAATACGAGAAATTTATGAAAATTACCTGGCCACTGCTGCTTGCTGGAGAGCAGATGATATTCAGTTCAACGAACATTAAGGTGATTCCTCCCAGTTTTTGAGCTAAGATGATAGGTATGAGGGGACGGTGAGGTGAATAAGAGCTCATGAAATTCATAGCCTCTAGGGATAAGAGAGCTATGAACGAATAAATTATAATATGAGAGATAAATATAATGAGAGACATACGTTCAAAATTATAGGAGTAACATGGGGAAAGGCATGATTAAATTGACCTGGGAACTCAAAGAAGGCTGGAAGAGGATGTGATTTACTGTCTAGTGGGAGCCTGGGCGTGGGTGTGGGTAGACATAAGAAAAAAACAGGCCTGGAATAAAGAAATTAGGAACCCTGGGTCAGGTCCCTGCCTTATTTTTCTGTTAGGACTGTCATGAAGACTTCCAACTAAGAAAGGACTTCCACTAGAGTCTTTGAACTTTTCAACAGAAGACCTGCACTCAAGACCTAATTCTTCAATCTAAAAATCTTTGTGACTTTAGACAAAACACTTAATTTATCTGAACCTCCCTTTTCACTTTTGTAAAATGATGTAGTTATGCTCAGGTTAGTTATTTTATTGTTTTAAATCTTGTGTTGCACCCTTGATTGACTGCTGTCGGCGCATGTCAGTTTCCTTTCTACTTTGATCATCCCTTCTTCCAAGCAAAGACAGAAACAAGAACATCTTTTTCAATGATAGCATTTAAGTGTTTATAGGCATTCTATTACCATTTAAATTTTTTAAAATATTGTTTTATTTTCTTTCTAAGACATAAGAAATTTTTGAGACCAACCTGGGTTCGATCCCTGACACCACATATGGGTTCCCTGAGCTGCACCAGGAGTGATCCCTGAGAGCAGAGCCAGGAGTCAACCCTGAGAAACCACTGGAAGTGGTCCCAAACAAAATGCATTTTTAAAAGCAAGGAATTTTTTAAAATTCTTATTAGTGAAACACCATGAGGTACAGTTGTAGACTTACAAATTTTTGTGCTTGGATTTCAATTATACAATGATCAAATACCCATCCCTCCATCAGTGCCCATTTTCCACCACCACGGGTCCCAGTATCCCTCCCACCCCCCATCCCCCCTAACCCACCCTGCCTCTGTGGCAGAGCATTCCCTTTTGTTCTCTCTCTCCAAGCAAAGAAATTTTTGAAAGTAAATTTTATCATGAGCCTGTAAATCTTCTAAAAAGCTGTAGCCTATAGAAGCTCTTATTGGTCTTTTTTCCCCTTTTCTTCCTGATAGGGAATCCTTCTAGCACTTGCTCTGAACTCTTTTAAGAACACTCAATGTCATGGGTCTTAACTTCAGTCATCTGGGCCCCTTCTAGATCAGAGAGCCCAGACAGGTGAAGCAAAAGGGGGAATAACATGCACCCTGGTATTAATAAAAGCAATTGTACAATTGGTTGTAAATACCCAGGGCTGAAGATGTATGTAGTAATCACACAGTCTTCCCTTGGGGACAGCTCAGGAGGAAGCAGTCAGGAGCCTGCAGGGCACAAAGGAGCAAACCAGCCTAGGTCATAAACCTTTGTGTTGGTTTGTCACATCTGGTCCCTGAAGGCTGCCCCACAGTTACTGATAGAGACACAGATGGTGACGTTCTGGGTTTGAACCTGATCTTTGTTATTTCCTTAACTCATCCACATGTAGCTTTTTCAAACATTTAATGGAAATAATGACTCCTGCTTCAGGAGTTTGGTATGAAAATTTCATATGGATAGTTTTGAATATTAGGAACAAATGCTAAGAAAATAGTATTGAAGAGCAAACGCACAGACAGTTGACAAGAACTGTTCTAGCAGTTCAGATCAGGATTTTAGTTGTGAGCTATTCAAGGAATACATATGTAATGTACATATAGCAGGTGTTTAACATTTATAGACCTATAATGTAATAACAGATTAAAGTAACTTATTATTTCATTTCGTATTACCTAGCTCTGCTTTACATATATCTTATCAAAAAATTTACATTTGGGAGGGGGCTTCACTTACAAAAGAGCAGATTTTGAAAAAAAAGATGAAGATAAGTTATCTGATTGAATTCAATTATTCAAATTTCTTTTATAAAAGCTAACTCAAAAAACAAGGAGAGGAATATTTGTTTCTTCCTTCAAGGGAACTAAAAATTCTTATTTAGTTTTCTCCAATTTGGAGGGCCCTTCCGTCAGCTTTCCAGAGCACTGGTTCTCCTTCCCCAAAGCAGTAAGAACAGAGTTTTCAGTCTCCACATTGATGATTTATCCCGGTCACAGAGGGGACACTCGGCTAACTGAGGTTAACAGCTTTCTCGGTTTCATTTCAAAAAGACATTAGCATGGAGGCTCTATGAAATGCTGATATGCCAAATACTGATTCATTCACCTGCAGAGTTCGCTCTAAGGCAGGGACCTGCTTGACAGGCAGGGCTGAGCTCCCAGCCTTTTCCTAAAGGGCAATCCCATAATTCATCTCCCAGTGCTAAATTACACCTGACACTTCACTGAAGTCTTCAGGTGCATTCAATAAGCCTAATGCAGAAGAAGAGGGTTGGGACTGTTAAAGGTATTCTTTTTGAAAATAATATAACTATCCAATTGTGTGTGGAAATAGTTTTAATGCAATATATTCTTAGGCAGGGTTGGGGTAGGGACAGGTATTGAGCTTGATTTGTTTCTCTTAGTGCATATGAACCAACCTCCTACACAGAAGTGGGTGGCCTTGGCAGATCCTGACCTCTGCCATCATCTTCCTGTGGTTGGACATCAAGTTTGTGCATCACCACCTGAGCTACTGGAACATGAGGCTTGTGGCTGAGTACAAGGGAACTTTCCAGGGTTGGGACTTGGTCCTCTCTCTATTGGAGTGGGTGCTAGGTATTAGGGACATGGTAGGGAACGAACTCTTACATGTCCTGCTCTGACAGTGCCTCTGGTCTAAATTGGGGGACCTGAGCTCAAGAGAAAGAACTAAGGAGACTAAGAAGAACCAAGACGTGAACACCTGCAGTGCCCAGTCCCATCAAGAGCTTGGCAGTGTTGCTGAAGAAATTGCAAACAGGGTGAAAAGCAAAGAAAAGTTGATAAACATCAAATGCCTTCCAAACCTCAGTCCCTGTGTTAGGGTCTTTTGCTTCATCATGAGGTACTAAAGTCCAAATCAGACTCTGGTACACACATGGCTTCAGAGATCATCTCCTTCTTGACAGACACATGGGAAGCAGTTTGTTTCAGTGAAAGATCTCAGGAGTAGGCCTGTCTAAAATTTGGCCTTTAAGGCAGTACCAACTCTCATTTATTAATGAGAGACAAGTTACTTATCTTCATCGAGTCTCAGTTTCTACTACCTGTGATGTGGGGATATTACCTCCTTTCCCAAGATGGTCAAGAGAATTTGATGAGATGGTGAAAATGAAAGGGCTCTGATTAGAAATAAGATCCTGCTCTTGGTAGAAGGGAAAATCAAATTTTATCCAGGTACTTCTTTTTTCATTTATATAAAGAACATTTACTGTATTTTATATTCTTTATCTGGTTGTTTTTGACATGGGTATTTAAATTTTTAAATTAATTTTTTAATATAATCACCATGAGATACAGTTACACAGTAGCCCATGATCGGGTTTCAGTCATATAATGTTCCAACACTCATTTCTTCAACAGTGTACATTTACCACCACCAATGTCCCCAGTTTCCCTTCTGCCCCTTTCCCTTCCCCGCTTCTATGGCAAGCACCTGTCTCCCCCCTTCTCTCTCTCTCTCTCTCTCTCTCTCTCTCTCTCTCTCTCTCTCTCTCCTTTTGGGCATTATAGCATGCAATACAAATACTGAAAGGTTATCAGGCATATCCCTTTACCTACTTTCAACACTCAGTTCCTGTCCAAATTGATCATTTCCAACTATTATTGTCATACTGGTCCATTTTCTATCCTAACTGCCCTAAACCCCCCACAACCCAGAGAACTTTTTAAATATTTTATTTTATTTTATTTTTTTGTCTTAGGGCCACACCTGGTTGGGCTCAGGACTTACTCCTGACTCTGTGCTCAGGGATCACTCCTGGTGCTGCTCCAGAAATGATGGGATACTGGGGATCAAACTGGGGTAGACCGCATGCAAAGCAAATGCCTTATCCCCATATTATCTCTCTGGCTCCAAGGGCTTATTGTTTTTATTTTATTTATTTTATTTTATTATTATTAATTAATTTATTTATTTATTGAATCACTGTGGGGAAAAGTTACAAAGCTTTCAGGTTTAAGTCTTGGTCATGCAGTGATCAAACACCTTTTCCTTCACCAGTTCTCATTTTTCACCACCAAGAACCCCAATATACCCCCCTTCCACCCCTCCTAATGCCTGTGAGGAAGATGAATTCTACTTAACTCTATCTACTTTGATTACATTCATTATTTCGACAAAAGATGCACCATTATTGTTTAGAGTTTACACCCAACAATCAGAACTGCTGAAAAAGCATTGTGAAATAATTTATTTTTTACAGCTGGTTATGAGAACCATATGATGTTGTGTGGCCGCAACAGCAGCCGCATGATTTTGGATTTCTGATATTTTACTTATTAAGTCTGGCGGGATTTCTGCTAAGAGCCAGATAATTATGAAATTGGTTTCTGTGGCTCTGGAGCCATGGCCGTGCCAGAGAGCCGCTCGTGGGGGGCAACTTGTGACAGCAGTAGGGCGTGAATGACGAGCCAGGAATGCTCCTCTTCCCATGAGGTTGCAGTTGCCCCGTCACCACTGGCTCATATCTGGCTTTCCAAAAAGCTTCGAGGTGGCCACCATCTTGCTGCCCAGGGGGAAAGAGGTGGAAGAAAGCCACACTCCTTCCCTCCCGGGGAGGCATGGTACCATGGATTAATGCATAGTCCATTCACTTTTCTGCTGCAAGCTGCCGGGCTCTGCATTAAGTCCTTGTGCCTCTGGAGCCAAGGCCATGCTGGAGAGCTGCTCGTGGGGGGGGGGGGGGGGAGGGGGCTGGGCCTATTGTTTTTAAACAACAAAATTGAATAAAGTTTCAATAATTCAACAGCAACTGTCACACTGTCCTCCCATTGTTCATTGATTTGCTTGAGTGGGCCCAGTAACGTCTCCATTGTGAGACTTGTTGTTACTGTGTTTGACATATCAAATACGTCACAGGGAGCTTACCAGGTTTTGCCATGTGGACGAGATACTCTTGGTAGCTAGCCGAGCTCTCCAAGAGGGGCGAAGGAATTGAACTCGGGTCAGCCACATGGGCCGCATGCAAGGCAATGCCCTACCTGCTGTGTTATCTCCAGCAACATTAAAAACAATAGTAAAATTGTCCTGAGAGTTACTGAAATTGTATTCAGTGTTGGAGATATCTGTATCAGAAAGATTATTATAACCAAAGTTCACTTTCACTCAAATTAATTACTTGCCCTGGATTTATCACATATTCAGGGAATTTATAGATATTCCAATAGTTATACACTTAAGTAGACATAATTAACTTCTTTTTTAAAGAATAAGTCTTCTTTGCCCCTTTGGCATTTCCATGAATTCTTCAGGCGAATTCAAATTGAACCACAGAGAAACAACTAAGATTCTAGCTAAATAAGAAACAATCTATTTATTGGTAGTACATTTTATGTGAAGTTAGCACTTTAAAAACTAAAATGAAAAGTATCAAAGACATATCTATTTGCTCTAGTTTTTTTGGTTCCTTTTTTATTAGTCATGAAAAAAAAGGCAAAGCATCACCTATGTTTAATTTCATTTCCAACCTTTATTTTAATTCTTTTTTTTGTGCTCTAATTGTGTTGTGCTGTTGTTCCTTATATCAAGATCTTTGAATTCTGATTTCCTTCTTACCCAAATCATTAGTGATGTGGTTATATGATACCAAAGGAGGTATTGGTCCTCAGGGATGTGCTGGACACTCCCTCCCACCTAAATGTGAGGGACTGCCATTTGTCATTACTCTTTGTTTATGGTTCTCCAGCCAATTTTCAGTCTATGTGACCATGCACATATTCTACCCAATTTGAATTAATTTTGCAAGTGGAAATTCATGGAGCAGTGTATCAAATGCTTTAGCAAAATCCATATATATTACCTCTAGTGCATTCCCTTCATCCATTAATCTCGTAATGCGATTTAAAAGAGTGATCACATTTGTCTGGAATGATTTGTCCTTTATCCATCCCCAAAGTTGCCTCTTGCTCCATACTCCATTATCCTCTACATCCTTTCAGTTTTTCTCCTTAACATCCAATTCATTATATTATTAGGCACAGATACTACATGTTAATAGATGATTATTACTATAAATTTTTTTGTTCTTTTTTGAAAATAGTCAAAAATTTCAAATAATCTTTAAAATAGTAATTACTAAAATAGAATCTACTGATTATAAGATTTACAACCAAATTGCCTTAATGCAACCTTTTTCAGACTATAATTCTATTAATTTCTTTGTCTAGGTATTTCTTGGTTTTGTTTAAATAAGCTTTTGAGTTTTTGCTATATGGTATGGATTTTGTTTTTTGCTTTCTACTTATTTGACTTGTGTTTCCAGAATCACATTTTCCTTTCTTCTGGGAAAGATATGTAATGTACTGTATATATTAATGATCATTAAAAATAACAAATTCCTGCTGTAATGATAACATAATGATATGAAGTATAAACACCTATATTTGTTGGTAAAAATGTCTTAGCAAATAACCTTCTACAGGTATCTAGATCATTTTTTCTGAATCATAAGAATATTTCCCACCTTTCAGTTTTAGGTATACTTTTCTCCTGAAGATCTCAAAAATTATATATCAAATCAACAAATTTAGGGGATTATTAACTCAAAATAGAAGATGTTTTCAAATGAGCAAGGAGAACAGTGGTGAGAAAGATAACAATAAAAAACTAAGAATGATAAAGGAGACACATATATAAAATGTATATTAGAATATGCAATTAATAACAAACTTTTAGAAAGATAGAGATAAGAATACTCAGTAAGGCTTATGAGGTCTTCCTCAAAAGGAAAAGGACCCAAATGTGTATTGGTGCTTTGAGATCAATTAATGACATGTAGTTCCAATGTGGGCTGTAGCGATAGCACAGTGGATAGGACATTTGCCTTGCAGGCGGCCGACCCGGGTTCAATTCCTCCGGGTCTCTCAGAGAGCCTGGCAAGCTACCGAGAGTATCCAGCCTGCACAGCAGAGCCTGGCAAGCTCCCCATGGCATATTCGATATGCCAAAAAACAGTAACAAGTCTCACAATGGAGACGTTACTGGTGCCCACTCGAGCAAATCGATGAACAATGGGAGGACAGTGCTTCATTGCAGTGCAGTTCCAATGTAGCTCCTTTATCCTAACTATCATGATCCGATATTTTTTCTTTGCTCCACCATTACAGCACTTAGGAATGGAGGATTGAAAATACTGCTTCTCCAACTCTGTTTTAGTGGGTGAAGAAAGGTGAATGCTGAGGTCAGGTCTGGGAGAATATATGGACAACTGCTCTGTGGATATTCTCCAATGGTCCTTGATAATATCACTGATTGAATGCGTGGAGTGTAAATAGGTAGGTTTTTTTTTAAATAAATGCTTGGCTGAAATCAGTTTCATCTAAGTCAAGCTCTGAGTGGGGGAAGAGGGAGAGGAAGGGAGGGGGAGAGAGAGAGAAAAGAGAGAGAGAGGAGAGAAGAGAAAAAGAGAGAGAAGAGAGAAAAGAGAGAAAGAGGAGAGAAAGAGGAGATGAGAGGAGACGAGAGAAAGAGGAGAGGAGAGGACAGGAGAGGAGAGGAGAGAGGAGGGGAGGGGAGGGGAGGGGAGGGGAGGGGAGAGGAGAGGAAAGAGAACAAGAGAGAAAGAGAGAGAGAGAGAAGAAAGGTGCCTACCATAGGCACAGACTGGGGATGGGGGTAGAGGGAGAGAAAATGAGGATATTGGTGGTGGAAAAAAATACTGGTGAAGGGATGGGTGTTGGAAAAATTGTATAACTGAAACCCAATCATGGAAAGCTTTGTAACTGTTTATCTCACAGTGATTTAATACTTTTTAAAAAGAAAAGAAATAACTTGAGCTCTTAGGATTTTATATTAAAGCAGATTCAATTTTGTCATCTAAATTTGTGATGGACCAGTGTATTTCAATATGATATGCTATAGAAGGAAATTAGTAGTGCTAATCCACAACACAGCTTTAACACATGCTCATGCACAAGAATACTGATAGAAGAAAACTACTAGACAATAAAAATGGCTCTAAATTCCACCCTCCCCACCAATTTTATCTTCATTTGATCTTAATCATCTTTCTCCTATAATAAAGTAAATGGTAGATCAAAATAAACTTGAACCCAAGAAATATGCTGCCCTATGTTGATATGTGAATATTCATTTATTTGGGTAGAAATGGCAGGTATTTATTACCAATGATGAAAGGTGGTCACAAAATGAAGTCCATGTGAATGAATAAATATAGTTTATCCTACATAAAGCATCTGAACTAAAGATTTAAGGTCTTTATTATTAGTGTTTTACTTTTCAAGGAAATATTAATAATAACTTTCAAGTCATAGGGTTTTTTAAAACAAGAATTTTATTTATATATGGTGGGTGCATTGGGTTACACTAAGCTGTGCTTAAGTATTACTCCTGGCTTTGTGTTCAGGGAACACCCCTGGGTGTGCTTTGAGGGATTATATGTAGTTCCAGAGATTGAATCAGGGCCAGCCGCATGCAAGACACACACCTTAACTCCTATAATATCCCTCTAGCCAGGCATAGGATTTTGACAGAGAATGTGCACATTTGTACATGTGCTTTAAACTAATATACTTTCTTCTGGCTTTTATCATTGACTTAAAAAATCCTAGAAGCTTAAGATGTAGAGAAAGCTCTCTCTTTCCATGTCCCTCCATAGAGGCTCCAGAAACATTACTTGCACTATTCATAATAGCAAGAATCTGGAAACAACCCAAGTGTCCAAGAACAGATGACTGGATAAGGAAACTATGGTACAACTACACAAGGGAATACTATGCAGCAGTTAGGATGAATGAAGTCATAAAATTTGCTTATAAATGGATGGACATGGAGAATATCATGCTGGGTGAAATATTGAGAAGGAGAGAGGTATAGAGTGACTTCATTCATTTGTGGGATATTATATATATCATAAATTATATATATAATATCCAAGGCCAGGGTAAACAGGGACCAAGAGAACTGGTCAATGGTTGGAAGCTTGCCATAAGAGTGCATGTGGGGTGAAGAGCAGTTAGTATAGATGGGACCAATATGACAATAATAGTTGGAAATGATCATATTTTGGATGGGAACTGAGTCTTGAAACTAGGTAAAGAAATATAACTAATAACCTTTCATTATCTGAATTGTAAACCATGAGGCCCAAAAGAGGGGGAGGAATGAGAGAGAGAGAGAGAGAGAGAGAGAGAGAAAGAGAAAGAGAAAGAGAGAGAGAGGAGAAAGAGAAAGAGAGAGAGAGTGCCTGACATAGAGGCAGGTGAGGGAGAGGAGGGTGTTTGGGAAATTGGGACCATCGGTGGTGGGAAATGTACCCTGGTGAAGGGACGGGTGCTGGAACATTATATGACTGAAACCAATTACGAACAACTTTGTAACTGTGTATATCACTGATTCAATTTAAAAAAAAAGAAAAGAAATAAAAAGAAGAACAGGATATCATTATTGTCATTAGGTTCTTAATATGTTATTTTTTTGTCAGAGAGTATAAATTGAAAGCTGCATTAAAAGGGAAGTAGAACAGGGTCCATATGGCCATCTTTACTGCCTGGAGCATCAATATCATTGATGAAAAATTTGACTCAAGCAAACATTCAAGTCACTTAACTTTCCTATTTTAATGTTTTGTGATTTATGGCTCCCTTGTCTTTGATGTTTTCTTCCTCCTCCTTTACATTATCTAGTGCACCTTTGCTCTGTGCCAGACATTGTGTTAGGTGGCAAGTAATAAAAGGCCCTATGCCCTCAGAAATGTATATTATTTAGAGGAACAGATATGTAAGTTGATAGAGACCCTGTAATGTGCTAAGTGTCAGTTTGGAGAAGTTGGGAGTATAGAAGAGTGGCAGTTAACTCCACTTAAGGGGAGATTGATAAGATTCTTTAGGTAAGATTTCAGTGAGTTTTGAAAAATGAGTCAGAGATGGATAAAGTAATGATTTATATCTCAGTTTTCTCTGATTTTGATTTCTGAAGAATCCATATATCTTATTGAACTTGGATGGGGAAAAAATCTTAATATTGAATAGCAATTTAGCATTTTCTTCAATTATAACTGTAGGACAATAGGCTAGAGCAATAGCAGAGTGGTAGGGCGTTTGCCTTGCTTGCAGCTGGCCCGGTTGAGCTGGGTTCGATTCTTCTGCCCCTCTCAGAGAGCCTGGCAAGCTACCAAGAGTATCTCGCCTGCACGGCAAAGCCTGGCAAGCTACCCGTGACGTATTCGATATGCCAAACACAGTAACAACAAGTCTCATGATGGAGACGTTACTGGGCCCGCTCGAGCGAGCAAATTGATGAACAATGGGAGGACAGTGCTCCAGTGCTAATTGTAGGACACAGACCACAGTCTATTAACAGTATCAATATATCACCTATAGAAATACTAGTTTTTTTCCATATCATATAGTATGGTAGGGGCTGGAGCGATAGCACAGCGGTAGGGCGTTTGCCTTCCACGCAGCCAACATGGCCTACTCGAATTCGATTCCTCCGCCCCTCTCGGAAAGCCCGGCAAGCTACCAAGAGTATCTCGCCCACACGGCAGAGCCTGGCAAGCCACCCATGATATATTCGATATGCCAAACAAAGTAACAACAAAATCTCCAATGGAGACGTTACTGGGCCCGCTCGAGCAAATCGACGATCAACGGGAGGGCCTTTACCTTTACCTTTTTTATTGTAGGTAATTTCAAATACTCTTTATGCTCACCACTAGCTTGAAATGACTAGAGTTGATCTGCCTTACCAATGTATTAAAGTACACATATGATCATATAAAAATGTTTTAAGGTCGCACGAACTCTCATGATATTCAAAATGAGCAATGGAAAATAAATTATCTAGCATCTGCCCCTGCTAGGCAGACTTGAATGGTGGTGGGAAAATTTGGGTAAAACATAGTGCCCAAAAGTAGAGAGAGAGTATTTGAGAAATTGTTTGCCATAGAGACAGGGTGAGGACTGGGATGGGGCAGGGGGAAGGAGTACTGGGGACATTGGTGGTGGAGAATGTGCACTGGTGGAGGGTGGGTGTTTGATCATTGTATGACTGAATCTCAAACATGAAAGCTTTGTAACTGTATCTTACGGTGATTCAATACAATTAAAAATGTTTTAATATTTAATTTAAACATTTGATAGCTAAATTGCAATACAAACTGATTAAAAAAAAAACAACTCTAGGGCAGGAGTGATAGTACAGTGGGTGAAGCATGTGTGCTATGGTTGAGCCACCTCCCTGGCCCTTTCCAGGCATTTTGGAGCATTATTCTGAGAAGAGATCCAGAGACTTCAGGTCTATGGCAGATCAGCAATGATGTGTGCAGGAACTTGGTTGGGGGAAGAGGCACTGTTTGGTTCAGGAGAATGAAAGTATATCTACTTTAAGCCTTTCTTCTTATTGTTCACAATACAAACATCTGTTTAAAAGGAAATAATGGGGGGCTGCAGAGGTTGTACAGGGATGAAGGTGCTTGCCTTGTATACAGTCGACCCTGGCTCAGTCAGCGGCACCTCGAGCCCCACCAGGAGTATCTCTGAGCACAGAGCCAGGGGTAAGCCCTGAGCATCACTGGGTGGGGCCCCAAGCAAAACAAACAAAATAAAAAGAAATGTTGGTTTTTGTGAAGATGAAATATGTGCACAACAGTTTGGGAAAACAAGCTGAATAATGTGTACTCACTCTCTTTTTATAGGGACATGTTCCTGGGAAAGTAAACCTATTGGTTAGGTTAATTCACAACTCATTAATCTCTGAGTCTAACAAAAAATGCTAGACTTTGCAGCTGGTTGTGATGTCACAAGGAACAAAGAAAGATACCTGAAAAATGTATTTGCTATCTTTCCTGTCTAAGAAGAATTCCAATGAACATTTAGGTTCAACCAACCTTTGGAATATATCCATTTCAATGGCTGTGATAGGTACTAGAAATATAGACTGAGCTAAAATTTTTATCAAACATTAGTGGAGGAATCTGGTAGCTTCAGAAAGTACTTGATCAGGAGTCCACAGCCCCACAGTCAGAAACCCAAGTCTGTCATGAATATCCGTGTTGCTCTGTACATGTTTATGGAAATTGAGGCAATGACTTGCCATGATTCATTTAATAAGTTTGTGCTAAGGAACAAATAAATATGTAAAGATGTTCAGAAAGGTTTTGAAATATAACAGATATTATCAATATGGAAACCAGTGAAATATAAACATAACTACATTTTGTGTTACAGAAATAATTGTAAAATATTTCTATCCTTGAATTATATAACAAATTAAATATAAGACCTTTCAGACAAAAATAATAGGAAAACAAACTTACGTATATAAAATATAAAAAGCAAAAATAGCAAATAAATACACCTATAACATGGGAGTTAAATTCCTACAAAACTGAAAATATCGAAGCTTGTTATTTTAAGTCACTAAATGATTCCATAATGAAATAATTTCCCTATGGCTGGCAACATGCTTTCAAATATGACCTGTAGGAATGGTAGCGCAAGACAGCAATTAATTTATGTACCTGTTATTTAGATTTAGTGGCACTGAAGATCACAAGAAAACACATTTAATTAACGGAGTGCATTCATTGATAACATTTAGATCACTTTCTCTAAGTAAGCTCGTTCTTCAGAGAAATCATGCAAGCAAATGTTGACAAATATTGCAAACAATGAGAGAAAGACACAATCTCAGGATTTCTCTTCCTAAAAATATCTATTCCTATAATTATATTTTAAATTTTAATATAGCAGAAAAGTATTTAAGTATCAGTCTGGGTCTTCCATTCTCTAGAGGTCAATGTTGAAGTTTATTTCTATAGTAAAATACACCTTCCACATTCTGGATGGCACCATATAAGTCAAACAAAGAGAACTGTATTCCAATTTTCTCCATTACCACAGAAGCATGCAACTTACTAACCAGAACATTCTTCCATTTTTAGCTTGAAGTGTTTCTCAGCCTCAAGTATGCTTAGAAACATTCTTAAGCCAGGGCTTTTGCGATTACACCTGTTAGATTTTTATTCTATATAAATTATCTAAGCCAAATGGAATCCAAAATTCTGACCCTCGACTGCCAATTGGAATCGTCTCTAACCCTCAATCATTTGCTAAAAGAGACAAATGAGCTGTATTTGAGTTCTGAAACTACTAGCTCTAAATAAAAAGGTAGGAAAACCCAAGCTTAATGGACCTCTGGGAAAGACACAGTTAATGCAAATGATAGGAATGTGGGAGCTCTATTCGAACAGGCTTTATTTTTGCCCAGTGCTTCCCGAGCAAAGACACCTGCACAGACTACATGGACACACATTTATTAACCACACAAATGAACCAGGTAAACGTTCTAAAATCAGAGTAAGCCAGTGAATGTTGTTTACATCCTAGATATCCTCCATATGCATACGGTCCAGAAATCTTTAAGCAATTTTGTAGGTATCGGCAATATTCATCAAACCAACTAAGGGCAAACATACAAAGACATACAGTTCAAGATATAAGCATTGAACAAGTCAGACACTTGATAGGTAGAAAAAAAGTTCGCAAGCTGAAAAGACTGCATCCTAAATACCAAAGCAGGGACGGACTTCAGGAGCACAGCAGATTATTTCTAAGACCATGCATCCTACCATGCAGGGTGCTCAGTAAGGCTTCTACCTCTTCATGAGGGTGGTGTCCTAAATGGACAACGCTCAAGGCCTTGCTGGCTGGCTTACTGATTCGCCTAAGTTCTCAACACTCTTTCTTTTTCAATTTTCTCAGATGCTCAGTTTCCTTTAGGTGAGCTGAAATTTACCAGGTTCTGAGAAACAGGAGTGGGGTGTGTGTGTGAGTGTGTGTGTGTGTGTGTGTGTGTGTGTGTGTGTGGCGGGTGGGGAATGCCCTGATGGTTCATTCTTTGCAAACACAGTCTAACATCCCTTACAACATTTGTGCTCCAAAACCTGTTATTATATCCAAACTGACAATGCCCCAATGAGAACAAGAACAAAGCAACAGCTAAGGAAGCCTTTGCCTGGCTGGGAACAGCCGTTCCTTTCCAAGTCCAGGCTCCTGATTGCACAGGAAATGGAGTAGCCTTTTCAAGGGAGAGCTCTACTCCCTGATCCGTGGTTGCATTCAGAAAGCATGACTTTTCTCAGCTGGTCTGAGGTGGGCTTGTCACTCAGGGTGAGCAAAACAGGGCTCAGAACAGAGCAGAACAGTGCAAATAGATGCAAGGAAGGGAGAAGAGCCGGCGGCGAGAGGCAGGAGGCAGAGAGACTGCGATCACAGCTTGTCCTGGGACGGGCCACTCGTCCTGTGCCTGGAAGAGGTTCCGAGGCTATTTTAATTATAAATATTTATATGTATGGGAGCAAATTTAGAAGGATTTATACCCCAGGGGAGTACAGATCAATAGATGTGAGCAAACCTCATCTCTGGCTGACCACTTAGCACTGTTATCACCGATTAGGGCAGCGTGGCCCCCTGGGAGGGTTTCGCCTCTTGTCCTCTGTCAGGCCACCCCATGCTTGGCCCCAAGAGGAAATCAATAACAGGACGCAGGGATCGATCCCCAGGACATCTGTTTGGCTACAGTGGCTCACCTTTTAGGCTTGGAGTTCGGTTAGCTCTCATCTATCCCACAAATGCCCACTCCTCACGGCGACTGGGGGCACCCCCATCTTGACCAAAACCAGCCCGCATGCTGCCTCCTGTTCTGAGTAAGGAAAGACAGATTTGGTAATCATCTGCCTCACTTTCCAAAAGTGAGAAAACTTACCAGAGCTCAAGGATGGGGCTATTTCCTGCATCATGGCCCGTGGCTACTGACCCCTCTGGCCACCAAGCACGGTCGGAGCTCCTGGAGCCGGCTGGGTTTCTGTTCCGGGTCTGCCTGCATCTCCCTAGTCTGGGTCTGCAGTTGATAGATCCTCTGTTCCTGAAGCATCCAGCTATTGACCCGCCCAGGGAAGGGAAGAAAAAAAATGGAAAAAAAATCAATTAATACTAAACGGCTTAACAAAACCCTGCATAGCACAGGCCCGAAGCTTGCAGGGCAGGAGTTGGGATGGTCTCAGTGGCAACAGTGTTTGTGGGGACAGGCTCAGCCAGCTAGAAAAGCGGATGTGCCAGGGACAGGAAGCCAATATGGTAGGCGTGATCACACACACGCACACACGCATGCACGCACACATATACACATGCACACACACTCGGCAGCTCAGACTCACATGCCCTAGACTGGGAGCAAAGAGCAAAGATCATGCAGGTACATGCCACTGTGAACAGGTCAAGGGCAAGAGTTGCCCAGACGGAAGGAAGGTTGTGACCAAACTCATGGGGGAGGGGGGTTGAGGAAGGGGGCAGCATTTTCCTGTTTTCTGAGGGGCTGGGAGGAGGAAGCAGTGTTTTGTTCTGCAAAGGTCAGGAGAGTCACCCCAGGCATTTCTTCATGAGGCTCCTGATCACACCACCACATACAGACACACGTGAAGCTTTTGAAAGGGGGGCAAGAAAACAGGGGAGCACCATACCTCAGCTGCCAGGCTCTCTCTCTTCTGCGTAGCTGGCTTTGAAGACTCAGGGTTTTTGCATCTCGCTGTTCCAGCTGTAAAGAGTTTACATAGGGAGGGAGCAAGGAAGGATCATGAATGTCAACCAATGAGCAATTAGCATGACAAGACTAAAGTATTGATCCACTAAAGCTCACTGCACGGCGGTAGCCCCAGAGGTAGAGCGGCTCCCCTGTCACTAACTCCGACTGCCTTTCACTAGCCTGTAAGGTAGGGCTGGCTACCCCTGGAGCCCCGACCTCCTTCCGGGGCATGGGGAGCCCATGCTGCTCATCTCACCTGGTCCCTCTCCCCAGACAGAGCTGCAGAAAAGAGCATCAGGCATGGCAAGATTTGGGCTGTCCTAGTTCATTCATTCTTTTAAAATGCAGCTCCCTCCCGATGGCACCAGGCAGTTCTACGTATTGATTGGAGGAAGGCTAGGGCGAAATCCTGGCCTGACAACTGGGGCTGGAACTAGCGTGGTTTACCATTCCACATGGTCAGGGGCAAAAGACATCTACCCACTTCAAAGACATACTTCCTGAGGGTCTTTTGATTCATTTTAAAGAACAAGGGTCAAAGTGGGAGAGGAAAGGCACTGTTCCACTTAAGAGGCACCCTTACTAGGTATAAAGTTATAATGCACCAAAAGAGTAAACAGGATTAGGGTTTCAGCCGAAGTGTTTAGATGACACTAACCAGTTAAATTACTACACCAATGAGCTTCTCTATTTCCACAGACTTCTTCCCTTGTTACACCCTAATTTTTCATCATTTTTCTTCTATTCCCCCATAATGCCTTTCATTCCATGTCTTCACAAATTCACTTAAGTTGTTTCTCTGATCCCTTTCCATATTCTTCTCCAAGCATCTGTGAACCATGTATCTTTGCAGTGAACTCTTCATGTAGTGGTGATCATTTATTCTTGTGTGAGCTTTCAATGGGTGCCTAAAACCTCTCTATTGAGAAGAAAAACGCCTGCCATAGAGGCAGGCAGGGGTTGGGGAGGGGGGGATGATGGGAGGGAACCTGGGGACACTGATACTGGGAAATATACACTGGTGGAGGGATGAGTTTTGGAATACTGTATGACTGAAATCCAATCATGAATAGCTTTGTAAGGGTCTATCTCAATAAAAAAGTTAAAAGAAAAGCTCTCTATTGTGAAGAACAGTTCAGATATGGTCCTTACTCTTAAAAGACTTAAAAATTAGCTCATCAGTGATGACAACAAAACCATCCTTTCACCCACCCTCCATCCTCTATCCTTCATAGGTTACCCCCTCTTTTTGCTGAGTCATTCAATCTGTACAGATTGAAAACTTCTTATTGTCAGGCATTTCTCCTTGATCAACATACAAAGGTATATTTTCTGATAACCAAGTTCTCCACTCCTTCAAGGGCACATAAAGGAATCTGTTCTTGCCAACTCTTTTGAAATACAGGCTCGTGACTTGAGTTCTGGCCATAGGTGAAAATGATGCATTCCTGGTATGACTCATACAAACCACCCACAGGATGCTTTCTTTTCTCTTTCTCTGTGCTTTGATAGTAATATGTTGAAATTGGAGTGAAGTCTGGGTCTCTGGGATGCAGTTGGAGAAACATTTGCCTGACCTGCTTTGGACTGTGTCATGTTAAATAAATTTTTATTGTGTTAAGTTACTGATATTTAAGAATACTTTGTGTTGGTATGAATGAAGCAGCTGGTATTACTTTTAAGGACTATTGAAAATGGGGAATAGAGGTCAGACAGATAGTATAGGAGGTGAGGCACGTGTCTTGAATGCAACCAACCAGGGTCAGATCCCTGGCACCATAAACATTCCCTTGAGCCCCAGCAGAATTGATTCTTAAATACTGAGCCAGAAGTAATCTCTGAGACCAATGGATGTGGCACCACAATGAACAAAAAAGGTGGGGGAAGGCGGACAAAAAAAAGACATGATACCTGCTTTTATAGACTTATAGATCAATGACAAGAGATCTTTATTAAAAAATATAAAATGAACCTGAAAACATATATGTGACAAATCTAATGAAAACAGTGTCTGACTGACTATGTACATATCCCAGAGGAAATGCACCTGGACAACTACTGTCATACCATTATGTTAAAATCCTAAGGGAGAAAAAACTGAGAAGACACAACAATTTTCCAGAAAAAAGGGAACAGAAATAGAAAGTTATGGTGGTAAAAAAGGAGTGGTACCCTCCTGGGAATATATCCCGGAGAGGCAAAAAAATATAGTAGAAATGAGATCTGCACTTGTATGTTCATTGCTGCACTGTTTACAATAGCCAAAATCTGGGAAAAACTCAAGTGCCTAAGAACAGATGTCTGGTTAAAGAAACTTTGGTACATCTACACAATGGAATACTATGCAGCTGTTAGAAAAGACGAAATCATGAAATTTGCATGTAAGTGGATCAACATGGAAAGTATCATGTTAAGTGAAATGAGTCAGAAAGAGAGGGACAGGCATAGAAAGATTGGACTCATCTGTGGAATATAAAGTAACAGAATGGGAGACTAACACCCAAGAGTAGTAGAAATAAGGACCAGGAGGTCCGCTCCACAGCTTGGAAACCAGTCTCACATGCTGGGGGAAAAGACAGCTCAGGTAGAGAAGGGAACACCAAGTAAGGGATGTTGGAAGACCCATTCGGGTTGAAAGATGCATGCCAAAAGTAGACTATAGACCAAGCACGATGGTCTCTCAATACCTCTATTGCAAACCACAACACCCAAAAGGAGAGAGAATAAAAGGGAATACCCTGCCGCTGAGGTGGGGTGCGGTGGTGGGGGATGGGGTGGGAGTGGTGGGAGAGATGCTGGGAACATTGGTGGGGGAGAATAGACACTGGTGGAGGGATGGGTAAAACGATCATTGTATGATTGTAATGCAAAGACGAAAGTTCATAAGTTTGTAACTGTATCCCATGGTGATTCACTAATAAATAAATAAATAAATAAATAAGAACTGAGCATTAAAAGTAGGTAAAGGAATGTGCCTGATAACCTTTTAGTATCTGTATTGCAAACCTTGATACCCAAAAGGGGGGGGGGGAGAGAGAAAGAAAGAGAGAGAGAGAGAGAGAGAGAGAGAGAGAAGATACGTAACTCCCATAGAGGCAGGCAGGGATGGGATGGGGGATGGGAGGGATGGGAGGGAACCCGGGGACACTGGTGCTGGGAAATATACACTGATGGAGGGATGAGTGTTGGAACATTGTATGAATGAAACCTAATAATGAACATTGTAAGGGTCAATCTCACAGTAATTCAATAAACAAAAGCCTAAGAAAAAAAAGAGGAGTGGTAGTGAAAAACAAACAAACAAACAAAGAAAAAAACCTACCTAGATACTGAAAGAACGCCAGTGGGAATAGAGCATGAGAAGGGTGTGGTACAACAGGAAGAGGAGGAAGTTGGTTCATTGTAGGTCCTATAGGTTATGAATATCAGTTTCAGTTGTCAGATCATAGGAAAGCCAACCAATGTTTCAAACAAGACCATGCTGTTTCTTGGAAAGATTTGCAATATGTAGAATAGATTGCCAACTCCATTTCCAGCCATGTGTGGATGAAAAGTTCTTCCACCAAAGCCATGAAGCCTTTCAACTAATATTAAACATGTTTAGGGCCCCTAGCAATAGCACAACGAGTAGAGTGTTTGCCTTGCACGCGGCCGATCCAGGTTCAAGGTGACCCCCAGTTTTTTTTGCCGACCCTGGCATCACATATGGTCCCCCAGCACCTCCAGGAGTAATTCCTGAGTGAAGAGCCAGGAGTAATCCCTGAGCATCACCGGGTGAGACCCAAGAAGCAAAAACAAAAAAAACAAAAAAACAACCCCCCCAAAAAACCCAACAAAAAACCACGTTTAAAAGAAAAATGGCTCAGCCTATATGTACAGAATTATCCAAGAGCCAAGCAAAGAGAGGAAACGTAAATGAGAGCAGGGAGCCAAGTCTTTGAGGGGCACTAACTATTCCAGTGACCACAGGGAAGAGCTTTCACCACCCATATGTCCCAACTTTTCACAACATTTGGAACTGGTATCCCTATACAAATCCGGGACCCACAGAAGGATGGCCTAAGGAAGATAACCCATCTGTGGTCATGAGCATGTTTGTCTTTTCTAGCTCATGGTGAGGTAGGGACCAGGGGTGTTCTTTGATACCTTGTGACTTTGCCTTCGATAGCCATGTTCACTTGCTGACATACCAAATTCCACAGGATGGATATGTTGTTCCCAACGTTCTCCCTTCCGAAATCTGACACGCCATTTCATCGGTAAAGAAACAAACAGCACCCGGCCCAGACAAGGTCAGACCTGAACACCCGAAGAACCTGCCGTCAGTACTCATCAATACACTGGCTTGGCTCTTCACACGCTACCTGTCTGAATGCAAGGTTCCGTCCCAGTGGAAAACCAGCAGGACCGTACTACTGTTTAAGAAGGAAGACATCCATGACATTGGCAACTATCGCCCGATCTGCCTATTGTCTGTCATCTACAAGTTGTTCACTTGAGTCATCCTGAATAGGATTGGCAGAACACTAGATGAAGGACAACCATGCGAGCAAGCCGGGTTCTGCAAAGGATTCAGCACAATCGACCATATCCACACGATAACCAAGCTCATTGAGGTTTCTCGGGAGTTCAAGATGCCGCTCTGTTTAACGTTCATTGATTTAAAGAAGGCCTTTGATTCTGTTGAGACGGAAGCAGTCGTTGAAGCCCTAGTGAATCAGGGCATTCAAGCCCAATACATCAAGATCCTCCGTGAGCTGTATTGCGGATTCACTACCAGGATCTCACCATTCTACAAATAAGTAATCATTGGTGTCAAGAGAGGGGTTTGGCAGGGTGATACCATTTCACCGAAACTCTTCAGTGCCACCCTCGAGAACTTCATGCGACGACTGGAATGGGAAGGAATGGGAGTGAAGATAGATGGTCGGCAACTACACCACCTCCGCTTTGCTGATGACATTGTTTTAATGGCACAAACACTAGATGAAGGACAACCATGCGAGCAAGCAGGGTTCCGCAAAGGATTCAGCATCATCGACCATATCCACACGATAACCAAGCTCATTGAGGTTTCTCGGGAGTTCAAGATGCCGCTCTGCTTAACGTTCATTGATTTAAAGAAGGCCTTTGATTCTGTTGAGACGGAAGCGGTCATTGAAGCCCTAGCCAATCAGGGCATTCAAGCCCAATACATCAGGATCCTCCGTGAGCTGTATTGCGGATTCACTACCAGGATCTCACCATTCTACAAAGAAGTGATCGTTGATGTCAAGAGAGGGGTGCGGCAGGGTGATACCATTTCACCAAAACTCTTCAGTGTCACCCTCGAGAACATCATGCGATGACTGGAATGGGAAGGAATGGGAGTGAAGATAGATGGTCGGCAACTACACCACCTCTGCTTTGCTGATGACATTGTTTTAATAACACCAAACATCAACCAAGCGGCACAAATGCTGGCCGACTTTGGCCGTGAGTGTGCAAAGGTAGGACTACAGCTGAATCTTACGAAGACAATGTTTATGAGAAACAGCCTCGTTCCTGACGCCCCATTCGCTCTCAATGGAACGACCATCTCTGAATGCAACAGCTATGTGTACCTAGGTCGAGAGGTCAACATGACAAATGATCTGGCACCCGAGCTGTGCAGGAGGAAGAGAGCGGCTTGGAACGCCTTCAAGAACGTCGAAGAAATAGCTAAGAGGACGAAGAACCTCTGGCTCCGGGCACATCTCTTTGATTCCACTGTTCTTCCTGCATTAACATATGCCTCAGAGACCTGGGCCTTACCTAAATAGGATGAGAATGCTATTTGGGTCTCCCAAAGAGGAATTGAAAGAGCTATGCTTGGAATATCACGTTTCACTCAAATGAGAGAAAGAATCCAGAGTTCCGACATCCGTCGACGATCAAGAATCAGGGATGCTGTTTCGTTTGCCAAGGTGTCAAAAATCAGATGGGCTGGTCACGTAATGAGATTTAAAGACGACCGCTGGACTAGAGCTGTTACCGACTGGATCCCACGGGATGTCAAAAGACCGCGTGGCCGCCCACCCACCAGATGGTCAGACTTCTTCATCAAGATCATGAGCGATCGGTTTGAGGCTCTTCATGTTCCCAGAGCGAACAGATGCCATTGGGCTACACTGGCACGTGACAGGGACGAATGGAGACGTTACTGGTGCCCGCTCGAGCAAATCGACGACTAACGGGAAGTTAAGTGATTAAGTGACTTTGCCTTATAAATTTGGAACACAAACACACACACACACGTGCGCGCGCGCGCACACACACACACACACACACACACATATATATATTTATATATATGTATATTTGCCAACTCAGTGGTGCTCAGGGCTTCGGACTCTTCACTGAGGGATCATTCCTGGTGGTACTGGGGATTGAACCTAGGTTGGCTATGTACAAGACAAGTACTCTAGCCACTGTATTACTTCTCCACACTGGAATTAATATTTTCTACCCAGCATATTCAGAAAAATTTTGGCTAAAAATTAGCATAAAAAGTGTTTTTTTTTTCTCCTCTGAGCAATTCCAGAACTGCTCTAGAGACCTCCAGAGGTCCCTTAAGATTCTTGTGATAAAGCCTCATTTGAGGATTGTAGTCAGACCACACAAAACTCAGAGTGAGTGAGAGTAGCAGATAAAGAAACAGCAGATTGAGATCTCTGAGGCCTTCAGAGGTAGAACAATCTGGTAGAGATGCTTCGAAAATAAGCGTGTTTAAGGTCATTAAAGACATAAAAGAAGATGCCCAAATCATACCAAGGTAGCTAGGCATTATGAACAACAACAACAATGAAGAGAAGCAAGATGGGGCTATAAATATGCTTGAGGATCAACAATGTCATTCTCTTACCAAATGTACAAGACTTTTGGAACCTATGTGATTTCAGGAAATAGCCATTTTTATCTTTTCCTTTTATTTCTTCATGTTAAATGTTATTTATATAGGCCGAACCTCTAACCTTGCTTTGTAGCAACATCTAATATATAAGGGCATAATGACAGTCCCAAAGTCAGGAAACATTTTCCATATTTAAAAAAAAACTGGTGGTCACCTCATAAGACATTCTCTCTGTTATGATTGTTGAAATATCTCATAAAGGAAAATATCATCTCAGTGTGATTTCTTTGCTGCTTTGCACTCTTCGGCTCAATAGTCTCTTTCCAGCTGGGCACAAATTGAGGACATTGGCCTTTTCAATGGTGGACAAAGAGCCATAATGGGAGGGCGGTGGCAAGCATCAAAGGAAAACTCAAAATAAGGAAGGCTCATTATTTTATCAGAAACTTTTTTCTTGGTACTGTTTCAAAAAATTATTCCTATATGGCACAAAAGAACTAGGAATAAGTAATGTAGTAACATCAAGAGGTTGACTGATCAGTGGGAGCTGGTGCTCTGGATGAACCAATGTTGCTTCACAAATCTCAGGATTTTACTTTGTGACTCAGCCTCAGTGGCTGGAAGGGTTGTGGGCAGTGCAGAGAATTAGATGAAACTGGATTTTACTTTGTGACTCAGCCTCAGTGGCAGGAAGGGTTTGGGGCAGTGTAGAGAATTAGATGAAAGTACCTGACTGGTGCAATCAGGTCAAGTTCATTCTCTGTCTGGGTGAGGTACTGATGACCGTAACTCACACCGTCACCTTTTACTGAATTTCAGTTAGATGCCAGACCACGTGACACTTCTTTTTATCAACAGAAAATCTCTGCAGAGTGGGCAGTAATAAACATCCCCCTTTATCAGATGACACAGAAAAGGAAAACTACATTCTCTCACCACATGTTAGAAGCAGGAGTAGGACAAATGCCCTTCGTCCTCCATGGCAGGTAAAATGGAGACAGAGTCACTCATGAACGTAAGAAGAGCGGGTTAGGGGCAGAGATGTACCTCCTGGTAGAGTGTTTGCCTTGCATGCATGCGGCTCTGACATCACAAAATGCTAAAACAAAAAAGCAAGCCAGATTACAACCCACTAAACCCTGACGTCTACCATCCTGCCCCATACCCCTAGACTGGGCAATAACAACAAAAGGAGCAGAAACTAATTTTCTTCTTTATTGTACTTTCAAGGAGAGTTCTGAGGAGCGAAAATGAGACCACTGACGTCTGTCTCTCTTCCAAGACTGAAAGCAGATTTACCAGATAGGTAAAAGCTATTTTGGACAGTCATGATTTCTACAGTACGTAAGCAGGCTGCTTTCCCTCAGGGCTGCAAATGAGGAAAGGTGTCAGGTGATCTGAACTCTCTTCTTCTCCCCTCACCCACACATCCCATCTACCCACAAGATGGTGCTTATTTATTTAGTTATATCCTGGTCTGTTAGCTTGAGTATCTGGAGACCTTTCTAGCATCCTCATTTCCAGAAACCTCCATGCGTGCTCCTCAAGACAAGTTCTCCCATGAAATCTCCAAATGACCACTGTCCTGTACCTTACATTTCTTGATAATGTACAGATCAAAACCATACATCCATCATTACATTTATTACATCACTGCAATCATTAAATTTAAATGTGCTGGTGTAAAGTAAAGTAAAAGTAAAGTAAAGGCCCTCCCGTTGATCGTCGATTTGCTTGAGCGGGCCCAGTAACGTCTCCATTGGAGACTTTGTTGTTACTGTGTCTGGCATATCGAATACTCTCGGTAGCTTGCCGGGCTCTCCGAGAGGGGCGGAGGAATCGAACTCGGGTTGGCCATGTTGGCTGCATGCAAGGCAGACGCCCTACCCGCTGTGCTATCGCTCCAGCTGGAGCAATAGAACAGCAGGTAGGGTGTTTGCCTTGCATGCGGCCAACCCAGGTTTGATTCCTTTGCCCCTCTTGGAGAATCTGACAAGCTACCGAGAGTACAGCCCGCATGACAGTGCCTGGCAAGATCACCATGGCATACTTGATGTGCCAAAAACAGTAACAACAAATCTCACAATGGAGATGTTCCTTGTACCTGCTCGAGCAAATTGATGAACAACAGGAGGACAGTGCTACAGTGCTACAGTGGTTGAGTGCAGGCAGGCACATCCATATCTCACAACTGCTGCCATGTAAGCACGTCTATTGGTCCAGCTTTACCAACTGAAATCTCTGAAGAGATCAACTAGCTGCAAAAATTCATGGGTACACAGGCCTTCCAGATGAAAACTCTGGAGCACCCTGGATGGGGGAGAGAAAAGTTGGACGAGCCCCTGCCCTGCCAAAGCCTCAGCAGTTGCACTCACACCTTGCAGCTACCACCATGCCAACAGTCCAACCTCACTGCCCCATTACTAAGCACTGCAGACATGCCAAAATTTTAGTCTTCATGCTGAAAACCTCGGGGTCTTCTTGGAGTGGAGGGAAGAAGCCACCCCTATCCTTCCACCCCCACCCGGACTTCTGGAAGCCCTGGCAGCCACACCCATATCCCTCAATCACTACCATATAAACTCTCAGGCTAGTTAAATATTCTGGAGTTTCTGGATCTATCAGCTGCATTCATGGCCACAGGACACCTCCAAATGCTAGAATACTCCATTTGCAGTACATCAGATTGGATGGGAAAGCAACATAGCAGCCAACTAAGCTCAATAAACAAAAACATTAACACAGAAGGCTCAACTAGCAGAAACAACTTTGTAAACCTCCAGACAAGAATTTTATTGACCCGTGGAGAGATACAAAAATTTTGATAAATTTTCTTTTACTAACGTATTTTTTAAAATAATTCCGTTAGCTATTTAGTTGTAACAAGTAATATAAAATAAAACAGTTTGTACCTGATAAGGGGGCAGGCTTGGGAGGATTGGGAAAATGGGAATAAGTGGAGGGAAGGTCACACTGGTGGTGGAACTGGTGTTGGAGCGATGAATGCCTGTATGTATTCATAGCAACTTTGTATCATAAACAACTTTGTAAATAATAGTGTTGAAATAAAGGGGAAAATCTAAAAAAAAAAAGTGCCTACTCTTTACAATAGCCAGAATCTGGAAAAAACCTGAGTGCCCAAGAACAAATGACTGGTTAAAGAAACTTTGGTACATCTATACAATGGAGTACTATGTAGCTGTTAGAAAAGATGAAGTCATGAAATTTACATACAAGTGGTACAACATGGAAAGTATCATGCTAAGCGAAGTGCGTCAGAAAGAGAAGGATAGGCATAAAAAGATTGCACTCATCTGGGGGACATAAAGTAACAAAATAGGAGATTAATACCCAAGAATAGCCAAGATCGGTACCAGGAGGATTGTTCCATGGCTTAGAGGCCAGCCAGGCATTCTAGGGGAAAGGGCAGCTCAGATAGAGAAGGGAGAACCAAATAAAGGGTGTTTGGAGGATCCTCCAGGATGGGAGATGCATGTTGAAAGTAGACTATGAACCGATCATGATTGCCACTCAATGCCTCTTTTGCAGACCACAACACCCAAAAGGAGAGAGAACAAAAGAGAATGCCCTGCAACAGAGGCAGGGTGGGATGGTGGGGGGATGGGGGTGGGAGGGATACTGGGATCCATGGTGGTGGAAAATGGGCACTGGTGGAGGGATGGGTATTTGATCATTGTATAATCAAAACCCAAGCACAAAAACTTGTAAGTCTACAACTGTACCCATGGTGTTTTACTAATAAAAATAATTTTTTAAAAAAAGGTGCCTATTAAGGAGACAGGCTTGGGAGAGGGAGGGAACCTGGGGGCCTTGGTGGAGGGAACTTGAAACTGGTGGTGAAATAGGTGATATATCACTGATTGCCTGAAATTATTATGGACACATTTGTAAATCAGTGCCTAAATTTAAAAAAATCGTTAAAAAAAAAAACCAAATCTCTTTGGTGCTTTCCATTGTGCTTTAAGCAAAACTCCTTTTCTTGTCAAAATATGTCTTATCCTATAGGATCTGGCCTTGTATGTGTCTCCGCTTCACTTCTTCCAAAGTCACTGCATGATCTTTGTGATCTGGAAAAACTTCCACCAGACTCCCGTGTCAGGCAGACAGTGTCTCCTTTGTTCTGTCCCCAGATCTTCTTCATTGTGGTTGTCATTGGTTTTTAGTCTACACCTGACTGTGCTCAGAGGTCTTACTCCAGGTCTATGCTCAGGGATCACTCCTGGCAGTACCAGGGGACCATTCGCAGTGCAGAGATTTGAACCAGGTTGGTCATGAACAAGGCAAGGGCCTTAATCCCTGGCTGGGCTCCCAGCCCCTCTCTTCCAGATCTTCAAGTAGCTGCCCCTCTTAACTTTTGGGTGCTGGTTCAAATAGCAAATCTTTGTCTCAGGATCACCTACCTCACAGACCATGCCCCATCTTTTACCCTGTTTCGTTACCTTACTTTTGAGTTGGGAATCTGAATTACCAAGTTCAGTGGCTAGCACATGGATATTCAGTAATATTTACAGAATGAATAAATGAGTTCCATAGCTTCAATGACACTTATGACCTTCTACAACAGAGGTAATGAGCTACCTGGTGACTAAGAAAAGATATTATTAGGAATCCAGCCTTGGGGGAAGAATCTTTTGCCAATTTTCTCAAGTAGAAAATGATTTACTTAGGAAATCAGAAGAAAGAAGGCTTTTGCAGACAAAATTAGGCCGATAAAAATAAAACCTGGACTAGTATTTGAATTTATAATGTAGAAAGTTGTGGTAACAGTTTTATGAAGTGGCATGTATTATTCTCTGCACTTCAATAAAAACACCAGAGCTAAAGAGCATCAGGTCACAGTATGGTCTTGCAAACACCGAACCCCCAAAGTTCTACCAAAAGATCTTCAGATAACATTTTCATTGATAGCATGCTTGGAAAAATATCTGACAGGGCATAGAGAAGACAACTTTCTGCTTAGTTGGATATATTATGTTCCAAAGGGTGATGTTGTAATAAATCACAAACTGGGAACTTTAAACAACAAAAAAACTGTTATCTCATAATTCAGGAGTCTGCAAGTCCGGAATCAAATGGCATTTGCAAGGCCATGCTCTTTCAAAATGCTTTGAGAAGTGGTAAAGGAGAATCCTTCCTTGTCTTTTCACAACTTCCTGGGTTCTTGGTAAGCCTGGGAATTCCTTGGATTATAGCAACACTATCCAATATCTGGATGTATTTATACAACTTTCTTCTTTCAGATTCTGTGTCTGACTTATTATTTATAAAGCATTACTGGTGTTAGGGTGCATGCTAAGCCGGTCTGACCTCATCTTAACTAACTACAAAGATCCTATTTCCAAATAACCTCTCATTCTGAGGTTCTCAATGAAAATGAATTTGGACAAACCTCTTTCTATATGGGCAGTATCAAACAGTAGACACCTCTCCTTCCTGTTCACCTCAATTTCTGTAAATTCTTTAGAAGAGTAGGGATCCTGTTAGTGGTTCTTTGCATCTGTTTTCTCTCCTGCCTGTGACTCATACTTGTAGGTTATCAATGGATAAATCACACACAGAACACACATACACACACATATACAAATACAACATATACACGCGCACATTATAGCACATTATAAATCTGTGTGATGTAGACTAAGTACCACTTGTGGATTTTTTTGGGGGGTGGGGTGGGAGAGCATGCTCAGGGCCCTCTGGGGGTTACTCCTAGCCAGATGGATCAATCCTCTGACCTGGCTGTGTGACGGTGCTTGGGCCAAGTCATCGTAGAGGTCACCGAGCCACACTTAGTGGTACTTGTAGGGGAGGAGATAGTGCCAAGGATTGCCCTTGGGTTCTCGTGTATGTAAAACATGTGCTCCCTGTTCCCTGAACTATCTCACCAGTTACTTTGGTTTTTATTAGAACCTATTCTAGGGTATGGCTCCTAATATGTTCCCAAAGTAAGATAATTAGTAAGTTTGGACTAGAAACATGATGGTCAAACGATAAATGATGAGTGGTTCCAGACTTTAGTAAAGGGAGGCCGAGGAGTAGCTGATCACAACTCAAACAGCTCATCCAGAACTGTAATTATCAAACTAGAGCTATGTTGTAGTCATTAACTCTACAGGTAATGGGATTCTTATTAAGAGCAATATAACTAAGATTTTTTAAAAACAGAAATGAAATTCCTACTCTTTCTGGTATCTCTTCTCCAACAAAAGGAATATATATTCAAAGGACAGAATCTCCTAGTATGGGTAGGTTTTGAGCCCATAAGCTCTTTTCCAAGTGAATGTTTACGTAGTGACTTTCACTGCTGTCTTATATTACAGTGTCTCATATTCATAGGTATTGTGGTCTTTATGGATATCACCTTTTATCTATTTCATTTTTCTGCCCTGGTTACAGAGGAACACTCCCACATGCACAGAACCATTTGTGTCTACTTGCAGCTTGATCTAGCTCATTATCTCCCTGAATACAGAGTCTGTTTGCACCGATAGCAGAAGACTCATATTTGTGAAGTTTTTGTTTTGTTTTGTTTTGTTGGGATAAAGCACAGGAGAGCACTGAGTGCCTCAGTCCACTCATAGCAGAGCTTGATTTTGCATGGGTTGGTGGTGCTGGGTGAATACCAGGGCCATGCCCAGTGCTGCTGGGGACCATTAGGCCAACCTAGCAGCACTCTGGGGCCACCAGAAGCTTACCCAAAGGTCCTCGTGGGGACCATGCAGTGTGAAGAATGTGCTCTACCACTCAGTTACCTTCCTTGTCCCTGTTTCTAACCTACTAAGGAAGTTTCTGGATCACAGGTCTTGAAATCCTGTCTCCATTTCTTCTTGAAGGGAAAATTTTAAAAAAAGATATTATGCCTTGCAGGTAGTAGGAATTCAATCAGTATTGATTTCACTTGGAAACTTAAAGCAGTATTTTGATTAAAGGTGTACTGGAGGAATAAACACAAATGGTATTTGCTCACTGCAGAAAAAAAAATGGTGTCAGGACTAACATCTAGCAATGTACCAAATGCACCAAAATAAATTCCAGAAGAAGAAAAACTTTGAAAATGAAAACACAAAATTACTTTAAAAATGAGAGTATTAAAAAATGATATGGGAAAGAAAAAAAGTCCTTCTTAAAATTGATCCCACCACCAGTGTCAGCTTCCGGTCACCAGTGTCCCCAGGTCCCCTCCGGCCCCCTAGCCTGCCTCCTTGACAGGCACATTTTTTTTTTTATTAGTGAAGCACCATGAGGTATAGCTGTAGATTTACAATTTTTTGTGCTTGGGTTTCGATTATACAATGATCAAATACCCATCCCTCCACCAGTGCCCATTTTCCACCACTATGGATAATATCCCCCCACCCCCTTCCCCCCATCCCCCCCTGCCTCTGTGGCAGGGCAATCCCCTGTGTTCTCTCTCTCCTTTTGGGTGTTGTGGTCTGCAAAAGAGGCATTGAGTGGCAAACATGTTCAGTCCATAGTCTACTTTCGACATGCATCTCCCCTTGACAGGCACATTTTTAAGTTTGGTTGTTGTCGTTTGGCTCTCCTGCTTAGAGTATTATTGGTGCTGTCATTTAGATCTATACCTCCCTCCACATCACGATATGCCCGAAGCCCCTGCCCTTGTTACCTCCCATCTATCTTTTCTTACTCCTACCCCACCCCAACCTATCCCCATCTCAGCTTCTTTCCTTCCCTGTCCTTCTCATTTCCTTTTTTGTTGTTTTTGAGCCCCACCTGGCAGTGCTCAGGGCTTACTCCTGGCTCTGTACTCAGAGATCACTTCTGGAGTATCTCGGAGGACCATATGGGGATGCTGAGGATCCAACCTGTGTCGGCCATATGCAAGGCAAGCTCTTACCTGCTGCACTATTTCTCTGGTCTTCTTGAGGAACTTTTTATTTGTTATTTTAAGGCAACTTTGTTTAGGCTAAGGATATACAATCGTTACAGGCTCATTTATCTAACAAACATTTGTTAAGTTCATACTAAGGGATGGGATTTTTGCACAGACCTTGAAAGATATGATTGTAAGACACTTTCTCCCCTGAAGGGTTTAAAGGTCTGTCAAAACAAAGTAGATGAAGAAATAAATAATATGTAAACTGGATGACATTTTCCCCAGTAAAATCTTAATTAGAGTTGCTCATCTAATATCTGGAGACAGAGTTTCTACAGTCACTTCAACGGGAAAGCTTGCTGCTGAGTTAGCAAGACGAGACCTTAGGTAACCACTTCTATGCTCATCATGGAAAACTCACCTTACAACCCCAAGAAAATCCAGACTTCTTCTTGCTGGCTTTGAGACTCTGCTTACACATATGACCTCTTGTCATCAACACATGGGAAAGACTCCGTCTCATCCTGCTATACCCCAGCACCTATAAGAGTAGCCCTCCATAAATACTTGGGAAATAAAGAAATGTGTCAATATCCCTCTGCTCTCCAAACTCCAGCCTTTGCTCCATACTTCAGATGCTGACTCCTCCCCTTCTCAGGCCTTTGTACTTGCTTGATCTTTTACTTGGAACGTTTTTCCCCAGGGATCCTTCCTCTTCACTTACTCCTGACTCCCCTAGTGAATAGACTTCTTCAACGTCACTCATTCCACATCATCCCGTCTTATTTTCTTCACTGAACTTACTCTTTCCCAAAAATGTTCTTGCTTATTTTATTATGTTCTCTTGTAAAATTAAGTTCATGTATGAAATTTGCTGCCATATCACCCAGAATAGCGCATTCTAGGTGACAGGTACGTAAATGCTGACTCATGAATTGCTGTCAAATACTGGTTAAGATCCCTAATTAGGATGCAACAATGTACAAGGTGCAGTGCTGTCTCCAAACATGGAATGATCCAGAAAGGTTTGGTTTGAATACTCCTATTTGGCAAGCCTGATGAGTGCCTGGCTGCTGGCTTTGCATTTGTGTGCCTACCTTCATAGTTTCTATGATCATTTTTATGTTCCAAACATAAGTGTATGCACATACTCCTTTATCTCAAACACTCACCTACTGGACTTTTCTGATTTCTCACTTTGCACTAACCAAAGTCTTTCCTTAATTCCCCCCTGCCAACCCCTTCCTCCCCACCCCTGTTGCTTTCTTTCCTTGTCCTTCTCATTTCTCCCCCCTCCCCCACCTATGAACTATTCTATTTTGGCTATTTCTCCTCTTTTTGGCCCAAACCTCACAAAACAAAAGGGAGTGATTCAACTACTCCATCTTCTTAATATCTGTCAACAAACCCATTGAAACATCCATTTTCCCCCCAATGCTCTTAGTCTTATGCTTTCCAAGAGAACAGACTGATTTAGCCAGTTCCAATATATAACAGAATTGCCATATTGGAAACCTAATCAAGATTGTCTCTCCCTCACCATTGCTCATCCAACTTTTCCTGAAACCTGGAAGAGTTTGTCACTATTATAGTCCACGTTTCTTCGTCACTTAACTTCCTTTTTTAAAAAAAAATAATAAAGTTTTAATTAAAACTTATTTAGAAATACGTGAGTGGGGAGAAAGAGAAGTGTGTGTTCAAACTTCTCCAGAGTAGAAAACCAAGCAAGCAAAGATACACAGAGACAAACAAGCAAGATATGTGTTCAAGTGAGAACATGCTGACCTTTGCGAGTGCTTATATCTATACCTCTCATTTTAGCACGGAACAAATATAATCTTGCTTAAATATAAGTAGTTTACTAATACAACACAATTCTTATTAGGGCTGGAGCGATAGCACAGCGGTAGGGTGTTTACCTTGCGCGCAGCTAACATGGCCGACCCGAGTTTGATTCCTCTGCCCCTCTTGGAGTGCCCGGCAAGCTACCATGAGTATCTCACCCGCACAGCAGAGCCTGACAAGCTACCCGTGATGTATTCGATATGCCAAACACAGTAACAACAAAGTCTCCAATGGAGACATTACTGGGCCAGCTTGAGCAAATCGAAGAACAACAGGAGGACAGTGACAGTGAACACAATTCTTGGAGTGTAGATTTGAAAAGTTTTTTGAATAACATTCACAGCCTCTCATGCAGAGCTACATGTACTTCGTACATACATATTCAATATATTAATGAAAATATAGATATTGAGAAAGAGAAAATATCTCCTGAACTGGGAACAATTTTCTAGTGAGGCTAATGGTTGAGATGATTTGTCCTTTGCTTTTGAGATATCTTTCTTGCAATTATTCTCAACTCTGATTGCACATTAGAATTACAATATAATTTACCAGTAACAGGCCCACTCATAAAGATTCTAACTTAGCCCATCTGTTTTGAGGCATTCATATTTTGTAAAATCTTTTCTGTAGTGAGAAATCATGGAGTCCCTGGGTTCTATCATGTTTCAGATTTCTAATTACTTATGCCCTCCAAAGATGTTTATCTTTATTCTTGGATTTGTAGGTTTTACATGTGACAATTTTAGTTTGTTATGTCAACTGAATTATTTTATGTTTACATACATGCTCTTTTATAGTTAAGACTAGTTAAAAATAGGAGAAATAGTCCACAGGTTGGCAAAATACTGCATGTACACACTGCATTGCTTCCAGGCATCAGGCAGCATCGTCTGGCTCCAGTCTGGTAGGTCTATCTATACTATGTGCTTTTTGTTTTGTTTCGTGAGGAGATTTGGGCTCTTCCCAGGGTGCTCAGGGGAAATTTCTTGCTCTGTGCTCAGAAGTGACTCCCAGGCAGAGCTCAGGGGACCATACAGTAAGGGGATTAAACCAGGGTTGGCCACATGCTTTACTCCCAGTATTACCTCTCTGCCTCCCCCATCCCCACCATGTGATAAGTGACAATAACAATTTTGCAAACTGCCAGAAAATTTCTGAGAGCCTGTAGTGGTCTACTGATCAGCAGTTGAAAAACACTAGCATGGGTACCACTGAAATGGGAGCTTTCAACTGTACAATAATCTAACCTGGGGTACTTGGGGGATGGGAAGTAGTCATATATCTATTGGTATTACTGGAATTAGACAACAAAGATTTGGTGGCAGATGTTAATTATTGGCCACTCCATGACCATGATAGCTTTTTCCTTGTTAATAAAATCTAGATTTGTCTAGCTGGCAATGTACCCAGTCTCAGGGGATAGATCACATTAGAACTATGTCTATTTGAAAACTCCATTTTCTTTTCTATGGTACTCACCTACCCAGCCACTGAAGCTAATGAGACAGTCACAGTCAGTGAGACGTACGAGCAAGCATACCAAGAGGCTACGGGGAAATAGTTTGTTTCTTACGAAAGAGACGAGGCTTGTGTGTGCCATTTATTTTCACTTCCCTTCCTGATTGAGTGATCCTGTAAAATAACAAGCATGGGACAAAAAAAGGCAGCACACTTACAATGGTAGGATAGAAGAATGAAAAGGTTTTGAGTTTGTGATAATATTGATGAGTCTTTGGGACTACTTAACTCCTAATATCTTCTTGGTATGTAAAATGAGATGTTTTTAATTATATATTCAACTAGTAGAAATTATTTGCTCCCCCAAAACTTCCCAACTGTCATAGCCTGTAAGAACCACCTAAATAACCTATATGTTGGATGGCTTAAGACAGAGGAAATAAATATATTCACAGTTACAGAAGTAGAATGTCCAGATTCAGGTCTGTGAAGGGTTTGTTCCTTTAAAGACTTCCTAGCTTGCTCCTGCCTATCTTCCTGCTGTCCCCTCACCTGGTGCTTTTCATCCCATCAAGGGTACCTTGTGACCTTATGATCCCAATTTTTCTCCTGTTTAAACCCTAATTATCTCCCACTAATCTCATTTCCAAACACCATTGCATTAGGGTTAAGACGTTAAGAATCGTGTGTGTGTGTGTGTGTGTGTGTGTGTGTGTGTGTGGCAATAGAATAGAAACGTTTGAACCTCATACCAACTGATAGAAACTTCCTATATAAGAGATTCTTATATAAGAATCTCTAGCCCTTGGCTATGCAGGATCAAAAAAATTTTTTTAAAAATAAGTTACTGTGATTTACAAAGTTGTTTCAGGCATATAATGTTTCAACTCCAATCCCACCATCAGTGGCATCTTCCCCCCACCAGTGTCCCTACTTTTCCTCTCATTCTCCAGCTTGCCTCAACAGGCACATTTTATCATTTGGTTGTTGTAATTTGGGTTTCCTTCTTACAGTGTTATTGGCTCTGTGGTTCAAAAATATATGTATGTCACACCTCTGCACCATCAATGTGCCCTAGGCCCCTGGCCCCTATATAACACCATTTTTTTTAAATGCCTGGTCTGTTTTTCAATGATATTCCTTAAGGATTGGTGAGAAATCTTGGGATTACCAGAGAAAATTTCAGAACACATAAAAATGGTGCAAAACTACAGAATCTACAACCTCACAAATAATGATGAAAAAGAAATCATTAAATATTCACTGAATGCTACTATGTGCCCTTCACACTTGGGCGGATATAAAGGTGAAAGTTTTAGGGTTCTAGAAGTCTGTATTTTATTTTTATCTATAATGTCTATAATTTATTATTATCTATAATATCTATAGAAAGTATAATAGTCACTCTACAGAATACAAACTGCTACAGATTTTCAGTGTTGGGAGAGGGAACTTTATGGAAGAAGTGGAAGTTGGCATGTCCATAGGGGTTGGCAGGAGAATCTCTAGAGATTCTAGATTTGAACTCCTGAAGGGAATTATATGAATACCATGTGATAACTTATCTACTTTGGGCTGCTGGTTCTTGGAATTGATTCTCCTACTAAAAATGGATGGCTGATGGAGTTAGTCATGAATCTAGGGCAAGTCTGAAGCCTGTGATTGCTGATGAAGAGGAATTAATAATTACCTGGAAGAAATACTCTTTTTTTCTCGGGTACTTTTGGGGGGTGAATAGAGTATTATTTAAGAAATGCAAAGAGTAACACATCCCCAGATTGTACAAATACACTTACAAAATAGAAAAATCCTTGGTTGTTTTCTTATCAGATACATCTAAAGTGCTCTTAATTACTGGAGGCATTGGTATTTTAACCTTTAATAGACTATTGGGGGAAATAAGCTGAAATTATGAAGATCAGCAAACTGGAGAGAACTAAAGAACATTTCTACCAAAATAGTTTATGCAATCTCTAATCTAATTTTCATTCATCTCTACCGTGTACATAATTCTACTTCAACTGGCCTACTTGTAACATTTGCAGAACCTGGGATGAGAGCTTAAATGTAGGTTTACATACCATAATGATCAATATTTAAAAATCATTCCCAAAAGGTTGTATAAAACCTGTTCTAGTTTCCAAATTTGACAAATACATACATTCATACCACTCTGAAAATTTCCTGCGAGGAGGACCTAATTAGACCAATTCTAGCCATATTCAAATTAGAAGCTCTAGCACTTTTGATTGCAGTTATGTGTGTAGTTCTCTGGCAGCCCCCAGACTCCAACCAATTTGCCTTATATTTCCCCCTCTGGCTTTATCCCTTGGTATGAATGATTTCATGCGCACATGTGTAAACACTCTTCACATTTTCTATTCTTCCATTTCTCCAAACAGCCCCTCCTTGGTCCTAGTGGTGCAGATCATATGAATAACTTTAGGGGAGAATCTTTTATTTTTATTTTTTTTTGCTTTTTGGGTCACACCTGGCGATGCACAGGGGTTACTCCTGGCTCTGCACTCAGGAGTTACTCCTGGCGGTGCTCAGGGGAGGACCATATGGGATGCTGGGAATCGAACCCGGGTCGGCTGCGTGCAAGGCAAACACCTACCCGCTGTGCTATCTCTCCAGCCCCAGGGGAGAATCTTGAACAGTGAACTTGAAATCCTAGAATTCTGGGTAACGAAGTGTGCTCTAGAGGCTGGAAGGGTGGGTAGGTGATGAGGAGGTTCCTCCCTTCATCACTGGACTCCTCAACCAATGGGAAGAGATGAGATGCAGCTAGAATGGGGCCCAGAAAACAGTCACCTAATTATGGGGCCCCCAAATGGGACCTCTCTTGCTGCACCCCCAGGCATCCCTCTGCTGCTCATTAGCAATGAGAATGTGTACCGGTTCTTTCAACTAGATGAGCATCTGTTTCTTGATCTGTATGATCTGTATGAGGGTTCACACAGCTGCTATTGCTGCTTCTGCTACTGGTTGTTGGAAGGCCTAAATGGATTTTACGGTGTAGGTGAGTGTGCTCTGTAAAGCAGTTCCAGACGATTACCGTACTGCTATTGTACTGGTCTCTCTTGTTGTTGTTTATTTGGTTTGTTTTCCATTGTACTAAGCCAAAAAGGCAAAGCAGCTGCCTGCTGAGCACATGCATTCATGTTCTCATTAAACTACAACCGGGAAAGAAAAAAAAGGGCAAATATGGAGCACTGTTGACAAAGAAAGCAAAGGTTATTCTGTATCCTGTAGGTTTTATTTTTCCCTCATCGTGCTGCCTGATTCCTCCAGGTCCAGATTGATTTCTTTCAAGCCCTGAGTTTGTGAACATGTGCTCATTTGCATGGCTGATCCGGGCACCCAGATTAATGACTGGTGAGGGACATTACTCTTCGGCTGGAAGACAGGGTAAGTACTGCATTAAGCAGCACGCAGACTGATATCTCGGTGGTTCAGCCGGCAGAGAATAAGCAGTGTACCTTTGTAGGAAAAGCAGGCGGCTGAACGAGCAGGATATGCCAGGGAATGAATTACACCGTGAGCTTCTGCATCCATAAAAACGAGGCCGCGCTGGGGTCAGGCGGGTGGGTGATGTGTCATGGAGGCAGGTTAAACTGATTCGACCCTCCAGCTCCCTGATTTGAAACTGACAAAAGGGGCTTTGCCGAGACTCTGGGCTCAGAATGATCTCACTATTGTCTCTGGCCATCTTGAGACTGAAAAGTCTCTGGGTTTTTCAGCCTTAAGGATTGATTTTTCTTCCTTAAAAGACCATTTCATTCCTACTTGTATACGAGTCCAAATTAATTTTTTATTCTTGGGGTCGGATTTTGATATGTTTGGGGCAAAATCCCCCATATCTTTCGCTCCTTTTAGTATCTTGCTAAGTAGAACAAATTGTGCTATTTCTTTCTTTTCTTTTCTTCTTCTTCTTTTTTTCCCCTGCTTTTCAAAAGCAATTACTTCCCTGTCATTTCAAGACAGTCGGGCAGAAGAGTCTGCCTTGATTACCTCCTTCCACTCCCCTCCCCCTCCAAGTCCTCAGGCTTCCGCACTGCTTGGGAAGGATTCAATTAAATGAAGTGTCAATGGAGCTTCAGTCGTTTCAGGTCAGAGGCGTCAGTAAAAAGCTGCGGATCTGTGGTGCCCTCGTGTATGTAAATGTATATATTTATACCAGGGATGTCAACTTTCAGGACGCTCCCCCTCTGCTCTTCCCTGATCAAAGATGATTGCTGAAGCAATTACGGCAAAGGAAAAGAAAATCAGGGCCTCCCTTCATCTCGCTGCTGTCGGAGTTTAATTGCTTGGAATAATAGAGCAGGAGTCCCTTTGCTTTGCACACGGTCACACTTAGACACACGCGCACACACGCGCGCACACACACATACACACACACACACAAACCCAAACTTTCACGCATGGCTGTGTTAGAACCCAAACACACAAGAAGGCAATGCAGGAAAAACGTTCTCTCGCCCCGAAGTCTTTATGTCGGTGCATGTCCAGAGAGCTGCCGGCGAGACACAAAGGAAATCACCCCGCTTTGGCTAATTCAGTGAGGACAGACAATGCAAAGCCAAGCAATGCTCGTGTTAAAAAAAAATGGTATTTTTGTTTTCCTTTATAAAAGAAATTTTTTTTCTCACTTAGAGATAGTTTCATTATTATTTTTTTAAATTAAGAGAATAATTTAGCCACAGCATCTAAATACACACGTTCTTCAAACTGCTTTTGTGATTTATATACATTTAAAGGTAATTCTTCTGGACACAGGCACAGAAGTCCAAGATCTCAGGACATACACGTCATAAGCTAAAACCCATTTGAAATACCTCTCCTTGTGTTTAGGCAGTTAGGACAGGTTGAACATTCTGCGCTATTCACTGTGTTCTAGGCGATTCTCTCTTTTTTAATTTTTTGTTCTCAGAAGCTGTGAAGAGAGATTCTAACTTGCATCAACAAACATCCGGCGTGACATTCAAATGGAGAATTCAAGCTCTCTCCCTAATTAGCTTTGTCCGTCAGGAGAAGTGGCTGTGGCTTGAGGCTGGGGCGAACCCCACACAACATAGGCTCTGCCGCATCCATGGGGCAGGTTTAGACTTTCAGGCTCCTGAGTGCTGTCAGATTTTAAATATTATTATTTGGCCTAATTGGTTTCTCCTTTGATGGCAAGAGAGTAGAGACAGGAAGAAATACCCTCACAAACCCTGTCATGTCTACAAAGACACACTGCAGACACTTAGCTTTGTGTTACAACCACGAGAAGTTTTCCATTTTCTTTTGGTGGATTAAGTAGTTAAGGCTGTGTAAGTAAAGTACATTCCTGTCCCTTCTAGGAAAGCTAAGAACAAACAGCTTTTCAGAAAAAAGAATTCAGATATTTTTTTCTATTATTCACTGGAGCTTTTTTTTTTAAATTTGCTGGGTCACACTTGGCTCCGTGCTTGGGGTGGGGGACCAGTCTCTCCCAGTGGTGCTTTGGAGGGACCAGGTGGTGCCAGGGATGGAACCTGGAACTTCTACATGCAAAATCTGTCTTTCAATCCATGGAGTTATCGCTCCATTTTCTACTTTTCTTATTATTGTGATTGTTGAAATAAAATTTTCCTTCCTGAAAATTTCAGGAAAAGGTAGAATATCAAATGCAAACTAAAGTAGTCTCAAACTGGATAAAAAAAAAAAGGGCTGTCCATAATTTTTCAATGTAGAAGGTTTCCAGAAATATGCCCAAAATGTTCCATTTTGAGCCTCCTTCTCTATTGCTTTTGTTTTCCTTCCTCTCGTGCTGGACCTGGTACTGTGTTTGGATTTTGCATTTCTGATTTCCTTTTCTAATGCCTTCACTGATTCTTTATAATCACACTGTGACTCTAGCTGCACTCATGAGCTGGGACTCTGTCCAGTCCAGGATACTCAGAGTGATAGGGACGCAGAAACAAAAACTGTTACCCACACCCCCTTAGGATAAAGGCACAGACCAGCTAACTGGTGAGTTCTTAGAAGGAGCACAGAAGCTATGGGATGGGAGGGAAGAAAATAAAATGGAATCCTGCCCCGATAGTGTCACCTGGGTCAGAATCAGCTAGCAGGATGCCAGGTACAACATGCAGAGCAGCCAATGTCACCTTGCATTTGATATTAATTTTTCAACTGACTTGATCTTGGTAACCCTAATTTAACGGAATTTCAAGGCCCTCCTCTAGAGTTCTGCAAATTCCTGAGTGGGAGTGGCTTGTTACTTAGCTCCCATTTGATGTCACTAGGAATGAACTTGCTTCTGGTCTGTAGCAATCCGAGGCGGGTACTTGGTATTACTTAAAAAAGTAGTTGGCACCGCTTTGTATGAGCCACCAAAGGGGTATATGTGTGAACACTTTGAATTTTGGGAGGGGAACATAAGGACTGACGTTACCATATTCTTGATTTCTCTGAAACTCCTGCCTTTCTTTTCTGAAGCCTCTTTCCTCAGAATCCTCCCTGCCATTAGGAAAGCAATGGAATTCCCTGCCTCTTCTGCTGCTCCAACCTCTACTTATCAATGTGCACATCCACTGACCTTTAGAACTGCCCTACTATATTATCCACATGCATGCAAACACACACACTCACTCACACACACACACACACACACACACACACACACACATGCATGTGCGTGTACATGCAGGCACAGGAGAAAATGTGAAAGTTTAGTCATTTCTTTTTTCCTTCTTTACTTGAATCTGTACAACGTGATTTCCTAATGCTGAGGATTGTGTAATCTCTCCTCATCATCTCCCCAACAAGGTAGGGGCATTCCACAAGTAGTAATTATGGGCCAACTGTGTGCTGGTTTTGTTTGTAAGCACTGGGGACTCAGCAGGAAACAAAGAGTCCTTGTTGGCATAGGTCAGCATTAGTTTCTAAAACCATTTCCTCTTATGTTTCAGAATAAAGGTCTTTTCATTCTGGTTGATGAGTGGGAATTTTTTTTTTAATTTTTATTAGTGAAACACCATGAGGTACAGTTGTAGACTTAAAAATTTTTGTGCTTGGGTTTCGATTTTACAATGATCGAATACCCATCCCTCCACCAGTGCCCATTCTCCACCACCGCTGATCCCAGTATCCCTCCCACTCCCCATCTCCCCCATTCCACTCTGCCTCTGTGGCAGGGCATCCCCCTTTGTTCTCTGATGTGTGGGAATTCTTATGACCATTTTCTTCTTCTTTATCTCTTTACTCCACTGCACCAAGCCTGCGCTCTAGTCTAGGGTCACTTCCCGAACCTACCAATTCATTCCTGTTGCTGGAACCTTGAAAGGATATTTAATTTTGGGGGACACACTCAGTAGTGCTCTGGTTGTGAATTCAGGGATCATTCCTGGAAGGTTTCAGGGGACCATATGGAATGCTTGGGATTGAACCTGGTCGGCTGTGTGCAGGGTAAAGACCCTTGCCTGCTATACTATCTCTCTGTTCCCTGAAAAGGGTATTTTTAAAGTTCACATTTAATGTGCTTTTCATCATTAGCTTGCAAGAGCTTCCTTTAATTCTCACAAATACTCAATGAAATAATGTGAGCTTCATCATATGAATGAAATAATAGAAGCTTACCATATTGTTATTCGTCGATTGCCTCGAGCAGGCCCCAGTAACGTCTCCTTCATCCTAGCCCTGAGATTATATTCAAGGCTCTTTAGGAGAATGAGACCCATCATTGTTACTGGTATTTGGCATATTGGGTACGCCACGGGGAGTTTGCCAGACTCTGCTGTGTGGGCAGGCTACATTCGGTAGCCTGCCAGTTTGTCCAAAGTAGGAATAAGATGTCATAATAAGATGTCGCGAGGCTGCGAATGTGGCCACGCGGTTCCGGGAGCTGGTTTTTATAGTCTCTGAGTCTTGGCCGCTGATGGGATTACACGGCGCCAGGGGGCCAGTTGGTGGGTGTGACCCCCGCCTACTGGAATTTGGAGGATCTGGGTGGAGGATGCTCGCCCCAATCCGAGTAGGCTTGGAGATCTTGGCCCTGGAACCCGCGTGGCTTTGTCCCTCTGCCAGTACCTTCATGTGTGTGGAGAGTGGTCTCAGCATGGTGGTGGCTGGTTCTGGAGGTCTTTGCCTGCCAGAGCCCTGGTCGGGGCGGGGAGGAAAGCTCAACCCGCTCCCCTCCAAGGGGTCCCGGCAAGGACAGCCAGGCGCGGGGGCAGGAGACTGCACTGTTCTTTTTGTGATTTTGTGACCATATTGTTGCTGGTATTGGTACTGTAATTTGTGTTAAAAAGTTATATTTTCGGGGCTGGTGTGATAGATAGCACAGCAGGTAGGGTGTTTGCTTTGCATGCGGCCGACCTGGGTTTGAATCCCAACATCCCATATGGTGCCCTGAGCACTGCCAAGAGTAATTCCTGAGTGCAAAGCCAGGAGTAATCCCTGCGCATCATCAGGTGTGACCTAAAAAGCCAAAAAAAAAAAAAAAACACCACCCACATTATATTTTCTTGTCTAATACCTGATCTCAAGCTTATTAAAATCCTACCCAGCCTCTATTACTGAACTGTGATATCTGTCTCACCTTTGAGGTTCCATATCATTGTTCTTTAGCTCTGACTAGACTAACTTAAGATACTATTTGTATTCAAGCTATTTTCTAACTACTAGATTGCAAACTCCTTATGGGTAAATAGTAGAGATATATTCATTTATAAAGCCATTGGGCTGTTTGCAGAACACCATTGTTCACAAACATCTGAACTAATTAGAATTGAACGGTTTATAGAAGATGCTTCTCTCAAAAATTAGTTGAAGGCCTCGTGACTGTGTATCGCTAGAGAGTTCAGAATGCTGCCTTGGCTTGAGCCAGTATTTTGAAAGAAACTGAATATTATACAATAACTATGGCGAGAATCAATATGGCTCTGAGCTACTTGAGGCAAATCTGTACCATAGTTGGAATGAAATAATTTTGCAGAGGTTAAAAATTAAAGATGAAAATTAAGCTTGTTTCAGAATCATCAAACAATAGGAGTACTTAGAGTAATTACTGTTAAACAGTTATAGGACTCACAGATTTTGTACAACAGCCAACATCAAAATAGGTACACAGCTAGAAAAGGGACCTGGTTCAAGAGCTCAGGGACAGTGACAGTGGTTGTCTGTGCATGTGTCCAATTTTCTTCATTCTGTCCCCTGATGGTAAAAAACAGATGTTTTCTGAGGAAAATCTCACATTCACCAAAAATCTCAAAAAAATTCCACTCAAGGGAAGGGTTAGTGGGAATTATAGGTGTCTGGCCTGGGTCTTGTGGTTAAATGAAAGTCTATTTCTCCTTTATGTCCATATAATCAATATCGATTTTAGATAGCTATAGATATATTCATTAGATTAGATAAATGCCAATGCCTAATATAGGTGAAGGTGTAAGAAGTTTAAAGCAAAAATAAATAAATAAATAAATAAAGACAGTTGACTATTGAAGTAAAAGAATGTTAAAAGAAAGTGATAGCTTCTGGACAGTAGCACTCAATAGAGAATGCAGATCATTTTTGCTGAGGTTGTTACTCATAAAAAAATTGCTTTCGCTCATTGATTTTCATTGGTCATTGAATCACCAATTTTCTGGCTGGTGCTTTGACTCCTTTAAAAAAATTCTTATTCAGCTACTTGAACATTTGTAATTTTATGTTATATGTTGTACTAATCAAACGCCAGGTCAATGTTTTTCTTTAAAGATGTGGCTTTAAATGTTTCCTTCAAAGGATGTCTGTTGGACACAGTCACAGTATCATGTCACATTCTCAGCCATAAAGATGATGACCTCTATATAGTGAACTCAAGGGTTTCTAGGTGCAGTTTTCAATTGTTCCTAACTTCAGTGTTCTGGGCGTCTTCCATTTGCCCCTCCAGTCTACTCTGCATTCTTCTCTACTCCTTCTCCTCTATGTACTATGGAGACTAACTTTTGGCTGTATCAACTGGCCCTTACCTCTGGCTTTCTGTTAATTCACTTAGAGGTGATCAATGAGAGGGAGGAGATCCTCTTCTTCAGAGTGTACATCACTTGATGTACTCTGACTAAAAGTCACAACTCCTCCAAAGATGTTTTAACCTTTTCCCCTTGAGTCTAGAGGGGCAACAGTTTTCCCACTCTGTTATCAGCTTTCGAATATGACACAATTCCTTGCTATCTTCTGTAGGCCAATTTAGAACCATATAAGAGATTGCTTTAGTAAGCCCTTTTTGAATTCGGAGTATGACAACAGTTATTGCTAGCATCCTGGCTGATATACTCAGGAATTCTTGCTACTTTCTACTAGTTCATTTTCAAGCACAATAGCCTGATTTGTTAGTACCTAACCCAGTCCATATTACCCTTCCTTTTTGGATTGTCTTCATATTTCTCTCTTCCTAACCATGTTTATAAATATTGTATGACTTACTTCAGAAGTACCTGCTTATTATAACTAACTACAAAATTACCAATCTCTCCTTAAGTTACTCTAGATTCTAGCATCCTTATTCTATCATCATTAGACACCTATAACTTTACTTGTTTTATAGATGGGTATTTGGATTTGTTCTCATAGAAGTAAGAGACTTTGCCTTTCACTTTTATGTCACCTAAAGTTCAATAAATAGTTTCTATTCAAACTAGTACTGTGCACCAAGTACTATTCTTGGTTTCAGGGACAGAGCAATCATACAGCAGACAAACAAACCTATCTTCTAGGAGTTCACACTCAAAGGTAAGTGAAAAGTCTACCATGAAAGTTTTTGGTGTTCTGGAAAGGGGTAAGGGCTCATAAGAGAAAATAAATTGAACACAAAACTTATGATTTGTTTTGGGGCCACAGTCAGCAATGTTCAGGGCTTACTCCTGACTCTGCACTCAGAAATGACTGATAGAGGTGCTCAAGAGAACAATATGGAATACTGGGGGATTGAACCCCCGTCTACTGCATGCAAGATATGTCCTATTCACTATACTATCACTCTGACCCCAAGAACCAAAAACTTTAATGGGGAAGTGCTTACATTTTATGTTGTGCTGTTAGGGGACAGATGCCACTGAGAAGGTGGCGAAATGTATGATAGTTGTGCAGTTGGAGGAGGAGCAACCCAGACACAGGAAATAGCCAATCAAAGGTCCTGTGGCAGGAGGTCAGGTTACTAGAGTGGGAGAATGACAGAAAGAATTGTAGAAGATGATGTAATCAGAGAGACTTCAAGTCCTATTCACATAATTGTTATTCAACCACTTCAAAGCATTTTATAAGAGGGAGAATGATTTGCAAAAATGGCCAGGAAATTAAGAACAAGGTAAACCAAGGTGATGCAAAAGTCAAAGAAGGAATCAAAGAATAGCATAAACAATCATGAACATGATTGCTTCTGCTCGTCTCATTTTAAAACTTTATTCCCAGGATCTGTCCTTCTACTATCTACTTTCTTTACCAGTGGTAAAACAGAATGCAGCAATGTATGGGTTATCAACAAAGCCCTCATGATTTTCAAAGGCATTCTATAACTAGTCAAAGTAGAATATGCAGAAGATCACTGTGCTGTCACTGTCCTCCCATTGTTCATTGATTTGTTTGAGAGGACACCAGAAACGTCTCCATTGTGAGACTTGTTACTGTTTTTGGCATATCAAATACACCACGGGGAGCTTGCCAGGCTCTGCTGTGCAGGCGGAATATTCTTGGTAGCTAAGCAGAAGATCACGGTTCACGGATCACGGTCCTCCCGTTGTTCATCGATTTGCTCGAGCGGGCCCAGTAACGTCTCCATCATGAGACTTGTTGTTACTGTGTTTGGCATATCGAATACGTCACGGGTAGCTTTCCAGACTCTGCCATGCGGGCGAGATACTCTCGGTAGCTTGCCGGGCTCTCCGAGAGGGGCGGAGGAATCGAACTCGGGTCGGCCATGTTGGCTGCTTGTAAGGCAAACACGCTACCGCTGTGCTATCGCTCCAGCCCATGCAGAAGATACATGCTATTATTATGGACATGACCAGGCAGTTGACAGAAAAAAACTCTTGGCTGAAAGAATAGCAAATACAAAATTCAAAAATGGGAGAATGCATAGAACATTAAAGAAACTGTGAGAAGGTTGATGTGATAGGTAGTAAGACAAAGAACAATAGGAAATGAGTTCAGAGCAGTATTCAGGATGATATCATATAGGGTCAAGTAGAGCCATGAAGGTCATTTAAAGATTTATATTTTATTCCAAGAGTGATGAGGAGTCACTGGAAAATTTTGAATAGAAAATGACATTATCTGGTCTACATTTTCTAGGGCCAATTCTGACTATTGCATGGGAGGGGGGGAACGCAATTGCCTCCATGTGGGGGAGGGGGCAAAAGTGGAAACAATTTAATTAGGAAGTTCTTATTGCAACCATGTTATAAATGACAGTGACTCAGACTAGGATGGCAGCAGAGGAAGTGAGAGGAGAATTCCCCTACATCTTGTTGAGGAAGAAAAACTTGTTGATAAATTAGTTTGTAGTTATAACAGAAAGAGGAAATCAAGTATGAGTAAGAGTTTTGACGTCATTGAGGAATCTCAATTATTAAAGTAGGGATTATTTAACTTCACAATTATTTAACAATTATTTAACTTCACATATAATTTAACAATAATTCGTGTGATTTTGTGATTTAGTGGTTCTCAAGTGGATAGTGGTTTCACCCTCCAAAGGACATTTGGCAATGTTGGTGGCATTTTTGGTTGTCACAATTGAGGGAGGAGTGATCCCTGAGTGCAGAGCCAGGAGTAAGTCCTGAGCACAGTCTGGTGTGGCCCCCCAAAACAAAACAACCCCCCCAAAAAAACTAAAATCAACAAAGCCAAACAACCCCAAATTAACCATATGTGAGGACAGAGAGAAATAGGAATCCTCCCGTTGTTCAGCGATTTGCTCGAGCGGGCACCAGTAATGTCTCCATTGTGAGACTTGTTGTTACTGTTTTTGGCATATCCAATATGTCACAGGTAGCTTGCCAGGCTTTGCTGTGTGGGCAGGATACTCTCAGTAGCTTGCTAGGCTTTCCGAGAGGGGCGGAGGAATCAAACCCGGGTCGTCTACATGCAAGGCAAATGCCCTACTCACTGTGCTATCGCTCCAGCCCAGAATGACAGGTACAAAAAATATTTAATTGCTTTAAGCAATCAAACCGACAGTGGTAATATTAAGATACTTTTGAAATTAAAACATGAAATATAGAATAAAATATTGAGTAATAATGAGAAATTACAGGATATTCTAATTCTATCATCCCATTTTATGTACATAAAATGTTAACATTTTTATTATCTGGTTTTTGGAGACGACCACTGGACTAGAGCCATTACCGACTGGATAATGATAATATAGATCTATTACAGAATGTATAAATTAACCATAATCTTTAATTTGAATTAAAGATATCAATATGAATTTATAAGATATTTTATAACCCTCTAAATAAGTAAATGTAGATTCTTTTATTTAGTAAAATAATGCAAATGCAGTAATGAAATATATACATCTATTAGATGCTCACAGAAATATAAAATGATATAATTTATATAATTGTATACACATACATAATGCCTATGCACACATATGTTTCCTAATTGAAGTTCCAGTGAAAAGAACTGGAAACTACTATCATCACTGTAGCATCAAGAACCCTGAGTACTCAGAATATGATCTTGAAATACTATTCTACATTTTTAAAAAATCCAGTGTCTTTGAGAAAAATGGTTGATTCCAGGTATGTGGAAGAAAACGAGCTGGACTATTGCACTTGACAGCACAAAAGCTACCAAAGATGACTAGGAGCATGTCAAAACCCTTAGAAACCAACTTGAGACTTCATTTTATAGGCAAAGATAGTAGATTTTGAGCTTCAATAATTATAATCATTGTAGTAATTGAAATCCATAAAATATGTTTAAATATATCAATTAATAATTATATGCATTAAAACACTCAATTGGCCATTTTCTGAGAATTACAGGGTACTAACTATCTTTACAACATGGTAAATAAATAAAAAGAATGAAGCATTTTTTTTGCCCTTTTCAACGGAATTGTTCCACCAGGCAGCCAAATTATAGGTGAGGGGAAATTCTTGTTCATAAAAATCATTTAAATTTGTATATAAAAACAAAGAGAATATTACTATTTTGAAATGTTCAGTGGATTAGTGGATCTAAGCACGGAACATCAATTTATGTACATAAAATGTTAACATTTTTATTCTCTGGTTTTTGGAGACGACCACTGGACTAGAGCCATTACTGACTGGATTCCACTGGACGTCAAAAGATCGCGTCTGCAACTTTACCTCATGATGTCTCACTAATAAAAATTTTTTAAAAAATCGCGTGGCTGCCTACCTACGAGAAGGTCAGACTTCTTCGTCAAGAACAATCGGTTTGAGGCTCTTTGTTCCTAGAACGAGCAGATGCCATTGGGCTACACTGGCACACGACAGGGATGAATGGAGATGTTACTGGCGCCTGCTCAAGCAAATCGATGAGTAACGGGATGTCAAGTGATCAAGTGATCAAGTGATCAAGCGGTTTTTGGTTTTGGGACCATGTCAGCTGTGCTCAGGACTTATTCTTGGCTCTGTGTTCAGGCATCATTCCTGGCAGTGCTGCACTGGTGGCGGGGGTGAGGGGGCTTTTGGGCTGTGTGCAAGACCAGCACCCTACCAGCTCTACTGTTTCTCTGGCCGTGGTAACTTTTTTTTTCAAACAGTGATTATAAATCAACTGATGGGGAGAGCACAATTCTTATCCAAAGAGTTTGAAACTCCAAAGAATAAACCTCTGGATCCTATTGCCAAATCGCAGAAAATAGAGAGGATAGAGGAACATGTTCTATATTGGTTCAATTTTCCTTTTATTTGTCTAACGCTTCAGGTATATAACTTGTTTTAAAAAAAAAAAGATCATGGAGGGCTAGCTTACGCTTCTGCAACAATACTTCCAAGGAAAACCACCTTTAAATGTCTTCAAAATGGAATTTGAGATACAGTATCATCTTTGTCAACAAGAAATTTCCCGTGTACAAGCTGTATTTCCATGTATTGCAAACACGAATTCTGACCAACCTGCATGTAAAATAAGGAGTAGATCTTTTAGAGCCAGATTCCTTGTTCACAAGGTGCATGTGAAATATGTCTCACCCTAAGTCATTCATGTTAGGCAGGATGGAGACGCCGCAGTCCCTTATTCTCCTTCTCCCGCACCTAGCTGCCCACACAGGCCCTCCTGGTTGGAGGAGCACACACTCAATAATCACCCCGCTCTGCCAGTGGAGATGGATTTCAGCCTGTGTTTTGTTTCACTACGGCGGCGGCATCTTGTTTCAATAAAGGCTGGCTCTCAGGCTTCTTGTGGCTTTTATTCCAAGCCGAGGATGCATGCTCACAAGCTGCCTGTCTCTTTGCGTTTAGCTGGAAGGGTGCACAGCCCCTCCCCCAGCCACGCTTTCCACTGCTTCTGCGACGACTTTTATTCAATTCAACACTTGAGGGGACTGCAGATGAAATGCCTCTGAATCTAAATTGCCAGCAATGGAAATAACAACCTATTTTCTGGCCTTCCCTTCCTCCACCCACACTTTTTAAGGCTGCTCCTAGGAGCGTACAGCTGCTCTATCTCTGTCTCATGGGTTTAGTGGTAGAGTAGATTTTCTAGGCTAGGGGGGAAAACAAGAACTTCAAACGGAAATCCGTTAGGAAAAATATTTGGTAAGGGAAAGAAAGAAGTGGGTATGCATCAGCTTATAAGGTCTATATACAAACGCAGCAGCAAAATACGTGATGCAGAACCAAGAAACCAGAAATTTACACACCACGCAGGGTAGCTGTCACCTTGTGAGATTATACACTAACTCCACCAGCACTAATCGCTGCCAAAGCATTTCTGAAATTTCTCGCGCAGAATTGCTCTCAGTGTCAGCCTACAAGATATATGAGAAAACAAGCCTCTTAACACCTCGTTTCAAAAAAAATCCTAGACACTATTTCTCAGCTTAATCACTCATCCTGTTATAAGATTTCTCTAAGAATTTTATCAATTTAAAAAATACCAAACCTTCCCTCAGAGAGGAAAAAACTTAACATTGATAAAATTAAAAAAACATGCTACAGCTTTGAGGCATTTTCTCATAAACACCCTACTATGTGCCAGTGGAAAGTTGCTGCAGTAAACAGTAGTAGTGCCACTTAGAGTTAAGACACTGTCCAAGACCACATAACCTTGGGGAAGGAAATTTATCTATTTATCTGCTGAGCAAAGTAGGCAATTCATAGAAATTATTTCCCTGTAAAGACTTTCAGGATGCTTAGGACAATCCCAATATGATTCCAGAAATGGCTACCGTCCAACGCCAGAGTGATGTGAAGGACCCTTCAACGGGAATAGAATTGGGAAGAGCAACCGATAAAGTAGAATGTTCTTCCCGTAGGGGCTCAACTCATCTACAAAAGTCTGAGCCCCACTTACATACACACCTCCAAAAGGACCCTTCCAGCAAAATGTGGCCCCCTCTCTATTTATGTCTGTGGGCTGGACAGATATAAGACACCTGATATGGGGAGATACTTTTACTTTTAAGCATAAAAATGGATGTTTCTGTCTCACAAAGAAGAATACATTTCTATGGAGAAATACATACACAGTACCATTTAATGAAATTTAGGTTTGAGGGCCATGCTGTGATGCTTGGAAGTCTTCTGGATCTGTACTCAGGACTGCTCCCAGCAAAACTCAGGTTACCATGCTATGCTGGGGAGCAAACTCAGATCTCTCACCTGCAAATTGGATTTAGAAGTTGCTATTGAAAGGGAGTCTATAAGATTTGGTGGCAGATTTAAAATGATAAAGGAAGAAGCAGAAGTGCAAAGCATGCACTCAGCACTTCAAGCTCTCTCTTCAGTCACTAAAGTAGTAATGTAAATTCTTTGTTCAACCAGGTCATTAAGTATTATTTAAAATTAGTGTGTTCTGATTACATTGTTGTTTCTATTTCTTATCATCGATTTCTGTTTATGATGCTCACAAGGGGAGAATTTAGAGCTGTCCTCTTTCTCCAAACCGTCATGGTTTGGCATTGACTTCAAGTAACTCTTTTGGCCCCCAAGTCCAAATCCAAGACTTAAATTTGGAGCTGAGACTCCTATACCATTATACTGGGCAGGCATCACAGCATTAGATACTGAGGCACTAAAAAGATGCATTTATTTTCCAGTACAGAAATGGTTTCCTTTTTTTTCCATGGTCCGAGGCAAGAAACAGCACTGACTCTTCCTTCAGTCACAGCATAGATTATGGAAAACCCCTGTTCTCATGCTTGGTTTCAGAAATACAGCTGTATTCCTGTTTCCTATCCTCTTCTCACAAGGAACAGCTTTCAAACCCCATCACGCATAGAGGTAGGACCCCCAGTCACTGTTTCTATCCTCAGAGCACTCTCTTGCTGGATCATCCTTCTTGATTCTCACTAATTTTATTTCATTGCCTCAGGGATATATTATCTCATTATTCATACAAACAGATATCTTTTGTATTTTCTTTTTTGATTGTTGCTTTTGGATGCGAGTAGGGGCAACTGTATGCATTGAAATATGGACCCACAGAGGCATTTGATGAAATTTCTTCCCATTGACCCCATTTTAAGAGGTTTTATTCAGGTGTCCCAAATTTAACATCTATAAGTAAATTAATTACCCTCTCTCACCCAAACTCGCTCCACTTTATTGACTTTATCTTCATAAATAGTTGCACAATTGAGCTGGCTTCCAAAATTAGAAAGTTAAACTTCCTTTTCAGTTCTTCCTTTTCCTTTTTTTTCAAAATCTGCAACCAAATCCTATAGACTCCATTTCAATAGCAACATCTAAATCCATTCACCCTGTCTAACCCCACTTCAGCTGAAGAGTTCATCATTTCTCTTGCCTGAGTGTCAGTTACATTCTCCCTGATATCAATGTCCTCATGATGTCAAACTGTTCACCTTTCAACCAGTTCTGGATTAATTTTCACACAAAAAAGCTACACCAAATCTCTTTTTAAAATTCAATTGTCTATTATCTAGAAAAGTTCAAAATTCTTAGCAGGGGTGATGTTGGAAGGGTAGGTTGAAGTTGGAAGATATGAAAAAGGGACATATCTCCTGTTTGCAGTGCTAATAATGAGAAGTGGAATTTATGTTTATTATGTTCTTAGGAGATGATCTCTAGTATGAGTTAAAATGTGAACACGTGGCTAATAGACAAAACTGTCTAGGATAGTATAATGGTTTTTCTGGTTATAATCCGTTCTTTGCTCTTCCTGAGCTCTGTGTCTGAGAATTCTATTGATCACACCATCTCGACTTCACCGGGTACCAGAGGCACCAGCAGTAGAGAGTAGGAGGAGAACTGGGCCTTTATTCCTCCTGCCATCCCTGTTTTCCACTATTGTGGTGTTCTGGTAGAGGCTCGGTCATTTATAGCTACCGCTCCCATCTAACTGGCCTTCTGGTAAGGCCAGTTCTCTAGATCCTCTGGTGAACTCCATTCCTCTCATTCATTCCCCTCAGGCCTAGAGGTGGGAGGTTATGGTTTATCTTCTCTCACCCAAACTTGCTCTTCTTTATTTATCTTTATAAACAGTCATACAATTGACCTGGCTCCCCAAATCAGCAAGCCAAACATCATTTTCAATTTTTCCTTTAAAAAACCATAACTAGATTCTGAGGACTACACTCGTCCTTTTTGCTTCCTTTAATCCTGCTCACACTTCTATACTTAGTCTAGCCATTACATTCTTTTTATATAAATTCCTGTTTTCTTTTATACTCTAGAAAAGATGCACTGCACTGTCCTCCTGTTGTTCACCGATTTGCTCGAGTGGGTCCAATAATGTCTCCATTGTGAGACGTTGTTACTGTGTTTGGCATATCAAATACGTTATGGGTAGCTTGCCAGGCGTTGCCATGCAGGTGAGATACTCTCGGTAGCTCACCGGGCTCTCTGAGAGGGGCAGAGGAATCGAACTCGGGTTGGCTGTGTCAGTCGCGTGCAAGGCAAATGCCTTACCCGCTGTGTTATCACTCCAACCCAGAAAAGATGGTAAGTATGAATTAACTTTGACTGGAAAGTAAGCAAATGTGAGTTTAAGTTCTTTCAAACACACACACACACATGCACCTCAAAAGCACACTATCCTACATTTCTATAAGACTGCTTAATTTTAGTGAGTTTTCATACATTACCATCCAGAGTAAATTCAACTCAAAAAGAAGAATTTGTGAACTTACTGCTGAAATAATGGCATCTCTTACATTATCTATTTATATTTGCAGTGAGGGGAGGTTTGGGCTACATCCAGTGATGCTCAGGGCTTACTTCTGGCTCTGCACTCAGGGATCACTCCTGTGGGGGCTCAGGGAAACATATGTGGTGCCATGGATCAAACCTGGGTCGGCTGTGTGCAAGGCAAATGTCCTACCCACTGTACTATCTCTCTGGCCCTTTCTCAAACGTTATTGCTGCATTGGAAAACTATTGTCTATAAAATTTTGATCACGATCATGACCATCCTGCTATTCGTCGATTGCCTCGAGCAGGCCCCAGTAACGTCTCCTTCGTCCTAGCCCTGAGATTTTTAAAAAAGTACCATATTCAAGGCTCTTTCAGAGTTAGGAGAATGAGACCCATCATTGTTACTGGTGTTTGGCATATTGGTTACGCCGCGGGGAGTTTGCCAGACTCTGCCGTGTGGGCAGGTTACATTTGGTAGCCTGCCAGTTTGTCCACAGTAGGAATGAGATGATAAGATGTCACTCGGCCGCAGAGTCTCCTGCCCCCACGCCTGGCTGTCCTCGCCGGGGCCCCTTGGAGGGGAGCAGGTTGAGTTTCCCTCCCCGCCCCGACCAGGGCTCTGGCAGCCGAAGACCTCCAGAACCAGCCATCACCATGCTGAGACCACTCTCCGCACACATGAAGGTACCGGCAGAGGAACAAAGACATGTAGGTCCCTGGAATGAGATCTCCAAGCCTGCTCGGATCGGGGCTGAGCATCCTCCACCCAGATCCTCCAAATTCCAGTAGGCGGGGGTCACACCCACCAACTGGCCCCCTGGCACCATGTAATCCCATCAACGGCCAAGACTCAGAGACATAAAATTTTGAAAAAAAAATTTTTTTTTGAGAGTTATTTGAAAGTAGTCTATTCCAGAAGAAATGTAATTGGACTGGCTTAACTGTTCATATTTTAGTATTTTTAATTGCAAAAATGTCTATCCAGAAGTCATAAAATAGAATTCATATGATACATCATGCCAGCTTACTGGGAAACAAGTCAGCATGCACTTATTTTCCCATCTACACTTAGAGGTCCTTCTGAAATATGTTCCTCCCTCTCTGACCTTCTTTCCAAAGTCAGAAGCATATTTCATTTTTCTTCTAGTGGTTAAAAGATGACACATCGAGGTGTGTCTATAGACTGAGCTATGAGTCAATTTCTAGGAACTGGAAACTAATACCAAAAACAAAGAAAACAAAATGATGCAGAGAGCCATGTCTCCACAGATTCAAGTTGTCTCTTCCTCCCATCACTGAAAAGCAATGATGAGTCTTCTGTGCAGCAATTAGAAAGCGATGCGGTGTGACTCTTACCTCCTCTGTGCCTTCTAAGCCCCCTTTTGCCAACAATCCAAACTTCATTCACATTTAATGCTGGAAAGTACATGGTGAAGAGATGAGGGGGAGTCAGCACTGGAATCAGGTTCTTTGTTGGGAAAATCGGAAAGCTCTAGTTGTTTCCATCTGAGTGGCATTTAATTTTGCCCAGTTCAATGTTTGCTGATTGTTCGTGCTGTCTAGAAAAACTTTGATTAAACCTTCTAATTTCAGCTAAGATTTTTCTTTTCTGTAGGGCGATCCCTTGTCCTGAAAGGCACAGAAATGTGGTCAAAGGAAAAACAACAAAGTAGGAGAAATGAAGGCAAGGAGTTAGGAAACTTAAAAGGAATGCAAGTGTGGCAAACTCTAGGCTGGATAACGTTATGACAACTAGGTGCTTCTTTTGAATCTGCTGTACAGGGGCTGGGAAAAGATCTTAAGTTGTAGAGTAGAGCACATGCCTGGCATGCGAGGCCTGGAGTTTGGTCCCTGGCACCATATGTGCCCTAGGCCTGCTTCTAAGATGTGGCTCTGGTGGACCTTGAGCACTTCTGGAGTGTACCCCTGGTATCCCCAAATATTGTTGGGTGTTGCCCCCATTAAAATGGAATATGTTTTACTAATTTCTTGTAGTCCATAGTTAGAATATGTGGAACACAAGTGCCCTTATAAACCCATTTTTATTTAATTTATATATTACTAATAGAGATGATACAAAATATTCTGTATTGATTCAAAATATGGATGTCTAGGCTTCCAGAGTGTGCCTTTTTTCTCTTTTTAATATTGATTTTTTATTTTATTGAATCACCATGAAATAGAGCATTACAAAGCTGTTAATGATTGGGTTTCAGTCATACAATATTCCAACACCCATCCCTCCATCACTGTAATTTCCCAGCACCAATGTCCCTAGTTTCCCTCCCACCCCTTGCAGCCTGCCTCTGGCAGGCACCTCTCTTCTCAGAATATTCTTTTTATTTGTTTCATGTTAAAAAAATTGATTATTACTCCAGCAAGGTATTTCTGACTGCTTTATATGATTCCCAATATAAGCAAATATCATATGAAAGTTTGCATTGTTTTTCTTTGTTTATGAATGCAATTATACAAATAATATGCTTATAGTAAGCATGTATCTGATGTATGCAGAGGAATGAAATGCTGTTTGAGTGAATTACTGTTTACTTTTGTTTGTTTTGGGGCCTGGTAAGCTACCCATGTCAAATTCAATATGCCAAAAACAGGAACAATAACAGGCTTCATTCCCCTGACCCTGAAAGAGCCTCCAATACAGCAGCATTGGGAAGGACGAGTAAGGAGAGGCTGCTAAAATCTCAGGATTGGGACAAATGGAGATGTTACTGGTGCCTGCTCGAGCAAATCAATGAGCAACAGGATGACAGTGATACAGTGATGCAGTGATGTTTTGGAGCCACACTGGTGATGCTCAGGGGCTACTCCTGACTTTGCATTTAGGAATTACTCCTAATGGTACTCGGGGGACCATACTGGATGCTGTTGATCCAACACAAGATGATCACATGGAAGGCAAACACCCTACCCGCTGTACTACTCTGGCCTCTGAGTAAATTATTATTGTGATATTTCTTAACAATCAAACTATAAAGAGATGTCTGGTCTGGTTTAGTTCATTCTTTTTCCTAGCAGGTGACTTTATAATATGAAAACATATTGAAAGCTTTAGTTTAATAATTTTAGTGTGTTTATTGCATTGGCCAGAGCTTTCTACAAAACTTAATCACTTAATCACTTAACTTCCCGTTAGTCGTCGATTTGCTCGAGCGGGCGCCAGTAACGTCTCCATTTGTCCCTGTCGCGTGCTAGTGTAGCCCAATGGCATCTCTTCGCTCCGGGAACATGGAGGGCCTCAAACCGATCGTTCATGACCTTGACAAAGAAGTCTGACCATCTGGTAGGTGGGCGGCCACGCGGTCTTTTGACATCCCGTGGAATCCAATCAGTAACAGCTCTAGTCCAACGGTCGTCTTTAAATCTCATTACGTGACCAGCCCATCTGATTTTCGACACCTTGGCAAATGAGACAGCGTCCCTGATCCTTGATCGTCGACGGATGTCAGAACTCCGGATTCGTTCTCTCATTTAATATTCGTTCTCTCATATTCGATATGCCAAAACCAGTAACTACAACTGGTCTCATTCTACAAAACACTGAAATAAAAATGATAGTCTGTATTTCATCACTGTATTCTGAATTAAGATGTGTTTCTTTTAAAATTAACACTTTCTGGAAAGGATGTCTGGTTTGGATTTTTTTTGTGGGGGGGGGGTATCACACCTGGCTAAACTCAGATTTACTCCAGGTTCTTTGCTCAGGAATCACATGCAGTGCTGGGAATCGAACTAGGGTCGGTTACTTGAATGCAGATGGCTTTATCCTGTGTATTTGAGGATGCCCGTTTTATTTGGTATTTCATTACCAATTTTGAAAGAAATAAAGAACATAATTTCAAATGTTAAGTTTTTTGTGTTCCTAGTATAAACCTTACTTTGCCTTTCCAAATTTGATTTAGAATTTGACTCTGTATTGTTATCAAAGATAATGTACTCCTCGTTTCTCCCTCCCTCCATTCCTTCCTTTCTTACTCCTTTCCTTTCTTCCTTTCTTCCTTCTTTTCCTTTATTCCTCCTACCCCTCCCTCCTTTCTCTCTCTCTCTCCTTTCTCTCTCTCTCTCCTTTCTCTCTTTCTTTCTCCTTTCTCTCTTTCTCCTTTCTCTCTTTCCTAATTGATCTGATCTGACAAGTCTCCAGTACCATTACTGTACAGCAGTGGCAAGAATGACCATCCTTTCCTATTCTGGATCTTGAAGGAAAAAATTTTCATTTCTCCTTTACTAAGGTGTTAGCTGTGAGTTTTTCATATATGGTGTTAAGGCACATTCCTCCTCTACCTATTTTGCTGGAAAAAATTTTTTTAAATCAAGAAAGAACATTGAGTTTTGTCAAATCCTTTTTTCTACATCTACTAAGATGATCATATTTTAATTTTGTATGTCAGTATGGCATATCATATTGATTGATTTGTGTATTTGGAACTATAGTTGCATTTCAGGAATAAATCCCACTTGGTCATAGGGTATGATATTTTTAAATATACTGTTGAATTTCATTTGGTAATATTTGGGGGACAGGTTTTTCACCTACATACATTAGAGAGAGTAGCCTGTATTTTTCTTTCTTTGTGTTGTCTTTGTATTTGAAATCATGGTAATCTGGCCTCATAAATATGTTTGGGAATATTTTTCTCTGCTTTTATTTTTGGAAGAGCTTGAAAAAGACTGATATTAGTTCTTTCAGTGGTTGGTAGATTAACTCATTGAAGGCATCTAGTTCTGGACTTTCCTTTGTTGGAAGGATTTTGATTAGATTCAATCTCTGAATTCATCATTCATCTGCTGAAACCAGCATTTTTCAATCAGGGTCCATGAGCACTCAGGATGTCCCTAAATGGCCACAGGTGAAAAAAAATCATAAAAATCAGTGGCCATGGCACCAGACTAGAGGACCAATCTGTGGGGATGAGGGTGGGTCACAGGCAGGAAACAAGGGGAAAAGAAAAAGGAAAAATTAAGGCCACGGAGATCATATGGGATGTTGGGAATCGAACCTGGGTCAGCCACGTGCAAGGGGTTATGCAATTTATTAATCTATATTCTTTCCTAAAATATAGTCCATTACATGATTCTTATTTATTTGATTCATTGTTATTTCTCTGTTTTCATTTCTAATTTTGAGTTTTAATTTTCTTAGCCACTTCCTGCTCAGTTCTTAGGGGGACATGTAGTACAAGGCATTGAATTCAGGACTCCAGCATAAAAAAGATCTGCTCTCAGCCTTTGAATGATCTCCCTGGCCTTAATTTTTCCTCTTTCCAAATGCAAGCATTTATTACAACAGAGTTCCATTTAGTACTGCTTTTGTTGTATCCCTTAGGTTTTACTAAGTTGAATTTTCATGAGTCTCAAAATAAATTTTTAGATTTCCTTTTGAATTTCTCTATTAGCTAATGTTTGTTCAAGAGTGTGTTGTTTATGTTTATCTTCTTTTATTTTCTGTTATTTTGATTTCTAATTTCATTCCGTTGTCATTCAAGAAAATACTTGGTAAGATTTTAATATTTTAAAATTTGTTATGTCTTACTTTTATTATGATACGTGATCTATCTCTGAAGGTGTTTTTATATTTGAGAGAATATGTATTTTGCTGCTGTGGGTGGGATGTTCTCTATTATATCTGTTAGGTCCATTTGGTCCATAGAATTATACAAGTTAGCAATTTCTCTATTGATTTTTTTCTGTCTGGATGTTCTATCTCTTATTGAAACTGGGTATTGAAGCCATCTACTACTATTATATTTTTTCCATCAGATCTGTCAATAAAAGGTAAAAGTAAAGGTAAAGGCCCTCCCGTTGATCGTCGATTTGCTCGAGCGGGCCCAGTAACGTCTCCATTGGAGACTTTGTTGTTACTGTGTCTGGCATATCGAATACTCTCGGTAGCTTGCCGGGCTCTCATTTGCTTTATATATTTAGCTATGTTGATGTATGGATAAATAGTTAAGTGATTATATATATACCTTAAATTGACTTTTTATCATTGTATGATCAACTTACTTGTCTCTAATGACAGCGTTTTTTACTTAAAGCTCATTTTACCCAAGCTCTCTCTTGGTTATCATCTGTAATGACATTTTGCATTGCTTCCCTTTCAGACTGTATGTATATTTACATCTGAAGTTAGTGTTCTCTTCCCTTCCCAACCCCCCCAAAAAAGAGAATATAAGAAATAAATTTAACCTTGGGGGGAATGGTATTTATTGATATTTTTAAAAGTTAATAAAAAATTAAATAGTAACAACAATATATTAGCACTTAAAATAATTATTTATATATTGAATTATTTGTGCTGTCATTTGTCAGATTTTTTCTTTCTGCTTTGTACTACTTGAAAATCAGTCTCTTAACATCAGACCCAGTGGTGCTAGGGCTTACTCCTGGCTTTGGACTCAGGGATTACTCTGGAAAATGCTTAGAGGACCATCTGTGGTGCTAAAGATAGAACCTGGGTTGCTCACAGGTAAGCCTAACCCACTGTGCTCTCTCTCCAGCTTCCTATTTCTTATGTTCTTATTTCCTTTAGCACTGCAGCAAAGATAAGCTCTCCATCTTGAAAGCTACCATAGTTGAGTATAACATCCTAAATTGTAGGACTTGGAAAATCAAACCAAAGGTCTAGAGTGTAGGGGTCAGGAACTGTCTCAGCTCTGCTCACTGTCGCGCAAAAGCCAAAAATTTTTAAAATTAATTAATTTATTTTTGCTTTTTGGGTCACACAATTATAGATTTTTAACCACACTTTTGTGGTTATGTTTCAGTCATACAATGGTCGAGTACCCATCCCTCCACCAGTGGCCAAAATTTTTTTCTTGCTTTTTGGGGTCACACCCGGCATTTCACAGGGGTTACTCCTGACTCTTCACTCAGGAATTACTCCTGGCAATACTCAGGAAACCTTATGAAATGCTGGGAGTTGAACCCGGGTCAGCCAAACGCCCTACCCGCTATGCTATAGCTGCAGCCCCCAATTTTTATTCAGCCCCATATTTTTTAAGTTAAAATTTGTCCTTCCAATACCACTAGAATTTGGTATTATTGTTTCTTTTGAGAAAATTTCTGGAAGCCCTAATTTTTTATCTTTTTAAGGGATTCTATCTCTTTACAGTGTGGTGGCTTTTATTTATTTATTTATTTATTTATTTTAGATTTTTATTAGTGAAACACCATGAGGTACAGTTGTAGATTTACAAATTTTTGTGCTTGGGTTTCAGTTGTACAATGATCGAGTACCCATCCCTCCACCGGTGCCCATTTTCCACCACCACTGATCCCAGTATTCCTCCCTCTCCCCACCCCCCACATCCCACCCTGCCTCTGTGGCAGGGCATTCCCCTTTGTTCTCTCTCTCCTTTTGGGTGCTGTGGTTTGCAAAAGAGGCATTGAGTAGCAATCATGTTCGGTCTAAAGTCTACTCTAAGCACGCATCTCCCATCCTGGGAGGATCCTCCCAACACCCTTTATTTGGTCCTCCCTTCTCTATCTGAGCTGTCTTACCCTCCAGCATGTGCAGCTGGCCTCCAAGCCATGCAGTAAACCTCCTGGTACTTATCTTGGCTATTCTTGGGTGTTAGTCTCCTATTTTGTTACTTTATGTTCCCCAGATGAATGGAATCTTTCTGTGTCTGTCCCTCTCTTTCTGACTCATTTCGCTTAGCATGATACTTTCCATGTAGTACCACTTGTATATAAATTTCATGACTTCATCTTTTCTAACAGCTACATAGTACTTCATTGTGTAGATGTACCAAAGTTTCTTTAACCAAAGTTAAACAAAGTTTCTTTAATCTGTTCTTGGGCATTCAGGTTTTTTCCAGATTCTAGCTATTGTAAGCAGTGCTGCAATGAACAAACAAGTGCAGACGTCACTTCGACTATACTTTTTTGCCTCTCCGGGGTATATTCCCAGGAGTGGAATTGCTGGGTCAAATGGGAGCTAAATTTCTAATTTTTTTGAGAATCATCCATACTGTTTTCCCAAAGGGCTGAACCAGTTGGCATTCCCACCAGCAATGAAGGACGGTCCCTTTCTCACCACATCCGCACCAACACTGGTTGCTTTTGTTCTTTTGGAAGTGGGCCAGTCTCTGTGGTGTGAAATGATAAAAGAGCTGCATCTCCCTGATTATTAATGATGTAGAGCATTTTTTCATGTGCCTTTTAGACATTCGGATTTCTTCTTTGAGAAGTTTTCTGTTCGTTTCGTTGCCCCATTTTTGATGGGGTTGGATGTTTTCTTCTTGTGGAGTTCAACCAGTACCTTGTATATCCTTGATATCAACCCCTTGTTGGATGTGAATTCGGCAAATGTCCTTTCTCATTCTGTAGACTGTCTTTGTATTTTGGTCACTGTTTCTTTGGAGGTGCAGAAGCTTCTTAGTTTAAGATAGTCCCATTTGTCTATCTCTGTTTTTACTTGCTTGACCAGTGGTGTGACATCTTTGAAGATACCATTAGCTTCAATGTCATGGAGGGCTTTGCCCACTTTGTCTTCAATGTACCTTATGGATTCCGGTCTGATGTTGAAGTCTCTAATCCATCTTGATCTTTTGTACATAGTGTTACACAGAGATCTGAGCCCAATTTTTTTGCATGTAGCTGTCCAGTTTTGCCAGCACAATTTGTTAAAGAGGCTTTCCTTGCTCCATGTCACATTTCTTGCTCCCTTATCAAAGATTAGATGATTATATGCTTGGGGGGAGATATCAGTATACTCAACCCTGTTCCATTGGTCTGCAGCTCTGCCTTTGTTCCAGTACCAAGCTGTTTTAATTATTACTGCTTTGTAGTAGAGTTTGAAGTTAGGGAGGTTGATTCCTTCCCTTTCTTTTTCACAAGAATTGCTTTAGCTATTCGTGGGTGCTTATTGCTCCATATGAATTTCAGGAGCGTTTGCTCCATTTCTTTGAAGAACGTCATGGGTCTCATTATGGGGATTGCACTGAATTTGTACAATGCTTTGGGAAGTATTGCCATTTTGACAATGTTAATTCTCCCGATCCATGAGCAGGGGATATTTTTCCATTTCCTCGTGTCCTCTTTTATTTCCTGAAGTAGCGTTTTGTAGTTTTCTTTGTACAGTTCCTTTACTTCCTTAGTTAAGCTAATTCCTAGGTAGTTGATTTTCTGGGGCACAATTGTGAACGGGATGGTTTTTTCATGTCACTTTCTTCTCTCTCACTATTTGTGTATAGCTAAACCATAGACTTTTGGGTATTAATTTTATAGCCTGCAACTTTACTGTACAAGTCTATTGCTTCTAGGAATTTCTTGGTAGAGGTTTTAGGGTTCTCTAAGTATAGCATCATATCATCTGCGAATAGTGAGAGCTTGATTTCTTCCTTTCCTACCTGGATGCCCTTAATATCTTTTTCTTGCCTAACCGCTATTGTAAGTACTTCCACTACTATATTGAACAGCAGTGGAGAGAGTGGGCATCCTTGTCTCGTCCCTGTTCTTAGGGGGAAGGCTCTCAGGTTTTCCCCATTGAGGATGATGCTTGCTGTAGGCTTGTGGTAGATGACTTTAACTATATTGTGGAAAGCCCCCTCTATCCCAAATTTGGTGAGGGTTTTCATCATAAATGGGTGCTGGATCTTGTCAAATGCTTTCTCTGCATCTATTGATATGATCATATGGTTTTTATCTTTTCTTTTGTTGATATGATGATTTATTTGATTATGTTGATTTATTTCCAAATGTTAAACCATCCTTGCATTCCCAGGATGAATCCCACTTGGTAATGGTGTATCATCTTTTTGATGAGTTGTTGAATTCTATTTCCTATTATTTTGTTGAGAATCTTCGCATCTGTGTTTATCAGGGTCTGTAGTTTTCTTTTCTTGTGCTGTCTTTGTTTCCTTTTGGTATGAGAGAGATATGGGTTTCATAGAAACTGGGAGAGTTTCTGTTTCTTCAATTTCCTGGAAAAGCTTGAGAAGAACTGGCAGTAGGTCCTCTTTAAATGTTTGCAAAAATTCACTAGTGAATCCGTCTGGACCTGGGCTTTTGTTTTTATGAAAACTTTTGATTACAGTTTCAATTTTCTTGATGTGAATAGGTCTATTCAGGTACTCTAGATCTTCTTAATTCAGCCTTGAGAGATTGTACGAATCCAGGAATTTATCCATTTCTTCTAGGTTCTCTTGTTTTGTGGCATACAGACTTTCAAAGTAGTTTCTGATGATCTTGTGGATTTCTTTGGTTTCTGTTTTGATATACCTCTTCTCATTTCTGATTCGGTTTCTTAGGGTTCTCTCTCTCTTTCTTCGTAAGTGTTGCTAGTGGTTTATCTATCTTATTTATTTTCTCGAAGAACCAGCTCTTGGTTTCATTGATCTTTCAAATTGTTTCTTTGATTTCCATGTCATTGATTTCTTCTGTAAGTTTTATGATCTCTTTCTTCTGCCTGATTTGGGCACCTTTTGTTGATCCTTTTCTAAGATCTTGAGCTGTGAATTCAAGTTGTTTATGTGTGCCCTTTCTTGGAGTGTTTTTGTTCCTTCCTGAGAAATGCTTGCAGAGCTATAAATTTTCACCTTAACACAGCTTTCGCTGCATCCCATAGGTTCTGGTAACTCGTGTCTTCATTCTCATTTGTTTCCAGCTATCTTTTGATTTTGTCCTTGACTTCCTTCCTGACCCACTCATTCAACATTGAGTTGTTTAATTTCCAGGTGTTTGAGTGAGAGTTCAGCCGGATAGAGTATTTTTGGTGAAGCATTCATTTCAGTGAGTTTTTTCACTATATCCCACCATTGCCTTCGGGCTTGGAGGGGTTCTCCTGATAGGTTTGCTGTGAATCTGAGGGGTGCTCCTTTGTATGTGATTTCCTTCTTTGACCTTGCTGCTTGCAGTATCGTGTCTGTGTTGGCGGCATCGATCATTTTAACTATGATATGTCTTGGAGTGTTTTTATTAGGGTCTCTTTTAGCTGGCACCCTTCGGGCTCCTCGAATCTGAATGGCTGCACTGTCCAGCTCTGGGAATTTTTCAGCAATGATTTGTTTAACCGTGGCTTTTTCATTGGGATTGTTTCCCTGAGCTTCTGGTACTCCAATGATTCTAATGTTGTTCCTCTTGGAATCATCTCCTAGGACTCTGATTCGCTCTCGAGCTATTTTGAGGTCTCTTGCCATTGTTTGTTGTTGTCTGTTGGCTTGGTGCAGCTGATCTTCCAGCTCACTGATTCTGTCCTCAGCTGTGGTCATTCTACTGTTGAGGGCACAGACTGAGTTTTAGTTCATCTACAGAGTCTTTTATTCGTGACATTTCTGCTCATTTCTTCCCGTAATTTGTTGATTTTTTTCTGTCATGTTATTTGATATCTATCTGTTTCATTGAGTTCATTGAACATCTTCATGACTTCATATCTTCATATCATGAATTCTATCTCAGAGAGGTCCTTTAGGTGAGTAGCACCTACTGGGGCTTCTGGACTCTTTTCATTTTTGTCCCCATGTAATGGGGATTTGCGTTGTTTCTTCATGTCAGTGTGTAGGTATGGGAACTGAGATGTTCCACTAGATTTCTTGGTGTGAGTAAATTAACTGCGCATGAAATTAGGCCACGCCCACTCTGCAGAAGCCACGCCCGTTTCTAAAGAGGCCACGCCCCCACGAGAACCTGGTGTGTGTGTGGCGGGGTACTAGCTGGGAGGGGAAGAAGACAGGCAGGGTGTTGGGGACGAAGAGGAAAAGGCTCAGAGCTGCTTTTGTCCCAGCTTCTTAGAGGTCGCCCGGGGCGCTTGCACTGGGAAAGTCAAGTCCCGGGTTTGAATGTAGGTGGGTTAACTGACCTGGGATGGGAAGAAGACTGGCAGGGCATTGGGGACCTTCAATCTTGAATCAGTCAGTTTGGCCAAGGATTGCTGAGAGTGCCTCTGTCCACACCACTCTATACTACTTATGTTTTGGAATCTCAGAGGAATAAAGCACTTCTAAACTCATAAATTGTTTGCAAGATTCATTTTCTGTCCTTGTAGACTTGAAGTCTCCATTTCCCTGCTGTTCGTGAGCTGAGAGGTTACCTTCAATTCTTTTTTTCCACTTATTTAAATAATTTTATTCCATAAAAATTTAAATGCAATAAATTTTTTTAAATTTTATTATTGAAACACCATGAGGTACAGTTGTAGACTTACAAATTTTTGTGCTTGGGTTTCAATTGTACAATTCTTAAGGCGTTCTTGCTTATCTTTGCATCCGGCCCACTTCCTTTTGTCCAACCTGAGTTTGCTTCCTGGCACCCATATAGTCCCCAAGCCCTCTAGGAAATGATCTTTGAACTCAGAGCTAAGAGTAAGCCCTGAGCATAGCTGGGTGTGGCCATAAGAACAAGAAAAAAGCTGTGGTCGCTTTTAAAGTTCCTTTTTATATTTTATGTTCTGAAGATGTGAAGATTATTAAGTACCTTGGAGTGATTTTTATATTGATTTTTTCCTGCTCACTATCCAAGGTACAATTGGTGTGTGAAGACCATTGGCTTTTAACTCTGTAAATTGGCAGGTTATCACCTTTTCAAATATTATTTTTCCTTCCTTTCTGTTCATCTCTTATGGATCTCTTTTCAGATGTGGCATGGAAAATCTCAGCCTATTCTTTATATCACAACTGCTTTATTTATAGTTTATGTCTTTGTCTTTCTATGAATTTACCACTCTTTCCTATAACTAGTGATATATTTTTGTGTATAATCTAGATTTTTGTGAGGGAAGCACCCCCAGCGGTGTTCAGAGGCTATTCCTGGCTCTGCTCAGGATTAACTCCTGGTGCTATTCACAGAACTATATATGGTGCTGGAGGTCAAACTAGGTTTGTGACCAAAGTTTCTGCTTGAAAGGCAAGTGCCTTACCTCTTTACTATCTCTTTAGCCCTTACAATCTAAAATTTAAGTTAAACTATTCATAAAAAATTTTCCATCTAGGGCACTTGGGTGAAGATGCGTTAACTAACTATACCAAACCATGAATGCCATTATTATTGCAAACACATAACCTAAACCGTAATATTTTTCTATAGCTATTAACTTTATTCTAGTTCTAATAAAAAGTTTATTTTTATAGGGACCACATCCAGAGTTGTCCTGAGACCATCATGTCTGCATCTGGTGTGCTCTGAAGGCCATGAATTATCAGCAATTAAATTCAGGGCCTCACACACACAAACCCTGTGCTACATTGTTTGAGCTATCTTCCTGAACCAGAATATACCTTGAAAGATAATAATTCTAGTATTATTATTCAAAGTTTTGGCAAAATGTGCATTCTAAGATACATTATATACTACATTAAAAGACACAATGAGTGGGTATGTTATACCTTACTTAATAAGTCCTCTATTGTTTATTCTTCTACATTAGAAAAATTATTTACTTATAGTGATAATAAGCTTGATTATTCTTTATCTGCTGGTCTCAATTCATAACTCTCTAAGAAGATGAGGTATTCTGTAATTGTTTAAAAAGAACATCAACAAAGTAATTGTATTTTCAAAATAATATATGGAAGGATGTTTGGAGTCAGTTTTCATAATTCAATGCATTAAGGATGGCTGGATAATGATTACATTTTACATATTTCAAATGCAAAAAAAGAGCCGTTAAATAGGTACTTAGATGAATTCTCCCTAAACATGTAATGACTTCAAAACCCACCAAAACATGTAATCCTTTTGTCTGAAAAGGAAAGTGTAGAGGAAATGGTAAAAATTAGAAACAGAGATCTTTAATGGGGAGTATCTGGCATTGTAATATAGCATTTAGCACGAAAGTTATAATGGTAAATGCCAAGCAAGTTAAGCTCATGGTTATTCCACATTGAATTTGATAGAATTAGGCTGGCTTGAAATATTGTATCATATGATTATTTACATACTACATTAATTATTTTTTCAACTGAACTGATTATCTATGAGAATGTTTTTTCATCCCCCCAAGAATACATACATTCATTAAAAGGGAATAAAAAAGCTAATATCTAATAAACTTTCTAATTGATACAACATCTGTACTACCTCTTCAAAAATAATATTCCATAACAGTGATGATAAAATAGGTAACAAAAATGAAATTTCAGGCTATCAGAGATTTGTCTGATATTTAGTATTTGACATTATTGATTAGCCATTCCTTTAAAGTTTTTAAATACAATTTCATTTCTTCCATTTCCCCCTGTACCCCTCTTTATTTTTAACCTTTAATTTTGCTTAATTGGCTTCCCTTTCACATTCCTATTCAAAATATTAACTTGGGAGCTGGGGATCGCTCGGTAGTAGAGCACCTGCCTTGCAAGCATGAGGCTATAAATTTGATGCTTAGTACTGGTCCCATATGGAAGTGTGATCCTGCCATTGGAATTGCCAGCATTGCAAGAAAGTATGCAGTTTCTAGCACACTGTAACCAGGTGTGTGTAAGTACGACAACCAAGTGTCTGATCTGTGACAAACATCACAAGTAAAAAGTGTGTGAACATCACAAACAAGGGTGTCAATTCTTGGTAACTGCAGGAACACCAAAAGGGGAAGGAAACGGGGCGTGGAAATGACTAACAGCAATCACAAAAACCAAAATATTAACCAAAATATTAATTTGTTCTCAGGACTTCAAATACTGTTTCTTTTTGATAATCAAAATATACAGTCCTGATACAATTCCAAAATGTTCATTGCATATATTTTCAACTGTCTACTAAATAGTCTTCTCTGACTGTTCAGTGAGGAATGCTATATGTTTAAAGTTGATTCTAAAAGAATGTTTATAGCAGATTTAACTATGTCTGGAGCAGCTGTCTGGGTGCTGGCTAATATAAATCACGAGAGATAAGGAGCTCAGAGTTACTGGGGAAGAGAGACCCATAAACAAACAGTTAAAGAGATGAAGGAATGAAGAGAACAGAAATGTGCAGTGTGTTCTGAGTACTCAGTGAAGCTGGCTGATCCTCTGAAAAAACTCTCTCCTAATTCATTACCTTTGAGCTCAAAACACTCCTATCATCTTTGATTTACTTCTCATCTATTCTATCTTTTGAGATTAGTTATCTAATCTCATTTGTGATTCTTCCAAAAATTTCATAGAATTCCTGTCCTTCTCCTCTCTCCCTCACTTATGCTGTCTCCATTGACACAATACTGGTCCAAGTTTCTTTAAATTTCCCACTGATTATTTCAATATCTTGTTTGCCGGACATACTGTTAAAATCTCTCCTTATCCAATATTTCCAGTAGTGGGATACATTTTTATAATTTCACTAAAGCCAGTTTTACCTCCTCATAGCTGTAAACCACATCCAAGTTGTTGAGTTCTCTAGTTCTATTTTCCTCATTTGTTTAGTAGGAAAAAGCTTCTTCCTTTTCTTCTTTTTTAAGAACATGTAAGTATAAAAAAGAACTTATCACATAGTAAATATGTATCAGTAAATACATCTGCAATAATAAAATAATTTATTCATCCCCTCTCCAATTCCCATCACACTTTGCCTTTTACCAAATTCATAAAGGTCTTACTCTACTTGTAATTTTCTGTATACTTTCTTGCTTCTATTAAATCATAAGATCCTTGAAGGCAGGAGCTGAATCTTACTTGTTTTCATGCATGACCTGTGAATCAATTTTTCTTTGGCCTATGATTTGTCACCCAATAGGAGTTGATAGATCCGCGTTTGATTCACAGTTGATGGGAATGGTAAGTACCAGAGCTCAATTAAAATGATAGTTGAAAGATAGATAATATTACTAAAATCTATGGAATTATATATTAAGTGATCCCTAAAGAATAAGGTATTAAAAAAGCAAAAATTATTACAAAGAGCTTAATATATCATGTTATTCATATATCATATACCATAAAAATGTCAGAGATAGTTTTATTTTACGTTACTGTATTTTTTAAAGGTACTCTATCTAGACAAGTAAGACTTGCTGAATTTGAACATGGGTAATAAAGCTCACAAGTCTAAGAGTCTGCTTAAAAATGAAATAAAACCAGAGATGGTCATGCAGAAGTCCTTGGAAGACTGTAGTCAGGGAATCTTTGAGTCTCAACAGTTTGCAATTTCTTTCACAGCACATACATAATTTAACAGTACTACACAGTGTGGCCAGAGCAAATTATTTCCATTTCTATCACTACACAACCTACAATAAGTAGCCAGATAAGCTGATGAATTATTATATTGTTATGATATATGCTGATATGATTTGAATTTCTTTTTCCTTTTTTGTTTTGTTTTGATTTCTGATGTCTGGTTCCTTGCCAAATCATTACGCAAGTCACATCCAGCTGAAGCTGACTTGAATAGCCTCAACATAACTTACAAAAGTCAGTTCATCAAAACCTTTAGCATCACACAAACAAGGAAAAAGTACCAAGGGGCTCTCCTACTTGTCTTTCTGACTATCCATGTTCCATGGATAGGAAGAGGAAAAAAAAAACCAAAAAACTCCCCCATGAACTGGATTTAAATGCTCTTTGGACAGGTCTTTAAGATTCTAACCAGACAATCTGACTACTCCCCTTTATCAAACTAAGACCAGAAAAGAGGTAGAATATTTCCCAAACAATCACACATACATATAAGACATAAAGTCCCAGAAAAGAGGAAGAGGGAAAAAAATTCAGCCTCCATGAATAATTTGGTAGTGAGGTGAGGTTAAAACCAAGATGCATTTTAGCACGGAAGAATATATCAATATAGGGTAAGGGACTTGCCCCAAATTCCCTGCACACTATTTAGATACTGTGGCTCAAGTGCTATCAATCTCATCTTGTTCTACTAAGAAATCAATAGTTCCAACAGAGCCTCCATAGGAGGCCGGTTTTTATTCTCTGAAATTAGAGTTCGCCATCTGTGTGAGATTTCCTACCACAAGCACAGCTCTGATATAGGCTGTGGGCAGCACCTTGGACTTCTCTGAGGTCCTTTGTAAATATTCTTCTAAAGACACAAATATCATGGAGATGGGAACAAACTGAACCCTTGTCTCACATTTTTCTCTCTAACGTGAGGTTGGCTTAAAATAAACATGGGGATGTGTCCATGGAGACGGACTTTAGGATGTCTGCTAGATATAGAAATTAGAAGACTTTTGAGAATTGCAGGAGACAGAAGACTGAAACTGTATAAACTGAAATTTGTCAAAAATGACTAGATTTGATATAAGTAAGTAAAAATGAAATAGCTGTGGGACAAATCTAACTTATTGTCAGCTTTCATAAGTGACAGCTTTATTGGAACATAGCCACACCCACTCATTAACATATTGTCTATGGCTAACCCAGGTGAGTGGTTCAAACGAAGACTGTGTGACTTCCAAGTTTAAAACACTATCTGCCCTCCACAGAAAATGTTGGTCAATCTCTGATATAGAGTAACTGAGGAAATCCCTGAAGTTCAATTCTTTGTAAGTTGTGTCTATTGTGGTTAGGAAATCACATGTGTGTCAGATGGAAATACAACAAACTAAAGATAACAGAGCAACAATACTTTCCTGGAAGGCACTTATTGACAAAACTGCTATCAAAGTGCGTACAATGGAAAACCAACATGGATCCTGAATTTGAACCATATTTCTGCCATTTCTTGGGCCCCAGAAAGTCTCACAGAGCTAGTGTCAGGATTCATTATTATGGTAGGAACATTTTGTACTTACTAAACTGTTGTGTTTCTTCCCTCTAGCCTCCTTGTCTTCATGACTGCCAACACAGATGGGAATGCATCAGAGGCATCTGACCTTGACACACTTTGGAGAAGGAGTGGCAACTATTTGGAAATGCATCATGACTCACTGATGCCTTCACTTTGATTGAACCTTTCAAATTCCATAGGGAGATGCCAGGGTGGATTTCTGACGTCTCTTCTGGCTTCAAGATCTTTGCCTCCTTCTATAATCTAGAAGGTAGAGAGGAGAGGCCCCTAATATAAAGAGGAATGGAAATTACTTTTCTAAATAACTAAGAATGGGCTAAAAATATTCATTCAGTACTCACCATGATAAGCTATTATCAGTGTTGATCACATAATTAGATCAATATTTAACATGAAAAACACCTAGCATTATTACATTGGTGTCTACTTTACTCATTATGAGTCTACCACTCAATATTAATATCAGCAAATGAAATCAACAAACAATTGCAATGGGCAAAGTAATCTAACATAGATTAAAAAGTCATTTGTTGAAAATTAAAAAATATATTTAATGTTGAAAACCGAGTCTAACAATACTAATCCTGTATTATTAATATTAAACAGTAATAAGAGTCCATTCTGAATTCATTGAGCCCATTCTGATTGCCAAGCAGAGTCACAAATTGTACAAACATCATCTTTTCTTATTGTCAGCTTTCATAAAAAGGCTTTATTGGAACATAGTCATACTATATCTTGCATATTAAAATTATTTAATTATGATGGGAAAGCTTAATATAAAATATAATTTTTATCATGAATATTTAAAAATCTTGTATGTTATAAATAAGTTCAGGCAAACTTTAAAGTTTCAATATATTTAAATTTTAAAATACAGAACACTAAGTTGTACAGCATGCATGTTAAACTGAAACCAACACATCAGGAGTTATCAATAGAAAATTAATTAAATTATTTACTATTATTTATTGGGAAATATACTTGTCACTTGTCATCCCATTGATCATCTATTTGCTTGAATGGGCACCAGTAATGTCTCCATTTGTCCCTGACGCATGCTAGTGTAGCCTAATGGCATCTGCTCACTCTAGGAACACAAAGAGCCTCAAACCATTTGTTCAGGGTTTTGACGAAGAAGTCTGGCCATCTTGTAGGTGGGCAGCCACGTGATCTTTGGCTATCCTGTGGAATCCAGTCGGTAACAGCTATAGTCCAGAGGTCATCTCTAAATCATATTACGTGCCCAGTCCATCTGATTTTTGATGGCTTGGCAAATGAGACAGCGTCCCTGATTCTTGATCAATGGAGGTTGGAACTCCGGATTCTTTCTCTCACTTGAGTGAAGTGAGATGCTCCAAGCATAGCTCTTTCAATTCCTCCTTTGGGATACTCGAATAGGGTTCTCCTTCTGTTTTTGTAGGGCCCAAGTCTCTGAGGCTTATGTTAGTGCAGGAAGAATAAGTAAAGTAAAGTAAAGGCCCTCCCGTTGTTCATCTATTTGCTCGAGCGGGCCCAGTAACGTCTCAATTGGAGACTTCGTTGTTACTGTGTTTGGCATATCAAATACGTCACGGGGAGCTTGCCAGGCTCTGCCTTGCGGGCAAGATACTCTCGGTAGCTTGCCGGGCTCTCCGAGAGAGGGGCAGAGGAATCGAACTCGGGTCGGCCATGTTGGCTGTGTGGAAGGCAAACGCCCTACCGCTGTGCTATCACTCTAGCAGGCGTGGTGACCAAGTGGTAAGGCATTGGTCTCAGGAAGAATGGTAGAGTTGAAAAGATGTGCCCCAGAGCCGGAGGTTCTTTGTCCTCTTAACAGCTTCTTTGATGCTCTTGAAGGCACTCCACACCTCTCTCTTCCTCCTGTGCAGTTTTGGTGCCAAGTCATTCCTCATGTTGAGTTCTCAACCCAGGTACACATAGCTGCTGCATTCGGAGATGTTCATTCCACTGAGAGCAAATGGAATGTCAGGGACTAGTTCGTTTTTCATGAACATTGTCTTGGTGAGATTCAGCTGAAGTCCGACCTTTCCACACTCACGATCGAAGTCGGCCAGCATTTGTGCCACTTGGTTAATGTTTGGTGTTATTAGAATGATATCATCAGCAAAACATAGGTGGTATAGTTGCCGACCATCTATCTTCACTCCCATTTCTTCTCATTCCAGTTGTCGCATGATATTCTCGAGGGTGGCACTGAAGAGTTACGGTGAAATGGTATCACCCTGCCAAACCCCTCTCTTTACGTCGATGATCACTTCCTTGTAGAATGGTGAGATCCTGGTGGTGAACATAATACAGCTTACATAGGATCCTGATGTACTGAGTTTGAATGCCCTGATTGGCTAGGGCTTCAATGACTGCTTCCATCTCAACAGAATCAAAGGTCTTCTTCAAATCAATGAATGTTAGACAGAGCGGCATCTTGAACTCTTGAGAAACCTCAGTGAGCTTGGTCACCATGTGGATATGGTTGTTCTTGCTGAATCCGTTTTGGAACCTGGCTTGCTCGCATGGTTGTCTTTCATCTAGTGTTCTGCCAATTCTATTCAAGATGACTCAAGTGAACAACTTGTAGACGACGGACAACAGGCATATATGGCAATAGTTGGCAATGTCGTGGATGTCTCCCTTCTTGTACAACAGAACGGTCCTGCTGGTTTTCCATTGGGACGGAAACTTGCATTCAGACAGGTGAAGACGCGTGAAGAGCCGAGCCAGTGTACTGACTAGTGCTGGCGGCAGGTTCTTCAGGTGTTCGGGTCTGACCTTATCTGGACCGGGTGCTGTACACTTTTTTACCAACGAAATGGCATGTCGGATTTCAGAAGGGAGAATGTTGGAAATGACATATTCATCCTGCGTAATTTAGTATGTGGGCAGGTGGACATGGCTCTCAAAGAGGTCCGAGTAGAAGTCGTGGATAATCGTTTCCATTGCCCTTCTGGAAGATGTGATAGATCCATCAGGACATCGGAGGGCAGTCATCTTGGTCTTGTAGTTGGCGAAGGACAGGCAAGCATTGTGAATGCTTTTCCCAGCTTCTGCTGCATTGGCCAATACTGCTGCTCTTCTCTCTTCTCTCTTTGGGAAATATAATCTAATTTAATACGCAAATGTTGTTAGGCATTCGAATGAATCAATGCTCTTGGCCAAGTTTGTGTTGACAAGGACACCGACGCCTCCAACACCTCTTTTATCGCATGTTCCGAGGAACAATTCTTCTCCAGTGTCGAAAACGGCATGGTGAGATTCATGCCTTCTTGTCTCGGTCAGACCAATGATGTCGTACTTGATCATTCGCGCTTGTACCATCAGGTCCTCGATGGATGCATCTGATGCTAGCATATGTGCATTGAAAGTACAGACGATCATTTTTGTCTTCCTTCGTTGTGGCAGCCTAGGTTGGCCTTGAGATTTTGTCAGCCTCTCCTTTCTCATCTTTCTCAGTGCTGCCATGTCGGTGAAGCCTTCAGGGTCAGGTGAATGAGACCAGTTGTAGTTACTGGTTTTGGCATATCAAATACACAACGGATAGCTTGCCAGGCTCTTCTGTGCGGGTGGAATACTCTCGGTAGCTTGCCAGTCTTTCTGAGAGGGATAGAGGTTTTTGGGGGGACCTCTAATCACCCTTGTAGGTGTTACCATATTTGAACCCTATCAAATACAGTACGACAATTCCGGAAGATGGGTATTTAGTGTCTTATGATGTGTCGCGCAGTCCGGAAAGCGTCCTGAAGTGTGGCGATGGCTGGGTAGTGGAAGTAGTGTTGATAGTGGAAGTCTGCCAGTGGGGTATTTATCTGGGTAGGGTGGGTCTCCTGTGCGCAATTCGATCCCTGGGAGGTTGATGGAGGCAGACAGGGCAGGGTAGGGTGGGGCTCCTGATTAGAATCCCTTTGTCGCCTGTGGTTGGTGGGAGCAAGCAGAGAAGCTCTGTCCCTGGGTCTGCCGAGCCTGGAGTCCAAGGTCTCAGAGAGTTCCGTTTATCTTGTTCTGTGGGTCTTCAGTAGTGCGTGAGTCTCAGCTGGAGCTGCCACACGGGTCCAGAAAGCATCCTAATGTGTGGCGACGGCTGGGTAGTGGAAGTAGTGTCGAAGAGCCAAGAGCATTGATTCATTCGAATGCCTAACAACCCGAATCGGACGTTTACATTTGAATAGATGTGGCTCACTGCCTGCAGTTTCTATCTTCGTTGTCTACGCACCAACATCTCATTATGATGAAAGAGAAATTGAGAAGTTCTACATGGAGCTGGAGAAGTTCTATAAAGAAGACCACACCTTCTACAAGATCATTGTGGGTGATTTTAATGCCAAGATAGGACCGAGAAGATCAGCTGAAGAACTTCACATCAGGACCCATGGCCTAGAATGGAACGAACAGGGTGAGAGACTGTCTGAGTTCATCATGTCGACCAAGACCATTCATGGTAACTCACAGTTCCAGAAGGCAGAATCTAAACGATGGACATGGGAGTCTCCCGGTGGACGATTCCACAATGAAATAGACCACATCATATTCAATCGACGGTTTTGCCTGACTGATGTCGCTGTTGTCCCAAAATTTCGAACGGGATCGGATCACTGTCTCCTTCGTGCAAAATTCTACTTCACAGAGCGGGGAGAAAGGGCTGCAAAGTTCAAAAAGAGAACTCCCAGAATGACTACCAACTGGGAACTCTTTGGTACTATTGCGGCAACATGGGAAGATGCCATTGTTGACAACATTGACGAGGAATACGATCGACTGGTTCAGCACCTCCATGAATGTGCAAGGAACGCCAAGAGAGAGATAGCTACAAAAAATCGCCTATCTTCGAAAACTCTTGAGCTAATTCGCCAGCGTGGTTTGGCGCATGCCTCAGGCAACCGCAAGCTAACGTCCGAGCTCGAAAAGCAGTGCAGAGATGCGATCAAGGAAGACCTCAAAGAGAGAAGAGCAGAAGTACTGGTAGATGCGGCAGAAGCTGGGAAAAGTATTCGTAATGCCCGCCTGTCCTTCACCAACTACAAGACCAAGATGACTGCCCTCCGACGTCCTGATGGATCTATCACATCCTCCAGAATGGCAATGGAGAAGATTATCCATGACTTCTACTCAAATCTCTTCAATAGCCATGTCCACTTGCCGACATACCAAATTCCACAGGATGGATATGTCGTTCCCAACGTTCTCCCTTCCGAAATCCGACACACCATTTCGTCGGTAAAGAAACAAACAGTACCCGGCCCAGACAAGGTCAGACCTGAACACCTGAAGAACCTGCCATCAGTACTCATCAATACACTGGCTCGGCTCTTCACTCGCTACCTGTCTGAATGCAAGGTTCCATCCTAATGGAAAACCAGCAGGACCGTACTACTGTTCAAGAAGGGAGACATCCATGACATTGGCAACTATCGCCCGATCTGCCTATTGTCTGTCATCTACAAGTTGTTCACTCGAGTCATCCTAAATAGGATTGGCAGAACACTAGATGAAGGACAACCATGCGAGCCAGCCGGGTTCCGCAAAGGATTCAGCACCATCGACCATATCCACACGATAACCAAGCTCATTGAGGTTTTTGGGAGTTCAAGATGCCACTCTTTTTAACGTTCATTGATTTAAAGAAGGCCTTTGATTCTGTTGAGACGGAAGCGGTCATTGAAGCCCTAGCCAATCAGGGCATTCAAGCCCAATACATCAGGATCCTCCGTGAGCTGTATTGCGGATTCACTACCAGGATCTCACCATTCTACAAAGAAGTGATCGTTGATGTCAAGAGAGGGGTGCGGCAGGGTGATACCATTTCACCGAAACTCTTCAGTGCCACCCTCGAGAACATCATGCGACGACTGGAATGGGAAGGAATGGGAGTGAAGATAGATGGTCAGCAACTATACTACCTCCGCTTTGCTGATGACATTGTTTTAATAACACCAAACATCAGCCAAGCGGCACAAATGCTGGCCAACTTTGACCGTGAGTGTGGAAAGGTAGTACTACAGCTGAATCTTACGAAGAAAATGTTTATGAGAAACAGCCTCATTCCTGATGCCCCATTCGCTCTCAATGGAACGACCATCTCCGAATGCAACAGCTATGTGTACCTAGGTCGAGAGGTCAACATGACAAATGACCTGGCACCCGAGTTGCGCAGGAGGAAGAGAGCGGCTTGGAACGCCTTCAAGAACGTCGAAGAAATAGCTAAGAGGACGAAGAACCTCCGGCTCCGGGCACATCTCTTTGATTCCACTGTTCTTCCTGCATTAACATATGCCTCAGAGACCTGGGCCCTATTCAGGTCTCCCAAAGAAGAATAGAAAGAGTTATGCTTGGAATATCACGTTTCACTCAAATGAGAGAAAGAATCTAGAGTTCTGACATCCGTCGACGATCAAGAATCAGGGACGCTGTCTCATTTGCCAAGGTGTCGAAAATCAGATGGGCTGGTCACGTAATGAGATTTAAAGATGACCGCTGGACTAGAGCTGTTACGGACTGGATTCCACAGGATGTCAAAAGACCGCGTGGCCGCCCACCTACCAGATGGTCAGACTTCTTCGTCAAGATCATGAACGATCGGTTTGAGGCCCTTCATGTTCCCGGAGCGAACAGATGCCATTGGGCTACACTAGTACGCGACAGGGACAAATGGTGACGTTACTGGCGCCCGCTCAAGCAAATCGATGACTAACGGGAAGTTAAGTGATTAAGTGAATACGCAAATGAAAGTGAAATATAAATTTACAAAATTTGAGTTTACCTAAAATTTTAGGATTGTCATAAAATGAGAAATATGTTCTATGTTCAAACTTTGATTATTCTTACATTAATTTTATACCACTAGCTATAATCTTTTTATTTGGGATAAAAAATGTAAGCATACTTTCTAACTAAATGATTCTGTATAAAAAATAAAATAATTAGTATAAAATAAGTAAAAATAAGGAATACAGAAGGAATTAATCTATGTACATAGCACTGTAGCACTGTCCTCCCATTGTTCATCAATTTTCTCGAGCGGGCCCAGTAATGTCTCCATTGTGAGACTTGTTAATGTGTTTGGCATATCGAAAATGTCACGTGTAGCTTGCCAGGCTTTGCCGTGCAGGCAAGATACTCTCAGTAGCTTGCCGGTCTCTCCGAGAGGGGCAGAGGAATCAAACCCGGGTCGGCCGGGTTGGCCATGTGCAAGGCAAATGCCATACCTGCTGTGCTATCGCTTCAGCCCTTTATGTACATAAGTTTGAAATTTATGTATAAGTTTTTAGATATTTATCACGTCAGTCTTTCCAAGGATTGTAAATAACAACTAAGGAAAGGCAAGGAAAAAGGAAAAGTACATTATTGAGCATGTACTATGTGCCTCATACTGTGCTGATACTTCATATGCATGATGACATCAGACCTTGAATGCCTGCAAGGAACTCACAAAATAGTTAATATTTCTGTTTTAAAGGCAAGAAAGCAGAGACTCAGGGAACTATGTATCTTTCTCCAGATAAGAATTCAAACAGCTTTTACTCTAGTTTTTTCAAATCTCTCTCTAACATGCTTCATTTTACTGAAGATACTTTAACACTCTTCACGTTTATCTTGAAGAAAAATTTCTATAAACGACATCTACTATATCTAGCACACTTTGTTCAAAGTAGGAAAATTTATAGCCAAAATATTATTGCTAATTTGGGAGTTAGAATATATGAGTTTTGCCTGCCAGGCTACTGGATTATGCTTTTATTACTTCTGCTAGCTGAGAACAGATTCCCTGTTGGTCTTTTGATTCTTTTATAGGGTGACACCCAGCAGAGCTTGGGGCTACCTGAGATGGTGTGGGGGCACTCCCGGTGTACCTGGCCCTGACAGCTGAGTGTTCCTCCTGGTACTGTGGTACATGGGACTTTGGGGTCTACCAGGGTCTCCCTGATGGTGCAGAGGGGGAAGCAGGTTGTGCCAAGCATTAAGCTCAGGGCCTCACACATGCTAAGATACACTCCACCACTTTGAGCCACTTCCCCACACCGCATTTGTTTTTTCTCCTTTCTGTTGTTTGGTTTTGGGGAGCATACCCAATAGTGCTCAGGGTTCACTTCTGGCAGGCTCAGGAAAAATCATATGGGCTTCCAGGGATCGAACCTGGGTTGATAGCATGCAAGGAAACTGCCTTACCCACTGTACTATCTCTCCGGTCCCTATTTTCCATTTTTAGGTTACCATTTGCCTAATTCTCATCTCAAACACAGAGAACTATCATGTCCCTTTAATGGAGTTTTCCAAACTCCCTCTATCCAAACTCATGCTTCAGTTTTCCCCAGTTACAGCTTGTAATTTTCTGCTTAAATTTTGTTTTATCGGGGCTGGAGCGATAGCACAGCAGGTAGGGCGTTTGCCTTGCACGCAGCCAACATGGCCAACACAGGTTCGAATCCCAGCATCCCATATGGTCCCCTGAGCACTGCCAGGGGCAATTCCTGAGTGCATGAGCCAGGAGTAACCCCTGAGCATCTCTGGGTGTGACCCAAAAAGTAAAAATAAATAAATAATTAATTAATTAAAAAAATTTTGTTTTATCAATTAGACAGTTTTACTACTTTAATTTTTATTGAAATATTGATTGACATGACTGCACTATACTGAAAATGAAAGCCAGAATACACCATCCTAATCCCTTCCATGGAGTAATCTCTTTTTTAAAAAAAAAATAATGTAGGAGTACTGCTATTTGTTCAGCCATTGATTAAGCTGTTTGAATTGGGCACGAACTCCACATTACTTTTTTATTTTATTGTATCACCATAAGATAGAGTTACGAATCTTTCATGTTTGAGATTAAGCCATACAATGCTGAAACACCCATCTTTCCACCAGCGCACATTTTCCACCACCAATGTCCCAAGTATCACCCCCTGCCCACCCCCCCCCCCACACACACACACATACACATCGCAGTCCTCACCCTGCCTCTATGGCAGACAATTTCCCCAATACTATCTCTCTCTAATTTTGGGCATTAATTTTGCTCGAATTTTCCCACCACCATTCAAGCCTACCTGACAGGGGCAAACTCCAGATAATATATTTTCCATAGTTCATTTCGACTATCACGAGAGCTTGCATGGCCACGATTGTAAATGGTTGGGTTCCAGAGACATCTCTGTATGGCACTAATCCATTTTGGGATTCAACTGGGAGTCTCTGGGCCAGGGCTGTTGGTGTGCTAAGATGGTACCCGGAGGCAAATTGTGGGCTTGACAGCCAGTCTTCTGGGTGAGAAGGGACCCGGGGAAGAACAGCCAGGGTCCTGTGCCACTATGCGGCCTGGAGATTTAGTCCTGAACCCGCACACCTGGGCCTTGCTTGTGAAAGTTCTTGGTCACCGGGATTCCATTAGGAGTAGGTGGGGAGACTGCACCAGCTCCATCTGGGGTGCCCCAGTGATATTGACTTGGTATGAGGCCCAGAGAGATCTCTGGCACTGTGGTGTCTTCTGGGACTTGCTTCTGTGTCTCTGAAACAGGGCTATTGGTGTGCCAAGATGGCACCTGGAGGCAAATTGTGGGCATAACTGGGAGTTGCCTCTGTGTCTCTGGGCCAGGGCTGCTGCTGCACTAAGATTCACATTATAAAATTTTCAGCAGATTATATATTGGTGAGGTCCATCCTGAGACAGTGGAGTCAGGCTTGGAGTATGGCGGCAATCTTAGATTGTGGAAGCAAGTGACTGCTGGGGACTCTGCTTGGGTAGGCACAGGCCAACCCATCCCCTCCAATTTACTCTGGTCTCTTCGGTCATGTATGGGTCCGAGCTTTACTGCGGCTTTTGATCTCTTTTGAGATTTATTTAGGGGTTTCTGAGGCAAGGCCAATAATAGAGCTTACAGGGTGGCAGTGGAGTTGTTTCGTGAGGGTGACTGCTAATGCTTCCCATGTTTTGGGAAGTGGGGGAGGTAGCCCATCCCAACTCTGAGTGAGCTTGTATAGCTGAGCTGGAGGTGGTTTGTGGGTGTAACTCCCATATACCTGACTGTTGGCCATTTAATTTCTTGGTAAACTTGATCTCAAGTTGTTGGGGTCTGGCCAAAGGCACAGTGGCAATTTTGGGGTACCAGGAAGCCTGAAGGCAACATCAGGCTGCTGATGCACTCGCCCCGCAGGTACAGGTTGACCTGTTGGTGGCATCATACCCACTGGAGTAATCTCTTCTAACAATGAGAAACATAGATACGGGACTGAGAATCACAGGGATGGTGACTTGTGTGCACAGAGACACATTAGCTATATAAAAACAGTGATAAGCAGCAATGGAGTCTAAAAGGAAGAAGAAAAAGACTGGACAGCTCTAACACTTACAACCAGAAGAGTAGCTCAGTGGTACTGACCAGAAGCTGTCACGGAAAGATCAAAGGAGCATCCCACAGCTGCACAATGCAAATGCCCCAAACTTTTTTAGATCCAAGCCTTGTCTTTAAATTGTCAAGTTTCTGGCTTAACCGTGTTGCCTAGCCCTGAGCATGCTGGGAGTAGACCCAATGTCCCATCTATGCTACCATTGGCTCTGCCATTTGCCTAATTCATAAAGACATCTTTCCATTGTAGCCATTGGGAGGGACATTTTGTATAGCCCAGATGAGCAGTAAAGAAAAACCCTTTGAGAAGTTAGAAATGTACATATTGAGGCTGGAGTTATAGGACAGTGGGTAAGGCACTTGCCTTGCACGTAGCCCACCATGGTTTGATTCCTAGCACCCCAAGTGGTCCCAAGTTTCTGTCAGGACTGATTCCTGAGCACAGAGTCTGGAGTAAGTCATGAGCACAGATGTGACCCTACAATTAAAACAAAACAAAACCAAAAGTACATATTAATATATCAAACTACTTCTATTTTACTAAATATTAGGCATCACTAAAGGAATAAAAATATATATATAATTAAGGGGTCAGAGTGATAGCACAGTGGGAAAGGTGCTTGCCTTGCATGAAGATGACCCAGGTTTGATCCTCAACATCCCATATGGTCTCCAGAGCACCGCCAGAAATAAAATTCCTGAGTTCAAAGTCAGCAGTAACCCCTTAGCATCATCAGATATGGTCCCCAAACAATATAAATATGCACACATATAATTAAAAGTATATTAAAACTCCAAGTACTAACCAGGCCCAACCCTGCTTAGCTTCCGAGATCAGCTGAGATCGGGCGCGTTCAGGGTGGTATGGCCGTAGACATATTAAAACTATATATGACAAAGTATATATATATATACACACATATATTACTGTATCACTGTCATCCTGTTGTTCATTGATTTATTTGAGTGGGCACCAGTAATGTCTTCATTCATCCTAGCCCTGAGATTTTAGCAGCCTCTCCTTACTTGTCTTTCTTAATGCTTCCGTATTGGAGGCTTTTTTCAGGGACAGGGGAATGAGACCTGTTATTGTTACTGTTTTTGGCATATTGAATATGCCACAGGCAGCTTGCCAGGCTCTGTCAATATATATGTATATATAGATATATATTCTTTTTTTAAATCAGTTAGAAAAAAATGAATCTATATAAAGAGCCCAGAGAAAGACCCAACCATGTCTAGGAGCTTGGTATTTGAACAAAGTGACTTCATACATATTTTTAGTAAAATAACAGATTATTCAATAAATAGTTTTGGACAAGTTCCAATTCATATAGAACAAAATGAAAATAAATTCTTTAACATCTAGAGAAAATATTTTCTGGGTGAATTAATGACCTAATGGGAAAAAGAAACTCAAAATGCTAGAGTTACTTCAAGGTAAAAAGGGTTTCTTAAATAAGATCAGTTGTACCAGCTGGGATTTTCATAAGTTATGTAGCTTCCAACTGTTTTTCACTGGGCTTGGGGCCTCTCTGCTTCACTCATATTAGTAATGATTCTGGAATAATGGAAAAGGGCTCAAATTGAAGCTTCACAGCAATTTAAATATCACTTTTCATGGTTTTCTCCCTCACATTTCTACAGCATCCTGTCTACTAATATTAACACCACAGCTTGAGGCAGGTGCAGACCAATTTGCCTTTATGGATTCTTTGACCCCTGAAAGTCCTTGCTGTGTTTCTAAGCCTTTCCACACATGCCTATATCTACTTGCTCCAGATACAAAGACAAATAAGAACCAAAGCAACCCCTTTCTTTCTCTCAGAGTAAACAGACTACAAATTATATATGTACACAGTTCCCTGCTTTCTTTTAGTAATTCAAGTAAAAAAATACACTACATATTTAGAGGACACAGGAGATGCCAGATTGAATTTTTTATTGAATGACAACACCAGGCTCATGGAAGTGTTAAAAATGAGACAGGCCCCAAATGGAATCACTTATGCTAAGTTCCACGTCACCAAACTGAGACTGAACTTATCGTTTTAGCTTCTCCCAGAAACAGAATATTAAATCCAGCAATCAGAAATCTCCTGGTCAGCACTAGTGAAATCCCTGCCATCCTCCAAAAGAAAATGACCTTGCCACAACCAATCCACTTCTTGTTAGTTTAACTGCTTATTTCTGCTCCATTCTGCCTGCAAATATTTTTCATTTTGTACTATTTCTTACTTCTCAAGCTCCTTTCTCCTTTCTCTGTTAGTGGGATGTTTCCCAATTCATGAATTATTGAACAAAGCAAATAAGATTAAAAAAAAAGTCATTCCACAGAATTTTATTTTTAATAAAGTTGATACTAGCTTAGCAAAATCACTATGGCTGGCAAATATAAAAGACTTGGATTCCCAGTAAGAGGTTTTTGGAATCAAAGTTTTTAACATTGTGTAATTATTAATTTTGTTAAGGGGATGACCAGAAACAGTGCTTATGTTTAACTTAATTCAGAGAACATAGAAGAGAATTTTATATGAATACCTTCCTCTCTCAGCACAGAATGAATGACTAATTAAATATGTTATAGGAAAACATCATAGCAGATGGTCCTTCCCATTAATGAGTGTGTAATGAAATAATAAACAAGCAGAGGAGAAAGACATGAGAGGCTGCAGATCAGTTGAGCGGGGAGTCATTTATCTAAGGACCCAGAGGTCAGCCAATGAGAACGCAGTGGTGCGAGTGAACACTGAATCTCCTCTTTCTCTCTCCTGCTGGTCACCTATTATTGCCGCAAATGATCTATTCAAATTATTGAGTCCTCATTGTGAAGTATGCCAAAAAAATATTCTGTTAGATAAATCTGTAAAGGGCAATTTCATTTATGAATATATAAGCAAAAGACAGAAGGTAATAAAAATGGAATCCAGCAATGTATAACAATAAAAATGCATATGACTGAGAAGGGTTTATTCAATAGAAAGTATGTCAATATCAAGAAATCTATCATTGTAATTCATTATACCGCCAAATTCAAAAGGAAACACGAAATTACTACATCAGTAGGTGTTAGAAAGGCCTTTAATATAATTCAAAAGTCAGTCTTCATGAATAGGAATCTACTACAATGAAGGCGATTTTCTATAAACCAATAGAAAACATCACTCTAAATAATAAATAAAACCTCTAAAATATTTCTATTGAAATCAGAAATAGGAATGTGGAGTAATAGGACCTTTTAACACTGTCTTGGGGATTCTAGTGACTATAAGGAGCCAGAAAAAAAAATGCACAGGCACTAGAAAAGAAGCCCCAGGGTAGGGTGCTGAATTGTTTTCATGCTAACAAGATTACCAAGGGAAATGGTTTTCAGAAGCCCTGCTCTTTGTTACTTAGAGCAAAAGTTGGTCAAAATTGAAAACTACATGACTCAGGATGTACAAGTATAGCCATTGTCTCTGAAGATCTTCTGAGTTAGGTATAATCACAAGCACAGAAGTGATCAGTGAGTTCTTATTTCTCTATATCTATCTTTACTTCCTGCTGCTAAACTTGTTGACCAAAGTAGCCTCAGGCCTTTGACCTTTGACTGAAGACTTGCTAGAAAAGTTGCTGCCCAGGCCTCTTCAAGCTTTCTTTCTTGGCAATGTGTGGCTTCCAGCTTTTCAGATTTCTAAGAGCACGCACCAGAGAAGGCTGAGTGGTCACTTTTTTTTGATCCTCCAATTTCACCTCCATGCCTTAAAATAAATTTTATTGAGGTGACATTACTTTTTAAGTTTCAGGTGTGTGGCACTATAACTCAATATCTGTAACGTACTACTTTATCAGGATCACCAGTCAAAAGTGTAGTTTTCTTAGTTTTCTTCCCTTTGTGGAGCTTTACTTCTTATATCTCTCACAATGATAAGTTTTATGCCTAGAATTAAACCCCATTTCACAATACAAGTCGCTCTAATTGATTGAGTAGCACTGTCCTCCCATTGTTCATCAATTTGCTCTAGCGGGTCCAGTAACATTGTGAGACTTGTTGTTACTGTTTTTGGCATATCAAATACGTCACGAGGAGCTTGCCAGGCTTTGACGTGCTGGCGAGATACTCTTGGTAGCTTGCCAGACTGTCCGAGAGGGGTGGAGGAATCGAACTCGGGTCTGCCGTGCCAGCCGCGTGCAAGGCAAATGCCCTACCTGCTGTGCTATAGATAAATACTAAAAATAAATGCCATAACTGTTTTAGCATTTTGGATCTGCAAGTAAAAATGGGGGGAAAAACACCCTCAGAATTTTGTTTAAAACTGAGGGGGGGGGGACCCAAAATAATTTGAATTACAAAGAAAGACAAAACACTATATGCAGAAACCTTTAAAATCTTACCAAAGATTTTGTAAATTTTACCAAGATGTTGGAAAGGCACTTCATGTTCCTGGGTAGAAAAACAAAGGTGATAAAATGGCAATCGTCCCCAATTAATTTAAAAGAAAATACCTTTCCTGATTTGGGAAGATATTAGAGAGGTTAGTGTTGCATGTGCTGACCCGGATTCAATCCCTGGCACCAGGTGGCCTCCTGAGCACCTCCAGGTGGCACTGGCAGTCTTGGGCACTCCAGGATTAGAGCAGCTCTGTACCCAGCTGGGTGGCTCACCAGGAATGGCCCTGAGCACCTCTTGACAGCACCCCTCTCAATAAAAAATAAATAGCTTTCTGATTAAGAATCTACATTGTTTTAAAATATATCATTAATATTTTGAAATTCATGTTAGAAGTTAGAATAAATGTCCCAGAATAATTTAGAAAAACATGAATATGTGTGTGGTGGGAATTTCTTCACTATATAATAACATATATAACATTTTTTGAGGGCAGATTGGCTATGCCTAGTGGTACTTACTCCTGCCTCTGTGTTCAGGAATTACTCCTGGAGGTGCTGGGGGACCATATGGGGTGCAATGGATAAAATTGGGTTTGGCTGCATGCAAGCCAAACACCCTAACCTCTGTACTATCGCTCTAGTCCCAACTGTAAACACAAATTATCTTCAGGGTAGATGTGGGATCACATAAGGAGTTGAGGAGAAGAGAAAGAGATAGAAGACCATTAAGTAAAGTTAAAATGTAAGTAAAGTTATATTATATGTACATATATTAGTGTGACTGCAAGTAAATGTGTATATATGGTACACACACACATACATGTGTATGTATATATATATATATATCTATATATATATTTAGAGAGAGATCTGAAATGGGGAGAAATAGTGTCTTGTAAGAAACTTCATGTGAGCATCAATAAAGAAAGCAAGGTGACGACCAACTTTTACAATTTTATTATTTAACTTAGATATATTAAAACCACACACTGGTCAGGACTTAATCAGTGAAGCAAAATTTCTAGGAATTATGAAATAAAAGTAATCTATTATAGGAATTTGACCTTATGCAAGGTCAAGAATGGAGATAATTAAGCCGTTTATGGGCTTTGTTTTTGCATCCAGAGTTGGGCCTGAAGTCTTTCAGGGCTGTCAGCTGGAAAGGAAAGATGAACATGAGGCAGCATGCTTTTCCAAGGGCAAATTGGAATGTAGGAGGGTTAGCTGGAATCCAAGTGTCTTTTTAAATTTTTCTAAGCTTCCAAATTAGATGATGCGGTGACTTTGGACATGGAATAGAATATACAGCTGGCCCAGAAAGTTAAATAAAATATTGTGTATTTATGCAACTGTCACTGTCACTGTCCTCCCGTTGTTCATGGATTTGCTCGAGCGGGCCCACAATACAATATATAACTTGTAAGTCATAATGAGTAAGATGGCTCTGTATGAATCCATGTAGAAAGATGGTTATTATGCTATTAAGAGATGTTGTGCTGCTAAGTGGGAAAGAAAGAAAATTATTAAAAATATCTAAAACATGACCTACTTACAGAAAAATTAAATATGTAAAGAGATATATTAGCTCCTTATACTTTACTTTTCTCATTTGTAAACTGGACATAGTTTTAACACTGATAGTATATGTGCTGCAGAGTTGCCATAAAAATCCAATGCAACCTACAAAGTGCTTGGAATAGAGCTTGGCAGATAGGAATGTTCCATAATATTAGTAATAATAGCTGTTTGAGTTACTTCTATTGTTATTAATATGTCTTAGTGTAAATCACTCTCCTCCTCTTAGGCCCACCCTATCAGTTCAATTCAAGTCTGTCAAATCTAGGAGAACAGGAAGAAGAGAAAGGGATCTGATTTAAACAAAGCTGCCCCAGTAGGTTGTCACCGGTCCATGGGTCAGTGAGTTGTAACCCAGGGTAGTCATTAAAAGGATGTTGATGGCAAAAAGACACAAGGTCAAGCAATGCTTATCCAGAAAAAAAAAACCCAGGATTGAGACATGCAGTTCTATGTGAATAAGCTCACGAGTGAGTATGTGTGTGTGTGCACACATGCATGCATTTGTGTTCTCATGCGTTAACATAAACATGCTTCTGTATAAATGGAAAAGAACTGATATGATGACTGAGAATGAACAGGGTTTTTATTTTAACTTTTTCAAAGACGAAGTCAGAGTCCCATGTACTATTTTATACTTTCATATGCACACGTAAGCACTAAGAAGGGACTGCCAGCATACTGCAATTTATTTAACTGTTTTTGATGCCAGCAGGAAAGCACTTATTTAAAATTACTCAGAATACTGCACAAAGAGCTATTCTATGAGTATAAAATGTTCCTAAACTCCCAAAGATTCCACACCCCCTGCACTTTTGACACATCCATGACTGTAGTGAAGGCAAAGAGAAGCATCTTTTGTTTCAAGATGCTGCGGGATGAAATGAAACAATGGGGCATGAACATGGTTCTCCACCTTTTATTTTTCTTCCCTCTGGGGCACACGTGGCTGGCTAATGTTCCCTAGCACAATGCTCTTCTAAATGTAATTCCCAGCACACTGGCCATTACTTCACTCATTCACTGCTACCCAAGAGAGCATTTCAGGATACAAATGAGTGAGACTGACATTGGCAGAGGATAACCTTGGAGACTTTCTATTTTTAATTAAAAATGTAATACATGAACCATATATATATAAAGATTAAAGCAATATGGAAATATATAACGTTTCTGTAACAGTTCTCCTACACATAAATTCCTCCTTTCCACAGAGAAGTTAATAAATTATTAACAATTGCCATGTGTTCTTTATATTAAATTTGCACACATATATGTTTATATAATCTATACATACCAGTTTATTTTTCCACAGATAAAATGATATTTTAGGCATTTTTCACAACTCTTTTTTTTCCACTTAACATGCAAACATCTGGATATCCTTCCACATAGATGCATAAGACCCATTGCATTTTTTATTACAGCTGCAGAGTATTATGTTGTATAAACATACCATATTTTATTTAACCTCTCCCCAATGGTGGCTATTTATGTACTTCTTCTTAATTATTAAAAATAAGGTTGCACTGAGTTTACTTGCTTATTCTTGGACATTGTTGGGTCAGAGAATATTCACATTATATCTGCTTTGGTGTTTAATTAAAAGCAAAATGCCCTGAACAGCTGTAGCAATTTATACTCTTTCCAGTGTCATATATTTTAATACATTCAAGAAGGTCAGCCATACTTATTTGCCTACCTATCACCTATTGAACGTGAAGGAAAATAAAGCAGGTCCAAAGGTATCAGGTGTGATAGGGATGGACTGCAGATTTCTGTGCTGAAAAGGTATTCTTCGAGAAAAACCTAAAGGAAATACTGGAGTCAAGTTAGTCAGCTGTCTGAGGGAATAGGTTTCAAGATAAGAGGAAAAGCAAGTGAAAATACCGGAGGTGGGCTGAAGGATGAGAAAGAAGGACAGAATCGGGTGTGTATGATTCATTTCTTTAAATACTCTTTATTAAGTAGTACTCATCTTTAAAGTGAAGGCTAATCTACTAACAAACCTCCCTCCCTCTTTCACACATTATATTCTGCCTCATTACTAATGAGGCAGAGAATCTTTTCACATGCATATCGGTTGATTTATTTCATATTATATATTTGTCTTTTTTGTGTGCCAGGGATCAAGCTCAGGGCCTCACACATGCAGGTCATGGACACTAACACAAAGCCACATGCCTGGTCTCCTTTTTACTGAATTTTTTCTTATCATATATATTGTATAAATGTTTCAAATATTGCACAAGTTGCAAATATTTCCCCCCTCCTTTTCAATTTTTATGAAATCCAAACTGTTAAGTTGCATTTATGATTCCTGAGTACGGTTTTTAGCTAAAGGAGATTCTTCCACCATAGAGAAATATTTTTTATTGATAGCTTTATAATTTGTTGTTATTATTTAGCTCTTTATCCACTTGGGATTTATATTTGTGAACATGACAGAAAGGTATAATCAATTACATATAAGAATAGCTTACTCCTGTTTCTGATGTGAAATACAGGATTCATTAAAATTCCAAATATGTTAATCTGTTTCTGGACTCTATTATGTTTCCTTATTCTATTTTCATATCAGTACCACAGTTTCAATTATTAAAGCTTATAATATATTTAGAAAAAAGTGATATGAATCACTTTTCCTGTCTTCTAAAAATATTCCTGGAGAGTCTATGTCAGATGAATCTGAGAATTAGCTTATCAAGGTCCATATTATTGGGGAATCATTTAAATATACAGATAATTTGGGAAGAATATCTGTAAAATAATGTGTGTTCTCATCTAGAGATTACATGTCTTTATATTTCTTTTAATAATTTCCAGTTTTGTGACTTTTTTGCGGTTAGCCTTGCATAGTTCTTGTTAGGTTGCTTTAGTCATTGTGTGTCCATCTATGAATAGACCACACTACATCTTATTTTCCACTCTCTTGATTTAACTTTGTTAGATAAATACAGCAAGCCATCTGCTACAAAACCCTATAGGAAATAAAGAGATGGGTAATCTTCCTTCTGATTGTAGTTGTTTAATAATCTGTTTCTGGTACTAGATCATCTGAATTGATCCCCTCATCATCACAATCTCTGGTATATGACAAATCAAAGACACTACCTCTAGCCTTTGCTTTGAGATATTTATTTACTCATGGAGGAGGCAATTAGGCCAAGCTCTGAGAGTCGTATATATTCAATCACCCTGGGCTCTGAGAACAAAGCAACGAGGCTGGACTTCTCATCTTCCTACGCCAGCCCTGTTTTTATTTTCTTCTGGCTCAAGTTTTTATTTTGTATGACTAATTTTTTAAAAATCATTTAACATTTTATGTACCTAGAAAACATGAGATATTTTAAGCATAAAATAAAATAAAAATAATCTGATATTAATTTAGTTAGCTAGGTCATTCATTAAGACCCAAGTTTAGCAGCTATTAGCTGATATATTTGGTTCCAGACTATTTGTTATTGTTATTAGTTTGCAAAAATTAAAATATAAATATGGCTAAAAACAATCTCTTCCTTCGTTCACTTGGGTTTGGGCATGCTTTACTCATGCGTGTATATTATTAGGTGTGTGTGTGTGTGTGTGTGTGTGTGTGTGTGTGTGTGTGTGTGTACGTGTTTTGGGGCAACACCTGGCAATGCTCAGGGGTTATTCTTGGCTCTGTGTTGAAAAGTGATCCATGGCAGTGCTCAGGGGATCATATGTGGTACAGGGAATTGAACTAGGGTGATATGTCTGCAAGATGTCTATACTATCTCTCTGGACCAATTTTTTTTTAACAACTCTAATGCCTACCTTGAAGCTATATATACTACCTTCATTTTTTATTATTTTATTTTTTTTGAATCATCATGAGATACACAGTTACACAGTTGTTCATGATTTCCAGTCATACAATATTCCAACACGCATCTCTCCACCAGTGCACATTTCCCCCCATCAATGTCCCCAGATTTTTCCCCCACCCCATCCCCTCACCCCGTAAACTGCCTCTATGACAGCCACTTTTCTTCTTTCTCTCTCATTTTCCTTTTAGGCACTGTGGTTTGTAATACTGTTACTGAAGGGTATCATGCAGATAACTTTATTTCCTTTCAGCACTTGGTTTTTGTCCAGAGCGATCATTTCCAACTACCATTGTCATAGTGGTCCCTTCGCTGTCCTAACTGCCTTCCCCTTCCCCCTTTGTGGCAAGCTTCCTACCATGGACCAGCCCTCCTGGCCCTTGTTTTTACTGTCTTTGGGCATCATTTACGTACTATGGCTTTTTAAAATACTCTGCAAATTACTGAAATCATTCTGTTTGTCCCTCTCCCTCTAATTCATTTCACTCAGCATGATACTCTCCATGTCCATCGTGTACAATCAAATTTCATGACTTCATTTTTGCTAACAGCTACATAGTGTTCCATTGTGTAGATATACCACGGTTTCTTTATCCAGTTGAATATCTCAGGCATTTGGGTTGTTTTCAAATTCTGGCTATTGTGAATAGTGCTGCAATGAACAGAGAGTTCAGATGACTTTTCTGTATTTTGATTTTGGGCCACTAGGGTATATTTCCAGGTGTGGTATTGCTGGGTTACATGTAAACTCAATTTCTAGTTTTTTTGAGGAATGTTCATAATTTTCCAGAAAGGCTGGACCAATAGGCGTTCCCACCAGTAGTGAATGGGAGTCTCTGTTCTCATCCACTCCAGCACTGGTTGTTCTTTTTGATGTGTGTCAGTCTCTGTGGAATGAGATGATATCTCATTTTTGTTTTGATTCACACCTTCCTGATAAATACTGATGTAGAACAGTTTTTCGTGTCTCTTTTGGCCATTTATAGTTCCTCCTTGAGGAAGTTTCTGTTCATCTCTTCTCATTTTTTGATGGGGTTGTATGTTTTTTTCTTATATAGTTCTATCATGCCTTATATGCACTGTCCACTGTAGCACTGTCCTCCCGTTGTTCATCGATTTGCTCGAGCGGGCACCTGTAACATCTCCATTGTGAGACTTGTTGTTACCGTTTTTGACATACCGAATACATCACAGGTAGCTTACCAGGTTTTGATGTGTGGGCGAGATACTCTCGGTAGCTTGCTGGGCTCTCCGAGAGGGATGAAGGAATTGAACACGGGTCGGCTTCATGCAAGGCAAACGCCCCACCCACTGTGCTATTGCTCCAGACCAATCCTTGTGTAGCAGGCTAAAGCCCTTTTCTTCTTTCTTTCTGTTAGCTTTGCTGTGGTTCCAGGAACCTCCCGGTCTTTTACTTCTGAGGTTGCCGGTGTGCCCAGAGATTACCTGACTCACTCTCGTGCCATGTAGGCCTTATATATCTTGGATATTAACACCCTATCAGATGAGTGCTGAGTAACCAATATTTTTAAAGGGTAGAATATTTTGACTTATTTATTTTTTTACATATTCATTTATTACTATGTTTATTATGATTATTTATATTGGTTTTTGTATTCAATATTATCCTAACCTATAGAGTTAAAAGGGAAGCCTTCTATTTTTTTTAAATTCCAGAAAATTAATTTAGGAATCATCGCTTTTTTAAAATTGCAGTTTTTGGGCCACATCTGCTGTGCTCAGTGCTTATTCCTGGCCCTCTGCTCAGGGATCATTCCTGATAGTGCTTAGGAATTGAACCCATATTAGCCATGTACAAGGCAAGTGTCCTTCCTGCTGTACTATCCAGCCCCTTGGAGTTATCTTTTAAGCATTTATTTTTAACAGGGATAAAACTCATCAGTGTACCAAAGTCCTGGGTCCTTACCCAGTGAGAGTTTTGTTGGTATGTGTTGGATCTAGGAGTCAGTGATGCTTTGGGGGGAGGGGTTACCAATAGGAACTACACAAGCAGTACACAGGAGGACACATAGGATTTAGGGTTTTTCAGTGCTTAGCACGTCTCAGCCACTAGGGCTATTTCTCCAGACTCTTTACTTTTAATGTAACGTATTATAGCATCCATTTGATCAGAGGACCTTTTATTTTTTGAGGGAGGCACAACTGGCAATGCTCAGGGATTACTCTTGGTGGGTCTCAGGGGACCTTATGGAATGCTAACGATAGAACCTGGTCAGTCATGTGCAAGACAAGCACCCTACCTTCTATACTATGGCTCTGGCCATCTCAGAGGACTTTTAAAGGGAATATCTTTAAGTACTTCTAATCTCTTCCATGGGGGGGGGGGGGTCAGACTGGTGCCCACCCAAGCAGAGCCTCCAGCAGCCGCTTTCTCCCACAATACAAAATCACTGCCATAACCTCAGCCCGACTCATCTCAGGAAAGACCTCACAAAGACACAATCTGCTGAAAATTTTGGTACGCAGGTTTTGTGACTGAAATCTCCAGCTTTCTCAGGGTTGGGATGGGCTGCCTCTCCCCACCTCTCTGTACTTCAGGAAACCTAAAGATCACATCAACACCCAAAGATGCCACCCAGTTAAAAAAAGCTACTCCAGCCTTATGGTCCCAATAAACATCAACACCCAAAGATGCCACCCAGTTAAAAAAAGCTACTCCAGCCTTATGGTCCCAATAAAAATATTGAATGACCTGAACAAACACCACAACCTCTTAGTATCTATATTGTAAACAATAATGTACAAAAAGAAAAGGAGAGAGAGCAAGCGAGAAGGAAAGTGCCTCCCATAGACAGAGGCTGGGGTTGGGATGTTGGGGGATGGTGGGAGGGAAACGGGAACATTTGTGGTGGGAAATGTACACTGGTGGAGGGATGGGTGCTGGATCATTGTATGACAGAAACCTAATTATGAACAGTTTTGTAATGGTCTATCTCATGGATATTCAATTAAAAATTTTTTTAAAATGTAATGTGGAGTTCATGCTCAATTCAATCAGCTTAATCAATGGCTGAATAAATAGCAATACACACACAGACACACATACACACAAAACTCTTCCATGATACTATTCTATGTCTTTTGGGGTCAATTTTTGTGAAAAAATCTTTTTCTATAAAAATTTAAACATTTAACTTAGATTTTTACATTTGTTGCCATTCATTTATACATTGCTTACTTATGTACTGGAAAATAATTTTCCTGTTTGTATTAATATACACCATTTTCTGTTGTTTATTTTTTGTGCACTCCATTTTCTCTTAGTTAAAATTTCTAGAGATTTCACAATTGTGTTTTTAAGAAAGAATTCTCTATTTTAAAGAATCAGTTAATGGTTTTATTAAGTAGTTCTTTCAGGCTTTGCACTATGTTTTAAATTTTCTTCTATTAGCCCTAAAATTTCTCCATCCAAACTGAATTTATTTGGTTGTATTTCTCCTAATATCTTGGAGCTAAGAATGGCCATTTCTTCCAAATGTGGTAAGTCTTCTATAGGCATACTAGGAAATATATATATATGTATATATATGCACACACATATATATGTATATATATTTTATTATTCACTAAAGTAGATAAATACATATCAATTTTCTTTTTCCAACTAGCTGAAGGAAAAAGAACAAAGAAAAGGCACATCTATATTCTTAAAAGCTCCAGTCTAGACGTTGTATCCATCATGTTTGCTCATATATAATGATAAAACACACTCAATTATATTGCTAGGAAGGCTGGAAAATATGACCAGCATATTACTGACTATACACTTATTACTATGAAAAAAAGAGAACAGATATGGAAGACTTTTTTAGCACACTATTTGCAATTTTCCCCATATCCAGATACATAATTTAAGAACATTAAGTTACTCATAAAATCACATGCCTGGAAGTTGTTTGATAATCCCTAAGGCCTACATGGAAACAATTAAGCTTTTAAAATATTCATTCAAAATATGTGTACTTCATACATTTAACAAAGAGTGTATATCTAAGCTATATAAAGAACTCACACAACTCTATAACAATGAAAAAGACAAATAACCCTATCAAGAAATGGTGAGAGGAGATAGATATTTATTCAAAAAAGACATACAGGTAACCAACAGACACATAAAAATCATCACATAAAATTAGGGAAATGCTAATCAGAACTACAATGAGACTGGAAACATGTTGGTGACAAAAAACTGAACTCCTACATTGTTGGTGTGAAGGTAAACTGGTTCAATCTATTCAGAAATCAGAATGGAGGTTTTCCAAGATACTAAAAAAGGTTTTACCATACAACAATGAAACAATCCAAGTTGCCAAGAACTGATAAGTAGGTAAAAATATGATATATAACAGAATGAAAAACTATTCAGCTATATCTAAAACAAAGATGAAATCTTACCTTTTGCTGCAACATGAATGGTGTGGGGAAGGTGTGATGAAAGGCTAAGTAAATCAGAAAGAAAAAGGCAAATGTTGGATGATGTGGGATATAAAAGAACAAAGCAGGGAAACAGATAAAATCAATCTAAAACCAATCCCTAGATTCAGGCCACAGAACTGAGGTCCCAGGAGGTGTGGATAGCAGGTACAAAGGATGGAGGGGACCTCATGGATGGCAGTGGAGGAGTTTCAGCACTCTAGGGATGGTATCATGTCAACTTTTTGTTTTGTTTGGGGGTCACACTGGTGTGCTCAGGCTTACTCCTCCTGTGCAGGGATCAGCTCTGGTGGTACTCAGACCATTATGTGTTGATGGGATTTGAACCAGGTTTGGCTGTGTGCAAGGCAAGCACTTTGTCTGCTTTACTATCTCTCCCACCCAGTTAATTTTTTTAAAGGTGCACTCCTGAAACATATACAATTGTATAAAGCAATATTACCTCAATTTAAATAAATTCATCCAATAAGACAAATTTCTAGAATTTTTATCTGGCAAAAATACCAAAACCTAGGGCTTGAGAGATAGTTCAGTGGATAGGGCACTTGCCTTGCACATGACATACTGGGGTTCGATCCCTGGCATATCCCTGAGCAGTGCCAGGAGTAATTCCTGGGCATGGCTGGGTGTGGCCCTAAAACAAAAATAATTGCAAAACTTGAGCAACAACAATTCCATTCTGAAAGTCTAAGCAGACAACTTGAAGCAGTAATGCTATCTGTATTTCTATAAGGGAGGATGATCATACATATACACTGGCATATAATTGTGAAGCTTCTCATTTTCCCTATGAAATCTTATAAAACTGAGACAAATTAATAATCAAAGGTGGCTTTGATTGGTGGTGTCAAAAAAGCAACAATTTGTTTAAATCAACTGTACCCAACACAACTAGCAGAGTTAATGACAGTTATTGTGTAAGTGGCATATTCTACTACACATTCAGAGATATTAAAAGGAAAGAGATCCAACTTGTTGAAGTCAACTGGTTTAATTTTTAAAATACAATTTCTTTCCTGTAGTTTGAACTATAAGTTTAAAAGAGCAAATAAATCTACAAACCACCTTATGTATCTTTGTTCTAGCATCAATGTAGTTATCTTCTATAATCTTTGAAAGTCATATTTATTAAGTTCTTCATTATAGAGATGAAAAATAGGGCCCAGAGAGATGCAGTGACAGGCTCAAGGTCAACCAAAGAGGTTGTAGCAGAGTCAGGATAGAACTGTCCCCATTAATTCTGTACTATGTTCATTTTACTGCCCTTCAAGCTTATCCTTGGTGGCTTTCAGGAAGCAACTGGCAATTCCCCACTTATCCCACTTGCTTTACACGAACTCTTTCACCCCATGCTATCTTTATAAAAAAGTACATTAACCATCACATGGGGAGAAAACTCAGTGCATTAGAAGTTTTAGCACAGCAGGTAGGGTGTTTGCCTTGCATGCAGCTGACCCAGGTCGATCCCAGTTCGATTCCTCTGCCCCTCTTGGAGAGCCCGGCAAGCTACTGAGAGTATAGCACCCGCACGGCAAAAGCCTGGCAAGCTAACCCTGACATATTCGATATGCCAAAAGCAGTAACAAGTCTCACAATGGAGACTTACTGGTGCCCGCTTGAACAAATCGATGAACAATGGGGACAGTGCCACAGTGCTACAGTGCATTAGAAGTTTTACCCTCACAGTCTTTCTCAGAGAATCCATTTCCAACTTTCTTTATTAAAACCTTATTAGCACACTCCAGGACCCCTTATTTGCTGGAGGCTTTGAAAATGACTATCTGTAGGACTAGCTTGAAAATCTTGACTCTCTTGATATAAGAAATATGATCCCAGTGTGGTGGTGGGGGACAATACTGAACTGGAATTGGCTGCAAGTAAGGTGAGTGCTTTGTCTCCTGTACACCAATCTCCAGTCTACAAATAAAATTAAAATAAGCATTACACCAAATTTAGCATCTTCAAAAGTCATATCTAGTATTTTTGCCGGAATATACTGTAGCACTGTCCTCCCATTTTTCATCAGTTTGTTCGAGCGGGCACCAGTAACGCCTCACAACAAATTGTGAGACTTGTTGTTACTGTTTTTGGCATACTAAATACATCATGGGTAGCTTGCCAGGCTTTACTGTGCTAGTGGGATACTGTCTACCAACAGTATCTTTCCAGACTCTCTGAGAGGGGTGGAGGAATCAAACCCGGGTCGGCCATGTGCAAGGCAAATGCCCTACCTGCTATGCTATCACTCCAGCCCCAGAATATAATATGTTCAAAATTCTGGGGGGGGGGGTGGAGAAGGCAGGGTTAGAAATAGTATCATATATGCCTCTTCTGTATGAGGTCCTAACTTTTAATCCTGTTGCCCCCAGAGTGGAGAATATAAAAAGTAGAATATCTATAAAAGAAAACATAGGAGTGTTGATGGAGATAGTTCAGTGGTCAGGGGCACATGCCTTGCATTCACAGCCCAGTGCAAAGCTTCCTGAGCTGCAGTGGATTTGGCTCTGGTAGTCCCTGAGCACTGCCAGGTATAGTAGCCCTGGAGGTCGCCCAGGACCACTGGGCTGAGCAGCACTGCATCATCTAGCCTAAACGTTGAATTCTTTGGCCCAGTATCACTGGGAGTGGCCCCCAGAACCCTAGGGCACTGCTTGGGAGGCCCCCTGCCCAAAAAAGCATGTGATTCAGGGACACTGGGAAGCATAGATTGTATGATAGGAATTTGGAATAAAAAATATTAAAAAATAATAACAACTTCACCAAAGAAGGTAAACTTGGGCCAAGCCTTCAAGGGTAGGTAGGATTTGTACATACAGAGAGAAGTAGTAGAGCTTATATTCAGTGGTTGATATAGTAGTATCAGAGTTTATTTTGTTTGATTGGTGAATCTATTCTGAATGTCACTGTACCTGCCAAATGGACTGTTGGATGCGAATCACTGCAGCAGGCATCACACAACATAGATGCGGAAGTGGCTGCTGGGAGCAGTGCAAGAGGCCACTAATCAGTAACAATGAAATTGATTTGAGATAAACAATTATTTTTAAATTGTCCCGTATCTTTATTAAGTCTTTATATGATTTTTGCTAATACTTCTTTTAAAATTATACAACTTATCTGAGTCATACTGACATTCTTAAACTTCATTATCATATGGCCATATGTACCAATCCCAAAAAACTTACTCAGTGGGGGACAGATGCTTTGTTATTCTTAACTAGAACAAAAACTGTCTGTCTCTTAGAATACTCAGATGCAATTTCAATCCCTTCTCAGTAGAAACTTTAAAGCAATCTCATCTAGTAATAGCAGAGCTGGTTGGTCTTCTTGAACAGGTACTTCTGATGTTTCACCTTTTGAGGTAAGTAGCCTCAGGGACATGGAACCAATTTTCAGCAGTGATTTTCTACAATATTGAATACACATCTCAATACCCTCATAGATAGGAAAGGAGGGTCTGATTCATCCACACTTTCCTTTAGGTCAGCAAACACTCAGGGAACAATTAGACTGTTTATAAAGCCCTGGTACCAGGAATACTGCAAAGTCAATTTAAAAAATATATTGAATATGTGAGCTTTTCCAAATTGTCATCAACTCTTATGACAAGCTATTAAAGAAGCTATTGTAGAGGACTGAAGGAGCAGCTGATTTCAAAACAGTAAATCAACTCTTGGTCAAGAGCACTGATGAAAAGAGAACAGGATTCTTGCTGTGTTTATGAGTAGCTCAAGACAGCTTTAATACACATCAATCACAGGTAGGCAGTGTGCTCTGGTCTGTGCCCCCGACTCTCAGTATGACCTTTTGTGAGTCACTAGACAGCTTTCGGGCTCTGCCACTCAGCCGAAAACAAAGCCTGGGAGCAGAAAACCACAATGAAAAACAGGCACTGCATCGCTAATGACATTTCCTGGGGAAATAAATTCCTTACCTCTCCAGCCCCACTCTAGACTGCCATGTCCCACACATTTAAGAGAGGGACAAAGTGAAATGCTAGAGGCACGTGGCTGTGTTTGTGCTTGACTTCAGAAGCATTTCTTGGGACGGATTCATTGTGCTTACTTACAACAGGGAAGTCACAAAATTTTAAAAAAATGGTCACAGCATTTGCTTTAGAAATTACAGCAGTTGTGGGCTCAAAATCTCTTAACTGACTACAACTTGGAGACTTGGGAGGACTGGCTCTAACTAGCTGGTTCTAAACAGCTTATGGGAGTATAACCAGTACCCTGAAATTATTCTACCTCCCTTGGATAAAAGTATTCATTCTTATTCATCATTTTGAAAGTTTCTTCTAAAATAAAAAATTAGAGTTGGTCAGCATGTAATAACAGTGTGTCTGAGTGAAACAAAACTTGGAACAGAGTGGGAAGAAATAGGCTGAGGGTGGACCTAGGACTTGGAAATGTCACCAGTGCTATGAATGGCCACAGCTTAACCGTACAGGCATCTACCTGCAGAAGAAGGAAGTGCAGAAGGAGGCTTTGGCCAGTAGAACCCACAGTACTAGGGAAAGGGACTGTAGTTTTGCTTTTAATATCGTTAGTCTCTTGGGGCATTGCAGGATACACATACACAAGTGTCTGTCGGCAAACGGGTGTCTCCTTTCTGAAGTTAGGCCCCTTGGAAAGGTTCCACATGACTGATCACTACTGAATCAGTCAGTCTATTTAGTGGCTTGTAAGAAAAGCTGACGATATCACAGCTTCAAGGCAGGCTGCCACCCCAGAGCCCCAATCGTAACTAATGGGGGTTTAAAAGGAAGATCAGAAAATATCATGCAGATAAAATACAGAGATAGGAGAAAAGACCATAACCTCAATCTGCAAAATGTAATAGCTTTGTCAAAATAAAAGCCAAAGCTAAACCCTCCTGCTGCTGCATACCTCCCAGCTCGAGGCAACTGTTCAAGCAGAGGCATTTTCTATTAGCACAAACTCTGAATGCAGCAGGGAGAAACTCAGCCATAATATCTGCACAACAGCCCCTCCATGCAAACACCATTCCCGTAATGGGAAATTTTAATGATGTAAAGCAGCAAGGTCACACGATATGTCCAGGCAGCCCTTGGAAAGATACTGCCTCGGCAGATATTACAGAGGAGAGCTCAGAATTGCTCTTGGTTCATTAGGTTTTGCCTGAGGGTTTTTTTTCTTCCACTATTAACTACAAACAAGGTTGCGGTTCCTGTGACTCAGTCCCTCGTATGCAATGCAAAGAGGTGAAGGGCAGGGTTTGTAAATATGGAACGGCAGACAGCTTAGACGTGTTTTTACAATACTTGAAATATTCTCTCTGAGTCACCTTAAATATGAAAATTGCAAAAGCCTTATCAATGTTGCAGTGTTTTTTCTTCGCTAGTAGAACTTTTTATCTACTTGCCTATAGATAAAGGTACTATATGCACATAAATATACACACTTGGGGTGGATTGATTCCCTCCCCTCCACAGAGAACCACCACATCTTCTTACAGCTTGCCTCCTTCTCCCAGCTTTATGACCCCATTGAGATCGTTCTTACTGTTTTCTTCCTCGTTATATTTTGATATTTCAAAGCATGGCCTGGATCTCACTCCCATCTCCCCACTCCACATTATTAATGAATTGGAAAGCAGACATCATTAGTTTTCGGAGACCATTTCTTTTAAAATTTACAGGCCCCTTCATCTGAATCCCCAGAGACAGTCTGCTGTTCTCATCTTAGAATCTTATTAGCATCATATCTTCTGTCTCCTGCCATGCAAACTGCATGGCTATGCACTTTCTAGCACTTGACCCTTTTGCGGACGGAATTAATTTACTCTTTGAAGATGCAGCAGCATGCTGTTGTGCTTGTTAAAGAAAGAAAAGCCAAGCAAGAAGATGGCAAAGCAAGCAAAGAAAATTCCTGGGTTAAAAACAAGCTTCTGTAAGGGAAGGAGTAGGCAGGAGAAATGAACGGTTAGTAATTATCAATAGAAGTGGGTAAATCAGCTGATTAGCGGGGATCATTGAGGATTTTTGCATTCAACCACTAAAAAGCATTGGTACAAGCTTCCTGGTATGGAACAGATTATAGGAATTACTTTGCGCTGGAAGCTTCCATTCTTAGGTTATTTGGTTTAATATGGTTGGGACAGCACTAAAAGAAAACCCAAGTCACTATGTCATATTTGCTCAGCCACCTGGCCTGTCTCCTGAAATCTTTCAGATTCATTTATTTGGTATTTATCGTGTGCCAACAATTGTTCTAAATGTAGAATATAAAATGTCTCTTCACTCTCTTACAGAAAGAGTTAAAAAAAAAGTAAACAAAATGATTACTTCAGGAAGTTAACAAAATGAAGCCATGGAAAAGAATAGTCAGTGTTAAGTAGGATTATTTGAAGTAGGGTAATCTATTACTTAGGAGTTGTGCAATCTGGGACATGAATGGTGTTAAAGAGCAGTCCTTGAAAGGTCTTGGGGATAAGTGTTGCAGACAGAATGCAAAGATCATAAGACCTGAACAGCTTGACATTTTTTTAAAATATAGCCAACTGTTACTGTGTTTGGCATATCGAATACGTCACGGGGAGCTTGCCAGGCTCTGCCCGCATGGCAGAACCTGGCAAGCTCCCTGTGACGTATTCGATATGCCAAACACAGTAACAATAAAGTCTCCAATGGAGACGTTACTGTGCCCACTCGAGCAAATCGATGATCAACGGGAGGGCCTTTACTTACTTTTTTTACTTTATAGCCAACAGGAAAAGAGTGGAGTATTAGGGGAGAAAGCCGTAGAAGAAAATGGGCAGTGGACAAGTGTGTGTCCAAGATGGCTCAAAAGGAAGAGTCCTGTGAGTAGTAGTCCTGTGGCATAACAGAAAGAACATAAGAACTGAACAGAGCAGAGCACTCACAAGGGGCACTGCTGAGAAAATTCACTGGAGAAAACAGACATTAGCTGTGGGATATTCAGCTTTGTGGAAGGAAGAAAAATGGGCAGATCCAGTGCTAAGGATCTGAGTTTGTGGGAGAGGACAGTAGACACTGAAAAAAGAAGAGAGACCAGCTGGACAGAAAACATCAACCTAGGGTAGGAGGGTGCTGAATGCAAAGACTAACAGAGCATCAGTTTTATACCAGTACTTGCTAACAACAGGGTGTTTGTCTTGGTTCTGCCCTGACAGGCTCATTGCCTGAGATGGAACAGTACTGCTCCACCTGAAGGAGTTATAGTTCTCGGGACTTAAATCCAACAGAAAGTGAGACCACACCTGACCCTGACTGGAAGCAGCTATTTCTGAGGTTAGCAAATCGATGAACAACGGGAGGACAGTGTTACAGTGCTACAGTGCTACTGTCCAGCAGGATCACAGTTTCAGCTGCAGCCATCACCCTGCCCACCCTGACATACTCACAGTCCTGTTGTTGTGAATGGGAGCACCAGTGGGCTGCTCAGAACAACCCAAATGTGGAGCGCCATCCTTGGCTCTTACATGACATTAGGAAGAATGGAAAAATGAAGGAACTTAGTTGAGTTCATGGGTGGAACAGAAGCCCAGAAAAGATCTCAAGTACATCAGAACTCTCTACACTGCCTAAGGATGACTTCAGAGCAACAATTCTTTCAATGTTTATTAAACTGAGGAAATCAATGGAAGAGATACCAATAAACTCAAAGAAAAAAATGGTGGAACGATTAAAGAACTAATTCAAACAGAAATTAAGGAGATAAAGAATACTTTGGAGGACTCAGCAACAGAACAGAAGAAGCAAAAATGGAATCAGTTATCTTGAAGACAAGACACATAACATCATTAATAGAAAAGAGACTTAAAATGTGAATAAATTTAAGATATTTAATGGACAATACTAAGAGGAAAACCCTCCAAACTGTAATACTTACAAAAGAAGAAGAAAGAGAAAGAAGAATAATTGGTGGAAGAGGCAATAGTTGAGAACTTCCCCAGTCTGAAGAGACTTGCATAGTGATTCACAAGGCGCAGATAGTACCAAACAAAATAAATGCAGACAGAAAAGCACTGGTGACATACTGTATTTCAAACTGCAAAAAAGTAAAAGAGATATACTCAGTAAAATTAGCAAAGTGTCAAATATAAGGGGACCTATAACACATTACATTTCTGAAAAAAATCTTTATAAGAAGGGATTAGAATGATATATTGAAAGTAATGAATGAAAAGAACCTCCAACCAAGAATTCTCTATCCTGCAAGGTTATCACTCAGTTTTGAAGGAATTATAAAAAAAAATTCTTAGTCAAAATACTTGAGAGTATTTTCCCCCCAGCTTTACATTGAATGACTGCCTATAAAAAACAAATGCTGAATGGCAAAACAACCAAAATTCTCACAGAAAAATGCAATAAATTCCTTCATATCAATTTATATAAATGTTAAGAAATCTCTTGTTAAGGGATCAACAGATAAGAGGACTTTACTCTTATCAACATATATGCACCAATGAAGCACAGAAGTTTATAAATATTTGTGTGAGATTTTACCATTGCAATCTTTTTATCGGACACATCAACCATCCACAATAAAGAAAACAAGAGCCCTAAGTTAAGGGTGGCCAGGACTGGAAATAATAGAATGTATAGTATTCTTCACTCCCCCAAAGTTAAATACACATTCTTGTCCACTGTACATGGAACATCCAGGATAGACCACCTGTTGGGAAAGAATTTGAGTGTCCATAAAGAAAAGAAAACATATCAAGTATCTTCTTAGACCACAATGTCAGTAAGGTAGAAATTAGCCATAAAAATTTGGGGAAAGCTCCAAAAATCTGAAAACAACTATTGGGTCAGAGAGGATATCAAAGAGGAAATTAAAAGATTACTTGAAATCAATGAGAATGAAGACACAAACTGTCAGAACTTATGGGACCCAGCAAAAGCAGTATTAAGCAGGATTTCATTTCTGGCAGTAACCTCAACAGGGATCTTGTGCACACTGTGATTAGTTCTGATAGCTTCTTGGGGGAAGGCAGGTCTTTAGTTCCACCTACGGTCAGCCTCTTGAAATGATCCTTTTGATTTTTATTACTTGGAACATGGTTCTTGGACCGGAAGCCTTGATACTATTTGGTAGCTAGCTGGAAATGTAGAGTCTCAGCCTCTTTCCCGTACCCATTGAATCTGCAGTTTTAAAAGTTCTCCAGGTGAATTTTACGTATGATAAAGTCTGAGAGGCATAGACTGAGGTAGTTTCTAATGAAGTTAAGGCTAGGGAAGGACAAGGGGAATTTCTCAATTAGAAGTGGTCTTTCCAGTAGGTAATTTCTAGGCTTAAAATAAGTAATTAGATTTGGAATGACTCTAAGATTTTGGACACGCACTTTCTAATATGCACTTTGAAAACCCACTTGAAATGTGGCTGATTTGAAGTGAGATGTGCTTAGAAGTGAAATATGCAACCAGATTTTAAAGATTCGTGAAAATAGTTCATTAATAAGCTCCTCATAATATAATGTTGAAAAGCCAGTATTCTGGATATATGGGGTCAAATAAAACATTATCTTGTATTTCTTTAAAAATATTGTGTGTGTGTGTGTGTGTGTGTGTGTTTGTTTGTTTTAGGTCATATTTAGCAGTGGTCAGGGAATACTCCTGGTGTTGCAGGTCACTTCTTGTGGTGATCAGGAGACAATGTGGTGAAGGGGACTGAAATGAGTCTCTGGCATGATAAGCCTATGCACTAGCTCTGGAGCCATCTCCTCGGTCCAGATTAAATATATTAACTGGTAAAGGAACAGATGTTGGAACATCGTATGATGAAGTCCAATCATGAACAACTTCATAACTCTGTATCTCAAGTTGATTCAATATATATAATATAAATATATAGTTAAAATAATTTTCATCTCATTGTTTTTAAAAATAGCTATTTGAAAATAAATTATTAATGTGCTTCTAGCATTACATTCCTCCTGGACAGCACTCTCCACATAGTTATCCATGATGTTGGAAAAATCATCTTTAGTACATTCCTGTAACAGATGGATTCCAAGAGGGACAAACAAGAGCCTAAAGCAAAACACAGTCCACCAAATTTTTATAAATAAAGGTTTACTGTCATGTTCACTCATTTATATTGTCCCTGGCTATTTTCATGTTATAATGATAGTTAAATTGTAGCAGAGACTATATGGCACAAAAAGCTTAAGGTTTTTATCATTTGTTTTTTTTTTTTTAATGTAGGAGTACTGCTATTTATTCAGCTGACTGATTAAGCTGACTGAAGCAGGTATGAACTCTGCATTACTTTAAAAACTTTCTTTTTGGGGGGGCTGGAGCAATAGCACAGCGGTAGGGCGTTTGCCTTGCACGCAGCCAACATGGCCAACACAGGTTCGATTCCCAGCATCCCATATGGTCCCCTGAGCACCGCCAGGAGTAATTCCTGAGTGCATGAGCCAAAAGTAACCCCTGAGCATCGCCAGGTGTGACCCAAAAAGCAAAAAAATAAACAAATAAAAATAAAAACTTTCTTTTTTAATTTTTAAAAATTTTTCATAAAGTTGGGCTGGAGCGATAGCACAGCAGGGGATTTGTTTTGCATGCGGCCTACTTGGGTTCGATTCCTCCATTCCTCTTGGAGAGACTGGCAAGCTACCGAGAGTATTCTGCTTACACGGCAGAGCCTGTCAGGCTCCCCGTGGCGTATTCGATATGCCAATAACAGTAACAACAAGTCTCACGATGGAGATGTTACTGGTGCCCACTCAAGCAAATTGATGAACAATGGGAGGACAGTGTGACAGTGCTACAGTACTTTCATAAAGTTGTTCACAATAATTGTTTACATTCAATATTTCAACACCAATCCCACCACTGTGTAATCCCATCAATGGTCAAGACACAGAGACTATAAAACCCAGCTCCCGGAAGAAAACAGTGCAGTCTCCTGCCCCCGCGCCTGGCTGTCCTCGCTGGAGCTCCTTGGAGGGGGACGGGTTGAGTTTCCCTCCCCGCCCAACCAGGGCTCTGGCAGCCGAAGACCTCCAGAACCAGTCACCACCATGCTGAGACCACTCTCTACACGCGTGAAGGTACCAGCAGAGGAACAAAGGCATGCAGGTCCCGGGGCTGAGATCTCCAAGCCTGCTCAGATCGGGTTGAGCATCCTCCACCCAGATCCTCCATATTCCAGTAGGCAGGGGTCACACCCACCAACTGGCCCCCTGGCGCCATGTAATCCCATCAACGGCCAAGACCTAGAGACTATAAAATCCAGCTCCTGGAAGTGTGCGGCCGCATTTGTGGCTGCACAACATCTTATTATCTCATTCTTACTTTGGACAAACTGGCAGGCTACCGAATGTAACCTGCCCACACGGCAGAGTCTGGCAAACTCCCCGTGGCGTACCCAATATGCCAAATATCAGTAACAATGATGGGTCTCAATCTCCTAACCCTGAAAGAGCCTTGAATATGGCACTTTTTAAAAAATCTCAGGGCTACGATGAAGGAGACGTTACTGGGACCTGCTCGAGGCAATCGACAAACAACAGGATGGTCATGATCGTGAATCCCACCACCGTTGCACCTTCCCACGACCATTACTTTGAATCTTCCCACCACCATCCCAGCCTGCCCCTTAGGCAGAAGCTAAATAATTTATTTTGCATTGCTTGCAAGTATTGCTTGCAATGAATAGTATGAGGTGTCATGTAACCGTGAAAGTGGCAGCGAGCTCCTGGAATTCTAAAATTATTAAATATTTGGGGTCTGGAGGCATATGTCTGGCATGTTGCTCTCTTCTGAGATTCATTTGTGAGTCTCTGAATCATGGCCATTAATACGCTTAAATGATACCCAGAGGGAGTTCTTGGGTATGACTGCCAGAAAACTGAAAGGGTGAGGAGATGGGGGAGGTTGCCTATCCCCAACTCAGTGAAGACTGGAGTTTTCAGTCACTGGTCCCGCATACCTGGGTTTTTCTTTTTTTTTTTTTCAGATTCATTCTCATACATGGGGTGGGGATGGGGGCTCAGAATGAGTTTGTGAAGGTCAACCACAAGCATGGCGGTGATTGGATTCTGAAGGTTTGCAGCTGCTGGGGTTCATTTGAGACAGGCAGAGGGATACACCTGCTGTTGAGATTCATTTGTGAGTCTCTGAATCAGGGCCATTAATGCACTTAAATGACCTACTTTGAATCTCTTTTGAGATTTACTTGTGGGTCTCTGAAGCAAGGCTGATAAATGAACTTGCATAGCTGAGCTAGAGGTGGTTTGTGGGCGTGGATCCCACATACCTAACTTTTGGTTTAATTTCTCGGTAAACTTGATCCCAAGTTGTTGAGGTCTGGTTGAGGGCACAGCGGCAATTTTGGGGTATCAGGAAACCTGAAGGCACCATAAGACTACTGATGCACTTGTCCCTGCTGGGGTGTCACCCTAACCCTTTCATTTGGCTCTTTGGAGGGAAGGAGAGAAGTTACATTTTCAGGATATTTCAGGATACATATGCAGACTAGATAAAGCCACTGCCTGCTGAAAGCTTATCTGTGTTTAGAAAAAAGATTCTTGCAATTAGTTGAGAATCAAGATTAGATCATCTATATCTTTTATCACTGTTTATTCTATTGCACTGTTCTTTTGTATGGTTGAAATAATAATTCTTTTCCCACTTAAAGTTACTATAACGGAAACACTTTTCAGAATTTATGAGGCTTCATTTTAACTTGAATTCTAATTGTAGCCAGATACTATGAAACTCTTAATCATTTAAATTGCTTTATTTTCCTCTCTTTTTTTTGGGTGGTGGGTCACACCCGGTGATGCACAGGGGTTACTCCTGGCTCGTGCACTCAGGAATTACTCCTGGTGGTGCTAGAGGGACCATATGAAATTTAATTTTGAAATTCCTCATTTAATATGCAAATTATTTTAATAATAAGTCTAGATAAACTATAAGTTAAGAATATTCAAGAGGCATAAGAAAATGAACATATATTACAGCCAATACAAAATCATTTTGGAGGAAAAACTCATATAGTTAAAAATTCAATAGAAAAGATAAACTTAAACATACTTAATCCAAATAGTTTAGGAAAAGAGGATCAACAGAAGATGTAGAAACAGCAAGATATGAGGCTGGAGCGATAGTACAGTGTTAGGATGTTTGCCTTGCACGTGGCTGACTAGGGTTTGATCCCCAGCATCCCATCTCAAACTAGGGTTTGACCCCCGCATCTCCCAAGCACCACCAAGAATAACTCCTGGGCATTGCCAGGTGTGACCACAAAGCCTAAAAAGGAAGAAAGAAAAAGAACAAAAGAAACAGTAAAATATCATTAAATCATAGGAATATTTGCATTAAATGTAAATGAGATAAACATTCTGATTAAAAGGCAGATGTAAAGTAAAGTAAAGGCCCTCCCGTTGATCATCGATTTGCTCGAGCGGGCCCAGTAACGTCTCCATTGGAGACTTTGTTGTTACTCTGTCTGGCATATCGAATACATCACGGGGAGCTTGCCAGGCTTTGCTGTGCAGGCGAGATACTCTCGGTAGCTTGCCGGGCTCTCCGAGAAGGGTGGAGGAATCGAACTCGGGTCGGCCATGTTGGCTGCATGCAAGGCCCTACCCGCTGTGCTATCGCTCCAGCCAGAATGAAAATTTTATTAAACTATTCAACTCTGTACTGCTTATAAGAGGCATAAATGCATAGGCTAATATGTTAAAAAATAAGAGAGCAGGGACAGAGATATTTCAGAGGACTGAAGTGCACACTTTGCATGCAACAGCAGCCTTAGATTAATTCCTAGTATGCATAGTTCCCTGGGGACCTCCAGGGGTGATGCTCAAGCACTGGAAGTAGCCACCATGCATTGCTGGGTATGACACCCCTCAAGAAAAAAAAAGGGAGAATAGAAGTCTTAAAGTTAGTTGGAAATGACTACTCTAGGTAAGAACTGTGGGCTGCAAGTAGGTAAAGGAACAAACATGATAACCTCTCAGTATCAGTATTGCAAACCATAATGCCCAAAAGGGGAAAGAGGAGGGAGAGAGAAGGAGAGAAAGAGGAAGTGGAAGAGGGCAAGGGAGAGGGAGAGAAAGTGCCTACCATAGAGAAAGGTTGGCGGGGTGGGTGACAGGAGGGAAACTGGGGATATTGGTGGTGGGAAATGTACCCTGGTGGAGGGACGGGTGTCAGAACATTGTACGGCTGAAACCATAAACAGCTTTGTAATTGTGTATCTTATGGTGATTCAATTAAACAAAAAAAGTCATGCTACAAAAGAACTATAATCCTAAGAAAGCTATCGAGGTTTCAGTGATATTAGATAAAACAGACATCAAAACCAACATTGTCATAGATAAAAGACACTTTATAATTACAAGAAGGTAAATTAATAAAGAATATATAACAAGGTAATATACTTAACAAGCCATGGGCCAGAACAGAAATTTTAAGAGAGATTAGGATATATTTTGTATAAAGTAATAAAAACACAACATACCATAAGTGATAGTAGGCAATAAAAACAATGGGGGGAAAACCCACAGAATGCTTATTTTAGATAAGCATTGAAAAGCTTGAAAAAAAGCCTTGAAAATCAATTATCTAAGCTTCCTTTATAAAAAGCAAAAGCAAAGAAAGGAGAGCATAGTAAGGAGAATTAAAAACAATAGAATGGAAAACAATGAAACAGAAAATGGGCAAACAACAAAAAAAATCTGCAAATTTCAAAGTTGGTTATTTGAAAAAATACTAAACCCTTAATCACTTAATCACTTAACTTCCCGTTAGTCGTCGATTTGCTCGAGCGGGCGCCAGTAATGTCTCCATTTGTCCCTGTCGCGTGCTAGTGTAGCCCAATGGCATCTCTTCGCTCCGGGAACATGGAGGGCCTCAAACCGATCGTTCATGATCTTGACAAAGAAGTCTGACCATCTGGTAGGTGGGCGGCCACGCGGTCTCTTGACATCCCGTGGAATCCAATCAGTAACAGCTCTAGTCCAACGGTCATCTTTAGATCTCATTACGTGACCAGCCCATCTGATTTTCGACACCTTGGCAAATGAGACAGCGTCCCTGATCCTTGATCGTCGACGGATGTCAGAACTCCGGATTCGTTCTCTCATTTGAGTGAAACGTGATATTCCAAGCATAGCTCTTTCTATTCTTCTTTGGGAGACCTGAATGGCGTTCTCATCTTGTTTGCGTAGGGCCCAGGTCTCTGAGGCATATGTTAATGCAGGAAGAACAGTGGAATCAAAGAGATGTGCCCGGAGCCGGAGGTTCTTCGTCTTCTTAGCTATTTCTTCGACGTTCTTGAAGGCGTTCCAAGCCGCTCTCTTCCTCCTGCGCAGCTCGGGTGCCAGGTCATTTGTCATGTTGACCTCTCGACCTAGGTAGACATAGCTGTTGCATTCGGAGATGGTCGTTCCATTGAGAGTGAATGGGGCGTCAGGAACAAGGCTGTTTCTCATAAACATTGTCTTCGTAAGATTCAGCTGTAGTCCTACCTTTCCACACTCACGGTCAAAGTCGGCCAGCATTTGTGCCGCTTGGCTGATGTTTGGTGTTATTAAAACAATGTCATCAGCAAAGCGGAGGTGGTGTAGTTGCCGACCATCTATCTTCACTCCCATTCCTTCCCATTCCAGTCGTCGCATGATGTTCTCGAGGGTGGCACTGAAGAGTTTTGGTGAAATGGTATCACCCTGCCGCACCCCTCTCTTGACATCAACGATCACTTCTTTGTAGAATGGTGAGATCCTGGTAGTGAATCCGCAATACAGCTCACGGAGGATCCTGATGTATTGGGCTTGAATGCCCTGATTGGCTAGGGCTTCAATGACCGCTTCCGTCTCAACAGAATCAAAGGCCTTCTTTAAATCAATGAACGTTAAGCAGAGCGGCATCTTGAACTCCCGAGAAACCTCAATGAGCTTGGTTACCGTGTGGATATGGTCGATGGTGCTGAATCCTTTGCGGAACCCTGCTTGCTCGCATGGTTGTCCTTCATCTAGTGTTCTGCCAATCCTATTCAGGATGACTCGAGTGAACAGCTTGTAGATGACAGACAATAGGCAGATCGGGCGATAGTTGCCAATGTCATGGATGTCTCCCTTCTTGAACAGTAGTACGGTCCTGCTGGTTTTCCATTGGGACGGAACCTTGCATTCAGACAGGTAGCGAGTGAAGAGCCGAGCCAGTGTATTGATGAGTACTGACGGCAGGTTTTTCAGGTGTTCAGGTCTGACCTTGTCTGGGCCGGGTGCTGTTTGCTTCTTTACCAACGAAATGGCGTGTCGGATTTCGGAAGGGAGAACGTTATACCCCACTGGCAGATTTCCACTCTCGACACTACTTCCACTACCCAGCCGTCGCCACACTCCAGGACGCTTTCCGGACCCGCGCGGCCGCAAGTGGCCGCGCGACACATCATAAGACACTAAATACCCATCTTCTGGAATTGTCGTACCATATTTGATAGGGTTCAAATATGGTAACACCTACAAGGGTGATTAGAGGTCACCCCAAAAGCCTCTATACCTCTCGGAAAGACTGGCAAGCTACCGAGAGTATTCCGCCCGCACGGAAGAGCCTGGCAAGCTATCCGCTGTGTATTCCATATGCCAAAACCAGTAACTACAACTGGTCTCATTCCTAACGTTCTCCCTTCCGAAACCCTTAATAAGAATAATTTAAAAACAAATAAAATGTAAGTTAGTGATGTCAGTATTGAAGGAGGGGATATCACTATAGCTTCAAAGATACTAACGGGAATATCATCTATAACTTTATACTAATATATCCATCACAGAGACAAACACAACAAATTCTTAGAACAGAATATATGTTTTATGCAAGTTCTGTATTTGCTGACTCCCATAAAACCAAAAAAAATCTGTGGAGCAGAATAGAACATGGGTCTTGGAGTGAGATATTCTGGGTTAGAAAAACGAATAAAATTGGGGTTGGGTAGTACAGCAGGTAAGGAATCTGCCTTACATACTGTCAACCCGTTTTATCCCTGGCACCCTGTATGGTTCCTTGAGCACTGCCAGGAGTTATCCCTGATTGGGGAGTCAGGAGTAAGCCCTGGGCACTAATAAGTGTGGCCCCCAAACATAAAACAAAGAAAAAATTCACTGCTGACAAAAAACTCTTTTCACTTTTGATTTAGCCTCCACTCCAAGTTATACTACAGAATATTTATATCAAGACCTCTCATTCCCTACCTTTCCTATTCATTTCAAAATTTCTTGCCCTTTTTTTGGGGGGGGGGGATGGGCTAGTCTACACCTGGCAGTGCTTATGGGTTATTCCTGCTAGTGTGTGCGGGACTGTATATGGTGGCAGGGATTCAAACATCTTGCCTTTATACTTGCTATTCCCTGTGCGTTCAGGATTTATATATCCTTGCCCTAGGAATCCCTTTTCAGCATCTAAAACCAATGCCTCTCAGCAGGGAGCAAGAATCAAAGAACTGAGTACACTGGTGGTGTAAAGGAGCAATACAGCTAAATATCCAAACTACTGCGTGAACAACACTGAATAAAAAAGAAGCTTCAACAACCAAACTTATAAATGTGCCTAACTGTGTGTGTGCGTGTGCATGTGCGTGTGTGTTTGTGTGTGTGTGTGTGTGTGTGTGTGTGTGTAAGTGAGAGGAAACCTGGGACAGAGGGAAGATGGCATTGGTGATGGCAGAGTTCTAGAACATAGCATGTCTAAAACGTATCTATGAATAACTTTGTAAATCATGGTGCTTTAATAAAACTTTTAAAAATAAATTCTAAAAAAGACCGATGCCTTTGGTGTGATACTTTTGTGAATTCTTCAGATTTATTCTTTTGTGTATAAGCCCTTGGAACATTATTTCCTTTATGACACTTACCACATTGAACTGCAATTGCAAATATCTCATAAGAAATATTAATCTTCTTTTCATCCCCAAGTCAAACCATTAGTTATGTTTAGAAGGGTTTATTCAAACTGTATCAAGAGGAATACAGAGTAAATGGCCATTATATTCAATACTGAAGCATGCTGCCAAAAACTTTATTAGGTATTTTATATATAGATGATCTTCTGTGATAGCACAGGATATTTATATGTGGGGATTATAAATTAATGCAGCTTTGCTCTCTACTGATGTCATGCTGATTTATATTCACCAATTACACAGATTTTAAATTATTTTCAAAATATACTCTCTAAAAGAAATATCTTTTAGAAAAGTTACTTTCTTAGATACCATAAAAACTCTGACCTACTTTAGATAAATTAAGTATGCTTATCTTTCCAAAATATCTACACTGTAGCATTTTACTGTCATATATTTCATGAGAATCAAAAATTTTATATTGCTAAAGGAAAAAACCATAATCTTTAAATATACAAAATTCTGAATACTTTTGTTTCAAGTGACATAAGAACCTGATTTTTAAAATAAAATGATCATTTTCTTAATTAAGATATATGATGGACATATGACTGAAGACAACCAGCATGTGTAGGAATAAATCTCTGCCAATTTAAGAAATGATGTAAAATGAATTCATTGCTATAATAGGCTACTAAAATAAAAATAATTATGATGTGTTTTTTAAAACATAAAAGAAAAGTGTATGATAAAATGACAAAGGTTAGAAGGAAGAAGTGGAAGTGTACTATTATAAGATTCTTTTACCACATATGATACATTATAATATTACTTGAAAGTAGTCCATGGTAAGTTAAAGATGTTAAGATGTTCCATTAATATTAAAAATTATAAAGAAATAATCAGGGCCAGAGAGACAATACAGCACTGCCAAGACTGACTATGGAGCACAGAGCTAGGAGAACCCCTGAGTACCACGTGGTGTGGCCCAATCCCCTGCGTCCCCTTAGTTAACTAAGGACAGAGATTAAACTAATTAGAATATTAATTTAATACAAAAAAAAGCAAAAGTGGGAAAAGGTGACAACATTAAATATCAGACTAAACACTATCACTGTTACTGTCACTGTCACTGTTCATCAAGTTGCTCGAGTGGGCCCAGTCACGTCTCTTTTTGTGAGATTTGTTGTTACTGTGTTTGGCATATTGAATACGTCACAGGTAGCTTGCCAGGCTTTGCTGTGTGGGCGAGATACTCTCGGTAGCTTGCTGGGCACTCTGAGAGGACAGAGGAAGCGAACCCGGTTTGGCCGGGCTGGCTGTGCGCAAGGCAAATGCCCTACCCGCTGTGCTATCCAAATGGGTAGGTACTAAAAAAAAAAAAAAACATTAAATGGCCTAACCACCATCAATTGAGTGGGATCATCATACTGGATATAAAAAAAAGAGAGAGAGACCCAATAATTTGTTTCCTACAGAAGGGTACATTTTTGGCGGGGTGGGGGGGGCACACACAGTGGAGCTAAGCTAATTAGCTTTCCCCTAACTCTGCATCCAGGGCTCACTTCTGGGTGCTAGAGGGACCTTAGACAGAGCCAGGGATTGAACCAGGTTCAGTTGTGTCCAAGGCAAGTACCATTATCTTTGCATTATCTCTCTGGCACAGGCATTCTAAATGTAAAGGCACAAAGAATTAAAAGGATACAGGGAAAAAAATATGCATGCCAACACTTATTAAGAGAAATATGGAGTAGGTATACTAATAGCAGACAAAGTCTATTTTAGAACTTTGGAAAAATAAGAGGGAAATTGGGGAAAATAAGGTCATTTCATAGTCATAGAGTCGAATCATTAAGAGAATATAATGGTTGTAAACATTTATGCTCCTAATAACTGAGCTTTAAAATGCATTAACCAGGATAAAACATTGCAGAACAGTCTGCATCAGAAAAAGATCCCCATAAAACGCAAACAGAAACCACTTATACATTTCATGCAGCTTCTATCAGTTCATTAGCAGAGCTCACCTCATCAGACAAAGGATACACCATTTTTTCCCCTCTGGGGGAAGGCGGAGAGGGCGTGGTGCTACTTTTAGCTATGCTCACAGCTAGTCTGGAGTACCTCCTATTTTGAAGGTAGATAACCTTAAGTCTTCGTTGTTGAATAAATAAAGAGAGGAAGGGAGAGGAAGGACAGGGCTCCCACCACAAGGTGGGCAAAGTAACTGCAGCAACACAAATGTTGACTAAGGGAGTGACAGAATTCTAGGGACATTCAAAGCTCCAGGACTCCATTACTAAGCAGAGAAAGACCCCCATGTGCCTGAAAATGAATACAGGGACCAGTCTCTGGACTTCACAGCTAGTTTCATCAGAGAAAGAACTATTTGCTGGGTTGTGGTTCAAGCAGGGAAAGGGATATGGTTTTGGGTACATGCCAGGCTAAGGGGTTTCAGGGAGCTTCTTTATAGGGGAAAGAAGGATCCATGTGCCCTCTGGCTTTTGCCATCATTGAGAAATATGCTATAGTCTTTTTTTTTTTTTAGTTTTTAAATTTTATTTTCACAAAGTTGTTCACAAGAATTGATTACATTCAATATTTCAACACCAATCCCACCACGATTACACCTTCTCACCACCATTATCTCGAAGTTTCCCACCACCACTCAAGCTTGCCCCACAAGCAGATGCTAGATAATTTATTTTGCATTGCTTGTTACGAATAGTATAAAATATCTGTAAGGATCTATCTCACAGTGATTCAACAAAAATGAAAAAAAAATTTAGTATGAGATTGCAGCCATATGCTCCTGGGATTCTAAAAATTTAAGTAATTGGGGTCTGGAGTCATCTCTGCAGTGCGCTGCTCGGTTCCGAGATTCATTTGTGAGTCTCTGGACCATGACCGTCAATGCACTTAAATGGCACCCCAGGCAGCTGGTATGGGTGACAGTCAGAAACCTGGAAGGTCTGGGAAATGGGAAGGGATGGCCCAATCCCAATTCCTTGAGGCCTGGCGTTTTCTGTCACTGGTCCTGCATACCTGGGTTTTTCAGTGGATTTATTCTTTTGCGTTGGGGGGAGAGAGAGATGGTGGGTGGACAGGACAATCTATGAAGATCAGCCATGTGGGCAGTGGCAGTTGGGTTCTGGAGGTTTGTGGCTGCCAGGGTTCATCTGGTGAATAAGTTATAGTCTTATTCTTTAATTCTTTCATTACTTAACTCTTTTGCTCTTCATCTTGATATTCTGAAGTATCACTACAGAGTATCTTGAAGTGGGCTTTATTCAGGTTTTGTTATTTATCTAAACTGAAGTCTTATGCCTTTCATCTGTTTTGGATAATTTTCAGTTGGTAGCATTCTGAATACTTCATCTTTCCATTGGTTTTAATATCTCTCTAAAGAACTTTCATTGATGACTTTGGAACTTAATCCTGGCATTTATTATATCTAATGACTGCCATTTACTGTAGACAGTTTTTTAAGGTGCTATATAATATTGAATTGAGAGTTAATCCCAAAATGCTGTATCTGTAAAATATCTCTAAAGTTTTTTTCAATGAAAACTACTTTGCTTCACTTAAAAAAATATATAAAGCACTTTTTTCAACAGAGATGACACCCAGCAGTGCCATGCACTTGGAGGCACTTCTGTCCAATATTCTACCTGGCATGTGGGCCTGATGATCCAGTGCTTAAGAACTCAGTTCTCAGCACTAATACTGTGGCATTTAGAGCTCAGGGAGCTAACAACCACCAGGGCCATGCCTGGTGGTGTTCAGAGGCAACCAGGACTCTTACCTAACAGTTCTTAGAGGGGTACTGGGGTACTGGGGATCAAAGCCCAGTCCTTTGAACCATATTTCTGCCGACCCCCCTCTTTTTTTTTTTTTTTTTGCTTTTTGAGTCATACCTGACAATGCACAGGGGTTACTCCAGGCTCATTCACTCAGGAATTACTCCTGGCGGTGCTCGGGGAACCATATGGGATGCTGGGTCGAAGCTGGGTGGGTCCTGTGCAAGGCAAACGTCCCTACCCACTGTGCTATCTCTCCAGCCCCTCCCATTTTTTAATTGAGAAAAACAACATATGTTCTAAGAATTCATCATTTATATAATCTGCAAGATCAAAAACTGTAACTTAAATATTTACCCTAAAATAGTATAATCTGAAAAGGAGAGAACATAGAGAGATGTATCTGAGGGGAGAGAGGGAAATAATTTTTCAGGAGAGATCATGGGACTCTCCAAAGGGGAAAATGTCAAAGTCAAAGTTATGTTTAATAATCAGTAAGGTCTAAGACAAGTTTGTCATTTCCCTATGCAGTAGGTATATATTTCCATTAATCTTTCCTTTCAAAAGACTTTATAATTAAGGATTTAAGGGCCCTGGCCTTTTTAAGGGGGAGAGGTAAAGCAAGTTCTGACTTTTTGACTTAATGGGCTCCAGGTCTCTTTTCAGTCCAATCAGGGATGTGATCCCCACCTTCAAGATTTAGGAGATGAACAACATCTATCTCCCACCAGAGCAAACTGGGGGTGGCATCAGCCTCTGTCCACGTATTTACTTCTCTGGTCATAAGTTTCTAGTTCACGTATAAACCATGAATATTTTAATCAACTTTTTTCTGGAAGTACAGCTGGAAGTGGTCTAAAAACAAAATAAATAATTTCTAGATAATTTGCAGAATATTTTAAGGTGATTTAATTGATCAAAGAAACAGTCCTTTCAGTACTTCAATATCCATATTCTTTGATCTGATTAGGTTTCTATTTTTTAATTTAATTTTTATAAAATAGTTCACATATTTGATTACATTTAATATTTGAACACCAATCCCACCACCATATGTGGGATGTTTCCATCCCGAATCCCAAAGCTAGACTGAAATAATTTTTTTTTTTTGCTTTTCAGGTCACACCTGGCGATGCACAGGGGTTACTCTTGTCTCTTGCACTCAGTAATTACTCCTGGCGGTGCTCAGGGGACCATATGGGATGCTGGGAATCGAACTCGGGTCGGCCATGTGCAAGGGAAACTCCCTATCCGCTGTGCTATCTCTCCAGCCCCTGAAATAATTTATTTTGTATTTTTTGTTAGGAATAAACCGTTGAAAATGCTCCAAAAAATTTCCTTAGAGGATACTTAGTGTATCTAGTTCATTTGTATGTTAAGTTCTTTATTTTTTTAAAGAATTTATTTATTTATTTTTTGGGGGGTCACACTCGGCAATGCACAGGGGTTCCTCCTCACTCATGCACTCAGGAGTTACTCCTGGAGGTGCTTGGGGGACCATATGGACTGCCAAGAATCGAACCCGGGTTGGCCGCGTGCAAGGCAAACATACTACCCGCTGTGCTATTGCTCCAGCCCCAATATTAAACTCTTTAACACTTCAGTGGTTTTGCTCATCTATTTTGAAGACCTGAAACACATACCACCCCATCACTTCACTCATCACCTACACTCATATCTGTCTGTAAGAGTCACCTCTGGAAGAGTTAATCTCTTTCAGAATTTTCTAATTTTTCTAGAAATCATCAGTTTCCCTCTCTTAAAAACTTGCAGGAATTACATTTGCTTGTTTCCTTTGTCTGATTTTACACATTCAATATAAGTACATTAGAAAAAATATGATACCCTTAAAGAGATTAAAGCAGCAAAAAGACCTAAGTGTGTAAACTCACACAAGGCAGGGCACAGCACACAGCAGCGGTAGCTCTATCTCTCCCATCACCCGCGTTCGGTAGTCTCACCCTTCTCCCACCCCGGAGAGGTCGATGGCGATGGTCAGGCGGAGGAAGGAACGAGGGCCAGGCTGGTAGGTATTAGTCGTAGTTTATTCTGATTCTCTCTTCATCTGTCTCTGCCCCCCTATGCCCAATCTACAGTCTCATTATATCTCTCTCCAAGAGGAATTGGGGGAACAATTATACATAGGTGCGGTCACAATCAATAGGGGTAGAAATCAATAGGGGTAGAAATCTTAGCCTCAGAGAAGGCCACTCCTAGGACAGATCCTTCCTCAGCTGGAGGACCCACCCTAGAGCAGAATCCCATGGGTGTGCCTCTCCTCTCCTTGTCTGACAAGCATATAAGAATATAATATAAATCATTTTGTATGGATACAGTAAGAAATATCTTAAACTTATAGAATTGCTCTCCTAGGGCCATCTCGATCTCAGACTACAGTGCTCAGGCCAGATAGTCTTTCCCACCCCTAGCAGGATCCTGTCTTGTCGTTACCTTTGGATCATGACAGCATTTGTCTATGATCAAACTCTTAACTTATAGTTAAGAATCGTGGCACTTTGGCCTGGCCCATTTCGCTGCCAGGGTAGCTCACCGCTTGCCCTGGGTCCATTCAGTCCCTCGTCGGGACCCTGCTTTTGGGGTGTTAGGAACTAAGGGCAACTGAGGCTTAAGTCGAGAAAGCAGATGCCCGGGAGTGAATAATATTCAAGGCCAATCAAATCCTAAGTTACAAAGCATAATGTTAACGGTCTTCCTGTATCTATACAAAAAGGATATTACTTTAAGGTAAAATGTTCATAAGGCATAAGGAGAGGAGAAAGGCAATATTTCACTCATACATATAAAATCATAGATTTCTGGGAAACTGATCTTACAAATTAACAAAGTCTGATTAAGGGGAAAGCTGATTAACTGGGTGGGGAGGAGATCATAGGGAAGACTAAAGTTTACAGATAAACACAATGGAAGTGGAAGTGCTTCAGGAGCACTGTGATGGATGTAACCAGATTAAACACAATGGAAGTGGAAGTGCTTCAGGAGCACTGTGATGGGTGTAACCAGATAAACCTAAGCTCCTTGTACTCCAACACCTAAGGTTAATATTATTATCATTTTTCCACACCTGGATGTGCTCAGGGATTACTCCAGGCTCTGCACTCAGGCATCACTTTTAGCAGGGCGTGGAGAATCATACAGGGTGTTGGGGATTGAACCCAGTTTGGACACATGCAAGGCAAGTGCCCTACCCACTGTGTTCTCTCTCTAGCTCTACATGTACATTATTTATATGTGGAACATATAGCTAGTTCACCTTTAAAAATTCTGAATCACTTAAACATAGGAGAGAGGGAAAGCTAAATAAAAAAGTAATATGTGGTTACGTTCTGATGGGATTTCTCTCATTAGATGACTGACTCATGAACAAGTTTACATTGGCTATCTCCTCTCAGATCTTTTTATTCTTGTAGGACTTGAATCCAGAAACTGCAAATAACTGCATTAATTTTATTGTAAATTTCTCAAGTTTTTGAAAAATATTTACCACATGTGAGTATACTTATTAGCGATATTTTTGTCTTCTAAGATAAAAATTTTGGGGGTGAAGAGAAGGCTAAATGGGCTATGCACATGTTTTGCATGGTAAGAGGCCCAGCTTTGATGCCCAGCACTACATGATCCAGCGAACACTTACAGCAGCAAGCCCCAAGCACCACCAGGTATGGTCCAACTTCTCCCAAACAATAATAAATTAAATAAAATCAGGATTCTTGAATTGAGTGAAAAGTGTGCAGTCCTCAAATCATCAGAACATTCTCATTTTTCTTCTATCCTCAGAGACCTACAGTGGGACTCATTCCTAGGGGATTAATCAGCTTTGGAACAGCCAGTGCTCATGCCAGATACAGACTGGCAGGAAGCTGATGAGGCAAGCACAATGAATGATCTACCATAAAGGCCATGGGCAAGAGGTGGCCATTAGTCTGGAGCTCAGTAATGCACTCTTCAAGTACATTACTCACCAATCCATCAGGCAACCTGCTACAAGACCAAGAGATTCCAGCACTTTTAAATCTGTAATGCGATGGCTGCCAGCCTGCTCTACATGCCCTAGGTTACAAGGGCACAGTAGTGTGGGAGGAAGGCAATTCATTTGGTGTCATAGTCAGTATTTTTTCTATTCTTTCTTCTGTGTGTACTTAAGAAATGGGCCTTCCATTATCCATAGATTAATAGTGGAGAGAATGCTCTGGTGTGTCTATTAGCATTAACTACAGACAGATACTTTCCCAGTGCATAATCGGCAGAATTTTCATTAACTAAAATGAGAAAAACGTGTATAGAAAATGGTTTTTTTATACTCTAAAATACAGCAACACAAATTTTCCAATAAAACAGACTATCAAGACAAACCCAACTTAGTAAAGAAAAACTACAGAAACATAAATGTGGCAAAGTTTAGCCGTAAATCAAAAGTGGTAGTTTTTCCTATGCAGGCAGTTTTTTACCAAATTTAAAGCCTCTTCATGCATATGCTCCAATTATAATTGCAAGTGGGGTTTCAGGCAAAGAAAGTGATGATGTATACTAATGATAAATTTCCTCCATCTACAATTAACAAAGGTTCACAATTAAACTAGCTATAAATACACAATGAAAGAAATGGTAGATTTAACTTAATTATGGTAGCCTTATTACTTATCTTGACATTGCAACCACTTCTTTGGTGTTTCAGTATTTTTTATGCTGGCAAATATTATTATAAACTTGAATGGTCTTGCTTATAATATAAAATGTTGACAAGTCTATGCTTCCATTTAAAAACAGAAGCTAAAAAGATGTAAAGGTTGGAGGAGCACTGATCTAGAGCATTTAGTGAGTTTTAAGAGGAAGGGAGGGCCAGGGCTGTCTCAGGAGCCTGATGAGTCCTGATAAAAAGCTGAGAACTAAAGTTTGTGATATGCCAATGAGAAATAAGGAAAACTAGAAATTCTTGTTTGAGAAAGGTAAAGGGGATCATCCACAATCTGCTCCTCATGGCAGACGTGAGTATAATGTGAGATCATGTCTTCTAATGGTGCTTTCTCAGCTTGTGCATGAAAACCAACAGCAAAGATTTAAATATATGCAGATCATAATAAAGGACAATATTAGTTGTCGCTTAGCATATTTTTAAAGTGGGAGAAACTGTTAGAGGTCTCTTCTTTTAGCAACTCATTCAATCCTTATAACAGCTCTTTAAGTTCATTAGAACTTTTTAGAGATCAGAAAGTATATATAGTGCAAGCAATTTATATATTCATGAATTCAGATTTGAACCCAAGCAATAAGACTCCAAAGCACACATTCTTGACCATTTATACTGCTTCCATATCCTTTCCAAAGGCTCCATATTTAGATTATTATATTCAGTAGCTCAAACACGGGGCTCAGGCATGTTTTATTATGTTCTACAGTTCTTATGTAAAAGGGTGTTAAAAGTAACAAATCTAGTGTAATCTAGAAAGGGACTCTGAAACTCTCCACTCAAGACCCTTTTCATCTAAGAAATGCAACATAGGGAGGCACTGTCAGAAACACCTCGATGTCATTACAGGGTTGATTCTGAGTTACTTTTTGGCTTTTGCATGTTCAGAAACCACTTACTGTTGCTAATTATTTTGCAATCCCCACATTCAGTTACATGACCCAATATGGGGTTAATGACCCGCAGTTTTAGAAGCTAGGGTTTAGACTGTTGTCTGCTAGGATGGCTCCCAAAGACTGATTTTATATTATTTTGATTTTATATTACAGAAATTTCCTTGGCATATTACACTCTCATGTTACCAAACCATGTCCTATATGGGTTGAAGGATGAATCAATCCTACTCTCCTCTGTTTTGGGGATACTGCATTGGAATGCAGGTTTCAGTTCTGGACATCACAGGTAGACAAAAAATAAATCACAAAATGCTACAATCACAAGGAAACGTGGGCCATAAGAAGTAACAACTGGTTTGTCTGAAGAATTGACTTTGGGGGATGTATGGTGTACATATTCAAATATGAGAAGAGATGTCTCTAGGAGCAGAAAAAGACTTGTTTGGAAGCCTCTTTGGCAAACAGACTCTGGAGGGAAGTTAAAGACCTTGGTAGTTAGAAGAAGAAAGAATTTTGAAGCATAGATTAAATTTGAACACAGAATTTGTTTTTTATAGATTAGACTGTCACTGGAGATTGAATACTTGATGACACTGTTCAAGCACTGAACAGAGTTGGTTAGAACTCCATGTTGGGGTTCACTGAAACCCCAAAAGTCTTACTCTGCATGTTTCCATGTCATAGGTAGGGCTGATATGCAGCTGGTAGAATGGGCATGTTTCTACTTGTTGGTTGATGCTAGTATCTGTTCTGGTATCAGAGCAGTAAATGTCAGTGACTAATATTTTTTGGACCGTGAAACTGGTTTTTGAACTCTAAAAATGATTCAATGTGGTTCAACATAATACAATTGATAATTGTTTTAATAAAGGTGTGTAAAAGTTCTATAACACAGATGAGTGAATCTTTCATTCTGTCTGAGTAAGCCTACGGGGAGGATGGAGTTCATAGGAATTTTAAAAATAGCAATAATATTTGAGTGTATTAAAAAATAAGAAATGTCTAGGTAAATGAATAGGAAAGAGGTTTATAGAAAGATAGCCCAAAATTTAAAAAGACATGGAGAAATGGAAAACATTTTTGATTTAAGATTACAAAGTCTTCTTTTCCCCAATAGTACTAATAATCTGTAATAAGGCTGACATTCTTTTCTTTTTTTTCTATCTATATTTTAATTGTGATTTTGGATATTTGACATCCCAAATATTAGGACAGCAATAATAGGCATCAACATTGAATTTTTCCCATAAGAACACATTCTGATTATGAGCTAGGATGGATGTAATTGCACTATGAAGTAGTGTTTAAAGACAGCATTACTGATAGGATGTCTGTGGGTCCCAGGATCACTTACATTGCTTACTAAGAGTGGGCCAGGGGTAAGTAAGTTGGTATCTTTGTGTCTCATTTTCTTCAATTATAAAGCATGTGAAATAACAGCATATTTTTTCCTCCAGATTGGCACTTTCCCATTCCCTTTGTTAGAAAGTTATTTTTTTAATGTTTTAGTTCATACTTGGAAAACATAAAACATTAAAGATAATATGGGGGGCTTTTACTCTTCAATTATATTGCTTTCTTTTTTTTCAACAATACAAAACAAGTGAGAATTTTTTTCATTTTTTATAATTTTATTTATTGAATCACTGTGAAAGCAATTACAAAGCTTCCGGGTCTAAGTCTTGGTCATACAATGAAACACCTGTACCTTCACTAGTGCCCATTCTCCACCACCAAAACCCCCAGTATACCTCCATCCCACACCCTCCACCTACCTGTGGGGCAGATGATTTCCACATTACTCTCTCACAAATGAGAATTTTTAAGTAGGAAAGATGTTCTTTGAAGTTTCTGGGCTATTTCAACCCTAGAAAAATTAGATCACCAATGCCACATGCAGTTAAGTCAGTATTTATGAGGTACCCTGGGATTTTGTTCCAGGATGTAAATACTTCCTAAAACCAAACATCTAAATCACTGTCACTGTCCTCCCGTTGTTCATCGATTTGCTCGAGCGGGCCCAGTAACATCTCCATTGGAGACTTTGTTGTTATTGTGTTTGGCATATCGAATACATCACGGTAGCTTGCCAGGCTCTGCCGTGCGGGAGAGATACTCTCGGTAGCTTGCCAGGCTCTCCGAGAGGGGCGGAGGAATCGAACTCGGGTCGGCCATGTTGGCTGCGTGCAAGGCAAAAGCCTTACCGCTGTGCTATTGCTTCAGCCCAAACATCTAAATATTCTGGATAAAATATTTACAACATTCTTTTAAATATATAGCTCAGCTCAAAATAAAGTAAGCAAAATCCTGAGAGGTAAAAATGAAGCAGAAGTGTGAACCCAGAGAGGTGTACATGGTAGAGTCAGTGGCTTCCCTGAGGGCATCTTCCAACCCCCAGAATCCTAGAGCACCTTATTTAAGAAACTGGAATGAATATCCTCACTTCAAAGCAAGAATCTGGGAGCTATACCCTTAGAGAAAGAGTGAACTAGAACGTCTGCTCTATGATAAACAGAAATAATGTGAGAAATAACAAACCTTTGTCGATGGTTCAAAGGGACAAAAAAGTCTCTTGTATTTTAGACTTTCTAATAGGGCAACACATAATTCATAAACCAAATAATGTTTTGAGAGTACAAGGAGGTATTATTAATGATTATTTCAGAACAAGGGGCATTTTAACTGTGACTGTCTTTGACAAACAAAGATGCATGAGCACTTAATCCATAATCACAGGTTAGCTTCATATAGGTATTGGAATTGAAATCATACTACTTGTTAAAGCTGAAAAATACCAAATTGGTAAATTAATCTTTGATGTTTTTTTTTTAAAAAAAAACCAGGTACCTAAGAGGAGAAAATGAAAATACATTCTAGGGAAAAGCATTTTTAATCCTGGCTTTATCGAATAGGTTCAGAAAAAGTCCTAGTTGAAATGATCTCAGAATGGAAATAAAAATCACAGAATCCATAAAGAAACAAGGTTCTTGAGCAAGTAGGCAAGAGAAAATGAAAATGAACAATTAAAACTCATATGACTGGTAAAACATATGATATAGATAAAGATAGGGTTAATAAAGTAGAAGATAATATTAAAGATGTTATCCAAAATAATAAAATATCCAAATTATCTTTAATATTATAAAGAATACATATTTAATATTATAAAATCATAAAGAGGTTCAGAGATGGAAAATATAAAAAAGTGAAATTAAAATAGGTGGTGAGAATGAGATCTAATAGTCAACTATTTTTAGTTTTAGGTGTGATAAAAAACTAAGATAATATTCAAGAGATACTGAAATTTTTCTAGGTGTGCTAGAATATACAAATTTTAACAATTAGAAGATATAAAAATCAAAAGGTAAATACAAAGAAATCCACATATATATTTTATCTCACCAGAGGTGGATCTGTAAAACACCAAATATGAAGAGAGGGTCTTCAGATGTTCTTCAACCAGAGTGAAGAACATTGATACCCAATACAACAAATGCTCATTAAGCACATGAAAAGGTACATAAAATCATTAGAAATCAAGCAAATGCAAAATAAAATTATATGAAAAAACCACTAAATGCCCACTAGATTGTTATTATTAAAGCACTAAATATTAATTTAGTAAGAAAATGGAGGAACCAGAATGTTCATGCATGCAAGATGGCAAAATCTTCTTCAGATAAGATGTCTTTAATGAATCACAGAATATTCTGATATCAGATTATGGTTTCTCCCCCATATCAATAAATTCTCCAACTCTCCAGCACCAACTGGTGTCCTGCAATTAAATGATGACATTATTCAAAGTTAGTGTAGATTAAGTCCCACAAAGTTGCCAATTCCAAGTTCCAGCTGTCACTTGTAATTGTGATCAAAGAGCTGTAAATGAGCGTCCCAACTCCCCTCCTCAGATTTGAATACAAGCCACTGTATTTATAGGGAATACTTGCATGCTCTGGTTTGCCATAAAGGGTACCATAAGCTACCCGTGACGTATTCAATATGTCAAACACAGTAACAACAAGTCTCAAAAAGGAGATGTTACTGGGCCCACTCAAGCAAATCGATGAACAACGGGAGGACAGTGACTGGACAGTGACAGTGACAGGGAGATATAGATACACAGCCAGATGATGAGGTATGGAGGCAAATTTGGGAGTGTGCCTTAGTCAAAGAACTTCTGTTTGAAGCCAAAGAGGGATGTACCACCCTCTAACACATGCATGTTTTTACCAATCTGCTAGCTCTTCAAATTCCAAAGTTTAGGAATTTTTTAAAAATATGTCCCCCGAATGGGAAAGCTTTGACAGTGGGACTTTGTTATTTGTAATTTTGGGGCCATGTGCAGTGATGCTAAAGAATCACTTCTGGTGTTGCTTGGGGGACCATATGGGGTGTGGGGAATCCAACCTGGGTAGGTCATGTGCATGCCAAGCATCTTACCCACTGTAATTTCTCCAGCCCCTAAAGTTTAGGTATTTTCTGGGCCACAAACCAGCACTGCAGAGCCCATGTAGCACTGAATCTTCTGGCCCTAGCACTGCATATCCCTCCAGCTGACTGAGTATTGTGGGAGGGAAGAGTAGACAAAATCCAATGAGATACATACTAGTCTGTGCCTACTACACAGTTAAAAAGCAAAAAAATAAAAATAATAACAACAACTTTCAGGTATAACAACAATTTCTTGGAAAAGTGTGGAAAGTAAAAGAAAATACTTTGTATCTCAACATTCTTGATCTTTTGTTTTGTTCCAAAGACTACTACTGGTCTTTGACTGGGTACATACCATTTGGCATGAAGATTCCATTTTCTAGTCATTCTTGTACTTCAGAGCACCGTGTGAGGAAGGTATGACTAGGTTATAAGAAGAGATTGTCAAATTCTAGAAAATAGTGTCATAGATGTCAGGGAGGTGAGGCATGACCTTCCCCTGTTCTTCCTTGTGAGAAGAAACAGGATGCAAACAGAATTTCTAGAGATGAAGCAGTCTCCATGAGGTGAAAACCATTCAGGAAAGCAAAAAGGAAACTTGGATCCTAAAATCCTGGAACCACCAAAAGGCACTGAATTGCTTACTCCTGAACCCTAGCTAGGCGAAGAGAAATAAACTTCTGTTTATTACTCATATTTGTTCCTTTGCCAACTACAAGACCAAGATGACTGCCCTCTGACGTCCTGATGGATCTATCACATCTTCCAGAAGGGCAATGGAGAAGATTATCCATGAGTTCTACTTGGATCTCTTCGATAGCCACGTCCACCTGCCCACATGCCAAATTCTGCAGGATGGATATGTCATTCCCAACATTTTCCCTTCTGAAATCCAACACGCCATTTCCTTGGTAAAGAAGTGAATAGCACCCTGCCCAGACAAGGTCAGACCCGAACACCTGAAGAACCTGATGTGAGTACTCATCAATACATTGGCTCGACTCTTCACATGCTACCTGTCTGAATGCAATGTTCTGTCCCAGTGGAAAACTAGCAGAACTGTACAAGAAGGGAGACACACAACACTGGCAACTATCACCCGATCTGCCTGTTGTCTGTCGTCTACAAGCTGTTCACTCGAGTCATCCTGAATAGGATTGGCAGAACACTGGATGAAGGACAACCATGTAAGGAAGCCGGGTTCTGAAAAGGATTCAGCACGATCGACCATATCCACACGATAACCAAGATCATTGAGGTTTCTCAGGAGTTCAAGATGCCTCTGTCTAGCCTCTGTCTAATGTTCACTGATTTAAAGAAGGCCTTTGATTCTGTTAAGAGGGAAGCCATCATCGAAGCTCTAGACAATCAGGGTGTTCAAACTCAATACATCAGGATCCTCTGTGAGCTGTATTATGGATTCACTACCAGGATCTGACCATTCTACAAAGAAGTGATCATCGATGTCAAGAGAGGGGTTCGGCAGGGTGATATCATTTCAATGAAACTCTTCAGTGCCACCCTTGAGAATGTCATGCGACAATTGGAATGGGAAGGAATGGGAGTGAAGATAGATGGTTGGCAACTATACCACTTCCGCTTTGCTGATGACATTGTTCTAATAACGCCAAACATTAGCCAAGTGGCACAAATGCTGGCCGACTTCGACCGTGAGTGTGGAAAGATCAGACAACAACTGAATCCTACAAAGACAACGTTTATGAGAAACAGCCTTGTTCCTGACACTCCATTCGCTCTCAATAGAACGACCAACTCCAAATGCAACAGTTATGTGTACCTAGGTGGAGAAGTCAACATGATGAATGACCTGGCACCTGAGTTGCACAGGAGGAAGAGAGCGGCTTGGAACACCTTCAAGAACGTCGAAGAAATAGCTTCGAAGAACTTCTGGCTACGGGCACATCTCTTTGATTCCACTGTTCTTCCTGCATTAACATACGCCTCAGAGACCTGGGCCCTTCGCAAACAGGTTGAGAACGCTATTCGGTTCTCCCAAAGAGGAATCAAAAGAGCTATGCTTGGAGTATCACGTTTCACTCAAATGAGAGAAAGAATCCGGAGTTCTGATTTCCGTCGATGATCAAGAATCAGGGACGCTGTCTCCTTTGCCAAGGCGTCAAAAATCAGAGGGGCTGGACACATAATGCGATTTGGAGACTACCGCCGGACTAGAGCCATTACCAACTAGATTCCATGGGACGTCAAAATATTGTGTGGCCGCCCACCTATGAGTTGTCAGACTTCTTTGTCAAGACCCTGAACGATCGAGTTGAGGCTCTTCATGTTCTTAAAATGAGCAAATGCCATTGGGCTACACTAGTACATGACAGGGATGAATGGAGACATTACTGGCGCCCGTTCCAGCAAATCAATGAGTAATGGGATGTCAAGTGATCAAGTGATTTGTTTCTTTGCTTTTGTCAATAAGCCAAACTTAATTAGAAAGAGATGGTGCTGAGAGCTTAGATTAGCAGAACTGTTTGGAGAAACAAATTAGCCTTAGGCAGTAAAGTTGAAGCTTAAATATCTTAAGACTCAGAAGTTCTACTCCTGGATAAATATCTATGTAAATTTTCAAAAGGGTCTGGGAGACAGAAACAAGATTCCTGATTACAGCACTGGTTTTAAGGACAAACTTTAAAAAATCAACCATGTCTATGAAATTTGGTAAGGTATATTCAGAATGGATATTTAACAGTTAAATGAATAAAAATGACACAATGACTGAATCTCAAAAAACACTTGAATAAAAGAGGCAAATCACTCTTAAAATACCAAATCAGCACAACATGTGTATTCAGCTTTCAAAAAACCAATCTTCATTTACCTTGGGGTAGGAAAAACCTCCAACGTACAAAAACCAAAATAGTTAAAAGTGCTGGTTAAATATTGAGAAGATTTTAATGTCTAGTAACATCATTACCCAGCAAAAATTTCTACAATGTTAGAAATGTCCGATATCTTTAGTGTCTGCACTTATTTTCAGAAAATATACCCATTTTATTGATGCATTCTTCTACATTTTACCATATTACATAGAAAATACTGAAAAATATAAGAGAAAATGTAAAACCAAGGACAAAAATTAAATCCCAACGATAAACCATGTTTTAAACACCCCTTTTCCTATTGGAAAGTATCTATTATTTTACGAACTCCATGAGTGCATATGCATTACAAATACAGTTTAGTAATTCTCAAGAATCAATGATGACTTTTGAGCACATAAAATAAGCTTAGTGCACTCAAAGAACTAATTTTTTAATTAAATTTATTTCAAGTTAAATATCCATATTTTACTCATGGCTATGATGAACCCAGGATTTAGACAATAATTTTTCATTCTTTCCTTATATATTTGGTATATAATATAAAAGGTGTTTAAAGAAAAGTGATACTGTTGTAAAGGCCCTCCCGTTGATCGTCGATTTGCTCGAGCGGGCCCAGTAACGTCTCCATTGGAGACTTTGTTGTTACTGTGTCTGGCATATCGAATACTCTCGGTAGCTTGCCGGGCTCTCCGAGAGGGGCGGAGGAATCGAACTCGGGTCGGCCATGTTGGCTGCATGCAAGGCAAACGCCCTACCCGCTGTGCTATCGTAAGACTCTTCCTATTTATTTATAGGAGTTTATTTTACTTATATTTATATCTATTTACTTATATTAAAAAGTTTTGTCAAGTCTTACATCAACAAAATACAAATATAAATAAAAATGGATTTAGTAAACAAAATTTGTAAACAAAGAATTATATTAAGCATAAAAGCCCTTTATATCACATTGAAAGATGCATTTTGTGGGTTAAATTGTTTCTCCAAGAAATACAGCGAGCAGATAAAGCACTTGCTTTCCACACTGCTGACCTGAGTTTGATCCCCAGTACTCTATACAGTCTTCTGAGCCCACCAGAAGTAGTTCCTGAGCACAAAGCCAAGAGTAACCCTGAGCAATGCCAGATGTTTTGTTATGCAAACACTTGGAGTTCTGAGACTTTAGACAAATTAAAAAAGAAAGGATGCATTTTTTTGGGTAAAACAAGAATTAATAATATCAAGATCTGGGCACATATATTTAAGTTGTCTCGATAAACTGTAAGTAAAATTAATTGTAACGTCAATTAGATCCAAAGACATTTTGATGCTCTGTGCAGAGATTCCCGAATTTGAACAGTTCGTGAAGTACTTCGTTCTCATGGACTCAAAGAAATATTACAAAAGAGGTAGTTCAGGTCACGCCCAATAGATGTCACTGTGTTTCTCTTAAAAATATAAAATATATTGCAACACCCCCATGAATGGAGTATAGAGCCCAGGCAGAGGTACTTCAGTGCTGTTTTGGATCCAAGGATTAGAGCCTCTGGGGCATAGAAAATAAAACAACTTTGAATTGTGCATAATAAATGAGTATACATGAGTATCTTCTCTTTCCAATGTTTAGTAATAGTTTTAAAGAAACGAGTGGTAGAGGCATATATGTAGAGGGCACCCTGAAAGAGTCTTTTAGGAATGTTCAAATGTTCTGATTGATGGGTAGACTAGAGAGTAGGTGATCCGATGAAATACCTTGTACTGGGGAGGCAGCTCATAGGGCAGTGTACACTTGAGTTCCATCCTTAGCACTGCATGCCCTCCCCTCACCACCAGGTACTCACACTAGCACAGCTGACTACCATTACTCTAAAACGGTAATGAAGAAAATGGAAATAAGATCTTTTCTGGATGGGGAGATAGGTCGAAGGGCACACGCTGGAGTCCCAAGTTCGATCCCCAGTTCCATAGGATCTCCTGAGTACTCCTCATGTGGCCTCCCACAAAGAAGGAAAAATAAAAAACCTCTCAAGTAAATATTCCACAGACTAAATGAATGGATATGAATATGCACACATAAGTATGCCTGACTTATAACAGGAAAACATAATTTAAATGATGTTGGTGTTTAATATTTTATTCCCTGTTGATTAGGGCACATGCCAAGATTAAAACACACACACGCACACACACATGCATGCACACACACACACACACACACATACACATGAAACAGGAAAGTAAAAAACTGACTGAACCCAACAATTTTTATAAAAGAATTTAAGAGAAGACTTGATTTTCTTACTAGGGTTCTGTATTACAAGTGTTCCATGGTAAACTTTTGCCATCAACAGAATTGTTTTGGCCAAACCTGCAGTGCTCAGGGTTTAAGCTAGGGGGATAAGATGGAGTGTCTGGGATTGAACCTGGGTTGGCCACATGCAAGGCAATCACCCCTGCTCGCTGTACTATCACTTGGCCCCTATCAGCATAATTTATTTTTTATTTTTTAATTTTTATTAGTGAGACACCATGAGGTACAGTTGTAGACATACAATTTTTTGTGCTTGGGTTTCAATTATACAATGATCAAATACTCATCCCTCCACCAGTGCCCATTTCCCACCACCACGGATCCCAGTATCCCTCCCACCCCCCACCCTCCCCATCCCACCCTGCCTCTGTGGCAGGTCATCCCCTTTTGTTCTCTCTCTCCTTTTGGGTGTTGTGGTTTGCAAAAGAGGCAATGGGTGACAATCATGTTTGGTCTATAGTCTACTTTCAGCATGCTTCTCCCATCCTGGGAGGATCCTCCCAACACCCTTTATTTGGTGCTCCCTTCTCTATCTGAGCTCCGTTTTCCCCTAGCATGTGTGTCTGGCCTCCAAGCCATGGAGCAAAATTCCTGGTACTAATTTCGGCCACTCTTGGGTGTTAGTCTATTTTGTTACTTTATGTTCCCCAGATGAATGCAATCTTTCTATGTCTGTCCCTCTCTTTCTGGCTCATTTCGCTTAACATGATACTTTCCATGTAGTACTACTTGTATGTAAATTTCATGACTTCATCTTTTCTAACAGCTACATAGTAATCCGTTGTGTAAATGTACCAAAGTTTCTTTAACCATTCATCTGTTCTCAGGCACTCGGGTTTTTTCCAGATTCTGGCTATTGTAAAGAGTGCTGCAATGAACAAACAAGTGCAGATGTCCCTTCGACTATAATTTTTTGCCTCTCTGGGATATATTCCCAGGAGTGGTATTGCTGGGTCAAATGGGAGCTCAATTTCTAATTTTCGTCCATACTGTTTTCCAAAAGGGCTGAACCAGTCGGCATTCCCACCAGCAGTGAAGAAGTGTCCCTTTCTCGCCACATCTTTGCCAACACAGGTTGCTTTTGTTCTTGTGGATGTGGGCCAGTCTCTGTGGTGTGAAATGATATCTCATTGTGGTTTTGATCTGCATCAAATGATTAATGATGATTAATGATGTGGAGCATTTTCTCATGTGCCTTTTAGCCATTCGGATTTCTTCTTTAAGAAAGTTTCTGTTCATTTCATTGCCCCATTTTTTTATGGGGTTGGATATTTTCTTCTTGTGGAGTTCAACCAGTACCTTGTATATCCTTGATATCAACCCCTTGTCAGATGCGTATTCGGTGAATATCCTTCCTCATTCTGTAGACTGTCTTTGTATTTTGGTCACTGTTTCTTTGGAGGTGCAGAAGCTTCTTAGTTTAAGATAGTTTCATTTGTCTATCTCTGTTTTCACTTTCAGCATAATTTTTAAGAGTAGAAGTTCCCATCTTCAAAAAGCGTATGTGGAAATAATTTTCCTCAAGTGTAGTGTAAAACTCGAGAAATACAGATGACTTCTTTATCTAAATTCAGTGTTTTTCTGTTTTTTAAAAAAGTTTTACGGGGGTATGGTGCCGCCAATAGGTCAATCTGTACCTGTATGGTGAATGCATCAGCAGTCTGATGGAGCCTTCAGACTTCCAGATATCCCAAAATTGCTGCTGTACCTTTGGATAATCTCCAAAAACTTGGGGCAAAGTTTACCAAGAAAGTAAATGGCCAAAAGATAGGTATGTGGGAGACAGACCCACAAACTACCTCCGACTCAGCTATATAATTGAAGGCAAGGCCTCTGTGGTTCCTGATTGAACTGCATAATGGCCATGATCCCAGAGGCTTAGACAAATCTCAAAACCCAGTGGCTTTTGGCAGAGATGCATCCTGTCCTCGCAATGGGTTATGAGTGCTGGACCACCCCAGGGGGGAAAGGGTGTTGTCCCTCTGCCTGCTCCCCCTTGGTGGCTCAGTGGCCGCCATCTACTAGAGGCCATTGGACAGTCAGGTTCGGGCTTGCAGTGACAAGACACGCTGGGCCTCACAGGATGCAGGTGGAGCTGGTCCTTTCCTCCCCGCCCCAGTGATTCCCCAAGTTGCTGCTCATGAACGGCCTCTCTGGCTCCTGATCAAGCTGCTTAATGGCAATGATCCCAGAGACTCAGAAACAAATCTCGGAACCCAGCGGCTTTTGGCAGAAATGTGTCTGGTCCCTGCAGTAGGTTACTGGGGCCACCGGGCCACCCCAGGGGGGAATAGGTTTCATGCCTTGACCTGTTGCCCCTGGTAGCTCAGTGGCTGCCATCCTCCAGAGGCCACTGGACAGTCAGGTTTGGGCCTGCAGTGACGAGACATGCAGGGCCTCATGGGATGGGAGTGGAGCCGGCCCTCTCCTCCCTACCCCAATGAGTCACTGCCCACGAACGACCTCTTTGGCTCCTGATCAAGCTGCTTAACAGCCATGATCCCAGAGACTCAGAAACAAATCTCGGAAACCAACAGCTTTTGGCAGAAATCCCTCCAGATTTAATTGTTAAAATTTTGGAATTCCAAAATCACGTGGCCACTACTGTGGCTACGCGACATCATATGTTATTCATAACCGGCAATAGAAAACAAATTGTCTACTGTTGCCTTTTCGGCAGATCTGAGTGTTGGGGTAAAATCCCAAATAATAATGGTGAGTCTGGTGTCGAAATACTGAATGTAATCAAAGTAAAGAGAGAGTAACTTGGAAATCATCTGCCCCACAGGTTGGGGGAGGTTGTAGGATGGGAGGTATACTGGGGTTTAGTGGTGGAAAATGGGCACAGGTTAAGGTATGGGTGTTTCATTGTATTACTGAGACTTAAACCCAAAAGCTTTGTAACTGCTCTCATGGTGATTCAATAAATAAAATTATAAAAAAGGAAAAAAAAAGTAAGGTGGAGTTCATGCCCAATACAATCAGCCTAATCAATGGCTGAATAAATAGCAATACTCCTACTTAAAAAAAAGTCTTAAAATAAATTAAGACAATTTGCCCTACGTTTAATCTTAAGTTATTTTACTGAAAGTCACAGACTGAATTCAGGCTTGCACATCAGTTATATGCTCTACTAGTGCTATCTTTCTTTCCTATATTTGTGTGTATGTGTGTATGTGTATGTGTGTGTGTGTGTCTATGTTTTTCAGGATTTACTCCTAATTTCTTTTTTAAAGATTCTTCATCTGATTTTTGGTAAAATAATATTGGCTTTATAAAAAGAGTATACAATTACTACTTATTCAATTTTGAGGAAGTGCTTGAGAAGAACTGATTTTTAAAAAATGTTTGGTGGAATTCATTAACAGGTCCTGGATTTTTCTTTGTTGAGAGGTCTCTGATCACTAATCATCATCCTCACTAGTAATTGTTCTATCTAGGTTCTCAATTTCCTCATAGTCTTGGTAGGATCTCTGTGTTTAAGAATTGATACAATGTTTATAGGTTGTCCTATTTGTTGGCATTTAATTGTCTAAAGAAGAGTCTTAGGATATTTCATGTTTGTGTATTAGTTTTTCTCCCTATTCATTTACAACTTTGAGTATCCTCACTTTACTTAGTCTAGCAAAAGTTTTCTTTTTTCAAAATATATCCTAGTTTTGATGATTTTTTGTTTTAATATTCTTCATTTTTTTTCTACTCTGATCTTTACTTCCTACCTTCTGCTAACTTTGGGCGTCATTTGTTCTTCCTCTGGTTTATGGTGGTATAAAGTTTAGTTGCTACAGAGATTTCAAAAGTCAGGCATTAGAGAAAACATTTGACAATATCCAGCACCCATCTATGATGAAAACCCTCATCAAATTGGGGATAGAGGGGACTTTCCTCAATATAGTTAAAGCCATCTACCACAAGCCTACAGAAAGCATCATCCTCAATGGGGAAAAACTGAGAGCCTTCCCCCTAAGATAAGGGACGAGACAAGGATGCCCACTCTCTCCACTACTGTTCAATATAGTATTGGAAGTTCTTGCAATAGTGATTAGGCAAGAAAAAGACATTAAGGGCATCCAAATAGGAAAGGAAGAAATCAAGCTCTCACTATTCGAGGATGATATGATACTATACTTAGAGAACCCTAAAACCTCTACCAAGAAACTCCTAGAAACGATAGACTTGTATAGTAAAGTTGCAGGCTATAAAATCAATACCCAAAGTCCATGGCTTTCCTATACGCAAATAGTGAGAGAGAAGAAAACAATCCCATTCACAATTGTGCCCCAGAAAATCAAGTACCTAGGAATCACTTTAACTAAGGAAGTAAAGGACCTGTACAAAGAAAACTACAAAACGCTGCTTCAGGAAATAAAAGAGGACGTGAGAAAATGGAAAAATATCCCCTGTTAATGGATCAGGAGAATTAACATTGTCAAAATGGCAATACTTCCCAAAGCACTGTACAAATTCAATGTGATCCCTATAAGGATACCCATGACATTCTTCAAAGAAATGGAGCAAACACTCCTGAAATTTATATGGAACAATATGCCCCCACGAATAGCTAAAGCAATTCTTGGGAAAAAGAAAATGGGAGGAATTAAGCTCCCGAACTTCAAACTCTACTACAAAGCAGTAATAATTAAAACAGCATGGTACTGTAACGAAGGCAGAGCTGCAGACCTATGGAGCAGGGTTGAATATACTGACATCTCCCCTCAAACATATGATTATCTGATCTTTGATAAAGGAGCAAGAAATGCGAAGTGGAGAAAGGAAAGCCTTTTTAACAAATGGTGCTGGCAAAACTGGATGGCTACATGCAAAAAACTGGGCTCAGATCTCTGCCTAACACCATGTACAAAAGTAAGATCAAAATGGATCAAAGACCTCAACATCGGACCAGAATCCATAAGGTACATTGAAGAAAAAGGTGGCAAACCCTCCATGACATTGTAGCTAATGGTATCTTCAAAGATGTCATGCCATTGGCCAAGCAAGTGAAACAGAAATAGGTGGTGGAGATGGAGAGTAACAAGGGCAAAATAAAACTGTTCATACCCTTTAAATGCATTTATTCTTGTAATTTTCAATCTAAGTACTTGTCAGAATTTCTCCACTAGAGTCATGGATTCCCATGAAGATACTGGAGTTTGTGGGAGATTATCAAAATCTATACTCTGAAAGGAGGAGATGAAGTAGAAATTCATTCTTCTGATTAAGTGGAAACTCATTGCAGACTAATGACCAAGTATTTATGAATATATACAGTGAGGAATCCTAAATTAACTCTATAACTAGATATACCTATCAAGGGAAATATACCTTTCCAAAATTAGTATTTGAGGGGTTGAGGTTGATCTACCAGAAGTTTAAATAGAACTTAGGATAGGTAAACATTAAACATAGGTTAGGTTATATAGTTAGATTATATAGTGGAATGAAGGTGACAAGCTCATTGAAAAATTACAACAGACCCCCTAAAAGATGGAGACCAACTTACATTTAAAGATGATGGTTTTATTTATATATTTTTATTTTTTATCACACCCAGTGATGCACAGGGGTTACTCCTGGCTTTGCACTCAGGAATTACTCCTGGCAGTGCTCAGGGGACCATATGGGATGCTGGAAATCGAAGCTGTGTTGGCTGAATGCAAGGCAAACGCCCTACCTGCTGTGTTATCGCTCCAGCACTTAAAGATGATGGTTTAAACAAATACACTTACACTTTTCTATTTTAATTAATATTTTGGTTGGTTTTGGTTGTAGTTTTGTCACCTGGTTGTTGTTGGCCTTATTCCTAGCTATGTACTCGGGGATCATTCCAGATGGTATTTGGAGGATCATATGTGGTTTCAGGGACTGAACCTGAGTGGTGTGTGAAAGACAGGGACCCCATCCTCTGTATCTGACCCCCAAGTCTCCATTCTAAAACTCCACAGAAAGTAAACACAAACCCCATGATGTTATGGAAGATAGAAGGAAAAACACCAAAAATTTAAACCCCAGAGAAAGATGGACAGTAGAAACTGACTAAAATGAACAAACAAAACCTTTGAAAAAAACCTTTAGAAACAGCAACTTCACTCAGCATAGAAACTATCTAGAGAAACAAGTTAGTTCATACTGTGGAATGCTATTAAAGATGGATATTAGAGATCCCATGTACCCCTGAATGTCTACAGTAGTAAAGGCAGAAAACAATAAAAATTAGGGAAAAGTCTATTAAGAAACAACTAAACCTATAATTATTGTGTTTTCCGGCCATATAGCTGAGCAAAGTGGCCCTTTCACTCTCAGAGGCAGATATTTCTTGTCTGAAGTGGCACTGTTATCAAACTGAAGTTAGGGTGTTGGCTGCTTGAAAGCCAATTATTTGAGAAAGGGGTTGATGTGGGGAAAAAAACAAAAACAAAAAATCAGTTTTATTCAAGTGCTAGTAATCTGAGAATGTGAAGGACTTGTCCCCCCAAACAATCTTGCTATCAGGATGGTGTAAGTGGTTTATACAGGGCTGGCTGGGAAAGCAAGTTAGAAGAAAATTAGGGGTCAGAGGGTGAAAGGAGCTCGATATACTTCAAGAATTCTTTCAGAAGGCAAAAGAAGTCTTGTCTCAAGGCAGTGCACTGGGCAAGATACACTTCCGAAATCCTTTCAGACGGCTTGTTGTTAGCTCTTCCCACTTGCCATCAGTAATTGGACTTGCTTCATATCACATGAGGTCTGGGAGACAGTACTGATGTTATGGAACACGACTTGCCCACATCTTACCCAGTTCAATCTGACACACCCTTCACCACCAAACTGGAATTGCCTGTGTAGGCCTGGAGGCCCTGAGTACCTCTGGGTGTGGTCCTGGTTCCCTGAGCACAGTCAAGTGTGACTTAGTCACCAGCACTTCTGGGGTGACCCAGGCCCTCTCAGTACTGCATCTTCAGGACCTTGCATTGAACCATCAGATATACTGGCTAAAAATTTTGGGGACTGGTCCTAGGATCCATTAAGCAACAGTTTGGAGCCTGCTTCAGAAAACACACATGCACACACACATGTACTGCATGAGAATATTTGGAATACTGGGAAGGGAGGCAAAGACAAGGAAAACAATAGGTTATAAGAAATATGTATGTGAGGAACAAGATGCAGTCCTTAATGCTTGCTTGCTCACAGCACAACCAGTGAAACTTTGAATTGGAACAACAACTCACAGAGAGAAGACTGCTGAAGCTAAAGACAGTCTTCATTTTGAAAACAAGAGAATTACTCAAAGTCTGCGTATAAATATTTAGTGACCATACTAGCTTCTTTTCAAAATCTGGCTCTACGAATGCTGGTACAGAAGCTCATAGTTTCAAGACAGGAGTTTAGAAAAAATATGTCTGAAAAAGACATATGATAAAATATTTAGATACATTAACACTCAGAAGTCCATACTAAGTGATTAATCAATTTGTTGTTGTTGCCACTATTGCTAATAATGACCAACTGATAACACACATACATGGGGAGTGTTCAATTAATACCTCAATCAAATATGAAGGGGAAGTCAAGGACCAGATATTTAAACCATGGTCCTCTCTTGATACACTGAAAGGCCAAATGAGCCAAAAGGAATTTTGATGAAAATAACAGGAAGGAGAAAAGAACCTCTTCAGACATAATATTCTCAGATAATTAAGATAACATGTTGATTGCATTCATGAGATAACAAGGAGATACAAAATAGGGAATATTATCTGTGTGAAGTTATTCATGCTAAAAACCAAAATACTTGAAGTTATACTTTCAGTAATGGTGGAATCTCTTTTTATTAGATTAACACTTCAACAAACAAGCTTAGGAAAAAATATAAAAACTGTTTTAAGACACTTGAGAAACCAAGTCGCAGTTTAAAACAAAGAAACTAAAATGGAGTTGACAGCTGAAAGAAGGGACTTCAGTGATGCTTTATTTATGTGATTTTTCACTGAATTGCCTTTTCCAGTCATACTGCAAAGAATATCTGAGACTTGGACAGAGAACTACAGTTTTACTTGATTTAAAGACTCAGAGGGAAGAATTTTTGAAACACTGCCATGGATAGATTTAAAGAAAAAAGAAAACTAGGAGCTGAAGGAGCAATCTAGATGCATAAACACCTTAAGTTCTTAGTTGACCCTGATTAATACATGTGCAAAGTGGCTTAGTTGGAGTTTGGAATTGGAAGTAGGTCACTTTAATTGCTTGCAAAATAAAAATCAATAACTTAATATAAAATGATACCCAAATTTCTATAATGTACAAATATTTTCTAAAGATAAATAAGAAATGCAGCCCACTGTCAGAGAAAAAGGGTCTACAGAAATCAATGGAATGACCCGTAAATTATAAGATACAATTTTAAAGCAGTTTATATAGGTAAAGGTAAAGGTAAAGGCCCTCCCGTTGATCGTCAATTTGCTCGAGCGGGCCCAGTAATGTCTCCATTGGAGACTTTGTTGTTACTGTGTTTGGCATATCGAATACTCTCGGTAGCTTGCCGGGCTCTCCGAGAGGGGCGGAGGAATCGAACTCAGGTCGGCCATGTTGGCTGCTTGTAAGGCGAACGCCCTACTGCTGTGCTATTGCTCCAACCAAAGCAGTTTATATGTTTAAGGAATTTTAGAAATATGGTCAAAACTATCACTATCACTATCACTATCACCCCGTTGTTCATCAATTTGCTTGAGCGGGCGCCAGTAACATCTCCATTCATCAAAACTATAAAGTATTAAAATGAAATGTTACAAATATGATGCCTAAGTACCACACGCATGTGTTCCAGCTGCTGCCTGGCAGATTCAGATTCACATCTGAAGGGCCCCATTCTCCAAACCATCGGCCAAATCACGCCTTCATCCTGTGTCTCCTGAAGCATCCTGAGGTGGCGACACCGTGACCAGACTAGCTCTGCTCTGAGATCACTTCCACTACATCAGCCCCCGGGAACCACACTTCCACCAAATTCATAAATTGGGGTTGGACTAGTATTTTTTCTAACATGGCATTTTTAGTTCAGCAAACTTCCAAGAGTATCTCACCCGCGTGGCAAAGCCTGGCAAGCTCCCCGTGACGTATCCGATATGCCAAACACAGTAACAAGAAGTCTCACATTGGAGACATTACTGGGCCTGCTCGAACAAATTGATGAACAATGGGAGGACAGTGCAGTGCTACAGTGCAGTGCATTAAAATTTCAGCATAAAAAGATATACTTTTTTGTTTTGGGGCCATAACCAGCTGTGCTCAGGTGTTACTCCTGCTTCTGTGCTCAAAGATCTTGGCAGCTTCAGGGAACCATATGGGATGCCAGAGATTGAACCAGGTTAGCTGAGTGCAAGGCAAAACACCTATACCTTGTACAATTGCTCCTACTCCACAAAATATAAATTTTAAAATAGAAAATACAAAACCAAACCAAGTAGAAACTTTAGAAATGACATACACACTATCTGAAGTGAAAACTTTACCAGTTAGGAATAACAGTAGCACTGTAGCACTGTAGCACTGTCCTCCTGTTGTTCATGGATTTGCTCGAGTGGGTACAAGTAACGTCTCCATTGTGAGACTTGTTGTTACTATTTCTGGCATATCAAATATGCCACGGAGAGCTTGCCAGGCTCTGCCGTGCAGGCAGGATACTCTCGGTAGCTTGCCGGCTCTCAGAGAGGGGTGGAGGAATCAAACCCGGGTTGGCTGAATGCAAGGCAAATGCCATACCTGCTGTGCTATCGCTACAGCCCAAAACAGTAAGCTAGACACAGCAAAATAAAAAAAAAATGAAGTAGAAGGTAGATCAAAGAAGATATTTAATCTAAAAATAAAGAAAGAACTGCCAAAGGAAAAAAGCAGATATTTTCCTGTGGCAACATATTTAAATGTTTTAAATTAAATTTTATTCTGAGAGAAATAAAGTAGAATTTTTTTGGAGGGTCACACCCGTCGATGCACAGAGGTTACTCCTGGCTCATGCACTCAGGAATTACTCCTGGCGGTATTCGGGGGACCATATGAAATGCTGGGAATTGAACCCAGGTCGGCCACATGTAAGGCAAAATCCCTACCTGCTGTGCTATCACTATAGCCCCGAGGTAGAAATATTTGAGGAAACAACAGTCAACTTTTAAAAATGATAAAAATTTAAGCTTGTATCCAATAACATCAATAAATACCCAAGACAAATATGAAAATACCCCACTTATTTTTTCATAATCTTTAAACGTTTGAAAATACAAATAAAGGGAAAAGTAGTCAGTGAGGGAAAGCCCCTTTATAGACAGGGTCTAAATGATACAAATAACAACTGATTTTTCATCAGAAACAATAAAGGGCAAGGGAGAATAGAACAATAATGTCAAAGAACGGGGGTAGTGGCAACTGTCAAATTACAGTTCTATATTAAGGGAAAAATATTTTAAAAAATCAAAGCAAAATGCATTTTCTGAAAAAACTAAAATTTGGAGAACCTATCAAGAGAACTACACTAAAAAAATTATAAAGGACATTCTTCAGATTCCTTCCAAAGAAGAATCGAAAGAGCTATGCTTGGAGTATCACATTTAACTCAAATGAGAGAAAGAATCTGGAGTTCCAACCTCCGTCGGCGATCAAGAATCTCTTTTGCCAAAGCGTCAAAATTCAGATGGGCTGGACACGTAATGAGATTTGGAGACGACCGCTGGACTAGAGCCGTTACCGACTGGATTCCACGGGATGTCAAAAGACCGCATGGCCACCCACCTACCAGACGGTCAGACTTCTTCATCAAGATCCTGAGCGATCGGCTTGAGACTCTTCGTGTCCTAGAACAAACAGATGCCACTGGCTACACTAGCACGTGACAGGGACAAATGGAGACGTTGCTGGTGCCCGCTCAAACAAATTGACGATTAACGGGAAGTCAAGTGATCAAGTGACTCTTCAGACTAAGAAAAACTAGAAATATTTACTCTTTATAGATGCTATATTACAAAACGTATGTTATATAACAAAAAAGCAAATATTTTCTATTTATATTTAAAAGAACATGACTTCAATAATATACCAATAATTAGCCATTTATTATTGTATTTATTGATGTGCTACACATGAAAATTATATCACAAAGGAAAAGAGTAAATGGAGAGACTGTTGCAAGGCTCTACTAAATTTTTTGGGGTGGGGGTTGGGCCACACCTGATGATGCTCAGGGATTACTCCTGGCTCAGTGCTTAGGAATTACTCCTTGTGGTACTTGGGGGACCATATATGATACTGAGGATTAAACCTTGAATCTGAGTTGGCCATATGCAAGACAAATGCACTATCTGCTGTACTATCTCTCAGGCCCTCTAATAATATTTTAAAATGAAACACAGATATCATTCACACACCACACAAGATATTCACTTAAATTTTGAGGGTGAGGGAGGACGGGCTTCCAAATAGTGCTTGGGGGACCTGAAGGATTCCAGTAACATTCATTTATGCAGGAATGCTAAGGGCTATACTTGGAGGTGGTGTTCAGAAGGCTACGACATGCCAGGGATTGAATTTTGGGGTCTTATGCATGCCAAGCGAGCAACTTCAATCCTATGAGTAATCTCCACTGCCCCACAATTCATCCTTTCAAAATATTCGATTCAGTGACGTATTACATTCACAGTAAGGTGCCATAAATAGGAAGACAAAATAGTGACTTTCAAGTTGTTTTAATTGCCAAGCAAGCTTTCCCCAAATTGGCCTTGAGAAACTCATAATTTATTGAATATACTTAAAGGCTGGTGCTGGAGCGATAGCACAGTGGGTAGGGCGTTTGCCTTGCATGCGGCTGACCTGGGTTCGATTCTTCTGTCCCTCTCAAAGAGCCTGGAAAGCTACTGAGAGTATCTCGCCTGCACAGCAGAGCCTGGCAAGCTCCCCATGGCCTGTGTATCTGATATGCCTAAAACAGTAACAAGTTTCACAATGGTGCCTGCTGGAGCAAGTCCATGAACCACAGGAGGACAGTGCTACAGTGCTACTTAAAGGTTACAAAGTTTATATTACTTCTGTCAAATCTTCTAATTTGATAGAATTAAATGTTTTAAAATTCATTAAAAATTTATCCTTTAAATTCCAGTAATTTGGGACCAGAGTGATAGTACAGTGAGTAGAGTATTTGCCTTGCATGCAGCCAACTTGGGTTTGATCCCCAGAAACCCAATGGTCCCCTGAGCCTGCCAGAAGTAAGCCCTGAGCATGGCTTGCCAAAAAATAAAAATAAAATCCAGGAACTTATAACTGTACAAATATTATCTATGAGAGCATATATATTGATTGGAGTTCTATAATAAGGACCTACTAAGAAAGCATGTGTATAAAAACTTCCCAATCAAACTGGAATTTTTGAAATGACAACACAGTTTGAATCTGATTGACAACCTGAATGACCACTCTTTGCAGCAGCATTGCAAAAGAGAACTGAATGGATAGAGATTACATTTTCTATAGAATACAATACCTTCATAGATTGTAACCCAGCAATCAAATCTAAAGATCTATGGATTTTAGAAATGTTTGAATAAACTCATGTTTTACATTTTAAACACTGCATAATGCAGTGTTTCTCAAATGAAAGAGGCTGTTTATGAAACAAAACCTTAAAGAATCTCAATATAAATATAAAAGTAGGCGTACTGTATTTTGTTAGCTCCTATAACTAAAACACAAATTAATAACAATTATAAAATCACCAATGTTTAAATAAGAAAAACGGAATAGATTATTTTATTCTACTAAAATTAAGCCAGTTTAAAAGATGTGCGTGGTTCTAGTTAATGCATTTTTATATTTTAAAATTTTAATTATACTAGTGTGGATATTAACATTTTACAGAAGTATTCTGTATAAAATTATCTTAAAGTTCATAGAGATGAGCATTAAAGATTTTTGTACTTTTTACGTCAAACATTACTTTTTCATGATTTAAAAGTGTTCTTTGATAGTACAGTAGATCAGATTTACAATTAATCACTGCATGTTCATAAACAATGTCTGAGTGCCTTTTTAACTAAGGTATCACTACAGAGCTATCTTTTACTTAAACATGTTTAAATAGTCTTGCTATTTAAATCTTCACTAAATAATTCAATTGATGCAATTTAGAACAGAGTATTGAATGTCATAGAGTTTTTTCAAGGAGATACAAAGGTAGTTTTTGTACAACACACCAATAGATAAAATTTTTCTTTGATAATAGTTACTGTAGTATATGTTCTTTTGGGTTCATGATACCTTTATGTGATATGTTCTGAATCAATTATCTTTTAATCACTATGACACTCTCAATTTTTGATTACACTAGAGATTTTTTTGAACGCACAAGTCTAGGGTATAAGATAAAACATAAATATAAATGTAGCACTGTCCTCCCGTTGTTCATCGATTTGCTCGAGCAGGCCCAGTAAGGTCTCCATTATGAGACTTGTTGTTACTGTGTCTGACATATCGAATACATCACAGGTAGCTTGCCAGGCTTTGCAGTGCAGAGAGATACTCTCGGTAGCTTGCCAGGCTCTCCGAGAGGGGTGGAGGAATTGAACCTGGCTTGGCCGGGCCAGCCACCTACAAGGCAAAAGCCTTACTGCTGTGCTATCGCTCCAGTCTATGAGTTATTGTTAAACTGATTAATATAAATATAAATAATTTCTCTAAAATCACAAATCTGTGCTTGGTTACAGGAAACAACTAAGATAATTCATGAAATCATTTCATAAAATATTTAAAATTAAAAAAATGAAAGCATTATTTAAACCATGAATTTTCTTTTTTCCATAACACTTAGCACTTGATAACAAACATATTTTTTACGTCTATTTATTGTCTATCTCTCCTATCCCTAAAGAATATAAACTTATTAGGGAAGCAACATTTCCATTTTCCACTTAATGTAACTCAAGTGTCTAGTATGGCACCCAATATACAATTAGTACTTAATGTGTTGAGAGAATAAAAAACTTGTTGCAAGACAATATTTGGGGGTATCTAAACCTTTCAGGACTCCAAGATTAAAATATATTGGCACGAAGGAAAAAAGCGTGGCTTAGAAGTCCTAGAGAACTGAATTTGAATTTATTTCTTAGTTATTAACTCTTACTCTGCTACTTACGGGAAGTCTTTGGGCAAGTTACTTGAATTCAGGGGATCATTTTTGTGTCCCTTATAAAAAGTTAAGTTTGTTAAAAGTTAGGAAGGCTAATTCATGACATACAAAATATCAGAATACAAGGAGATCATCATTATTATTTTTAGAATTCCTGGAAAAATACTTAATCAAGTAAAATAGCTTTTTCATGATACCGTGATTCTCTCTCCTATTGACTCTTTAAAGAAAAGGTAAAAATAGGAAGCAGTTCAGAATAAATAAATGAAAAGTCAAAAAAGAATAGTACCTAAAACATTTAGAAACAACCATAATACTGAAAGACGTTTTCATAATCATCACTAGTCAGATAGTGAAAGAACTTGACTATAATAATTTTGAAAAAAAGCCATAAACAAAGACTGCACCAGACAACAGAAACAGATGAAATTCACTAAATAGAATGAAGATTGTTTTGTGACCACAGCTGCACAGGGGTTGTTCATCTACACTGATCCACCCACCTTTTTTCGATTTGCAAGTTCTACTTTGCTCATGAGTAATTTTAACCCTCAGGCCAACCCTGAAGGAAGAATTAACCTACATATTGAACCCTTAGGCAGTGTGCATGGCCAGGAAACGGGGTATTTGGGGAACACAATGAGGTTATCTCAGCATTTTACTGCAATATCCCACGTCACTGAAGGAAGAGTTTCAAGAGTTTTACTATACTAAGAAAAAGCCGTATAAATTTATCCTGCAGTCCTACTGCTAAAAGAATTCTCAAAATACGTTGGAAGTACAAATGGATTTAAAATATATTTCAGGTAAATTTTATTTTGTAAAAGAAGTCTAAAATATCACCATGTAAGGCAAGGAATTTATCAGTAGTAGTCACAACTCAGCACAGAAAAAAAGAGCTGTCTTATTTTTTTTTCAAATTTTATTTTTTTTGATGTTTATCTTTGACTTTTATTTTTAAATTATTATATTTTCCAAGTTATTCACAAAGTACCCGACTTATGTCACTTATCTTAACACAGACCATGCTCAAACAATGCAAATAAGTGTTGGTAGATTAAAAAAGGCTTAATAACACTAAAAATGGGGCCCAGTGGCAGAAAACACATGCCTTGAAAATGTATGGTCACATGCACGCTCCAGAGTGAGACCTGCCAACTCTGCGGTTAGAGCCTGGCTGCTCTGCTGCCTATGATCCTGGGCATGACCAGTGAATTCTGGCCACACTGAGTGAAACTACTAAGGTGTGCAATCTGCAACAAGGAGCAAGCACCACAACTAAAAAATGTTCGAGCCCCATGGGTAGGAAGTATAACCTTTAGGAGTGGGGGGAGGAGTTCGGGGTGGGAAGATGATGACATGTACAAACTCTGCAGCTAAAGGAATGTAAACCTCAGTGAGCACCTCAGTCTAGTGTGGGAGCACTACAACCTGATAGGAGATCCTCCCAAGCCCCATGGCTAAAATGTGTGAGAACAACTGTGTGTGTTTGTGTGCATGTGCGCATGAGTGAGTGTGTGTGTGTGTGTGTGTGTGTGTGTGTGTGTATGGTGTCCCCAGTCACTTTACCTCGTCAATGAAAGGAAGAGAAGGATGGGAGGGAGACACTAGAAAGTAGACCAAGTATGAATAACACCCCTTAAACTAACTTGGGGGTTAGCAGCCACGCAAATCAAAGCCCATCTCCTTTCCCTTGCCTTTACCTGTCTGTCACCTAGTTCTGCTACTGTGCTAGTTAACTGTTGACCTTTCTTAACCTTGACGTGCAATAGAAACTGTCCTAATTAGACTTCACTTTGCTGATTCACTATGTTGTCCTTTTCATTCTTTTTCTAAAAACACGATTTTCATTACTTTCCTCAAACTTCATGACTTATTAACTATTCTCTAGCATGGGCAGGTATTTTCTCCAGTTAAGCAGCAAATCAATGGTGTTGGTTGTACTTGTTCATTTTTATTACCTGAGTTAGTCAACTGGATATAAGTTGATAAAATATGGGTACAAAAAATAACTATAGCCTTCTCATAGAAACAACAAAGTGGAAAGTCCTGACAGAGCTCAATAAATAGAACGCTAAAAAGTTACCTGAGGAACCAGAGAGATAGTTCAATGGGCTGGAATACCTGTTCTGCACACATGTTTAACTGGGACAGGTTCTATCCTAGGCATTGCATAAACCAATCAAACACTGCTAGTAGTGACCCCAAGCATTAAGCTGGAAATAGGCCCTGAGCATTGATGGGCATGTCTCAAAACAACAACAATGTAACTTGAACTAGGTATGATGGATGAGACAGGAAAAATAAAAAGAATGCAAATTGTTTCAAAAGTCTCTACTTTTTCCAAATAAATCAATAGCAGGAAATCATAGATCTATGTAATTTGCTTTGAAAGTGATCAGTAATGATTCTCTTATCTTGCTATTTATCTGTATAGTTAAAACATTTTTGGTAATTCCATTTCCTCTGTTAACCTGAAAACTATACTTTGTTGCATTACCTTAGACTTTAAAAAATATATTACAGTATACTGCTGTAGTGGTAACTCCTTCAGGGCCAGGGGGATGAGACCCATTGTAATTACTGGTTTTGGCATACCAAATACACATCGGATAGCTTGCCATGTGGGCGGAATACTCTTGGTAGTTTGCCAGGCTCTCTGAGAGGGATAGAGGCTTTTGGGGTGGCCTCACCTTTGTAGGTGTTCCCATGGTTCAAACCATATTTGAACCCTATCAAATATGGTGCAGCAATCCTGGAAGATGGGTATTAAGTGTCTTAGGATGTGTCCGGAAAGCATCCTGGAGCATGGCAGCGGCTGGGTAGTGGAGGTAGTGGAGGTAGTGTAGGTCAGCCGGTGAGGTATTTATCTGATACCGGTAGGGTGGGTCTTCTGTGCATAATCCAAACCCTGGGTCGCTGCAGTTGGTGAAAGAAGACAGGGCAGAATAGGGTGGGGTTCCTGGTTTTAATCCCTTTTCATGGTGGTTGGTGGGAGCAAGCAGAGGATCTCTGTCCCCGGGTCCATTGAGCCTGGAGTCCAAGGTCTCAGAGTTCCGCTTATCTTGTTCTGTGGGGCTTCACTCGTGCATAAGTCTCGGCTGGAGGGTTCAGAAAGCATCCAGGAGCGTGGGGCAGCTGGGTAGTGGAGGTAGTGGAGGTATAGTCGACCGTGAGTGTAGAAAGGTTGGACTATAGCTGAATCTCACAAAGACAATGTTTATGAGAAACTGTCTCATTCCTGACGTTCCATTCGCTTTCAACGGAATGACCATCTCCAAATGCAACAGTTATATGTACCTAGGTTGAGAAGTCAACATGATGAATGACCTGGCACCTGAGTTGCGCAGGAGGAAGAGAGTGCCTTGGAATGCCTTCAAGAGCGTTGAAGAAATAGCTAAGAGGGGAAGAACCTCCGGCTCCAGGCACATCTCTTCAATTCCACTGTTCTTCCTGCATTAACATATCCCTCAGAGACCTGGGCCCTACGAAAACAGGATGAGACCGCTATTCGGGTCTCCCAAAGAGGAATCGAAAGATCTATGCTTGGAGTGTCACGTTTCACTCAAATGAGAGAAAGAATCCGGAGTTCAGACCTCCGTCGACAGGGACGCTGTCTCGTTTGCCAAGGCATCGAAAATCAGATGGGCTGGACATGTAATGAGATTTGGAGATGACTACCGGACTAGAGCCGTTACCAACTGGATACCACAGGATGTCAAAAGATTGCGTGGCCGCCACCTACAAGATGGTCAGACTTCTTCGTCCAGACCCTGAACGACTGGTTTGAGGCTCTTCATGTTCCTAGAACGAACAGACACCATTGGGCTACACTAGCACGTGACAGGGACAAATGCAGATGTTACAGGCAACTGCTTGAGCAAATCGATGATTAATGGGAAGACAAGTGATCAAATGATTACAGTATACAACTTTAAGTTACTGCAGTTTTTTTTAAGAGCTATTAAACCACTTCACATATGAGAATCTTAAGACAGAACTCTTTCATTTCTGCATTTTCTTTTTTTTTTTTCTGTTTTTGGTTAGGTGAAGGGATTTAGGCCACACCCACCAGTGCGCAGGTGACTGTGTGTTCAGGGATCAGTTCTGGCGATGCTTGGACCTTATTGGTGTGAGGGACTGAACCAGAGCCGGCTGCACGCAAGGAAAGTGCTGTAATCTTGCTTTAATCTGGCCCCAGTCCCCCCTCTTCTCCCTGCATTTTCTTAAATAGCTTTTGTGCTACTCTCATCATCCATTTTACTTTCACATGTTGTAAAAACAATATCTTACTATAACCATTTAAGTCAATTACCTTCAAAACATTTGCTTTTATTGTATTGTTTTCTTTTATTTGCTCAGAGTTGACTCCTGGCAGGGCTTGGGGATCCTGTGGTGCTGAGGATTGAGCTCAAGTTGGCTGTGTGCAAGACAAGCACCCTACCCACTGACTCTGGCCCCCTTCAATACATTTAAATTTTTTTAAAATAGAAAATTACCAAGGTAATTGCCATTTCCAAAGCTTTTGTGGAAATAATTTTTCCATTTGCAAAATTTCCTTGATGGGAAATTTGTGGTGCCAGGGATTGAACCAGCTCTGGCATTGTGAGAAGCAAGCACCTTAATATACTTGCTGGCTTTAGATTTTAAAAATATTTTTGTTGTTGATGAAATTTTAGTTTAAGCTTTAAAAGATGTTTGTCCACTGCTTGCTGGCTTGCACTGATTTCAATAAGAAATTGCAGATGTTTGTATAGTTTTTCTCTGTACATATCTTTTTTCCCCCTCTGGCTGATTTTTAAAACATTCTTTTTTTTGATTTTTAAGCAACTTGATTATGATGTATTAATGGAGTTTTCCTAGTGTCTCGTTTGTGAGTTGGGTTTGTTGAGATTGTTGAACCTATTGGTTTTTTGTTTTCACCAAATTAAATATATCTATTGGCCCCTTCAATAACACATACTGACAACTAAAGTTGTCCCACATCTCACTGCTGCTGTTTGTTATTTTTTTCATAATTTCTCTTTCATATGTAGTGTCTATGTCTTTCATGTTGATTAATCTTTTCTTCTGAAATACCTAATCTGTTGGTCCTTTCTAGTGAATTCCTTCTGTAGACCTGGAAATTTTAGTCTCTGCAAATTAATTATTTTGAAATCTTCCATGTCTTTAATATACTTCTGATTTATTGTAACTTCATGAATTTGTGGAAAAATAAATATACACAAAAATTTTAAATAAAATGTTAGCAAACTGATTCTAAATAACTGTTTTAATGTCTCCATCCATTTGTGTTTTTTAATTTTTCTTTTTGTTACAGATTGTAATATTTTGCTCCAGTCTGTTGTCTACTTTTTAATCACTTGAAGAGAGCCAATAAGTAACAAGTTTTTAGCTTTTTTCTCCCCATCCAACACATTTTTTGTCTAGCCAAGAACACAAAAGAATTTGTCATGTTTCCTTTAAGAACCTTTATATTGTCAAGCTTCTATTTTGTTCTGATACCGAGATAATATTTCCATGTACGTGAAGTAAGGTCTTTATCTCTTTATGTTCTTATTCCTCTTTAACACTGAAAAGTACTGATAGGAGATTGGGTAATTCAAAAGAACTATGTATTGAAAAGACTGTTCTCTCTCCATTGCACTCTCTTCATCTCTTTGCCAAAATATTGTGTTTTTACCTCATGGTGTCTCACTAATAAAAATTAAAAAAAAATTTACTCATAAAAAAAAATAAAAATATGTAGGAAAGCAAAAACATTTATATGAACAAGGAAATAATTTCTGTTTGAGCTTGTTTTAAGCATTTTAAGTGTTTATTTAACTGTACTTGTATTATCAAATGCATTTATTTCCTTTGCTCTTCTCCTCTTCTATCTTGAAATAAATTCCATTCAAGTAACAAAAAAAATTTTTTTGTGTGTGTTTTATTTCTGATCTCTATTCTCTCCCAGTCATCTCCAAGTCAATATCCTTAAATTATTATAACATTAGATTTTTGTGGCTAATTTTTTTCTACTTCCATTGAACTTATAATTTTAAAAACTGGTGAAACACTGATCACGTTGATTTAAAAATGTTAGTCAATCTTTCATTACTGAAATACACCTGACCTGGTTATATATTTTAAATATACTACCCAACTCAATTAGTTAATATTTTGTTAAGAATTTTTGAGTCCATTTTTATGAGTTACTGGTTTATAGTCTATATTATCTTATATTAAGATCCTATTAGGCTGGAGCAGTAGTATAGCAGGTAACGCTATATCCACAATATTTGCCTTGCATGTGGCCCACCCAAGTTCAATCCCTGTCACCCCATATGGTTCCCTGAGCCCACCAGGAGGGATCCCTGAACACAAAGCCAGTGTAAACCCTGAGCACTGCTGTGTGTGGCCAAAAAACCAAAAAGAAAAAAATAATCTCATGATCTTTTCTCATATCAAAATCTTTTTCTGATTTGGACATCAAGATAGTGTTGCCCTAATAAAATGACTTGGAAAATATTTTTAAATGTATAATGAAAGAAATTGTTTAGTTTTATAAAAATGATTTCTTAAATGTTGGTAAGATTTACGAGTGAAGCCATCTGGGCCAGGGTTTTCTTTATTGAAGATGTTTTAACTAAATTCAATTTATCAGACATAAAACTGTACAAAGGGTTATTTTTCTTGGGTAAGTTTTGGTAGTTTGTACTTTTATTTATTTATTTGATTATCTTTAGAGGTCATACCTAGTTGGAATTTGGGTTTATTTCAGCTTAGTGTTTTGGGGTCACTCTTTACAATACTTGTGGGGCCATGTGAGACTGAGCCTCAAGCTTCCAGATATAAAGCATGTGCAGCAGTCTTGAACTATGTCCTGCCTTGGTTTATTTTTAAAGGATCTCTCTCCAATTCGCCATTTCAATTAGGTTATCAAATTTTTTAACAAAATTGCTACTTATCTACAATTATCCACTAAAGTCAGCTATTTAGTGTTGTCCCCTATTTCATTCTCAGCCTGGACATTCTGCATTGTGTCACTTTTTACTTGTTTAGTCTGCTTAGATATTTATCAGTATCTATTTTCTTAGCAAAGCAGCTTTTGGGTATATTATTTTATTATTTTTAATTCATTTGTTTATGATGGCTGGAGCGATAGCACAGCGGATAGGGCGTTCGCCTTACAAGCGGCCAACATGGCCAACCCGAGTTCGATTCCTCTGCCCCTCTCGGAGAGCCCGGCAAGCTACCGAGAGTATTCGATATGCCAGACACAGTAACAACAAAGTCTCCAATGGAGACGTTACTGGGCCCGCTCGAGCAAATCGACGATCAACGGGAGGGCCTTTACCTTTTACCTTTACCTTGTTTATGATCTTTACTATTTCCTTCTTGTCTTAGATTTAATTGTTCTTTTTAGATATGCCAATTATTGATTAAAAAATTTCTCAGTTTATAAAATATGAAAGCTTATTCCCCTGTAAGTATTTCATTAGCTGCAATTTATAAATTCTGTAATGGATTTTCATTGTTATTAAACTCAAAATATTTTATCATTTCCTTGTGATAGTCTCTATAATCCATATGCTATTTAGAAATATGATGAATTTCCAAAAATTTGAGGGGCTGGAGTAATAGTACAGTGGGTAGGGTACTTGTCTTGCATGGGGCCAACCTGGGTTTGTGCTTGATCCCTGGCATCTCGAATAGTCCCCTGAGCATCTCTAGGAGTAATTCCTGAGTGCAGAGCCAAGAATAGCCCTGAACATCACAGGATCTGGCCCCCAAATAAATAAATAAACAAACAAAACAAACCTTTTAGATTTTCCATATACCCTTCTGTCACTAATTTCTAGTAGTTTGTTTGTGTTGATAGAACATATATATATTAAACATATATATAGACAGATAACATTTAAATCTTTAAAAATTAACTAGAAAGTAGTATTTGTAGAGTGTACTTGAAAAGAATCTGTGGGTGGAGATTTTTTTTTAGCTTCATTTTCTGTAATAGCTAACTTCTGTAACTTTTTTTCTCTTTATAAAAAATATATTTTTAATTGAATCACTGTGAGATATAGTTAGAGTTGTTCATGAATGAGCTATTAACTTTTTGAAAATAAAACTTCACGAAGGACAAAAATGCCACTTAATGCTATATTCAGAATTATGGTTCAGTGAATACAAATTATTTTACAAGAAGTGTTCTAATACTTCTAAATATGAACTTAATGGATAACATGAACACATCATTAACAATCACATAAAAGACCAAACAATAGTAAATCTATGCAAATACTGAAATGTTATCTTTTCATAAATTTACCTGTGAATCTGTTCTCAGCACTGTCCAAAGACCCGCTGTCCATGTTCACATCACTGACTTTATTTTAATTCTTCCAAACAGCGATAATCATTTCTTGCTCCAGGATTTATTTATATTCTCTATGTAGAAAATATTTCTCTTTTGGTCTAATTTCACTTAAAATTTCAGAATTGACCTTGAATTTCCTTTCTTTAGGAAATCTATTCTGACACAATCTCTAAAGAAAAGATCTCCCTGGTGTACATTTTCATGGGAGTTTATGCTTCTCTTTCACAGAACTTATAATTTTAATGACAAACATAAAAATAGAGTAGGACAACTTATCAAAGATGTCATCTCTACTCAAAAGGTTCAGAATTATTTAACAAAAATAGTTAGTGGCATGAGATAAAGAGTATTCAATCAAGGTAACTTAAGTCAACCTTAGTTTTCAGTCAATGGCATTTTTGTTTGAAGACTTCTCCAAATGAAGAATTGTACCTTTTGAAGAATATTAAATGCATCAATCTTCTACATTATGTATCTAATACAGGTCTGGGCATGTAGTTCAGTGGTAGAGCACTTGCATTACATGTATGAGGCCTGCTCTCTGGCACTGCAGGAAAAAAAGAAAAGAATAAAGAAAGAAAGGGAAAGAATTTATCTAATATATCCAAAAGACAATCACTTATAAAATGTTATACATCATAGAGGCATACGAAAATAATGAAATGAGAAATCCTATTTTTCTGCTTTCATAGTTTCATGTAAGTGGAAAATGGGTAAGGTGTTGTTTCTCTAAGATTCCTTGCTTCAGAATACACAAGAAGTTTAGCTCAAATAATTCAATGTTTCCAAATTGAATCTAAAAGTTAATGTTCTAGAGTCCAATAGTGTCTCACAAACTTTTAGGCACAGAATTTGGGTGAAGGGAGTGAGAGGAAAATCTTTTATGTGCATTTGGAATCTTAATTTCTCTTAAATAGCACTTGACAGTGTTATGAGGGAGCACTTGAGGAAAATAGTTTTTCTGGCAATGGAGTTGGAAGAGCTGCCTTCCCCATGTCTCTCAGGCTCACTTTGTAAATTATGTGAAACACTTTTAGACAGACACTGGCACTCATAAATTATAGTGCTAATTTGCATATTCCAGTCATGAGACATTATGCAAAGTGACATGATTTGCATAATGGATTCCTCTTGTCGCTTCACTTGCTCCCTGCTTTTAAAAAACAAAATGAAATAAAACGAAAGCATGAAAAGGTGAAAGCATCAAGTTCTCAGCCTTGCCTGTGTCCTTACCAACTGAAATATCAACTGCTTTCATTTTCTAGGGACATGGGGTGAAGGGAACAGGAAGCAAAATCTGCACACACATAAACAAGAAAACAAAGAGTTTCCACAAGAAATTTGCTCTTGACGACAAAGTGTGTACTTTCTTATTGAAATCCCATGTCATAAATACCCGACCTGAGTCAAGAGGAATGGAAACAAAAAAAGAAAACAAAAACAGGAAGAAACTTTATGGAACTTTTTCTTTAAAAAAAAATTCCTTTGCCTGTGATATTTAGAGATGGAGTAGCCTGTAATTAGAACAAACAAAACCATCAGGCGATATTCAATAGGCATTATTATTGGGGGTGGAGGGGGGGGGCACCCAGTATTCTGTATGAGATAAATGGTCTAGAGGAGGGATTTCTTTCTTCTCCCTAAATGAACCTGGAAGGGTTCTCCTGCTCCGGAAAAGGAAGACAGGAGGAGCAAGGTAAGACTGCACTTTGATTTTTGAAACCGAAGAGAGCAGGGCTATCTGTCCTCCAAGGACGAGGCAGTGCCACGCCGACTTCTATCGGCTCTACTCCAATAAGCAGGCAACGTCCGCTCAGCAATTGCTAGTTTCGCTGCGGGCTTTCCCTGCCCCCCTGCGCCAGTGCGAAAGGCAGAGTGTGCCAGGCGGCTGGCGTCTGTACCCTGTGGGAAAAGTTAACTGTAATTCTTCGGCTTTTAAAATCAATTAACCCGTGTGTTAATTAACGTCAAGTCGACGGGAGGAGGAGGAGAAGAGGAGGGGAGGGAGGAAAGAAAAAAGCTGCAAGGGCGGATGGCAGAAGAGTTGGCACGGTGCCATCCATTCAGGGGCAACGCCACCGTTTCGTGTGATAGCAGCAGCGGGTATATGTTACGGGGGCCCTGTATGCGGGCCAGACAGTGCGGTAAAGCCAAGGGAGATTATCCAGACCCCCACGAGCGAACAGCACGCTGCAAGCGAAGGCGCAAATGCCAGGATTACAGCCTGGGCTGCTCCAACGCCGAGCCCTGCCTCGGACCCTGGGACTCGGCTACTCGGGGTTTGGGGGTCTTCCACACCAAAGAGGCACAGAGCTGACTTGAATCACTTTTTTTCCTTTAAACTCGATTCTGCCGCAGTGGAGCCGGCACAGCGGATGCTTTCACACCCAGCGAGACAAAGGCCGTCGTCTCCGCCATGACACTGTTCCGTTCCAAGCAGAGGCCGGGACACCGGACTCCTTGAAAAATCAGAAAGAAACAAGGAAAACAAGCAATAAATACAGCAACAAACAGAAAAAAAAAAAGCAACGACAACCACCAAAATTGTATGCCCGTTTGTTCATGCCAGGGGTGATCTGGGCATCTGTTGGAGCAGAAGGCGCTTGTGTGGGGCTTTTTTTTTTTTTGGAGGGGGGGCAAGCTGTTGGCTTATTTGCTCTTCAACTTCGTTTATAATTAACTTAAAAAAAACACCATTAAGCCTAGTCAACAACAAACAAAGAGAAAAAGCAGACATCGGAAAAGAAATGGCACAGGAGCGGCATGAATGCGTGCCACAGCCGGTGCCACTTGCCATCCGGAAAACCTCGGGGAGAGATGCCAATTCTACAGCTCGGAAGAAGGCAGCCAAGGGAGCGTAAAGGTCTACACACAGAATTCCTGAGGAAATACTACTACTACTACTACTACTACTACTACTACTACTCATAGAATCCCGGACTGCAACTGCACGCAGCTTCTGCTGGGAGGCGAGAGGGACTATTTAATTGGAGCGATAGATGGGTATAAATTAAAAGATAGGCACCTATTGATTGCATAGAACACGTGTGTAAGGCTTTGTGTGTATCTAAATATACATATGTTCAGACAAATTCAACGTCTAGATATGTATATTTTTTTGCTATAGGTATGGGTAATGTGTATCGGTGTGTATATTGCTGCATATACACACATATGTGGGATGTATGCATGTGTGGGGAAAGGAGAGCAAGGCAGAGGAGAGGGAAGGAAATGTCTGTCTGTGATTGTATGTGTGTGCAGACGTCCCACTTTTTGACCCAGGTATACAGAGACGACAAAATAAAAATCATACTCCAGCAGCAAGCAGGCAGAGATTTATCTACATTCACTGCTATCACCAGGGAGATGAATGGGGCCGATCTGAAGCCCTTTTTACAAGATCCACTATGGGAGTGAAGGAGGAGGGATGCCACAGACATGCACAAACTTGAAGGCAGAGGGATTTGGAAGGTGCTACTTAGGAAACCCTGGTGGCATAACACAAGGGAGAAGAAGGAGAAAGAGGCTTGTCGCTCTCTCTATTTTAGGTGGTTGCTAAAAAAAAAATCTGTAAAGGGTTTCAGAAAACGGCTGGTACTTACGTTGTCTGCGTTGCTGTGGATCCTGAAAGGTGTTCTGTTGGCACCGGGCGCTGAGCCAGGGGCAGGCGCTGGAAACAAAAGGGAGATAAAAAAAATAAAGTCATTCAATGGGAATATTAATTGCTGCTCTTGTGGATTTTACAAAACACACAAACTGTTTTCTTTTTCCTTTCTTTAAAAAAATGTGGATTGGTGCGTGTCCCTTTCGCATGGAATATACAAGTAATATGGGATTTACAGCCTAGTTACGGGACTCAGGATTAACCGTGCTGGCATCTTTTGGGCATATTCTTCCTTTTAATGAATGAGCTTTCGCTGTTAATGAGGAATAATCGTTTGGCTAATGAGCTTTGAAACATTAAGAGAAAAGAGGTATTTTTCCGTTAATCGCTCTGGTGTGACTGCATGGATGGATTACAAAAGACAGCAATAGGAACGCGGTACAAAGGGGGGGACCTCTCCTGGAGTGCGAGAAGCACAGAGATGGGTGATGTGTCCCTGCGTCTTTCCTTCCTTCTCTCCCTTTCACTCTCTGCCAACTGCTATGGGTTTCCATAACTCCGCAATCAAAGTGGATGGTCGGGAAGGATTATTACAAAAGAGTGAAGCCTCCGCTGTTAATGTCTCCAGTGTTTAATCATCATACAGTAGAATGGTTTTATGCATATTTCATTTGCATATCATTAAATCGTGCTAGCAAGGGGCATTGAGAGCCAGGAGAAGTACAAAGTTGGGGAGAGAGGGAAGAAAAAAAGGTCCCTATGATGCTTATCTTCAAACAGGGACTTGTTCCATGATCTGTCTTCTACTTTTGCTAAAATCATTATGACTTGGAAACCTTTGAAGTTGGATACAACCTTGGATTCTTCTGTTTCCTGCAGAGCGGTATATTTTTAAAAACAGCAGAAATGTTCCTGCACTAGACAATTAAAGGAATATAAACTCCAGTGGGTTGAAACTAGTTGCTCTTTGGGGAATGCAGTGGCAGAGGCTTCTACAAATACCAACACTTAAAAAATTAAAAAAAAAAGAGCATCATATTATAACAAAAGGAAATGAAGATGAGCAATATTAACATGTGGATTATATTTTTCTTTTGGGGGGTAATGAACTAAAGAATGAAGAAGCCATCGGTAATTTATCCCTTCATTAATGAACAGTTACCTTTTCGTATGTGTTTGTTTTTGTCCTTTTTTCTGAAGAGGGATGTTGTCACTTCTGAAGCGATTAGTCAATTATTTTGTAGCTTTGATCTGTTTCCCCTGCACGCACAGGAAAGAAAGGTGGTGGTTAGGGAATATGTGTGTATTGGGGGGATTTGTGGGGAGAGAAGGAATACAGTGAGTTCTTTGTAGATCTAATACATGCACAACATATTAATTGGGAGCTTTTAAAGCTCCCTCAATAGGCGATTTCATTCCTGGTAAAACAGCAGCTGGTTAGCTACTGTTGGTGACTTTTCAAATACCACTTTAAGTATTTTTGTTCTGTTGCTGTGGTTGTTGTCTTGTTTTGTTTTTCCTTGGTCATGAATGAGAATATAATGTCATCCCTTCTTTATTGAGTCTCTTTTCTCCTCCATCTTCTTCACTTCCAATTTCCAAACTGTAAAACAATGTTGGTTTAATATTGAATCCTAGTGCACAGCATAACTGGCACAACTTGATTTGGAAATGAGATGCTGTTTTATATTTAAATTATCCTGCTCCTCCCTATCCTCCCAAGCTTTGTCTCTGTTATGAATATTCAGATGAGGCATGATGTGATTACACTGTACAATTACTCCTATCCATGGTGGTGGCAGGGGCTGCTGGGGATACAGAGAACCAGACAGCCTCCAAGCCAATACAGAATTTATTTTCAGTATTTTTCCTATCTCCTTGGCACCGAGGCACATGCAGATGTCGCTGTTGTTCTTTATAAAGCCCTAATGATATGCAAAAGCATAACGACTCAGTTCAGACGCAAAGCATAAACAAAATATTATAGATGTCTTTAAGAAAGGGGGAGAGAAAATCCTGAGTGAAGGAATGTCCACATAAATTATTTTTATTTAAATGAATTCAAAGCATGGGGTGAGGGCAAGTCAGAAGGAGTCACATGGAAAGCATGCATAATATTAATATGCATAAAGAGTTCTCACCGAGGAGAAGATCCTCACTAGAGCTCACGGGACATACTGGTTCATTAGGAAATAGCTCAGAGCGACTATAGCATTTTGTTATTTCATTTTTTTTTCTTATTTTAACTGAAGAGCCAGACAGATGTGTTTTCTGAGTGTGGCAGCATTGAGATGGATCCAATCTGTGAAATTTGCTGCCCAGATAGCACTCCTAATGGAAACTGGAGCTAAACATGGGCACGGATGTGGATGGGAGGAAAGAAGAGGAAATATTCGAAGAGGAGTGTATTCAGAACCACAGGATAATATCTTGTAGGACAGGAGGCTTTCAGAAACCATCTTTGCTACATTAGTCTCAGATGGAGGCTCCTGTTGCAGGGCGCTCTCGGGGTTGACCAAGATGAGCACAGAGACAGGTCTGTCTACCAGGTCTGACGCTGAGGAAAGAAGCGGCAACTTGGTGTCTGGCCCCAGCCCCAGCTGTCTACATCTCAGCAGCCAAAAGTACAGCTACTTCTAATATGGGGATGCAGTAGGTGCCTCCAGGTCCAGGTATTTGTGGAAGAGGAATTCTTGGTGCTATGATAGTATATACTACTGACAAGCAAGTAGGTGAAATTCGCTGGCTGCTGAAGCAGGCCTGATAACATTCATCTTGGTTAATTCTCAGGATAAAGATTACTGCATTTTCTAACGCTATCAAAATGTTGAAATTACTAGTGTGGATTAATGCGTGTTAATGATGAATCAAGATGAACAAACAAAAACTGAGTCTACTGATTCAAAACTGATAAAATGTTTGGAGCATTACTAGTGACCATCAAGGATTAATAAAGAAAGTCAATGAGAGAGAGAGAGAGAGAGAGAAAGAGAGAGAGAGAGATTTTATTACATCCCTTGACAGGGGATATAGCTCAAATAATTTTAATAATCTGAATTAAAGCAATTTTATAGTCCTATTGAAATCTCCTGAAGACAAAGGTAGTTTTGCTCTGGACTTTTCAAAAGAAATGTGTTCCTGCACAACAAATTTCTTCCTGATGGTATAATGTTGATCTGGAATGGGTTCTCTATATTTGAACATGTAAGCATGTTCTCTGTATTTTGCTGTGCTTTACCCATTAACGGCCCAAACTTCATTTGTATCTTTTATTAATTACATGCACACACATCTCTTAACATGGATCTCAACTGTTACAGCCCACAGAATAAATTAAAAATTATGTGAAGAACGGCTACTTAATCTGAATATGAATCAGGTCTTTAACCTCTTATCTTTTCTATTTCTGTTGGCAAAATTATGGCTATTAAATGTTGAAACAATGCATTGATAAATTTAGCACAGCTTTTGCACACATACAAGCACTAACATTGGATTGTATTGCTGCTATATTATCATTATTGTTATTTCAGAATATGGATTTGTATTTGAGAGAAATAAGGAAATAATATAATCTTTACTGTTTATTAAATAGGGATGTTGGTACAAAGTTTAGTGAGAAAGCATGAATGTCTTTAGTGAATATATTGTGAACTATCAATGACCAAAGCTCAAACTTCAGTTCATGTTATGCACCTCACAGTGGACTTAGGGAAAGATTTCTTTAAAAAATTATGTATGATTCTGAAATGAAGACCCTGTTAAATGATAGCTATAGTTTGATAAGGAAGTTCCTTCACTACTAAGTGTATTGAAACTGAGAAGCTACTTGTAATTTAACTACATTGACAGGGTAATATCAACTTTGTTTAAAAAAGGTTGCTTTTAATTTTTACATGGGTCACACCTGGTGGTGCTCAGGGTTTACTTCTGGCTCTGTACTCAGTGATCACTCCTGGTGGGTCTCAGGGGACCATATCGGGTGCCAGGGATCGAACCTGAGTCTGCCAGGTGCAAGGGAAACACCCTACCTCCCAAAAGTCCCCCCACATTTTTTACTAGATAACAAGTTAGTTATTTTCAAATAGCAATATGTAGAAAGCAAAATATATTGCCTTCTATCCCTATATTACAATACATTTATTTGAGGGGGGGCATGTAAGGGATAATTTAAGTAAAAGACTTTATTTAGGGAAAGGGAAAAAGAGGGGAAAGAATGCAGGGAAGAACCCAGATTGGGTGGGTTGGTGGGGTGGTCTCCCAAAGCAGAATTCCCACTAGAAATATATTTCTAATCTTACCACCCAAATAGATAATCATTACTACTTGTTTCTTGTTTATCTTCTATCAATAAGATGTTACTATATTTTTACTCCTATTGCTTTTATACACATTTTTTTAAAAAAAAGATTGCTCAAAATTATCTGCAAACACCATAATTTCAACTGGAAATAAATAGCCTAATAAACTCATTTCCCATAATCATGTTAATTATTTTTTTTCTGCTTTTGGGCCATACCTGGCATGATCAGGGGTTACTCCTGGCTCTACACTCAGGAATTATTTCTGGTGGGCTCAGGGGACCATAAGGAATGCCGGGGATCAACCTAGGTTCAGCCACATGCAAGGCAAAAATGCATTACCCACTGTACTATCACTTCAGCCCAGATAACTGATCTTTTTTCGTTGGTGAGAACATCTAGTGTGATGCTGAATAAAAGTAGTGAATGGTGCAGATGAATATTCTTTCATAATTCACAACTGCAGGAGTCTTGATTATCTTGTTCATAAATATATGGGAGAAAAAATTCAGTCTTTCATGATAATGATGCCTTTTATCATATGGGAGATGTTTCTTTCTCTTCTGAGTTGCTAAGAACCTTTTTTTGTGGATTTTTTTTGACTGGGGGCTTGGGGGACATGTAGTGCATAAATTAAACCCAGGGTTCTATACTCCAGACCTCTGAGAAATCTCTGATACTCAAGAATTTTAAATGATGAATGTGAATTGTCTTTTTTCTTTCTACTGAAAAATCATCCCAAAGTTGTCAGCATGGTAAACAATAATGACTGATATTTAGATATTAAGTCAACTGTGCAATCTGAGGGGAAAAATCCCACATGGGGGGTGATGCCTTTATCTTCATACTATAATATTTGCAGTATTTAACCTCCTGGTGTCCAGAATGATAGTACAGCTGGTAAGGTATTAGCCTTGCATGCAGCCGACCTGGATTTGGTCCCCGGCGTCCCATAAGGTCCCCCAAGCAACGCCAGGAGTAATTCCTGAGTGCAGAGCCAGGAGTAACCCCTGCACATCACTGGGTGGGACCCTACAAGCAAAAATAAATAAAATTAAAAATTTATTATACTACTGACTTTTAATGAGTGTTCATAAAAATTATGCTCTATAGTTTTCTTTTACCGAAATAACTCTGATATTTTTATCTATTACTTCTGATCTTATAGAATGAACTGCAGAGTGCTCCCTTTCTCAATATTATGAAAAAGTTTTTATAAGACTATCATTATTTTCCCTCAAATGTTTCCAGTACACACTAGTAAAGCTACGGGGGTTAAAAATTCATTATAAGTTATATTTATAATTCAAAAGAAAATTATCTAGGATTATTCAAATCTTCAATTTCTATGTCAGGGGCCAGAGAGATGGTACAGCAGATAGGGCAATTGCCTTGTAAACGTCTAACCAGGTTTTGATCCTCGGCATCCCATGTGATCCCCCGAGCACTGCCAGAAGTAATTCCTGAGTGCAGAGCCAGAAATAATTCCTGAACATTGCCAGTTTGGCACCCCAAAAACAACAAAACAAAAACAGAAAAATCCCATATCTTATGGCAACTTTGGTATTCTAAAATTTTAAATAAATTTGTCCATTTGATCTTAATATCAAGTTGACTGGAACAGATATTACTCTATTAACATTATTCTATTCTATTACTGTGTGTAATAGAATTATAGTGAGCTCCCTCTGTATGATAGTGATGTGTACTTTAACAAGTCTTCCAAAAATCAATTTTATTAATATTTTCAAAAAATTAACTTTTGTTGATTTTCTTTTGATTTCTACTTGCAATTTTAGGATTTATCTGCTTTGGGTTTAATTTGTTTCTTTTTTCCCAGACTCACAGATAGAATCTTGTTTTTTAATTACTTTACTTTTTTAAAAATTTTATTTTCATAAGGTTGTTCATAATGATTACATTCAATATTTCAACACCAATCCCACCACTATTATACCTTTCCACCACAATTATTTCGAATTTTCCCACCACCATTCAAGACTGCCTGCCAGGGTCAGATGCTAGTAATTTATTTTCTATTGCTTATTATGAATATCATGGGAGGTCGTGTGGTTGTAAAAGTGGTCACGAGTTTCTGGAATTCTAAAACTGTAAATGGTTGGGGTCCAGTAGGGAGCTAATCCATTTTGAGATTCATTTGGGAGTCTCTGGATCAAGGCCGTTATTGTGCTGAGGTGGCACATGGAGGCAGTTTGCGGACATGTCAGCCAGGACCCTGAAGAGGCGGGGAACTAGGAAGGGACTGCCACAGCCATGTGGCCTGGAGTCTTAGTCCCTGATTCCACGTACCTGGGTTTTTCTTCTGGAAACATGTGGCCACCGGGAGTTCATTTGGAGTGGGCAGAGAGGGAACACAGGCTCCATCTGCGGTGCCCCCGTGGAACTGGCTCGGTACCGGGTCGAGAGAGATCTCCAGCGAGCTGCTGTTCTTTCAGACAAAATCTTAAGACTATGTTATACTTTTATGTGTACAGTTACACATCTCCCTCTAAGTATTGCTTAATTGCAGTCCAAACATTTTTTATTGGATGTATATTAACATTTTCTTGCAATTAAAATAAATTTTCTGTACATGTACTATGAAACTCATTTAAATTCCAAATACTGTTATTTTAAATAAATCTTACTACTAAGAACTTTTAAACTTAAGTTTATTCTGGGCTAGAGCGATAGCACAGGGGTAGGGTGTTTGCCTTGCACGCAGCCAACATGGCTGACCCGAGTTCGATTAGGTGAAATAGCTTATAAAATTTCAACTGAAGACTTGTTTCATGACAACATATTTTATATGTTTGAAATTCTCAAAAATGTCAAATTCTGAAAGAATTCAAGAATTATTTTTGAGAAGTCATGTTTTGCTACTGCTGATTTTTCCATATTTTATGGTTCATTTCTATTTAGTTAACATTTTCCCCTATTATTTTCATTCTTTTTTCTTTTGGTGCTCTATTTCTTTCTTGAGAAGGTATTACATCATTGATTTTTCTACACTCTGATTTGTGTCTACCTCGCCCCCTTTTTTTTAATCCTTTCTTTTGATTCTGCTTTTTCAAATTCCTGGAGAGGATGAAATGCATTAGATATTGTATATAAAAAATTTAAAGCATATTGAAGGTGATATCTCTCTGCATAAAATGTGACCTATCATCATCCAGGATGCAGTAGGGCATAATGGGGGCAGATCACCTCAATCCAGTAAGAGAATAGGTTGACTTGAAAGAAGCTTGCCCTGTTTGTTACAGTTAGATCAGACATTGTACCTCATTTCATAGGCCCCATTTCCTTGATAGATCATGAACCCTGATTTTTCAGTTACTAAGCACTGTGGAAATGATCCAAAGATCTATTTGGTCTTCAGCACCTTTCTGATAGGCACGAAAGTTTTTCATTAATTGGAACTGGCTTTTATAACACTCCAATTATAGAACACCTCTGAAAAAAAGTCATAAAAAATAAGGAAGTAAACATATTCTTAGTAAATCTGTATTTATTTCTTTCTCATTTGTTTTAAGGAACATTTTTGTTTTTCTTCTGATCTCTTTTTGATCCAATGGTGTTAACATCCAATTTCATTAAATTACCAAAGCATTCCAAGACTTATTTTTTTATAGGTTATTCCTCCCTTCTTGGCATTTTGATTTGAGAAGATATTTGATATATCTATTTTCATGACTTTATAAACACTCAAATTGTACTTAGGGTGTGGTCTATCCTGCAGGATACTCCATGTGCACTGAAGAAGAATGTATATTTGGCTTTTGGGGGGCGGGGATGGAGATCCTGGACAAATCTGTTCATCCCAGTTCTCCCAATTTCTCAGTTAGGACTGTTGTTTTCTTGTTGATACTATGTTTTATTGACCTGTTCATTGAAGAGAGCAGGGTGTTAAAGCCTCCCACTACTATTGTGCAGCACCAATAAACTTCCTCAGGTCTATTAGCAGATACTTTTAAACTTTACTGTCCCTTTATTTGGTGCCAATATGTTGGTAAGAGTTCATTCTTCTTGATCTATTGACACCTTAACCATTGTATAATGGCTATTCCTCTCTACTTTCTTTAATTTGAAAACTACTTACTCTAATAAAAATATGGCCATCCCTGATTTTTCAGTCTACCATTAGCCTCTATGATTGTTTTGCAATCTTTAATTCATAGAAAGAGCTCATGCTAAGAGTTCAAGTATGTCTCCAGCAGCTTTGAGGACTGGATTTTGTTTCCTCTGCAATGGTGGAGGGAAAAAGTGCCGGTGACAGAGGCAGGCTGAAGGGCAGGAGGGAAACTGGGAGGTACTTTGGGAGAGTAGTGAACACTGGTGAAGGCACTGGTGTTGGGACAATGCATATCTGGAACACAATCATAAATAACTTTGTAACTTTGTAATTTACAGTGATTCAACTGTGGGGGGCTGGGGTGGGGGTGGGTAAGGCCATGGCTGTTTTTGACTCAGCAAGTGCTAGTATAAGTTTGAAGTGTTGGGCTGGAAAGATAGTACAGCATGTAGGATGCTTGCCTTGCAGGTGGCTAAGAAGGGTTCTATCCCTGGCACCATGTATGATACCCGAGTGAGGAGCCAATATAAAGCTCTGAGCACTACCAGGTATAGTGCTCAAAACAAAACAAAAAAGAAAATAAAAACCATTCTAAAGTTCTGTAGAACCTTTGCTTTCCCTCACCATCCTGTCTTAGGTTGGTGTTCTATGTTCTGTGCTGCTTTCTAGTCCATTTTCTCTTTCAGTTCCTGCTTTCCTCCTCCCTCAACCCATGAGAAATACTCCTTGGCTCTGAACTTTGTCTACTGTTCTGTGACCCAAAGTACTGAGTCTTCCTGAATTGATGGCTGGTCTAGTTCTTTTTTATGCATTCTTTTGTGTTGATATCCTGGGTGCATTCATATCCTGGGTGCATATCCTGCCCTTTGTGGCCACTTCTTTCCTACCCTCTGCCACCTTATTTACTGGATCTGTAAAGTACTCTCTAAGTTCCTATAATGTACTTATTATGAACCAGGCACAGTAAAAGTGACATGCACTTGTTTTAAAGACATGCAATATTTGCATTTATTAGACAAACCTCCTATTTCTGGAGGCCTTTTTTATTGAGCTACTTTTTAAGAGATGCTGTCCATAAAGTTATATTTATCCTTTATCTGAATGTTTTCAAATCAGCCTCTAAAATCTAGAAACTCTTGACCAAACAAGCTTTCTGCAATGATGGAAATATGATGTCCATTAGGGTAGCCACCAGCTAGTACAACTAGAAAGTGAATGCTATTTTCCTTTATTAATCAACTTTAATTAATGGGACCAATTTATTGAGCAGGTAGTTATAAGCCACGTATCTGAATGTATCAGACATCTCTGGCTATTTCAATTCATAAAACTAAGTCACTTTTAGAGTTCCAACATTACCTACCTTCCTATGAAGTTTTCATTTGATCAAAAGTAGCATCATAACATTAGTTTTTCTACCATTTACTGTTTACTGATATCTATCAGAAATTCTGCTTTTAATAGAATGACACTTAGAGTATGTATCTGAATAGCTGTGATACATGTTCATGATAACTTTTTTTGGTGGGGAGGGGCTGTGCCATCATTGGTGTTGTTTAGAGGCTATTCCTGGCTCTGAGCTCAGGAGTAATCACTGGTGACGCTCAGGGGAATTTGAACCTGGATCAGTGGGTAACAAAGCAAGTGCCTTAATCTCTATGCTATTTCTCTGGTCCCAACCATGATATCATGGGTTTGTAGTTATTTTAGTGTCTGACTTTAGATCAGTACATATTATTTGGCCAAGCGAAGTGTAGAATAGCCACTGTAAGCAATTATTCTGATCCCTATTTTTATGTTTTCCCAGATGCTTTCCACCAGGTTTCCTATTCAAATTCTGCACTCCCCAGGACCTAGCAGTTATCAATGAATCAATGAATTCTTTGTCCAAAGTTAGGAAATCAGCTTGTGATTATGAAAAGACTGCAGCCAAATGCCTAAAGATACAACTTTCAATTTTAACAGCACTTAACTGTCCTACTATATGTGAGTAGGTTTATATGTAGCACTGTAGCACTGTTGCTCATCAATTTGCTCCAGTGGACCCAGTAACATCTCCATCGTGAGACTGTTACTGTGTTTGGCATATCGAATACGTCACAGGTAGCTTGCCAGGCTTTGCCGTGTAGGAGAGATACTCTCGGTAGCTTGTCGGGCTCTCCGAGAGGGGCAGAGGAATTGAACTCGGGCTGGCTGCATGGGCTGTGTGCAAGGCAAACGCCCTACCTGCTGTGCTATCGCTCCAGCCCAGGTTTATAATAGTATTTCATAATTTTCTATGAAAAAATGTTTTACAGGAGGTTAAAATAAATAATTAGTAAATTTAATGAATAGAGCATAAGGAATTTAGTCTTCTGGAGTGAAGTATATCTTTTATTTAGTAGTAGCTACCAAAAAAGATTTCAAATTAGCTTTTAGGAGCAAAACACTTAAAATACTATTTTAATATATACAGTTGTATCAATATAACTGATAGGTAACAGAGAAGTATGTGGCACTCAAAATATATTTCAAATCTAAGTATGGTGCATATACATGTGCTCATTGCATACTGTCATCTCATTTATAGATGGGAATTTAAATACTTTTTAATGAAATATATCTGTTTATCCATAGTTTAGAGGACATCATTGTGTGGGAATAACTGTCAGTCTGAGGATTAACACAGATGTAGGGATTCTATAATATATAGCTGCAGTTATGATTTCTGACTTCAAAGATTAGTTGGTAATTTTGGCCTGGGGTCATTCTGGCAATATATCAAGGGCTTATGGGTGTCAATTAACATTATTTAATAGGGCCCTACTCTAAAAGTTTAAATAAGGAAAAGTTAAGATTCAAAACAGATAATTACAGAATTAGTCGCCTTACAAAAAAAAAAAGAATTAGTCACATTACAAACTAATTTGTAAAAAAATAAATAAAACAAAATTAATTCCTTACTTTGCTACAGGTTTCACCCAGAAATATACTCTTTTGTACATTAAAATACTATTACATTAAAAATTAAAATTGTGTATAACTTTCTAGAAAGTTACACAAAGCAATATATACCTATAATTGAGATGAAAATACCATAATTATTGACAAGGTCACAATAAAAGTGCTTTAAATTTATTACTATTACAATACTTACCCCATACATTTACCTAGGACTTTGCAGTGTATTATAAAGCACTTTCACACACTTCCTTTTCAAAGAAAAGCATCATCAGAACAGGAACTGATACAAATTTCTAAAAATAAATTTTAATACTTTTAGAAGAAAAAGGAATTATGCTTATCATCATTTTATAGTATGAAGAGCACATTTTTCCTTGCTGAGCTTTCCAAAGGGGAATAAAATAAAACATAGTCTTTGGAATCATTCAGACCTATGTTGGAATCCTTGCTTTGTTTACTCATTATGTGAGCTTGAGCCAGCAATTCAACCTGTACAACCTTTTTCTCCAGAAATTGGGAATTCTGACCTCATACAGTAAAATTAAGGGGGAAATTATACATATCCTAAAGTACAACCTATTTTGCAATAAGAATACAATCAACATTTGTATTGTTGCTATTATTATTAAATTCGTCTATACTTTCTCACATACCTTCATAATATTTCTGATACTATGTAAGGAAAATAATTAAATATGAGTCAATGGTCAAATGTCATAGAACACGGGGCTGGAGCAACAGTACAGCAGCAGTAGGAAGCTTGCGTTGCATGCAGCTGAGCCTGGATCAATCACTACTATCACATATAGCTCCCTGGGTGCAGAGTAAGGAGTAAGTCCTGAACACAGCTGGTGTGGCCCCCCAAACAAATAAACAAAAAACCTCCCCAAACAAATGTTACAGATCAGTTAAAAAAACAGCGAAGAAAATATTTCTGAAGATATGACAGTCATAATATTGGGATAGTGCAGGAAACATGAGGCTATAATACTTTGGAGAGAATGGTAAGCCCTGAAAAAAAAAAGTTCACTTAGATCAATTGATCATATAGATTATATAAAAGAATAAAAGATTTTTATTTTTTAAAGTAAAAATTTTATTTCCTTGGAAGGGTTTTGGGTCATACCTGACAGTGGTTCAGGACCTATCCCCAGCTCTTTGCTCAGAGGGGATAAACCAGAATTGGTTACATGCAAGGCAAGAAAGAAAACCCCTAAACTATCTCTCAGGCCCCAAGGAGAAAACCTATACGGTTTTGTATTTTTTAAAAAATCTCTGGTCCTTGGAGTTCATGCCAATTCAATCAGTTAATCAGTGGCTGAATAAATAGCAGTACTCCTACATTAAAAAAAAATCTGGTCCAGGGTAAAAAGACCTTAATGAGAATCCTCACAAATGTGTGTTATTAAATAATAGATTCAATTTAAAATGCTTATTGTAACTCTTATGTAAACAAATTAAATTATATGCCCTATTTTCATAAAATTAGTATCTACTTCACATTAACAACACACTTATTTTGACTTTTTCTTGATTTTTGTTAAATATCCTAACAGAGTAGACTATTTAAACTGAATTACTAACATTATGTGTGGGTCCATTATAAATGCTCTTATGGGTTATATAATTTTTATTATATTCATATCCAACAAAAGGTAGGTGATAAAGCAATAGCTAGTAGATGATAGAAGTATCATAATAATCAGTTTTTAAAAAATACTTACTAAACAACATTCTATCCCATTTTCTTCATGCTTTTCCTATTTCAGATACAGTGAATTATAGCAGAAAATTTAGAATGTATGCTAAGTGAAAATGTGCTAAAGAAATTCAGAAACGGGTTAGCACCATGGGTAATACATACACCTGATTAGTGGAAGGTTCTGAGGAATCATGATTTGTTCTGGCAATCCCCAATTTTTACTACTTTCCTCTCTCAAGAGAGTCCACAATTTTTAGGGACTAATAAATTATACCAAATTATATAAAATAATAGTGGCTTGTAAACAAGCTAACAGCTATGCAGGAGAGACAAGAAAAGCACTCAATAAAATGTCTGACTTATCCAATTTTTTAAATGAGTCATTAAATATTGAAAATCATTTCATGGCACACAAAGCAAATCAGTCAAAATTCAAGAATAAAGTACACAGATGTATGGAACAATGGGAAAGTGTTGGTATATTTTCCTATCTTTTGATTCCCTCTAGACAAAAGATATCAGAGCAAAGAGGGAACCGTATTTGCTCACTGTTAGCATGCATTTTGTCGATGGATAAAGGCTGTTTTACGCACTGAATCTGTAGAGAAACAGATGATTGCTCCCTGCCACAATTCCAAAGTCCATCTTCTTTACCTCATCAATTTGCAGGTTGGTATGGGTGAAAGTGAGAGAAGAGTTATATCGTACTCCCAGGTGTAAGGGGCTGTTTTCCTGCCTATCATTCCACCAACCTCCTTGAATAAATTGCTACTTAGAAAAAGGAAAGTCAAACATTTATGAAACATATTGCTCTTTAGAAAAAAAAGAATTGTTTGCAAATAGTAGCACTATTAAAAGAGGGAAGAGAGAATAGCATCAGTCATTTTATATTATATATAAGCAGTTTATTAAAGAATTAAATATTTATAGACTATAAAGCAAGGCAGGCGATGAGTTGCAAACAGCTTGCTGAGAAGTACATTATAAAACAATGAGTCTGTCAGTGATTGATAAAGAATGGAGAGTGCAAATGCTTTATAAAATTCTTAAGTTAGCTATGAATTTCCAGACTAGCAAAACAGGACACAGCAGCTAGAAATATCATAGCAACTCAAGCTATTGTAGATGCTAAAGACCTTCAGTAAACATAATGAATACTTCTCCTTTGATCTTTATACCACCATCTCATAGAAGAAAGGGTTGCAAAGCACACAAATCTCTTAGGCAAAAGGTTTATGAACGTTCATTTCCAAATTGATAGATATCAGATCTAGACATCCACACAACTCTCATTTTAAAAAATAAAACAACTCTCATTTCCTTCTTTTTCTACTAGTAAAATAAGACTAAGAAATTTCAAAAAACAAAGGATGATATTTTACTTTATACTACACACACATTAGGAATCATATCTAATCTGATCCCCTCATTTAGGAAGAAAATATTTGAGACTGGTTGAATGATTTATCCAAGTTCACATAGCTAATTAATAACAGAATCAGGATTAAGATTGGGTCCTTTTATATCTTGGATCAATATTCTTTCTGAAGCACCACCTTCTTTCCCCAAAACTTTTGAAACTTAAGAATTCTGAGCTCTTTCTGTCTGTAAAATACTCAGTGATAAATTGCTAAGTTTTTTCACTGGTAAATTATATTTCAACCCAGTTTGGATGATGGTTTTGAGAAAAGAAAAAAAAAATTTACAAAAGCAAAAGTTTAGTCTTTGAATATAAGCAGATTATGATCTATCTAAAGTTTCTCTAGAGTTTGAGATAGCAGAATGTTATTAATGTCTCTTTCTTCTCTTTCTTGAATAAATCGATATGGCACTCTCTTGTCATCTAACTAGATGGAAGGATGGATGATTTTTCATCCTATGAGAATGACTGGTCAAAGTCTTCATAATTTTAAATGCCAGAAGTCATCTCTCCTTGATTTGGTGGAACTGGAGCGATAGCACAGCATCAGGGCATTTGCCTTGCATGTGGCCGGCACGGCCTGCCTGAGTTTGGTTCTTCCACCCCTCTCGGAGAGCCTGGCAAGCTACCGACAGTATCTCGCCTGCACGGCATAGCCTGGCAAGCTTCCCGTGACGTATTTGATATGCCAAACACAGTAACAACAAAGTCTCACAATGGAGACATTACTGGGCCCGCTCAAGCAAATCGATGAACAACGGGAGGACAATGCTACAGTGCTACATAAAGCCTATTTATGTTCTGGATACATACTAATTTGAAATTCTATAACTTTCTATTCTTTTTCTTTAAACATATAGTTTCTATATAATTGGGCTTGAAGTTCTACTTGCTATCTGCAAATTGGATGACAGACGCATTATAAGTAAAATATAATGAATCCTTTTTCAGTATAGAGTTAAAGTAGTAAGTAGCTTATAAAACTTTGAACCCATCGATGCATTTACCCAAATTCCATACCATTAAAAGAAAATCTAAGTGTAATATCACCTAATTTTCTACAAAAATTTATCACAGACAGAGAAAACCTGTTTTATTGCCTTAGATGCTTTTCTGTAAAGCAGGATTTAGACATGTTTTTATGAGGGAAAAGCTTAACAATTTTTGATATCTAAGTTCCTTCATTTCCCCAGTTCTGAACAATCCAGAAAAAGTTACTTATATCTTGAAATTAGATACTGTCAGTATAATAAAAATGGATGACAATTAGGACAAAGAAAACAGTTGGTATTACTGAACATTACTAAAACCAATGCTTGACAATAAGTTTATCTGTCAAGTTATCTGAAATGTATTTGTATATTAAGACAACTCATGTAAAACAGTAAACGCTCCTGTTTCCTGAAATTTTCTCATCCAAAATCTTTCTTAGATGGAAGAAAATACAAATTAATTGGTGTATAACAGGTATTATAAAGTATATATACTTAGGGCAATATTTTAAATAGCTATACTGCTATTAAGATATCTCTAAAAGTTAGTTCAACTGGTTATGTTAAAAAAATCAAAGTTGGCATCAGCAGAAGTAAACTTACTGACCAAAGAAACAAAAACATATATATCAGAATAAAAATTGAGAAAAACATTAAATAAATCAACTCAAATTTTAGAGGCCACCCTACCAAGAAAAAAATCCACCATGTTATTGTTGATTTCTTTTTCTTAAAAGAGTTCCCTGAAGATTTTGATTCCATGCATCCCAGCAGTCTAAATTGTAATTAAAACCAAGATGCTGGCAAAATTGAAAAGGAATACTTATATAAGAATGAATTTATGAGAGTATCTTAGATGAAACACCGGAATATTCATGCTTTAATTCTGGAAACTTATAGAACACTAGGGACCAGGGATGTGGCTCAAGAGAGAGCACATGTGCGAATCAGTCACTGAGGTCCATGCACACGCCTTCCCCAGCACTGTTAACTATGGTTATTGTGGACCCAACTCTTTTATACCCAGTATTGCCAGGTTTGAGTATCACTGGGCAGAGCATCTCTGGAAGTGGTCCTGTGCCTCCAAAGCACTGCTAGGTAGGACCTCTATACATAAAAATCAGTAAAGTCCATGGGATTAGGGGATAGGGAAACAAATATAAAATGACAAATATGAAATGGTTTGTATGACTTGACCTGGAAAGCTGAGATTTAAAAAAGGTTCTAGTTAATAAAGATTCTAGAGTGCATGAAAATCTAACCTATTAAATCCTACAATTAGGTGAAGAGTTTGAAACTTAAAGCAGTAAGCTTAGAACACATGATGTGATGAAACAGAATTATCTGACACAATAAAGCTCCAGAAATTGTTGTCTCAAGATAAAATAGGTTTTAAAAGAAATCTAAACAAATAAAAGAATAGTAGGTTCATAATATTATTTAAGAAAAACTGGGATGTTTTCTAGGTTGATAACAAAATACCTAGTGTACATTTTTCAAAACATCTGCTACTAAGAGAATCCTGGATGTTTTCAGCATGGAATCTATTTGCTTGTCAATGTTATTTGTAGCTTTAACTTTCAGTAGAAAGAGAGTAAATATGACTATTCCCATTTAGCTAATGTAAAATGTAGCAATGCAAAATCTAAAAGTTTAAAAAACTCAAGGTTTAAGATTAGAAGGGTGTTAATTTGTGCCTCAAACAGTAATAAACCATGAAATTAAGATCTCTACTGAGAGTCTCATAAATTAAAAACCAAGCACAGGGTCATGGAGATGGTTCAAGTAATGGGACATATGCCCAGCATGTGCGAGGTCCTTAGTTCAATTACTGATCTTAATTAGAAAATCATAGTGGGCCAAGCTCAGGACAAAAATGCACTATCTCGATTTCTCTAGGGCCGCCCCCTTCCACTCTCTCCATTACCCACCTAAGATCAACAGACAAAAGGTATAAAGATCTATTGTGAAAGAAGATATGATAATTAAAGACAGTAAACTACTAGGTTTGAGAACATGTTTTTTAATCTCTTGAGGGTTTTCTTTCTGTATCAGGACCACACACAGCAGTACCAGGGATCCTAAGGCCATTCTCAGTAATCCTTGGCCCAGTGGAGTAGTGCTCAGGGTCTACCCTGTGTGCTAGGGATCAAACTCAGAGCCAAGCTGACTTAAGTTATCTTCCTGACTCCTTATGGGTCTTCAACTCAATCTGACAGAAATAAAATTACTTTTATAGAAACTAAATGCACAAAGTAAAACTGCTATTCTAGGTGCTGTAACTGAGCTCTCAATGCCATTACAAGTAGATAAGCTAAGGTCCACAGACAAGTAAGAACCCTAGATTCCCTCCCCCACCCCCGCCCCCTTCATTTTTGACACTTTGTCCTTTAAGGTAAGGTATTCTTGCTTGTTTTTTCCCTAGGGCATGAGGCTAACGCTACCATTTCTGAAGAATAACTGTCAAAGTCAGGCATCTCTGAAAACTAAAACCAAGGGACCTCTCACATTCCCAACAGGGTCTCAGAGAAAGTTAGAGCTTTAAAGCAGATAATTTCCACATACACATGGTCAGAAGAGACAGGCTGTGTTTTACAGAGTTAATCCTCCCAAAAATATGGATCCTCAGGCAAAGTTTGCAAACAACGAACAATAAGTTTCATGAGATGAATGTATCAGCCAAAGTGACCTATGTATTAAATGGAATCCGGCGTGTGATTAACTGTTTGTGGGTGATGGTGCATTCTGTTAAATGTGTGTGGCTACTATTTTTAAATGTGTAGAATAGTAAGGACTTCTAATTTTAAGATCTCACTGACAAATGACAAGTATGATTTAAGTATTTTTAAATAAATGGCAAAAAATTAAAACTGTAATATAGGTAATTATTATTGCTATTGCTGCAAGAAGAAAACAGCAAAATGTTTTACTATTCCCATTGCTATTATTGTGGTACAGCTAGATTATTGCAACAGATTCCAAGCTGGTCTCCATGTCCCCACTCTTGCCTTCCTACATTTCCTATATTTTTAAGCGTAGTAGCCATAAGAATCTGCTCATTATTATTCTCTCTTTAGAACCTCCAAGAGGGGGCTGGAGAAATAGTACAGCAAGTGAGGTTCTTGCCTTGTACGCTGCTGATTTGCATTTGATCCCAAGCATCCCATAAGGTCCCCCCAGTTGGCCAGGAGTGATTTCTGAGGGCAGATTCAGGAATAACTCGTGAGCACTGCCAGGTATGTGTGTGTGTGTGGGGGAGAACTTCCAGATTCTACAAAGTTCTATTTAATTGGTCTTTCTGTTACCTCTATGATTTACCTACAACTGCTTCTTCCTTGTATACCTTCCCCTTGTCTGAGAACCTTCTCAAACTTGCTAAACACTCCTACTCATAGCTTTTGCATAGCCATGGCCTCTGCCGGCTATCCTGCACCACCACAGCTTACTATTCATCTTCTTTACTGTCACCTTCTCAGTAAAGCCTCTCCCTAACATACAATTGAAAATTGACAATTCCACATTTAGCAATATTCTATGCTCTCCTTTATTGCTCTTTTTAATCCAGAATATTTTCTTACTCAATATAAGAATGACTTATTTAATTTATGCCATGTTTCTCCTAGGATATCAACCATTCAAAGAAATTTTGCTTGCTTTCTTGACGGTGATTGTTCTTTACTGATTAGATTGTGCCTAATATATAACACTTGATAAATATCAGAATAATTAATGGGAGATAGAGAAATATAATGTTTAAGCTTCTGAAGTTAGAATGAGTAAGCTTAACTTCTTCAGTGGGTTTATTTTTTTATTGACGAATGTTGGGTTACATATATTATGGCTACTATATATATTATACTTTTCTTAGGGATACAGTTTTATATGCCTTCAAAATACAATACTCACACCTACCATCAAGCCATCATTATCCCTCTATCACAATCTACTGGACCACTTCTATCCTTTCAATACTTTCCCCTTCTTTACTTTGATAATCTCAGTTCTGTGATCAGAGTTCAAGGACCTTGTTCTGTTGGCCTTTGTTTTCATTCTGTTTGCTCCCTTACTTTGTTTCTTTACGCACTACATGTGAATAAGAACATATGGTACTTGTTGTTATAATTTATTATTTTGCTTAGCATGGTCACCTCCAATTTTCTAAAAGCAGTATTTTATCTTATAGTGGAGTAGCTTTCTATTATGTGTGTGTATATATATATATATATATGCCACATATTCTTTATCAACTTACATAATTTAGCACTCGTATTTTTTCCATATTTTAATTATTATAAATAGTGCTGCAAAGAACACAGGTGCGTATATATTCAGATTAGTGTATCTGTGTTCTTCGGATAGACACCTAGAAATGGAATTGCTGAACCAACTGGTAGATTTTAATAATGCACACACTGTTTTCCATAAAGGCTAAAGCAATTTACATTACCACCAATGGTGTATGAGAATTCCCTTCTCTATATTCTCAACAGCACTGGTTTTCTGATGGCCGTTTTGATTCAGGCAGTTCTCAGAGGTGTGAAATGATATCTCATCACTTCGCTTTGCATTCTCCCATAATAAATGACAATCAACATTTTTTTACGTACCTATTGACTAACTATGTCTTCTTTGTTAAAATGCCTGTTTACTTTCCTCTCATTATTTTGACGGGGTTGTTTTTTGGTTGTTGTTGAGCTTTATTCAATTTTATATATCTTGAATATCAATCCTTTGTCAGACATATGGTATGGCTAGTGTCTCTAATTTGGTAGGGTTACTTCATTAAGTGATTTTCTTTTGCTGAACAGATGCTTCCCAGTTTGATGTATTTTACTGGTTTATTTTTTACTTTGTTTCTCTATTTGAGAATATGATACCTTAAAATATCACAAAAATCAATGCCACAGAGTATTCTACCATTCTTCTTCAATGAATTTTATGGTTTGGGGTCTAATACATAATTCTTTAATACATATTGAGTTAACTTTTGTGTATGGTATGAGATAATGACCAAGTTTTATTCTTTTGTGTATGGCTAAGCAATTGCCCAGTACTATTTATTGAAGAGACTTTCTTTCTCCATTTTATACTCTTGACTTCTTTAAGATAACTATTCATACATGTGAGTATTTATTTGGGGGCTTTCCATTATATTCCATCAACTCATTGCTATTTTTATTCTAGTAGCACACTGTTTTGATTGCCACAGCATTGTAGACTATTTGGAAGTGGGGAATGTGATGCCTCTACTCTTCTTTTGCCACAGGGTTGCTTTGGTCTTTTGCGGTGCCATACAAATTTCAGTAACATTTTATTTCCTTGAAGAATATCATTGGGATTTTGATAAGGATTGATCTGACTCAGAATAATGCTTTGGGTAAGATAGCCATTTTAACAATGTTAATTGTTCCAATATACGACAGACCTCAGATCCTGGTTTAACCATAATGTGACTTATAAAACATTTTATTTAGAATGAAAAAATTTATTCTCACCTAAAAGCTCTTGTTAAAATTAAATTAAATCATCTGAAAGTAACGAACATTTCTTGGGTAAACAATATCTATTGATATCAGATTTATTTTATGTTCATGTTTTTTTTTTAATTTCCCTTCCCTACAGAGTAATCTGGAATATAATGGATGATTGTGAGAAAACTCAAGACAAAAGAAACAATTGGCCTTAGACTACTGGACAAAAGTTAGTGCAGGACTATGATCCCTAAAAGTGATCCATAGATAAGGCAAATTCTACAATGAAACAGCATTCTGTCTGAGATACTTTCCAAACTATAACATAGGAAAGGTGAACCAAACAGACCAAGGAAGTTTCAAGCAGTTGAGGAATGAGAAATAAACATTTAGGGAAGCACAGTGTGAAAAATCTATATAGGATACACAAGAGGAAAAGTCAATGGAAAAAAAAAATCCAAACAGCTAATCAACAATTCCCTAGATAGAAATTTTCAATCTTTTGGTCTCAGGATCTCTTAAACTCTCAAAAACTGAGAATTTCATAAAGATTTTACTCATATGGACTATATTCATAAGTATTTAGTAAACTAGAAGTTAAAACTGGTAAGTTTCTGAAATATTGGTAATATGTGTTTATCCATTCATCTAAACATAAAACCTACATACAATGTTTTTATGAAAATAAAGATATTTTATAAAAAATAATAGTGAGAAAAGTAGCATTGCTTTATCGTTTTTGGCAATTAAATTTTTGGTTTTTGACCTTTCATTTCTGTTTCTGAGTTCAATTTATTGCAATTCCTTTGGAAAACTCCACTGCACACCACTGAGTGGATGAGAGTAGAAAGGCAATGATATCTTAGAATAATTATAAAAATAGTGTTGAAATCATGTTTCCTGGTATTATTTTAAGACAGTTTTAAATTTTTAAATTTAAAAATCGCTGGAGCGATAGCACAGCGGTAGGGCGTTGCCTTACAAGCAGCCAACATGGCCGACCCGAGTTCGATTCCTCCACCCTTCTCGGAGAGCCCGGCAAGCTACCGAGAGTATTTGATATGCCAAACACAGTAACAACAAAGTCTCCAATGGAGACGTTACTGGGCCCGCTTGAGCAAATCGACGATCAACGGGAGGGCCTTTACCTTTACCTTAAATTTTTAAACTTATGAAAGTTAGTGAAGATTTTCAGGGACTCTGTGGCCCATTTTTTGCCCTAGAATCTCTGGTCAAATGTTAAGTTGCATACATGTAGAATGAAACTCCACAGGGCTAGGAAAAGAACCACCAAGAAAGTGTAAACACAGCAATTTTCAGTGCTCACAAAGATTGGAGGATATCCAAATTCTGACCAGCTAGCATGCAAAGACTTGTTGATTATGCAGGATATTCAGTATAGTCCTCAGAAATATTATGGAGAAATATTATGGCATATCAACCTGTAACATCATGCTAGTAATCTCTTATACATGGCTCCGGGTGAAACACAACAACTTTCACACTCTTTCTTCTAAGGAAACATTTTTGGATCATTTTTTAGCGAATTATTCATAACAAGCAATACAAAATAAATTATTTAGGACCTGCTATTGGGGCAGGCTTGAGCGGTGGTTGGGAAAATTCAAAATAATGGTGGTGTGAAGGTGTAATGGTGGTGTGATTGGTATTGGAATATTGAATGTAATAAATTATTGTGAACAACTTTATAAAAATATAATAAAATTTTTAAAAAAGAAAAGAAATATTATGCCTTATTGAACAAAGGGCTAAACTTAACTCTTAAGCAATGCCTGCTTTAATCTGACCAAAACAACTTTTAAAATAAGCATCAGTGGTATCAAACTGATCCATACATAATTTAGTTGCCTGTATCTTTAATGGAAGGCAATAAAATCTAAATTCAATAGCATAATACTCATCCAATTACAGAAAAACAAAGACCAGTAGATAATGTAAAACATAGGAAAATGTGACTCTGCACTTCACAAAATCTCAGTACAAAATATAGAAACAAAACAGATGACAATACACAAACTTAAAAATGGCTATATAATGTGCATAAGTAGAAAAAATATATGAGCATAATAAGAAATGAATGATAAAAAATAAAATGAAAATTCTTTATTTGAAAATAAGATATTCTAAATGAAAAATTCACTACATTGGATTAAATACAGAGTGACAGATGAAGACACAGCCCTATAAGCTCTGTAAACTAAAATGTAAGCAAAAATGGTCAGTCTTAGTGACATGTGAAACACTGTCAATCTAACATTCATGCAGTTAAAGTTTCTGGAAAAAAGAGGAGCACACAAATACATAGAGCAGCCTATTGAATGAAAAATTTCCATAGTTGAACAATATAAAGCTTTAAATTAAAGAAACTCAATAAACCAAAGCAAGATTGACCTAAAGGAAGCCATAGCAAGGTAAAACATAATTGAATTGTTAAAGAAACAATAAAATAAATTTAATAATATAGGAAAAGGGAGATATTAAATACAAGCAAGTAAATACAGTAAAATCACCTGATTTCTCTTTAAAATAAGTAAAGTCATAAAAGTGGCCTCTCTTTAATATACTGCAGAATGTGGAGAGTCCTGTAAATTTATAATTCTATATCCAGCAAAAATAGCCCTTATATATTGGAGTGAAATAAAGATATTTTCAAAGAAAAGAAATTCCACTCCAATTGGACCTAAATTTATTTTTAGAGTGCTAAATCAAATTTTTACTCTAATAGAAAAAAATGATATCAGATGTAATGAGTGATTTATGAGGGAATATGGAGACTAAAATAAATAATTTAAAATTTGGGTGAATATAAAATTTTCTCTACCCCTTCAAAATAATGACTGTTGAGAACAATGGTTTATAAACTGTGGCCCCAAAACCAGATCAGTGAACTTTGGAAAATAAGTTTCACTGAAAAACAGTCAAGCTCATTTTTTTACATACTGTGTATGACTAATGTTGAACTGAATAGTTGCAACCATATGGCTTGCCAAGTAGAAAAAATTACTCTCTAGACCTTTAAAGAATATGCTTGATTATCCATGGTTTAAACCAAAAATAATGCCATTGTATTGTGTGGGGTTTGTAGCCAAACAGAAGTGAAATACTTAAAAACAGTAGTACAATAGTTAGGAATAGGAGATAGATGTATGCTGTTGTAGGGACGAAAAGATACCTCAGAGGGAAGAGCATATTCTTTGCATGTCGGAGGACTGGGTTCAATCCCTGACACTGCATGGAACATAGAAATGGTAAACTATTTCATAGTAGATTATAAGAAGTGAAAAATGTGTATTTTACCTTAGAGAAACCCCTAAAAAAATTAAATTCACAGGGAACGAGAGAAATCGCAGAGGTAGAGTACGTACCTTCCATGTATAAGTCTCATCACCTGGTCCAAACATCAAATTGTCAAGAATAACTGGCACTATTTCCCTGAATCCTCACCAAGCACATTAGAGGTAGACCTATAGAAAATTAACATATTGGTTAGGTTAATGAGACAATAGAAAAATTAAAATAGAAATATGCAAGAAATCAAAAAAAAGGGGAGACAAAAAAGATGAGACAAAGAGAAAACAAGTGATAAGAGAGTTAATTTAAACCACATGTAGGTGATTCAACCAAGAGCAAAACTAGACAGTCCCATAGATCTTTAAAAAACCAATCATATCACACACATATATACACCTTGAATTCTCTTACATTTTGGAGGTATATGTCAAGGAGTGGAACCATTGGGTCATATGGAAGCATCTTTAAAACAAAAAATAAGAAAAGAAAAAAATCTCCAGACTATTTTTCATTGAGGCTGAAACAGACAACATTTCTACCGACAGTGAAGAGGCTTCTTATTTACCATATTTCCACCGATACAATGTCTTTTTGATATATGCCATTCCCACTAGTTTAAGATGATATCTCATTGTTTTGGTTTGCAATTTCCTGATAATATGGGAAGATGGACACTTTTTCATATGCCTACTAGCCATCTGTATGTCTTCAATTAAATCTGTTTATTTACTCTCTTCATTTTTGATGGGGATATGATTTTTGTTGTTGCTGAACTTTGTGAGTTCTTTATTTCTGTTATTAATCCTTTATCTGATGTATGGTGTACAAATAGTTTCTCCCATTCAGTAGGAAGGAACTCAATTTTGGCCTGAGTTTCTTTTGCTTTTTTAAATTTAACATGGTGGCATTTTTTTTATTGTTGTTTGTTTTTTCTTTTGGGTCTGTGGAGTCTAATCCTCTAACGTCCATATCCTGGAGAGGTTCTATGTTATTCTCAATGTATTTTTATAGATTCTGTTCCAATTTTGAAGGATTTTACTTACTTTCAATTAACTTTTGTGTACTGTGTGAGATACTAATCTTTAATTTTTGGGAGGAGGGGGTTTACCCATACCTTGAGGTGCTCAGGGATTATTTTTGGCTCTGCATTCAGGGACCACTCCTCGGAACTCAGAGGACCATATGGGATACTGGGAATTGAACCCAGGTTGGTTGCAAGGCAAACGACTGTATTATTGCTCCAGCACCTAGACTGTTTCATTTGTACTGCATGATGGCTATTCAGTTTTCCCAACAATTATTTGTTGAAGAGACTTTCCTTGCTTCCACTTTATGTACTCAGTTGCTCTGAAAGATTTGGTGTCCCTAAATTTGAGGGTTTACTACTGGGCTCTCAATTCTACTCCATTGGTGTGAAGTCTTCCATTATTCTATTGCCAAGCAGTTTTGATTACCACATAATTTAACCTAAAACAGAGAATTCAGTACTGCCTTTCTTCTCTTTTTCTCACAAGTAGTTTTGCTACTCAAGTAGTTTTGAACTCTCTACAAATTTTTACTTATCTTTATACCTATTTTTATATTTAGAAGTTACAGTAGTATTAAAATTTTATATTTTGGTTATTAAATTAAATATTTAAAATGTTAATTATTAAAAGTTAATTTTAATAAACTTTAAATTATTAAATTTTAATTATTTTAGTATTAAATTTTCATATATTTTTTGTATTGATATACAAAATTATGACTCCCTCTCTCCCCGCACTGTTTGGTAATTATTTCACATAACACAATACCCTCCAAATTCATCCATATTGTCAACTGCATTTTGTCTTTTCTTACAGCTCCATATTTTTACATTGCAGCCATATATACCATAACTTCTTGATCCATTCACCTGTATTTAGATATTTGGGTTGTTTCCATATTCTGGCTACTATACTAAGCATTTAATGGATATGTGTATATCGTTTAAAACAAATGTTTTTGTCTTTTGAGGGTAGATGCTGAGAGGTAGAACTGCTGGGTTGTAAGGGAGTTCTATTGTTACATTTTGGAGAAAACTTCATGCTACTTTCCAGAGGTTAAAACCAGACCACATTCCCACCAACAGTGAATAAGGGTTCCTTTCTCATCACATCCTGCCAATATTCCACTTGTTTCCATCATTTTAATACGTAAGTTCTCACTTGTAAGAAATATCTCATTGTTGCTTTAATTTTCATTTTCTCAGTAAGTGATGCTGAGTACTTTTCATATGCCTACTGTATGCCTTCTTTGAGGAAGTGTCTATCTCCTTTCCCCATTTTTTGATGGTTTATTGTTGAACTGAGTACTTTATAAATCTTGGATATTAGTCCTTTGTCGATATATTATATGCAAATATTTTCTCATTTGTATATTGATTTGTATATATACAAATATGTATATTTGTATATAATCTCCTCATTGGCCACCCTCCAGAACTCATGGCTGTTTCTCCTGGAAAGGAGCATAAAATGAGACCCCTAAAGCCACCGGACTCTGCGCCAGGCTGTTTTCACTTGGGGTACCCCAGAGGAGGGAGGGTGAGAGTCCTCCCTGCCCCAAGGGACCCAGCCCCGGAAGCCGACCTCCACTACCCAACTGCCGCCATGCTCCAGGTCGCTTTCTACAAGCTCAGGCCGAGCCTCACATATGAGTGAAAATATTCCCAGACACATCATAAGACACTCCCCACCCATTTTTCATAATTACCACACCATATTTGATGGGGTTAAGACAGTAGTCAACAAATCAGAGGGAAATGTGTGTGTGTGTATATACATATATATATGTATATATATATATATATATATATATATATATATATATATCTGTCACTGTCCTCCCATTGTTCATCGATTTGTTCATGCAGGCCCAGTAACATCTCCATTGTGACAATTGTTACTGTATTTGGCATATCAAATATGTCACGGGTAGCTTTTCAGGCTTTGCTGTGCATGTGAGATACTCTCGGTAGCTTGCTGGGCTCTCCAAGAAGAGCAGAGGAATTGAACTCAGGTCAGCCATGTTGGCTGCTTGCAAGGCAAGTGCCCTCCCTACCCACTGTGTTATCGCTCCAGCCCCTATATATATATATATATATATATATATATATATAATTTATTTATAAAATAAATACTTGTCGGTATACTCTTGGAGAGTCCAGCAAACTACTGAGAATATCCCACCCGCATGGCAGAGCCTGGCAAGCTATCTGTATCATATTCGGATATGCCAAAACCAGTAACAATAATGGGTCTCATTACCCTGACCCTGAAAAAGCCTCCAATACGGCAGCGTTGGGAAAGACGAGTAAGGAGAGGCTGTTAAAATCTCAGGGCTGGGATGAATGGAGACATTACTGGAGTCTGCTTGAGTAAATAGATGAATAACAGGATGACAGTGATACAGTATTATTGATTTGGTATCCTACTTTACTGTATTGGTTGTTTCTCAGTTTTCCAGTGGAGTCTTCAGGTCTTCTACGTATAATAAGTCATCTGCAAATGGTGATAATTTAACTTTTTACTTGACAATTTGGACCCCTTTAACTTCTTTTTCTTTCTTACTTGCTGTGAGAAGGAATTCCAAAAACAGATTAAATACAAGTGGAGAAAGTGAACATTCTGGCAGGATTTGGGAGACCGCATGGGGTGGTGAGGATTGAACCAAGGCCATCCATGTTCAAGGCAAGAGCCCTCCCTGCTGTATCTCCAGCACCAAGGAATTCAGAATAAAAAAGTGAATTTTATTTTTTAAGGAGGCGAGGTCGTAGATCATGAATTAAGTCTTCAGCATATGATTTGGGGTTATGTTTAGAGATAGTTTTAGATTTAGAAAGTAGAATAGAAATGTAGACTAGAGATAGGAATTTAAGAATCAATGGAAAGAGCAAAGATTTAAAGGCAAGTAACTGAAAACTGAGTATGGATGCGCTCTCAAAAGAAATAGACTCAAATCACTTAAACCCCCCCCCAAAAGTAATTTTAAGAACTTCTGAGAAAACAATATTAATGAATCAAATTATCATTAGTCTTACAATGTCAAATATTAATCAGTATTTATTTTCTTGACTATCATAATCATTTTACAGGGTAGGTACTATCATTATTCTCATGTTCTAAAACATTAAGAAACTAAGGCTTAGAGAAGTAATTGGAGTAGGAGTCAGAGTTCAAACCTAGAACTAAGCTCCTAAATATTTCATCAGACTGTTATCTATTACACTTTATAATAATCATCCTCTCAGAAACAGTAACTATATCAGTCACCATCTTTAAAGGACTTACTGTGTATAATTTACTGGAATAATATAAGAATAAATTCTGACAGCTTGACTGATTTAAGAAAAATTAAACTTAGGACTATCAAATGAGTATAACAGTTTGTCCAAATGAAAGGAAAATTAATTTCTGCTTAGCTGCCTTAAATTTGCTCAACAGAACATGTTCAGCAATATGATACTCACAGAAACTGTTTAGGAGATGGTTTTTATTTGGACTCACAAGAAGGCATACTTCCTAGAAAATTACTAATGTCAATTAGTTTTTTTTGGGCTACATGAAAATCTCATTCAGTTTCCAAGATTCAGCAAGTATCATAGCCAGGAAAGAAAAGCTTAGTGAGTGATAACGATGTGCAAATCAAGAAAACCAAAGGAAAACCTAGTTCTAAGTAGATATCCTTGGGCATCATCATCTAATCAAAAAATCTTATTTTATAGTTTTTATTTTTAAAGTGTTTGGTACACAGGGAAGTACCTAGAAGCGTGAGAATGGGGCCAAATTAGGCAAATACATAAGCCTGAATGAGTTAAATTTCAAAAGAAAAGTTTGAAGAGAACAAGTACATCCCCTTGATATTAAGGAATGTTTTGGAACTGAGTGGAATGTGGAGTACATAATGTTTCTTAAGAGCAGGAATCTAAGTTCTGTGGTCAAATATAAATTTTTAGTCTGGCATGAGAACACAATAGAGGTGATCTTTCTTCCCTTATAGATGTGTATCTTTTAATGATGACCAAAACAAACACTAACACTGTCACTTCACTAAATTGCAATGTAGTTATTTACAGTCTAAATCTGCTTGTAATTTTATCTCCTGGACATAACACCGGTGATTCTTATTTCCTTTAGTTATTTGCAGCTGAAATGACTTGTGTGCAATAAGGATGATTGGTAACTTGACTAGAATGCCCTAAAACTTGCTGTACCAGAGATAAATTTAATTCCCCAAAGAATTTAATGGCTAAAGTTGGATTTTTATGTCCTAACATGCCTGACAATAGTATGAAAGGTAATATCATATTTAGTATTCAAGATATTTAAAGCTATTATAAGTTAAATACCCATTTGAATGACAAAGACACTGAGTCTTCATGTTCACAGATTGAAAGGTCTTGGGTAAGCTTCTTAAATTTTTCCAATCTCATATTCTATATGCAGAGTGTGTCATATACAAATCTTTACGGATAAGCATTGATTCTACAAACTTAAAGTGAAAGCCCAAATGAAAACTGAGATTTTGAATGGTGCCTTGATTAGGACAAGGCAAAAGAAATGCCTCTGACACATAATTAATGGGTCATTCAAATACAGGATTGGCAGTGAATGAACGTGAAGAGTGAATCCTCTTAAACTTTGTGAGGTTCCTTGCTCTACTAACCTTGATCCTGATTTTTATTCTGAGTTCTTTAGGAGCCCATGCAAAGCAATCTCTGACTCTACACTTTTTATTGTTGCTCAATAGTTAAACAAAAATAAAGCAAAAAAAAATAAAGCAAATAATCTTAAGACATTATAATTTAGACATTGCTTAGGAGCTGGTGAGGTATTACAGCAGTGAGGACATTTTCTTTGCATGTGGCCATCACGGTTCAATTTCCAGTACCCCATATGGTTAGCCTGAACCCCATCAGGAGCAATTCCTGAGCATAGAGTCAGGACTAAACCCTGAGCACCACCAGAAATGGCCCCTAAATAACAACAAAGTCACAGCATAAAATTAGACAAATAGTTCAACATTAAGAGGTTACAGCTCACTTGATCACTTGACTTCCTGTTAATCATTGATCTGCTCAAGCGGGCACCAGTAATGTCTCTGTTTGTCCCTGTCACGTGCTATTGTAGCCCAATGACGTCTGTTCGTTCTAAGAGCACGAAAAGCCTCAAACCAATCGTTCAGGGTCTTGACAAAGAAGTCTGACCATCTTGTAGGTGGGCGGCCACACAGTCTTTTGACATCCCGTGGAATCCAGTCAGTAATGGCTCTAGTCCAGCGGTTGTCTCTAAATCTCATTATGTGTCCAGCCCATCTGATTTTTGACGCCTTGGCAAATGAGACAGCGTCCCTGATTCGTGACTGCCAACAGAGTCGGAACTCATGATAACGAATTACAAATATCTTCTTAATGCTTAGTATGTGAGATACATATCAGTCTTCAATTATGACTTAAAAGTAAAAGGTAAAGGTAAAGGTAAAGGCCCTCCCGTTGATCGTCGATTTGCTCGAGCGGGCCCAGTAACGTCTCCATTGGAGACTTTGTTGTTACTGTGTCTGGCATACCGAATACTCTCGGTAGCTTGCCGGGCTCTCCGAGAGGGGTGGAGGAATCGAACTCGGGTCGGCCATGTTGGCCGCTTGTAAGGCGAACGCCCTACCCACTGTGTTTAAAAGTATTACTAGTAAAAAAAAGTATTACTAGTGTTCTTCTACTTTAACAGATAGGGAAATTAAGGTTTATGTAAATGGAATAATAATTTACACACTGTGACACTGGCAGTAGGAACTCAAGTTAATTTAACTTCAAAATTCAATCTTTTTAAAAAAAATATGGGCTACTCCCAGAGGTGCAGGTTGATGGCTTCATGCTCATGCTAGGCATGTGCTTCCCCACTTTGAGCCTTATCCTTTGCCCCAAAGTTCAGTCTTTTATTTATTACATTTTGCTGCCTCCTAATTATAGTCATACAATAGAGGAGATATTTTGATGGTCTCTGTACAATAGGTCGACAGATGACTGCCAACTGTTTACATCAAGAATTCTAATTAGAAAAATTCAGTTAATAAACCATTAGTAAGACTATTTTAATTCCTACAACTTTATAGTATACTGTATTGAAAAGAAAAAAAAACAAAATGTAAGGGGAAAAGGGAGAGGGAAAATACAAAAGAGTATAAGAGAAGATGATTAGAGATCATATCTCTTATAGCCCAGAATGAAATAGTAAATAAAGGGATTATAATACCATGCAAAAGAGGTTGCTTTAAAGCGAATTCTGGAGGTAGAGAAGGAGGAGGAGGAAAAAAGTTTTCATGTGTTATAGGGTAAAAGATGGGAAAAGGTTTACCAGAGAGAGAAAAAAATATTACTTTAATTACTTAACAAATAATGATCATTTTTAGCACTTTCCTTTATTTTAAACCCGCAATGCTTGGTTTCGTTAGAGCTGAAAGATGAGGAATAAATGCTGATATCAGAAACATCTAGGTTGTTCTGAATGACCCCAATAAATTTAGAACCTTTGTCAAAGGGGGAAAAAGGCTAGGAAGATAACTCAACGAACTAAAGAACTTGCTTTACATGTGGGAAGCTCAGATTTGACGCCCAGCAGCACAGGAAATAGTACCTGGGCACCACTGGCTGTATCCACAAGCCCAAAAAACAAACACCAAGAATTTTTTTTTTAATAATTTGAAATTTTTTAATTAAGGAGAAAAAAAATTCCATTTTTCAGAAGAACTAGTATTTTTTATGTGCACCTGCTGTAGATAAAAAATATTGATATAGAGAAAAGACAGAAATAGTCTTAATAGTAATTACTTTTAAAAAAATTAATAAATCTTACCCTGAATTCATGTAGAAATGATATAACTGAGATATCAATTTCTAAGAAAGCCTTCATTCTTTTGAAAATTCTAAGAATCTGTTTTATAAGAGAGTATTGTATTATTGATATTAATTGCAATATGTAAGTTTTGTGTGTATGCGGTATCTTATAAAAGATTAAATGTCCCTTCCTTACCTCCTCAAACCTTCAAACCTTTTATCTTCATCACCAAGTCACGCTTTGAATACCAGTAAAACCTTATCTTGCAACCTGCTTACGTGCGCCCTCTAGTGCTGTTTTACACATGAAATGGGCTCATAAAAATTTTTTCTTTCTTATGATAGTTCTGCTTATTCTGGACCTCAGGTATTTCTTTTTACTCTTTGTCAAGAGAGAGACAATGGAAGTTTTAGAACAATTTTCTATTTTTTAATGCCAGCTAGGTAAGATTAATATAGTATTCTGAAGAATGAGTTTTTTTTTAATGAAGTGAGATTTTTAAAATGAAATAAGGTACTTACTTCTACTTTTAAAGTAACATGCTTTTTGTTAAATGGCAAATTCTTAAAGAAAATCATTTGCAAAAATTTTAGTGTACTTCCATATTATATCTAGAAGACAGGGGTTTATTTTTCAGAAAAAAAAGTGAACAATGACAATTACTGCTTCTCTCAGCTTCTCAACCTCTAGAAACTTCTCTACTTAGACTGGTGGTATTGTCATGTGAAAAAAAACATTTTTAAACACCAGGGTAGAAGTGAAATATTCAAAAAGGAGTGTTAAAGTGGCATTATATTCCTTTAAACAGTTTTGACATTAACACAAATAAACTGAAAAGACTGAAGGAAATCAATGTTTTTATTGTCTAATTTATATCAAGAAATCTAAATCATTATGGTGGGAAACCCAGAAACTACTACTTGCACATAATTTTATTAATGTTTTTTAAAATTTAATTTTTTAAAATTTTGCACAAAATTTTAGAAACATTTTACCTTCTATAAAAGCCTATGCAAAATGTGTTAAGAACAGAACATGAGAACATTTAAAGGTAAATACTCAAAGGGACTAACAATCATGTTAATGCATATTTATGTTTATGCATGTCCCAAAACATGAGTAAATATAAGATTTTTTGTGTTCTGTGAATAAGAAACTAAGAACACTCAAGAATAAATTACAGGGGCTGGAGTGATAGTTACAGCGAGTAGGGCATTTGCCTTGCATGTGGCTGACCTGGGTTCGATTCCCGAGCACCACCAGGAGTAATTTCTGAGTGCAAAGCCAGGAGTAACCCCCGTGCTTCGCCAGGTGTGACCCAAAAAAGAAAAAAAAGTTAGAGTCCAGGATCAATTAGCTTGTTACTTTTATCTGATTTTTTTGGGGGGAGGGGGGAAGTGTGCTATTCAACATTGTGCGTATTAAGTAAGTCCAAATATGCACAATGCATAGAAAGTAAAGTATTCTAAATTATAACAATTTAAAATTATGAGGTTTACAGAAGAGTAACACATTGAATGTTCCTCAAACAGCACACATTTACAGATAAAAAATTCTTAAAATGTGATTTTCAAATTCTTGTCCAATTTAAATTTTTTAATAGTTTGTGAACTAGAACTAGAGCTCTAGCAAACTGATGACAAAACTGAATAGAGAAATAGGTATAAAGAAGTATGTGGTACTGCAAAATTTTGAAAATTAAAAAAAAAGAAGGCCATGACACTTGAGAGTTAAAATTTTTAGTTTGATTTGTCCCTGCTTTACCATTGACCTTGAAAAAGTCAGTTATCCTCATTGATTCAGCTTTTTAGGAATAGGGCAATAACTATTTCCAGGAACCACACACATGTATTGGCAAGAGGAGGATTAGTTAGATAATGTCCGGTGCAAGATCTTGCCCCTTTGTTAACCCTCAAAAACTTAAAATGTATGAAATGTAAGGTTAAATTCTGGTCAGCATCTTTACTGCCATTCATCATGAGTTTCTTCAATGCATCTTCTCTTTTTTATCACTGTTATTTGTTCATATTTTTGTATCCAGGAATTTTTAATTCTCCTATTTTATTTGCCTTATTTTTAGTTTCCCTTTGACATATAATAGTGATTTAGTCTTGTCTTGCTTTTGTTTCTCTTATTACACTTAAACATCACTATTTTTCTCCTACCACTTTTTACATTGTGCAGCTGTAATAAAACAACGATAACAATGAAACCAGCACTTTGATATATATAAAAGGGCTTTGTAACCCAACTATACTTGCATTTTATGTATTTATTCAAGTTAATCTCAATCAGAAAATCTGTTAGTTTAAATATCTTATATAAAGCCCTAAACAAGTACCATATTTAACAGTAGCATACTGTTAACCCTGTCAATATAAAAGAGGAAAAACCACTAGACATAATACATCAAGAATAAACCTAGTTATAGTTTTTCATAGATTTCCTAATAAATAAAATAGAGATATTTAATTTTTTCAAGTTATATAACATATATTTCCCAATTTTACAGATGCAATATCTTACATTTATTTCTTACAAAATCTTGTGGAAAGAAAAAAATGTTTCAGACACCTATTTTCAACTCTACTACTTTTGGTTGAATAATAGTAGAAATCACTTAAAATATATAAAATATAGAAGCGACTACCTCATTGTGCTTTGGGGATGATTAATTATGCTCTTACATGAGAACAAAGGCAATGTGAACATATGGTATTATTATTTTAATACAGGTAATTCATTGTAGCATGAAACAGCCATATATAGACCAAACAATAATCACTTACGATATGGGATAAAATAAAACCCCTATGAAAACTGGAGAAATGTTCTTTCTGTCCCTAATTAGTTTTTAATAAATTATATACAATAAAAGGCAACATTCTAATTTATCACAGTATAGACACAGTCCTTGGATAGGCGATAGGAATGCCTGAACTATGGTAGCATTTACATAGCTTGTGAAACATTCTTGTTAAAGATACTGCTTTCAAGTTGAAAAAGGTGCTGGTTCTTCCAGGTAGGTGGCAAGGATAGCAGGAAGTAGTCCCTTTATAGCACAAGCTCCTAACTGCAGTTAAATAATCAGTTCTTGATCTACATCTTCAGAAACACTATAAACATTAAAATTACTATTGATTTTAAACCTACTTTCCTTCTCCCATTCTCTTACACACACATGCACAAGCATCTAGTGAAATTAATGCTTGGAGTAGGTCTCTTGATTGTAGAGATTAAGAAATACATTTATATTAACTGTTCTGTTATCTATTGTTTCTTATTTTGTTTCTGACTATACCACACAGTGCTTGGTGCTTAGTCCTGGGTCTGTGCTCAGGGATCACTCTACGTGGTGTTGGGGAACTATGATGTATGTAGTGTCAGGGATTGAATCCAGGTTAGCTGCATATAAGGCAAGTGTCTTATCCACTGTACCGCTCCGGCCTCTATTAGTTTTCAAAGCTGCCTTTTGGTTCCCAGACATTCAATTCTATAAACCACCTCTAATTTTTTTTCCGGTGTATTTCAATAGCTGAGAAAACCTGGTGCTGTTTGTCTTTAAGGATCCAGATGATATCTGATTTCTGAACCTGATTCCTGTGTATCAATGTGTTTTAGTGTTTTAAAAAATCTTGATCAACTAGTAAAGATAAAGAGATAAATTATAGCCATACATATTTAACAAGTACATAACAGTGGCATTCTGTCTACTGTAGGAGGAATATTCCTGTTTGTGCTCTCCATACTAACGGTCTCATTTAGACTTGCCTAAGAAATAAAGCAGGTGTGAAAGGTGGGTTTCATCACATGATATAATTAACAAAATGGTCTCATATGTTCATTGGATGCACTCCTCCTTCCATGCTTGCCTTTGCTTTAATACCATACTGCTTGCACTCATGCATGTCTGTATGCAAAGATAGCGACTCCAGTGCTTTGATTATCTTGGAATAAAAGAACCTGGAAGGAAAGCAATCGCTCCTCTCAAAAGGGTAGGAAGACATAGTCTGAGGCTGTAACTAATGTCCATATACCACAACTAACTCCTTATAAAGAAAAGAATATGTAAATTTTCTATAGAATCTTTTTTTCCATTCAATCACCCTATGAGTGCCTTTGTTCTCAAACAGTATGCTTTCCCTATACTAAAATTTTTGAGTAAAGCTCCATTATAAACATTTAGATTTAGGAGCCATAATTTTCTTAATCACCAGCACAAGCGTATCTCTGTGTGCTTTTATGGACTCTCTCTCTCTCTCTCTTTCTCTCTCTCTCACACACACACACAAAATGATTCCTTTTTATAAAACTTATTATATAAACCTAGATCACCTTCCTTCATATATTGAATGCAGTATATCCCATCCTTAGAGAAACAGGTTTATCTTTATATAATAATTGCACATATAGCATTATAACTTAACACTCTTCCATATTACTTTATATGTGTTCAAACACATATACACACATGCGTGTGCACACATAACTCCATTTCTATAAAGTCAAATTCATCTAACAGTGCATAGTTTGGTATTTCTGTATCTTTTTCTCTAAATGTGAGTAGCTATTTACACCCTAACAATTCTGGCACAGAGCTGATTTAGCATTTTTATTGGAATGCAAAGGCTCTTAAAAGAAGAAAAAATCTAATCAGGCAGAAGAGATAGAAAACTTGCTGAATTTTCTCTCCCCCTCCGAAACCCCCCTGAATCCTATCAAAAGCACATCTTCCATTCATTGCTTCCCGGTGTCATTATGACAAGCGGCTACAAATCAATAGCAGAGGGAAAGGCAGGACCAACCCACACTCACCAAGTGATAAAGATTCACTCTCAGCCCCGATTTGCTAATAGCCCATAATAGCAGCCATTGGCGCCCTGCATTAAATCATACATTTCACTCTGCGTTTATTATGGGATTTTTAAAACTCCTCACCAAATTGGATTTTCTCGATGGTCTCTAATTTCCACATTTATCATTTAAAATTAAACTCCTCTGTGAAGAGGGGGAATAGAGAAGAAGAAGGTAGAAAGAGGCCAGAGAGTACTATATTTTTTCTTCTACTCCCCCGCTTTTATGAAAACCCATAAATAACACCAGGTATCACAGTCATATGAAACAGCGTTGTTGTGTGTGTGTGTGTTTTTACATAAAAAATTCTAGAAACCAGGATGAAACACTTTGTGTATACTGGTCTATAAATAAAGGTAATAATTCAAGAACACAACATATATGCACATAAACAGGTTTTAGACAAAAGGAATGTTTTAAAAATTCTCAGTAATATTGCAATGAAGGTGAAGTGTTAAAGCAATGGAAACTAATGTTACATTATGCAAGCACTCAAAGGAGCTATTAGGATATTGTTCAGCAAGTATATCTGGTTTTATACCTTAGAAATAGAACTATATTTTATTCCAAAGAACAATGACAGAGTAAAATTGTTTCATTGGTTTCTAATTATGAAATAGTTTGCTTTGCCCTCAATATCCTCTTAGTTTAAAAATTATTTTATAATTTAATAGAATGCAGTGGTTGAAAGTAACACTTGTCTGCTGCAGCGAACCTGAAGAGATTGTTAAGTCTCCCACGATGCCACTGAAATGAGGGAATCACTCCATGCAAAACAAGTCATCAAAAATATCTTCCGGATGTATTTTAAGTTTTTGGATATAACTTTAATTCTTTGGACATAAAAACTGAAAATTTCAGGTCTATTTTATAGTATAAAATGAAAAGGTGATATTTTCTTAGGGGAATAGGGAGAGATTTTGGGTGATCAGGATCCAAAGACACCAAAAAAGACACCAAAACAATCAATCCACAGTAAAAAATGCTTGGAAAGGCTAGATGTTTATTGGATGATATTGAATGATCCCCCGATTATTTTCTCTCTTGGAGATTTCCTCTGCAAAAAAGTCCATCTATATCATTCTTCTTAAGAAATAGAGAAATTTTCTCAAGCACTTTTAGAATGAAGAAGTTTTAAGAACAAAAACAAAATCCTCAGCCATTTAAATTTTTGTGAGTTTTTTTGGCGGTGAGAGCAGCACTCCTGGTAGTTCTCCAGGGACCATCAACTGTGAGGGACAGCACCTGGACTTTCTGCACACAAGATATGCACTCCAGGCTGTTGAGCTATCTCTCCAAGCCCAGCCATTTTCATTACCATTACCAGTACTATTACTATTGCCAGTACTATTCTATTTTCAAGAGCCTGCTTTTTTTTGTTTGCCATTTATAAAAATATTTACAAATTCGTAAGATCCTTTTAAAAAATTCTACTGTTGATTGTTATGTTTTTCTGTCATTTTTCCTGAAAGAAAATGACATATAATATATGTATATAGTGTTCTATGTATAGAGAATACTTTATATATATTCGTACATATATACTCCCTTTCCCGATCCACATCTCTAATTACGTATAACTGATATCCCTCTTAAATAAACTTTCATTCAAGTAACATAGGCACTGCCAAGTGTACAGCCCAAGATGCACTCCAGGAATTTTCACTGATTGCGTATATACCTGTGTAACCAGTATCAGGATCCTTGTGCATTCATTACCCAACACTTCCTGCACCCATCTTGCACCATACATTAATTCTTCTGACTTTTGAGCTTTCAATGAATGGAATTATTCAGCATGTATTATTTTGTGATTAGACTTTTTACTCAAAATGATATGATTAACTCATATTGATGAGTCTATTCTGCATATTCATTTTCATACTGTAAGCTATAGGTCTACAAATCATAGCCAGCGGGCCAAATTTGGCAGGCTGACTGTTTTGTATTGTCCATCAGCTAAAGATTTTTATTTATCTAGGTTGCAGGGGATCAAACCAGGAATTCTTACCATCTAGGCAAATATAATACTGTCAAGTCATATCCCCAGCCTAACCAAAAAAATTTTAAATGATTAAATATCAAAAGAAAAATGTACTCATACTCATTTCTCAAAAATTATAATTGAAATTCCTAATTAAAAAAAAATTCCCTGTACCCACAGTCTGGGTCTCACATATGCAATGCAAGTGTTCTAATGCTGTACAGTATTCCCAGTCCAGTTTTGGTTTCTAAAAAGCCATGATCTTTTAAAGTGTTGTCTATAGCTGCTTTTATGCTACAATAACAAAGTTGACTTGCTGGGGTAGAAACTCATATAGCATGCAAAATCGATAATACTCGCTACTTGCCTTAGAGAAAAACTTTTTGGTCTCTATTGTAAAATATTCTACTGTGTGACTTGACCATAATATCTTTATCCACTCTGCTGCTAGAAGATATTTGAGCTATTTCTGGTATTGAACCATTATAAAGATACTGTAACATTTTACAACATGTCTTTGATGAACATAGACATAGCCAGGAGTAGAGCTACAGGGTATGCATATGTTATGTTTTACAGTTGCTGTCAAACAATTTTCCATAGTGTTTTTTAAAAAATCAATTTATACCCCCACCAGCATCGCATATGAATGCCAAATTGCTTTTTGGCCAACTTTCGCTATTTTAGCTATTACTGCTTTTAATATGCATTTCCTTAAAGTCTTAGAAAATTGTGAAGCACTTTTCATATGTTTATTATGCTTCAGGTAATCTCGCGAAGCATCTATTGAAATCTTTTTTGTATTTTTTCTACTACTGTATATGACTTTTTGATTGTAGGAATTATTTGGCTTGCAGGAGATACTGTATATTTTAGACACAAGTATTTGTATCAGGTGATCTTTTATTAATATGCATTTTTGCCTTTTTAAAGAGTATATTTTGACAGAAGTTCTTAGTTTTGAATTAAAATTTTGTTTTTGTTTTGGATACACGCTATGGCGCTCAGGAACTACTTCTGGCTTCACTTAATCACTTAATCACTTAACTTCCCATTAGTCGTCGATTTGCTCGAGCGGGCGCCAGTAACGTCTCCATTTGTCCTTGTCGCGTGCTAGTGTAGCCCAATGGCATCTGTGCGCTCCGGGAACATGAAGAGCCTCAAACCGATCGTTCATGAACTTGATGAAGAAGTCTGACCATCTGGTAGGTGGGCGGCCACGCGGTCTTTTGACATCTCGTGGAGTCCAGTCGGTAACAGCTCTAGTCCAGCGGTCGTCTTTAAATCTCATTACGTGACCAGCTCAACTGATTTTTGACACCTTGGCAAACGAGACAGCGTCCCTGATTCTTGATCGTCGACAGATGTCGGAACTCCGGATTCTTTCTCTCATTTGAGTGAAACGTGATATTCCAAGCATAGCTCTTGCAATTCCTCTTTGGGAGACCTGAATAGCGTTCTCATTCTGTTTGCGTAGGGCCCAGGTCTCTGAGGCGTATGTTAGTGCAGGAAGAACAGTGGAATCAAAGAGATGTCCCGGAGCCGGAGGTTCTTCGTCCTCTTAGCTATTTCTTCGACGTTCTTGAAGGCATTCCAAGCCGCTCTCTTCCTCCTGCGCAGCTCGGGTGCCAGGTCATTTGTCATGTTGACTTCTCGACCTAGGTACACATAGCTGTTGCATTCGGAGATGGTTGTTCTTTGGCACTTCTGGCTTAGTGGTCAGGAATTCTGTGGTGCTGGGGATCAAACCCAGAGTTCCCCGTATGCAAGGCCTGCTCTCCAGTCTGTTTGGTTATCTCACAGACCCATAAGTTCCAAATTTTATTACAGTTCAATTATTAATTATTTCACCTCTTTGGTGTGTGTGTAGTCTTTGTGTTTAGTTTTAAAAATGTGATCTAGGGCCAGAGCGATAGTACAACAAGTAGGGTGTTGTTCAATCCCCAGCATCACATATGGTCTGGCCCCCCAAGCACTGCTAGGAGTAATTATTGAGTGCAGAGCCAGGAGGAGCCCCTGAGCATCTCTGGGTGTGATCCAAAAAGCAAAAAGGTAAGATGCGATAGCACAGCGGGTAGGGCCTTTGCCTTGCACGCAGCCAACATGGCCGACCCGAGTTCGATTCCTCTGCCCCTCTCGGAGAGCCCGGCAAGCTACCGAGAGTATTCGATATGCCAGACACAGTAACAACAAAGTCTCCAATGGAGACGTTACTGGGCCCGCTCGAGCAAATCGATGATCAACGGGAGGGCAAAAAATGAAATAAAATAAAATAAAATAAAATAATAAAAATGTGATCTAGAGCAAGAGTGACCCCCAAACACTGTGTCACCACAGCCCCTGAGCACATGGCACCAAAAAAGAAATATGATATAATTCAAAGACATGAAAGATTGTGAAACTATTTGTATATTTACTGTATATTACTGTCTCTTCGTCCTCTTAGCTATTTCTTCGACACTCTTGAAGGCATTCCAAGCCACTCTCTTCCTCCTGAGCAACTCAGGTGCCAGGTCATTCATCATGTTGACTTCTCAACCTAGGTACACATAACTGTTGCATTCGGAGATGTTCATTCCATTGACAGCGAATAGAACATCAGGAACGAGACTGTTTCTCATAAACTTTGTCTTCATGAGACTCAGCTGTAGTCCGACCTTTCCACACTCATGGTCGAAGTAGGCCAGCATTTGCGCTGCTTGGCTAATGTTTGGTGTAGGATGACATTGCCTTGTCCTTTCTCCCTTTCTCCACAAGGAACTTAGGTTTATCAGGTTACATCTATCACAATGCTCCTGAATCACTCCCATTCCTTCGTTTATCTGTAACCACTTCTCTATACTTTCCTCCCCAACTAGTTAATCAGCTTTTCCCCCTAATCAGACTCTGTTAACTTGTAAGGTTAGATTCCTCAGAAACCTATGATTTTATGTGTATGAGTGAAATATTGCCTTTCTCCTCTCCTTAGGTCTTTTGAATAGTTTACTTTAATGCAATGTCCTTTTTGTATAAATACAGAAAGGCAGTTAATATTATGCTTTTGTAACTTAGGATTTAATTAGCTTTGAATATTTTTTTAAAATTTTTTTTATAATTTATTTATTTATTGAATCACTGTGGGAAAAGTTACAGAGCTTTCGGGTTTAGGTCTCAGTCATGTAGATACCAAACACATTTCCCTTTACCAATACTCATTTTTAACCCCAAACCCCAATAGACCCCCACCTCCCACCCCTCCCAATTCTTGTGAGGCAGATGAGTTCTAGTTAATACTCTATCTACTTTGACTAGATAGATTATTTCGATAGAAGATGCACAATTATTGTTTAGAGTTTACGACCCACCCCCCACAATCAGACATACTGAAACAGCGTTGTGAAATGATTTGCTTTCTACAACTTGGTTTAAGAATAAAATGATGTCGCGCGGCCACTATCGCGGCCGCGCGGTTTTGAATTTCTGCTCTTTTACTTATTGACCCTGGAAGAATTTCTATTAAAAGTTAGCTAGTTAAGAGATTGGTTTCTGTGCCCTGGAGTCGTGGCCGTGCCGGAGAGCCGCTCGTGGGGGGCAGCTGGCGACCTCGGTGGGGCATGGGGGACGGCCCACAAAGCCCCCCTTCCCATGAGGTCCCCGCCGCTCCCCCGAGCCCGGCTCAAACCCGCTTTCCACAAGGCTCCCGTGCGGCCGCCATCTTTCTTTCCAGAGAGGAGCGGGCGGGCTGGTCAACGCCCTTTCCCCTCCAGGCAGGCTTGGTGGCGCACGGTTTAACACAAGTCCATTTGCTTTTCTGCTCCAAGCGGCTGGTTCTCTGTGCTAAGTCCTTGTGCCTCCGGGGCCGTGGCCGTGCCGGAGAGCCGCTCGTGGGGGGCAGCTGGCGACCTCGGTGGGGCGTGGGGGACGGCCCACAAAGCCCCCCTTCCCATGAGGTCCCTGCCGCTCCCGCCAGCCCCGGCTCAAACCTGCTTTCCACAAGGCTCCCGTGCGGCCGCCATCTTTCTTTCCAGAGAGGAGCGGGCGGGTTAGCTTTGAATATTATTCACTCCTGGGCATCTGCTTTCTCGACTGAAGCCTCAGTTGCCCTTAGTTCCTAAAACCCCAAAAGCAGGGTCCCGATGAGGGACTGAATGGACCCAGGGCAAGCGGTGAGCTACCCTGCCATGAAAATGGGCCAGGCCAAAGTGCCACGATTCTTAACTACAAGAGTTTGACCATAGACAAATGCTGTCATGATCCAAAAGTAACGACAAGACTAGGACCCTGCTAGGGATAGGAAAGACTATCTGGCCTGAGCACTGTAGTCTGAGATTGAGATGGCCCTAGGAGGGCAATTCTATAAATTTAAGGTATTTCTTACTGTATCCATACAAAATGATTTATATTATATATGCTTATCTGTTTGTTAGACAAGGAGAGGAGAAACACACCCTGGGGAATTTGCTCTAGGGTGGATTGATCTGATAATGAGAATCTGTCCTAGGAGCGCATGTCCCCAAGGAAAAGAATTCTACCCCTACTGATTGTGATCGCACCTATGTGTAATTATTACCCCAATCCCTCATGCTGTAGGATATAATGAGACTGTAGGAATGAGCAGGAGGAGGCAGAGGAGAGAGACAGGAATGAATGGAGAGACGATTGGAATAAACCGCAACTAAGACCAACCAGCCTGGCCCTTGTTTCCTTCCTTCGCCTGTCCATCGCCACTGACCTCCTCGGGACGAGGGAAGCGTATGAGACTACCAAACGCTGGCGGTGGGACAGATAGACTGCTGCTGTTGTTGTGCTCTTTTTGAAAACACAGTTTGGTGTTATTAGAATGAAATCATCAGCAAAATGAAGGTGGTGTAGTTGCTGATGGTCTATCTTCACTCTCTTTTCTTCCCATTCCAGTCATCACATGACATTCTCGAGGGTGGCACTGAAGAGTTTTGGTGAAATGGTATCACCCTGCCGAACCCCTCTCTTTATGTACATGATCACTTCCTTGTAGAATGGTGAGATCCTGGTGGTGAATCCATAATACAGCTCATGGAGGATCCTGATGTACTGAGTTTGAATGCCCTGTTTGGCTAGGACTTCGATGACGGCTGCAGTATCAACAGAATCAAAGGCCTTCTTTAAATCAATGAACATTAGACAGAACAGCATCTTGAACTCCCGAGAAACCTTAATGAGCTTGGTTACTGTGTGGATATTGTCGATGGTGCTGAATCCTTTTCAGAACCCAGCTTTCTCACGTGGTTGTCCTTCATCTAGTGTTCTGCCAATCCTATTCAGGATGACTCGAGTGAACAGCTTGTAGACGACACACAACAGGCAGATCAGGCAATAGTTGCCAATGTCGTGGATGTCTCCCTTCTTGTACAGTAGTATAGTCCTGCTGATTTTCCATTGGGACAGAACCTTGCATTCAGACAGGGAGCGTGTGAAGAGCTGAGCCAGTGTATTGATGAGTACTGATGGCAGGTTCTTCAGGTATTTGGGTCTGACCTTGTCTGGGCCAGGTGTTGTTTGCTTCTCTACCGACGAAATGGCGTGTCAGATTTCGAAAGGGAGAACATTGGGAATGACAAATCCATCCTGCAGAATTTGGCATGTGGGCAGGTGGACAGGGCTATCAAAGAGATCTGAGTAGAATTCATGGACAATCTTCTCCATTGCCCTTCTGGAAGATGTGATAGATCCATCAGGACGCTGGAAGGCAGTCATCTTGTTCTTGTAGTTGGAGAGAGACAGGAGGGCGTTATGAATGCTTTTCCTGGCTTTTGCCACATTTGCCAGCACTGCTCCTCTTCTCTCTTTGAGGTTTTCCTTTATTGTTTCTCTGCACTGCTTTGCGAGCTTGGATGTTCGCTTGCAGTTGCCTGAGGCTTGGCCAAGTTCTCATCTCTCAACAAAATGAGAACGCTAATGGGGTCTCACAAAGAGGAACTGAAAGAGCTATGCTTGGAGTATCACGCTTCACACAAGTGAGAGAAAGAATCCAGAGTTCATCCACGATCAAGAATCAGGGACACTTTCTCATTTGCCAAGGCATCAAAAATCAGATGGGCTGGACATGTAATGCGATTTGGAGATGACCGCTGGACTAGAACCATTACGGACTGGATTCCATGGGACGTCCAAATATAGCGTGGCCTCCCACCTACGACATGGTCAGACTTCTTCGTTAAGACCCTGAATGATTGGCTTGAGGCTCTTCATGTTCCTGGAGCGAGCAGACGCCATTGGGCTACACTAGCATGCGACAGGGATGAATGGAAACATTACTGGCGCCCGCTCCAGCAAATCAATGAGAAACAGGATGTCAAGTGATCAAGTGATTAATGTCTCATAAATGACAACTTATTTACTTCTTTCCAATGCTTATCCTTTTGATTCCATCTTCTTACCTTTTGTATTAATTTGGATCTATAGTATAATACTGTGTAGAAGAGTTGATAACAGACTTCTTTGTTCTTTTTTGAAATTCTTTGTTTTGTAGATTCTCTTAATTGGGTTAAAGAAATTTCTTTCTATTCCTAGTTTTTTATTATAAATTTATAGTAAAACCCTATCCATGACTTTAAAAAATATCATGATGATCATGTGATTCCTTTATTTTAATATAAATACATTGATTTTTTGAAATGCAAAACTACCATGCATTCTTATAACAAACTCCAGTTGGTCATAGCTGACAATAATTTCTATATATTGCTGGATTCAATTTGCTAGCATTTTGTTTACAATTTCTTTAAGTACATGAGAAAAATCAGTTCATAGTTTTATTTTTCTAGTAGTAACCTTTATGGTTTTGGTTATAACATTCCTTTTTTTTTTCCTTAATGCCTCAAGTGAAACCGGAATTTTGCCAAATTGCAAACTTAACTGAAGCTGTTGTATGCATATAATAATAGTATCAGAAACGCTGGTATATTTTTCTTACTTTCGTCTATGCTCCCTAAGTTTTATGGCTATTTCTCAGTTCTCGATTCTACTACACAACCTTTAGGAGATACTTTTAAATTTTATTCACTCTCTCTCTATTGAATTCCAGAGTGTACAGTAAGAAATTCTTGTCAATGATTACATTTTAGGCTGCTGCTATTTGTAAGAATGAGTATTGTGGGAAGCTATTAAAAAGTAAAAGATAAATTCTCTACCTCAATGAGTTTATAATGCAGTAAGCTAAATCAGACCCTTTAAAAAGTATAAATCAATTATAGAATAATCTTTAATTAGATTTATTCATTCGAATTCATGAAGCTTTTAAAAATGAGTTCTATTATGTCAGGGGGGAAACGCTAACAAAAGAAAAATTGGAAATAAAGAAAAGAAGAAAGTATGTACAAAATCACTCATAGTTCCACCAACAAACACAATTATTCTTAACTTTAAGTTCTGCTGCTAACTAGTTGATATGCGATGTGATCATTTATTTTAGTAGGTATCTCCATGGTTGACATTTATGGTTAATTTCATGTGTGTATGTAGCACTGTAGCACTGTCCTCCCATTGTTCGTCGATTTTCTTGAGTGGGCACTAGTAACAGCTTCCATTGTGAAACTTGTTGTTACTATTTTTGGCATATCCAATAAGCCATGGGGAGCTTGCCAGGCTCTGTCATGTGGGCGGGATACTCTCGGTAGCTTGCAAGGCTCTTCGAGAGAGGCAGAGGAATCCAACCCAAGTCGGCCATGTGCAAGGCAAATGCCTTACCGGCTGTGCTATGGCTAGAGTGTGGTGTGTGTGTGTGTGTGTGTGTGTGTGTGTGTGTGTGTGTGTGTGTATTTTCTATCTATGTGGATTCTCTAAAATTCTTCTAAAGAAAAATTAGAAAATATCTCTTATAGGATGCACCACTTCAAAACAAATAGGAATAATTTTAAATATGTGAAATTTATCTTCCTTATTTTCTCAAATTATAGATGCAATTTAGTATAATATTATACTAAATATTATATATTATATATTATAATATTGGGTTGGAGTGATAGCACAGTGGGTAGGGCATTTGCCTTCCAAGCGGCCAACATGGCTGACCCGAGTTCGATTCCTCCGCCCCTCTCGGAGAGCCCAGCAAGCTACTAAGAGTATCTCGCCCGCATGGCAAAGCCTGGTAAGCTATCTGTGACATATTTGATATGCCAAACACAGTAACAATTGTCACAATGGAGATGTTACTGGGCCCACTCGAGCAAATTGATGAACAACAAGAGAACAGTGACAGTTTATAATATTATACTAAAGTTCCCAATGCAGAAAGCTCTATTACATACTTGGTAGGTCATATGTCTTGACATGCTTACCTTAAGACGATCCTCAACTCTGACAGAAAATTAAGAGTTAATATGTAAAATTAAAAATTAAAAATTTAAATTTTTCTAAAACACAGAAACCTTGTTACACTACTCATAAGAGATAACCTAGGTCAAGTTATACCTTCTCTGTGCCCCAGTTACTTGTCTATAAGATGAAGAAAATAATAATAATAATCTCAAATAGTTGATGTGAGGATTAGAAAGTACTCATAGACATATAGTGAATGCTCAGTAAATATTAGCTTTGTATAGTCAAGCTATTGTTTTCATATTGAATGAGTTCCTTCTATGGCCCCCATCCACATTCTTCAACTTGTCAACCCTAAAGACTCTTAATAAAACTATTTTAGTTCATCTTTATTCTTAATGTCTCTTGTCTGTCATGTTTAGTCTCATTTCTGAGACTAAATAATGAAAAAATCCACTGCTTTAAAATTTTACTTCTGAAAGCTTATGTCTATGATGAACTCTCTATCTGGGCTAACACCATTCTATTTAAGTGGATAACAGCTGGAATTTAAAAAATGAAGTCAGCGACATGTTAAAACTGGCAGCATTGTCAAGGTTTCCCACATTTTCTCCTTTGTTGTCTAATCAAGAATACACAGGGTACAGTGTATCTGTTCATTAAAAGGATCAGTTAAAGACCCAGTAGTAAAAGTTGAAAAGTCTGAGATATACAACTAATCATGAAAGAAACGAAAAATAAATTGAAAAAAATCAGGCTGGTACAAGAATTTTAATATTCAAAATTTAAGCCCTACATAGTTTCATTCTTTATCTCTTTTTCTTTTTTGAATCTGCAATGCTATATGTTATATAGCATATCTGCAATGCTATATGCTACAAGATTGGAGAGATTAGAATGACTTGGTTTAATATCTTAAAATCTGACCCTGGAGTCTTCCTATAATCTGCATGCAAGGGTGTCTAATATGTAACAATTACAATTTAAAAACTCTCAAGATATGTTTTATTCTTTACTAAAATGCATTATTTTGCAAAGCATTAATTCTGTAAAAAATTCAGATGCAGTATCAGTATTTCTGTATAAAAGGAGTTATAATGGGATACGGAAGCGTTAATTACGAGTCCTGGCACTCAGTGCTAGACAATCACTCTTTCTTGTGGACTTTCCACACTGGAGCCTCACCGTTCTTTTTCTTTTCTTTTTTTTTCTTTTCACTGTTTCAGTATCTGAAGCATCCTGTGGTTTATTGATTCCTGTAACCACACACTCTGCCACTAATGTTCACCACTTGTGTTTCTCCTGGCGTCTGCCTCTTGAGGAGAATGAAAGGTAGAAAATGTGACACAATAGTTTCAAACTGGATGACTCAGTTTAAATACTGAACAGAAAAAAATATCTTAAATCACCTCTAGGAATATCTTCCTTCCAAATAGAAATGATCTTGATACCTAGTTGATGCCAGTGAATAAGTGAAGAATAACTGAAGTAGACAATTTCAGAGCAAATTGAGGTATGTCAGGATCAGTCTTCCTGGATTTCTAGTTCTTCAGTTTTATGATACTAATATAAATTTATTCAAATTTAACTTTATCTAACAGTAACCAGTTCTCACCCAGTATAAATACTGCCACTCATGTTTTAATCTTTTCCTACCTTTAATTTTTCTTTTTTAATTAACTATTTGCGATAGCACAGCGGTAGGGCATTTGCCTTATGCGAAGCCAGCTGGCCAAGCTGGGTTCGATTCCTCTTTGATTCCTCTGCCCTTCTCGGAGAGCCCGGCAAGCTACCAAGAGTATCTCGCCCGTAGGGCAAAGCCTGGCAAGCTACCCGTGAAGTATTCGATATGCCAAACACAGTAACAACGAGTCTCACAATGGAGACATTACTGGGCCTGCTCGAGCAAATCGATGAACAAAAGGAGGACAGTAGAGTGCAATTAACTATTTGCAGAAATTTTCTTCCTTCAGTATAACATTCTCTTAACACTAATCATGTTTTTTTCATAACATTTCCCCCTTAAATCAAGAGTCTATAGAGTTCTAGCCTCCGCCTATAAAACTACTTGATCATTAAAGACCTCAACATCAGACCAGAAACCATAAGGTACATTGAAGATAAAGTTGGCAAAACCCTCCATGACATTGAAGCTAATGGTATCTTCAAAGATGCCACGCCACTGGCCGAGCAAGTGAAAACAGAGATAGATAAATGGGACTATCTTAAACTAAGAAGCTTCTGCACCTCCAAAGAAACAGTGACCAAAATACAAAGACAGTCTACAGAATGGGAAAGGATATTCACCGAATACACATCTGACAAGGGGTTGATATCCAGGATATACAAAATACTGGTTAAACTCCACAAGAAGAAAACATCCAACCCCATCCAAAAATGGGGCAATGAAATGAACAGAAACTTTCTCAAAGAAGAAATCCGAATGGCAAAAAAGCACATGAGAAAATGCTCTACATCATTAATCATCAGGGAGATGCAGATCAAAACCACAATGAGATACCATCTCACACCTCAGAGACTGGCCCACATTCAAAAGAACAAAAGCAACCGATGCTGGCGTGGATGTGGCGAGAAAGGGACACTCCTTCACTGTTGGTGGGAATGTCCACTGGTTCAGCCCTTCTGGAAAACAGTATGGACGATTCTCAAAAAATTAGAAATTGAGCTCCCATTTGACCCAGCAATACCACTCCTGGGAATATATCCCAGAGAGGCAAAAATGTATAGTCGAAGTGACATCTGCACTTGTTTGTTCATTGCAGCACTCTTTACAATAGCCAGAAACTGGAAGAAACCTGAATGCCCAAGAACAGATGACTGGTTAAAGAAACTTTGGTACATCTACACAATGGAGTACTATGTAGCTCTTAGAAAAGATGAAGTCATGAAATTTACATACAAGTGGTACAATATGGAAAGTATCATGCTAAGCGAAATGAGTCAGAAAGAGAGGGATAGACATAGAAAGATTGCATTCATCTGGGGGATATAAAGTAACAAAGTATGAGATTAATACCCAAGAATAGCTGAGATCAGCACCAGGAGGATTACTCCATAGCTTAGAGGCCAGCCGGGTATCCTAGAGGAAAGGGCTGTTCAGATAGAGAAGGGAGCACCAAATAAAGGATGTTTGGAGGATCCTCCCAGGAGGGGAGATGCATGTCGAAAGTAGACTATGGACTGAACATGTTTGCCACTCAATGCCTCTTTTGCAGACCACAACACCCAAAAGGAGAGAGAGAACACAGGGGATTGCCCTGCCACAGAGACAGGGGGGATGGGGGGATGGGGGTGGGAGGGATATTATCCATGGTGGTGGAAAATGGGCACTGGTGGAGGGATGGGTATCTGATCATTGTATAATTGAAACCAAAGCACAAAAAATTGTAAATCTACAACTTTAAAAAAAATAAAAATAAAGGGAAAAAAAAAACTACTTGATCACTTGACATCCCGTTACTCATCGATTTGCTTGAGAGGGTGCCAGTAATGTTTCCATTTGTCCCTGTTGCGTGCTAGTGTAGCCCAATGACAACTGCTCACTCCAGGAACACAAAGTGCCTCAAACCGATCGTTCAGGGTCTTGACAAAAAAATCTGACCATCTTGTAGGTGAGCGACCATGCTATATTTTGATGTCCCATGGAATCCTGTCGGTAATGGCTCTAGTCCAGTGGTCGTCTGCAATTCGGAGTACGTGTCCAGCCCATCTGATTTTCGATGCCTTGGCCAATGAGACAGCATCCCTAATTCCTGATCGTCGATGGAGATCAGAACTCTGGATTCCTTCTCTCACTTGAGTGAAGCATGATACTCCAAGCATAGCTCTCCGATTCCTCTTTGGGAGACCCGAATAGTGTTCTCATTCTGTTTTGGTAGGGCTCAGGTCTCTGAGGCATATGTTAATGCAGGAAGAACAGTGGAGTCAAAGAGATGTGCTTGGAGCCAGAGGTTCTTTGATCTTAGGTATTTCTTCAATGCTCTTAAAGGCATTCCACACTGCTCTCTTCTTCCTGCACAACTCAGGTGCCAGGTCTCAACCTAGGTACACATAACTGCTGCATTAAGAGATGTTTGTTCTATTGAGAGCAAATGGAATGTCAGGAATGAGTGCATTTCTCATGAACATTGTCTTTGTGAGATTCAGCTGCAGTCCGACCTTTCCACAATCACAGTCAAAGTCAGCCAGCATTTGAGCAGCTTGGCCTATGTTTGGTGTTATTAGAATGATGTCATCAGTGAAGCGGAGGTGGTATACTTGCCGAATGTGGTATCTTCACTCCCATTCCTTCCCATTCCAGTCATCACATGACGTTTTCGAGGGTGGTTCTGAAGAGTTTTGGTGAAATGTTATCACCCTGTCAAACCCCTCTTTACGTCGATGATCACTTCCTTGTAAAATGGTGAGATCCTGGTGGTGGATCTGTAATACAGCTCATGGAGGATCCTGATGTATTTGAATGCCCTGTGTGGCTAGGGCTTTGATGACCGCTTCCATCTCAACAGAATCAAAGGCTTTCTTTAAATCAATGAACGTTAGACAGAGCAGCATCTTGAACTCCCGAGAAACCTCAATGAAATTGGTTATCCTGTGGATATAGTCGATCATGCTGAATCCTTTTCAGAACCCAGCTTACTCACGTGGTTGTCCTTCATTTAATATTCTGCCAATCCTATTCAGGATGACTCGAGTGAACAGCTTGTAGATGGTGGATAACAGGCAGATTGGGTGATTGGTGCCAATGTTGTGGATGTCTCCCTTCTTGTATAGTAGAACGGTCCTGCTGGTTTTCCAGGGCAATTAGAGGCTGCCCTAAAAGCCTCTATCCTGAGGTTGGAGCAATAGCACAGCAGATAGAGCATTTGCCTTGCACACGGCCAACCCGGGTTCGATTCCCAGCATCCCATATGGTCCCCTGAGCACTTCCAGGGGTGATTCCTCAGTGCAGAGCCAGGAGTAACCTCTGTGCATCGCTGGGTGTGACCCTCCCCCCGCCAAAAGCCGGTATCCCTCTTGGAGAGCCCAACATGCTACCAAGAGTATCCAGCTTGCACGGCAGAGACTAACAAGCTATCTGTGGCTTATTCAATATGCCAAAAACAGTAAATAAAACTACTTACAGAATTTCTTTCTATCAAAATTTCATCCTTCACATTACTTCATTGAATTTACATATTTAATATATTTTTAACATTTTAAAGATATGCATCCACACGTTTTTCATATTACTACCCTGAAGTTGCACTTTATTAAGAGAAGAAGCTATGGGGCTGCAGTGATAGTACAGTGGGTAGAACATCTGCTTTGCACGAGGCCTATCTGGATTCAATTCCCCGATAGCCATATGTTCCCTTGAGAACTGCCAGGATTGATGCATGTATGAAGAGCTATGAGTAAACGTTGAGCACTGCTGTAAGTGGCCATTCATTATTTGTTTTATTTTTTTTTTTTGGTTTTTTTTTTTTTTTTTGCTTTTTGGGTCACACCCAGCAATGCACAGGGGTTACTCCTGGCTCTGCACTCAGGAGTTGCTCCTGGCGGTGCTCAGGGGACCATATGGGATGCCGGGAATCAAACCTGGGTTGGCCGCGTGCAAGGCAAACGCCCTACCCGCTGTGCTATCTCTCCAGCTCCCTCATTATTTGTTTTAAAAAGGAGGTTGTGTCGAGTGGGTCGGGAAGGAAGTCAAGAACAAAATCAAAAAATTCCTGGAAACAAATGAGAATGAAGACACGCGCTACCAGAACCTATGGGATGCAGCAAAAGCCGCGTTAAGGGGAAAATTTATAGCTCTGTAAGCACTTCTCAGGAAGGAAGAAAGGGCACACATAAACAACTTGAATTCACAGCTCAAGATCTTAGAAAAGGATCAACAAAAGGAGCCCAAATCAGGCAAAAGAAAGAGATCATAAAACTTACAGCAGAAATCAATGACATGGAAACCAAAGAAACAATTCAAAAGATCAATGAAACTAAGAGCTGGTTCTTCGAGAAAATAAATAAGATAGATAAACCACTAGCAACACTCACGAAGAAAGAGAGAGAACCCTAATAAACCAGATCAGAAATGAGAAGGAGGATATCAGAACAGAAACCAAAGAAATTGACAAGATCATCAGAGACTACTTTGAAAGTCTGTATGCCACGAAACAAGAGAAACTAGAAGATATGGATAAATTCCTGGATTTGTATAATCTCCCACAGCTGAATGAATAAGATCTAGAGTACCGAATAGACCTATTAACATCAAGGAAATTGAAACTGTAATCAAAAGTCTTCCCCAAAACAAAAGCCCAGGTCCAGATGGAGTCACTAACAAATTTTTCCAAACATTTGAAGGGGACCTTTTGCCAGTTCTTCTCAAGCTTTTCCAGGAAATTGAAGAAACAGAAACTCTCCCAAACAGTTCCTATGAAGCCCACATCTCTCTCATACCAAAAGGAAACAGACAGCACAAGTAAAGAAAACTACAGGCTGATATCCCTGATGAACATGGATGAGAAGATTCTCAACAAAATATTAGCAAATAGAATTCAACAACTCATCAAAAAGATCATACACCATGACCAAGTGGGATTCATCAAGGGGATGCAAGGATAGTTTTACATTTGGAAATCAATCAACATAATCCATCATATCAACAAAAGAAAAGATAAAAAAAACCATATGTTCATATCAATAGATGCACAGAAAGTATTTGACAAGATCCAGCACCCATTTATGAAGAAAACCCTCACCAAAATGGGGATAGAGGGGACTTTCCTCAATATAGTTAAAGCCATCTACCACAAGCCTACAGCAAGCATCATCCTCAATGGGGAAAAACTGAGAGCCTTCCCCCCTAAGATCAGAGATGAGACAAGGATGCCCACTCTCTCCACTGCTGTTCAATATAGTAGTGGAAGTACTTACAATAGTGGTTAGGCAAGAAAAAGATATTAAGGGCATCCAGGTAGGAAAGGAAGAAATCAAGCTCTCACTATTCGCATATGATATGATACTATAATTAGAGAACCCTAAAACCTCTACCAAGAAACTCCTAGAAACAACAGACTTGTACAGTAAAGTTGCAGGCTATAAAATCAATACCCAAAGGTCCATGGCTTAGCTATATGCAAATAGTGAGAGAGAAGAAAGTGACATGAAAAAACCATCCCATTCACAATTGTGCCCCAGAAAATCAACTACCTAGGAATTAGCTTAACTAAGGACGTAAAGGAACTATACAAAGAAAAATACAAAACGCTACTTCAGGAAATAAAAGAGGACACGAGGAAATGAAAAGATATCCCCTGCTCATGGATGGGGAAAATTAACATTGTCAAAATGGCAATACTTCCCAAAGCATTGTACAAATTCAATGTGATCCCCATAACGATACCCATGACATTCTTCAAAGAAATGGAGGAAACACTCCTGAAATTCATATGGAACAATAAGCACCCACGAATAGCCAAAGCAATTCTTGGGAAAAAGAAAATGGGAGGAATCAACCTCCCTAACTTCAAACTCTACTACAAAGCAGTAATAATTAAAACAGCATGGTACTGGAACAAAGGCAGAGCTGCAGACCAATGGAACAGGGTTGAATATACTGTTATCTTCCCCCAAGCATATGATCATCTAATCTTTTTTTTCATAGTTTTATTTATTTATTTTTCATCTTATATTTATTTATTGAATCACTGTGTGAAAAGTTACTAAGCTCTCAGGTTTAAGTCTCGGTCATACAATGATCAAACACCTTTCCCTTCACCAGTACTCACATTTCACCACCAAGAACCACCCCCTCACACCCTACACAATGCCTGTGAGGCAGATGATTTCTACTTAACTCTTCTCTACATTGATTAAATTCATCATTTTGACAAAAGATTATTGTTTAGAATTTCCCTCCCAACAATCAGAATTGCTGAAAAGGCATTGTGAAATACTTTGTTTTCTATAGCTGGTTAAGAGAATCATATAATGTTGCACGGCCGCTATTGTGGCCACACAATTTTGGATTTCTGCAAAGATCCAGATAATTTAGAGATTGGTTTCTGTGCGTCTGGTGTTACAGCTGTGCTGGAGAGCCGCTTGTGGGGGTAACTTAGACCTCAGTAGGATGTGAAGGACGAGCCGGTACCGACCCCCTTCCCAAGAGACTGCAGTTGCCCCATCACCGCCAGCTCATACCTGGCTTTCCTATAAGCTCTGAGGCGGCGGCCACCTTGCTGCCGGGGTGGGGAGGAAAGGCAGAAGGGAGCAACACCCTTTCCCTCCTGGGGAGGCATGGCGCCATAGTTTAACACATGGTCCATTCACTTTTCTGCCGCAAGCTGCCAGGCTCTGGATTAAGTCCTTTTGCATCTGGAGCCATGGCCGTGCCAGAGAGTCACTCGTGGGGGGCAACTTGTGACCTTGGTAGGGCGTGAGGGACGAGCCAGTACCGTCCCCCTTCCCATGAGACTGCAGTTGCCCTGTCACCGCTGGCTCATACCTGGCTTTCCAATAAGCTCTGAGGTGTCAACCACCTTGCTGCCAGGGGGAAAAAGGTGGAAAGGAGCAACACCCTTTCCCTCCTGGGGAGGCATGGAACTGTAGTTTAACACATGGTTCATTTACTTTTACAGTCCAGATGCATTTCTGCCAAAAGCTGCTGGGTTTCAAGATTTGTTTCTGAGTCTCTGGGATCATGGCCATTAATCAGCTTGATCAGGAGCCAGAGAGGCCATTTGTAGGCTGCAACTCGAGATCTCACTGGGATGGAGAGGAAAGGGCCAGTTCCACCCCCATCTGCTGAGGTCCCGTGTGTCTTGTCACTGCAGGCCCAAACCTGACTGTCCTGTGGCCTCTGGAGGATGACGGTCACTGGCTGACAAGGGGAACAGGCCAAGGCACAAAAGCTATTCCCACCTGGAGTGGTCCAGCCCCAGTAACCTACTGCAGAAACAGGACGCATTTCTGCCAAAAGCTTTTGGATTCCGAGATTTGTTTCTGAGTCTCTGGGATCATGGCTGTTAAGCAGTTCAATCAGGAACCAGAGAGGCCATGCCTCCAATTATATGGCTAAGCCAGAGGTGGTTTGTGGGTGTGTCTCCCACATACCTAACTTCTGGCCGCTTACATTCTTGGTAAACTTTGCCCCAAGTCTTTGGGGTCTGGCCAAAGGCTCAGCAGCAATTTTGGGGGTATCTGGAAGTCTGAAGGCACCATCAGGTACAGATTGACCTGCTAGTGGTACCATATCCCCCATGATCATCTAATCTTTGATAAGGGAGCAAAAGATGTGAAGTGGAGCAAGGAAAGCCTCTTTAACAAATTATGCTGGCAAAACTGGACAGCTACATGCAAAAAACTGGGCTCAGATCTCTGCCTAACACCATGTACAAAAGTAAGATCAAAATGGATTAGAGACCTCAACATCAGACGGGAATCCATAAAGTTCATTGAAGACAAAGTGGGCAAAACCTTCCATGACATTGAAGCTAATGGTATCTTCAAAGATGTCACACCACTGGCCAAGCAAGTGAAAACAGAGATAGACAAATGGGACTATCTTAAACTAAGAAGCTTTTGCACCTCAAAAGAAACAGTGAGCAAAATACAAGGACAGTCTACAGAATGGGAAAGAATATTCGCCCAATACACATCTGTCAAGGGGTTGATATCAAGGATATACAAAGTACTGGTTGAACTCCACAAGAAGAAAACATTCAACCCCATCAAAAAAATGGGGCAACAAAATGAACAGAAACTTTCTCAAAGAAGAAATCCGAATGGCTAAAAGGCACATGAGAAAATGCTCTACATCATTAATCATCAGGGAGATGCAGATTAAAACCACAATGAGATATCATTTCACACCACAGAGACTGGCCCACATCCAAAAGAACAAAGGCAACCGGTGTTGGCGCGGATGTGGTGAGAAAGGGACCCTCCTTCACTGCTGGTGGGAATGCCGACTGGTTCAGCCCTTTTGGAAAATAGTATGGATGATTCTCAAAAAATTAGAAATTGAGCTCCCATTTGACCCAGCAACACCACTCCTGGGAATATATCCCAGAGAGGCAAAAAAGTATAGTTGAAGTGACGTCTGCACTTGTTTGTTCATTGCAGCACTGTTTACAATAGCTAGAATCTGGAAAAAAACCTGAATGCCCAAGAACAGATGACTGGTTAAAGAAACTTGGTATATCTACACAATGAGTACTATGTAGCTGTTAGAAAAGATGAAGTCATACAAGAAATTTACATACAAGTGGTACTACACGGAAAATATCATGCTAAGCAAAATGAGCCAGAAAGAGAGGGACAGACATAGAAAGATTGCATTCATCTGGGGAACATAAAGTAACAAAATAGGAGACTAATACCCAAGAATAGCAGAGTACCAGGATTTAAGTACCAGAAGGTTTACTCCATGGCTTGGAGGCCAGCCGCACAAGCTGGGGGAAAAGGCAGCTCAGATAGAGAAGGGAAGACCAAATAAAGGGTGTTGGGAGGATCCTCCCAGGATGGGAGATGCGTGCTGAGAGTAGACTATAGACCAAACATGACTGCCATTCAATGCCTCTTTTGCAAACCACAGCACCCAAAAGGAGAGAGAGAACAAAGGGGAATGCCCTGCCACAGAGGCAGGGTGGGATGGGGGGGCGGGGGGTGGGAGGGATACTGGGATCAGTGGTGGTGGAGAATGGGCACTGGTGGAGGGATGGGTAATCGATCATTGTATAACTGACACCCAAGCACTAAAATTTGTAAATCTACAACTGTACCTCATTGTGTTTCACTAATAAAAATCTAAATAAATAAATTAAAAAAATAAAACTATTAAGCTAGAAAAAATAAATAAATAAAAAGGGAGTTGTGGCTGAATTGGATTTGCTTGCAGCACCGGGTATGCCACCTCACGCCCTACCCCCGAGCACCACCAGAAGTGATCTCTGAGCACAGAATCAGGAGAAAGTCCTGAGTACTGCCTGGGGTGGCCACAAAACAAGCAAAAGAGTAGAAGCAATGAGGTCAGACTGCTTGGATTTGATCCAGGTTCTGTCAGTGGCTATGTGGCCTTGGGTGACTGACTTACTAAACCTCTTTGTGTTTTGCTTTCCTTGAGACTAAACCATAAGATAATTATGAGCTTAATTCTGAGAGTTAAGACTGAAGATGTATTTTTAAAATATGGTATGATAAATAACTATGACTACTATTTCATTAAAATCTCCCAAAATTATACAGGAAGAAAGGCTAATCGGCATCTTTTCTCTCCCATCATTAAGTGACCCTTTCTCCATCATTAAATGTTTTGACCGATGTCAAGTCTCAAGCGCACATCTCACGCTTTGAGGCAAACACTCTACCACTGAGCTATGTTCCTGACCCAGTGGTTGATCCTATCAAAAACCTAAGTCATATCAGGCCCTCTAATCAAAATTCTTCTGCTTCCTGTTTTCAAAATACCAAAGTCCTAATCTTTATTTACCAAGTTCTACTTGATCTGACCACTTCCAACACCTACCTCTCTGATTTATTTTTTATTATTCTTCATCTCTTTCTCAACCTTGGTTTCATTAATCTAATCACTATTCCCAGGTGTCAAATATACTTTCAATCAGGTCTATTAACTGTTACACCCTCAGATATTCTCTCCCTAGAGTTAAAATTCTCCTTCTTACTCATTTGGAGAATATTTCTGGCAGACATACAAACCTTGGTTCCTCCTTTCTTGACCTTGATTATTTTTCTCTATAGAATTTGTCACCATGGAACATAAATAACAGAGTTCTTTATTGGTAATAAATAATCATTAGGATATAACTAAGCATAACTGCTGATTAAAATTTTTCCCAATTAACATATTATGCTGACTTGGAATAATATTATATAAAAACAAAGTCCTTCCACTTTAAAGATGAATCAGGTAGTATCTCAACAGACTCGAATTGATATAATACATTTTAAATTGGTCTGATTATTTATTATAGGAATTTAATAAAGAGTTTGTGTGTTACACCCACCAACTGCTGTGTAACCCCATCAATGGCAGGATCCAGAGACTATAACACCAAGCTCCCAGAAGCGTGTGGCCACATTCATGGCCACGCAATTTCTTATTCTCTAGTTCTCGCTCTCAGAGAACCCAGCAGGCTACTGAAAGTATAATACAAGCACATATGCCTGAATAGGAACACCTGTAAAGTTTATTTGTGTTTTCAGGCTACCGAGAATATCCCACCCACAAGGCAGAGTCTGGCAAGCTATACGTGGTGTATTCGATATGTCAAATCCAATCAATACAATGGGTCTCATTCCCCTGACCCTGAATACGGTAGCATTGAGAAGGATGTGAAAGGAGAGGCTGATAAAATCTCAATGCCAAACTAGGCTGCCAAAAGGAAGAAAGACAAAAATTACTGTCTATACTTTCAATGCACGTATGCTGGCATCTGATGCATCCATCGAGGACCTGATGGTACAAGCGTGAAAGATCAAGTACGACATCATTGGTCTGACTGAGACAAGAAGGCATCAATCACATCACACTGTTTCCACACTGTTTTCACCCTGCCAACCCCTCTCTTTACAGCGATGATCACCTCCTTGTAGAATGGTGAGATCCTGGTAGTAAATCCATAATAAAAGCTCATGGAGTATCCTGATGTACTGAGTTTGAACGTCCTGTTTGGCTAGGGCTTCAATGACGTCTTCCATCTCAACAGAATCAAAGTCCTTCTTTAAATCAATGAATGTTAGACAGAAAGGTATCTTGAACTCCCAAGAAACCTCAATGAAATTGGTTATCCTGTGGATATGGTCGATCATGCTGAATCCTTTTCAGAACCCGGCTTGCTCGCATGGTTGTCCTTCATTTAGTGTTCTGCCAATCCTATTCAGGATGACTCAAGTGAACAGCTTGTAGACAAGAGACAACAGGCAGATCAGGTGATAGTTGCCAATGTCGTGGATGACTCCCTTCTTGTACAGTAGTACATTCTTGCTGGTTTTCCACTGGGACGGAAGCTTGCATTCAGATAGGCAATGTGACAAGCCGAGCCAGTGTATTGATGAGTACTGATGGCAGGATCTTCAGGTGTTCAGGTCTGACCTTGTCTGTGCCGGGTGCTGTTCGCTTCTTTACTGACGAAATGGCGTGTTGGATTTCAAAAGGGAGAACGTTGAGAATGACATATCCATCCTGCAGAATTTGGCATGTGGGCAGGAGGACGTGGCTATTGAAGATATCCGAGCAGAAGTCATGTATGATCTTCTCCATTGCCCTTCTGGAAGATGTGACAGATCCATCAGGACGTCGGAGGACAGTCATCTTGGTCTCATAGTTGGCGAAGGACAGTCGGGCATTGCCAATGCTTTTCCTGGCTTCTGCCGCATATGCCAGCACTGCTGCTCTTCTCTCTTTGAGGTCTTCTTTTATCGCTTCTCTGCACTGCTTTGCAAGCTCAGACGTTCACTTGTGGTTGCCTCTGAGGTTTGAGCCAAGCCACGTTGGTGAATGAGCTGAAGAGTTTTCGAAGGCAGGCGTCTTTTTGTGGCTATCTTTCTCTCAGCATTCCTTCCACAATCATGAAGGTTCTGAACCAGTCGATCATATTCATCATCAATATTGTCAATGATGGCATCTTCCCAGGTTGCCGCAATAGTGCCAAAGAGCTCCCTGTTGGTGGTTATTCTGGGAGTTCTTTTCTTTAGCAGCCCTTTCTCCCTGCTCTGTGAAGTAGAATTTTGCATGAAAAAGACGGTGGTCCGATCCCGTTTGAAATTTTGGGATAACAGTGACTTCAGTCAGGCAAAACCGTCAATTGAATATGATGTGGTCAATTTCATTGTGGAACCATCCACCAAGAGACTCCTATGTCCAACGTGTAGATTCGGCCTTTTGGAACTGTGAGTTATCATGGATGGTCTTGGTTAGCATGATGAACTCAGTCTGTCACCCTGTTTGTTCCATTCTAGGCCATGTGTCTTGATGTGGCATTCTTCGGCTGATCTTCTCGGTCCTATCTTGGCATTAAAATCACCAACAATGATCTTGTAGAAGGTGTGGTCTTCTTTATAAAACTTCTCCAGCTCCATGTAGAACTTCTCAATTTCTCTTTCATCATAATTGGAAGTTCGTGTCTAGACAACCAAGATAGAAACTGCTGGCAGTGAGGGACTCGGGAACATAGATCCTCTGCCTGCTCCCACCAATATCCGGAGAGCAAGGGTTTAAAACCAGAAGCACACTCTACCCTGTCTGCTTCCACCAACTTTCAGGGACCCAGGGATTACACACAGAAGACACACCCTCCTGGCACCAGATAAATACCTGGTACCTTCCTGGTACCAGATAAATACCTCATCAGCAGACCTCCACTACCTCTACTACCCAGCCACTGCCATGCTCCATTATGCTTTCTGGACCACGCGGCCATAAAGCATCCATACAACACACCATAAGACACTTAATACCCATCTTCCAAGATTTCCGCACCATATTTGATAGGGTTCAAATATGGTTTAAACCATGGGAACACCTACAAGGGCGATTAGAGGCCTCCCCAAAAGCCTCTATCCCTCTCAGAGAACCTGGAAAGCTACCGAGAATATCCCGCCCACATGGCAGAGCCTGGCAAGCTCTCCGTGGCGTATTCGATATACCAAATCCAGTAAATACAATGGGTCTCATTCCCCTGACTCTGAAAGAGCTACCAATACGGCAGTGTTGAGAAGGATGTGGAAGGAGAGGCTGATAAAAATCTCAAAGCCAAACTAGGCTACCCAAACGAAGAAAGACAAAAATGACTGTCTGTACTTTCAATGCATGTACGCTGGCATCTGATGCATCCATTGAGGACCTGATGGTACAAGCACAAAAGATCAAGTACGACATCATTGGTCTGACCGAGACGAGAAGGCATCAATCACATCACGCCGTTTTCAGCCATACCCACAAATCACCTCCGGCTCAGCTATATAACCTTCCTTGGAATATGCAACAAAAGAGGCATCAATGGTTTTGGTGTCCTTGTCAACATGAACTTGGCCATGAGCATCGATTCATTCGAATGCCTAACAACCCGAATAGGACAACTACACTTGAATTTTCTAAATTATGGAGTTTTATTGCTAATGATATGCTCGGTTATAATTCATTTATTTTAATTGTTATATAAGTACCATTGATTATCACTTAATCACTTAATCCCCGTTATTCATCGATTTATTCGAGCGGGTGCCAGTAACGTCCCCATTCATCCCGGTTGCGTGCTAGCATAGCCCAATGGTATCTGTTCGTTTTAGGAACATGTAGAGCCTCAAACCGATCATTTAGGGTCTTGATGAAGAAGTCTGACCATCTTATAGGTGGGCGTCCACGTGATCTTTTGATGTCTCGTGGAATCCAATCAGTAATGGCTCTAGTCCAGCGGTTGTCTGTAAACCTCATTACGTGTCCAGCCCATCTGATTTTTGATGTCTTGGCAAATGAGACAGCGTCCCTGATTCTTGAGCGTTGACGAAGATCAGAACTCCGGATTCTATCTCTCATTTGAGTGAATCGTGATATTCCAAGCATAGTTCTTTCGATTCCTCTTTGAGAGACCCGAATAGTGTTCTCATCCTGTTTTCGTAGGGTCCAGGTCTCTGAGGCATATGTTAATGCAGGAAGAATAGTGGAATCAAAGAGATGTGCTCGTAGCTGGAGGTTCTTTGTCCTTTTAGTTATTTCTTCAATGCTCTTGAAGGCATTCCAAGCCGCTCTCTTCCTCCTGCGCAACTCAGGTGCCAGGTCATTCATCATGTTGATTTCTCGACCTAGGTATATATAACTGTTGCATTCGGAGATGGTGGTTCCGTTGAGAGCGAATGGAGCATCAGGAACAAGGCTGTTTCTCATAAACATTGTCTTCGTAAGATTCAGCTGTAGTCCGACCTTTCCACATTCACGGTCAAAGTCGTTCAGCATTTGTGCCGCTTGGTTGATGTTTGGTTTTATTAGAACGATGTCATCAGCAAAGTGGAGGTGGTGTAGTTGCCGACCATCTATCTTCACTCCCATGTTTTCCCATTCTAGTCGTCGCATGATGTTCTCGAGGGTGGCACTGAAGAGTTTTGGTGAAATGGTATCACCCTGCCGAACCCCTCTCTTGATATGGATGATAACTTCTTTGTAGAATGGTGAGATCTTGGTAGTGAATCCGCAATAGAGCTCACGAAGGATCCTGATGTATTGAGTTTGTACGCCCTGATTGGCTAGGGCTTCCATGACCGCTTCCGTCTCAACAGAATCAAAGGCCTTCTTTAAATCAATGAACGTTAGACAGAGTGGCATCTTGAACTCCCGAGATACCTCAATGAGCTTGGTTATTGTGTGGATATGGTCGATGGGAAGATGGGAAGATGCCGTCATTGACAACATTGATGAGGAATACGATCGAATGATTCAGCACCTCCATGATTGTGCAAGGAATGCCAAGAGAGAGATAACCACAAAAAACCGTCTTTCTTCGAACACTCTTGAACTTATTCGCCAACGTGGCTTGGCACGTGCCTCAGGCAACCACAAACAAACGTCCGAACTGGCAAAACAGTGCAGAGAAGCCATCAAGGATGACCTCAAAAACAGGAGAGCAGCAGTACTGGTAGATGCAGCAGAAGCTGGGAAAAACATTCGTAATGCCCGCCTGTCCTTCACCAACTACAAAACCAAGATGACTGCCCTCCGACATCATGATGGATCTATCACATCTTCCAGAAGGGCAATGGAGAAGATTATTCATGACTTCTACTCAGATCTCTTTAATAGCCACATCCACTTGCCCACATACCACATACCACATGATGGATATGTCGTTGCCAATGTTCTCCCTTCCGAAATCCAACATGCCATCTCGTTGGTAAAGAAACAAAGAGCACCTGGCCCAGACAAGATCAGACCTGAACACCTGAAGAACTTACCATCAGTACTCATCAATACATTGGCTCGACTCTTCACACGCTACCTGTCTGAATGCAAGGTTCCATCCCAATGGAAAACCAGCAAGACTGTACTACTATACAAGAAAGGAGACATCCACGACATTGGCAACTATCGCCCAATCTGCCTATTGTCTGTCATCTACAAACTATTCACTCGAGTCATCCTGAATAGGATTAGCAGAACACTAGATGAAGGACAACCATGTGAACAAGCTGGATTCCGAAAAGGATTCAGTACCATTGATTAATATCACTAAATTTATTCATCCATTCTATAGGGAGGGGAAAAGTAAGGCTTTCTCAATTCTTCATTACTACAATGTAACAACAAACTTTAATTTTGACTCTTTATGGCCATATGTATAGAGTGTAACAAAGTCATAGATGAGCATCTTCATGTTTTCTAGCTATTGCTAAGCTTTTCTTCAGTGTGAATATAGTTACATTTTAATTTTGACATTTTATGGCCATAAAAATAATTTAATGAAGTCACACATGAGCATCTTCAACTATTTTAGATATTGCTAAACTGTCCTTCAGTGTGATTATAGTTACTGTAGTTATTGAGGTTATTTTTCCACAACTGGGCTTATATTTAAAATTTTATTTTTGTACTGATGAGTATATAATAGTATCCACAACAAAATCTTGTGATTGCTGCACAGTACTTGGATTTCACTGCAATGATTAATAAGACTTTTTTAGGGAGAAACTAGCATCCTTATGGTAGTGTCTTCTTGTTAATGTACATAGTTTCTTTGCTCATTTTTTTCAAATATTTAAAGCTTCAATACTTTATCATTTATCCTGAAGAGATTTTGTACCTCCTTCTGTAGATTTATGTTTCTATATGTCATGATTTTTATTGTTAATAAAAGTGTAAAAAATATGGGGGTATGGTGCCACCAGCAGGTCAACCTGTACCCGTGGGGCAAGTGTATCAGCAGCCTGATGGTGCTTTCAGACTTCCAGATACCCCAAAATTGCTGCTGTGCCTTTGGCCAGACCCCAACAATTTGGGGGCAAGTTTACCAAGAAAGTAAATGGCCAAAATTAGGTATGTGGGAGACACACCCACAAACCACTTCTGGCTCAGCTATATAATTGGAGGCAAGGCTTCTCTGGTTCCTGATCAAACTGCTTAATGGTCATGATCCCAGAGACTCAGAAACAAATCTTGGAACCCTGTGGCTTTTCGCAGAAATGCATCTGGTCCCTGCAGTAGGTTACTGGCGCTGGGTCACCCCAGGGGGAAAGGGGTGCTGTCCCTATGCCTGCTTCCTCTTGGCAGCTCGGTGGCCACCATCCTCCAGAGGCCACTGGACAGTCAAGTTTGGGTCCGCAGTGACGAGACACGCGGGGCCTTACAGGAAGGGGGTGGAGCTGGCCCTTCCCTCCCCGCCCCAATGAGACCTTGGGTTGCCACCCACAAATGGCTTCTCTGGCTCCTGATTAAGCTGCTTAACAGCCATGATCCCAGAGACTCAGGAACAAATCTCAGAACCCAGCTGAAATCCCTCGAGATTTGTTAAAAGTTCAGAATTCCAAAATCATGTGGCCACTACTGCTGCCATGCAACATCATATTTTATTCATAATTAGCAAGAGAAAACAAATTGTGTATGGGTGACTTTTTGGCAGATCTGAGTGTTGGGGTAAAATCCCAAATAATAATGGTGGGTCTGCTGTCAAAATATTGAATATAATCAAAGTAGAGAGAAAGTAATGTGGAAATCATCTTCCCCACAGGTAGAGGGAGGGTGTGGGATGAGGGGTATAGTAGGGTTTTTGGTGGTGAAAAATGGGCCCTGGTGAAGGGACGGGTGTTTCATCATTATGTGACCAAGACTTAAACCTGAAAAGCTTTGTAACTGCTCTCACAGTGATTCAATAAATAAAATTATAAAAAAAAGGGGGGAAAAAGTAAACTTGAGTTCATGCCCAATTCAATCAGTCTACTCAATGGCTGAATAAACAGCAATACTCCTACATTAAAATAAGAAATATTAATGCAGAGCCCAGCAGCTTGCGGCAGAAAAGTGAATGGACTATGCGTTAATCCATGCCACCATGCCTGTCCGGAGGGGAAAGGGTGTTGCTCCCTTCCGCCCTTTTTCCTCTGGAGAGCAAGATGGCGGCCGCCTTGGAGCTTTTTGGAAAGCCAGGTATGAGCCAGTCCTGACGGGGCGACTGAAACCTCATGGGAAGGGGGGTGTACCCGGCTCGTCCTTCACGCCCTACAGAGGTCACGAGTTGCCCCCCATGCGCGGCTCTCCGGCATGGCCATGGCTTTAGAGCCACAGAAACCAATCTCATAATTATGTGACTCTTGGCAGAAATACTTCCAGGCTTAATAAGTAAAATATCAGAAATCCAAAATAATGCAGCCATGTGACATTATTTAGTTCTTGTAACCAGCTGTAGAAAACAAATTATTTCACAATGCCTTTTCAGTAGGTCTGATTTGGGGGTGTAAACTCTAAATAATAATGGTGCATCTTTTGTCAAAACAATGAATCTAATCAAAGTAGATAGAGACTTAACTAGAATTCATCTGCCTCACAGGCATTGGGAGGGGGGTTTTATTGGGGTTCTCGGTGGTGAAAAATAAGTACTAGTGAAGGGAAATGTGCTTGATGATTGCATGACCGAGACTTAAGCCTGAAAGCTTTGTAACCTTTCCCACAGTGATTCAATAAATAAAAATAAATTAATTAATTAAAAAAATAAATAAATGCTGCAGTGCCTCTGGCTCACCCCCAACAACTTGAGATCAAGTTTGCAAAGAAATTACCACCCAAAAGTTAGCTAAGTGGGAGCCACACCCACAAACCACCTTTGGCTCAGCTATACAAGTTCATTTATTGGCCTTGCTTCAGAGACCCATAAGTAAATGTAGAAAGAGATCAAAAGTGGCAGTTAATCTCAGACTCGTGCAAGGATGAACAGACCAGAATAAATCAGAAGGGGGCAGGTCAGCCTGGTGTCCATCCAAGCTAAGGCCCTGGTAGTCACTTGCTCCCACAATCCAAAATCGCTGCCATTCCCCTGGCTGGACTCCATCATCTCAGGATGAACCTCAACGGATATTAATATATTGAAAATTCATATATGTGGGTTTTGTGACTGAAATCTTTAGGATTTCTTGGAATTGGGATGGGATTCCTCCCCACATGTCCATATACTCCTGGAAGCATTGGAAGTCACCCCCATAAACCAACTCCAGCTTCACCATGTCAGCTCTTCTACCAGCCTTGCTTCAGAAGCTCATAAATCTCAAAAGAGACTAAAAGCCACAGTTAATCTCAGACATGCACAAGGCTGAACAGACTAGGGTAAATCAGAGGGGGGTGAGGGGAGCGGGTGAGTCTGGGGCCTGCCCAAGCTGAGCCCTGGCAGGTGCTTGTTTCCACAACTCAAAATTGCTGCCATGGCCCCAGCCAGACTTTACCATCTTGGGACAGACCTGAGATATAATCTACTGAAAATTCGGGTATGTTAGTTTTGTATCTGAAATCACCAGGCTTTCTCAGCGTTGGAATGGACTACTTCCCCTCCCCCCCCCACCTCCCTGTATTTCCGGAAGCCTTGGCTGTCATGTTCACAAGTCATGTCCAAAGCTGCCACCCAGTTAAAAATGGTACTCCAGTCTTATCTTCCCGATAAAAATACTGAATGCCCTGAAAAAAACACGATTACTGTATTGAAAACCAGAATGCACAGAAGGAGAGACAGAAAGAAGAAAAGTGCCTGCCATAGAGGCAGGCTGAGTGGGGTGGGTGTTGGGGTTGGTGGAAAGGAAATGGGGAACATTGGTGGTGGGAAATGTACACTGGCGGAAGGATGGGTGTTGGATCATTGTATGTCTGAAACCCAATCATACACATTTTGTGATGGTCTATCCCAAGGATATTCAATAAAATTTTTTTAAATAAATAAAATTGACTGCAAAGTAAGGGTCAAGTATATATTGTGTTTATTTTCCCATGATTCATGATTTTAAAAACTCTGAAAAACAATAGTCTAGAATAAAAACTAAATTTCTACAGATATTCTAGACTTCTCAGAACATTATAGCTAACTATGTGTGTGTACTCATTTTCCATTACTTTTATAAACTTATTGGTCACTATTCATTTCACAGATCTATTGCCCCTATCAGATTAATCACTTGCCCTGTCATAAAATATACCCCTGCTTTTCTGACTTTGTATTTTCCCAAATAAGCCAGAGGAATTTCACTAAGTATATATAAGAAGCCCCTCTCGGAGAGCCCGGCAAACTACCGAGAGTATTCGATATGCCAGACACAGTAACAACAAAGTCTCCAATGGAGATGTTACTGGGCCCGCTTGAGCAAATCGATGATCAACGGGAGGGCCTTTACTTTACTTTACTTTATATTAAGAAGAACAAAATAGAACTCCAAAACAGATCTATCCAATTTTTTCCCAGATGAAATGCCTTTTTCTCCTGCAAGCTTTCATTGTCCATCCTAACAGAGAAGACACAGCAGCCTTATCCAAACTTTTAACAAAGAACATCCAACACATGTTCTTTGTACTATTTTTATTATGATTATGTAATACATTTAATATAAAGATGATCACTCAAAGCCTTTATTATAACACAAGTACTTTAAAACCTATTTTACTTTAATAAAATACTTAATTCTTCCCCAAAATGTTAACAGAAATATAAATAGTACCTATATGAAGAAATATAACATTAATAAAGATAAAACTGAAGCACTCTGCACAGTCCTCCATCTTAATTCCTCACCCTAACAGAGCTAACCATACATATATATTTTTTGGAGGGTGTGATTTTTGAGTCACATGTATTGATATTCAGAGTTTATTCCCAATTCTATGCTCAGAGATCACTCCTGGTGGGGCTGGGGATCATATATGATGCCAGGAATGAAACCTGAGTTGGCTATGAGCAAGGCATGCTTTTTGAAGGATAACTATGTTTTAATACTTTAGTTATATACTTATAACTATTTCTGCATTTTTGTGGGGGAGGGGAGTTTGTCCATACCCAGCAGTATTCAGGAATTATTCCTGGCTCTGAACTCAGAAAACCTGGCCATGCTCAGGAGACCAAATGGATGTCAGGCATCAAACTCAGGTTGGCTGTGCAAGACAAGCATCTTACCCGCTGTGCGACCAATTCAGCTCCTTCTTTTAATTTTTAATTTAAAAAAATAACCTTTGGGGGGCAATACCCTCTGGTGATCAGGCTCTGTGCTCAAGGTTCAATCCTGGGGGCCGAAGAGAGAATACAGCAGGTAGGGTATTTTCCTTGCACGTGACTTACCTGGGTTCAATCCTCGGCATCCCATATGGTCCCCCCAGCAATGCCAGGAGTAATTCCTGAGTGCAGAGCCAAGAATTACCCCTAAGCATCGCCAGGTGGGATCCAAAAATGAAAAAAAAAAGTTGAATCCTGTTGGTACTTTGGGGACCATATGTGATGCTGGGGATCAAACTGGAGGTTGGCCACGTGTTTAACACAAGCATCTTTACTTCTATACAATAACTCTCTGACCCCTATCTCTTCAACTTAAAACACTAATATCTCAGTGCACACATTATGTTTGACATTAGTTTGAGCCACATTGTTTACTATACTTGATCATGTTAATGAAAACAATTCCAACTCATTCATTAAATGATAATATTCTTTTATATTAGTTCATCACAGATTTATCTATTCTCTTTTTGATAAATGAATTTCTTTCAATTATTACAATGTCATTATATCATTTTACAATGATGTAGACAATATTCTTGCACATGCTTCTTTGCATATATATAAATTTCCTTGAGATAGTATTTACAAATGAGTTTGTTATACTGTAAGATATGAGCAGTTTTACAAACTATATTACATGTTATCAACATGAAGTCCTAGTACCAGAGTTGTATTTTCACTATCTTTTCTTCGAATGAAAAAGATTAAAAATAATTTTTTTTGGGCGCGGAGGGGGGCACACCTGGCAGTGCTCAGGGCTTAGTTCTGGCTGTGCACTCATGTCTATTGGCCTTGGGGATCATATGGATGGTGGGGATCAAACCCAGCTGCATGTAAGGCAGATGCCTTACTCATTGTACAATGGTGCTGACCCCTTAAAATTCTTCTAAAAAGCTCTGACTAGGGATGGAAGGATAGTACAGAGTTAAGGTGCATGAAGAGTATGAGTATCAAGGTTCCCTGTCAGGAATTATCCCTAAGCACAGGACCAGGAGTAGCCCTGAGTACTGTAGGGTGTGCTCAACCTTTATCCCCAAAAGTTATAGGAATATTAATTTCTTTAAAAGCTATAATTACATTTGGTTTTTTTCTTACTGTTTGAGTTAATTTGCAGAAGTTTGATTCTGAGGAGAAATTGTGCATTTTGGCTAAGTTTTCAAATTTATTATCATAATTTGTGTCCAGCAGGGAATTTATTTGACCTCTTAGTTATGAATTAGATTCCAGTAAGTATTATAGGTCATTCTTGGTATAAATTCCTTTAGAATACAGAATATAGAATACAGAATATAGAACACACTTGCAGAGCAAAGTAAGTCATTTATCTTAAGTACTGGTCATCATAACAAGTCCAGAGAGAGCTAATCTCAGAATAGAGAGAATAAGATCATCCTGGGTAGGTTACTGATGTGTCCTATAACAATTTGACAGATACTGTAGTTTAAGATTGACAACTCTTGAGAGAACTCTGAAGTTGTGATTTCCTATCCAGTATTAACAGCTCATTACCAGGTCAATATGATGCATTCCTCAAGTGTCACTTTAACATATGTAACAATAGCTGGTATAAACAGAGCTTTTGTTCCAAAAATCTGCTGCAATTATTTGCAATTCCAGAAGAACAAAGGAAATAGTTTTCCTAGGAACACAAAATTCTCAAGTACAATGACATTCCCTTATGTTTTTAAATTTTAATACACATAATACTGATTTTTGAATCTTCTATTTTCTTATAAGTTTTGCTTCATATTTATTTAATCTCTTCAAAGAATAATCTTCAAATTTTAAGTATCTCCTTCATTTAATCCCATAAATTTATTTATGATTGTGACACTAATCTTTTTGAACTATTACAATTTAAATTCATGACTCATAAACTTAAAGGTGTGTTTTTAAATTTCTAATATTAAGTGAATTTTTTCAATGGTCATATTTTGATTTCTAATGCCATTGATTAGAGAATTGTTTTAGCATTTGCTAAGACTTGTGATCCGATCGACTATCTTTAGTTCTTACAAATATGACACATTTATTTGAAAAGTATATTCATGAACTATTGAATTATGCCAAACTAAATTGTGTGTCACATTTGTTTTCTTCAAATCTTATCTAGCTTTGTACATTTGAACAATTATTCAGATAAGCACCAATATGACCAGATTTACCACTTTAATATTACAAATCTTTGGATTTTAGGCATTTGTCATGTATAGTTTTATTAATTGCTACATACAGGTTTTTCTTATGTATTTTCATTGCAGTTTTCCAATTTGTAATTTGAAGTAGACTGCTTTTCTCTACTAAAACTGTTGCCTTAAAAAAACTGGGTCTGATATCAATGTATTAGTTTTTATTAGTGTTTGTCCTATATGTTTATATACTATTCTGATATCTATCTATCTATCTATCTATCTATCTATCTATCTATCTATCTATCTATCTATCTATCTCAGTTTCTGATAAACCACATAGCTCTCAATCTTTTCCCCATCCTTCTGACATTGTTTTCTTCCTATGCATCCTCCCACCCTCAATTCTACCAGTTAGTCTTGTGCCTTGTCCCCATTTATGCGATTTTTATCTGTGTCCCTCAGTTGAGAAATGCTGATGTAGGTGACTTTTTTAAAATCTAGCAATTTGGGGGCCTGAGACTGTACAGTAGGTATTTGCATGAGACCTTGCATGAAGCCAACCAGGGTTCAATCCCTGGCACCTCATATGAACCCCTGTGCCCCACCAGGAGTGTTCCCTGAATGCAGAGTCAGGAGTAAGCCCTAAGTACTGCCATGTGCAGCCCAAAAGCTGAAAAAAGAAAAAGAAAACATTATTGATGTTGTTTGTCTGTGGACACACCCAGCTGTGTTCAGGGCTTATTCCTGATCCTGCGATCAGAGATCACTCCTGGCCATGCTCAGAGGACCATATGCAGTGCTGGGGATTGAACTGAGGTTGGCTGCATGAAAGACAAGCACGCGAATCACTTAACTACCTTTCTGGCCCAGCAATACTGGTTTTAATCTGATAAAATTAGTGTTTCTTACATTTTAAAAAACTAATAATTGATCATAATTCTAGCTTATTTATGTACTCAATATTTAAATTTTCTTCTTTCTTAGTAATTTGTCTTAGCAAAATGTCTTTTTTGCATTCTTTTAACTCAACAAAGTTTTAATTGAAATTATATGTAACCAATAATTTTTGTTAATTTTATTCTTAGCAATACCTGGCAGTGCTACGTGCTTATTCCTAACACTCTGGCACTAAGAGGTCACTCCTGTGGTGCCTGTGGGATCATATGCAGTGCTGGGGATTGAACCAGGATTGACTATGTGCAAGGCAGATGCCTTAACCCTAAAACTATCTCTTCAATTCATAAGAAGTAATTTTCAATAAATAATTCTACCTTCCGTCTGTTAAAATAATAAATAAAGTAATTTTCAATAAATAATTCTACCTTCCGTCTGTTAAAATAATAAATATCAAAAACAAGACAAGTTGGTGAAGATCTGAATAAAAGGAAACCCTCACACACTGTTGGTGGGAATGTAAATTGGTTAGCAGTATATAAAAAAATGGAATTATATTTTACGTGACCTTTTAGACATTTCCCCCCACCAGCGTAATATATTTCTTCCTTTTAAATTCATTTTCCTAATGACTTGATGTATTTTTTAGTAAATTAGTTCAGAAAATCTATAAGTAAATTCACTTGTTTGTTGTGAAAATGCCTTTATTATGCTTGCATTTTTGAATAATAGCTTATGTGGTGTTATAAAACAAACATGGATTAGTCAGAGAAAGAGAAACAATTCAAAACATTTTAAAGCATTTAATATAGAAGGGTCAGCCAAGTAAGTGGTTGAGAGGTTGGATATATACTCTCTGAGGCTCTGGGTTTGACTCCCAACACCTTTCTCCAAAACCATCTAATACTGAACTTGGTGGGGGTGGGGGTGGGGGGCAGTTATAAAACTTTTGGGAAAATGCTTGATCACATACTCATCAATATTCTCACTTAATTATTCTATGGTCTCCATCGAGATCTCATATGCTCATATGTATGCTGAAATTTCTCATTTCACTTTACCATGTCTATGACTCCATGTTGTCCTCCCTCCCCTCCCCCTTTCTCTCCCTGCTTCCCTTCCTCCCTGTTTTGTGGCCACACCTGGCTCTCTTGCTCTGTGCTCAGGGACCGTATGGAATGCTAGGGATCGAACCCAGGTCAGTTGTGTGCAAGAGACCTACCTGCTGCACTATCTCTCCAGGTCCTCCATGTCATTGTTTCTGTATCTATTGACTTGTACTGTCTTTTAGGCAATTTACTCAATCATCTTTTGTTTGTTAATTCTTTCCTTAATGGCCTTTCCCCTCTACCCATATTCAAATGTTTTTGTGTGTGTGTTTCATTTTGTTGAAAATACTTTATAATAATTTTCTATTTATATTCTCTATCCAATAATCTAAATTTAATAGAGTTGAATCCTAGAATACATAGGGTTTATGGACACTTGCCATATGTTGGTTGTTCACTTACATAGTTTGTAACTTTTGTAAAGTGATCTCATGGGAAGCAGTATATTTTTTTGAGGGAATGCAGGGGAGGAAGGGTTAATAATGCATAATTTCAGAGTGGAATTTTTTTTTAGTTTTTAAGTATTAATTTTAAGTCACTGCCTTCATGTTGATTTCTCTATATGTGGAATGTAGGAAGTATAAAATTAAGTCTTGAACCTACAAAGTTATATTTTATGGCTAGAAATTGCCTGGGAATAAAACAATTAAGTCACAAGATATATAGCCTGAATTGAGAGAGAGAGAAAGAGGGAGAGAGAGAGAGAGAGAGAGAAAGAGAAAGAGACACAGAGAGATAGAGATAGAGACAGAGACAGACAAAGAGAGAGAGTGCCTGCTAGAGAGGTAGGCTGGGGAGGGGGGCAGGAGGGAAAGTGGGAACATTAGTGGTAGGAAATGTGTGATGTGTGATGGAAAATTATATGACTGAAACCCAATCGTGAACAACTTTGTAATGTGTGATTTAATAAAAATATATATAAAAAGAAAAAAGTCTTCTTTGGAGTCTCCCCACACTATATATATATATATATATATATATATATATATATATATATGCGCACACACACACACACACACACACACACACACACATATATATATATATATATATATAAAATGTAAGGTCAAGATATTGCCCAGTTTCCATTCTAAGGCAGCTCTTGTCACCACTCATGCTTGCCATTCTACTTCGAAAGTCCTCTCCATTTTTTGGTCCTGCAGACTTTTTCTCTTCTCACAGGCACTAATATACACATTCAAAGAACATTTCATATATTTTACTTAACATTTAAGGATGTTTGTTAGCAAGAGAGTTTTCAAACAAATATTAGATTGTCTATTATGGAATTCCTGTTTTACTGTTTTTATTCTGCACATAACAGAATCTGGCAGAGCAGAACATAGTAAGTATGTTGAGTGATTAAATGAATGAATGAATATTCTTTATCAGCATTCATTTGCTTCATTAATTCTTTTTCTCAAACCATTATATCTGAAATCCCTCATCCTAAATTTGCGAATTTATGCTTTATACACTTCATTTAGACTAGTTAATTCTTTCCTCATTGTTATAGTGGTCATGGTAATCCTAACCTTAAATCCCAGCCTTTTTAAATTCTTCTTTTGCCCCATGTGGATCTTCTAGTCATGACTTGAATATGAGATTTCTGCTCTGGCATTTTACTGACAATAAAACTTGTCAAAAATATTCTGAAAAATTAATTTTTAATGTCTTAAATTTTTTTCTTTTAACATTGTGCTCAACCTTATTTTTCACTAAATAAGGCAACAACAAATGTGGATAATATATAAGATGATTCTTAATGATTTGCTACTGTTATAAACTGCTTATATGAGGATTTGCTTTAGTTTCCAGAAACTAATAAGATATTGTTCCACAGATGCTTCTTTGATCATATTTATGCCATGTCTTCATACATTAAGTCATTTTTTGCTAACATATAGTTTTCATATAGGCTGATTTCAATCTAGTTGTGCAATAATTTTCTCCAAAGTATTATATAAATTACATTCATATGAGTCATCTTTATATTACACCTTAGTCAATCCCTGAATCTCACATATTATGGTTGATTTTCAGTAAAATCTCTGCAAAACCTATATATGTCAAGAACCCAAAGAACATTTAATAAATATTCATTTGTGACAATTATGATGATCTCACACAGGCTTTTTGAAAGTGCTTTTCTGAAATCATCTGCTATTCTTTAACATCGATTAAGAAAGTGTCCCCCAGAAGAGATGATTGCCTTCGCTCTCAAAAATACAAAAACAAAACAACAAAAAAAGAACGGTGAGACAAATCATCTTTTTTTCTTATAGACCCAATGTAACACAGCATTAGTTACTATGAACATTTTGCAAAAATAAAACCATATGGGCACTTAAGTTAGTAATATAAAATTATAAAAATATAGTTATAATAGAGTTAAAGCATATTTATGTATTGTTATATGCACTATGAATTTCAGAGTTATGTTTTTAAATAAACTAGCATCTAAGCACTGGTACAGAGATGCAATTATGGACACATTACAAATATCAATACTAAAGTTACCACTCTACCATAGTGAGCTGATTAGGAATACTAAGGTTATACAATATAGTCGTGTAATTAGAAAGAGTTTTACTCATAGAGATGTTGAAGTTATAGGGTTAGGACAGTTTCCATTTCAAAACACAAAATCCAGGTGGCCATGACGGAAAAAAGTAAATCATTTCACTGAAGCAGTTGAAAGGAGATGGCCTATTTGAATAAAAAATCTTATCTTTCCTTGTGAAAGTTAAGGTAGTTAATTCTTTATTCACTAAAGGAGGAAAAAACCCCAAGCTCGCAACAGAAATGACAGCTAAAGAATCTCTGCCATGTAAAACTACATTAGTGCAACCAGGATGTCACCTTATTGTTCACTTAAGAGAGAACTGGAGCTTGATTAGAGGGAAAAAAATTGTAAAAATGTTCACTACTTCTCCTGAAATGAAAAGATGTATGGGGAGATGGTGAGGTGAAGAGGAAGGAACAAAGAGCAGTCAATAACAAATAGTTACAATGATAGGAATCCATTTCTTTGTGAATTTTGTTAGTGTCCCTTCTTTTTATTTCTTCTCAGCTATAACAACCTACAATTCAGAATTGGAAGTCTACAATTAGCTAGATATATGGCTGATATAATTTATAGTTTTTCTTTCAGTGGAGATCATTTTAGCTGATCAGTTAAACACTGGCAGATGACCCCCATTGTCTCAAAATGTAAAGTTCAGAGACAAATCATAGGGTTAAATTAAAAGACACCCAAAGTGACTGGGAGAAGATGTTTGCACAAAATACTTCAGATGAAGGACTGACATTCAAAATCTATAAAGCAGACATAGAGCTCAGCAACAACAGAAACAACAGCCCCTCAAGAGAAGAGATGAATTGAAACTCGCACAAAGAAGACATATGGATGGACAATAAGCCTGTGAAAAAAAATCTCATATGCACCAGTAAGAACAGCATATAATATGAATATAAATAAAACCCTAAAACAACAAATATTGGTGGGATATGGTAGAAAGAAACTGTCATTCACTATTGGTGGTCATATCATCTAGTGCAGCTTCTATGGCAAACAATATGGAGATTTCTCAAAACAGCAGATATACAGATCCATTTGATCCAGCTATCCCACTTGTAGGTATCACATACACATATACACACACATTTGAAGAAATAAACATGTATATCTGTGTTTATTGTAGCTATTAGTGTAAATTAAAGGACATGGAAGTAACCCAAATATCCAACAACAGAGGAACAGATAAAGAAGTTTTGGTATATGTACACAGTGGAATACTATGCAGCCACTAGGAAAAATCATGCAGTTCATAGCAACCTGGATGGGATGGGAGGGTACTATTGTTGAGTGAAAAAAGTCTGAAGCAGAAGGACAAATATATGATTATCTCACTCATCTGTGGTATATAAATAAAGTGTATGGACATTATCAATTAATATTAAATCCTGTATACTAGAATACAGATCTGAGAGTGCCAGTCTAGGGGAGCAGAGGTGGGAAATGAACGAGCCACTGGAAAACACTGGAACAGGTGGAGAGTCTCAGAACATGGTTAAAGGTGTTTGCTAACAGTATACACCAAAATGATACCTGTTAATTAACCAAAAATGGGGCAGGAATGGGAGGGAAGAAAGAGTAGACCTGTGTGAACATAGGGATTGTGGAGGCAAGGTGGTCATGAAGTTGGGCAGGAACTTCATATGTCAATATCAGAAAATAGAACTCTATTGTAACCCTATTATCTAAATGATAATAATTAAATTATTTTAAAATAAAGTTTAAAAGCAAGCTAATGTATTCTCCTATGATTTTTCACAATTGGAGTACGTCACTTGCATCACCTTACTTTGCAGTGGGATAAAGAAGCATTGTAACTGTTTTAGAGAAGGAAACCGGATCGTATCTTTTCAGTCTTGCAATTTTTGAATTTTATATACACGACTTGAAATGAAGAAGTGTGCTCTCACAAATCCTTGAATTATTGGAAAATGCCAATTACAGCTTTAAATGGCATTCATAAACACAAAGGAAGTCCTAAATATCTGTTATTTAGTATGAGCATATGTACTTGCTTGTGCATGGCATGTGCATACACACATAAATACAACACATACACACACACCTGCTATCACTGAAGAGTTATTTCTATTTTCATAATATAGCTAAATTATGATTACTAAAGAAAAAAGTTTTAAAGGATTTATCATTTAACACTTCGAGTTACTAATGGGAATTACATTGAAGTAGGTCATGCCAAAACTGACACTCAAATTAGAACAGATCTTACATATATCACCTAATATTTAAACATAACAGCTAAAATAACCCCACAATTATAACAAATGATGTGGCATCATATACTGAGAATCAGCAGATTTAAACTACAATCTAGATTTTCTGTCATAATCTTACTAACATAACAGTAAATAAACTATCAAAACAAGGATACAGTTCATATCATAAAGATTAACATATCCACTTTAACAATAATGCAAAAAAAACCCTTCATTTCTCTCACAAAAGAAATGAATGTCCAGAGAGATAGTACAATGGGTAAGGCACTTGCCTTGCATGCAACCCCCTGTGCCACATATGGTATCCCATGCCAGGCCAGGAGTGATCCCTGAGTACAAAGCCAGGAGTAAGCCTTGAGCACTGATGTGTGTGGCCACAAAGCCAAAAAGGAATTAAAAAATATATATCCAAGTTGGAAAAATATGAATTCAGGTTGAAGCTATTAAAGTTTACCTAAATGGAACATAGAAGCAAATCCCAAAGCTACGTATTTTTTAGTTTACGAAATATATCTCTACTATCCTTTGAAAGATATTACAGAAATCCTTCAAAGATACTTGAGCTAGGGATGTGGAACAAGAGTAGAGTACTTATACAAGGTGTTGGTACTATATGGTGTCCAGAGCATCAAAGGTGTCAGGCACAACTGGGAATGGCCGACACGGTTAAAAAAAAATAAGACACTGAAAGCTAATTACTGATGATGAATTTACTTTTGTAAATTAGACAAGAATTATTTATTGGGTTATCCTCACTGACCTGTACATTCATGGTCAAGTTCACTTATGGGAAAAATAAAAGTCCTAAAATTCTATACTAATCTCTAGTGAAGAAAGCAACACTATAAATAGGCTAAAAGAATTAAAAAGTATATGGTTTCTCTTAGAAAAAATATCTTGTTGCAAACAAAGAATAAAATGACAAAGGTCCTTGTTTTCTTTACTGACTTCATGTCAAAATATCTTCATTTATTCTTTTTAAAATATTGGAACAGGGGGGCTGGAGCAATAGCACAGCAGGTAGGGCATTTGCCTTGCATGCAGCCGACCTAGGTTCGATTCCCAGCATCCCAGATGGTTCCCCGAGCACCGCCAGGAGAATTCCTGAGTGCATGAACCAGGAGTAACTCCTGTGCATTGCCGGGTGCGATATACACACACACAGGGCTGGAGTGATAGCAAAGCAGGAGGTAGGGTGTTTGCCTTGCATGAGGCCAACCCAGGTTCGATTCCCAGCATCCCATATGGTCCCCTGAGCACTGCCAGGAGTAATTCCTGAGTTCAGAGTCAGGAGTAAACCCTGTGCAACGCCGGGTGTGACCAAACAGCAAATGTATGTGTGTGTGTGAGTGTGTGTGTATGTATCTGCATATATATATATATATATATATATATATATATATATATATATATCGGAACTACATGAGTGCTTACTGTTTCAAGAAGTCACGTTTCTATTTTTGGTTAACAACATCTGTGTTCTGAGCTCTATTGAAAGGTTTAACACATTTGGCTATCACACATTATACACTGCCAAAACCATAGCCACATAATTATCTAATAGCAGATTACACAAATATTGTGATTCAGAAGAAGGAGTAAGGTGAGGGGAAAAATTTTTAGGGTTAATAATTTTACATTATAGCTTAAAATAAGTTCTGCTGTCGAATTAAATTGGTTTTGAGCTTAGCTATTAGCTCCAAACTTGCTTTTTTAAGAACTGGGAATATTGGTGACAGGAAATATAGACTAGTGAAGGGATGTTGGAACACTGAATGAAGCTCAATCATGAACAACTTTGTAACTGCATATCTCACAGTGATTCTTTTTAAAAAAAATTGTTAATTTAGGCTGAAGAAATAGTCCTGCAAGTAAGGCACTAACCTTGCATATAGCCCATCAGGGTTCAATGCATATGGTCTCGTGAGCACCATCAGGAACAAAGAGCCAGTAGCAAGCCCTGAGCACAGACGGATGTGGCCCAAAAAACAAACAAAAAAGAATTGCTAGTTTTGTCTAAGGACAGTGCAATGACTTATCACACATGTTTGTCACAAGTCCTAGAGTCCACATACATGAGCATGATCCTAAAAGTTCTGCTTCTTGACCCTGGCAGTTCTTCTGTGTGCGATCCACTATGCTACAAGAAATTTCTACCTGTAGAGCAGTCAGATGTGTACCACAAAGTGATGGTATCCCCATTGAGCCCATAACTAAAAGTAGAAGTGCAAGCCAGGAATTATGACTCCTACTAAACGTGTGTGAGCATTGCAGTGAGAACTACGACTATAACTTGCCTGCCTCAAATAAGGTGTATGACTCTCAGAAAACACAAATGTAAGTGGGGCAACTAAAAGAGTTCAAATCTTGGCAAAAAACATGGCTGGGAATATGAACACAGAAACCAGATGTGTGCAACAATGGAAATACAAAGAGAAGGAAGCTGGTAAAGAAATGTGATACTGAGACACTTGTGCTGATCTTAGACCCAGCTCAGATCTTAGCTCAGTAGTAAAGCGCATATCCTGAATTTTTCTTTTTAAATAGCACTTTGGGGGCTTATTTTTTGTGCTCAGGGCTTACTCCTGGGTCTGTGCTCAGGGATCATTCCTGAGGTGTTGGGGATCAAAACCAGATCAACTAAGTACCCTACCCACTGTACTATTGCTTCGCCCACCACCCACCCATAGCAAATTTTATCTATGATAAATTTTATTGTTCAAAACTCTATTAAAATACGCTCTATCCTCTTAAATTTAACAGACTTCCTCTATGAATGTATGTGAGTTCTGTGGGAGAAAAAGGGAACATGTGTGTGCATGTGTGCATTTTTAGGTTTTTTTTTGCTATAAAGTAAGATTTATTATTTGAAAGTCAAATGTAGACCAAAATGTCCAAATAGACTATATTATCTATCTCTCAGGCACCAGAAATAGTCATAGTTCTATTGCTAGTTTTCTATCTCTGTTGAAAAGGCATTAGAAATTTTTATTTTATTAATTTTAAATTGGTCAATTTCTTAGAATGATAGGAGGTTCAAATAGCTATCAGAAATAACTGAAAAAAAGTAAAGAAGAAAACTTCCTTTTCTTCTTCACTTCTCCTATGTGTCTCTCTCTCTTGTGGGTATAAACAAACAATATTTTTGAAGCTTCTGGTCTGAATGTCACTCTAAATAACTACAGTTCAATTATTCCCTTACAAAAAAAAAGAGATGTTTCAGTTGTAAATCTCACCTCTTTAGATTCTTTACACAGAAAAATTTAGGTAACAAATTTTGATTAATGCTGCCAAATATCAGTTCTCACCTCAGTCCTCCTTACTACCATCAGACTGTTTTTTGTAGAGAGAAAACAATAAAGTAAGGAGGACTAAAAGAGCAATAAAAAGAATTTATTTAAAAATGCTAAAGGTATAACATGGGTGTGTTTTTTTTATTTCACTGAACTTGGCAGTTTCCATATTTAAGCTATTGCCCATGTTTAAACAGATACCAAAAAAGGGGAAAAGAATGTTTATGTAAGATTAGTAAATAGTACATGAAAAAATAAGTCATTATTGCATTGGTAAGAAAAAGAGAGACTCAATGAAATTTCTTTCCACAGATTTGCCTTTGTGATCTGTAAGGTGCTGTTCCCCTGCTTACATTCCGTTACCCTGGCAACACACTCCTGTAAAATAAAGATTATTAAAGCGCATATGATTATTTTGCTGCTGAGTGAATAAGACAAGCTGCTTCTGAAATGCCTTATCAGAGAAATTCAATTTTAGGCCAAATTGTGTTTTTGCCTCCTTCTAGCTTTTTCCTCCCTCCCCCTCACTTCAAATAAAATGATCATCTCCACAGTTACACATGATATTTTGCTTTTCATTCACATTCTTAGTATTTTAAGCTAGTTTTAACTTCATGAAAGCATTTCCTCTACATTTTTAATAGCCTCAGTCTATTTTCCATCTATCTGCCATATGTTTGCAAATCAAAATTAGAAGGCAATGTGTCCTTGTCTAGAATTTATTTTATAGCGTTAACTGTAATGTTGGTTCTATAATAAATATAAATGCATATATTGCACAATAAGTGTGTCATATTTAACCAAAGAATGATGGAAAGAGCTAAAATGAGGCATATAAAGGCTCTCTATCCAAGGGTGCTAGCTGCTCTTCCGTTTAGTATCATCCCTTTTATGCTGCCCTACCAGATGGGAAATTTTGTAGGCACTTCAACAGCCAAGTATATCTTAGTTGACCAAAACAGAATTTCTACATCTGCATTTCAATTATTAAAGACAACTGGAAAAAGATTCCTGAGACCTTTAAAATCACATAAAAACAAACTTCATAAAGTTTGCTGGATCTATCGATTTTCTTAGAAATTAGTTTTCAGCCTATTCAGTGTCTAAACAAAAGTTAGTCAAAAAATTGGTCGCAGTAAAATCTTGTTGTATTGATGCTATTGTTGTATGAAAAAGATACAATTTAATATATCTGGGGGGATGTAGGGCACAATGGTGGTATTTGAGGCTTACACCAACTCCTGGCTCCTTTCTCAGGGAATATTACTCTTAGCAGTGTTCAGGGGACTATATATGGTGCCAGGGATCAAGCAAGATAGCATGCAAGCCAAGTGTCTCTCTCTGTAGTATCTCTCCTGTCCCATTTTAAAAACCTTTAAGACAGAGTTAAGTCAGTTTTGGAATAAGGGTGGATGGAAATAATGAACTCTGACCAGGAAAAACCCAGATTCCAACAGAGAATACACAGAAAACTCTCTAGATGTTTCTTAAAACTGATTAGAGAAGTATATAGTCAAAAGGCCCTAGAGAAACCATCTTTTACTATCCCCACAACCTTTACTGTAATGAAGAATGACAATGGTGCTACAGAGGTTGCTGCATGGTTAATTTTCCATTGCTATGAAGCAATAACATGTAATCTGTGATGACTGTATCAGGACACAGAAAACGTCAACAGTCTACTGTGCTGATATTTTACTAATATGCAATTATAATTGTACCTTTGTTAATTACTCCCACTAAGGGCCATATATTTACACTGATTAAGCAGGCAACCCCAGGCCTTTATTTTTTTTTTAATTTAGCTAGCTACAAATCCTTCTCATTATAAGAAATGATACTGATGCTGAACAAGTTTTTGAAACTCTGGAAGCAGTGTCTTACACTATCAGTTCTGCTGATCAAGCAAACTAAATTAAGTAGTATACAACAAATCTACCATATGCTACCACCACCATGGAACTTAGGGCTATAATTCACTCCCAGCACTGCCCAGAAGGTGTCACCACAGCCTCATTGGCTTGAAGGACTTAGGGACATGCGGGGGAGTAGTAAGCAAAGGGAGAGAAAGAGACACAAAGGGAAAAAAAAATCATGCAGACAAAGGAAAATAAGACAACTACAAAGCAGTAATAACCTTAGTTGTAGAAATCCAAATACCCAAATAAAACTCTAAAACACTATAGGAGAAAGTGAACCACTCTACAGTGAAAGCAAAAAGAGAGAGACTGGAACAAGTGCTACTTGTGATTGTTTGCTTGGTAGATAGCAAAAAAGCAGGTGAAAAAAGAAAAATATCTTTGCAGTGAACCTGGCCTAAACTTCTCACCTAAACTGGTTTACCTCATTATCACATCTAGTTGCACTGGACCCGATCAAAGGGAAGATAAAAGAACAGCTGGGGGAAAATGCTAGAAAGAATCAAAGAATATAAAACACAAAATCTTTCATTGAGAAGTTGTACAAATTAACTCCAAATTACTGCCACAGTCAGACAGAAGGAGGCTTCAAGGCACAAAACTTGTTGCACTCCATCTTGCTTTATTGTGGTGTCTTCACTCATGTACTAGTCGCTAAAAGCCATCCCTTTTATAGTAGTACATCTTTTAATCTCAGCTCTTCCCCCCTGTAGTTTAATTAAAAGACAATGAACCCTTTAAAGTAGTCAAATGGAAAATATAAAATTGCACCATTCTATCAAAGCTTAAGATATTCCTGTTCCCAGAGCATGAGAAGAATTCAAAATAAGACTCCTGGTATTTTATTATACTCTGGTTTCTTCGCCATTTCATCATTAGCAGGCTCTACATTGGAATAACTACTGGGAACCAGAACAGCAGTTCAATCCCAGAATGACAAATAGAGGCAAACATTTTTAAAAAGTACTAGTCAAGTTAGATCAATTTCATATGTTCCGTAAACCACTATATTTGATTTTTAATTTTTAAAATAACATTGCAGCTGTATTTTTCCTATGTTTAACTGACATCAATTTAAAGGGTTTTCTTTATCTTATTTTTTTTCCACACCTGGCTGTGCTTGGGGCTCAAGTCTTGCTCTTTGCTCAGGGATCACACCTGGTGAGCTGGGGAACCATATGGAAAACTGGGGGCCAAATCCTGTCATTGTGTGTAAAGCAAGATCCCTATACGCGATAGTATCTCTCAGTCATTTTTATTTTTTCTTAATTTAAGTATTACTTAATGTTTTCATCAGTTTTAGGGTATGTTGGCAAAGATAAACTACAGTAAAATATTATTGGAAGACAAGTAGGCCTGAAAGCTTCCTTCCTCCAACTCTGAAGTCTAAATCTATTAATTTTGGCAAAGGGCACCAAGACAAATCCATGCCATTTGAAATGTTCCATGGGAGTCTTTAAAAATGAAGGTCTTGTCTACTCTTTATAGACATTAAAATGCTTCATCCCAAGGACCCCTTTATAGCAAATTACAGGCTATTCTGTTTTATCTGCTTTGACAGGATGAAGGGCTGAGCTGGCCCTAGAGGGATGGGATACAGCGTCTGAGTGGTTCAAAGTTGAGATTTCCAATAAACTATCTTCTACAATTAGAAGAAGGGCACGGAGGAGATTCATTCCAGCAGATAGTTTTAATCTGTTAAGAATTATTCTACTTATTTTTTACATATTTCATCACTAAAAATCTAAAATCATGTTTCTCTGATATTTCATTCTAAACTAGCACTAATATGCTGATAATCAGCCTGGCAGCGCACTAGCATACATAAGTATCCTCCATAGTATTTGGCTCTGACATGTCCATCTTAATTCTTAAGTTCTACAAATTCAAATCCCTTACAATATTATTTGTATCCTGTCATTGATGTTCTTTGTCCTTATATCTAGTAGGGGGTGGAATTTCTTTAGTTTATTTTTAAAAAGTCATATTGAAAATGCCTGCATATTTTAGTTAATAAATGCTATTCAAATATAAAACTATGGCTTAATTTTTCATCTATAGATTCCTAGTAGCATTGGAATCATGGGGAAACTTCCAAAGACAATACTCAACTCATCAATGTCAGCTGCCCTTCCTTTTGTCATTTGTACCTGTAGCACTGTCCTCCCATTGTTCATTGATTTCCTCGAGCGGTCACTAGTAATGTCTTGTTACTGTTTTTGGCATATTGAGTAAGTCACGGGGAGCTTGCCAGGCTTTGCTGTGCAGGTGAGATACTCTTGGTAGCTTGCTGAGCTCTCCGAGAGGGACGGAGGAATCAAACCTGGCTCGGTCCTGTGCAAGGCAAACACCTTACCTGCTGTGCTATCGCTCCAGCCTTATTTGTTCCTAGGCTGGTATTTTATTTCTTGGTGCATTAATTAGAATGTAAAATTACAAGATTAATCCCACACTAAAAATTAAGTTCCCAATGTCATGAAGCCACAAATATCCCTCTATGTAAATGACCTTATGCACTGTAGCACTGTAGCACTGTCATCCCATTGTTCATCGATTTGCTCAAGCAGGCACCAATAACATCTCACAACAAATTGTGAGACTTGTTACTGTTTTGGGCATATTGAATATGTCATGGGTAGCTTGCCAGGCTTTGCCATGCAGGCGGAATACTCGGTAGATTACAGGGCTCTCCAAGAGGGATGGAGGAATCAAACCTGGTCAGCCGCATGCAAGGCAATGCCCTACCCGCTGTGCTATCCACGCCAGTGACCTTATATGAATTCAAAAATGGAGTTGAAGGGACAGTACTGGGTTTAGGGTGTGTGCCCATGCAGTTGACCCTAGTTTGATCCCCTGTACCAAGGGGATCAAGACAGGATCTGGCTACTCAGGAATTGTCAAGTGTAGTCCTGGAAGGCCTGGAGCACTACAGTCTGACTTTTGTACCCATAGGACCCTCCCACACCACATCCTTGGACACTCATATTGAATCACTAGGTGGTTTGGCTGAGAATTCCCAGGCCTCCTCACCATCTCGTGGGGGCAAGAGTTTCTTACTACTAGTAATAAGTAGTAGAGTACTCTCTATTACTTACTAAAACTTTAAAGGATAACAAAAATGATTCTTTAGGAGAGATCAAACAAGTTGAAGGAGTATCCCTCAAACATGTTCTGAAATCCTATATTATAGTAAATAATAACTAAAGTTCTGGCCTAATGCTAAAAATTTCTCATTTGTTACCAAAAGGGAAAGTTTCTAAAATTTTCTGTATCAAAACAATCAGACTGTACCAACTTAATGAAAGGGAAAAGACAATGTAAATACAAAGTATTAAAATAAAAAAAGCAAAGATTCTTAGACACCCTTGGATTCGATTGACTACTGCAAGTTATTGAACGGTCTAAAATTCAATTTATTCTTCTATAAAATAATAACAACATCAGCTTTGTAGGCTTGTTATGGTTGAGTAACATAATATAGGTAAAATGCTCAGTACAATGACTGTCATGGAATGAATATTTAAGTGACAGTTATAACTGAAAGGATTTTCCTGAGGGGGGAACATCTCTGATAATGAAAATAAAATATGCACAACATACGACTTGTTTTATAATAAAATGATATTATATATCGGGAACACATAATTTTCAGCCTATCAACAATTTAAAATGAACCTCTAGAATATTATCTGGCCTTCAATAATGAAGAGTAATTTTACGATGTGATGTAAAATATGATATATGCTCTCCATCTGCTTGAAATATGGTCGCTAAACAATAAATATGGATAACTCAAAATAAAGATACATTATTAAGCAAGAGACATTTTCAAGGACCACAGTTGAAAGAGATATGCAAAAAAATTAGTGTACAATACTGAGGTCTCTGGGTTGCTGGAATTGGGAAAGAAATAGTGATAGCCAAGAGTTAGACTCCAGCATTAAGGGAGGCTAACTAGGTTTCACAGAGGAGAAATCGGTATATGGTTTGACTGCTGGAAATATCTCATTCATATTAGGCCTGTAAACCAAAATTCACAGAATCTAATTTTAACAATGTTATTCAAGATAATCAAGAAATCAGCAAAATCAATATGCTACGGAAAAGAATCCACTACCCCCAAAATTAGCTTTACTGAAATAACCTTTTATTGAAAAAGATAAAAAGGTGTTTAAGGTATCTGAGGGCATAAATAAAAAATTTTTAGCACTAAAATTATAAACTAAAGGGAAGAAATAAAGAACAAACAGGTATTGGAAAAATGAAGTGAAATATAATCACAGAAACTAAAAACTCCGCAGATCATCTCTAGACAGGATTCTATCTATCTATCTCTATCTGTCTATCTATCTATCTATCTATCTATCTATCTACCTACCTACCTACCTATCTAAAAGAATCACCACCAACAAACAGCTATTAGATCTACTGAGTCCAACAAAGTTGTAGGATTTAATATAATATATACCTTAAAAAAAACAAACACTGTCCTCCCATTGTTCATTGATTTTACTCGAGTAGACCCAGTAACGTCTCCATTTTGAGACTTCTTGTTACTGTGTTTGGCACATTGAATATGTCATGAGTAGTGAGATACTCTCGGTAGCTTGCCAGGCTCTCCGATATTATTATAAAAGTATAGAAAACTTGGAAATAAAATTAAGTAAACAACTAAATTTATGATAACAGCTGCAACAGAAAAAAACTATAAATACTTAAGAGTAAACGTAACAAAGAAGGACAGACTTGTACTTAAAAATTGCAAAATTAAAAGGAGAGGGACAAAGCCACGCGGGTTCCGGGGCCAAGACCTCCAAGCCTACTCGGATTGGAGTCGAGCATCTTCCACCCAGATCCTCCAAATTCCAGTAGGCGAGGGTCACACCCACCACCTGGCCCCCTGGCGCCGTGTAATCCCATCAGCGGCCAAGACTCAGAGACTATAAAATCCAGATCCCGGAACCGCGCGGCCGCATTTGCGGCCGCGGGACATCTTATCAAAACTTTTTTTTTATGACATCTTATTGTCTCATTCCTACTTTGGACAAACTTGCAGGCTATCGAATGTAGCCTGCCCACACGGCAGAGTCTGGCAAACTCCCCGTGGCGTACCAAATATGCCAAATACCAGTAACAATGATGGGTCTCTTTCTCCTAAATAGCCTTGAATATAATCTCAGGGCTAGGATGAAAGAGACGTTACTGGGGCCTGCTCGAGGCAATCGACGAATAACAGGATGATGAAATGAAATGAAATGAAAAAAGGAGAGTGGGAAAAAAGAATGGGCAATTTTTGGTGTTGAAATGACACTGAAACTGGTGGTTAGATAAAGTAAATCCTACACACATATAGAGGTGTTAAGAAATATCTCTGGAATTCTATAATATTGTCAGTCAATGATAAATCAATTAAAATAGTTTATCAGTAAAAAAAAGGGATTAAGAGAGACACAAAGGGAGTATGGTGCCGCCAGCAGGTCAGTCTGTACCGGTGAGGCGAATGCTTCAGCAGCCTGATGGCGCCTTCAGATTTCCAGATACCCCAAAACTGCTGCTGTGCCTCTGGCCAGACCCCAAAAACTTGGGGCAAAGTTTACCAAGAAAGTAAACAAATCTCAAAACCCAGCATCTTTTGGCAGAAATGCGTCTGGACCACGCAATAGGTTACTGTCGCCGGGCCACCCCGGGGGGGCAAAGGGTGCTATCCCTTCACCTGCTAACCCCTGGTGGCTTGGTGGCCGTCATCCTCCAGAGGCCATTGGACAGTCAGGTTTGGGCCCACAGTGATGAGACATTTTGGGCCTCACGGGATTGGGGTGGAGCTGGTCCTGTCTTCCCCATCCCAATGAAACCCCCTAGTCATCTCCCACTAACGGCCTCTCTGGCTCCTGATCAAGCTGCTTAATGGCCATGATTCCAGAGACTCAGGAGTAAATCTCGAAACCCAGCAGGTTTTGGCAGAAATCCCTCCAGATTTAAGTGTTAAAATTTTGAAATTTCAAAATCGTGTGGCCACTACTGCAGCCACGCGACATCATATGTTATTCATAACCAGCAATAGAAAACAGAGTGTCTACTGTTGCCTTTTCAGCAGATCCGAGTGTTGGGGTAAAATCTCAAATAATAATGGTGGGTCTGGTGTCAAAGTGTTGAATGTGATCAAAGTAGAGAGAGAGTAATGTGGAAATCATCTACCCCACAGGTAGGGGGAGGATGTGGGATGGGGGTATACTGGGGTTGTTGGGGGTGGAGAATGAGCACTGGTGAATGTGTGGGTGTTTCATTGTATGACCGAGACTTAGACCCGAAAGCTTTATAACTGCTCTCACGGTGATTCAATAAATAAAATTATAAAAAATGAAAAAAGAAAAGTAAGGTGGAGTTCATGCACAATTCAATCAGCTAATCAGTGGCTGAATAAATAGCAGTACTTCTACATTTAAAAAAAAAGTGTAGCGGGCCAGAGAGATAGCACAGGGGTTAAGGAACATGACTTTGGTTTGATTTTGGCACTCCACAGCCATAAGGAGCAGGGTGCATGGTCAGATGCAGTCTTAGCAGACTCAACCCTTAGCACAACTGGTTATGACCCTGGCAATTACCAAAACAGTAATCATTTGGGTAATCCTCAGCACCATATGACTGGATCAGTACTGCATCCTTGGGTCCTCGCATTGGGTTGTTCCTTTGTGGGCCCCACTGCCTGGACTGAGTCTGTGCAAGAGGCCCCTGGGCCTCCTGATTACCCTTGAGAGACCAATCCCACCCAAACCAAACAAAAACAAGTACACAAAACCCGGAAAAAAAAAGCTAGTCACAGAAGACCACATACTATATGACACCATACAAGGCATGAGGTTCCCAAGAGGCAAAACTAAAGACTGTAGAGTAGTGGTTAGAGAGACCTAGAGCAGGAACAGATGAAAGTAGTAAAGAGTGATGACCTATAAGTACTCTGTTTCTTTAGGAAGTGATAAAATTAAAACATTCTAAAATTAGATTTTGGTGATGGTTGTAGAACTCTAAATATACTATATTCTTTAGATTGAGCACCATGGTGAACTTTGTGGCACATAAAATATATCTCAAAATGAGGCTGGAATTGTCATGTAAACTGGTACATTTTGAATGAGCAATATCTAATAGATATATAGTGAAGCAAAAACTCATACATAATATAAAAAGACTCAAGAATGTTCACTGTATATTGAATTTAAAAGTTGAATAAATAAAACTACTCAATATTTGTAAAAACAGTAGATTAATAAACTGAAACATATTATGAAAATAGGATTCCACAGAAAATATATCAATGAAATTTCAAAAATAGGATGTTGAGAAAAAAACAGAAAATTGCAGAATGACATTGCATTGTATAAGTTACTGCTCATAAACATGCTATATATTATCATATATGACTCTGGAGCATGTAAATATATAACATAAAACGTCTTAAAAGTAGAAACCATAACTCCTGAACAACTTCTGAGAAAAAGTAAAAAGATTGGGAAAGACAAAAATTATATCCATAATGTAGTTTTTTAAAAAAAAATTTTATTTGGATATCTGTGAGATAGACCATTACAAAGCTGTTCATAATTGGGCCTCAGTCATACAGTGATCCAGCACCCATCCCTCCAGCAGTGTAAATTTCCCACCACCAATGTCCCCCATTTCCCTGCCACCATTCCCCAACCCCTCACATCCAGACTTCCTCTATGGGAGTTACTTTCCTTCTTGCTCTCTCTCTCTCCTTTTCATTTTGTGCATTATGGTTTGCAATACAGTTGCTAAGAGGTCACGGTGTTTGTTCAGGGTATTTGGTATTTTTATTGGGATGGTAAGGCTGGAGTAGCTTTTCAATTGGGTGGCTGTTTTGGGGGTGAAGATGTGACTACCAAGGCTTCTAGAAGTAGAGGGAGGTTGGGGGAGGTAGCCCATCCCGACCCCAAAAAACCCTGGAGATTTCAGTAACAAAACCAGCATACCTGAATTTTCAGCAGATTATATCTCGGTGAGGTTCGTCCTGAGATGGTGGAGTCAGGCTGGGGGTGTGGTGGTGATTTTGGATTGTTTGATTGTGGAAGCAAGCGGATGCCAGGGGCTCTACTTGGCCGGGCACAGGCCAACCCTGTTGGAGGAGGCGGCCCCTTTGATTTACCTTGGTCTGTTCAGCTATGCGTGGATCCAAGTTTAACTGCAGCTTTTGATCTCTTTTGAGATTTATTTATGGGTCTCTGAAGAAAATCTGGTAATAGAGCTTATAGGATGGCACTGCCAGTACTTCCATGAGTATTGGGAAGTGGGGGGGAGGTAGCGCATCCCAACTCTGGGAAAGTCTAGAGATTTCAGTCACAAAACCTGCATAACAGAATTTTCAGCAGATTATATCTTGGTGAGGTCCATCCTGAGACGGTAGAGTCAGGCTGGGGGTTTGGTGGCAATTTTGGATTATGGAAGCAAGTGGCTGCTGGAAGCTCTGCTTGGCGGGACCACCAAGCAAACCCAACCCCCTTCAATTTACCTGGTCTGTTCAGTCACGTGCGGGTCCAAGATTAACTGTTGCTTTTAATCTCTTTCAAGATTTATCTATGGGTCTCTGAAATAAGGCCTATAACTGAGCTTGTACAGTTGAGCCAGAGGTGGTTTGTGGGCATCGCTCCCACATACCTACCTTTTGGCTATTTATTGGTAAACTTGGTCCCAAGTTATTGGGGTCCAGCCAAAAACTCAGTAGCAATTTTGGGGTATCAGGAAGAAATGTAGGGTTTTTTAATCTTGCAGCAACCATGAAAAAATGATAAAAATATGTTAACCTGTAGGAGGCCGGAGAGATAGCACAGCAGGTAGGACGTTTGCCTTGCACGCGGCTGACCTGGGTTTGATCCCTGGCATCCCATATGGTCCCCCAAGCACCGCCAGGAGTAATTCCTGAGTGCAAAGCCAGGAATCCCTGAGCATCGCTTGGTATGACCCAAAAATCAAAAAAAAAAATGTTAACCTGTATAATCAATTATCAAGGTTATTGCAACAGCCTTCTAAAACATAATGCTTAAATATATTCTAACACACACCAAAAAAAAAAGTCATGATCCAATAAACTGTTTTCCCAGATAGTAAAGCTTCTCAAAAGGACTTTTATGTTTTTCAATCAATATACCAAGGGCAAATATTACTTGCCTGAGCTAGCATTAAGGAACTACTAAAAGCCAAAGTATTCATTCAGTTAAAATGTTAAATTTTTTTAAAGGTGAAATTATTATGCATAAATTCAAACACTTTGAAAATCAGATGCTCTCTGGCCTTCCCACAAAGTGTCACCTGACAAGGTCATTGTTTTAAGAACATAATAATTATTCAGGGATGAGAGAGAACATTCAGAGGGATATTCTCCCTCTGTTATCTCAGTAGAAATCACAGAAATGACAACTGTAATTAAATCTTTTTAAAAAATTACCTATGAGTTTAAGTCAGGATGAAAATTATTTCTAACCTTCTGAACTTTCATATTGTAATGCACTATAAGAAATTCTTCCAGTTTTACTTTATATCAGCAATACATATGACAGTTAAATAAATAGGAAGCTTTCACTTTCGACCTTTCAGTTATTCAAAAGAAGCAATTCTGTATGTCATTATTCTACTTAGCAAAGATACAAATGAAGTATATAATATTAAACTCTAAGTCATCTTATCCAAAGGAGCTAAATGCTTTAAGAAAACTATTTTTACATATGTAATTGAATCATACAGTCTATGGTCTTTTAAAGCAACTGGCTTCTTTCAATTTGCATAGGGTTTTCCAGACTAATCTATATTATGGTATATATAATGACTTTATTCCTTTTAATGGCTAAATGTTCATCACATGGGTTTATTACAGTTTATTGATTTTTCAGTTGATAGACTTATAGGTATTTTTACTAGTTTTAAATGAACTATTATCGGAAGTGAGGTAATGTTGGCGTGCACAGTTGTATATGTTTTAGGGGTACAATTCCCCAAACATTTATCTTAGATTTTGAAAACACTTGACTGATATCTATAACATCCATGAAATTGGCAATTCTTTCATGGTTTTATAGTTGTTAAAACTGGAAAAAAAATGTTTCCACTTCTACCGCCAGCATAGTTTCACTTTTTTGATATTATGAAAATGCTGTTATAACATGGCATACACACTTTTATGTAGATATGCTTTTATTTCTTGTGGATATGCTTGCATGAGGATTGCTGGATCATATACCAATACTGTGTAACATTGCAAAACTGATTTCTTTGAGGGTGGGCAGGAGGCCATATCTGACAGTGCTCAGATATCACTCATGACAGAGCTCAAGGGACCATATGTGGTGCTGGGAATTGAACCTGGGTCAGCTGTGTTCAAGGCAAGGTCCTATCCACTGTAGCTATCACACCAGCCCTTGAAATTAACCTCTAAGGTGGTTGTGTCCACTACTAATATATGGTAATTATTTCACATCTATGTCAACACTTGTAATTGCCTTTTTCATTTTAGCCTTTATTGTAGGAATAAGGGCTGGAGCGATAGCACAGCGGGTAGTGTGTTTGCCTTGCAAACAGCCAACATGGCCAACCTGAGTTCGATTCCTCCGCCCCTCTTGGAGAGCCCAGCAAGCTACCAAGAGTATCTTGCCCGCACAGCAAAGCCTGGCAAGCTGCCCGTGACATATTCGATATGTCAAAACACAGTAACAACAAAGTCTCACAATGGAGATGTTAATGGGCCCGCTTGAGAAAATTCATGAACAATGGGAGGACAGTGACAGTGACAGTAGGAATAAAGTAATTCTTATTGTGGTTTCAATATGAATTTCTCTAATGATGAAAAATAATATATTTTCAGGGTGATTGGTCATTGTATGTCTTTGTTTGGAAAACTTCAAATCGTTGGGAAAATTTTAAATAGTGTGGTTCTGTGGTGCTTTTCAATTTAAGGAATGAGTTTTTATTAAAAATATATGTACATGAGAGATGCCTCCAGCCCCCAGGCCAGTCTGACTCTCATACAGGGCACACTGGAGGAAGCTGGCGAGCCCATCACACACCCAGAGTCCCAGCAGCTGAAAACCATAACCCAATTGCTCCCATGCTCACAGCCAGACTCCACAGACTCAGACTAGCCTCATCCAGAAATGAATTTGTTGAAAAACTAAGATGTGTGTTTTGTGACCTAAATCTCCAGGCTCTCACGAAGTCAGGGATGGGCAAAGTCTTCCCAAAACCCTGTCTTCCAGGAGCCTGGCAGTCACACCCATGGACTGTCCTGGCCCCATATAAACTCATTAACCAACCATGAGTCAGAGACTCATAAATAAATCTCAAAAAAGATCAACAAGAAATGTTTCTGGAACCCAAAGTAACCATCCAATTAAAAATTTAACTCCAGTTTTATCACCCCATTCAAAATTTTAGAATTCCTGAAGTGACATCTCATACTCTACGTCACTGATATACCAGGAGTAGCACACCACATTGAATGGGATGTAAAGTAGAAGGCAACCAGTCTTGATTAAGAAAATATTAACATTAAGGCTTAACCTATAACAACATGTTGACAATCTCTTATACAAGTACTTAATGGCCCCAGGGTGAGATACAACAATCTTCACACACTTTCTTCTAAGAAAGCTTTTTGATCCTTTTTAGTGAATTATTCATAATCAATACAAAATAAATTATTTAGGGCCTACTATTGGGACAGGCTTGGGTGGAGGTTGGGAAATTTGGAAATAATAGTGGTGGGAAGGTATACTGGTGGTGGGATTGGTGTTAGAATATTGAATGTAATAAATCATCATGAACAACTACAAACATATTTACATACATACATACATACATGTGTGTATGCACACACACATGTATCTAAGGAAGTGATTATCGATGTAAAGAGAGGGGTTCGACAGGGCAATACCATTTCACCAAAACTCTGTAGTCCTATCCTCGAGAACGTCATGCGACAGCTGGAATGGGAAGGATTGGGAGTGAAGATAGACAGTTGGCAACTACACCACCTCCATTTCACAGATGACATTGCTCTAATAACACCAAACATTAGCCAAGCAACACAAATGCTGGCCGACTTTGAGTGTGAAAAGATCAGACTGCAGCTGAATGTCATGAAGACAATGTTTAAAAAAACGAACAAGTTCCTGACGTTCCATTTGCTCTCAATGGAATGAACATCTCCGAATGCAGCAGTTATGTGTCCCTAGATCGATAACTCAACATGATGAATGACCAGGCACCTGAGCTGCTCAGGAGAAAGATAGCAGCGTGGAATGCTTTCAAGAGCATCGAAAAAATAGGTAAGAGGACGAAAAGCCTCTGGTTCTGGGCACATCTCTTTGACTCCACTGTTCTCCCTGCACTAACATAGGCCTCAGAGACCTGGGCCCTATGAAAACAGGATGAGAACACTATTCATGTCACCCAAAGAAAAATAGAAAGAGCTATGCTTGGAGTATCACGCTTCACTCAAGTGAGAAAAGGAACCCAGAGTTCCTACCTCCATCAATGATCGAGAATCAGGGACACTGTCTCGTTTGCCAAGGCATCAAAAATCAGATGGGCTGGACATGTAATGCGATTTGAAGACGACCGCTGGACTAGAGCCATTACCGACTGGATTCCATGTGACATCAAGAGAACGCGTGGCCGCCCACCTACGAGATGGTCAGACTTCTTCGTCAAGACCCTGAACAAACGGTTTGAGGCTCTTTGTGTTCCTGGAGCGAGCAGATGCCACTAGGCTACATTAGCACGTGACAGGGAAAAATGGAGACGTTACTGGCACCCGCTCAAGCAAATCGATGAGTAACGGGATATCGAGTGATCATATATATGTTTATGGGTCCAGGGATATGGTCCCAAGTCATGGAGAACATGCCTGAATAGCTGGATACCCAGAATTATATGCCCACCCTTCAAAAAACAAAACAAACAAAAAACCTCTGTTGGGTCTAGTCTTGATTGTCCCAGAGCATTGCTGGGTATAAGTACACTGGCCTTGTTTGGCCCTAGCATCTCCAGTCCCCAAATACCCGTAGCATGCCAAGCTTTATCTGAGCTGTCATGTCTGCACAGCTGGGCTAAATATTGGAAGTAGGCCCTGAAACCCCTGAGTACCACTGCATATGATTCCTATAAAATATGTTCTTGGGGGCCAGGGAGATAGTTCAAGGGCTAGAGCACATGCCTTGCCTGAATAAGGTGTTAGGTTCATCTCCAGCACTAAATGTTGTCTAACCTCCCCAAACTCCCCCGCCCCAACCCAACCTTCCCCATCACTGCTGGGCAAAGCCCAGCACACAGCATTGCATCACTAGCTTGGACACTAAACTGTTAGGTCCTTAAATCTAATCGGGTTGGCTACGTGCAAGACAAATACACTACCCGCTGTGCTATTGCACCAGCACCTAACACACTTTTCTTATGTACAATTTGAATTAGGGATAAAATCTTATTCAATTCATGTCAATATACAGTTATCCCAGTACACTTTGCTGGAAACACTATTTTCCCTGACTGAACTATTTTATCAAAGTCACAAATTAATTGACTATAAATCACTGACCACTGCTGGGAGTTGTCTCTAGGTTTCCAGAGCACTAAGGGGGCCTCCTCTCCCAAACAAATGTATTTCTGATACAAATCTCTTATCAGGTATATAATTTGCAAATAACTTTTTTCTTACTTTCTTGACAGTAGGCACAAAATGTGAGGCACAAAAATTTTCAATGATGTCATTTTTTCTTTTGTCACTCTTCTTTTGGTGCCACAGTTAAGAAATAGTGTTTAAGTCAAGGTCATTAATTCCTATGTTCACTGCTAAAAGTTTGATAATTTAGAAGAGATACTATTTTAAGCTTTTTGTTTTGTTTTAATCTGATTTTTCATTATAAGAGGTCACTCCCAACAATGTTCAGAGCTTACTAGAGGCATACCCAACAATCCTTGGGAATGGGAGCATGAGGCACTAGAGATTAAGACCCTTGTACATGTTGAGTGTGTGTTTACTATTTTAGTTATCTCCCTAGCCCTAACATGCTTTTTTTTTTGCCTTTTGGGTCACACCTGGCCATGCACAGAGGTTACTGCTGGCTCATGCACTCAGGAATTACTCCCGGCAGTGCTCAGGGGACCACATGGCATACTGGGAATCAAACTCGGGTTGGCTACATGCAAGACAAATACACTACCCGCTGTGCTATTGCACCAGAACCTAACACACTTTTCTTATGTACAATTTGAATTAGGGATAAAATCTTATTCAATTCATGTCAATATACAGTTATCCCAGTACACTTTGCTGGAAACACTATTTTCCCTGACTGAACTATTTTATCAAAGTCACAAATTAATTGACTATAAATCTCAGAGTTTGATTATGGAATATCATATACTTGTGTATCGTATATCAATACCACAGAGTCATGTTTACTGTAGCTTCGTAGTAAGTTTCTTTTTTCTTTTTGGGTCACATCCGGCAATGCACAAGGGTTACCCCTGGCAGTGTTCAGGGGACCATATGGGATGCTGGGAATTGAAACTGGGTCAGCCGCATGCCAGGCAAAAGTCCTACCTGCTGTACCTGCTGTACTATCACTCCAGCACTTATAGTAAGTTTTGAAACAGCTCATGTTGTAGTAATAAGTCAGTAGAAGGATAATCTATTTTAATGTATTGGTCTCTAATATACATTAAGCTCAATATATATAGTAGTTGTGTGTGTATGTGTATGTGAATTCTTTAGGGATCATGATATTTGAAAAGAATAGTTCTATATCTCCCTGCCTCCCCCCAAAACTGGGTGCTTATCTTTTTTATTTGCATACACTTGCTAGACATTATAAAACAATGTCAAAAATGTTGAAAGTAGAAATCCTTATCTTTCTCTTGATCTTAGATGGAAAGCATTTCATCTTTCACCATTAAATCAATATTAGTAATGGGATTTTTCCCTCAGCAAAATCACCTCTAGTTCCATCCATGTTGTTGCAAATTGTCATAACACCTTTTTAAATAACTGAGTTATATCCCATTGAATATATTCCACAAGTTTGGTTTTGTGTCTGTGTATGGGGGTGGGAGTTGGCTCACAACCTGCAGTGCTCAAGAGATATTACTGATTTTGTGTTTAGTAGTGATCCCTGGTGATGCTCAGGGTACCACATGTGATATCAGTGATTTGAGTCTGGGTTGGCAGGACACAAGGCACAGGCCTTATCCTCTGTACTATCTTTCTGGCCCACAATTTGATGTGGGGAGCAGTTAGAATTCTCAAGCAGTCCTTAGAAGACTCAAGGACCCCACCAAAAATTCAGAAATTCTCAGCCAATGCTCTCAGTGGTTCAATGCAAGGGCCCCAGGATGTAGTGCTGCTCAAGCCCTGAGATGCTAATAATTTACCTAGATCACTCCAGCAGTGCTGGGGGCTCCCTGACCCCCACCCGTCAATGCTCAGGGATCTCTAGGGCTACACCTAGTGATCTTCACGGGACTATGGGATACTAAGAATTACGCCCAGGGGGAGTGGGGGCGACTAAAACCTCATGGGTCGGGGGGCGTTCCGGTCCGTCCTTCACGCCCTACCGAGGTCACCAGTCACCCCCCGCGAGCGGCTCTCCAGCACGGCCATGGCCCCAGAAGCACAAGGACTTAATGCAGAACCCAGCAGCTTGGAGCAGAAAAGTGAACGGACTATGCGTTGATCCAGCCCATCAAGTCTGCCGGAGGGGAAAGGGTGTTGCCCCATTCGCCCTCTCCTCTCTGGAAAGAAAGATGGCGGCCACATGGGAGCCTTGTGGACAGCAGGTATGAGCCGGGAGTGTGGGGGTGACTAAAACCTCATGGGAAGGGGGGCGTTTCGCTCCACCCTTCACGCCCTACCGAGGCCACCAGTTGCCCCCTGCGAGCGGCTCTCCAGCACGGCCACGACTCCAGAACACAGAAACCAATTTCTTAACTATCTGACTTTCAGTAGAAATACTTCCAGGGTCAATAGGTAAAATAGCAGAAATCCAAAACCAACATTTAATTCTTGAACCCAGCTGTAGAAAGCAAATCACTTCACAATGCTTTTTCAGCATGTCTGATTTGGGGGGGGGGGGTAAACTCTAAATAATAGTGGTGAATCTTATTGAAACAATGAATCTAATCAAAGCAGATAGAGTGTTAACTAGAATTCATCTGCCTCACAGGGACGGGGAGGGGTGGGGGGTGGGGTCTTATTGGGGTTCTTCAGGGTAAAAAATAAGTATTGGTAAAGGGAAATGTGTTTGATATTTGCATGACTGAGACATAAACCTGAAAGCTTTGTAACCTTTCCCACAGTGATTCAATAAATAAATAAATAAATAAAATAATAAAAAATAAAAATATATATCCCTACAGATGAAAAGCAAAAAAAAAAAAATAAATAATTACGCCCAGGTCTGTGCCCTAACTGTTATGCTATGTCCTGGTCTTTATACCATAATTTCTTTAGCTGTGTGTCAATGGACATTTGATTCTGTGTTTTGGTTATTGTGAATAAGGTGGTTATGATTATAGCGGTATATATATGCATATATATTTTTGAATGTGCTTTCATGTCTTTCAAGCAGATGCCTAGGAATAATATTGACGGATCATGTGATATTTCAATTTTAGGTTTTTGAGGAATCTCCTTACTGTTTTCCACAGGGCAGCACCAATTTGCTCCAACAACAAGTGTAAAAAACAGTTTCTGTTTCTTCATATCCTCACCAACATCTGTAGTTAATAGTCTTTTTTATGGCCATTCTAATAGATATGGGATAGCCTCATTGTGGTTTTGATTTGCAAGACAAACACACTCTGGCTCTACTATAGCTCTGGTCCCTGCATTTCTTTAATTAGTGAAATTGAGCAATTTTTCATCTACTTGTTGACCATATATAAGTTGTTTTTTAAAAAAAAACAGATCCTTTGCTCAATTTTAAAAATTATGTTATTTGCTTTTTTTTGCTGTTGACTAGTGTGGATTCTTTACATATTCAGAATACCAACCTCAACAATATTCTGATATATAATGTCAATCTAACATATGTACATGATGTATAAATATATTCTAATTTGTAGTTTGTCTTGTTTTTGTTTTCACTTCTTTTGATGTGTAAAAGCTTTTAGTTTTCCATTTAGAAAACTACACATTTTAAATAATAGAATGTACCAACTCAAAAAATCAGATTTCATCTCCCCTGAGCAGAGTTTCTTGTTGTTGCTGTTTATTATTATTTTAGCTTGGTGTATTTAGTTGACTTTTCTGGAACAGTTCTATAAAGTTTGTATTCTATGTTGAATTAGTCACTGAAGTCTCCACTCAACTTATCAGATTAGCTAATGATTGGGCAGCTAGTTCTCTAAAGTTCTTAAATAAATAAGTCTGTCATTGTTTGCCAAATGTTTCATGTGCTGAGGCATGCTTTCAACAGGCAATTAATATTCCTGGCATAACCTTCACTTCTTGCTCATATAGAGCATCAAGTTCCAAATGAGGAACACTTAAGGCCTGCTCAGATATTTTCAGGATCTGGAAAAATGTAGCACACACATGTAGCCCTCTAAATCTCTAGAATATGTTAAGGGTTCTCAATGCCTTCTACAGAGGTATATCACTCCCCCAAATGGTATCATAGGCCTGAGCATCTACAAAATTAAGGAATTGCCACTAATTGAGTTTTAGAAAATACCCAATAATAGTGCTTTCCTCAATGAGTGAGCTCCTGAGTCAGGTCTAATAAAGATAAGCCTTATGAATAAGGCTTTCCTACAGTGCAGTTACACAGGTCAAATAGTGACAATTTTCTAGGGATGGGATTCTTGGAGAGTTCAAAACTTACTTTGCTTCTTGCAGTGGCTATTAGAATAGTAGTTTTCCCAGCTGTTGGCATAGAGAGTATTGGTTTTCAAGGATACTATGGAGCTTGGTAGGTGATTGCAGGGATAAACCAAGTTAAACACCACAAAGCGAGAATTAGAATGATAGTACAGTGGGTATGGCACTTCCCTTGCACATCACTGACTTGGATGTGATCCCTAGAACCCCACATGGTATCTTGAACCTACCAGAAGTGATCCCTAAAAAGAGTCAGGAGAAAGTCCTTAACACTGCTGGATGTGGCCCAAAAAAACAAACAAAAGCCCATCACCACCAACAACAAAGGTAAGGTAAAGGTAAAGGCCCTCCCGTTGATCGTCGATTTGCTCGAGCGGGCCCAGTAACGTCTCCATTGGAGACTTTGTTGTTACTGTGTTTGGCATATCGAATACTCTCGGTAGCTTGCCGGGCTCTCCGAGAGGGGCGGAGGAATCGAACTTGGGTCGGTCATGTTGGCCGCTTGTAAGGCGAACGCCCTACCGCTGTGTAGTGAGTGGTCGCAAGGTCACCAACAACAAACCACACGAAATTTCTTGTTCTTACTAAGATTCAACCATTTTTCTTTTTTTTTTCTTTTTTTTTTTTACAGTTGTAGATTTACAAATTTTTGTGCTTGGATCTCGGTCATACCCCGATCAAATACCCATCCCTCCACCAGTGCCCATTTTCCACCACCAGGATAATATCCCTCCCCCCCATCCTCCCATCCCCCCCTGCCACTGTGGCAGGGCATTCCCCCCTGTTCTCTCTCTCCTCCTGGGCGCTGTGATCAGCCAAAGAGGCATTGAGTGGCGAACATGTTCAGTCCAGTCTACTTTCAACCTGCATCTCCCCTCCTGGGAGGATCCTCCAAACACCCTCCACTTGGTGTTCCCCTTTCTATCTGAATTGTCCTTTCCCCTAGAATACCCAGCTGGCCTCTAAGTTATGGAGTAATTCTCCTGGTGTTGCTCTCAGCTATTCTTGGGTATTAATCTCATATTTTATTATTTTATATCCCCCAGATGAATGCTATCTTTCTATGTCTATCCCTCTCTTTCTGACTCATTTTGCTTAGCATGATACTTTCCATATTGTACCACTTGTATGTAAAGTTCATGACTTCATCTTTTCTAAGAGCCACATAGTACTCCATTGTGTAGATGTACCAAAGTTTCTTTAACCAGTCATCTGTTCTTGGGCACTCAGGTCTCTTCCAGTTTCTGGCTACTGTAAAGAGTGCTGCAATGAACCATTTTTCTTGATTACAAACTCCTCACACTGTCAGCGTTTGGTTAGACTTCTCAGATTTTGAAATCCAATGATCTCAAAAAGTGATTTTTGACACATACATGGTGTTTAGGTGTTTTAGCTATGGATACCTGACCTGTATCTAATCAAAGGGATGCTCTGATAAACTCAGAATGGTTTATGAGTAATACAGCTATCCTCTACTTTTTAAAAACTGTTATGGTATCCAGGGCTGGAGCGATAGTACAGCGGGTAGGGCATTTGCCTTGCACACGGCCAACCCAACCGACCCGAGTTCAATTCCTCCGCCCCTCTTGGAGAGCCCGGCAAGCTACCCGTGATGTATTCAATATGCCAAACACAGTAACAAGTCTCACAATGTTACTGGGCCCACTCAAGCAAATCAATGAACAATGGGAGGACAGTGCAGTGCTACAGTTATGGTATTCAGGATATAGAAAGTACTCACAAAGATCAACAAAAAGTAATCCAAAGACCCGTTCAAAAAATGAGGAGAGGAAATGAACAGGCACTTCTCAGAAGACAAGCAGATGTCCAATAAGCACATGAAAAAAATGCTTACCTGCTTCACGAGGAGGGGAGAAGGCAGTAGAGATAGAGAAGGCATCACTGAGTCAATGATGGTTGGAGGGATCGCAAAGAATGGAAAATATGTACTGAAAGTAGATAAAGGACCAAATATGATGTCCTCTCAGTATCTGTATTGCAAACCATAATGCCCAAAAATAGAGAGTAAGAAGGAAATTGTCTGCCATAGAGATCAGGGGTGGGGTGTATGTAGCAGGAGGGATACTGGGGACACTGGTGGTAGGAAATGTACACTGGTGGAGGGATGGGTGTTTGATCATTGTATGACTAAAACTCAGTCATGAAAGCTTTGTAACTGTATCCCACAGTGATTCAATAATAAATAATAAATAATTAAAAATAAAAGTGATTTTGATCTTTTTCTAGAGTTTTTAATTGAGAGCATATTTTTGAAGGTCTTTTTCATCCCAAATGCTTTATATTTTTTGTTTGTGTACCACACCTGGTGGTGCTCAGGAATGTGCTTAAAGATCACTCCTGGCAGGATGCGGGGGACCGTATGGGATCCTGGGATTTAACTAGAGTTGGCTGTGTGTTACGCAAATGCCCTACCCACTGTACTATTGCTGCAACCCCAACATTTTTCATCTTCAATATATTGTTTCATGTTTATTTACATTTTAATGCAAGTTCTTTGTCATCCCATATGGCCCCTGAGCCCTGCCAGGATTGATCCCTGAGCACTGCCAGGTATGGCCCCTAAAAGGGGAGAAAAATATTTATAGTCACTCTTTGTTTAAAAACATAATTAAAAAAACTCACTCCCACTCCTACTATTTCCACTATATTTCCAGTCAACTCATACCTTATAGGTAACATTAGTTTCTCCTTATCTTTTTGGTTTATTTATAAAAATATGGGAAATAAAAATAAATACCTTTATTTTTTATTCTTTCTACAAAACAAAAATTCCTTTATACTTTGCCTCATTCCCCCCAGCCAGTTTCATATTCCCTAACTTTAAACTACACTACAAAGCTATAGTAACTAAAATAGTGTTTTATAGAAATAAAAATGTATTACTCAATGGAATCCCACATGGCAGAGCCTGGCAAGCCTCCGTGGCGTATTCGATATGCCAAAACCAGTAACAACAAGTCTCACAATGGAAACGTTACTAGTGGTGCCCATTCGAGCAAACTGATGAACAACGGGAGGACAGTGCTACAGTGCTACTCAATGGAATATATTTTATTGCTTGGAAATAAATCTTTTTATAGTGGAAGTTACTTTATTATTTCTGCAACAAAAAAGATGAGGGCATAAAATGGAGAAAGAAACCAACAAAAATTGCTGAGAAAACTGAGCAATCATATGGAAAAGAATGAAATTCGATCATAATTTCAAACAAAATATAAAAGTTCACTCAAAATGGGATAGGAACTAAGATGTTAGACCTAAAACTATTAAATACACTAAACACAATACACTATAATGGATTCAGTTATGTTTTCCATTATTTAACACCAATGGCAAGAAAGGCAAAAATAAACAAGTGGAACTATATCAAACATAAAAGCTTCTACATAACAAAATAAATGGCCATTAAAATAAAGACATCCTACTGTAATGGAGAAATATTTATACACAACCAACAAATGACTAGTATCCAAGAAAAAAGGAGGAGAATGGGGGTAGGAGGGAGAGGAGGAGGAGAAGAGGGAGGAGGAGGAGGAGGAGGAGGAGGAGGAGGAGGAGGAGGAGGAGGAGGAGGAGGAGGAGGAGGAGGAGGAGGAGGAGGAGTTTTCAAAAAAGACAGCAGTGGCGGTGACTCTGTATCTCCTGCCGCCTGCATTCGGTAGTCTCACACCATTTCCCCCACCCCGGGAAGGTTGATGGCAATGGGCAGGTGAAGGAAGGAAACAAGGGCCAGGATGGTTGGTCTTCGTTGCAGTTTATTCCAATCCGCTCTCCAACCACTCCTGTCTCTCTCCTCTGCCTCTCCTCCTGCTTCTTCCTCCCCCATGTTCTTCATTCTCTTTCTCAATCCCCCTTCATCCTCCTTCTCTGGAGTCTGGATTCTGATCCCCCAGCCCACTTTTATAGTACAGTTAAATCCCAAAGCATGAGGGGTTGGGGTAACAGTTACACATAGGTGTGGTCACAATCAATAGGGGTAGAATTCTTTCCCTCAGGGAAAGCCGCTTCTAGGACAGATACTCTCTCAGCAGGATGACTCACCCTAGAGCGGAACCCCCTGGGTGTGTTTCTCCTCTCCTTGTCCAACAAACATCCAAGCATACATAATATAAATCATTTTGTATGGATACAGTAAGAAATACCTTAAACTTATAGAATTGCTCTCCTAGGGCCATCTCAATCTCAGACTACAGTGTTCAGGCCAGATAGTCCTTCCTATCCCTAGCAGGGTCCTAGTCTCGTTGTTACTTTTGGATCATGATAGCATTTGTCTATGATCAAAGTCTTAACTTATAGTTAAAAAATGTGGCACTTTGGCCTGGCCCATTTCAATGCCAGGGTAGCTCACCGCTTGCCCTGGGTCCATTCAGTCCCTCATTGGGACCCTGCTTTTGGGGTGATAGGAACTAAGGGCAACTGAGGCTTAAGTCGAGAAAGCAGATGCCCGGAAGTGAATAATATTCAGAGCCAATTAAATCCTACGTTACAAAGCATAATGTTAATGGTCTTCCTGTATCTATACAAAAAGGGCATTGCTTTAAAGTAAACTATTCAAAAGACATAAGGAGAGGAGAAAGCCAATATTAACTTACAATACAATTTCAGTGTCCTAGAAGGATCTGACCTTACAAATAAACAGATTCTGATTAGGGGAAAAACTGAGTAACTGGTTGGGGAAGAGATCATAGAGAAGTGGTTACAGATAAACGAAGGAATGGGAGTGACTTGGGAGCACTGTGATGGGTGTAACCTGATAAACCTAAGCTCCTTGTGGAGAAAGGACAAAGCAATGTCATCCTACAGAGAAGGAGGAGGAGGTGGGAGACATGGTACAGCAAACAGGACACTTGCCTTACACGCAGCCAAATCATTTCCATCCCTGGCACCCCATATACCCTGAACCCACTAGGAGTAATCCCTGAGTGCAAAGCCAAGAGCAAGCACTGAGTATGGCTAGGTATGGGGGGGAGGAGAGAGGGTGGGGGAGAAGAAGGGGGGAGGGAGATAGAGGAGAGAGAGAAGAGAGAGAAGGGGGACAGGGAGGAGGAGGAGGGAGGAGGGAAGGGAGTGTGGAGGAGGTGGTGGAGAAGCTAAGGGAAGACATAAAGATCACCCTGACTATTATGCACATAAAAGAAAGTCATTATCATTTTTGTTGGGGAAATGCAAAATGACAATGAGATACTGCCTAATGTCATGCCTCTTGGAATAGTCTATACAAAAAAATAGCGGAACAAGCCCAGAGAGATAATAAAGCCAGTAAGGTGCTTGTCTTGCACATAGCTAAGCTAAGTTCAACTACCAATATCAGATATGGTTCCCTGAGCACTGCCAGAGTGATCCCATAGCACAGTTAGGTGTAGACCCCCCTCCCCCAAAAGGCAAAAAAGGACTAGAAACAAGTGCTTGTGAGGATGTGAAAAATAAGGAAATCCTCAAACACTACTGCTAGAAATGCAAACTAGTGCAATCACTATAGACAGTTCAGTTTCTATAGAATTTTGAAGATTATTTTTAGTATTAAAAATAAACCTACTATATGACTCAACAATTCCATTCCTAGGCACTATAGCACTGTCCTCCCATTGTTCATAGACTTGCTCAAGCGGGCCCAGTAACGTCTCCATTGTGAGACTTGTTGTTACTGTGTTTGGCATATCGAATATGGCACAGGGAGCTTGCCAGGCTTTGCCATGTGGGCAAGATACTCTCGGTAGCTTGCCTGACTCTCCAAGAGGGGCAGAGGAATCAAACCTGGCTTGACCAGGCTGGCCGCGCAAGGCAAACACCCTACTGCTGTGTTATCACTCCAGCCCTAGCCTAGGCATCTAAAGAACACAAAATACTAAAAAGATATATGCACATGTATATTTATTGTAGTGCTCTTTACAATAATCAAGATATGGAAACAAACCAAGAGTTCAAAGACAGGTGAAGGATAAGGAAGATGTGACAGCTATATTTTTGTTTTAGGGTCATACTCAGGGGGGATTAGGGTTCACTCCTGGTGATACACAGGGGACCTCATGTGGCTAAGTGCCTTAGCCCCTGTACTGTCTCTGACCTTAAAAGTGATACCTATATACAATGGAATAAGAGCCCGGCAAGCTACCGAGAGTATCTCGCCTGCACGGCAGAGTCTGGCAAGCTCCCTGTGATGTATTCAGTATGCCAAACACAGTAACAACAAAGTCTCCAATGGAGACGTTACTGGGCCCGCTTGAGCAAATCGATGATCAACAGGAGGGCCTTTACTTTTACTTTACTATTACTCAGTGTAAGAAAAAGTTAAGGATTTCCATTAGCAAAATTAATAGCATTGAAGAGTGTATGGTAAACAATAATCAAAAGGTGAAAGGCAAATAAGTAATTATCTCACAGATATGGAATATAAAGAAACAAATAAGGGAACAATGCCCAGTTAAAATAAATCCATAGTTTCTGATCAAAGAACAGAGGTTACCAAAGAGGAAACTGGGAAAGGATTACAAGGGCAAGGAGTCTAGTACACTGTGGTTAAGGGATATTGGTACTTTGGTGGTATGCATTTAAAATAGGTGTGAAGAATGGGAGATCAACACCCAGGAGTAGTAGAGATAAGGTCCAGGAGGTTTGCTCCACAGCTTGGAAACTGGCCTCATATGCTGAGGGAAAAGGCAGTCAGATAGAGAGGGGAACACCAAGTAAAGATTGTTGGGAGGACCCATTCAGGCTGAAAGATGCGTGCAGAAAGTAGACTATAGACCAAACACAATGGCTGCTCAATACCTTGATTGCAAACCACAACACCCAAAAGGAGAGAGAATAAAAGGAAATGCCCTGCAGCTGAGGCTGGGTGGGGTGGTGGGGGATGGGGTGGGGGTGGTGGGAGGGATGCTGGGAACACTGGTGGGGAAGAATGGGCACTAGTGGAGGGATGGGTAAAACGATCATTGTATGACTGTAATGCAAACACAAAAGTTTGGAAATTTGTAACTATACCCCATTGTGATTCACTAATAATAAATAAGTGTGAAATTGTGCCCCTAAAATATACACAATTTTGTAAACCAATGTCACCTCAATAAACACATATGTATAATTTATCTCTTAAAGCCTGATACATAATTAGTTTTCATTTTTCCTTAGAACAATCACACCTTGGGTAATAATTGTCATTTATGAAATTCCTCTATATTAATTTTTCTCAGCTGGGAAAGAACAAAGTTACAGACTTACTTTTACCTAGATAATTTCCAAGTAAAATTGACAGATGTTTTTGTGTTGGGATGAAGGCATACATTATACTTTTCAAACTCATTTATATTGCATTTGCTAAAAGAAAATAATACCTACAGGATATCATCTGGTGAAAAATCTCTCAGAGAATTAACCCAGGAAAGGAGGTGAGTGAATTTTTATACACTGCATAGTTGTGGCTGCAAAACTGCAGTAAAAATGTTTTCAATGCACTGGTGTAAGACTTCAGAGTTCAGCTAGTTTGTCTGATTTGACCCAACAGGTTTGGAATATTTAAGGCTCATGAGCATAGAAAAAGAGGGGTAGTTTGTTTCTTAGCAGTTCTATGATTTGGATGGGAAAAACTTATTTGAGAATTTGGAGTTCATGAACTGGAAAATGGCTTTGGTCTTTTAGAAATCAATTGTTAAAAAATATTAGTTCCTTAATAATAGAACCAAATGTGTCACAAAAGTCTGAGACCATATAAGACAAGTGGATGAGACCTGACAGTGTTATTGTGTGCATCACTACCAAAGCAAATGATCAAATTAGTTTTTATTTATTTAAAAATACATTGCTCAAGTCTTGATCTAGTTCAATAGAAAAGCAATGTAACTTCCTCTCATCTCTCTTAGGCATTCATTCAAGAGACTAATAGATTTCACTGTCAGAAAACATTTCCCGGATTCAGTCTTAATTTTCCGTTACTTAATTTTATCCCATTACTGGAATATAAACACTCCGCCCCCACTCCTCATATACTACTCTTAAAATGACTTGATATTGTTTAAAGTGTTTTTGGAGGGGCCGGAGAGATAGCAAAACAGCATTGATACTACCCAATGAGCACAAATGACTATAATCCAGACAAATAAAAAAACTTGAAAAAATTGATTTGACTTCCATAATGTTTTAATCTTTCATACATGTGTAAAATGTTGGAAATATAAAATATGGGCTGGAGGGATACTACAGCAGGTAAGGTATTTGCCATACATACAGCCCACACAGGTCTGATAGCCAGTATCCCATATGGTCTCCTGAGCACTGCCAGGAGTAACTCTTGAGCACAGAGCCAGAAAAAAATCCCTGACCATCACCATGTAGAATTTTCACATTATTTGGCTGGAAGATAATTATTATTTAATAATACTAGTTAGAGCACAATGAGAATTCTAGTCTAAGGGACCTAAAATTGGTCATTGAGTCTTTTATTCTTATTTCATTACAAGATCATATATAATTTGCTATCCACTGTCATCTCAAAGTCTCATGGTATTACTTTTTCCATGTACTCTATATCCTGCCAATTGAATGGCTATGCTTGATTATTCCCCCATGCCCCAGAATAATAGCTACAGTTTTCCAGGTTGAATCACATTTCATTTCCTGCCCATATTTCTAAGCACTTTAGGTCCCTTTTATCTGCCCTCATTGGTTTTGTCAACACTATCTAATTTAGTATCAACTGTAAATTTAATTAACATGATGTGTGTCCTATCTTATAAATGATTAATGAAGTTTTCGACAATGATTTGTTTATTTTTTAATCTCTAATGCTGTTTAATGTTTGTAGTCTTTCTACAGTCTTAAGAACATACATTTTTTTAATTTTGGCCATTTAGTATTTGTTTTATTATGTTAGAAGTGGTTGATAGAGGACTAACAACAGATTCATGCTCAGGGTCACTGTTTTCCTTACTTGAATATTAGCACTAAATTACCTTTACGATTGTTCCTCTGCATGATAACAATGCTTTTACTGGTAATTTTCTACTCTTTTCAATTGCTACATTTTCATAAATGTGGTCTAATTCCATGGAAGCCTCACCATAACATTTTCATGTTCATGATGTAAAATTATCAAAGATAATTTTCAAATTCCAAATGCTGCACAATGAGTTGTTTAAATTTTAGATACCGGTTTATTATGACAATGCTCTAGTTATACTGAATGTGTGAAGATTAATTTTGGAATGGGAAGTTTTACCAAAACCAATATGACACGACTCACATGAACCAAACAGAAGCCAATTTGTTTCTCCTTTACATTTTTTTATATTTTTAAATTTTTATTAGTGAAACACCATGAGGTACAGTTGTAGACTTACAAATTTTTGTGCTTGGGTTTCAGTTATACAATGATCAAGTACCCATCCCTCCACCAGTGTCCATTTTTCACCAAAACGGGTCCCAGTATACCCTGCATTTTTTAAAAAAACATGTATTATTTAGCCATTCAGATTCAAGAAGCCTGAAGGGTGCCAGCTAAAAGAGACCCGAACAGAAACACTCCAAGACATATTATAGTTAGAATGATCGATGCTGACGATAGAGACACAATACTGCAAGCAGCAAGGGCAAAAAAGGAAATCACATACAAAGGAGCACCCCTGAGATTCACAGCAGACCTATCAGAGGAAACCCTACAAGCCCGAAGGCAGTGGCGAGATATAGTGAAAAACTCACTGACATGAATGCTTCACCAAGAATACTCTATCCGGCTAAACTCTCACTCAAAATGGATGGAACGCTATACTATTTTCTAGATAAACAGCAGCTCAGGAACTTCATACACTCAAAACCAAACCTAAAACAAGGCCTAAAGGGGCTACTATAAGACAAGACAAACCCTACAACCACAACACACCCGCACAGAAACATGACACAAAAACCCATAACCATACTCTCTCTCAATGTCAATGATCTAAATTCACCATTTAAGAGACACAGGGTGGCAAAATGGATACAGAGACAGAACCCAACATTCTGCTGCCTACAAGAAACTCATCTCAACACTCAGAGCAAACACAGACTCAAAGTCAAAGGATGGAAAACAATCTTGCAAGCAAACAGCTCCTGCAAAAAGCTGGTGTGGCCATAATAGTATCCGACAACATTAATTTCACCTTGAAAAAGACTAGAAGGGACAGTGAAGGCCATTTTCTCTTCATCAAGGGATACATACAACAGGAAGAAATCACACTCTTAAATGTATACGCACCTAATGAGGGAACAGCTAAATATCTAAAACAACTGCTAACAGATTTTAAGGAGGACATTGCAAGCAACACAATAGTACTTGGAGACTTCAACATTGCCCTATCACCTCTGGACAGATCAACAAGAACAAAACCCAGCAAGGAATCATTGGCTTTGAAAGAAGAAATAGAAGAGAGAGGGCTTATAGACCTTTACAGGGGTTTACACCCCAAAAAGAAAGAATACACATTCTTCTCCAGTGCACACGGAACATTTTCCAAAATAGACCATGTGCTAGGACACAAAACATACCTCAACAGAATCAGGAAGATAGAAATAGTATCAGCCATCTTTTCAGACCATGATGCCCTGAGGATAGAAGTGAATCACACACAGACACAGAGAACCAAATCAAACACCTGGAAACTAAACAACTCACTGCTGAACAACGAGTGGGTCAGGAATGAAGTCAAGGACAAAATCAAAAGATACTTGGAAACAAATGAGAATGAAGACACGAGCTACCAGAACCTATGGGATGCAGCGAAAGCCGTATTAAGGGGAAAATTTATAGCTCTGCAAGCATATCTTAGGTCTGTAGAAACGATGCACATAAACAACTTGAGCTCACAGCTCAAGACCTTAGAAAAGGATCAACAGAAAGAGCCTAAATCAGGTAGAAGGAACGAGATCATAAACTTAAAGCAGAAATCAATGACATGGAAACCAAAAAAACAATCCAATGAAACAAAGAGCTGGTTCTTCGAGAAAATAAACAAGATAGATAAACCACTAGCAACACTCACAAAGAAACAGAGAGAGAGAACCCTAATAAACCAAATCAGAAATGAGAAGGGGGATATCACAACAGAAACCAAAGAAATCCAAAAGATCATCAGAGACTACTTTGAAAGTCTGTATGCCACAAAACAAGAGAACCTAGAAGAAATGGACAAATTCCTGGACTCCTATAATCTCCCAAAGCTGAATCAAGAAGATCTGGAGTATCTGAATAGACCTATTAACATCAACGAAATCGAAACTGCAATCAAATGTCTTCCCAAAAACAAAAGCCCGAGCCCAGATGGATTCACTAGCGAATTTTTCCAAACATTTAAAGAGGACCTGATTCAGGTCCTTCTCAAGCTTTTCCAGGAAATTGAAAAAACAGAAACTCTCCCAAACAGTTTTTATGAAGCCCATATTTCTCTAATACCAAAAGGAAACAAAGACACCACGAGAAAAGAAAACTACAGGCCGATATCCCTGATGAACACGGATGCAAAGATTCTCAACAAAATACTAGCAAATAGAATTCAACTACTCATCAAAAAGATCATACACCATGACCAAGTAGGATTCATCCCGGGGATGCAAGGCTAGTTTAACACTCGGAAATCAATCAACATAATCCACCATATCAACAAAAGAAAAGATAAAAATAATATGATCATATCAATAGATGCAGAGAAAGCATTTGACAAGATCCAGCGCCCATTTATGATGAAAATCCTAGCCAAAATGGGGATAGAGGGGACTTTTCTCAATATAGTTAAAGCCATCTACCACAAGCCTACAGCAAGCATCGTCCTCAATGGCGAAAAACTGAGAGCCTTCCCTCTAAGATCAGGGACGAGACAAGGATGTCCACTCTCTCCACTGCTGTTCAATATAGTACTGGAAGTATTTGCAATAGTGATTAGGCAAGAAAAAGATATTAGGGCCATCCAGGTAGGAAAGGAAGAAATCAAGCTCTCACTATTCGCAGATGATATGATACTATACTTAGAAAATCCTAAAACCTCTACCAAGAAACTCCTAGAAACAATAGGCTTGTATAGTAAAGTTGCAGGCTATAAAATCAATACCGAAAAGTCCATGGCTTTCCTATATGCAAATAGTGAAAGAGAAGAAAGTGACATGAAGAAAGCACTCCCATACACAACTGTGCCCCAGAAAATCAAGTACCTAGGAATCACCTTAACTAAGGAAGTAAAGTACCTGTACAAAGAAAACTACAAAACGCTACTTCAGGAAATAAAAGAGGATACGAGGAAATGGAATATATCCCCTGTTCATGGATCGGGAGAATTAACATAGTCAAAATGGCAATACTTCCCAAAGCACTGTATAAATTCAACGCAATCCCTATTAGGATACCCATGACATTCTTCAAAGAAGTGGAGCAAACACTCCTGAAATTTATATGGAACAATAAGCCCCCACGAATAGCTAAAGCAATTCTTGGGAAAAAGAAAATAGGAGGAATCAACCTCCCTAAATTCAAACTCTACTACAAGGCAGTAATAATCAAAACAGCACGGTACTGGAACAAAGGCAGAGCTGTTGAATATACTGACATCTCCCCCCAAGCATACGAGAATCTAGTCTTCATAAGGGAGCAAGAAAAGTGAAGTAGAGCAGGGAAAGCCTCTTTAACAAATTATGCTGGCAAAACTGGACGGCTACATGCAAAAAATGGGCTCAGATCTCTGCCTAACTCCATGTACAAAAGTAAGATCTAAGTGGATTAAAGACCTCAACATCAGACTGGAATCTATAAGGTACACTGGGGAAAAAGTTGGCAAAACCCTTCATGACATAGAAGCTAATGGTGTCTTCAAAGATGTTACACTGCTGACCAAACAAGTGAAAACAGAAATAGACAAATGGGACTATCTTAAACTAAGAAGCTTCTGCACCTCAAAAGAAACAGTGACCAAAATACAAAGACAGTCTACAGAATGGGAAAGGATATTCACCAACTACACATCTGATAAGGGGTTAATTTCAAGGATATACAAAGTACTGGTTAAACTCCACAAAAAGAAAGTGATCAACCCCATCAAAAAATGGGGAGATGAAATGAATAGAAACTTTGACAAAGAAGAAATCCGAATGGCTAAAAGACACATGAGAAAATGTTCCACATCATTAATCATCAGGGAGATGCAGATCAAAACCACAATGAGATATCACTTCACACCACAGAGATTGGCCCATATCCACAAGAACAAAAGCAACCGGTGCTGGCGCGGATGTGGTGAGAAAGGGACACTCCTTCACTGTTGGTGGGAATGCCGACTGGTTAAGCCCTTTTGAAAAACAGTACGGATAATTCTCAAAAAATTAGAAATTGAGCTCCCATTTGATCCAGCAATACCACTCCTGGGAATATATCCCAGAGAGGCAAAAAAGTATAGTCGAAGTGACATCTGCAATTGTCTGTTTATTGCAGCAAGCCACCCGTGATGTATTTGATATGCCAAACACAGTAACAACAAAGTCTCCAATGGAGATGTTACTGGGCCCGCTCGAGCAAATCGATGAACAATGGGAGGGCCTTTACTTTTTACTTTTACTTTACAATAGCAAGAATCTGGAAAAAATCTGAGTGCCCGAGAACAGATGACTGGTTAAAGAAACTTTGGTACATTTACACAATGGAGTACTATGTAGCTGTTAGAAAAGACGAAGTCACGAAATTTACATACAAGTGGTACTACATGGAAAGTATCATGTTAAGCGAAATGACTCAGAAAGAAAGGGATAGACATAGAAAGACTGCATTCATCTGGGGAACATAAAGTAACAAAATAGGAAACTAACACCCAAGAATGGCCGAAATTAGTACCAGGAATTTTACTCCATGACTTGGAGGCCAACCACACATTTCATTTCATTTCATTTCATCATCCTGTTATTCGTCGATTGCCTCGAGCAGGCCCCAGTAACGTCTCTTTCATCCTAGCCCTGAGATTATATTCAAGGCTATTTAGGAGAATGAGACCCATCATTGTTACTGGTATCTGGCATATATGGTACGCCACGGGGAGTTTGCCAGACTCTGCCCTGTGGGCAGGCTACATTCGATAGCCTGCAAGTTTGTCCAAAGTAGTAATGAGACAATAAGATGTCATAAGAAAAAGTTCTGATAAGATGTCGTGCGGCCGCAAATGCGGCCGCGCGGTTCCGGAATCTGGATTTTATAGTCTCTGAGTCTTGGTCGCTGATGGGATTACACGGCGCCAGGGGGCCAGGTGGTGGGTGTGACCCCCGCCTACTGGAATTTGGAGGATCTGGGTGGAAGATGCTCGACTCCAATTCGAGTAGGCTTGGAGGTCTCGGCCCCAGAACCCGCGTGGCTTTGTCCCTCTGCCAGTACCTTCATGTGTGCGGAGAGTGGTCTCAGCATGGTGGTGGCTGGTCCTGGAGGTCTTCGGCTGCCGGGGCCCTGGTCGGGGCGGGGAGGAAGGCTCAACCCGCTCCCCTCCAAGGGGCTCCGGGAAGGAACACCCACGCGCGGGGGCAGAAGAAAGGGAGCTCAGATAAAGAGGGGAACACCAAATAAAGGTGTAGGGAGGATCCTCCCAGGATGGGAGAAGCATGCTGAAAGTATACTATAGACCAAACATGATTGCCACTCAATGTTTCTTTTGAAAACCACAACACCCAAAAGGAGAGAGAGGACAGAGGGGAATGCCCTGCCACAGAGACAGGGTGGGATGGGGGGGGATGAGGGGTGGGAGGGATACTGAGATCCGTGGGGGTGGGAAATGGGCACTGGTGGAGGGATGGGTATTTGGTCATTGTATAATTGAAACCCAAGCACCAAAATGTGTAAGTCTGCAACTGTACCTCATGATGTCTCACTATTAAAAAAATTTTTTAATAAAATAAAAAATATGTATTATTTAACACATTCATGCTGTCACTGCAATTTATATTAATTAAGCCATAGCCAAATGTGAGCCACCAGTGGTACTCTTGGAGGAAAGGCCTGTTTCAACCTATAAAGCAATGTGCTGTTTAAAATTTTTATTTAGGGGTTCCAACTACCTGTGCTCAGGGCTTACTCCTGGCTCAGAACTCAATGATCACTCTTGGTGAGCTTATGTGATGGCAGGGATAGAAACTCTGGGGACCATATGTGATGGCAGGGATAGAAACTGTGTTAGCTATGTCCAAGGCAAGCAAGCACTTTTGCTGCTGCATCATCTCCCTAGACCCCTTAAAATATATTTTTTAATTTATTTTTAGGTTGAAATACATGTGATTTATAAAGGTATGTTTTTGAAAACCTGTTATTAGAAACAGCATGTAAAACCATACAGGCTTTATGGTTTTATCAACCTTAGCAGACACCTTCATACAACTTTCCAATTGAACATACCTTTTTCCTGTAGGGACTATTGCTTCTGTAAATTTTACAAAATAATGGATTATCTTTCTTTGTCTATACAGCTACATAGGTTCTTAGAGTTAAGATGTACCTTTATTAAAAATTGATTCTAGGGGCCAGAGTGATAGAACAGGTAGGGCCGACCCTAGTTTGATCCCTGGCATCCCATATGGGCCCCCATGCATCACCAGGAGTAATTCCCAAGTGCAGAGCCAGGAGTAACCCCTTAGCACTGCCAGTGTGGTTTCAAAACAAAAACACAACCAAAAAATGTCGACTCTAAAAAAAACTTGCATTCAGTCGCCAGTTTTCATTTTATACCAATTCATTGGTTTTATTCTAAGTATTTCATTTCATACATAATATATCCTTAGCAATCTTGGGGGAAAGGCCCTACATTAAAAATAATTTTTTAATTAAATCACCATGAGATACACATTTACAAAGTTATTGTTCATGATTAAGTTTCGTTCCAAGACCCGTCCTTCACCAGTGTACATTTCCCAACACCAATGTCCCCAGTTTCCCTCCCGACCCACCCCTCCTTATCTCAATGGCTCGCTCTCTCTCCCTCTCCTCCCCCCCACCACTTTTTTTGGGGTATTATGGTTTAAAAAGCCCTATTCTTGAACTCAACATTGCCTGTTGCTAAATTCATAGTCTTCATTTTACAAATAATTTTTTTCTTCTGAGAAACACAGCCCCTTATATGCTCTACTTACATCAGCAGAGAATATCTAAAGTGTTTTTCTGTCAAGTCTGTCGTTTTTGTTAGTTCATTTGTTTGTTTGTTTTTAAGGCCACACATGGCGGTGCTCAGGACTTCGTCCTGCTCTGAGCTCAGGGAACTACAGTGGTGCCAGAAATTGGCTGCACATAAGGCAAACACACTACCTGCTGTATTATTTCTCCAGTCAATATTGGCCCTGGCAGCCCCCAACAATGCTGAGTCCTGTTATTGCACTGTCAGGTCTGCACAAAAGGTCAAGTATCTCCAGATCAATCACTGCTTGGCCTCCATCCCTAACATCACCCCTGCCTTTACCTCATTTTCTTTTGAAGAGACTCTCCCAATAAATTACTTTGAAAGAATCTTCCTAGGGACCAAAGTAATAGTACTGCATGCAGGGTGTTTGCCTTGCACACAGTCAACCCAAGTTCAATCCCCAGCCTTACGGTGCCCCAAGTCCTGCCAGCAGTGATCCCTGAGAGCAGAGACAGGAGTAACTTCTGAGCACTGTCAGTGTGCCCCCACCAACAAAAATCTCACACACACACCCCCCAAGAATCTCCCTAATGAGTTCTGCTACAGGACACAATCTAGGAAAAACAGCTCAGGATGATTCTTTAGAAGTTTGTTCAATGACAAGCAATGAGGAAAAAATTAGTAGTTGGTGACTCTTGGTATGCTTTAACAATACTGCTTTTGGCTGGGCAAACTATGATGAAATGCATGTAGAAAATAATACACTGGCTTTTTCTATATCTCTAGATATTATATCATATGAGATTTCAGGAATAATTACATCAGGACACAAGATAACCAGTGATATAATTTGTTAAGAATGTCAGCGATATAATTTGTTAAGAATGTCAACAAATTATATCACTATGTGACGACCCTCTCAGGCTACCTTCTTGAATCCAGTGATTCATCTGTAACAAACTATGATTTTGGGCAAATAGTAACTCCAAAAGATATGTGTACATCTATGTTTACTGCTGCACTTGGCACAATAGCCAAGATATGGAGAAACATAAATGTGCAACTTTGAACAGATCAAGAAACTGGTGTACAGTCTACGTCTATCCCTGACTCATTTCACGTAACATGATACTCTCCAAGGACAGTAGACAGAAGGGGCAGGAAGATTGCTCCATGGCTGGAAGCCCACCTCATGGGCTGGAGGAGAAGGCAGCTGGGATAGATAAGGGATCACCTAGTCAATGATGGCTGGAGGGATCATTCGGGATGAGAGATGTGTGCTGAAAGTAGATAAAGGACCAAACATGATGGTCCCTCAGTATCTGTATTGCAAACCATAATGCCCAAAAGTAGAGAGAGAATAAGAAGGAAATTGTCTGCCAGAGAGGCAGGGGGGTGGGGTCGAGGGCTGGGTAGTTGGGGGGGATACTGGGAACATTGGTGGTGGAAAATGTACACTGGTGGAGGGATGGGTGTTCGATAATTTTATGACTGAAACTCAATCATGAAAGCTTGGTAACGGTATCTCACGGTGATTCAATAAAAAGGAAAAAGAAAAAAGAAACTGGTGTACACATACAGATAGAAAACTATACAGCTCTAAAAACAAAAATCATGCAATTTGCTACAATATGAATGGCACTAGAGGATATCATGGGAAGGAAAAGGGCAGATACAGAATGATCTCTCATATGCGGGATTTAAAGATATACAGCAAGGTAGCAACAAAAGACCAAAGGTAACACAGTGGGAGAACTGATACATACAACTGAGTTGGTAGGGGTGAGGGGTTTGAAAAGGAAGGCTGCTGGGGTCCTTGAGGGAGGGAGGTGGGTACACTGGCAATGGGTGTGTTTGGAATTATGTGCGCAATAGAGTTAACTTTTCTGGTTTTGATGCAAAAAGTTTTTGCAGCTTTAGCCCAAAACCTCCATCACTGTCTTATGTTACTTCTAGTCTGCTTCTTCCTTCCTCCCACTACTTTATACTCTGGTGTACTTTATACTTTATACTCTGCCAAGGGTGTGGCAGCATTCATTATTATTTATCCCCTTGTTTCTTCTGTGTGTCACAGGCAAGTGAGATCACCTGGGATTAGTCCCTCTGACTTATTTCATTTAACACTGAAATAAGTGATTGCCCTTCACTTCCATCCAAGTTGCAGCAAATTTCAAGATTTCATTTTTTTAAGCTATACAATATTCCACCTCAGAAGTGAAAACTCATTTTCTTCCCAAGGAGAAAAGAAGGAAGGAAGACTTTTACCTGTGGTGCCACTAAGCTAATTCTGAAACTAAAAAAAAAAATTTTTTAATTTTAATCTACTTTTGGTTAATTAAAAGAAAAGCCTTTAATTAATAAACTTGAGATTTCACTTTGTGGATTATTAGGAATAGTTTTTTTATGTATAAAAAGATAAGATGAAAACCAGGTTAATAAATTTTCCTGTATTTCATAGCTTTGCTTGGAAAAAAACTGAAATGATTGGTAGAAATGAGATCTGGTGATATTTTTTATATGTTGTATATATGTCACGGTCCTCTCACTGTTCATCAATTTGCTCGAGTGGGCTCAGTAACGTCTCCATCATGAGATTTGTTGTTACTGTGTTTGGCATATTGAATACATCACGGGTAGCTTGCCAGGTTTTGCCATGTGGGCTAGATACTCTTGGTAGCTTGCCGGGCTCTCTGAGAGGGGCGGAGGAATCAAACCCAGCTCGGCCAGGCTGGTATTATATTTTACATATGTACATTTATATATTTATTATATTAGTATATTATTTGTAATATTGTATTAATATTACATGTATTAGATATTATTTATATAAATATACTTTTTATATGTATTTGAATAATATAATATTAAATAACTTCTGTAATATCAGACTGCTATATATTACCACCATAGGCTATATTTGAAAATACACAAACCTTCAAAATGTAACCAGTAACAATATAATTTTTAGCAAATAATTATTTCTGAGCATCACTACCCTTTCTTAAATAGAACTGAGAACATTACTCTGGGTTCTCTTTACCTGGACAACGGCCAAAAGGAAACAACCAGAACACTGTTTCACTATATTAATTTTTAAAGTCCAATTAAAGGTAACAACTACAACCAATCTTCTGTTGTGTTTGCCGAATATTTTTAGGCATTAAATACAAAGTGCTGATCACAAAAGAAGAAAGCTTTTGCTTCTAAAGTTTGCCATGGTAAAGCTCTTTCTCTGGGGACTTCATTAATAATCAGTTACATGATATAATGCATATTACAGAAACTTTATTGTGCTTTTAGGGCTTTTTAATCCAAATGTCCTATATATAGCCTAATATTATCACCTCCAATTTTGTTATCTCCTATAAAAGCATAAGCACCATATTCTGAAATAAGAAACAAAAATCTGAAATATTCTAAGCTTGGAGAAAACTTTAAATGAAAAACATTACCATTCTTAGCTTCTGCTCAACTTGTCTATATCAATGAGGAATCTTCTGGTTAAAAGTGAATGAGACCATCTTAAACTGGCTTGTAAGATGAACAATTTACCAGAATGGTCTTACTCAGGGCAAGAAAGAATTGTTAGATAGGGTCAGAGAGGTAGTGTAGAGAGAGAATAAGGTGCTTGCCTTGCTTGCAGTTGACCTGGGCTCATCCATATTATCCCCTGAGCACCACCAGGAGTGATCCCTGAGAGAAGGGACTGGGAGTAAGTGCTGAGTACAGCTGGTTTGTGCCCACCCCCCTGCAAAAGGATTGTAGGACATGAAATAGAAAGACACAGTTTAGCTATTGAGCCTCTTCAACAAATGGTGTTAGAGTAAGTGATCAGTTTTATTAAAAAGCATGAATGCAGACCCCTAACACCATATAGAAAAGTCAGTGGACTGAATGGATTAAAAATAGATGAAGAATGCATTAAATACCTTGATATCATACCTTGATCCATAAATTATACTGGGGGAAAACATAGGTAGACTACTCCACGACATTGTAGCAAGAGGTAAATTCAATTAACTCAAGTTCATTAGCCAAGCAAACAGAAACAAAGATAAACAAATGGGACTGCTTCAAACTAAAAAGCTTTGTAGTGCCACAGAAATAGGGATGAGAATAAAGACACCCCACAGACTGGAAGAGGATATTTGCCCATCATTCATCAAATAAAGAAAGGGTTAATATCCAAGATGTTGGAATACAAGGAGTTTAGGTTTATCAGGTTGCACCCATCACATTGCTCCCGAGTCATTCCCATTACTTTATCTGTAACCACTTCTCTATGCTCTCTTCACCAACCAGTTAATCAGCTTTTCCCCTAATCAGAATCTGTTAATTTGTAAGGTCTCATCCTTCTAGGACACTGAACTTGTATTATCAGTTAATATTGCCTTTCTCCTCTCCCTATGTCTTTTGAATAGTTTACTTTAATGCAATGTCCTTTTTGTATAGATACAGGAAGACAATTAATATTATGCTTTGTAACTTAGGATTTAATTGGCTTTGAATATTATTCACTCCTGGGCATCTGCTTTCTCAACTTAAGCCTCAGTTGCCCTCACTTCCTAGCGCCCCCAAAAGCAGGGTCCCGATGAGGGACTGGATGGAACCAGGGCTAGCAGGTAAGCTATGTGCTACCCTGGCATCGAGATGGACCAGGCCAAAGTGCCACAATTCTTAACTATAAGTTAGGAGTTTGATCATAGACATGCTGTCATGATCCAAAAGTAACAGCGAGACTAGGACCCTGCTAGGGATAGGAAAGACAATCTGGCCTAAGCACCTTAGTCTGAGATCGAGATGGCCCTAGGAGAGCAATTCTATAAGCTTAAAGTCTTTCCTTCTGTGTTCATACAAAATGATTTATATTATGTATATGTTTGTTGGACAAGGAGAGGAGAAGCACACCCAGGGAATTCCATTCTAGGGTGGGTTGATCTGCTAAATGAGAATCTGTCCTAAAAGGGGCTTTTCCATGTGTCCTGACTAGTCTGGATGAAGCTGAATTTCTCCCCTTCAAACTGCCATCAGTAAATAATTTCAGTATATTGTAAGAGGCAGTTTTCCTTTTCTCACAGAAATCTCAGGTGCTAGCCAGGCCTGATCTTTGGGTTGTAGATTCCAGGCTCTCTAGATTCCAGACTCTCCGCAGGCTAATCTTTGGGATGCAAAGCTCAGACACTTCTTGTCTTTGGGATGTAGATTCCAAGCTCTAGCAGACTGGTCTTTGGGATGCAAATACAAGTGCTTATAGCTTGTGAAAATGCTTGTGAAAGGTTTCTGTCTCGGTTTTGTATCTTCTTTCCAGAGGCCAAAATTACTGGCCTGCAGATGTAAAGAAACAATGTTCTTTCTGTAACTCCTTTTGATAACATCACTGTATTGCGCCCTTCAGAGGTACCATGATCTATATAAGGGAGATTTTGGGGCTCTCTGGGAGAGAACACGTGTGCTGGGAGAACACGTGTCTGAGAGAATGGGGACACAGGCTGAGCGAATTTAGGGAACATGTGTTTGAGAGAACTGAGAGAATGGGGAACACAGGGCTGAGAGTACCTGGTGAGCACGTGCTTGAGAGATCTTGGGCCCTCCATGACATGAATTTCTTCCAGTAATAAACTGTTACTAAGACCAACCAGCCTGACCCTCATTTCCTTCCTTTGCCTGCCCATCACCATCGACCTCCCTGGAGTGGGGAAACGGCCTGAGATTACCAAACGCAGGCAGCAGGAGAGATAGGCCGCTGCAGTCCCTTTGCCCGCTCCTTTTTTGTGTTTACACACAAGATATATAAAGCAATGGTAAAACTTTACAAGAAAAAACCAACAAACCCATCAAAAACAAGGGGTTGGGGGATGAACAGAAATTTCCTCAGGGAAGATATATAGATGGTCAAAAGGTATGTGAATGGGTAAAACAATTATGGTACATATACACAACATAATACTACTCAGCTATTTAAAAAAAAGATGAAATTATGCATTTGCTGCTACATGGACAAATCTGGAGACTATAATGAATGAACTTAGTCAAAAGGAGAGTGACAGGGTCGGAGCAATAGTAAAGCGGGTAGGCCTTGCAGGAGGCCAACCAGAGTTCAATTCAAGGCATCCCATATGGTCCTCCATGCATCACCAGGAGTAATTCCTGAATGCAGCAAAGCCAGGAGTAACCCATGAACATCGCTGGGGTGACCAAAAAAAAAAAATAAAAGGAGAGTGAGAGATACAGAATGATATCTCTCATATGTGAAATATAAAGAGACATAACAGGGTTATATAGCAAATACCCAACAGAAACTGAGAACTAACTGGTCTTCAGTAGGACTAATCACAGAGGAAGGATGCAGAGACTGGAATAAGGAGGGGATACACTAGGACAATGGTAGAGGAAAGTGGACACTGTGGGAGAATGTGGTTAGGAATTGTGTTATGCATGAAACTCTACCATTAACAGTATTATAAACTAAAGTGCCTAAAATAAAAATTAAAACAATGCTTTTTTAAAAATAAATGAAAGTTGACTAAAAACTTTTTTTAAGAAAAAAGGTGTTGAAATGGAAAACATGTAAGACAGAGAAGGGACAACTATGACAATGATAGTTGGAAATGATTATTCTGGACAAGAACTGAGTACTAAAAGGAGGTAAAGATAGCTTAACTTTTCAAACAAACCATAGTTCCCCGAAAGCAAGAGAGTGAGAGAGAGGAAGAGAGAGGGGGGAGGGAAGGAAAGAGAGGGAGGAGGAAAGAGAGGGAGAGAGAGAGATGTGTCTGCCATCAAGGCAGGTTGGGGTGTGGGTGGCAGGAGGGAAACTGGTGGCATTGGTGGTGGGAAATGTACACTGGTGGAAGGACAGATGTTGCAACTGTTGAAACTCAATCATGAACAACTTTTATAACTGCATCTCATGGTGGTTCAATTTAAAAAAAACCAAACATTTAAGACACCTAGATGTGTATATATCACATACATAGATAAAAATGGTGTTGGCACTGTTAACCACCAAAAAAAACAGGTAAAATAATCTAATTTTACTTTTTTAAGGGCTTCACTGGCAATGAAACAACACATTGGCACAGACACATAACACTTGTGGCTCACACTCGAATATGGCTTAATTTACACAAATGGAAGCATCTGAGTTCACTAGGTTGATATCCACCAGCGCAGGCTGGAGAACACCTTCAAAGAGGAAGTTGTGAGTCCGATTTTATGCTAAGCAGACAAAGAGTAACATAACCATTTGCTCAAGTAGTATATTCAAGAGACTCATCGTCATGCAAGAGGAAGAACATAGTGTATGTGCAATTGAGGAACAAACAATGAATATACATTTCATGTACAGAAAATGGCAAAGAAACATAATAGAGGTTTAGTATGGTAATAAAAAGCAAAGAGGCTAGAAGAAAGGTTCTGCTGTGCAGTCTCACCAGTCTACAACTGGTACTCTCTCACCAGGATTCAAGGGGCCTCATCAGTGCTCATAACAGTGCTCTGAAAGTTCTGTTTGAGCCAATATGAGTTAACAGACTGCAAAGGGAAAGCTTCTCCCAGAGAATTTGTGCTTGAAATTGAAATACAAACTATAAGCTTCTGCCTGGCTGTTTTAGCTTTTTCTAATCCCCAGAGTTCTAAATTTTCAGGGGCAGATGAAGAGAAGGGTTGAAGTTGCAAAAAGCTTTGACATTTTCATATTATTTTCTCCAGGATGGATGGAACTAGGAACTTCACAATTTGAAGTACTGATGCGCCACTGTCAACTTCATGTTGTGTCTGGGTTAATGCTTCATTGACGTAAAGTGGAATTAGAAATTGCTAATCTCTTTAAATTTGCTAGCTATAGTTTTAAAATGCCATTTTGACTTTGTGTCCATTTGGCTCAATTTTGAGTTTCCTGGTATTTACAGCTGATTGCCCTCAGGAATTGGAACAATTTTAAGATATTGCCTCAGGAATGGAGCAATGATTACTAATCATCCTCTTAATAATTTTTACTATCTATACTATTTCCCCATTATTAAAAATCCTTATGATTACCCAACATTTGCAAATATTACAGTTAGGGCTACATGCCTGAAGGGAAACACAAACCTTTTATAAAATTTTCCATTAATAGTGGGATGAATGTATATATATATATATATATATATATATATAATATGTGTGTGTGTGTGTGTGTGGAAAAGAAAACTATACCCATATATATCAACATGACTGAAACTTACAAATATAATTTTGCTCAAAGGAGCAAGAACATAATATATACATGATGGTTCTGTGCATATCAAATTCTAAATTAAGCAAAACTAAAGTTGGTATCACTTAGTACTTCATATATAGTTGGAAAAGCAATACATAAAAAAAGCAAAGAAATCATTAAAATAAAATTCAGGATTGTAGTTAACTGAGGAAAGCAAAGGTGATATAACATGAGACACATTTTGCTTTGCTCTTTGTTATCTTCCTGGTCTTGATAGTCATGCAGCTTTTCCTGGATTAATTCAGTCACAAACATGCAGACTGAATTATAAAGCAGAAGAACAGTACCAAATGCTCTAAGACCATAAATTGCCATTTTGCTGATGTTATTTATAAGAAAATTGAGGTATAAGCTTTGACTAAGTAAAATGAATAGCTAAGCGAAGTGAATAGGTATTATAGACGGTAAGCGATAGCACAGCGGTAGGGCGTTCGCCTTACATGCGGCCAACATGGCCGACCCGAGTTCGATTCCTCCGCCCCTCTCGGAGAGCCCGGCAAGCTACCGAGAGTATTCGATATGCCAAACACAGTAACAACAACGTCTCCAATGGAGACGTTACTGGGCCCGCTCGAGCAAATCGACGATCAACAGGAGGGCCTTTACCTTTTTACCTTTTAACATGCCTATAATTATCATATACACAGGTTGACAAATTCTGAGGACAATTTTATAAGTTATCATGCAATGCAAGGAATTCTGTGATAGACATTTGTTATATATTTTATTCTTCTAAATACAGTGTAATTCATAGCCTTGTGATAAAAAATTTTTTTATGATGCCAAGAAAAAAGAATACCAAAGACACCTAACAACCCATCCTTCTGCCTTTACACAAAAGTTCCCATCCATAAACCTCATTTATTTTTAGTAAGGCAACATAATTTACAACAATTTCAACAGTATTATCTTATATTCTTCACATGCTACCCTCTGAATGCAAGGTTCCATCCCAATGGAAGACCAGCAGAACTATTCTACCGTACAAGAAGGGAGATATCCATGACATTGGCAACTATCACCCGATCTGTTTGTTGTCTGTCGTCTACAAGCTGTTCAGTTGAGTCATCCTGATAGGATTGGCAGAACACTAGATGAAGGACAACCATGCAAGCAAGCCGGGTTCCGAAAAGGATTCAGCACCATCGACCATATCCACACAATAACCAAGCTCACTGAGGTTTCTCAGGAGTTCAAGATGCTGCTATGTCTAACATTCACTGATTTTAAAAAGGCCTTTGATTCTGTTGAGACTGAAGCCGTCATCGAAGCCCTAGCCAATCAGGGCATTCAAACTCAATACATCAGGATCCTCCATGAGCTGTATTATGGATTCACTACCAGGATCTCACAATTCTACAAGGAAGTGATCATCCATGTCAAGAGATGGGTTTGGTAGGGTGATACCATTTCACTGAAACTCTTCAATGCCACCCTTGAGAATGTCATGCAATGACTGGAATGGGAAGGAATGGGAGTGAAGATAGACGGTTGGCAACTACACCACCTCTGCTTTGCTGATGACATCGTTCTAATAACAACAAACATTAGCCAAGCGGCACAAATGCTGGCCGACTTTGACCGTGAGTGTGGAAAGGTTGGACTACAGCTTAATCTCACAAAGACAATGTTTATGAAAAACAGTCTTATTCCTGACGTACCATTTACTCTCAACGGAATGCACATCTCCGAATGCAAGTTCTGTATACCTAGATCAAGAAGATAACATGATGAATGACCTGGCACCTGAGTTGCACAGGAGGAAAAGAGCAGCTTGGAACGACTTCAAGAGCATCAAAGAAATAGCTAAGAGGACAAAGAACCTCTGGCTCCAGGCACATCTCTTTGATTCCACTGTTCTTCCTGCATTAATATAGCCCTCAAAGACCTGGGCTCTGCAAAAACAAGATGAGAATGCTTTTTGGGTCTCCCAAAGAGGAATCGAAAGAGCTATGCATGGAGTATCATGCTTCACTCAAGGGAGAGAAGGAACCCGGAGTTCCTACCTCCGTCAACAATCGAGAATCAGAGACACTGTCTCATTTGCCAAGGCATCAAAAATCAGATGGGCTGAACTCGTAATGCGATTTGAAGATGACTGCTGGACTAGAGCCATTACCGACTGGATTCCATGGGATATCAAAAGATCACGTGGCCGCCCACCTACGAGATGGTCAGACTTCATCAAGACCCTGAATGATTGGTTTGAGGCTCTTTGTGTTCCTGTAGCGATCAGATGCCACTGGGATACACTAGCATGGGACAGGGATGAATGGAGACGTTACTGGTACCCGCTCAAGCAAATCAATGAGTAAGGGGATGTCAAGTGATCAAGTAAGTGATATTATACTTGCAATATTACTGCACCACTGCCACCATCAGTGTCAATAAACATCCATTGCTCTCCAAGGTCCCTTTTCCCCCGTCCCACCATCCAGTACGCAACCTCGGTTCATTGTTCTGTTGGCAATATCTCAGAGTCAGCTTCCACCAGAGATAGCTCAATTCCTTGTTTCTATTTTTGTTTTGTTTTGTTTTGGGCTACACCCAGCTATGCTCCTGGCTCTGTGCTCAGGTATCACTCTTGGAAGTCTTCGGGGATCATATGCTGTGCAGGAAATCAAACTGGCATCAGCCTCGCATAAGGCAAGCATGTAAACCTCTATACTATCTCTCTCTAGCCCCAATTGCTTTATATTCCACATGTGAATGAGATCATTCAGTATTTGTCTTTTTCTGAGTCATATCACTTAGCATAATACCCTCTAGTTCCATCCAAGTTGCAGTAAACTACAAGATTTCATCTTTTCTCATACTTGAGTAATATTCCATTGTGTACATATACCATAATTTCATTATTAGCTCATCTGTTATTGGGCACTTGGGTTGTTTCCTGATCTCAGCTACTGTGAATAATGCTGCAAAGAACATAGGTGTGAATATATCCTTACAGATTAATGTTTTCATGTTCTTGTCAACCTATAAACTTTAAAACAAAAATCCATATTTACTATCAGATTCAAATTCTATGCTTTAATTTCTACTTTTCCATAGTTCAAGTCTATTTAATTGTCAATATCTGTAAGATTTGTAGGGAAAGAAGCAATCATCTAATTGGAGCTCCACTTTCAATCACCTTCATGAAACTATATAAGAAATGTCACCTCCTCCTTGTTAGTAATGTTTTCCCCTACTTAGTGCTGAAGTCAGAGGACAAAGAAAGTTGCATTAACTCTTTCAGGCCACTTGGGAACTATTGCTACATATCTACTGAAATGCACTGTGAGCCCTAAGTGCGTGACTTACTATCTCAAGTCACTCAAGTACCAGAGAGAAACAGTCCACTGCTGCTTATCATTACCACTTGATTTTTGCTAATTTTAAAACTAGTCTATGCAAAAGTTTTAGGATGTAATGTTCAAATGGAAACATACACCAAAGGAGCTACTAAGTCTAAGAAAATAAGAGAGATCAGAATGGCAACCCATAAAACTCAAAACTGTATCACCTTGATAATGCAGTCTTCTTAAATGTTTGCAAATGTTATGAGACCATTTGTTTAAAACAGTTATGACCTGACTATTTAAACCTATACATATATGTAAAACCATACACAATATACATGAGAGTATGATGTAAAATAGAATATTTCAGAAAGCATTAAAGGTATGTACAAATGTAGTAAGACATAATATGAAACCTGATATTCATCTTAAAATTTCTGGGCTTCGGTGGTTAAAGCAGTAAGAAAAAACAACATTGTTTTGCACTTAGAAACCTGTTTCTAATCAACTGAGCTACTCCTATGGGGTCAAATAAAAATGATTAGCTTATTAAAAGCATAGCTTTGCTATTTAATAAGCAAAAATGATTGAAAATTCTGCTCCAGATCCTGATAATTTTAGTGTTTCTAGTTAAGCCTGCAAAATTGCATTCATTATTAGTGTCTAGATTCATTAACAATTCAATTTATAGATATTAATGCTTATAATGCATGCTTCGCTTGCCAAAACTTGAAGAGAAATTGTTTCAATTAGCTTTCATGGATCATGAATCCTACCGGCTGGGTATTTTTAGACAAAAGATACAAACACATCCCCAAGCAATGCTAATGCACAGCTGGGACTCCTGTGTAAGGTCACTTGAGCTAACAGTTTAAAAGGAAAAACAGTAAATGAGTTTTACCCAGATGAGCAAGAAAGGAATAGTCTTCTGTTTTCAACCAAATATTTGAAAGATGCTTATATGCACCTTAAGAAAAATGGCAACAGAATTATTTATTTTAGAGATTTCTAAGATAAAACCACTAGACAGAAATTGGCAGTCTAAACACAGCAAGCAGTATTCCGCACATAAAACAACATGGGGAAAATATTACATCTCTTATGGATGGATTTTAAACTGCTTCATTGTAGGAAAGGTAGAAAAGGCAGGGAATTTCTTAGAAACCTGCAGTTTTACAGAAATATAAATTCTGTCACTTGCACAAGGGCCATATTTGAGTGAAAAGAGAAAGAAGAAAAGGAATAATATCCCAAAATGATCCGGATGACAATGGAGATTTTCAGATATTTCTCCACTTCATTTTCGGCTGCATGTAAGTAGCTCAAAGCTACTATTTCCTATCAATGGCAACAAGTACTATGAAGTAGTTACTGGGGGTGGGGGGTGGGAGGGACTGGGAGGGCAGTATATACTTGATGGTGCTCACTTGCTACTAGTCTCTTTTGCTAAGGGAAGCATGAGGTGACTGGGAATGAATGAACTCGGGGCTCCTGAATGCAAAGCTTGGCTCTAGTCATTTAAGCTACATTCCTAGTCCGTAAGAGATATTCTCTAGAGGTGTATATTTTTAGATATATTTATCTCACACAAACATCATGTGAACTGAGGATAACTGCCCATCTTTGCACTTTTTACTTAGTGTACACTACAGTGAAGTAGAAAAGCACAGACTGGAGCAAAGATCTCCAACCTTATATGGTCTCTGATTATCTGTGACTGCGTATTTCTTGGAGCAACAAGAAGATGAGGTAATCCTCACCTTAAATAAGGGTTGGGGGGCTGGAGTGATAGCACAGCAAGTATTTGTTTGTCTTGCACGCAGACAAGCTGGGTTCGAATCCCAGCATCCCACATGGTCCCCTGAGCACAGTCAGGAGTAATTCCTGAGTGCAAAGCCAGTAGTAACCCCTAAGCATTGCTGGGCATGACCCAAAAAGAAAAACAAAACCAGAGAAAGTTGTTTCCAATGCAATGTGGTTCATATCACAAAGTTAAAAAGCAGAGTGAATAAAGATTCTTGATTACCTCAGGAATCAGATTCTGCAAAATTAGTGAAACACTAAATTGTTTATTTGTTTCTGTGTCACCACAGCAGTGCTCAGGGGTTACTCCTGGCTCTGCACTCAGGAATCACTCCTGGCAGGGCTCAGAGAACCATATGGGGTGCTGGGGATTGAACCCGAATTGGCCGCATGCAAAGCAAATGCCCTACTTGCTGTACTATTATTCCAGCTCCTGGAGCAATTCTAAGGACATCATAAAATTAACATCATAAAATACAAAGTGGGAAAGACAGAACATAAAAAAGCACATAATCTATTTGGAACATGTTGGATTAGGAAGTATGAAAAAGTACAAAAAAATCTAAGCAAAACTGAGATTTGGACTAAAGAGATTAGTCTAGAGTCTGGTTATTAATTGTTGGTCATGACCTAGACGATGCTATGAAACTGAATTCAAGGAGGTCATGAGGTAATCTTAACATATTGTTTTAAAATAACTTCTTTATGATTATCAGGAAGTGGCTTATTTGTAAACTAATTTTATATACCTACAAACCCACAGTTGTATAAAATCAAAAACTAATGATGTACCTATTTGCTATATCATTTACAATGACTGCAGAAATATATGTAGTTTATTTCTCAAACTACCAAATTCAAATCAGTAAATTATTCTTATTTTTAAGCCAAATAAATTATTTAATAAATTAATCACACACCCAGGAACGACAAGGGTCATGGTCATTGATGAAATCATTAACACTACCACATTACTATTCAGGGACATAATTCATTCTTTAGTATAGAGTCCATAGGGGCCTGGTTAGCTTTGCTACACTGAAAATAGAGAACAGCAGGGATCCTGGTTATAGGAAACTTACTTCCAGTTCTTTCAGATGCTTTCTCCAGATTCTAAGAGCTCTGATTATTGTTTTGTTTCCTCAGTAGCTAACCTATTATTTAAGATACTTCTGCCTCACTCTCCTCCCATGCCTCTATAAAGAATGCAAAGGTCAGTAACTTCCCTCAGGAATAGTTGCATTTCAGAAAGGGGTGTGGTATAATTGCTCTGAACCCCCCTTACTGTTAGAAACTGTTATTCCCTCACTGATAATCTAACCCAGGGTTCTCTATATTTTCACATAAATTATACTACCTGTAGAATCGATATAGTTTAGAATATAAGAATAGAGGACAATGGTATATTCAAATAAATATACCAGGATATACAGATGATCAAAATCAAAGGACTGAAATTAACATTATAGAACAGTTTATAAAGGTGGCTAAGTGTAAAGATCTGGACATAACTAGATCTCTACATTTTGAGGAGATACATGTAGTAGTGATAGATATTTAATACCATTTAACCGACGAGATATTTTCCTATAATATTTTTCCTATAATGATTTCCCAAAGGAATAAAGAAAGTAAGTTTCATATAGGATGGAATCGAACGATTTCCATCCTATATGAAACTTATTATGTTTGGTTTCTGGGCCACACCCAGCACTGCTCAGGGCTTGCTTTCTCCTGGCTCTGTACTCAGGGATCACTCCTGGTGGGGCTCGAGGGGACCAGATGGCGTGCGGAGGAGCAAACTCAGGTTGGCGGTTGGCTGCTCTGGGCCTGGGCAACATTTTCTTACTCAGCTTTTGGCTTTCTCTTGAGGAGCAAAGACACAGACCCTGAGCCCAGGAAGAGAGTTTTTTTTTAAAATTTTTTGGTTTGGAGCAATAGCACAGCAGGTAAGGAGTTTGCCTTGCACGAGGCTGACATGGCCAATCCAGGTTCGATTCCTCTGCCCCTCTCGGAGAACCCAGCAAGCTACGGAGAGTATCTCGCCTGCAGGGCAAAGCCTGGCAAGCTCCCCGTGATGTATTCGATATGCTAAACACAGTAACAAGTCTCACAATTTGTTGTGAGACATTCCTGGTGCCCGCTCGAACAAATCAATGAACAACGGGAGGACATGCAGTGCATGCATACACTATTATTAAATGATACTGTTATCTTACTCACAAATCTGTCATTCTAAAATGATGTTTGCTTCAAAGAATACAATCAAACATTTGTTGAATAGTTTTATTCCTCTCAATAATAAATGTTTCTTCTTATTGAAGCAGGTAGGTAGTCAGAAAGAAGGCCTCTGACCATGAGTTTTGGAAAGGAGTAAAAATAAGACGTGAGGGACAAGAGAGACAATAGAGTGGGTAGGGTGCTTGCCTTGCATATGGCCACCTCGGGTTCAATCCCTAGCGCCCCGTATGGCACCTGGAACCCAGCCTGGAGTCAGGTAAGTCATGAGTACCACATGGTGTGGACCAAAAAATTATCTCAAAAGGACTTACTTATCTTGCACTGTTTCAGTCCAGGTTCTAGACTCACAGAATTCAGCCCAGAATTAAGATCAGTTGAGGCTCCAACTGGAGTTGAGAATTCAACACAAGATGACCCAGAACTCAGCCCAAATGCAAAGACTGGAACCCCCAAGGAAAAATTCATCAGAAAACAAGGCCTGATAAAACACCAACTACATATAATCACTATGACTCAAAAATCCCTTCTCCATGACAAAGAACCAGCAGGGAACTCTCATCTAGACAGGAAACCCCAAAGCCAGGGCAGTTTGTAAAAACCCTGTAAAAACTGCAAAGCGAGTAGTGCATTATACTCTGCAATCACTGGCATCCCAATTTGAAGTGTGTTATCCTTACTTCTATTTCATGAGGTTCTTTTTCTCTCTGAAACGCTCTTTTGCACATGTCTGAATTTCTTTAAAACTACTCCCCCACACCTTTATTTTGTTAAAATAGAACACACCTGGCTGTAATTGGGATTAAAGCTACCCCTGTTGAGCGCTCAGGGATTGCTCCTGGAGGTGTTCAGGGGATCATGCACTGTCAGGATTGAACCTGGGCCTCTTACACACAAAGCATGTGCTCCAGTCCAATCTCCCTAGCATTCTTTTCTCACACTTTCAATAAAATTTCTTTTACTTCACTAGTTATTTTCTCTAGAAATTCTTTTGCATAATCTAAAGAGCCTGAACCTCAGTAGAAATTGAGACTGACTCCTTTCACCAGTTCTGATATTCCTGGGCACACTTACCCCAACAATTACAATATGGAAAAATAATAATAGCTTCCTTCAAGGGCTATTCGTGAGGATGAAAAGAAACTGAACAGTAATGTAAGGTGATACAAAAAGGGGAAAATAAAATAGAGCAAGGGACATATAGAGGCTCTGTTTTTTCTATTAATCTACATTTATTCCAAAATTTAAAATTCATTTAAAAAACAAAAGAAGTTGAGCAAAATAGTTAAACTAGCATCTTATATGTGGCTGATATGCTCAACAAATATCTCTTGATCCTCCCTTTCAGCACCACCCACATATTACAAGAAATCAATAGCATGGTACTTTATGCTGCTATGGGATGAACTGGCTAATCAATAAATCAAAGTAGAGGCTTACTGATTAGCTTATCTACTTGGGTGGATTAATTTATGAAATCTATAATGGCCCTAATTATTTTGAGTATTTTCACTGGATACTACAAAAAAGGATTCTACTACTATTATCCCTCACTTTTTGTTTTTCTCATGCTTTTTTTAAAAATTTTTTATAATTTATTTATTTACTGAATCACTATGGGAAAAGTTACAGAGCTTTCAGGTTTAGGTCTCAGTCATGTAAATATCGAACACATTTCCCTTTACCAATACTTATTTTTAACCACGAACCCCAATAGAACCCCACCTCCCACCCCTCCCAATTCCTGTGAGGCAGATGAATTCTAGTTAACACTCTATCTACTTTGACTAGATTCATTGTTTCGATAAAAGATGCACCATTATTATTTAGAGTTTATGACACCCCCCCCCCAAATCAGACATGCTGAAAAAGCGTTGTGAAATGATTTGCTTTCTACAGCTGGGTTTTAAGAATTAAATGATGTCGTGTGGCCGCGATAGCGGCCGCACAGTTTTGGATCTTATTCATACTTATCTTCCTTTCTGTTAAGTGGTAGCCACTACAATGATGAGCACACCCATATTAACATATAATTATTACTAAAGCTACTGCTTTTATAAGAGATTTACATTATTCAAAATCTAGTTCCAAAAGCTCTGACACAGACTAATAATTATAAATGAGATGTCAACTTAGCTAAAATATAAAACTATCTCCTTGAAATGCAAAGAAATGTTTCCACTGATAATTTTCCAATGGCTGGTTAAATAATTGACAAATGTTTACAAACTACCTACAAACATTTCTGATGCAATTTATTCTTCAACTGATAATTATTTTTTAAAAGTTTTTTCAGAAAGAATTGGGACTACTTTCTCAAAAATTAATCTCTATTTTAATAACAGAATTTGAAAACAGAACATTACCAGTTTTCCTATCTCATCTTAGAAGAATACACAGTCATTCTTGAAGACTTAAGAGGCAAAACAAACATAACTAAAACTCATCAAAAACCCTCTTAATAACTCCTATGAAGCCAAAAATAACCAAATACCAAAAGACAGAAACATTAGTAGAAATAAAAGCTACAGGTCAACATTTCTTATGAACAGAGATGAAAAGAAACTCAACAAAATTTTGGCAAAATGAATACGACAATATATCAAGTGGTATTCATTTTAGAGATGTAAAAATGGTTCAATATATGTCAATAAATGTAATACACAATACCAGCAAAAAATTAAAAATTAAAAACCCTCTGATCATATCATCACATGCAGAAAAGACTTTGACAATATTCAACATCTTTTAATGATCAAAATTCTCAATAAATAGGGATAGCAAGACTGCAGCAATAATATATCAGGTAGTGCACTTGCTTGGCACACAGCAGACCCAGGTTCAATTCCTGGCATCCTATAGGTCTCCTGAGCCCCTCCAAGAGTGGTCTTTGAGTACAGAGCCAGGAGTAAGCCCGAGCACTGCCCTGGCTCAAAAACCAAAACTATTTTAAAATAAAATAAAATAGGGATAGTATGGACATACTTTAAGATGGTAATGGCTATATGCAACAAATCCACAACTAACAATGGCAAAAAAAAACCCTGAAATCCTTTATTATGATATCAGACACAAGGATTTCTACATTTCCACAATTTTCCAATGAATTTTAAGAAGTTCCTGCTGTAGCAATCAGCAAGAAACAGAAGTCAATGACATTCTAATTGGAAAAGAAGCTTAACTATCAGTATTGGCAAATAATAATGCATATAGAAGACCCGAAACAATTCACTAAAAAACTTTTAGAAACAATGAACCAATACAGCAAAGAAAAGGTAAAGGCCCTCCCGTTGATCGTCGATTTGCTCGAGCGGGCCCAGTAACGTCTCCATTGTTGTTACTGTGTCTGGCATATCGAATACTCTCGGTAGCTTGCCGGGCTCTCCGAGAGGGGCGGAGGAATCGAACTCGGGTCGGCCATGTTGGCCGCTTGTAAGGCGAACGCCCTACCCGAGGATGGCCGAGCGGTCTAAGGCGCTGCGTTCAGGTCGCAGTCTCCCCTGGAGGCGTGGGTTCGAATCCCACTTCTGACAGCAAAGAAGTAGATAAAAAAAAAATCAATATACAAAAAAAAGTTGCATCTCTACATGCAAGCAACAGACTAGAAGAGAAAGAGTTCACCAAATAGCCAAAGTTACTCTGAGAAAAAAGAAGATAGGAGGAATTTCATTTCTGGGGACAGAGAGATAGTATAGGTTGTTGCCTTGCATGGAGCTGACCAAGGTTCAATGCTTGGCACCCAATTTGACCCCCCAAACCCCAGAGTTGTCACTGAGCAATGAGCCAGGAGTAAGCCCTGAGCACTGTTGGGTGTGTCCAAAAACAAAATTTTTTAAAAATAAATTATACAAAGCTATAGTAATAAAAATGTATGGCAACTTCAGACCAATGAATCAGAATTGATATACAGAGGTAAATCCTCAACTATGTAGACAGTTAATCTATACAAAGGACCTGGGTGCATGAGCAAGAAAAGCCTCTTCAACAAATGTTGCTGAGAAAAACCTGATAGCCACATGCAAAAAAGAAACTAGATTTGTATCTCAAACAACATACAAAAGCCAACTCAAAGTGGATTAAAGAACTCAAGATTAGACCAGAATCCACAAAATACAATGAGGAAAACAGGAAGAACTCTCCAGAAAACAGACATCTATTATGGTGTCTTCAATGACTCCACTGGTAAATAAAACAAAAACAAAATTAAACAAATGAAACTAAACTAAAAGTTTTTTCCAGTCAAAAGAAACCCATGTAAAAATAAAAAGGCACCTTACTGATGGGAGAAAATATTCACACAACATGCATCAGATAAAGGAATAATATCGAAGATACCAAAAAATGTTCACAAATCTTAACAACAAAAAACAAAAACAACATCAAAAAAATGAGAAGAGGATATATACAGTCACTTCTGTAGAAGACATAGGAACAGCTAGCAGGCATATAAAATAAAAACCTTCAAGAATCTTAATAAAGCAGGAAGGAGCCAAGATGGTAGCAGCACAGACACAGGAGGCCAGGATGGGCGGAGTGGTGGCGTTTCTCAGAACTCTGAACTGCAAGAAGAGATACCTCCAGACCCCACAGCAGGCTGAATTTCAGATCCAGGGTACTCTGAGGGCGGGGGGTGGGGGGAAGCCACCTCGCCCCAGTACAGCCCTTGCAGTTGAAAACCTCCAGAACACAAACGCCACCATGGTCACGGCAGAACCCCACAGGCTGGGGCAAGCCTCTTGCATAAGTGCATTTGTTGAAGAACTCAGGTATGTGAGTTTTGTGACCAAAATCTCCAGGCTTTCCATGGAGTCGGGGATGGGTGTTCTCTCCCCATTCCCCTGTTCTCCTGGGAGCCTGGTAGTTACGCTCATGAGCTGCCTCTGGCACTTGCCAAATAAGCTCATTAACTAGCCATGATCCAGACTCACAGAGGTCAACAAGCGGCAGAGATACTTCCAGAGCCCAAAGTCACCATCCAGTTAATAATTCAACCCCAGTTGTATCATCTCATCAAAATTTTAGAATTCCTGGATTAACATCTCATACTCCCCATCACTGACATACTAGGAGTAGCAACCACATTAGATGGGATGTAAAGTAGAAGGCAAACTCAAGGCTTAACTTGTAAACAACATGTTAGTAAATCTTTTATACAAGAGCTTAATGGTTCAGGTTGATATACAACAATCTTCACACCTTCTTTTAAGGAAATCATCTAACACCAGTGATAATAGTCACTGTCACTGTCCTCCCGTTGTTCATCAATTTGCTCGAGCGGGCACCAATAATGTCTCCATTGTGACAACTGTTACTGTGTTTGGCATATTGAATACTCACGGGTAGCTTGCCAGGCTTTGCCGTGCGGGCGAGATACTCTCGGTAGCTTGCCGGGCTCTCCGAGAGGGACAGAGGAATTGAACTCGGGTCGGCCATGTTGGTCGCTTGCAAGGCAAACACCCTACCCGCTGTGCTATCGCTCTAGCCCAGTGAGAATAGTATATATCAAAAAGTGTGAAAACTGCTGTGCTGGCAGGGATGTAACGAAAAAGAAAAGATCACTCACTGCTGCTGGTGATGTTGTCTGGTTCAGCCTTTATAGAAAAAAGTAAAGAGATTTCTTCATATTCCCCAGAAAATCCACTTCTTGGCATCTACATCATCATTTAAAATTTCCACAAAAATAGCAATTTTAAAAAATATATGTACACCTATGGAATACTATGCAGCTAGAAGATGAAATCTTGCTGTTTACTCCAACTTGGATGAAACAGGACTGTATTCTGTTTAGCAAAAGAAGTCACTGGACAAATGCTGGTTGAATTCACTACCTGTGATATATAGAAAAAAAAAACAAAACAAGGGAATAAGACATGTCATAAAATAAATCCTTTGCCTTGGAATACAAATTTAAGGTTACCAAAGCAGGCTAGAAGTAACAAAGACAATGGTGGAAAGTATTGTGCAGTTTGGTGGGGTTGAAGTACAGTAAATTTGTACATCAAAACTTCAGGGCCATACAAAAGTGTATAGTCGAAGTGACATCTGCACTTGTTTGTTCATTGCAGCACTCTTTACAATAGCCAGAAACTGGAAGAAACCTGAGTGCCCAAGAACAGATGACTGGTTAAAAAAACTTTGGTACATCTACACAATGGAGTACTATGTAGCTGTTAGTAAAGATGAAGTCATGAAATTTACATACAAGTGGTACAACATGGAAAGTATCATGCTAAGCGAAATGAGTCAGAAAGAGAGGGATAGACATAGAAAGATTGCATTCATCTGGGGGATATAAAGTAACAAAATATAAGATTAATACCCAAGAATAGCTGAGATCAGCACCAGGAGGATTATTCCACATCTTAGAGGCCAGCCGGGTATTCTAGGGGAAAGGGCAGTTCAGATAGAGAAGGGAGCACCAAATAAAGGGTGTTTGGAGGATCCTCCCAGGAGGGGAGATGCATGTTGAAAGTAGACTATGGACTGAACATGTTTGCCACTCAATGCCTCTTTTGCAGACCACAACATCCAAAAGGAGAGAGAGAACAAAAGGGAATGCCCTGCCACAGAGGCAGGGGGGATGGGGGGAATGGGGTGGGAGGGATATTATCCATGGTGGTGGAAAATGGGCACTGGTGGAGGGATGGGTATTTGATCATTGTATAATCGAAACCCAAGCACAAAAATCTGTAAATCTACAACTGTACCTTATGGTGTTTCACTAATAAAAATTAAAAAAAAAAACTTCCAGGGCCATAAAGACAGTATAGGAGTTAAGGCATTAGCCTTGTACACAGATGACCATATTTCAATCCTCAGCACCACATATGGTCCCCTGAACACTTCCAGGAGTGATCCCTAAGCACTGAGCAAGTGTGATCCCTAAGCACAGTCAGGTGTGAAGAAAACAAAAAAACAATTTTTTTGAAAAAAGATTGTTGGGCCAGAATGTTAGTACAGTAGGTAGTGTTCTTGCCTTGCATGTGGCCGACCTGGGGTTTGATCTTTGGCATTCCATATGTTTCCCCAAGAACAACCACAAGTGATCCAGGGTAGAGAGCCATGAGAAAAGGCGTAAGCAGAGCTGGGTGTGGCCCTCAAATCAAAATAAATATTTCTTAAAGGTTATCACTATTTTAACCATGTTACACTGTAATTTAAAAACAATAAAAATAGTAGCAAAATACAGAAATAACAGGTAATAAATCATGTACATGGAACAATTTGTCCACACAATGCATTAAACAGAAATAAAGTGAGATGAAGTGCTATCCTAGAAAAGCTACATGTCCCTGGGATGGTCAAAGTAATATGAGTAAATTTAAAAAATAATAAAATTTCAGAAAAGGAATTTTAGGAGGAACAGATGAAGAAGGAAAACTTGAAGAAAACATTAAGGAATGAATTTCAACCAAGTGCAAAAAGACAGTAACTGGGAGTCACAAAATTCACCTGTTGATTTTTATAGAAGCAGTTTCAGTGGCGAAAGGGGAAAAGCCATTCTACAGTTGAGAAGGGACAAATGATGAGTACATGGTAACAGTGAGGAGAAGCAAAATGGAAAAAAAAAACATTAAAGTCAATCAGTGGGAAGACAGGAGAGAATTAAAGTATACAGCTCTAGACAGGAAGATAGAGAAGGGTATGGTTTCTAAATAAGGGACTTGAAGGAGATAAGGGAGTTCTCTCCTGATTTCCTCTACATTCTTGGTAAAGGTCACTTGCTCAAAGATAATCTGGAAACAGAAATATATGAAGACAGTGGCAAAGATTTCAAGTAGTGTGTGAAAGAACAGAAGAAGACAGCGCTGAATTAGAAAAACTGCATTGACACACAATAATACTGAGAGTTCAAATGAGGTTGAAATTAAAAAATCCTATCTAGGTAGAGTTGACTTCAAGATTATTTAATTTTCCCCATCAGGTAAAAAATGCAGAGTTAAGAAAAAATAAAATGGAGAAATATATGTGCAACAGTTCGTTAAACTATACATTTCAAATAAATTAACTTAATTATTCACCTTAATATAATTTTTTAAAAAGAACTCTGTTGCAAGTTTCATTTCAAACATCCTATTTCCCAAATTCAAGCCAACAGGGAAAATGTACCTCTAAAATATCTACTTTAAAACAGGTTTTTACAAGTCACATAAAAGAGGCTGAAAATCAAAACAAAGACCTGGGAAAAAGTTTCTCCTCTCCCCTCAAATGCATGTTTTTAATCTGGATTAATTACAGACACCAAGAATAGTCTGACTTGGGCACTGAGTACCAGTTCCCACACAAAAATTATTATTGTTGGCCTTAGTATTTTAATCCAAAGAGAACACAAAATTCTGCTCATGTTTGAATAACCCTTGCCAACAAATTGATCCCACAGTAGCAAAGCTTCAGGGAGCAGATTCAAATTGGAGAGACAAATATGGGGTGGGGGGAGTTGGTAAATGGATTTTTCACTATTTAGAAGCTAGGACAGAACTTTATATAAAGATGACCTTTTTTAATCTTTTTTTTTTTTGCCAAAAGCAGCTCAAAAGGTCATTAGAGAATATCTGTAACTCACATAGAAGGAGGCAATGCCAAAGAAATACGGATTCCACAGCTGTTAACCCAGGGGACAAATTAAATCAGGAAAATTTCTAAATAAGGTCTAAAAGGCAGATGTTCTGGTAGAGGGCTGACTTTTAAAACCAGAGGTATGGTATGGGCACTTAAAATTTTGATAACTGCTTTTCTGGAAAGCTATCTTTGCCTTTATAAGGGCAAACAAGAACAATTTATAATGTCCATTAAAATAGATCCAAAGAAGGCTAGCATATTTGCCTGGTCACCACTTACCATATGAACATAAGAAAATATTCTCCTTAGTATTTAATTATTTATCTTCCTCATTATTTAACATTATTTTGGTTAACAATAACTCCAGAATAAAAGCTCCTAAGGTACACAATATTAAAGTTAATCAACTTTCAGAAGCTTTCTAAAATAATAGGCTATAGAACCAGATTCCCAATACAGGTTCTCTGTTTCCTGTGTTAGACAGTTAATTTACACTTATAGGCCCTGTTTCCCATCTGTAAAATAAAGATAATATTACCTACTCATGCAGCTGAGAGGATCTGGCATCTGATACATTAATAAACACAAATGTTTCAGATTCATGGTAAATGTTCCATAATATTAGCTCCTTTTATTAAAAAGCACTTGTCAATTTACAATAAGTCTATCTCTTTGCTATAACATTTAAAATTTATATGGCAGGCAGCACTAATTAAAGTAACTTATACACTGTGAGTTCTTGACAAGCAAAAAAGGATCTCAACCTGTGACATGATGAATTACTGATCAATTTACCAATAAATATCTAGCAAATATTAATGACTATGTTGTAGAGATACATTCAGACTTATATTTGAAGGTAGAAGGCTCAATCCACCAACCCCATTTCCCTTGATTAGCAGTCCTCTTCCTTGTATGTGGTCACTGTAAAGACTGCCCTGTATGGAAACTCTATATATATTCTGCAAGCACTGTACCTAGAAGGATTAAGGAAAATACTAGGGGATTAGAAGATATCATCAAGTGAAAATTAAGAAGGAAATAGAAATATGGGTTCCAAATCCCTAGAAAAGTTTTAGAAAGTTTTATATCCCCCATTTCTTGTTTAATTTAGAGTTCCGCCACTCTAAACATCAAATGGTTTTTCATCCTACAAGTAATCTTTCTCCACAGAGAAGTCTCTTAAAAGTTATAAATAAAATATTCCAAATATTTTCTTTTTCCCACAGATGAAAACATTAGAACATTGACATTTTAATCTGTTTTGTACAAGAGTGAGTTGTGTCAACACAATGCTCTCAGCTACAACAATGAAAAATCAAGTTTAATTAAAGACAGGAAAGAAACCACATGTGGAGTCCAAGCCATTGAGTTACAAAGAATGAGCTGTCATCTTCAGTAACTTCTCTTTTTCAGCGTCAAGTAAGTAAGTAAGTAAGTAAAGGCCCTCCCGTTGATCATCGATTTGCTCGAGCAGGCCCAGTAACGTCTCCATTGGAGACTTTGTTGTTACTGTGTCTGGCATATCGAATACGTCACGGGGGGGAAAAAAAAAAGAAAATACAAGCAAAGTAAAAGTGTGATTAAGAGCAAAAGCATAGCGTTCAGAACTAAGAACTAAAAGCAAAACAAAACAGTATTTAAGCAATTCTTTCAGAGCACAAGCACAGCTTCTAACATCATAATACATATTTGGATATAAAGAGTTACCTAACAACTACATATAAGTTGGTAAATATAATTGGAGCACTTACCCAAGGTCACGAAATAGTGGTAGTGACAGAAATATTGCTTTTAGTGGATTTATTCTGGAATAATAGTTCTATTTCTTACTTAAATTCTAATTTTAAAAGGAAACAAAATTACAACAAAAAGTCTTACCACAGTAACCACAGTAATCTTACCTAAAATTAAACACATCTTTAATTATATTCTAGCAACAGTTTCCTTCTTTGTGCTCTGCCTTTTACTGAGTACTTATTAGCAGAAAGGTGAAAAATACAGCAAAAACAGGGTAAATACGCCCAGATTTTGACTTTAGGGACTTTCCAGTTTAATACCTTGGTCAAGTTCTTCACTTGTGATTCTCTCTTCTTTTTTGTTTTGGGGCCTTCCTTGGTGTTTCTCAGGGGCTATCCCCACAACAGTGTTCCAGAGTTGCTCCTGTTTATCTCAGGGATGAACCCAGTCCCCGCTGCATGCAAAGTATAAGTCATACTTATACAGTAGTATAAGTATATTAGCATAGTATGAGATAATATATGTAAATAGTACTCAGCTCATTTCTTGGCATATCATGGTTCATAAATAATACAAATAACTATTTTTTATAATGGTGAACACTTGCCAATCATCTGTTACCATGCTCTCTGAAATCAAAATGACTAACTTTTCTTTTCACCTGTAACATAGACTGGGCTGGAGCAATAGCACAGCAGGTACGGAGTTTGCCTTGCACATGGCCGACTGGGGTTTGATTCCTCCATCCCTCTCAGAGAGCCTGGCAAGCTACCGAGAGCATCCCGACCAAATGACAGAGCCTGGCAAGCTTCCTCTCGCATATTTGATATGCCAAAAACAGTAATAACAAGTCTCACAATGGAGACGTTACTGGTGCCCGCTAGAGCAAACTGATGAATGGTGGGAGGACTGTGCAACATGGACAAATCTAGAACTAAGGTTAAACATCTGTTGGTCTGCTCATACATGTATTACGTTTTTCCTTGTAGCCTATTATTACAAAATGGTTATCAGTATGGGTTCATAGCTGACTATACTGATTACTTTTCAATCTTAAAATTTATATTTAAGAAGTATAACCTTTGGTTAGCTAATTTATCAGTATCTCAACTTCTTCATTTGTAAAGTGGAAATATAAAAATATTCTATAATCAGAGCTAATTGGCAATATGAACTGGAACAATGACAAAGATTAAATGGGAGTGGATGTAATCCATGATAGTCATTTAGTTTGGTAAAATTATGAATAACCCATCAAAAGGGAAAAGGCAGTAACAAGAGAGGTTCAACTACTGTAAAAGATGAGACACAAAATATAAGGGCCTAAGTAAGATAGCAACAAAAGAGATGAATTTAAAACAAGTGAAAGAAAAACTGTTTAGAACTCAATTTAGTTCAGTTCAATAAACATTTATTGCTGCCTATTATGTGCCAGCCATTTGCCAGGCAATAGGGACTTTAAAAATTGAAGAAAGCATTTCAGTCATTAGGGATTTTTTTTTAATTGTAGAAACAAATTCCATGTTCTCCTTAATGCATCCTATTATACATTAGTTCTTCGAAGATAGACAAAATTAAATAGGAATGTGGCTCAAAGGTAGAAACCACATCTCTCATGCTTAAGGTCCTGGGTTTGATGGCCAGCACTGCAAAAACAAACAAACAAACAAAAAAAAACAATAAAAAAATGAAACATTAAAAGATATTACATATTGTCACTGGTGAAGAGATTGATGTTGGAACACTGTGTACCTTAAACTCCATCATGAAATACTCTAACTTTCACAGTGATTCAATTTAAAAAATGTTTTTTAAAAATATTACACATTGCAACAAACCGAACCAAATCTTACAAAAGTTAAATGGGTCTTTTTTCCTTCCTAAAGGTTTCCAATCAGAAGACTCAGAGCTATAAAAAGAATTTTGTAAAATAGTCCCTTAAACATACTAGTTTTATCAATAGCTTTAAACATACTTGGGCTGGAGCGATAGCACAGCGGGTAGGGCGTTCGCCTTACAAGCGGCCAACATGGCCGACCCGAGTTCGATTCCTCCGCCCCTCTCGGAGAGCCCGGCAAGCTACCGAGAGTATTCGATATGCCAGACACAGTAACAACAAAGTCTCCAATGGAGACGTTACTGGGCCCGCTCGAGCAAATCGACGATCAACGGGAGGGCCTTACCTTACCTTACCTTACCTTAAACATACTTATACTTAAACATAGGTTGGAATGAATGTTGTTGAACTTCTAATTTTAAGAGGTAATAGGTAATACTGGTTTAAGAGCTGATCATGTATCAGGAGCCACTACATATAGTGCCGTTTTGTGCCATTTTACATATATTGTTTTATTTTTCTCTTCCAAGCAATCCAGAGAGGTAGATTATTCCCCTTTGTTCATGAAAACTAAAGCTTAGAATATTAGATTATCTAATGCTATCAGACAGTAAAATGGCAAAGCCCGAAATTCAAACCCAGGCCTATTGCTCAATTGTGTTTTCCTGTTAAATAGGTTTTAACAAATCATTTAAGAAAGGATTTTTAAGAAAGCATCTGATATAGAAAAAGAGGATCCAGTGGGTCAAACACAGATGAGGCCTACCCGTACAATATTCTAAGAATAGTCTAAGACTCACTGGCTAGATCAAACAGTAAGAAACCTAGAGGTCTGTGTATTGGTTTTCTATTTCTGCCATCATCAATTACCACATTTTGTTCAAGGTTTGAAACAACACAAATCTATTATTAAGTTTTATGGATAAGGGCTAAGACCAAGGTTCTCAGGAAGGTTGTATTTCCTTCTATAAATGCTCTAGAGCACTGCTTGTCCCTATGTGGGCTCCCAGCATATCTCAAAGAAGGTCACAGGTGAAAAAGAATCACAAAATGGGGGGCCAGCGCATGAGACTAGAAGGAAACCTCGTAGAACAGAGACAGGGAGGAGACACAGAAAGGCAACAGGGTCACAAGGAAGCCATGCATGGAAAAGGGTTGAGAAACTCTGTTCCAGGACAAAAATAACTCTTGTTTTGCCTTTTACAAATGCCAGAGGAGACCAGCATTCCCTGGTCCGCGTGCCTTCTCTCTGCCATCATCTTCAAAGTCAACAACGGTAGGTTGAGTCCTCAGGCTTCTGTATCTCATTCTTCCTTTATCTTACCCCCCTCTTATTATTAAAAAGGTTCACCAATTATAAGAGAAAATATGATAAAAATGCACTAACCCAGTTAATTCAATATAAACTCGTCATCTTAAAGACTAATTTTTTCTTAAAATATTTTTTCTCCTGGGTGACACCCAGCAGTACTCAGGGATCATTCCTGGTGCACTTGGGGAAACATTTGGGTTGTCTGCGATCAAACCCAGATTGGCTGTATGCAAGGCAAGTGCCCTACTGCAATACTATCATTCCAGCCCCTATTCTAAGGCTCAATTTAATCATCTTTGTCACAAAGCCTCCTTTGCAATTTAACAGGTTGCTGAGATTAGGACATAGACATGGGCAGGGGGTAGCGCTGGGGAGCTTTATTCTCCATACCACAGCATGGCTATTAAAAGCATGGTACCAGTCAATGTTTGAACTATGTAACTAGTCTTCTTGTTTTGCTTTCACACACATAAGGCAGTTTATTGATAATATTTTGGTTTTCCTGTTGTTTCCTGATAGGATAAGACTGTACTGTTCAGAAGATAGTGTTGAATTCCCTGGGTAAATACACTTTACATTACATTGGATAATTTGTTTTCTGAGTTATACATTAGTGTCTTATGAGTGCTGTCAGAATGACTCAGGATCTCTCAGTCAAAAAACTCTAGGACTCAGACAAAATCAATATTCTGAATCTTTAAGTTAAAGATCAGAGTCATGGGGCAAAGGGTAGGTATATTTAACAGGTCTATACCTATGATAAAAACAGTCTTTGAAAATCATGTTTCAGAAGTTATATATAATTAGATATATCTAAGAATGCAGTTTTGTCACTCCTTTGATTTACAATACTTGTATCAACAAAGAAGACAGTCATGGTTTTCTGTCTGTACCTGTGTAATCAATTAAATGTTTTGAAGTAGAATGTCCTTGGAGAAGACCAGAGAATTTCAAATCAACAATTTTCAAAACTTGGATCACAGAGACTAGTGGTTGCCTAGAGCTGGGGTATTGGGTAAGAATAGGGAGTGACTGCTGATGAGTATAGCTTCCTTTTGAGACAATAAAAAAAAATGTTGCAAAATTGATTGTGGTGATGGTTACACAAGTCTATATAAATAACAAAAAAATCATTGCATTATATATTTTAAAAAGATACGTTGTGTGGTATGTAAACTATATCTTAATAAAGTTATAAAAAAAACTAACCTTTGGTCACAAAAAGATAAAAAAGAAGGTGATCTGATCAAAATACCAGGATAAAATTGGGGATGTGCAGAAAGAAACTTAAGCAATTTATGAACCTATTGAAGAAACTTTCTTAATATCTACTACTTTCTCATTCAATTGTTTACTTCAGTTTATTACAGATTCTGTTCTTGGAAAAATTATGACTTCCGACACCCTTTTCCTTTACTTTTATTTTAGCTTACTGATCAATTAACATACACATATAGAAGAGACAAAAAGTTATTTCATTGAAAATAATATAGAATTCAATGTTTTTATTAAAGAATCAGTAAGGATGAGAGAAACATCACCATATCGACCTCATTTCAGATACTCATATTTTGTTACTTTTATTCTGTAGCGTATGCTGATTTGATATGCCCTAAACTGCAAGTCTACAAATCAGTTCGAAGACATAAAATATTGAAAACCTCTTGTCTACTGCAAAGCTTATTAACTGCTGTGCACCAAGCAGTAGTGTTCTGCAGGAATAAAATGACTAAACCCATCACCTTAAATCATTCTACTTGCCAAAACAGCCTGTGTGAGAGTCATGCCATGTATATTAAGATTTGCATATTAAATTCCTTGAATTTATTTATTTATGCTTTTCACTATACCTGGAAGTGCTGAGGAGGTACTTCTGCCTTTCTGCTCAGGGTTCGCTACTGGTGGCACTCAGGGGATTATATGCAGTGTCATGAATTGAACCAGGGTTGGCTGCAGCAAAGCAAGCATCTTAACCCCTGTATGATATCTCTGGATTCTATTTTTATTTTCATTTAAAAATGAAAAAAAACATCAAAAATGGGGTGATGAAATGAACAGAAACATTCTCAAAGAAGAAATCTGAATGGCTAAAAAGCACATGAGAAAATGCTCTACATCACTAATCATTAGGGAGATGCAGATCAAAACAACAATGAAATATCATCTCAGACCACAGAGACTGGTCCACATCCAAAAGAACATAGGCAACTGGTGTTGGCGCAGATGTGGCGAGAAAGGGACTCACTCTCCTTCACTGCTGGTGGGAATGCCAACTGGTTCAGCCCTTTTGAAAAACAGTATTGAGGATTCTCAAAAAATTAGAAATTGAGGTCCCATTTGACCCAGCAATACCACTCCTGGGAATATAGCCTGGAGAGGCAAAAAAATATAGTCGAAATGACATCAGCACTTCTATGTTCATTGCTGTACTATTCACAATAGCCAAAATCTGGAAAAAAAAACCTGAATGCCCAAGAACAGATGACTGGTTAAAGAAACTTTGGTACATCTACACAATTGAGTACCATGCAGCTGTTAGGAAAGATGAAGTCATGAAATTTACATACAAGTGATATTACATGGAAAGTATCATGCTAAGTGAAATGAGCCAGAAAGAGAGGGACAGACATAGAAAGATTGCTTTCATCTGGGGAATATAAAGTAGCAAAGTAGAAGACTAACATCCAAGAATAGTAGAGATAAGTACCAGGAGGTTCACTCCATGGCTTAAAGGCCAGCCGCACATGCTAGGGGAAAGGGCAGCTCAGATAGAGAAAGGAACACCAAGTAAAGGGTGTTGTGAGGATCCTCCCAAGATGGGAGATGCATGCTGAAAGTAGACTAGACGGAACATGAATGCCACTCAATGCCTCTTTTGCAAACCTCAGCAACCAAAAGGAGAGAGAGAACAAAAGGGAATGCCCTGCCACAGAGGCGAGATGGGATAGGGGGAATGGGGGGGTAGGAGGGATACTGGAATCATTGGTGGTGGAGAATGGGCACTGGTGGAGGGATGGGTACTCGATCATTGTATAACTGAAACCCAAGCACAAAAACTTGTAATGTCCACAACTGTACCTCATGGTATTTCACTAATAAAAATTTTTAAAAAATAAAAATAAAAATGCAAAAAAAGTTACCATTTTAGTAAGCAACGTCATTTTTTATTTATTGGTAATAACTATTACTATTGGTAATAACTATAGGGTTAGAGTGATAGCACAGCAGGTAGGGCATCTGCTTTGCATGTGACAACCTGGGCTCGATTCCTCTGCCCCTCTCGGAGAGCCCAGCAAGCTACTGAGAGTATCCCGCCCCCAGTGCAGAGCATGGCAAGCTACCCGTGGTGTATTCAATATTCCAGAAACAGTAACAAGAAGTCTCACAATGGAGACATTACTGGGCCCACTTGAGCAAATCGATGAACAACGGAAAAACAGTGTTACAGTGCTACAACGATTACAATGCCCAACAGTGAGTCCACTGATTTGTATAAAGCTATCGTACATTTTTACCTACTTTTTTTGGTGGAAGAGGATCGGGCCTGGTGGGGTTTGGGGGGACTATAAGGGTGCTGGGGACCGAACCCGGGTCCGCTGTGTGCAAGGCAAATGCCCTGCCCACTATACTATCACTCTGACCTCTTACCTACGTACATTTTATTGAGAGTAATGATATGTCCTTTATTCAAACGTCACATTAAAGTTAAAACTGGCTGTCACAAATAACTTGGCAGTTTGGCTTACAAATTATTAGATCAGAAGGCATTTTGCTTAAAATTGCATTGAAGTTGCCATGAAAATAATCAACTATATTGTCTCCAAGCTCCCTTTTAATCAGTGGACAAAGCAATTAAAAAAAAACACACTTTCCTGAAGCACACATTAAAACAGTTTAATGAGATTAATAAAATATCATATATTCTAAATCCTTCAGGGTCAGGTGAATGAGACCCATTGTAATTACTGGTTTTGGCATATCGAATACACAATAGATAGCTTGCGAGTCTCTGTTGTGCGGGCGGAATACTCCCAGTAGCTTGCCAGGCTTTCCGAGAGGGATAGAGGCTTTTGGGGCGACCTCTAATCGCCCTCGTAGGTGTTACCATATTTGAACCCTATCAAATATGGTACGGCAATTCCGGAAGATGGGTATTTAGTGTCTTATAATGTGTTGATCACATTCCGCGCGGGTCCGGAGAGTGTCCTTGAGTGTGGCGGCGGCTGGGTAGTGGAGGTAGTGTCGGTAGTGGAGGTCTGCCAGTGAGGCATTTATCTGGATTCAGCACCATCGACCATATCCACATGATAACCAAGCTCATTGAGGTTTCTCGGGAGTTCAAGATGCCGCTCTGTCTAATGTTCATTGATTTAAAGAAGGCCTTTGATCCTGTTGAGACAGAAGCGGTCATTGAAGCCCTAGGCAATCAGGGCATTCAAGCTCAATACATCAAGATCCTCCGTGAGCTGTATTACGGATTCACTACCAGTATCTCACCATTCTACAAAGAAGTGATCGTTGATGTCAAGAGAGGGGTGCGGCAGGGTGATACCATTTCACCGAAACTCTTCAGTGCCACCCTCGAGAACATCATGCGACGACTGGAATGGGAAGGAATGGGAGTGAAGATAGATGGTCGGCAACTATACCACCTCCGCTTTGCTGATGACATTGTTTTAATAACACCAAACATCAGCCAAGCGGCACAAATGCTAGCCAACTTTGACTGTGAGTGTGGAAAGGTAGGACTACAGCTGAATCTTACGAAGACAATGTTTATGAGAAACAGCCTCGTTCCTGACTCCCCATTCGCTCTCTATGGAACGACCATCTCCGAATGCAACAGCTATGTGTACCTAGGTCGAGAAGTCAACATGACAAATGACCTGGCACCCGAGCTACGCAGGAGGAAGAGAGCGGCTTGGAACGCCTTCAAGAACGTCCAAGAAATAGCTAAGAGGACGAAGAACCTCCGGCTCTGGGCACATCTCTTTGATTCCACTGTTCTTCCTGCATTAACATATGCCTCAGAGACCTGGGCCCTAACGAAAACAGGATGAGAACGCTATTTGGGTCTCCCAAAGAGGAATTGAAAGAGCTATGCTTGGAATATCACGTTTCACTCAAATGAGAGAAAGAATCCGGAGTTCCGACATCCATCGACAATCAAGAATCAGGGATGCTGTCTCATTTGCCAAGGTGTTAAAAATCAGATGGGCTGGTCACGTAATGAGATTTAAAGACGACCGCTGAACTAGAGCTGTTACGGAATGGATTCCACAGGATGTCAAAAGACTGCGTGGCCGCCCACCTACCAGATGATCAGACTTCTTCATCAAGATCATGAACGATTGGTTTGAGGCTCTTCCTGTTCCAAGAGTAAACAGATGCCATTGGGCTACACTAGCATGCAAAAGGGACAAATGGAGATGTTACTGGCGCCCGCTCGAGCAAATGGATGATTAACGGGAAGTCAAGTGATCAAGAGATATTCTAAATCTATGTACAAGGATTCCTTTAAATTGGAGATTAAAAACTTTCTTTATATACTCTCAGACAAAATAGTTTTGTTTTCTATTTTTTAAACACTTTTTAATTTTATTTATCTATTTTATTTTTTGAGTCTGGCGCCTTAGACCACTCAGCCATCCTGGGCTGGAGTGATAGCACAGCGGTAGGGCGTTTGCCTTGCACGCAGCCAACATGGCTGACCCGAGTTCGATTACTCCACCCCTCTCGGAGAGCCCGGCAAGCTACGGAGAGTATCTCACCTGCATGGCAGAGCCTGGCAAGCTCCCCGTGACGTATTCGATATGCCAAACACAGTAACAACAAAGTCTCCAATGGAGACGTTACTGGGCCCGCTCAAACAAATCGATGATCAACGGGAGGGCCTTTATCTATTTTATTTTTTAATATAATTTTTAAAAAATTGTTATTAGTGAGACATCATGAGGTACAGTTGTAGACTTACAAATTTTTGTGCTTGGGTTTCAATTATACAATGATCAAATACCCATCCCTCCACTAGTGCCCATTTCTCACCACCACCACAGATCCCAGTATCCCTCCCACCCCCCCATCACCCCCATTCCACCTTGCCTTTGTGGCAGGGCATTCCCTTTTGTTCTCTCTCTCTTATTGGGTATTGTAGTCTGCAAAAAGAGGCAATGGGTGACAATCATGTTTGGTCTATAGTCTACTTTCAGCATGCTTCTCCCATCCTGAGAGGATCCTCCCAACACCCTTTATTTGGTGCTTCCTTCTTTATCTGAGGTTCGTTTTCCTCTAGCATGTGTGGCTGGCCTCCAAGCCATGAAGTAATATTCCTGGTACTAATCTCAGCCATTCTTGGGTGTTAGTCTCCTATTTTGTTACTTTATGTTCCCCAGATGAAAGCAATCTTTCCATATCTATCCCTTTCTTTCTAAGTCATTTCGCTTAACATGATACTTTCCATGTAGTACCACTTGTATATAAATTTCATGACTTCGTCTTTTCTAACAGCTACATAGTACTCCATTGTGTAAATGTACCAAAGTTTATTTAACCAGTCATCTGTTCTCGGGCACTCAGGTTTTTTCCAGATTCTGGCCATTGTAAAGAGTGCTGCAATGAACAAACAAGTGCAGATGTCACTTCGACTATATGTTTTTGCTTCTCTGGGATATATTCCCATGAGTGGTATTGCTGGGTCAAATGAGAGCTCAATTTCTAATTTTTTGAGAATCATCCATACTGTTTTTCAAAAGGGCTGAACCAGTCGGCATTCCCACCAGCAGTGAAGGAGGGTCCCTTTCTCACCACATCTACGCCAGCACGGGTTGCTTTTGTTCTTGTGGATATGGGCCAGTCTCTGTGGTAAAGGTAAAGGTAAAGGCCCTCCCGTTGATCGTCGATTTGCTCGAGCGGGCCCAGTAACATCTCCATTGGAGACTTTGTTGTTACTGTGTTTGGCATATCGAATACTCTCGGTAGCTTGCCGGGCTCTCTGAGAGGGGCGGAGGAATCGAACTCGGGTTGGCCATGCTGGCCACTTGTAAGGCGAACGCCCTACCGCTGTGCTATCGCTCCAGCCCAGTCTCTGTGGTAATAGTTTTGTTTTCTACCAAGAATTTCAAGATCATTGAAATTGTGGTAATAGTTTTGTTTTCTACCCAGAATTTCAAGATCATTCTGAATATATGAGCCTAATCCTTGTGCTCATCATGCTTTCATACTGAGTTTGCACCTAAATTTATCGCAGTCTGTCATATACTTCCATGCAATACATTTTATCTCCAAATCATGATACACACTTAGTTGCGTATGAAGAAAGAATAAGAGGTACAAGAAGATAAATATACATAATCTACTCTGCAGAGCCACTGAATTCTCTTGTTTTTAGATATAAACATACAACTTGAAAAAGATTTATATACCATATATTCAGTTCCTGACAAAAAATTCTTTGTTCAAAATTTTTTTACCATTTTTCCAGTTTTCTCCCTAAAAGCAAAAATGCTATAGAAACTAGAGATCTCTGAATGTTGCTACAAAACATTCTACAAGGCAACCTATACAATATGAAGTTTTGACATGATTGTGTTGTTGATGATATAGTAAATACAGAAACTTAACTCTATTTTCCAAGGATCCACTCAAACAACTGAAAGCTGAATTTTCCAAGTAGGCAGCTGTAGCTCATTAGGTCTGCCATGGACCGTGAAAGCCACTTGCCAATAGTGTTGAAGGACTATTAGTCATTAAAATCTCACCAAAGAGGACAGACCTTTCTCGGACAAAACATTGCTAAAGAATACTGAGTTTGGGGCTGTGACTGCTTTAGCTCAGTACACCTAAAAAGAAACTCAATAGAGTTTCTTTCAAATGAAAGCAAAATTGAGATAGTAGATTGATATTTTATCTTTTCACTTTTAGAGACCACAGCTTTTACCTAGACTTGAAGAAAAATGGAAGAAAAAGAGAAAAATAACATAGTAAAAATACACTTGTAGCATGCATAATTATCATACCACCTGATCTGACAGAAGTGTCAGTATAAATGGCCAATCTTTCTGAATCTGACTCAATTTTATCATCTCAGCAGTTAAAACAGAGAAACTTAGAGGGCCAATCAAATAGCTTTGAATGCCAGTCACTGTTCAAGCAAAGTAGCTAATGAAGAAAAGCAAGATTATATTAAAAATAGCATAAACCTGATTTAACAATCACAAATGAAGATAAGAAAATTCTACATATTTAAAATTCTATAGAATTAAATAATGTATTAATATGCCATAGCTACCAAGCCAAAAATGAAAATAGGATTTTTTTTTTCAAGTGTAGGGCATTTGCCTTGCACGCGGCCAACCTAGCTGAGCCGGGTTCGATTTCTCCGCCCCTCTCAGAAAGCCCGGCAAGCTACCACAAGTATCTCGGCCACACGGCAAAGCCTGGCAAGCTACCCATGACGTGTTCAATATGCCAAACACAGTAACAAGTCTCAAAATGGAGATGTTACTGGGCCCGCTCAAGCAAATCGATGAACGAACAATGGGAAGACAGTGCAAAAGTATGATATTTTCCTTATACCCCAAAGGGGAAAAAAAGGGAAAAAATATGAAAGAACAGGACCCAGAAACAAAAATTCCAATTCTTCAACACACTATTAAAAGGTACATCAATCCCAAGTCTTTTTATAGCACAGTGATTATTTAAGTCTTAATGCTATAAATCTTCAGTTATGTATAGTATTTTTTTAATTTTTATAAAGTCCTCAGTATCAACTTACTAATGGTATTCCTTCCTTCATATGTCCTACCTGTTATCCAGATCAGTGTTAAAGAGGCAAGAGATCAAAGTATAAATAAAACATAAAAAGTATGCTTGTATAGGGATCAGAGACATAGTATAGGAGGTAATGCATTTGTCTTGAAGTGGCCAACTCAGTTTCAATCTCTGGCGAGTACTCGATCACTGTATAACTGAAACCCAAGCACAAAAACTTGTAATGTCCACAACTGTACCTCATACTGTTTCACTAATAAAAATTTTTAAAAAAAGAATAGGAGAGAAAAATCAGGTAGCTCAACAGGTTACTGAAATCCTGGTAGTGATCAATAAATCGACTTCTGCTTCACCTTTTATGAAGAGGCTGTACTTAGCAAATCACTGTGTAAGCTCCCTCAATAACAGCACTCTTGCTATCAAGTTTACTTGCAATGATTTCAACAAAGAAATTAATTTCTGAGATGACAAGAAAAGGTTATCTGAAATGGGGAAAAACATGAGACTGAGCTTTCCGCTAATAAAACAGACATATCAGTCTAGGCATGGAATTCAGAGCAGTTTTATGTTCTGCAAGTTCTGATTCCCTGTAGCCCTAGTATTATCATTACTAAAATACATACATACATGCATACATGTAAACATTATACATTCTTGCTCTAGTTTACCTGTTTTAACAAAGTTTCTAGCTTTAGCACTAAAAATTTCGTGATTCTAAAACCCAAACTAAGGCAAATTGAGATGGCAATCTTACATCTATAGCTACAAATCAAGCATATGTGTGTACACGCACACACACACATCTATATCCCAAAGTCCAAAGAATGTTTTCTTAAAGCATATGAGGGGCCTTAGACATAGTACAGTGTGTAAGGCACTTGCCTTACACACAACTGGCCTGGTTTTGATCCTTAGAGTACCCCAAGCCCACCAGGAGTAACCTGAGTACCTCCTGAGCACTGCCAGAGAGTAGAAAAATTAATAAAAGTGAAATTCTCAGTTAACAATTGAGAAAAATATATTAAAGTTAGGTAAATATCATCTTACAAAGTATGAAATAAATAAAAATTACAACAATGAAACATAAAAATCTGTAAAAGACTATATAAGAAATGCTAAGTGTCTATCTGATATAACTTTAATAATTAAAACTAAGAAAAATAATCAGTAAAACATTATATTCAACATATCCCCCATTTAAGAAAACCAATTCTCAGATGATTAGAAAAGTTCTATCTCTGTACTAGGTGGAAAAGTATGAGTCGTAAGTCCAAAGGGAAATTAAAACTACAGAGTTTAAACAAAACAGCAAGAAAAAAATCAATATCTTACAAAATAAAAAGGAATAAGTTAGTTTTCAGCTTTGTCTTTAGAAAAATGTTATTTTTAGATCTGATAGGGAAGTTTAAGATGGTACCATGTCTTTAAGCTCTATTTGGTAGGGAAATACCTGTTTGGCTCTTCTCTAAAGGTAAACAGGAGGTTTTGCGTTTAAGTTACAATGTGGAATACTTCAGAGTAACCTCATGCCAAAATGGCACATTTCTGAGGGATACAAAGGTATTCAATAAAAAGCTTTTAAAGGCATATTTTTAAACTTGCAGCAGGAAAGCTTTTCTGCGTCAAGACAGTAATTCTTTTAACAGCATTGATCAAAATGTCATTCTTTTATGAGTGTACAATACCTTTTAATGGCATACAACAAGCCATTAGGGTTATACACCTCTGTATAGCAGACAGCTTACTGGAAAAAAGGGAACACTGGCCAAGATACAGTCAGTAGATTTTTTTTCCCTTCTCTAATAACGAATCATTTCCCCCTAGTTGCTTCATTCTAAAGTCAACAACTGAAATTATCTAAAGGTTACGTGTAATCTCTACACTTCTATTATTTTTAATTAAAATTTTATTGATTTACCATTGGTTTGCAATCCTATATAAATTTTGGGAGCACTGTGTCATGCCTCTGTATGTGTATAAGCCACCCTGTACCCAATGTGAAAGTTCTAGCACCATTCCTGTCATAAGATTGATCCCTTCTTCTGTAATTTAAAAATGATTTCACAGATGCCTAAACAGCAAGGTTTAAATTGTAATTTTGGAGATACCATATGATGGTCTTATGCAGGGGCAGTGAGAAGTTATTCATGAAAATTAGAAAAGAAGGTTGGTTCTTATTAACTTTGCTACTTCTTAGTGGGGAGGGGTAGGAGAAAGTAAATTTAAAAAGTTATGAAGCAATCACTTTTCATATTTATTTACAGAATCTAAAAATGGGAAAAGAACTCCTGCATGTGGTCGACCCAGTTTCTATCCGTAGCACCTCATATGGTCATCTGAGGTCACCAAGAGTGAACCCTCAGCACAAACCCAGGAGTAAGCCCTGAGCATCACCAGGTGTAGCCCAAAAGCAAACAGAAAGTCAAAGAGTACACTAACAGATCACTCAAGTTAGCATTACTTTACCATAAAATATTTTTTCAGCTGCTAATATTTATGTGATAGTCTTTTATCCAAGAAAACTATTTAAAACTAATCCTAAAACAAGTCCTTGTCTCTGGCAGTCTCCTGCCCCAGCGCCTGGCTGTCCTCGCCGGAGCCCCTTGGAGGGGGGCGGGTTGAGCTTTCCTCCCCGCCCCGACCAGGGCTTCGGCAGGTGAAGACCTCCAGGACCAGTCACCACCATGCTGAGACCACTCTCCGTACACATGAAGGTACTGGCAGAGGGACAAAGCCACGCGGGTTCCGGGGCTAAGATCTCCAAGCCTACTCGGATTGGGCCCGAGCATCCTCCACCCAGATCCTCCAAATTCTTATTATGACATCTTATTACCTCATTCCTACTTTGGACAAACTGGCAGGCTACCGAATGTAGCCTGCCCACACGGCAGAGTCTGGCAAACTCCCCGTGGCATACCCAATATGCCAAATACCAGTAACAATGATGGGTCTCATTCTCCTAAAGAGCCTTGAATATAATCTCAGGGCTAGGATGAAAGAAACGTTACTGGGGCCTGCTCGAGGCAATCGACGAATAACAGGATGATTTGTGATTTGTGTGAAAATAAACGTTAAAACAACTTAGAAAATTTAATCACACGAGTCTACAAACTTGTAAAAAAAAAAACTTCAATCAATTTACCAAATTATTAGCCACTCAGAAAATGAGTAAGGAAATGGGTCAAAAAAATTTTTAAAAAGGGGGGGGGTGTTGCGGGAATAGGTCAGTGGTAAAGGAGGAGTGCCATAGGTTTGACTGTGGTACTCCCAGCATGCACTGAATGCAGTCTCAGAGTCGTTACTCTCTCAGCCTCAATGATCACAATGAAGTGTGAAATAACTAGCTAGTGATGTGAGAGCACCAATCTACAGTGATCTTCCCCCTCCCCTCAGTGAACTCCTCATGTGAAAAATGTCTGTGTCCTCCAAAAAAGGTGAATGAGCATCAAAGTTAACTTGTGCAACCCCTGGAAAGAACTGTAGCTGTGTGAATACAGCAATTAGATATACAACTCCTGGTAAACACTGTAATAAAATATGCTGAGACACAATGAAGCCTGTGTGAGATCTCAGATAAAAATCAAAGAAAGGGAAAAAAATAGGAGAAAGAACTATTCCTGATTTTCATGTTAAATTTTTACTACTAAAATACAATTTAAGAACAAGTAAATTCTTAAATTTACAGAAATAACTCCAATAAATTTAACTGTAATCTAACTCTGTACCGTCTGAAAACGTTTCAAGGAATAAAGTCTAAAGAATGTTATCAACAATAACTACAATTCTGTACCAAAAACTAAATAAAGCTCAGCTTAACTGACAAAACCAGAGGTATTAGAAAATTTATTTTCCCAAAATCAAAGTTTTAAAACAAAGTTTTTAAACATGGGAGTGTGTAAGGAGAAAACATTAAAAGAAAAAGAAAAGTTCCTATGAATGACTACATTTTATAATCAAACAGAAAATTCTGTTTCAGGCAGTGGATAAAACCAGAGTGCATGCACCATTTCCATCACTGAAAACAACTAATGATGCAAAGTATTACATAAAAAAAATTCCTAAAAGCATCTAGTTGATAATAATAGTTAAAATTAACAATCCAATATCTAAGTGAAAGTGAGAATTTAGAAATGGTAAGTAGAATGCTAAATCAGCTTTTGCATTGAGGATATTGGTTTAACCATTTTGGCTAGTGTTTAAACTTACAGATCTTTTTTCAAATGAGGAAAAGAAAATAAACACAATACTACCTAAGAGTATAATAGGAGACTCTTCCACTGAAGTTGAGGACTCAAACAGTTACCTCAGTGAGGTGATTACAGGAGTTTTGGCCTAAGGATTGCTGAGAAAGCTGCCTTCACAAGAAGCAGAACAGAAAAAACCATAAAGCTAACAGAAGATATAACCACAATCTAACACTCATGTAAGTATATATGGCAAATTCACATGTGCATAGATAAAAAGTCAGTAGAAAGTACTGCATAACTAATAGCATTCCCAGAAGCCAAACTATATCAAAAACAAATGTTATACAGTGGATTAAACTAACCATCCATCATCAGATCTGAACTTCAAAATATCTTTGATTAATATGTTGTAATAGAACTGTAGTTTTCCATAAAATAAGGGCCACTACCTAATACAAAGGTTTCGATATAATCCTCACGAATATTGTGAAAGTAGAGTGGAAAAATTCATGATCTATATGATCAGTACAAAGACTATCATAAACTTGCACATGTACCATAAGAGGAATAAGATCCAGGAATAATTTCCGGAACCTGTGCTGGAGAATGAGAAAAAATGAGAAACTATACAAAAAAGAGAAGGTAGTATATACTTTTCTTTTCCTTTTAGAAATGATAAAATACTGATAAATAAGCACCAAAAAGTAAGGAAATCCTAAAGATAGTTCCTATGGGTGTTAGATCAATGCACAGGTTATTAAAGAATCAAATGGAGTCAGTAATTACAAGAAACAGATCTGAGAGCTTGAAAGAAGCATTACCCTAAGAGAGAAGACAATGAGTGACCTAGAAGTGGTACTCCTTGAATACCCAGTGGCAAAGAAACAAGATAATGAGAGAGATAAAATAATGTCCCTAGAAACATAAAGAAAAGCACACAATTAAAGACACACTGGATACCATCAACCTCCAAAAAAATAGACCACAGATTCAAGATATAGAACTTCCACTACAACAACAAAATAGGGTACTTTTGAAATGAGAAATTTTATAATCCCTCACCATTTTCTATATAAACTATTGTTGCTGGTCCAAAAAAAAAACCCAGACTTAAAGAAAATTTAAAACTCAGATAAAAATTTTGTTTTTATTTAAAAGGGGCTCTAGGATGGCTCAGCGGCAAAAGTGCCTGCCATGAAGTTTTGAGTTTGACCCCTGGCACTGTTCTCCATGTACCAAACATAGTACTGCCTTTTCTGCTGTTAGGGATACCTGCCACAGGAACAAAATATGTGATTTTGGTGTACCACGGCAAGATGTATGACACCCAGTGAGCAGTGTGTGAACACCATAACTAAAGTGTTACTGCCAGCCATCGCAACAGCAAATGGGGAAGAGGAATTTTTTTGTTTTTGTATTTGTTTGTGGGACACCACACCCAGTGATACTCGGGGCTTATTCCTGGCTCTCAGGAATCACTCCTGGCAGGGCTCAGAGACAACATGAGGTGCTGGGAATTGAGTTGGGGTCCTCTGTACAAGGTAAGCACCCTGCCTACTATACTATCACTCTGGCACAAGGGAGACTATTTTTTAAGTGACTATGAAATATAGTCATGAAATGAGGACACAGAAAATTAGAACCACAACTTTTCAGCTGATGAACATCCCTCTAAAAAAAAACCCATAGTAATTTAAACTATAATAATATCTCTACATGAATTACTAAATAAGTATTTACAAAAATCCCCTGCCACAGAGGCAGGGTGGGATGGGGGGATGGAGGGTGGGAGGGATACTGGGATCCGTGGTGGTGGAAAATGGGCACTGGTGGAAGGATGGGTATTTGGATCGTCGTATAACTGAAACCCAAACACAAAATTTGTAAGTCTACAACTATACCTCATGGTGTGTCACTAATAAAAATTTTTAAAAAATAAATAACTTGAAAACAAATTTAATAATTTATTTGATCAGAAATGGGCAATTACTAAACAAATATTTACAAATGTCATTAAAAACAACTTGAAATCAAATTTAATGATTTGATCAGAAATGGTCAAAAATATTATATTAAAAGATTAAATGAGAGGTAACTGATGTTATCACAATCATGACCATCCTGTTGTTCGTCAATTGCCTCGAGCAGCCCCCACTACGTCTCCTTCGTCCTAGCCCTGAGATTTTTTAAAAAGTGCCATATTCAAGGCTCTTTCAGGGTTAGAAGAATGAGACCCATCATTGTTGCTGGTATTTGGCATATTGGGTACGCCACGGGGAGTTTGCCAGACTCTGCTGTGTGGGCAGGTTACATTCGGTAACCTGCCAGTTTGTCCAACAAAGGAGTGAGATAATAAGATTTCTTCCGGGAGCTGAGTTTTATTGTCTCTGGGTCTTGGCCGTTAATGGGATTACAGGGCACGAGGGGGCCAGTTGGTGGGTGCGACCCCTGCCTGCTGGAATATGGAGGATCTGGGTGGAGGATGCTCAGCCCCAATCCGAGCAGGCTTGGAGATCTCAGCCCCAGGACCCGCATGCCTGTGTTCCTCTGCCATTATAAAAGGTATTAATTAAAGGGCCCAGGGACACAGCTCAGTGGGAAATCACTTGCCTTGCATGTCAGAGACCTCTAGTTCAATCCCTAGCACCACACACATTTGTAAATAATTGTATAGAGATAAAGAGTTGAACAAAAATATAATTTTTTCAAAAATACCAAAAACAATATTAAAAACAGAGTATCTATCCCAGAGGGCAAAGCCTGGCAAGCTACCCGTGATTATTCGATATGCCAAACACAGTAATAACAAGTTTCACAATGTTACTGGGTCCGATGGAGCAAATCTATAGTTAAAAAAAGATCAGCAAATATATAACTATGTATCAGAAGAGAATCCACACAGTTATAACATTAAATGTACTCTGAATAAACATACCAATTTTTAAAAAAAAATTTATTAGTGAAACACCATGAGGTACAGTTGTAGACTTACAAATTTTTGTGCTTGGGTTTCAGTTATACAATGATCGAGTACCCATCCCTCCACCAGTGCCCATTCTCCACCACCAATGATCCCAGTATCCCTCCCATCCTCCCATCCCCCCATCTCACTCCACCTCTGTGGCAGGGCATTCCCTTTTATCCTCTCTCTCCTTTTGGGTGCTGTGGTTTGCAAAAGAAGCGTTGAGTGACAATCACGTTCTGTCTATAGTTACTTTCAGCATGCATCTCCCATCCTGAGAGGATCCTCACAACACCCTTTACTTGGTGTTCATTTCTCTATCTGAGTTGCCCTTTCCCCTAGCATGTGCGGCTGACCTCCAAGCCATGGAGTGAACCTCCTGGTACCTATCTCGACTATTCTTGGGTAAAACATACTAATTGTTAAGAAACACATTCAAACCAACACATAATTGGACAAAAATCCTCATAATACTGGATTTGACATCAACAGGACACCAAAAATACAGGTAACCAAAAAAAGCATATATACAATGGACTTGGGCAAGAAACATTTGTATGCATCTAAAGAACATCCACAAAGAAAAAGGCAATCCACAGAACAAAAATTATTTGCAAATTATGTATCTGATAAGAGATTAATATCCAGGATAGAGAAATTTTAAAAACTCAACAACAGAATGGAATAAACCAGATTCAAAAACAGAAAAGTATTGGGGCTAGAGCAAGAGCACAGCAGGAAGGGTGTTTGCCTTGCACGCACAGCATTCCAAATGGTCCCCTGAGTACTGCCAGGAGTAATTCCTGAGTGCTGAGCCAGGAGTAACATCTGTACATTGCTGGGTGTGACCCAAAAAGAAAAAAAAAGTATCTAGATAAATTTTTTTCTAAAGAAGATATACAAAAGGTCAGTAAGCATAGGAGAAGATGCTTAACATAACTAAATATTATGGAAATGTAAGTCAAAAGAACTGCTGCCTCAAACCATTAGAACAGCCACTCTATTTTTTAAAAATTACCAAACCAGAAAATAATAAGTGTTGGCATGGATGTGGTAAAATCAGAACCCTCATACACCATTGGTGAAAATGTGACACTGTGATAAACATGGCGAATGTCAAAAAAATTAAAAATAGAATGTCCATTCCAATCAAAACTACAATAAAATTTTAATGTATGTCTATGAGGATAACCTATATTAAAATGCCAGAGCCAAGTGTCTGGAGAAACCCTTATACATTGATGGTAATGTAAATCAGCCTAGTATCTATTAAAATGTGGAAATCTCACAAAAAAATTTAGAGCTATCACACAATCAAGAAATTCAATATTTAGATATTTATACAAAGAATATTAAAAGAAATTAGCTGGAAAATATGTTTGTTGCAGTGCTATTTACAATAGCTAAGATCTGGAAACAACCTAAGTGCTCGAGGAAAAATAAATAAATAAAGAAGATATGGTAAATACACATGGTGAAATACTACTCAACTATTAAAAATACATAAAGTATTGCCTTTTGCTACAACATGGATTAAACTGGAGGGGTATACTGAAATAAATCAAAAGGAGGTAAGTACTAGATAGTATTTTCTATATATGGTATATGATGAAATCAGAAGAATAATGTTCAATGAAAACCTCAAATTCTGACAGCAGAACTAATGCTACTCCCAAGGAAAAAGAGGGGTGGACAAAAAACATAGAAGGGGTCCAAATAACTGAATGGTAATATCTTGGCACTTTGGTAATGGCCATGTAGAAGTACATCGTAATCCTAAAATATATATTTACAGTCTTGTAAATCAATGTTATTGTAAAAAATAAATTAATTAAAAACAGAATTCCTATTTGATCTGACAATTCCATTTTGGATAAATCTCTGAAAGAATTAAAAGTGGTCTTAAAGATTATTTGTATTCCAAGTTCATAGCAACATTATTTGCAACTAAACCATGAAAACAACCAAAGTATCTATCAATGATGAATAGTAAACAAAACTTGGTACATATAAATATACGTACACCAAATGGAATATTAGTCATCCTTAAAAAAGGAAAAATTCTTCAATACATTATAACATATTGCCTATCTTCATCTGACATGAGCCTGAAAGATATTTTGTTAAAAAAAATAAGATGAGTGACATAGGGCTAAAAAGTATAAGGGTTAAGGTGCTTGCCTTGCATGTGGCCAACACTGATTCAATCCTTTGTACTAATTTGGTCCACTCAGCCAGAACCAGGAGTAAGCTCTGAGCAATGCTGGGGGTGAAACCCACACTCACCACCTTACAAACACACAAAGGTAAATCACATAAATGCAAATACTACACAAATCTACTTAAATTATATATTTAGAATAATTAAAATTCTAAAAAAAAACAGTAGAATGGTGGTTGCCATTGGCTTGGCAAAGGGAGATATTGTGGTTACTGTTCGACATAGCTTCATTTTTCACAAGATGAAGAGTTTGGCAGATGAATGGTGATGATGGTTGTAGGATAAAATGGTCACGGTCCTCCCGTTGTTCATCGATTTGCTCGAGCGGGCCCAGTAACGTCTCCATCATGAGACTTGTTGTTACTGTGTTTGGCATCAAACACGTCACGGATAGCTTGCCAGACTCTGCCATGCGGGCGAGATACCTCGGTAGCTTGCCGGTTGTAGGATATTACGAACATATTCAATATCACTTCATTTATCTTTGAAAGGGTTAAGATGGGCAATTTTAAGTTATGAATAATTAACAGCAATAGAAATCTGGGGACAAAGTTAATTGATGTTGGGGCCAGAGAGATCGTAGAATGGGTAGGTACTTATATTGCTGACATCCCATGTGATCCCCCAAGCAATGCTAAGAGTAATTCCTGAGTGCGTACTCCTGAGTGCAAAGTCAGGAGTTATGCTCTGCGTACCCACAGGTATGCCCCTGCATGTGTGCCCCATAACCTAAAATAAATAAAGAAAATTCAACCAGTTAGAGAAGGGCAAAAATAAATCTATAATTCTATTTTCAGTGATGGAAGATTTTTTTCATTTTGTTTTTGTTTGGGGGCCACACCCAACAGTGTTCAGGGCTTACTCCTGGCTCTGTGCTCAGGGATCACTCCTGGTGGGATTCAGAAGACCACACAGACTACCAGGATTAAACCCAGGTCCAGCGCGCGCACTTTGGCCCTGATAATTTATTGAATGAAATTTGCTTAAGGAGTATGTGTTCAACAGAGAACTTGTGTGTGTGTGGGGGGGGGGGAAGGGAATGGAGGGGTGAGTGCGGGAAGGCAGAACACTAGAAGAAGGACAACCATGCAAGCAAACTGTGTTCCGAAAAGGATTCAGCATAATCGACCATGTCCACACAATAATCAAGCTCATTGAGGTTTCCTGGGATGAGGTTTCCTGGGAGTTCAAGATGCCCCTCTGTCTAACGTTCATTGATTTAAAGAATGTTAAATGTTTGATTCTGTTGAAACGGAGGCAGTCATCAAAGCCCTAGCCAATCAGGGTATTCAAACACAATACATCAGGATCCTCCGTGAGCGGTATTATGGATTCACTACCAGGATTTCACGATTCTACAAAGAAGTGATCGTCGATGTCAAGAGAGGGGTTCAGCAGGGTGATATCATTTCACCAAAACTCTTCAGCACCACCCTCGAGAACGTCATGCGACGACTGGAATGGGAAGGAATGGGAGTGAAGATAGACGGTTGGCAACTACACCACCTCCACTTTGCTGATGACATTGTTCTAATAACACCAAACATTAGCTAAGCAGCACAAATGCTGGCCAACTTTGACCGTGAGTGTGGAAAGGTCGGACTACAGCTGAATCTCACGAAGGCAATGTATATGAGAAACAGTCTTGTTTCTGACATTTCATTTGCTCTCAATGGAATGAACATCTCCGAATGCAATAGTTATGTGTACCTAGGTCGAGAAGTAAACACGACGAATTATCTGGCATCTGAGTTGCGCAGGAGGAAGAGAGTGGCTTGGAAAGCCTTCAAGAGCGTCAAAGAAATAGCTAAAAGGACGAAGAACCTCTGGCTCTGGGCACATCTCTTTGATTCCACTGTTCTTCCTGCATTAGCATATGCCTCAGAGACCTGGGCCCTACGAAAACAGGATGAGAATGCTATTCGGGTCTCCCAAAGAGGAATCGAAATAGCTATGCCTGGAGTATCACACTTCACTCAAATGAGAGAAAGTATCCGGAGTTCTGACCTCCGCTGACGGTCAAGAATCAGGAATGCTGTCTCGTTTGCCAAGGCATCAAAAATCAGATGGGCTGGACATATAATGAGATTTGGAGATGACCATCGGAATAGAGCCGTTACCGACTGGATTCCATGGGATATCACAAGACTGTGTGGCCACCCACCTACGAGATGGTCAGACTTCTTCGTCAAGACCCTGAACGATCGGTTTGAGGCTCTTTGTGTTCCTAGAATGAGCAGACGCCATTGGGCTACACTAGCACACAACAGGGACGAATTGAGACGTTACTGGTGCCTGCTCGAGCAAATCAATGAGTAACGGGGTGTCAAGTAATCAAGTGAGTGATTCTCCACAAAAGTAATAAGGACACTAACTTTAAGAATCAACTCTTGGGGCTGGAGAGATAGCACAGCGGGTAGGGCGTTTGCCTTGCACGTGGCCAACCCGGGTTCGATTCCCAGCATCCCATATGGTCCCCTGAGCACAGGCAGGAGTAACTCCTGAGTGCAGAGCCAGGAGTAACCCCTGTGCATCGCCAGGTGTGACCCAAAAAGCAAAAAAAAAAAAAAAAAAAAGAATCAACTGCTTTGGAATGCTATAAAAGTTAACCAAACTTCTTCTGCAATTAGAAAATGATTATTAAAAAAATAAATACCTCAAGTTTCAGGAAAACAATGAGCCTTTAGGCATTTTAATTTGCCCTACATTTATTTAGTCATCTCCAGATCCATGGGTCTCTTGTAAAACAACAGATACATACCAACCTCTACAATAAGCTGAACATACATTTTCAAAACCGTATTCCTGAATAAAGGTCAGTAGCCATAAAAGTTCCACTTCAAGATCTTGTTCTTATTTTTTTTTCTTTTGGTGGAGTTGGGGTATCACAACCTGTGATGCTCAGGGGTTACTACTGGTAATGCACAAAAGACCATATGGATCTCAGGATCGAACCTAAGTCGACCACATGTATGCACTGTTCTATCACTCCTGCCCTTCAAAGCCTTGTTCTTGTGCTAGATTTCCACCTTGTGACTTCTATCTACAGGGAGTACAAAGACCTTCTGTTTTTCTGTAACAATTTGACACAAAGATTCTAGAGCCTCCTCTCTTAAATTCCAGTTATGTAAGAATATAACTTTGTCTTCCATTATACTATCTCAATTTTATAATTTGTTTTCTAAGACTTTTTTCTGCTTTAGGTAAACTTAAGTTATTTCCTGGAGCTGGAGAGAGAGCACAGCAGGTAGGATATTTGCTTTGCACACGGCCGACCCAGGTTCGATTTCCAGCATCCCATATGGTCCCCTGAGCACCGCCAGGAGTAACCCCTGTGCATTGCCAGGTGTGACTCAAAAAAGAAAAAAAAAGAGTTATTTCCTATCTCAATACTTGAGGTTTTTAAGATATTTAATTTAATATTTTTCATTTGTGGTGAAAGTGGGGAGTTAGGCACCCAGCTGGGCTGCTGTGCTCAGGACTTAGTTCTGACTCAGTGCTGGTAAGTATGGTTCACTGGTACTCAGGGAACCCTATGTGGTGCCAGGGATTGAGTTGGGTCTATCACATGCAAGGCAAGGACCTTACCCAGAACAGCCAGACTGAGTTCAATCCTTCTCAAATCCTTTCTGGAGTGATCTCTAAGCACCTAGCCAGGAGTAAGCCCTGAGCACAGGTGGTTGTGACTTTAAAAAAAATAAAGAACCCAAAACTTATAATACATATTTCCTTTTGGGAAATTATATCCACTTTTTCTTTACAAATAAATTATATGCATGTTCTTAGAAGTTACTTTCATGATAGTGGAGATTCCTAATTATCTCTAAACTTTTGGTAAACTTCTGGGAATATAACCCGAGGGTGCAAAAAAGCACAGTAGAAATGACATCTGTACCTACATGTTCATTGCAGAACTGTTCACAATAGCCAAAATCTGGAAACAACCCAAGTGCCTGAGAACAGATGACTGGTTAAAGAAACTTCGGTACATCTACACAATGGAATGCTTTGTAGCTTTAGAAGAGATGAAGTCATGAAATCTGCTTATAAGTGGATAGCATAGAAAGTATCATGCTATGTGAAAGAGGGACAGATATAGAAGGACTGAACTCATTTGTGGAGTATTAATTAACATAATACGAGACCAAAACCCAAGGACAGTAGATATAGGGGTCAGGAAGATTGCTCCATAGTTGGAAGCCTGTCTCATGAGCAGGCAGGGAGAGGACAGCTGGAATAGAGAAGGGATCATGAAAAAAAATGATGGTTGGAGGAATCAGTCGGATGGGAGAGGTGTGCCGAAAGTAGGTAAAGGACCAAACATGATAACCTCTCATTATCTGCATTGCAAACCATAATGCCCAAAAGTAGAGAGAGAATATGGAGAATATTGTCTGCCATGGAGGCAGTGGGAAGGTGGGAAAGGTGGGGATATACTGGGGATGGGGGCTGGAGCGATAGCACAATGGTAGGGCGTTTGCCTTACACGCGGCCAACATGGCCGACCCGAGTTTGATTCCTCCGCCCCTCTCGGAGAGCCTGGCAAGCTACCGAGAGTATTCGATATGCCAAACACAGTAACAACAAAGTCTCCAATGGAGACGTTACTGGGCCCGCTCGAGCAAATCGACGATCAACGGGAAGGTCTTTACCTTTACCTTTATACTGGGGATATTGGTAGTGAGGAATGTGCACTGGTGGAGAGATGGGTGTTTGATCATTGTGTGATTGTAACTCAATTGAACATAAAAGCTTGTAACTATATCTTACAGTGAATCAATAAAATTTAATAAATGAAAGGAAAAAATAAATAAACTTTTGGTAAATCTATATATTGCTTTAGATATAACTTTATGAGTAGAGAAGAAAAATCTGCCAAGTTAGAAAAAAATCTGAAATTCATTAAAAACTAAATGTGAAAACAAAACCAATAAAATGCAGTAAACAGTGTAATCCGTATAGAATGACAATTGAGAAATCATGACCTTATTGCAACTATAAGATACTGGTTGCATGATTGCAATTCAAAAGACACAATTATCCCTGTATTTAGTCTTCTACCATATAGCAGATCTAATTTTCAGAATCTCATATTTGTTCATCTAATGCTTACTTAATACTTAAACTCCTGATATTAGGTGGTATCCGGCAAAAGAAATGAAAATGAAAAATGTATTAATTTCATAGGGTAGGGGTAACAAGCTAACAAACTGGTTTAGAGCCACAGAATTTTTTTTTTTACAGTTTTAGAGTCTAGAATTCTCAAATCAAAATGGAGTAGGAGCATGCTCCTTCTTAAGAGTTTAGAAAAAAATCTCCCTTTCCTAGTTTCTAACTGTTGCTGAAATACTTTGTATTCTTTGCCTTGCAACTGCATAACTCTAGCTCTATCTCTGTCAGCACATAACCAGAATAATCGCTGTGTGTTTGTTCTCTGTCTTTCTCTCTTAATTTATATATATAAACACATGTATATAAGATATGTGTATTTACATATAAACATACATATCTTATATAAACATATATAAGAAATATATATATGTATATATCCTTTTTCTCTTTAAAGGACACCAGTCAATTTAACATGATCTCATTTTAAATTGGACAACATGTAAAGACCTTCTTTCCAAACAAGGTCACATTCACAAACCTGAAGGTTAGGTCTTAAACATATCTTTTAGGGGGATACAATTCAAACCACAACAGAAAACATTTTAAAATATAAGAAGCTGGACAAAGTTCTCATAATTCTGTATATGCCTCTGGGTTCCTGAAGTCTCTTGGGTCTTCTATTTTCTTGTGGGTGGCATTTTTTAAATGATTGTAGTCCTATAAATTTATAAGTTCTACAAATTTCTCTTTACAAAAACTTCTCTTTACAAGTTTTATGATATAGCTGGAATAAATTTCTTTGCTCCTCAAGAACAGGGTTCAACTCTTTACAATTCTGATACCAAAATGGAGTCTAATAACAGCAATCTAGAAACATTCAAGAGAGCTCATTTCAGCTGTATAATGTTTCTCAAGGGAACTCCTGACTAGGTAATTACCTTTTAACTGACCTTCAATGCCATATAAGATCTCCTTATGACTTTTCCTCACACCCTATATCTTTGTTTTCCTCCCTCTGAGACTATTTGAAATGGTTTCAAAAATCTTCTAAAAGGCATTGATTTGATTTCTGAGAGTAGCATCACTTTGCATTAGTGAAAGTGCTTCCAGGTCATCATGCTTTACATGCTTATTTGGTGTAATATTCCCAAAGGAAACCACAACTTCTTTTAAAGAATTCATATTAGTATGACTTCATGTATGCAAATCAGTCCTCCTCCAACATTCTTTTCTCAGATGATTGTAATCTGTCCTCAATTCTACATTTGATATTACTATTCTTTTGGGCCAAAGAGAATATATTGGTTAAGGTGCTTACCTTGTGTGCAACAGACCTAGGTTTGATCCCCAGCACCACATAAGGTTCACAGAGCCCTGTCAGGGGTGATTTCAAAGCACAAAGCTGGGACTAACCCCAAGCACTACTGGATGGAACCCAAAATCCACTCCCCATGCATAAAAGTATTTTTCAATCACTGCTGGCGAGAAGGTATATATGTATATATATACATACATATATATGTATATATATATATATTTAAAGGGGGGGTCTCAAACTCCTTTTGAAAACTGCATGGAGATTTCCCCAAAAAAAAGAACAAAACTGGGGCTGGAGTGATAGCACAGCGGATAGGGCATTCGCCTTGCACGCAGCCAACCCAGGTTCAATTCCCAGCATCCCATATGGTCCCCCGAGTACTGCCAGGAGTGATTCCTGAGTGCAGAGACAGAAGTAACCCCTGAGCATCACCAGGTGTGACCCAAAAAAGATAAAAAAAAAAAGAACAAAACTTCCATATGACCCAGAGATTCCACTTCCTATTATCTACCCCAAGACACAAAAACATTCGAATAAAATGCATACATTTGTTCATTGAAATACTTAGTACAGTCGCTAAGATATGGAATCAACCCATGTGAACAACGGCAGATGAGTAGATAATGAAGGCCTGGTAATATACACAATGAAATACTATGCAGCTGTAAGGAATGATGACATTATCTAATTTGCTGCAGCTTGAATAAAACTGGAAGGCATCATCTTAAGTGAAGACAGAAGAAGGACAAATACCACATGTTCTCACCTGTGGTATACAACATGATATGGGAATGTAAAGTTTAAAGGGTGAACAAACTCTTGGTCCTAGATTACAGAAATGAAAAGACCAAGGAAGCAGAGAAATGGGGGGGCTGGTTTTTCTGCTTAACTGTAGCTACTTTTTAAAACATATATAAGTAAATTTGTAAAATTGGGCTTGGATCCAGGGACATCATATTTCAAAGTAAATTCTAAAACGACCTCAAATTAGTAGAAAATGTTTACAAATACCATCTTTTATACAAGAGCTCTAACTTTTTTTCTTGGCTTTTAAAGTGGACTGTGCCCTTTACCCTGAAAATTTAATAACTTCCGTTATACAGGTGAATTATATGAAAAATCAAATAGCATCATCAAATTATAAAGAAAATGGTAGCGTACCATAGAAGATGTAGGGAAAGGGGTTCATCGAAAAATTGTTGAAATTTTCCTTAATTATTCCAAGTGAATTAAATGCTTCTGTGGCTTAGAACCTGGGCCATCAAATAATAGATATTAAAACTAAAGGTTTATATATATATGTATATATATATTTAAAGGGGGGGGTCTCAAACAGGAGTCGCTTTTATCGAAGTTTAGATCAAGACTCAGAGTTGCCCTGTCCTCTGAAAGTGACCTTCCTCTGCTTTAAGGTTTGGACACTATTCCTAAACAGGAAGTGTAGGGGCAGAGAGAAAAACTAGTTTTCACTGATTCCATCAGCATTCACAAGGGCACCAACTTTCACTTACATTTCTTCAGAGCTTTCCGCGTTCCCTCAGTGCTTCGTGGTGTCCGGGGGCGGGAGGGCGGGGGGGGGGGGGGGCGGAGGAGGACCACAGCTTCCTCTTCCTCGATTAGGAACGTTCTAGACTGATTCTGAAAGGGAAGCCTGGGTTGCTCACCGAGTGGCTCGGGAGTTTTTCCGCCCAGCCGAGCACAGGCAGTAAGTTTGTAAGGAGTAGCTGACGGGGACGAGGCGATCTTGGGCGATTTGGGGAGACTTGGGGAGGTGGGGTGCAGCGAGCGTCAGAGATGGAGCGACGATTGGGGGTGGGGGGAGGAGGAGCGCTGAGGGATTCTTGGGGAAAGGCGAACGGTGGCGTCGGAGCAGCGGGAAAGGGACTGACGGACAGACGGCCGGACGGACGTGCGGTCTCTGGGCTTCCAGGGAACTCAGACTCGAGGGAGGAGTTTTCAAGGTTGCAACGTGAACCGAGGGGCATCTGGCTCGGGTGAGGGAAGCGCTGCCCGACTCAAGTCCCCACCTCTAGGCGGCGGGTGTGACTCAGGACCTCTTCAGCCCTTTCCTCGTCCGCCTTTCCGTCCCGGGCCCCCTCATCACCGAACGAGCAAGCTGAAGCGCGCGGGTACCGCTAGCCCAGCTCCGCACCCCAGGCACTCGGCGCGCCTTCAGTTCAAAAGTGAGCTCGGGAGCCTCGCGGGCTCGGACGCCGCCCCCGAGTGAAGCGTCGACGGACCAATCGGAACGCGTCTGGCCCACGCCGTGGGCGTGGCGATGGGTGGGGAGGGGAGGGACGAAACCGCGTTACCAAGACGACAGGGCTTCCGGGTGGGCGTGTCGGAGGGACTTCCGGCGGGAAAGCGAGATTCCGCGGGAGTAGTGGGAAAGTCAGGTGGGCTGAGGTAGATGGGGGGAGGTTTAGGGCTGGGGTCTTTTGCCCAAGAAAAAGCGCGGGCTGGGGCTTAGTGTCACGCTGGTGGGCTCCGTTTTCACTGTCCTTCTCCCTCACCCGTCCAGTTTTCAAGTCCAAGTTGTTGCCCTAAGGTAAGTGTGTGCCACCACCTTCTCACACACGGAGTTGGTGCTCAGAAGAGAAAAAAAAGGTGAAAATTAGGATTTGTAAACATTCAGTGACTTGGCCTGTGATTTTTTTTTTTATTTAACAGCCCCCTACACATTTTGTAGTCTTAAACATTGAGTGTGGTTTGCATTCAGTCTTAATTTTTGGTTCTTTGTGATCCCTTTGTCCCATCAGTACTGGGAAATGGGTAAGATAAAAAATTGAATTTTGAATTTTTGGTAACAGTATCCGAGATGCTGCATTTCCCCATCAGTCTGAATGTAGGTGGTTTAATGGGCAGGTACTGCCATTACAGGAGTCAGGTGAAATTAGTTGAGTTCCTTTTTTCAGAGCAACATTTTATCAGAAAGAATTGAAACAAGATGGTTTCAATGTCAAACACACTTTAAACGTGGTTCCTTGGGTTCAACGTGCATCTTATTTGGAGGATGGTCTCCCAGAACTTTTTAGGAAAGAAAGTAAATGTTCATGTGATAGAGGAGTTCAAGACGGTTCTATAAACAGAAAGTTTGTGAGTTTTTTTCCCAGCCCAACGCTTTAAAATACTTATTTTATCAAACCACTAATATTCTGAAAATTCTTATACCCACATCTAAAAGGAAACTCCACCACATTTACCTGCTTACCAAGAATTTATTGCTCTAGTGTTTAGACAGGGAGGCATTTCTAAAAGCTTAGATGTATATGTATTTAGGTTCCTGCAAACCCGTTCTTAAAATTCCATCTGCAAAACTCCCTGCTAATGAGAACTTTTTCAACAGCTCAGATGAAATAGTCTGAATAACTCCCCCAGCCTGAAGGTTAGAAATTTCATTGAATAAAAAATTAAATACATTAGAATACTTAGAGATGAAACATTAATGAACTGAGTAATACATTCTGAAGAGAAGGCACTTAAGAAAACACATATCACCTGCATTGTGGAGTCATGTAACTGATGAGGTTTGATAGATAAAAGAATGGGAGGAAGGGAATGGCCAGGATTTCAAAAGAATTTAACATAAGCTACTTTTACCTTCCTACCCCCGTGAAAACAAAACTGTCAACAGAAGCCCAGGAAGCCTTGGATATAAATATCCTTTGGATGTCAGTATTGTACTGAAGAATGTAGGTTGGACTGAATATAAGTCTGGCAGGAGAAAAGTACCTAAATTTTTTCAAATGTTTACATCATTCTTTAAAAAATATATAGTGATTTTGAGTTCAGCTAGCATAGAGAGGAGACTTTACATTACTTGTACTTGGAAAAAATATATATACTCTCTAATAGCAGATACATACTTGGCTTTGTATGCTCCATTCCTCCCGCCTTGATGTTCTCTCCCCTCTGCTTGGTTGGATCCTACTTACCCTTCAGTGCCCAGCTCAGTTACTATATTTTCTTTTCTTTTCCAAATTTTATTTGGTTAGCACCATGAGTTACAATATTATTCATATTAGGTTATTGACATACAAAGTTCCATCACTGATACCACCACCAGTGTCACCTTCCCTCCACCAGTGTTCTCAGGTTCCCTCTCCTACTGCTCACCCCCCATCCCCACCCCAGCCCCAAACCCAGCGTGCCATCCTGACACGCATCTTTTAAGCTTAGTTGTTAAAAATCGGGTCTTGTGATTTCAGTGTTGTTGACTTTGTTGTGTGTATATTTAGTTCTATCATTCCTTAACACCACCAATGTACCTTAAATCCCCTTGGCCTCTGTCCTCTTTGCTTCTCATCCATCTCCTCCACTTCACTCATTTCTTTACTTCTCTATATTGTAGGGCCAAGTGTGATCTAGGCATTCCCCCATTAGACCATTGAATTTCCTCATCTAGTTACTCTAAATACCACATATAAGTGATATCCTGTGTTTGTCCTTCTTCTGTTTTTATTTAACTTATCTTCCACTTCCGTCTATGTTGCAGAAATTGCATGATTTCATCATTTTTACAGTTGCATAGTATTCTATTTGGTATCTATATCACATCTTTATGATCCACTGATGTGTTGTTGGATATCTAGGTTGATTCCAGATCTTAGCTATTGTACTGAGTGCTGCAGTGAATAGTGGTATGCATATGTCCTTTTGAATGAATGTTTTTCTGTCCTGGGGATAGATATTCAAAAGTGGAATTGCTGGGTCACATGGTAGCTCAATTTTAAGTTTACTGATACCCTCCATACTGTTTTACATAGGAGTTGAACCAGACAACATTCCCACTAACAATGGATGACAGTTCCTTTTTCATTATTTCCCTGCCAACACATATTGTTTCTGTTATTTGTATTTTTTTCCCTATCATCCACTACTCAAGGGGCCGAAGCTTGTAATGCCCAGCCAATCCAATTAGCAGTTCATTTTTAGGGGCTGAAGATGCAGTGCTGCTCAGGCTTTGCAGTGCTGTGACCTACCAGGGCCACCTCGTTGGTTACCAAAGGGGAGGCTACACTCCTGAGCAATGATACTCAGGAGACCTAGTGATAGCAGACTGAGTTCAAGCATGCACCTAACCACAATACTATTTCTTGATCGGAACTTTTTTCTTAGATAACGCGTACTCTTCAGAACACCTGTAGAATTATAAGTATATTCTGATATTTTTGCTCTAGTTTTATAATGTTTATTACTTATTTTGATGATCGTTTTTACATATAGTTAGCCTCACTACTAGATTCTAGGTACATTATAATTATTTTCACCATGATACCTGCCGAACTTGAAAATTTTAAATTTTGATGTAAAAATACTTAAATTAAGATTAGTGTTAATACAGTTGTATTTATGCTAATTTGCTAAGACTGCTTTAATAAAATACTACAGACAAGCTGTCTTAAAAAAATGAAATTTATTTTCTCTTAGATCTGGAGTCTAGAAAGGTGTTTCTCACCTTTTTCCCAACTATGGCCCTCTTCTGAATTGTTTTCTTCCTGCACTCCTACCCCCCTCTCTTGCTAGTTGCCCTCTCATCTCATGCAGATGCCTTCCAGTTATATGATTTTATCTTTGGCTGCCTGGAATATCCATTGGGTCACGTGTCCCTGATTGAGAAATGCTGTCTAGACAGACCAAAATGAGGGTATAGGCGAAGTTTATTTTATTGTGATATCTCCATTTTTTATTTATGAATGCCCATGTTTTTGTTTTCTCGTGGTCTTTTTCTATGTGCATGAATATCTGTGTCCAAATTTTCCTATAACGCTACTGGATTGGGACGTAAAAAACCCTCATTTTAACTTATTTAACATTTTCACTTTAATGGTCTTATCCCAAAATATGGCCATATTCTGAGGTACTAGAGTTTAGAATGTCCATATTAAGAAATTGGAAATTAACAAAATTTAACCCATGACAAAGGCCAACATTAAAATAAAAAATAGAGGTGATTGGAACCATTCTCTCCACCTTAAATACTCTTTATCTTTAGATTTCTGAATAGCATAAATGTATAAATCAGAATGCTATAAAAAGTATAAGAGTTGGTAGAGCCTATGGGAAAGTATTTTCTCAAAAGTATTTGCTAAGAGCAAATATGCTACAATACAAATTTATAAAGCAAGGAGTAAATTGGTAAAGTACAACAGGTAGAGCGCTTGTTTTGCATGTGGTAAATTTGGCCCCAGCACTACTGGGTATGGCCCAAAACACTGCCCAACCAAGTTTATAAGCAAAATAATACATAGCAATCAAAACAAATAGACTGGCCATTATGGCTCACAAGGCATTAATTTAGAAGCTCAATCCAGCATATAATTTTATTTGGGATCTATAATAGCTTATGACTGGTTATACTAATTATGTTTTGCACATCCAAATACATTTTCACCTTAATTCCCTCAATAAAATACATAACTTTTTACTGACAACCCTGGTTCTGTACCCTAGCAATGCTCATTGTGTTCCAACCCCTGTTCTCTCAAAAAACTATAAATTTGATCACATGTATCTAAAGTTATAAAGGTATTTTGTTTTTTTGAGATGATTTATTAAATGTTTAATTTTATTTAATACTTTGTGGTCATTCTACATGGTAAATACATTAGAACTAAAAAAAAACACTCCTTGTCAGATTATAGACCCTGATAAAGCCAATATTATGTCCTCAAGTACCAAATGTAAGGGAAATTACTTATATAACTAATTATAGTGCAAGATAAAAGTGAGACCATGAGAGAATTATAGATGAAGTGCAATGGGAAATTAAGGAAGGAAAAAATTTCTTTCATCTGGATATGTTACTAAATATATTTAACTCAGAATTAATCTTTCCCATGACATGTCATACTTCTAATAAAGAATTAGTCAATTTATTATATAGTAGTTCTCATATGTTCATATCTTCTATAATATACAAGAATCTTTTATTCCTTGTATGCTCCAATCTAGTGTTGTCCAAAGTATTACAATCACTTGGGAAACTTTAAAAAATAAGACGTTTCAACCTTTTCTGTGGAGATTCTAATTTAATAGCATTGGAAGAGTTTGGAGAGAATTTCTACTATGGAAAGATTTCTTTCTCCCTATTCTCATTATTAGCCCCTTTGGAACCTTCTGTCCTTGAGTACCTAGCATATAGTATGCTCTCAATAAATTATCACATTAAATGAGCAAAGCAATGACTTAGTAAGATTAATAAGATCAAATTACATATTATGAATTAGAATGTAGAATATCCTAGAGGCAAAGAAATCTGGCTAAGATAGGAAACAACCCTATAGTAGGGTAGAAGCCATCAGAAAAGAGAGTTGTATGAGAAATGAATAGGTAAAGCCCACAAAATTAGGTGAAACTTGATATGATGTAGTTCACAGTAGTTCACAAAATTCAGGCACCTAAGGCTTACATGGGTAGTGTTTGTTTGAAAAGAAGATTGGCTGGGGAGATAGCTTAAAGGACCGGAGTCCATGCTTTGCTGTGGAAATCCCAGGTATGATCTAAGGCATTGCATGGACTGCTAAACCCTGCCAGGTGTGACCCCCAAATCAATCAATAAAAAAGAGATTACTGAATTTAGTTCATGAAATTATATTTAATCCCTATGTGAAGCACATGAGTGCATTTTTAACAACTCTATTCATGATTTTGATTTTTCTTTTGGTGCCAATGATTGAACTCAGTATCTCATACATGAACAGCGTGTGCTCTATCCCTTAGCTACATTCCAACCCTTAATATGCTTATTTAATCCATTTTGTGTTAAGAAAGACATCAATTTAAGAACATACTGTTCAAATGGTCAGGTGAGTGAAGAAAAGGGAAGATTAAAACTTAAAATTTACTTATTTTGTGTGAGAGAACCAAACTAGGAGGTGCATGGGAGACCATGTGGTACTGGGGATTAAACTTGGGGCTCCCACATGCAAAGTTTACACTTCAGCCCTTTGTGCTATCTCCCTGTCCCTGAAAATTAAATAAAATATTAAATCTTGAGTGACAGGAAAGATAATAAGCTATTGATAAATACTAAGAATTTCATGCGGAGGGAAATATAATTTATCAATGAAGCTGTTTAACAAATAAGAAGAAATGTACTTTAAGCCTGGGAAAGAGGTAGAGGTTAAGAAAAAAAAGAAAAATCTTTGGGATAAAGACTTCTGAGAGAGAGAGAGAGAGAGAGGAGAGAGAGAGAGAGAAAGGAAAAAGACAGCTATGTAGAAAATTGAGGGAACATTTTTCCTTTTAGAGATATTGAAAAAGGCAATACATGAACCAGAAGGCATAGAAAAATAAGAAAAGCCAAAAAGTCTCAAACAAATAGTATTTATATCATCTACTATTAATTAGAAGAATTACAGTGGTTGTAGAATGGATATGGAGATACCTCTGTGATATCTTTTAAGAGTTCTATAGAATTAGGTAGTTGCTATGAATTAAAGTAATTTCAAGAAAATCAAAGCTCAGAATAATTAAGCCTACTTCACAATATAAAACACCTAAAAAGTGAGAGGTTGTCATATAAAGAGATTGCATAAAGTTTCTTATAATTTGTTAATTTAATTTTTTGAGACTCACAAATGAATCTCAGAAGAGAGCAACACTCTGCAAAGATGTCACCACACCCCTCACCAAGCTGATTTCATCTGGACACCTCGGAGGAGGGCAGGTGTGTCCCTCCACCTGCCCCAAAAGAATCCCGGCAGCCACAAACCTCCAAAATCCAATTGCCAAAGCATTCACGACTGACCTTCACAAGCTAAAACCCAAGTGTGTGGGACATGTGACTGAAATCTCCAGGCTTATCCAGAATCAGGAGTAGGGCTCACCTGCCATCTCCGGTGCTTCCAGTTTCCTGGCAGTCATGCCCACGAGCTGCCTAACTGCACTAATAGCCATGATCCAGAGACTCACAAATGAATCTCAGAAAAGAGTAACATGCTGCAGAGATCCTCTGGATCCCATAGTCACCATCCAGTTAAAAAATTTAACCTCAGTTCTAGCATCCTATGCAAAATTTTAGAATTCTAGGAGCATGCAGCCACACAGCATCTCATACATTATGCCACTGATATATACCAAGAATAATACCATACCATATTTGAGGGAGTGTAAGTAGAAGACAACCAATCTTGATATATATATGTGTATACATATATATATGTGTGTGTGTACATATATATACACACACACACATACTTACATATATAAGCACACAAGACTCAAAACTCTAGAAACATGTTCGTGATCTCTAATACAGGGGCTTAATGCTCCAAGATGAGATACAAGAATTTTAACACATTTTTCTCTAAGGAAACCTTTTTATTTACCAACTGCCTTTGGGGCAGACTTTGGTGGTGATGGGAAGATGTAATGGTGGGATTGATATTGAAATATTGAAATATGGAATCGATTACTGTGAACACGCTATGAAAATAAAATTTATAAAAAAAATTTTAAAGAACTTAAATTTTTTGGTAACAATTATTATTGTGCTCTAAGGTATATTCCTGGGCCAGATAGATAGTACAGTGGGTAGGTGCATGCCTTGCACACAGCTGATCCAGGTTCAATCCTTGGCACCCCATACAGTCCCCTGAGCCCCAGGGAATAAACCCTGAGCACAAAGCTGGACTGATCCCTGAGCATCAGTGAGTGTGACCCAAAATCCCCCCCCCTGCAAAAAAGTAAAATATACTCATATTCCTTTCAGTAACATGATGATACAGTTCCTTTTATGGATGAATGTCAGAAAGCTAGAGTTACACAGAGGCCAAAGAAGCAAAGTCCTTCACTCAAAAGCAATTTATTTTTTACACATTACTTAATATACATCACACCTAGTTTTCTCCAGTGGAAACTATATTGTGGTACCAATTCCACAAGCAAAAAACATAACTTCTGGCCTTAATCAGATTTTAGCAGTTTACATGCTTTGATTTTTATCTTTGTACATGTATTACAGATTTAGTTCTATAAGTTGTATTATATATAGATTCATGGAACTAAAAGATATAGAACTGTTTTGTCACAACAAGGATTCTTCAGGCTTCATTTTGAGGGAAGGGGGCATACAGTTCATTCAGGGTTTACTCTTGGGTCAAAATCATTTTAAAAATGGCGGGGGGAAAACCAGAGAGATATATTCACTTGCTTTATATGCAGCCAACCATGGTTCAACCCCAGCACTGCATGTGATCTCCTGAGCACTACCAGGAGTGATTCCTGAGCACAGAGACAGGAGTAAGCCCTGAGCATAACTGGTGTGGCCCCAAACCCCTCCCAAAATTGTAAAATGGAACCAAATAGAAATTCTAAAAAGGAATGATAAAAAACATAATAATTCCATACAGAATCTCAGTGGCATTTATAAACTGCAGAAGAGAACTGTCAAACTTGATATTAAAATATTTAATGAGTTTCAGAAAGAAAAAATATTTTAAAAAAGTCAAAGAATGAATAGGAAAATATATAAATCCTCAGGAACCTTTGTTACTCTATCAAGTATTCTAATATATGCCCCAAAGCACAATGAGTGGTCATAATTTACATTAACCAAGTCATGTCCTTCTTTACCAAACTGCAAATCAAAGAGCATATGATCCTGATTTCATACCAGGCCAAATTCAGGTTACCTAACCACAAGAAACTTTACCTCTCAAAGAAGTAGGGCTTTATCAGGTTTAATCCAATGAGTTTGAAGACATAGTGGCTGAAAAGTGACTCATCCCAGAGGACTGTGGAGTCAAATATATTCAGATCATAGACCCAGGACAAATGCTAGGCTCTGCTTTCCTGAGAACTTCTAAACTGCCCCCATCTAAGTCCCCAATACTCCAACAAATTCTATTTCCTGTCCAAAATAGAAATGAAAGGGCTGGGGAGAAGACTCAAAGGGCTAGTGTATGTGTTTTGCATGTGGGAACCCCAGATTTGGTCCACAGCACCAGCTGCTCCCCAAGTACCACTGGGTGTTGCACCACCCCCCAAAAATAAGAATTTTTAAGGAATTAAGGTATTTCTAAATGATCAAAATCTGAGGGAGATTATTACTATTAATCCTGATTTACAAAAAAATAAAACCAGATTTACAAAAATGTTAAAGCGGGGGGCAGAGTGAGAGTACAGTAGATAGGGTATTTGCTGACATGGGTCCAATCCCTGGAATCCCCTGTGATCCCCTGGGCACTGCCCAGAATAATTCCTGAGTGGATGTAGATCCAAGAATAACCTCTGAGCATCACTGAGTGATCCAAAAATAAAAACAATATTAAAGGGATCACTGTACCACTGTATCATTGTCATCCCGTTGATTATCAAATTACTCGAGCGGGCACCAGTAATGTCTCTCTTCCTCCCAGCCCTGAGATTTTAGCAGCCTCTTCTTACTCATCTGATGACATCGTCCTTATAACACCAAACATTAGCCAAGCAGCACAAATGCTGGCCAACTTTGACTGTGAGTGTGGAAAGGTAAGACTACAGCTGAATCTCATGAAGACAATGTTTATGAGAAACAGCCTCGTTCCTGATGCTCCACTCACTCTCAACAGATCGACCATCTCCGAATGCAACAGTTATGTGTACCTAGGTCAAGAAGTCAACATGACGAATGACCTGGCACCTGAGTTGTGCAGGAGGAAGAGAGCAGCTTGGAACGCCTTAAGAGCGTCGAAGAAATAGCTAAGAGGACAAAAAACCTCTGGCTCAGGGCACATCTCTTTGATTCCACTGTTCTTCCTGCATTTACATATGCCTCAGAGACCTGGGCCCTATGAAAACAGGATGAGAATGCTATTCGAGTCTTCCAAAGAGCTATGCTTGGAGTATCACACTTCACTCAAATGAGAGAGAAAGAATCCAGAGTTCCGACCTCTGTCAACGGTCAAAAATCAGGGACGCTGTCTTGTTTGCCAAGGCGTCGAAAATCAGATGGGCTGGACCTGTAATGAGATTTGGAGACGACTGCTGGACTAGAGCCATTACTGACTGGATTCCATGGGACGTCAAAAGATCACATAGCCGCCCACCTATGATATAGTCAGATTTCTTCGTCAAGACCCTGAACGATCGGTTTGAGGCTCTTTGTGTTCCTAAAACGAGCAGACGCCATTGGGCTACACTAGCACGCAACAGGGATGAATGGGGATGTTACTGGCGCTCGCTCGAGAAAATCGATGAGTAATGGAATGTCAAGTGATCAAGTGATTTTCTTACTTGTCTTTTCCCAATGATTGGAGGCTCTTTCAGGGTCAGGGGAATGAGACCTGTTGTCGTTACTGAATTTGGCATATTGAATACACCATGGGGAGCTTGCCAGGCTCTGCCCATGCAGGTGGGATACTCTTGGTAGCTTGCCAGGCTCTCCGAGAGGCATATATTTATATATTTTTCTCTATGATTTGTTGCCTACTGTCTGAACCCAATCAGATATAGTGTAGTAATTGTGGAAACTGGGTAGAAAGTGTCTTATAATGTGTCACGCGGCCGCGCAGTCCAGAAAGCGGCCTGGAGTGTGGTGGTGGTTGTGTAGTGGAGGTTGGCTGCCGGGGCTGGGTCCCTTGGGGCAGGGAGGGCTCTCACCCACCCCACAGCCTGGCGTGGAGTCTGATGGCATGGTTCTGGGAGCCTTCTTTTATACTCCCATCTGGGAGGAGTATCCGTGCGTTTTAGAGGGTGGCCGATGAGGAGATTATCTGATGTTGGCAGAGTGTGGCTTATGGCTGGGATCCCCGAGTCACCGGAGACTGGGGGAAGCAGGCAGAGGATCTCTTTCCACGTTCGTTGAGTCAAGGGTCCAAGGTCACGAAGTTCGACATTATCTAGGTTCCATGGGATTTCATTCATGCGGGAGGTTCGGCCTGAGTGTCCGGAAAGTGGCCTGGAGCATGGTGGTGGTTGGGTAGTAGAAATCGGCTGCCAGGGCTGAGTCCCTGGGGGTGGGGAGGGCACTCACCCGCCCCACAGCCTGGCGCAGAGTCCCATTAAAGGAATGTTAAGACAATTAAAGTAACTCAAGAAATAACTCTGGTACAGTAAATATAAAAATTAATGCTTTATATATATATATGTATTTATATGTCACTGTCACTGTCCTCCTATTGTTAATCGATTTGCTTGAGCGGGTTCAGTAACATTGTGTGACTTGTTACTGTGTTTGGCATATCGAATACGCCACGGGTAGCTTGCCAGACTTTACCGTGCGGGCAAGATACTCTCGGTAGCTTGCCTGACTCTCTGAGAGGGGCAGAGGAATCTAACTTGGGTCAGCCATGTTGGCTGCGTGCAAGGCAAACACCCTGCCCACTGTGCTATCGCTCCAGCCTATCTATCTATCTATCTATCTATCTATCTATCTATCTATCTATCTATTAAATGTCTTAAAGTGACTGCATAGGGCTGGAGTGATAGTACAGTCAGGAGAGCCGCTAACCCTGAGCCATAACATTAGTGATCCCTGAGTGCAGAGCCAGGAACAAGCCCTGAGCACTGCTGGGTGTGGCCCCAAGAATAAAATTAGCTGCATAAAATAATTCTATTTCTGTCACTTTGCTGAGACACATACTCAAATATGAATTCTTATGCTACTTATCCGTGTGAATGAGGTCTACCACATGTCCGTTGCTATAAATCTACAAAGTTATGTTATCGTATTGAACACCACAGACAAACAATGATATTTGCTTATCTAAATATATCTAGACATTAGTTACAAAATTATGGTAATAAACCAGAGGCTCAAACTTACATGGCCTTACTGTCTCCTTTTCAGGAAAAAAAAAATTCTCAGTGCCCCAACCCCCATATTTACATTCTTTAAGCAAACAGTACCTCCCCCAACTGAACTTGATACTACTATCTCCACTTCCCTTGCCCACTGACCATCCCATTGCCCCCCCAGGGGGCAGTATTGCTCACTTTGGGCAATGCTGGAAATAACATTAGTAATTATAGGGCCCTTAATATGAATGGATATTCAGGACTGGAATTTTCTCTGAGAATCATGAGTGAATGTGAAGTAGTAGGATATCATTGTATATTGTTGTAGAATATTTTTTTCTTTTTTGGGTTACACCTGGTGATAGGGGTTACTCCTGGCTCTGCACTCAGGAATTACTCCTGGCGCTGCTCGGGGGACCATATGGGGTGCTGAGAATCGAACCCAGGTCGGCCTCATGCAAGGCAAATGCCCTACCCGCTGTGCTATCCCTCCAGCCCCTATTGTTGTAGAATTTATACAGTGAGTGTCTGTAAGTGTACATCAATATTTCTCAACCAGAGGCATAAAACCCTCCCATTGGCCCCCAGTATGTCAAGGAAGGTGAAAATCTGTGTGAATGATAGGCCACGGCACAAGACTGAAGAGCCAACCAGGCACATCACAGGAAGAAAGGAAGGTTGGGAGGGGGCCATGATCAGAAGGTTAAGAAACACCGGTATAGGCTATAAACACTACTTAGACTATACTAAATTTATTTAATTTTTTTTGTTTGTGTAATAATGAAATACTTTTTTGATATGTGTCTTTATGGGGCCACACCTGGCTGTGCTCAAGACTTTCTTCTGACTTGGTGCTCAAGTGTCAACTCCTGGTGGTACTCAGGAGACCATCTTGGGTGCTGGGGATTGGAACCCAGGTCAGCTGAATACAACGCAAGTATCTCACCCACTGCCTATCTCTCTGACCCCTGACTACGCTTTTTCATTTTACAAATATTTTTATTTCAAAAAAAATTTTTTACCTTTATGTAAGAGCTTAAATCAGTAGGATGTACAAAGTATTTTCTTTATTTTTTATTATCTGCTCTATTCTGTTAATTTTACTTTTAGCTTTTAAACTTTTTGAGAAAAAACATTGGCCCAACCTCACACAGGCTCAAGTCTATATTACTTATGTATTTTCCCACTGGAATTTTTTCAGCTGATGCAAGGCAAACACCTTACTTGCTATAGAAGCTGCATTGTCGGTGGAATGGGAAGCACACCCTACTGTGGTCAGGATTTACTCCTGACTCTATGCTCAGGGATCACTCCTGGTGTTGCCAGGAATTGAACCAAGGTTGGTTGCATGCAAGGCAGGCACCTTAACCCTGTACACTCTCTTTGTCTTCTGTAGCAGCTTTATAGCTTAATCACAACCCTACTAACTTTTACTGCCTACTTATACTTGGCAGAATTGTAGTAGTGTCTTTTAAATACCTTTGATACAAAATCACGATCACGACCACCCTGTTGTTCGTCGATTGCCTCGAGCAGGTGCCAGTAACGTCTTCTTCGTCCTAGCCCTGAGATTTTTTTTTTTTAAAGTGCCATATTCAAGGCTTTTTCAGGGTTAGGAGAATGAGACCCATCATTGTTACTGGTATTTGGCATATTGGGTATACCACGGGGAGTTTGCCAGACTCTGCCATGTGGGCATGTTACATTTGGTAGCCTGCCAGTTTGACCGAATTAGGAATGAGATGATAAGATGTCGCGCGGCCGCCGGGAGCTGAGTGTGATAATCTCTGGATCCTGGCCGTTGTTGGAGTTACACGGCAGTTGGTGGGTGTAACTGTCTAGTTACTGGCAGGTCCAGTCCCAAACTGTACAGGCTTGGAGATCTCAGCCCCGGGTCCCACACACCTGGGTTCCTCTGTCAGTTCTTTTATGCGTGAGGCTCATCCAAGTGTGTGGAGAGTGCTCCCAGCAAGGCCTTGGCTGGGCCTCGGTGGTCTTCAGCTGTTGGGCCCTGGTGGAGACAGTCAGGCATAGGGTAGGAGACACTGTCTTGTTCTCTCCCAGGAGCTGAGTGTGATGATCTCTGGATCCTGGCCGTTGTTGGAGTTACACGGCAGTTGGTGGGTGTAACTGTCTAGTTACTGGCAGGTCCAGTCCCAAACTGTACAGGCTTGGAGATCTCAGCCCCGGGTCCCACACACCTGGGTTCCTCTGTCAGTTCTTTTATGCGTGAGGCTCATCCAAGTGTGTGGAGAGTGCTCCCAGCAAGGCCTTGGCTGGGCCTCGGTGGTCTTCAGCTGTTGGGCCCTGGTGGAGACAGTCAGGCATAGGGTAGGAGACTCTGTCTTGTTCTCTCCCAGGAGCTGAGTGTTTGATACAAAATAGCCTGGGAAAAAGTTGTCAGATGGTAGGCTTTATTTATTTTTGAGAGGAGGCACACTTGGCGGAATTCAGGATCTACTCTGACTCTGTACTCAGGGATCACTCCGAGTGGTGCTCTGGGGACCATTTGTGGTGTTAGGATCAAACTGTGGTTGGCCATATGCAAGGAAAGCACAATACTCACTGTGTTTTCTAGCAATCAGCTGGTAGTCAAATATGCCCTTTTTTTGTTTGTTTTTGGGCCATACCAGGAGGTGTTTAGGGCTTATTCTTATTCTTAATTTTGTGCTCAGGAATAATGTCTCATAGTGCTCAGCAAACATAGTGTGCTAGGTATAGAACCAGTGGCAGCTCCATGTAAGGCAAGCACCTTAATTCCTATACTATCACCACAACTCTAAAACACGGCATTAATAAGTCTTGATTCATTGAATAGATCAATGATGTGTTTGGAAAGACAAAATTTTGATATTGGTATCAATACTGGTATGAATAAATAAGGTATTTTCAGGAGTCTTTGTGAGGTGTTTCTGCTTTTGTAGCACACCGGCAGCATGTGCTCATTAATATGATTTAAGACCTGGTTTTCTCACTGTGCCAAATCACACAGGGTTGACTTATTTATTTACTTACTTATTTATTTAAGCGCCATGGTTTACAGTACTGTTAATGGTAGCTTTTGCTGCATAAGACATTCCAAAACCACTTCCTCTCTTACCAGAGTGCCCCTTCGCTCCATCATTCTCCCAGTGTTCCCTCTCCATCCTATTATTTCACCTGCTCCCATGTCAAGCTTTCTACCGAAGACTGATTTTCAATTTTTGTTGCCTTTGGCATTTGTCATTCCCCTACTGTGTTTCTTTTTGTCCCACATATGAGAGAAATAATCCTGTCTGTCCTTTTCCTTCTTGACTAATTTAACTCAGCATGTTACTTTTCAGATCCATCTACACAGTAGTAAATTGCTTGACTTCATCTTATAGCCCAGTAGTATTCCATTTTGTATATGTACCATAGTTTCTTTATTGAATCCTCTGTTCCTGACACTTGTATTGTTTCCAGATTTTGCTAATTTTTATAACACAGCATTTTAATTTTTATTCTGTGATAATGCCCTCATTATTCTCTTATCCTCTCTTCAAAAATCTTCAAACCTGGCATTGACTTGGCCTCCTTATGGACAATAGTATTTTCAGGCATCTGTTTTTAAAATAGGTAGAATTCATTCATACTGAATATATGCTCTAACATAGCTGGAGACCTGGGATGTCTCAAGGGGAACAGAGGTGAAAATCATATAAATGGGGGGGGGGGCAATCTACTTTCCCTTTACTAGACAGGGGACACAGAAAGGAAACAAGGCCATGAGAGGGATTGGGGTCATAGATGGGAGAATGCTGAGGGAAAATATTTAAAATTAAATTACAGCGGTAAGGCATTTGCCTTGCAAGCAGCCGGCCCGGCTGAGATGGGTTCGATTCCTCCGCCCCTCCCGGAGAGCCCGGCAAGCTACCAAGAGTATCACGCCCGCACGGCAAAGCCAGGCAAGCTACCAATGATGTATTTGATATGCCAAATACAATAACCACAAATCTCACAATGGAGACGTTACTGGGCCCGCTCGAGCAAATTGATGAAATTTGGATTAATCTAAAAATAAAATCTCATCCATTATGTTTATTTAGAGGGTTTTTCGTTTGTTTGTGGACACGTAGCAGTTCACAGGGCTTACTTCTGACTTTACGCTCAAGGATCATTTCTGATAGTGCCCAGGAGACCATATGGGGTGCTGCGGATTGAACTCTGGTCATATGCATGTAAAGCTAACGACCTATCCACTGTACTCTCTTTCTGTCCCTTTTTTAGGATTTTCAAACTAATTTAAGTCACCTTTATTCAGCACTTGCAGCCTTACTTCATTTTAACATTGTCTAACAAATAAGCTTGGAATTTTTTGGTGTGTTTTTTTTTCAGTTTTGGGGCCATAGCTGGTGATACCTAGGGATTATTCCTGGCTCTGCATTCTGGCAGTACTTGAGAGACCATATGGGATGCTGGGAATTGAACCCATGTCAGCTATATTCAAGGCAAACACCCTACCTGCTGTACTATTGTTCCTGGCCCCACAAATTAAGGTTTTAATTCTTTAAACCACTTAGAGGTAGTAGTAAATTCAGCAATCAGTTCCATCTATTGAACATCACAAACTTTTTGCTTTGTTGTGATCATCACTTTGCTGAGAAGAATATGCTCTGTGTCTGGGCTCCTATCCAAGTCATTAGAAACTTCCCCATGTCTGAGTGTTATTGCTTTCAATGAAGCAGATCCTCTTAATAGCTTTCAACACTTTGTTCTTCAAGATTGTAGCTCTTGGGCAGGGGAGATAGTTCACAGGGATGGTGATCATGCTTTGCATGCAGAAGTTCTGGTTCAATTCCTGACACTACATGATCCCTTGAGTACCATTGGGAGAGATCCCCAAACATTGAACTGAGAATGGCTCCTGAATACCACCAGATATGGCCCAAGAAGGAATATAAAAACATCTTTGCTATAAAAGAAAGGTATATGTTTTTCTGGAAAATAATAATAATTTCTAATTTTCTACTTTGGAGGCCTTCATTCACATTTAATTTTATTTCCAAGTCAATTATAGTGGCCTCTTACTGGCAACATTAAACAGTGCACTTTGTATGGTTAGGATCCACAATGAACAAAACAACACAGGATTAAATTGATCACTTGATTCCCCATTATTCATCGATTTACTCGAGCGGGTGCCAGTAACATCTCCATTCATCCCTGTTGTGTGCTAGCATAGCCCAATGGCATCTGTTCGTTCTAGGAACATGCAGAGCCTCAAACCAATCATTCAGGGTTTTGACGAAGAAGTCTGACCATCTTGTAGGTGGGCGTCCACACGATCTTTTGATGTCCCGTGGAATCCAGTCAGAAATGGCTCTAGTCCAGCGGTTGTCTGTAAACCTCATTACGTGTCCAGCCCATCTGATTTTTGATACCTTGGCAAATGAGACAGCGTCCCTGATTCTTGAGTGTTGACAGAGATCAGAACTCCAGATTCTATCTCTCATTTGAGTGAAGTGTGATATTCCAAGCATAGCTCTTTTGATTCCTCTTTGAGAGACCCGAATAGCGTTCTCATCCTGTTTTTGTTAGGGCCCAGGTCTCTGAGGCATATGTTAATGCAGGAAGAACAGTGGAATCAAAGAGATGTGCTCGTAGCTGGAGGTTCTTTGTCCTCTTAGTTATTTCTTCAATGCTCTTGAAGGCATTCCAAGCCGCTCTCTTCCTCCTGTGTAACTCAGGTCCCAGGTCATTCATCATGTTGATTTCTCAACCTAGGTATATATAACTGTTGCATTCAGAGATGGTGGTTCCTTTGAGAGCGAATGGAGCGTCAGGAATGAGGCTGTTTATCATAAACATTTTCTTCGTAAGATTCAGTTGTAGTCCGACCTTTCCACACTCACGGTCGAAGTCAGTCAGCATTTGTGCTGCTTGGCTGATGTTTGGTGTTACTAGAACAATGTCATCAGCAAAGCAGAGGTGGTGTAGTTGCCGACCATCTATCTTCACTCCCATTTCTTCCCATTCCAGTCACCGCATGATGTTCTCGAGGGTGGCACTGAAGAGTTTTGGTGAAATGGTATCACCCTGCCAAACCCCTTTCTTGACATGGATGATTACTTCTTTGTAGGATGGTGAGATCCTGGTAGTGAATCCGTAATAGAGCTCACGGAGGATCCTGATGTATTGAGTTTGTACACCCTGATTGGCTAGGGCTTCTATGACCGCTTTCGTCTCAACAGAATCAAAGGCCTTCTTTGAATCAATGAACATTAGACAGAGTGGCATCTTGAACTCCTGAGAAACCTCAATGAGCTTAGTAATCATGTGGATATGGTCGATGGTACTGAATCCTTTTCAGAACCTGGCTTGTTCACATGGTTGTCCTTCATCTAATGTTCTGCTAATCCTGTTCAGGATGACTCGAGTGAACAGTTTGTAGATGACAGACAATAGACAGATTGGGCCATAGTTGCCAATGTCATGGATGTCTCCCTTCTTGTGTAGTACAGTCTTGTATAGTACAGTCTTGTATAGTACAGCCTTACTGGTTTTCCACTGGGATGGAACCTTGCATTCAGATAGGTAGCGTGTGAAGAGCCGAGCCAGTGTATTGATGAGTACTGATGGTAAGTTCTTCAGGTGTTCAGATCTGATCTTGTCTGGGCCAGGTGCTCTTTGTTTCTTTACCGACGAGATGGCGTGTTGAATTTCGGAAGGGAGAACATTGGGAACGATATATTCATCGAGGGGAATGTGGTGTGTGGGCAAGTGGATGTGGCTATTAAAGAGATCTTAGTAGAAGTCATGAATAATCTTCTCCATTGCCCTTCTGGAAGATGTGATAGATCCATCAGGATGTCAGAGGGCAGTCATCTTGGTCTTGTAGTTGGTGAAGGATTAAATTATTTAAATTAAATTTAAATGATACTGTAAAGAAATAATAAATACAATGTGTATGAGTTTGCTGGTGTAAATTTTTAGGAATTACAATATCAGTAGATAATAGTAATTTTGGGACCATGGTCTTGTGACTCAGTGACTGAAATGTTGTGTGTCATGTGGATAAAAATTTGTCAATCCTTAAAATTAAGAAAATAGGTAATTTGTGACAATAAAAATATGAAAGGAAATCAAAGAAGATAGATAAGGACAGAAGAAACTAAATTGGAATTTAAATTCAAAATCTATAACTTTACGGTAACTAATCCTTAAGTTAATAGCAAATAAAGCCCACTAAATTTTGTTACTTGAAGAATTAAGTAACAGAATGATAGATGAAGAGAAACAAACCCAGAATGCATGAAGCCATCCAAAATGAACCAAAAATGAAAAAGAATGAAAACCAATAAGTCAAGAACAAATCAGATATCTCTGCAACACACTGAAGAGAAATAATATCTGAATTACAGGGAACTTTAAGGAAAGAAGAGAAAGATTAAGAAATAAATTTTGGCAAGAAAAATTTACCAGTCTGAAGATCGACATATTTCCCTAGATCCTGAAAGCTCAGCAAGTTCCAGTCAGAGTAAACCCCAAAAGAAAAACATCATGACATATCACAAAACGGCAAATCTAAGAAGAGGGATAATATACTGAGACCAACAAGAGTAAACTCAAAAATTTCCTATAAAAGATACCCATGAAAGCCACAGCTGATCTTTTAAATGAAACACATTGAATGAAATTGGCATCCAAACCAGAATACTTCATTCTACTTGCTAAAGTATCATTCAAATTCAGTAGTTCAATAGAAAGCCTCTGAAAAACAATTGAAAAAATTCTTAGTCATGAAATCACCTGTGCAAGATGCACTAAATGATCTCCAATAAAAAGCCAGAGAAATGAAGATTAACTACAGAATTATCTAGAACCCTGTTCCTAGAACAAACAGAGACCATTGGGCTACACTAGCATGAGACAGGGACAAATGGAGACTTTACTGGTGCCTGCTCGAGCAAATTGACGATTAAGGGAAGTCAAGTGATCAGGTTATCTAGAACCCATACAAAATGTTGACATTTAATTCCTTTATTGCACTAAATTCCTTTAAGGTCACCAATCAAAAGGCTCAAAGTGGCTGGATGGATCAGAAATCTGAACCCAACCTGCAACTAGCAAAAGACTGACTTGAACTGTCATGATAAACACAGATTCAAAGTAAAGGGCTTACAGGGAAACAGTCGCCTAAAAAAGGCAGGTGCATCCATACTTGTATCAGGGAAACTAGGCTTTATTCTTTTTAAAAGGGTAGTAAAATACAGATGAACATTGTAAAATCACCAAAGGATCTATTCATCAAGATTTGACATTCATTGATATATACCGCCCCTCCTGGAGAGCCGGGCAAGCTACCGAGAGTATCTCGCCCACACAGCAGAGCCTGGCAAGCTCCCTGTGATGTATTCGATATGCCAGACACAGTAACAACAAAGTCTCCAATGGAGACGTTACTGGGCCCGCTCGAGCAAATCAATGATCAACGGGAGGGCCTTTATATATATTATATATATAAATATATATATATATATATATATATATATATATATATATATATTCAATGGTTCACCCAGGTACTACCAGACCTGATGGAAACCAGCAACACAATAGTAATTGGAGATTTGAATACCACACTCTCACCACTGGATAGCTTGAGACAATAAAAGATCAGCTGCCTAAAAGGGAAAAATGGAAGAGATGGGCTTAATAGACGCCTATAGGGCTCTCCAACCCCCCCCCCCCAAAACTGAATACAGTACACCAAGTTCAAAATATGGATTCACGAGTTTGGTAGCTGAGGGCCATCTCCCCAGGTTTCTCCAGCATAGAGCAAAGAGACAGGACTACGGATAGATGGTAAAAACGACCCGTTCAATGCAGAGCTGTCAGCCTACTGATAGAACATCTGAAGAGGTTTGAGGTATAGGACTGTTTGTAGGTGTTATTTATCATCTACAGAGGTAAAGCATTTTTTATGGAGGCAATTCTCTTGGGAGATTACTTCAAGGAAACACTCGTTCTCCCAGAAACATCTATATTGCTTTTCTCTTTCCCTTTAGTTGTATATATCAAACAATTAAGATTACTGCTTATTAATACTTGCAGTTATTTGCATAAGCACTGTAAAGGATATAAATTCCAAAACTTAGTTCTCTGAGCTCTGAAGGCAAGCAAGGCTTTTACCATAAATCCCAGACTAAGTCCTCAGGCTGGTTCGGCATATCCTTCCCCATGGGATTTCTGGCTCTTAAGTCAAAATGGATTGCATCAAGATTGTGTTTTTATGCTTTCTAGACTGTCCCTTTCCAATGCCAGGGTAGCTTAGCCATTCACCATGCGTCCATCCCAGTCCTGGTCTTTCTGCAGAAATAAGCAAATGGCATTTACTTTTAAGCTAAAAAGCTTCTGCACTGTTTAAAAAATCTGACCTAACGGGGGTATGGTGCCACCAGCAGGTCAATCTGTACCTATGAGGTGAGTGCATCAGCAGCTGATGGCACCTTCAGACTTCCAGATACCCCAGAATTGCTGCTGTGCCTTTGGCCAGACCCCAAAAACTTGGGGCAAAGTTTACCAAGAAAGTAAAGGTAAAGGTAAAGGCCCTCCCGTTGTTCGTCGATTTGCTCGAGCGGGCCCAGTAACGTCTCCATTGTAGACTTTGTTGTTACTGTGTTTGGCATATCGAACACGTCACGGGGAGCTTGCCAGGCTCTGCCGTGTTGGCGAGATACTCTCGGTAGCTTGCCGGGCTCTCCGAGAGGGGCAGAGGAATCGAACTCGGGTCGGCCATGTTTGCTGCATGCAAGGCAAACGCCCTACCGCTGTGCTATCGCTCCAGCCCCACCCCACCAAGAAAGTAAACGGCCAAAAGTTAGGTATGTGGGAGACACACCGACAAATTACCACCGGCTCAGCTGTATAATTGGAGGCATGGCCTCTCTGGTTCCTGATAGAAATGCTTAACAGCGATCATCCCAGAGACTCAGAAACAAATCTCGAAACCCAGTGGCTTTTGGTAGAAATGCATCCGTACCACGCAGTAGGTTACTGCCGCCACGCCACCCCAGGGGGAAGGGTGCTGTCCCTCTGCCTGCTCCCCCTAGGCAACTCAGTGGCTGCTATCTTCCAGAGGCCATTAGGCAGTCAGGTTTGAGCCCACAATGACAAGACATGTGGGGCCTCATGGGATGGGGGTGGAGCCGGCCCTTTCCTCCCCATCCCAATGAGACCCCAAGTCACCGCCCACAAATGGTCTCTCTGGCTCCTGATCAAGCTGCTTAACGGCCATGATCCCAGAGACTCAGAAACAAATCTCGGAACCCAGTGGCTTTTGGCAGAAATGCGTCCGGACCCCGCAGTAGGTTACTGTCGCTGGGCCACCCCAGGGGGGAAAGGGTGTTGTCCCTCTTCCTGTTCCTCCTAGGTGGCTTGGTGGCCGCCATCCTCCAGAGGCCATTGGGCAGTCAGGTTTGGGCCCTCAGTGACGAGACGCGGATGGGGGTGGAGCCGGCCCTTTCCTCCCCATCCCAACGAGACCCTGAGTCACCGCTCATGAATGGCCTTTCTTGCTCCTGGTCAAGCAGCTTAATGGCCATGATCCCAGAAACTCAGGAACAAATCTCAGAACCCAACAGGTTTTGGCAGAAATCCCTCCAGATTTAAGTGTTAAAATTTTGGAATTTCAAAATCACACAGCCTCTACTGCAGCTACACGACATCATATGTTATTCATAACCAGCAATAGAAAACAAATTGTCTATTGTTGCCTTTTCAGCAGATCTGAGTATTGGGGTAAATCCCAAATAATAATGGTGGGTCTAGTGTCATAATATTGAATGTAATCAAAGTAGAGAGAATAATGTGGGAATCATCTGCCCCACAGGTAGGAGGGCGGTGTGGGATGGGTGTATACTGGGATTTCTGGGGGTGGAGAAAGGGCACTGGTGAAGGTAAGGGTGTTTCATTTTATGACCAAGACTTAAACCCAAAAGCTTTGTAACTGTGCTCACGGTGATTCAATAAATAAAATTATTAAAAAATGAAAAAAAAAGTAAGGTGGAGTTCATGCCCAATTCAATCAGCTATTCAGTGGCTGAATAAATAGCAGTACTCCTACATTTAAAAAAAAAAGCTTTTTTGTTTAGACCTAAAACAAAAGAACACTCATTGGGAGAAAATATTTACTTATGACACACCAGACAAAGACCTAATAGTCAATTTATATAAAACATTTGCAAAGTTCAGCAGTACCAATTAACAAAAGACATCAAAATATGGAAAGAGAAGATAAAAGACACTACCTCAAAGATGACATAGTGTACATGTGAATAAAATGAATGTTCATCACAATTATCAGGGAAATTCAAATCAAAATGACAATGAAATAAAACCTCAAAAACATTAAAAAATATATTCATGATATTTTTGATTGATAAATATAATAGCTTGGATATAGAAACAACCTTAATAAACAATGACAGATGAATGAATATAGAAACTGTGTGTGTTTATAGATGTGTGTTTATAGACACACAGTGGAATACCATGCAGCTGTAAAATAAGATAAAACCTTGTAATGTGTGAAAGTTGGATGGAACTGGAGGAAATCATATTGAACCAAATAAGTCAGAGTTAGAAGGACAAGTATTAAATACTATCACTCGGGGCTGGAGCAATAGTACAGTGGGTAGAGCATTTGCCTTGTACGTGGCCAACCTGGGTTCAATTCCCAGCATCCCATTATGGTCCCGTGAGTACTGCCAGAGGTAATTTCTGAGTGCAAAGCCAGGAGTAACCCCCATGCATCGACGTGTGTGACCCAAAAAGCAAAAAAAATTTTTAAAAATTTTTAAAATGCTATCGCTCATCTGTAGTATAGATAGAAAAAACAAGGGAATATACAGTACCAAATGATAATTAATACTTAACCTTGAATATGAGACTGAGATTACCAAGCAGTGAGGGATGAAGTTTAGAATGAAGAGTCAGATTAGAGATAACACAGGAACCTTGGTGGGGGGTGCTGGGCACATTAGTGGTAATGAGTTGCATTAACTTATATAAAGTTGCATTAACTTTGTATATTAAAACCATTAATCGTAACACTTATAACCATGTTATCTAACCAAGTCCAGAAGTAATTAGTGCAAGCAGAGATGTGACATAATAAGAAGACTCATGCATTGCTTATGGAAGTGATAGTGACAATTTTGGTAAATGATTTGAACACTTCTGAAAAAATATGAATAGGGTTTTCATTTGACCCTACAATTTTACTCCTGGGAAACTACCCCCAAAACATAGAAATCTATCAAAATCCTAATGACTTTTTGATAGAAAATGCTACCCTAAAACATGTCAGTGTCTCCTGGAATAGCCAAAACAGGTTTAATTTAAAAAAAGGTTGGAGGACATAACTTTGTATGCTTTAATAGAAATTCAAGGAAATAAAAAAGTTGGTATAAGGATATAAGGTCATAATTACCAGTGGAATAGAAGTCAAAACCCAGAAATGAGCTCACAATACATGGGTAAAATTATTTTCAACAAGAATGCTGGGGCTGGAGTAATACACAGGAGTAGGGCATTTGCCTTGCATGCGACTAACCTGGGTTCGATTCCCAGCATTCCATATAGTCCCCAAAGCACCTCCAGGAGTAATTCCTGAGTGCAGAGCCAGGAGTAACCCCTGTGCGTCGCCGGGTGTGACCCAAAAAGAAAAAAAAAAGAATGCCAAGACCATTCAATAAGGGAAGAATAATCTTTTCAAGAAAGGTGCTGTGAAAATAGAATATCCATATGCAAACAATGAAGTACTCTTACCTCATGAAATATATAAAATTAGCCTACAATGAGTTGACCTTAAATTTTAGAATTAAAAGTAAGAAAAGAAAACACGACAACAAATTTTTGCAACTTTGGATTTTACAATAGCCTCTTAATCATGATTCCAAAAGCACCGGGATTATTTAAAAAAATACTGGCTTTATCATATTTAAAAAAAAAACTTTGCATCAGGTACCCAGTCTTCTTTCACCCCCACCTCACTCGAACCTAGTATTTGGCTTTCCCCGCGAACATGCCCCAGGAGTTCTCTAGGACTCTGGGTTGTTCACCATCCCTGAGCATCTTCCTGTTTGTCCCCAACACTATGCCGGGTTTTCTTCCACTCCCAGGCTGTACCCCCCAAAGACACCAGGTACCCGTAGGGCGTGTGGCCTCTGTCGAAGAGGGCCTGGCCTCTGTAGAAGTGGGCGTGGCCTAATTTTGGGCTGGCAGCCACTTATGCAGCTGCACTTAGTCTACCCATACCCAGCAGTCTCGTGTAACATCTCAGTCTCCATACCTCCACACCAACATGAAGAAACAAAGCAAATCTCCACCACGAGGGGAGGACAATGAAAAGAATCCAGAAGCCTCACTAGGTGCTGCTCACCTAATGAGATATTCAATGAACTCAATGAAACAGTGAGACAGATATCCAGTAAATTAAAGGAGGACATGAGAGAAACAATAGAGAAAATACAGGAAGAAGTGAGAGCAGAAATTGAAAAGCTATGCACAGAAATGTCATGAATGAAAGATTCCATAGATGAAATAAAAAACTGAGTCTGTGAATGAAAGATTCCATAGATGAAATAAAAAACTGAGTCTGTGCCCTCAAGAGTAGAATGGCCACAGCTGAAGACAGAATCAGTGAGCTGGAAGATCAGCTGAACAAAGCCTATAAGCAACAACAAACAATGGCAAAGGACCTCAAAATAGCTCTAAATATGAATCAGTATTAGGAGATGATTACAAGAGGAACAACATTAGAATCATTGGAGTACCAAAAGGTCAGGGAAACAATCCCAATGAAAAAACCAGGGTTAGACCTAATTGGCCCCTCCCCTCCAGATGGGTAGGGGGAGCCAGAGCCAGGACCACTGCTCCTCTCCCCCAGCCCCGTGCCTTTTCCAGTCGAACTGGACACCCTCCAGTGGGGGACACCTGCTGCAGCTCCGCTGGACTCCCCATCGCTCCTCCTCCATTCCAGGATCCTGGGTGGGAGTGACCCTGGGACGGGATGGGGGCGTGGCCACAAGGGGGCGTGGCCTCCCAGGAGTGGGCGTGGCCTCCTGGGCGGGCGGCCGCTACTTCAGCTGCAGTTATACTTCCCAATCCGATCACTCAGGACTTTCATCCCAAATTCGTCGCCTAATACCTACCAAAAATTTCTGACCACCTCTACTACAATACAACAACATCCCACTCACCTACTCCATTTCTAACAAAAGACCAGTATGAAATAAGCTGTGCAAGCTCAATACTAAAAAGCACCTCCTCCAAAGCTTCACTCAATGTCAGCTATAAAACAAAGAATAATGCCTGATTGAGAAGAAGGTCGGACTCTAGAAAGGGAGAAGGGTGGCTACCATCGACCAACCTTATCCAAAATCCTTTCCCACGATAAGAGGGAACAGTACCTGTGATTTCAGGGTTCTACCTCTAGGCAACCAAAACAACATGAAGAAACAGCGCAAATCTCCACTACAAGGAGAATACAAAGAAAAGAATCCCGAATCCTCAACCGAGGTTGTCCACAATTATGCTCTCTTCGATAAAGAATTCCGGGACGAAATGCAGAGGGTGTTCAAGGATCTACTCAAAAAATCAATGGAAGAGATATCCAGAAAACTAAAAGAAGAAATGAAAGAAACAATAGAACAGATAGTCGAGAAAATACAGGAAGAAATGAGAGCAGAACTAAAAAAGCTACAAAAAGAAGTGTCACAAATAAAGGATTCAGTAGATGAAATTAAAAAGTCAGTAAGTGACCTTAGCAATAGGATAAGTGCAGCTGAAGAGAGGATCAGCGAGCTTGAAGATGAGCAACAGAAATCCCAGAGGGAACAACAAGCAATAGGAAAAGACCTCAAAATGGCTCTAAGGAAAATCAGAGACCTAGGGGATGACGCCAAGAGGAACAACATTAAAATCATTGGAGTACCAGAAGGACAGGGAGACAACCCCAATGAAAAAGCTACAGTCAAAGAAATCATTGCTGAAAAGTTCCCAGAGTTAAGGAATGCAGACATCTAGATCCAAGGAGCCAGAAGGGTACCACCTAAAAGATACCCCAGAAAAAACACTCCAAGTCATATCATAGTCAGAACTATGGATGCTGTGGACAGAGACACAATATTACAAGCATCAAGTCAAAGGAGGAAATTACATTCAAAGGAGCACCCCTTAGATTCACAGCAGACCTATCAGAGGAAACCCTCCAAGCCCGAAGGCAATGGTGGGATATAGTGAAATGAACGCCTCACCAAGAATACTCTATCCAGCTAAACTCTCACTCAAATTTGATGGAACAGTACACCACTCTGTAGATAAACAACAGCTCAGGAACTTCATAGACTCATAACCAAATCTAAAAGAAGGACTAAAGGGGCTCCTGTAAGATAAAAAGGAAAACACCTATAAACACAACGAACTCCTACAGAAAGATGGCATAAAACCCCATGACAATACTCTCCCTTAATGTCAATGGTCTAAATGCACCTACCAAGAGACCCGGAGCGGCAAAATGGATCCAGAAACTGAAACCAACATTCTGCTGTCTACAAGAAACTCATCTGAACAATCAGAGCAAACACAGACTCAAAGTTAAAGGATGGAAAACAATCCTGCAAGCAAACAGCTCCCTCAAAAAAGCTGGGGTGGCCATACTAGTATCCGACAACATTAATTTCAGGCTGAAAAGATTAGAAGGGACAGCAAAGGCCATTTTCTCTTCATCAAGAGATACGTACAACAGATAGAAATCACACTCTTAAATGTATACACACCTAATGAAGGAACAGCTAGATACTTAAAACAACTGCTAACAGATTTTAAGGAGGACATTGCCAGCAACACAATAGTAGTTGGAGACTTCAACATTGCCTTATCACCTCTGGATAGATCAACAAGAACAAAACCCAGCAAGGAAACATTGGCTTTGAATGAAGAAATAGAAGAGAAAGGACTTATAGACCTATACAGGGCTTTACACCCCCAAAAGAAAGAATACACATTCTTCTCCAGTGCACACGGAACATTTTCCAAAATAGACCATGTGATAGGCCACAAAACATACCTCAATAGGATCAGGAAGATAGAAATAGTATCAACAATCTTTTCAGACCATGATGTACTGAGGATAGAAATGAATCACACACAGACACGGAGAACCAAATCAAACACCTGGAAACTAAACAACTCACTCCTGAACAACGAGTGGGTCAGGAAAGAAGTCAAGGATGAAATCAAAAGGTACCTGGAACTGGTGGAGAGATGGGCACTTGATCATTGTATACCAAACCGAAGCACAAAATTTGTAAGCTTATAACTGTACCTCATGGTGTTTCACTAATAAAAAAAGAAATAAATAAAAATAATAAAAAATAAAAAGCAATTTTCCAACAAGCTTAAAGTAAAAAAAAAAAGGTACCTGGAAACAAATGAGAATGAAGACACGAGCTACCAGAATTTATGGGATGTAGCTAACGCCGTATTAAGGGGAAAATTTATAGCCCTGCAAGCATATCTCAGGACAGAAGAAAGGATGCACATAAGCAACTTGACTTCACAGCTCAAGAGCTTAGAAAAGGATCAACAAATGGAGACCAAATCAGACAGAAGGAAAGAGATCATAAAACTTAGAGTAAAAATCAATGACATGGAAACCCGAAAAACAATCCAAAAGATCAATGAAATCAAGAGCTGGTTCTTCGAGAAGATAAACAAGATAGATAAACCACTAGCAAGACTCACAAAAGAGAGAGCGAACCCTAATAAACCAAATCAGAAATGAGAAGGAGGATATCACAACAGAAACCAAAGAAATTCAAAAGATCATCAGAGACTACTCTGAGAGTCTGTATGCCACAAAACAAGAGAACCTAGAAGAAATGGATAAATCTCTAGATTCCTATAATCTCCCAAGGCTGAATCAAAAATCTCTAGAATACCTAAATAGTTCTATTAACTTCAAGGAAATTGAAACTGTAATCAAAAGTTTTCCCCAAAACAAAAGCCCAGGTCCAGATGGATTCACTAGCGAATTTTTCCAAACATTAATGAGGACCTATTTCCAGTTCTTCACAAGCTCTTCCAGGAAATGTAAGAAACAGAAACTCTCCCAAACAGTTTCTATGAAGCCTGTATCTCTCTAATATCAAAAGGAAACAAAGACACCACAAGAAAACTACAGGCCGATATCTCTGATGAACATGGATGCGAAGATTCTGAACAAAATACTAGCAAATAGAATTCAACAACTCATCAAAAAGATCCTACACCATGACCAAGTGGGTGTGAAGATTCTGAACAAAATACTAGCAAATAGAATTCAACAACTCATCAAAAATATCCTACGCCATGACCAAGTGGGATTCATCCCGGGGATGCAAGGATAAGGTTTAACATTCGGAAATCAATCAACATAATCCATCATATAAACAAAAAAAGATAAAAACCATATGTTCATATCAATAGATGCAGAGAAAGCATTTGATATTATCCAGCATCCGTTTATGATGAAAACCCTCGCCAAAATGGGGATAGAAGGGACTTTCCTCAATATAGTTAAAGCCATCTACCACAAGCCTACAGTAAGCATCATCCTCAATGGGGAAAAACTGAGAGCCTTCCCTCTAAGATCAGGGATGAGACAAGGATGCCTACTCTCTCCTCTGCTGTTCAATATAGTAGTGGAAGTACTTGGCAATAGCGGTTAGGCAAGAAAAAGATATTAAGGGCATTCAAGTAGGAAAGGAAGAAATCAAGCTCTCAACTATTCGCAGATGATATGATTCTATACTTAGAGAAACCTTTACCAAAGAACTCCTAGAAACAATAGACTTTACAATAGAAACTATAGTAAAGTTGCAGGCTATAAAATCAATACCCAAAAGTCTATGGCTTTTCTTTATGCAAATAATGAGAGAGAAGAAAGTGACATGGGAAAAAAATCCTGTTCACAATTGTGCCCCAGAAAATCAAGTACCTAGGAGTCAGCTTAACTAAGGAAGTAAAAGACCTGTACAAAGAAAACTACAAAACACTACTTCAGGAAATAAAAGAGGACATGAGGAAATGGAAAGATATCCCCTGCTCATGGACCGGGAGAATTAACATTGACAAAATGGCAGTACTTCCCAAAGCATTGTACAAATTCAGTGTAATCCCTATAATGATACCCATGACATTCTTCAAAGAAATGGAGCAAACACTCCTGAAATTCATATGCAACAATAAGTCCCCACAAATAGCTAAAGCAATTCTTGGGAAAAGGAAAATGGGAAGAATCAACCTCCTTAACTTCAAACTCTACAACAATGCAGTAATAATTAAAACAGGATGGTACTGGAACAAAGGCAGAACTGCAGACCAATGGAACAGGGTTGAATATACTGACATCTCCCCCCAAAATATGATCATCTAATCTTTGATAAGGGAGCAAGAAATGTGAAGTGGAGCAAGGAAAGCCTCTTTAACAAATTGTGCTGGCAAAACTGGACAGCTACATGCCAAAAAAATGGGATCAGATCTCTACCTAACACCATGTACAAAAGTAAGATAAAAATGGATTAGAGGGTCTGGAGCGATAGTACAGCGGGTAGGGCATTTGCCTTGCACTCAGCCAACATGGCCAACACAGGTTCGATTCCCAGCATCCCATATGGTTCCCTGAGCACCGCCAGGAGCAATTCCTGAGTGCATGAGCCAGCAGTAACGCCTGAGCATTGCTGGGTGTGACCCAAAAAGCAAAAAAAAAAAAAATGGACTAGAGACCTCAACATCAGACTGGAATCCATAAGGTACATTGAAGACAAGGTTGGCAAAATCCTCCCACAACATTGAAATGAACAGTATCTTCAAAGATGTCACACCACTGGCCAAGCAAGTGAAAACAGACATAGACAAATGGGACTATCTTAAACTGTGAAGCCTCTGCATCTCAAAAGAAACAGTGACCAAAATACAAAGACAGTGTACAGAATGGAAAAGGGTATTCGCAGAAGAAGAAGAAGATTGGAGGGATGGGTAATCGATCATTTTATAACTGAAACCCAAGCACAAAAACTTGTAATGTCTACAACTGTACCTCATGGTATTTCACTAATAAAAATTTAAAAAAACAATACTCTTCCAATACTCATCCGACAAGGGGTTGATATCAAGGATATACAAACTACTGGTTGAACTCCACCAGAAGAAAACTTTCAACCCCATCAAAAAAATGGGGAGATGAAATGAACAGAAACTTTCTCAAAGATGAAATCAGAATGACAAAAAGGCACATGAGAAAATGCTCTACATCACTAATCATCAGGGAGATGCAGATCAAAACAACAAAGAGATATCATCTCACACCACAAAGACTGGCCCACATCCAAAAGAATAAAACCAGCCGGTGTTGGCGCGGATGTGACAAGAAAGAGATTCTCCTTCACTGCTGGTGGGAATGCCGACTTGTTCAGCCCTTTTGGAAACCAGTATGGACGAGTCTCAAAAAATTAGAAATTGAGCTCCCATTTGACCCAGCAATACCACTCCTGGGATTATATCCCAGAGAGGCAAAAAAGTATAGTCGAAGTGACATCTGCACTTTTATGTTCATTGCTGCACTGTTCACAATAGCCAAAATTTGGAAAAAACCTGAGTGCCCGAGAACAGATGACCGGTTAAAGAAACTTTGGTACATCTACACAATGGTGTACTATGCAGCTGTTAAGAGAAGATGAAGTCATGAAATTTACATACAAGTGGTACTATATAGAAAGTATCATGCTAAGTGAAATGAGTCAGAAAGAGAGGGACAGACACAGAAAGACTGCATTCATCTGGGGAATATAAAGTAACAAAATAGGAGACTAACATCCAAGAATAGTCAAGGTAAGTACCAGGATGTTTACTCCATGGCTTGAAGGCCAGCCGCACATACTAGGGGAAAAGGCAGCTCAGATAGCGAAGGGAACACCAAGTGAAGGGTGTTGGGAGGATCCCCCCAGGATGGGAGGTACATGCTGAAAGTAGATTACAGACCAAACATGATTGTCACGCAATGCCTCTTTTGCAAACCTCTGCACCCAAAAGAAGAGAGAGAACAAAAGGGAATGCCCTGCCACAGAGGCGGGATAGGATGTGGGGAGGGGGGGGGCGGGGTGAGTGGGTGGGAGGGATACTGGGATCATTGGTGGTTGAGAATGGGCATTGGTGGAGGGATGGGTAATCGATCATTTTATAACTGAAACCCAAGCACAAAAACTTGTAATGTCTACAACTGTACCTCATGGTGTTTCACTAATAAAAATTTAAAAAAACAAACAAACAAAAAAGACTTTGCATCAGAGATCATTATAGCCAGAGTGAAAAAAGTCACAGATAGTATTTGCAAACTATGTGTCAGATAAGAGTGTTGTCTGGAATATGTGTAAAACTACTATGGCTAGACAATGAAAAGATAAAATTATTTTTAAAAATGCTGCTGTAACATTCCCCATGTTAGATATCAGTCTAACATTTTTCTCATCAACAGCTAACTACAAGAAAGTACAGAAAGTTTACTTTTTTTATCAAAACCCAAACTTGTCACCTTTAGGGCTAATTTAATTTTTTCTGATGATAAAACATTGATATTTTCATATTAACCTATATTTAAAACTTTTTCACAATAATCCATGTGATGTTTCAAGTAAGATTCACTTAATCACTTAACTTCCCGTTAGTTGTCGATTTGCTCGAGCGGGCGCCAGTAACGTCTCCATTTGTCCCTGTCGCGTGCTAGTGTAGCCCAATGGTATCTCTTCGCTCCGGGAACATGGAGGGCCTCAAACCGATCGTTCATGATCTTGACAAAGAAGTCTGACCATCTGGTAGGTGGGCGGCCACGCGGTCTCTTGACATCCCGTGGAATCCAATCAGTAACAGCTCTAGTCCAACGGTCGTCTTTAAATCTCATTACGTGACCAGCCCATCTGATTTTCGACACCTTGGTGTATGAGACAGCGTCCCTGATCCTTGATCGTCGACAGATGTCAGAACTCCGGATTCGTTCTCTCATTTGAGTGAAACGTGATATTCCAAGCATAGCTCTTTCTATTCTTCTTTGGGAGACCTGAATGGCGTTCTCATCTTGTTTGCATAGGGCCCAGGTCTCTGAGGCATATGTTAATGCAGGAAGAACAGTGGAATCAAAGAGATGTGCCCGGAGCCGGAGGTTCTTCGTCCTCTTAGCTATTTCTTCGACGTTCTTGAAGGCGTTCCAAGCCGCTCTCTTCCTCCTGCTCAGCTCGGGTGCCAGGTCATTTCTCATGTTGACTTCTCGACCTAGGTACACATAGCTGTTGCATTCGGAGATGGTCGTTCCATTGAGAGCGAATGGGGCGTCAGGAACAAGGCTGTTTCTCATAAACATTGTCTTCGTAAGATTCAGCTGTAGTCCTACCTTTCCACACTCACGGTCAAAGTCGGCCAGCATTTGTGCCGCTTGGCTGATGTTTGGTGTTATTAAAACAATGTCATCAGCAAAGCGGAGGTGGTGTAGTTGCCGACCATCTATCTTCACTCCCATTCCTTCCCATTCCAGTCGTCGCATGATGTTCTCGAGGGTGGCACTGAAGAGTTTCGGTGAAATGGTATCACCCTGCCGCACCCCTCTCTTAACATCAACGATCACTTCTTTGTAGAATGGTGAGATCCTGGTAGTGAATCCGCAATAGAGCTCACGGAGGATCCTGATGTATTGGGCTTGAATGCCCTGATTGGCTAGGGCTTCAATGACCGCTTCCATCTCAACAGAATCAAAGGCCTTTTTTAAATCAATGAACGTTAAGCAGAGCGGCATCTTGAACTCCCGAGAAACCTCAATGAGCTTGGTTACCGTGTGGATATGGTCGATGGTGCTGAATCCTTTGCGGAACCCTGCTTGCTCGCATGGTTGTCCTTCATCTAGTGTTCTGCCAATCCTATTCAGGATGACTCGAGTGAACAGCTTGTAGATGACAGACAATAGGCAGATTGGGCGATAGTTGCCAATGTCATGGATGTCTCCTTTCTTGAACAGTAGTACGGTCCTGCTGGTTTTCCATTGGGACGGAACCTTGCATTCAGACAGGTAGCGAGTGAAGAGCCGAGCCAGTGTATTGATGAGTACTGACGGCAGGTTCTTCAGGTGTTCAGGTCTGACCTTGTCTGGGCCGGGTGCTGTTTGCTTCTTTACCAACGAAATGGCGTGTCGGATTTCGGAAGGGAGAACGTTAGGAACGACATACCCATCCTGTGGAATTTGGTATGTCGGCAAGTGGACATGGCTATCGAAGAGATTTGTGTAGAAGTCATGGATAATCCTCTCCATTGCCGTTCTGGAGGATGTGATGGATCCATCAGGACGTCGGAGGGCAGTCATCTTGGTCTTATAGTTGGCGAAGGACAGGCGGGCATTACGAATACTTTTCCCGGCTTCTGCCGCATCTACCAGTACTTCTGCTCTTCTCTCTTTGAGGTCTTCCTTGATCGCATCTCTGCACTGCTTTGCAAGCTCGGACGTTAGCTTGCGGTTGCCTGAGGCATGCGCCAAACCACGCTGGCGAATTAGCTCAAGAGTTTCCGCTGTGTATTCGATATGCCAAAACCAGTAACTGCAACTGGTCTCATTTACCTGACCCTGAAGGCTTCACCAACATGGCAGCACTGAGAAGGATGAGAAAGGAGAGGCCGACAAAATCTCAAGGCCGACCTAGGCTGCCACAACGAAGGAAGACAAAAATGATCGTCTGTACTTTCAATGCACGTACGCTAGCATCAGATGCATCCATCGAGGACCTGATGGTACAAGCGCGAATGATCAAGTACGACATCATTGGTCTGACCGAGACAAGAAGGCACGAATCTCACCATGCCATTTTCGACACCGGAGAAGAATTGTTCCTCGGAACATGCGATAAAAGAGGTGTTGGAGGCGTCGGTGTCCTTGTCAACACAAACTTGGCCAAGAGCATTGATTCATTCGAATGCCTAACAACCCGAATCGGACGTTTACATTTGAATAGATGTGGCTCACTGCCTGCAGTTTCTATCTTCGTTGTCTACGCACCAACATCTCATTATGATGAAAGAGAAATCGAGAAGTTCTACATGGAGCTGGAGAAGTTCTATAAAGAAGACCACACCTTCTACAAGATCATTGTGGGTGATTTTAATGCCAAGATAGGACCGAGAAGATCAGCTGAAGAACTTCACATCGGGACCCATGGCCTAGAATGGAACGAACAGGGTGAGAGACTGTCTGAGTTCATCATGTCGACCAAGACCATTCATGGTAACTCACAGTTCCAGAAGGCAGAATCTAAACGATGGACATGGGAGTCTCCCGGTGGACGATTCCACAACGAAATAGACCACATCATATTCAATCGACGGTTTTGCCTGACTGATGTCGCTGTTGTCCCAAAATTTCGAACGGGATTGGACCACCGTCTCCTTCGTGCAAAATTCTACTTCACAGAGCGGGGAGAAAGGGCTGCAAAGTTCAAAAAGAGAACTCCCAGAATGACCACCAACTGGGAACTCTTTGGTACTATTGCGGCAACATGGGAAGATGCCATTGTTGACAACATTGACGAGGAATACGATCGACTGGTTCAGCACCTCCATGAATGTGCGAGGAACGCCAAGAGAGAGATAGCCACAAAAAGTCGCCTATCTTCGAAAACTCAAGTAAGATTAGGTTTACTGAAATTCTACTGCTATTTTCTTTTTTTTTTCCCTTTAATTTATTTTATTTTTTTTAAAGTTGTAGATTTACAATTTTTTGTGCTTTGGTTTCAATTATACAATGATCAGATACCCATCCCTCCACCAGTGCCCATTTTCCACCACCATGGATAATATCCCTCCCACCCCCATCCCCATCTACTGCTATTTTCAAAGAGTCAGGAAAATTTTCTCTCTAGACTTGAGATAGTCATAGATTTTGAGATTGTTCATTTCACAGTATCAGCAAAATTCAGTAGAATTCTGCTTTGATACTAACAAATATAAATTTCTATAAAATTGTTAGTTGCTACGTTTGTGAATTGCTAGTTGTATATTCTCAAGCAATTCATTTAGCTCAGTTTAAGCATTTGAATATAGAAATATTAGTGCTTACCACATGATATTCTTATTGAGAAAGAAATTTTAAAATAGAAACTGCCTTGGGGCTGGAGTGATTGCACAGTGGGTAGAGCATTTGCCTTGCAGCGGCTGACCTGAGTTTGATTCCCAGCATCCCATATGATCCCCTGAGCCGTCGCGTTGGTGGTAGGGTGGTTAGCATAGCTGCCTTCCATATGATCCTCTCAGCACCGCTAGGAGTAATCCCTGTGCATCACCGGGTATGACCCCCCCCCAAAAAAAAAATTAAGAGAAAGTGCTTTGTACAGAATCTGTTACAATCAAGGTTATCATTAATAGCAGTTGTCACTATTGAGTGTTACTTGCTTTTCCTCTCTTTATGCAATTTGGTAGATATCAAGTGAGAGTTCAAAAAGCTTTTTAAAATTTGTAAGGTGGTATGGTATATCCATAGTTGACAACTGATTATATAGATCTTTCTAAATTTTGTGAATGTATTATCTCTATTATCCTGTAATTAATATTTAATAAATAGGTTTCTGCATTTTATTCTCATTTTATGAATGTTAATCTTGTCTCTCATACAAAGATATGTGTATTCCTTGAGAACAGCACATATTTTATAGCTCGTTTTACTTTCATGCCTCCAACATCTAGCACTTTTCTATTTACTTTGTAAAATACTCAGTAAACATGTGTTTACTTTGAGTAATTGATGATTTCTAAGCAGGCCCTTAAGCATATCATAATTGCAATTAGAATTAACAGTCTCTCTGAACATATGATTGCTGCTACACTCTTGAGAATTCCTATTAGTTGAAGGTTACCTTCCTGTATATCACAACAGATGCAGACCCTAAAAAAAGTATTTATAATTCTCCAGTTCACAGTGCAGATCTTTGCAATCTGCCCTGCTTTCCAAACTACTAAAAAGATAAAGCTGCTGAAATAAATAAGACGCGTTACTTATTTAATGTGAATATTATTTACCTAGTAGAACACACTATTGCCACTCTGTTTGTTGGACTGCTTTAATCTTTATTGTCATGTACAGTATAAAATACTGCTTCCTATAATTTCTATCTGAATATAATTTTTAGGAAAATAATAGTACATTACTCATAATATGTTATCAGGCTATTGTGGAATTAATGGGTCAGTAGTTCATGAGTACATAAGAGCAAACCTTTGAAGTAAAACAATGTTTTAAATTTTGATACTTGGAAAATAACACAAGGGTAAGGCACTTGCCTTGCATGTGACTGACTCTGGTTCAAACCCCAATACCACATCTAGTTCCCTGAGCACCATCAGGAGTGACCCCTGAGCATGAACCAACTCCACTCCCCTTAAAAAATGTTATAAATTTTCAGCTGTGCTGCTTATTAGCTGCAAGGCTGTGGATAATATAAATATACAAAGGTAACTGAAGAGTTTAATGGGCATCATAATGACCATCTCATAGGTTTATTGTAACACACTTAGCACAATATGAGTTATCTAGTAAATAACCATTAAAAGCCATCTTAGAGGCAAAAAGATAGCTCAACAGGACTGATTTGCATATTTTGCATGTGGGAGACATAAGTTGTTTTTAGCACTCCATGATCTGCCTGGTTCCCTAAGCATTGTTGGTGGGAGCAACTCCAACTCTGAGCACAGAGTTGAGAGTAATCACTTTCTCCTACTGTTTCAGGTCCTCCTTGTGTATAGGACTCTGAGCCCTGCCAGGCACTGGCATGTAGGTTGGTTATAGCCTTGTCCCTGCACAGTGATGTGTTTCTGGGTGGTGATGTAATTCCAGTATTGACATGTGGCACCTCAAGGTGAGTGCCTGAAATGGTATGGGTTGTTGTGCCTGATTGGCTAGTTGCCTAAATTATGGACACTTCTGAGACCACTGGCAGTGTGACAGGGAGCCAGGCTTTGAGAGGCTCACTGGGCCTGCCAGTGCTAGAGATGCAAGGGGGGTGATGCTAAAGTACTCAATGTGAGGGTATCTAATCCCATTTTGATGTCTGCTTTTAAAAGCCGTAGCTTACACAGGATGTACACCAAAATTACTGAGGGATCACTCTTGGCAGGACATAAGGCCATATGGGGTATTGGGGATTGAACCTGGCTGGCTGCATGCAAGGCAAGCACTATATCTGTGGTATACTAGAAATGTGGTGATGATTTTGATGCAGCATTCTATAATATCTGTGCACTAATAATTTAAAATTTCTAGGTATGAGCATAGTCACATGAATTCAAAACTGACTGGAGCACAATAAAAATATTGATACGTCATAGAAGGAAATGTGAATTTGGGGATTATGTCTGGGTACTGCAAATATCAGTGTGATACTATGTTGTAGAGTTTCTGCATTAATGATGTAGAATAGGGAGTAAAAAGAACATTAATGAAATCCACAGATAATATTAAATTGGTAAATATTGCAAATAGCATTTAAGTGCAACAAAGCAATATTAAAATACTCAGAAGATACATAGTGGAGCAATACAATAGATTGTACTCCACTAAAATAGAAACCAGTATTTTAGCATGAATAAAAAAAAAATAAAGTATTTATTCAGATATAGCAAGATCGGAAGTAAGAACATGGTCAAAAACTAGTCATTCTGAGGATTATAGTTTCATATAATCCATGTTACAGAAAAAGAATAGGATAATCTGTTCTTCCTACCTTTGTTAAAATCTGGCAAGACTGAACTCAATTTGTGTCAAGCTGTACCTGAACACTGTGGACAAAATAGTAGTACTAAAAATGGTCAAGACCATGTGTCATCCCAGGGGAGCATCCCAACTAAAAACGTGTGAGCACTGCAATCAAGTGTCAGTCCCTGGGGCCAGAGTGATAGTACAGCAGGTAGGGTACTTGCGTTGCACATAGCCAACCTGAATTTAATCCCCAGCTTCCCATAGACTCTTGAGTCTTCCAGGAGTCATCCCTGAGCACAGAACCAGGAATAAGCCCTGAGTACCCCCAAATATGTTCCCCCCCAAAAAAGTTCCACAAACAAGTTTTGAGCACTGTAGCCCAAAGCATGTAAGCTTGTAACCAAGAGTGTGTAAAATACTGGTCACTTCAACAACAAAGAGAAGGAAAGTGAAACTGTTTTTAATGCTTTCAAAACATTTTTGAACCTTAAAACATTTCAGACATCTTTTGCAATTCGTACTGAGCTATTTTTCAGTCTTTCTGCTCATAACTGCTAATGTATTCCAATATCTTCCTCAGATCTCATGGAGATGACGCATTCTACCTCAGATAGATAACTTATACTAAACCTCAGAACACCTTATTTACCTTTTTACTAGAACACCCCAACTTTTTAAGCTTATTTTTCTTTCCCAAATTAAATTTACAAATTGATCACTTCTGATGTTATTTTTATTCATATGTATTTTACATAGGCCCCTTTGATTACTTGCCCAAACTGACAAAACTTTATGTCACATCTATATCCCATTGCTGCAAATCTTATTTACAAATACATGTATTTGCCCCCACCAGCAGTCACAGAACAAAGAATATAAATAAGAATAACAGCTGAGAAGTGTGTTGCAATTGAGACCTAAGTGAATAACAACTAAAATAAATAAACCACAGATCAGAATTTCTATAGCAATGCAATATTCCAGTGATCACATTATAAATCAGATAATCCCAAGACATTATATTCCACTGGCAAGGAGTCATTCAGAATAATAAATGAATAAATCCCTTTTCTGGATGACTACATATACTCATTAAATATTATATAACACATGCTTTTGAAATATTTCACATCACAAGTCTATGAATCTTCTTTTTTGATGGTGTAAGTAACTTATTTAACATCCGCACTGGAAAAAATTTTAATCTTAAGGTGACACATAATATTAGACAATAAATTCTATCTAGAAACATATATTAGGGAATCATTGAAATATAAAAATATTCAATTGTTGAAATAGAAAAAATATTCTTCCTCTTATGTGCATGGTCATACAGGATATAGAGATGAAGGAACCCTGCCATGCAGATTGGGAAAGGGTGTTATTAAAATTAATTGATCTCTTGTTTTTGAGATACTAAGGAGATAAAATCATTGTGTCAAGTACTGCGTCAAATAATTTTTGAGTTTCCTTGTCCTGCTTCGAGGATGTTTTATATTAATCATTTAGCTATGTAAATTTTTGTCCTATGTAAACACAGTATGTATATTTTGAAATCTTTACACTGTCCTTCCGTTGTTCATCAATTTTGCTTGAGCGGGCCCAGTAACGTCTCCATTTTGAGACTTCTTGTTACTGTGTTTGGCATATCAAATATGTCACGGGTAGCTTGCCAGGTTTTGCCGTGAGGGTAAAATACTCTCAGTAGCTTTACACAACTGAATCATCTTTACACAACTAAACAAGGAAACAAGGAAATCTTTACATAACTAAACAAAATATCCATCGACTTCAGTAAATCTCCCCCAAATAGAGCTATATTCCCATTATGAAGATATAGTCAATATTAAATACAACAGATTTTAAATAGTATACATTAAGAATGCAGTAAAACTTCTCTGTCAGTTTATGTTCTAGTTGTCTAGATCATAGTTGTCTAGATCTAGAGTCTCCTGCCTCCATGCCTGGCTGTTCTCACCACAGCCCCTTGGAGGAGGGTGGGTTGAGTTTCCCTCCCCACCCCGAGCAGAGCCCCAGCAGCTGAAGAACTCCGGTTCCAGCCACAGCCATGCTTAAGACCACTCTCCACATGTTCAGATGAGCCTCACACATGAAGGAACCAACAGAGGAACCCAGGTGTGCGGGACCCGGGGCATAGATCTCCAAGCCTGCTCGGATTGGGACTGGACCTCCTCCACCCAGATTCCCCCATCTTCCAGTATGTAGGCGTTACACCCACCAACGGCCCCGGCGCCATGTAATCCCATCAACGGCCAAGACCCAGAGACTATAAAACCCTGCTCCTGGAAGCGCGTGGTCACATTTGCAGCCGCGCGGCATCCTATTATCTAGTTCTTACTCTGGAAAACCTGGTAGGCTACCAAAAGTATTCTGCCCACAAAGGGAGTCTGGCAAACTCCCCGTGGCGTATTAAATATGCCAAAAACCAGTAACAATGATGGGTCTCATTCTCCTGACTCTGAAAGAGCCTCGAATGTGGCACTTCTTAAAATCTCAGGGCTAGGACTAAGGCGATGTTACTGGGGCCTTCTCGAGGCAATCAATGAATAACAGAATGACAGTGATACAGTCTAGATCAATGATTTTCAACCTTTCTATACCTCCGACCATCACTGGTATGTACTCTATGGGCAATGATTTAAAGATAGTGCAGAAAACCTGAAGTTTTCGACCTTGAGACACTTATAAATAGACTCTGGTCCATTGGCAAGTGTTTGACAGTTACTATTCCTCATATTATTATTGCATTATTACTAGACAGTCTGGCCTTTACAAAATGCAGAATCCCAAACAACAGAAAAGTAGAGCTATTAAGAGGTTAATGGGCATATCATTAGTTCTTTGTAAAACTTTGTGATCAGGAACAAAAAGGAACTGAAATTTCCTATATCTGAAGTAGTTGATACTGTTCAATATTTTCTTATAGCAGATTTCAAGAGATTGCTTTTTTAATATTCCTTGAGACATCCCTGTTTTAATATGATCTATTATCTGTCAGTAGTGGTGGTCATTGTTTCTGTGGTCACTTTAATGATAGAACATTGATCATGTATACTGACTTAAAGCATAGAAGAACCTAATTTACTGTTGGTATTAAACATCTACTTTTGATCATCCTGGATTTAATTACTTTAGAAAAATCACATATCCTTTGATATCCTTGTCATCCTAGATGCCATTAGTTCCCTTTTTAAAAGGGTCTTAATATTTTCATCTCGTTTAGAAATTAAGACTCTTAATTTGGCTGGGGTATAACTTATCAGTAGAACACTTACCTTGCATGTGTGAGGCTGGTTTGAATCCTCTGGCCAAAAAAAAAAAAATTCCTTGAAACAAGGAATTAGAACTATTTTCTTGACCATGAATTTCGTTTTTGTTCTGGGTTTATTTATTTATTTATTGTGTGCTTGTGAGGTCTAGGGGCCTCATCAGCCAACTGACCAAATTCATCAGTTCATTGCCAGGTCCCAAGGATGTAATGCTACTCTGGCCCTGCAGTACACCAAAGGGATTCCTTTGGTGTTGCTCTTGGCCTCTGGAGCTACACCCAGGGATGCTCAGGATACCATGTCACGCAGAGAATGAACTGGGTTGTGTGTGTAGCTGACCACTCTACCTCATCTGGTTATTTTCTTGACTCTGGTTTCTTTTAGCAAACCATATCTTTTTTTTTAAGTCTTTTTATTTATTTTTATTTTTATTTTTTTGGTATTTTATTTTTTAAATTTTTTTTAATTAATTTTTTTATTAGTGAAACACCATGAGGTACAGTTGTAGATTACAATTTTTGTGCTTGGTTTTCGATTATACAATGATCAGATACCCATCCCTCCACCAGTGCCCATTTTCCACCACCATGGATAATATCCCCCCCACCCCCAACCCCCCATCCCCCCTGCCTCTGTGGCAGGGCAATCCCCTGTGTTCTCTCTCTCCTTTTGGGTGTTGTGGTCTGCAAAAGAGGCATTGAGTGGCAAACATGTTCAGTCCATAGTCTACTTTCGACATGCATCTCCCCTCCTGGGAGGATCCTCCAAGCATCCTTTATTTGGTGCTCCCTTCTCTATCTGAACTGCCCTTTCCTCTAGGATACCCGGCTGGCCTCTAAGTTATGGAGTAATCCTCCTGGTGCTGATCTCAGCTATTCTTGGGTATTAATCTCATACTTTGTTACTTTATATCCCCCAGATGAATGCAATCTTTCTATGTCTATCCCTCTCTTTCTGACTCATTTCGCTTAGCATGATACTTTCCATATTGTACCACTTGTATGTAAATTTCATGACTTCATCTTTTCTAAGAGCTACATAGTACTCCATTGTGTAGATGTACTAAAGTTTCTTTAACCAGTCATCTGTTCTTGGGCATTCAGGTTTCTTCCAGTTTCTGGCTATTGTAAAGAGTGCTGCAATGAACAAACAAGTACAGATGTCACTTCGACTATACATTTTTGCCTCTCTGGGATATATTCCCAGGAGTGGTATTGCTGGGTCAAATGGGAACTCAATTTCTAATTTTTTGAGAATCGTCCATACTGTTTTCCAGAAGGGCTGAACCAGTCGACATTCCCACCAACAGTGAAGGAGTGTCCCTTTCTCGCCACATCCACGCCAGCATCGGTTGCTTTTGTTCTTTTGAATGTGGGCCAGTCTCTGAGGTGTGAGATGGTATCTCATTGTGGTTTTGATCTGCATCTCCCTGATGATTAATGATGTAGAGCATTTTCTCATGTGCTTTTTTGCCATTCGGATTTCTTCTTTGAGAAAGTTTCTGTTCATTTCATTGCCCCATTTTTGGATGGGGTTGGATGTTTTCTTCTTGTGGAGTTTAACCAGTATTTTGTATATCCTGGATATCAACCCCTTGTCAGATGTGTATTCGGCGAATATCCTTTCCCATTCTGTAGACTGTCTTTGTATTTTGGTCACTGTTTCTTTGGAGGTGCAGAAGCTTCTTAGTTTAAGATAGTCCCATTTATCTATCTCTGTTTTCACTTGCTCGGCCAGTGGCGTGGCATCTTTGAAGATACCATTAACTTCAATGTCATGGAGGGTTTTGCCAACTTTGTCTTCAATGTACCTTATGGTTTCTGGTCTGATGTTGAGGTCTTTAATCCATTTTGATCTTACTTTTGTACATGGTGTTAGGCAGAGTTCTGAGCCCATTTTTTTGCATGTAGCCGTCCAGTGATGCCAGCACAATTTGTTAAAGAGGCTTTCCTTACTCCACTTCACATTACTTGCACCTTTATCAAAGATTAGATGATCATATGATTGAGGGGAGATGTCAGTGTATTCAACCCTGTTCCATTGGTCTGCAGTTCTGCCTTTGTTCCAGTACCATGCTGTTTTAATTATTACTGCTTTGTAGTACAGTTTGAAGTTCGGGAGGTTGATTCCTCCCATTTTCTTTTTCCCAAGAATTGCTTTAGCTATTCGTGGGGGCTTATTGTTCCATATAAATTTCAGGAGTGTTTGCTCCATTTCTTTGAAGAATGTCATGGGTATCTTTATAGGGATTGCATTGAATTTATACAATGCTTTCGGTAGTATTGCCATTTTGACAATGTTAAGTCTACCGACCCATGAGCAGGGGATATATTTCCATTTCCTCATGTCCTCTTTTATTTCCTGAAGTAGCGTTTTGTAGTTTTCTTTGTACAGGTCCTTTACTTCCTTAGTTAAGCTGATTCCTAGGTACTTGGTTTTCTGGGGCACAATTGTGAACGGGATTGTTTTTTTCATGTTGCTTTCTTCTCTCTCACTGAGCAAACCATATCTTTTTAATTTTAAATCTTTTTTCATTTCAAAATATTAGGAACCTTTAAGAGTATTTGTAGCAGGGAAGGGCTCCTGATCGTAATTAGGGTCAATTAATTTTAATTTTTGTTGTTTCTCACATAGTCTTTCTCTTTTTCTTTTTGATTTTTGGGTCACACCCAGCTGTGCTCAGAGGTAATTCCTGGCTTTGTACTCAGGGATCATGGTAGACCATATGGGTTCCTGGGAATTGAATCCAGGTTAGCAGCGTGCAAGGCCTACAGTGCCTTCTCCACTGTACTCTCTCTCTAGTTCCTCACATATTCTTCATAAAATGTCATGAATTCTGTTGGGTTTTTTCCCCTCTTTCTCTCTCTTCCCTTTGTTTATTGTGATGATAATCCCGGGAGTCACATACTTCTGGCTATGGTGCTTACACACAGGTTATGAATTCTGATTCTTACCAACTTCCTGTGTTTCTTCATATTGTTTTTACTTATTTGTTGTTACTTCTTTTTATTGAGGTAGTGGTTGATTTATAAAATTGTATATGTTTCGGAAATACAGTTTTATTTCTCTTCAAAATATACCATGCTCACCACCAAAGTATCAATCTCTTTCCAATCGCAGACAGCTGGTGCCCTCTCTACCTAGCAATATGTTTTATAGTCAGCATCCGAGGGTTTTTTTTCTATTGACTTTTTTCCCTTGCATTGGCTTCCACATTTTAATAAAATAATCCATTATATACCTTTTCCTTATGACTTATTTCACTAAGAATGATTCCCTCCAGTTTCAACCATGTTGTCACAAATGGCCAGATTTCATCTTATCTTATAAACTGTGTTGTATTACATTGGTAATCTACTCATTATTCCCTAAAAGGGTTGTTTCCATGTTTGACTATTTTAAATAGTGCTGCAGTGAACATAGGTGAGCATTTTGTTTTATTCCCCCTGCACTTTATTTAAACACAGTGGTTTACAAAGTTGTTCATGATAATATTTTACAGGCATTCAACATTCCAACACCATTTCCACCACCACTGTCATCTTCTCTCCACTATTATCTCCAATTTTCCCAACCACCCCTCAAGACTGCCCTCATAATAGGTCAGTGATAATCTCTTTTATATTGCTTGTTACCAATAAATTGCTAACAGAATGATCAAAAAATCCTTAGAAAATATTAGTGTAAATTGTTGTATCTCACCATTGAGACATTAAATCCTTGTATGAGGGATTATCCACAATGTGTAGGGTGTTTGCCTTGCACGAGGTTGATCCAGTTTCGATTCCTCCACCCCTCTTGGAGAGCCCAGCAAGCTACTGAGAGTATCTTGCCCGCATGGCAAAGCCTGGCAAACTACCAATGACGTATTTGATATGCCAAAAACAGTAACAACAAGTCTCACAATTTGTTGTGAGACAGTTACTGGTGCCCTCTTGAGCAAACCGAGTTTTTATTATTATTTTTATTACAAAGCTCTTCATGATTGGGTTTCAGTCATACAATGTTCCAACATCCATCCCTCTGCCAGTGTAATTTCCCAGCACCAGTGCCCCCAAATTCCCTCCCACTGTATTTTGTGGTTTCATATCTACCATCCAAGACTATAATATATGTTAAGTTAACTTTTTTTTCTGTTTGGTTTATGGGCCACACCCAGAAGCACCCAGGGGTTATTCATGACTCTGTGTCCAAGAATGACCCTTGATGATCTGTAGAGGACTGTATGTGGTGCTGAGAATCAAATATGCATAGACAGCATTAGGAGGTAAAGACTTTAATCCCTATACTGTCTCTCCAGCCCTTAAGTTAACTTTTGTGCTTCATGTCAGTAGTTACTGTTTTTATTATTTGCACATCTCATTCCAAACATCATTTATTGAAAAAACTTTCCTAGTTCATTTTAAGTTCTCTGCTCCTTTGTAGTGAAAGATAGTCAAGTAACTCTTTGTATTTGTGACATTTTATTTCTGATCTCTCAGTTCTATTCCACTGATTTGTGTGCTTGTTTATTCTAGAACCACACTGTTTTGATTGCTATAGCATTTGTAAAACAGTGTTAAGGTGGAGGGCATGATGCTTCCATTCTTCTTTTACCTCTGGATTGCTTTGGGGTTCTTCTGTTCAGGCTCTTTTCCATGAAATGATTTTGGTCACAGATTTTTAAGACAAAAATATTCATTAGAGTAAAATGCAAACTATAAAATGTGAGTGAAATTGCATTGTTTGGATTTTTGTTTATATATACATTTTTTTGCTCTAGCAAGATTTTATTGGTCAATTTCATTACATAAAATTGTAGACTTTATTGGACTTAATATACTGTTTGTATTCTGGTGGGTGGTAGATTTCTCATATTGACTCTCCCATCTGAAATCATCTTTGAATATAAGTGCCAGCCAGACTTCCTGACTCTTCAGTTTCATCCTGACTCATTTCCTTAGCCTGTGACTCTTGATCTTTCTGTACTAAGCCAGTCAAAGATACATCTTCTGTAAAAACTCATATTTATCTGTTATTCATTTACACTGATATGTTGTTTTTATGATCTCTTTCTGTAATTCTTGCTTTATTCCAGCTCTCATCATCTGTGAATTACTGATCTTTAAGCATGAATTGGAATTTCACAAAACTCCGGCAACTTTAAATAAAATCAATATTGCTAAAATATTTTATATTTTACCACTAAGTAGCTGGAGCGATAGCATAGCAGGTAGGGCATTTGCCTTGCACTCGGCCAACTGAGGCCGACCCAGTTCAATTCCTCCATCCCTCTTGAAGAGCCCAGAAACCTACCAAGAGTATCGCGCCTGCATGGCAAAGTGTGGCAAGTTACTCGTTGTTGGAATACACGGAGCTTAGGTTTATCAGATTGTACCCATTACAGTGCTCCCGAGTCACTCCCATTACTTTGTCAGTCTGTAACCACTTCTATGCTCTCTTCCCCAACCAATTTGTAAGGTCTCATCCTTCTTAGACACTGAAGCTGTACTGTAAGTTAATATTGCCTTTCTCCTCTCCTTATGTCTTTGAGCAGTTTACTTTAATGCAATGTCCTTTTTTATAGATACAGGAAGACAATTAATTAATATGCTCGGTAACTTAGGAATTGATTGGCTTAGTATATTATTCACTCCTGGGCATCTGCCTTCTCAACTTAAGCCTCAGTTGCCCTCACTTCCTAGCACCCCAAGGGCAGGGTCCCGACGTGGGACTGGATGGAACCAGGGCAAGCCGGTAAGTTATGTGCTACCCTGGCATCGCGATGGGCCAGGCCAAGGTGCCACGATTCTCATAATCCAAAAGTAACAACGAGACTAGGGCCCTGCTGCTAGGAATAGGAAAGATATCTGGCCTGAGCACTGCAGTCTGAGATCGAGATGGCCCTAGGAGAGCAATTCTATAAGCTCAAAGTATTTCTTACTGTGTCCATACGAAATGATTAATATTATGTATGCTTATATGTTGGTTGGACAAGGAGAGGAGAAACACGTCCTAGAAGCAGTTTCCTGTGTGTCCTGACTAGCTTGGATGAGACTGCTTTTTTGGAGATGTAGATTCCAAGCTCTAGCAGACTGGTCTTTGTTGTGCTAATCTAAGTGCTTGTAGCTTGTGAAAAGGTGAGGCCAGGATTACTGGCCTGCGGATGTAAGGAAACAATGTATGTTTGCTGCCTCAATGTTCTTTCTGTAACTCCTTTTGATGACATCATTATATTGCGCCCTTTAGAGGTACTATGATCTATATAAGGGAGATTTCAGGGCTCTCTGGGGGGACAGGTGCATCAGAGAACCTGGGAAGATGGGGCTGAGGACAGAAGCTGAGAGAACAAAGGCGCACGTGCTCGAGGATTCCTGAGGCCTCCATGACATACATCTCTTCCATGTAATAAACGGCTACTAAGACCAACCAGCCTGGTCCCCGTTTCCTTCCTTCGCCTGACCATCGCCATCGACCTCCCTGGAGTGGGAAAATGGCCTGACCGCCAGCCGTTTTATTTTTTGTGTGTTTACACACTCGTGACATACTCGATATGCCAAAAACAGTAGCACAATAGAGACATTACTGGTGCCCACGTGAGCAAATCGATGAACAATGGGAGGACACTGCTAGAGTGCTACCACTAAGTAGCTGGAGCAATAGCACAGCAGGTAGGGCCGACCCGGGATCGATTCCTCCACCCCTCTTGGAGGAGCCTGGCAAGCTACCGGGACTATCTCGCCAGCACAGCAAAGCCTAGCAAGCTCCCTGTGACCTATTCGATATGCAAAAACAGTAACAACAAGTCTCATAATTTGTTGTGAGATGTTACTGGTGCCTGCTCAAGCAAATCAATGAACAATAGGAGGACAGTGCTGCTACAGTCCTTCCACTAAGTAGAGTTTGGTTAAAGATATATTTTTAACATGCTTACTATTGCCAACATATAACAGGAACTTTGCATTCCTTATAATGTGCACAAAGAAGAAAATTACTCTAATTCTACCAAAACTCTAAAAAATGATAATTAAAGTTGTAAAATTAAAGTCCTGACCACATTAAGTGTGTGTGTGGAAATACACATACATATGTTTGAATGACATCATTCTAATAACACCAAACATTAGCCAAGCTGCACAAATGCTGGCTGACTTTGACCGTGAGTTTGGAAAGGTCAGACTGCAGCTGAATCTCACTAAGACAATTTTCATGAAAAATGAACTAGTCCCTGACATTCCATTTGCTCTCAATGGAATGAACATCTCCAAACATAGTAGCTATGTGTATCTGGGTTGAGAACTCAACATGAGGAATGATTTGGTGCCAGAACTGCACAGGAAAGAGAGTGGTGTGGAGTAACTTCAAGAGTGTCGAAGAAGTTCTTAAGAGAACGAAGAACCTCCAGCTCCAGGCACATCTTTTCGACTCTATCATTCTTCCTGCACTAACATATGCCTCAGAGACCTGGGCCTTACAAAAATAGGACGAGAACACTATTCAGGTATCCCAAAGAGGAATCGAAAGAGCTAAGCTTGGAGTATCACACTTCACTCAAGTGAGAGAAGGAATCCGGAGTTACAACCTCTGTCGACGATTGAGAATCAGGGGTTTGTTTGCCAAGGCATCGAAAATCAGACGGGCCGGACACGTAATGTGATTTAGAGATGACTGCTGGACTAGAGCTGTTACTGACTGGATTCCACGGAACATCAAAAGGACGCGTGGCCTCCCACCTACGATATGGTCAGACTTCTTCATCAAAACCCTGAATGAATGGTTTGAGCCTCTTCGTATTCCTGGAGTGAGTAGATGCCATTGGGCTACACTAGCATGCGACAGGGACGAATGGAGATGTTACTGGCACCCGCTCAAGCAAATCAATGATCAACGGGATGACAAGTGACAAGTGACAAGTCTAAACACATGTATTTGTGGTATGCTAGTATGTTGCTCTGGCTTGGGATACTGGGAGTCCCAAATAGCAGAGCTACTCAAATCACTTTTGAGCATGTGAGTCAGTGCCAGGAATTGAACTTGTGGTCTCATCCACTTCAGTCTTAGTACAGCACTTTTGCTGCTAAACTGTCTCAGATCTTTAAAAGTCTTTGAATGTATAACTGAGCTAGGAAATCAGGAAAATTATTTCCCAGGAGCCTAAAATGAAGATGACAAAGATATCAAGTAACTATGAGCTAACCACGTAGTTACTGGAAGGAGTCTGCCAAGTTCCAGGTCATGGTTTTAATTGGAATTATAAAAAGCACAGAATTGTAACTACAATCCCCATATGTAAAACTGAAATCCTCCAGGACTATACCCTGGGCGAAACACTAAAAGAAAACTTCCCTTAAGCATGAGAGCTTAAGAAACTCTATCCCTGGGGTTCTGGGTTAAGGAAACAGAGGTTGAAAAAGATAGAAAAAGAAATGATGTGTTTTGTTTCTGCGAAGTATATATATAGTCACTGACTCGGGGTCAGATTTACCTTGCTTGCATGGTTAAAAATTCCCAAATGAAAAACCTGACATGAAAAGTCAATATATGGGCCAGAGCCATATTAAAGTGGGTAGGGTGCTTGTTTTGCACACAGCCAATATGAGTTTGCTCTCTTGCACCCAATATGGTCCCCCAATCACTGCCAGTGGTGACTCCTGAGTGCAGAACCAGGAGTAATCCCAGAAGTAATCCTTGAGTGCAGAGCCAGTTGTAAGCCATGAGTATAGAGTAGCTTCCCCTCCCCCACTGCCCCCTGCAACCCCTTCCTCCAAACAAAGTCAATCTAGATTGGAAATATCCTGTCAACATTTTTATGAGAAACAAACTCAAAGATTTTGGAGAGACACTAAAGGAAGGATTCTGATAGAAATGTACCAAAAATAAGCTCACAACTGACAACTAGAAAATAAAGAAATTCATCCTAAGAATCATTAAACATAACAGAGTAGTAGTTCAAGGACTTCCAATAATAACATTATCAAATAGGGCTGGAGTGATAGCACAGCGGTAGGGCGTTTGCCTTGCACACAGCCAACATGGCCGACCTGAGTTCGATTCCTCCGCCCCTCTCGGAGAGCCCGGCAAGCTACCGAGAGTATCTCGCCCACGCGGCAGAGCCTGGCAAGCTCCCCGTGACGTATTCGATATGCCAGACACAGTAACAACAAAGTCTCTAATGGAGACGTTACTGGGCCCGCTCGAGCACTCAAATAAACTGTAAAGTAACTATTTTAAAATAAAATAACATAAACGACTCTGGAGCACATTCTTTGCATGAGAGAGCCCCAGGTTTGACTCCAGGCTTTCATGGTTCCAAGAATACTACAGAATGACTTTCTGAACACCTTCATGTCTGTCCCCCAAGGCAAACCAAAACAAAACATCAATGGAAAACACAAGAAAATATCCAACTCTGTATCTAGGAAAATTAATAAAGAGCCAGAGAGAAATAATATTACAGTTAAAATATCCACTCTTAAATATGTAGATCCTGAGATTTCCAGAGATGAAGTATTACTTCATCTGAGCTTAGCAATAAGATTTTTTAGAGACTATGGGATGTTTCTTTTAGACCAATACTACATGCCAGTTGCAATTGATTCCTGGGTCTTATTATGTGTTTCTTTCAACCTCTGAGAACTAACTTAGAGTTCTAGCAAATCCCCACCAGCATACCATGTGTTTGGAACACTGAATAACTCACTTAAAATAAACTACACAACACTGATGCTGGTCCTGTTAGATTAAGACAAATTAAAAATCTAATACATAGTTTTGCTGTCAGGTCTTAAATGTCAAAGGTCAATATAGTATATTGCAATAAGGGTAGAGGTTACCCATGCCCCAATATTTTATCATAATAAACCAAATAGGGATGAAACACCCAGCAGTGGCCCATAAATCTATTAGCAGTGAACTGTCAATGTCCTATATACCAAGGTAATTTGTTAATTCAGAGTTGGGTCTCTTTTTTCACTAGACCTTGTAAACTCCTTTCTGAAACATCAATAAACCATCTGCTTTGACTTGTTAATCAAATGACTTTATTCAGTCCAAAGCAATTTTTTCCTAATAAAAACAGAGTATTTATCTCCATGGCTATAAAAGAGGATTGTTTTCAACTGTTCACTTATAGTTAAGAAGCACATTTAGTTTGGATTGATTTCCAATGCTTCGGTCATATCTTGTCACTTTCTATTTCATACACACAGCATCTCAGTTTAGCAATTTAGGAAAGGAAAAACAGTCAAATTCTGGGTATGGGACCAACACACAAAAACTGAAGAAGTTAGAAGGCGGAAATAACTCACCCCCAGTAACTGTAATTCAACATTTTAATATTACCATTTCTTTCTATTGGAAAGTTTTTCTATCACTCTGAATATTAGTGTTTATACCAGCCTCTGTTTCTCTATCAAATCAGGTTCCAAATATTTGCCTTTTAGTCAGTATTGCTTTGTTCTTAGTCACACAGCAGGCAATATTTATCTATAATGGAAACCTCTTATTCGCTCTTAAACTTTATTGTGTTAGTGTAAAATAAAGTCCACTTCAGAGGGATGGAATCATAGTGTGTGAAGATCTGCAAAGCTGCCCCAGAAAATTGACTCTCTTTTCTTCAACCCACCAAACAGAAATAAAATGAGTATCTGAAGTATCCGTGGGGATACTCTCAATGCTGTGCGAGCATCTAGAGGAATCGTCACGCTTCTTGCACTCTCTGTCCTTAGAGCTTACTGCCAGCTGGCAAATGGAGCACAGTCTCTGACCTCTGACCTTGAGTCGGCTCCTTTTGGACTGTTTAAAAAAATGATGTGTTGGAGAGAAGTCCAGGCATTTGACTTATTACTGAATTGTGCCCTCGTAAAAAACAAAGAAGAAACTCATAGGTGTCCTTTATGAGCACGAGCATTCCGTGCAGCCCAAATCTGGTGCATTGTGGGAATGGCTTCTCAGGAAGACCCTTGTGAAGACCCTGTGAAGCTTTCCTGCTATAAGTCCCTGAATAAAGGAAAAAACTATGTAGCAAAGGAAAATTGTAATGAGTATGCCTGAAGTATTGTTAAGAATTGTTTTGACTCTTTTCACTCTTCAGTTAAAAAAGTATTTTTGGATTATTTGTTTTGGGGTCATACCTGGTGATGCTTAGAGGTTACACTCCTGGCTCTGCACTCAGGAATTAATCCTGACAGTGCTCCAGGAGACCATATGAAGTGCTGGGGATTGATCCTGGGTTGGTCATGTGCAAGATAAATGCCTTGTACACTGTACTTTCACTCTGGCCCGAAAATTTTATTCTTATTTTGAACTCAAAAAATAAAATGTGAGAAATGCCTGAAATTTTATGGTAACAGTTATCAGTTTCTATAATGGTCAGTTTTCCCAATGTTTGCTTTGATTGGTTTTGGCAGTATTTTCATAAGATTTTTCTCAATAGTTCCATAAAAACTGTGAACCAATCACTTAAAACTTGGTGCCCCTTAGGCATGAATTTTTGCCAAATTAAATATTTTTTACATAACCTCATAAACCAATCATGCATTCTGCTAATGAGATTTGTGTTCTCTGTAGGTTTTTTTTTCCATGAGGCCAGATAGAGCTTAACTGGGAATCGGTAAAAATAGCCATTTAGGTATGTTGGAGTAACGTAGTCTTTGGTTTTGAGAGGAACAGATAAACATGTTCTGACTGTAATACTGAGAAGTGTACATTGGACTAGAACATCCATGGGGTATCAAATAATATGGAAAATATTATAATTTAAGCAAAACAGCGTTTTGGTTTTTGTTTTGGCCCACATTGTCCTTACCAGATTTAGAATGGTAAATGTCTAAAAACATTTTTTTAAAGATAAAGTAGCATTCTAGTATTTAAAAAACTTTTTGTCATTCTCTCTCCTTTCCTTTTCTTCATTGTTGTTTTTGATGATTGTTGTTTTTGATGATGTTCTGTGATAGCTAGGGGCTGTATATATACAGGTTGTGTATACACAAATATACACAGCTATCGTATATTTGCTGTGGTATTTTCATAGTTTTAAATATGGTGCTCAATGAGGTTGCTAACCAGGCTGTGTCACTCACACACTTGGCTGCTGTCTCATCAAAGTTTGCACTCCTGTAGTGGTTCCCTCCGAAGATTACTGTGGTGCTCACAAGTGTATTTGCCAGAGGTCACGCTTCCTGGTCATGGTATTAGCATAGATTTATAGTTTCATTGTTTGCCAGGTATTGCACATTTTTTTGTGATGCTCACATGCACCTATTGTGTGGCTGGAAGTTAGTCATAGTACCAGAATCACAGATAGCAGAGCTGCTAGGATTGTACTTAGCACAGTGGAACATTGTGCATTTAAACTCATGGCCATACTCTTGCAAAGCTGGTACTCTTGGTCTCTGTACTACTTTTCTGGGTCCCAGAAACAACTTAGGGCTTAACTTGTAAACTTAAGAAGAGTATTGTGGGGATGGAAAACAAGCATCATAAAATTGTATTTAGAATTGAGTCAAATTAACCAGTTGTGCTGTATTGTAAAACAGAAATAAAAACCTGTTGCAGAGTTAAATAAAATAATAAATGTGTTGTTCTTGTTTAGCATTGTTTACTTAGATTTTGGGGCCACACCTAGCAGTGCTCAGAGATTACTCCTGGTTCTGTCTCAGGGATCACTCCTAGCAGGACTCAGGAGGCCGGGATTGAAATCAGGTTGGCCATGTGCAAGGCAAACACCCTACTCGCCATACTATCTTTCTGGCCTGCTTTTTTAGCATTGCTGATTTGCTTTTTTGTTTTTCCCTTGTAACATGCATTTTGAATGTTGTTTCTGTAAGATATTTCTTAGAAAATTTTACAGAAATTGCTAGTTATTCTGTTAGAGGGAAAAAAACATTGCTTCATGAAGCAGATCTAGTCAGTAATCCCATGAGAATTGGTCACAATTCTCAAAAAGTCACCTTTTTTGCCTGAGATGATGATTTTGAAATGAATGGAGTGCTGATTCACATTGAAGTTAGGTTAGGTTAAGAGATCAAAGACTATGCAGAACATTTTATGAAGATGGCTAAACAATAGGTAGAAACAAAGAATAAGGAAATAAAAATTGATTAAAGTGTACCTATCTAGCAAAGCTATAACCTTATTAAAGGGATACAATTATATGCTTTTATCTCTTCCAGCATAACTATACAAAAATTTCCGAATGCATTTTGAAGATCTTAATAAAAGGAAATTAGTAAGATGGCTTTTTGAGGCATTAAAGGGTTAGGAAAAAACCTGTAAAATTTAATATAAAGAATTGACTAAGCAAAACACTGCATGAGAAATGACAATAAATATTTAAAATATCAAGGAAAACTATAAGATGCTTAACATTCCACTGGGGGTTAATGCGTACAAGTTGTTTCTTATATCTTACTAAGCACAAACTTTTAAAAAAAATTTTAAAAAAATTTTTATTAGTGAAACACCATGAGGCACAGTTGTAGATTTACAAATTTTTGTGCTTGGGTTTCGATTATACAATGATCAAATATCCATCCCTCCACCAGTGTCCATTTCCCACCACCATGGATCCCAGTATCCTGCACCCATCCCCCCATCCCACCCTGCCTCTGTGGCAGGGCATTCCCTTTTGTTCTCTCTCTCCTTTTGGGTGTTGTGGTCTGCAAAAGAGGCATTGAGTGGCAGTTATGTTCAGTCCATAGTCTACTTTCAACATGCATCTCCCCTCCTGGGAGGATCCTCCAAACACCCTTTATTTGGTGCTCCCTTCTCTATCTGAGCTGCCCTTTCCCCTAGAATGCCTGGCTGGCCTCTAAGCCATGAAGCAATCCTCCTGGTACTGATCTCGGCTATTCTTGGGTATTAATCTCATATTTTGTTACTTTATGTCCCCCAGATGAATGCAATCTTTCTATGTCTGTCCCTCTCTTTCCGAGTCATTTTGCTTAGCATGATACTTTCCATGTAGTACCACTTGTAAATAAATTTCATGACTTCATCTTTTCTAACAGCTACATAGTACTCCATTGTGTAGAGGTACCAAAGTTTCTTTAACCAGTCATCTGTTCTTGGGCACTCAGGTTTTTTCCAGATTCTGGCTATTGTAAAGAGTGCTGCAATGAACAAACAAGAAAGCACAAACTTTTAAGTTCACTATTAAGAAATTTTAACTAAGATTCATTAAGCTAAGTTTTGTAAATTGAAATAAAGTTGGTTTACAAGAGTATACATATTTATATATTTTAGGAGTACAATATCGCCACACGATATTGTACTCACAACAGAAGTACCTATATCTCTCCATTATAGTCTACTTTCACCTTATGATCCTATAAACTCAATTCTGTGGTCAGAGTCTGAGTTTGTTTTCTTTGAGCACTGTCTGTTCCCTTTATTTGTTTTTCAGAGATCCTCTGGTATTTGTCTTTTTTCCTGATTGAGTTGGCTTAGCATGTCCCCTCCAATTCCATCTATATTGTATCAGAAGGCAATGCTTCCTCTTTCTTTATAACTGAGTAGTATTCCACTGTGTCTATAACTCTTTATCCTTTCATGTGTCTTGAGCATGAAAAACTTCAGTTCTTGCTGGGAAGGTGGGGGGGGGGGGTGTTCCACACTGTTGTGGCCCTTCTGGGTTGTGTTTGTGACTTCAGGATAGAACTCATGACTTCTGAGTTGTGTATGTGGCTTCAGGATAGAACTCATGACTTCACATTTTGTTTGTTTGATTTTGCTTTTTGGGTCACACCCGGCGATGCACAGGGGTTACTCCTGGCTCTGCACTCAGGAATTACTCCTGGCAGTGCTCGAGGGACCACATGGGATGCTGATAATTGAACCCAGGTCGTCCTCATGCAAGGCAAATGCCCTACCTGCTGTGCTATCACTCCAGCTCCTCATGGAGCTAAGGGCAGATGTTTTCAATCAGTGAGCCATTCTCCAGACACAATTTTTAATTTTTTGAGAAATCTCAGTTGAATTTTTAGAGACTGATCACATTTCCACCAACAATGTCTTATGGTTCCTTTTACTCCATGCCTTGACCAACACTTGTTATTTGTGACCTTTATACTGTAGGCTAATCTCACAGTGTGAAATGGTGTCTCATTATCCTTTTGATTTGCAGTTTTTTGATAAGTAATAAGCGATTTTTTATGTTCCTGTTGCATTCGGTATGTCTTCTTCTATTAAATGACTTTATGAGCTTCATGAGCTAAGATTTAAATGTGTTATATGCGCCAGAGGGCTAACACAGGAAAGGTTTTGCCTTGCACATGGCCAATCCCAGGTTCAATACCTGGAACTACATATGGTTGCCCAAGCTAACCATGAGTGATCCTTGAGTGCAGAGCCAGGAGTAATCCCTGAGCACAGCTGGATATCACCCAAAAAGAAACAAAAAATTAATTTGTTCTATCATGTCTACCTTTAAATTTATCTTAAACTTACAATTCTTTGTTCCAAAAACACACTAAGTTAAAACCCCAAATTAGTACAGTGAAGATAAAATGTTTTTTTGTTATTAGAGAAACATAACACATCTTTATAATATTTATGAAATGGAAGTTCCTTGATCTGGCTTTTTCTATTTCATCTTGCATACATAAATATACAGAGCTAATCATAATCATGCTTTAAAAAATACAGTTTACATTTAAATGGGGCCGCTGGAGCGATAGCACAGCGGGTAGGGCGTTCGCCTTACATGCGGCCAACATGGCCGACCCGAGTTCGATTCCTCCGCCCCTCTTGGAGAGCCCGGCAAGCTACCGAGAGTATTTTGATATGCCAGACACAGTAACAACAAAGTCTCCAATGGAGACGTTACTGGGCCCGCTCGAGCAAATCGACGATCAACGGGAGGGCCTTTACCTTTACCTTTTACATTTAAATGAAAGAATCAGAAAGAATGTATTTTATGTGCAAAACTTTCCTGTATATTCATTTCAGAAAGATTGTTTTTAAACTACAAAAATTTACTAATTTTTTTAACCTACTTACATTTCTAAGATTCAAATTAAACTAGGAACTTATGTTAAGAAAAATATTTTCATTAACTCTTCTGTAGAGTAGTAATTACTTTCTGACTAACTGGCCAGTTATTATATAAATTAATTTCTCTCCATTTGTTTGCTTCTATATACAAATAGGCATTAGGGATTAATGCATTTGCACTTTATATTAGTATCATAGATGTTCCTTATATGCAATCAATAGACTGCTGTGTGGAAATTTGCTTTAACAAATATGCTTTTCAAAAGTAAGTTATGGGATATGACTGCTCATAATAGTGGAATTCCAAGTAATTTTTTTTGTTTTGGGGTGACACAAAGTGGTGCTCAGGGCTTACTTCTAGTTCTGTGCTCAGGAATCACCAGAGTTTTTTTAGACAACTATCTCTCTACATTTTTTAAGGTTTACATATTGGTACTTATTCAGAAGTAAGTAAAAGAAAATCAAGAGGTTGGACAGTAGCAATAATATAAGGGGTAGGTGCTTACCTTGTATGTAGTCAACTCTTGGTTCTCTCCCTACAGGATCTCCTGAGTTATTCCTGAGCTCAGAGCCAGGAGTAAGCCCTGAGCATCACTGGGGGTGACCCAAACACACACACACACACACACACACGTGCGCGCACAGACATACACACACACACACACAAATCAAGAGAAAGAATACCCAATAGAGACTTTTCCAAATGATTCGAAAATACCCAGCAATGCTCGGGAGGTCATAGGAGATGCCAGGGATCGAACCCAGATTGGCTGCATGCTAGGCAAGCATCCTACCTGCTATTCTATTGTTTCTGTCCCTAATTTGAACTGTATCTCCTATTAAGAACTTTTAGAAAGGTTGGATGAAAGAGGGATGGGGGGAGAAAAGAACTTGGGTAACAAGTTTTCAAACATTTATAATAAAGGTTTGAACAAAAGTTTGAGAACTTATATTACTTTCAATATAGTGAAAACCTTGTGAAAGACCAACTCTGAGGACATTCAAGAGAGATGAGTCTGGCATTTAGAAAGTGCTTTTCCCTAGAGGTATCTGCCATTTCCTGTAGATCCAAATAGCTTGTATTTCCAGTAAAGATGGCTAAAAAGTCATCTTTTTAGAAGCTTAATAGAGATATCCAGAATCATCAAGCCTGTGGGAAATACTCGAGTTCATGCCCTACAAAGAAGGTAGTAATACCTATTCAGTATAGGAGGAAGCATGAACCTGAAATAGAGCAGCTCACCTGGGACTGGAAACAAGCTACAAATTATTTCAAATCTTGATCTTATTTAGATGACACAAAATTGCTAGTGCCCTTTTCTATCCTAGAAATTAGGTTTACCACTGATCTCTCTACATTTTCAAGGTTTACCTGTTGGTACTCAATCAGAAATCAATAATAGAAAATCAAGGAAAGAAAACCCAATAGAGAGTTTTACAGATGGTTTAGGGAGTGGAATTTTGGACTCAGATTTCATAATGCTTATAATATAAGAATTTTCTGTATAGGGGGTATGGTGTTGCCAGCAGGTCAATCTGTACCTGTGACGCAAGTGCATCAGCAGCCTGATGGCGCCTTCAGACTTCCAGATACCCCAAAATTGCTGCTGTGTCTTTGGCCAGACCCCAAAAACTTGGGGCAAAGTTTACCAAGAAAGTAAACGGACAAAAGTTAGGTATGTGGGAAACACACCCACAAACGAACTCCTGCTCAGCTTTATCATTGGAGGCATGCCTCTCTGGTTCCTGATTGAACTGCTTAATGGCCATGATTCCAGAGACTCAGAAACAAATCTCAAAACCTAAGGGCTTTTGACAGAAATGTATCCAGCCTCTCTGGCTCCTGATCAAGCTGTTTAACAGCCATGATCCCAGAGACTCAGGAGCAAATCATGGGACCTAGCAGGTTTTGGCAGAAATCCCTCTAGATTTAAATGTTAAAATCTCGGAATTTCAAAATCACGTGGCCACTACTGCAGCCACACAACATCATATGTTATTCATAACCAGCAATAGAAAACAAATTGCCTACTGTTGCCTTTTCAGCAGATCTGAGTATTGGGGTAAAATCTCAAATAATAATGGTGGATCTGGTGTCAAAATAGTGAATGTGATCAAAGTAGAGAGAGTAATGTGGAAATCATCTGCCCACAGGTAGGAGGAGGGTGTGGGATGGGGGTATACTAGGGTTGTTGGGGTTGGAGAATGGGCACTGGTGAAGGTATGGGTGTTTCATTGTATGACCAAGACTTAGACCCGAAAGCTTTGTAACTGCCCTCACAGTGATTCAATAAATAAAATTATAAAAAATGAAAAAAAAAGAATTTTCTGTATATTCCAACCTTAAACTTTTATCAGCTATCTAATTCTCAAATGTTTTCACAACTTGTGGGCTACATTTTATTCGATTGAGTGTGTCTTTTGATGCACAAAATTTTAATTTTCATAAAGCTGTATTTATCTGTGTGTTTTGGGGCCACAACTGGCAGTGTTCAGGACTTACTCCTGTTCTGAGTCATTCTGGCCCCTTCTGTACTATCCTGTGTCTATGGTGATCCTGTAAGCTATCTTTCATTCTGTGTTTTTTTTATTGGTGAGTTTAAACCTATAATATTTAGGATGATTATTGATATACATGGCTCTTACTTTTTGTTTGGTTTTGTGTGTTTTTTGGGGGGGTGAGGTTTTTGACCACACTCAGAACTGCTCAGGGGTTCAACTGTTCAACTGCTCAACTGACCACACTCAGCAGCTACTCCTTGCTCTGTGTTCAGGGGTCTCTCCTCTTGGTCCTTGGAGGATCAAAGGCATGCCATGGATTGAACGTGGGTCAGCCCTGAAGCAAATACCTTAACTATAGTCTTATTTATCTGGCCCTTATAAGTTTGTTTATTGCTTGTTTGGGTTTTGAGCCACCTCTGAGAGTGGTTGGGGTCTATTCCTAATTCTGTGCTTTGGAGTGACCTTCCCAAGCAGTGCTCCAGGGACCTTATTGCGGTGCTGGTACTGAACTGGAGTTTGTTGCATTTAGGACAAGCACCTTAGACCCTGTACCATCTCCTCAGCTCTATTTTTTGATTGTTTTATAAATATTATTTGGGGGTTAAGGCCACATCTAACTGTGCTCTGGAAGTGTTGGGATCGGGAGTTCCCTGGCCCTGGGAGGCGCGGAGAGACCAGATAGACACAATTCCTGCAGGAGTAAAAACGGGGTTTATTTAGACCAGCATGCTGGGGCTCCGCAGCATACCCCAAAAATGGGCAGTGGCTGAGAGCCCCGAACTTCTTCAAAGGGGATCTTATATAGGCCTTCACTGGCCGTTACAGCAAAGCCCGCGCATTTCATAGCCAATAGATTTGTAACAACATATACTTTCTTAACCAATCCATTTAAAAGTACCTCACTCCTTAGCCTATAGATTCAAAGATCAGCATTTACGTACATCGATTGTCAGCACAAGCAAGGTTATAGCTGGAATCATTAAGCCTTAGGTAATATCCCTTGACCATCCTCGTTTTGTGTTACCCAAGTCTGCAGGGTGCTTTAGTGAGACAATACATTCCAGGAAAGGGCAATTTCCCCCAACCACCAGCATCCTGAGTTAGCCTTTACCCAAATCTGCAGGGTGCTTTACTGAGACAATACATTTCAGGGACAGTAAATACACCTGAATCTTGTAGAAAGAAGTTATGCCCTGTTCACTTTGCAAGTCCCCTCCCCCCCAGGTGCAAAGCAGCCAAGCAGTTTTACAGAAAGCAATGTTGCAAGTTAGCTAAAGTACACAAAAATTTGATGCCCTAATATGGATTCTTTCATTCCCCACTTCTTTTCATGAGCATCTCTAATCCTAGAGATCGTGGGGGGGGGGGTCGGGGCCTAATTCAAGGACCCGTGGTTAAGAGTAGCTTCCCTCAGTGGGTAGAGTCCGGTATTGTTGCCCCTTGCCCCGAATTAGGAGGATCTTCAAGACTCAAACCAATTCTCCCAGGCTTCTCCGACGTCGTTCAAGGCCTTCCCGTAGCTTGGCTATAGAGTCTCTGACAACCTCAGTGTGGTCTGCGTAGAAACAGCATCCCTCCACCAGATCAGAGCAAAGCCCTCTGTTCTTGAGGAACAACAGGTCGAAGGTCGAGTCCTCTCAGGTTTTGGGAGACTATCTCGAACAGGGATGTGAGAGATTTCTCGATGAGGTCTTAAAAAGAGTTAAAGCAACAGAAACCAAAGCAACATAATGCCATACCCATCTCTATCATTAAAACAATGAAAAGGATTAACTCTACAAACAGGTTTGGTTGATAATATAACTTCCTGTGTTCAGATTTTTCTAATGGTCACAGAAACACCAAGCCATTCTCTGGCTTTCTCAGTACAGACTGGAAAAGCTTCTGCCCATATACTGAAGCTATCAATGAGAACCAACATATATTTATACCTTGAACATATGAACATTTGATCATTTGTATAAGGTCAAGCTGCCGATTCACCTCTAAGTTCCTTGATGCTGAACAGGTGTTAGGAGAGGAGGCTCAGGATTTCCACTAGGTTCATTAATGGCACAGAAAGCACAGTTCTGAATTACTTCTATCTTACTTGCTGTTCAGTTCCTCCCCATGGAAGATGGTTCTCACTAGTGTTAAAACATAACCCTTTAATAATATTCCATTGCATTGGTTCAGGAGTTGTTAATCCCATGATGCAACAGAAATTAAGAGCTGATAATATTCTTGTTCTCTCCAAATGACTGTTCACAGAAAATGAGATGCAATAAAGTATAGAAAGAAAATTCACAGTATTTTAGAACTAGATATTAATCTACTCTAATTTGACCAGTTTAGATGCCTTTCTCGACACTTTGGCCAATTCAGACCGGGGGAAAGCAATTCTGCACTTTGAGATGAGCTTCACCCTAGTAAAGCTCTGGCTTTCAATGCTCGTATCAGACTAGTGACAGCATGTATAATATTGAGTTCCCTTTACAGATTAGGCTGTTTTACCTACAGACAGTAAACTAAGTTTTATCTAAATTTCCCCAAAGGGGGTACCTTTTAGATCAAGATTAGAATACATTTATTCAATCACCTCTGTAGAATTAGAATCTGATTCTTACAAAAAGCAAGTTACAGAAACATGGTTTTCTCTCCACCTTCATTTTAAAACGTTGCAAGATAGTTTAACAAACCTGGCTTGTTCTTTTGCATAAACACAGTAAGATTAGAGAACTCTCCATTTGGGATACCCAATTATTTACTGAGAAGTCCTGGGGATCAGCTAAAGACAGGAGACACAACAATAGTGGCATTAATCTTCATTAATCTTATCTGGCACGTCAGAGCTACCCAGGCCTGGCCAGAAGATGTCCCGCGATGTCTCGAGCCCTTGGGTTGTGGCTTTGGTCCTCGTTTTCCACAGAGATGTCCTGGCAGAAAGGAATCCATCCCATCCCTTCTTCAGGGCTGGGAGAAATCCTGGTTTCCAGGTTTTTCCTTGACGCTGAGAGTAGGCCCAGACTGAGTTAGTCATTGCAGAGTCCTAGATTCCTCATTCTCCATAGATGGTTTCCAGTCTTTTCTCGAGCCAGCCTGCCTCTAGGGTCGCTCTGAGGTTTGTAGGGTTCTTGAAACAGTACCTGTTAAATCCCTGCTCCTGTCATTTAGACAGATCCCCTGACTGTTTCCCTGGAAGAGGGCTTTGGGGTCCCATGGCTGGTTTTTCCTGTCTGCATGAGGGGTAGACCCTATTACAGAGAGGAAAGACTTATCTGGATTTATGCAAACCAACATAGTGCCATGAAACATCAAAAAACATACTGAAGGTACAAAAGAAGAGAAAAGCAAGTATTTCACTTTACTCACAGAGATGTAATACACCTGTTTGCTGTGGGTCCTAGTCAGAGAAGCTAAAATCTGTAGAGATAAAGCATACCGTTTAACGTGTTTTTAATCCCATGTCAAAACCCTTGATTTCTGCAACTTTTGAAAAATTCAATGATCTTAAGAGCACTGTAACAGGAGTCCAGATAATCCATCAATCATCTTTACCATAGATCTTACCACAAAGGTGCTAGAAGAATTCTGCATGTGATTTAAAGCGTTTCTTATAACAGTTTGACCAGTTCCTTTTCTTTAGAACAACCTCAAACCTTCTACACATTCCTTTACATACATTCTGTAACTTTCATTCATTTAAAAATCAATTTCACTTTAACAGAATTCCTTTCCTTTCTTCCCACTGACGATATCTCCATCCATTATCTTTCTGACTTATGGCATACATCTATAGTAGTACAATGTACAATGTGATCTCCCAAATTTAGACACAAGTTACCAACCATCTCACTTAACATGACAAAACTGTACTCTGCAGTACTATTTCAAAAGCATTAGATCAGTTCCATAGATATTCAAAATGCTTAAAAATGCTCACAATTAAAGCTTTTACAAGGTATATCCACTGGGCAAAAGGGTCAGATTGATCGATCAACTACAGATATGTGCACATATTAGAAACTAACCAGGAGACATCTTAAAATTCTGATTTAGAGGAAAACACAAATACAAAAAGATTAAAACACTCATATATTACCATGAAGCAGAAAGCATCTCAGGTCAGGGCTAGGTTGATACCTGGAGACAAACCTTGGCATAAAATAAAATTATCAAAATAATAGCATGCACTTTCAAGCACTAGACAAGCAATGCTATGGCTTCAAATTGTCAGGCTGACATCTGAGACTAATTCAATACAACTTATTACTAAGTAGCCCTAGAAATTTTAGTTACCAAGAGTCTCAGAGATCAGATAGAGCACTGGTAGGACAAACTTTGTAACCAATTTTATAACTCTAGAAACTCATGATTAAACTAAACCATTACTTTTAAACCAGTTTTAATGTGTCATAGTTATTTTAACTCTTTCTAGGTCAAATATTCTAATCCAATGCAGATACAAATATGTACATTAACATAACAGCATAAGACCTATAAACAATCAATTTTTATAAAACATGATAAAACCTTCTTTGGCTTAATTTCAATAGTTCTTGTACCTTAATTATTTAAAATCATGAGCTTTCTACACCAGATACTTTTTAACAATTCCACAGAAATACAAACATGCTTTCAGACACAGAAAAAGCCCTTTGGATTTTTTTTAACCGAACTTTGATATCAGCATAAGAAAATATTTGAATTGTTGTGTGAGCACAAAAAGGATGGCAACAATCTATCTTTCCCACCGCCAGCGTTCTGTAGTTTCCCCCACTCCAGGGAGGTAGATGGAGATGGGCAGGAAAAGGAAGGAAACCTTATGGCCAGGCTGCTTGATCTTAGTTGCAGTTTATTCCAATCCTCTCTCCACTCTCGTACCAAAGACTAGCCTGCCTAGAGCTGGGAATCTGCAACCCAAAGATCAGGCCTGGCTAGCACCTGAGATCTCCGTATCTAAGACCTGCTAGGTTCTGTGAGAAAAAGGGAAACTGCCTCTTACAAATTTTTCATAAAAGTTAGCTGAGGCTTGTAAGACAAGTTCTTGCTTTCTCTGAACTCTTATTTCACTTTAGTTTCAGGCTCTAGTTCCATAGCTCTTCTAGACAGTACAAGATTCTTAAGTTCAAAAAGGATTTCAACTGTTAATAATATAATCAATGTTCTTCTAACAAGAAATTTAGATTGAGAATTCTGCTTTCTCTGTAGGCTCAACCTTCTGATAAGGATTAACCCTTGTCTAACAGGTTCCTAAAACAACTGCATTTCTTAAATCACTGGGTTGCATGTCACTAACTTCTCTAAAATTTCTACTTCTGATTTCAGCCTGGTTCCAACACTCAAGTGTTCCACACAGACACACAGACAGACAGACAGTCAGACACAGACAGACGGACACAGACAGACAGACAGTGAACTGACGAAAACACCACACGTACATGTGCACATATCTGTAGTTGATCGATCAATCTGACCCTTCAAAAAAATGGCAGGGAGAAACTGATGGACTGAGAAAGGAAGGGACAGCTCCCAGGGCGGCTGATTGGGAACTCTGCTCCTCATTTCCCAGCCTAACTAGTCAGTCTCCCACTTGTTAAAAATGGGTCAAGAAAGCGCTTTTGTTGATATAAGCCGGCAAAATAAACTATGACAAAGATGTTACCATATTTTCGCCAAGGCTAATTCTGAGGCAGGGAACTAGTACCTTCCTGTCAGACATGGGGATAGGCTTCTTTGTTTCTGATGTCAAACAGTTAATCATAAGATCTCGCATTTTCCTGCCTCCTCTGCTTTGATACTCTCCTATTTCTTTTGTTACCTGCAAAGATCTGACTGCAAAATGATCTGGTAATGCAAACTGCCATTCACTGGCTATCTTTCCCCAATATACTCAGGCCACATGGTGTTACAGAGGTCAATAAGATCTCCTTATCTAAAACTACCTAGTTAGAAGCTCCTCAGATGATTTCCTAATTGCAAGCAAGAATCTATGAAAAGGGATGGTTCCTTGGCAAAACTTTTCTCCAGGTCTATCACTTTTGCCTCTCCTAAGGGGACTCCAACCTCCCTTAAATTGGCCTTTATTCAGAGGCTCATCTCCACCTGGGTGGGCCTGGCTTTGGGCAGACCCACAGCTGTGTGCCTGAGCCAAACTTAGTGCTGTGGTCTTAAAAACTCTGCTCCTTAAAAAAAAACAGTTCTGCCTTCTCTCAGCTTGCTACATCTTCCCTGCTTTTGCTGGCTTGCTGCTTTTCTTAGGCTTCTTACCTGCCTTTTACCCCTTTTTTTTTCTTTCTGCCTTACATCTGGACTGCCTTCATTAGCATTTGAATTGACCTCTAGCTGAGACTGGGTGGGGAAAAGGATTTTCTGCCTGTAAATTGATCTGCCTTAGTTTCCCAGAATCTTCTCACTAGTGGGCTTTCCTCCCATCCCCCCAATAGTGGATGGTGACGCAAGACAGACAAAGGAGGGGTGCCTCTTTGCAGAGACTATTCAGATGCTTGCCTGGAGGAGAACTTCACAGCAGATCTTCCACAGATTACCTCCTTTATCTGAGCCACAAGGTTTGGAGAGAAGGAACCTCGTGGGGGCCAATCCACACCGAAGGAAGGTCATTCTGATGAACAATAAGTGTCAAATTTACCTTTCTTGATCATCAAGCCCAGATCCTGAGCTTTCCTGTGGATCTCAGAGAAGTGATCAATTCTGACCCGTATTAAACAATCTTAATAAACAGAATTAGGAGAAAGATAATAAATACACACACTATGGATACACGCACAGATCACACTTAGGCACTCGCTCGGACCGGTCCACTCTTTCACACGGGTGTGCACCACACTCACCAGTCACCCTGGGACTCCCAAATATGCCCAAAGGGCATGCACATGATTTTTCACCTCCAGAGGGTAAAGTTCTTTCAAGTGAAGAGATCAGAAGTAGGGAAAGGCCAGTGCTGGCCCGGGAGTGGCAATAGAGAGTTCGGGGTTCAGGGGCAGAGGAGGAGCAGAGTAAGTGGGGGCCCCTTCTCCCCCCGGCCTGGCACTCCTGCCTAAGGCTCCTGGTCCGGGTACCCCCGGGGAGCAGGCTGGTAGATGACTCCCTTGACCTGGAAGATAAGCGGCGAGTGGAACGATCCCTCGGGGGGCCAACCAATCTGGAACGTCGGCCATCCTGCAGAGCAAAAGGTCTGCCATTTAGGCTTTTTAACAATCAGAAAAGGATTCTGAGCACGAGAGCAGACCTCTGACCAGTGGGAGAGAGTGAGTGAGAGGAGTGGACGGAGATTGTCCCATGGTTCCAAAGACGGTGTCTCGGTAGAGAAAAAGGACGAGCGTGATCCAACCTACAAAAAAAGAATGACGCAAGCGCAAGGCCTTTTGGAGAGGAAAGAAGAATAGAGAAGTAATAGAGCGGCCGATGATTCCTGACACACCAGATGTAGCCTCTCCGAGGCTACCACAAAAGAGGCCTCCAGGCGTCCCTGGCCCTCATCCACCTCCGGGGCGTCCCCCAGGGCTGCGGCCCGTGTCTATTCCCGACACGTCTGTCAGACACAAGGCTCGCACACACAACAGTGTGCTGCACACCACTGTCACTGTGCTTGCACACCACTGTGCTTGTGTCACCGATCGGTAACTACAGTAAAACGGTACCGGAGAAACAAAGAGAGAGAAAAAGGCGCCTTAACTTACCCCGCGGCTCAATCCTGCGTCCCTGGGGCAGGGTCCTCGGTGATCTCGGTGGGACCTCCAAATGTTGGGATCGGGAGTTCCCTGGCCCTGGGAGGCGCGGAGAGACCAGATAGACACAATTCCTGCAGGAGTAAAAACGGGGTTTATTTAGACCAGCATGCTGGGGCTCCGCAGCATACCCCAAAAATGGGCAGTGGCTGAGAGCCCCGAACTTCTTCAAAGGGGATCTTATATAGGCCTTCACTGGCCGTTACAGCAAAGCCCGCGCATTTCATAGCCAATAGATTTGTAACAACATATACTTTCTTAACCAATCCATTTAAAAGTACCTCACTCCTTAGCCTATAGATTCAAAGATCAGCATTTACGTACATCGATTGTCAGCACAAGCAAGGTTATAGCTGGAATCATTAAGCCTTAGGTAATATCCCTTGACCATCCTCGTTTTGTGTTACCCAAGTCTGCAGGGTGCTTTAGTGAGACAATACATTCCAGGAAAGGGCAATTTCCCCCAACCACCAGCATCCTGAGTTAGCCTTTACCCAAATCTGCAGGGTGCTTTACTGAGACAATACATTTCAGGGACAGTAAATACACCTGAATCTTGTAGAAAGAAGTTATGCCCTGTTCACTTTGCAAGTCCCCTCCCCCCCAGGTGCAAAGCAGCCAAGCAGTTTTACAGAAAGCAATGTTGCAAGTTAGCTAAAGTACACAAAAATTTGATGCCCTAATATGGATTCTTTCAGAAGTACTTCCAGCTTAGTGCTCAGAGACCAAGTACTTCTAAGGATCAAACTGGGCCTGCTCCATGGATAGCAGGTTCTTGAGCCTATCTCCCTGGGCCTGTTTTATCCCCATTTGTTTCTATCTGCCTTTTTATTCAGATAGTTTTTCCTAACGAGCCCCTCTATTTCACTTATTCTATGTGTCTACTCCAGATTTTGTTTTTTGTTGGAGGGTTTTGTTTTTGTTATTCTGAGAGTTTCATCAATGTGTATGTAAGATGTTCCTTTTTGTGTCTGGATTGACTCATTGTCATTCCACTATGCTGATTCTATTTTTTTTCCTTCCTCCCCTCTTATGTTTTGTGGTCTTATATAACTTGTTTATGTTTTCTCCTACTGTTTTAGTTTGCCACCTTACTTTTAAAAAAAGCCACCTTACTTTGCCATTTACATAAAAACAAAAGTTTTTATGTTCTTTTGTTTCTTCTTTTCATGTATAAGAATTTTTTTCAACATTTCCTTTAGAGTAGGTCTGTGGGGGTAACTGTCTGAAAAAAATCATTATTTCTCTGTAATATTTGAATTATAATTTGCCTGGTAAGTACTCTTGGCTATTTTTATAAAATCTTTAATAATGTAAATATGTCATTCCACTCTCTTTTAGCTTTTGTAGTTTCTGCTGAGAAGTCTGATGAAACTTTAGAGTGGATATGCCTTGTATATTACTTTTTTCCAGCAGCCTTTAATACTTTTCTTTATTATTGGTGTTTGATAATTTAACAAATTTGTTTCTTGGTATAGGTCATTTCTGACATTAGAAATTTGCATTCTCTCAGCTTCCTGAACATATATGATTCTTTCATTCAGTCTGGAAAATTCTAAGCTGTTATTTCTTTGTATATGCTGTCTGATCCCTTGTCTCTTCACCTTTTAGAATGTGCTTTTTATTTGTATTTATATTTCCAATGGTATTTTCGACATTTTTCTTCATTTATTTCTCAGCCTGTTTCATCCTCTTTTATTTGTGTCATTTCTGTCATTTTATCTTCAAGTTCTGATTCTTTCCTTAGCACAATTGAGTCTCATCATTATGATTTCCCTGTTAGATGGAATGTCATTCAGTATGCTGCTCTTTTTTTTTAATGTAAGAGTACTGCTGTTTATTCAGCCACTGATTAAGTTGATTGAATTAAGTGTGAACTCCACATTACTTTTTGAAAAAAAATTAATTGAATATCCATGAGATAGACTATTATGAAGATGTTCATAATTGGGTTTTAGTCATACAATGATCCAGCACCCATCCCTCCACCAGTGTACATTTCCCATCACCAATGTCCCCCATTTCCCTTCCACCATTCCCCAACAACCTCCCCCCCACCCAACTCCTAGCCTCCCTCTCTGGGAGACTTTCTCTCTCTCTCTCTCTCTCTCTCTCTCTCTCTCTCTCTCTCTCCTTATCCTTTTGCACATTATGGTTTGCAATACAGGTACTTAAAGGTCATGGTGTTTGTTCAGGGTATTCAGTGTTTTTATCAGGACGGTAAGACTGGAGTAGCTTTTCAACTGGGTGACGACTTTGGGGTGTGCATGTGACTGCTGAGGCTTCCAGAAGTGCAAGGAGGTGGGGGAAGGTAGCCCATCCCAACCCTGAGAAAACCTGGAGATTTCAGTCACAAAATCTACAATTTTCAGCAGATTATGTCGATGTAAGATCCTTCCTGAGACAGTGGGGTCAGCCCAGGGGTATGGTGGTGATTTTGGATTGTGGGATCAAGCTGCTGCCAGGGACTCTGCTTGGGTGGGCACCAGGCTGATCTTTCACCCTCCGATTTTCCCTGGTCTGTTCAGCCATGCATGGGTCCAAGCTTAACTGTGGCTTTTGATCTCTTTTGAGATTTATTTATGGCCCTCCCGTTGATCATCGATTTGCTCTAGCGGGCCCAGTAACGTCTCCATTGGAGACTTTGTTGTTACTGTGTCTGGCATATCGAATACTCTCGGCAGCTTGCCGGGCTCTCCGAGAGGGGCGGAGGAATCGAACTCGGGTCGGCCATGTTGGCCACTTGTAAGGCAAACGCCCTACCCGCTGTGCTATCGCTGGGTCTCTGAAATAAGGCCAATAAATGAGATTGTATAGCTGAGCCGGAGGTGGTTTGTGAGCATGGCTCCCACATACTTTTGGACATTTAATTTCTTGGTAAACTTGGTATCAAGTTATTGGGGTCCAGCCAAACGCACAGTGGAAATGTTGGGATATCAGGAAGCCTGAAGGCACCATCAGGCTGCTGATGCACTTGTCCCATAGGTACAACACCATAGCCCCAGTATGCTCTCTTTATACCCAGTTTATACCCAGATCTCTCTCTCTCTCTCTTTCTTTCTTTCTTTCTTTCTTTCTTTCTTTCTTTCTTTCTTTCTTTCTTTTTTTCCTTCCTTCTTTCTTTCTTTCTTTCTTTTCCTTCTTTCTTTTTCTCTTCTCTTTCTTTCTGTTTCTCTCTTCCTCTTCTCTCGCTTTCTATCTCTTTCTCTGTCTTTCTCTCTCTTTTATCTTTCTTTCTTTCTTTTCCTTCTTTCTTTTTCTCTTCTCTTTCTTTCTGTTTCTCTCTTCCTCTTCTCTCGCTTTCTCTCTCTTTCTTTCTTTCTTTCTTTCTTTCTTTCTTTCTTTCTTTCTTTCTTGTGCAAAGGCTTGCTCCTTACACAAGGCAAATGCTTTAACACTGAGTTATATTCCTGACCTCTTATTTGGAGTTTTATAAAATGGTGAAAAGTAGCTTGTGATTTTTTCTTTTTTATACCTTAACTTGATTTTCTTCATTTACATATTTACATTGAAGTTCTCTAACTTAGTTTCATTATGATAGATTTTCTAACTTCTTTGTAATATTTTCTAATTCTTTGTCTCTTTTTTTAAAATATTCTATTTATTTTTATTATTATTTTATTATTTTTTCCTCTCTTCTTTGTTGTTGTGGTGATGTTGTTACAATTACTGAGGTGCTCGGATGCCCAGTGCTCTCTAAAGTGTGCTCTTCTGCAGTTATGATTCTTGTACACATGCCTGGAAGGGCTCACATTCATTATTTAAGCATAAAAATTATAGTAAATATTTTTGCTGTTCATTTTAATCTCCAGTAATTAAAATTATTAGAGTTTTAGTACTCACCGGGGGTCACAGTATTGCTCAAACATATGCTTGCCAGGGATGTCACCTCATGCCCATGACACTTGCACATCTGTTTAGTTTCAGTGTTTGCCATGGATTGTATCTCTCTGCGGTAGTTAAACACATCTGAAGCCATGCAGCTGAAAATTGCAGCACGAGGGGTCACAGTAGGGTCCCCAGGCTCAAACTTCAGCATAGCCAGGACCACACTTGGGGCATTTGGTCATGCTAGGGATTTGATCTCATAGCCATACTTATGCAAGGAAGGAGTTCTAAGCCACCATGCTTTTCCTCCAGTCTCAATACTGCATCTTTCTGATTACTTTCTGAGGAGCTATTACTTCATTTAAGGATCTATCTTAAGTTTACAACGGTTTGTCTGCTTTTTTTGTTTTCCTGCAGGTGGTGGTATGGCTTTATTTTTGGAATTACCATTTATTTAGATACAGTGGGAAAGAGGTTATGAGACTGAAATCCATGTTTAACTATGGTACTACTGGTGGTGGTATGGCTTTATTTTTGGAATTACTATTTATTTAGTTACAGTGGGAAAGAGGTTATGAGACTGAAATCCATGTTTAACTATGGTACTGCTAGTGGTGGTGGGGGGTTGGGAAGTAGCCCAAAGGGAGAGTTCCCTTCTGTCCTTCCAACTCTGCAGCTATTCCTGGACCCTAGGCACATCAGAAGTCTAAGTTACAGTTCTCTACTTCTGAATCACACTCAGATTTCTGACTTATTCAGTTCTCAGTAGGAGAGGGAGGAGGGGATCAGCCAGTTCAGCTGCTGTTAACATAAACCTCCTGGAATTTGGTTTTGTTGCAGAGTTTGATGCCTGCCAGCAGTCTTTCAAGCTCATTTGGGATTGTCCTTATGTTATTGGGTATCATGTTCATCCTCTGTATCCTTCTGCATAGTGGACAGATCTACTGGTACCTAAAGTCATTGGCATGTGCTAAACTGCAAGACCTCACTTAATCCCTCTTTTATTCCATGCACCACAATCACCAATCATTACATGGATATGTGTGTCTTCTTGGCAGAACAGATTGTGAGCTCTTGAGGTATTCCTGTAATGAACAATTGGTTTCTGGTTGTGCTTTAGCAGAGACCAATTCTTGTAGCTATTTTATCACTTCTATGGAAGTTTTTCATTGAACTTGATTTGTTAAGGCCCTGTGTCTAATACAGTAACGTGGAATTGGGGCTTCTAAATATGGATTTGAGTCAACGGCTCAGTCCATTATAACTTTACATGTGAGGGTTTGTTTCTGGATTTTGTTGTTAAATTTATTTATTTATTGAGCCCCCCAGGCAGTGCTGAGGGTGGTCCTGGAAACCACTTCCAGCAAATGTCAGTTTGGCCATGTGGCCCTGAGGATTCACTTCTTGGGCTTTGCCGTGCTTCTTGGACCCAGGGGTACACAGGGCCACTCATTGTGCTTGAGGACCACCATGGTTATATCTGTATCACTGGGTATGTTCCTCCTTTGAAGGAACATAAAGTGCCTGGATCAAATCAGGACTTCTTTGGTTTTTTTTGAGGGTGGGGAGTCACACCCAGCAATGCTCAGGGGTTGCTCCTGGCTCTACACTCAGGAACTACTCCTGGCAGTGCTTGGGGGACTATATGGGGTGCCAGGGATTGAACCCGGGTTGGCCATGTGCAAGGCAAATGCCCTGCCCACTGTACTATCGCGCCGGTCCAAACCAGGACTTCTTGAATGTAAGGCATATACACCTTTCGTCTTACCTTTCTGACCCCCTAGGATCTTATTTTTATTGCATTTGAGGAATCTTCACACTGTTGCTCATAAAACCTACACAGTCACCTTACATTTCCACCAATAGGAGATAAGGGTTCTTTATTTCACAGCCTTGTCAACACTTGTTTGTCTGGTGTTTTTTGATACAGGTGATTCTCACAGGTATAAGGTAACATCTGGTTGGACTTTTGATCTCTATTTCCATGATAACAGTGATAATGATCATTTTTTTCATGTACCTATTGGACAATCAAGATATATTTGTCTTTTTTTTTTGTTTTGGGGGCCACACCAGGTGATACTCAGGGGTTAGTTCTGGCTCTGAACTCAAGAATTACTCCTTCAATACATGGATACCATATGGTATATCAGAGTTCAACCCCAGGTCTGCTATGAGCAAGGCAGGTGCTATACCCACTGTACTATCTCTCCAGCTTTTGTATACCTTTCAAGCAAAGTGTTTGTTTAGTAGTTCTTCCTGTTTATTGATGGAGTTGTTTTTGTTGTTAAATTTTGTGAGGTTTTATATATCTGGGACATTAGCCTTTTGTCAGTAAGGTATATGAATATCTTCTCCCATTCAACAGGGTGACTTTTTGTTTTAATAATTTTTAAAACATTTTTGCTATGTTGAAACCTTCTATTTTGATGTAATTCCATTCATTTCATTTTGCTTTTGTTTTTCTTGCTGATAGACTTGAATCTCTGTAGACACCACTGAAATCCATATCATAGAGTATTTTGCCTGTTTACTTTCATATATGTTACAGTTTTAGGTTTATTAGTCATATCTTTAATTCACTTTCAGCTAGCTTTTGAGCCTGGTGTGAGAAAACTGGTGATACAGTTTTTGTTGTTTTACACATTTCTGTCAGATTTTCCAACAACATTTATGAAAGAAACTTTTAGGTGCCAGAGAGACAGTTCAGTGGGTAGGGTACTTTGTTAACTTCCTTAACGCCTTTGTTAAAAATTGTCTGGGCTGGAGCAATAATACAACGGCTAGGGCATTTGTCTTGCACACGGCCAACCAGGTTCAATCTCTGGCATCCCATATAGTTCTCCAAGCCTCGCCAGGAGTAATTCCTGAGTACAGAACCATGAATAAACCCTGAGCATTGCTGGGTGTGACCCAAAAAGAAAAATTATTAATTGTCCATATAACTGGGACGGCAAAGACTGCAAGCTACCCGTGACGTATTCAATATGCCAAACACAGTAAAAAGTCTCACAATGTTACTGGCCTGCTCAAGCAAGTTGAACAACAGGAGGACAGTGACAGTGACAGTGACATAACTGGGACTTTATTCTGGGCTCTCATTTCTATATCATTGATATTTGTGCCTATTTTTATGTGATTACCTTTCTGTTTTGATCTAATATTAATTTTTGTGGAGTCTATAGGTTTTTCTAGTTAATCATGCCATGTAATCTGAAAATAGTGATAGTTTTACTTTTTTAAAATGATTATAAATTGCTTTCTTTTTTAAAAAAAATTGGTGCCAGATATTGAACCCAAGCTTTATGTGTAAAAGACAGCTGCTTTATTGCTGACCATATCCATGACCCTACTTCTTTTTTCTTCTCTTGCCTAATTATTATGTTGAATAGTAGTTGAGTGTGGTATTTTCAAATATAGCATTCTTGTCTTGTGCCTGATATTATAGAGAAGTTTTAAGTTTTTACCATTGATTAAGATGTCAGCAGTAATTTTGCAGTGGACCAGTACTATATCACTGTATCACTGTCATCCCGTTGTTCATCAATTTACTCGAGCGGGTTCCAGTAATGTCTTCCTTCGTCCCAGCCCTGAGATTTTAGCAGCCTCTTACTTGTCTTTCCCAACGCTGCCGTATTGGAGGCTCTTTCAGGGTCAGGGAATGAGACTCATTATTGTTACTGTTTTTGGCATACCAAATAGCGATAGCACAGCGGGTAGGGTGTCTGCCTTGCACGCAGCCAACATGGCCGACCCGAGTTCGATTCCTCCGCCCCTCTCGGAGAGCCCGGCAAGCTACCGAGAGTATTCGATATGCCAGACACAGTAACAACAAAGTCTCCAATGGAGACGTTACTGGGCCCGCTCGAGCAAATCGATGATCAACGGGAGGGCCTTTACTTACTTTACTTAAATACAACACGGGTAACTAGGCTCTGCTGTGCGTACCAGTACTAAACATAAAAATCACTTTTTTCACATTTTCTACCATGTCATGAACATCTTTCTATACCAGTAAATATACTTCTATCATACTTCTGTCATTATATTTGAAGAGAGTATTCCATTGTATGAACCTATTATCATTTATTTCATTTATTGTTGCTAACTTAAATACTAAATGCTTGAATGCTAACAGAAAACCCTTATAAACATCTTTTCACCCATTTTTAAAAGCGATTTTCAACAATTTTCTTATAGATTTAAGGTCATTAGTTTGTAACAGTTGCTAACTTTAGTTGTGTGTGTCTCTCTCTCTTTCTTTTTTTTTTTTTAACAAACCCAGTAATGCTCAGGGGCTACTCCTGGCTCTGCCTTCAGGAATTTCTTCTAGAGGTATTTATGGGACCATATGGGATGCCAGGGTTCAAACCTGAGTCAGCCACATGCAAGGCAAACACCTTCACTGCTGTGCTATTGTTCCAGCCCTAGTTTTTTCCTTTTTTTGTGCATGATGTTAGGGATAAAACTTGGATCCTCACACATGCAAGGCAGACGGTCTGCTGCATATGTAGTTCCCGATGATATATTGTTGATGTTTTAACCCAGGAATCATAGAGCTTATTAAGATGAAAAGAAATGTATTTGTATTTTCTCTCAGTGCCTAATATATAGAGGCTCACAAACAAATTTGTTTAATAAATGAATTAATTTCATTCTTTTCAATTTCTAGTGTATATGAACCATTCACATTTAGAAGAAATGCAGCAAAACCCAAGCTCTGAGAGTAAAGCTAGTATAAGAAGCCAAACATGAGATATGTATGTTCAATTTCTTTACTTTAACATTAATAATAAGTGTTAGAGCATTTATTGAGCTCTCTGCTCAGATAGCAAAAACACTTTATATTTATTGGCATGTGCATTTCAAGCTACCATTTATTTAATGCTTTATATCCATCATCTTTTTTAATTTTCCTAGCCAGCTGACAGAGCATGCTATTATCTTCATTTGAAAGGTAAGATTCAGAGAGGTGAGGTAACATGCTTAAGGTCACAGAACCAATAAGTAACAGAATCAAGAACTAAATTACACTGTTTAGGAAAAAAAAAAGAGGCATTCTTTTTGTGATTTTTTTTTCCACACCTACCTGTGTGTGGGGAGCCTAAACCTAGCATGGTGCTCAAGGTAGCAGGCCATGCCAGGAATGGAATTTGAACCCCCATAGGCAAAATATGTTCTCCAACCTTTTAGCTCTCGCCCCAGCCTGGTATTCTTATTCATAACCACCATGTCTCCTAAGTATCTTGGTTTGCTGCTGCACTAAAGCAGAATAACTTTTGATCTTGCAATAAAAAAATAACATTCTTACAGGACCAGTGCATATTATGAGGAAATATTAGAAAATTCATATAAGCAAAAGAAATACAAATTAGGGTCAAAGAGATAAGGTGCATGCCTTGCATGTGGCCACTCTGGTTTGAAGCCCTGGCATACCCGGGGTGATTCCTGAGCCATTCCTAAGCTTTCAAGCATTACCAGGTGGGGCCATCCCTCCCACTCCCCACCTCTGCACCCCAGTATCTTCCCCTGCCATACACACAATGCAAATTATACCTGCCATTCTTTTGTGGAGTACTACTTTTTTTAATTAAGTTGAAAGAGATTTCTCTTTCATATGGGATGCCAGGGATCAAACCCAGGTCAGCCACATACAAGCCATACCCGCTGTGCCCCCTTTCCCAGCATTTCTTATTTTTTTTCTGGTCCTATGATGATAATGGTGTGATTTGGTTTTGATTATTACTAGGAATTTTGTAGGTAAGTTGCAAATATGAGATACCTAATTTGGTCCCGTCTTCTCTGACTTAAGTTCATTGAGAATGGATGCTTTTTCGAGATGGGATCACATGACACGCTGGAGCATGTGCTTGGCGTGTGGGTGGCCCAGATTCCTCCTCCAGTAACACATGGTCCTCGGGGTGGCTCCCCCCAGAAACACAGTTTCTACTTCTGGCCAGTCGGGACATACCTACTTGTTATTGATAAATCCCTCAACTATTGACTGGAGTGATAGCTCAACAGGTAGGGCATTTGCCTTGCACAGGGCCGACTGGGGTTCAATTACTCTGTCCCTCTCAGAGAGCCCAACAAGCTACTGAGAGTATCCTGCCCGCACAGCAGAGCCTGGCAATCTTCTCGTGACATATTCGATATGCCAAAAACAGTAACAAGTCTCACAATGGAGACATTACTGGTGCCTGCTCGAGCAAATCAATGAACAACGGGTGGACAGTGTTACAGTGCAGTGCTAAGTTGAAATAGGTGCTTCATACCTCTGAAATTATAACAATTCCCGTTATCCTGTGTTCCATTCTAAGTAGTCTCACTTTGAGATTTGGGCACTTGTCATGTATGGAAGCAGCAATGCAACATATATGTTTGAACTGACTTGGCTATATTTTCCCTAGTATTTATTCATAATTCAATAACAAATGTTTATTAAACTCCTGTTGTGTTCAATGTATTCTGCTACCTTTTGAAAATAGAACCGTGATCAAAAACAGACATGGTCCCTGCCCTCATGGAGCTCTCAGTGGATTTGAAGAGTGCAGCATGAATGAAAAATGACATAAATAAATGTAAATCTGGCTGCTGTAAAAAAGTGCTTTGCAAGAAAGGAGTGTTTATTTGTAAGAGAATTTGACCTAGTCAGAAAAGGCTTTCCTGATAGAATAAGTATGCTGGTATTTGAAAGGAAGATAAAGTAGGAAAGGCAGAACCTTCAAAGGAAAGGTAATAATATGAGGAAAGGTAATAATACAAGACAAGAGAGGTCTGGTGAATGAGGAAGAGAGAGCAGGCATGGCTAGGAATAAAGTAGCTAGAGGATATTACATGATGCAGCAGCAGAGGAAGACAGGGACCAAAATCATGCAAAGGTCCTGAGGCAGGGTCATACCTGGAATACTTAAGGAGCAGCACGAATTCCAGCATGACTAGCATGGCATTAGCAGGGACAGAAGAATGGGAGATGAGACTAGAGAAGCAACAAGGTGCCAGATAATCCTTCAGTGCTATCCAATAGTGTTTTCTGCAGTGATGAGGATGTTCTTTACAGGCTTCCACTATGATATCCGTTACTCATTTGAATTCGACCACTTGAAATAAGACTAGTTCAATTGAGGAAATGAAAGTTTAATTTTATTTAATTTTTAATAGCCTCTAGCTCCTATATTGTAACTACCGACTTCCTGAATGGTGGTTGGTAGCTGACAAACTTAATTTTAAATTGTATTTAATCTTAATTAATTGAAATTGAAGTTTAAATAGCCATGTGTAGTTAGTGGTCACTGTGTTGGACAGTGCAGCTGTAGCCTTGTGGCCTTTGATTTTACTGTGAAGTAATTTGAATTGCTTAAAGTCTACATAGCCAAATTGGTACTTTCTTTTAATTTTAATCAAATATAAGAGTTTCCTTTACTCAGATAAACAATATGTAATGATGGTATATAAGACCTAAAGAAATACACTATTGCCTTAACTCTCAGTTTCAGTTGATATATTTGGAGGGAGGAGGGGTGGTTTGGCCATATCCGACTATGCTCAGGACTTACTTCTGAATCTGTGCTCAGGGATCACTTCTTTATTTATTTATTTTTTTTAATGAACCACCATGTGGTACAGTTACACAAACTTTCATGCTTTCATTCCAGTTACACAGTGATCAAGTATCCATCCCTCCACCAGTGCCCATTCTCCACCACCAATGATCCCAATATCCCTCCCACCCCACCCAGCCACTGTGGCAGGGCATTCTCAGGGATCACTTCTGGAAGTACATGGGGACCATATGGGGTGCCCAGGGTTGAACCCAGGTCAGCTACATGCAAGGCAAGTGCCCCACCTGCTGTACTATATTGCTGTGGCCCCTTTAGTTGATACCTTGAGATACTTCTCATAAAATGAAGTATAGGCAATTAGAGTATCCTTTGCTTCCTGGTCAGCTTGATCTCTCTTCCTCAATAAAGCCACCTTTACCTCATTCAGATAATATTCTCATTTACTGCACTTTCTCCTCATATTTCTGGTCATGTGTCAATGTATGTTGATATTTGTAAAAGTATTTGATACTCTCTCCGTAACTCCAAACCCCTCATAAAATTATTGCCTAGTGCAGAGACTCTTATTTATATTGAATCCTTAGTATGTGAATTTGTGAGGACTTAATGACTATTCGACAACTGATTGAAGAATTGGATTATATAGCAGTCTCTTCTTTCACTTCCTTATCCATCTTTTATCGGTATTATTACCCAGTGACTTCTGACCATGTAGGGTTACTTACTCCCCTAACCATCTATTTTTTTTTTTTCACTATTTTGGGTGCCTGAGGGACTGCATCCTGTGGTCTGCTATTCCTGACTGTGCTCAGGAGTGACCCCTGCTGGTGCCTGGGACCAGATGTGGCCCTGGGGGGCAATAAGAGCTGACAGTTTGGTCTCCATTCCAGTTTTTTAAAACTTCATAATCATAATTTTGTCTTTAATCCATTAAAGTTTTTATTGAGAGGTTTTTCCCATAAGTGGAAAAGAATTTTACTATCTTAAAGAGAGATTGCAAGAACTAATAAAAAGGTGGTATAATGACCAATATAGTTTGAACTGAGTTCTTTTACAATGACAAACCACTGTTTGTCTCTCGATACTTCTCAAGTTTCATTTATTTATATATCATATACAATAAAATGAGTCTACAGTAATTAAACTAATTGCCATTAGAAATAGTGATGATGGTATGTATTAAATGGCAGCATCTCTTGACTTTTCATTTAGCTAGCTTTATACAATCATTGTGAGGTTTTTGGAAGATGTATTTACTGTTGTGATGAGTTTGTCTTTGGTATTCATTCTCTTCAAAGCCCCTCAGTTCTGGTTCTACTGCATGTGCTTGTGACTTTCAATTACTTTAGTTCACAATGGTACAGATTTCTCTACTAGAATAATACTGTCACTGTCACTGTCCTCCCGTTATTCATGAATTTGCTCGAGCGGGCCCAGTAATGTCTCCATTTTGAGACTTATTACTGTGTTTGGCATATTGAATACGTCACGGGTAGCTTGCCAGGCTTTGCCGTGCTGGTGAGATATTCTCGGTAGCTTACTGGGCTCTCTGAGAGGGGTGGAGGAATCAAACCCGACTCAGCCGGGTTGGCTTTGTGCAAGGAAAACGCCCTACCACTGTGCTATCACTCCAGCCAGGCACCTTTATTTCCTCACATGAAATAAACAATGACAAATTAGGACTGAAGTAAACATCTAGTGATCTGAGTTCTGACCTTGGCCCTGCCCCCATATTACAGTGCCACTGTCATGTATTTAACCTCCCTGTCTTTGAACCTAGAATTTGCAGAGAATCTCTCCTATTTCTTACCTCTTTCTGTGATATTAGAAGTAATAAAATAATTAATCTTTGTGAAGCATACTGAACTCCTTCAATAAAACAAAATCCTATACAGAGTTTATTAAGTGTGTATGTGCAGGATTCCTGGCATTTCACATCGCATAAAACAGTAATTCCTATTCAAGTTATCACCATTTAAAGACCTCTTAAAAATAGTTTGACTCAGCTCTGGGATGACTTGGACTTATAGCTCAATAAAAGCATGAGCTGTATGTGAATATTCTTTTTCTATAAAAGGAAAAAGCCTCCTGTTTGGAAGGAGGAATCAAGAATAGTTGATTTCCATAGGAAATCAGCGCCACTGTAATTATATGACATAGATTTGTTCTTTAAAAATCTCTAGCGAGAATGTTAGGCCTTCCAGTTTTTCCTAATGCTTTCTTTGTTTCATCGTAGTGAAAGAAACAAAGCCACAGAAAGGAAAGCTACAGGTTATCCGAAAAAAACTCTTTAAGTTTCTCAGAGCAGTGGTAGTCTTAGGTGGCGCTCTGACCACAGAGCTGAGAACCACGCCAGCCCAGCGAGTAAAGCATGGCCCCTTTGAATCATAATGTGCAGTACATTTCTATTCCCATCACTACTCCCAGGATTTCTTATCTCCTGCCCTGGCAAATCATAATACACACACCCCATCCCTGTCCAGTGCACCCAGTGGGGGGGTGGGGGCAGAAAAGACAAAGTCATTTATATAATGTGTCTCCCTGCTGAGCCCCTAATGGCCGAAGCTTTTGTTCTGCATTCAGTGGCTGCATGTGATGGGCAGGAAGCCGGAGTCTCCCTTTGTTCCATGGCCTTATTCAGCAATTTAGATCCATCATAAAAATCAAATATGCATGTTGCAATCCTCTTGCCTACAACAGCTTCAATTTTCACCTTTCTTTAATTTGAACTCCACAGGGGAAGAAAGAGAATGAGGGAGAAAGGGAGAATGGGGATAAGAAAAAAATTGCTTTGTATTTTTGCTTAGTGGACTGTGAAAATAGGCAGTAATGGAAAAAATATATTTTTAATCTCATAGATGCATCCCATTCAAGACAACACATACCACTAAACCTGGCCAGTAGATTTCTATTCTGAAAGTGCCCTCAAACCAACCTGGTTTAGCTCTGGCTCCATAACTGGATGGGAAATGATGGGAAAAGAGAAAAATATGAAAGCATTACAAAGGAGTAAAAAGAAGACTCTATTTTTGTGCTTGAGGAGTTACCCTATTCATAAAAATTACATTTACGCTGCTTTTAATTATAGCAAAAAAGAATGTTTTATGTTCAGCTGATTGTCATGAGTTTGGTTTGTAAAAGATGATTTGGAGAAAAGATTCATAGGGGCAATGAGAGAGATTACTTTTAAAGATATCTTTCTCTCGATAAAAATGAACATACCAAGAGAGATGTTTTTGTCTATGTATTGATTTGCATACTATATTTAAAATTTTTCCAGAATTTCAAAGGATGTGTTCCCCAGGGTTCAAATGAATTTGCATCTGCTGCTTTGGTATTGATTATTCAGAAAAATAAACCCTTTACCTATCCCATTATTAAAGTTGAGCAATAACTTTACGAAGGGGCTCATGCCCTAATATAAACAATATGGCCAATATTTATTTGATTTAATTTAAAAAATAAAAGATCTGAAGAACTGTGCTTCTTTATGCCTGGTTTCACTTACTGGTATAGATTTTGAAGGCTCCAAGCTAGTTGAAGCCAACCAGTTTGAAGACCCTTTGCATGCTCTTATAAGTGAAGCTCTTGGGGATAATTCCAGGGAGATTTTCTGTAGGCAATATTAGATAGACACTAAACATAATGTAGGATGGATGCATTTGAAAGAGTGATGCTGGAGATAATTCAAGGTTGAAAAGCCTTTGATTGTCTTGAGAAGATCTTCTAGAAGTTATACCAAATCAGTCTAGGATCAAAACCAATTTCTCAAGTTTGATCCAGTTGTAATATGAAAATCCACTAGGTTCTGCTATCACTAATTAGAGATGTGTGAGGAAGAGGATTTTTCCCCCCACATTGATTTTTCCTTTCAACAGCTTCCCCCCTCCCACCCACATACACATACCCCACCCCCTCCAGTTTCACTGAGAAAATCTCTGGCATTTAGATTCAATTCTGTTCAATTTAATACAGCTCACTGATGCATGTAATCTTTGCTAACTGCATCCCATTTTCTCTGAACTTGGTTGTTCAGGCCCTCTTATGTTCTGGGCAAATTTTACATTTACTTTAGACTTTAAGTAAAACTAAAGATGATGCACCCAAGATATATTAGCATTAAGAGGATAAATTTAAATCTTCAGATTTTCCCCCTTCCCTCTGTTGGAAATATAGGAAATTATCTATTCCCACAAAAGAGAAATGAAAAATTTGAAAAGTATATTTCACATAATTTAAGCTTGCATATGAAGGAAGAAATTTATTTATATCTTCAATCATATCTTCCTGAAGAAAGTGGGAAAATTAAATTAATAATAACATCTGGAAGTTTACAACAGTAGAGAAAATTTGTAATTTTATAGAAATAATGACTCTATGCCAACTCAACTTGTTTCTCTCCATGCCTTCGCTGAACACTGCCCTGTATTTCTTAGGTTACTGTAGATATATCTACTTGGTAACTTCTCATTAAAGGCAGGGCCATATGCTGGCATTTTTTTGTTTTTGAGTTTTTCTCAGATGAAGAAAGATACTCAACAGAAGTCTCCAATGATAAACATTGTTTTCCAAAAGGCTGAATTTAAGATGACTTAATATACATGGATATGAATCTAACTGTATATTTTTCTCACTCCTATCATATAGAAACTTTGTCCTTAGTCTTTACTTCTCAAGAAATATATTATAGAAGATCTTGAGAAAAATTATGTCACTAGGGATCAGAGTGCAGTGGTAGGGCATTTGCCTTGCACATGGCTGACCCGGGTTTGATCCCCAGCATCCCATATGGTCCCCCGAGCACTGCCAGGAGTAATTCTTCAGTGCAGAGCCAGGAGTAACCCTGGAGCATCTATGAGTGTGACCCAAAAACAAACAAAAAAAAATATGTCACTATTTTCTTGACCAGTCTACTTTTTCCGGTCACCTGTTTACACTTCAGTTAATTTCTTACTACCTTTAAAACTACTATGGTTAAAGACAATTTTTCTATTTCCATTCCCAAGTATCTGGGCTCCTCCTTTCTTTCCCTGAGTATTAAATACATGTTGATGTAATGATTAGTCTCAAGTACTGTAACCTTTCTTTTTATACATAATCATGCAAAAGTTGAGAGTGCAGCCTACAGAATTATGCAATCAGTTTAAATCTTTTTTCCTTTTTTTAAAAAAAAATTAAGTCACTGTGATTTACAATACTGTTAATGATAAGGAAAAACTAAGATTTGCACTTCCATCTGACTCAGCAATTCCACTTCTGGGCCTCAAACCCCTATTTCTGTTCTGAGTAGTTCAGTGAACTTGTACAAGTTAAGCTTTAGTATCTTCATTTATGAAATAAATATGTGAGGATAATTCATAGGATGGTAAGAGTTTAATAGAATTATGTAAAGCATTTTTGGTTTTGAGTTTCTGGTTGGGTTTCAAGGTAGATTGAGGTGGACATTCATATTCAATATATTTATTATTTATTAGGGAACTCCTGAAATCAACATCAATGGGAAGAGGACTGTATAGTGAATTTCCAATAAAGATATCAATCTAACAGGTCAGTATTTTCAATGGATCTGATAATTGAGGCCTTCTTTTAGAACTTTCGTCAGTTGGTGAAATCCTTCATTCCTAAAGAAAGATCTTGGTGGCACATATTAAATATTTAATAAGTGCTTAGGAAATATTAGCTATGGTTGTGCTAATATATATTTGCCTGTGAGACTATTCTCATTTTTCAGTATGCCAAACAAGTTTTTACTTTATATATTAGAATTTGTTTTTGTTTTGGGACCAGATCCAGTGGTTCTCAGGGTCTGAGAACCTCTGGCTCTGCACTCTGAACTTGGTCCTTCCCAATCGCTCCTGGAAGAGCTCGAGGGACCATATGGAGTACCAGGAAATGAAGAAAGGCATGTGCAAGGCAAACACCTTACCTACTGACCCAATCTCATTCCTATATATTATAATTTACAAGATAAGAGAATAACTTTGGAACTTTACTCTAGGATTTCTAATTCCCCCAAATAGTTGCTGCATGACTTTCATTACATTAGGACCCTGTGTCTTGGTTTCCTCATCTGTAGAATGGGAATAATGATAGTTCGTATTTTCATAGGGTTGCTGTGAGAATATAATGTGTTAATATTTAATAGTTTGAGTAGTGCCTGTTATGTAATAAGCTCTCTTATTATTGTTGCTTCTTTTGTCGTCTCTGAAAATAAGCATGTCATAAAAATTGAGAAACAATTCTTATTTTCAACCCCAAGTCTTGTGTGTGGCCCTGGATTCAGTCCTTGGCACAACACATGCACACAAATAAATAATAAATAGATAAGTAAATGTTAATTCTACATCTGTCACTTACCAGCTGTATTGATCATGGGTGTACTATTTAACCTGTGACCCACAGTTTTCTCATCTGTGAAACAGAAGTCATGATGTTTATCTTTATAGAGTGCACCAAAAATATCAAGGTATTATAGACCTAAGTTTTTTTCCTAGAATATGGAAATAATCATAGATTGCTGTAAAGATTATGTGAATTCATATACGAAGAGCACTTGGAATGGTGCCTGATACAAAGTGTGCATTCAATAAGTGTTCGCTTATAAATGACAATGATAACTATATAAATCATAATGCACAATGCCTTGATATAATAAATACTCAAATCTTATTTTTTGAAGCCCATCACAGATCTGTGTTCCTTCTTCTTTTCACTTCCACAAACTATTCCATCTGACCTTCTGACCTGCTCTACATTTTTGTTGTTGTCATTAAGGAATTCTTTGTTTGTTGTTTGGTTGGTTGGTTTGGGACCACACCTTGTAATATTCAGGAGTTACTCCTGACTCGGCACTGAGGAATTAGTCCTGGTAGTGCTCTGGGAACCATATAGGATGCCAGGGATCAAACCCAGGTTAGCTGCACGCAAGGAAAGCACCCTATCCATTGTACTTGGACTCAAGTCGAGGAGTTTTTTTTTTCTTTTTTCTTTTTGGGTCACAACTGGCGATGCACAGGGGTTACTTGTTCCAGAATTAGTCCTGGCGGTGCTCGGGGGGAAATGAGGGATGCTGGGAATCGAACCCGGCTTGGCTGTGTGCAACCTGCTGTGCTACTGCTTCAGTCCTACCTGCTGTGCTATCGCTTCAGCCCCCAATTGAGGAGTTCTTAAGCAGTCAGGAGCCCAGGGAACCTCCAGCTATACTCAGGTGATCTGTGCTGGCTGAGTAGCTCAGTGTTTGGCCCAGTGTTGCTGGGGCTACCAGGCACGCTGTATTCTGTGCTGTTCGGAAGACCATAAGCTGACTTTAGATCAGAAACTGAACTTCGGACCTCCACAAGGTAACCCTACATTCCAGCCCTTTGGCCTGCTCTACTCTTATTCTCAATTATTTCTTTCCTCCTCCCTCACTTGTTTAAGATTTTTTAAAACTTTACGACTTGTAGATCAACATTAAACCATATCCTTTAATATGTTAAATATCTTTAAAAAACAACAGTGAAGGGGAGGACAGGGAAATATATTACAGAGCTGGAGCATATGCTTTGCATAATGGGAGGTCTGGGTTTGATCCTTAGCATCATATAATTCCCTGAGCATGGCTGTGTTGAGAGTAGTCCCTTAGCATCATCATATGTGACCCACTCCCTCCCCCCAAAAACCCTGATCTTAATTTCTTTTTACGCCTAGAGATAATAATACTGATTATAATGGTTAAATGGGACTGGAGCGATAGCACAGCGGGTAGGGCGTTCGCCTTACAAGCGGCCAACATGGCCGACCCAAGTTCGATTCCTCCGCCCCTCTTGGAGAGCCCGGCAAGCTACCGAGAGTATTCGATATGCCAGACACAGTAACAACAAAGTCTCCAATGGAGACGTTACTGGGCCCGCTCGAGCAAATCGACGATCAACGGGAGGGCCTTTACCTTTTACCTTTACCTTTATAATGGTTAAATGTTATTTATAAGAATGCGAAGGTTCTTACATAGAAAAAGAGATAGCTATTTCTTTCCTATCTTGAGAAAAAAAGAAGAGAAATAGACTTAAAAGTCACATAAAATGAGCATGAGTGACCAAAGAGCATGACATAATCTCTAACACTAAAAGAGGCTAAAAATAAAGAATATTTTTAATTTGCTTAGAAGAAATCATGTGTTCCAGGTCAAAGGAAAGAAAATTCTAATGACTCCCTTTCTAGGCTTATGATTCTGATTCCGTTCTCTCAAAATATTTTAACTATAAATATTATCTGCTAGTGTGCTTTGCTCATGCTGTGATTCTTTGTTGTCATATTACCTTTCCTGGTTTCATAATATTTGGTGCCCTTTATAAATTCTTCTGAAAAAATTATCTAGTTTGGCACAGTCATCTACTATTTATAACAACTTCGAAACAGTGTCTCCTTTGGGGCTGGATCCCTACCCAGATTTCATCCCTGAACACAGAACTAGGAGTGATCCCTGAGCTCAGAGGCAAGAGTCAGCCCTGAACACTCCTTAAAAAAAAAGTTTTTTTCAATTATAGTTCCATTAATATCTTTCCATTAGCGTTAAGATTTATGTGTTGATGTATAGAGTCTCTGCTCCCCACCACCACAAAGTGCCCATGACCCCCCACCACCACTATCCTTATTAATCTTGAGTCTGACTCTATTCCAATCTCCTCCCACTGTTTGTTTATTGGTAATTATGGTTTTGGCACAAACAGTTACATCACCACCAGCAGCTTGCTCAAGACCCTCTACCATGCCACTGTGTTCCTTGCAGTTCACCTCATCATTTGCCTCCTTCTCTTCCCCCCAACCTGGTATTCTCAGATCTATAATCCAGTGCCCAGAGTTTATTACTAATTGATATCATGCATATCCTTGATTTGTTTCTCTGTATATCACAACTCAGTGAGATCATCTGGTATTTGTCCTACTTCCTCTGGCTTATTTCACTTAACCTAATGTCCTCCTGTTCTATCCAAGTTTCTGCAAATTCTGGGATTTCATTTTTTTGGGCTATGTAGTATTCTATTGTGTATATCTATCTATCTATCTATCTATCTATCTATCTATCTATCTATCTATCTATATCACTGTATCACTGTCATTCTGTTGGTCTTCGAATTACTCAAGCAGGTGCCAGTACCATCTCTATTCCTCCCAGCCCTGATATTTTATCAGCCTCTTCTTATTTTTCTTAATGACTGGAGGCTCTTTCAGGGTCAGGGGAATGAGACCTATTGTTGTTACTGTATTTGGCATATCAAATACACCAAGGGGAGCTTGTCAGGGTCTGCCCATGAGGGCGGGATACCCTCGATAGCTTGGCGGACTCTCTGAGAGACATAAACGGGTAGGAAGTATCTTATAAGGTGTCGTGCAATCTCGAGGTCCGGAAAACAACCTGGAGCATGGCAGTGGTTGGGTAGTGGAAGTCTACTGACAGGGCTGGGTCTTTTGGGGTGGGGAGGGCTCTCACTCACCCCACACCCTGACATGGAGTCTGGTGGCATGGTTCTTGGAGCCTTCTTTTATACTCCCATCTGGGAGGAGCATCCGTGAGTTCTGGAGGGTGACTGATGAGGAGATTATCTGGTGCCAGCAGGGTGTGGCTTATGGATGTGATCCCCGAGTCAAAGGAGGCTGAGGGAAGCAGGCAAAGGATCTCTGTTCTGGGTCCCATTGAGTCCAGAGTCCAAGGTCACAAAGTTCCGCATTATCTGGGTTCCATGGGAATTCATTCTTGCGTGAGGCTTGGCTTGAGCATCCAGAAAGTGGCCTGGAGTGTGGCGGTGGTTGGGTAGTGGAGGTCAGCTGCTGGGGCTGGGTCCCTTGGGGTGGGGAGGGCTCTCACCCGCCCCACAGTCTGGCGTAGAGTCTGTATATATACACATATGTATACATATATATGAGCTGTATATACATACTTATACATCCACATATGTGTGTACACTGCGTCTTTATCCATTTGCCTGCCATTGGGCATTGAATTGTTTTTGTATAGCGGCTATTGTCCTAAGTGCTACAATGAATATAGGTGTGCATATATCTTTTTTAATTCATGTTTTGTTCTTGTCTTTCTTTTTGATTTGGGATAGATGCCAAGAAGTGGTTAGTTGGACCATATGGGAACTCCATTTTTATTTTTTTGAGGAATCCCCATATTGTTTTCCTTAGAGGCTGAACCAGATGACAGTCCCACCAATGTTGTGTGATAGTTCATTTTTCTGGCAACACTAGTTGAAAAACTTTCTCTTTACAGTAGTACAAAATAATAAATAATAAGGGCAGCTAAAAGTTTGTTTTTCACTCTGGAGGAAACTTTCTGAATGAATTTACCTTACTCATCATCACAGTATTTTTTAAAAATAGTTTCAGATTAAGATAATCTCAAGTGTTAACATTTTACATTAAATTACATTGACATGAATTTGATATAATTATGACCATTATAATAAATAATGTGGGAATTCATGATAATTAGAATTAAAAAACTAAAGAAAGGCCAGAGACATATTACAGGAGGTAGGGTGCTTGCCTTGTTCACAGCTGACCCAGGTTCAATCCCCAGTATCCCATATGGTCCCTCAAACACCATCAGGAGTAATTCCTGAGTAAAGAGTCAGCAGTTACCCCTGAGTTTCACCAGGGATTACCTCTAACACACACACACACACACACACACACACACACACACACACAATTTTTTTTCTTAAAAATTCTTAAAAACTTAAAATTCCCTTATGAGGATATTATTATATAAAAATCTGGGAAATAGGCCAGTCCAAGCATAGCTCCTAATAGGTATATTAAAGCTGTATTTTTTATGGTAGTTAAAGCTATCATCTTTGTTAATGCTTTCAACTACTGTAGAATCATCCACCCAGGAATCTTAAGTTCCTATAAATTCTATACATAGAATTTTAAATCATTACATTTTAAACATAAAAAACATGAGACTTTTCTTTCTGCGAATCCCTGGGTGTGAATGTATTATATGTCATTGTTTTATGACTGTTTCTTTGGGTTCCTATCCTTATCTTTAGTGAAGGACTACTTCATTGGTATCTATCTTTTAAATGACTTTTAGCACAGCTAATTCCTTATCATGTTTTCCAGGGAAGATATCTTCCCTTAAAATTTGGAAGGGCTGGGGGCTGGAGGAATTGCACACAGCCAACTCAGGTTAGATCCCATAGGGATCCCCTGCATAGAATTCCCCTGGGCACCACTAGGAATAATTTGATCGGGTATGTTCTATGGGAATAAGAGCCATGTGATCCCTGAGCACAGAGCCAGGAGTAAGCCCTGAGCACTCCTTGATGTTACACCACTGGGTGTAACAACAACAAACTTAAAGGAGTTAGGAGATAGGAATGTAGATCAGTGATATTGTGTGTCCTTTGCAATTCTGAGGCCCTGGATTCAGTTCCAGATTAATTAAATGCACAAGTAAAATGGAAGGACTATACAAACTATGTGTGTTTGTGTATGTGAACTCATTTTAAAAAAATTTTCATATATCTTACATTTGGCATGTGATAGGTACTCAACAACTAATAAGAATTAAATGAATACATAAAATTTATTTTCAAAGTGATTCTTGGGAATGCTATATATTTATTATGTTAGTGATCAAAAACATTTTGGAAATTCATTCAGAGCCTATGGTACAGTCTTTTAAATACTCTCATTTCTATTTAAATTAGCATTTGTTGGATGCCTACTATATATACATGTGTGTATATATATATATATATATATATATACACACACACACATATATATACACACACACACACACACTGTAATTATACCCATCATTTATTTTATTTACTGGGTTGTGAGCTACAACTGGTGGTTGTTAGGGCTTACTCCTGTCTGTGCTTAGGGATCATTTTTGGAGGTGCTCAAGGGACTATACGTGCTGAAGGGAACTGAACCAGAGTCAGCTGCATGCAACACAAGCATTATAACGTCTGTACTATCTCTCTGACCCTTATTTATTTAAATGATAACAATTTCCTCCTACTTTATGTCAATAACAATAAATGAATGTGGAATGAGAACAGTGAAAATTAAGAAATGGTTCTACTCCTGTAAGAGTTACTGTTTAGGAATGTACATACAAATTAACACAGCAAAAATAAAATGTTATCATATTGACATTTTTATTTTTGTTTTTTGGGCCACATTGCTTCGGGCTTATTCCTGGATCTGTGCTGAGGGATCCCTCCTGGTGGCTCTCAGAGGACGATGGGTAGTGCTGGGGAATCTAAACAGGTTCAGCTGCATGAAGGGCTAGCACCTTACCTCCTGGACTCTCTCTCTGACCCCTCAAGGAAAGTGTATATATCAGGTAGCAGGGAAAGTGTCTGGGTGGGCTTCATGAAAGAGGCATTTTGGGTGGATATTGTGGATATTGATGCATCAATTGATCACTTGATATTCTGTTACTCATTGTTTTGCTCGAGCGGGTGTCAGTAACATCTCCATTAGTCCCTGTCTCATGCTAGTGTAGCCCAATGGCATCTGCTCACTCCAAGAAAACGAAGAGCCTCAAACCGATTGTTCAGGGTCTTGATGAAGAAGTCTGATCATCTCGTAGGTGGGCAGCCACGCAATCTTTTGACATCCTGTGGAATCTAGTCGGTAATGGTTCTAGTCCAGCGGTCATCTCCAAATTGCATTATGTGTCTAGACCATCTGATTTTCACGCCTTGGCAAATGAGACAGCATCCCTGATTCTCGATCGTCAATGGAGGTTGAAACTCCAGATTGCTTCTCTCATTTGAGTGAAGCGTGATGCTCCAAGCATAGCTCTTTCAACTCCTCTTTGGAAGACCCAAATAGCATTCTCATCCTGTTTTTGTAGGACCCAGGTCTCTGAGACATATGTTAATGCAGGAAGAACAGTGGAATCGAAGACATGTGCCCAGAGCCGGAGGTTCTTCATCCTCTTAGCTATTTCTTTGACGCTCTTGAAGGTGTTTGTTCCAAGCTGATCTTTCCCTCCTGCGCAACTCAGGTGCCAGGTCATTTGTCATGTTGAGTTCTCAACCTAGGTACACATAACTGTTGCATTCGGAGATGTTCTTTCCATTGAGAGCGAATGGAACATCAGGAACTGTAGGGTGACGTTGCTTTGTCCTTCTTCCACAAGAAGCTTAGGTTTATCTGGTTACAACCAGCACAGTGCTCCTGAGGCACTTTCATTCCATTGTGTTTATCTGTAAACAGTCTTTCCTATGCTCTCCTCCCCACCCAGTTAATCAGCTTTCCCTCTAATCAGACTCAGTTAATTTGTAAGGTCAGTTTCCCAGAAATCTATGATTTTATATGTATGAGTGAAATATTGCCTTTCTCCTCTCCTTATGCCTTATGAACAGTTTGCTTTAAAACAATATCCTTTTTGTATAGATACAGGAAGACAGTTAACATTATGCTTTGTAATTTAGGATTTGATTGGCTTTGAATATTATTCACTCCCAGGCATCTGCTTTCTCGACTTATGCCTCAGTTGCCCTTAGTTCCTAATATCCCAAAAGCAGGGTCCCGACGAGGGACTGAATGGACGCAGGGCAAGTGGTGAGCTACCCTGGCATCGAAATGGGCCAAGGCAAAGTGCCATGATTCTTAACTATAAGTTAAGAGTTTGATCATAGACAAATGTTGTCATGATCCAAAGGTAACGACGAGACTAGGATCCTGCTAGGGGTGGGAAAGACTATCTGGCCTGAGCACTGTAGTTTGAGATCGAGATGGCCCTAGGAGAGCAATTCTATAAGTTGAAGATATTTCTTACTGTATCCATACAAAATGATTTATATTATATATGCTTATATGTTTGCTAGACAAGGAGAGGAGAAACACACCCAGGAGAATCCACTCAAGGGTGGATTGATCTGATAATGAGGATCTGTCCTAGGAGCGGCTTTCCCAGAGGCTAAGAGTTCTACCCCTATTGATTGTGACCACACCTATGTGTAATTATTACCCCAACCCCTCATGCTTTGGGATTTAACTAGACTGTAAGAGTGGGCTGAAGGGGTCAGAAGGAAGGAGAAGGATCAGCAGAGGATCAGAAGGAAGAGAAGGAGGATGAAGGGGGATGGAGAAGGAGAATGAAGTAGCATGGGGGAGGAAGAAGCGGGAGCAGAGGCAGAGAAGGGAGACTGGTGTGGATGGAGAGAGGATTGAAATAAACTGCGACTAAGACCAACCAGTCTGGCCCTTGTTCCTTCCTTTGCCTGCCCATCGCCATCGACCTCCCCGGGGTGGGGAAGAAGGATGAGACTACCAAACGCGGGCGGCGGGAGAGATAGAGCCACTGCCGCTGTGTACCGTGCCCCCCTTATGTGTGAGTTTACACAAGGAATGAGTCCATTTCTCATGAACATTGTCTTCATGAGATTCAGCTGCAGTCCAGCCTTTCCACACTCACAGTCAAAGTCGGCCAGCATTTGTGCTGCTTGGCTAATGTTTGCTGTTCTGAGAACGATGTCATCAGCGAAGTGGAGGTGATGTAGTTGCCGACCATCTATCTTCACTCCCATTCCTTCCCATTCCAGTCATCGCATGATGTTCTCGAGGGTAGCACTGAAGAGCTTAGGTGAAATAGTGTCACCCTGCTGAATCTCTCTCTTGACATGAATGATCACTTCCTTGAGAATGGTGAGATCCTGGTAATGAATCTGTAATACAGCTCACAGAGGATCCTGATGTATTGAGTTTGAACGCCCTGTTTGGCTAAGACTTCGATGACCTCTTCCCTCTCAACAGAATCAAAGGCCTTCTTTAAATCAATGAACATTAGCTCTTCGGCACAGCCATGGCTCCAGAAGCACAAGGACTTAATACAGAGCCTGGCAGTTTGTGGCAGAAAAGTGAATGGACCATTCATTAAACTATGGTACCATGACTCCCTGGGAGGGAAAAGGTGTTGCTCCCTTTCGCCTTTTCCCCTTGGACAGCAATATGGCGGCCTCCTTGGAGATTTTGGAAAGCCAGGTATGAGCCGGTGGTGATGGGGCAACTGAAACCTCATGGGAAGGGGGTGGCGTTCCCGGCTCGTCCTTCACGCCTTTCCAAGGTCACAAGTTGCCTCCCACAAGCGGCTCTCCAGCACGGCCATGGCTCCAGAAGCACAAGGACTTAATGCAGAGCCTGGCAGCTTGCAGCAGAAAAGTGAATGGATTATGCGTTAATCCATGGTACCATGCCTGACCGGGAGGGAAAGGGTGTTGCTCCCTTCCGCCTTTTTCCCCCTGGATAGTAAGATGGCGGCCTCCTTGTAGCTTTTTGGAAAGCCAGGTATGAGCCAGTGGTGACGGGGCAACTGAAATTTATGGGAAGGGGGGGTGTTCCCGGCTCGTCTTTCACCCCCTACTGAGGTCACGAGTTGCCCCCCACGAGCAGCTCTCCGGCATGGCCATGGCTCCAAAGCCACAGATACCAATCTTGTAATTGTCTGGCTCTTGGCAGAAATACCTCCAGGCTTAATAAGTAAAATATCAGAAATCCAAATTCACGTGGCTGCTATTGAGGACGCGCGACATCATATGGTTCTCATAACTAACTGTAGAAAACAAATTATTTTACAATGCCTTTTCAGCAATTCTGATGGTTGGGTATAAACTGTAAACAATAATGGTGCATCTTTTGTCGAAATAATGAGCGTGATCAAAGTAGATAGAATGTTAGGTAGAATTCATGTGCCTCACAGGCATTGGGAGGAGTGGCGGGCGGGGTATATAGGGGTTCTTGGTGGTGAAAAATAGGTACTGTTGAAGGGAAATGTATTTGATCATTGAATAACTGAGACTTAAACCTGAAAGCTTTGTAACTTTTCCCACAGTGATTCAATAAATAAATTTAAAAAATCAATGAACGTTAGACAGAGCATCATCTTGAACTCCCGAGAAACCTCCATGAGCTTGGTTATCTTGTGGATATGGTCAATCATGCTGAATCCATTTTGGAACCTGGCTTGCGCGCATGGTTGTCCTTCATCTATTGTTCTGCCAATCCTATTCAGGATGACTCGAGTGAACAGCTTGTAGATGACAGACAACAGGCAGATCGGGTGATAGTTGCCAATGTTGTGAATGTCTCCCTTCTTGTACAGTAGAAAAGTCCTGCTGGTTTTCCATTGGGACGGAACCTTGCATTCAGACAGGTAGCATGTGAAGAGCCAAGCCAGTGTACTGATGAGTACTGATGGCAGGTTCTTCAGGTGTTCAGGTCTGACCTTGTCTGGGCCAGGTGCTGTTTGTTTCTTTACCAACGAAATGGTGTGTTGTATTTCTGAAAGGAACGACGTATCCATTGGGAACGACGTATCCATCCTGCGGAATTTGGTATGTGGGCAGGTGGACGTGACTATCGAAGAGATCTGAGTAGAAGTCATGGGTGATCTTCCCATTGCCTTTCTGGAAGATGTGATAGATCCACCAGGATGTTGGAGGGCAGACATCTTGGTCTTGTAGTTGGCGAAGGACAGGTGGGCATTGCAAATGCTTTTCCCGGCTTCTGCCACATCGGTCAGAACTGCTGCTCTTCTCTCTTTGAGGTCTTCCTTTATTGCTTCACTGCACTGCTTTGCGAGCTCGGATGTTTGCTTGCGGTTTCCTGAGGCTCACGCCATGCCACATTAGCAAGTGAGCTCAAGAGTTTTCGAAGACAGGCATCTTTTGGTGGCTCTCTCTCTCTCAGCATTCCTCACACAATCATGGAGGTGCTGAACCAGTCGATAATATTCTTCGTCAATGTTGTCAATGACAGCATCTTCCCATGTTGCCACAATAGTGCCAAAGAGCTCCCATTGGTGATCGTTCTGGGAGTCTCTTCTTAAACTTTGCAGCCCTTTCTCCCTGCTCCTTGAAGTAGAATTTTACATGAAGGAGACGGTGGTATGAGACCGTTTGGAATTTTGGGACAACAGCGACATCAGTCAGGCAAAACTGGTGATTGAATATGATGTGGTCAATTTCGTTATGCAAGACTCCCATGTCCAATGTTTAGATTTGGCCTTCTGGAATTGTTGAGTTACCATGGATGGTCTTTGTTGACATGATGAACTCAGACAGTCTCTCACCCTGTTCATTCCATTCTAGGCCAACTCCCAATGTGAAGTTCTTCTGCCTATCTTCTTGGTCCTATCTTGGCATTAAAATCACCTACAATGATCTTGAAGGTAGAAGATGTGGTCTTCTTTATAGGACTTCTCCAGCTCCATGTAGAACTTCTCAATTTCTTCTTCATCATAATTGTATGTTGGTGTATAGACAATAAAGATAGAAACTGCCAGCAGTGAGCCACATCTATTCAAGTGTAATCGTCTGATTTGAGGTATTAGGCATTTGAATGAATCGATGCTTATAGCCAAGTTCATGTTGACAAGGACACCGACACCACCGAGGCCTCTTTTATCGCATGTTCCAAGGAAGAGTTCTTCTCCAGTGTTGAAAATGGCATGATGTGGTTGATGCCTTCTCATCTCAGTCAGACCAATGATGTTGTACTTGATCTTTTGCGCTTGTACCATCAGGTCCACAGTGGATGCATCATCCAATGCCAGCATATGTGCGTTGAAAGTACAGACAATCATTTTAGTCCTTCATTTTGGCAGTCTAGTTCAGCCTTGAGATTTTATCAGCCTATCCTTCCTCATCCTTCTTAATGCTGTCATATTGGTTGCTCTTTCAGGGTCAGGGGAATGAGACTCACTGTATTTACCGGTTTTGGCATATTGAATACGCCACAGATTGCTTTCCAGGCTCTGCCTTGTGGGCAGGATACTCTCAGTAGCTTGCCAGGCTCTCCGAAAGGGATAGAGGCTTTTAGAGCGGCCTCTAATTGCTCTTGCAGGTGTTTCCATGGTTCAAACCATATTTGAACCCCATCAAATATGGTGCGATAATCTAGAAAGATGGGTATTAAGTGTCTTATGATGTGTTGCACGGCCACAAAGCAGCCTTATGGTCCAGAAAGCGGCCTGGAGTGTGGCATCAGCTGGGTAGTGGGGGTAGTGGAGGTCTGCCAATGAGGTACTTATCTGGTACCAGTAGGGTGGGGCTTCTGGGTATAATCCATGGGTCACAGGAGATTGGTGGAAGTAGGCAGGACAAGGTAGGGTGAAGCTTCTGGGTTTGATCCCTAGGTCGCTGGAGATTGGTTGGAGCAGGCTAAGGATCTCTGTTTCCGGGTCTCGTTGAACCTGGAGTCCAAGGTCACAAAGTTCCGCTTACCTAGTTCTGTGGGGCTTCACCCATGCGTGAGTCTCAGCCCGAGCATCCAGAAAGCGGCCTGGAGCATGGAAACGGCTGGGTAGTAGAGGTAGTGGATGTGGATGCATGTGGATAAGAAAGTATAAGAGAAGGATATAACAAGCTAAGAGAAAATTGTAAGCAATGACCCAAAATCTTAGAACCACTTCAGTCAGAAAGTAGGGAATAGAATAGAAGACAAGGGAAAAAAGAAAGTAGCAGGAAATCCTGAAGCAGAGACTGCAAGAAAGTCTAATGACCAAACTACAGATTATTTATTTATTTATTTGTTTATTTATTTATTTATAGGGTTTGGGCAATGCTCAGGGGTTACTCCTGGCACTGCACTAAAAAATTAGTCCTGGTAGGCTTGGGGGACCATATGGCAGGCTGGGGATTGAACCTAGGTTGGCCATTTGCAGGATTAGTGTTCCTGCTCACTACCCTCTCTCTGGCCCCTCATGGTACAGAATTTTGGTTATAAAACAGAGAAATTTCTTTTCTTTTTTTTTTCCTTTTTCATTTAAATGTTTTTTGCTTTTTTCTTTGGGACCACATCCAGGGGTGTTCAGGGATTACTGTTGGTTCTTTGCTGCTCAGAGATCACTCCTGATGGTGCTCAGGGGACCACATTGGGTTTTGAGGATCAAACCCAGGTCAGCCATATGCAAGGCAAATACTCTACATGCTGTATTATCTCTCCAACCCCAAACAATAGGATATATACAAAGTACTGAGATGGGTTTTGTTCTGAAACTACTAAAAGCAATTTCAAAAGAAATTAAATGTCGTTTTATAACATTTTCTTTGGTGCCTGCCATTATACTTACTGAAGGGAAAGCTATATACCTGGTATGTTTTTCAGAGATTAATGATGCAGGAGAATTCCCTATAATATTTTCTCATTAAGAAAGCTTCCCTTCAGGGCTGGAGCGATAGCACAGCGGGTAGGGCATTTGCCTTGCACGCAGCCAACATGGCTGACACAGGTTCGATTCCCAGCATCCCATATGGTCCCCCGAGCACCGCCAGGAGCAATTCCTGAGTGCATGAGCCAGGAGTAACCCCTGAGCATTGCCGGGTGTGACCCAAAAAGCAAAAAAAAAAAAAAAAAAAAAAAAAAAAGAAAGCTTCCCTTAGATGCAGATCAAAACAACAATGAGATATCATTTCACACCACAGAGACTGGCCCACATCCAAAAGAAAAAAACAACCTGTGTTGGCACAGATTTGGCGAGAAAGGGACACTCCTCCATTGCTGGTGGGAATGCCGAATGGTTCAGCCCTTTTTGAAAACAGTATGGACAATTCTCAAAAAATTATCCCATTTGACTCAGCAATACCACTCCTGGGAATATATCCCAGAGAGGCAAAAAAGTATAGTCAAAATGACATCTGCACTTGTTTGTTCATTGCAGCACTGTTTACAATAGCTAGAATCTGGAAAAAACCTGAGTGCCCAAGAACAGATGACTGGTTAAAGAACCTTGGTACATCTACACAATAAAGTACTGTGTAGCTGTTAGAAAAGATGAAGTCATGAAATTTACATACAAGTGGTACTACATGAAAAGTATCATGCTAAGCAAAATGACTCAGAAAAAGAGGGACAGACATAGAAAGACTGCATTCATCTGGGGAATATAAAGTAACAAAATAGGAGAATAACACCCAAGAATAGCAGAGTACCAGATTTTAAGCACCAGGAGGTTTACTCCATGGCTTGGAGGCCAGCCGCACAACCTGGGGAAAAAGGCAGCTCAGATAGAGAAGGGAGGACCAAATAAAGGGTGTTGGGAGGATCCTCCCAGGATGGGAGATGTGTGCTGAGAGTAAACTCTAGACCGAACATAATTGCCACTTAATGCCTCTTTTGCAAACCAAGCACCCAAAAGGAGAAAGAGAACAGGGGAAATGCCCTGCCACAGAGGCAGGGTGAGATGGGGGGGGGACGGGGGGGTGGGAGGGATACTGGGATCAGTGGTGGCGGGAAATAGGCACTGGTGGAGGGATGGTTATTCGATCATTATATAACTGAAACCCAAGCACAAAAAATTATAAATCTACAACTGTACCTCATGGTGTTTCACTAATAAAAATCTAAGTTAAAAAAAAAGAAAGCTTTTCCTAAAAATATGAAGGCAAAGAAAGAGATTTGTGGTGAGAAAATGCATTCCTGTAGAAAAAATATATAATTTTTCCAGATTAATATATTAAATGTCTTTTAGAGAATTATTTAGACATTAATAATAATTCACATAGTAACCTTTAATGAAAAAGTTTAGCAAAGTTTAAGAAATCATTAATGTATAATGATAATTCCTTGAAACATTCTCATAGCATGGGGATAAAAAAGTTCTTTGAGGTTAAGGATCAGATTTGACCTTTAACTTCCTTCACTTATTATTTTCTGCTGTTATGTGTAATTCTTGGATGAGTTACTTACATCTTGTTGATTTTCTTCCTATAGCTAATTGTTTTATACTGTATTTTTAAAACCTAATTTTTTAAACATAAAAGAATGAAAGGGGAAACAGAAAATGGCTGGAGCGATAGCACAGTGGTAGGGCATTTCCTTTGCACGTGGCTGGACCAGCTGAGCCCGGTTTGATTCCTCCACCCTTCTCTGAGAGTCCGGCAAGCTACTGAGAGTATCTCGCCCACACAGCAAAGCTTGGCAAGCTACCCATGACGTATTCAATATGCCAAACACAGTAACAACAAATCTCACAATGGAGACGTTACTGGGCCTGCTTGAGCAAATTGATGAACAACGGGAGGACAGTGCTAACAGTGCTAACTTCAGTTACTAGTTAGAACAGGGAGAATAACAGAAATGTAACATTGAAGTAACAGAAAAGCTTTGCATAGCTTTTCAAGATGCATTTTTATATTTTCTCATTCTATATTCTATTGCAATTTCCTGATCCATACCTTTATTGGTTTTAATAAAATTTTCCTTACCATGTGCCACCAGCAGGTCAATCTGTACCTGTGACGTGAGTGCATCAGCAGCCTGATTACGCCTTCAGACTTCCAGATACCCCCAAATTGCTGCTGTGCCTTTGGCCAGACCCCAAAAACTTGGGGCAAAGTTTACCAAGAAAGTAAAGGGTCAAAAGTTAGGTATGTGGGAAACACACCCACAAATCACCTCCGGCTCAGCTATATAATTGGAGGCATGGCCTCTCTCGTTCCTGACCAAAATGCTTAACGGCCATGATCCCAGAGACTCAGAAACAAATCTCGAAACCCAGCGGCTTTTGGCAGAAATGCATCCAATCCCTGCAGTAGGTTACCAGTGCTGGTCCAACCCAGGTGGAAATAGGTTTCATGCCTTGGCCTGTTCCCCCTGGCGGCCCGGTGGCTGCCATCCTCCAGAGGCCACTGGACAGTCAGGTTTGGGCCAGCAGTGACAAGACACACAGGGCCTTATGGGATGGGGGTGGAGCCGGTTATGTCATCCCCGTCCCAATGAGACCCCAAGTCATCACCCACGAACGGCCTCTCTGGCTCCTGATCAAGCTGCTTAACGGCCATGATCCCAGAGACTCAGAAACAAATCTCGAAACCAAGAGGGTTTTGGCAGAAATGCGTCCGGACCACACAGTAGGTTACTGTCGCTGGGCCACCCCAGGGGGGAAAGGGTGTTGTCCCTCCGCCTGCTTCCCCCTGGAAGCCCGGTGGCCGTCAATCTCCAGAGGCCATTGGACAGTCAGATATGGGCCCACAGTGCCGAGACATGCAAGGGCCTCACGGGATGGGGGTGGAGCCGGTCCTGTCCTCTTCACCCCAACAAGACCACAAGTCATTGCCCATGAATGGCCTCTCTGGCTCCTGATTAAGCTGCTTAACAGCCATGATCCCAGAGACTCAGAAACAAATCTCAAAACCCAGCAACTTTTGGCATAAATGTGTCCGATCCCTGCAGTAGGTTACCGGTGCTGGGCCAACCCAGGTGGGAATAGGTTTTGTGCCTCAGCCTGTTCCCTGTGGCGACCCGGTGGCCACCATCCTCCAGAGGCCACTGGACAGTTTGGGCCTGCAGTGACGAGACACGCAGAGCCTCATGGGATGGGGGTGAAGCCAGTTCTGTCTTCCCCACCCCAACGAGACCCCAAGTCATTCCCCACGAACGGCCTCTGACTCCTGATCAAGCTGCTTAACAGCCATGATCCCAGAGATTCAGAAACAAATCTCAAAACCCAGTGGCTTTTGGTAGAAATGCGTCCGGACCCCGCAGTAGGTTACTGTTGCAGGGCCACCCCAGGAGGGAAAGGGTGTTGTCCCTCCGCCTGCTTCCCCCAGGCAGCTTAGTGGCCGTCATCCTCCAGAGGCCCTTGGACAGTCAGGCTTGGGCCCGCAGTAATGAAACTTGTTGGGCCTCATGGGATGGGGGTGGAGCCAGTCCTGTCCTCCCTACCCCAATGAGACCCCAAGTCATTGCCCACAAACGGCCTTTCTGGCTCCTGATCAAGCTGTTTAATGGCCATGATCCCAGAGACTCTGGAGCAAATCTCGGAACCCAGCAGGTTTTGGCAGAAATCCCTGAAGATTTAAGTGTTAAAATTTTGGAATTTCAAAATCATGCGGCCACTACTGCAGCCGCGCGACATTATATGTTATTCATAAACAACAATAGAAAACAAATTGTCTACTGTTGCCTTTTCAGCAAATCTGAGTGTTGGGGTAAAATCTCAAATAGTAATGGTGGGTCTGGTGTCAAAATATTGAATGTGATCAAAATAGAGAGAGAGTAATATGGAAATCATCTGCTCCACTGGTAGGGGGAGGGTGTGGGATGGGGGTATACTGGGGTCGTTGGGAGTGGAGAATGGGCACTGGTGAAGGCATGGGTGTTTCATTGTATTATCGAGACTTAGGCCTAAAAGCTTTGTAACTGCTCTCACGGTGATTTCAATAAATAAAATGATAAAAAATGAAAAAAATAAGTAAGGTGGAGTTCATGCACAATTCAATCAGCTAATCAGTGGCTGAATAAATAGCAGTACTCCTACATTAAAAAAAAGAAAAAAATTATCCTTACCATGTTTTTCATGCTTTTAATTCACTAATTACTGGTCTGTGTGCTATTGTAGACTTGCACCTACTCTACGTGGTGATAAAGGACCATAACCTTCCTTAGAATTCTGTTTGAGGGGCTGGAGCAATAGTATAGTGGGTAGGCTGTCTGCCTTTCATGCGGCTGAACTGGGTTCAATTCTCAGCATCCCATATAGTCCCCTGAGCACCGCCAGGAATAATTCCTGAATGCAAAACCAGGAGTAACCCCTGTGCATCACCGGGTGTGACACCTGCCCCCCCCCCCCCGAAAAAAAAAAGACTTTTTTTTAGGTAAATTCACCACAGAGTAATATTTTTAAAGGTGAATTTGTTGGAAATGTTTACAAGATAAATGTACTACTTATAGATAATAATGCTTATTACAATGAACAATCATATAATATGCATTTGCACAATAGCAATACTGCTAAAAACAAATGATTAATAACATACAGTCAGTTTGGAAGGGATTTCCTGAAGAAAGACTACACAAGAATGGGACTCTTCTCCTCACACAAGAAACCAAGAAACTAGACATCTGTTTTCACTTCCTCTAGTGAAAGTTTGAAACAATGTGTGATGTCCGAAGAATGAACAGAACTCATTGATGAATTAAGAGCAGAAAGCTAGATGGAAGTCATTGTGAAGTCTCTGCTTCTTGTTGAAAGTTAAAGACTCAGTAGGAAAATCCTTCAGTCACTGGTTTAACACACATACACACACAAAAAAATCAACTCCCATTGGAGATAGTGGAATGAACTTGGATCAGTACTTCAACATAGGCTTTTCTTCTTGTTATTTATTTAAGCTTTATCTTGATTATGAAAACAAAATATCATTTGGCATTCATAATATTAATTCAGTGTTTTTGAAAGATGATTACCTCTCCACTAGAATTGAATACTTGTTATCTGTATGAATTATAAAATTCAGTATGTTGGCTCTTGCAAGTCCCTTAATGAAGATGGGAGGTATCAAGATACTTTCAGGCTACTAATTATTCAATACAACAGTAGGCCAGTGAAACTAGAATAGGATGAAGTCATAAAGGATTGCTAAATAGGATGAAATCATAAAGGATTACTAGATAGATTGTTAGATAAATTCTTATTGCTAGATAAATTGGCCAAAAAATGTGTAAACATTCAAAAGTGTGAAGATTTAATTCTCAGCCCTAGATTCCATTCTCTCTTCAGATATATCAAAAAATCCAAATTAATTTGGTTATGAGCAGTTACCTGCTCTGACCGGCTGTTTCCACTTAATGATGGTGTCATAGTCTGTTCAGTATTCTGAAACAAAAACATGATATATCCGGTCAATGAATTTCAACTGTTTGACACCTTCAGACCAAACAGTGAATCCAGATAACAGCAGTTGAAAATCATTGCATTGGGTGACATATATAAAATAAAACACAAATTTCTTATAATTCTGGAAGCTGGGAAGTTCAAGGTACCCACAAATTTGTTGTTTGTTGTCTCCTGAGTATTCACTCCTTGGCCCATAGATATCCATCTTTTGTCTATCTTCATGTGGCAGAATGGGAAAGGGGCCTTGGGGTTTCTTTTCTAAGGGCACTGATGGCTGTGGTGAGGTCTCTGCCCTCCTGACCTAGTAGCTTCCTAAAGGCCTCACCTCCAGATTCCACCACACTGGGGAGATAGGTTACAACATATGCATCTGTGGGGCCACAACTTTAGAACATAATGTTACTGTTTACATATTCAAAGCAGTATTGTTTTGGTCAGAAAAGAATAAATAAGAAAAGAAGTGGCACTGTGGCATTGTCCTCCCGTTGTTCATCAATTTGCCTGAGCAGGCACCATCGTGAGACTTGTTGTTACTGTTTTTGGCATATCAAATATGTCACGGGGAGCTTGCGAGGCTCTGCAAGAGGTGTGGGCAGGATACTCTTGGTAGCTTGCCAGGCTCCTCAAAGGAGACGGAGGAATCGAACTTCGGTCAGCCACGTGCAAGGCAAACACCCTACCTTCTGAGCTATTGCTCCATCCCTAAGAAAAAAATTAAAACTTGTATTTCTGACAAATGAATGCAAAGATTTTTGTCTCTTGTAAATGCCAGTAAACTTCAAAAGTTATTAAAATAACACATTTTGTTAGTCTTCTGCATTACTGGTTTTTCTTACCAGTGCTCTGAATGGAGTTTTGAAAAACTAAGAATTTGAAGGAAGGAGAGATAGTACAGAAAACAAAGCAGTTAGAAGCCTTGCATGTGACCAACCCCCAAGCATTATGTCTCTTCTGAGTACATAATCAGGACTAGCCCCCTGAGTGCCACCAGGTGTGGCCCCAAACTCCCCCTCCCTCCTACCCAATAAACCCAGAGAACTTGAAATGAGGTATAAACTTCCATGCAAGTAAGACTTCTGATGGTAAATAGAATTATCTGCTTTGTAGGCACTTTGAAATAATCAGTAATAGGTTAATCCCTGTGGAATATTGTCTACATAAAGTGTATATATAAGCAGTATAACCAAATATGTCTTTGCCAGGATTTAAACTCAGATCAGCTGCATGCAAGACACACACCCTACCTGCTGTACTGTCATTCCAGCCCAAATATATTTTTCCTAGGATTTCCCTACTTCACATTGACTATTACAGTAGTCACTTATTCCTTATTCAGCAAATATCTGCTAGGTGCCTGTATTTCAACTACTGGGAAAATATTTATGAATAAAGCAAAGAGCTATATATAAACAAATATATAAAGTAAAACAGAAAAAAAAGATGATTAACAAAGAATTTCCGATAGTATTAAGTGCAGTGAGGTAAAGTATGAAGAAGAGAATGGGTTATAGGCAGGAAAGAAGGATAAAGACTATAAATAGTTTAGCCAGAAAAGGTCAGTGTGACCTTTTGAAGGAAATTCTGCCTTTTTTTTTGCTTAAACTATGCCTTTGTTATAACATATCCTAGTCATTATGTTCCATCAGGTATATGCCAGTTACTATGTAAATTTGGGCAGGTTACTTAACCTCTATTGAACCTCAGTTTCCTCACTTATATAATACAGAGATTTATTATAGAGATAAATATATTTGTCCCATAGTGTTGTGAGGATTAGCTCAGATCATGCAATTAAGTGTTTAGCATAATGCCTGACACATAGAATATATCGTGTTTATGGAGTCATTACTGTTATAAACATCATTATTTGTTCCAGTAAACCATCTCCCAGTTAGCCTTATCTATAAACTTTTTTGAGAGGCCCCAATAAATTTTTATATTAACTTCTCCAGTCCATGCCACAGATCAAACATCTTTTTCTCTTAGGTTCAGCTGAAAGAAACTATATTTGTGAGACCATCTTTTGATAACAAAAATACCAGAAGTCAGTGATCTATTCAAAGCCTGATATGAATTTACATTCTTGTCTGTTGCTAATGAACTTATACAGAGCTTGTAGTTGTACCAAGTATTCACGAGCATAGGTGCAAACATGTGAGTGTGTTGCCTGATCTCCTAAGCTGCATTTGGCAAGTCTCCAATCATTCATTTCTCTCTAATTAATGACATTCCTGGCATATGGGGATCATATAACACAAAAATGTGTTCATACTCTGCCTGTGAAGATCCACTTTGTTTTCCACTTAAAAAAATCTTTATTGTGTCATTTTGAATGTAATTAATCTTTCTCTTCTCTCTTTTCACTTCCTCCTCCTTCTTTCTATACCTTTCTCTCCTCACTATTTAATAGTCTTGGGAATTGTACATAAATTTTCAGGCTTTTCTAACCAAGATTTTATTTTTTTTCCAGAGTATTTGGTTTAGTTATATGCATTTTTAGTGTCTTATGTTTTCACTTCTCCCTCATGATCATGCCTTTTAAACACCTTTCCCCCTCCTTTTCGGAAAAGGCCATCAACAAAATTCAAGAATTTCTGAACAAAATCAAAGACAACTCTATATTGTATAATATTACAAATACTACATGGGACAGGCTGTTGCTGTTATTGTAAGAATTCTATCTTCAATAATCAATCCCGGCCAGTGTGAATGCCTAGAGACATATTTTTATACCCTCTTTCATCCCAAATTTCCAAGTCAGTTTAGAGTGTCTGAGTCTGAGCATCCAAATCAGATATGAGAAATATCAAGTTAGTACCCAAATACAATAAAGGTCCTTGAAGAAAAAGTAGGTGGATGTTTAGTTTTTCCTATTATATGTCTTAAACTAACTTAGCTTCTCATTTGTATAACTACCAGAAGACAAAGATTGAGTGCTATTTATTCATATTAAAAGTTTGTTGTTGTTGATAGCTTTAGCAATTTGATTAGAGAAGTTAAGGAAAAGTTTGGAGTAAGAGGAAATGTAGAGGCAGATTTTTATTTATCTACTTCATTTCATCAGTTAATGACAAATCATAAAAACAGATTAATACATAAAGGGAAGATCAATCACTCTGTAGCCTCAGAAGAAAACAATACCCGGTTCTTAAGTGTTAAGATATGGGAGACTTGAAAAGAAATAGAATGGTAGCTAGTGAGCTTTGTTTCACAAACCACAGGGTATCATTGCAAATCCGCTGAAAAAATAGGCTACCTAACAGAGAAGGGGATCTACACTTGGTACCTGCATCCTGCTATTTAAGTTTAAAAAAGAAGAGAAGGCAATGCTGAGTGAAGGGCCATATATATGTGGATGTACTCTATTAAAGGAGGAGCTTGATTGCTCAGTAATTGCAGAGCTAGGCTCTTGGGGAGGCCTTTGTCATCCCTTCTTGGCTGACACCAGACGATAGTGTGGTTCTGTGATAAGAAACAGAGGACCAGTGTCTCCATGGTAACTAACTGAGCTCTATATATTGTACCTCATTACAAATGATGGTAGATGTGTGTATGCATATGCATATGTGTGTATATATGTGTATATATACATATACACTAACAGATATTACATATGTGTATGAGCATGTGGATGTATCCTACTTTTTATGAGAGAACAAAATAAAATTGTGATTGCATTGAAAGGACAAGGCCTTTTATCCCATAGGTGCAGATAAATATTTCATTTTTCAGTTTCTCTAATGGTTTTGTTCAGGCCCCACCCCACTGTAGCTTGAAAGATTAGTGATGGACAGCCGAAGTACCTGAGGAGACAGGGAATGAATAGAAACCAGCACCGGAGAAGAAAGAATAGTTCCTGGCCTTTGGGACAAATAAATAAGAATTTAGTAAATCTGCTAGTTTCATCCCTATAAAGGAAAACCTGGAACCCATTAGAATGGAAACATGGAGACTTTTATAGCATAACAATTCCTCGAGTTCCAAACTTACACAGACCAGTGACAGGGTGGGGGGAAGAGGGAAGGAAAAAATCAGTAGTTTCCTTTCTAATTTTCTCCTCTGAGGGTATTGATTTTACTTTAACACAACTAACTTTACTGTGTCTCTCATCACATAAGACTATTACACCTATGGGTAGATCTTTATAAGGTTAAACACATATCCCGAAAACTCAGCCTGTCTGTGTCAAGCTGTTTTAGAGAAAAAGACCAAATTAAGGAAGTCATCAGTGAGTAAACCATTAACACTAGAAATTAAAAAACTTTGATTCAAGACACAGACTGCAAATATTTGCTCAGATAACAAGGACCCAGGAGCTTTTTACAACTGTATATTAGCTTTGATGTATTAGCCCGTCTACTCTTAGATGTGAGACTTGACACTGCAAGAAGGACCCTTGGTAGCCCTATAGGGACTTTATACTGATCCTTAAGATTGAATTTTCCTCATTTATTTCCTTTTCCCAAACACTCTAATTTCTGAACAAGCAGTTAGGACATTGCTAGATAGGGCATATATGTATTTTAAAAACAAAATAGTTGTTTCACATCACCTAAGTAACAAGTTTTTGCCTTTCAGACCTTTCCAGTCAGTTTCTTGTTTTTCTGTAAGATTTTTGAAAATTCTTTGAGTCTTCCAAGCTAAGTGTATTGCATAGTAACTAACAACAATAAAGGGATATATACCCAAGAAGAATGAAAAAAAATATCTTCACAAGATAACTTGCATGCAAATATTCATAGTACAAAATAGAAACAGAGAAAATAAATTGATGTGTAGATGAATATAATATAGGCTATCCATACAAAGAAAAAGTATTTGTATGGATGGCAGTAAAACGGAATGATGCACTGACACATGCTACAACATGGATTAACCTTGAAACATTATGCCAACTGAAATAAGCAAGTCATAAAAATTCATATGTTATTTGATCCTATGTATTGATATTTCCAAAAATAGACAGCTCTGTAGATATTGAGATATACTATTTGCAGGAGTTTGGGAAAAGTCATAGGGAGATGAGGGTGACAGGTAAGGGCTACAGGATTCCTTTGGGGGATGATGAAAAGAGTAGAATTGTGATAGCTGCAAAACTTTTTGCATATACAAAAAGCATTGGTTAAAACATTTACAATGAGTGAATTGCATTGTATGTAATTCAGTGAAAATCATTCATTATATTGCGTATGTCGATTATACGGGCTGGAGCAATAGCACAGCGGGTAGGGCGTTTGCCTTCCACGCAGCCAACATGGGCGACCCGAGTTCGATTCCTCCACCCCTCTCAGAGAGCCCGGCAAGCTACCGAGAGTATCTCGCCCACATGGCAGAGCCTGGCAAGCCACTCGTGATGTATTCGATATGCCAGACACAGTAACAACAAAGTCTCCAATGGAGACGTTACTGGGCCCGCTCGAGCAAATCGATAAACAACAGGAGGACAGACAGTGATGTCGACTATACATCCATAAAACTGTTACAAAAATAAATAAAAGATCCTAGATGAAATGAAGATGATGATCTGTGATTAGGATAACATGCATACTCATTTACCCAGAATTTTCCCTTTTTTCCCCAATTGGAACAATCAGTTATTGCATTTATTTATTTGGGGCCAGGTTTGGAGTCCAGGCCCAGTGGTGCTCAGGGCTTACTTCTGACTCTGTGTTCAGAGATCACTCTTGGAGGGGCTTGGGGTCCATATGGGTCAGCCGTGGACAAAACAAGCACTCTCTCCTCTGTATTATCTTTCTGCCCCCTCTTGCCCCATGACAATCAATTATTAATAGTCTTGTTTTTACTTTAAAATAATCCTGTTTAGGGGGGAAGGAGGTAGTTAAAAAATATTAACTAAAACGCTTATAATGAAGGAATTGCAGGAGTATATCCTTTGCATGCAGGAGCCTGGATTTGGTTCCTGCACTGCACCTTCCCCCAAGCACCCCCAAGTACCACCAGGGATGGCCCCCAAACAAACAAATCCCATTTGGATGATGAACACTATGTTCACTATATATATACATATATATATATATATATATATATATATCAGAAATATCTGTGATTTTCTGCAATGTAAAAGCTAACTAAAGGGGGAAAAATCATTTGTGCTTCCTATTTAAAATAAAAATGTTCCAGGACCCTAAAAGATGATTAAGTCCATAAATTAAAGCACTTGCCTGTCAAGCACTAAGTCATGAATTCAAACTATGAATCACACACGGAGGTGATAGAAAAGACCCACCATTTATGGTCCCCAACAAGAAAGCACCAAAGCTGGGATCCCTACTATGAGAAAAGAAAGAAGAAAAACTAAAAATTCCTGTGGCCAGAGAGATGGTACGCAATAGGGAGCTTGCCTTCTACACAGCAGACCTAGTTTTGGTCCCAGCACCGCATATGGTCCCCTGAGTCCCACTAGGAGTAGTCACTGGGCCAGGAGTAAGCCTTAACCACAGCTGGCTGTAGCCACAAAACAAAACAAAAAATTAAAAATTCCTATGTCCCTCCCACAGATTTTAACTCAGTGGGTCAGAGGTGGAAACTAGTAGTTTATATTTCTGATTATTATCTAGTGACTTGACAATTTTTTTACACTCAGTGATTCTCTTGTTATAAAAAGAGGTAACCAAATTCTTTTGGGGGACAAATTGAAATCCAGAGTATGTAAGATCTCTCTCAGGAAATTTTCTGGGTGTGTGAAGCTTGAAACAAATTCTGATTGGGATTACATCAATAAAAAATGGGAATAGCATTAACGCACAAGTGATATATCTAGGAAATGCATCCTTTTTTCCTTCCTTTTTAAAAGAAAACATATAACATCTATTATTCTAAGAGTAAATGACAATAATGCCAATAATGGCTCAACTCGAAGTTTTTTCCTCCAGAGGGACCAATGATAGAGAAAAGTTCTAAGATATCTCTGCCTACTACGGTCATACCAGAGAACCTAAAATCCACTGCATTTGTTCCTATGTTTCTGTCTGGTTCCATCCTTCAACCCTTGACTTGGATTTTAGTATTGAAAATGCTTTAACACTTAGACTCAAACCCACAGGTGTGGTAGAGTAGTTTTCGAAGCACAGAGTGTGTGTGTTGGGGGGTGGGGGGTGAGGGGAGGAACCTAAGAACCTGAACCTTTAAAACAATTATTTATTTTTTTAATTTCTATAGACTAAGATTGCTGACCTCTCCAAAGTTCTATTCTTGAGCCAGTGAGATAGCTCCAAAAACTAGAGGACAGGCTTTAGATGTAAGAGGTCCAGTTTTGATTCCTGGCATGATGGTATCCCCAGAGCACCTCCAGGTATGGGCCAGAGCTGTATTCCCGTGATCAAACCTAATCCCCACTATGATAGTATTCAGAGGTGGGCCTCTGGGCAGAGATCAGATCACTTTTCTCTCATAAATGGGATTAATGTTCTTATAAAAGAAATCCCAGGGTGATCTTTTGCTACTTCTCATGTTGAACATACAATAAAAAGACCACCAGTTATGAATCAAGAAGGAAGATTTTGCAAGATCCTGAATTTCCTAGTGCTTTAATTTTGGATTTTCCTAATTCCAAAATTTCAATAAATTTCGGTAATCTCAAAATATAATTTTAAACCACCAAGTTTATAGTGTTTTGTGTTATAGTAGCCAGTACAAGCTAAGATAATTAACAAAAAGAAACACAAAAATTCGTCGATAGTTTTTAAAAATATGAGAAATAGAGCAAATAGCAGTACAGGAACCAAATTTGATGCAGAGCAATCTCAAAATTTGCATAAATATTTTAAGTAACTGTGACTTCTCTGAATACAGCATTAACTTCTGTTTAAAATCCTTCATCTTCTTGTTCATATGGAAGAAGTATTCACAGTTTCAAAGTATGAAATAAAAATTATGCTAAAGAAACCTATATATTCCCACATGTGCAGAGCTGTCATAAAATGTCTTAGGGGGAGTCATTATGAACCTGTACTCTCATTTGGCCAGATTGCTTTAATTCTTAGCCTCTTTTGCTTCTTTAATCAATCAAGAAAAAGCTCTCCTGCAGATTCAGAGCTCAGATGTATACTCCTCTTTGCTCCTGTCCGTACCCAAGCCTCTTGATCTCCAGGGAAAGGGTTGACATCTGGGGAGATTTCTTTGTTTCACTTTGTTCCAGAAAACTGTTTGAAATAATCAAACTTCTAACTGAAATCTGAGAGCCTTTCTTTCTTTTAGGTACTGTCTAACATTCTTTAGAGTTTGAAAAATGAATCCTAAATTTTTTTTCTTTAAGGATTCCTAATTACTTTAGGATCCTCTAGGGTGAATATTACTTTATTATTAACTGATTTAACCCAAATTAAACTTCCGTAGTTTCTAAGCTGCTGCTTTTTAATGAAACATTCCAAGAATGCCTTTTAGACTCTAATACAATATTAGTAGGACATGATGACTCAGCAGATCAATGTGGCAATGTTAATTATCAGGAGAATATTTAGATGACTAGATTTGATGCTTCTGTTTAAATGAGCCCTCATGGATTAACAATGGGAGCAGTCGTTTTAACATTTTTCAACAAAGAGAGTTGGAGATTGTTAAGAAGTTTTGGCCACAAGGCTTATAAATTTTTGTCTAATGATTCATATTTACTAGACCCTAGTAAGCAATAGGAATGTGGCACATTTTCTAGAAGAAAAAAATTATAATGAATCAGCTAACTGATTTCAGATGAGATCTTTACATAATAAATTTCAGCAGATTTAATTTACAAATAATGAAACTACACAGGATTCAAGATAATAGACTCAAGATAATAGACAGATGTGCTCAGCAATAAAATATTAAGACCGTGGCCTTACTCTTTTTTTTTTCTGACACAGTCAGGAGTTCGATCCCCAGGGGTGCCTACAAGTGCTGAGTCTAGACGTTGTGTTCCTGCTGTCTGGGACCCTACAATAGACATAGCACACAGTGTAGTATGAGGGAGCACTGCAACTAAAATTTGTTACCCAAATTATTGTACAAGCATCCAAACTGGCAGATGTGTGAGCAGTATCGCCAGCACTGTAGTCTTGGCACCGGAACTAAGTGTACAACCACTGGTACACACTGTGGTTAAGTATGCACGAACTGAAACCAGAGGTGAAAACCCAGCAAATACCACATTATTCATATATGTGTGTGATTCCTCAGTCATCACAACAAAGGGAAGTGAACAGGGGAAAAGAGTTTGAAGGAGAAAAAAATTAGATATCAAAGAAATACTAGTCAAAACATTCATAGGAGTAGTTATAATTTAAAAAAGAGTGTAAAACCAGCAAACTATGACAGATGTTTATTTGTCAGGCATCTCTTCAGTACTAGTACCACCGTCTACCCAAGTCGTTGGTGGAAGAGCTCTAAGAACATGTTCAGCAAAGAGCTGCTTTGCTTTGTCACTGGCTGGACCCTACCTTAAGACGCACGACCTACATTAAGAAGTAGACCCTGCTCCAACTAACAGTCAGAGGTTAACTAGCCACACTGCTTTGAACCAGGCAGCAAATCCTTCCCTAAAGGGGGTTATGAACAGTATATCCATTTCTGCCACAGCTCACCTCTGATACTGTGCAGATTTTCACCTTCATATCAGTGAAGGCAATAGCTCCTTTAGGAGTCTATTACTGAGAGGAAGCTGTCACTGTCACTGTCACTGTCACTGTCTTCCCGTTGTTCATCGATTTGGTCGAGCGGGCCAAGTAATATCTCCATTGTGAGACTTGTTACTGTTTTTTGCATATCGAATACATCACAGGTAGCTTGCCAGGCTTTGACATGAGGTCGAGATACTCTTGGTAGCTTGCCGGGCTCTCCAAGAGGGGTAGAGGAATCGAACCTGGGTTGGCCACATGCAAGGCAAATGCCCTACCTGCTGTGCTATCTCCCCAGCCCACTGAGAGGAAGCTAGAACAGAGAAATTTTTAGGATAAATGACAAGCTCACTGGCTGTTAAAATTTTTTTAGTCTTTAATTTTTCTTTTTGGGTCACACCCAGCAGTGCTCAGGGATTACTCCTGGCTCTGCACTCAGGAATTAATCCTGGCAGTGTTTATGGGACTATATGAGATGCCAAGGATTGAACCTGGGTCAGCTGTGTGTGCAATACAAACACCCTACCCACTGTACTATTGCTCTGGTCTCAAGTCTTAACAGTCTTAAGCTCTGGCCTCAAGTCTTAATAGTCTTAAGACTATAACAGAATATATATATGTATATATATACATATATATATATATATATATATATACTGTTAGAGTATGTATAAGTATAGTAAAAGATCATGACTCCTGTATTTGTCAGTCATCTCTTCAGTTTTAGTACCACCATCTACCCCAGTCGTTGGCGGAATATATATATAGGCTGGAGCGATGGCACAGAGGGGCATTTACCTTGCATGTGGCTGACCCAGGTTCGATTCCTCTGCCCCTCCCAGAAAGCCCGGCAAGCTACTGAGAGTATCTCACCCACAGAGCAGAGCCTGGCAAGTTCCCTGTGGCATATTCGATATGACAAAAACAGTAACAACAAACCTCACAATGGAGACATTACTGCTGCCTGTTCGAGCAAATTAATGAACAATGGGAGGACAGTGCTACAGGACAGTGATTTAAATATATATATCACGGTCACGGGCCTCCCATTGTTCATCGATTTGCTCAAGCGGGCCCATGTATATATATTTTCTTCCTCCACTTTACGTTCATTGTTCCCATCATCCTTAGGTACCACATGTAGCTGCTTGTCTCCGTGACTTGCATTGTAGGGTAACCTAACACTAATTCATTCCTGAAGGACGTGGGTCCTTGCTAACTAACTGTAATATTCTTGGGCTAGAATTAATTCCATTAACAATTTAGTCACATGGGGCAAGAAAATACCCCCAAAAAATCCAATTATATCACCTGAGCTTTACATATATTCTTTCCAGCCCCATAGTGGGAAGGAACAATTCTCCCTTAGATTCTTCTGATGCATAAGTCCATTTTCCCAAGGCAGTTGTGATTTATTTTTATAAGAGTGTCACAAAATATCATGTTGAAGGAATACTTGCTGTACGTCCCTGTAAGAATGTTCCTTCACTGAGGACCAGAGCCCTTCTTTTGGCAGGGCCCAGAATTGTGGAGAGAAGAAATAAAATCTTCTAACAAATCATCGGAAGTGCTAGTTAATAGGAGCCCCCCCCTTCTCTTATTTTTTTGTGGGGGAAGGAGTGAAGTTTGGGTCACACCAAGGAGTTCAGGGTATTAACTCATATAGAAGTTCTATTTCTAATTTTTTTAAAAGTTCTCTTTAATTTTTTTTTATTAAGACACCATGATTTACAAAGCTGTTTATAATAGAATTGTTTCAGGCATACAATGTTGTAACATTGGTGTCCCCAGGGTCCCTGCCATATACCAGACTTCCCCCTTGGCAGGCATATTACATTTATTTCATCTTGCTTGTTCCAACAGAACTTAAAGAAATGGCAGATGAAATTATCAGAATATAAATCAACAAAAGTCAATTTGTAATGATTTACTGCTATATGATTTTAACCTGTGTAAAAAAGGAAATTTAAATAATGTAATACAATATAGTTTACTGTGTATTCTCATTTACATAACTAAATTTTCAACTCTGGCATCTAAAACATATTGCATTAGATTTTATTTTGTACTTGAACCTTATTGCAGTAATCATCGTATCTTTCCTGTCATAAATGAGGCCATTTTTGCCCCCTTGGCAGGCTATATAACAAATTTATTTCATATTACTTTTTGTCTACAAATCTAAAAGAACAGTATTTAGAATTGTTAGATAATAAATAATAAAAGTAAATTTGTGATGATTAATTGCTATATGTTTTTAATCTTTCTGCGGCCAACATGGCCGACCCGAGTTCGATTCCTCCGCCCCTCTCGGAGAGCCCGGCAAGCTACCGAGAGTATTCGATATGCCAGACACAGTAACAACAAAGTCTCCAATGGAGACGTTACTGGGCCCGCTCGAGCAAATCGACGATCAACGGGAGGGCCTTTACCTTTACCTTTAATCTACTAGAGGATAGCCATATACAACATTAGTACCATATTCAATACCACATGCTGGGAAGTTTCTCCTGTCCTTTAAAGGAGCTCTTTAAATGCTTCTTGTAGAACTGGTTTCAAGGCTATGAATTCTTTGAGCTGTTGCCTATCCATGAAGCTCCTTCATGATAATCTAGCTAGACAGAGTTTCTTGGTGAGGTGTTCAGTTTGTTGAGTTTAAGTATTATATCTTTCCATGTTCTTTATGCTTGTAGAATCTCATTTGATAGATCTGCTTACATGGCTTTCCTTTGTATGGAAGTTTCATTTTTGTTCTTGCTGTTTTAAATATTCTGTTTCTATCTCCAGATTTTGTCATTTTGAGTATATAATGTGTCTTGCAGTTTTCCTCATTGGGTCTATTTTCACTGGGACCCTTCAGGCCTCTTGGATCTCAGTGCCTGTAATCTTCAACTCTGGGAAGTTCTTATTGATGCTCTCTTTAACTATTGTTTCTCCATCATATTTGCCTTCCCGTTCTTCAGGGACTCCAGTAATTCTTACATTGGTCCTCTTGAACTCATCCCATAGTTCTCTGTTATGCTGTTCATTTCTTTTTCTAGCTAGCTATTTTCTACCTTCTGCTGTTTCCTAACGGTTTCCTCTTTCTCATCTTGGAGTTCCTCAATCTTTTGTTCAGCTTCTATTATTCTGTTGTTCAGAGCTGATTTTGACTTTATTTTTATATCACCTACCATGTTTTTTGGGCTGGAGCGATAGCACAGCAGTAGGGCATTTGCCTTGCATGCAGCCAACATGGCCGACCCGAGTTCGATTCCTCCGCCCCTCTCGGAGAGCCAGGGAAGCTACCGAGAGTATCTCGCCCACACAGCAGAGCCTGGCAAGCTCCCTGTGATGTATTCGATATGCCAGACACAGTAACAACAAAGTCTCCGATGGAGACATTACTGGGCCCGCTCGAGCAAATCGATGAACAACGGGAGGGTCTTTTTTATTTTTTTTACCATGTTTTTTATTTCTGACTATAATAGCTTTTTTGTTTGTTTGTTTCAACTCTTATACTTTCTTGTGCTTTGCTGATTACCCGTGCTATCGTTTCTTTGGACTCATTAAACATCCTCATCATAGGGTCACTAAAGAAAATCTCTGAGGATTTATTGGTGTTGAAACAATATCTTCAGTGATATTATTTTTGTTCATTGAGCTTGGCAGTTTTCCACGTTTTGTCCATTCATTTTCTAGTGTTCTTGTTTGGCTGGGGGTGAGTTTTTATAGTTAACCCCTTGGGAAGATGCTGAGAGATTAGGTAGAGGTTGCTTTCTTCACTGCCTGCCCTCGTAGGATGACAGGAGGAATAACTGGGCAGCATGTAACTTGTTGAGTAGATCTATCGTGTGGCCCTGTAAGCTGCCACGTGCTTCAGGCACTGTGGTGTGGACACTTAAGAGGGTGTAGGTTGGTGTGGAGACAGCTGGGACTCTTCCTCTCGTTGGAGTTCTGCCTCCCGTCCGAAATAGGCCCAGTGATATCAGCCAGAGGCCAGTGTATCCTGGGATGATGGAGCAGCAAGCAGAAAGTCATTCTCTTTTTAATTTGAGGGGAAGTCTTCATTCTATATTCCACCGAAGCTGAGACATCGCCATTTCCACCAATAGTCAAAGAGGATTCCTTTTTCACCAAATCCCACCAATAATTGTTTCTGGTCTTTGTGATACAGGCCATTCTCTCTGGTTTAGGTAATAGCTCATTGTTGTTTTGATTTTCATTTCCTTGATAATAAATGCTGATGAACACTAATTTTTTATGCCTGTTCACCAATGTCTGTCTTCTTTGAGGAAGTGTCAGTGTCTTTGAGGAAGTGTCATCTATCCCCATTATATGATGGGTTATTTGGTTTTATGTTGTTGTTTTGAGTTTTATGATTACTTTGAATATCTTGGGTATTGGTTCTTTATCAAATGAATGATGGCTGGAGCAATAGCAGGGGCTGGAGTGATAGCACAGCAGTAGGGCGTTTGCCTTGCACGCAGCCAACATGGCCGACCCGAGTTTGATTCCTCCCCCTCTCGGAGAGCCCGGCAAGCTACCGAGAGTATCTCGCCCGCACGGCAGAGCCTGGCAAGCTCCCTGTGACGTATTTGATATGCCAAACACAGTAACAACAAAGTCTCCGATGGAGACGTTACTGGGCCCGCGCGAACAAATCGATGATCAACGGGAGGGCAGTAGGGAGAAAATTTTTTTTAACTTTTTTATTGAATCACTGTGAGACAGACCCTCACAAAACTGTTCATGATTGGATTCCAGTCATACAGTATTCCAACACCCATCCCTCCACCAGTGTGCATCTCCCAGCACCAGCATTCTTCAATTTTCCCCCATAACTCCTACCCCCGCCCCCCACACCCTGCCTGTCTCTATGGCAGGCCTTTTCTTCTCTGTCTCTCTGTTTCTCTCTCCTTAACCCCCTCCCCTCCTTTTGGGCATTGTAGGGTGAATTTTTATTGTAGTTCTAGTTTATTACTTGGAGTTTTTTTTTTTCTGGGGAGGGCAGATTTTGTTTGCTTTTAGTTTAATGCAGTCCTGTTTGTTTTTATTTTTGTTTTATTTGCAAATGGAGTTGAATCACTGAAGATGCCTCTCAGTTCTAGAGTTCTGCCTAGACAGTTCTGCCTAAGTTTTCCTAGATTCATTTTATGTATTCTGGTCTATTATCAAAATTTTAATTCACTTTGAATTAACTTTTGTTTGTGTGAGATAGGATTCCATTTTCATGGGTTCTCCAGTTTTCCTAGCACCATTTTTTGTTTGTTTGTGTGGGTCACACCCAGTGTTGCTCAGGGGTTATTCCTGACTCTGCACTTAGGAATTACTCCTGGCAATACTTGAGGGGCTATATAGGATGATGGGGATCGAACCTGAGTCAGCCACATGCAAGACAAGCGCCTACCCACTATATTGTTCTGGCCCTCCTGCATTGTTTGTTAAAGAGGCGTTTGCCTTCCATTTAATACACTTAGTTCTTTTGTCATTAATTAACTATCCAGGGTGTATTTCTAGCTTTCATTTACAGTATAGAATAAAATATTCCATCGATAGCACAGCGGTAGGGCATTTGCCTTGCACGCAGCCAACATGGCCGACCCGAATTCGATTCCTCTGCCCCTCTCGGAGAGCCCGGAAAGCTACCAAGAGTATCTTGCCTGCACGGCAGAGCCTGGAAAACTACCCATGATGTATTTGATATGCCAAACACAGTAACAACAAAATCTCCAATGGAGACGTTACTGGGCCCGTTCAAGCAAATCGATGAACAACAGGAGGACAGTGACAGTTTTATTTCAGTATTATTAATGTTTAAATTACTATAGCTTTATAGTATAGTTTAAAGCTGAGAAATACTGTACCTCCCATCTTCTTTTTTTTTTTTAATCAGAATTGCTTTGACTATTAAGGGAGTTTTATGATTTTATACATAATTTATCAGCTTTTGTTCCAAGTACTTGAAACATGCTGTTGGAATTTTGGCTGGAATTGTGTTGAATCTGTAAATGCTTTGATGAGCATGGTCATTTTTTGGGGGAGGGGGGGTCACACCCAGCGATGCTCAGGGGTTACTCCTGGCTCTGCACTCAGAAATTACTCCTGGAGGTGCTTGGGGAACCTTATGGGATGCCAGGGATCCAACCCGGGTCAGCTCCATGCAAGGTAAACACCCTACCCACTGTACTATCGCTCCAGTCCCCAGAGCATAGTCATTTTGACTGTGATTCTTTCAAACCATGAACCTAGACTATTCTTCTGTTTTCCTTGCATTTTCTTTTCTTTTATAATTTTATTTTGGGATGGGTTTTAGGGACTACATCTGGCTCTGTGTTTGAGGTCACTCCCAGTGGTGTTCAGAGAACCACACAATGTAGGGGTCTGAGTGCAGAGCCAGGAGTAACCCCTGAGCATCGCCGGGTGTGACCCCCCCCTCAAAAAATGACTATGCTCATCAAAGCATTTACAGATTCAACACAATTCCAATCAAAATTCCAACAGCATGTTTCAAGTACAATTAAATCCTGCAGACAAAGCATATGATCCAGGGTACTGAGTTATAAACCCCTCTCTTCTATTTGGAGGGTGGTGGCCTCCCAAATGGTGCTTACGAGGCTTGGGGGCCCCACCAGTAATCCTTGGCCATCAGGACTAGCAGTTCAATTCAAGGTCCCAAGCATGAAATGCTACTGAGGCCCCACAGTGCCTAACTGTCTCAGCACTTGTATTGTGTCCCAGCATGCAGTCTGTCTTGGAGAATGTTGCCTTTACACTAACAAAAATGTGTATTTGTCTTTTGAGAGTTGGAAGCCCTTCTGAGCCCATGTTCTTCCAATTCCTCATTCAGGAACCTTGTTTCCTTATTGATTTTTTTGTCTGGTTGATCTGTCCAGTGATGATAGTGAAGTGTTGAAATTCCCCACCACTGTCGTGTTGATGTTGATCTATCTCCTTAGTTCTGTTAGTAGTTGTTCTGAGAATGTTATTACCCCTTCATCTGATGCATGTATGTTGATAAGAGTTTAGTCCTCTGGGTCTATTGATCCTTAATCACTGTGTAATGATCATCCATATCTCTTATTACCTTATTATGCTTGAATTATATTTGCTTTGACACAGTATAACTGTCCCTGCTTTTCTTAGTTTACTATCAGCCTATATGATTGTTGTTCAGTCTTTCTTTCTCAGTCTGTATTTGTCATGGAAGTTAAAAGGTTTCTCTTGTAGGCAAGCAGAAGGTTAGATTTTTGTTTCTTCTTCCATCTAACTATTCTATGCCTTTAGATAGGGAAGGGTCAGTCACTGAATTTAAAGAAATTACTGATGAAAAAAATAAAGAAATTACTGATGAGATGAAACCTATTGCCACAGTTTTTGGTGAGGATCTGGGAAGTTTTTGAAGCTGGATATTTTTTCTTTGACTTTATTTGCTTGCATTTTAGCCTATTATGTGGTGACCACTCTGTTTGCCTCCTTTTACTACTTGCTTATATATATGTATAACCTCAAATATATATGTATACACACATATATGTGTACATACATATATACAAATGTATATATATATAGTTGAGGTTATTATGTAATTTTTTAAAAACTGAAGTTCTGAGTTCATTTCCTCTTCTTTTTAAATACTTTTCCCTGCTTTTTCTGCTTTTCATAACAGATCACTTAGTATTCCTTGAAGAGCTGGTTTAGAGGCATTGTATGCCATGAACTGTTATTTGTGTGCTAATGTTTTCATCAACCCCTCAAATCTAAATTATACCCTGGCAAGATAGATTCCTAGTTAGAGGGTCTTCTCATTCAGTACTTTGAAAATACATTGCCAGGAGCTGGAGAGATAGCTCAGAAAACTGGAGGATGTTCCCAAATTTAGTCCCTGCCAAGGCATGGTCCCCTGAGCGTCTCTGGGAGTGACCCCTAATCACCGGACATGGAGGAGTTTTTGAACACCACTGGGTTCTAAGGGAGTGGGAGGGTGGAAGGGGAGGGAAGAAAATATATTGCCATTCCCTTATTCTTGTAGAGTTTCATTTGAGAAAGAGACATGACACTTAAGGGGTTTCCGTGTATGTGTCTTGTCTCTTGCTTTTCTCTTCCTGCTTTTAGGAGTTGTCTCTTTACTTCTTGCTATTTTAATTACAGTGTATCTTGATGTTCTTCTATTTGTTTTTATTTTATTTGGAACCGTTGGCCTTCCTGGTTATGTGCACATGTCTTTCTTCTCTGGTTGGAAGAAGTCTCAGCTATTATTTCTTCAACAAGTAATTCTTTTACTTCTTTTCTCTTCAGGTATTTCCTCATAGGAACTTGGCATTCTTATTATGTGGAGATTGTTCCTCTTAATGTGACCCCTTAAATTCCTTAGATTCTTTTCATTTCTAAAAAAGTTTAAATCTTTTTTCCTTTTTATTGATAAGTGTGCCTTGTCCTGTGCAAGTGCCTCTGTTACTGATTCATATTTCAACTTTTTTCATCCTGCTTTTGAGTTCTGATAATTAAGCCCTTTTTAATGTTTAAAACTACTTAAACACTGAGATTTACCAGATCATTCATGATAGATTTTTTTCAGGCATTCAGTGTTCCAACATCAGTCCCACCACCACTGTGACCTACCGTCTACCAGTGTCTCTAGCTTTTCACCCACTCCCCACAAGCCTGCCCCTTTGGAAGGCACAGCATAATTAGATTGCTTGTTACAACAAAATGGCAAATGGAATTATCAGAAAATTGTTCAGTTAAAAAAAAGCACGCATGAAAATTGTTTTTCTTTCACCAGGAGGATTTACTGAGCTGGCTGGTGCTAGTTGAGCCTTCTGTGTTATGTTTTTGCTCAATGAGCTTATTGGGCTTCTACGCAATTTCCCCAGTGAATTTTCTTTGCTCCTACTGGGCTGTCAGTACTGTGAAAGTTGGAGGTGTTGTACAACCACATATGTTACCACTGATGATGTTTTTATTTAGCTTAGCAACTGTTGTCTTTAGCTTCTTCAGTTTTGTTTAGGTAAGTTTTTCCATTTTTCCATCAAACTTCAAGTTTGCTGATGGACTCTTTTGCTTATTTCTTCTTTGTATTAAATATGAAAGGAATATCTCTACAACTGCCCTGGGTCCCCCCCTTGTTTTATCTCTCCAAAGAGTCATTGCACTCTCCCTCATCCACTTTCCATTGCTGATGGGTGTCTGGATCCAGTGAAGCCCCTGTAAGGGCTCATTTCAGGGTCTGCATCCAGCTGCCCTTCTGTAGGATAACACTCTTTTGTCCTTCCTCAAGTAGCTTTGGTTTGTCAGGTCACACCCATCTAAAAACACTGAACTTGTATTGTAAGCAATGTCCTTTCTGTGTGGACACAGGAAGACAGTTAATATTATGCTTTGTAACTTGGGAGTTGATTGACTCTGAATAATATTTACTCCTGGGCATCTGATTTCTTGACTCAGTTGCCCTTAGTTCCTAGCACCCCAAAAGCAGGGTCCCGACGAGGAACTGAATGGACCCAGGGCAAGCAGTGAGCTACCCTGGCATCGAAATGGGCCAGGCCAAAGAGCCACGATACTCAACTATAAGTTGAGGGCATGATCATGGACAAATGCTGTCATGATCCAAAAGTAAGTAACGACGAGACTAGGACCCTACTGGAGCTAGGAAGATTAACCTGGCCTGAGGACTGCGAAATGTATAGTGAGATGTTCTCAGGAAGAACCAAACTAAATTTATATCTCTTACTGTGCTCATACAGAATGACACTGCTAGAAATATTAGAAGTAGATTTATTACAACTATTTAAGTAGATTACTAACTGAGGGAAGAACATACCCTTGTTGGGATCCCACCCTTGGGTGGATCTCCTAGTAATCTGAAGTAATCTCTGTAGATGAGATTTTATCCTTGAGTTAATCTCCTGGAGGAGTGGTCTTACCTCTCTTTGTTGATTCGTCAGTATTCAACCCACCTTTATGTCACCGCCTTATGTGACTGCTATATAAACCAAGATGTAAGCTCGGAAAGGGGGTCAGAAGCGAGAGAGCTCAGGCTCCAGAGATCCAGAGTCAGAGCCAGAAGGTTCCAAGATTGGGGCCCAGGAGAGAAGGAGGCAGAGAAAGACAGGAGTGAAGAGGATTGGAATAAACTACTATTGATATAGACCAGCCTGGCCCCCGTTTCTTCTTCCGTCTGCCCTTGGCCAACAGCCGTTCCGATCCAGGCCACACACAGCAGCTCAAGAGCACCAAACGCAGGCAGTGAGTCAGTGCCGTCCAGTGAGCCCGTGAACACACAACCTTCGGCGTGATAAGATTTTACACCCTTCCATGCATGTCCTGTTGGGAAGTTGGCTTGTGGGGCTCCTGTTCACTCAGTCATCTTACTCCCCTCATTCCACTCTTATTCTCCTTATTATTAAGTATTCCTTGTACTTTAAACAAATGCTTTTTTCTCTGAATACCTGTTTGTCAATAACTGTACCAATAAGATATATTAGAAAACTTTGTTTTATTTATTTTTGCTTTGGGGGGGCTCCTTTTATTTTTATTTATTTATTTTTTGCTTTTTGGGTCACACCCAGCGATGCACAGGGGTTACTCCTGGCTCTGCACTCAGGAATTACTCCTGGCGGTGCTCAGGGGACCATATGGGATGCTGGGAATCGAACTCGGGTTGGCAGTGTGCAAAGGCAAATACCCTACCCGCTGTGCTATCGCTCCAGCCCCAAGGGGGCCTCCTTTTATACTCCTGTCTGGGAGGAACATCCGTGAGTTCTGAAGGGTGGCCAATGAGGAGATTATCTGGTGCCAGCAGGGTGTGGCTTATGGGTGTGATTCCTAAGTCACCGGAAACTGGGGGAAGCAGGCAGAGGATCTCTGTTCCTTCCAGTCCCATTGAGTCCAGAGTCCATGGTCACAACGTTCTGCATTATCTGGGTTCTGTGGGACTTCATTCTTGCGTGAGGCTTGGCCTGAGCATCTGGAAAGTGGCCTGGAGCGTGACGGTGGTTGGGTAGTGGAGGTCAGCTGCTGGGGCTGGGTCCCTTGGAGTGAGGAGGGCTCTCACCTGCCCCACAGCCTTGTGCAGAGTATGAAAGGAGGCCCCCAGAACCATGACACATTATAAGACACTTCCTACCCATTTATTCCTCTCAGAGAGCCCGGCAAGCTACCGAGAGTATCTCGCCCGCACCGGCAGAGCCTGGTAAGCTCCCCCGTGGCGTATTCGATATCCCAAATACAGTAACGACAATAGGCCTCATTCCCCTGACCCTGAAAGAGCCTCCAGTCATTGGGAAAAGACAAGTAAGTAGAGGCTGCTAAAATCTCAGGGCTGGAGGAATAGAGATGTTACTGGCTGCTGCTCGATTAAATCGAAGATCAATGAGATGACAGTGATACAGTGATTTTTGGTTTTGGGTCACACCCAGTGATGATCAGGGGTTACTCCTGGCTTTGCACTCAGGAATTGCTCCTGGCCATGTTCAGAGGGGCTCTATGGGAAGCTGGGGATCAAACCTGGGGCTGGTCACATGCAAGACAAACACTCTATCCACTGTACTCTAGCCCCTATATTAGCAAACTTTGAACACAGCAAGTCAAGTTTTTATTTCTATTCTTTTTTAATTGAGGTAGAGCTAAATTCTTATATTTGAAATCCATTAATTTTCTTCTGTGAAATAATTGTTCATATTTTTAGGTATCTGCTTTCTTATATTTCTGGCCTTTAGATTGGCCATGAGGTAGAGGGGAGAGTATTATATGAGGAAATTAGTCTTTTGTCTGACATATGTGTGGTTAACATTCTTCTCACTTTGTCATTAATCTTTTGATTTTGTACATGATGTTTGTGCTGTCATTTTTTTCAATTTTCATGTAGTCAAATTGATCAAGTATCTCTTTTATAGAGGAATCATACCCTTTAAAATAAAAATCTATTCATGTTATTTACTACTAATTTGTCTTTGATATCTTGCTATCGCCTTTTACAGGATAAATTTGAATCTTCTTATCCTGACTTATAAGACTTTTTATTATCTCATTTCTATTTAGCTCTTTTCCTTTCATTTATTAAACAAGCTCTTTACTAGAATTTTATGAAGTCCATTTTCATATACATCAGCATGGTTGTCTGAATCCTTCATGTGCCAGTGGAAAACTACATAAGGCATAGCTTATCTTTAAGGTACTTTTGCAGACCTAGAGTCTTCTACAGTATCTGGTGTGCTTGCTTGACTGAATAAATAAATGAACAATGTAATTATAGAAACAGTAATCAAAATAAAGCATCGCCATCTTCACACTGTTATCTGTTCCTTTCTTCTAACTTTTTGAGGAAAACAAACAACTCTGTTGGCTTGGTTCATAACTGTCTTACAATTTCACAATCCCCAAAGTGTCAAACAAAATACAACATGAGTTTCTGTGGCATAGATCAGCAGCTAAAGAATTGATGTCCATGGGACCAGAGGGATAGTGCAGGTGTTAAGATAATTGCTTTCTATGTGGCCAGACACACTTTGATCCCTGGCACTGCATATGGCCCCCTAAGAACAGCCAAGAATGATCCCTGGCACAGAAACAGGAGTAATTCCTGAGCAATGCTAGGTGTGGCCCAGATCCCTCCAGCACCCCACCCCCTAAAAGAGGAGGCTTGTCCTCCCCTCACTTTTCTCTTTTCCTCCTACCAGGAAGGGGGATTCAGAAAAAGAATCTGAAGAAGCAACCCTAAACTCTAAGATGACGAAAGCAATAGGATCAGAATCAGGATACCTGGAATGATGGGCTGCTAATGCTTGGACAGTTCGATATGATGAGTACGTGTAAGCCATTGTATTTGGCCCTCTCTCACAGAAGGCAAATCTTAATCCTAACTAGTAAAGTCCCCTTGGGTGTCCCATCATATTCCTGCCTGGAATCAACCAGTGCTAACTTTTTATGAAAAGCCATTGTCACTGAGATAGGGGACTGGAAGCACATAAGATTTGGATCAATGAAACAATAACATTATCATAAAGTAAAGGAGAAAGAAAGGGAGAGTGAGGATTAATTGCTGCAGACGCCACTTGTGATGAGCTTTTCATGCTCTCTATGACCATGGTGTAGATCTACCCAGGAGCCAGCCTATCCAGGACCAGGCAGGGAGAATGGCAGATACACAGCTCTGAAGAAATTAAAAGGAGAATGGTGCAAGGTAATACAAGAAAGCACGCACTTAAAAGAGCAGACTGGACTCTGGTCTTTGGCAGTAATTTAATGAGGCCTAAAGTCTGTGATTGTTAAAATAAAACAGAAATACCAGTTCGGGAGGGAAAGGGCAAAAGATATGGTCCTGGCAAAATGGACCCTGGGCTCCTATTTCAGACGCCTGGTTCCCATTAATCTCTCATCCTTATAGATTCTTACAGAGCCTCCTGTTTTTCCCTAACCTTGTCCTGAGCTGGTATGTAAATTAAACCAGCCGCTTTATAGTACTATAGCAGGAGGAATGGAGATAGTAAAAGCTGAGGGTGAATCCAGAGCCCAGAGGATTTAAATATGTAGTAGCTAAATGTCCCAAGGAGGGAAAAGGGACAAGAGAAGGAAAAAGAAACTAATATAAAACAAGACTTTATTTCCTTTTTTGAACCCCTATCTATCCTTTCCCCCTTCCCAAAATATGCTTACTTAGGTCATGTTAAGAAAACCCTTTCCAGTTGGCCTTAATCCAAGTCAAGGGTACAGCTGGGCCGAAGGGCCACATGTTGAAGTTATTAATATGCCTATGCCCTTCTCCCCTACTGAGTTCACTGATCAAAGGCCCTGCCAGAGTAGCAATGGATAGCCTCGCATAATGGGAACTGAAATTCTACTTAAGAAACCAGCTTTGCCAAAACACACTACCTTTTTAAGTGAAACATTCCATGCACATATTAACCTGATTACAGAAAGGAAGGGGGATCTTTTTTTCTTCTGTACCCTGCTAATAATTTTCTGTCAAGTTTGATTTGGCTTTAGCTGCACTCCAAGTTCTTGTGATGTGCCCGATCACCAGTAAACTAAAAACAGAAGTTGCTGCACACTCGAGATAGGAGACTCTGCCCATGAATACAGATGCTGATGAATTCAGGTCCTTGCCAGCAAGAAAAGCAACTGACTTTTCCAGTCCCCGACAACCAGCAGCCTGCCTCTGATTCACACGGGCAGTGAAGGAAACACATGGAGAAAATGGTGGAAATAATTAAGGGTTCTTTGAGTTAACAGAAGCATCGACTCATTACACGGGGCTGCTGCTTAAAAGGGAGTAAACCATTGTGCTCACTAGAAAAAAGAACAGACCAGACGGTAACAAAGCATTTTAAAATTTCAATCAGTTCCAGCCCTGGGTGGGATAACCAGATCGAAGTGTCTGGTTAGGTAAGGAAAGAAAGGGAAATAGACCAGATTTAGAGGAAGCAATATTATTTCACTTTGCCTGCTTATTAGAAATAAATTTTTAGAGCTTATTTTACCATAGTCCAGGGTAACTTTATTCTGCGTAGCCAACAGCAACAACAAAATTGCCCATTTTTATTGCGGTACTGTGATTTACAATACTGCTGAGACCCAAGAGATAATCCAGCAGGCTGGGCACTTGCCTTGCATGCAGCTAACCTGAATTTGATTCCTGGCACCCTATATGTTCTCCCAAGCACTACTAAGAGTGATCCCTGAGTACAGAACCTGGGTGTGGCCCCCAAACAAACAAAAACCCAAAACCCCAAACTTGTAATCATAACTTCATGTTTCAGTACTATACCAGCCAACAGAGTGTCCTCTTCCCTCCATCAATGTCCCAGGGACCCCAGGGAGGCCCCATCTCTCACCCCTGAGTTCCATTGACCAAATCTCAACGTCGTTGCCTTTGGTTGTTTGTTGCTCCCTCACTGTGTTCCTTTGTTTCCCACATGTGATAGAGAGATCATTCTGTATCTGCCCCTCTCCTTTTGACTGACTTCAGCTTTATACCCTCTGATTTCATCCACATAGGGGATAAATTGCATGAATTCATAATTTCTTACAGCTAAATAGCATTCCATTGTGTAGACATACCACAATTTCTTTATCCAGTCATCTATTACTGGGCATTTGGGGTTGTTTCCAGATCTTAGCTACTGTGAATAGTCCTGCAATGAACATAGGACAAAAATGTCTGTTTTGAAATAGTGTTTTCAGGCTCTTGGCATAGATACCCAGAATGGAATTGCTTAGGCAGTAAGATTTTATTCTCAGACAGGATAGCAAAGATTTAGATAAGTGATTTACAACTTTTTTACACATGTGCAACAGAAAACATATGAAAAATACTCAGTAGGCCACTAAGGTGGAAATGAAAAAAAAACAGCAACATTATTTATACTGGGATTTTGTATATTAGTTTAAAATATTATATAAAATAAAAATTTGATGGCTATTTAAAATGATCGGAATGGCTGGGATATTGTTCCAAGGGCCCTTGCTTTGCATAGACACATGCTTTCCAAGACACATGCTTTGCATAGGGAGTTCCAGGTTCAATCCTTGGCACCGCCTGGTCTACCTGGTCTACTGAGCACTGCCAGATGTGGTTCCAAACTGGAAATAACCAGGAACTGATCATTAAGTTATAAAGTTCTTATTAGGGCCAGAGAGGTAGTATAGGGATATACTAGTCTTACATGCCGGGTTGATCCTAGGAACTACATATGGTTCCCTGAGCACAGTACCAGATGTAACACTAAGCAGTAATGATGTGACCTCCAAATCAAAGCAATAAAAGTTCGTATTCAAATGTCTTGAATATTGAGAAAGCAACATGTATGTGTGTATGTGTGAATATATGTATATGTGTATATATATGTATATATATATACATATGCATATATATTTAAGGTTTTGGTTTGGAGACCACACCTGGTGGTATGCAGAGGCTACTCCAGGCTCAATACTGAATTTTGGGGGGACCTGGAAGTCTATCCTGGCAGAGCTTGAGGAACCATATAGGATACTGGAGGTTGATCCAGGGTTAACTCTGTGCAAAGAAAGTGCCCTAACCCATATGCTATCTCTCTGGCCCCAAGAAAATAATACTGAATGTAGACAAAGTTAATGTTAGTGTGAAATGTGTTGCTGTTTCTTTGCTAGATTCTTCTCATAGCACATTGACACAAATAATAAATCACTTGATTTCCCAAGTACCACAACATAGTATTAGTAGGCACAGGACACAGGCACAGTGAATGTAAGAACATTTAAGGATGAAAGGTGGGCTCAAGGCCCAGGGGGCCACTTCCAGCAATGCTGTCAATGCTTATCTAAAATAATATTTTCTAGTCTATTTTTACCTTATTCTGATTACATTGTTTCACACAATTACCTCAGCTTCCATCCATTTTCTTTCTTTTTTTTGGGGGGGGGTCACACCCAGCGATGTATAGAGGTTACTCCTGGCTTTGCACTCAGTAATTACTCCTGAAGGTGCTCAGGGGACCATACAGGATGCTGGGAATTGAACCCGGGTCAGCCACGTGCAACACAAAAGCCCTACCCACTGTACTATCACTCCAGCCCCCTCCATTTTGTTTCAGAAGACACAATTTTATCTTTTTAAATGGCGGGGTAGTCATCTATTGTGTACATAGACCACAGTTTGTATATTTAGTCACCTGTCACTAGGTATTTAGGTGTATCCCATATTTGGCTATTGTGAATGATGCTGCTTTCAACATCAGGGTGCAGTATCTTTTCAAATTGGTGTTTTTGTATCTTCCAGGTAAATGCTTAATAATGGGTTTGATGAATTTCCATTTTATTTTTTTAAAGGAATCTTCATAACACTTTCCAGAAATTGTACAGGTTAAATTCCAACCACTGACATAATCCAGCTTTCTTTTTTGCTATATCTTTGCCAACACTTATTGTTTCCAATATTGGTCTGGGACATGCTATTTGGACCACACCTTAACAGTATATGGCCATTTCCTGTGTGTTGCTCTCAGGTGTGACTCCTGGCAGTGGTCTGGAGGCCATGTGGTACCAGGGATTGAACCCAGACCTCCCATATACAAAGCATAGCACTGGACCTTTAGCTATTTTACTGGCCCTGTTTCCAGTCATTTGACAGCCATGAGGTAACAGCTAATCGTGTTTTTGATCAAAATTCCCTAATAATAAATGACATTGAACATTTTCATAATGTTCCAATGGTTTCCTTTTTCAAGATAGCGTATCTTTTTCAAGAAATTTCTAGTCAGATCTTTTACCCATTTTCTTAAAACTTTTTTTTTGTTTGTTCATTTTTGGACCACACCCAGCAATTCTCAGGGTTTACTCCTGGCTCTGCACTCAAGAATTACTCCTGGCAGTGCTTGGGGAACCAATGGGATGCTGACAATTGAACCCAGGTCAGCTCCGTGAAAGGCAAGCACATTACCTGCAGTACCATCTCTCTGGTCCCTTTTGCCCATTTTTAATTAAATTGCTTGTTTTTATGTTATTGCGTTGTATGAAATTAAAAAATATTTTTAGATATTAATTCCTCATTGAATATAGATGTACAAATATCTCCCAATTAGCATTTCCTTTTCTCTCTTTAAATTTGAGGTATGACTATTTAGACCCATACCCTGCAGGTCTTACTCCTGGCTCTGTGCTCAGGGATCAGTATTGTAGGGTTCGGGAGACCATGTAGATTGTTGGGAATCAAACTGGGGAAAGCCATATGCAAGGCTTTCCTCCACCCCTGTACTATTTCTCCAACCCCAGCATTTCCTTATCTTATAGATATTTTTTGAATCATTTTAAGATACACAGTTACAAAATTGTTTATGAATGAGTTTCACTCATAGTGTTCTTTTTTGTTTTGTTTTGTTTGGCTTTTTGGTTAATACCCAGTGATGCTAAGGGTTACTCCTGGCTCTGTTTCAGGAACTACTCCTGGCGATGCTCGGTGAACCATATGGGATGCTTCGAATCAAACCCAGGTTGGTCATTTGCAAGGCAAATGCCCTCCTTGCTGCACTGTCACTCTGGCCCCCATACAATGTTCTGACACCCATCTCGTCACCAGTATACATTCATTTCCCACCACCAGTGTCCCTAGCTTCCCTCCCCCCAAGCCTGATCTATGGCAGACACTTTTCTTTCTTTACTCCCCCCACATGACCTCCGGAATTTTTTTCCCTTTTAGGCACTGTGGTTTGCAATACTGTTACTAAAGATCATTGTCTTAGTAGTCCCATCTCTGTCCCAACACCATATCCCACCTCCACTTTGTGACAAGCTTCCTACTGTGGAGCAGTTCTCCTGGCCCTCAGTTTTTGTTTGTTTTGTTTTGCTTTGGGGTCATACCCAGTGGTATGTGCGCAGGATTTAACTCCTGGCTCTGCGCTCAGGGATGAATCCTGGTGGGCTTCGGGGACCATATCGGATTCCGGGGATTGAACCCATATGGATTGGTCACATGTAAGACAAGAGCTTTACCCACTGTACTGTCACTCTGACTCAGGTTCTCATTTTTATAAATGACTTTTTTTTTTTTGCTTTTTGGGTCACACCCGGCGATGCTCAGGGGTTACTCCTGGCTCATGCACTCAGGAATTACTCCTGGCAGTGCTCGGGGGACCATATGGGATGCTGGGAATCAAACCTGGATTGGCCATGTTGGCTGCGTGTAAGGCAAACGCCCTACCCGCTGTGCTATTGCTCCAGCCCCTAGATGACTTTTTAAAAATAAATTTCCCTTGGTTCTAGAAGATAGGTCAAATGATAGAATGGAAGCCTTGCATGTGCAAGGAACTTAGCACCACGGGGATCCACTCTGGGGCTGGAGAAATAGGAGAGCAGTTAGTGCACTTGCCTTGCATGAAGCCAACCCAGATTTGATCCCAAATATTACATTTGGTTTGCCAGGACTGATCCCTGAGTACAGGCAGAGCCAGGAGTAAGCCTTGAGCACCGCAGGGTGTGGTCCCCAAACAAAAAAAAAACAATTTTTTTTTGCTAAGGTCATAAAAGCACAGCGGGTAGGGCGTTCGCCTTACAAGTGGCCAACATGGCCGACCCGAGTTCGATTCCTCTGCCCCTCTCGGAGAGCCCGGCAAGCTACCGAGAGTATTCGATATGCCAGACACAGTAACAACAAAGTCTCCAATGGAGACGTTACTGAGCCCGCTCGAGCAAATCGACGATCAACGGGAGGGCCTTTACCTTTTACCTTAAGGTCATAAAAAGAATATTCTCTATTGATTTCTGAAACTTGTTTCATTCTGTTAAAAGAGCTTTTAGGTCTGTAATCCACCTGAAATTAATACAACATAAGGATCTAGTCTTATGTTTTTTCAGATATTTATAGCCAGGTTTTCTAATACCTTTTATTGAATGGACCATTCTCTTTCCATTACTCTGAATTGCAACCTTTGTCATACATTATAAATGAGTCGGTCTGTGCTTGAGCTTTCTTTTCTGCCTCTCTTGGGAAGAGGAACCCACCCTGTCAGTTTTCAGGGCCACGCCTAGCACAGTCACGGGGATCACTCCTGGCACCTGTGCTTAGAGGACTGTGCATTTCTGTGGATCGAACCCAAATCTTCCATACACAAAGCATGTACTCCAACCCTTTGAGCCATCTACCCAGACCGTGGTTTTTCTGTTACATTGTGCCTCACTCACTGTTCCTATTCACCTGGTTTCAATTGCCTTAGCTCTTTCTTTAACAAATCTTTGTAAACAGTAGAACAAGATATTCTACCTTGTGTATTTCTGTATGTCTTAATCTCATCATGCTGTTATAACAAAATATTACAGACAAATTACAGACTTGGTTTCTTTTTTTCATATGTGGGCCATACCAACATTGCTCAGGAGACATTCCTGGCTTAGTGCTCAGGAGTAACCCCAGGAAGTGCTTGGGTAACATGAGAATTTGAATCAGGGTTAGCTGCATGCAAGGCAGTCACCTTACTCAGCACTATCTCTCTGGCCTGGGTTATAGACTTTGTATCATATCCTCACATGACAAAGGAGCAAGTGCTTGCTCTAAGAACTCTTATTTTTTTTAATTTATTTTAGTTTTTGAGGTGCCCAGGAGCTACACCTGGCTCAGTGTTCAGGATTGCTTCTAGTAGGGCTCAGAGTACCATGAGTTGCCAGGGGTTAAACCCAGATGCAGAGCTTTTGCTCCAGCCCTGTGAACTATCTCCCTGGCCCTAGAGCCTCTTTTATAAAAACACTAATTGCCCTCGTGAGCGCTCTGCTTTCATACATGATTTGTACCCCTCCCCCCCCAAAAAAAATTCCCGTCTACTAATGCTATCATCTTGGTCATTCAGTTTTTTTTCCACATCTCAATTTAGGGAGGACAAAGTATTTTAAGGATAATATCATTTAAATTTTAGAAATAGTTTAATGAGTGCTATGATAAAATCTATTGAGTTTTGTATTGGTATGAAATTGACTCTAACACATCCATGAAAAGGAATTGATAATTTTCAAAAAAGATGAACAAAGTTACAGGATTTATCTGATCTCAAGAATTACTTTGAATTACAGTAATACAATCTACTCTAATACAGTGTTTATTTCAATGGATACAGAGATCACTGCTTCAAAACAGAGCCCAGAAATAGTTGAGCAAACACTAAGGTAATTGGTGCAAGAATGATAGTTTTTAAACAAGTGGTACTGGAATTGGACATCTCTATTCAAAAATTTAAAAGAAAATCCCAACCCATTCTTTAATCCTATTAAAATATCTTCATTATAGATCAGCGTCTTGAATTTAAAACCTAAAATTACAAAACATCTAGAAGAAAAGGTAAGAGAAAGTCTTTATGGCTTTAGATTAACACAGATTTCTTGATTCATTTTAATCAGATTTCTTAGTCATAGAAAGTTTGAACTACAGATTTCTTAATCATAGAATGTTTGGTAAGGTAAAGGTAAAGGCCCTCCCGTTGGTCGTCGATTTGCTCGAGCGGGCCCAGTAACGTCTCCATTGGAGACTTTGTTGTTACTGTGTCTGGCATATCGAATACTCTCGGTAGCTTGCCGGGCTCTCCGAGAGGAGCGGAGGAATTGAACTCGGGTCGGCCATGTTGGCTGCTTGTAAGGCGAACGCCCTACCCGCTTTGCTATCGCTCCAGCCCAGAATGTTTGAACTACAGAAAAAAACTTGACTTGAAATCTAAGCTTCTTCTCTTTAAAATACAGTATTAACAAAATGAAAAGATGAATGGTAAGAACCTGAAAGAAGAGTTCAAACTATCTATCATTCATAAGGAAACTGCAAAATCATAATGAGGTACACAACTTTTGAAATCATTGTAATGTACAAAAATTGATATTACCAAGTACAAGTGAGTATGCAGAGCAACTGAAACTCTCAGGTATTCTTGGTGGGAATGTAAAATGGTATATCATTTTAGAAAACAGAGAGTACATTAGTTTTAATTGCTGAATAGCAAATTATGCATGTACAGAAGCCTAAGACAATACCTATTCGTTGACTCACTTATTGAGTCAGGATTCAAGGCAGAGCTTTATTGGGTTCTCTGTTTAGGGTCTCTAACAAGGTTACAATCAAGATACCACTCATGCTTGGTGTCTGGAATACGGAGAGATCTGATTTCATGCATTGGTTAGAAGGATTTAGTTCCTTGAAGCTTGTCACATAAAAGAGTGTCAATTCAATGCTGGCTGTTGACTGTCCTTGTTCCTTGCCAATGACTGTTTTATGCACATAAATATATATGTTTATGTATAAATTTATCCCAGCTTACTTTCATAGGACCCAAAAGGAAGACGATATATAAATGTCTGCACTTAAGACAAAAGTTATAGATATCTGCATCACAGTCTTGGATGTGTATCGCATTATCTGATGCTGTATTTTATTTGTGAAAAGCTGATTCCCCCCCCCTCCTCCCTGTAAAAATGGGTAATTTGAGGCCATCTCAGAGATTGTCTAACAACAGGCATGTCCTATAAAGGTAGTACATTTACCATGTGACCTAGTGAACCTATGCCAAGGCAGTTACTCAAAAGAAAATATATGTTCATAAAAAGATTTGTATATGACTATTTATAGCAGCTTTGTAAAAAGTGCACAAAATTGGCAGCAACCCAGATATCTATCAACTGGTGAATGGATAACTAAATCACAGGATAACTACATAATGGAACACTATTCCATAATAAAAAGGAACTGGTGATACATGTAATACCATGGATGAATCTCCAAAGTCTTATGCTTAGTGAAAGAAGCTAGACACAAAAGCCTACCATTATATAATTCTGTTTATATTATATTATATTATGTAAAAAGAAAAGATATAGGGTAAAAAACAGATCAGTGGTGCCTGGGCTGAGGATCTGAAGAGGATTGGCAACTAAGAAGAGAGATTCGGGGATAATGGAAATATTTGATATGTTAATTTTGGTGATGGTTATGCAACAGACACTTTAGTCACAACTTATAGTACTGGGTCCTGATAGTACAGCAAATAGGGTACTTGCCTTGCATCTGGCCAATCCCGGTTCAATCTCCAGCACCTGAGGTGTGATCCTGTACTGTAGAATCAGGAGTAAACTCTGAGTATATCTGGGTGTGACCCTAAATAAGAAGGAAGGGAAGGACAGTGAGAGAGAGGAACAGAGGGTGGGAGGAAAAGGAAGGGAGGAAATTTAAATGTATGCCTTTTGTAAGGGTCTATGCCACAGTGATTCAATAAAAAAGTTTAAAATAATAAATGCATGCCTTTTATTTTCTGGACTCTGATTTCTCCTCTTTAAAGAATGTTTATTGGGGCTGGAGAAATAATACAGTGGGTAGGGTGCTTGTCTTGCATGCAGCCAACCCAGGTTTCATCCCCAGCACTCCATATGGTCCCCTAAACCCACCAGGAGTGAGCCCTGAGCACCACTGGGTGTAGCCCCACAGCAAAAACAAATGAAAAAAATGCTTCCTTAGACCTAGGAGATAATGCAGGTGTTAGGACAGATCTCTTTAATCCCTGGGACCTCAAGACCCTCCTAGTACCAATGCGCACTTGTAACACTATCACTGGACCTGAACCCAGGTTCACACGGCTGGGTTTAGCTGGAGCATAGGGTGAGCACCTACTTTATAAAAATCATTCTTTAATAGATCATTTATTGAACTCATTGGCTATTTGAATAATTCACTCATTTGCCTTATACATTTGAGTATTGAATACAGATGTATACATACACAAAAGTTTTTTAAAAATGAGAATCATCATTCTTAATAAAAGGCTTCTTTAGTGATACAAGAATTTTAAAAGATTACTCTCTCCATTTATTCTTTCATAATCTAAATGTTAGTCTAATAATATATTTAAAATATATATGCATAGTCAAATAATGATTATCTTATACTATAAGTATTTATGTAGTTAGTTTTTTTGTGACACACTAGCAGTGACTGGTGGGGAGGAACCCAATGCTGTGTTTTGTTTACATCTTCATCAATGTCTAAGAATTTCTAGTACACAGGCCTTTAACCTCCTTGAATTTGTTCCTAGGTATTGTATTTTTGATAAAATTGTTAATGGGATTGTTTTCATAATTTCTATTTCTGGTAATGAAATTGATTTTGTATGCCTTATTTTATATCCTACAGCTTTACTGAATTTGTTTATCTGTTGGGATTTTTTTGGTTTCTTTTTATTTTTTTTTCTTTTCTTGGCTTTTGTTATGGCCACACTCAGCAGTTTTCTGGAGTAGCTTCTGATCACTTTTAGTGCTTGAACCCAGGCTTCCTACATAAGAAACATCCTCTCAACCCATTGAACTATCTCAGTTGCCTTACCATAATTTGTTTACTAATGCTAACAGATTTTTGGAGATCAGTCTTCATTTCGGCTCATCTCTGCCCAGTTCAGTATTGAAAGTTTTTTCACGTCTTTGTATCAGCTCTTTGTGATAATTTTTATTCAGACTAAAGTATATTCTTTAGTCAGTCTAAAGGCAAACTGTTTTTGTTCATTTGAAAATGTCTTTATTTTCTCTACATTCTAAAATTATACTTTTCCTGGTATAGGATTCTATTCTAGCATTCCTTCTCTTTCAGCAGGGCGAAGCTCTCATTCCACTGCCTGCTGGCTTCCATTGTTGCTGCTACATACTCAGTTGACTATCAGAGAAGACTCCTTTTAAGTTAAGTCTCCATTCTATAATTTGGTCTCTATTTTCCACACTTTCACTATGTTACGACTGGGATCTTTCCTTATTCTCCCTTTTCATGTGAACTTCAGCTCTCTGGGCTTCTGTCTTTCATTATTTCTAGAAAACTCTTAGCCATCAACTTTTTTTTTTATATTATCAAATAGCTTTTAATTAGACTACATAATATACAATTTTACCTGAATTGTTTAACTATCACAATTTATTTTTCATATTTTTTTAAATTTATTTATTTATTGAATCACCGTGGGAAAGGTTACAAAGCTTTCAGGTTTAGGTCTCAGTCATGCAAATATCAAACACATTTCCCTTTACCAATAATTTTTTTTTACCATGAAGAACCCCAATAAAACCCCACCCCCATCCCTCCCAGTCCCTGTGGGGCAGATGAATTCTAGTTAACACTCTATCTGCTTTGATTAGATTCATTGTTTCAATTAAAGATTCACCACTATTAATTAGAGTTTACCGCCCCCCCCCCAAATGAGACATGCTGAAAAAGCATTGTGACGTGATTTGCTTTCTACAGCTGGGTTCAAGAATTAAATGTTGGTTTTGGATTTCTGCTAGTTTACTTATTGACCCTGGAAGTATTTATACTGAAAGTCAGATAGTTAAGAAATTGGTTTCTGTGCTCTGGAGTCGTGGCCGTGCTGGAGAGCCGCTAGTGGGGGGCAACCGGTGGCCTCGGTAGGGCGTGAAGGGCGGACCGAAACGCCCCCCTTCCCATGAGGTTTTAGTCGCCCCCACTCCCCCGGCTCATGCCTGCTGTCCACAAGTCTCCCATGCAGCCGCCATCTTTCTTTCCAGAGAGGAGAAGGCGACTGGGGCAACACCTTTTCCCCTCCGGACAGACCTGATGGCCTGGATTAACGCATAGTCCTTTCACTTTTCTGCTCCAAGCTGCTGGGTTCTGCATTAAGTCCTTGTGTTTCTGGGGCTGTGGCCGTGCTGGAGAGCCGCTCGTGGGGGGCAACTGGTGACCTCGGTAGGGCGTGAAGGACGGACCGGAACGCCCCCCTTCCCATGAGGTTTTAGTCGCCCCCACTCCCTCGGCTCATGCCTGCTGTCCACAAGGCTCCCATGTGGCCACCATCTTTCTTTCCAGAGAGGAGAGGGCGAATGGGGCAACACCCTTTCCCCTCCAGCAGATTTGATGGTCTGGATTAACGCATAGTCCGTTCACTTTTCTGCTCCAAGCTGTTGGGTTCTGCATTAAATTCTTGTGTTTCTGGGGCTGTGGCCGTGCTGGAGAGCCGCTCGTGGGGGGCAACTGGTGACCTCGGTAGGGCATGAAGGACGGACCGGAACGCCCCCCTTCCCATGAGATTTTAGTCGCCCCCACACCCCCGGCTCATACCTGCTGTCCCCAGGGCTCCCATGTGGCCGCCACCTTTCTTTCCAGAGGGAGGAGGGTGGAAGGGACCAACACCCTTTCCCCTCCGGGCAGACATGATGGCCTGGATTAACGCATAGTCCTTTCACTTTTCTGCTCCAAGCTGCTGGGTTCTGCATTAAGTCCTTGTGCTTCTGGGGCTGTGGCCGTGCTGGAGAGCCGCTCGTGGGGGGCAACTGGTGACCTCGGTAGGGCATGAAGGACGGACCGGAACGCCCCCGCTCCCCCGGCTCATGCCTGCTGTCCACAAGGCTCCCATGTGGCCACCATCTTTCTTTCCAGAGAGGAGAGGGCGAATGGAGCCATCAACTTTTCAAATACTGCTTCTTTATTATTCTCTTCTTACCATTCTGGAATACTGAATAATGTCAGATCTGGGACCAGGCTTGTGGCTCAATGGCAAAGCATTTGCCTTGCCCATATGTGGCTCTGAGTTCTATACCTTCTATATCTGGGAGTTCTATACCTTCTATATCTGGACTATGTGGTTTCCCAAGCACCACTGGGACTGGCTCCCAGGTACCTCTGGTGTGGCCCCCAAACCAAAGTAAAATAAAATGTCAAATTTCTTACTGTACAATTTATATCTCTTGCTCTTTCATCTCTCCATTCTTTTTCTAATGAATCATTCATCTTATTTGTGCCTGATTCACAAATTACTCAGCAATGGCCAATCTGCTGTTAAATTCATCAGTTCAGACCCAATTTCATATTGCATATTTATCTTTTTTATGTTATTTACCTGCATAATGAAGATGCCCTCGGGCTTTTTTGTTGTTTAATATAATCAACATTTTATTACCTCTACTAATTTCCCCATCTCAGATATTAAGACCCTATTTCTATTGTTTATTGTTTCTTAGTAATGTTTTCTAATTTCTTTTTGTTTGTTTATTTCTTTGTTTTGGCCCACACCCCATGGTGTTCAGGGCTTATTCTTGGCTCTGAGCTCTGGGATCACTCCTGGCAGGCTCAGGGAACCAGGTGCCAGGGATTGAGCCCAGGTCTGCTGTGTATAAGGCAAGCTGTACCCACTGTACTTTTCACTCTGATCCCAATGTTTTCCAATTTCTTTGTTTCCTTGATTGTTGGTGCTAAGCCAGGACATTAGGACAGGCCTCTGGATGCTGCCCTGCAAGCAGGAAGCAGAACCAAGGCCCCATTTTCACATTAAGTGGGCAAGCTAAAACTTGTGAGTCTGGTGATCTGGAGAATACGGCATACTCTCATACACCCACCTAGTCATACATTATCTTGGCAGTACAAGGCAGCAGATTCCCCCTCTCTTAAACATCCTTAATCTGGATTGACCTTCAAGTATCAATATGAGCCTTCTCTTTGCCCTATGTGTAACCAACTATAAGAATGTGGGGGACGTGATCTGTAGAACCTACGTTTCAGCTCCATATCTTCCTCCTTTTAATCATAACAACATAGCTTTGACAAGAAAATGTATTCCCTGATGTTCCTTTGGTGAATGCTTATCCTATAACTGTTTGTACTCTCGTTAGTGATTCTTTCTCTGTAATGAAGTCATTAGAATGTAACTGATAAAAAAAAAATAGAATAAAAGGAGGCTCTTTGCCTCGAGCCAGATTGATGTCTTGGCCCTCCGTGCTCTCTACATTCCTCTCTCGAGTCTTGCCTCTGTGCCTTGACCGAAAGAATATTCATGCAATATTTGATTATCTGTGTGAGCTCGATATTGTACTAGAAAATCGCATGTAAAATAGTTTTCAGTATATGATAAATATCCTCTTTCTGAGAAATTTTGTATTTGCTGCATGAGGTAACTGACTCATCTAATTAAGACTAAGTTTCAAACTTAAGATTCCATGGACTTCATATGAAATTTGAACCCAGAGTATAAGTTTGTAAGAGGTCACTTCCACCCACAGATTAACACAACCTGAAGGTTACAGCCTCTTCTGGCCTTAGTTTATTGTATAAAGTGTCTTACTATTAGAATCCTTTTTTTTTTTTGTGGGAATCCTGGAACTTAAAATTTTCCATTTTTCTTTGATGTATTCTTAATATAGCTAAATTCTTAGTCATGATCTCTCCTCTAATTCTCAAATGCCATAATCTTTAAAATCATAAGTTAAATTTGCATCAAATTTATCCCATCTCACTATGTTTGGCTTGGTTTGTGATTTTTTGGGGACCACACCTGCTCCATTAAGGAGCTGCTCCCAGCTGGTGTCCAGGGGTTGCTCCTTGTGTGCACTGGGCCCCCAATGTCAGGGATCTAGTACATCCTGTCCACTTGCCAAGCATGTGCACTGTTCCTTGGCGCTATTGCCCTGATCCTCATTGTGTTTTTTTTTTTTAATTGTTTTAGTATCTTTTGTTTATTTTTGTTTGTTTCTGGGCCATATACAGCAATGTTTAGGGCTTATTTCTGACTCTGCTCAGGGGTCACTCCTGGCAGTGGACCATATGCTGCACCAGGGATCCAACCAAGACTAGCCATGTGTACAGCAAACAGCTGAACCTTGGCACTATCTCTTTGAGCCCTTTACATATTGCTTCATGCTTCCAACCCCTTCACTCTCATATGTTTGGCCTAAAGAGTTTCACACGATCATTATGCTTATTGAATCCCTGTGCTGCAGCTTAATACATTCTATACTCCATATTACTTGTGTGTTAGTTTGCTCAGGCCGCTGTAGCAAATACCACAAAACTGGGGGCCCAAACAACAGAAATTTATTTCCTCATCATTCGGAAGGCTAGAAGTCAGGGAGAGATCAGTCCAGGGAATCAGGCAATGCATGATGACTGTTTTCCAGCAGCTGATCAGTCTCCCGCAGGTGTATACTCAATGTGCAGCATGTGATAGAGGCCAGAGGGAAGGAGTAGCAAATGAATGCCCTCATTTGATCATTAACATTTCTGTTAAATTTGTCTTTTATTTCTTCTGACTGGCTTTTACAGTGATCATCTTTCTCTCCCACAATCTCTGAAAGCAAGTTACAGGGCCCTTCTCTCCTTGGAAGGACTTGTTCCTCTCTGGAGCACAAGTTATTGTATTGTTACTTAACTTCTTAACAAGAAAAATAGCAGTTTTGCAGATTGTCCATTTTATCCAATACTTGAATAGAAGTAAATCTTTGTCACTTTCCACATCCTTAGAAATTGACGTTTTCTTCGTTTGTTTTTACATCTTATGTTTTATTTTTATTTTCAATTTTTACTTTGAGGGTTTTGTTGTTGTTGTGTTGCTTTTTGGTCACAACCAGCAGTGCTCAAGAGCTACTCAGGCATTCTCACTTGGGAGTCACTCCCAGCCATGCTCAAGAGAACATGTGGTGCCAGGAAGGAGTTGAACCCAGGAATCTTACATACAAGCAATGCTCACTAGCCCTTTGAACTATATCCCCAGCTCATTTTTTACTTTTTTAGAGATTTTATATTTTATTCTCTTTACTCTGTTTGTTTCTGAAACATACTTTTCTCTATTTTTCCCCCATCACCACCTCAGTTCTAACATTCCTTAATTTTACATTTTCTATTTTTAAGACATTTTCTTTGGACTAATTTTGAAATATTAAGTTATAGAATGTTCATCTAGTTAGTAAAGGTTGATCCCGTTGATCGTCGATTTGCTCGAGCGAGCCCAGTAACGTCTCCATTGGAGACTTTGTTGTTACTGTGTCTGGCATATCCAATACTCTCGGTAGCTTGCCGGGCTCTTCGAGAGGGGCGGAGGAATCGAACTCGGGTCGGCCATGTTGGCTGCGTGCAAGGCAGATGCCCTACCCGCTGTGCTATCTGCATACATTTTCTTTCATTGTTGCAATGTTATTCTGCTCCTGAATGTTTTTTCTTTTAACAGCATAGGATTCAACCATAAGTTTTTTATATTGAATTTTTTTTGTTTTGGGGCCACACCCAGTGGTTCCTAGGGCTACTCTCAGCTCAATTCTTGGGTGTCACTCTGGGCAGCAGTGCCTGGGGGAGTTGTGGGGTACTGGGGATTGAACCTGAGACTTCCACCTATGGGTCATTTTTATGTGACATTAGTTTTGGATAAGTTCTTTAGCTTTCTGGCATTAGTGAACCCTCATTATTTTCAAGAAGCATTAAAAATATGGTTTCATACTTTGAGAATATTAGTCTATTCCCCTGCCTCAGCATTTTTGGGGAATTCTCACTTATTCCATCCATGCTTTTTGCTTCCTTTCTCCATCCTCTTCCCCTTCTTCCCTATTGTTCTTATCTTGCTCTATTTCAATTCACTTGACCTCAGTGACTTCTTGTTGTACATTTTAATCTGTGTTTTTGTTTGTTTGTTTGTTTGTTTGTTTTTGGAGGCAGGTGTAGGGTGCGGGCGTGGGGGAACACCCAGCGATACTCAGGGGTTACTACTGGCTTTGCACTTGGGAATTACTCCTGGCAGTACTCAGGGGACTATGTCGGATGTTGGGGATCGAATCTGGGTCAGCTGCATGCAAGGCAAATGCCCTTTCCATTGTACTGCTGCTCCAGCCCCTATAGATTTTCTTCTTAAGAGGGAAATTCTTGCTTCCGAGCCCCTTGACTCATGATAAAAACGTGAAAAAATTTCTAGTTTCAGCAGTTCTCATGAGTTTATGTTTTATTTTGTTAGTTTTGTGGTTTGGGGAACACACTAATGTATGGGGTAGGAGGGGGCTATTTCTGGCTCTTTGCTTAGAGGATTAGGTAGCACCAAGGACCAAACCTAGGGCTTCTACATGCAAAATATGTACTCAGCTATCTGAGATATCTCTCCAGCCCCATGTACTTGCCAACTGTTTTAGGGTCTTATGTAGTCAAGCTTACCTGACACTTCTCAGATCATTATTTTGTCATGCAGTGCACCTGACTTTGTTAGCTTGTTCCCTTCCACTTATATTTTGGGGCTTGTGAAGATGCCTTACCACATTTTTTGGAGTAAATCTTGTTTTGGGAGTTTGGTTTTATCATTCTAGTTACTCTGTTTTTATGCTAGTGAGATTTAAAAAGTTCTGTGAGAATTTTCCAGAATTTCTTTAGTGTCACTCTTAAATGATATATTAGTTGGATATAAAATTGAGGATTATTTCTTTTCTTTCAGAGATCTGTGGCTTTTAATCCATTGTCTCCTGTATCTGTTTTTGCTGCTAACAAAATTACACTATAGTATGACTATTGTATATTTGATAAATACTTTTAAAGAAAAAAATTTGACCACAACACCCAAAAGGAGAGAGAGAACAAAAGGGAATGCCCTGCCACAGAGGCAGGGTGGGATGGGGGGATGGGGGGTGGGAGGGATACTGGGACCCGTGGTGGTGGAAAATGGGCACTGGTGGAGGGATGGGTACTTGGTCATTGTATAACTGAAACCCAAGCACAAAAATTTGTAAGTCTACAACTGTACCTTATGGTGTTTCACTAATAAAAATTTAAAAAAGAGGATGAAAAGGAACCAAAATAAATTCAAAGATTTTTTTAAATTGAATTTTATTCTGTTACTCACTATAGTACCTTAGGGACTGAAACAAGAGTCTTGTTGAGTATTTCCTGAATAAAATTTATTTTCTAAAGTTAAAAAAATAAAAGCTAACCAAGAGAAAAATAGTTTATACATAACCTTTAATTTCATTGGGAGTGTGTCTCACTGTTTTTTTTTTCTTTCTCCCCAGTCTTAAAGGTCTTAAAGGTCTTTCGATCTGAAACTTTTTTTCCCCACTCACCATATTGTTATCTCTCTGCCTGTCAGCTATTAGTAAATTTAATTCATTATTATTTTTCACTTATAGTATTTTACATTTATTTTCTTTAGTCATGTCTGCCAGACTTTGTTTTGTGATTAGCAAGTTGTCAATGGATTATAGGTCATTCAGTTTATGTAAGTCTCTCTCTTGTTTGTTAAGGTATTAGTTATCTCGGTGATATTTTTTGCATAGTATGAAATTTTTAGTCTTGGTGCATGTGGATTTCCCTCATCCCTCCACTATTATTAATATTATTCTTTTCTTTGGAGCACACCCAGCATTCTCAGGGCTGTACTTTGACATCACTTTTGGTGGTACCAGGGATTGAACCCATGTCTGCTGCATGCAAGACAAGCACTTACCTGCTGTGCATCTTTCCAGCCCCCTCATATCTCTTATATTCTTATACTCCTCTCTAGTGTCTTTGCACTAGTCTTAAAGGTCTAGTAAAAGATATTCATAAAATATTCTGGTCATGCAGCTCTTCTTGGGAAAGACAGGGATACTTACATTTTTGTTTTATATAGCAGTACTTTTGCTCAAGCGGGCACCAGTGATAGCACAGTAGGTAGGGCGTTTGCCTTGCATGTGACTGACCCAGGCCAACCCAGGTTCTATTCCTCCACCCCTTTCAGAGAGCCCAGCAAGCTACCGAGAGTATTATGCCCGCACGGCCAAGCCTGGCAAGCTACCTGTGATGTACTCGGTATGCCAAAAACAGTAACAAGAAGTCTCACAATGGAGATGTTACTGGTGCCCACTCGAGCAAATCGATGAACAACAGGAGTACAGTGATACAGTGATACAGTGATAGCAGTACTTAAAATGTTCAGAGGTCATATCCATCCTATAGGCCAAATATCTTATAGGTCAGACCCATTAAAGGGCCCTCTAGAAGTCTGCACTTTTTTTGGTACTGAATTTCTTTTACATTTACACATAACATATGGAAATAATTATAGCCATAACACTCCAGTATCATAATTATCTCACTCTTTCAATTAGGGTTGTAGTTTGGTATCCTATATAGGGTTGAGGTGGGACAAACATTTTCATCTTAATTTGAAAAACATAACTCTGTAAGTCCTTTTTAAATACCAGCATAATATTACCCTTCAGTTTGGATACAGCTACAAAGGATTTCAGCTGGGTTTCCGAATTACTAGTCATGTTATTGCAATTATTTCCTTTTCTACAAAGAAAATACTTGTCAATATAGTTTTTATCCTTGCGGTTTAGCTTTCTCATTGATTCATATTTTGCATTTCTTTCTAAAAATATCATTCTCCCATGGGCCAGATTGAAAGTAGAGTGGATAGGGTACTTGCCTTGCATGTGTCTAAGAGATGAAAACTTTTAGGTCCTGGATGTAAAAATTAATTGAATGGAATTAATGACAGTTTAGAAAAAAAAAACAAAAATAGAATTTAAAGACATAGCATTTAAAAATATAAAAAATTAATCACATAGAGAAAAATCAAATCCCTACCCCACTCAACTGCCCAACTCCCACAAAACCAGACCATGAGTAAGCTATGAGTTAACTTCAGAAGTTCTTTTTCTCTGAAACGGAAACAAAAGAGGTGGGTGGACAGAAAAAAATGTACTTGAAGAAATAAAACCTGAAAAGGTCTCAATTTTGATGTGATAATCTACAATGCAAGAAGCTCAACAAATCCCCAGAGAAGAAACCAAGTTCTATATCACAGCACAGAATAATCAAAGTGCAGTGAAACTGGTAATAAAGAGGGCTCTTGGAGATAGCACTCACGGTAGACACGAAGCTGGCATGTGCGTGGTCCTGAGTTCGACCCGCCGTATGTATGCTCCCCACCCCCACTCCAGCAAGGGTTGGGGAGATGTAGCCCCAGTGGCCCCTCGGTACTGAATCATCATGCCCATAGCACAGGACCAGATATTGGCAAGCGTGGCCCTATTCCCTTCCAAAATCACTAGGGGTGGACCCTATTTCAAAATCAGCAAACTTGGGGCCAACGAGACAGAACCTGAGCCTGACCTCAGTTCAGTTAAGGCTGGCACTGGAAACTGTCCCTGGACACTGTCAGGAGAGACCCCTGAAGAGAAAGCCAGGAACATCTTCTGAGCACTGCCAGGTGTCGTCCCAACCCTACCCCACTCCTAAACAAAACTATGATAAGGCAAAAAAAAAATGTTTAAATTGGCTAAGGAATAAAATACATTAAAAAATAGTAAGAAACACAAACTCTAGGTACTAGAATACAGACTGAGAATTCAAGATTTGGGGGAGTAGGTTGATGGGAGGTGACACAGGGGGGCAAGTGGGGGGCTTTGAACATTTTGGTGACAGTGAGTTGTAATTACGTACACCAAGACCATAAATAGCAATGCCATTATAAACATATTACCTTAACGGTAATAGATTTTTTAAAAATAGATAATAAAAGTCTCTAGTTTCTATATTTGTTGTAAAACCATGAAGCTTGACTGAGCTAATATCTGAAACAATAATCTTAATCAATGCTAATGTTTTGCTGATGAAAGATAAAAATGATATGATTTTTTTACTGAAAAGAATTTCAATGAAACATCAGTAGGCCATATATATATATGTATATATATATGTATATATATATATATATATATATATATAAAGAAACAAATTCAGAAGGATACAAATCAGACATTGAAAGATATTTATTATCAAACCTGGAACCATATAACAAAAAAATCAAATGAAGATACTTTATGATGCTATCCTATCAATAATATGCCAATGCTATATTTATGGGTTGTTATCCTTACGGGCTGGAGCGATAGCACAGCAGGTAGGGCGTTTGCCTTGCACGCAGCCAAAATGGCTGACCCGAGTTCAATTCCTCCTCTCCTCTTGGAGAGCCCGGCAAGCTACCAAGAGTATCTCGCCCGCATGGCAAAGCCTGGCAAGCTACCTGTGATGTATTCGATATGCCAGACACAGTAACAAGTCTCATGATGGAGACGTTACTGGGCCCACTTGAGCAAATCGATGAACAACGGGAGGACAGTGACAGTGACATCCTTACAGGGAAAAAAAGAAAGATCACCCACCAGTAACTTACATAGCCTTAACTAGTGCTCTGATGCCAATATTGGCAACCTTATTTCTACTGCTTTTATTATTCCTGATTGAAAAATGGACAGTTCACAAACAGGGTTTGAGCCTACTAAAGCCTTTATCACTGAGGAATTCTTTTCTTTAGTTTTGGAGTCACACCTGACTGTGCTCAGGGTTTACTCCTGACTCTGTATTCAGGAATCACTCCTAGTTGTACTCAGAGATACTGTAGGATGCCTGGGATCAAACCCAGGTCAGCTACATGTGAGCAAGGCACCTTATATGCTGTACAATCTTTCTGGAACCCTCACTGAGGAATTCTTTTATGTAGAAGTTAGCAAGGAATCATTTTATTCAGACCTTTTATCTATGCTGGTATGGAATTTATTCCATCTCCCCTATGCCTCTTTTCAGTTATTAATTTTACATCTTACTAGAGTGATTGGACACTACTTCCACTACCCAGCCGTCGCCGCCACACTCCAGGACGCTTTCTGGACCCGCGTGGTCGCAAGCGGCCGCGTGACACATCATTAAGACACTAAACACTAAATACCCATCTTCTGGAATACCATATTTGATAGGGTTCAAATATGGTAACACCTACAAGGGTGATTAGAGGTCGCCCCCAAAAGCCTCTATCCCTCTCGGAAACTGGCAAGCTACCAAGAGTATTCCGCCCACACGGAAGAGCCTGGCAAGCTATCCGTTGTGTATTCAATATGCCAAAACCAGTAACTACAACTGGTTTCATTCACCTGACCCTGAAGGCTTCACCGACATGGCAGCACTGAGAAGGATGAGAAAGGAGAGGCCGACAAAATCTCAAGGCCGACCTAGGCTGCCACAACAAAGGAAGACAAAAATGATTGTCTGTACTTTCAATGGACATACGCTAGCATCAGATGCATCCATCGAGGACCTGGTGGTACAAGCGCGAATGATCAAGTACGACATCATTGGTCTGACCAAGACAAGAAGGCACGAATCTCACCATGCCGTTTTCGACACTGGAGAAGAATTGTTCCTCGGAACATGCGATAAAAGAGGTGTTGGAGGCGTCCTTGTCAACACAAACTTGGCCAAGAGCATTGATTCATTCGAATGCCTAACAACCCGAATCGGACGTTTACATTTGAATAGATGTGGCTCACTGCCTGCAGTTTCTATCTTCGTTGTCTACGCACCAACATCTCATTATGATGAAAGAGAAATCGAGAAGTTCTACATGGAGCTAGAGAAGTTCTATAAAGAAGACCACACCTTCTACAAGATCATTGTGGGTGATTTTAATGCCAAGATAGGACCGAGAAGATCAGCTGAAGAACTTCACATCGGGACCCATGGCCTAGAATGGAACGAACAGGGTGAGAGACTGTCTGAGTTCATCATGTCGACCAAGACCATTCATGGTAACTCACAGTTCCAGAAGGCAGAATCTAAATGATGGACATGGGAGTCTCCCGGTGGACTATTCCACAACGAAATAGACCACATCATATTCAATCGATGGTTTTGCCTAACTGATGTCGCTGTTGTCCCAAAATTTCGAACGGGATCGGACCACCGTCTCCTTCGTGCAAGATTTTACTTCACAGAGCGGGGAGAAAGGGCTGCAAAGTTTAAAAAGAGAACTCCCAGAATGACCACCAACTGGGAACTCTTTGGTACTATTGCGGCAACATGGGAAGATGCCATTGTTGACAACATTGACGAGGAATACGATCGACTGGTTCAGCACCTCCATGAATGTGCGAAGAACGCCAAGAGAGAGATAGCCACAAAAAATCGCCTATCTTCGAAAACTCTTGACCTAATTCGCCAGCGTGGTTTGGCGCATGCCTCAGGCAACCGCAAGCTAACGTCCGAGCTTGCAAAGCAGTGCAGAGATGCGATCAAGGAAGACCTCAAAGAGAGAAGAGCAGAAGTACTGGTAGATGCGGCAGAAGCCGGGAAAAGTATTCGTAATGCCTGCCTGTCTTTCGCCAACTACAAGACCAAGATGACTGCCCTCTGACGTCCTGATGGATCCATCACATCCTCCAGAACGGCAATGGAGAAGATTATCCATGACTTCTACTCAAATCTCTTCGATAGCCATGTCCACTTGCCGACATACCAAATTCCACAGGATGAATACGTCGTTCCCAACGTTCTTCCTTCTGAAATCCAACACGCCATTTCGTCGGTAAAGAAACAAACAGCACCCGGTCCAGACAAGGTCAGACCTGAACACCTGAAGAACCTGCCGTCAGTACTCATCAATACACTGGCTCGACTCTTCACTTGCTACCTGTCTGAATGCAAGGTTCCGTCCCAATGGAAAACCAGCAGGACCGTACTACTGTTCAAGAAGGGAGACATCCATGACATTGGCAACTATCGCCCGATCTGCCTATTGTCTGTCATCTACAAGTTGTTCACTCGAGTCATCCTAAATAGGATTGGCAGAACACTAGATGAAGGACAACCATGCGAGCAAGCCGGGTTCCGCAAAGGATTCAGCACTATCGACCATATCCACACGATAACCAAGCTCATTGAGGTTTCTCGGGAGTTCAAGATGCCGCTCTGTTTAACGTTCATTGATTTAAAGAAGGCCTTTGATTCTGTTGAGACGGAAGCGGTCATTGAAGCCCTAGCCAATCAGGGCATTCAAGCCCAATACATCAGGATCCTCCGTGAACTGTATTGCGGATTCACTACCAGGATCTCACCATTCTACAAAGAAGTGATTGTTGATGTCAAGAGAGGGGTGCGGCAGGGTGATACCATTTCACCGAAACTCTTCAGTGCCACCCTCGAGAACATCATGCGACCACTGGAATGGGAAGGAATGGGAGTGAAGATAGATGGTCGGCAACTACACCACCTCCACTTTGCTGATGACATCGTTCTAATAACACCAAACATCAGCCAAGCGGCACAAATGCTTGCGGACTTTGACTGTGAGTGTGGAAAGGTCGGACTACAGCTGAATCTTACGAAGACAATGTTTATGAGAAACAGCCTCGTTCCTGACTCCCCATTCGCTCTCTATGGAACGACCATCTCTGAATGCAACAGCTATGTGTACCTAGGTCGAGAGGTCAACATGACAAATGACCTGGCACCCAAGCTGCGCAGGAGGAAGAGAGCGGCTTGGAACGCCTTCAAGAACGTCGAAGAAATAGCTAAGAGGACGAAGAACCTCCGGCTCCGGGCACATCTCTTTGATTCCACTGTTCTTCCTGCATTAACATATGCCTCAGAGACCTGGGCCCTACGCAAACAAGATGAGAATGCTATTCAGGTCTCCCAAAGAAGAATAGAAAGAGCTATGCTTGGAATATCACGTTTCAGTCAAATGAGAGAAAGAATCCCGTCGATGATCAAGAATCAGGGACGCTGTCTCATTTGCCAAGGTTTTGAAAATCAGATGGGCTGGTCACGTAATGAGATTTAAAGACCACCGCTGGACTAGAGCTGTTACCGACTGGATTCCACGGATGTCAAAAGACCACGTGGCCGCCCACCTACCAGATGGTCAGCCTTCTTCGTCAAGATCATGAACGATCGGTTTGAGGCTCTTCATGTTCCCGCAGCGAACAGAGCCCATTGGGCTACACTAGCACACGACAGGGACAAATGGAGACGTTACTGGTGCCCGCTTGAGCAAATCGACGACTAACGGGAAGTGATTAAATGATTAAGTGACTAGAGTGATTGGGCTGGAGCGATAGCACAATGGGTAGGGAGTTTGCCTTGCACGCAGCTGACCCAGGTTCAATTCCTCAGTCCCTTTCGGATAGTCTGGCACACTACCGAAAGTATCCTGCCCTCATGAGCAGCAGAGCCTGGCAAGCTCCAGGTGGCGTATCTGTTATGCCAAAAACAGTAACAACTAGTCTCACAATGGAGACGTTACTGCAAATCGATGAACAAATCGATGAACATTGGGAGGACAGTACTACAGTGCTACTAGAGTGATTATTATTTAAATATCTTATATTTGGGGGTAGATACTCTTTATTCTTTTGTTTTCTTTCAGTTTCTCATAGTCAATTTTTTTAGCATAGTCTCATTTGAGATAAAACTCAAAATCTGTGTATCTCAACACTTTGAATCGAGTAGTTGCAGGGGGTAAGTTACCTTACCAGCGGGGTAAGCACCTTACCCCACCTTACCCCAGGGGGTAAGCACCTTACTCCATTTCCCTGTTCTGTGAGTAGTAGGTGAATACTGGATGCAAACCTGCCAAGCCACAGAGAAGTGAGAGTATGTCTGCTTTTTCAAACAAAAGCAAACCACAAGCAAACCAACCTTTCTTCATAATCAAATTAATTAGTAGGAATTGGGAATTGAAAGGCTGAAATACAAACTCCTCTGCTGTACTTCTGCACAACTTATGAGCCTAAGCTCCTTAATGAATCTCTAGACCTGTCATAAACATATGGTGGAGGCTTCACAAGACTTACACGTCTGCAATTCTCTGATCCTCTGCGAAAAGAGCTAGAAAGCTGTGGGCCCCAGGTGTCCATAGCAAAGGTAGAGAGCATCATCTCAGGACAATAGCAGTAACAAGTATTTAGCACTTGGTATGTATCTGGTTGTGTTGAAATATTTGGCACATATTAGTTTATTTAATTTCCACAGCAACCCTATGAAACAGGTGCCAGTTTTTTTTTAATTTTGTAATAGGAATAAATAATGTAATGAAAGTCTTCGTGGTGAAGTTAGAATGTGAACCCTGCCAGCGTTAGCCCAGAGTCTATACTTGGAGCCATTCATTTTAGTGTCTCAAGAGATAGTGAGGAGGGAAGCGCTGAATGACTGAACCCAGGTTAGGTCCTTCACTCGTTTGCTCACTTGCTGGGACAAATGTCCCTTTGCCTACCTTTTACATCATTTTGAGAAGCAAGAATTAATTTTAGGAAATAATTTTTACAAGCAGCATCTAAGTGTGAAGTATTAGGAGGGGAGGTGTGTAAAGACCTAAAGGCAGCAGTGTGTGAGGGGCTTGGGGCACAGTGAGAGCAGGAAGCCAAGGAGGAGTGTGAAAAAGCTTTTGGGCTGACTAGCTGAGGTCTGTTGTCCCCTTCCTCATTTTGCTGTTCTGATTTCTTAGCATGCGTTTCTCAGACAAGGGATACTGGGCCCAAGAGTAGGATTTTCATTTGAATTTCGTATTACCACATGAATGAGGGAGCCAGAATAGACTGGACTCGTCTCTTGGTTCATTTATTCCACCGAAATTTAGAAATGAAACTTTCTAGGATCAAGAATCAAGAACAATTTTTATTTTTTGGACTTGGAATTTTATTTTTGGTTTTGAGGCTACACTTGGCAGCACCCAGGGCTTATTCTTGGCTCTGTGCTCAGGGATCACTCCTGGAGGAACTTGGGGGGACCCTATAGTATAGATTCCCTATAGAAATCGCATCTGGGTTGGGGGCATGCAAGGCAAACACTTTACCTGCTGTACTATCTCTTCATCCCTTTGTACCTGGAATTTTAAAACTGGAGACTTTGGAAAAACTCTCAAACTATCTGGCTAGGACATCTTAAAAACACACTCCGCTAGAGTGTGTGTGTGTGTGTGTGTGTGTGTGTGTGTGTGTGTGTATGTGTGTGTGTGTTTTAAAAAAAAAAAAAGGACTGGAGCAATAGTACAGCAGGAAGCTGTGCCTTCCCTGTGTGCAGTCTACCTGGGTTTGATCCCAGGCACCACATGTTGTCCCCAGAGCCCTGCCAGGAGTGATCCCTTAGCACAGAACCAAGAATAAGCCCTAGTACTGCTGGGGGTGCTCTCCACCCTCCTCCCCCGCCACAAAAAAAGAAAAAGAGAAAAGAAAAAGGAAAGGTATGTAGTGAGGAAGGAAAATGCCTTCACTGTGAAGTAAGATATGGAAAGCTGCCTCCGCCCAGTGGTCTGCAGTGCACTAATTTCTTTGCAAGTCTTCCTAGCCCCTAGGCTGGTCTACCCCCAGCAGTAATCTACCAGGACTGAGCAAGCTCATCTGTCTGGCTATAATCAAAGCTGCAGCCAGAGCAGCAGGGGCAGACTTCTCATCCTTCAGCCAGACTCTTCAACTGCTTGCGCTCTTGCAACTTAAAGCCTAAACCTGTTAACAGTAAGATTTGGAAGGTCATTAGTCTATAACAGGAGCTAGGCACCACAGACATCTCTTTAAGGCAAAATTAGAAACAGCTGATTAACACCTATCAGCCACTTGAAGGTGTTACTGTTCTCAGTGTTCTGGGGGTGGGAGTGGGAAAGATTACGGATTCCTGGGACATTGATATTGACAAGTATGATATGGAAAGCAGATGGGAAGACTCCCTTCGAATTTTTTTCCAGTAAAAAGAACGTGTTCTTTAGTTAACCCTCTCGATGTAACTTAGGTCCCAAGAGATTTTCTGATCTATGGGGCTCAACTATTGTGAAGGTTTTGTCTTTCTTTTGAAAAATTTATCTTTAGAAGAATTTGAATCATAGTCACCTTCCTCCAAAGAGCTGAAACAGCAAAATCTCTCTGCAAAACTAGTCCCATTTAAAACATTTCAGTGTGATCCTGCCAGACCCTAAGATAATTATAGCCTAGAGAGAGGCAGATGTGGCTTTGGGTCTGCACAATTTTGATCATACTATATCTTCTCGAGGGCTGGGATGAAAGATCATAGACATAACTGCATGCCAAGAAAACATACTGAGTTAGAAGGCATCTACTTCAGCAGAAACACCCAAAACGAAGGTATAGGACCTGGGCAGAGATCAGGATTCCATCAGGGCCAGGGACACTTTATTTGGCATGGTGAGTCCAGCCCCAGTGAAGGAAGCAACTTTTCCTTTCTGACATTAGCAATGCCTGCACCAGCTTCAGAGTTCTTTGAAATTTTGAGTTAATCAGGTCATTGCTCCTTCGCAGATCACGACTGTAGGAACTAAGGAAAAAAGACTTGGTTGACAATGGCTGACTGAACCACGAGAAGAGGGCTTCATAGCTCAGCTCCTGGGCTGGGAAAAATCCCTTCCAGCAGAGGCTGGGTTAGTAGGTGCCACAGCCCTTGCAAGGACACAGCTAGTCTTGAAGCCGTGTAAATTAGCTGTGCCTGTAAGACAGAAGTGAATGCAAAGGCTCTGGGACCTGGACTTGTTTTGTTACTGAAAATATCTTAGTCATTTTAGGCATTTTCTGCTATATGGGAAGGGTTTTGATGAGAACAGAGTATTCTTGTACATGGAAATCTTAACTGCATCTGTTTCGCTCTTACTGTCTGTGCACTAAGTCTTTTGCTGAGAAAGGTAACTAATTTCATCCAACATACCTTTCACATCTTGCCTTGCATGGTGGATCCAATTCCCATTTTCGAGAAGTTGAACCTACCTCTCTACTTCCACCAAAACTCTTTTGCTTATGGTTGTACCAAGTGTTTTACACTCTCGCAAATATTTGCATTAAAATTCTAGATGCTATTAGCAATCTGTGGTTCCAGATACCTCTGGAAGTTCCCAAATTATTTGGCCTATTGCCCCCTTTTTAGGAAAAAAATATATATCATGAGGCCAGCAAGATAGAATGTTTGTTTTGCATGTAGAACACCTGGGTTCAATCCTCAGTACTAGTCCCTTAAGCACCACCAGGAGTAAAGTAAGCCCCAAGTACCCTTGGATGTGCAAAAAAAACCCCAAAAAGTAAATTATTAGTGTTCTCCTTGTCCCTCACCCCCCCCCCATTAGCTGCTTTGGGAAACAGTTTCTAAGTCAGCTGCAGGAGTCAAACCCCAGGCATTGCATTAGTGCCACAAAAGGTGCCTGGAGACGTGTCCTTGTACAACTCAAGACACTGCTCACTTTGCCAGTCGCTGATCTCATTTCTCTCACGCATCTACACACACACAATCCGGTGACAGAGACAAAAAATTTTGCTCATATTTTTTTTAATGTATCACAATGAGCAGGAAACATACTTGATGAAATATTTTCAAAGGAGTATATTCAATTACCATCTACAATCAACTTAACTATGACAACAAAGTTTTTGTGACAATTTTTTTTTCAGTTTGAAAGTTCCATGTGGTTCTGTTAGTCTCCATGTATTTTGGTACAGTTCGAGATCAGCATTGTTACAGTAACAAAAAAGCTAACAAGACTACATTATAGAAAAACACCAAGAACATCATTTTTGGTTTCACTTGCTCTATTTTTTTTTGTTATTTTTTTTTTTTTTTACTTTTTTGTTTTTTTGTACATTGCAAAGGCTGTTCATATACCTCTTCACCTCAGGGTCACGTTCATTTATGCTTTCTTTCCTACCCAAACTTGCCCCCCTCCCCCAAAGAAAGTAAACAAACCAAAAAATTCTAGTCAAAGCTTTGTTTCACAGTGGGCAGTATCAGCGCCAACAAACAACCAACTCAATTTATGTTTCTATTTAAAATGTTTAATTTAATTTATTATTTAAAAAAAATATATGTCCATGAATATCAAGTGCACTGGCTTGGGTCACTGCCTCTCTCTCCTGCAACTTCCTGTCATGCCTGATAAACTCAGGTTTAAACACATGCCGTCTGTTTTACTTCATTTTCAATCGTGTAAAACTTTGGCCACATTCATCTCTTTAAATAGCTTTTAATTTAAAAAAAAATCTTCCTAGATTTATTAAACTTTTCCGTGTGTGTTTCCTTAAGTGTCTTTTGGGAAGGATGAAGGATGGATGACGTAACTCCCATTTGGGTCCATTTGGTGCTCTGAGTGAACGGTGTCTAGCACGAACCCACAATGTGGAGTATTTGGAAAAATAGAAAAGGAAAGGAAAAGGAAAAGAAACCAACCAAAAACCGAAGTGAAGAACTAATTTGAAAAGTGAGTTGAGATATTCTACTCAGCTACCTACTGTGCAGCAGATGGGAGTTAATTCTCCGAGAGACCAATCCAAACAATTGGGTGTTGTAGTGAATTCGTGCTTTGTAAATGATACACGTCATAGCCACAGTGGAAGCCAGCCCACAAACATCCATCCCATGCATGTCTGACCTCTAATTTTCACTGAGTGCTTTGCTACTTCTGGGTTAATGCTGGGACTGACCTTTCCTTTTTTTTTTTTTTTTTTTCGCATTTAGATGGGAGTGGTACAGTTGTAGAGAAGGGCATTAAATGTACAACCCGCTCCAGGCTGAAACAATCACATAACCTGCTGAGGAACACTGGTGGGTGAGAGCATACTTTACCAATCTACCCAACCACCTTGCTGTTGCCAAATATACCCACAGGTCAAGGCATGGCATAGGGAAATGAACACTGACAGTCACTCTGCCTTGCAGAGGGAGGATGGCATAGTAGCTCAAAAAAAAAAAAAAAGAGGAAAAAAAATTCATTGGGGAAGGGGTGGCAGAATTACAAGTGAACTTAAAGTTGAGAGGGGAGGTTAAGGGAGAGAAATTGCACTATTACCAAGCAATATCATTTGTAGAAACAAAGTTTTCAGAAAAGACCTAGCAGAATCTGACAGGTAAAGCTAGTGTTAAATTGTTAATTGGTATCACAGAGAACCAAAAACAAAACAACTTTTTTTATATGATACAGACACAGAGTAACATACAACAGTTAAATGGCAAAAATATATATATATATATTTCATAGAGTTACAAACAAGATAAAATAATGGAAAACAAAAACTGTACAACTTTAAAATTTTAAAATGTTCATCTCAAACACAGGGAGAAATACAATTCTTATTAAAAGAATAGCTTGTTAAAACAGCAAATGGTTTGCGTACTTGTTTTTGACACCTTATGCTACAACTGGATACTGGTATGAATAGTTAGATGGTATTCTTTAGTATTTCTACTTAAAAAAAAATTTTTTTAAAGAATTTGCACTGTGCATCAGCCTAGTTAGAAATATGTACAACAGTTCAGGATCTACTCTTTCATTAAACTAAAAACAAATTCATAAAAATAAAATAGTCCCGGCTAAAAAAAAAAAAGAAAAAAGAAAAGAACAAGAAAAGAAAAGAAATCCATTTTCAGATCTTGGAATGCTCCAGTCTTTTTTGCAAAGTCGATGAGTGGCTTCAGCACTGGGGAAAGAAGCCTGAAAGGTGACCGATGGAACCTGCATTCACAGTCTTCAAAGTTCCCTTTTGAAACATAAGGAAAAGAATGAAGGGGAGAAGGATTTCACACTTTGGGGCAAAGGGAGATTGTTTCTGTTGACGTTTGTTTGGCTATGAAAGTGAAACAGCAAAGCATCTATTTGACTCCAAAAAAATCTACGTTAGCAGCACAAAGTTTTCCTTTCAAAGTTCAAACCGTTGTTTTAAGATGAGAAAGGGTGTGTGGTGCATTGTGTTAAGTGTTACAGGAATATGGATATTAAGGTAAACACAAGTGCCTCACATACGGTTCATTTTTGCTCTCTGTACATTGCTATCTGCTTCTTCGTTGGCTGCACTCTGGATCACTCGCCGCTCAGACTGCCTAACACAAGGACAAAACTTTGAAGTAAAAAATGTGTCTTTTGGTATATGGAATCATTATTAATAGTTGCCCCTCTGCTTGCAGAAGAAGCACATAACAACCTGGGAATCTTTTGTTTTACTCTTTCATTAAACTAAGTCTTGTTTGTTTAAATTAGAAACAAATTCTCAAGTAACAAGAACCCTTTCCCTTTTTTCTGCTTCAGCAGTGAAAGGGTGTGTCTTTGGATTTTATTTAAAGCATGAAATTTCTTTTTCTGAGAGAGAAAACAAAACTAAAAACCAAACCCCTAACCAAAAACTTTTTTTTTTTTGAGAAAAGAAAAGCACACAGCCCAATTACACAAACTGAAACAAATGCTTTCATTTAGGAAAGAATATTTGAAGCATCTACCAAACAAGGAGGAAAAGGGTGAACCAAAAATATGCTAACAGGAGGATAAATAAAAACTAAATGCACAAGGTTAACAGACATAGGTAACTAGAATTATATGCCTTTAAAAAGTTTCAACTCCCCAACCAAAAAATAATCTGTGAGGATCCTAATGACCCCTAGAACCCTTTGAAATTCTTTCTTTAGCTTTATAAAATAATTCTGCAGCTACCCTCTAAGAAATGAAGGTGGCTACCTTAAGTGGGAGATTAGAGGATGGGAAGGGGGAGGAATTAAGGGAAAGGGGGAGAAATGCTTAGGAGAATCAACGGATTGCAATCTATCTGCTAGGAATGGACAAGACAACATCGAATGAGGAGCTGTCAGCTGGACCATACAAAAAGCTAAATGTACACAAAAGGTTTTTTTTTTCCTTTTAAATCTACCATACTGCTTCAGTTCATTTCCAATGCAACAATCTACTCAACACCAAAAATGGTCATATCTATCATAAATACAGAAAGTCAGTTTTTAAAACTTATTTTTTTAAGCTACAAGTCCTCAACACTCTTTGTGTGTGGGTTTTTTTTTTCTGAAAATGGGAGTGCTTAACTTTTCCCCTTGAAATTGGCTTCAGCAGAAAAGCTATCCTTAAAATCCCCAGAAAGCTAAAGCAGTTCACATTGTTTTTCTCAAATACTTTCTGCCCATTTTTTTTTAAATTAACAAAACAAAACAAAAATTCTTTTCTGGAACCAAAAAAAAAAAAAACCCAAAACTGAAAAAATAATATATATAAAACAATGATTCTGAAAACAGAACAAAGTGTGAGCGATTGACCTGAGAATAAAAAGACATTACATTTCTTTTTTTTTTTTCTTTTAGCAAGCCATTGGTATCTGAATGCTAAGATAGCAAGAAATTTAAAACTGTAACGAGGTGGACTGCTTTCCCATACAGTGCATGCCGGGCTCCTCTGTGCTATCAACGTGGGGCATTTATTGAAAAGGGGCAAATATACAAGGGGGTTAAGCTCCAAAAGACATTAGGAAGGCCCTGCAGACTTGTTTCCCAGACCGATAGTACCTTCAAAAGGACACAATGTAACAGGGTTAAAGGGTGTTGTTTCTTTCTTTCTTTCTTTTAATATTCAAAGAAAAAAAAAAAGACAAGTATGTCAAATCACCGGCATAGATAGGTATATGGGAAAACAACCCACGCTTTTTTCTTTTTTTTTTCCTTTTTTTTCCTTTTTTTTTTTTTTTTTGGTTAGAAGCTTTGGAATTGCAGTTAGTCTATTTTTGAAATTGGTTTGTTATTTTTTTTTATTATTTAAATTTCATTTGTATTGTTCATCTTCAAAGCTTACAATCTGAAGGTGTCCGTTCCTACACTGGTCAGACCACTGTCCTTGGGGCAGCTGGGGTCTTTGGGACCCTCCACCGGGCTCGCGGGTCCGTCGGACTTTTGGCTGAGATCCGTGTCAGACTCCTCCGAATAGTCGTCTGTTGGCATCGAGGGCTGAACCCCTGAGGTGCTGCATGAACTTGAGGTAACCGTTGAAGATGAGGAGAGAGGAGGGAAAGAAGAAGCCGGGGGCTTGGCGGCCGGCGCGCGCGGGCCCGCGGGCGGCCAGGGCTTCCGGGGCGCGTGGGGGGCGGCGGGGGGCGCGGCGGGGGCGGCGGCCGGCGGGGGAGGGGGGCTGTCGTTTGAGTGCGCGGCAGACTGCGAGGTAGATGCGGTGCTAGGGTCGGGGAAGCAGGCAGAGTGAGGTAATAAACTAGGGTGCTCTTTGGCGTTTCTTGCTGCTCTCGTGATTGTTCTGTGTTTGTGCAAGGCCGACTCGAGATGTTGACTCAGAGCTTCCTCCCCACACAGCGCGCTCTCGCACGCCAGGCAGTGGTACGAGCCGCCGCCGCCGCCGTTCGCGCCGCCGCCACCGTTCGCGCCGCCGCCGCCGCCGCCGTTCCCGCCGCTCCCGCTGCCGCCGCTGCTGCTGCTGCCGCCGCCGCCGCCGCCGCCGCCACCGCCGCCGCCCGTGGGGACATGAAGCACCATCTCTTGCAGGTTCACCACAGACTGGCCGAAGAAGCAGAGGGACTTCAGGTGGCTCCTGGCCGCCTCCTCGTCCCCGAAGCCCGCCTGGCACTTGCGGCAGACCAACTTGTACTGCACCTTTGGAACAATGAAGGGGTCGTAGAGGGAGTCCGCACTTTTGCTCTCCGCTTCTGGCTCTTCGGGGGGTTTCGGCAGGAGGGGGGACACCTCAAGGGGTGCGTTTTTCTGCTCTTCTGGTTTGGGGGATTCTTTGGCAGGGTCTTTGTCTGGGGAAGCAGCCCCCGGGGGGACTGGGGTTTGGCTTGCTTTGGGCTGCGGCGGCGGCGGCGGCGGCTGCGCTTTGGGGGGCGGCTGCTGCTGCTGCTGCTGCTGCTGCTGCTGCTGCTGCTGCTGCTGCTGCTGCTGCAGTTGCCGCTGCTGCTGCTGCTGGATGGCCTCCTGCAGGCTCTGCTGGTATTGCTGGTACTGCTGCAGGAGCGAGCCGGGGGACAGCCCCATCAGGGCCTGCGACAGCGCAGGGCTGTAGGGGAACAGGCCTTCCATGCCGTACATGGGCTGCAGGTACCCGCTCTGCAGGGCGCCGGGGATCTGGGGGGCGTAGTAAGGAGAGAAGCCGGGTACAAAGTAAGGAAGGAACTGGCTTGTCAGCAAGGCGGTGGGGTCCGAGGTCAAGGCGGCCTGCAGGGCCTGCAGCTGCGCGGGGTCCACCGCGTACTCCATGGCGGGCAGCGGGGCGGAGAGCGTGGCTGCGGCGGCCGGGGGCGCCTCGCCTTTCTCCTTCTTGGGGAGAGGCAGGGGCTCCCCTTTCCCTTTATGTGCCTTTTCCTTTACCTTCTCGCCGTCCTTGTCCTTCCGTGGCGGCGGCTGCTGCGGCGGGAGCTGCGGCGCGGGGGGCGGCTGGGCTGAGGGGGGTTGCTGCGGGGCCATCGCCAGGGTGGCTTGTGCTGGGGTCGGGGAGTTCAGCGCTGCTGAGGACGGTTTATTTGGTAATCCAGATGTGGGGAGGCCAGGGGAAGGTACTGTTGTGCTGGGCAGACCCATCAAGTTCGGTTTGGGAGACGTTAAAGCTGAAAGGAAGAGAAATCGCAGGTGAGTCTGGACTCCAAGATGTGTCACCTGTGTCACTGGCACACAGTCTAACTTTCAAGGTGCTCAAAGTCAGGCCCTCAGACAGAGGTACCGCTCCGGGCTCACGGGAGACACAGCTCTGTATGCCACTCGGGACCCTGTGACCTACGTCAGCCTCTGGATGGCCTCTTTCAGCTATAAAACGGCTAATGCCTAACGTGCCACACTGGCAGATTGGTATTCTCTTTGCTGGCTCCCCACTACCATGCCCACAACCCAATGCAATCAGTCTGGAGGCTTCCCAAGTCTTCAGCTTGGGCGCATTTGAACCAACAGCCTCCATCAAAGTTCTTGAGAAAGAGTACAGCCGAAAGGCACCCCCAGATGTCTGGGAGAGAGGGAACAGGAAAAGAAAGCAAAGGCAGGAAGCCTGGCAGACTCCAGGGCCCTGTGAGCATCATAATAGCCTTGCCTGTGCTCGTCTGGGGGTCTCCACTGCTGAGGTTGAATATGTGCCTTGGGAGGACAGGGAGAAGAGAAGAAACGGGAGAAAAGACAGACCATCCAAAGAAAACGCTCCACCGCCTCCGACTCAGGCGGTCTGCCCTAAGGCTACAGCCACAGCAACAGGAAGCAGACAAAACCAGGTTCAGAAATGGAACAGCCCAAGGTGCTGGCGCCACCAATTCCTAAGACATCACACTCGTGGATGTCCCCAAATAAGGCACCTGGATGGCAGAGACTCTGAAGCCCACCTGGGGCAGAGCTCTCCATATCAGTAACACCCTCGGGCTCCATCTGGCCACTACCTCGAGAGCCTTCTGCCAGCCAGAGCTTACATGGCCTCTGACCCATAGCCATCTCCTGGTTTCAGCCTTTTGTTCCAGGGTGGCAGAAGCCAATGTTGCTGCTGGCAGTCTAATCGCGGTGGTAGGGAAGGACAGCACCATCGGGGGTGAAGAGAGGGCTGAGGGACAGAGAGTCCTGGATGATGAAATACTGAAGACAGACAAGAGTTGAGAAGATTTCACAGACAGGACCTTTACATTCTCCACACCCAAGAAATGGGCCAGCGTAAGATCAGCGGATCCCAAAAATGTAAAATCAGAATCCTATAGCCTCTTCTTGGTTTTTTGTTTTGGAGCCACATCTGGCAAATACTCAGGGGTTTCTCATGGCTCTCCATTCAGTAATCACTTCTGGCAGGGCTCGGGGGACCATATGGGATGCTGGGGATTGAACCCAGATCATCTGCATGCAAGGCAAAATGCCTTACCTGCTGTACTATTGCCCCGGTCCCTCTTACTTAATATTTCATTTGCACCACATTCTGCCAGGAAGATAGAGCAGGGGTGACACTGCCTCAGGAGAGAAAACACTGTCCTCAGGAGAGAAAACACTAAAACTCAGACCTGGGTGAAGATAATATTGATTCCTACCATAAACAGGCCATCAAGCTGCATTTACCCCAGAATCCAGTTGGAAAGAATAAGGTCGCCTCCAATTGCCAATTCCAGAGAAACACCGAGAGCACTCAGATACCAAAAAGAAAGCTTCATTCAGCATCGGAGTGATAGCATAGAGGTTAAGGCATTTGTCTTGCATGAAACCGACCTGGGTTCGATCCCTCTGCCTCTCTTGGAGAGCCCGGCAAGCTACCAAGAGTATCTCGCCCGCACAGCAAAGCCCGTGACATATTCGATATGCCAAAAACAGTAACAGCAAGTCTTACAGTTTGTTGTGAGACATTACTGGTGCCTGCTCGAGCAAATAGATGAACAATGGGAGGACCATGCTACTGTGCTACCATTCAGCATCATTTGACATCACTAATTTACTCTTCCAAAGCATCAGAAGGAGTTCACTGAGTCATCCAACTTCCTTACTTTGTGTAAGGGACTGAAAACATGTGTGCCTGATTCTACAAAACTCCCTTAAGTCTCTTGGCTAAATTGATACCAACAAGGTGGAGACTGAGTTAGAAATTCTACACTTGGAACTTGCAGGTGTTCTTGCAGACTAGTCCTATGGAACAGCAGGTTTACTCGACATTTTAGGTTTGAGTCAAAACTAAAGACCAACATGATCAGGAAGGAAAGTCTGGAGATTCCTCCAAATTCCAGTCCTCTGATGCCCTTCACCTCATCCCAATGGCTCTAGATTTTCAGGAAACAGATCGAGATAAGACAGCCTCAAGCTTTCTGTATCTTGAACTGACTGTCCATGTGAGAGGCCAGTTTTAAGAAACTTTTCCTGATCCCTGCTCTTCACTCTTCATGTGATACAATCAATGAATTTATTCTCCACAATTATTCTCATCTGCAAGATCAAAACCAAGCAAGGCTCCCTCTGTGAGCGTATCATCTGACTCCTGGAAGCAGATGAATTTGGTATGGACTGTGGCTGACACACAGATATCATGTTACCTTGGGCCCACTAGCTGACTTCCCAGAACCTCAGCCTTCCATGATAGACAGATGTAGGGATTAACTTAAAGGTCATATGAAGAGAATTTTCCATGGGGCCTGGCCTATAATAGATGCTCAATAAACACAAGTTCTCTCCCTCCCATTCTAGACCCAGTGCTCCTGGGCGCTGCGGTCTAGTCAGGCGGTGATCTCTGGGGCATGCTTGGCTGCTTTCAATAAAGAAAAGCGAGCTTCCTCTCTTGAGTCCGCTCTGAGTGGTCAGAACCTGAGCAGCACTAAACATATACCTGTTGACTGACTGGCTCATACTGGGTGTTGTGGAAGGAGCACTTAGCACAGGGAGCCCGGAGGCCTGGGTGGGCGCTTTGGCTCCGCCCTAGCTTGCTGAATGGTCTTGACCTCTCTGGGCCTCTGTTTTCTCATCTGTAAAACAAGGGGAATAGATCAGACATTCTGATTCTAATTTCTTCACATTATTATGAAATGTTGGGCTTTCCCAAGCCCCTATCTCAAGGTCCTGGGCTGCGAGCCAGGGTAATTTAGTGTCTGGCCACTTTGCACAACTTCTTTATATATAGATATATTGTATAATGTATGTATAAGGCCCTCCCGTTGATCGTCGATTTGCTCGAGCGGGCCCAGTAACGTCTCCATTGGAGACTTTGTTGTTACTGTGTCTGGCATATCGAATACTCTCGGTAGCTTGCCGGGCTCTCCGAGAGGGGCGGAGGAATCGAACTCGGGTCGGCCATGTTGGCTGTGTGCAAGGCAGACGCCCTACCCGCTGTGCTATCGCTCCAGCCCTACATAGATATATTAATATAGATATATGTATAAAGAGGCTGCAAAGTGTGTGTGTGTGTGTGTGTGTGTGTGTATTTGGGAATTTGGGGGTGGGGTGTTGAGCCATATCTGGTGTTGCTCAGGAGCTACTCCTGACTCTGTGCTCAGGAGTGACCCTGACAGTGCTCAAGGGTCAGGATGTGGTGCTAGTGTGTTTGAAACCAGGTTGGTGGGATGCAAAACAAGTGCCTTAACCCCTGTACTATCACTCCATACCTCCTGGTTTACACTGAGCTAGTTTCAACATCAATTCTGTGATGCTACTTGTCAACACAAATAGCACACAATTGTCAACACAATGTACTGACTTCTGCAATTTAGAATTTCCATTTTTGTTCTTCTCTTCCAATAAGGAACCAGAACCAGAAATGTAAACCCCAGGTTAGTCTTTTGTAAATCACTGCCAGAACCATAAATCCTGGAATTCATTCAACCAGAAACCAGAGCACTCTTGGGAAGAAACGAACTGAACTGCACCAACCCCTGGGATCAGGGATACCCCTATGAATGCAAGGTGGAGTTCGGGGGAGCTCCCGCTGGAGAATGTGTGCCACACAATGCGGGCTGTCAGGGAGACTTGCAGACTCGTGCCTAAGTCTCACAGCATCGTGAAGGTTAACTTAGGAGAAGGATGAGGACAGAGGAGGAGGAATGGGAACAGGAAGTACATAGAAAGAACTGAAGATGGGAAATGAGCATGACCTGAAATCTCTAAAAATGAACGTTAACATTTCTATCTGGAGGACTAACACACACACACACACACACACACACACACACACACACACACACACACACCCCAGAATTCAGAACCACATTGCCCAGTGTAAGATCCCTTGTCAGTGTGATCAGTTCTCATTGGAAACTAAAGTAGCCACTGCTGCTCAGGCAGATAAAGAATCCCAGGCATACTTATCCCACATATAAGCAAAAGGGGCACAAGGACCGCAAGTGAATGCTCTTGAACCAAGTCCCATGGTTCAGAATTAACATGGTTCAGATGAGCTAGGGTGTTGATCAGAATTAACTAGGAAATTCAAATATCTTCGACACATACCTATGTAGGATGGGCAATTCCACAACGATTAACGGAAAGGGCTTTGATGGAATGCTCAGTATTGGAAGCATCCCAGAATCCCGTAGGCCAGGACCCTCACAATGCTGACCTGGAGTGCACAGCCTATTTATAAAGGCATGAGAATGGTTTCTGAGTGAAGTGTTCTAACCAGCAAGACCTGGCCCTGGACTAGGAAAACAAGAACCGTGTCTACCAAAGCACTCGGAGAACTCAATGGAAAGGACCGGCCGTGCTTTGGGCAGAGAACTAGAATGGGAAACACTGGCCCAACCCTGAGTGATAGCCAGCTAGCCGGACAGCTACATAATCCTCCAAGAATCACCTGGAACAAAACCCACCTGTGTTGGATGGAGTAAAACCCGGCAAGGAGGGGCTGTTGAGGCCAGGGAGCAACACGGGAGGAATGCCCTGGAGCGCTGGGTATGCGGTGGGAAGGTTAAGAGCCTGAAGGGGGGCGTTGTCAAACATCCCTTGCTGCTGAGCTGCCAGTCCGAGGACCTCATTGGCCTTTTTAATCCGGTCCAACTCTTGTTGAGCCATCAATTGGCGTACAGTGGCTGGGTCAAAGTATTCTTTTTCCTTGTCCAACTGGCTTCCAATGGTGTCTTTAACTTTGGAGATATGCTGTTGGGAAAAGATATGGTCACGTACAGACAGCCGTGCGCTGTACTTGATGCCACACAAAGTGCACTCTGTTTTGGGTCCCTCATAACTCGTTTGGTTTATACCAAAATGCTTGGCCATGCTTAGCTTGGACTTCTTTTCCTTTGCTCGGGCATTCTGGAACCAGACCTGAACGACTCTCTTTGGCAGTCCAATGTCATTGCCCAGGACCTCACACTCTAGCATGGTGGGTGTCCTGTAGTCATTGAAGCATGACTTGAGGACCTTTAGCTGCAGATTGGTCATTTGAGTGCGAAAACGTTTTTGCCCAGGCCGATCCCCACTGTCTCCAGATTTACCCGCCGACCCACTTGCCCCGGGACTCGGGGAGCAGGGGTCTGCCAGGCTTGAGGTTTCACTGTAGTCCACTGTACCTTCATTGTCATATTCCTTGCTGTAGAAGCTCGGGGCCGGGCTGACCAGACCGGAAGACAGCCGATCTTCGTACTCAGACATTGCCATCATGGCCGCTTTGGTCAGGCCTTCATTGGGCCCAGAAGAGGATTTGGTTTCCGTCGCTATTCCTGTTGCACTGTCGTTATCTGCATTGCCCTCGTCTCCTGTGGTGGTGTCTGTGATTGCCGTGTTGACAGAGGAACAGTCGTCATTGTCCAGCTTGGTTTGGTCAAAGTTGAGATTAACCGAGGACATCGAGGGGCTTTCAAAGTCTTCGATTCCTTCCACTTTGATAGAAGAAGGGCTCAGGAGAGTTCTGGGGGACAACTCCATGGTCTTACTCACAGGCGACAAGGGCACACCTTGGCCGTCACTACTGCTTGGGGGGAGGTGAGAAAAGCCAGTTCCATCAAAAATGTCCCCTTTCATTTGGAGTCCCCCGTCACAGTCCAGGAGCATTGCAGACAGCGTGAGGTTGTAGCCAGCTCTCTTGGCTTCGTGCCAGTGCCGGGACCGGATGTGAGCCTCCAGGGCGGTCTTGGCTTTGAAGAGCGCTCGGCAAAAGGGGCATCTCCTGTGGGCCTGGGCGGGGCCCACGGCCCGGAACTGCCCTTTCCGTTCCCGGGCTCGCGTGTTCTGAAACCAGACCTGCACCACGCGTTTCTTCAAGCCCACCTCGTGCGCAATGTGGTCCAGCATCTTCCGAGTTGGGTTGGAGTCCAGCAGATACTTCTGGTAGAGAATCTCCAGCTGCTCCGGTGTGATCGTCGTCCTCAGGCGCTTGTCTCTCTGAGGTTCCTCTCCTCCTGTGCCACTGTCATTCTCGCCCGGACTGGCGCTGGCCTTCTCCTCCAGCTTCCTCTTGAGAGTGTTCATGGTGGAGGTGGGCGTGGAAGGAGAGGTGGCCGCGCTGGCGGGGATCTGAGGTATGGCCCCAGAGAGCAGCTGGCTTGCCAGCAGTGGGTTACTCGGGTCAAAGAGCATGAAAGGCATATCCAGGGACCTGTCCAGGAACTGAGGGTGGATGAACTGGTTCTGCGCACTCAGGAAGTGAAGCTGCTGATGCTCCTGCCAGTGCTCGAACGACGGGAAAGCCAGCTTGCACTGGTCACACTGGTAGGGGATTAGCTGAGGAGGTAGGTTGGCCAACTGCTGAGGCGTTGATGTGTGGAGGGGCTTGAGGGGGAGGTGGGAGAGCTGGGATGGGCTGGGGCTCGACTGGGGCAGAGGGCACTGAGGCGGCGGGGCCTGTGGAGGTGGCTGCGGTAAGGAGGGTGGGGACGTCAGCTGGGGAAGCTTCTGCTGAGCCGCGTTTGCCTTCTGCTCAGGCTGGTCTTGCTGCGCTAGCTCTGCCTTTGGTTGGCCTTGCTTTTCTTGGGTTTGGGTTGGCTGTGCACCGGGAGGGTCAGCCTGCTTTGGTTTCTCGTCGCTCGCCTCGGATTTTGCACTGAAGACGGCCAGTTCCTCGGCTTCCGCCGTGAGCTGCAAGAAGGCAGAAGAAGCAGTGTTGGCTGAGGGTGCCGGGGCGCTGTAAGCCTGTGAAGGCATGGGGGTGCTACAGGAGGAGCTGGTGGGCGTCAGCATTTCCAGGGCATCCATGGAGTCTTCGTTCTGGCTGTCGTCCTGCCCCTCCTCATCCTCGTCCTTGTAACAGAGCTTCTTCTGGTGCTTGATGAGATCAAAGATGCGCTGGAAGACCAGGCTGCATTTCTTACACTGGTAGTTCAGGTTGCTTGTGCGGATGTACCGGTCATTCGTGAGCTCACGCCGCTCCCCATCTTTGCCCTCTCCCTGGTTCTCGTAATTTTTCCTGGCCTTCTGCCGGGCATTCTGAAACCAAACCACGATGACACGGGTCGGCAGGTTCAGTAAATTAGAGAGTTGCTCAAATTCGTCATCCTTTGGGTAGGCGTTGGCGTCGAAGAAGTCCTGAAGCACCCTCAGCTGGTAGTCGGTAAACCTGGTTCTCGACGATCTCTTGCTGCCCCAGTATTCCTGCTTCTGGGGCTCGGGCGAGGGCGGCCGGGAGTCGATCTTGAGCTCCTCCAGGCTGGTGATGGGAGGGTTGCTGAAGTTGTACGGGGAGTCCTTGTTGCGCTGCCGCTCCTTGAAGAGGGTGTTCCGGAACCAGTGCTTGATGACCTTCTGGGGCAGGCCGGACTTGTCCGCCATCTCTTTGATCTGCTCTTCGCTGGGGGAGTTGTTGATGTCAAAATACTGCCGCAGGACACGGAGCTGGTCGTCTGTGATCCGGGTGCGCGGCCTCTTGTTCTGCTGCTGGAGCAGGCTGGGGTTGAGCTGATGCTGGTACAGCTGGGCCAGGTCTGCGGGCAGAGGCTCCACGGGCCCCAGCTGCGGGGGCAGCTGAGCCGGCAGCGTCTGCAGCGGCATCGTCTGCATCATCAGAGGCGAGAAGATGGGCAGCTCCATGGGCATGGAGAGCTGGGTGAGCGGGACAGAGGGCTGGGCGGGCGCGATGGTGGGCGAGGTGATGGGGGGCGCCGAGGCGGGCACGGCGGGCGTGGAAGCTGGCTGCGGGGGTGCTGTGGGCAGTGGCGGGGGAGGGGGGTGGCGGGGGAGGCGGTGGCGGCGGCTCCGGGGTCTGGGGCCTCAGGGGGTACAGTTTGTCATAGTGTTCCCGGTACTGCTTGGCAAACCTCTCCAGCTGCTTGAAGGGAAAGTAGTTCTGATGCACGTGCTCCTGGTGACTCTTCAGAATCAAGATGTTGGAGAAGAGCTTGCCACAGGAGTCACACTCGAGCTTTTCCAGACTCTCCCCCTGCTCCGTCTTCCCATTCTTCTTCTGGACCTTCTGCTTGTTCTCATTGTACTGAATGACCAGCTCGAAGCCAAAGTTCTCCAGCAAGGCCTTGGTGGCGTTGCCCCTGGCGTCTGAAGCGATGCGTGGAGGGAGCATGGTGGCCTCCACGCCGGCCCCCGCCGCCAGCTCCTTCTTCTCTTTGCCCTTCAAGGCATCTGGCAGCGACTCTTTCGCTCCCGTGCCACCTTCCCCGCCGCCGTCGGTGCCGTCCCTCTCTCTCGGGCCCTCCTTGTCCTTGTCTTTGAGGATCAGCTTGTTCTTCTTCTCGGAGTGCGGGCTGGGCTGCAGGAGGGCAGCGTGGCCCTGGGGCAGTGGCAGCTGGCTCTGCTGCTGCTGCTGCTGCTGCTGTTGCTGCAGGAGCTGTGGATGGCTCGTCTGCGGGAGCTGCACTTGCGCCTTCAGGTCCTCCAGCAGGCCCGGGCCCGTCCCGGTCAGCGTCAGGGCGCCACTGGTCACCGGCAGGCTCACCTCAGGGTTCAGCTGGAACTCGGCGCTGGGGATGTAGAAGGGGAAGAGGAGGTGCTGCTGCTGCTGCAGCTGCAGCAGCGTCTCCGTGGTCATGGGGAAGTGGGGGAGGAGCGTGGGGTTGAAGAGCTGGGACTGGATCAGGGCGGCCTGCTGCTGCAGCTCCTGCTGCAGATGCGCCTGGACCTGAGCCTGCGCCTGGGCCAGCGTCTGCGCCTGCTGCTGTTGCTGCTGCTGCTGCTGTTGCTGCTGCTGTTGTTGTTGTTGCTGCTGCTGCTGCTGCTGCTGCTGCCGCGATGCAATCATATCCGCCAGCTTCTTCCGGTTGGCCTCCTTAGGTTCCGAAGGGGAGGAGATGTTGGCGCCGAGGGGGTTCCCCAGGGCCGGCATCCCCCCAGTCTCCGTGGGTGCCTGGCTCAGTAAGCCGGAGCTGGCAGCCAGGCCGGCGCTGCTGGGATTGGCGGTGGTGAAGGTGTTGCCGCCGCTGGTGCTCACGGGGCTGGGCGTGGAGGAGCTCAGGGAGACGCTGCCGCTGTTCCCGGTGCCGTTGCTGCTGCCGCTCGCAGCCTCCAGCTTGGCCGCCCGGGCTTTGGTTTGGTGCAGCACCGACCTCATGTGAATCTCCAGAGTGGAGCTCTGGCTGTAGGCCACGTTGCAAGTGTTACACTTAAAAGGCTTGTTGTCGGGGCTGCTGGTGGGTTCCGGCTGACCAGTGGCCGATTCCTGAAGGGCTCTCTTCAGCTTATGCAAGTGGGAGACGGAATTGTAGTGCACGAGAAGGATGTTCTTCTGAGTGAAAGATTCTTTGCAGACGGTACACTTGTAAGGGCGAGAAGGGTCTAGAAATTTTTCCATGGTAAAGTTGGGGCCTTTTCTGAAAGGTAAAGCTCTCTTTGGCTCTGAGCCCGAGTCTTCCTGGACCGACCCAGCGTCGCTACCCGTTGGGCTCTGTTTGTCTTCCAAGTCACTCTCTTCCTCCTTGTCTTCCTCAACAATTATGGTGTGGTCCTCCGCCAGGGTGGGGTCTCCCATGGCCAGGAGATCCCCGTTGGCGAGCAGGCCACCATAAAGCTGCTGGATGTCGGCCTCGCTCAGCTCCAGGTGGCTCGTCTCGAGGTGTTTTTTCAGAGCCTGGAAAGTTCGGAAACTGCGCTGGCAGAGGCAGCACATGGTGGCGGCTCTGATCACGTGGTACTGAGAGTGGAGCTGCAGCTTCTCGATGGTCTTGAAAGCCAAGCTGCACTGATTACAGCGGTACTTGTACACGTGGCGGTCGGACACGGGCAGCTGAGGTCTCTTGGCGTGCACCTCGTTGAAGTGCGTCTGGAGAGCAGCAGAGGTTTTGAAGACCTGGTTGCACCCTTTCTTCCAGCAGAGGAAGCCCGCGTCCTCTCTCACAGAGCCTGGCTCCACAGGAGAAGGTTTCAGATCCCCACCGTGCTCGGTGCTCGCCGATGGTAAGATGTTCTTTGCCAGGTCCTCCGAGGTCTCTGCAAACACATGAACAAATCAAGAAGGCTTGACTGACTTGGTAAAGAAGGCACCGACCGAGAATCTCGACACAGCCTCTGGCTTCCCCACCCCCATGAGTACATATTTAATAAGCAGGTGCACCTGAACTGACATGAAAAGAGGAAAATGTTTCCAATAACAATATGCCTGGATCATATCACAGATCTGACTTAGAGCGATGTTTGACTGCTGGATTTAGACTCCCCAGTTTCACCAGCACTGATGTGAAGGTAACTGATCTCATACTGGATTTCCCTTTGACTTTTGTCTTTTATTTATTTAGGGATTTAGGCCACACCCAACAGTGCTCAGGGATCACTCCTAGGGGAATCAGATGTAGTGCTGGGGATTGGCTGTATGCAAGGCAAACGCCTTACCCGCTGTATTATCACTCCAGCCCCGACTTTCGTTGTTTTTTTTTTTAATATAAAAATGTCCTTAACACAAGGTTGCTGAACGTATAAGTAAATGCTGTTCTAAAGATGAGGGAAAATTTATGAGACATGCTACGAGTTGCATCTAAGTTTAAAGACATATGATTTTCAGTATTCATGAAATTTCTTGTAAAATATGTTTTCTGTCATCTGCATTCAATAAGCAATAAGCACTAAAGCGTACAATTAAAATATATTAACATTTTTTCTATGGTGAGATGATCATATGGCACTCTTTCTCGTCAGCTGACTTATATAAAAAATCAAATCATAAGGGAAGAAAAAGATGAGGGGGAGTGATATGGTTCAACCTATACAAGGAGTTTATAAAAGCTGAAAGATGTAGGGGTGCTCATAAATGGACGTCTACCAGGACCAGTGGTGTTTCTGCCTACTGCAGTGTCCATTCCAACTACACCTCCAGGCTGCATCCAAGTCAATTCCAGAGGACGTAGAAGAATTTTGTGTAGAAGCAGATCTGGAGACCCAGTGCCCTGGAGTCATCCATGCACTCCACAAGTGCCTAATAATTCAGTTGTTAAGTGTTTAACCACTTAGTATGGTGGATCCAGCCTTTGCCAGCTGTGTCTGGTTAGTCACTCCCTAAATACATACACTCCAAGAGGGCATGTGGCTCACCCCAGTCCGACTGGTTCTCACCCGACTCTCACTTCAGACCAGTGCTTTTCCAGGCACCAGTCCAGGGATAAAACGGGTTGAAAACTCACTGTTTTAGGCCAGATAACTACAAGAACCAGAGCATAAGAGAGCTGACGAGAGTGACCTTCACCTGTCAATTAGTTACATTCCGTTGAGGACTCTGAGCAAACCCCCACCCTGTGAAAGTCCTGGCCTTAGCTCTCAGGGTTTCCGTTCCCAGGATCCAGAAGGATGATGAGACTAACCGGGCTGTTTTCCCGCCTCCTCCAAACTGGCATTCCCATCTCGGTCTGGAACGGCGACTGGCAGGAACATGCTGCTGGGCATCACCATTTCCGGGGTGGTCACCTGCGAAGCAAGCGGCAGAGGCACAGGGAGCGTCACACAGAGAGGAAAGAGCCACGAAGCAGGGACATGTGCCCCAAGTATTTAATAAGCAACATTAGCCGTCACCAGTGTAAAGCTGGAGGTGTCACTTTCCATAGCTCAGTGAAGATTCATGTTTATTAGACAAAGCTCACATCAGTCAAAAGTGTTTCTACGGTTACATTCTGGACATAATTAGCAGTGCACACTTGAAGAATAATCTTATTATTAATATTTTTCCTTTATGCAGAATTTTGACTTTGATCACTGACAATGTTTTGTCATGGGCTGTGAAACTTCTTGTGCAACCAATTAGGTAGATAAGTTGAAAGGCCCACCTTAAGCTGCTGAAAACATAATAAGGGCCCTAATTAAATCATACCTAGTAAAGTACACTGTAATCTTGAAGCAGGGAGCATTGTGGTACTGTTTTCAAAATGTATTCAGGCAAGAAGAGGTGGGGAGTAAGAGCAAAGGAAAGGGGAAGAGGAAGAGAAGAGAACAAAGGGAAGGCTAGGGACATGCAGACACGTCGCGGGTTTTTCTAGGAAGCCACACTTTGTAACCCTTTACAAGCTGAGATCAAGTGCCAACAAGCATTTCTTATGACTCGGTTAAGCCAGGAGTCTTTGCCTGAGGTAGCTGACAGCAGACGGAACCTCTGGCCAGTGTCTGAGCTGCGCAGAGGTTGTCCCGTATAATCTCTTGCAAAAGGGCAGCCCCTTCTTGACCACGGTCACGGATTCTTAATGCAGCAATTTCAGAATTAGTGTGGATGGACATAGTTCCAATTTTAGGTCAGGTCCTCAGACACTTGTCCAGGCCTCCCTGCTGCCTCGCTGGGGGCTTGTCCCAACATGTCATCATTTTTTTTTTTTTTTGCTAATGCGATGCATGCTCTTATTGTTAACAGTCAGGTTCAGGGGAATGGTGTTTCATTTCAATGGAAGTAACCTCCCTTTGCCCGTGTGAGGGTGGAAGGGAAGGGGCTGGACAGTGACAATCCAGATGGGTGAGAAACTGTCTCCGGCTTGAGGACAGCTTGAGAAATGAACTGACCCTGGTGGGACAGGAACAGAAACGCCAGCCACCACTTATTTTTCTCCACGGTGCCCAGCCCTCTCTCTTCCCATCAGGCTCTATGCCCCTGGCACCACACACTGCTCAGTGTGGTAACACTATCATGGGTGACAGCCCTCGGTTTGTTATAAATGTACAGCACCTAGATTACTGTTGGGAATGAAATAATATTTTATTTATTTTTTTAATAATATAGGAGTACTGCTATTTGTTCAGCCACTGATGAAGCTGATTGAATTGGGCATGAACTCCACATTACTTTTTTGTTTTTTAAATTGTATCACCATGAGATAGAATTGCAAAGCTTTCATTTTCCACCACCCATATTCCAGACCTCACCCTGCCTCTATGGCAGACAATATCCCAAATACTCTCGCTCCAATTTGGGACATTATGTTTTGCTCAAAACTTCCCACCACCATTCAAGCCTACCTGCCAGGGTCAAATTAAATGATATTTTCGATATATTAGCATTACTTTGTCCTTGCTGTGTAGCAGTCACACCAGTGGTGCTCAGACCTAGGGCCTGGCATGGCTGGTGGGAGACTGGGGCACATAGGGTAAGGATGATGACATCTAATCCTACGCCTATCACATGCCACGTGTGTGCTCGGATAATAAAATTGAGCCATATCTCCAGGCCACCATCAATTTCTGAATGGTTTGAAAATCCTGGTCTTGCTCAAAGTAACTGCTAATGTGGCCAACAGAACCACTTGGGGACAGGCTTGATCCGAAAGGAAACCCGGTCAGCTGCCTCACAGAGCTGCCAAAAGAACGTTCCGCACAGGTCTGGGGCGAGAGAATCCCTTCCACGCGCCAGATGCCAAGAGGTGCGAAATTAAGCAACAGGCACCACAAAGCAGGGTTTGGAGAAATCCTGAGACTCCGAAGAGCAGGTGCACGGCAGTCAAGGGTGTGCCACAGAATTCCCGGCCCCCACAACCCGGACATCTGCATCCTCACACGAGCTCCCTGGCAGCTGGTTAAGGCGAGCTGTTGATGAATCGTTAGGAATGGAGCAGAGATTGCCAAACTCGTTCCATCCATTTTCTTTTTAATAGAAAGCATTTCTGACCAGTGCAGTGGGAGTCCAGCGGGAATCCGAGAAGTGAAAGGTCACCGATTAATTTATAGTCCTCAGCCAAGGGGGAGCAGGAGGTTGGGGGCAAGAGGGGGAGAAAGGGAAGAGAAAAAAGGCTCCCCTCACCACCTCCATTCTCTGTGGTAGCTGCAGGACCCGTCCTTCCCTGGGATCTTTAGGAATTATGAAAAATGAATCATGAGAAATAAAAAAAAAGCCCTACAGAGTAAAAAAGAATAAAATTATCTAACACCTCAGCTGCACATCATTATAGAAAACGGTGGGCTTTTTATACGCATTACAGTAAGGCAGACAGCCCCTCTAACAGACTCAGTACGACGGATCAGTAATTGTTTTCATACACTTTAATTAGAAAAACTCAGATGGCTATGAATAATAATGGAAAAGAGACTTTTGCACTTGAAAGGTTGAAGTCAATCAAGTGTGAATGACGGCAAAAAAGAAAAAAAAAAGACACCAATTCATCAGCCCTCTGTTGTCTCGCTGCGACTTTAATCATAATTCCTGATTGGGATTCAAGAAGGCAGTAAGCAGCGGTTCTTTGTCTGCCTTCACCTTCCATCAATTAACTCTCCCCGAAATATAATCATCAGCCTCACATGCTCCTCTGCATCTTAATCTGGGCCTCCAAACCTGTAAGTCTTGCCCCATATGTGTTTAAGTAATTACTTTTATCTACCTGCCTCTTCTCATCCATAGTATCCCCAATCTCTCCAACAGTGGGGGGGAAAGGTTTGGTCTATGAAATTTTAAAGGGCAAGAAATTCCCAGGAGGGAAGGAGGCCCATCCTCAAAGGGAGTCTGATGGATGCAAAGATTCTTGCAGGGGTCTATCCACACATGAGCCTGGACAGCAGGAAGCTGTCTTGCGGCCCAGGTGCTTGGAGGACCCGCTTCAGCTCTTGCACTAAAGCTCCCGGGTCCATGTCCATCCCATCTCCTACTGGCTTCCAGAGCTTTCCACATAAATGCTTTTTCCCAGAGAGCCTTCAGGACAATCTGTTAGGAGAGCTCCTGGATCCTGCCGAGGAAGGGGACGGAGGGGCAGCGGTGGCCAAAGGCAGAATTCCTCACCACCTGTGTGGCTGTTCCCCCTTGTTTTCCAAACTGTGGAAGGTTTCCATTCCGACCCATCTCTGATGAACAGATGAGACCTGCCCTGTTGGCGTAGCACATGGGAGCACGGAGATATATAAAAGGACAAAACCCAGCGACAAGAAGACCAGAGGTGTCCTGAATGCGCCCAGGTCTTGAAGGACTACCATGTCCCCAGATCAAGCATCTCAGACAAGTGATTGTTGGTTTGCTCTCTTCCGCTCCCTTCCACACACTCTCCCTCCCCCACTAAATATTAGCTACACTGATTCCTCTCACAGTCTGTATGAGGAAACCCAAGACTATAAAAACAAACTTTTTACCAAAAGTTTTAAAAAAAGAAAACTGGTTTTAAAAAAAGTCAATATATTCAAGCCATTGCTTCAGTGGAATTTGGTTCTCTCAAGGCTGGCCCAGCCACGTGTAGGGTGGTTAGTTGTTGGTCCTTCTGTCTCCTGTTCCTCCCGTCCATTCTCGGCACTGAGTCTTTCCCTCCCAGAGAACAGAGAATTGACGGGAACATAGGACGAGGCCATCACCAGAGCTGGGGCACTGGGTGTTTGAAAGCAAACACTGGTTTTGGTACTGGGAAACACTTCTCACATTTAGTATGTAGAGGGCGAAGGGCAGTTAGGTTAGAGAAGGGCCCAGTATGACAATAATAGTTGGAAATGATCACTTTGGACAGGAACTGAGTGTTGAGAGTAGGTACAGGGATACACCTGATAACGTTTCAGTATCTATATTGCAAACCATAATGCCCAAAAGGGGGGTGGGGGGAGGGGGGAGAGAGAGAGAGAGTGCTGCCGTGGAAGGAGGGAAATTGGGGACATTGGTGGTGGGAAATGTACACTGGTAAAGGGATGGGTGTTGGAACACTATATAACTGAAACGCAATCATGAACAACTTTTGTAACTGTGTGTATCACAGTGATTCAATTGTCACTGTCACTGTCCTACCGTTGTTCATTGATTTGCTATAGTGGGCCCAGTAATGTCTCCACTGTGAGACTTGTTATTGTGTTTGGCATATCGAATACATCACAGGTAGCTTGCCAGGCTCTCCAAGAGGGGCGGAGGAATTGAACCTGGATCGGCCGGGTCGGCCACGTGCAAGGCAAATGCCCTAACCACTGTGCTATCCCTCCAGCCCAGTGATTCAATTAGAAATAAATATTTTTTTTAAAAAAAATTTAAAAAAATAGCAATAGAAGAGTTACACTATGGTGCTGGACATTTTCAAGCTTAAGCAATTCCAAAATGTCTCAGTAGTTTAGGAAGAGTGTTCTTCAACCGCTTATCCCAGGGTTCAGGAAGGGTGAAAACTAATGGTCTGCCACTATGGTTATAATGGTCAAGCCCCAAATGCAGGACAATAGGAAAAGGCAGCTAGGATAGAGAAGGGACCACTAAGTAAATGATGGTTGAAGATGGGAGATGTGTGCTGAAAGTAGACTATGGACCAAACATGATGGCCACTTAGTACCTATATTGCAAAATATAACACCCCAAAGAAGTGAGAGAGTAAGAGGAAATGTGCCTGCCACAGAGGCAGTGGGTAGAAAGGGGTGGAGGTGGTGGAAGGGATACTGGGAACATTGGTGGTGGAGAATTGAGCACTGGTGGAGGGATGGGTACTTAGTCATTATATGACTGAAACGTAATCACGAAATTTTGTAAGTCTGTAACTATCTCACAGTGATTCATTAAAACAGAATTTAAAAAAAGAGCAGGAGAATGTTGGTATAGAAGGGGAGGCCTCTGGGGGCTAGAGAGCTAGTAAACAGGTAGGGTATTTGCTTTACACTCCATATGGGTCACAAGCCCTACCAGGAATGATCCCTGACACAGAGCTAGGAGCAAGCTCTGAGCACTGCTGGATGTGGCTCAAAATTCTCAAAAGGGGAAGGGCGTGCTCAGATTCTCCTGCTCATTCACACACACAGAGAGACACAGAGACAGAGAGAGAGAGAGAAGACAAGATCTCATCTTCCTCAAATATCTCATAATTTGGAAGAGTCGCATTGTAGATGTTATGGTTCCCGATGGCCGCTGCAGACCCTAGACATATGCTTTCTCACACAGATCATTACAGACAATTTTAGGAACTAACAGGTTCCCTAGAGGGGAATCCACGGCTGCAAGGGAACAGTTTTTGAACACCTAAGAGAGGAAACGGGGGTCCTTAAACACCTAGCCCCGATGCCTTTAGTCTGGCTCACTACTGCTTGGGACCAACTTAAAGGCTTTCCCGTGTCTGTGAGGCAGCCAGGTGTCCCCTGATGCTGGGTCTCAGCGATGGAGCAGGGCCTTCGGCCACAGCTGGGAGATGTCATAGATAACTCATTCTTTCTTGAGTGAAGAAAGTGGTTATAAAAAGCCCCTCCACCTCCCTGGATTCAAAAAGGAGGATGCTGGATAGCTCAGGAGCAGACTGCTAAACTTTTATGGGGTCTGTCCAGGAAAATACAGCCCTCAAAGCCCCTCTGAGGCCAGGGGTGTAGCTAACTGTGACCGACAAGATGCATGGGCCAGAAAGGAAAGCCGTTTTCTCAGGAAAAGTGTGGAGCCCGGCTTCTGTGAAGCCTTCTTGCCTCCCCAAAGCAGAGCCTCGTCTGAAAGGCTCAGTAGATTTGCCAAAACCGAGACCCCCTGAGGATACCTCAAACTCCTTCCCTGTTCTGAGCAAAAGGCCTGTAATGAAGCAGGTCTGACAGAGGGAAGGAAGAGGGGAAGTTTCAGGTGACGGTGCTGGCTGCTCGCCACTGTCTGCTGAGTGAATCTTGGTCTCTTCAGAACTAGTGATGCATGAGGCTAAAATCCAGCTGCTCACAGAGCCGGCGTGCTGGTGCTGGTGCCTCCCAGGCTGAGCGCAAGCCTGGCTACCTGCGCCCTTCCCAGCCCTGACGATCAACAGCAGGGTCCTGGGGGCTCCCTTCCCGTCCTGCCCCACACCTGTGCCTAGCCAGGGATGATGGAGGCGACTTTCTCTCTGTCACCTCTCCTTCCTCTCCTGGATGCCCATTTACCAAAACCAACATCAACCAATATGGAAAACCATGGTGACAAATGCAGCCCTAAGCTAAAACGTTCAAACTGAGAATGAGAAATACTGAAATGGGAGATGGACAGGAGAATGGGAGGATAGAAAATACAGAACAGTGCGTGTACATGCACACACACACACACACACACACACACACACACACTCACACATGCCATGTGTGAGAGAAAAGAGGAGGGCGAACTGGAGAGAAAAGCTTCATTAGACCCAGAGAGGCAAACAGTGGCAGTATACCAAGGTCACTTCTAATTTAGACCATCTAATTGGCAAACAGGCTCCAAATGGCTATCATCTCACAGGGTTTGGAATTAATGAAGCCCGATTATTTTCATTACCTTCCTCTGAGATGGAGACAAAGTGAGAGAGCTGGTACCAGGCGGATGCAACAGCCCCAGGGCCCGCAGCCACCAGAGAGTCCCAGCTGGGGGGGAAAAGGGTATGGTGGTGACTGCCGGCCTGTCCCAGTGAGAGGCGCAGGGAGAGAGAGAGGAGAGGAAAGAGGGAGGGAGAAAGAGAACTGCAGGCGGTGAGGGGCCAGGAGCAGAGAAGAAGAATCTGCGCATGCGCCAAACATTGCAAAAAAAAGTAAGAACTAGCCAAGAGAGCACAGAGGAAGAGCCAGCGGAGAGAGGTTCCCCAGCCGCCGGGGTCAGACCCACCCCTGCTTGCGAGCTTGCGCTTTGTTAAGTGATCAAAGAACAAAGACAATTTCCCCATATTAATGCTCCCGGCTCCCAGTGGTGTGTCCTGTCAGTTAGGACAGCGATCAATTAGAGCCTGGGTATTGCAGGGCCTGGCAGGGAGCCTTCCCCATCCCCCCCGGAGCACAGGGGGACCAAGGCCCCTGCAGCCCACAGCCTCCTTCCTCCAGAGACGGGGACCACAAGGACACCACGAGCCCCAGAGCTACTGCACACCAAGGTGCAGTCTCCAACTTCCATGCCCAGAAGTAAGTGTTCCCCAGGCCCTGGGCAGGCCACGCAGTTGGGCCCTCATGCTTTCAAGATTTCCTTTTGTGGCAGGCGTCTCAGCACCCCGTTGGCAGCCCTGATTCCCAGGGGCCCAGTGGGATGAGGTGCTGGGGGTGCAGCTTCCCTCGTGGAGGGCCAGAGCTGTGACTGTTCCCCAGGAGAATATTTTTCAAGCCCCTTCAGTGGTAAAGAAGAAAAGGGGCCCGTGGAAGACACAGATATGAGATGCAGAGCATAAGCAAGCAGTGGTTACCATAGCAACAGACATATTAGACACTGCAGGTTCCTGAAAGCTGTCTGATAAGGTATTATTAAATGAAGCCTCCTCAAAACACTCTCCATTTACAACCGAACGGAAAGACATTGTGTAGAAGGTAATCTATTTCCATTTATCAGGGTGAAATTTACTTTTAGAGGGACGGAAACCCAATTCAAGTCAGATCTTGAGACCTTGGCACCAGCAGCAAAAGAAAAAAAAAAGTCAGAATTTAGAGCTTGCAAGATCCCCCTCTACTACCCACCCCCAATGCCAGACCCACTCAAGGGAGCAGTGGAGTTGGGAGCAGGGCTGCTTCCTGTTGGTTCTCTTAAATGTTGATTTGGGGGATGGGATGGAGGTCCTGAGTCATTTTTCTGAAAAAAGGGACCAGAGGCCAAACATCTGTGCCCTAAACACACCCCAGGTCTGCCAGGAAACAACTCCTTGCTGGGTGGACTTTACTAGCGTCCCCGAGTCTACAGCCAACGGCCGTGAACTTGGTCATGCTTCTTAGCAAAAAGTGCCACTCCTCTCACTGCAGTTCAAGCCCGCCACTCAGGGACAAAGCAGATATGACCTTCCTCCTCTCCAGGAGGATGGATGGTACAGGCTGGCTGCTCTCATGACGGGGTGTAGGAAATGGATCCCTACAGGGGGCAGAGGCATATTTCTCCTCCTCGTGTTGTCTGCAGAGTCGCCCGCTTGAGTTGGCCAGGAATAAACAGATGTACAGTCAAAACACTTAGCCAATATATTTCCCATGGCCAATTTTCTAATAAAATTATTGTAGAATAGCCTCCAGGGGCATGATTTTAACCACAGGTTCATTATAATCACTTAGTTGTAAAACAATTGCAAATTATGCTTTAACACCAAACTTTTCAGAGTCAGAATGCAGGCATCTGTTTTGATTCAGCACAGTGGAGACGGAGGGCAGCAGGCCTGTCCGCAGACAAGACTTTGGTTTCCCCTGAGGCACAGCCACAAACTGCCCTCGAACCCAAACTTCCATCTTTTCCTGTTGAACTAAATGACCTGGGTGGAAATGTTTTGTTTGGCTCAATGCAAACCATTCTCAGGAGTTGAAAGTTATTTAACATTGAATAGGGCAGCCAAACAAGAGAGAGAGAGAGAGAGAGAGAGAGAAAGAGAGAGAGACGAGAGAGAGGGGAGAGAGAGGGGAGAGAGGGGAGAGAGGAGAGAGAGGGGGGAGAGGAGAGAGAGAGAAAAAAAATACAAAATCATCCTCAGATACTCCCCTAATCTTTACATGTTGCTTTTTCATTTTGTTTTTTGGAGGCCACACCCAGCGGCGCTCAGGGGTTACTCCTGGCTCAACACTCAAGAATCATTCCTGGTGGTACTCAGGGGACCATACGCGATGCTGGGTACATGGTTGCACTTCTCTTGACTTTCATTTCTTGGTGTTTTGTTTAATTTCATGGCACATATGGCTATCTTTAGGGCTTAATCCTGGCTCTGTACCCAGGGACACTTCTGGCGGGGCTCACGGTACCAAATGGAGTGACGGAGATCGAACCTGGGTCTACCGCATGCCAGGCGAGCACATTCACTTGCTGTACTATCCCTCTGGTCCCACAACTTTAGTTTTATACCCCTTGGCTTTCTCTTATCAAAATGACCTTCCTATATCCTCCCGGTTTGCACACTTTTCAGAAATGTCAAGCAAACAACAACTCCATCCATTGTCTGCTGTGGAAGATTAAGTGAGCAGTTTCGATACAGGGGCCCCACTCAGCCAGTCAGAGACTATGTCTCACCCATGTGACTATGCGGCCAGGGATTCTTTGGGGCACTGTCCTCCCGTTGTTCATTGATTGCTCGAGCAGGCCCAGTAACGTCTCTGTTGTGAGATTTGTTGTTACTGTGTTTGGCATATCGAATACATCACGGGTCGCTTGCCAGGCTTTGCCATGAGGGCAAGATCCTCTCGGTAGCTTGCCGGGCTCTCTGAGAGGGGCGGAGGAATTGAACTCAGGTTGGCAAGTTGGCCGTGTGCAAGGCAAACGCCCTACCGCTGTGCTATTGCTCCAACCCTCTTTGGGGCACAAGATTTATAAATCTGATACTGTGGGTGTACTTAAGGACATCTTTATGCTCCCTGGTTTTACACACATGCATGCATGTGTAAGCAGGGTTACTAATAAAGTCACAAGATCAAGCTTCCTCCAGTCCCCACCCTCTCATGCCCCAAGAAGAGATCCCAACAACAAAGAATGATCAGTTTTCATCAGGCAACTTTTTTTTTGGGGGGGTGGGGTCACACCTGGCGATGCACAGGGGTTATTCCTGGCTCTGCACTCTGGAAGTGCTCAGGGGACTATATGGGATGCTGGGGAAACCCCCTACCTGCTGTAATATTGCTCCAGCCCTCATCAGGCAACTTTTCTCCTTTGCCTCTCTCCTTTTCCCCCAGTGTCCTCTTCATTAAAGACAGAAACACCAGCAGGCTTGAGTGAGGACATTCAGAGAATCTGACTAGCAAGAGTCGCACACAGCTATGTGACACACAATTCTGTTCCTATGGAATACCCGATGGCTGTCTTTACAACTCTTATCACATTTTATCATGCACAGAAAAAAGCAGTAAAAACTATTAGTCTTCGTCAGCATCTCCAAAGAGGTCAAGAATCGTTACCTGAGAAGGTGCTAGTTGGTGGGTAGCAGCCAGAAATATCTTAGGGACAGGGACCCAGGCCAACCCAGAAGTCACCAGAAGGCTGTTGGTAAATGAAGATGATTCCCAATGACCATGCACCACCACTTGGAAAGTGCCTTGCACCGTGGTTATGAAACTATGGCAGACCACAGAGGCTTGAGAGGGTTCATACTCAGGTAGGCACAGCTTTCTTGCATATGGATTTCCAGAGACTCATAATTTCTAGGTCATATTTATATTACGCAGGAAAAAAAAGTAACCATCTGAGTGAGCAAAAGTAAAATGTAGTTAAGTACTAAAAATACACGCGCTCCTCATCTCTCCACTATCCTTAGGGTTCTCGTGGTTTCAGGCCATCCATGGGAAATGGCATGCGACTTGAGAAAGAAATTCCCTCTTGATTTACTTCCAAGGCCGTGAAAATGCCTTGAAACCCCACCACGCCGCAGAAAGAGATCTGCACTCGGGGACCCAATGGTCTCTGCCCCTCTCTTGGAAAAGACCCACTGAAAGGGAGTTTGTGCTTCAGAGCGCTTAGGACGCTCATGCTAAGTCACCTTTGAATTTTCCATCGGCTGCCAAAGTTCTCTTGGTGCATCATCAATTATATGTTCCTTGGGACTAAACATCACTTAGAACATGATTAATTTTGCATAAGCAAATGGAATAGGAAATGCCGAGAGGTTGGTCCCTGTCTGTGACCTGAACACTGCGGAATTCTGAACAGACACACACACACACTCACTCTGTCTCTGGGAATCCTCACACAAAAAGGCAATGAGATTAATTTCTTATTACTCCACTGTGGAAATGACACTGTTAGAAGAATAACTCTTTGGTGGCTTTTCTTCCAGTCATCAAGAAAAGGACTTTTACAGCAGCTCCCGCACAGCTCGAAAAGTAGGACATGAATCTCCCCTGCAGGACTCAGAAAAGTTTTCACATGATAATTAGATTTAAATCTTTTACACTAACCTCTGGGTTATGTTTAGAGACGGCACTTGGAGCCAGGCTTTAAAAATCTGCAGGCAGAAGGGCCAGAGCGATAGCACAATGGGGAGGCTGATTGCCTTGCACGTGGCTGACTCGGGTTCGATCCCCAGCATCCCCATGTCCCACTAGGAGTGATTCCTGAGTGCAGAGCCAGAAGTAACCCCTGTACATTGCCAGGCTTGACCCCAAACAAGACAATACACACAATTTTGCAGGTATGGCAACATCATTGTCATGTCGCAAAGCCCCCCGAGGGGAGGGGGGTTAAGGGAAGGTAGGCCCACGATGAAGACACACAGCCATTACAGAGACCAGACCCTGTTGGATCCCTGGCACCACACACATATCGGAAGACGGAAAGCTGATGACCCTGCTCGCCTTTTTCCTGCTCTGAAATTACTGCACCCACCTGACAGGTGCAGTGGGAACACGGGGGTTTAAACCTCAACTGCCACTGACATGTGGCCCCGAGTGACTCGTCTGTTGAACCTTAAGTACACACAGGTCAGACTTTCTTTGGGTTCAGCCAGGTTGTCAGGGGGATTGAAATGCGGCACTGTGAGGTCAAGAGCGACCCAGACCATGACCTGCTCCGCCACGGCTTGGAGAGACGCCGAAGAACAATTTCTTCATAACAAGGATGAGCTAACCTAGGCCCGTAGCCCACAGGAAGGAAGGAGGACGAGGAGATGGAGCATCACGTTATGATGTGACACCTGGGGACCAGTCACGCCCTGGCCATGCCAAGTCTGATGCCAGTCCAGGAGGAGGGCAGGCGGTTGAGAACTGGACCGGGGGCACCATTTCCACCTCTCACTGGTTCTCTCATCCGACCCCCACGGCAGCTTGTCCACGTCACGGCCGTGACTCCTGCGGGGAAGGAAAGCCACAGGCGCCTGCTCCTGGCTGTCTTACCGTCATAATGAGCTTCTCCACGCAGTCGGGTGCCACGCTGTGGAGGTGGGTGAGGTGCAGCTGGAGGTGGATCTTGTTGTTGAGCATGTCCTGGCACAGGGGGCAGCGGAGCGTGGGCTGCACCGAGTGCTGCGTCATGGCATGCACCCGGAGCCGGTTGACGTCGGCGTTGCTGTACTTGCAGTAGGGACACTGGTACATCTGTGGGGGACACACCCAGCCCTCGGGCTGAATCTTCAGTTCCCACTCGCAACGGCAGCTGCCCCAAACCCGCCCGCCTGTGGGCGCCCACAACACAGCACCACCACCCCCCGCCAGCCTCACCTGTTCTGCTTTGGTCTCCTCAGATGTTTTTGGTCTCTTGGAGGAGAGAGGAGACTCTGAGCTACCTGGGAAGGAGATGCGCTTGGAGGCGGCTGGAGAATCTGTCAGCTCCTTCTCGGCTTGGCTGGACGAGGCTGGGAGGGGGAGAGAAAGAGAGAAAGAGAGAGAGTGAGGCACTGGAGCAGTTGGGCCGGCTCCTGGGGAGTCTGAGCTGGATGAGTATCCACATTTGTTTCTAGCACAGGATTTCCTGGAAAAACCCCCAATCCAGAAGGATGAGACTCCTCCAGGCTGACTTAGCTTGCATGCTGGGAAAGAAGCAAGAGTTCTCCTTTTCTTTTTTTGCACCACAATTTCCTGTCATTACTTTGGCCACAGAATAATAAGAAAAGAAGGAAATGGCATGGATAGAAATGGCATGAATGCTTTGGATGAAGCTAAAATTCAGGCTACTCTGATTTCCCCCATCCAAGACTTCAAGGAGAGCTGAGGGCAGGCAGGACCGTCCACGGGGCCCCAGGCACTGTTTTTATAGCTATGACAAATGATGTGTCCCCAGCAGCACCGTCTCAGCTCTTGGAAGCACACAGCACATCGCAGGGGACACGAGCATGGAGTGAGTCTCAAGAAAGGACAGCCCAGCCCAGACACCCACATGTGGGTCTGTGGCAGTAGAGAAATCAGGCTCAGACACCTGTTGCAGGGATGGGGGTGGGTGCAGAGAACTGCAGGGTGGGATGAATCCAAGTTAGGATCCAGCCGGCACTGCAGACTGCAGTGTATTCATGAGGGTGGTGAAAGTTCCCTATCTGCTTGTCTATGTTCTCCATACCCCACTTCCTCCAAGCCCCCCAAAGAAGCAACAGGACTATTTAATAAGTCACAAGAGATAGAGTCGCAACAGTAGGCATGGAGATGCACTGGAAGGAGTACTTTGAAGCACGGTAAGAAATCTGGAAGGTTCTTAAGAGAGAACAGCCAGGCTCTGTGGCCAACCCATTGTCAGCACGGTTGGGTTTGGTCACTGCCCAGCCTGAAGAGCATCTGGGGATTGGCTCTGTCCTGGTTTTGGATATTCCAGAATTTTGTAAAAAGCAGTCAGAAAAAAAAAAGACAGAATAGAAACTCCCAAGACCAATAAGAAAATGTGTACTCAATGTCTTCATTAAAAACCAGTCTGACTCGGCACCGAGGGCACAGCTTTAGAAGACGTGATTTCTCTTCCCTGCTCAAACTCTTCTCTCCCTCGCCCTGTCCCCTAATGCACCACGTGTTTCCACTCTATGCGCAGCAGTGAAATTTATTCTGATGTGGATACCAAGATGCCGCCATCACAGACGTGTGCTTTAATAAACAGTTTGAGAAAATCAATTTTATTCATTAAAATCTTAAGGCCACGAAATAATTTCGGAAAAAAAAATATTGCTAAATGCAGGAAATATTCCAGGAAGTCGACGCTCTTCCCAGAATGCACATCTTGCGACCTTTGACCCCAGTATCTGGGTAACTTGGTCTCTAGAAGTTTGTAGGACATCTATTATTCAAAAAGTACAAGGACAAGCATAATACACACAGACCCCTCCTCCTCCCAACACACACATTCATAACAGTACTTTAATCTGTCTCGAATCGACTTCAAACCCATTTCGCTCTTAATGGGAGTTATTCATTTTCACTTGAAAGGTAATACATGACGGCTGGATATTTAATGTGATGGGCTGGCTGCCGATTAACTAGGTGCTGCAACAGTCGAGCCCCGTCCCCCATGGCCCACTTCCCATCTCTCGGCCCCCCATAGACCCGACCCTGCACAGCCTTCGAGGGAGGGGCTTAGCCCCAATGCTCCCACGCTAGGGCTCTTTAATTACCAATCTAGGGACTTGCTCCTCCAGCTCCCAGACCTTATCTGCCACCATCTTTCATATTTGCTGCCTGGTTGGATTCTTCTCTATGTTAACTTTTCTGATGCGTTTTAAAGATGGGGTAGGTGGAGACATTAGGTGATTACTCCAGCCAACCCTTCACTATTTCTATCTGCCTCCAACTTGTGGTTCCTCTTCGGTCAGGGTCAAGGCTCAGAGGTAGGCAAGAGCCTCCATCTGCTCTTTTTCCCAAAAGCAAAGCAAGACACAGTTTCTGCTCTATGGACCCATCCTTCTTTATCAGTCTGAAACACTTGCTGTGACCCTTCCATGTAAACATCCCCAGAGTGACAGTCGCCTGTGTCACTCAGCATCGGTGTGAAGGACAGGCACCAGGTCTGCCACCACCCAACTGTCTCACTCCCTCAATGCTGAAAAGCAAACGGGCACCCAGGGTGGCATTAGCGGCCTCAGAGAAGCCAAGACCTCACTGTCTTTAAGGCTGAGCAGCGGGATGAAGAGTGCCTGGGTTGCCAAGGTGAGAATTCTGGTTTAAGAAGCCACTATTCTTTGGAGAGGGGGGAAGCTTTATTACACTCCCCACCCCCATCCCAAACTATCAAACTGCTAGAGTTTTAAAGCTTCCTTTGTGAACTTGAGCTAAAGAGTCTACAAAATCTTAAAAAATAAAATCAGCCCTGCTTACTCATTCTACCTTCTCCCCAGTAACAGGACAGCTGTGATGGAACCGGAAGCATGGCATCCACAGGTGTGAAGATGGATGTTGCTCCATCCCCCGTCAGGGCCATCTGCATTGTCATTAGATCAGCTCCATCCAGAAGGGGCCATCACTAGTGGTGACTCATGGCCCCACTTCTGATAAATGAGCTACACCATTCCCAATTTTTTCTTTTCTTTTTTTTTTTGTATTTTATGATCAGGTCAAAGTTATGATAACAGTCTTCTAGTTAATGGTATTGATAAAGTTACTGCACACCCCCCACCACCAAAATGTCCATATCCTGCACCCCACTTCTGATCTGACCTCCCTTCTCCCGCCCCCATTACTTGTCAGTTGATGGTTATGGCTTTGATGCAGTAGACTGTTGCCTCCCTTTGTCCCACCCAAATGTCTGAACCCTCCACTTATGCTCCCTGTTACTTTCAGTCGATCTGTTTGTCTCCTTGAAAACCTGGCACTCTCAGGGCTGGATTCCAGTAGCCAGGGCTGATCACCAGTTGCTACTGTCCAGACCCTGCATTTGGGGGAGCAACACCATTCTTCAAGCAGAATTCCCTGAACACCCAGTTCTGATCCCACTGTGTTTCCTGGGTGATGTGGGGGCTGCTTCCAAGGGCTGGGTGAATTAGTTTAAATAGTCCAGCTGGTAGGGATAGATGGATTGGTTAAATACTTCCCAAACAAATAAGTTACAAACCAAGGCCATCTGGAGATTGAGGCGTCCTCACACAACATTAACTGAGTCATCTGTCCCGACCAGCCTGGCTCCAAATTTTGGTCCCTATCGAGACACTGAGATCAGCTCCATCCAGAAGGGGCCATTACTAGTGGTGACTCATGGCCCCACTTCTGACAAATGAGCTACACCATTCCCAATGCCCAGAGAGGGACGCCTGGTGGACCGAGTTCTCCAGTCACGAGCTGATGAGTGCTGCAGACGGCCAGAGGGTGTTCCTCTAGGCTTCTTGTCTCAACAGCCTCCAAAGGGCCAGAGCCTTGAAATCTATTGCTGCTTCAATCCCATCACATGCAAACCAGGTAGGCCCCAGGGAAGCACCGTGCAAGTACCACGATTCTCTGCTTTAAAAAGACATTTTTAAGCTGAAACTTAAATTCTAGCAGGAATGTCCTAACCTGGAAAACAATCTCTAAACAAAATTAATAATAATTGCTGGTCACATTTTGGCTGCTATAACGTCACCTGAGTGAAATGGTAATAGCTGTGCTGTACAACCGTGCCCTGGTTTCGGGAGAAGTGCAAACACCCATTTATACTGCACCAAAACCAACAATCAGCAATGCCCAAATTCATGCTAATGATGGTGACAGCTGATCTCAAAACAGTCTGGGTCTCTCTCAAGGAGCATGGTAGCATAAACAATGGCTCAGAAGACAATAAAATTGATAGTAATGAGGCTGCAGTGATAGCACAGTGGGTAGGGTGTCTGCCTTGCACGCAGCTGACCAGGCCGACCCAAGTTCGATTCCTCTGCCCCTCTCAGAGAGCCCAGAAAGCTACAGGGAGTATCTCGCCCACATGGCAAAGCCTGGCAAGCTACCTGTGATGTATTCGATATGACAAACACAGTAACAACAAGTCTCACAATGTTACTGGGCCCGCTCGAGCAAACTGATGAACAATGGGAGGGCAGTGACAGTGACAAAGGACCTGAGAAAACGTCTTTCAGAATAAATGAAAAAAAAAAAAAAGATAAAATGTACACTACACCTCCCATGACATGCAACAGCACAGGTATTAGGAAAGAAGACTCCTACTTCCTATGTTTGTGATGTCATTTATTTCTCATAATTAGTTTAGCATTTAAATTCAACTATCCCTGAGAAAAGGTTAATATTTGGGTCCATACTGTGCAGAACAACTGGTGAGAGTATTTTTGTTGCTTTGTTTAAATTGCTGGGGTTTTGCTTTTTCTTTCTGGCTTTTGTTTTTCTCATTTTGGAGCAATGGCATATGAAAATATGTGGTTAAATCTCAGCGCATGTTCCAGAGGCAACATGCTGGGTTCTTTAAGAGTGTGGGAGGCAGGGCGATAGTACACTGGGTAAGGCGCTTGCCTTGCATGCGGTCAACTGCGGTTCAGTATCTGGCACCCTATATGGTCCCTGAGCCCAGCCAGGCGTGAACCCTGATACTGGTGATGGGATTGGTGTTGGAAAATTGTATGCCTGCAATGTGATCATGAATGACTTTGTAAAACTGCAGTGCTATGAGTAACTTTGTAAATCACAGTACCTCAATTAAAATAATAATAATAATAGTAAAAAAAAAAGTGTGAATGTGAGCTGCGGGGTCCTCACACAACATCCCTCTGAGGAGTGAAGATGCCACCTGTCAGGAGTGAGGAGGCACAGGACGGAGGTGGCCCTGGAGGGGTACAGGAGAGGCAGAGCTAGTGGCTGGCTGCAGGTGGCTAAGGGGACTGACAAATCCTGAGCAGGGCTGGTCCGAGCCACTCCACTTTATTCTGCACTTCCAGGCGCAGGAGCTTCCTTTCACAGGGAAACGGGAGTCGGTATTTGGTCTCTGGCGGGGAGCGGGGCGGGGTAGGAATCACTTACACACGGAGACGATCTCCAGATAGCCTTGGTTTTTAACTTATTTGTTTGGAAAGTATTTAACCTCTATAAAGATAATGATTTTAAAAAGCCACCCTCTCGTCACACTAATTAGAGGGGGTAGAGAGGAGAACAGAGCCCATGTGAATGCATGCAAATTTGGTCTGCAGTTTGCAAGAAATGGTTTTCTGTTCTAAACACGCGAGTAATTAAAACAAGGCAGGCAAAGCTTCATGCTGGAAGAGCCGGGTTCCAAGGACGAGGTAAGAGCAGCATGAGTGACAGGCCTATCCCGGGCCAAGGAGGAGAGAAACAGCCCCTTCCTAGCTGACGCTTTCACTCTCCATCCTCACTAACAAATTAAAATCAGAGTCATCACGTTGCTGGCCACGGAATCTAAGTCCCGTGCTTGCAATGCCACGAACAAGCGGCTTGTGACTTGCCTCCCACCACTGAACCAACTCAAAGGCAGCTAAGGCCTGGAGTTGCTGCCTCAGTAGAAGGAAAAATTAAAAAAAAAAAACCCAAAATGGAAATGAGGTCAAACAGAACCTTAAGTTACCCGGTGTGTTACTTCCTCTCATCACCAAGCAAAGATACCTACTTGCCCTGCAAGAAAACCAAGGCATGGGGAGGCTTCGTTTCTGCACACCTCAGCACAGTGGCAGCGTACCCTCCCCAGCCTGGCCATGGGACAGTGCGTGTCACCAACTCCCAGGGGGATCGTGCGGCTTTGCACTTCTCCTTGTGGCCGAGTGGCACCTGGAGGGTGGTGGTCACCCAAGTCCTTCCTTTGAGGGCATCTGGAGGCGAGCCTGCCAAGGGCCGCTGCTGCCTTGCCGGGAGAAAGGCCCCAGGCCGCTGCCGCCCCCGCTCCTCCACCGTCAGACTCTCAGCTAAATTGCCGCTGACAACCCCTCCATCTCAACTTCCATCTCCCAAACCAGCAACCTAATGGAGGAGCCAATTAAATGATTATTAATTCATGCTCCTTTCCGTAAGCCCGAGGTTCTCATCGCCTTGCATTCCGTAAACCAGCTTGCCACCTGCCCCAGAAATTTACTGCAATCTTTCATCTCTCGCCACTGACCATGGTGGGGGGAAGAGTTCATGAGAGTTTGGGTCAAGAGAATGGTGCCAACACACCAGATGCAGATGTTCCACTCAGTCTGAACGCTCGTTCGGCTCACGAAAGGAGAAGTGCTGGGGGTGCTCATCCCAATGCTGCACGTCTCTCTCCTCCCCGCTCTGGCCAGCAAGCCCACACCATTTCCAGGGGGGAACCAGCTTCCGCAGTTGGTGGCCCTTAGGTGGTCCATGTTGGCAGAGCCGAAAGTGCTTGTGCTTCCGCCCCAGGGTCAGTGAGGACTCTGCACCAGCATCTCTCTGGCTGCTCCAAGGGGGCAGAGTTGCAGCTGTTCCATTCCTGCCCTAACACACACAACAGCAGTTCCTTTAAAGGTCTGCTCTGCTGCCAACTTGGTCTTTAAACATGCACTGTCTGCTGCTGCTTCCAACCAAGCACTTAAAGAAACTTCGGAGGAGTCGGGGAACTTGGGCAAAGCAAAGGCAGGAGCTGGCATCCCTGGGCTGGGGGAAGGAGGTGGCGGTCTTTGCCCAAACCCCAGTCCTGTGGGGTCAAGAGCTTTCCAGAAGTTCAGCACACAGTCCCCTTCTCAGGAACCGCGAGCTGCTCCCATGTGGGTCTCCAAAGAGCTTCGGAGATGCACGAGCACCTATTCAAAAGCCAAGAACCACGTGGGGCCCCAACACACACGGACCCAGGCTTTGAGCCAGGATTCCCAAGAACATGAGCCAGAAGATGATGGGTTTGCCTGGCACTCGGGAAAGGGGAACTGTTTTTCTCCTCCAACCCATGGATGAGGTAAGCAAGTCAATGCTTCGACATCCAAGACCAGGCAGTGGTGGTCACTGCTTGGTCATAGGGAACAGCTGGAGGGCCACAGGAAACATCAGAAACTGTCAAGTCCCATTGACCCTTTGTGCTGTATTCCAGGAATGCCATGGGGGCTTGTAATGCCTCCAACACTGATCAGACAATCCCCCCCATCCCCAGTCCTGCTAACCAAAGTGCTCTGGGCCTGTGCATACTCTCGGGGTTCTCTTATCTGGAAGGGACATGTTCCACCCCTATACTGCCCGGCAGGAACTTAGAATTTGCCGCTTCCCCCATCCCCCAAAGGAGAACCCAGGCTTGAACCTCAGGCTTGTCACTGAAACCCCACCCCATGGCCGCAAGCTTCTCAAACCCAGCACCAGGACATTCCCTAAAGAGTTTGCAAAGAGACAGACTGTACCCCACTATCCCCCACAGCACCCCTAGAAGTTTGACTCAGAGCCTCTGCCTTTCCAGTGTTCCCAGATGGCACCATCCTGTGAGAACCGTGACCTATGCAGGAACCAGCAGGAACCAGCTGGAACCGGCGGGAATCTCCTCACTGTGCGCTCAGAGGAGGGAGCGCGCCTGCAGGTGTGCTCAGATCAGCCGGCCCCTCTGAAGTGTCTCTTGTCAGATACTGTCTCTCTGTGCTAGAGCAAAGTCACGCCTGGTCTCCTAAGGCCGAAGGAGAAAAACTAAATAGCGTGATTCCTCAGGGAAATCAGCGAGTCTGAAAAAGATGCAGGGTAAGGCGGCTGTGACAGGAGAGTCGGTCCACAGAACTGAGGAGGCAGGGAGGAGCAGTGGGCGGCATCTTCTTGTCACTTGGAGGCCCCTTTGGAGGTGAGTGTGGTGTTGGGATGATGTACACTCAGATCTATCTCTAACAGTATTGTAAATCATGCCATCTCAATACAAATTTTTAAAAAATTTTTTTAAATCAATAAATGCAGGCCCAGCCTAAAGCCAGAAACTCCAAAGAAGTAACTCCTCCCTGTGCTATTAGTCACTGCGCAATCTGGGAAATGGCCACACAGCCTTGGTCCTGGGAGGCACATTCTATCCACAAGAACCTCTGTGGAGAGAGAAGACAGATGCACCAGGAGCACCATCACCGGCTTTCTTGGCGAGCCATGCCACTAAGGTACCCACTGCCGCAGAGACCACACCAGACCCAAGAGCACCAGCTCCCCTGGGAGTATGGCCGTGGGCCACACTGCAGAGCTGAGACCCCCAGCCCAGCCTCAAGGTGGGACAGTGCCACCTGGGTGGTGGCTGGTGCAGTGGGCTCTGCGTCTTGGGGGTGGGAGAAGCACTGAGCCCCTCATCAGAGGCCCTATTTGTGGCACAGAGTCCTTGTTGATATACGTCCAGGAATGTTTCAATCCGTTGGTCCCGGTTCCCAAAAGGCCATCTCACAATTCAACGCCAAGACACCTCATTCCACGGGTCAGATTTAGGAAGAGCGCCAGCCACCATCTACTTCCAGCATCTCCAGCCTGCCAGATGCTTCTTGGACTTTCATGCAACGAGGCTGTCCCCAAGAACTCAGCTCAGCTCGAGCCAAGAACCGGGACCTAAGGGGGCTCCATGCCGTTTCCCAACCTGAGTCAGTCAACCCGTCTGCCTTCTGCTTCTCATGGGTTCCTGGTAGGTCCTGCCTTCCCCCGACACAGTCCCCCACACCATGCTGAAATGACAAAGGTGGCAGGCCCGGAAGTGACACGGGCATCTACAGGGGGCATTGAGCATGCTATCCTGGGCTTACTTACAGATGGATTGTGGACAAACCCAGAGAAGGAAGAACTTTGAAGCCCTTTCATCTGACAAGAGAGAAAAATGTCTAGAGGTTGTGCAAGACATGGATCAGAATGAGGGGCGGGAAGAGGACGGCGCCCTCGGGACTGGGCAGAAGGTGATTAAGAGACGCGCATCCGCCGAGTCAAACACTAATTAGGTTAGCGCGGACTCCTGGGGACTCTGCCAGTGTCCCTCCACCACAACCTGCCTTCCCCAGACACAGGCACATGCTGAGTGTTTGTTTGGGGGCTACTCCCTGCGGTGCTCGGGGCTTCCTCCTCCTGGCTCTGCTCTCAGGGGTCTCTCCTGGTTCGGTGCCTGGGCAGGCTCGATTTTCAAGGCAACTGAACTTAAAAGAATAAACTGGCAGAATCTGGCTCGGACAGAGTGACAGACAGGAAGAATGCAGCTCTCAGGACTGCGAGACACCCGCTTGTTCACGACACACCTATTGTTCTGGCTGGTCCTGGTTCTACGGGCCAGGGTGCGTGAGGAAATAATGACCTCACTTAGGCTCCCCAGCGGCTGGGAAACAGAATGGCACTCCAGGAAGGCGTTGGCAGTCACCGAGGCTTCTGCTGCACCAAAACTCTGGGAAAGAGATGATTCCATGTGGGGACCAAGTGCTTTAGAATAGAAGTCCACATCTGGTGTTTAGGACAATTCCCTGCATTTGCCCTTTTGGCTTAATGGCATGAAACAATCGACTAACCCACGGTTTAGATATCTGAGAAGCAGAGAGCAGGAAGCCCTTCTTATGTTTCCAGGTGTCTACAGGGTTACCAACTATTAAGGAAACTGCGCCATCACTTTGCTGGTGCTAGGTGCTTGGTCCATGTACATGGAGTAGGAGAAGAAGATGAAGAACACAGAGGAAGTTTAGGGAAGTGAATCTATTCCTGACGATACGATAATGATGGATACATATAGTGAGGCCTTTTGATTCGAACCTTGGAAGGTACAATTAATCCCAAAGTTAGTTCAAGGCTCCACAAGGGGCTGGGGTGATGGTGATGGGACAGTAAAGGCCCATGGGTGGGAAAGCACCCCTTTCCAGGGAGGGGACAGCTAGTGGAGGGGGCTCTGGCACCATGTGCTGGGGCAAAGAGGATATGGGAACAGTCTGCATCTTGAAATCCCATTGGACGCCCAAAACTGCTCTAAAAAAGCCAAGTCCTATAAAAAGAAAAGAAAAACAAAAACTAAATGCCATTAACCATAAAGAGCCAGCAGTTCTGTCTGGGATGGAGGAAACACAGGAACTTAAGCCTTCTCCAACCTTCAGAGAAGAAAAAGCCATGGATTTCTGCTTTGCTTTGTCTCTGGGCCACACCTGGCAGTGGGCAGGGTTTCTCCTAGCTGGGTATTGAACTGGAGTCAGCTGCATGCAAGGGAAGCACCTTAACCGCCGGATTAGTTCTTCAGTCCCCAAAGCCATGAGTTTCTTGAGCTTTAAAAATCTGGGGGCCACATCCCTGGTCCAGAAGGCCCTCGGGGACTTGGTCACAAATGGGTTACTCAGGGTAACCCCTCCGACCCACAAAGAATGTGACAGCTTGACAGAAGTGCCCCACAACCACGAGAAAGGCACCGTGAGATTTCTGTTGCAAATCCCCATCATGATTCCAACAACACAAGTAATTTTACCTCCTGGCACAAAACCCAAAACTGAAATGAAGCAGCGAGGATCAATAGGGCCTCTTTGCAAGAATGACAGACAAATCGGTACGTTCCAGTCTAGAAAGGACTGCTGTGCTTCCTCACCCACAGCCCACTGCCCCTTCCGCTGACCTCGGTAATTTCCCATCACACTGACCACAGCTACAAGATCACAACAGCCCTACTAGAAATGGCGCCCCCCAGATGTTTCTGCATGTTGTGCATCAGCCTTCACTACCTGCACACGTGCGCGCACGCGCACACACACACACACACACACACACACTCACGCATACACACACACTGGCTCAGTGGACACTGTTCCAATCCCACGGAAGAGCTACACTAGGAATTCTCAAAGCTAGGACCTCTGATTACTGGAATTCAGGCAAGCCCAAATATCCACCACACCCGACATCTATTTTTGCTTCCCAGCGTAGAAACAGTTCAAGTGGGTTGTTTTCACTTGGGAGACCAAGAATTCTGCCTCCAGTGATTTTAGGCAGACAAGATATACTGAAAGTGGGGGAGGGGGGCGAGGGAGGGAGGCGGGGGAGTGCCTACTCTGAAAGGCTGGCAGAGCTGCAGAATGCCCACCTGTGGGGAAACAAAGCCAACAGCAGCTTCTGTCAGCAAGAACCAGAGCCAGAGGGCCACGCCAGCCCACTCCCAGTGCTCCCTCTGACTGACAGTGCTCCCTCCCACATTGCACTGAGGAGCCAAACAGACAGACCCGTGGGCTAGAGGTCGCAGGACAGATGACTAGGCCGCATTGGGGCTGGAGGGCTGGAATATGGGGCGCCCCACTCAGAGGCACTCCCACGAGGGCTTCAACAGAAGTTTCTCCCTGTCCATGGGGTCCGGAGCCTGGGCTGGGTCCTGATGACGGGCAGTAAGAAGCCTCGGCCATGCACATGGTGGACCCCTATTTCATGCCCAGCACTGCATATGGTTCCCTGAGCACAGAGCCAGGAGGAAGCCCTGAGCACCACTAGGTGTGACCCAAAAAACAAAAACCAAGTATCTGTTATCCTCTTTTCATTTTCCTCACTGAGTATATTTCAGGCCCAAGTTACCCCAAACAATGGCATGCCTATTTATACACAGCTGTAAACATCAGGGGCAAGGCGGGGGCGGAGGGAATAGATTTCCACCACCAGGATATGCCTGGCCTGCTTTTTTTTCCCACTGCAGTAATTAGAAAGGCTGTGGGTCTGCAGGAATTACTCATACGCAGCAGAGCAGTCGACTATACATTTATGTTAAACATGTCAAATCCGATTGAAATCATGCCTTCCAGCACCGTGCTCCATAAACACACTTTCCCTCCTGCTCTTGCGGACCCCGCCAGCCCATTAACACCGCCTCTAATGGCCGTCTTCCATAGACTGAAATCAGGGACGCGCCAGCGCACTAATTGCCCTGTGTTAGGTGAGCATCATGGAGTTCAAAAATAACAATAATAATGATGATGATAAAATCCCTGCCGGCTATTCCCCTAATAAGACAACACTCAAAGGACAAAGTCGAACTCAAAAATTTTGACAAAGATACTAACAGTGTAACTTGCACAAATATCAGACTACAAGAAAGTTTTGAAACAACCCTTTTCTTTCCCAAAGTCAGACTGCCGTCCTGCTTTTTTGACTGGCCTGTTCTCTAGAAGGCCCCTTGGTAGCCCTGGTCATCGTCTCAAATGAGCGGAACTCGGCCCAGCTTAGAGTTCTGGGGCCCTGGTGACCACAGGCGTTAAATCACCCTCTTACGGGAGTCTGTGCCAAGAGCTCACTATCTCCCCTCCCCCCCCCCCGCCCACTATGGGTGATAAAGCGTCTCGTTAAATGTTGATCGCTTAATTTCCAGCAATTAATGATCGATAAGATCATCACTGGACTAATTACCGCTCAGCTGCCAACACAGGGGCGGGGGGTGGGGGTGGGGCTTGTCGCCTACAACTTGCATTTCCGAGGTGTCCCTCCAGCAGTGTGAGGACGGGCGGGGGGGCGGGGTGGGGGAAGGATGCACTGAGAAGGTGGGAAGAGACGTGTCCCCTGCAGGGGCCTGGACATAGGAGACCACTCGCCATTACCCAAACTGGGCTGGAGCCGGCAGCAGCCCTGGTCCTCAAATGATACCCAGAGCCCCACACAGACAGGCCCTTGGTGGCCAGCGAAGCCCTGGGCAGCCTCAGGAGAACACTTGAGAACACGCTTCCATGCCACTCCCAATCCACCTGCCCCCAGGCTCCCAGGCGCAGACACGCCACTGGCAAACCTACTCATTGGGACATGGGGCACCTCTCGTGGCACTGCCACTGTGGGGTTCCCCCGTGCACCTCTTCCCTCAGCCAGGATGGAGACGAAAACTAGGTCAAATGCCTCGACTGGAAAAATCCATGCCACGGGTGGTGGAACAGCACCCTGGGGAGAGCTTGGGCTTCGTGCCGCCTGCCACCTGCCACCTGCTTTCTTACTGCAAAATGCTTCGGGGGGGAGGGGGGCGCAGGGGAAGCTCTGGTGAGGAAACACGTACTGAACTGGGGATGTTGTTCAGCGGGTTCTTATCTTGCAATGCGGCCCAACTGGGTTTGGTCCCTGGCCCGCCATGAGAGATCCTTGAGCCCAGAGCCAGGAGGAAGCCTGCCAGAGCACTGCCCGGTCTGGCCCTGAAACCACAAACTAAAAAATACCTCCAAGGCAGTGCTTCTGAGGGCTGCGCATGGGGCAGCACACACAGTATGACAGGAACAGGAGTGACGAGGCCGCAGCTGGCCCTGCCACCCCCAGTCCCCAGGCCTCATTGGGAAACTTACTCATGTTCTGGGGACGCCTACAGGGAAGGACGGGGCGAGTCACGGGAACAGTGTTGGGCAACGCGTCTGAGCTTCTTATCGCTTGGACACTGCTGGCGAGTGAGTCTACCCACCACACGTTGTTCCAGAGTGTCGCATCTGCCTGTACTTCCCCGGTGAATGGCAGCCAAGGGTCACGTGGGGTTAGCTCGGTTTAAAGTTGTTCAACTTCAGGGGCCGGAGCAATAGCACAGCGTGGAGGGAGTTTTTCTTGCACACAGCAGACCTAGGTTCAATCCCTGGCATCCCATATAGACCAGGAGAAATTCCTGTGTGCAGGGCCAGGAGTAACCCCTGAGCATCGCCAGATGTGACCCCCATAAAGCCAAGTATAAATATTTTCTTTTCTTTTTGGATCACACCTGGCAGTGCACAGGGGTCACTCCTGGCTCTGCACTCAGGAATTACCTCTGGCGGTGCTAAGGGGATCATATGGGATGCTGAGAATTGAACCCGGGTTGGCCGCGTGCAAGGCAAATGCCCTACCCCTGTGCTATGGCTCCAGCCCCCAAGTATAAATAATTTTTAAAAAATAATTAAAGTTGTTCAACTTCAGTGGCACTTAAAATGTGGTTCCTTGTTGGTACCAGTCATATTTCAGGTACTCAGCAGCCACGGTGGGTTGACTGCATGTGCTGGCATCCACGTGGAACATGCCCACTGGCACCAGGAGGTCCAGGGGACGGCAGTGAGTGACGGAGATACTGCACACACCACCAAGTGCGGCTCCTGTCCCTAAAGGCAAGGCCAGTCACAGCAGCGGTGAGCAGGGGACTCTCTGCCCAGTGCCCAGCACACATTAAGAACCCCCCATCCCCGGAACTGGCAGTGGGTTCTGCCAGAATTCAGATCATTCATTTGATTGCCTAGCTGTCAAAGCAAAACAGCAACAACAGCAATCAGCCACCTATGCAAAAGATGCCCAGACAGAGTAAATGGCGCTAAAGCAGGAGAATGGGATTCTCAACCAGGGGCAAGAATTTTTAAAAAGTTTTATAACCATCACCCATTCCTGCACAAGCCCCCAGACTCAGCCCCCAAGAAGGTGCTAGTTATCCAGGCCCATTTGAAATATTGCTCATCTGCATTGTGGACAGCTACTAATCAACACCACGAATAGTGAAATTCCTATTATCTGCCGGGAGGAAGCACGCCCCCCCCCCCCCACCCCATCACATCACATCGGATGGGAACAGAGCAACTAAGGGAGGAAGGGGAATAAATGCAGGTTTCCTCTTATTTTCAAAATACCAAAAGAAAGCTCCAAAAAGATTGTTGTTGTTGTCACCTACATTAACTCTAAAATCTGTCTGTGTACCTTAATAAAGTCTTCCATTACACAGACAATACAGACAAAAGCACACTCTGGGACCAAAGAGGGTCCCCCAGAGCAGTTAGGAAATCATTCTCCCCTTCTCCTTCCTACTGTGTAATTGGTAAGGTGCACCCGAGTTAGCATTCATTCATTCATTCATTCATTCTTCCTCTGTCTCCCCACCCCCCTGCCCTTCTTGCCCTCTGCAGTGGTCGCTGATGGCCTGGTGTGTGACTGAGGGGGAAATGAGAGTCTCACTAAAACCCTGTTCCAGGTGCTCGTGGTGTCCAGAAGTCAGCAAGCTTCCAACACAGTACCCTGAAAACGCCTTTCTCCTGAGTTATCAGGGCGTTCAAAACCTCATCGATTTTGCACCACAAAGCTCCCCCACCCTAGCCGGAAGGACTGTGGGGCCTGGGGCACGCAGTTGGAGCTTGGCGAATGACAGCGACTCTCGCTGTTTATGAGTATCTGGAACACAGTATAAGAAAACACCCCAATGCCTTCCGCACTCAACGCTCACGGGCGCTTACCCTCGGTGACGTCGCCAAACTGCTGGAAGCTGCCTGGGCCATACTCAAGCAGCCAGAGAAAATGCTTCTGGTATTCCTCACCTTACAAAACCCAAATCTCTGCCGGGAGTGAGAACCAAGGCGCAGAGAGACTGGGGCACCAGGGACCCAGATGGCGCCCACGGGAGCTTATGTCTGGATGGCAACTCCACCTGCACCTGCCTCCAGGAAAGCCCCACTGGCAGACACAGGAGGGGGCTTCCAGATCCTGGAAGAGCGAGCATCCTGCTCGAAGCCCACGTGTCATCCTGCCCTCTCTGTTCCCACCTTCCCCACCATCCCCCTCAGAGATACTTCAGTACAGGCCTCAGGAGGACCCACCTGGGGGAGGAGGACAAGGGTCACTCAGCGCATGATGGCACCGCACCCACCCACCTCACTTGGAAACGTCAGACAGCGCCATTTCCCCTGCTAGGCCACAGGCTCAAGGGTCTCTTGTCCAGGCCCAAGAGCCCGGCTCCTTCAGCCCCTCCTTGGAGGGAGAAACTCATTCTCATTGCTCACTCCTGGGCCTCTCTTCCAGGATTCGGGATCTTATTTGAATAGGGAAGGGCAGCGCTGAACATGATTTAAACAACAGCTGTGCCTGGAGAAGCAACAAAGGGCCAACCCACAGGGGCTCCAGTAGGTAAATACTTTCTCCAAAAAAAAAAAAAATTTTCCCAGGTATTACAACATTAATAATGGAAGGCTGAAGTGTGTCTCCTGCCATGCCACTGACTCCAAGGACCGTGGTGGTTTCTGAAAGACTCATTTGTCCCAGTAAGTCTTTGCAGAAATGACCTGGCCATTCAGAAAGAAAGAAAGAAAGAAAAAAAGAAAGAAAGAAAGAAAGAAAATCCTAAGAATTTCTTGGTCCTGGCTCTTTCCTCTCTGGACACAGAAATTCTGTCATTTTTGTGAGGGGTCCCTCCTGACACTTGCCCTTCTGGAAACAACCCCTGCTTTCCCACTTCTCCAGTGTCTTCTGCTTTGGCTAAGAAGCCACCCCTAAACTCCCCAACATATGGCCGCACTGCCAGCCCCTGCAGGGGAGTCTCAGCATCCATGGGGCAAGACGGGAAGGCTCTGCAGGGCCTGGTCCACCCTTTACTTCCAGCTCCTAAGTGATCCAAAGGACAGTGCCCAGTGCGGGGCATGGTAGCAGAGGGGGTCATAGACAGTTTGTTGGAAGGAAGTAGCATCACCAAGGATGGAAGGGGAGCACCTCACCACAGAGCCCTGAGCCAGATTCTCAATCCACAACCCAGCTTTGGGGCTCTTTTCTCAAAAACTCAGGTAACCCTTTGGTATAACAAGATACCAGGAGAACGAAGGTACCGACAACAGAAGCCACACTGCCCGCCTGCCCCAGGCCCACAGGGCGCCTCCGCCTCCCACGCCGTACCCATCCACTTGCTCTGGTCCTTCTCGCTCCCGCTCTCTTGGTCCTTCGTGGGCTCCTCTGGGTCAGCTGCCGTCTCACTGGGCCCTTCGACATCTTCAATGGCTTCTTCTGAAACGGAGAAAAGACCAGAAGCCCAAGGTTAAGTCTAGACTGAAAACTGACTGGCTTTGGCACCTGCATTCGAGAATCACCAACCACAAAGCAGGATGTAAACAACAGACTCCTCTGGCACTAATTTGGGGGGATGGGGGCGGGGCAGGGCTAAGGGGACCCAGGGCTCCCACCTGTGCTGCAGCCCATGGAGCCATCTCCCTTGGCCAGTCCTGGGCTTCCCTGAAAGCCCAGCTGCACGATGCAGGTGCCCGGGTCGGAGAGAGCTGTAGGGACTCAGATCCCCCCTCGGATGCCCCCTTCGGCACGAGGCTGTGACTCCCTCTAAATGTATGGCAATGGGGACCCGGGAGTGCTGAATGCCTGGCTGGAGCTCTCCTCCTAACCCCATCAGAATTCCCACAGCCACTCACAAACGCTTTCCCACTTGGAAATACAAGGAAGAGCCATGTGTGTGCATTTTGCCTGGCCCACACATTCCAGCACTCAGGTCCGATCACCGAGTCCCGGGAGGGCCTCAATGTGACTGCAAACATGCCACCAGGCCAGGCAGCACAGGTATTTGCACTGCCAAGAGTCACAGAATATCAGTGACACGGTTTCATCAGTGTTGAGATTCCAGAACCCAGACATCATCTGTGGCCATTCCCGGTGTCAGTGGCCAGAATCTTGGTTTACAGGAAAAGGGGGAGGGGGGAACCCATCATCACGGAATCACACACTTTTCTAAAAGTTATTCTCAGCTTTTACCCATCATTGGATTAAAAACAAACCAAAGAAATTCTCTTCAGCTCAGCACTGTGCAGAGCTTTTAGTGACACAAGGGCAATGGCTACTTCCCAAACTGTGTCTGTGACAGGAAGGAAAAGGCTTCATGTCATAGCAGTGGGGGGGAACAAAACACTCGTGCTGAGTCCCTGGCACCCGTAGTCCCCCGAGTCCCGCCAGGCGTACTCTCTGAGTGCAGAGCCAAGGGTAAGCCCTGAGTGCTACCAAGTGCGGTCCAGACACAAAACAAAACAAGACACTCACACTGAGGAAAAGAAGCAAAATCTCTCTCTACTGTCCACAGCTTTATCTCAGAGCCTCCGCGTGGCTCATCCTGGCCCCCCGGGACATTCCAAGGTGGCCACAAGTGAAAAATACCACTAATGGGGGCCACAGCACAAGACCAGGAGGCAAACCAGTAGGTCAGGGTAGAGGGGCAACCAAGCAATGTTGGGGGCGCCACCGGCAGAAAAAGGCTCAGAAATGCTGCTTTAGATGTTTATCCAAAACGTGAGGGCTGGGTCAGGCACGTGAACGAGGCAGGCAGACCAGGGGACTTCCTGATGAAGCTGTGGGGAGACCGCCAGGAACACCCCCTTCCTTGGCACAGAGACAAGAGGGTCCCACTGTTCACATCGTCACCCAATACCGCCACTAGACTTGACCTCCAGGAAACAATTTTGGGTCCAATTTAGGACCCTGGGCTTGGGACTCTGTCCAGCCACCCTTGAGTCCGTCAACTTCTATTCCACTTTTCACTATTTCAGTATTTGCACCCCTTGCCAACCCTCAAAAAACACACACACAAAAAAACCTCACAGTTTCTAAATATCACCTCAGGAAGTAAAAGGAATTCAAAGTAAACTGATCTCAATGAGCTTATGAAACAGACTGAGGAAGAAAGTGTCTATTTAGAGCCAGATTCTCTTACTTCTCCCCCCCCCCCCCCCCCGCAACAATGGCAATCCCAGGAACGGACAAGAGCTACGGGGTTAGAGGAACATTTGTTCTTCATTACTACCACTAGGTTTATGAGGAACACAGAAGAAATAAGATACTGTTAATTTTGATCTTTAGCTAAGAGGCTTCCTCATAGAATTTCGTTTCCATTTTTTTTCATAGCACAGTAAAAGCTAACATCATATCTCTTATAACCTTCCTTAGTGCAAAAAGAAACATCGGCCAACTAACACTGTCATTAAGTAGAGAGAAAAAAAATGTGTGTGAGTAGGGCTCAATTTCTCAGTGCAAGCAAGTTACACAGTAGGACATGCACCACCTCGGTAGAAATTTCAAATGCACATTCTAGGTGTTGTGGGGATGTGTTCAACACTGTAATAATCAAATCCATCATCGAATGGTGATACTAGCATTCAATCAATATACACTGGGACTACCCAAGTTACGGCTCTCTTAAAATACACTCATTAACCAGCATTCAATCAATATACACTGGGACTACCCAAATTATGGGTCTCTTAAATACTTGCTATGATACAAAATATATGTCGCACTGATAGACAAATCAAATCTGATCAAGCAACAAGATGGTTCCATGGATCCCCGATTCCTTCCCCCCAGCTCACGTGCACCCCCCCCCCACACACACACAACCAGAGAGGGAGACATCTGATACCTACAGGACAGAGAACGGCCTGCGGGAGGGGGGGGGGGGGCTGCAGGTGTCACCAGGCAGGGAAGGGTTACCTAAGTGGAAGGCCAGCCACAGGGCCTGGCCTCCCTCGAGCATCCGCTGTACCCGCCACCGAGCAGAGAGTTAAGGACTCATGGTCACTTCGTCACTGACCCCAGTGTGCCTGTTCAAACAAATCTATGCAGAGAACAGAGCCGGAGCCAGGCAACCGCAGGCTGTGGATGAATATTCATGGCCTGTCTGTTCTCTGAGCAGACCTGGGCCTTTGCTTTTGTCCCTCCCTGTCCTGCTACATGCACAGAAGTGAGGGCGGCTAAGTTCCAAGGACAGACGGGATCAAAGAGGCTACGGCAGGAGCTGATTCGCCTCTCTGTCTCTGTCTCTCTCCCTCTCTCTCCCTCTCTCTGCCCCTCTCCCTCTCCTCTCTCTGTCTCTCTCTGTCTCTGTCTCTCTCTCTCTGTCTCTGTCTCTGTCTCTGTCACAATTCAAGTCCTCTTCTTTTCTTTTGCAGTTCCTCAGTTTAGTATCACCACTTGTGACACTGACACTGAAATTCTTCCCTGAGCTCGGGCTGAACAAAGCGATGATTGAGGGGCGTCCTAGACAAGCCACCTTCCAGTCCAAGTCCCGGCAGCTAAAACCCGGGTCTCACACAGTGCAGTGGGAGCTTCACTGCAACCCCACCTGTGACCTACAGGTGTCGCCCTCTGCATGGCGAGGCCTGGGAGGGCAGCGAGCCGCAGGAGGCAGGCGGCTCTGGGGGCCTAACCTGAGCATGTGGAAATAATATACGTCTTCCAGGGAACCGCTGTCTGGTCCTGAGGAAATAAAGTAGGACATTCATAAGCAGTTACACCATCTGTCTCCATACCATCATCATCAATAGCAAGAGGAAAAAGAGCTCTTTAAAATGGATGAAAGCTGGGGCCAACCGTAACCTGACAGCCGTAAGCACAGGGGACCAGGCAAGGGAGAGAAACGAAAGCCAGGAGTTCACTGCTGCCATGCAAGAGGGCTGGAGAGATAGTACAATGGGTGGGGAGCTGGCCCAGCGCTCAGCCAACTCTAGTTCCAACCCAGCTCCACATACAGTCCCCCAAGTCTGGCCCAGGGGTGATCTCCGAATGCAGAGCCAGGAGTAGGTCCTAAGGATAAATGAAAGTGGCTCCCCCAAAACCACCCCCACCCCTGCCCCAGTCCCACCCAGCCCCACCCACAAAAGCAATGAAAAGTTGCTTTCTCAAGCCCCAGGCCCCTGACACGTGCCCACAAGCCTGATCTTGAGATAAACATGAAGGACTTCCGGTAGTGACAGTGTCCAGGTCTGAATAGGCCAGGGAGTTGATGGCATCCACAGAGAGTTCCCAGGGCGCCCTCCCCCTCCCCCTACGCCCCCCCCCCCCTCCTCGCTGATACATAAGCTGGTACCCACATACCCGCAGAGCACAGAGCATGAGCGGCATGAGCGAGCGTTTCGGCCCATGCTCCCAGGTCCTGTCTCCCTCCAAGATGCCAGCGGCCACAGGCTGGCTCACTGCCAAGGCTGCTTACCCCTGACAGGTGGGAAGTGAGACCAGGGCAGGCCGAGAATCCAGTCTGAGTAGAAAATCCCACCCCTCCCCCAGAAGGCAGAGTGGGTTTCCTTCACAGACTTCAAGCCGCCTTGCCATGTCCTCGGCCCACACTGACCAAATGAATCCATCCCCCACGGTCAACCGGCGCTCCGCCAGTATACAAGCTGGAAGGCTGTCTCGGGCCCAGCCAGGACCCGGGCCAGGTCTGCTCTGCTCCCCAGGTGCCCCTATCCTTGGCAGAAGGTGCCAGGACCAGCGCATCACAGAGAGAAGGTCTCCAGAAACCTCCAGAAAAGATTGAGGTTTCTGATGACGCTGCCCCTTATCTGCTGCATTTTTCTTAATGTCCAGGAAAGTGGAAGCGAACCTGAAATAAGAACAAGGTCCTTGTAATCTGGCTTCTGCCGGCAACTTCCATGGAAACCACAGCCAAAGGCCTTGAAGAAACAACAGTCTCTGAGCCGGGACCAGGGGCCGCAACACAGCCTCACGGGCGCGCGCACACACACACACACACACACACACACACACACACACACACACACACACACACTGACTCCTATCACCCCAGCCTTTTTCCTGGTGCTGGGGTGAAACCCAACTGTGGGCCACAGCCCCGGGAGTCAGAATTTCCAAGACAACTGTGTTCACCGCTAAGTGGGGTTCGGGGTGATGATCTCACAGGACCAGTACCTTTCCTTCACCCGAGACAGTTCTGCTTAGGACAAATGAAAGCCTTCTCTCCACCTGCCTCCAACCCGTGCTGGGGAGCTGACTTCACCCCCATTTCCAGTGTGTGTATTGGGGTTTCCAAGAACAGGCATGCAAGGATCAGCCTGGCACCTCCTCCCCCCTTCCCTGCGGACTGACTGCCATTTGGGGCACCACCTGTAACAGGGGACTATGAAAGGAACCATGGACCTCAGTCAGCAACCTGCCTGCCCCCAAGGTCCTCAGACCGCGTGTTCCCCAAACGCTATAAAAACAGTCCTCCAGTTAAGGGTCCTGGCTGGGCATGTCTGCTGGAGGGGAGGGGAAGCAACCTGTAATGAAGGCTGGCTGCTCCTCCTCCTCCAGAGCCTTCACAGGAAAACGTTGACTCATTCCAACCTTCCCCCAGACCTGACAAAACTCCCATCAGATCTTCATGCGCCAGAAATCTGGAAATCCACCCAAGAACCAATGTCTACACCGAAGGCTTCCGGACCACCACACCCATCTGGGATCCCCAAAGTACACGGAGCCCTTCCCTTTTTCTGGGGGGTGGGGGTAGGGGTCACTGATGGAGGGTGGGGATGAAAGAAAGTGCGTGCCCCTGTCGGCAGGCTGGGAGCTAAGAAACATTAGCTGTCAGGAACCACAATCAAATCAGGTTTGAAATATTTAGCAGTGGCTTGGAAGATGCGTGGTGTAGCTCTGACAGGCGAGATGCGCACAGACACCCACTTTCCATTATAATGGAAATATCAGGCCTGTTCTGAATATGTATAACCCAGAAAAATGTATTGATTTTTCATTCGGCATTAAAAAAAAAAATGGACTAGCCTGCAGCTGTCAAAAGCCTTTTGTTAAAAGCTCATCTTTCCTGGAATGAGGTTTACCAGAAACAAGTTTTAATTGTATATAGGACCTCTTCTTTGAAAAACAAAATAACCAAGCTGCCTACTTTGAAGATAGGGTTAAAGCGCTTCCTTTCTGCCCGTATACCCGAATTCGCTGAGGACAGTGGCAGAGGCGGGCAGGAAGGGCCTCAACACTGGGGCCAGCAGGAGCCACAAGAGGGAGGGGCGGTGGCTTTTGCTGGGATCTCTGGGGTGGGCAGCCTTGTTCCCCTAACTCCTGTGGTGCGCCAGACCGCATGGCACAGACCCTGGGGTGTGCCTCAGCCTGTGTGTGTGGGTGTGTTTGTGTGTGTGTGGGGTGGTCTTCCTGAAGCCTTAGCTGGTGCAAATGGAACAACATGAAGGCAGAACATTCTAGCGCGTCCACCCACCCACCCACCCCTCTGGGCCTTCTACTGTCCATGGGAAGATGGTGCTGGCGGCTAGCATCCTTCAGGATGGGTGTCATTTCACCAAGACAGGCCAAACTAACTGCACCACGTAAGAGAAGAGATGGCCTAGGGCAGGGAGTGAGGCCCAGAACAGACAGTGTGGGGCTCCCAGCTCAACCGCTCTGCTTCCGCCTTCCTGCTCAGTGCTGGGGATCAGAAGTGAGGTCCCACCTCCCTGGGTGACAACGGGACGAGAGTGGCCTCCTCCCCGTGCACAGCAAGACCCCAACTCAGAAGTCATAGCTGCTCTGCGGTGCATCCCCAGAGTCACCCACCGAGATAGGAGCTCTACTGCAGGGCCCTCCACAGCTCGGGCGGTATGGCTGGAACCAGCGAAGAGGCTGAGAACGTGACCCCGTGCTCCACCACACCCACAGGAAGTTTCTCTGACACGCCTCGGGCCCTGGGCAAGGGTCCAGCAGCCATACGTGCATGTGGAAGGGGGTGGGCACCAACAACCCATGGAAGGTCTGTTATGGGTGGGCATAAACAACCCCCTACCCGCGGGTAAGCTCGGGCCATCTGCAGGGTCGAGAACAACTGAGCAAACACCACAGTGTGAGAGGAGAAGGAGCGGAACCAACACCCAGAGCTACAGCTTGGAGGAGAGGGCAGGGACCGGCTCACGGGGGGCTCCGGGGCTGGGGTCGGCACTTAGCAGTCAGCAGTCTACCTCCCAGCTTCTCGGGTTCAGGTGCCGCTTTGGTCCCCACGGACACTGCAGCACCCGGAACTGGTGATAAGCACGTACTCCGTGTAGGCAGTGGACACAATGGCTCCCACTGACTGGGCCCAGTCCCCCATGAGCTCTAAAGGACAGAGTCCCACAGAGCTGGTTTCCCCCCAAGGGGGCACTGTCCCGGGAACTTTGTCAGCCCCTGGGCTCCCTGCCGGGTGGCCAGACCAAGAACCCTTTTTTTTTGTTTTTAATTTTGTTTTTGTTTTTTAAACGTGGCAAACCAACAAAACTGCGTTTTCAAAGACCTTTACAAACCAGATTCTGGATCCAAGAGATAAGCGTGGGCACACAGAGTGAGGACGGGGACACCCATGAAAGATGGCAACAGTCCCTGCCTCCAGCAGCCCTGCCTCTGCAATGCGGACCCCTCTGACTCTTCCGGTTTGGGGAGCCCCAGGCAGCAGTGGTCAGGGCTGACTCCTAGTGGGGCTTGAAGGGACCATTTGTGGTGCTGGGGGTCAAATCAGGACCAGAGCAAACGGTCTGCCCACTGCGCTACCTCTCTCTCTGGCCCCCTCACGGATCCTTTAAGGGACCACCTTGACCACCAGGTGCTCATTTGCCACCTGGGGCCACGAAGTCCACGTGCCACCGCCTTTCTGGGGAGGGGGAGGGGATGGGCTCTTGCAGGGCACCACAGGCTGGAGGAAGCCGGGCACAGCTGCCCCCCACCTCCCCACTCCGCCTTCTGGCACAAGGCTGCAGGGACCGGCACTCTGAGGGCAACCCCGGCTATTATTAAAATGACTAATTGGAGAATAGAGACCATTTATGCTTTTGTATATTTGAAGATCTTGCCACTGTTTATAGAAACAAGAAAAATGGGGATTGTGTGGTGCGAGGGAGCTGGGCGGTGTCACCCGGCCAGCAGCGCCCCACAGCGAACTCCACGGAGCTGGCGTCTCTCCAGGGTGGCCCACACAGCCAGCCGAGCGTCAGGAGACAGAAGAAAGGGGGCAACACCTTGAGCCAGCGTCGCCACAAGCTCGGTTCCTATGCTCTGGGCAGTGGCACACCGGACTTGGCCCTGCATCTCTGTGAGAGGCTCCAAGCCAACCTCGTGCAAAGCCGGCCGGAAGGAGCAATGGCACCTGCTCGAGGGAAGGCTTGGCTCCTATTCCTTTTCTTCTTAAAAAAAAAAACTGAATTAAGTCAAGGCCACGAGTCCCAGCAAGCCGGGGACCCTTCTTCCACCCGAACGCAGCTCTGTCCCGACTGGGTGGGATTCATTCCCTGGGGTCTCCCCAGACCCCCCAGATCATTGTTACTTTCACACATGAAATGTTCAACAACCGGAAAAAAAGGGGGGGTGCACGAATTCCCCGAGCATGTTTGCAGCGCGTGATGTGCCTGTGTTGTCATCTGTGGGAAATAATCACAGGCCCATCTCTCCCCTCCCCCCTACACCCTTTCTCAGTCCAAATAACCATGAAAAATTACACGTCAATGTCAGGGACGACAAAGGAGCTGCTCTCCGGGCGGCGGTGGATTTGCAGGGGTGTTTCCTTTCTTTGGACAAAAACTACCTTCAATTGTATTTTGCAGAGAACGTGATCTAACAAATGCATTCTGACAAGTTCTTTTCTTGCAAACTGCGTTTCGCAGTTGAACCCCATGCCAAACTGGAATGCTCTGGAAAGAAGAGGCATGCAATCTAGAAGGTCCTTGGAATCAAGAAGGGTGGGAAGTCCCTCCCCCTCAGCCTCTCCCCCTCGTCCAAGAAAAACAAAATAATGGAGAAGATTTGGGGAGATATTATGGTGGGGAAGGCACTTTCCTTGCACGCAGGCAACCTAGGTTCGATCCCCAGCAATACCCCAAGCCCTGCCCGGTGAGGCCCTCAAAATTGAAATAAATAAATAGAAAAATACGGACTTTTGCCCAGCATGCTTTGGAGAAAGAGAAGAGGGGTAAGAGAAGTGGTAATGTCTTAAGAGCCTGAGGTCTCTCCCAACAAACCACTGCCAGGCCCTGGACACAGCATCCATGGAGAACAAATACCGAGTCAGGAAGCATTTCCAGGAACAGAAAACCCTGACATCTCTCCCAGAACCCCCTCCTCTGTGGAAAGGGACATTTTCCAACCAAATGGACAAGCCTGAAAGCTTCCAGCACCCCAGATCTGAGACCCAGGCAGCCCCAAGAGGCCTCGGTTGGTCGGTCGGTCAGTGTCTTTAAGAAATCAGCTGGAAATAAACACAGCCCTGCCTGGAGAGAAAAAGCAGAGATACATCCATGAGTAAGTGATAGAGGATTTAATGTTTTGAAAAAGGGAAAACCAGAAAGCAAATGAACCATTTCCAGGAGAGCAGCCTGGTGCCACCTTCCGCGTGCAAAGGAATTTGGAGATCAGAGGTCTCGCACCTAACTCAAGGGGGCTGAATCACCCCAATGACGTGTTTCCTTGTGGATTTATTTTCTAATTGGAAGATGTTGGAAATACACCGGGGGGGCGGGAGGAGTGCTCAGGAAAGAAGACGTGGTTGAGGAGGAGGACCTGGGAGTGTACTTAAGAGTCGGATACAAATTAAGGTATATGGAAAATGAACAGGATGTAGCAGGAGTGAGAGTAAATGGTGGTGATTAGAACCTAATGGGCCTAAGTGAACCCTCGTGGGGCGACTCCTGAAACTAGAGCGCCCGCAGTGATGGGTGCCAGCCGTCGGAACCAGCACGGTGAGGACAGAGTGTGACCTCACTGACCTCGAGGGATGGAGGAGATGCCTGGCAGGAAACAGGTGAAAGGCAGTCACACTGTGAACAGCCCATGCCTGGGCAAAGCCGGGACACCCCGACCCGATCCAGCCTGCTGAGTCCTGTGACCAGCCAAAGGACGGACTCATAGAATCCCAGCCTCGAGAGCCCGGGGGCCACACAGGAATCTTCACCCACGCACAGCCCCTGGGCCAGCTGGGCCAGCAGCGCCAGCGTCTGCCTGTCAGGGCTGCATCTCTGCCGACGCACAGCTGGTCACAAGCGCTGATTCATAAAACAAAGCGCACACAAAGGCTCAGCTTGCCCAGCCCATGGCCCGGGAAGCACAGGCTCAACGCGCTCACCCGGCCCAGACCAGTGTGTGTGCGCTTGGGGTGGGGGGGGTAATGTATGGGGGGTGCACAGGCATGCAGGGGGGAGATGAGGACAGAGACAACCCCCCCTTGGAGCATCTCCAGGTGCCCTGCACACACTCCCGCCCACCCCGCCTCTGCCCGTCGCCCTGGAGACGGTTCAGGCCCCAACGACACGTGGAAAGCCGAAAACTGGGCCACTCTCCAAAACCATTGAGTCCCCAAAGGCACTTGAGTCTGAAACCAGCCGGCGGCAGGAGCAACACATTTCAGTTGACATTCCCTAGGCAACAGCGGAGAGAGCCCTGGAGTGCGCGGGGGCCAAGCCGGGCCCACCTTAGGGAGCCCCCGTGGCCACGGGAGGAGCAAGGAGCATTCTTGGCTCTTCCTCCCCCTTTGTGGAAGCTCAAAGTTACGGTTAGGCCAGTCTGGGTGGCGGACGAGCCGCCCCCACCCCCCACTACGCCTGCACTGGAGCGGCCCCTCCTCGCCCCTGCACTGCTAACAACAGTTTAGACTCAGGTAAGATCCTTAAATAGCGTCTTACCTTCAGATTAATTATATAAAAGGACTGCAGCAGTGGGGGGGGGAGGGGGGATGAGACCAGGGTGTGCGTGTGTGTGTGTGTGCGTGTGTGTGTTGTGTGTGTGTGCGTGTGCGCGGACATGAATGTGTGCATGCGAAGATCAATCTCTACACGAAGATCAATCTCTACGAAGTCAGCCCAGGAACCTTCTTGGCTCGGCATGATGTTGATGACAACTTGGGAAGAAGAAGCAGAATCCCAGGAGCAGGAAATTCAACACCCAACTCTGTGGACATGAGCCAGAGCCAGAGCCAGGGCCCAGGTGGAATCAGGAGATACCCCTGAAGTGTTGCAGAAAATACAGAAGGGAGAGGAATGAGGGGGAAAGAACACAGGCGGGAGGTCTGAGCATCAGGAAAGGGAGGAAGCAGAAATTGAATCAAATTAGCGGAGGGAGAAGGAAGGAGAAAAGAGAAAGGAAAATGGAGGGGAAAGGGGAAAAAAGGAAGAAGGAAAGGGGAAGGGAGAAAAGGAAAGGGAAGGAGGGAGGGGGAAAGAAGCAAGAAGAGGGAAGGAGGGAAAAGGGGAAAATGAAGAGAGGGAAGGAAGAAGGAGAAAGAGGGAAGGGGGAGGAAGGGGAAGGAGGAAGGGAAGGAGAAAGGGAAGGAAGGGAAAGGAGGAAGGGAAGGTGAGGGAAGAGGAGGAGGAAGGAGGAGGAGGGAGAGAGGGAAGGGGCTCTTTCAGACACTAGGCCGAGAGGCAGCGGCCTGTCAGGATGGGCTGCAGGGGCGAGCAGACCCCCTGGAATCCACAGCCCAGTACAGGGTGGACCGTCAGAGGTGACTCAGGAGAGTGGCTGGGCCACAGGGGGCCATGGGATCAACAGTGATGCCCACCCGCAGGGTCTGACAAGGCAGGTGGGCAGCGTGGGGGTGGGGCAGTGAGGCACAGGGGTCTGCTCGCGAGCCCCCTCAGCTACTCGGGGCCAGCTCTCCTCTCTCTTCACGCCATGTGGGTAGGAGAGGGGTCCACCAAACCCAAACAAAGCAGCTTGGATCTCCCTGCCTGGGGCTCCGCGTGTCTGTTCCCACCTCCCCGCATCTCGCCTTCCTGCTCTTTCTGGAAGCTGCTGGGTGGATCCCCGCAGTCCTGCTGCCTGTAGACTCGGGACAGTACCCGCCTGTCCATGCACGGGGGAGGCCCACAGGGCAGCCGCCGCCCCGAATCCCCACCTTAAGGACTAGCGAGAGCCCAGTAATTGCTTTTTCCCTTTCCACTAATAAGCTTTTCAGCAGAGGAAGAATTCAGCTTCCTGGAGTCAACAGACCCTTTTTTCCCTGCCTCTCCTCACTCCAAATAATCTAAAGTGACTGCAATTTCAGTCCCCGCTCCCGCATTCAGCTCCCCCGGCGGAGGTCAGAGGTGTCAAGTGAGGCCTCTCCATTCCTTTCCTCGCTCCTCTGTGCCCCTGCGCGGGCTGGACCGCTGGGGATCGCCGGCAATAGCCACCCGGCACAGCCTGCAACCCGCACGCGGTCAGGATCCAGGGAGTGTGCGTGTGTCTGTGTGTGTGTGTGTGTGTCTGTGTGTGTGTGTGCGCGCGCGTGCACGCATGCATGTGCATGTGTATGTGTGTGTGTGTGGTGCACGTGTGCATATAGGTGGGGTGTGGGTCTCTGCATGAAGGTACAGGGCAGGAGAGTATATGTGTGAGAGGCTGGCTGGGAGTTTCAGCTGATGGTCTGGCTCTGGCGCTGGTGACTTCAGTCATGTGCGTCCAGTGGGTCATCAGCAAAGACTCTGGAAAATGCTGCCCTAACCCTCCGCACTCCTTTTGCTTGAGAAATTAAAAGTGCTTTCAGTTAGGCAGGGAGCTCCGGTCTTCCTCAAGGCAGGGCACGTGGACAGAGCTAACAGGTGATATCCAGACAGACAGACACAGGAAAACGGACTGGGCAAGAGAAAGCAGGAGAAGGACAAAGGGAGGCGCCAACCCATGGGTGGGGTGGGAACGGGTGGGATGGGGGGGAGGAGCAGCTCCTTCTGGAAACACTGCCAGACCTGGGTGTCAGCACCCAGGGGGCTCCAGGGGAACCCTACATGCACCCCCTCCACTCACACTCTCCCATGCACGCATGGTACTCACTTCCTCTTGGCTGCCACCGGGCCTGTGATGGGAATTGATCTCCCTCAATTATGTGCTCTTGTCCCCGGCATCAGTTCATCAGCACCGAGCAGCCCAGTCAATGAAAGGCCCGTAATGAAGCAATCACATGCACGGGACCGCCTGGCACCAGCCCGCCGCCCAAGTCGAACCCCACGCCTGTCCCCATGCAGGCAGGTCACCCTTCCTGCCCAGGAACCAGGGGCCTGCAGGGTTTTTTCCCTGGCCCCATTATGAATGGCCTGACTACAAAGGGAAGGGACTAAGCACACGTGGGTGGTCGGTACCAAGCCCTGTTCTGCTGCACACCTGGCAGGCCAGAACGAGCAAGAGCCGTGAAGGGTGCAGCTGCTTCAGTCCTCAGACCCAACAATCCTGACACACCCGGGGGGGAATCAGCACTCAACAGAAGCAAATGTCACTGCTGCCCTGGCACAGAGAAGGACAGGGAGGCTCGGCCGAGATGGTCAGTTCTAACAGCAGCCACCCAGCTTGCAAGGGCCATGCTCGAATCAACCTAGAGAAGCACCATGGCGGCCTTTGCAGAACTTTTGCTGGTGCTGTTCATCCACCCCTCTACTCTCCATCTATTTAGTCATCCTTCTGCCTATCCAACCACCCGTCCACCCACCCGTCTACCCATCCCTCTAGTCATCCCTCTGCCTATCCACGCATCCACCCATCCATCCATCTATCCATCCCTCTACCTAGCCACCCATCCATCCATCATCCATCCACCCATCCCTCAGCCTATCCACCAACTGGTCCATCCACCACCCCTCCACCTATCCCTCTATCCATCCTTCTACCTATCCACACATCCACCTATCCATCCATCTATTCATCCCTCTACCTATCCACCTACCTACCCATCCCCCATTCATCCATCTATCCATCTATCTATCCATTCACCCACCCATCCCTTCAGCCCTCCACCCATTCATCCATTTATTCATTCCCTTGCCTATCCATCCATCCCTCCATCCACAGAACCACAGCAAACAAGATAGGGGGATTCTGCATTCTCAAAGGAAGGGACAGGAAGTACGGTGGGGAGATGGAATGAGGGGCAGGTAATAAGTGCACTGAAAGATATGTTCTTACAGATCTGATAAGGGAGGAGAGTCAGGCAAGGACAGTGGATAAAGGAATCCTAGGGGCCACCTCCCACCTCCCCAGGAAGCTCAGGACAACGGAACAGCCAATGCAGATGGGCCACAGCACGGTAAGGGCCGGGTACCAGACAAGGGCCTCCCTCATCCTCAGTGCCCTCCACCTGAGCACCGTGGACCTAAACTCCCTCCTCTGCTTAGCACGCACTTGGGGGGCGAGGGCTGAATCCTGGCTCTTGTTCCCTTGGCACAGACCTGCGTGGGGGTGGTGGGGTGCTAGCGTGACCTTGCACGGTAGTCCAGGTGGGCTGGAGATATCCCAGGAGGAGGTCTGTGCCCATGCCTGACTGAGACAGAGACCAAATCTGGAGGTTTGGTCCCTCTTGGGGGCAGAGGCGCTGAGCTGAGATGGAGAATCACGGAGCATACGAAGTCTTCCTGTCTTTCTTTTCCTTTTCTTGCCTGCCCTTCCCCTTTCCCCCTTCCCCTTCCCTTCCCTTCCCTTTCCTTCCTCCCTCCTTCCTTCTTTCGCTCCCTCCCTCCCTGACTTCCTTCCTTCCTTCCTCTTTAAAATGTGGGGGGACATCAGGACCCCTCAACTCTCAGTGCTGGGCAGCTCAGCTCTCTCCAGCTCCACCTGGGTGGTCCCCGACACCCATGAACATCACAGGTCGAAGTGTCTCCAGGCACCAGAGACTGCAGGGAGAGGGCGAGTCTCTGAGTGACTCAGGGGCCACAGCTATGCTGCCCATTGCCCCACCCCCATGTGCCCTGAAAAGCAAACAGCCTCATGGGACGGGGTGCACCCAGCTCAGGAGGTGTCTGGGGAGTGCAGGGGGTTGGGCCTCAGCATGGTAAGGGCCGGCTAGCAGACAAGGGCCTCCCTCACCCTCGGTGCCCTCCACCTGAGCACCGTGGCCCTAAACGAGGCTGAAGCCAGTCAGAGTTGGTCCCTGCCCCACACCGCTGCCTCCCCAGGCGACACAAGCACCTCCTAACTTGGGGTCCAAACCAGGAAACTAGGGGCGAGCGAACTGGTATGTCTCTCTTTAGAAGCAAGTGGACCCCACTCTCGAGTGGAGACCAAGTCCCCGCGAGCACCACGCCGGCACATGGTCAGAAGCTCAGGAATGTCCCTCCCTTTCCGCCCCGTCACTGTCCGTCACCAACGGGGTCCCTGCAGACACTCCAAGAGACCAGAGGTCATGAAGAGGGAGAAGCTCAAGCCACCCAAGGATGTGCCCAGTAGGGCAGGGAAGATACCTAAAGGCACAGCAGGGAGAGGCGGGAGGCACGAAGCAGGAGCGTCCGGATGAGGGTAGGGAAGTGGCAGACCCAGCACAGCCCCACGTGCCCCCGAGAGCCACTTCCCAGGATGCTGGGAGGCTGGGCCCGAGGGACAAGTGGCCCCTGTGGGTTGCAGTGTGGACACAGGCCAGGAGAGCGTGTTTTGGGGAAGGCACCATAACAACGGCAGTACCTTTATACTCCAGGTTCCCAGAAGGAACTGCCCAAAACTTCGCCACACACCAGAAAAGGTGCCGGTGAGACCAGGCAGGGCCAGCCTCTAACCCGGCGGCAACGGTGAAGGCTGGGGGGAGAGGGGCTGGGAGGCACTGTGAAAGCCCCCTCCCATGCCCACCCCCACTTCCCCAGTCATTAACCTTCTCCGGGCGCACTGTACCAGGAGGCGCTCCCTCCGCTGCCAGTTCGGAAGCCCTATTGATCCGCCGTACACCCGGTGCCTTCGGAGTTGTTTATGATCAATATGCAAATTGCCCATGGCATTGATCTCGTATTAATTTTCAATTAGGGAATCCACAGGGGTCTCTCAGGGTCAATACCCAACAATGCAGGGGGAACTCCACGGAGGAAGGGGCCTGCTCGGCCTGGAGCTCATCCAGCGGGACCGAGCCTCCTTCTCAACACTTCCGGGACCCCCTGGGTGGTTCACGGGAACTGGGCTCACTTAGCTGCCCCCCAGGTCAGACCCCCCTCTGTTAAAGCCTTCTCCCCGGCTGGCTCTGGAGCCGAGGCCAGTTCTCTCCCCCCTACCGCCTCCCCCACCAGGGGCACGCGGACACTTCCTGGGGCAGCCAGGGTATTCCTGGCAGACATCTGTCCTCTGATGAGATTCCCAGAGGAGCCTCCAAGTCTGCCCACGCCACGCCCCATCCCGGGGACCACTGTCTTCCCCGGCTCCCCTCCACACATACCTTCTCTCTCTCTCCCTCGCCCTCCTTTCTGCTTAGTCACTGCACGTCACCTTGGCAAGCTGCCACGGCTGGAGCTGGCAAGCTCCACGGTCCCCAGGAATCTCGGGCCGCCAGGCAGAGCTGCCTGGCTGCCAGGTTCTGCTTGGCGAGCGACCCACTCTGGATGTCATTTCAGAAAGCGGGTGGGGGAGGGGGAAGTCCCACTTCAAACCCTTCGTCTCTCCTTCTTTGCTGCATTTTCCTTCCCTGACGGAGCCAAGGGCTGGAGCAGGGGAGTGCTGGGGAGAGCAGGGGGGAGCAGGGGAGTGCTGGGGAGATAAGAGTGTCTTGACCACTTGCTCACACTTCCCAGAAGTGGCCACAGCCTGCACCCTAAGGGGATAAGAGGTGTGCCCTGGGGGCATGTGCCCAGCCAGGACTGGATGACCCAGGACCAGTCATTTCCCCACAGCATCACAGCCCCAAACCGCCTGACCCCAAAGGCACAAGGGAAGCCGCACAGGAAGGGATGGACAGAGGACAGAGGAGAGGGTCCTGCCTCCTATGGCGAGGGCAGGGGCCGGCAGATAGGGTGGCACCCTGCTCATCTCCGCTCTTGATCGGGGACATTGGCTGCCCCACACCTGCTAGGATAAGCCTTCTAGCACCACCCCACCCTGCCCCAGGCAGGGCAACCACCCACCCCAGCACCCATGTCCAGCCCGGCTACTCACCGCACCAATGGGCACGTCAGATAGCTGGGCTAATTGGTTTATGGGGAACATTAATTACCATGTTGCTCATTAATGGATGAAATCTTTATTGGTGCCATTGATCAGCAGACTTGTTAGCCGGCCTCCTAACCAATGGCGGATGTAACAAGCCCTCTTATTGGCATATCAATTAATGCGATCAATTCCTGGCCGGCGGCTGCCACTCGCAGGTTGTTGGGGGGTAAGGATACATGAGGTGGAGCTGGCCTTGACTTCCCTCTGCCCTGTGCGCTTTTGCTCCTGGGCGCCCAGTGACAGGGGAGGCAGCCACGTCAGCTTCCACGGGAACTTCCCGCTCCCAGGAGCTGCCCTCTGCTGGGACACAGGAACCGGAAGGCAGCACAGCCAGTGGCCACATCCTTCTTGGCCAATGGCACTAGAGGAAGTTGGTGATGGTGTGCCCCCATGCTGGTCTCCGGGGAGGATTTCAGGTCAGTGTGGGGACTGCGAGCAAACAGGGAGTCCCCAGCCCTCTACCTGCAGGGGACAGAGTCCCAGAGCCCCAGATTCCCAGCCTGACACCTGGGCAGCGCATCCACCCCAGCACCTTCAAAGGCTGCAACCAGGACTGACACCGCTATCACCCACATGGTCCACATCAGCCCCTTTGGTGGCTCCTGATGCTGGCTGAAAGGCAGCAAGAAATCACCTTAACGTGGATTTCTAAAAAGCCTCAGCAGGCCCAGAGAGACAGGATGGAGTGTATAAAGCAACGATTGCCTTCATGTGACCAACCCAGATTTGATCCTCGGCACCATGGGAGGTGCCCCCCTCCCCCCGAGCCGCAGCGGAGTGATCCATGAGCGACTGCAGAGCCCAGGGTAAGCCCTGAGCACTGCCAAGTATAAACCAAATACCAAAAATAAAGACACAGAAATAAAATGTTGCAGTAGGCAGGGAGAAAATGTGTTTCCAAGCCACCCTCGCATCTCTGGGGAAGCTGATCTAGAAGAGGCTCGAGGACTGGGTGTGGGGCAGTGGATCCCTTAACCAAAGATGCGGAAGTGGCCCCTGTGGTCAGCTAGCACACTGCAGCGCAGGGCAGCCATGCAGAGAGCAGGGGGGGTCACCCATGACCGGACCGGGAGGGTGCATGGGGGATGCCTGATACACAGCGCCCCAAGATTAGCTGGCGTTGACCCCTGAAGGGAGAAGTGGGAAATACTATTCCAGACTTGTTTTTCTAAAAGCCAAAGATACTTTTAAAACGGAAAAAAAAAAAATCACAGCTCCACTCGGAGGTGGCAGAGCTATGGACACGCTGGGGCTGGAGCAACAGCACAGTGGGGAGTGCATTTGCCTTGCACGTGGCCAACCCAGGTTCAATTCCCGGCACCCCATAAGGTCCCTCAAGCACTGCCAGGAGTAATTCCTGAGTGCAGAGGCAGGAGTAACCCTTGAGAATTGCTGGGTGTGAGCCTTAAAGCAAACAACAACAACAACAACAACAAAAACAGGGCTATGGAAATGCTCGGCAAGCGCAGAGTGAACCCAGGGGGCAAGGGGCTGGGTCACAAGGACTAGAGAGTTGCAGCAGAGATGGACATCAGGCAGCAGCTTCCGGCTCAGCCCTGACAGGGCCCAGAGAGAGCCCTGGCGACCCCCCCCCCCCCCAACCCCACATCAGGAAGAACAAGCCACAACCTTGAAAACACGGCACAGCTGTACCTCCTGTTCACAGGACAGAGGAGAGCCGGGTCCCAGGGAGAGAAGACGGACGTGGGGAGCGGTGCCCTGACCAGGAGTGGCGACAGATGAAAAGCGGGGGGCAAGAGTCCAGGGAGGGGAGCTGAGACCTCTGGGCCCGAAGGCATGATGCAGCGGTCACCCCTGGGAGAGACGAGATGGAGGGGACCCTTTGCCAGTCACTCCCACAGATTTTTTTTTAAGCAAGAGTGGACTTAGGGTCTTCCATGCCACAGGGATTCCCGGGGTGCAGCCAGGTCAGCCTCCCCATGCTACAAAAACAGGCTCTCTAGGGAATCCTCCCCCCAAAATCTCATTCCAGTTCCCACCGACATTCATGATGGAGTGCAGCAGCAAAGCATGGACTCCACTGGGCACACGCCTGTCCGCCACGGGAACCCACTTTGCTGTAGACCTCAGGGCAAAAACTGAACATGCCATGGGGACACTGAAGCTGCCTGCCCCGCTCATGGCCAACCCGGGCCCGGGTTCTATCCCTGGGACCCTGGAGCATCTGCTGAGCCCAGCCAGGAGCAAGCCCTGAGCACTGCGAGGTAAAGCCCCCAAACCAAAAATTAATAATCATAAATTTCAAAATCAAACAGAAAATGCTGTCTGGCCGTGGGGCGGGTGTGCAACCCCAGGGGAGTGTCGCAGCTTGTGGCTCATCGGCCTGTAGTAAGAGACCTTGGAGACAGTCCTCTGTCATGGGTGTTCTGACCTAGACACGGGGACCAGGACCCCCCTCGGGCAAGTCCTCATGTGCATCTGCCCCAAACAGAGAACAAGGCGCAGTGACTGAGGCTCTATGCCGGGCACCCGGAAGAGTCACGTCTCCTAGAGAGCAGCTTTCCCAGGTTTCATGCAAATGTGTTTGAAGACACGCAGGTGGCGTCAAAGACATCCTGAGTCGTGAGCCTCTGGGCGAACAGTGGACACGGCACTCCAGAGAGCCTTGTCGCAGCTCCCACACCACCCCAGAGACCCCACCACAACAAACCCTGCCTCTTAACCGCAAGTAAATAAATAAATAAATTTTAAACAAACATCAACCCTTTTTTTACCCTGCCTTTTCTGCCAAAGTACAGACTCTGAAATGGACACCGGCCCTGCTAAAAAATCACTTCCACCTGGAACTCCAGGGGACCAAACCGAACAACAATGAAAGAGAGGCCCACATATCCACAAGAACAAAAGCAACCGGTGCTGGCGCAGATATGGCGAGAAAGGGACACTCCTTCACTGTTGGTGGGAATACCAACCGGTTCAGTCCTTTTGGAAAACAGTATGGACGATTCTCAAAAAATTAGAAATTGAGCTCCCATTTGACCCAGCAGTACCACTGCTGGGAATATGTCCCAGAGAGGCAAAAAAGTATAGTCTAAGTGGCATCTGAAATTGTTTGTTCATTGCAGCACTGTTTACAATAGCCAGAATCTGGAAAAAAACTGAGTGCCCGAGAACAGATGAATGGTTAAAGAAATTTTGGTACATTTACACAATGGAGTACTATGTAGCTGTTAGAAAAGACGAAGTCATGAAATTTACACACGAGTGGTACTACATGGAAAGTATCATGTTAAGCAAAATGACTCAGAAAGAAAGGGATAGACATAGAAAGATTGCATTCATCTGGGGAACATAAGTAACAAAATAGGAGACTAACACCCAAGAATGGCTGAGATTAGCACCAGGAATTTTACTCCATGGCTTGGAGGCCAATCACACATGCTAGGGGAAAAGGGAGCTCAGATAGAGAAGGGAACACCAAATAAAGGTGTTGGGAGGACCCTCCCAGGAAGGGAGAAGCATGCTGAAAGTAAACTATAGACCAAACATGATTGTGACCCATTGCCTCTTTTGCAAACCACAACACCCAATAGGAGAGAGAGAGAACAAGACGGAATGCCCTGCCACAGAGGCAGGGTGGGATGGGGGGATGGGGGGGTGGGAGGAATACTGGGATCCGTGGTGGTGGGAAATGGGCACTGGTGGAAGGATGGGTATTTGATCATTGTATAACTGAAATCCAAGCACAAAAATTTGTAAGTCTACAACTGTACCTCATGATGTCTCACTAATAAAAATTAAAAAAAAAAGAGAGAGAGAGAGAGGCCCAGCCCATACCACAGGGAACCAGGCCCAGCCCTTCATTCTGCGCCAACTGATCTTCTGTTCCTGCATTTATTTTCATTTCCTTCCATAACTGAGCTCCTGAAAACACTACAGTTACAAAGTTTTGAAAAGGAGCAGCCAACACCATCTGCAGCCCTGTTCACAGTAGCCAAAATCTGGAAACAACCCAAGTGCCCAAGAACAGTGACTGGATAAAGAAATGATGGCACAACTACCCAATGGAATACTACGCTGCTGTTAGGGAAAAAAATGAAGCCATGAAATTTGCCTATAATGAGTGGATGGACATGGAGAGTATCAGGCTGAGTGAAATGAATCAGAAGGAGAGGGACAGATATAGAATGACTGCATTCATTTGTGGGATACATAGCAGAAGACTAATATCCAAGGCCAGGGAAAACAGGGATTAGATGGACTGGTCAAGGGTTGGAATCTTCCACAGTGTATGTGGAGCTGAGGGTAGGTAAGATAGAAGAGGGGCCACTATGACAATAATAGCTGGAAATGATCACGCTGGATAAGGAGTGTTGAAAGTAGGTAAAGGGATATACACGATAACCTTTCAGCATCTGTGCTGCAAACCACAATGCCCAAATGGAGAGACGGGGAGGGAGAGAGAGGGGGAGGGAGGGAAGGAGGGAGAGAGATGCCCACCATAAAGGCAGGCTGGGGGTGGGGGTGGGGTGAGAGGAGGGAAACTGGGGACACTGGTGCTGGGAATGTGTGGACGAATGGGTGTTGGAACGCTGTATGACTGAAACCTAATCATGAACAGCTTTGTAAGGATCTATCTCCGAGTGAGTCAATTAAAAAAAAAAATCTTTAAAAAAGAAAAAATGAGCCAGCCCCACACTCTAGGGGTAAAGGCAGCACAGGTAGAGAAGAGAAACCCAATAAAGGGTGTTGGGAAGATCCGCCCAGGATGGGAGAAGCATGCTGAGAGTAGACTATAGACCAAACAGGACTGCCACTCAATTCCTCTTGTGCAAACCACAGCACCCAAAAGGAGAGAGAGAACAAAAGGGAATGCCCTGCCACAGAGGCACGTGGGATGGGGGGATGGAGAGGGTGGGAGGGATACTGGGATCTGTGGTGGTGGAGAATGGGCACTGATCGAGGGATGGGTACTCGATCATTGTATAACTGAAACCCAAGCACAAAAATTTGTAAGTCTACAACTGTACCTCATGGTGTTTTACTAATAAAAATTAAAAAAAAAAAAAAAGAAAAAGAAAAAAATAAAAAAGAGGTAAGGAACAGCTGTTAAGGCGGGTTCAAATTCAGACAAGCTTTTAGGAGCAAGGAACCAGCTGAGCAGAAGCTTCCAAAGGTCCATCCCAATCCGAGGAGGCAGAGCAGGAACCCCAACTCTGGGAGGAGAGGGCACATGGCAGGCCGAGCCCAGAGGGAGAAGTGGCTGGCAGGACGTGACGTGACGCCAGCAGTTCACACAATCAGAGACCTGCTGAGTCCCAACTCAGGGCAGACAGTCACAAGAGAGCGGGAGCGGCAATGCCCCACCCCCACTCCCACCCCCACCCAAGAACAGAGATGCTCTCGCCTCCAGACAGAAGGGATCAGCAATCAATCTTTCGGTCTCTTTACTGCCACCCACCCAGTACTGGAGTCCACAGATTCATTCCTAGCAACCAAGCTCCAGGCAGCTGCAGGCTTGGCCTGGGGGAACTCAGCCTCCAGGGTCACTGACGGTCAAGAACCTCAGATGACCGATGATGGCACCAATCATCAACAGAGAACACAGCCAACCCACACCAGGCCAAGAAAACCACCTTTCTTGGTGAGTCTCTGCTCCTGTGAGGGGACAGGAGGTGGGGGTGGTGGCTCCGACAGGGCGACCGGCTGGACCCCTGCCCAGAGAGACTCCAGTTCCATCGCTCCCATCGGCCCCCTGCGCGCCACCTCGTCTTCACCTGGCCAATGGTTATATATCTCCGTCCTTCCGCACCAAACACAATAATAAATCAAATCTTATCAGAATTGAGCCATAAATCTGTGAAGACTCCAATAATTTCCAGCCGAGGGAATAACACCCACAAAAGTACTTTTTAAACTAATTACTCGGATTCCAAAGAGCTGCCCTAATGAGCCTGCGTTCTGCCCAGAACTTACTGAGAGGAAAAACTACCTTCTGGTGCAGTAATTACTGCTTTCCCCTTCAAACTTCTAACTGGGGATCGATGCTGCATTTTAAGACCCATTGATTTACAATTAGCCTGGCTTTCCTGCTAAAGTGTTTTTTAAGCAGAGTTTACTTTTTATTTTATTTTGAAATCTCTGAGATCTAGTTCGGGGGATTTTTGCATCCTCGGGAGAAGGGGCTGGAACTCACCACTGAAGAAGACAGGGAGCAGAAGAGGGGGGAGGGCATTGCAAACCACACCAGGAGGGTGGGAAATGTGGGGTGGGGGAGAAAAGTTGGCAGAAGCTCAGAAAAAAAATTGAAGGCAAAAAATGTGAGAGTCCAGTGGGGGAGGCGCTTGCCTTGTCCGGATTCGATCCCCAGCACCCCCAGAGTCCCGTGAGGCCTGCTAGGAATGATTCCTAAGCCAGTCCTGACTGCTCGCCACCCTCAGTTAAAACTCAGGGGGCCTGGGAAGTCCTGCAGAGATCCACGAGGCAGGAGCGGAAGGCTGGCTGACAGGGGCGAGGGTGAGGACGAGGCCTAATAAAGTGTAGCTGCTGTCAGGTGGGGTGGGTAGGGAGGGGACCCGCAAGCGCTTTATTGCCTTTGCAGTTTATTAGCAATTTTGAGAAGGGGGTGGAGGAAGGAGAAGGCTTTGTGTATCTTTGCAAAACAAAGCACTAGTTAAAAATAGTGCGTGCATGCGGCAGGGACAGTGCGCTAACACGAGGTCCTGGCAGCTCCCGCGTTTACACAATCTGTCCCACGAGGAGAGCAGAAGTAAGCGAAGCAATTAAGAATTTCATGCTGATTGCTCCAAGCGTGTTTTCCTCTGCCATAAAGATAAGACCATGAAGGCCTTTGTCCCTCCTCCTGGCCCCTCACTGTCATGGGAAGACTTTGGCCTTGGGTCACTGGCTCTCTCCCCTCTTCTCTGGGGGCTGACCTGGCACGCCTTGCTGGGATTGACCACTTCTGGCCGGGGCAGCACGCGTCCCCCTGGCTGGGCAGGGAGCGTGTGGCCGGATGAGCAAAGACTGGCCAACACCATGGATGCCCCACGGAGGACGTGGGGATGTGGGAACCCCAGGCGTGGGGCTGCTGGGGCAGAGTTGCTCTCTCCCCTCTCCCAGCCTGGTTGGAAAATGATCCTGGTGAGAGAAAGCTTACCAAAAAAAATTTTTTAAAAATTGATTTTACAGGCAACATAAAAAGCAAGGGTGGGGGGTGGTGTTTGTGGGTTGGGGGTCAGGGGGAGGAGGGCAGTGTGCAGAGAGGGTGGAGACAAAAACTACTAACTTTTTGCTTTTTTTAAAAAATATGTATTTTATAGCAAGATTGTATAGGCCAATTTCAAAGACTAATACCCCAAAAAAAAGTGCAATTAAATCCTTGAAAAACTGACAGATCAGCAAAACAAAACCACCCGGAGGAGCGCCCGATTGAGCCTCATTAAGAAAGAGTTCAGCCTGTTTCTAAAGCCCTTCTTAACACTTAGCTGGGTACCTCCCAGCAGCAAGGTCCCAATGCACTGGCATAATTAGTGTCAGAATGAAGGGGGGGGGGGGAGAATCAACCTAGGAAATAGAAATTAAAGCACAAATTTAAAAGGGGGGTGGTGGTGAATGTTTCCATGGAAAATGGAAAAAAAGACTCCAGATTCTACCAGAAGTTCCATCAAGCCCATGTGAGTGCAGGGAAGAGAGGAGGATCCTTCGCTGCAGATGCAGGACACTTGGTTATGGAGCAGCAGGGGCCGGGGCCGAGGCAGAAACGAGGCCGCGATCCACCCAAAAAGAGATTCCTCAGGGTGGTCACCTCAGCTCCAGAAGACAGGAATGGGGCGCGGGGCAGGAGAGGACCATTGAGGTGAACAGCAAATCACACTGGCTTCAGTGACCTCGATGACCAGGTGACAAATGCCCACACCAACCAGGAGAACGCCCACACCAGAGCAGCCATGGACGTAGGCCGGGCACACACACGACGCGGGAAATCTTCAGGCAGCAGCGGTCCAGGGCACAAACGGGGATGGGGTCCATCAGGGTAGGGGGAGGGGTGGGCGCAGGCTGCCAAGGAAGACTTACTCGGAGACAGAGGGATGGTGAGGGGGCTGGAGGCGGGGATGGGGTGGGTGTTGGCGCTTTATTAAACCCAGCAAAGTCTCATTTCCTCTGCAGACAAGGGAGTAGAAAATGGACCCCCTTCTCTGTGCTCTGAGCCGGCTCTCACTTGGCCTGGCGTGAGGAGGCGGTCAGGACGGATGCTGGGGTTCGTTTGGAAGCCAAGAAAAATGGGTCCCCCAGAAAAAAAGCAAAGTTTAAAATAAAGCTCTGGCCCCTCCTGCTCCAGGAATAGGAGCCGGGATGTGCAGCAGGGGCCTGGCTGGCCGATGATGTCAGCGTCACACACCACCCGCCACAACCAGGAACCAGGAGCGCGAGCTCACGGGCAGGGAAGACGCTGCTGAGGGGGCTCATGGAGGGCCGAGGGGCCACGAGGCTGAGCACAAACAGTGCCTAGGAAACCAGGGTTTCGATGACACCGTGACGTCAAGAGGGTCCCTGTGTGGGCCAACACTTCCCCAGCTTGGGAAGAAGCGCGGGGGGGGGGGGGGGGGGGGGGGAGGGAGGGAGGGAAGGGAGGAGGAGGAGGAGGAGGAGGAGGAGGAGGAGGAGGAGGTGGCGGCGGCTGGGAGCTAGCGCACCCCTGTCTGCAGGCCTAGCTGTGCTGGAGAGACAGGTCCAGCTGTGGAAGCCCTCAGGGACACACCTACCTTGGACAGGAGGGGAGATGAGTCAAAGTGTCATGCAAAAGTGTGTGTGGAGGGAGAGGGGGAGTTAGAGGCACAGTGGGGGTCTTCCAGATGCCCCCACCTATCCAGTGTTTCACACTCAAATGTGCCAGAGGCCCCTTTTACGCGTACGGTACCCGGGAGTGGGAAACCCATCAAACTTCGAAATTCAGGGTCTAGGAGGGGCGGGATGACTTTCTCATCTGCTGTTTTTGACTTCTGTGTTTTTGTTGGTGTTTGTTTGTTTTTCAGGGGTGGCACCGGGCGAATGGCGGGTGGGGGGGAGGGGTTCCATGCTGTGCTCAGGAGGGCACCCCTGATGATTCTCCATCATGGTTGTGGTGTCTGCAGGTGAGTGCCTAACCCCTGCCTGAACTCTCTCCAACCCCTCACCTGCTCTTCACTGTTGTGCTTTGTTTGGGGGCCACACCCTGCAGTGCTCAGGACCGAGGGGTCAGGGGTCACACTGGGCAGCACTAAGGGAATTAGATGGGATGCCAGGGATTAAACCAGGCTGGCTGTGTGTCATGCATGCGCCTGACCCCCCTGTGCCCTCCGGCCTCCTCCCGCTGTTCCGGCAATGACTGGTGGGAGCTATGGGGCAGGGGCGCAGGGTCCCAGGGTCTGGCTTAGAGGACAGCTGCTTCCCAGGCACGGGAAACCCCCTGGCCTCCCACCCGAGAGCTGCAGCTGAAGAGAAACTCTCGCCTCTTGTCAGGGTAGGAAGCAGGCAACCGCCTTCTGTGGTGCCTGTGCGATGAAGACCTTGGACCAGCTTTATCTCGAGGGAGTCAATTTTTGCCAGACAAATGGGGCCAGGCCCATGAGAACAGGCTGGGGAGCTTCAGGTAAACCCCAGCAGACAAGTGGCTGAGGGAGCTGGTTTCAGTAACGCCCCTCTAGACTTCCCAAAGGCCATCAGTGTTGAAAACTGTGTGGAAACCTTAAAAAGCTGCCAATGGCCCCTCACACTGACCCCCTCACACCCACACCCCCAAGGTAGCCTCCTCACGCTGACCCTTCACGCTGACCCCTCACACTGACCCCTCACAATGAGCCTCACACTGGCCCCTCACATTGACCCCTCACACTGACCTCTTCATGCTGACCCTTCACACTGACCTCCTCACGGTGACCCCCTCACACTGGCCCCTCACAATGAGCCCTCACCTGACCCCTCACACTGACCTCACGCTGACCCGTCACGCTGACCCCATACACTGACTCCTCACACTGACCTCCTCATGCTGACCCCTCACACTGGCCTCCTGTTGGGAGCTCACTCCAGCGCCCACCTAAGCTACCAGCAGAAAATGCCCCAGCTCACATCGCAGCCACGGTATCTGGCGGGGGCCACAACCAGCGGTACATGGGGCTACCTGGGGGTCTGTGCTCGTTGAGTGAGCCCTGGCAGTGCTCAGAGGACTGTGTGGGGCCAGGCACTGAATCGGGGCCTACACCACGTGGTGGCATCATCCCTGTCCCAGTTCTGCCGCCCTCACAGCCACGCTCCCCCCCTGACAGAAGGACGGCTCTCAGGCGTGAGGACGACCCTTCATGGACCCGGACCCAGAGAAAGGCTGCCAGCGAGTCCCCTCGGCCCAGGGACAGCACCTTCCCCCAACAGGCGTGGAAAGTAGGAACCCCCAGGGCCTGAGGGGATGGACCAAGCGGAATGCCCGGTCACTCCATCAGAGCCGAGCACCAAAGCCCCCAGCACCGCCTTCCATGGGGAGGGCTCTGCGTTTCCCACATGTGGAGCTTCTTGCCGGAACTATGTCTGACTGGGGCAGGGCCGGGCACCAACAAGAGTCCTCGTGTGGGCACTCGGCTCTGCACGGGTAGAAAATGCTATGTCTGGGAGGACCCAGGCAGCCGGGGCTCTACTGGCTTCCTTGGGTGACCCCAAGATCCAGTCCCCCAAAATATGGATAGCGGGCCTTTCCAGGCCATGCCTCAGCCGACACGATCTGCCTCACTTTAGATCAAGCCCCACTCCGAAGCCTCAGCAACGCGCCTGACGGCATGCCCTATTTATTTATTTATTTCTTCCGGCCTGTGCAGAAGGTTAATATAAGAGCAACTCCATGGCAAACCTTAAAGGGTGATTCAAGCGACACTGATGTGAATCAATGGTCCCTTTGTGAGCACATTACTTGGCAGAAACTGGCTTTTTGTAAACTCCCCACCCCCCCCCCCCCCGCAACCCCTCTCCTGCCACACACACCCAAACCCCTTCAACGGAGCCGGCGACACAGAAAGAAGGGGGGAAGGGAAGGTGCCCTTCACACAAAAGGGAGAGGTGAAAATAAAGCGAGAGTGGACTGTACTTGAGTCCCTTTCATAGAGGCAAATGGATCTGGGGCTTTTATACATTAATCAATCAATATCACTGACTGGACATCAGCGGGGCAGCCAAGTTATGAACGACCTTTCTGGCAGAGAGGACGTTTCTAATGTGCAGGAAACGGCTCAGAGTTTAGCGACTTTCTCATGGAGGCCTGCCTGGTCGCCCCTCAGAGGCGTGGGGCCCTGGGCGCTGCGGGGAATGCAGCAAGGCCGCCTGCTGCCCATCCATGCAGAGTAGCCCATCCATGTGACACGTGGCCCAGGCTCAGGCACGAGTAGCCGGATGGCTCGTTCCACCTCAGGCCAAGCCACCCTCGGATCCCTGGCGGGGTGCCCCTGGCAAGCTGGACCAGCTCAGCCTCAGCTGTTGCCCACTCCTCATGTCTGGCTGCCAGCTGCCCCCACAGCCTCTCCCCCCTCCTCTGAGCCCCTGTCCCCAATGATGATCTGGACCCTTCCAACAACGCTGCCACCACTTCACTTCATGCTTCTAGAATGAGAACAAGGCGCCAGAGAGATGCCATAGCAGGTAAGGTGCCCGCACACCTGAACTGGATGCCCGGCACCCCATCTGGTCCCCAGAGCCCCGCCAGGAGAGAGGCCGGGCAGACGCCCAGGGACCCTCAGCTCTCAGTACCAGGAACAGCACCCTGGGGCAGCCCTGTAAGGACAGAGCATGAGTACAGATGCTCCCCGGGCCCCGGGCCAGTCCTCACGCCCCGTCTGCAGGCTTCAGGCTGCTTCTGCTGTCCTAGGACACGAGACAATGGCCCCAAGGCCCGGGGGATACCCCAGGGGCTACCCTGTACACTAGGCCCAGAAGCAGAGGCCCAGCAGCTCAAAAATATCACAGGAGAATAAATGGAGCCAAGTCATCTGCCGTGTTTTCTAACATCTGCTCAGCAGCAGCAAAGTCACAGGGATATGACAAGTCCTTACTGGGAAGCCTCGAAGGGTCCACCAGCACCTCCCAGATGGACATCTTCTGCTCTCCATCATGCCTCTGCCTCAACCCGGTCCCATGGTCCCTCCTTCCACACCCGTGGCCTGTGTGCCAGTCCCACCTCACGTCTGCTCCCAGGTTCTAGGCTGAGAGGAGGCGACTTCAGCATGGTCGGAAACACAGGCCCAGGAACCAACCAACCCCACGGCCTTGGGTGTCTAAGAGGCACAGAACACTGGGCACCCCTCTCTTTGGTTGGGTTCCTTCATGCTAAAGTGTTACCATGCCTTGCCAAAACTTTCAGCACACTACGGTGGCAACAGATTGGCAGAGACTAAAGAAAGGAGCACATACGCATGTGTGCACACACGCGCGCGCGCGCACACACACACACACACACACACACACACAGAGAAAGTTTTGAAGTCTCTCTTAAAACTTGTGAAGGAAGCACCCAATATCATTTGCAGAGGCACCAGAACTCTCGGTAGCATACGCTCCCTGTCCTGCACCCAAGGCCACCAGCAGGACTCAGAGCGGGGCACACCAGGACCTCAGCCTTCACCAGAATCGCCAAGCAGAAAACACCAGCAATCGACCGCTTGAGGGGCGATGGCTGGGCTCTGTTATAAGCTGTGTGATGGGAAAGGACAGACTGGCTCAGAGCCAAGAGATACCACTACCCACAGGGGCCAGCCTGAGCACGCCGAGAAGAGACCAACATGTGCTGAGCAGAGTGAGGAAGTGGATTCTGAGGCTGGGAACTGAGCACCAAAGGCCTGAGAGCACCCACTGCACACACCTGGGACACCAAGTTTGCTCCCTGGTACCCCGTAGGCCTCTGGCCCCACTGGGTCCCAGGACAGACCCATGCAGCAGGCGCAGTCTGACCAGTATCACTGGGAATGGCGTCAGCCTCCAGAAGATTCCTGGAGAGGCCAAAAAAATGTAGGCCTGGCCTGCCTCCAGCCTCTCAGGCAGGTAATGGTTTGGGGCTCACAACCGGTGCCAACTGTGGTCAGTGGGGCAGGTACAGGAATGTGTTGGATAACACTGGGTTGTCCTTGCTCTTCCCACAGGGAACTTAGGTTTATTGAGTAACTTCCACAACAGTGCTCCTGGGGCACACCCAATTCCACCAGACACTAATAATCCTATATTGCTTTTCTCTTTCCTCTATGTCCTTTACATGGTTTAGCAATGCTCTTTTTGTATAAACACAGGAAGACAGTTGATGCTACGCTTTTGTAACATGGGAGTTAATTGACTCTGAATAATATTGACTCCTGGGCATCCATCATATTTACCTGACTTAAGCCTCAGTTTCCCTTACTTCCTAACACCCCCAAAAGGAGGGTCCCAGCGAGGGACAAGGATGGACTCAGGACAAGCTGTAAGCTACCCTGGCATCAAAAAGGGACAAGCTAAGTATAATAAAAGCACACTCATGGAACAAACTCTGTCATGACCCAAAAAGAAGTAAGTGAATAAGGACCCTGCTGGGGTTAGAAAAGAGTAACCTGGCCTGAGGACTCTAGTCTGGGATATATGACAAGATGTCCCCAGGAAGAGCCAACCTTTAAGCTTAATATATCTCTTACTGTGTGCATACAAAATGACCAGAAATATTAGTAAAAAGCAAATTCAATATGATTACTAGATGACCAAAGGAGAAAGCAATACGCTCTAGATGGGATCCCTCCCTTGAGAAGATCTCTGAGTAATCTCAAATGCTGAACCCTCAGATGAGATGCTGACCTTGAGTTAATCTCCTAGAACAACTTCCCCTGAAGGAGGGGCCTTACATCTGTTAGTTGTTATGATAATGTTCAACCCCACCTATGTGTACCCCACCATTTATGGTTTCTATGTAACTGTGCTGTAAGGAGGGCTAGGGGAAGGAAATTACTACACTGCAAAGTGGGGAGAGACAACTATGCTGTAGGAGAACGAATCTGTAAGGATGAGGATGACCGTGAAATAAATGGTCCCTGATACCAACCAGCCTGTGCCACTGTTCCTCCATTCCCCCATCCTTCATCCATCCATCCGTCACCATGGGCCGGTGCTTTCTCAACTCACAGGAATGAGGGTAGCGGCTTCCAAGTGGGCTCATGTGGGGCTGGGTGGAACCTGAGGTCTGCCCGGGACCCTCTGCATGAACCATCTTAAGTACAAGCTGTCATATTTGCGTTGAGCCCAAGAGAAAATCGGCCACATCTTCCAGATGAACCCATGGTATTGGGTGACCACCTGGGGTCCAATGGAGCAGAAAGCCCAGAACAGGAAGCAGCAGGTGGGAAGGGGGATGGTGCTAGAGGACAGGTTTGGGGGGTTATCACGAGCCCAGTAATCTGAGCGAGCCCTCACTTCACAGATAACCTTCGTGAGGCTGTGACAGGCACCTGGGCATGACCCACCCTTGCTCCTTGGTGGATGCCAAAACCCCGGTGACCACATCCCGCCCAGTGGGCATCCAAGGGCAGCGCCTACTCCTGTCCTGGAGTAGGACAGGAAATGGGAACGAGGCAGACTGGCTGCAGAATGGGAAAGAAGGTCTCCGGCCGTCTAGCGGGGTGTGCCGAGGTGTGGCCCTGCCCCTCCAGGCCTAACTGAAGGAAGGAATCGGGAGCCGAGGTGTCCCTGGCCGCAAGGTTGTAGGAAACAGTACCCCAAGGACTCAGCCCACTTCCAGGGTGCCAGGGTATGTGGGGCTTATACAACCTGCACCTCCCAAGGAAGGACAGGGCTGTGCCAAAGCCGCACCCCACAAAGAACATGCCATGCTTCCCCCGCGAGAGCCCCTCGTGCAGAGAAGGGGAAGGGACTGAGAACATAGCTCTGTAGGCTGGGATGGGAGGGAGGAGGGAGAAGGGGAGAGGAGGAGAGGGTGAAGCCACGTGCACCGCCTGCCCCTCATTAGGATAAGTAAAGTAAGTAAAGTAAAGGCCCTCCCGTTGATCATCGATTTGCTCGAGCAGGCCCAGTAACATCCATTGGAGACTTTGTTGTTACTGTGTCTGGCATATCGAATACTCTCGGTAGCTTGCCGCGCTCTCCGAGAGGGGCGGAAGAATCGAGCTCGGGTTGGCCATGTTGGCTGCATGCAAGGCAGACGCCCTACCCGCTGTGCTATCGCTCCAGCCCTCATTAGGATAGTACTTTCAATGTCACTGGAGCATTACGAGGTGGGGGCAGAAGAGAGTATTGTGGGAAGGCGCTAGTCTTGCATTTGGTCATAAGTGCCAGCTTGATCCTTGGCACCACATATATCCCTACCCCTACCCTGAGTTCACCAGGAATGCTCTCTGAGCACAGAGGAAGAGCTGAGCACAGCCAGAGGTGGCCAGCTCCCAGGAAAAAAATGAAAAGCCCCCCCTCCCCCAAATGGACAGAAGCATCCCCTTTTATAGATGAACCAGTGCGTGCTCAAGGGACGCCAATGTGAGCCCCCCAAAATAAACATGCAAGGGCTGGAGTGATAGCACAGCAGGTAGGGCGTTTGCCTTGCACATGGCCGACCCAGGTTCCATTCCCAGCATCCCATATGGTTCCTTGAGTACTGCCAGGAGTAATTCCTGAGTGCATTGCCAGGTATGACCCCCCAAAAAAACAAAATAAATAAACAAATAAACATGCAGACTTGTTCATCTCCAGCATTTCTGGAGGCACAGTCATTCCCTCTCGATCTGGACCCAGAAATGGTTGAGAATCCCTGGGCTGATGTCACAGGACCAAGGCCAGCCAGTTTAGGAAAAGCCAGGCTTGAAACCCCCTGGGGACTTGTGAAAGCTCTACGTCTCCAGCATTTACGGTGGGAAAGAGGGAAAGCAGCAGGAACAGGCATTCGGGCGGAGGAAGAGCCGAGGTGCATGCGGTGCAGTCCACAGACTCGCCGGTCTGCCGCTCCCTCGAAGCAACGCCACGTCTCACACACCTCCCGCACGCAGGAGTGACGCATCTGCAGGGAACCTGCTCTGCTCCCCCATCTCTCTACACCCCAGGCCACAGGCCCACGATCACCGACCCGCAACCGAGCCAGACCACAAGTCACACAACACCTCAGCTGTAAAAATCCAAGTCCAGAAATTACAGTCTCTCCAGGAAGATGTTCTGCCAAATCCACAGCTCAAATTATGTTTGGGAATGTGCCGTCTCATCCTGGGGCCACAGGGTCCCCCAGCCCCACACGGACAGATGGACACACTGCCACCCTGGACAGAACACACAGGGGCTGCCATCTCAACGGGGGGCGGGGGGGGGGGGGTGTACAGGAAGGCCTCTCACTGACAGGTAGTGCCCAGGCGAGCTGGAGGGCCCACGGCCAAGCATGAGGAGGCCTGCAGGGGACAGTCCAGGCAGCAGCTTTGTCCCCTGAATGTGTCTGAAACATTCATCTGTGACTTGGCTGAGAGGCTCATCCTGAACATGCCTCCACTCATCTAACCCACAGCAGGGCATAAGGTGGGTACCCTTGCCGGGGGGTGAGGGAAAGGGCAGGAACGGGGAGGAGGGATGTCAACAAACAGAACAGCGATCCTTTTAGATCCTTCTAGCCAGGGTGTGGGAAGACATGCTACCCCCAAACTGAAGGCCCCACATCCCCTGGAAAGCCAAGTCCAAGTCCCCTTTTCCTAGAGAACAGAGCCCCCCACCACCCCCACCTCAGGCTGCCTCTCTCCATCTCTCCACCTGCTCACAGCCTGTTCTGCCCGCAGGAGCCCAAGTGGGTGGTCATTTGAGTTCTTGTCCTGAGTTCCAACCATGGTCTTTTTAGGAACCAGGTGCAGAGAAGGTCCCATCTGCCCCCTGCGCCTGAGTGTCTCTTGACTGACCAGTCAGGAGCGAGGACAGGACCCAACTGAAAGGAAGGAAGGGATGAAGAGACACTGTCAGGAAGGGGAGCTGGCCTGGACAGGAGCAAAGCGCCACAGTGCGGGAGAGAAATAGAACGCTCTTTCCAGCAGAGAAGGGAGGAGGAGGCAGCGGCTATGCGGGCAGACTTGCAGCGTGCTGGGCCCTACCCCCTGCCCAAAGATGAAGGGAGGGAATGGGGTCAGGATCTTCATCAGACATAGTGGAGACAACGGGAAGCTCAGCAAATGTTCCTCCGAGATCATTCATGGAAGAAAAGACTTCCGGGCTGGAGCACCAGCCTCATGGAACAGCAAGACTCGCCCAGTGCCCCCTCCCCTTCTGCCCTCCTGCATGAAGCTCCACCCACGGGCTACACCCACCAGGGCCTTCCCTGACTCGCACCCACTTCCCAGAGCTCCCCCAGGCCAGGTGTGTGTGTTTGCTAGGAGGATGAGATGGAGAGGAAGTCACCCAGCTCTAGCTCTCCCACCCCTAACAGCTGCCCCTCGGGCGGCAGGCAAATGCTCTGACTTCCTTCTTACACCACACTCATGTCTTTGCTTGGGTCTTTGCTTTCTCATAGTGAAGGAGTCGGGATATGGGTGAGGGTCTCTTCCAAGCAATGCTAGGAGACCCAGGGACCCACTCCCAGAAATTCTGGGCCAGCCAGGCTAGTGGTTCAATGTGCAGATAAGCGGATGCATGTGGCTTGGGGCGGGGCGGGGGGGGGGGGCGGGAACTGGAGGTGTTCAGGGCCTCCAGGATAGCAACTGGCCATGCTCTGGGGACTGAGTAGTGCCAGGGATCAAAATAGGGTCAGATGCATACAAGGCATGTATGTGCCTTAACCCATGCATGATGTCTCTGGAGCGTATAGTAATTTTTTGGTCATTTCCAAAGTTCCTTAGTAACATTCAGGAAAACTATTTCCACTTGTGCTGTTCTGGTCTGCTGAATTAGCTAATCATCCACAAACAGGTAAATAATATATAAGCTTAAAACAAATTCGGCCTTAATGACCATCCCACTTTCTTTTCTCCCTCCAAATATTTTTACCTATTGATTTTTACTTTTATTGATTGACATTTTCCCAAATAATCCCACTTAAAAATCCGATTCCTTATTAAAAAGACTCCAAGTATCATATCACTCCACAAGGTTTTTATCAAGCACAGTGTGGGGAACTCGAGCAGCTTCCTGAGGGATAAATAAGCACCATGACCTAGACGGGAACTGGCTCGTCACTCTCGCTGTAATGCAGCGATCAGAGCTGACGCTGGCAGCAAAGAGACAAATCACAATCTGCCCTTCCTATGCGTAATAAATAGGAAGGGAAAGAGATCAGGTCTTTCCGGGAGGTGGTAGGGCGCGGGGGTCGGGGGGAGGGCAGAGGGTCCAAACAAAAAGCAAAACGTGGTTCCCTTCATAAGGAGCCATCAGACAAACCCAAACTGAAGGACATTCCACAAAATAACTGAGCTGTACCCATCATCTCTATGGCGATCATATAAAACCAAGACTAGAATGAGCAACTAGAGGACAGTGAAGATGTGGACAGTGGAAGATAGCTGGCCAGCTGGGAGTTCCTTCTCATTTAAAGGCTATCGCAGAGATTCTGAAAATACTATAAATAAGCCAACATTCATTTTCTGATTTCATCGTTTTGTATGTTTATATGGCACTGCCCTTGTTCAGAGCACATATGTACCATCATATTTAGAGACTGGAGGAAGCCATGTCCAAAACATACTCTTTAATAATTCTATGAAAATAATAATGTACATCTGGGGGTAGGGGGAGAAGACGGGGAGAGAGAGCGAGAGAGAGAAAGAGTATACACTGGGAAAAGCAGATAGAATAATAGGATAAATAGGATAAAATGTTAGAATCTGGCCAAACTAGGTAACGGAATATGAAAATTTTCTCTTTACTTTTTGTGCATGCTTGAAATGATATCAAATAAAAGTACAATGAGGGTCGGAGCAATAGTACAGTGGTAGGGCATTTGTCTTGCAAGAGGTCAACTCAGGTTCAATGCCCAGCATCCCATATGGTTACCCAAGCACCACCAGGCGTAATTCCTGAGCACAGAACCAGGAGTAACCCCTGAGCATCTCTAGGTGTGACCCAAAAATAAAAAATAATGAAATAATAAAAGTACAATGAGGTGAGGCATTTGCTTTGCATGTGGCCACTTGGGCCGATCCCGGTTCAATCCTCAGCAGCCCATATGGTCCCCCAGGTACTGCCAGGAGTTGTTTCTGAGCACAGAGCCAAAAATAGCCCCCGAGCATTTCGAGTGTGGCCCAATCCCCTCCCCCACAAACACATATTTTAAATAATTACAAACTGAAAATAAGATAAAGATATGGAGATTCCTAACATCCCTACGTCTACTTATAAACTTTTTTCTATTTCTAAGTATTTGCAATTATGCACATTACAGCATAAATATTTGAGATGGGACAAAAACTGCATTTGCTATTTATTGGTTTCAAGTTATCAGTGAAGATGTAAGCTGGAATCAGAGCTCTCCCAGCACGAGCATCCCTCCTGCAAGAGTCTGGAAATCAATACATTATTCCTGTTTATTAGTTTTTCTTTTAGTCAGAGTTCAACACATAAGGAATTCCTCTTTAGGCTCTGAATGTGATTTGAAGACTATACGAAAAACAGGAGTTCTTCTGTATTTGTTTTTAATAAATCTGTGCTATCGAGTCTTGCAACTCTGTGTTTTTTCAGAAGGGCTGAACTGCAGTGGAGAGGGAGCAGCGAGGAAGCCCAAAAAGAAGGATGACATAAGAAGGGGCCGCACATGGCGGGGAGAGGGGGAGGCACTTGCCCCACACTCTTGCCTGAGCTACAGTGGATTGGCCTGGACCCATTCCTGCAACCCCACCCCCACCACCAACCGCAGGCCCAACCGGGGCCTTTTGCTCCACCATTCCTCCACATCAGGCTCACCAGCCACCCACGGTCTTCAGAGTGTTCACCTGGGGTGGGCACCACATCACCCAATAACGCGGACAGGCAGGGGTCGTTCTTCTCCTTCATACTCTTTTCCAAAAACAAGCATTTACAACCAACAGGTACTTGACAAAAATCCACAAAGTTCAACAAGCCCCACCGTCTCCTGCGCAGAGTTAGAGAAATGCCACTGAATTACCTCAGAAGGGGCATGGAGGGGCTGGAGATCTAATACAGCAGGTAGGGCGTTTGCCTTGCATGTGACCAACCCGGCCTCCCAAATGGTCCTCCAAGCACTGCTAGGAGTAATTTCTGAGGGCAAAGCCAGGAGCAACCCCTGAGCATCACCAAGTGTGGTCCCAAAAACAAAACAAAATTTAAAAGTTGCATGGAGAGAACAGAAGATGTTTCTAAAGTTTACTGTGGAGCTCTGCAGAAGTTCACACTGAAACAATACAACTTGCCTCTCCCACAAGAATCCACATGCATTAGTCCATTTTATCCTATTAGCAGGATGGAATTTGCTCTTCATGAATCCACAGCACTAGAGTTACTCATCATCATTCCATTATCACTACATGTTTATAGATTTTGCCCTTTATTACTCGTTTTATTCTTTCCACCAAGTATATGTCATATACAAGATAGTAATTACCAAGTTCTCCACTCCTTACACTAAAAGTTTGCCCATTTTCCCCCCCTCCAATGATAAAGGCAGTAAGTGCCTATTGTTGAAAATGCTAAAAATGCAATGAAAGAAATAAAAAGCACCCTTAATCTGTGCTAAACATCTGAGTTTATATATGTTTGGAAGAAAACTAGACAATTAAACCTGGTTTCATGGCTTGCTTCCCTGTGGCCACTGAACGTCCTTCAATACTAGAACGAGTGCCCAGACGACAGTCACATAACCCTCACACTTCATTGAATCCTTTCCCCATCTTTTTTGAAAGCTGGGTGGCGGGACTCCCAAACGTCTCCTAAGAACTGCCCATCCTGGTAAAGAGGACACTTCTTTCATTTGGGACAGCAACACACCCATAGCTAAAAGCGATTGCCTGGTCTCTACAAGAAAAGACAATTCCCACAATCCTCCTCACATACACAAACCACCTGACTGAGCTCCAGCCAATGAGATGTGAGAGAAAGTAAGAGGCGGGGCTGCCCTGCTAGAGGATGAAGTGGGACCCAGCTCAGTAGAGTGGAGGAAGCAGCCCCACTGGGCCTCCCAGTCCATCACTCCCACATGCGGCTTCTGAGCAGTGTAGCGAGGAACAGTGAACTCCCATGGTGTCTGGCCCCCATGCAAGAACACTACAAGATAAACCAACTCTTTGGTCTTGTTTCCCTACTTTTTCCAATCTTCATCATCTACTATGACTTCTAGAATACCAGCCTAAAATTTCACAGGCAGTCCTGAATTTCTGTGGTCACCCAGACCAGCCTTGGTGAACATCCATGCTGGGGGATGTCCTGAGGACCTCACCTCTCTCTGGCTAACAGGTGACCCTGAGGAAGCTGACCTGACCTCTTTTTCCATGTCCAGCCTTCCTGAAACTCCAACCTAGAATGGCCAACAAAGTGGCACCTCACTGGTTCTGGTCACTCCCATGATAGAAACTCAAAACTGCAGGCTGGGGCAGTCACGCACACAGCCTCCACCTGTGTAAACTGTGAATGCAGCCCTTTTCCTTTGTCAGAGGAGAGGCCTGGTCTTGTCTGAAGCCCCCAGACCCCCAAAAGAAACTTTCATGGAGTGGGGGACCACTCACATGGCCTGGAGGGCAGAGGGGCAAGACATTCATTCACACAAGTGATTGCTACTAGACTCAAGGAGCACTGAGATCGAGGGAAGCCGCTGTCTGCCGAGAAAAAGCCACTCCCAGCCACTTCCACTAGGATTCCCAGCCTTCATGCTTACCAAATTTTACACATCTTTCTCGCCCACGCATTTTATTTCCATAACAATGGCACAATTTTCAGTTTCAAATACACACATCACTTTTTTTCTGGCCAAAATAATAATAATAATAATAATAATAATGGAGGGGAATTACAAAAACTTACAATAATTATGTGGTGAACTACAGCGAGTTCACTTCCACGAGAAGACCATGCTTAAAACCTACCAGTTGGAAACAGTATCAATTGTGCATGTTGCATTCCCAGCCACACAGAGAATACAACAGCAAGCAGTTTCATCCCAGCACTGCCTGGACCCAGGGCTATGGACAGAATCCTCACCCGCCACATAGAAGTCTGGCAGACCGGAACAGATATGGAGAAGGCAGACCAGACAACAGCAAGACAACCCTCCCGGGGGCCTGACAACTCGGCCAACTCTGAAAACAGTCACAGCCTGGATGGGAAATAAGCCCTGGGTTCTGTTATCTGAGGATCCCACCTGACCCTGGGACCTTCTCCCCCAACTCCCACCCACATCCAAAAGAAAAAAGGAAAAACCAAAATATCCTCCCCACCACCACCACCACCACCACCCCGTCCCACCCACTTTGCTGTTCCATAAACCACATGGGCACCACGTCAATGGCTGGACCTAAAGCAAGTCCTCCTGGCCATATGCAGCATCAGTGTGGAAGCCTCTCCCTGATGTCCTTTCCACAGGGCATCCTGAGCATAAAGTATGTTCGCTGGACACAGCCTGGCACCCAGGTGCCTGCATGAGTGAGCCACATCCGCGCTTCCCCTGTCTGCTTCACGAGAGCCCAGAACTCCCTTGCAGAGTCGCTGGAGGAGCGATGCCAGGCTGGGTGCTGCGGTCCTGCAGCCTGCCCTGAGCAGCGGCGAGGCCCTGCTGGGCATGGAGTGGTCCCACCATCACCAACCCCAGAGGCCCTGCACATCAGAGTCCCAGTAGCCCGATGCATGGAACCTTCTGTACATTTCTATTACTTCCCATTTGCCCCCATCTGTCCTACTGAGATGTATCAAGAAGGTGTATATATATATATATACATATATATATATATATATAGAGAGAGAGAGAGAGAGAGATCAACCCTTATAAAAACAAAATTAAAAGAATAAACCTTTCGAATCCTTCTGAGATCATCTCTCCTCTGCTGGCTGGTCAGATCTGGAAGAAAACAAAGGCACTGCCTGCCACCACCCGTGTGTTTACCCCCCAGAAACGCAGACCGCTGAATGTGGCCAGATTTTTTTAATAAATTGAATTTATCCTCACACACATCTGCCAGGTATGGCTGAAACATTCTTTCCAAATAGCCATGACATTTACCCACCTCCTTCCCTCCAGGGGTCCTGCCACAACCAACACCACTAGGCTGGCAATCCTGAGGGGACCAGGACCAGCCCAGGGGGTGGGAGACCTAGTGGGGGCCACAAAAGAGTTACTGGAAAAGAGTCGCCAACCAGCCGATCAGCACTGCTCATGGAAAGGAGAGAAAATCCTGCTTCTGCAGCCACTGAAATTTCTCCCTTCCTCCCTCTCTCTCCCTCCCTCCCTCTCTCCCTCCGGGACCCAGGGCCACTGACAGAACCAAATGTTGGGGCTCTCAGCTGGCTTGGAGTTCCCAGAGCCAGGGCTGACCAGAGCCCAGTGTGCCAGCTCCCTGAGGCGTGCAAAGGGCCACCTGATGAAAGCAGAGAGAGGTGGGAGAGTGAGGGGTCCGACCTGGTGCCCCTCCAGCATCCCTGAGCACCTGTGAGGCTGCAGACCCATCAAAGGGACAAAGATCTTTCCTAGGGCAGTGAGTCACCAGCAGAGGGTCTGGGTCTGCTGGCTTTTGTTGTTATTGTTCTATTGTTGTTCGGGGGCCACACCCAGCAGTGCTCAAGGCTTACTCCTGACTCTGTACTCCTGGCAGGACTCAGGGGATCATACAGGGTGCTGGGGATCGAACCCGGGCCAGCTATGTGCAAGGCAAGCACCTATCCGCTGTGCTACCTCTCCGGCCCACACAAAACAAGAGTTTTTACTCTATTTTCAGTGCTGGAGAGTGAACACAGGGTCTCACACAAGTAAGGTGCGTGTTCAGAGGTTGAGCTACACCCAGTGGTGATGAGAGGAAACGGGGTGAGGAGGGCCCATAGGCAGTGCTGGGGATCAAACTGGGGGTCGGCTGCGGGCACGACAGGCTCCTGTAAGTCTTACACTACCTCTCCGGTCCCCCAGCCCTAGAATTTCATCCAAAACAAGTAGAAAGAGGAAAGTGCACTTTACATGTATAGTCACTTTACAAGAGGAAATAATTTCAGATGAAACCCAGAGTTAAAACAGGCTTGCACCAAGAAAACTCATCCTGACCAATTTTTGATGATATTCTAATTAGCACAGGGGTTAAGGATTTTTTTTCATAAGCTGCTTTTATTAACAGATACACAGAGGTTCTCCTAAGAGTCTTGAGGTATGAAAACATTTTTTTTTTTAAAGTGCTTTCCCATCCACTCAGGAAACACCATCTTTTTCACAAGTTCATTTGCACTCTCAGAGCAGCTCATGGGATACGGCAAGTGGTAAAACCCAAACGAAGGGCCTGTTTGGAAACCTACTCCATCACATTGAGAAGACATGAGGCAGGGAAGCAATGTGAAGGATGTGTGGCATTCTCCCTCACCGAGGCCAGGAGACTATGGAGAAAGTGGCCCCAACCCAGCAGGGGCGCCCAGAGACCCATCAAAACCCCCCTAGGACCCCAACTTGCCCAAAGAACTTGATGAACCATTCTAGAAACCTCGACTGTCCACCAAGGCCACTAGGAGTCAGGCATCTTCATTAAATGCTTGAAAAGTAGCTGAAAGGACGGAGAAGCCGATGGCCAGTGGCCGCTGATGGTCTGGACACTTGGGGGGCTCATGGAGCCCCGGCTGCTGTGCGGAATCTGGGGCAGCTTCCTGTGGCTTTCTGGGGGAGCACCAAGTAGCGGAGAGCGTGGTGCAGGGCTCACCCAGCTTCGGAAGGCCACGAAACATTCTCCTGCCCCTCAGCATGTGACAAAGACCCCCTGGGAAGCCAGAGCTCCAATCTGGGACACAGCCGGCAGGAGGCTCTGTCCCGCGGCCCATCCAGGGAATGCTTTGAGCTATTTCTGCCAGTGGACACGCGCCCGTCCCACTTTCCTCTCCAGGCCCCACACACCAAGGTTCGGAACCAGTCCCAGGAAGAAGAGACGCAGACCCGAGAGCTCATTCCCAGCAAAGCGAGCATCATGTCAGAGGTTTCGCTGGGAAACATTACACCAGCACTGAGAGCACTGTGCATGTGGTGGAGGGTACCACTGGGACCATGGTGTTCTACTGCCACAGCCACTGCCACCACACCCCTCTCTTTTGAGGGGACCCAGGCCCTGTACACTGGCCACCGAATCACAGCCTCACCGCCAATGGCTGGCATCAAAGTTTGTTTCCCAGGTTCCAGTTCCTTGAAAAGCCCAAGCCAGAGGACTGTGGGACCCTCATGCCCCTGATACACGCTGGTCACGGCTCCCCTGGGATACCCAGGTCTGCCTCCCCACCCAGAAGGTTCGCGACTGCGGGGAGGGAGAACAGAACTGACACCAAAGTGATTTCTCTCTCTCTCCCTCTCTCTCTCTCTCTCTCTCTGTCTCTCTGTCTCTCTCTCTGTCTCTCTCACACACACACACACACACACACCTGCACACAGAATTTTCAACACTAAGCCCCCGCCACAAACACCCTGCTAAGCACAGATAACACTAAATCCACAATCACCTGCTAAGAACACATGAGTCTACACAGCCCCTCTTCCCTCCCTACTCACCCCACACCACACACACATTCTCCTTCCACACACACAGACATATACAACATCTTTCTCTTCTCCCTCCCCAAGCACCATACATGCACACACCCCAATGCACACTCCAACACTAAGTCTATACACACATACAGACTCCACAACTAACCTGGTGTGCACACACACACACAAACACACACACACACACATTCCTCCCTCTCCACCTCATTCTAGTAACAACCAGCAGGTGTGTTTTCGTTTTTCTTTCATTGTGACAGTCCTGTCACTGCCCGTGAAAGAGGGTGGCCAGGAGGTAGCCGCCTCTCAGAGAGGCCAGTGCTGGGTGGTCTTGAGGGCTCACACTGCCACCTACCCAAAGGGACAGCATGCAAGAACAAGGCTCAGTGGCCTGACATTCAAAACCAGCTGTGCTCTGGTGTCACCTACTGAGCTCAGAGATCACTGAGCTGGGATCAACCCTTTGCAGAATGCCACGAGTGTGCGAGGGCTGGCTCTGCACGGAGGGGTCATGATGCCCAAGAATCAGCGCGACGCAGACCAATGCAGCTGGCAGGGCCCTCTAGAAAGGGCCTATGGCCATGTGGCCGTGCCCTAAAGAAGATGGGGAGAGAGCCCAAGGTGAAGAGGGAAGGCGTGATGTCTGGACCCCAGCTCGGTGATGTCACCTCCCCCCTGGAGGGACCCTGCATGACTAGGAGTGCTGGACAGCAGAGCCCTCTGCACGTGCCCACCTCTAACAGGCCAGCTCATCTGCATATTTTGCAGAGAGCAAGCAGAAAAGTTTAATTGGCCTCAATTACCCAGTTCAAGAAGGCTCCTGGATAATGGCTCTGGGACTTCTTGCCGGGTACCGACCTTAATTCCCTGACTCCGGCCTCATCCTATTGCTGAAGAGCAACAGCAGCTGGCCTGGCCGCACGCAAGCGGAGGCAGGAAGGATGGGCCATCCCTACCAGGGTTAGAGCCAGGAACTTGGGTTCCCCTACATCCAGCATGTGTACACGGTAGTATGTGCAGGAAGGCGTGCGTGAAACCATGTGCACCGTATGGTGTGTGTGAGACTGTGAGACTGTGTATGCAGAATGGCGTCTGTGAGAATGTGTGTGTAGTCTGGTGTGTGTGAGACTTTGTGCAGGATGGTGTGTGTTAGACTGTGTGCGAGAAGGTGTGTGTGAGACTGTGTGGGCCAGATGGTGTGTGTGAGACTGTGCAGGATGGTACATGCCAGACGGTGTGTGTCAGACGGTGTCCAGGCTGGTGTGCACAAGACTGTGTGCAGGGTACTGTGCATGAGATGGCATGTGCAGGATGGTGTGTGTGAGACTGTGTGTGCAAGATGCTGTGTATAATTAATTGTGTGTGCCGGATGGTGTGTGAGACTGCGTGTGCAGGATGCTGTGTGTGAGACTGTGTGTACTGGGTGCTGTGTGAGACTGTGTGTGCAGGATGGTGTGTGAGACTGTGTGTGTGCAGGCTGGTGTGCGAGATGGTGTGCACAATGGTGTATATGTGTGGCAGTGTGTGTACATGGTGTGGGCGTTGGTGAGTGCACGGAGGGGGATACCACCAGCATATCCTTAGAGGAAGGACTAAGACAAGGAATAAGTAATCAGGAGCATCACAATTACAAATGTAAATGAACAGGCAATTGGCGCTGACCTTTGTAGATTGTTAGAGGACTAATTAAGGCAAATCAGGAACTCTGTTCCAACAGAAAAACAAGACAGTCTATACCCCCAAGAACTACTCCTCTGTCCTCCTCATGTGTAGATGCAAAATGCAACAGAATCAGGCAGCAATCAAACCGCGCGTGCTCCACACCCACAGACAGACAACTCTCTCCATGAACAAAAGATGAACAAGATGCTCTAACGTCACGGTAGGTGCACAGGTAGGGTGTCAACCTCTTCAGCGATGGGCACCAGCTGTGTGTGAGCTCCCCTCAGAGCCTGACTTGCTTATCAGATGCCACATAAATAGATCCCACCCACGAAACAATGAGAGATGCCAATTACGAACACTTCACTTCGAATGGTTCTTCTAAAAGCTTTTAGAAAAATACCTTTTAAAAAATGAGACTCTAAGTATGCACTATTCTATAGGACCCGTTTTCCATAATATGCTCATATTATGTTCTCTAAGCCAATACACAATGATATCTCTTCATCCTTGACTCTGAGGCATCATTCTGAAAAGGTACACTGAAATTTGCAATTCTATCCAAAAGCCCTTCACCAACGAATGTCTTCAAAATAGATAAAGTTGTATTTGTCCGCCATTTAAAATTTCAGCTACCCCAATTTATCTTGGGGTGTTTTTGCATTTAACTTTTCCACTGAGTAATTCCTCATCCCTTTGCTTTCTGTTAGCCCCGTCAACAAGATACAATCAAATGGGGAAAAAAAGAAAAAGAAAAAAAAAACCACCAAAAGCATAGCTGTTTGGTTTTATGAAAACAATGCTGCAGAATTACAGCACTGGCCACAACATATTTTAGTGCTCGGAGAGAAATTACCCTGAAATTGTATATAATTTAGCTATTTACCAAAAAAAAAAAAAAACCCAAGATGTACTTCCTATTTAGAGGGTTAGCAGTCTTATGCTAATTTTGAGAAATAAAAACAAAAACAAGCGCAATCGCAGAAAATAGAACTTCTTTTCCTTATTCTCTTAAGCTGTGAGAGTAAAGAACTCCCTGGAATTTGGTTTCGAAACTAGATCCATCTAAATGATCACTCTGGACAAGAACTGAGGCTGAAAGTAGGTAGGTAAAGGGATATGCATGACAACAATTTAATACCTGCACTGCAACTCATAACGCCCAAAAGGAGAGAGGAAGAGAAGGGGGGAGGGGAGAGAGAGAGAGAGAGAGAGAGAGAGAGAGAGAGAGAGAATTCAGAAGGGAAACTGGAGCCATTGGTGGTGGGAAAGTATACCGGTGAGTGTTGGAGCAATATATCACTGAAACCCAATCATGAACAACTTTGTAACTGTGTATCTCACAATGATTCAAGTAAAAAAAGAAAGAAAAAAGTGTATGTGTGTGTGTGGGGGGGGGGGGGGGTGGATCCCTCAGGCCAGTGCTTTAGGAAAGGTTACCGTCTTGCCACATTTCACTCACAAGTGCCCTGCCTTTCCCCACACAAGACAGTATCCCTCTGTGCAAAGTCTGAAGATGTGTGTCCATGTGAAAGACATGGGGTTAAAGGCAAGGCAAGAGGCAGAGAGAAAACCAGAGGAAAAGGAGCAAGGAACACCAAGGGCCTCTCATCTTCTGCGAGCCCTGGCAAGTGAGAGAGTGAATAACTCGCTTCACTCAAGAGCCACAAGTCACAGCAACGAGCCCCAGGGAAGCCTGTCCTCCGTGCATTCCCCCACCCCCACCCCCCAACCCCCAGTGTCTAGGCAGTGGAGAGAAGTCCACAGCTGAGGTCAGTGCCAAGGTGCACAGCCTGCCGTGACATCCTCTGCTTACGGGACACAATTGCCACAAAAAGCCAAAAGGCTTGTAGAAAACACACATGATCCGCTTCTCGGCAGAACTGCCCCAGAGAAAGATGCGGCAGTGGCAGAAAATGTACCCAGTATGGTTCATTTTTCTTCTCTGGCATAGCGATGTCCAAGCCACGAGTGGGGAAGGGCCACTGCGTGAGTGTGAATGTGAATGAGTGTGTGTGTGTTTTGTGTGTGTGTGTGGGGGGAAGATTCTGGGTGTGTGTGAGTTTACGTACACATCTAAGGGGTGGGGGCGCAGAGAGGTCAGGCTAAGACAAATTTTCATAAAGTGGTTTCTAAAGCAGCCCCAAGGTACTGCTGGGGTCAATGTGACCGTTACCCCAGAGCTGTCTTGGCCTGAGACTGGGGTACAGGAGGGAGCTAAGACGTGACTCATGGGCCAGGGACGGGCAAGAGGATTCAGAAACCCAGAAAGGAAGTGCAGTATCTCAACCAAAGTTGCTCAGACACCCCGGGGCAGGTGCCGGGGGAAGACACCAAGAGGAAACCCAGACACAACAGAACTGCAGGGCGCCATGCAGACACAGACACACCATGTGACAGAGCGGGACCCAATTGTGCCAGACTCCAGACCCTGGATGAAAGGGAAGCTGCGTGTCATCTAGTCAGGGCAAGCACCACCTTAATAAAAAGGAGCGGTGTCTAACACAGTGGGTAGAGTGTTTGACTTGCACGCAGCCAAGTTGGGCTCCATCCCCAGCATGCTACATGGTCCCCCGAGCACTGCCAGGAAAGATTCCTGAGCACAGAGATGGAAGTAAGCCCTGAGCACTGCCAAAAACAAACAAACAAACAAACAAACAAACAAGAATTTTAATGAAATAAAAAGGGAATCCTGGGGCAGGAACCAGCTTGGAAGGGACTGATATGGTGACGGTTGCAGAGCTGTGGGGAGAGTAGACCCAGTCCTGTGACCAAGGGGTCCCAGTCTCCTGAGAGAGAAGCGGAACACCCCTAAGAAATGACTCATGAATGAACGAAAAGGGCATAACTCTGAAGCCATGTGTCCTGGGCAGGCGGGGGATGGGACGCCCACACCTAGACAGCACAGTGGCTCTGTTTCAGGGCGTCTGTACCCTGCCCACAGTATGCACTCTCACACACAGACCTGGTGTCGGCCACGAAACCATCATGGAATACGGACCCTCACCATCCACCTGGACAGTCCTAGAACACAAAAGGAACTGCCCTGCGCTGACCTGAAGGGGACAGCAAGCACCCACAGCCAGGGCACCTGCCTTGCATGTGGTCAACCCCAGTATGATCCCTGGCAACACACAGTTCCTTGAACATCGCCAGGTGAGCCCTGGAGGCTCCAGGCATCACTGGGGTGTCTTGGGTGGACTGAGAAACCTTCCTGGGAAGCCCAAAGGGAAACAGGATCCAGGACAGGGAGACAGAAGGGGGCAGCTTCTCTGCCACCCCAGGACCCTTTCCTGCTTCGAGCTCACCTCCTAACACAGGTACATCCTACCAGCTGGAAACTGCATTTCACTTATATGACAAAGGGTACAGGGTCACAGACGGGGAGAGGGGCAGCGAGCAGGAGCAGGGGCCCGGGCAGTGGGGTTGGGGGAGGGGGAGCTGATAGTGAGACAGGCGCGGGGACGGCTCCTCTACCGGGGCGTGGAGGGCTGACCATGAATTAATCATGGGGACCTGGAAAACCAGGGGAAACAAAAAGTTGTACAAGTAGGTAAATGAAATTATAAAACTCTACATGGCTCGGCTGTGATTAATATTTATAGAGTGAGAATAATGAAAACACTGAATATTAATATAGCCCCAAATTATTATTTAATCATAATGGAAGATGGCAGGAGGGGAAGGCTATGTGGGGGGGAATGGAAGCGGATGGGGTTGGGCGCAGGGAGTGCGGGCGGTGCGTGTGCCCGTGTGGGTGAAGTGTGCGGGGAGGGGGGGGTGAGTGTGTATGAAGAAAGGGGGTGTTGGCAGAGACAATTTGATAACTCTAAGATCAAAAATCCATGTGGGCTGCTGGACTGGTTTACTTGTGAAATCTCTGACTTTCATAGCCGAATGTCTAAAACTTCCAGAAGGAAAAAAAAATACCAAGAAATTGCAAAGGCTCATATGGAAACATGGAACGAAGTCACAAAGGAAGAACTGACAGTTATAAGCCACAGGGGTAGGGGTGGAAAGTTTCTGGACCTTTCCGCCCCCGGAAGCTTTGAAAAATGTGAAATTTAGGGGTCAGAGTGATAGTACAGCAGGTAGGGTGTTTGCCTTTGCACACGGCCAACCTGGGTTTGAACCCCAGCACCACATATGGTTCCCTGAGCATCACCATGAATGAACCCTGAGCACAGAGTCAGAAATAAGCCCTGAGCACTGCTAGGTGTGGTCCCAAACAAACAAATTTTAATAAGTGTAATTTGCTAACTCTAAGATCAAAAATCCAGCTCAGAGATCACTGAGAGCATGATCAGAAGGGACAGGGGTCTGGGGAGTGGGTGGGGGAGCTGTTGAAGGGTATTCAGCAAGGCTGAGAGAGAAATTCTCCAGCAAGGGGGTACCCATGACACTCCTGGCAGGAGTGAACAGGGACCAGGGGCCTGAAGGATGATGATGGAGCCAGGAAACCAGTCAGGCTGGAGTGGTCAATACTCAGAAATGATGGCCAGAGAGAGGGAAGGGCCAGAGGATGGAGAGACTCTGGTCTACTGTGACTTTAATTTAACCCTATGGAGCTAGAGTGTAAGTGTGTGTGTGTGTGGGGGGGGGGGGGGGGTGGGGGGAGGGGCGGCACGTATCCCAGCAAAGTGGCTCTGGAGTGACATGGGAGCAGGAACTGAAATGGCCACTTTCGTCACTCCCGGCTGGGGCCTATTGCAGTGTATGCACAAAGCGTCCCAGGCTGTGCTCCCAGGCTGAGCAGAAGGGGCTGGGCAGGTGGGGACAGGGTGGAGGCAGGGCAGTGACCCTGAGTGACAGTCAGGAGTGGGCGGGGTGGGGGCAGAACAGAGAAAGCGACCAGGGACAAGGGGACAGGGCGGGAGGAGACTCCTGTCACCAGGACATCTCCAGGAAGCCGTGGAAGAGAAGCCAGCTGGGAGGGCGGGAGCCTGTACAAGCGTGTGTGTCCGTCTCCTGCACACGCGCAGCCCAGCCTGGCTGCGTGCTCAGGACTGAGTGCAGGACCCCTCGGCACTGGCAGCCCGCCCCTAGGCAGGGCAAGACAGAGCATGGAGATAAGTAAGTCGGGGGAAGATCCCGCATGAAACTTCTGCTGGCCCGCAGAGGCGTCTCCCAAAACAACAGAGGTGCTGAGTTTGTTACAGAGAGGCCCGCGCCTCGCGGGAGCCCCGGGAGGCTGCCCTCAGCCCCTCCGCCCTGCGCTGCTCACCTGGGTCCGTGGAGGGGCACCTGCGGATGGTGAAGATCTGCCCCAGGTCCTCGTCCTCCTCGGGCAGGCCCTTCTGCAGCCGCTGCAGCTTGCGCAGGCTCTCGCTGCGCTGGTGCTTCATGGAGCGCACGTGCTGGATAAGGTTGAGCTTGGCCTTGGTGGAGTAGTTGCACAGGACACAGTGGTAGTAGCAGCTCTCGCCCTCCACGCCACTCTCGTGCTGCTGCAAGTGCTGCAGGGGACCAAGGAGAGAGGCATAGGCCTCAGGTAAGCCACAGAGCCCAGCCACAGAGTCCGGCCACAAAACTCAGCCAGGAGGCCCTGCCATAGAACCTAGTCAAAGATCCGAGCCACAAAACCCAGCCACGGAATCTGGCCACAGAACCCAGCCATGAAGCCCAGTCACAGAACCTAGTTCTGGAGCCCAGCTACAGAACTCAGCCACAGAACACAGCCACTGACTCCAACCACAGAGCCAACCATAGAACCCAGTCATGGAACCCACCGAGCCCAACCACAGAACCCAGGCACAGAGCTCAGCCATAGAATCCAGCTTAGGAGCCCAGCCATGGAGCCCAGTCACAGAGTGTGACCAAGAACCTGGCCACCACAGAGCCCAGCCATGAAATACGGTCACAGAACCCAGTCATGGAGCCCAGCCACGAAACTCAGCCATGAAGCTTAGCCACACAGCCCAGCCACGAAACCCGGCCATGGAACCCAGCCATGGAGCTCAGCCACAGAACCAAACCATGGCGACTAGCCATGGAACCCAGCTACAGAACTCAGCCACAGAACCCAGCCACGCAGCCCAGCAATGGAACCCGGCCACAGAATCCAGACACAGAGCCCAGCCATGAAACCTGGCCACGGAACCCAGCCATGGAACCCAGACATATAGACCAGCCATGCAGCACAGCCACGAAACCCAGCTACATAATCTAGCCACAGAACCCAGCCATGGAGCCCAGCCACAAAGCCCAGCCGCAGGACCCAGCATCACGGTAAACCATCACCCCTCCCCACAGAGGAGGCACTTCCCCAGGTGCCCCAACGTCTCGTCCCCTGGAAACACTGGTTCTCTTGACACACACAGCGTGTCCCTTCACCCCGCCATGCGCACAGGGGTCTGCCGCCTATTTCTATCAGCAAAGTCTCCGCTTGTTTGGGGGGAGGCAGCGCCACCCAGATTTCTCCCCAGCCACATCCAGAAAGCTCCCTAGGAACACGGCCAGGGTCGTGAGCGGCCCTCAGTGGCTCAGAGCTGATGAGACCGCGGGGCCCACACAGTCCATGGGCACCTCCCTGGCCTGCTCCAGAGTCGGGGGCTATGGAGAAACTTCAGCCACTAACGAGCAGCCAGAGCTGCCACCTGGGTTCTGAGGAGCAAGGGACCCTGGGTGTGTGTTCAGACCATGACAGTCCCCAAGGAAAACCCCAAAGAAAGCATTCACCAAGATGGAAAGGCAAAGGACAGGAAGGCCCCTTTCCCTGGCCAGTTCCCCGCCAAAGTCTCCAGGTCACCTGCCAAGTGTCTCATGGTCAGAAATGCTGGTGCTGCAGACTCAGTTCCCCAGGGCGGGCTGGAAGTGGGGACAGAAGGTGACATGAGGCCGTGAGCAGAGCCCAGATGTCTGGTCCAGGGAGAGGCTCCCCAGGGAAATTGAGGCACCAAAGACTCCATTCAATACCCTCTGAGAATATTCTACAATGTACAGTCATCTTTACTTTCGGAAAAGGACATCCTCCTGGCAAAGGCCTGCTTCTTCCTTTCCAGCGCCCCCAGACCTCATCCCACAAGCCAAACTATGTACCAAGTCATTTCTGAGAGCATGGGTTTGGGCTTGAGATGGAGGATCAGGAAATGTGCAACAGAGGCAAGAACCAGAGTCCTGGGGTCACGGGGAGGGAAAGAGACACAGGAATGAAAGCTCCCGCGAATACAAAATAAAACAGATAAGAATCACAAAGTCATGAGCTGGGTTCAGGATGTGTCACCTGCCTTAACACCTGAATAGCTGCAACCTGGCCCCCGGGGTCCCACATTCTTCCCACAAAATGGATTTGCTGGCACTAAGGTGGAGTGTTCTAAGGAGCCCATTCTAGCATGGGTGTGAAGGTGTTTTTTCAAATGGCCTCCACCAGTTGGCCAACCTCTGAGTAGGACAGACGGTGACAAGGCTGACAAGGGCAGGCAGGAGCTGGGAGGCCTTCAAATCCTCTGGCCAGTGGACCAGAGTGCCAAAGTTCTGGACAGAAAAATTCTACCAGGAACTCCAGAACAGAGAGGGGAGGGGAGGGTGCCCAATGAAGCATTCCAAAGCCTACCTGCTCCCCCACGTGAGGCGGGCTTGGGGCACATCTCCTGGACCCACCTGGAAGTCCACCTGAGAAGAAATGGGGTGCACAGCTCACATTGCGGAGAAAAGACCACGGGAGGAGGGGCCCAGAGCTGGGGCTGCGCCCATCCCGACTGACACGTTTGGGGTGCTCTCACAGATACTCACACAATGCCCACGTTAGATCTCCCAGGATGCCTCGGCACTCCACGCTCACCTTCCCTGCACACACAACGCCCCTGCCCAATGGATGAACGAATCCAGAATGCTTCCAGTGAATGAACAGAGAGCACGCCCGGCAAATAAATGAATCCAGCGTACTGCCGGATGAATGATCCAGAATACATATTAAGAACAAATGGATCCAGAATACACCCAATGAAAGAATTCCGAATAAACCCAATAAATAAAAGAATGAGGTATACATCTAAAGAATGAACGAATCCAGAATACACCCAGTAAATGAACAAATGTAGAATATACCCAATGAATGAATGAATCCAGAATACGCTGGTGAAGGAATGAACCCAGAATACACCCCTGCTGATTAGGAACCTCCTGCGCACAGAGCCTCCGTCTGACTCATACCCTCAGACCCTGGTGGCTTCCGGGGCAGGTCCCACACTCCGAATGTGGGTGTCTCCTTGCCAGGTGCTTCCCAGGCTTCCCAGGCCAACTGAGGGAGCAGATAGGACCATGGAGGATGGGCACAGTCCCAACTTAGGAACCCTGGCCTGGCAGGAGATGCCCATGCCAGCCGCAGTGTGCCACTAGCCTCCCTACACCCTCATGTCTGAGCATAAGAAGCAGACAGGAGGGAGGGAAAGGGCACAGGGGCCCTGGCATGGGGAGCCACCCAGGGACACGCTCACCCCATGGGGGAGAGGAAATGTTCTCATTTGGCAAAGGAGGGCAAGTAACTAAATAGAACCCCTTCCATGGGGGTCACAACGCATTGACTTAAGCTCACTGTAAGAGGCCAAGAGCCCACGGGGCATGGGTCCCAGCAGATCCCACTGACACAGGGGATGTCAGCGCTCAGGGTCCTCTCACTGGCAGGGAGAGCGCCCCTCTGACATAGGCTCTGAGGGCAGGGACCCCATTTGACTTTGCTTGGTTCACTATTTGGCTCCTGAGACGAGACTCCCTTCTGCTCCCCTGGTTCTGGGATGTGACTCATAAGCCGTGGGGGCAGAGGCCGCAGGTTCCACCCCCACATGCTAGCGATCCTCAGTGACCATTGTGACCACGTGGGGGGCGGCCACCGGATGCAGAGGCAGCCACCATGGCAGGAAGGGAAGTTGGGAAAGCAGGACAACTTCCCACAGAAAACCAGCAGCCAGTGCCCAGTGGGGCAGGGCTTGGTTCTGGTTTGATGTGATTTCCAGTTACTTATTTTTTTTAGTTCAATTTTTTAAAAAATTAAATTTTAATTTATTTTTTAATTGAGTCACAGAGAGCAACACAGTTGCAAAGCTGTTCATGATTGGGTTTCAGTCACATAATGTTCAATACCCGTGCCTTCACCGGCGTATATCTCCCATCATCAATGTCCCAAGTTTCCCTCCCCACCCCGTCTCCCCACCCCTAGTTTGATTTTAAATGTCCTTAAGGCACCAGACTCCACCCTCACAGGACAAAACAAGCGACAGAGGGATCTTGGAGGACATGCGAAGGGGATGAGAGCAGGACACGTCTTTGGTTTGAATGCTGCTATGAGGAAAACCTGTGGGTTATCGGGAACACTGACTTTAATCCCACAAAGGAGCAATGCAGAGTGAGAGCAAGCAGCCCCACCTGAATTGGTGGTTGAGTCGGGGCAGGAACAAGTGGCTGCCAAGGGCCCTTCAAAACCACAGTGCTCCAGTCAGCACCCCCATAGCCTGGCCCACCCAAGGCTTTCCAGCATTCTCTGAAGTGTCAGTCTCAGAGCCTGAGAAAGAGTATAGGGGTGGATGGGGTCTGCGTGATAACACAGCAGGCACGGCATTTGCCTTGCATGCAGCTGACCTGGGTTCAAACCCCAACATTCCATATGGCCACCCGAGCACCACCAGGAGTAATTCCTGAGTGCAGAGCCAGGAGTAACCCCTGAGTATTGCTGGGAGTGATCCAAAAAGAGCGTAGGGGTGGAGGTACATGCCTGCATGTGCCCGACTGGGTTAGATCCCTGGCACCGCACGGTCCCTCAACCACCATGGTACTCATGGGCAATGGCAAGCACCACAGGACCAACAGTACTGCATCCCTGAGGCCTACACACTGAACTGCCAGCCCCAGTTGGCCATGCATCCCAGGGATGGGGTCCCAGGCTTCCTAAAGCCCAACTGGGAGATGCCACCAAAATCTAAAATAAGGCCTACCAACGTGCAACCATTTCTACCAAAAGAAACTTCTACACTTGGCCACGGAACTTTCTCTGGCCGCAAGCTCCATGCACAGTGATCTACAGGAAGAAAGCAGGTACTCATCAGCACAGCAGAGACGGTCCCACCAGCACGCCCAGCTCCTCCAATCATGGGCTGTAGCTGCATGACTGAAATCGTGGCCATCCTCACCCCCTGCCACCTGGGCTTGACGCAGGTGCAGGCGGAGAAGGAGGGCACCGGCAAAATGAATGTTCATTTTGGGGGTACCGGTGACTTCCTCCCCAGTTCATGAGAGCTGTTGGTTTTTGTGCCACACCCGCTGGTGCTCAGTGCTTAACCCTGGCTCTAAGCTCAAGACAGTCTCAGGGTACAAGATGCAGTGCCAGATATTAAACCTAGGTTGTCACATGCAAGGCAAGTGCCCTACCCACTGAGCTACCTCTCTGGCGCTAGGAATTCTCTATCTTTAGAAACTCATCCCATCTCCTTATAGTTGGTTCTCAGCCCCCCACTGGAGGCAGCTGTGCTCCCCATCACGCCCCTTGTGGGTGTGAACAGGTACGCAACCTCGCCACCATCCCGGGTGTCTCCCCATCACCGACAAGCCTGGCTCATCCAGGACACCCCGCACAAAACACCAATGAATAATAAAAACCCGCGCGGCAGCCCAGAGGCCAAGGCCCCATCAGTATGTGCGGCTCGTCCAGCCCGGCCGACGACTCAAAGTCAAAGAGATGGAAAGAAGCGCTCTTGTTAGAAAATAATTCATCGCAAAAATCAAAAAAAACTGTTCCTGTTACTTGTTTCCCAGGAAAACTAACCAACTTCTGTCAGGGCACATCGATTTCTATAAATCTGGAGGGGCCCGGACGCCCTCCCCCACCTCCCCAGCAAGAGGAAACTTCTAACATCTGGTTCTTCATGCATGGAATGCAAAATATTGATCAGGTTTGTCAGAGCCGCCCCTTTAAAGTAGAAAAAAGTAGAAAGGGGCTGAGTATATTCTCTCCCACACGCGGTTTAAACCCAGCTCACATGCACTTCACAGCACAGACCCAGCTCTCACACACTCACACATACACACAGACACACAGACACACACACACACACACACATGCAGAAACCAGTTTAAACACACTGCACAAATCGTTTACACACACACACATACACACACTTCATAAACTCAGCACACACACACACACGCACACTTCAGAAACCAATTGAAACACACTGCACAAACCCAGTTTATACACACACACTTCACATACCCAGTCTACACTCACATACCACAAAGCCCTTCCTATCACAGTCCCACAACCACATGCCACTGGTCCAATAGCCAATGCAGATGGGGCTGTGGGGTAGGAATGGGGGAGACACTTCCTGCTGGGGCCAAGCAGCTCCTTGGTACCCCTTGGACGAGTAGGCCATTTCCCTGCAGGGTGCCGGCCCCTCCCACTTAGCCCCTCCCCCAACATGGGCAGCCAGGGAGCTCTCTGGGCACCTGTTAAGACCCAACTAGGCAAAGGGAGGTAGAGACCCTCAATGATCAGGGGATGGGGAGACACCAACTCCAAGCTGTGGAAGGAGAAAGGGGCCTGGGGGTCAGGAGTGGGGGGGTTAGTGTAATCTCTGCTTCTCCCTCTAGATTAGGGACAGGTCACTAAGACTTCCGGAGAGCAATGGGGTGATGACAGGGTGGTGCTCTACCAACCTCCTGACACTGTCAGGTGACTGTAGGCAGAAGGAAGTGGGGTGTCCATGCATCCCTGTTCCCAGGAACTGCATTCATCATTAAGGCAGCACCTCCCAAACCATCCACCAGGGCCAGAAAGATAGCACAGTGGGCAGGGGCTTGCCTTGCAAGCCTGATCCCCAGGACCCCACAGCTAGGGGTGACCCCAAACAAAACAAAACAAAAAACCCCTCCTGGAAACTCCAAGAAGAGGGCAGCGTTTGGCTTGACCTTTGGAGGACCCCAGTGAAGATGTCAAAGGTCTTCCAGTTGAGGGGGAGAAAGAAACCAGAACCTGGGCCCAGCCCTGAGCTGACACCTGGCTGGGGAGGGGTGGGGGGTGGGAGCCGGCCTCACCAGGCCCTCAGCAGTCACCTTGAAGGCGTGAAAAAAAGAACCAAGCATCAGGTGGAATTCAGCTGGGCTGTGGGCGGATAATTTTTTAATCAGAGGTTGTGTTCCAGAGTTTTTAATTTTTTAATCAGAGGCTGTGCTATGATTCTAAATTTAATGCTGCATTCTTAGGCTTCCCGAAGGTCGACCTAAATATATACGTGTTTTTCTGTTTTGCGTTGGCTTTTCACCTGCTCCCCACTCTCATCCCCCGCCACATGCTAATTTAGTCCTACTTCCCGGTGGGGGCCCCACAGACGGGGGCAACAGAAACCCCAGTCCTGATTTACAAGAGAAAGCAAAAGGAAGTTGATTTAAAAAGCTGCCCTGAGATCAATCCATCCATGGGCGCTGCTCCGACCTACTTTCTGGTTTCTAGGCCAGGCTCCCCATGCCCAGACTGCTGGCATTTGTTTGGGTCCGAGCGCCCTGGCAGGGCCGAGACACCTCTTCCGGGTGGGATGGCATTTCCTTACCCAAAAGTCATCAAGGGGTACCGGAGCCCCCTTGAGAAAAGTAGACCAAATTCTAGAAGCCAAGACACAGCCTCGAACCCTCGCTAACCAAAGGTTCTGTCTTGTTTGTTTGCTTTTGGATCATACTCGGCCATACTCAGGGGTTCTCCTGGCTCTGCACGCAGGAATCACCGCTGGCGGTGCTCGGGAGAACCATATGGGATGCCAGGGATCGAACCCGGGTTGGCCACATGCAAGGCAGGCACTCTCCCCACTAAACTGTTGCTCCAGCCCCTGCCATGCTGGGATCTATCTGTCTTGGCTCTGGGTCTGTGCTAGAAAGATGCCCGGCACCGAGCACGCTTTACCCCCTGCACTGAGGAAAATGCCAAAAGGAGGAACCAGGGCCCCAAGCAAGCCTCCATCATGGTGAGACCAGCCTCCAGGGATGGGGCTGCCCCCTTGGTGTGCCCGCTCAGCACTGGGTTCTCCCCTTTATTCGCTGAAAGGCCATTCTGGGGGGCTGGGAGACAGCTCAGTGGGGAAGCTCATGCCTGGTACTTCCTTCCTGGTGTGACTGGGCCGAGTACTGGCCCTTCAGGCCTACGCTGAGACACACATTACAGGGGCAGCCAGGCCAGGTTCAGCCTCTTGTCGCCACCCTCCTGGCCAGCACCAGCGAAGGAGGGAGAAAGAACCACCTGACTTGGCCCTCACAGCTCCCCACTGCCCTGGCACCCCCGCCTCGGGCTCTGCTTAGGCCTCTGTCCGCTCCGGGGGAGGTTCCCACAGCCCCCATGATAGGAGAGACATCGCTGGGGATCAGAAAAGGTGAGCACTGCTTTATCTATCATGGGGAGACATTTACAGTCGCCCCGTCCTCCTTGATGCGCTATGTCCCTCATGAGAAACACAGGTAAAAATGCTTCAAAGATTAGGGTACAGCCAGGTATTGGAGCCCGGGGTCCAGATGGGGCTCCCTGGCATGGCGGCAGCTGCCCCAGGCAGGCGAGTGGGGCCATCCTGAGGAGGATGCTGTTCCAGCCCTCTTTGGTGCTACCCTGAGCTGGGAGTGGCACTAAACTGAGCAGGGAGGTGCCACTGGGTGCCCTGGGAGGTGCCACTGCATAGTCAGATGCCCCCAGGGCCCTGCTGCCCCCCTGCTCCGGACCAGGGCTGGGAGCCTGAATTCCCCACCATTACCAGGAGAAGGCAACACAGCCACAGTGCAGGGAGACAAAGCCCAAGTCGGAACACAGAGGTGGAACCCAAGGTGTGCCTACAGCCGCCTTGTTCCCAAGAGAGAAGATTCTAAGCCACGGTAGAGTTTCATGAGCCTCACCACATCCTTTGCGGGAGAAAACTCTCCTTCTGGATGAAAAAGGCAGCTCGTCCCGGGCTGGCTCCAGATCCTTCAGCCGCGTGGGATCCGGGGTTCTCATCTCCCTCCCTCCCCCCTACCACACCTGCAGTCAAACCCGTTCTGGGCCAAGGAACATCTGTCCAGATGTCAAAGCTGGAGGCAGGCCCACAGAGGCCTTGCCACGGATCTCAGGAAAGGCAAATGCTCCCTTGGGTCCCTCCCTCAGACTCCGACGTCCCCCAGGACAGCGAGCAGGGAGTGGGCGCTGCCAACTCTCCCCGCGGCCTCTCTCGAGCTGAGCCCCACATCACCTCCAGATGAGAGATGCGGACGTGGGCAGCCCACCGACAGGAGCAGGCTGTTCCCATGCCGGGGGAGATGGGAGGAAGGAGGATCCCGCTTGCCCCCCTGAAACACCCATGAGCACGCGACCCGACTCCTTCTGGAGGCTGTGGAGGGGAGCCCCCTTTCTCCCGAGGAGTAAGGGTTGGAGGCGGAAAGGGAGGAACACGGTGGGAGAGGACAAGGCAATGACCACGTGAGCCAGAGCCAGAGAGCATGAGCTGGTGGCTGCCCAGTGGACAGCCACGTGGACAGAGGCGTGAGCAAGAGGATGACGCAGCCCTATCTTCACGGCTCTACTTCCGGGCTCCCCTCGTCAATAACCCCAACAAACAACCCGTGCCCTCCCCCACATCCCTGCCCCCCTCTTTTTTTTTTTAAGTCTCATTAAAAGCCGATACCGTTCGGCCTCAAGACAGAGAGCTCGGCATGGATTTTACTGAACGTTAAATCAACCAGCAAGCGAAGCCAGCAAACTCTGTGGCACTTTAACTTTAAATAATGCAATAATTATTGAATTTCCTTTTTATAACTGAAGTGCTGGAATGTAAACAATGGGGCTGTAATTGCAGGAAGGGGGGATCAATAAAGGCAATCGTTTCCAGCCATGTTAATTGTAAATACAATTGCTCCAAGATGTCAGCCTTGTTCTTCTTGCTCCCAGTATCATCCTAACGGATGACAGAGTCCAACTTTCCCATTACAGCTGTTCGTTCCTTTAAGAGGTTCTCAATCAGGTCTGATCAATCTGTCAAGATAATGCATGGAGTAAGTAAGACTCTTCCAAACACAGGCTCCCAATCAATAGCCTGGACCAGCTTAATGAGGTGGGGCTAAAGCCCAGAGGGAGGGAAGGGGCCGGCTCGAGCCTGGGTTTGGCAGGCTGGCTTCCTCACATGGCCCTGAAAAACAGATCAGCCCTTAATGAGGACATTAGTTATGCATGCTTCAGCAAGCAGCAAGGCACCCGTCCCCCGGGACAGACGGACAGAAAACAAAATAGATTAACAGAAAACAATATGGTGCCAAATTAGGTCTAACTGAAGACTTTTCCCTCCTTCTCCTGCTTGCCTTAATTGTCGACGCTGAGTGGGGGACGTCAATTAATCATTCCAATGGGCCCCCGCGCTGAGCTGGGCCCGACCACCTCGGGCCGGACCACCTCGGGGCCTGGCTGCCTCCCTGGGGCTGTCCCTGAAGGCAGCACCCACACTTCCTCAGGCCCAGTTCCAGAGGACCACGGGGAGGTGCAGACAGTGGCGGGGGCAATCTCTCACGGAAGGGCCCAGCCTCCACTGAATAAAGGCGAGGTTGCATCCTGCAGCCAACAGCTGCCCTGGGTGAGCATCTGTTCTGGAGACGCTCAGTCCCTCTTAGTCTGGGGCATGGATCTCAGAAGTCCAGTGTCCAAACCATTACCCCTACCTACGTCCTGCCAGCTCGGCCCCTCAGATGCATATGCCCAGGGCTCCCTGGGGAATCTGGGGGGTCGTACCTCCTGCCCCCCCCCCCCCCACTGCAGTCCCTGTGCTCTTCATGCCACAGACATGCTTGCAAAAGGGCCACATGGGGTCACCTCAGAACACAACAGCCCCAATTCCCTCGGGGCTGCACAGCGGAAGCAGGAGTCCTAGAATGTGCACCCTCCCCAGAGCCCCCAGCGAACGCTGCAGAAATGCCGAGGGGTACAGTCTGGCAAGGGAACCTTGGCCAGTTCTCAGGGGGCTGCACCTGCATGCTCAATGGACACCGTCTTGGGGCCCCAAGTACGTGGGGCAGCTCCACGGGGGCTGATGGGCACCAAGAGCTGGTCACAGTGCTCAGAGAGCCAGACAGCCCTTTTGGAGTGGAGCCAGGCTGGCACCCAGCAAGGACTTTAACAGCCGCTGTCCAGAAAAGTTTGGATGCAAGGTGAGTGGGCTTCAGGGAGGGGGAGAGAGAGATGAAGAGAGAGAGAGGAAAGGAGGGGGAGAGAGGAGGGAGAGAGATAGAGAGGGAGGGAGATAGAGGGAGGGGGAGAAAGAGAGAAAGGACACCTGCACCCATGCCTCTCCTTCCCTCCCCACCGCATCCTGGGTGCAGCCCCTATGCCTCTGATACACCAGAAACTGAATCTTCCTCCCTCGCTGCTGCTGCCACCCAGGACTGGGGGCTCCAGCCGGACACGTATTGGTGAGGCCGCTCAAGTGACCTCGAGGCTCGTCCCCGCCACTCACCCACAAAGCCAAGACTCCAGCCACGCCCCCACCCAGGGAAGTGGAGGGGCCCCACAGGCAAGTCTTATCCCAACTCCCCGCCCCCCAGTCTGAACTCTCTGGGTCCCAAAGTGGCCCTCGGCTTCTATGTTCACACTTGGCCTCGACATGGGGCTCTCTGCTCCCCAAAACCCAGGCTACAGGGTGGCATCAGAGAGAACAACCACGTCTGCTAATTCTGCTTTTCAGTAATCATCTGGGATTCACACCCAGATGACTGCGTCAGCAGGGACGGGAACACGGGGACTCAAGTGCCCTTCCCAGGGCAGCCAGACACCCCCATTCCATACCCAAAGGAAGATGAGTCTTTGGGCTCTCAGATGCAGTGAAAGCCTCTTGGAGAGAATTAGTATCAACTCCTATTAATAGGCTGACCCTCTCTCGGCAGTATTAAAACTCTCTTGGGGGTTGCAGAGAGAATAGAAAGAAGGGTTCAGGCACTTGGCTGACCTGGGTTCAATCCCTAGTACCACGGGTGGTGCCCTGAGCATGGCCATGAGTAACCCCTGAGTGCAGAGCCAAGAAGACACCCTGAGCACTAAGAATCAAGCAATCAAAACAACAAACCAAGCAATCAAAACAACAAACTGTGTGTGGGTGACTACAGCTGAAGTCTGATAATTCTCAATGTCCCCACAATCACGATCATGATCATCCTGTTGTTCACCGATTGCCTCGAGCAGGCACCTTTGCTCTAGCCCTGAGATTTTAAAAAGTACCATATTCAAGGCTCTTTCAGGGTTAGGAGAATGAGCCCCATCATTGTTACTGGTATTTGGCATATTGGGTACGCAACGGGGAGTTTGCCAGACTCTGCCGTGTGGGCAGGTTACATTCAGTAGCTTGCCAGGTTGTCGAAAGTAAGAATGAGATAATAAGATGTCCGGGAGCCTAGTTTTATAGTTTCTGGGTCTTGGCCTTTGATGGGATTACATGGCACTGGTGGGGGGGAGGGGGCGGGGGGCAGTTGGTGGGTGTGACCCCTGCCTACTGGAAGATGGAGGATCTGGGTGGAAGATGCACAGCCCTGATCCAAGCAGGCTTAGAGAGGGGTGGGTTGAGTTTCCCTCAATGTCCCCAGAGACTGTAAAACTGGCAGGGCCAGTTCGGTGGCAGATACAGCCGGCCCCTCCGTCCACACTCATGTCCACGAGACACTGAGATGGCGCTGGCTCCCCCAAGCCTTTTCTCCACCCCCTGCCTTCTAGGTGAGGAGGGTCCCCCAACCCCCACTTCATGTTCCGTATCCTACACATTAACTCTTGGACAAAAACTACCAAGGGGTTGGGCCAGGAAGTGACCTTCTCTCCTGCATCACCAGGAAGGCGGCAGCAAGGTAGGTGGGGTAGGGGTGTGGGGGCCTCTGTCTTTGTGTGGGGCCCCCTGACTGACACCTGCAGCCTGGGGTAGAGAAAGCATTTCCGGTTTCAGCCACACTGAGGGCCCGACACACCCACTCACCAGCCGCGGCCTCCCCGAAGAAGCGGGCAAAGCAATTCAGTCTATCCAGCAAAACACCGGCCCAGCATGAACAAGAAGCAAAGGGACACAGGACCAGCTACTGTGGGACCAGTGTCACCCTGTTCAACAAAGTCTTACAATCACAGTAGTAGGCCAGAGCTGACTGAGCTGATGATATATAGATTTTCATTTCATTTCATCATCCTGTTATTCGTCGATTGCCTCGAGCAGGCCCCAGTAACGTCTCTTTCATCCTAGCCCTGAGATTATATTCAAGGCTCTTTAGGAGAATGAGACCCATCATTGTTACTGGTATTTGGCATATTTGGTACGCCACGGGGAGTTTGCCAGACTCTGCCCTGTGGGCAGTCTGGAGTGATAGCATAGTGGGTAGGGCGTTTGCCTTGCACGCAGCCAACATGGCCGACCCGAGTTTGATTCCTCCAACCCTCTCGGAGAGCCTGGCAAGCTCCCCGTGACGTATTCGATATGCCAGACACAGTAACAACAAAGTCTCCAATGGAGACGTTACTGGGCCCGCTCGAGCAAATCGATATATAGATATATGCATAATATTTTTATATATGTATGTATATATATATTTGGGCTGGAGCGATAGCACAACGGGTAAGGTGTTAGCCTTGCATGCGGCTGACGTGGGTTCAATTCCCCTGCCCCTCTCGGAGAGCCCGGCAAGTTCCCGAGAGTATCCTGCTCTCATGGCAGAGCCTAGCAAGCTACCCATGACATATCGAATATGCCAAAAGCAGTAACAATTCTCACAATGGAGACGTTACTGGGTCCGCTCGAGCAAAATGATGAACAATGGGAGGACAGTGCTACAGTGTGTGTGTATGTGTGTGTGTGTGTGTGTGTGTGTGTGCGTGCGCACGCACGCGTGTATGGGCTGAAGTGATAGCACAGCGGGTAGGTCATTTGCCTTGCACGCAGCCAACATGGCCAACCCGAGTTTGATTCCTCCGCCCCTTTCGGAGAGCCTGGCAAGTTACCGAGAGTATCTCACCCGCACGGCAAAACCTGGCAAGCTACCCATGATGTATTCAATATGCCAAACACAGTAACAACAGAGTCTCATGATGGAGATGTTATTGGGCCCGCTCGAGAAAATCGATGAACAATAGGAGGACAGTGATGACTTTGCTTTGCTTTGACAGTGATATTTGGGGTGGGGTGGGCCACTCCCGGTGGTGCTCAGAGCTTACACCTGGCTCTATACTCACAGATCACTCCTAGGGTACTCGAGGAGTTGGGACTGCTGGGGGGTTGAGCTAGGTCACCTGTGCAGAAGGCCAGCACATAACTACTGTATGACCTCTCCTTTTAGGGACAGTTTGGGTAGAATGAGCCCTCTGGTATTCTCCGGCTTCATAAAAATACAATCTCTTGGAAGACAAATGTGTTTCTACCATGCAGACTGGAGGCCGGCCAGCTTCCTCTGTAAATAGAGGGATAGTCAATAGTTTCAGCTTCGAGGCCATATGCTCTGTGTCACAACTGCTCAGCTCAGCCGACAGCAGTGACAAACAGGCGGGGACAGGCGGGGCTTGTCCCAGTAAAACAACAAACAAAAAAGAAGTGATTAAAAATAAATAAATAAATAAAAAGAAGAAGCAGTCATTACTTGACCAGAGCTTAGGCACATGCCTTACATGGGGCAGACCCCAGTTCAATATCTGGCTCTGCATACAATCCCCTGAGCACAAGGAGTTAGTCCTGAGCACGGGGCATGGAATATATACAGCCCTGAGCACTGCTCAAGTTCCACAGAAACTAAGGGGAAAAAACCCCAGCAATGGCTGGATTCTCCCCAAGTGCATCCGTAAACAGACAATGATATGATGCCTGTAGGGAAAGTTTGGAAAAAATGTTCCCAGTGATGAGGAGGCGTGTTTAAGCATGGGACACACACACACAGGTGTGTGCACACACATGCGTGCACACAGAGTGGAGCAGAGTAGTTGTTCTCTGACTTGCCGGCACTCCCAAATTGGACGTCAGAAGGAGCTGGTTCTCACCCCATGCCAGCAGAAGTTCCTGCCCCATCTAAGCTCTTGTTTCCCCATGAGCCTCCGTGAGGGAGATGAGGAGCCTCATAACCACGGTACATCAGGGCTGACAACCGGGTGATAGCCTGCACCCCCATCAATCCCAGCACCCCATATGGCCCCCGAGCCCCGCCCAGGAGGGATTCCTGAGTGCAGAAGCAGGAGTGAGCCCTGAGCTTCACTGGGTATGGCCCAAAAATAAAAACAAAAAGAGGGAGAGGGGAAAGGGAGGGGGGAGGGAAGGAGGGAGGAAGAGAAGGAGGGAAAGGGAAGGGAGGGGGAGGAGGGAAAGGAGGGAGGGAGGAAGAGAGAGAGAAGAAAGAGGAAGAGGTAGATTTTTCTGGGGTTGCTCATTTTTCTGAAAAGCGCGCAGGAGGCCAACAGATGAGGGACGTTCACAGCACTGTGTAATTCCAAAGGGCTCCACCTGCCTGAGTGCAACTGTCCCCACAGGACCCCTGGTGGAGATAGGGGAGGGGACGCCCAAGGGACGGCACAGGTGCAGCTGGAGATGCAGCCATGAGGGTCCCTGTCAGTGTGGGCAGGAATGATTCTACTCCTCAGAGACTTTTCGTTCAGAGCATCTCCCTTAAAATTCTCTGCGGGGGGGAGAGGGGTGGGAGGGCTGAACACGCTTTGCGGACAAAGAGCCCCAGATTCGAGCCCCGGCACCTCCTGCACCCCCACCCCACCCAGACCCCCACGAGCACCGCCAGGAGTGGCCCCTGAGCACAAAGTCAGGTGTGGTTCAGGACCCAACAAAAATCAAATGAAAGGAAGCTGTATAGTGGAGCCAGACCACCTAACAAGGTCCAGGGGGCTTCAGGTAGACGGTCACAGAATTCCAAGGGGGCTGGCTCCCAAGCAACGCCCGCTCCCCTGCCCCCTTCTGGTTTCCACTAACAGGTCCAGACACTGGTTTTCTTCTGACCAAGTCCATCAGTCCGGAAGGTGGGCACTGCAGGACAAACCGGTTCCCTGCTCATGTAGGGTCTTCACGCTTCCTTTCTTTTTGCACTACCAGACTGTCCTGGCCTGTCTTCCTGTCCCCATGGAGCTCGAGAGAACAGTATGGGGGTCTCTGCAGACCAGTCCCAAGCCTTCACCAAGTCCCTGAGCCCCATATGGAAAAGGTCATGGCTGGAGGGGCCATGGGGAGAAGGGCCACCAGGCAACCTGGTCCTGAGTCCACGGTGGGCAACTCACGTGGAGTGACACCCCCACCTGCAAAACAGGTCTTGGGCGGCACATGCTGGGACCCCAACAGGAGTGGGATACGGGCTGGGCTGAAGCGGGGGCGTCAGGGGGGGGCTCAGGGCTCGGCTAGCGAAGCAAGCTTAATTCTGCCACCAGAGCTAATACTTGTTAATTGGTAGGAAAAGGTAAAATTAATGAGGACATTAACATAGCTATTTAAAAACAGCTCCGTGTTCCTCCCATTGTAACACACGGACCGATCAGGAAGTAATTGAGGGAAAGGGCGCTGTCAATTCTCAATTATCTGCATGAATGAAGCGCTCAGTGACACGGATAATCCAAGTCATTTACATTTGGATTTGGAAAGTAACATCTTTTTCCCTTCAGAAAACCTACCTTCCTAATTACGGCTCGTGGAACAGGGCAGAGAGGGCCCGGTTACCGTCCCTGCTCGGAGAGCAAGCTGCTGGGGGCACCACGGACAGACAGGGCTCTACCCCTCAGACCAGCCACACCACGGAAAAAAACAGAGTGTAGAGCAGACGGTGGCCATGAGCCACATGTGACCATCCGAACGAAAGTCGACCTGGCCGAGAGAACACGGAGGGGCCGGAGAACAGCGTGGGGCCCTGGAGCACCCGGAAGAGTTGCCAGTCCCACACCACCGTGTCCCACGCATCCTGGGCACCATCCTGGCAGCCTGGCAGGCAGCGACCCCCAGTGCCACAAGCAATTTCCAGTGACACCCCAACCAGGTGTGTTATCCATGTGAGCACCATGAAAAGAGGGTGCGGGCCCCGGCCGGCGCAGTAACAGAACATACGGGCACAAACCATGGCCCAGAAGATCTGCCTCCAGTTCCACATCCGCAACCCGTGTGCTCCTGAAAACAAAGGACCAGGCTGGCAAGCGAGTGGACAAGTAGCACCCCTAAAGAACGCAAGCCTCAGGGAGCACCTCGTGCCCAGCCTGTTGTGCAGACACCACTGCCAGGCATGCACGCAAGCAGCATCACCAGAACGACTGACGATAAAGGGAAGGAGGGAGTTGGAGTGACAGGACAGCAGGGAGGACACTTGCCTTGCAGAAGAACAACCCACGTCCAATCCCCGGCATCCCATATGGCCCCTCAGCCCCACCAGGACTTATCCCTGAGCACAGAGCCAGGAGTAAGCCCCGAACATTGCCAGGTGTGGCTCCAACACCTCCTCCCTCCCCAAACCACCACCAGAAAGGGGGAGGGGGAGAGGGAGGAAGTTCCTGGCTTCATTTCAAATGTTCAACAGCCGCATGTGGACAGTAACTGCCACGTCTTGAGGAGCGTGCCGAAGGGGACATGCCCAACCCCAGGGTGAGTTCCAGTGGACAGCAGAGAATTCTAATGCAAAGGGAACCGCTAATCTTCAAGACTAAGTAGCTGCAAAATGTTTTACGTTGGGGTACAGTCTGGCCGGGCACCTGGCCCACGCGGTGGTGGGGAATTCAACTTGGGCCTCTCGCCACCCCTTTGAGTCAGCTCGAAGTCCAGGCTGTTTTATGATCAGCAGCATCACTGTCACTCTGGGGCGGAGGGGGTGAGTGTGTGTGTGTAGAGGGGGGGGGGAGTGGAGAAGAGACGGCAGAAGCGGTTCTGATGTCATCTTCACAGCTACGGAAAGGGAATTCTCACACCTGGCTCTCTCTGCTTCTTTAATTTCGAGCCTGGCAATACAGACTCTGTCTAGGGAATCACACCAAAAATAAGCATTCCATTCTAAGGAAAATGAGCCTTTTTAATTAACAAAGCGGAAAACGAGTGGATAAAAGGCAAGGCAGGGAAGCCTGATTTTAAGCAAACATTTGCCTCTGATACCTGTGCCCCTGTGCGGTCACATCATGCGTCAGGTCCAGGGCCGAGGGGTGGGCTCAGGGGGGCGCAAAACTGAGCCCCTGGGGCCTACTCGGAGGGTACCTGCTCAGGTGCCCTGGGAGAGGGGTCAGGCCCGCTGTCACTTCACATCCTCGTTAATTACCCTGAAAGGAGACGGTTAGTAAACAGCGAGTTAATTAAATTCTCAGATGATGCTAATTTGGGAGGCTTGACAAAGACCGGCAAGGGCGGAAGCAGTATCAAGGGGACCCCAGCAGGTTAGACACGCGAGCGGAGAAAAGATTCCAGGCTGGCTCAACCAAGCCCTCTCGAAAGAAGGCTTAGGGAAGAAGAGCCGGACTCTGTAGGCAAAGGAACACGCTTGGACCGGAATTGTGAGTTTCAGAAACACCAAGGCTGGTGCCAGAACGGATGGGGTCCAAGGGGCTCCTTTGGATGTTGATGAAAATGTAGAGAGGGGACGGTCTGGATGGCCTCCCCTGGGACCCAAGATGCTCTAAGGGGTCTCCAGGGGGCAGAAGGCGGGTGGGACTCCCAAAGCCACATCCCACCGGAACCCCACTCTGAACGCAACCAAAGGTCACTGTTCAAACAGCACTGGGAGGTTTGGGCCATCCTTATTTGCCCTTTCTGGCTGGCTTTTATTTGGGGGGGCGAGACGGAAGATCTGGGCCAGGCCCAGCGGTGTTCAGGCCTTACTCCTGGCTCTGTGTTCAGGAGTCCCTCCCGATGGAGCAGGGGAACTGAAGACCAGACAAGGCCTCAACTCCTGGAACATCTCTCCTGCCCCCTGTCTGCCTTTTCATAAATGCTCCTGCTGAGAGTGCACAGAAGTTATAAACCCGGTCAGGATTCCCGTCTTTTCTGCACCCCGTTCTCCTAGCCAAGCGGGAGCACGGATGCTCACCAAGGATGCCACACTACTTAAGGACCACATATGCCCCACACCTGACCCCTCAGTCATGGGACGCTGAGCCCGGCACACAGTGCAGGGAAAGCTCCGCCTTCATGCTTGTGCTCCTGAGCAGGTGAAAAATCTCTCGTGGAAGAAAAGTCCTTCTCCTCAGGCAAACAGACGGGTCCAAGGAGCGCGTCTGCATTAGAAAATCCTGGTTTGGGGCTGGAGCGATAGCACAGCAGGTAGGGTGTTTGCGTGACATGCGGATGGCCCAGGCTCGATCCCTGGCATCCCATATGGTCCTCCAAGCCCCACTAGGAGTAACTATTGAGTGCAGAGCCAGAAGTAAAGGTAAAGGTAAAGGTAAAGGCCCTCCCGTTGATCGTCGATTTGCTCGAGCGGGCCCAGTAACGTCTCCATTGGAGACTTTGTTGTTACTGTGTGTGGCATATCGAATACTCTCGGTAGCTTGCCGCGCTCTTCGAGAGGGGCGGAGGAATCGAACTCGGGTCGGCCATGTTGGCTGCATGCAAGGCAAATGCCCTACCTTCAGAGCCAGAAGTAAACCCTGAGAATCACCAGGTGTGCGCCACCCACCCCCCAAAATAAAAGAAGAAAAAATAAAAATTCCAGTTTGCTGTCTCGGCTGAGAATGGCTGGGTGCTCAGCAGGGTCAGTGAAAAAGCTGCACCCCAACCCTACCCCTCTGCAGAATCCCTGCAGTCTAGCATACAGGGAACCCAGCCCCCCTGCCAAGCTCCCCTCTTCCCACTAACAGCCCAAGAAAGGGGTTGCTGCCATGTCACCGCAAGGGACCCCAAGTGACAGGTGTGATTCGGAGCAAGCAGGACTGCTGAGATGCTCTATGCTCTGCCACGCCCCCGCCAGCCCCTACCTGCATTAAAGACGGAACCCAGACCCACCAGGGGCCCAAGGGGTAAGATCAGGGGCCAGAAGCTTCTCCAGAGAACAGCGTCCCTTCCCATGGTAGGACTCACGGGCCAACAAGGCACCGTACGGGGAGGACCCCACTGTCTCCGACCCACCCCCAGAGAGAGGCTCAGAGTCTGGGGAGCCTCCAGGCTTCCTGAGAGCTCAGCCCCTGTCTGCCCCTGCCCCCAACGTTCACTTTTCCTACAGCAGCAGTAGGAATGGAGGGGGTGTGACCTGTGTCTGAGGGAGCCCTGGGACAGGGGGAACTGGATGCACACCCCCTGCCTCCCGCTCCGCCCCCAGGTTCCAGACCTGCCAATGCCTAAATGTGAGGCGGCTCCAACGCCACCACCTGGGATTTCCAAGTCCGCTCTCAAGAACCTAGCAAGGAGCAGATCAGACTGTTTCCAGTGAGAGCAGAGAGTCAGCAAGGTTGGGAGGACCACCCTCCCCGGCTCCAGTACAGCACAACCCTGGCCCTCGCCACTCTCCGTGCCCCCGCCACCCCGCTGTGTGGGTGCCCCCGCCCCCTGCTCTCCAGTTCCACATCGCCCGTCCTCTCCGGCACTGCTCTCGCCATTCGCTGCCAAAACTGGCTTTCCCGTTCTCTGGGCACGGAATAAAGAGTCACGTGGCCAGGTCCATGGGAGTCCTGCTTGTAAGTGCACGCAACACCCATCTCCCACAGACACCAAGAAGAACAGCTCTTGGGAACCCAGCCAGGGTCCGTGCCCACTCCGCTATGATGCACGGTCCCTGGATCAGCACATCCAACCTTCCACGCCACCGCGTCCATCAGGCGGGATCAGAGGAGGAAAAGCAAAAGCGTCCCCATAGACAGGCTCAGCCAGGCCGGGTCTGGATACACACCCCAGAGCCTGCAGAACTCGGAGGCGTGGTGCTGGGAACGGCCAATGCTGTGATGGCCGAGCATGCAGCAGGCAGGGCTGGAAAGAAACAGACCCACAACTAGGCACCCAGAGGTCACTGGGAACATGCCAGTGGATTCTTTCCCATGCCGTTCAACGGTTTACCTCATCCAGAAAGACTACAGCAGAACTGAACAGGGAGGGAGGGACACATTTCACAAAAATTTTTTTAATAGCCTCCGAACCTGGAAATTATAAGCTGGAAGATTCTCTGTGGCAAAGAAATAAAAAAAAAATATCTGCCATCATTAGGCAAATGTTTGTAAGCACTCAGAAAAGCCTGAATTGTGAGCAGTAACCCTCCGAACACACCGTGCAGATGTGAGGCTCACGTACCCCCTCCCCGGGCCCCCAAACGGGCAGGCCCACAGCTGTGAGAAATTGTGGGGGAGAAAAACACTGGGTGTTACCCCAAAGCACATGTGTCTGGGTTTAATGAAGACAGACACACACATAAACACACACACACACACACACACACACACACACACATACACACACGGCATCATTCCAGTTCTACAACATTCTCTGCGGCTCCTTGTGGAGCAGACCAAGAAATCACGGGCTCTCCGGCAGGTGACAGAGCAGGCATGGCCCCACCGGAAAGACCCCCATGCGCAAGTGTCCCCAGGACTCATTCCTAGGTGAAAAGAGGCCACAGTGGGAGAGACCGGAGAGACAGCGACACTGGATGGACACGCTCTTGGCAGGGTCCTGAGTCCCTAATGGCCCCATGAGGCACTCTGGGAAACACAGCCACCCTGTTTAGCCCATGCTCAGGGGCGGAACCCTAGAATCCATTAAGGACTGGCCCAGTCAGCTCGGAGAGAAGTTTTGCTTGCGTCTGGCTGGGCATCAGAGCATCACATGCTGGGATCTGACCCTGGACAGCATGGCTGGAAGCACGTGTCCGGAGGCACCAGGGAAGCCCCAATCAAGGAACTGCAAAGAATTCTCTTCTTCGAGGCAAGACCTTACAACAGGTGAGACAGTCTCCAGTAAGAAGCTAGTCCTGTTGGCCGCTGGACCCAGACCCACAAGCAGCCTCTCACCACTGCACGCCACAGAGACAGGACGCGCATTCACGCTATTGTCAAGGCCATCTTTCCAACTGAGGGAAAAACAGCCCTCGTGGGGCGTGAGAGAGCTCCTGGGGCTGAGTGCCCCAGGTTCGAGTCTCAGCACTTCATGGTCTCCCAACCACCATGGTAAATGGCCCTTGAGCCCAGAGCTGGGAGTAGCCTGAGCACCATCAGGGAGGGCCCCAAACCCAAACAAAAATACATCAGCTTCTTAACAGCACATAACAGTCCACCACGAGGACACCGTCTGTGACGTCCACCAGCCCAGCTAACTGGCTTACCAGTGTGAAAAAATAAACGAACAAAAATAAAACAGAAACCGTGACCAGGAGCCACTGAGACGTGCCAAGGCCTGGAAGTCAGAGGGGCTCAAGGCAGCTGCGGGGGCTGGGCTGGGAGGCATGAGGGGGCACACCCTAGTTTACATGCCCACTGGTGATCCCGGGGGTAAGGAAACTGGTGAAAATGCAGACCAGGGGGAAATACCAGGTCTGTGCGGTGTTCCCCAGCCCCCCAAATTGTGCATCTCTCCCAGAGTCAGAAGACAAGGCACTCAGGTCTGAAAGCAAAGCCCAGGGCCCCGGGGGTCAGTGTCCCGGAAGCCAGCCCTGTGTGCTCAGGAAGAAAGGGCCCCAGAGTGCCCAGGAGAAGCAGAAAGACAGATAGTCACACACACACACACACACACACACACACACACACACACACATATGCGCGCACGCATGCCACAAACGGCATAATTTCAGTTCTACAACATCCCCTGCTGTAGTGTCTTCAGAGGGTTGCCAGCCCCAGGGTGCCTCCTATCGGGGTACCAAGACCTCAGCACCATCAGTTTTCACTTCCCCAAGGTGTGAGAAACTGCCTGGCAGGCACTGGGCATTGCCAAGGCCTGGTGGCTGGTGGACAGAGAGGGACAGAGCAGAGACATTCCGGGGTGACCGGAATCTGACCAACGTCAGACAGAAGCTCCCCAAAAGGTCGAGGTGCAGAAAGGTGTGGAGGGGTCTTCGGGGGAAGAATCACGGAACCGAGTACACTGGCCTGGTTCTCAGGCTCAATGAGGCAGGCGGCTTCCAGGCCCTGAATGCTGGCCCAAGGCCTTGTCCTGAATGAAATGGGGAGAAGTTAGGCCTCTGCTGGTACCCTAGGAGCCCTCACAGGCTGCCAGCCACATGGGGCAAACTCACAAGGACCACATGCAGCTACGCCCTGCCAGCCAGACCCCAAACAAAGTGCCTCTGTGAGGCAGTTTAGGGTCCCAGCTATGGGGTCGGGGTGTGTGGGGGCGGGATACTCACTCCCTGCTCTCCCCAGCCCCCTCCGGGCCAGAGCTAAGGACCCACACCAGCCTCCACACCACAGGAAGAGCACCCGCATTTCTACCAGTCAGGGGTGCTGCTGCCCGGAGTGCACGTGGGCCCAGAGTGGCTCTCGGAGATGAGGTGCATGCAAGACCCCCAGGTTCAGGGCCTGGCACCACGAGGTCCCCTGAGCAGAGAACCAGGAGTCACCCTCCCCCTGCACCACTCAATGCCCACCATAAACTAAACAAAGTGCTCTAGCCTGGAGCAGAGTGGTCCGGAACTACAATTTTAGCTCCCTGGGGAACACTGCTGGCCCCCAGGGCACTGGGCAGACGGGTGCTGGCTTGCTGCTGTCAGAAGGCCAAAGTCAGTCCCTCTGGACTATCCTTAATTTAATTTTTATTTACGTAGTTTTAGATTTGTGGTCATACCTGCTGATACTCAGGGGGTACTCCTGGGGGTCCAACCATACAAGATGCCAGGAACTGAAGCTGGGTCAGTCACGTGCAGGGTAAGTAAGTACCCCCCATGCTGTGCTCTCTCTCCCAGCCCCAGTCCTTAAGTTTACTCCCCAGCAACAACCCCCATGACCCCTCAGCCTCACCTCAACTCTTCTTTTGCCTCCAACTCTTCCCTCTGCACTTTGTCAGGCAAACCCACACCAACTGGCATCTCCTGCTAAGCAGAATTCGGCGCCCTCTTCCTCGCCCAGTTTCTCTAGCAGGGCTGAGGCCCCTCTCCAGGCCCACCATCCCAAAATCTGGGCACTTGTTCCGGGTGCCCAGTGCCCTCCCTGTTCGCTGCCACCACCGCTTCCTCTCAATCCCATCTATCTGCCCAAGTGCAAAAGGGGAAGGGCCGAAAGTCAAGCTGGGAACCCAAGCTGCACCTACGGGTGCTGATCAGCACCCTAGCCAGCCCTGGTGTCACAGCAAGGGGTCCCTCAGGTTGCAGAGATTGGAGCAGAGGTGACTAAGGGGGGTAGTGGCACTGCCCTAGGCGCACCCCCTTACCCCACCTCCTGAAGCTCAAACCCCCTATCACAGACCTTCTGCCTTGGCGTTCCCTAGAGGGGATGGCTTGGGGGGGCACAACAGCAGGAGGCCCTGACTCCAGCCCCTGGAGCTGTCCCCCTTTGCTAAGTGGGGGCCTGGCAGATGGGGGTCAGCAACACAGCTAAGGCTGCCTGGGCCCTGGGCGCAGGAGTGAGTCCTGCGGGGGCATGGGCATGAGTGAGGTTCCCCTAAGCAGAGAGTTCACCAGCCCGACAGCAAGCACTCCATGAGCCAAAAAGGGATGCAGAGAGAAGGCAGGGCACGCTCTTGGATGGTGGGCACGATACGGTCAGCGGAACCCTTCATGCCAATCAGGACCTCTCACCCCAGCAGCTCGGGGAGGCCAGCAGCGCTGTCCTTTCAGGGATGGCAGAGACGGCAGGACCTGCCGGCACATGGGGCTGGCGACCGTCAGAGGGAGAACTGGGCCTCCCCGTGGCTTCTGGCCTGCATACACCAAGCTGCTCCAGGGAGTGACCAGATCTGGCCAAGTCACTATGAAAATGGATGGAACTGGGGCGGGGAGTGAGTGCCCGCTCTGGAGCAAGCTTAGCGACATGCAACCTAGGAACTCTGGCAGCACAGAGATCCAGCAGCACCGGGCAGAATCCCAACGGCCCAGTTGGCCGAGAACAGCCAGTAGCAGCCCCCAGGGCCTCCAGAGCACCACACAGGAGTCTCCACTCCCTAGAAAGAAAACTGACAAAAACTAGTATCACCGGGGCCAAAGGCATAGTACAGCAGGGAGGGCATTTGCCATGCACACGGCCAACCCGAGTTCCATCCCCAGCATCCCATACAGTTCCCTGAGCACCATCAGGAGTAATTCCTCAGTGCCGAGCCAGGAGTAACCCCTGAGCATCGCCGGTAAAAAGAGACCCTCCCGTTGTTCATCGATTTGCTCGAGCAGGCCCAGTAACGTCTCCATTGGAGATTTTGTTGCTACTGTGTTTGGCATATCAAATACATCATGGGTGGCTTGCCAGTCTCTGCCGTGTGGGCGAGATACTCTCGGTAGCTTGCCAGGCTCTCTGAGAGGGGTGGAGGAATCAAACTCGGGTCGGCCATGTTGGCTGCGTGAAAGGCAAACGCCCCACCGCTGTGCTATCGCTCCAGCCACCCCGGGTATGACCCAAAAAACAAACAAATCTATCATCATTTAAGGCACAATAAAAATTATGGCAAGTGCCTACACACAGATGTGTGAATGAGGAAGTTATCACCATACACAAGCAGGCACCCATCTGTCCATCCATCCACGCATCCATCCACCCATCTAGGTTATCAAGGATGAAGACAGAGATCCACCCCCTTCCCTGAAACAGTCCATTTCCCTGCCTCATTTGTTTAAGCACAGGTCGCGGGAAAGACTCTCTGGCCGGCCCTGGGCCAGGCTGTCGGTCTCCGGGGCTGTTTCAGACACAAGCCCCTATGCGCCCAGGAATTAAGAACTTGTTCTGCAGCCAGCTACGTGGCTTTCCACATCTCTGTCCTGACCTCATCAATCTCAAGGCTCTTCTCCCTGCTTGGAGATGAAGTGGGAGATAATGAAAAAGCTAAGGAAATCAGCACCGCTAAGAGAATGCCAATACTCATTGCGAATCAACATAAGCAGGTGACCAACCAGCCCAGCACCGGGAGCCTGGGGCCAGCCCTGCAGCGCTCCCAGCCCTCACGTGCAAGCCACTTGGATGCCATCACCAAGTGCCCGGGGACTGGGCCCCGGAGGGAGAACTCCCTGGAGCTTAGTCACCAGCTAGATGGGCCAGCTCCCGCCTGCCCAGGCACTGAAGTCCATCCCTCTGAAGGTTCCAAAACAGACTGTTCTTTCTTCTGTGTGTTTCCTCCTTTTTCTTTCAGAATCAAGGAGAGGCTCCCGAGGTCTCTTTTGGAGATGGCTTCGTGTGTGTGTGTGTGTGTGTGTGTGTGTGTGTGTGTGTGTGTGTGTGTGTGTTCGGGGCGGGGGGGGATTGTCACATCTTTCTTGGAGTCACATAAAACCCTTTTGGCTTTGTAGACACAAAGGTGGATTTCCGACAGGGTGAGGGCTACATCTTAGGCTCAGTCTCACCCATCCCCACTGCAGGGTCTCTGAGCGGCAGGGTTCAGGGGTCCACATGGATGTCCATTGCCATCCCAGAGCCAGCACAATAAAAGATAGAGAACTGGCCATGGAAAGGAAACACTACCATGGCTCAGGGGCTTAAAGTCAGCTGGAGTCTGCATGGAGGGGTGAGCGCAGTGTGGGACACTGTTACAGAGCAGCACAGGGCAGGGTCCCGTGGGACCGGGCTGGGCCCTGGTACCCGGCGGGCAGGGGCCATGCCAGCCTCAAGAACCAACAGGCAGGCGGATGCGGAGCCCACACTATTAATTTGCATATGACATTAATTTTGCTGTCAGTGTGTTAATATGTGATTAATTCTGTCATGGGTTAGAGCAAGGAGAATTAGTTAATTGTCAGAAACCCCTTCTCATTCACTCACTCATTCATCGGCCCCCAGGCCCCGCCTCCTTCCACCCGGCGTTGCTGCCTCTTCTTATTACAGAAGATCTCCCGTGCTGTCTTCCGCCAAGGCCTCCGAAGGGATCTTAATCTGCGCCTCCTCCTCCCCTTCCTGGAATGGCATTTCCTTGACCCCAGGGAACTGAGGGTGTGGAAGGTTTCCCCCACAGGCAAGTCTGAACTTGGTCCAGACCTCAGTTCGGGGGTGCAGGGTGGGGGGGGGGTGAGGTCAGGAAGGTCTTCTGATGGGACACACAGGTCCCATTCACGCCTGTGGGGCTCTGCCAGCACCGGAAGTACCTGCGTGCATTGTACAATCTGCTGTTTGTGTTCTATGCAAATATCCAGTGGGGCTGGGCACTCCGGAATGTGCCGGAACACAGAGCCGGGGCTGTCGCTGCTGGGCAACAGGTCAGCAAGCTGCCCTCTCCCCCTCGCAGCCCACAGGCCAGCCAGACTCTCCATCCACGCGGCCTCCTGACTGGCCAGATGACCACGAGGCCATAGCTGCCTCTCACCAGACACAGGTGCCCAGTATGGAGAAGCCCCACAAACCCTTGCTCTGGGAAAGGGTCAGAGAGTTCTAGAACCCTGGAGCACTGCTATGCTATGAGGGCCCGAGTGTGACCAGTGATGGTCAGATGAAACAGCTCCAAATCCCAACTGTAAGGCCAAGTACATGGCCTGACCCGCCGGCCTGTGCCAGAATGCGGGAGTGATGTGGAGAGTCCTGGACTGTCCTGAGACCCTGGTCTATGGGTTTCCTCTCTTTCCAGGCCCTTCCACGGCATCCCAGGCCACCTTCACTGGGGGGAAGGAATTAGACAGGAGAAAGGAAAGAATCAAAGCAAATATATCACATCCCCACCAGACAGACAGACAGACAGAGAGACACACACACACACACACACACACACACACACACACACACACACACACCCCTCGGCTACTCTACAGAATTATTCCCATTCATTGTGCAGAAAAGCCAATTGTGGCCTGGAGCAGACGTCCTTCCTGACCACAGTGTCCATGGTGGGCTGGGCCGGGCACCAGACCCCAGGGTTCCCAGCATCTGGAAGCAGGAAGGGACAGGAGCGGAGGGCAGGCAGCCACACCCCTGGCCATGCCAACTATGGAGGGACCCCCTAAGAAGAGCGTGTGCCTCCGTGCCGGCAGCCAGCAGGCAGAGAGCCGCAGCTGAGGGTGTTTCTCCGACGGAGGAATTAGGTAACCAAGATGGTGTGCATGTTCCAACAGTGTCCTGTGATCCTTCTACAAAGCACAGGGCTCATTTAAAGTCTTAAAAGTCACTTTTATTTTTAATTTGGAAAAACATCAATTGGATTTTTTTTTAATTAGCCAAGTGTATTGTTCTGATGGTCGAGGATTATTACAACACTTTGTCATTTGATTTCACAGAGTCTCTTTTTACAACTAAACTCTGCAGATTTGGGGAGGGACCAAACACAATCTCTCCTCCCGCTTTCTCCGCTCTTCCTCCTCGCTCTACCTCTACGTAGGAGAAAGGAAAGAATCAAAGCAAATATATCACATCCCCACCAGACAGACAGACACACACACACACACACACACACACACACACACACACACACACACGTACTTCTCCTACGTTCTACGAGAAGAAAGGTTACCCCTCTCCCCTGGCCCCCTTGTTCCAACCCCACCCAGCTCCTCACTTCCTTCCCCAAGCAAGAAAAAAGCACGGGGCAAGCAGAGAGCAAACATGTAAAGCAGCTCCCCTTTCAAACGCTTTGTGTTTTTACATTAAAACTTCAAAAAGAAAGAAATGAACAGGGGTTACAACCCATCACACCCTTCTCCCCCAGTTCCCATGGAAACCACCCAGGGAAGTGGGGAATATCCCTAAATCGTGGAGTGCTTGTTCCTCTGCAGGTGACATGTCGCTCTTATTGCTCTAACATGGGCATTACTCTCCCGAGAACTGGAATCATGCAGGATGTAGGCCCTGGGTCCTGGCCACCTTTGGTCACCAAAGATTCTGCAACGCTTCTCTAAGTAAGACTAAGTCTAGCCCAGGAAGAAGGTGCAGCTTTCCTGGGTTGGCACATGGAGGAGGGAGGGTTACTCGAGAAGGGAAGGTTACTCCGAGAAGAAAGGGTAACTCTAAGAAGGAAAGGTTACTCCTGAGGAGAAAAGGTTATTCTGAGAAAGAAGGATTACTCTTGAGAAGGTTACTCTTGAGAAAGGAAGGTTACTCCAAGAAGGGAAGGTTGCTCTCAAAAACGAAAGGTTCTTCTGAACAGAGACGGTTACTCCAAGAAAGGAGGTTACTCTGAGAGGGGAAGGTTACTCTGAGTGGGAAAGGTTACTCTGAGAAGGGAAGGTTACTCTGAGTGGGAAAGGTTACTCTGAGAAGGGAAGGTTACTCTGAGTGGAAAAGGTTACTCTGAGAAGGGCAGTTACCCTGAAAAGGTTACTTCTGAGAAGGAAGGTTACTCTGAGAAGGTTACTCTTAAGAAGGGAAGGTTACTCCTGAGAAGGGAAAGTTACTCTTGAGAAGGATGGTTACTCTGAAAGGTTACTCTGAGAAGGGAAGGTTACTCTGAGAAGGGAAGGTTACTCTGAGAAGGGAAGGTTACTCTGAGAAGGGAAGGTTACTCTGAGAAGGGCAGTTATTCTAAAAGGTTGCTCCTAAGAAGGGAAGGTCACTCTGAGAAAGTTACTCTTAAGAAGGGAAGGTTACTCCTGAGAATGGCAGTTACTCTGAGAAGGTTGCTCTGGAAGAGGGGGTTGCTGACCTCTTCTGTGTGGAGCAGACACCAACTTGCTTTTCTTGGGGCCAAATTAGCCTCCTGGTCCCACACAACAAAAGACTAACTTCTGTGAGCTGAGCGCTTTCTACAGAGAAATGCTCACCCCAAGGCCAGCTGGGAGAGGAGGGGGAAGAAGGGACAGTGTAGCTAATTCTAAGGAAACTCAACAGAGCAGGAGCTGGAGACCAAGTTGGGGTGGGGGGTGGGGGTTGCAGTTCACCAAAAGAGCATCTCAAAATTCATGTCTCTGTTTCTGCCCTGAAAGTTTACGTTTAGAATCCTAAACACTGAACGGAATCTGGAAGATTCCACCCGTTATCCTTCTCCCACGCTTGTAACTAAACCGCCTTGGAACTACCCTGGCATCACCATCACCCTCCCCCTGCCCACACCGCATCATTCTGGTTCACTAGGACCCTTCCCCACACGTCCCCAAGTGAGGGGGACGAGAGTCGGGGCTTGGCCCTGGCCTCCCGCGTGGCTTTGGAATGGAGAGTTCTGGTGCTTCTTTGGCGGGGTGGGGCAGGAGCGAGCAGTGACTCCAGGAACAGCCAATGCCCCCAGGAAAGGCATCCTGAGCTGGTGCCCCTGGGTAAGGCCCGGCTGGAGCCCAGGAGGGCGGAGGGAGCAGCCCCGCCCCGCCAGGCACACTCCCAGCTTTGTGCTCTGCTCTCCCCACCAAAGGGCCCGAGGCCTCCAGAGTGCACCCTAACCACAAGCCTTTGAGTGGCTCATGTATTTACAAACTGAGGCATGTCGAAATCAAAGGGGATACCACATGACATAATTCGCATTAAAATGTCAACAGGCTGACAATTTATAGAGTCAGTCCACGGAAGGTGGGGAGGACTAAGGCTTGGTAATTGTCGAATTCCTGCTGGAACCTGGGCCGCACTGCCCTGGGGAGCCCGCGGGCACCCGCGCCTCCAGCTGGCAGCACCCTGCAGGGCTGGCTCAGGGCCAGGCAACAGGTTTAACCATTCGGGGGCATCAAGATGAGAGCGAGCGAGAGACAGACGGAGGCGGAGGGAGGGCAGAGGAGACCCGGCGAGGCGCAGTGGAGGTGGGAGGGCCCCTCTGCCAGGGTCTGGGATGGCAAGATGGTCCAGGCTGGCCCCCTCCACTGTGCCCCCTCCTCTCCCCACGATGCCTGGCCAAGGCCAGGCCAGCCCAGAGACACTCAGAGGATAGGACAGGCACCCCACCCCGTCCCACCTCCTTGACCTGAGTAAAAACAAGCCTCTTGCTTGTTCAAACCAGAACCTCCACTTTCTGGGCCCATCAGACCACCCTCAGAAGCAGTCCCGGCCTCCTCTCCCCACTGACCCCAACTCTGATGGTAACCCAAGAGAATGGCAAGCCTCATCCCTGTCCCACTGTCCCAGCCTGAGGCCAAGACTCCTCTTCTGCTTGCCTGGACACTCTGCCCTGATGCCGGTTACTCACTGCTCTCGCTCTCGCTCTCTCTCTCTCTCTCTCTCTCTCTCTCTTGCCCCCCTCCTTTCTCCCTCTCTCTCTCTTGCTCTCGCTCCTGTCCTCTCTCCCTTGCTCTTGCACTCTCTCCCTCTCTCCTTTCTCCCTCTCTTGCTGTCTCTCCTCTCTCTCTTCTCTTCTCTTCTCTTCTCTTCTCTTCTCTTCTCTTCTCTTCTCTTCTCTTCTCTTCTCCTCTCTCTCTCTCTTTCTCTCCCCTCTCCCCCCCCCCCCCAAGAGGCGCATCTGGGCAGGAGCAGTGTGTGGGGCCACATGCGCCCTGAGCGATGCGGAGGCAAACGCCGGGTTCACACAGGGTGGCTTTCCTCCCCACAGGCCACCCAGGGCCACATGGGCCCCCAGCACCAGCTTGTCACCCGTAACACCTCATTCTCTCTTCTACCTCATTAACTGAAACACATTAAAACAAGTGTGCGCTGGGAGCAGAAAATGAGGCTGTGCGGCCAAGCTGACATGCTCTGCCCCGCCGCAAGCAGCGCCAGCCTCGTGCAGACCCCCCCGACATGAAAACGGGGGACCAGTGCTTCGAGCATCGAACGCCCCCAAGTCCCCTGTTGCTGCACACACACAAACACACACACTCACACTTCCCACTTCCAAACAGCCCCCAGCACTTTGTACATTCTCCCTGCAGCAGGCGGGCAGCATCAGATAAAACAAGCCTGTAAGATTCTTCTGCACAGGGCCGGAGCCATAGTACAGCGGACAGGGCATTAGTCTTGCAAACCGCTCACCCCGATTGCATCCCCAGCAGACCCCAAAAGCCCTTCTACCCTCTGCCAAATAAAAAGGGGAGATTCTTCTGCAATTTGGGCTCTCCACTTGGTATTTAGAAGCAGGGCTGAGGGTGGGAGAAAAGGGAGAGGAGGTATAAGAGCAAGGGAAAAGCTAACTTTATTATTATTAATATTATTAAACTGTCACTGTCCTCCCGTTATTCATCGATTTGCTCGAGCGGGCCCAGTAACATTGTGAGACGTGTTGTTACTGTGTTTGGCATATCAAATACGTCACGGGTAGCTTGCCAGCTTTGCCGTGCAAGCGAGATACTCTTGGTAGCTTGCCAGGCTCTCCGAGAGGGGCAGAGGAATTGAACTCGGGTCAACTGGGTTGGCCTTGTGCAAGGCAAATGCCCTACCTGCCGTGCTATCGCTCCAGCCCCATTATTATTATTATTGTTGTTGTTGTTGTTTTGTTTTGTTTTTTGGGTCACATTTAAAGATGGTCAGGCTCTGTGCTCAGGAATTCCTCCTGGTGGTGCTTGGGGAACCATATGGGATGCCAGGGATTGAACCCAGGTCAGCCGCGTGCAAGGCAAACACCCTACCTGTTGTACTATTGCTCCAGCCCCCGAAAAGCTCATTTTAAAAGCCAGTAAAGGGTTAGGGGTGGGGGATTTGAAGCCAGGAGATCCACTCTCCCACAGATTTAGGCCCTGGGGGATGGACACGCAGTGGCAGCTCACTCCAGCCCCGCCGTGCATGACATGAACAGGTGGCTCAAAGGGCCTGCAGACCAGGACACAAGCTGCACACGGAACAGCAAGTTGTCATGCGGGTGTCAGGACCAGCCAGAAGGGGTCCAGAGCCACAGAGCAAACCCGCACTGAGGGCCCGGGCGGCAGTCAATGCTGAGTAACAGCTCCCAGTCCATCTGCTGAGCGACACCCACGAAACGAGGGAAGCAGAAGCACCCAGGCCGGCGTCCCTGAGTCTGAAATAAGGAAGATTATGACCACACTGACAGCAAGTGATTCATTTTCTACACCCAGGAGTGTAAGAGATGCAAACGAGAAGGGCCCAGGACGGTTATAAAATGTAAACATTCACCGCCCCCAACCAAGGATTCACTGTGGGCAGCCGTGAGCCCCCATGCCCTGGACATAACCAGGCCCACCCCACTATGCAAACGCTCCCTTTGCATTTCCTCCCTTTCTTCCTGGGCATGCTGCGCCCAATTAGGCCCTGGATTTGCATCCATTCACAGAGATGTTTCCAGAGACATCACCAGGTGATGTTCCCGGGCACATCTGGCACCAGTGTGACATTTCTGGGGCCCCTGCTCATCCTCCTGGTGCTGGCTAAGCATCCACTCTGGATACTCCTGCCCTGTCTCGTGATGTGGGCACTGAACCCGGTGAGGCTCTGGGGCTGTGTGTGCTCTGAGCACCATTTCAGATGTGGAACAGCACAACTGGGTCCTCATCCTCCTTAATTTTCTGCTCCTGTTAAATCTAGGGGGAACGCGGGTCCTCCCATGTACAGGCAGCAAGCTGCAGTCAGAGCCAAGGTCAGCCTTCAAGAGATGCAACCAGAGCAACAGTCAGAACTAGAGTAGCCCAAGCAAGCTGCTGGCAACGGACAAACTGACAAAACAGGGAATGTATAATTTGTGGGGCAGGGAGGAAAAGTCTCAGCTAAAATCTTGGAGCTGTGGTTTGGTTTCAGAAGGACCACATCCAGCGGTGCTCAGGGACCACGTATGGTGCCACTGATCAAATCAGGGTTGGCCTGTGTGCAAGGCAAATGCCCTCCCCTCTGGACCACCTCTCCAGGCTCACTGTGGAGTTTTGAGTGCAGCTGTCGGGGACAGTTGCTGGTGGCCTGAGATGCAGGGAGCAGGCAGGGCTCTGAGTTCGAAGACCCACAGGGGACCTGTCCCAGGAGCCAGAGCTGCCACCACTTGGGGTTTCAACAGAAATGGGCTGGTGGGGGGCAGGGGAGGAAGCTGAGCAGTGCCCACCAGAAGGCCACGATGATCCCAGGTTGTGGCCCCTCACACTGCCCCTTGGTACTGCCAAGGTCACAGAATTTTCAACAGACCTGCCTGAACACAAAACACAGAGTGACATGCTGGAAGTCTAAAGCTGTTCCACCCAGCTGCACGCCAATACCACCTTCTCTTGGTGATCTCTGCTTCCTCTGAGGTATTATACTGGAAGATAAAATGCTTGTTTGCTTCTTAGCACACATCTGTGTAAGTTTAATTTTTTTGTTGCTTTGTTTTTGGATTCCACCTAGGGATGCTCAGGGGTTCCTCCTGTCTCTGCGCTCAGGAATTACTTCTGGCGGCGCTGAGAATACAACAAGGGATGTGGGGGGTTGAACCCTGGTCAGCCACGTGTGAAGCATGCACCCTCCATGCTGGACTATCTCATCAATGGGAGTTTTTTTTTTTTATCAAGGACACACACAGAGGCATGAAACACAGAGGACAGTCATCACTGTCCCCCGGTGTGCCCTGGGCCAGGGGTTAGAGTACTTGCCTTACATGGACCTGTACACTCGTTCCTGAGAATCGTGTGGCCGAGGGCAGTCCTGGAGGGTCCGGAGCACCAACAAATGGCTTTCGTGGCCTCTGGTGGCCCTGACCCTGCAGGCCAAGCGCAGCACTATCAGCTTCATTGGCTACAGACACGGACCCAGGGACAGGAGAGAACAGGATGGAGGTGAGTCTGGAAAATGCAGGTTGGCTTTGGGGGTGCCAAACTTGCACTTGAAATCCCCCAGTTTAAAGTGCTTTCTGTGGGGATCAAACGCTTAGGTGACACTCGGGCTTCCTGCTACAGCCAATACTCCAGGAAGGCCACACCGCTGGGTGAAAGGGAACAGGTCCTGCCACGAATGAGAATAAAAACCAACGAAAGGAGCAAGACATCAAGTCATTTCCCTGCCATGATGACAATCTTGCCAACTGCTGGGTAGGCAGAACCATCGTTCTTGTTGACAGACTTTAGGGACACAAAAGCCGGAAGGACATTCTTCCCTTTGATACTTAACTGGGCTGGTATCAGACAAGGTTCTTAAGAACCAGAGACACCACCCTGAATAAAACAAATAATAGTAAATGTTGAGGAAGACCGCTCGGAACACCAGAGATTAGAGGTGAATGCCAAGGTCAGAGCAATGTCCCTGAGGATAAACATGCAAAAGCCCTGTGGCAGGTGCAAGCTTGGAATGCAACCTGCACACAAGAAGGGCAGTGGGCAGAGGAGAGGGTGTCAGACGACTGGCATGATGGAGCGAGCACAGTTCACAGAGCTGTCTGCAAGCCACTGCACACTGCAGTTTTGTTCTAAGATGGATGGATGCCACTATGAGACCTCCGAAGGTGAGGGGTTCCCCGATCTGCAGCTGAGAGGCCCCAGAAGTAGGGTTGCTGTAAGGAAGTCAACAAGACACGAGGCAAACTGAGCTGGAGGAGAGAGGCGCCGCGGAGGATGCTGGGGACAGAGCTGGAGCTGGAGCCAGCAGGCCCCGGTGACGGAGGGAAGGACAGGAGTGGGGCATTCACCAGCAGCAGCTCTTTCTCTTGGGCAAATGTTGGTTTTGGTGTATGTGTGTGTGTGTGTGTGTGTGTGTGTGTGAGAGAGAGAGAGAGAGAGAGAGAGAGAGAGACGGTGATCCTGACACAGGCCGGGGAGCTGGAAGAACAGGATCTGGGAGCCATGGGCATCAAGACCCCATCCCAGCCGCGCTGGCCCTGAGGAGGCATGAGGCCTTCCCCTGGACACCTGGACAGCGCAGGCCAGGAGGCAGGTGCAGAAGTGCTGCTGGAGACAGGAAGTGGGGGGTGTTTAGACCTGGGGAAATGAGTGCGCACACACTGAGGGGGTTACAGATGCCAGGGAGGGGACCAGGCCCCAGGGACCCCTGATGCTTGCCATGAGCCCTTGGGCGATAGCACTGTCACTGCAGGGAGGAAGGGGAGAGCGGGACAGAGGGGGCCGAGGTTCGTGAACTCTCACATGGAGGGCTCCATCTGCTGAGGCCAAGGGGCTTAGCAGCATGGGGAGTGAGGGTGTCCCAGCCCTGTTTGCTGTGACTTGTGGAGCCAGTGTGGGGAGGGCAGCGTGACGTCAGCACAGCCCCACCTGGGAGCACGGGCTGCTGGGCTGAGCTCATGGCCTGTCCACGGTCACCCCATTCACTTGCCCCCATTCTCTCCCATCACCTCCCCACTGCAGGGGCAGGGCCAGAGCACCATCTCCGTCTGCTTCCGGAGACCCCTCCTCCCCTCCCAAGCCCCCTCAGTCTCACTGACACAGTCGCCAGCCTCCTGCGCTTCCCAAGCACCTGGGCAGAGAAGGAGGCCCCTGCGCGCACCTGCTCCTGCGTCCCCTCAGGAGACACCCCCCACATGGGGGAGGTGGGGGACATGGGGATGGGCAGATCAATGTCACGTGACACAAAGACTCACAGGGGCAGAGCCACCCTCTGCGGCATCCAGCCGGAGGAGCTTTCTAGAAAAGCCAGAGAAGGTATGTCAGGGGCGAGCCGAAAGGCTGGGCAGGAAATGTGCCTTTCTCCCTCCTAGCCCGAAACCTTCCTCAAAGGTTGAAACCGGCAAAGAGACATTTCTCCAACAGGGCCCAAAGCCTCCCGGCAGAGGCAGGGCGTGATTCCGAACGAGCGAGAAACGGGCGCTGAGGGTGCCATCTGCTGGGTTAATCGGCTGTGTGACGGGCTCCCCTCCCAGATGCCGCACTGCCACCCTCTGCCACCGTGACCCAGGTGAGCGCCGGAGTCCAGCGCCAGCTGGGAGACTTGAAGAGCAGCTGGGCAGGGCCGGGGAGCTCGCAATTGGGCTGGTTCGGGTTGGGGTTGTGGAGGGGGGAGGATCAGGAGGGGTTCTGGGGTGCTGCGGGGGTGAGACAGACCTGTGGCACTGCAATATCGGGGAGGAAAAGGCACCCAGAATGACCAAGCACCCGGCACCCCGCAAACTGCGGATGCCCAGGGGGGACTGTGGGATGGATTTGGGTGTGTTAGCCAAGTAATAGGATGTGGGTCTGTGCATGTGTGTGTGCATGTGTGCATCTGTGCACGCATGTGTAAGTATGTGTGTGCATGTGCGCATGTGCATGTCTGTGCATGTATGCATAAGTGCATGTGTGTTTGCGCACGCCTGTGGGTCTGTGCATGTGTGCTTAAGTGAGTGTGTGCGCGCGTGTGTGTAAGCGCATGTGCGTGTGTGTACAGATCTGATGCTGGGAGGCCTGCAGGAAACTGAGCTCTGGCTGGTCAGGCAGCAAATCGCAGGGTCTCCCTGTGGTGGCCAGAGCCATGCTTCCCCCACAGTGCCAGGCCCCATGCCACATGGCTGGGCTGCCCAGAGAGTCTAGGAAGCTCCGAGCTCCCTTGGTGAGGCTCCTTCCTGAAAACTGAGTGGGGGGCGGCAGAGGGGACACATGGAGGCAGAGCGGATAGTGGAGGTAAAGCATCTGGGCACAGAGTGTCAGTGATGGGGGCGGAGCTGGCTGGAACTCAGGGTTTCCTTCCTGAGTTCCCCCATCCTACCAGAAGGGTCCCCAGTCTCCTAATGTGCCCCCATTTATACAACTCTCAGTTGCTGTCTCCTTGGATTACTCTAGAGGCCCAGACGTTGACAAATGCTGCTCTGAACAGAGGGAAGATGATGTGAGGTCCAGAGAACCTTCCAGAGTGCCTGAGAGTCAGGGACTGGCAACCGCCCCTCCCATGATCCAGGTCTGCTTCGAAGGGACAGGATTGTGCTCCTGCTGGATGGGATTTTGCCGATGACACGGCAGTTGAGAATAAAGCAGAGACCTCCAGGGCACAGGCCCTCTGCTGAGGGATCTTGGAAGGGGAAACTGTATATACTCAAAGCCAACCCCGGAATCCAGGCCCAATGGCACTACCTGGCATGGGGATGTCATACTGTGGAGATGCCCATGCTCCTCCCAGCACCAGGGGCCTGGTCTGGCACCCGGAGCCCAGAGTCACTGAGGATCATTCCCCCGCTGTGTCTGGGGCGTGTGTTTCCAGATACACAGGAGGTAGAGTCACCCCCAGGAAGGGCTCCACCTCACACACTGACATTTGCACCAAGGATTTTTGTTTGCTTATTTTCTGAGAAACAAAGTAATGTGTGAGAGCACCAGGGGCCCTTCTGGGAGGTGACACCACAGGTGAAACCAGCCGCCTGATACTGAATCTTGAGTAAACTGCTACAGTTGCATGAGTCTACTCAGAACCCTACTCTAGAGGCCCACACAAAACCCGTCCCAGAGAGGCTTCAGGGCCACAAGGACAACCCCCTTTCGTGGCTGCGTCTCCCCAAGTTCACGGGAGGAAACGAGGCTCGTGCACCTGAGCTTGAGCAGGCCATCAGGGTGCCAGGAGGAGGGGAGGGGGCACCTCCCTTCACGGAACTGAGAGCCTCATCTCTGCCTCATGCTTCAGGGCAGGCCGACAAAGATGACCGGGTGTGACAGGCCACTGGAGGCCAACTCAGCAGTGGTGCTGACCCCCTCTCCACCTCCCAGACAAAAGCCCGTCTCCAGAGAGTCCCCAGCAGGCAGAAAGACTCAAGCAGGACGAAGGGCCAATCGATTCCTTCCGCACCCCCAAGGCACTGGTCCACTGGCCAGGGAACGCTGAGCAGAGAGGACAAGCATGCTTCCGCCGCTGGCCTTGCACAGGGCGGGTGGGTCAACCAAGGTCAGGCCACAGCACCGACAGAGTGCCTGGAGCCCGGCCGGAAGTGAGTCCTGAGCATCACTGGGTGTGGCCCAAACCAAAGAAATGCTGCCAGAGTCTCCCCCGGAATGAGGCTCAGGCACCAGAGCAGGCGCACTCCTCACCCCTGACGATGCAGCCCCATGCCAACCCCCTCTCTGCCTGCTCCATCAGCACCCCCGATGCAGGAGGCCCCTGGGCATCTCACATGCACCCCACCAAGGCTCACAGGCTGGGACATCAGTCACCTTCACGGAAAACGGCAGGACACAGGCCCCCGGGAGCCAGGGCGGTGCAAACTCCATCTGTCCATCCCACTGTGTGACGGCCAAGCATCTCAGTGAAAGGAAATGATGTGAAAAGTCCCAACAAAGCAAGTGAGAGGCAAGTGAGAGCAAAGAGCTCTCACTCTTTGAAATTTCACATCTCATTCAAGGTGCTGTGTATGGGCAGGAAATGTGGAAAAAAAAAAAATGAATATTGGAAACGACCATTGGAAGCATTTGTCATTTTCCTCCTTTGCTGGGAAGCATGGGGGTGGGGGGTTGTGCAGATTCTGACCCGGAAGGAATCCGCTTAGGGTCCATTGGTAGGATGTGTTCAAAGAACTTTACCACCAGCCAGAGGGAGATGCGCCAGATGAAAGCCAGGATGTCTCCTGGAGGCGAGCCTCGGGGGAGGAGGATGCAATTCTACGTCCTGGGCTCGTGGTGGGGGCCTGTTTATGCCAAGATCTTATTTGCTATTTGGGAACCCCAGTGTACACTGAACAGCTCCCCTGGTGGGGGAGATGGCTGGGATGGGTGATATTGTTCTGATAAGGATCTTTTAAATTATGAGTTTAAAATATGTCTGATTGGGACTGAAGCAATAGCACAGCGGGTAGGGCTTTTGCCTTGCACATGGCCGACCTGGGTTCAATTTCCAGCATCCCATATGGTCCCCTGAGCACCAGCAGGAGTGATTCCAGAGTGCAAAGCAAAGCCAGGAGTAATCCCTGAGCATTGCCGGGTGTGACTCAAAAAGCAAAAAAATAAATAAATAAATAAATAAATAAAATAAAAATAAATAAATTACTAAAATATGTCTGATGACCCTCAGGGTCACTTTCCCCCACTTCTGTGAACAAGGTTTTCTTTTGGGGGGGGGGTCTGTTGGTTATTTGGGAGTAGGGGTCTAGGGGCCTGGGGGACCACTCAGTCATACTGAGGGCTTATTGCTGGCTCAATGCTCAGGGATCACCCCTGGTGGGGCTCAAGGAAGCCTAGGCAGTTCCAGGGATGGAACCCGGGTCAGAGGCGTGCGAAGCAAGGCCCCCAGGGCTGACTCTCCCCAGCCTGAGCACGGACTCCGACATGGAGTGACCCTGCTCAGCCTGCCAGGCTTCATTACCCAGAGGAGCCTCAGGCCCAGCAGCGCCACTGTGGGCGGCCCCGGGCTGCCTTCCCAGTGGTGTCTCAGTCCCGGTCAGGCTGGGAGTGGAATCCGATCAAGGTCTGGGCACCTGAGGTAATGGCTGACAAACTCTTGGCCTTTTCTTGACAATGCTTAATTGTTCGCTTACAATTTCCCTTTCAAAACATGAACCAGGAACACCTATTGAGACCCAACGCATTCAAATGCGCCCTTTTCCTCAAGTCTCTTCCGCACGGTGCTCAGTCAGCTGCAAGTCCCAGAAAGAGGGCGTCCAGCCCTGCCCGACTGGTCTCACATGGCGATCGTGCCCAGAACGGGGACCAGGCAGCCACCTAGCCTGTGAGGGCAGAGGAGCACTCCAACAATCTCACACGCACATTAGCATCACACACACGTACATGCAGCATGCACATGTCCATATATGCATATGCGCGCATGCACCCACACCCATGCACATGACAGCTGGCAGCCTTTCTTCAGAGAATTCCACCAGTGGGCTGGGCAGGAGGGGGCAAGGGCTTACAAACGGGTTTCTCTCACAAGATGGCCTAGGACATCTGGTTTGAGGGGCACTGGGGAGAGAGCATTTTGTATTTCAGACGTGACACTGCATTGCCCAAGGCAGTGGTAACTGGGAGTGAGAGAGAGAGAAAGAGAGAGAGAGAGAAAGAGAACGTGCACAGGAGGGAAGGTGGCTGAGCCCGGTTCGATCCCTGGCACCATGCAGGGTCCCCAGAGCACAGAGCTGGACAGAGCTGGGGAGTCCCCGCCCATGCACTGTCTGCTGGGACCCAATCCCCCACAACCCCTCCAAAGTGGTAGTGGGTACATTTTCCCAAACGATCTGGTAGTGCTCCGGGGCCGGCAATGGCTGGAAACACTGCTGTGTTTCCTGGGGAGCTGTGAGAACCCACAGGGAGCCATGAGGACCCACAAGGCAAGGCCGACTTCACCTTCAAATGTTTTTATTTTCCAGTTGGGGGGCCACGCCCAGCTGGGCTCAAGATTTACTCCTGACTGTGCACTCAGGGATCACTCCTGGCAGGCTCAGGGTACCATATGGGGTGCTGGGGATTTAACCTGGGTCGGCCGCGTGCCAGGCAAACACCCGACCTGCTGCACTACCACCCCAGCCCCTTATTTTAAGTTTTAAGCTGAATGTTGAAACCCACTGTCTCCACTAAGGAGTAATAAGCACCTGAGCACCCCGCCTCTCCTGCAGAGTTCCTCCCTTGTCCCAGGGAGCTTGATGAATAAAACTGAATAAATTCAGAGCTTGTCAGAGACTTCTTGTGGGAGACTTCCCCCCAACCTTGGGGAGAGGACCAGGAAAAGGCAGGGAGGACATGCCACGCATGAGGCAGTGCTGGGAGACTCGCCCTCACCCCCTTTGTGTTCTTGGCACTTCCCACCCACCGCGTTCTACAGGACAGACCATGCCTGCCAGTGTTCGGGAAAGGCCTGAGCCCCAGAAACGGGCCAGAAGCACAGCGATCCATGTCTGCTGGCACAGGAAAGCTTCAGGGGAAACACCAGTCTTCTCATTAGAAAGAAAATGCATCTGAAATCACACAATGCGCACAGAAGGAATTCTCAAGGCCGCCGCACACAAAACATCCTCCTCAAAGATTAAGGAGGTGGGTGGGATCAAAGAAAATTGTCGCCAAGCTACCTGGCCTGGAGCCCTGACTCCAATAACACTCACCCCGGCTCATGAGTGCTCAGTGCCTCAATTTCCCTACTTGAAAAATGGGTTGGAGATATAGTACAGTGGAGAAAGCACTAGCCTTGCCTGTGGTTGTCCCAGGTTCACTCCCCAGCACTGCATATGGTTCCCCGGCCCCGCCCGGAGTGATATTCCTCGAGCACAGAGCCAGGAGTGAAGTTCGAGCACTGCAGGGGCGGCCCCAAAACAAAAAAGTGATCGATGAAGACAGAACTCAACCGACTTGCTTAATCTGTATGACAGTGGCTGGTATGTGGCCAGAGCTATGTAGAATTCCACCAGGGGGCTGAGCAGGAGGGCAAGGCAGAAATAAAAATATTTTTCATGAGAAACAAGGCTGAATGGGGGAAGGTTTCGATGGATGGAACAATTAACATATGTCAACAGCAAAGAGAAAGATGCCGCAAAAAAAAGAGAAAAATTCGACTCATGGAGAAAAAGACATACAGGCTGGACGTCGTAATACACCTGTAAAGTCTTCATGGGCCAAAGCACTACAGGAGCCGCAAGGAACACAACCAAAGATGGGAGGGTCACCTGTTACAGCACAGCAGGGCTGGTGACACCAACACCCCACCCAGGAACGGAACCAACCAACCACGGAAAAGGAAGGGCAAAGCCTGCACGCAGGAAGCCAGGGTGGAACACAATAGCCAACAAATTATGGGTGGGGGCCGGGGAAGAGGAACACCAATCATTTAAAAGATCCTCATCAGAACAATTGCACCCATCTCACAGGTGATGCCAGAAAAAAGTGTGGTCATACTCCAGGGGTCCCTGCGGGGCTGAATAGTGAAGGACCCTGGGATGGCCCAATGGGTGGGGTTTAATCCCCAGTTTTACCAGGTCCTCCAACACCACCATGCAGGGCTCAAACTCCTCCTCGCCCCCATAAAAAGGGTCCCAGAGAGCTAGAGAGACGGGACAAGGGTTGAGGCACTTGCCTATCCTGTGGCTAACTGGGTTTGAGCCTCAGTACCCTGTATGACACCGCTCCCACTACCCTCCCCCTGCCAAGCATTACCAGGAGTGATGCTTGGGCACCACTGGGTTTATACCCTACCTTCAATATAAGGTCCCCTGTCTCTTGGCAGCCCACACTGGCCCTGGCACCGCAGTCTCTAGGAGCACAGGTGGACATGGCCCCATGCATGCTTCTGCTTCCTCTCTCTGGACCAGCAGAGCCTACAAATAGCCAAGTGCACACCAGAAGCTGCCAGGCTCTGAAGGGAATCCACGGGGCCAGCGGAGAGTGGACTGGGTCTCCAGGCACACACTAGAAACAATGTGCCATGGAAGAAGGTTATGTGCAGAAAGTGGGCTAAGCACAGTGTGAGTGCATGTGCGTGTGTATGTGTAAGTATGTGTGATTGTGTGAGTGTATGTATATGCGTGTGCGTGTGATTGTGCATGAGTGTATGTGTGTGTGAATGGATGCATGTGTGAGTATGTGTGATTGTGTATGTTTATGCTTGTGCGAATGTGTGAGTTGTATGTGTATGTGCGTGATTGTTGTATGTGAGTGTATATATGTTTGAGTATACATATATGCATGTGTGTATGATTGTGAGTATATGTGTATGTGTGTATGCTTTTGTATGAGTATATATGTATATATGTGTATGCATATGCATGTGTGATTGTGCATGTGGCTGTATGAGTCTAGTGTACATATGTAAGTGTATGTGTATGCGTGTGTATGTGAGTGTATCTATGTGTCTATGAAAGTTTTCTGCATGTGCATTTTTATCAACAGGCACTCACATAAAAATACTGTTTTGCTTCTGGAGAGGAGGGTCAGAAATCAGAAAGGGGAACCCCCCCACACTGAAAAATGACTGAAAAATACTTCTCAAAATAGGAGGCAGGGTTCAGGCCTGCACCTGCCTGCGGACTGATCATTCCAACTTTGCAAGCTGCTGATGGGACACGCGAGGATGGGAGAAACTCTAGGCTGGCAGCATGAGGCTCTCTTCACTCACACTTCTCCAGTTGTGTCATATTTTGTTCTACCAACACACATCACTATACTAATTATTTTTACAGTGAAAAATAAACCACAATTTTATTATTCGCTCATACTTGAGATAACCATGGACGGTGGCCTTGTAAAAAATAATTAAGAATGCAATAAAATTCTAAAGGGGTCTGATCAGTCCTTTACCCTCCAAGAAAAGAAGGGGGTATGGGGAAGGAGAGATAGATTTTTTTTTTTTGGCTTTTTGGGTCACACCCAGCGATGCACAGGGGTTACTCCCGGCTCTGCACTCAGGAATCACCCCTGGCAGTGCTCAGGGGACCATATGGGATGCTGGGAATCAAACCCGGGTCGGCCGCGTGCAAGGCAAACACCCTACCCACTGTGCTATTGCTCCAGCCCTGAGATAGATATTTTAAAACTATGTCTTAAAACTCACAACGGAACGCAGGGGAGGAGAGCAAAACGCTATGGATAAAGGTGGTCCAGGGAACTTTTCTGCAAATTTCTGAATGTTTAGGGCTGGAAGTTTAAGAACAGAGGATTTCAATTTAATTTATAGGGTCTAGAGAGTGAGACCTGAATGGAATGTGGATCCACGGACAATCCAGGGGTGTGGACAATTCTGGGCCAAGTTCAGGTTTCGAGCTTCCCACTGAACATGCTGAGTGAAATAACAGTATGAGGTATGCGTGTGTGTGTGTGTGTGTGTGTGTGTGTGTGTGTGTGTGTTTTGGGGTGTGAGGAGGCAGAGTTTGTTTTGAATGAAGGTTCTGGAAGGCAGGGTGTGGGAGGGGGGATTGGTGCATCAGTCACTCATTCTTCCTGCATCCAGAAAAGCGCTCAGAATAAGACCTCAGTAAGATCAGCCTGGTTTGAGAGGGGTCCTGAAGGCGGGCAGAGGGAACACTCCCTCTGTGGAAGAGACCCTCGGAAGTTAACAACTGGTCTGAAGGACTGATCCTGGGGACTTACAGAGTCCTGGGCAGCCTCCCAGCTTGTGGAAACCACCATCCAGAGACAGAAAGGAATACCAGTCCCCGGAACCCGCATACATTGTAGGAAAGGTGGGGGCCCAGGGGCCAGGGGCTGGAATCCACAAGAATAACCAGCCTTCCACACCTCCCAGACATGGTTTTCCTTGCACTCTCGGTTGGAGGCACCAAGATGCAGAGAGGAAGGGGCAGAAGGGAGTGCTTAAATACACACACACACATACCTTTTCTTAATTTTTTTTTTTTTTGCTTATACCCAGTGATGCTCGGGGGTTACTCCTGGCTCTGCACTCAGGAATTAACTCCTGACAGTGCTTGGAGGACCATATGGGATGCCGGGGATCGAACCCAGGTCAGCCGCGTGCAAAGCAAACTCCCTCCCTGCTATGCTATCACTTCAGCCCCCTTAATTGTTATTTTTAACAAGAACAAGACTACAGGGAATGTGCTCCAGAAGGCCTCTGGGAACCAGAAGGGACTTGCACCTGCGTGGACAACGGGGGCAGAGACCCAGGGCCAGAGCAGGGGCATGGGGTCGGGGGCAGCCCTGGATTTCTGCCCATCGCTTCCTGAACAGGACAGAGGCCACCAGTCACCACAGAAGGATGCACATACACACAGCTGTCTCCTGAAGAACCCAGTACCCAGGAGCAGGCAGAGGGCACACCCACTCTCTGCTCCATCCCCTGCAGGGTGAATTTAGAGCCCTGCTGGAGAGTAAGACCCTGGGAGAAAATGTAGCAAAATGAGCGAAGCCCCCAAATGAAACATCGGGATTAGGAAGAGGTCATCGCATCCTGCCTGCAAGCCCCCCAGGCTCCAGGCAGGTCTGGACATGCGGGTGTCCCCATCCCTCTCCTAATTTCAGCTCTCGGGAGAGCTGCACCCCCTTCCCCGTCCCCCCCCTACCACCCTACAGCCTTTTATGTGCCAAAGTGAAGCCAAGGATCAAATCCCACCCCCCCGCGCCCCGACAATCCCCCTGCTCTGGGCCCAATCAAACGCCCCTCAGCTGGGAACTGTTTGAGTAATAGATTCTAGTGGGGTCTTAATCTATCTGCTGAAGTTGATGGATTTCCATCCCAATAACTCTCAGGTGAAGAAAAACATCAAAGTGAAAACCAGATTCTAATAGCTGGCAGGTGTGTGCGCCTCCCCCCCCAGCCCACTCGGCAGCCCTATCCCCTGACCCCGGTGCCCCCCTCCCACCCTTCACCCCACCCCTGTCCCCGGGAACCCTGGGCAGGGCCACGTGGAGCACTGAGCCGGCTTGGTGTGGGCTGAGATGTGCACTGGCCAGGGGCGCCCTCCCCGTATCTGGGTGGGGTGACTGCCGGGGTGCAGTTTTCTCACAGGGAGAGGGAGTGGCTATACCAAGGGGGCCACTGGTGACGTTCACACAGCAGAGTGGGAGAGAAGAGGCACAGGATGAAACCGAGGGTCGGCCAGGAGGACGAAGGGGCTGCAGGGTGGAAACCAGGTCGGAAGTGGGCCACATAGCAGTCAGGAAAAGGCTGCAGGACGCCGCCGAGGGCAGCTGGCTGGCAAGGCACAAGCATGTGACAGGAGAAAGGCCAGCGCGGGCCACCGAGTGACAGACAAGCACCTTCCCCGCCATCTGCTTCTCCTCCCGCTCCAGGGTCACCAGTGGCACAATGCACAGGCCTGTCTCCCAGGCCGGCCGGAGTGGGGGAGGGGGGCAGGTCCAGGGGTGCAGGCAGGGAGCCCTGAGGGCAGAAGCCAGACACAGCCCTCCAGGCATTCGCGCTGTTCGGTTTTGGTCTGGGGGCCACACCTGGCAGTGCTCAGGGCATACTCCTGGCTCTGTGCTCTGGGATCACTCTGGGTGGGGTTCAAGGGACCACATGGAGCCCTGGGGATGGAACCCAGCTTGACAGCAAGCGCCCCACCTGGGCCCTGGTGTCACACTTTTGAACATCATAGAGAAAGAACTTGAATTCCAGCTGCTGCCTGGGGGGACACGCAGGTCCCCAGAAGCACACCCCCTTTTCCTTCCCCACGCTGGACCCCGGCACCCCAAGAAGCACACCCCCCTTTCCTTCCCCATGCTGGGCCCCGGGAACCCGGCAGTAACTGCTGTCCATGTGCAAAGGGCTCTGATCCAGTCCTCAGCACAAGCCTGATGTGGGCCCTGGAGATGTGACCACCAGAGTTTGGGAGATTTTTTTTTCCTTTTTTTAGGCTGTTTTGGTTCACACCCAGCAATGCACAGGGGTTACTCCTGCCTTTGCATGCAGGAATTACTCTGGCAGTATTCGGGGGACCATATAGGATGCTGGGAATTGAATCCAGGTCGGCCGCGTGCAAGGCAAACGCCCTGCCCGCTGTGCTATCACTCCAGCCCTGAGTTTGGGAGATTTCCTGTCGCAGACGAGCAGGGGAGCAGGTCAGGCACAGTCTCCACTGCAGCCACACGGGCCCTGAGTTCTAGGAGCCCAAGATGTGCCCCTGCAGTGGCACAAGGTCATGCACCAAGCTGGAGAGCAGCACCTGCCTGCCTTTCCTGAGACGGCCCTCTCTCAGGCAGTGAACCAGGCGGAGGGGGGCACCAGGAGGGGGCGTCAAACTCCCCGGGGCCACGGGGGGGGGGGGGGGGGGGAGACGCAGCAGAACGTCGAGCAGAGTTAGGGAGACTCCCTGACCGTGGGGAATCGGGTGCCAGGAACCCGAGGGTGGGGTGGGGGGGGCTGGGATGGGGGGGGCCTCCCTGGGTCAGCAGCATCTGGAGCTGTTTCTCTAGCAGACAGTAAAGAACTCGATTACATCCAGTTAACTGTGCTCTAAACTGATTATGCATGTGCTGGGCTAATGGATTACATTAGCAAGAGGAAAAATAACATGCAATCAATCTCCATTTACTGCAGGCCACGCCAGGTCCCAGAGAAAAGTGGGTTCCCCACCCACCTCCGATCCCCACTGCCCGTCCCCCAGCTCACCAAAGCCTGGGTGAGTCCGGAGAAGTTTGTCTCAGTCACAGGAAGGAGCCAGCAGGCAGGAGGCAAGGGCACAGAAACATCAGCCCCCGCTCTGGCTGTCACCCCAGGAAGGGCTGGGAGAGCTCCCCCGGACCCCCCTCCTCCCACAACCCAGGACACTGCCCCCCAATGAAGCTGCACACACCCCTGCTGGCCCGTGAGGTGACACCTCCCCAGAGCATCCCTTTCCCCAGGGCACACTTGCCAAGTGCAGTGCTAAGACCCCACTTTCAACCCTGCACCCCAACACTTCTTTTCTTTTGAACAGGCATTCCCCCATCTTAAAAAAAAAGGTGCCAATGAGATAGCACAGGTCCAGGCTCAATCCAAGAATCATGCTGTCCACAAACACTGCCAGGGTGCGGGCCGGGCACCTGTGTGGCCCAGGCAGACCCTCTCCCTCGGAAACCCTCATGCAACCACCAGACTCCTTGTTGGCCTGCTGCCGGGACATCCCCACACCCCACTACCCTTCCCGGAAAAGAAGAGGAAACAAGGGTCAAGGGAGATGTGTGCCCGGAGAGGGCTCAGGAGAACACTCTGGAAACCGCCTCGTCCCTGCCATTCGTGGTCCTTGTGGTGGCCTGCGGGACCCACCCTCCAGAAGCTCCCCAGACTTCTAAAGAGAAGCCAGAGCCCACACCGCACACTTCAGCATCTCCAGGGCCTCATCTCCCTCCACAGGGCGGGTGATGGGTGGCCGCTGGCCAGGCCACCTTCAAATGGGCCCCCTCAGTCACAGCGACCCCCGTGTCTGCACGGAGCCCTTTGTGTCCTTCTGCTGAGCTGGGTCCCTTTTCTCCGTGGGTTTTCCCCGCAGGCTTTCGTGACCACATTGGCACCACCCTGTGGCCAGTCTGGACCTCTGCCCGGGGCTGGCCACATAAGGAGCCACCCAGCACAGCCAGGACCACCACACAGGCTCCCTTCGGGGAAGGGGCTGGCCCGGGGCTTCCCGTAACTCCCTGCCGGGCACCGAGAGGCCAACCCAGCACCCTCGGCCTCACCCCTGCCTTGCCCCATCACCATGGGGTCCCACCCACAGGCACACGGGTCTCTCTCGCCTGCCTGCAAGGCCACACCTGGGACGTGAACGACCATGCCCACAGTGTAGTGGGTGCCGGGTGGGGGAAGCCCCCGGGAAAAATCAGCCTGGGTGGGAAAACCGACAGAGAGCAACCCTGCGATGGCGTGGCGGGGAGGAGGCCTGCCGGGAACGGGGACGCTAGGGGGAGGCAGGCTGGGGCACGAGGGAGGAGGCTGGGCAGATTGATGACGATTCTGTACCTGATTGTTCATACTAAAGCCATTATGGGATGATTAGAGGAAAAGGTGAGGCTTTAAGTCCAGTGAAAATCAATACGCGCGTCTGGAGCGCTGCGGCCTGCGAGCGCGAGTACTATTTACAGTCCTGGGCGGTGGCGGAGGAGCTCCGGGGGCAGAGGGCCGGAAGAGGGGAAACAGGTGTCTGGGGGCCCCTTATCTGACCCGACTCCCCCAAAGTCCCAGTATTCATCATCTCCCCTCCTCCTGGCTGAGCTGCCAGGGACACCATGGAGACAGGAAGTGGTGAGCAGAGAGCCCTGAAGTGTGGCACCTCTCACCCGGCAAAGGGATAGGGCAGGGGTCAAGTGGTGAGGAAACGGGGAGGGCAGGGAGGGGGGAGGAAGGAAGGGAGGAAGGAAGAAGAAAGGGAAAGGAAAAGGAAGGAAGGAAGGAAGGAAGGAAGGAAGGAAGGAAGGAAGGAAGGAGAAAGGGAAGGGGGGGAGGGAGGGAGGGAGGGAGGGAAGGAGGGAGGGAGGGAAGGAAGGAAGGAAGGGGGGAGGGAGGGAGGGAGGGAGGGAAGGAAGGAAGGAAGGAAGGAAGGAAGGAAGGAAGGAAGGAAGGAAAGAGGGAGGGAGGGAGGGAGGGAGAGAGGGAGGGAGGGAAGGAAGGAAGGAGGGAGGGAGGGAGGGAAGGAGGAAGAAAGGGAGGGATGGAGGGAGGGAAGGAGGGAGGGAAGAGAAGAGAGGAAGGGAGGGAAGAGAGGAAGGGAGGGAAGAGAGGAAGAGACGGAGGGAGAGAGGACAGAGGGGAGGAAGAGATGGAAGGAGGAAAGGAGGAACTGAGGAAGGGAGGGAGGGAGGGAGGAGGGAGGGGAGGAATAGATGGAGGGAGGGGAGGGAGGGCCACCATTCTGCCCAGCCCAGGGGCAGCCAGGGCAGGAGAGATGAGGCACAGACAGGGCAGAGGACAAGGGTCAGCAGAAGGGAAGCGGTGATGGAGAGGAAGAGGCGACACCAGCAGCCACAAGGAGGGACTCGGGAGTGGCCTGAACAGCAGGACGGCACAGGGTTCCTTCCACACAGCCTCCCCGCCGCCCCCCACCCCTGCCCGACGCTTGGCGGGAGCAGGTGGCACGGCCTCACCTTGTACAGCTTCAGGCTGGCCTCGTGCCGGGAGTTGACCGTGTGCAGCCGCAGCTTCTCCAGGCTGTTGGTGTAGTAGTCGCAGGCGTTGCACTTGAGGTGCACGGGGTTGCCGATGGCCACACACTTGAGCCGCCACTCGTTGGCCTTGCCGCCCTCCTTGATGTGGGCCACCAGCTGGAACTTCTGCACGTGCTTGTCGGTCTTGCAGTGCAGCTGGAAGTTGGCCTTGAGCTGGGTGTTGTATCGGCACAGCTTGCACTGGTACGAGTCCCCCAGCACGGCCTTCCACTCGTCCTCGGGCAGCCCGCGCTCGGCGCTCATGTGCAGCCCCAGCAGGTCCAGGTTGTCCGTGGTGAAGCGGTTGCACACGGCGCACTGGAAGAGCTTCAGCGACGGGTCGTTGGTCTGGATGAAGCTCTCGCCCAGGTTCATCAGCTCCTCGGACACCAGCTGGCCGCCCCCGAGCCGCATGTCGAGGGGGATCTCACCGCCCACTGCGGAGGGAGAAGAGGGGGAGTCAGGGGCCGGCCTGGGCCGCAGCCCTTGGAAACACCGACCATCCCCCAGCCCCCCAGCCCTTCCCCAACCCAGCCCGAGATTGAACCCAGGATCCAAGGAGGAAACAGGAAGTTTCAAGCACCGTGAGGTAACACCCCTGCTGCCCACCCCACCCCCCAAAAAAATCCAGTTCCTGGGTTTGGCTCAACTGCACAGACACTCTGAGGAGGGTGGGCGTGGGGCATCGCAGCACCCTCTTTGGGGGAAAGAAAGCTCGTTGTCTGGTGTAAAGTTCAAGCTCACCCCTTGCTCAGTCTAAGGAGGCAACAACAAACCTCCTTACAGGACAGCGTCCAAGCGGCCGGACAGCGGGGGATGGCACAAGGGGGGGAGGGGGGCGTGGGAGCACTGCTGGGGAAGAGTGATGGGGGACAGGGTCGGGCAGCCTCCGGAACCTTCCAGGAGGCCTGAAATGCCCCGCACAGGACTGGCAGGTCACTTGCCACCTGGGAGCAGTGGGCATTTGCTACCAAAGGCTCTGGGACAACGGATAGACGGAAGATTGAAATCCCATGTCTGAGTCCTCAGTGATGAACATCGAGGCCACCACTCTAGGTCAGTGATCCCGGAGGGGACGGTCCCCACTTCCTCATCACAGCCCGCCTCCCTGCCCACTTCGGGGCCAGCTCCTGGGAGTGTGACTCATGCCTGTCACTGAGCAACGGTGTGGAAACCGTGGACGTGAGTGGCCACGTTCCATCTCCTGGGCCATGGTTCGGCCATGGGCACCTGCTGGCCAGTATTCCTGCCCCTTGATACCACCTCTGTGGGACGGACAGGGGTCTCTTCTCCCCACTGGGTGTCCAGAGGGTGCCCACAAGAGCCCAAGTGCCAGGCCAGGGGAGGCCCTGGGCGGCCCAGAGGAGAAAGGGGAGCGGAGAGACGGGTCTGCCCCTTTCTCTCCACCCATTCTTCCCCAGCCCATGGCTGTCCACAGCAGCACTGGCAGGAAGTGACAGTGGCCAGCTCTTCCGCTCAGCCCACAGGGCGGCTGCGGGGAGAGCCCCCCCCCCCCAACCCCAGCACGCCTGCAAACACAGCCAGGCTGCAGCCAAGCCACCTGGGCTGCTCCAAGGGACACTTCAAGTTGACCTTTCACGTGGGGTTTAACTGCTTGGCGGCTTTTGTTGGGAGGCCACCGTCAGATCTGTGCCCCGGGGTTGTCCCCAGGAGTCCGGGGGTTGCCAGGCGATGCTGGGGACAGAACTGGAGCTCCAGCATGCGTGGCCCATGGACGCCCCCCCCCCCCACCCCCTACCAGCCCATTTGCTCTTGTCATAACAGATTAGAACCCGAGCAGCTCATCAAAGACATGATTGTGTTTTTCACGCTTGAGAGATGGGCTCAGAAGGCCCGAGCATGTGCTTTGCATGCAGCAGGTCCGGGTTCAAGCTCCAGCCCCTTCTGCAACTCATAGAGTTTCCTGAGCACAGAGCCAGGAGCAACCCTGAGCACCACTGGGTGTGGCCTCAAATCCAAAGGCAAAAAGGAGATGGCAGGAGTCACCTGCACATGAGGCTGTGAGGGTCGCCCAGACCCCCGGCGAGGCCTGCCGCCACTTCCACCACGGGCCACATAGGTCACTCATGGTGGCTATTGAGTCCTGGACACTTGGCCTAAAAGCACAAACCTCCCCTGGGTCTGAATTCAGCCCGAGTGAGAAAATGCTGATCTCTGAGGGAACGAAACTCTCGCCATGACCCAGCACAAACCCATCTATGCTCCGGGTCTCCCATTCCACCCACGCTGCACTTCACTTTCCTCTACAACCTGCCTCCCTGAGGATAAGAAATCCCCGATTCCATTCTTTCATGGGAGGGGAGGAGGGGGTCCTGAGTGTCTTGCTGCCCTGCCCCGCGCGCCTTCCCTGGGGCGCCTTCTAGGGGGCCCGCTTGTGACTGGCGCCTGTCAGCCTGCTCCCTCTCTCTCTCTCTCTCTGCAGTGAATGGGCTGTGGGCCCGCGCTCCAGAACCGCTCAAAACTCCAGGATCCACACTGAGACACGCAGCAGGGTAAGCGCCTGAAGTGAACCGAGACACAGTTGTGGGCACAATAGGTACTAGCCCACCACACAAGACCATGCCAATGGGTGCAGGTCCGGGTGCTGGCCTTGGCCTAAACCAGGTGGGAAGAAAGGTGGTCACTGACATGGCCCTGTGGAGAACAGAGAACAGCTCACCCTGTCAGCAGGAGCGAGGGGGGTTCAGTCTAATCCAGGCTCGGAGGCTATGAGACCCAGGGCGTCACCCGAGCACAGAAAGTGGGTAGGACAGGGGTGGACGGAAGCTCAACCAACAGATGCACCCCCTGACCACCATCCATACACCCCAAAATAAGTGCTCCTGATCCACTTGACATCGAGGTGTGTGGTTTTCAACATTCCAATGCAACTGCCTCCATCCTAGCCGTAGGCCATAAGTTGGCTGGGCGGGACTCAGCGTCCAGACAGACCCACCGACTCACCTTCCCTCCCCGTGGCCTCAGAGACTACGGGGAGCCAGGACGGGAGCGGGATTCCAACTGCCTGTCCCCGACACACCGTTTTAGAATGCAGGCAGGCGTTTCTCATTGCATCACACCGTGCCTTCTTTACTGTGCCCGAGCAATCAGATTTCTAATGATACCCATCACCAAGCATGTGTGGAAAATGGAGCTGGGGACAGGGCCAGCATCTCTCCATAGGGGTCCCCAAGACCCACTGGCATGGGCTGGAGAGATCACACAGGAGTACACGCAGCAGAGCCGGGTCTGATCCTGACACAGAGCCAGGACTGATCCCAGAGCACTAGCGTTTCTGCCCCATACACGAAAGGAACCAGCATCTTAGAACTCAGAGTCAGCCCTCGGTGACAAAAATAAGAACTTCCTGTCGTGGAGACAATGAGTCCAGCTATAACCTCATGAATCGTCTATAAGGGGACAGAGAAAAGGTGGGAGAGGGCATAAGTGCTTGCCTTGGATCCGGCCAATCCCGGTTGGATACCCAGCACTGCATATGCCCCCTGCACAGTGCCAGGGGTCGCTCCTGAGCACACCACCAGGAACAGTCTCTCTCTCTGAGCATCACAGAGTGAGGCCCAAAAACCTCAGCCCTCCCCCCTCATCCCCCATAAATAGCATGGTTCTGAATTTGAATAAATAAAACTCCAGCTACAGTGTCCTAGAGTCCCTACCAACGAAGAGCCTCCAAGACCATCCCCCCTCCAAAGTTTCTGATCACAGTGGCGATTTTTTATACAGAGAGACCCCAAGATGGGGAAAACAGAAAGGGCGACCCAGGGAGCCAAGGAACCCGAGGGTTGAGCCAAGGAACTCTTCCACTGGAATCCCCGGCACGCTCCAGAGGCGCTCAGTGTCTCAGCTGGTACCAATCACCCCAAGGCACCCACCCGAGCGAGGGGTCCGGCGGAACATATGACCCTTGAACGCACCCCCCCCCCACCTCCTGACATACACACCCACACCCCTGCAGGGCCCGGCTCCATGGCATGAACACAGACTCAGGTGCGGTGGGCAAGGGCCCGGGGGCCCTGAACCCCCGTCCGCCCTGGGTTCAGCGGGCACCAGGAGGACCTGGAGAGGGTGCATGGTGGGGGGGCGGGGAGGGGAGGGTGTGGGCCTCACCTAGAGCGGGCGTCATGGCGGCCATGGGCCCGGCGGGGTCCAGCTGGAAGCCGCTCATCACGAACGGGGCGTCGGAGGAGGCGCTGTCCATCTTCAGGTTGGGCAGGCTCATGTTCTGGGCCAGGTAGTACTGGTAGAGCTCGGCCTCGGCGGGCGCGGGCAGGCTGCCCAGGCCCAGGTGGCGGCCGTGCTGCATCTGGCTCATGTTCTGCTGCAACAGCATCATGTTGTGCATGTGCTTCTCGCTCGTCATGTGGATGCGCAGGTTGCGCGCCACGTTGGTCTCGTAGTCGCACACCTCGCAGCGCCACGTGGGTTTGGTTTTGGGTTTGGTGGGCGAGGGGGCGCTGCAGGAGCTGCCCATGTTGGCGGCCGCCGCCGCCGCGGCCGCCGCCGCCGCCGCCGCCCCGGCCGCCGAGTGGCTGAAGACCTGCTCGCCGCCGCCGTTCTGCAGGTTCTGCATGTTGTTGAGGTGCTTGTCGGACTGCATGTGGATGCTCAGGTTGCCTTTGGTCGTCGTGGAGTAGTTACACACCTCGCAGCGGAAAGGCTTGTAACCACACGTGTAGCTCTCACCCCGCGCCAGCCGCGGGTGCGGCTGCCCGCTCTTGCAGTAGACACAGGAGCCGCCGGGCTCCGGGTGCTTCTCCTTCATGTGCGCCTCCAGCGTCTGCTGGTACTTGTAGTGCCAGTTGCACTTGGGGCACTTGAGGGTCTTGCACGAGTTGCGGGAGTGCATCATGGTCATGTGGCCGCCCAGCGAGCGCGACGAGCCCAGGACCGTGTCGCACTTGGGGCACTCGACGCCGCTGCCCGCCGGGCACTCGCCCCCCACCCCCAGCTCGCACAGGGAGCCGGCGTGCGGGGGGTGGGGCACGAAGCCCCCGTCGTCGCCCTCTGTGCTTTCATTTGGTTCCGGCGCTGCGGCACTGTCCTTATTGGCACTTTCGTCGGCGAAGTCCAGCCTCCGGCCGCCCTCTGCCACCCCGGGCCTGAGGCCCTCACTGTTAAAGCTTAAACGATTCCTCCTGTTCGCACCATCGAAGACAACAAAGGAAGAAGCGGAATTAGAACTAGTAGAAGCCGTGCCCCTCGACAGGGTCTGGAGCACGTTAGGCATTAAGGGGGAGTGAGAAATGCTTTGGTTTGAGAGAGCAAGGTCCTTTTTGCTGCCACTACCTGCCGCCGCGACCCCCGACTCCCCGGGGGGCCTGTCGTCCAGCTCGCCCTGCAACTCGCTGGCAAAGAGTCCTTTGCAACCCTCGTCCTCCTCCTCCTCCTCTTCCTCCTCCTCCTCCATCTCCTCCTCCTCCTCCACCTCCTCATCCTCCTCCTCCTCTTCCTCCTCCTCCACCTCCTCCTCAGCGGGCTCTGCCTTCTCCGAGAAGCCGTCGGGATCGGCCCCGTCTTGCTTCTCGCCGTCGGCCGCCCCCGAGTCCTTGCCCTCTGAGGATTTGGTAGGGCTGGAGGCCAGGGGCCCCAGAGGGACTGAGGTAATGGGGGTCTTCAGGACCGAGCTGGTGAGCCCGCCCAGGTTCAGGAGGGTGCTGGGAGTCAGGAGGCCGGGCTGGGGCTGCTCGGGGCCGGCGCTGGCCGTGGCACTGGCCGCGGCGGCACTGGGGGGACCAGCGGGGAGCGCCTCCTCCCCCTCCATCCGAATGCCGCTGAATTTCCCGTAGAAACTGTGTCCGGGGCCCATGAGGTTAGCAGTGGGGACGAGAGAGTGCGGAAAGTTTTTGCTTTTTGGTTCCAGGAAGCTGACGAGGGGCTCCTTGTCCTTGCCGATGCCCTGGATGATGGCGGAGATGTTCTTGTGGCCCAGGATCTTGCGCTCGTCCTCGCTCAGCGTCATGCGGTGGTCGTGCACGGCGTGGGTGACGAAGGAGCGCACGTAGCCGAAGGAGAGCTTGCACAGGAAGCACATGAGGATGGGCTTCCGCTTGCCGTAGAGCACGAAGCCGTCGAACTTGGACAGGTCCACATTGTCGGGGACATCTTTGGATACGCAGGAGCTCTTGGCGGAGCCGTCGCTGTTCAGGTAATCCTGGTGGCTTTTGTGACGCACGTCGAAGACGCGGAAGCTGTGCAGGACGGGGCTGAGCCCCGCCAGGGCTGAGGTATTCGGGAACGCCGGGTCTGGGCCCTCAAACCATTTCCCGAAGGATGAGGCTATGTGGAACGTATTGATGATCTGGGGGTAGGCGGGCGCCGCCCCCGCCGCCGCGCACGCAGGGTCCCCGGCCGCCCCCGACAGGGAGTTCAGGAAGAGCGAAGGGAGGGCCCCGCTGCCGCCCCCGGGGCCGCCCCCGCCGCCGGGCCCCCCGCTCTGGGCCAGCTGGCCCAGGCTCTCGACAATGTAGGCAGAGCCGTCCGGCTGGTAGACTATCTCCCCAGCCAGGTTCTCCACGTCGCTCTCCTCCTCGCCCTCCTCGCTGCTGTCGCTCGCGCTGTCCTGGAGCAGGGGCCGCGGGGGGCGCGCGCTCGGGCAGTGGTGCTCCATGTAGCTCTGCAGGCTGGCGAAGGAGGCTGCGCACTCATTGCAGCTGACCTCGGGGGCAGCTGCCGGCAGCGGCTCGGGGGCTGCAGCGGCGGCGGCGGCAGCGGCGGCGGCCGTGGGGGCCCCGGGCGGGGTGGGGCTCTCCGCCAGACGTTCATTGAAGGGGGGCCTCAGCCCGTCCAGGGGCCCGTGGCTCTCGCTGGCGGGCGGCTCCATGCTACCAGGCTGGTCGGGGAGGTGGGTGCTGTTGAGTTCAGTCCATTGCTGGTGCTGAGGGAGCCCGCACCCATTGTCCTTCCCCGAGACGACGGGCGAGTCACAGCCTTCCATGGCGAGGCCCGCGTGGAGCTCTCATTGCACCCAGTACGGATCGGACCTGAAGGGCGGAGGCCGGGAGGGAGGAGGGAGAGAGGGGGAAGAGAGAGAGAAAGGAAAGCGGTTAGGAGGGCCGAGGCTCAGGTCCCGCACGCAGGCTCCCCGAGCTGGGCACCCCGGCAGCTGCTGCCCACACCCCCGACAGGCGGCAGGCGGGGGTTGCCGGGACCCCACGCGGCACCTGGGAGAGTCTGGGGGGAAGGGGGCAGGCAGATGACCCCCCTCAGGGGGGTGCAGGGCAGGGGCCCGGAATTTCCCCCTCCAGGAGTGGGCCAATCGGGGGCTCTGAGCGAGCCCACCTCAGCATTAGGACACCAGGCCACGGAGGAGGCAGAAGATGGGGAGGGAGGGCAGGAGGGAGGACAGGCCAATGGGGGACACTACGGCAGACCAGCAGGGTGGACAGAAGGGCAGCGCAAGTGGCTGGCGCTGTCTGGCAGTGCTGGGGACCCAGAGACGGGGGTTCAGCCCCCATCCCAGGGAAGGACGGTAAAGGTGCGGGAACAGCAGGCGAACCGGCCCAGCCCGCGGCCTTTATGCCATCCCCCTCCTCAGGAAGGCCACGGGGCTCGGAGGGCAAAGCTTACAGACCCAAAGCTTACGACCCCTTCGGCGACCATCAATTGCATTCGCCCCCTCAAGGGCCTGGGCAGGCGACGGGCAGTCAGCAAAGCCGGGGCCCAGGCCCTGCCCCATACACACACTCGGAACGAAAAGGCGGGTATCTTCCGTCTCCTCCCCCACAACACTGGAGAACACCCTTGCGTGTGACTCAGCGGGCTGCAGACTAAAAATAGGGAGGAACAGGCTGCAAGTTGGAGGTTTCAAGGAAGAAAGGGTCCCCTCATATCCCAGAGCCAACCATGTGCGTGAGCATGCATGCATGCGCGCACGCGCGCGCACACACACACACACACACACACACACACACACACATACACCAGCACCCCTGCCCTGGTGGCTGGGCTGTCAAGAAACTCAGCCACCACAGAGGAGGCAGCTGGGCCGAGCCTTGTTCCACATGGGCTTCTCAGCTATTAGCCCCCAGTCCGGCACCTGCCCTCCAGCCCAGGGACTTTTCCGTTTCCGACTCCAAAGTGCCACAGCGGAGTTTGCCCTCTCAGACCTGTATCCCGGGGAAGAACGGTCTCATCAGCTCACGGCCACACGGGGCCATGTCTTCCGTCCTGGCCCTGCTCCCACAGTGACTCGGGGCTAAGCGTTCCCCCTGCAAATCCAGGCCAGCCTCCCCTGACGCCTTCCCGGACAACACTTGGCTGTTTCTCCACCCACTGTGTCATTCATACCTGGTGGGTGAAGGATGGAGGTTTGGGTTCCCTCCCACCCACCCCTGTCTTCTCTCTCTCTCTTTTTTTTTCTCCTTCTTAGAGACTCGTAACTGCTCAGCAAGCCAACAGCTCCCCCTCGGGAAAAGATGGGGAAGGCAGGTTTACCAGAAGGCTCCAGAGAAGGAACTTTTAAGAAGAACGTGAGTGCCCTGCTTGGTTGGGAACACAGGCGTGCACGTGCCCGCCTCTCTGCGGGTACCATCAAACTCCATCACAACGAGACTCTGTGAGCATGAGGAGAGATGCTATTGATTTCAGACCGGGAGGGACCACGCGGAGCCAAAGCGAATGGCTGGGGCGATGGATGGAGCTTCCTGGCCAGGCTTAGCGGGGCTGCAGGTGTGGGTCAGGCAGGGTGCTCCTGCAGGACGTGCCTGATTGGCGGGCGACGTCTGACTGACAGTGTGGGCCGGAAAGGTTGGCAGGCCTGAAGGGGGCGGGAGGGTTAACAGCCCGATTGTAAAATCAATGTCATAAATGCTTGGTAAGTTACAGGAACATGCGGGAAGGGGAGGCCACGATTGATAAAGGAGAAGGGCTTTGATGCTTCACCAGGGACCTGCGCATCGACAGCCAAGCCAATCTCCTCTCCAGCCCAGGCCGGGCCGAGAAATCTGCGAGCGTTTACCAATTAATTGGTGGGCTTTCCCGCTCTGCCTGTGTCGCCCTCCACAAATCATCCAGTTAAGGGGCTGGAACTTTTGAAAACTCGCCGAAGTCAGATGGGGGTTTTTTTTTTGGGGGGGTGGGTGGGAGGAGTGGTCCAAGGAGTGTTCAAGAGCCGCAAGGACCCGTCCCAGCAAATACAGGCAGAGTCGAAGGATGTGGTACAGTTGTTCCCTCCATGGGACATCACAGCCATGTCGGGGACTCTCCCGGGCCACACTCAGCCATGCTACCAGATGCAGGGGATTATCACAGAGCGCCCTAACCCCAGGACCAGCTCTGCAGCCCCTCGTTCAGCTTTCTATTCCCAAACGCCATGGGAGTCACCTCGGACGCCAGAGGGTCACGCCAGCCCCCAAGATGGGGAATGGGGGACCTCAGGGAGGTCATTCATGATGAGAGTGCATGAAGACATGGGGGGGGGGGGAGAAGCAGGAGCCCTCATCACGATGTGTTCGGAGCACAGTGGTCAGAGGAGCAGCTCCTGGAATATTACTGTCAAGAAGCCAGCTGTTGGGACCCATGGCACCTCCCATCCACGTGGGACAGAGCAAACTCTTGAGCCAGCCCCCAAGACAGACTCCGCATCATAACTCGGCCCCCAGGAGAGGCGCTTAGGTGCTGTAGACAAGGCGCGGGTGCTCCCAGGACGGCCCGTCTCACTGCACCTGGCACCTGAATGGGCACTCACACGCGTGACCAGGCAGCGGGCACTTGGGGTCCCACGCGAGCACCTGGGAAGAGCAGCAAGGGGACGGGCAGGAGGCTCGGAGCCCGCCCACAGGGGGCCTCCCACTCCGGGACTCTGGAGCACCCCTCGCTCTCGCCCCGGCGACTCTCTCTCCCTCCCGCTGTTTATCAGGCAGTCAATAAGGAAAAGGTAGTTCTTACTTAAAGGAGGCAGAAGTCAACTCGGCAGGTCGATCGGCGCTGTCTGTAAACACGGTTTCCCGTAAAATCAATGCGCCTCGGTGAGAGCGGGCGGCCTGGGAACCGGCGGGTCCCCGCTCCTACAGCCAGCCCCCCCCCAGGCTCTGCGCCCCCTTCACTCGCACGTCACCACTCAGGCAGCGTCCACCCCAAAACTCCCTTCACACACAGATGTGCCCCCCCTGCCCCCTCCCCCAGGACGCCCCGGCCACGTGCAGCGGCTTCTCTTAGGGCTCCACAGTTTAGGAAGGTTTTGCCGACACATCTCCTGAGACTTCCAACATCTTGATCAGGAAGCATCCCACTCCACCCCCCACCAACAGTCAGACCCGCATCCTCTCCCATAAACACTCCCCCAGGCTCCCCGCTGCCCCCCCCAAGCACCCCCACCGCCTCTTTGCCAATATCCAACTCTGCACTCCGCAAAGATCATTTGGTTCAAAAGCGCAAAGGGGCAGCAAGTCACCCTCCCCAGCTCCCCTCCCCGCCATCTCCCCCTTCCCAACCCCCCCAATTAACAAAGTCATCCATCACGCTCTTTAGGGAGAGCATAGGACACAGTTATCACCTTCCCGTGGGGAGATAGGGCCCGTGCAACAGTTATGGGGGGGGGAGGGCTGATCCGGAAGGGGAGGGGGCTCCCGCTGTTGCTTCAGCTCCTGGAGAATTAAACATGAACAGTCGCACTGTGTAATTTTAAATTGTTAATTAGCACAGGGTTAATTAGGCGGTCCTTTCACAAGAGGCTGTTTGGCAGAACACCAAGAAGGCAAACAAAGGGGTAAGACAAGCACAGGGCTGGAGGGGGAAACTGTGGCTTCGTTCCGTGCGAGGAGCTCCGCGGCCGTGCCTGCAGGCAGAGGCTGGTCAGCTCCACCGCTGCTCCCCAGGGCCCGGCTCGGCAGGAGGGGATGCCACCTCAGCCACTTCCATCACCTCAGCATGGGCCCCTGCATCCAGGAAACACCCCCAAAGGCACAGGGCAATCCCCCCTTTTAATTAACAGCCCCAGGAATTCACAGGGATTACAGCTCATCTCTAACATTCATAGTGTGTGTGTGTGTGTGTGTGCGCGCGCGCGTGTGTGTGCACACACGTAGATAATTTGATAAAGCCAGAAACTCTCCAAACTTGGTGCGAGGGTGAGGAGGTGCCATGCCTAGAAGCCTCCGCAGGTGTGGAAAGGGGTCCCGTGGGTTCTGAAGGGAGAAGTTGTGCGCCAGGCCATCAGGGGAGCCGCAGAGACTCAGGGCAGTGGCCCTCACCAGGGGCCCGTGCTGGCCGCGTGTGGAGGCAAGTTGAAAGCCACTGGTCTGCAGGCCTGGTCCTCACTGCAAGTCCTGGACCACTGCAAGCCGGCCCGCCTGTGTGGAAGGGTGTCAAAGGCTAAAACACAGCAGCAACCGTGGGGCAGATGCAGTCGTGGCACCGTCCCTTCCCCCACAGCGCCTGAACTTTCTAAACCTCCCCCCAAGGGGCTGGAGGGATAGCACAGTGGGTAAGGCATTTGCCTTGCACACAGCCGACCCAGGTTTGATTCCCAGCATCCCATATGGTCCCCTGAGCACCGCCAGGAGTATTTCCTGAGTGCATGAACCAGGAAGTAACCCCTGGGCATCGCCAGGTGTGACCCAAAAAGCAAACCTCCCCCCAAAATCCAACCTACTGGGGGTCATGATGGTTGCGTGCCCTGGCATCCTGTCAGAGCTGGCAGGCAGCGCCCCCATCCCTGAGGGCCAGCCCGGGCCATTTCCTCCTTCTCTTCAATGTGGGGACTGAGGTGGCTGCGACCCCAGCCCACACCCGGCAGAAGGCAGGGCCAGCAGGGGCCATCTTCAGACTCTGGGGTCCACGCTCCTGGCCACACTGCTGCCTTCTTTTTCAATGTCCTACTCAAAGACATGCCCAGAAGGTCTGCACACCCAACACACACATTCCCCTTTTTTTAGATCCATTATCTCCATTTTTAAGGGCTGGAGGGCAGGTTCCAGAGACGATGACACTCAGCTGCACCTGCAGTTCCTCTGCTCCTGCAGCCGCTCACCTCTGACTGTGGTGCTAAGAATAAGATTTTAGAAATGTGCCTTCTACAGATGGGGGTGGGCACCCTGCATGAGGACAAGCCCCATGGAAAGGGGTGAATAGCAGCCGGGAGTGAGGAAAAGCCCGAGGCAGGGCTGTGCATGCACCTCAGCACGGTCCCAGGGACAATGCTGGCTGGAAAAGGGTGTGAGGGGACACCAGGTATTCCCAAGGCACCTCAGCTTCGGAATAGATTCAGCTGCTGAATCACATGGGGGCGGGGGCGGTGGGGTGGGGGGAGTGAGGGGTGGCAGGGGTGTTGCTGAAAATGGGAGCCCTGAGAAATTAGCAATTAGCTGTAAATTCAGTAAGAAAAGTCACATCCAATAAACTTAAAAAAAAAAAAAGAATCTCACTTTGACTCAGTGATGTGAGAAATCTGGCAGGACCAGGTTATTTTGCATTTTACTAAGGGATTCTTAAGTCGGCCCAAGAGGCAGGAGAGCACGTGGCCTCGCATGCAGTGAGCACAGGCTGGATCCCCAGATCCCCAGCACGGAATACGGTTGTCCGGGTGCTGCCAGAAATCACAATCACTCCTGAGTACCACTGGGTGTAGCCAAAAAAAAAAAAAAAAAAAAAAAAAAAAGCAAAACCAAAGCATATCATTTCTTTGCTTTCAAACTGGCAGACGCCTCCCGGTCATACTCTTCCAACTTCATCATCAGGGCCTGTAACTGGCTGGCTCATAGGGCAGCGTGCCCGGTGCCATGTTCTCGGCCGTTCCTGTTTAAATCAAGAAAGAACCTGAGGGGGCCAGGACCCAACTCACAAAGCAACTTGCAGAGCACAGAACGTGGCAAGAACAGGCTCACTGCCGAAATCGAGACTGTGGAAATCAGAAGATACGGATGTGGCGTTGGAACTAGCCCAGAGGAACGCCAACCATGAGAGGCTCCAGGCAGGCCCTGTGGAGGCTAGGCCCTCCGTCAAACCAACAGCGGACGGCAAAGACGTGATCTCACCTGCTCCCCTGACACACCAGCAGATGCCTAACACGGACGTGATCCCAAGAGCTTGCTGGCCCTCCGTCTTCCCTGCCTGTGTGCAGAAAGCTCCTGTCCACTTTCTGTCCACCTGAGGGCAACGCCTAAACCAGTCCTGGACGAGCAGAGCGGTGTCAGTACCAAGTGGCTGAGCAGGATGCCTAGCATCACCGACAGGAAGTCCTCCTGCTGCCACCTACGGTGACGCCATGACATGTCTCTCATCGAGCACCAGGGTGGGCTTGGGGCTGACATCACCCAGCTGCCTGAGTGGAAGGTAGACCCCATGCTGCATCCCCCTAGTCTAGGAACAGCAAACGAGGCTCAGCTTTTCCCGGACTTCCATCAGCCTGCCTCCGGGTCCTCGGAAAGGTGAAGAGGCCCCTCATCCCCACCTGCCCGGCATCTACCTCTCTCTTCTGTGCCAGCGCCGAGCGTGGCCGCCCAGCCAGTGCCTGGGGTTTGCCCAGTCACCCAGACCTCTTGACTGACCACTCTATTCTGACCGCCAGCAGCTTCAGAGAAGGGTGTATGCCTGGCTCATCTCTGAATGCTCCTCATTGTAACGGGCACTTCACAAAGAATGAAAAGGGGGCAGGAGAGAGGACGGGAGTGAGGCCTGCGCCTCAGGCGGCAGCACCAACTGGATGGATCCCCGGCACTAGGGGTCTCCTTGAGCGGCCTTGGGTGCATCCCCAGGGGGCCCTGGGTAGCCCGAGCACCACGGGCCCAAGCACTGAACCTCTGGGTCTTGTGGGCGGAGAAACTCTGGGAAGGAGCCCTGACCTCCTGAGCACTGCTTGGAAGTCACCCGCCCTGCAAATAGTTCTAATTTAAATACAGATGGTTGATTGAAATCAACCACAAGTGTGTATGGAGCAGAGGGTAGGTAAGAGAGAGGAGCGTATGATAATCCTAGCTGGAAATGATCACACTGGACAAGTGTTAAAAGTAGGTAAAGGGATACACGGATAACCTTTCAGTATCTGTAGCAAAGCACAATGTCCAAAAGGAGAGGCAGGGAGGGATGAGGGAGGAAGAAAATTGCCTGCCATAGGGTGGGTGGGGATGATGGGAGGGAAACTGGGGACACTGGTGCTGGGGAATCCCACCGGTGGAGGGATGGGTGCTAGAACACTGTATGACTGAACCCTAATCATGAGCGGTTTTGTGAGGGTCAAACCCCACAGTGATTCAATTAAAAAAATTAATAAAAAATAAAGATAGATGGACAGGAAGGAATTAAGGTAGGGAGAGAAACGGCATCAGCTAGGGCCAGCAGAGGGAGAAAGATAATCCCTAACATTCCTTCTCGCCCTCATCGGAAGAAATGTCTGGTACAATCATTCTCTGCTCAACGGAACCAGGCCTGTGTGGAGAACGGGCTGGTGCTTGGGCTGGGGCAGGGATTGTCCACACTGAGCCCAGAGCCCCTCTGGAGCTCCTAAGACGGGGTGCCCAAAGGGTCCGGGTATGGGGGTTCCCAACTGTCCACATCCAGAGTGAAAGACTGTTAACGTCTCAAATCCAGATGCATCAGGCCATGCTGCCCTGTTTTAAAGAAGAAATGGGAGAAGAACACATAGTTCCTCCGGGTGGAAACCCCAGCGTCTCCAGGAGGGCGTTTGGGGTCCCAGGTAGAGCCAGGGGGCAGGGTGGGGGAGAGCATGGGTGGGCACTAGGCACCCTGGAGAACTCTGAGGAGACACCGGATATTTACACGGCCCTGAGTCTCGCTCCCACAGGATGTTTGCTAATTACAGAAGGGAAAACAATAACTTTACAGGGGAGGAACCGGCAGCACCACCTCCAGCGGGGATGGCAGTGAACACCCTCAGGAAGGGGACAGAGACATCATGTGCCTCCGAGGACATCGCATGCCCGCCCCGGCGTTCCCACCTCCGACGCAGACCCCAAGACCGGCTCTCGGGGCGTGGCAGTGCAGGGGGACCCCAAGCTCCTCTGAGATTCTGGAGGGCCATGAGACAAGAGAGACGGGCTGGAGAGCTGATTCAGGCTGAAGAAGTCCAAAGGGGGACGGAAAATAAGGCTCCGAACCGACAGCTGCTCTGATGCAGGGACGGCTGTCAAAATCTGAGCGTGGTCTGTGAGCTGGATTGGGCGGTGGGAGGGTACCAACACTAATATCCTCATCCTGATACCTACTCTGTGACTGTGTACCTCCCTCTTCCCATCAAAGATAAACACACATTTAGAGGTGGCAGGGATGGGGACTGGGGGCAAGAGGGGACGGGAGGGGCCCTTATTTTTCTATTTCTAAGGGACTTAAGGGAAAAAAAAACTTTGCGTGTATATGTAGACAGGCAGGCAGAGAGATGTAAAGAGATAGGATACACCTGGGTGGGGCCAGGGTGGAGGTTCAAGAGTGACCTCTGTGCTATTATTACAACTTCCCTGCATCTCTAAAAGTCTGTCAGAATGAGAAGAAAAACAAAGGCAAGCATCCAATCTAAGAACTCTTCATACTGAGTTCCCCCTCCCCCGCAAAAAAAAAAAAAAACCTTATAAACAGTCCACCCGCCCTACTCCCCACATCCTCCTGATGGTGTGAGACTCACTGCTGGCTCAGTTGGCAAGACGCGGAGAGGGGCTGAGGGCGGTAGTGGACAGAGCCCAGCGTCCCTCCCTCCGGCCACGAGGTTCGGGCTAGAGCCCTCTGGTTGGTGGAGAAAACACACACGGTCATCCCGATGTGGGCAGGATTTCAAGGAACACAAAGCTGAAAGGCATTAACCCAAGGCATCTGGGATGCTGACCGAGGACAGATTTCCCTAACTTGGTGAAAAGTGGTTCTAAATATAAGGACAAGGGCAACCGCCACGGGAAAGGAACGTCCTGGCCGGGGCAGGACGGAGTCCAGACGGAAACGCAGCAGAGAGGAAAACACACACAACCACCAGGGGCCGGAGAGAGTACAGGGGTTAATGCACTTGCTTTTGCACACAGACAATCCCCGGTTCCACATCGAGCACCACAAACGGTCCGCGGAGCAACACTAGGAGTGACCCAACTCCCTCAGAAATCAAATGATACAAAGAGTAAATGTGCTGCCCTACCCAGCCCTCTGCAGAGAAGTGAATTAAACGCAAAGGCCCCTGGATCCTGCAACAAGGAGAAGCCTCACCCCAGGGGCTGAGAAGACACCCCTCACTCGTGAGCTTGGGATCTACCCGAGAGCCAATCAAAGCCCCTTTCCTGCACAGACGCAGCTGGGAGTGTAATTGTGCGAGCTGGCCCAAGATAAGATGCTGGGCGGTCTGATTTCGTCCACCACTCGGCAGCAATTTCCCAGGAACCTTCCAAGGGACCCTTGGTAAAGCCAGAGAATGCTCACGGGTGTGAACAGATCCCTCGGGCGTGTATGTCACTGTCACACCACACACACACACACACACACACATATAGGGGTTCCGCTGCCCGGAAAGCCCAGGATTCGGCCAGGCCTCGGGCTGCATGTGTGCTAACGAGTGCATCCGCGCTATTTCCAGCGTGAACATAAATCAGCCTGGAAGGGAAAACTGCTAGCTCAGTGCCTTCTGCAGGGAAGCCACAGGACCGAGATATTCTGGTTACAGTGCGGCGGCGAGGCGAGGCCGGGAGGAGGGCGGAGGAGGGATCAGCCTCAGACCAGGAGCCAGGGCTGTGGGTGTTGGAAGGGATGAGCTGGTACTTAGGGCAAAGAGCATTTTTCTACTATATATGTAGTTTCACCCACAGCTCCACGCCACCACGCCCGTGAAGACAACAATAAAAACTCGAACTAGGGGGCTGGAGCCGTAGCTCAGGACAGAAGGCGCTTTGCCTTGCACAAGGCTGACTCCGGTTTGATCCTGGCATCCCATACGGTTCCCCGAGTCCTGCCAGGAGTAATTCCTGAGTGTTATCCCTGAGTACCCCCAGGTGTGGCCCACAAACAAACAGACGAGCAAAAAACCTGTGAAACTACCTGGGATGGTGCTTTAAGATTCTGCTTGGATCAAAAACTGGGGTCTGAGCGACAGAACCAGCATTAGGGAACTTGTATCCCAGCTCACACAGCACCACAGCTCCACAGGCCTTCCCCCTCCCCCGCCCCCCTGTATCTGCAGGGGGCAGACATGTGTGTGTGTGCGTGCGTGTGTGTGTGTGTGTGTGTGTGTGTGGTGGGCAGGGGGGTGGATCAGCGTCCCCTGGAAGCATCTAACCCCCTCCCAGACACGCTGCAGTGCCTCCTCCTCCTCCTCCCCTCCCCCCTCCGGGCAGATGAGTCTCCACCCTACCTTCACTCACCCCATCCGGGCTGCTCCCCTCTGCCAACCTGGACGCCTTCCCACGCTGTCAGCCTCTGCGCCAACGCTCTCTTTGCCAGCACCCCCAAACTTTTCATCTCCTCCCAATTTCCTCAAAATTCCTCCCCAAAGCTCCCATTTCTCATCTCTCACTACGCAGCGGCAGAGCCAGCGACGAAGTCGAATCGTGCCATCTGGCCCACTACAGTTTCAATCTGGCAGCCGGGGATGTGAGATTTATTCTAAATAATTTCTCCTGATTAAAGTCGCACAAGTTCATTACTTACTCCCCCTCCCCCGCCACCCCAAGAGCCAAAAAAAAAAAAAAAAGGATCTATATAGGAAGACTCAATAGCTCAAATGCCACCAGCTGGAAGCCAGAGAGGGATTTGTGGGGGTGACGATTCTCAGCTCTGTACCTTCCATTTCACCAACCTGGGAGGGTCCCTGAGCCTGGGGGGAGAGGGCTACCCTGCCCATGGAAGAATCTGGAGTGACATGAATTCCCCTCCCGCACCCACCTGGCCGAGGCATCCTTTGGGCAATCCCTGCTATCCTGCCATGAATGGACGTCTCTAATAACAAAAACGTCACCCAAACGGGCAGCGGCTGTATCACTACCCGCTTTCACAGGGCTGGGCACGCTTCACAGAGTCTTTTAAATGGGCATCGATCGCTTCATTGCATCCTTGAACCATTTTACAGGCGAGGAGACAGAGGCCGGGGGCTACGCACCTTCCCCGGGGCCCCTCCGCATGCCTCAGAGAGAGGAGGCCCTGCCGGCCCAGTCTGCCTCCCGCCTTCCTTCTCTCGGAGGAGCCCGGCTCTTCCCCACACTTTCCTTCTCCCTCCCGCCTTTCTTGTTGGCTGCCAGGCCACACGTGGCAATGCACAGGGCTGACTCCTGGCTCTGCACTCAGGACTCACTCTACAGGGCTCTAGGGACCATATGGGGATGCCGGGGATCAAACCCGGGTCTGTCCCTCCCTGCTGGACTAGGCTCCAGCCCCTCTTTTGCTTTTTTGGTTTGGGGGGGACCACACCCAGTGGTACTGGGAATTCCAGGGGAGCTCAGATTGATGCCCTGGGATCAGATCAATGGGCAGGACCCAGAGACGCTCTGAGGCCCCTGTGTGGTGCTGGGAGTCAAACCCGGGCCTGTGACATGCTAGCCATGCACGCCGAGCCAGCTCCCAGCCTTCCACCTCAATGTCTTCAGGAAGTGGAGCTGGTGGGGACAGGTGGGCTCCCGGGCACCGACCACACTCGTGCCAGCCTGCGAGCACCTCCCCACCCGCGCCACCTTCAGCAGTACTGGGTGTTATTTTTCTTTTGCATCTTTAAAAAAATAAAGCTGTTGATATGGCAGGCAAGGAAGGATGTCTTGTTTAAACTTCGACTTCTTGCTAAGACAGAACCCATCTGAACGCGATGATCGGTGAATTAGATACCTCCCCCGTGAGCTGCCTGTTACTCACGCTGGTGAGTGATCTGAAGTCTTTCGAGGATCTGACAGGGGTTCCCCCCTGTGAGGCTCTCTATCCCGTTCTAGCGCTCTGAAGAACGCTGGGCCCGTCTGAGCCCACTCCCAGGGCTGGCTCAGGCCACACTCTCGGTCATTGCTTGGGATCTCAGTTCCTGTGATGTGCGGACGTGAGCCGGGGAGATTATACTGGGGTGCAGGTGCTCACCTTACACACAGCCAACCCCTGTTTGATCCCTGGGACCACACAGGGTCCCCCGGCCCCGCCAGGAGTGATCCCTGAGCACAGAGCCAGAAGTAGTGCCTGAGTATAGCTGGGTGAAGCTCAAAGACCAAAAAAGAAAAAAGGAAAAAATCTATATCTAGTGGTTACTGCCTCCTTCACTTCCGTAGTGCCTGCCTCCCAAGGCTAGGCAGTTCCTCCCCGTAGGCAGACAGTGGAGCTCGAGTTCTCAGCTGTGCCGGATCCCAGAACCACAGTCCAGCACGCATCTGCTCCCACTGCACTGGCTAGGAGTGAAGGTTGGGTGCCCCCTGGCACCAGCGGCCTCTCCCATGGCGGCCACTCCCTCCCACTTTCAGGGTCACCATCTCTGCACGTCTGCATGGCTCACCCCTCCCCTCATCTCCCTGGAGGTGTTTCCCAAATTCTTCCACAAAGCTGCCCATCACTTGACCACACGGGTGGTCTCCCTGCGCCACCCCCCCTGTGCAGTCTTTACCCACCATCAAGCCTTTGCCCAGATTCTTTTGTTGTTGTTTTTGCTTTCTGGGAGACACCTGGCGATGCTCAGGGATTACTCCTGGCTCTCCACTCCTCAGGAATCACTCCTGACAGGGCTGGGGGAGGACCATAAGGGATGCTGAGGATTGAATCCCGGTCGGCTGCATGCAAGGCAAACACCCTACCCGCTGTGCTATCACTCCAGCCCCTTGCTCCAACTCTTATCTCTGGGCATCGGCTCCCTTCCCAGCTTCTTTAATTTTAATTACCAAAATTTCAGTCTGTGCGCCCCCACCCCCCAGCCCAAACAAAGCTTTGCCATTCCTGTTTAATGGGCCTCAGAAGGCCTGCAAGTGGCCAGCGGACCACCACGCCAACATTCACTTAACCGGCCTCAACACGTTCCAACACGATGTCTCCAACAGGGCTCCTGGTTCCATCTTGGATTCTGGAAACCAGGAAGGAAAGACAAGGCCAGCTTCCCGAGGACCACAAGGTCACACGCTCTTCTCACCCAAGAGCCAGCTGCTGGAGCACTCAAGCACTCTGCAGAAAGGCATCTTTAGCGGTGACCCCCACAGCGAGTCCCCCACCGCCCTCCCACCAAGAGAACAAGACACAAGTGCAAACCGGGCTCCTGTCATCATCTCTACCTTCCCGTCGCTCTGGGCTCTGTCCCTGCCACCCAGGCCTCTGACGTCCTAAGGCTCCCTTGACATTTAACCAGACTCCATTTCTTCACGCTCCACATTTATCCTTGCGTGGGGCTAAGGAGACGGTGCTCAGAGCAGAGCACGTGCTGGCACGCAGCAGGGCTTAACCCCCAGCACTGTGCGGGCTGCCAGGTGTGGCCCTACGGGGGCAGGGGTGGAGGTCAAGCCAAGCTGAGACACGCTTAAAGAACACACAAGCTCCAGTCTGATACGGGCGGCCAAATGACCTGTCACTCACGCCGGCCACCATCTCTCCATCTGTACCATCCTGGGAACCATGAGCCCCGCTCTCTCAGAAGAACGTTCTTGGGGCTGGAGTGATAGCACAGTGGAAAGGGCATTTACCTTGCATGCGGCTGACCCAGGTTCAATTCCCAGCATCACAAATGGTCCCCCAAGCACCACCAGGAGTGACTCCTGAGGGCAGAGACAACAGCAACAACAGCAGCAACAACAACAACGCACTCTCTGGCTTTCTTCTCTCTCCAGCCTGACTCAGGCGGCTCAAGAGTCAAAGGGAGCAATCTTCCGATGTTTCTCCCTGGCACCATGCAGGGCATGTGGTGGACACCCCAGATCTTGCGACTCCCTCGCACGCTCTTTGTTAGGAGACAAAGCTGTGGCCTTTGTGGGGCACTCGCTGAGTTCAGCATCACCTCGAACGGACCACCGCAGACCCAGCTGCCAGGTCTGGACCGGTTCTGAGACTTGGACACAACTGCTGGGGGCTGTCTCCCTTCCTCTCCCCAAATCCCAGTCGTGCTGTGTGCACAGAGATGGGGTCGCTCAGTGAGAGAGAGATCCAGGAGAGCTGACTGAGTCCCTTAACACAATTCTGTTCGGGGTGGGGGGCTGAGCATCCGGGTGACATGCCCGTGACCCTCTGGAGTAAGCACACATCCCGAGAAAAGGGTTTCCCAGCCACGCACGCTGGGTGGATGGGGAGACGGGGCCTGACCTTCCTGAATTCTCAACGGGCAGCGCTGAGGCCACAGCGCACTGGACCAAGGACAGGAGGTGTTCAAGGCTCCCAAACCCAACACAGGCGGAACCTAGGCAGCTTCTGGGAGCATCTTGGGCTTCCAGGCCTGCTGGGAGGAAAGGCCATGGGGTCTTCCGTGCTTTTCCTCCACTCTTCTCCAGGAGAACAATGCAAAGCTTACCAGAGAGGCCCTGGCAGCAGACAGCCGCAGCAGCCCCACCCTCTGCTAGGGGTGGGGGGTGAGGGACAGTGGGGAGGCAGGCAGCAGAGGACGGGCAAGGCTCAGTACCACCACAAACCAAACAAACAGGGCCACCACACACGCGCCACCCCCGGAAGGCTCAGAGCCACTGACCAGGGCCCAAGAGGATTCCCCGCCCAACAGCCAAACCATCACCCCGGGCCTTTCCCGCGTCGCAGGATGGGGACCCTCGGAAGGGGCACCCTATGTGCCCGCCAGGTTGTGTGCCAGATGTGTGTCCCCAATGTCTCCTTTGGGGGCCTCACTGTAGAGCCACTGGCTCAGGGAGAGTCTCCACTCGGATGGCTCTGCCTTGCTGAGGGAGGGCACCACGGCCTAGAGAGTTCCTCCCACCCTGGGCGGCCCTTCCTGGTGGCTAGGTGGAGCCCACGTGAGAAGAGGGCCTGGAGACCCCACTGCTAGACAAGGCATCCCCTTCTGTTTGCCTGAAGGCCATGGGCCCTGGGCCGGGCGGGGGCAGGGAGGGAAACCAAACAGGGGCCTTGTCCTCACAGCCCCTCCTGCTGCCCACGTGGTAATTAGGAAGCCCATTATTTGCACTGTTACTTTTAATCAAGAAACCCAGATTGAGACATATTTACCATTGGCCACTTCAAAGCCCAGCCCTGGGAATTGGGGGAAACAAGAGAGGAAATTTCTTCAAGTGAAAGCACCCGAGAGTTCACACTTCCTTAACCTTCTGGAAGGCTGAGCCCCCACCCCACAGCACCCCCCACATACTCTCTCTCAAAAAAAAAAAAAAGAACAAGCCACTGTGGTAACAGCAGCACCCTCACAGACCAGGCAGAAGCCGGAGGCCTGACCGTCTTCCTCCCCCACCACACCACAGGCTGCTCAGGGCCCCAGGGCTGCTGGGAAAAGAGCGCCAAGGCCACGGTCAACGGTCCTTGGATTAATTATGCTCTAAAGTCTCTTCTCTGAGCACTGTGAAGGCCCCACACTTGGGTTTGGGAACCAGTGTGGTCACATATTTTTCCTTAATGGCTTCCTGCACACCCTGGTGAGGGCTGATCCCGGGGGGAGAATTGCCAGTTGGAGCCATAAACGGGATCAATGGAGATCAAGACCCTGGTCAGGCATCTGGGAGGGGAGCGAAGAGGGATTCGTACACACACACACACACACACACACACACACACACACACACACGGGGGAAAACAACAAGCACCGCACAGGCCCCACCCCAACTTTTCCAATCCCGGCAGACTCCCCTCACAAGCACCAGTGGCAGGGACCACACTTGGGTCCCCAGAAGCTTCCGGCACAACACCCACGGATGAGAAGGACGCCACGGTGGCCAGGAAACGAGATTGCTTCCTTTTCTGTGTCAGAAGGGTGCGGGGTTCTTGCCCCACAGAACCTGGTGCGCAGGCCCTGGGCACCATATCTAAAGAGGGGTGGGGGCACAAAAACCAAATCACTGTTCTACTGGGTTTGATCGGTCCATACGGCCACTGTGTATCGAAGTCCCCCATACACACCACCGCCCCCTCAAATGACCGAGCAGCTGTCTCTCGCTGGAGGCCAGACAGGGAGAAACGGGAGAACGTCAGAGCCCGGACAGTGGGTCCAGCTCAACCCTCCCCTGGCCGCTGAGCCTGGCAGACACCTCCCCCCACCCGCCACCGCGCCCGGTGGCAGTGTCAGCCTGCTCGGGCACCAGCGTCTGCCCCAGGAACCAGCAGTGGGCACGGAGTTAAGCTCTGGCAGCCACTGTCCCAAAGCCTCCTTCAGCCACTGCACTGAGACACCCCCTAGACCCCAATGTCACCATTGCACACGCACACCTTGGTGCCTCCTGCCGGGTCCCCTGGCACTCTCACGCCTCATAGGGATCTCAGCGCCAGCCCCAGGGCAGTGACCATGAAAGTCCATCCGGGCTCTGGATGCTGACCACGTCCCGGCAGCTCCCCTGCCCAGGGAAGGGCATGGCCCACGCAGAGCCCTGAGCTGGCCAAGCCCACGGCCATGCATGGCTTCTCCTCCGGTGCCATCAAGCAGCAGTGACAGAACCTCCTTGTACAGGGTCCCATCGGGGGCCCTGGACAGGCCTCCCACATCCTCGCCTTCCCTCCCTAATCCTCAGCCCCACTTTGCTGGCTTCACTTCCCATTGGGGGGCGGGGGGAGCATCAGGGGGTGTAGGGGTTGGGGCTTGAGACCTGAAGGCAGAACAGCCCAGAGGCAACGGACTCATCGGGAGGTGCTGGGGCTGGCGTGTCCCTGTGTCCCTGCTCTCCTGGAGGAGGTAGGCACAGCCCAGGGGCTACCTGAGCCCAGCAGGCCCCTTGGTGGAGCCCCGCGTCATGACCGGGGTTGAGTTTCCAGGGCACGGAGGAGCCCTGAGTCTCGGAAGCGAAAGGCGCGGAGGACTCAGGCACCGGGCTGAGCGCGCCCGCCGGCAGCTGTTCCTGGGACCATCTGCTTCCCTTTCCTGCTGCAGACTGGGGGAGAGGCTGGACCTGCTCCAGTTCATGGAGAGTCTGTCTGCGGGGGGGACTCGGGGGAGAGAGATGCAGATGCCAACGTGCTGTGATCCTGGGCGGGGAATCCCGAACCCCGACTGCCAACCAGCCGTGCACATGCCCGAGGCGGGGGACGTGGGGGGGGGGGTGAGGATGGGAAACGGGGGAGGCGGGGGAAAGGAGACAGAAGGACCAAGAAGATCTTTTCTGTCTTGTCTTCATTTTTTTTTTCCCTCCTAAGAGAATCTTTCCAAAGTCTTCACTGCCCAGCCCGCTCTGCCTCCGGCATGGAAAGTGTTACTCAGCTACAAGGCCTCTTGCTAATTGTGGGTTTTTATTTTTATTTCCTATTACCCTCTTGCACGCCTGATGAGATTATTTTACCGGAACTGACACAGCTGGAAGCAGCAGGCTTACGTGGAGCCTCTGAGGAGGTGATGCAATTTCATTTTCATTGATCAGAAATCAGCAGGGCAGTAAGTGATGGGAAATTCCATTAGAAGAAAACTTGCAAGCCGTGAGCCTCAACTTCCTTGCCACACCCAGGACCCCCCACTCCACCCCCAAACACACACACACATACCCCGCACTTCCCCGGGGGGAGTCTTTGGCTTCCTGTGGGCCAAGTCCTTCCCGGGAGCAGAGGATGGGGATGGACCATGTGCTGTGCCCGGAAAAGGGCCAAAGCAAGATCCCTTCCACCCAGCTCAACTTTTCCTCTGGGAACTCGGACAGGACCCTGGCATTCTCCTGCTCTAGAAGCCTGCAAAGCCAAAGCTTCGAGACCTTTCCAGGTGTCAAGACAGGAGAAACCACTCATCGAGCACCATGGCCAAGATATCCCTGACCACCTGCTGAGAAGCCTGAGCCACCTGCGGCTTACCAGGCACCAGGCATGTGGCCATTGGTGGGCACGGTCCATACTCTGATCCTACCCTACCACGCCAGGATGGATCTCTCCTCTCATGCCTGGAGAAACTCAGCCAGGCCAAGCAGAGTGTCCACGGGTCCCAAAGCCTCTCAGAGTCCCCATAGAAGGAGAGGAACCGAGGGGGCAGGAAGCCACCCCGGCCACTGGCAGCATCTCTGAAGAAGAGGGAGCATGTCTGATTGTCTGGTCTGCATTTTCCTGGATAAAGCAGAGCAGCCAGCCCCTTCTGCGGCCTCCACTGTCATCATCCTCATCATCTCGCACCACAGTAGCCCTGGGGGCTGAGGTTGGACCCAGAGATGACCTGGGCGAATGTGTAGAATGACTCCTGTGTTAGCAATGGAGACCCCCTACCCCCAACTGTCTGCCCAGCAAATATTGCTTCACTCACCAAAGGCCTATGACACACACACACACACACACACACACACACACACACACACACACCCCCCACTCAAGAAAATAAGTACTCCCCGACCCCCCAAAAAAAATCCCAGACAAAATCCTATTTGGGGGGACAGCAGGTAGGGTGCTTGCCTTGCACATGGTCAACCCAGGTTCAATACCCAACATCCAATATTGTCCCCCAAGCACCATCAGAAGTGATCCCTGAGCACAAAGTCAGGAGAAAATCCTGAGCACTGCCATCCACGGCACAAAACCAGAACAACAATAACAAAAAAAAAAAAAATCACCGCCCACATGACTCACCAGACTTCCAGTGGGCACGGGACCATACAAGACATGGATGGGAGCAGCGCCAGGTGACGTCACAAGATTAACGCTGCTTCAAACAACTCCTCGTCCCTGAAGTGGAAAGCCTGAGATGCCTACGTGGTGAGAGCCGGCCAAACCAATACCTGCCCTCAGCTTCACTGAGCCTCATGAGTGGCCTGCAGGACACAGAGTCCCTGAGACAGACGGCCTGGCCTCAGGTAGCTGGCAGACCAGGTACCTCAGGTGATCTGAGAGCACGCGACCACAGTGGACACTGACAAGAACAGACCACAAGAAATCAAAGCATCCTCCAAGTCCAGGGCACAGCAAGCAGCAAGCGAGAACGGCTGGAAAATGCAGCCAAAAAGGCAGAGCCAAGACAGCGTCCAGGAATAACCAAGACCTCAAGCTGTCCCCTTGGCTCCCAACTTTATAAACATCCAGAAGAAAAACGCTGGTGGTGCTTCAGGTATATGATTCACAATGTCCAGGAGAAAATCGAGAACGCCAAATGCTCAGGACTGCTGGGTAACGATGATACCTCATTGATAAGAACTCTCAGCCCAAGAAAAATCTGGGCTAAAACATGCAGCAAACAGACTTTTCGTCAGTTCTGTCCTCCTAACCCCTTAGGGGAGGGTGCTGAAGGTTGAGGCTGTCCAGGGTCATGGGCTTCTCTAGTGGACAAGAATGGTGACCCCAGAGGGCACTGGGGCTTTGCCCCAGGTCAGAGTTGGCTGGTGGTAGGGGTGGGACCAGGATCTGGGCACCTTCAGGCCCCACCTGGTGATGCTCTTTCTCACCTGAAGCTGCCCCATTATCTGCCAAACCTGAGGAGGGCTGGGTGGGCGGTCATTCAGAAGGGTGAGATGCTCAAAGGTTATCCCTGGCAGTGCTGAGGAATCACACATGGGTTGCCAGGGATCGAACCGGGTTCAGGCAGGTGCAAGACAAGCACCTTACCCATAGTGCTATCTCTCCAGCCCTGTTCCATTTCTAAACAAGAAGGCCTCAAAACCTAGCAACCAAATGTACTCTGGGCCTCATGTGGATACAGATTCTAAGAAACAAGCTGTAAATGGCTACTCAGGGACAGGCAGGTATGTCTAAGCAGGTATGTCTAACCCCATTTGGGGTTCTTGGTGTCACTTTGTTAAATTTGCCAGGTGAGCTTAGATTTTTTTTTTTTGGAAAAAATGATTCAGGTTCATCATCTCTCAGGCTTTAAAATCATTCGACACTGAGCCGAAAGATCATACAAATCTAATATCAAGCGAATAGTTTATTAAATTTAAGTGATTACAATTCACTATATTGCTCTATTTTTAAATTGTATTTTTTTTAACTTTCTCTTTTTAAAAAAGGTACTCTTACTTAGGTTGGTTTTTTTTTTTGGGGGGGGGCACCCAGCAGTGTTCAGGGCTTACTCCTGGCTCTGCACGCAGGTATCAGTCCTGGCAAACTGGGAGGACCACCTGGAGATCAAACCCGGGTTCGCTGTATGCAAGGTAAGTTCCCTAGCCACTGCACTACCACCCTGGCCCCAAAAGATATGTTTGTCTTCCCCCACTCAGGAGTATCTTATGGACAAAGGCATCTGAATTTGGAGCCAAATTTCTAAGCATTGACATGCTAGAGGTCAGGCCAGCCTTTTATTCAAGAAACACACATTCTCCTTTTTTTATTTTTCTTCCTTTTGTTCTTTTTGATGCCATTGGGCTACACTAGCACGCAACAAGGACGAATGGAAACGTTACTGGTGCCCGCTCGAGCAAATCGATGAGTAACGGGATGTCAAGTGATCAAGTGATCAAGCGTTCTTTTTTTTTTGGGGGGGGGGGGTTGGGGGGCCACACCCCAAGCAATGCTCAGGGCTTTCTCCTGGCTCTGCACTCCAAGATACTCCCAGCGGGGCTCAGGGGCCATGTGTGGTGCTGGGGATGTAGCCCAGGTTGGCAGTGTGCTAGGCAAGTGTCCTCCCCACTGTCCTACTGCTCCGGCACAGATTCTCGTTTCCTTAGAAGACCTAATGGACTTCCTGAGAGGCCTCCAAGCCCCAACTATGGTTCTCCAAGTTTTGTTCGCAAAATTCACCATCTGGACCAGACAGATGGTGCCGGGGTTCAGGCACTTGCCTTGCACGTGGCTGACCTTGGTTCAATCCAAATACCACATGCAGTTCCCAACGTCTGCCAGGAGATATCCTTGAGCACAGAGCCAGGAGTAAGCCCTGCCAGGTATGTCACCAAAACCAGAAACAAAAATTCAAAAATCACCATCTGCTGGATCGACTCCTCTTCTATGCATACCTCAAGGACCAGCACCCCCAAGCCATACTGTTCACCCACCAAGAGGCTGCAAACTCTAGGCATAGAACCTAAATGCCAATTCTCACCCATCACTCCCAAGCCAACGGGAACCTAAAGGAACATTCTCAGAGTACCTAAGGCTTGGTTTAGAGCTTTGTGCCAAAGTCTGGTTAAGGGAAAAAAAAAACAACAACAACAACAATAAAACACATCCATTGAGAAGTTAAAAGCCTCTCTTGTTGATTTAATGAGTTAAAAAATTAAACATTTTTAGTGAATTTACAAAATAAGGTCATACTTCGCAACCATTGTTTTTGAGTTCATTGTCTTTCATCTCGGTATGAATGTTTTATAAGTCACTGAAATTACTCTGCAAAGCCTGAGTTGAGAAGCTTGGGGTTCCCTCATTCTTCCCTACATTAATGATGAGCCCGAGGCTAAGGGGGCTTCTTATCACACCTGGGCCCACACATCCTGAGCCCCAAAGCTCAGGGAAAACAGCTTTACAACAAACATCCTCACAGCAGCATTGGCATAGAACCAAGCACCTACCCTACCTCCCCAGGAGCAAATAAATGACAACCAAAACCGATGTTCTTTCCATTAATACAACGGTCTCAAAAGCACTCCCATTCATTTCGCATCGGAGACACTTTTTAAGCAGGCAGAGTAGGAATCGTCACTCCGATTTTACAGGCTTACAAAATATCATCACACATGAGAGTCACTACCATGAGTCACTCTTACCCCAAGGTCACCAGCTGGTGAGCAGCAAAGCATGGAGGCCCGGGCTTCCCTTCTGAGTTTCTACTACGATGATCTCCCCACTTGGGAGGCCTTGTTTCCTCAAAGCCTGGCCCTCCCAAATCCTTCTACCTTTTATCTTCCGGTTCATCGTCTAAACAAAGGCAGAATCAAATCTGCCTACAACTTAGACCCGAAAGAAACACATTTCACTGATCACACCTAAAAAGCACAGCAGGTTTATAAATAACGCCAAGGATCAGGTTGCCTGCTACAGCCAGAAACCTTGATGGAAGGCATTAGGCAAACTTCTGCATAGATCAGAGCGTTAGAGGGCCTGGAAACCAAATCGGGTCAAGACCCCACTCCAGGCCAGGCTGTGTGGGTGGAACCAAAGGCAAGGCCTGCACGAGCAGGGCATTGTTCCCCCAAAGATGCCCATACCACCCCGACTCATCCACCCCCTCCCCACCCCACTGATCAGCCTGGAAACTCAGCACACAGGGCAAAAAGCAATCTGCAGGAAGAGGAGCAGAGAACGCAGTTGATGTGTCCGAGTTCCTCACAATTTGGGCAGCTCAGCGGAGTGTGTGTGTGTGTGTGTGTGTGTGTGTGTGTGTGTGTGTGTGTGTGCGCATGCGTGCGTGTGTGTGTGTGTGTGTGTGTGTGTGTGTCACTGCAGGGTTTGAGTTGAGATGTTGGGCATTGTGGCCACAGCATTAGGTATCTTGACTAATCAAAGCACACAGGGACAGGAAGCCCAAAAGGAAGTAAGGAGCTGCTTCATCCCACCGGTGGATGTAGACTGCTCTGTGAGGACAAGAACAGTCCTGCCCCTCACATAATGGAAGACTGGGGGACTCTGGTCTACTCTGAAACCTTGCCCACTTCTAGGTCTGAAAGAATGGGCAAAATGACTTAAAAAAATAAAAAGAAGCAATAGATTTAAAAATGCAACTTTCCAGGCCACCGAGATAGTAAAGGTGTTCCAAGAACCTGCCTTGTATACGCAGCCCGGTTTGATCCCTGGCACCGCCAGGAGGGACTGCAGAGGACAGAGTCAGGAGTAAACGCTGAGCTCCGCCAGGTGTGGCTCCCGAAATGAAAAGTCATAGAGGTGAGAGAAAACAGCACAATCTGTGGAATCAAGGTGTGGGACGGAGGACCAACGAGGCCCGATGGCAGCAGGTGCACCTCTCCAGAGAACACTCGATCCAGACCCCTTGGCGGGAGGGAGACATGTCCAAGTCCTGGCACTGGATAGATGGACAGACAGCCACTCTGCAGGGGGAGACCCGCCTCTCCCCTCACGTGCAACGGTATCTGCTCACTGCCCAGGTCCCTCACGCTGGCGGTTTGATACCAAATGGGCCTCGGGTGATGAATCCCAGGGCTGGATTTCCATGTGCATCCCCATCCCAGTGGAATCTCCCCGCCAGCTCACACTCACAGTCTCCTGGCCTGCACCAGCATCATGCACGTTTCTAAGCCCAGTCACCCCTGCTGGGCCCATGGCTTCGTCCCCACCTGACAGACTTCCAGCCCTGACTCCCCGTGGCATGAGGACGACTGGCAGGAAGGTGGCAGCCGTCAGCAAATCCCCCGCCCCCTCTGACGAAGGCCTCTTCCCCGCCCACCCCCCAACTTCCTGCACGGCTCCCCCAGTCACTCCTGGAAATTCACCAACTACGAAAAGTGACTCAGGAGATGCGACTGGTTCTCCTTGGAGGCCATGATCCCTCTGGCTCAATAGCACCTGCGCAGCTTGGCTGCGAGAATGTTCTCTAGAGTCGTGCCCAAGGGGCTCCACTGTTGGGTATGGTGAGAGCAACACCCCCCCCGCCCCATCTCCACCACCACCAGCAGCACCGCAGGCTTCACACATTTAGGAGTCATCTGGTTTCACATGAAAACAAAATAGGGTCACTAAATGCTGAAGAGAACTGCCCCACCGCCCACACCAACCTCACCAGATCTTGTTCCAGGAGTTTCTGGATGACTCTTTCCACTGATCCTACTTAGTGGCCTGGTCTAGAGACTCCACCTCCCTCCCTTCACTGTTCTCCTGAACTTTTCTTTCTGCTTCTGTTTCCCCTGGAGAAAACAGAATAGGAACATGAGATCAGGGGCACCCCAAAAGTATGCCTGATTTTTTTTTACTTTTTTTTAGGGGGTTGGAGCGATAACACAACGGTAGGGCGTTTGCCTTACACGCAGCCAACATGACTGACCCGAGTTCGATTCCTCCACCCCTCTCGGAGAGCCCGGCAAGCTACCGAGAGTATCTAGCCAGCACGGCAGAGCCTGGCAAGCTCTCCGTGACGTATTCGATATGCCAAACACAGTAACAACAAAGTCTCCAATGGAGACATTACTGGGCCCGCTCGAGCAAATCGATGATCAACGGGAGGGCCTTTACCTTTACCTTTTAGGGGGGGAAGGGTCACACCCGGCAATGAACAGGGGTTACTCCTGGCTCTGCACTCAGGAATTACTCCTGGCGGTGCTGGAGGAACATTTGGGATGCCAGGGAATCGAACCCGGGTTGGCCGCATGGGAGGGAATCACCCTACCCACTGTACTATCACTTCAGCCCCAAGTGTGCCTGCTTCTTGAGTGACCCTCTAATCTACTCGGCATTGGAACATCTAAAAAGTGGCTAGCTTGAGGCTAGAGAGATAGTACAGTGGGCAGGGCACTTGCCTGCCACATGTGGTCTGCTGAGGCCCCACCAGGAGTGATCCCTGGGCACGGAGCTGGGAGGAAGCCCTGAGCACAGGTGGGTATGGCCCAAAAACAAACAGAACCAGTGACCAAGTCACTGGAATCAGGAGCCCAACAAGCACTTTCTCTCTCAGACTAAGATGTGGGTCTCAGAGCCACATTCCAGGAATGCCAGTGACCTGGGGGTGTGGGTGAGGGGTGCAGTCTCCTGAGCTCCCAGTTTGATTCTACACATGAGGCAGTCGTACCTGCATGGGGGGGAGTGGGGGATGAAGGGCACGTGGACAGATCCAAGGGCAGAAAGAATCCGAAATTTCACTCTTCACACCGACATTGCCGAGTCACAGCTGTGACTGTTTAAGACATTTGTCTATATATACACACACAGGCCTTTAAAAAGTTGCATTAGCTTCCAGATTCCCTGTTTAAAACCTTTCCTTCTGTGGGGTGCCCAGAGATAAAAGCTGTGTTTGCCTCTCTGGCCGACTGTCAAATTCCGCCGCCCTGCCCGGGTTGGGACGGGGCCGTCTCCCACCCGATCATGCACGCACCAGGGACGCGGGCCCTGCCGGCAGAGCAGGGGTTAATGGGAGCTGACCGCAGCACAGTTGTTAAGGTAATCAATACCACTGAGATACTCAAGCAGCATAAGCCACAATATTGATTGCCAAGCAGATGATAAAACTGTTTATTATGATAATTGCAGGGTCCCGGCAAGATGCTCCCAGCGCTTCCTAAAGCTGTTTACAAAACTAATAAAGATGTGCCATTCCAAGGCCTGCCACCCGGCCCCACCGCCGAAACGCAGGCCTCACCCCAACCCTTCACCCAGGTCTGTCGAGGCCCACAGCCCAGCTCCAACCTCAGCAAAGCCGGGGTGGGGGGGACGGAAGCACAGCCGCCCAGACAATCCAGGCGTGGAGATTTCCTCCTCAGAGTCCGCCGTGTGATAATTACGGGGTTTTATTGATGGAGGGGGGCCACTTGGGCTGACATCCATTTGTTACAACACATTTAAGAAACCACATCACCTTGGTTTGTAATTAAAACTTCTCTGGAGAACTTGGTGGCCGTGGGACCCGTCAAACACAGTCCAGCACCGCTTGGAGAGGGTGTTTCCGCCGACACCACACAATGGGGTGCCCTTGGCACGCTAGATGGGGCTTGACGCCCGAGCTCTGCCGTGCCCCAAGTGCCAGCTATGTTTTACCAACAGCAACACGAGAGCCCTCGGGGGTACCAGCAGAGACAGCCCCAGGCAGCTGGGTCCCAGAGACATGGGTGACTGTGGGAAAGCTTCTGTGGCCCCTTTCCTGTCAGGGATGTAGGTGGCTGTGAAGATGCTTCTGACACCATGTCCCTGTCAGAGACGCAAGTGACTGTGAAGAAGTTTCTGTGGCCCCGTCCCTGTCAGAGATGTGGGTGGTTGTGGAGAAGCTTCTGAGACCACATCCCTGTCAGAGACACAAGTGGCTATAGAGAGGCTTCTGCGGCCATGTCCCTGTCAGAGACACGAGTGGCTGTGGAGATGCTTCTGTGGTCCTGTCCCTATCAAAGATGCAGGTGGCTGTGGAGAAGCTTCTGAGACCATGTTCCTGACAGAGACACAAGTGCTGTGGAGAAGCTTCTGAGACCACATTCCTGACAGAGACACAAATGCTGTGGAGAAGTGTCTGAGACCATGTCCCTGTCAGAGACACGTGTGGCTCTGGAGAAGTTTTTGTGGCCCCATCCCTATCAGAGACACGGGGGTGGCTGTGGAGATGCAGGAACATCGAGACACCACGGAGGATGAACATGTGCTTCAGGAAGTGCCGGCGAAGAATCCAGCAGGACCCACCCCACTGGCCACGGCAAAGCCTTCCCTTCCTCCACCCGTGGCAGCCGGCTGCGCCTGTGTCCACAGTCACCACCTGCCCCTCCCTGCACTGCACTTGGCCCGGCCCGGTCAACCCCAACTTCTACCTCATGTGCACCCCTCAGAGAGCCACTGGGAACAAGGAGGAGGAACGAGAAGTATCCTTTTTCTTCCCCTCAAAGTCTGGTGAGAAAAGTCCCCTGTCAGCCACCTCAGCTTTGGGAGGAAGACCCCGACTCTCCCCACCGCCCCCCGGCTAGTCCCCTGCCTCGGGCCTGCCTGCACTCCTGCACGGCCTCCTCCTGTGGCCAGTGGAGACATGCAGCGGCCCCTGTGTCGACACCTGTGTGCCCCGCCTAGGCCCATGGCGCAGCGTCAGGAGGCCCAAGCCAGCTTCGTGCCAAGCGCCAGCCCCTTGCCAGAGACCTTGCCGTGAACCCACAGATACCACAGCATGGCTGGAAGGGGTGCGCTGAGGTTCGTCTAACCTGGTTACCTGCTCTCACAGGAAAGACTTGGCAACCCGGCCAGGCCAGAGGAAATCCGGGGTTCCCACATGACGCCATCCCCCGCACACAGTGACTGTGCGCCCAGGGGGCCGGGGCCAAGGAGGACAATCAGCAGCCCCCCAACTCCAGATGCCCTGCTTGCTCACCCCAGCCTAGGGGCCCATCCACTCAAACACCTCCCTTGACGTGGCAGCCAAAGAAAGTTGAACATTAAGCGTGACTAATGCTGCCGTTACCTTTTAACCTCACTCACACGTAGATAGCATCCTGTGCCATGCACACACACACACACACACACACACACACACACACACACACAAAACAACACAGGCCCTGGGCACGAGCGACGGTCCACTCCCGCAACGCCCGCCCGGCCTGCCTAAGTGCTAAGAACCATTTAAGAGCACTGTAAACCATTAGGGCCATTAGCTCTAATTTGACCTCAACAAAATAAATCAACCCGCTAGGAACAAATTTAGAAGCTTTCCAAAGTCAAGTTCTCAAACCCTGAAAGGGTCCCAGTAGCATAATCCAAGGCGGGGGAACAAAAGTGCGGACTCACCCCCTCCCGGATCCCTCCTGAGTCCTCCTCCCTGCCCACCGGCAGGCTGGGCCCACACACCGGCCCGGAAGCCATCCCTCAGACGTTTCTAGAGGTCACCTCATCTGCCTTCCTGGGGTCCATGCCCCGTCGTGTCCCGCCCTTCCTGCACTTCATCATCTCTTTTGAAGTGGACAGTCAGGTTCAAAATACCCCCATTTGCCTTTCAACTAAGCCTTGGTCCCAGGTGAGCGTTCATGGGACCTTTATACGCGCTCCTGGTTCCTTTCCTCTCGAACACACACCTGAGGAACCCTGACTTGTCCTGGCCCATTAGTACCTGTGTCCACACCACGACTTCTCCAAACCCCTACCCGTCAGCGCGCACTCAATTTCCATTGCAACACCAGCCTCATGTGGCCTCTTGCTCCTCCACTGATAATTACTTACTGCATTTTTTAATACTGATGGCACTGCCTTGACGAAGCAGGAAGTGAAGTCAGCGATGGCATCATCAAATTCCACCCGGCAGAGGAAGAAGGAAGCCCAGGGCCAGGGAGAGACCACATGGCAGCCAACCACACCTTTCAGGGGCTCAGACAAGAAAAACACGCAGCCGCGTCACTCCAGGCACGTCTTCACAGCACAAAGGGGGAAAATAAGCGGCCAGGGTATGGTCAAACAAGTGAGCAGGAACAGGAGAGCCAGGCGGCAGCGTGGAGCCCTATAACCCCAGAGTCTGAATTGCTAAAAGCTGAGTAATCCTTCCCAGCTCCACCCAGCACGAATTTCCAGGTATCAAATTATATGTTAATTACACAAAGTTATATGAGGGGAACTGGTGTTAGTCAGCACCCGGGGCGGGGGGGTGGGGGGGGGTGGAAGTTCAGTAAAACAGTTGGGTGAAGGGAAGCCTCACTCAGGCCCAGGGCGCAGACAGGCGGCCATAAAGCCCCAGTTTCCCCGACACCCACCTCTCCCTGACGGGGCCTCTGCAGCCCCAAGAACCAGTAGGTGGATGGGCGGCTTCTCTCCCCTACACCGGTCAAACGAATAAAAGCTCGCATCAAGTCACATACGGTTCACTCAAAGAGGGGTGCACAGCCCTTCCTACCAGCGAGCCTCAATGTCCCAGTCTGTCCCTGGGAAGTTTCTCAGGGTCACCGGGGGTGGGGCAGGGAGGCAGGTGAAGTCCTGGGCTCTGGCCCTGCCACGGACTCTCTTGGCGGGAGACATGATGTGCCCGGGACAAGATTGCACATAGAGTTCTGACACGGTTCCATGTCTCGGGCTGCAAGAACGTTATCAGTGTAACGCATCGCATGCCTTGTCTCCTGGGCCCCCAGCCGCCAGCCACTGCAGGCTGATCCCAGACCGATGGAAAGACCCAGCCCTGTGGAGGAGTCCAGGCCTGTCCCAGCCAGACACTGGGCACTCCGCACTGGGCCACAGCTGCTCAGATGGACACCCACCCACAGAACTGCACCCTCCTTCCTCATTTCCAAATGACTTTCTCTTTCCTAATAAGGAGTCCCAACAGGGGCTGAAGTGGGCAAAGCACTTGCCTCATATGTGGCTGACCAGAGTTTGATTCCCGGCACCCCATACGGTTCCCGGAGCCTGCCAGGGGTGATCCCTGAGAGCAGAGCCAGGAGTAAGTCGTAAGTCCTGAGCATCACCCGACGTGGCCCCAAAAATAAAACAAAGAGCATCCCAACAGTCAGCCCTTAAAGGGGCAGTAAACTGACACCCTGAAGTGGGTCAGTTAGCACAAACTCCCACACACAACTGAGACGGAGCCACACGCAGCAATGCCCAAGTGGGCATTCGTCCTGGGAGCCTCTGCAGAACTTCCTGTTCTCAGCCCAGTTCATTGCGGTATAGATCGCGGGAACAGGAACCAGACATGCCCACAGTGGCAAGTAAAGCTTGTCGCCCAGCTGGTTCTTAATAAACGTTACCTAGTCACACTCTGGGGTAGAGCACACACCCTACCACCACCACCACCAAATACAAACTAAAACACACGCCACAGACACATATGGAGAGAATGCCCCCATGGTATTGCTTGAAATACCACCAAGGGAACTGAGAGACAGTGCAGGGCATTGCAAGAGGCTGACCTGGGCTGGATTCCCGGCACCCCAGGTGGTCTCCAGAGCCCCATTGGGAGTGATCCCTGAGCACTGCCAGGCGTGGGTAAAAAAATAAGAAAATGAAATAAAGTCTGACCAAGACACCATGCCCACAGTTACTGTCTTATGTCTCCAGATACGGCCGCGGGTAGGCGGTGGCGGGCACCTCTTTATCTACACAGCAGGTAACTTGACCACAGAAGTTACTTTCCCGGGCCTGGGTTGGGTCCTCACTGCGAGGGCTCAGAATCCCACAGGTCGGGGAAAGCCACAAAACCCCAAGAAGTCAGGAGACACTTCTCCATGTGGCTTCTGTGTCCCGCCCACAGGAGACGGAGTCACTGAGAGGCGTCGAGGTCCATGCCCTATTGTTGGAAGCCCAGGCCTCGAGGACCCCTGAGCCAAAAGCCCCTCTCAAGGACAGCAAGAAGGCCAGCGGGGGGCGGGGGGGCGCATGCAAAAAAGAGCACTAAATCGACACCTCCAGTTTGGGGGGCCGCATGTCAGGGTCCTGCTTCCCATCTCTAAGATCCTGCTCAACACTCTTCCCAATGGGGTCTGGTATTCCAAGATCCCAGGCGGTGTGGGCTTGTGTTCTGATGGAACCAGTTCCCCCCCCCCCCCCACCCAAATGTCCAGCATGGCTGCCTGGGTCAGGCCATCACCATCCCGGGCTCCCTGGGAAGGGCCGTGAGAAGGCGGAATGAGCCCTCCAGGCCCCCTGAGTCATCCCGCAGACTCCCCCAGCAGGTCCCCAGCCGGAGCCCCCACCCTCTTGCTGCCTCTCGCTGGCTGGCAGAGCGCTCACAAGAGGGCTGTTTAGTGCGAGGACCTCGGGCTGACCTTTGCTGTGCTCGGCTCCCTCTGTAAACTGATCTCATGTGAGGCAGGGTAATTAGCTGCTGAGCAGTAATTGCAGCTCCTAACTGAGCTGGACAGAGATTGCAAAAAAATCCACCCCCCCAGGCCCCTGCTGGGGGACCCCAACCCACACGGAGGCATCTGCTCGCTGCCAAAAGGAAGAACTCAGCAGCATTTGTGACAGAGGCCAGCACTTTCCAGGTTTTAATTAAAGGGGGACCTGGCTACGGAGGCAGACAGCTACCGAAGGAAATTAGAGAAAAGGACAAGGGGCTGAGAGACCCCGCATGCCTGGAGGAGCCTTTTCGGGAAAGTATGAGGCCACGTGCAAGGAACTTCCATTCTGACCCAGAAGAAACTCCAAGTCGTCTTCTAGGGCCCCCCAAAGGGGCCATATGAAGGGCGAGGCTAATGACACCGTGTCGGAGACCCTCCCTGACCCCCTCCCAGCCCACCTCCATCTGCCTGGAAACCTAAAGCCATCCCCTCCCCGACCCGCCTCCCACCCCAAGAGACGCAGAGAGGTGCCCAGGGACTTGGCTTCCAGGAACCTACGGCCCCCCTCCCCCTGTCCTTCCCCCTCATCACCAAGGACGACGACCTGCGAGCACGGCCAGCTGAGGCCCCAGTCACCCCAAATGTGTGACCCAGGCAAGGCCCGCCGCCGGGTGCTCTGCCTGGGAATGGCCTGGTCATCTGCTGTGGCACTCACCTAGGCCCTCCCAACAGTCCTCTCCACTTGCCACGGCGTGTGGACGTGATGCAGAGGCCCAGCACTGGCCCCTGAGTCCCACCTCTGCTCCCACAAACTCAGAGCCTGGTCGAGCCAAGACGCCGTCCTGCCACGGACGGAGCCAGGCCCGGCAAGCCTGGCCCACCTGGAGCACTGCGGCCTACTGGGGGCTTCCAAGGGAACTCCCCCGCAACCCAAGTTGCCCAGAACTCTGAACCCCTTTCCCCGGGAGAGCCAGCAGGTTCAAGGGGCACGACAGCCTGCCTGCATGGACAAGACTTTCTGCCAGTCTGAATTACACTCTAGACATCCTCAAACTTGGTTCCCTCTACCACAGAGCCGCCCACCCGACCCAGCACCGTCGAGATCCCCTGGGTTGAATCCAGTTACAAAAAACCAGGGTAGCGGCAGCCAATGGCCCTAATTCACCCTCTATTTCCTTCTCCAAACAATTAATACACTTAATAACTCCGGCCCCAAAGACAGACTCCTCAGCCACCCCTCTATTAACCTCTCCCCGCTCCAAGCAGTGGGTCTCCACCAGAATTCTTCTGTTCTCTCTCACTTAATCATTTTTTAATCCACAACAAGGACTCCATGCCATACTGTGGTTTTGTTCTCTTAATCTTTTATGAGGGACCTTATCAAAAGCTCTTAGAAAATACAAGTGAATTTTGCCTACCAGGTCATCTTTATTATTTTAGAATTCTTGATGAAGAAATTACAGACTTTAACATTGCAAATGAATATTTCAGACTCGGCACCCACTTAGACATGCAAACCCGACCCGGGTTATATTTAAGAAGGAGGCGGAAGAACCATCTTGAAGGAAGGGTCTGGCTGGCCAGCTTGGAGGAAAGACCCAACCCCCAAGCCCTCCTGGACCCACCAAAGTCGAGGACAGACTTGGGGCCAAAGGATGCCTGGAGTGGGGCGAAGAACGACATGGCATGGAAGTCACTGGGCAGAGTCATCCCCCAACCCCAAAGCCCCCCTCCCCACCATCTCTCATCTCCCATGTGGACAGAGAGGGGCCAGTCCTGGCTTCCCTGCGGCAGCTGCTGGGGCACCTGCAGGGTGTCAGGAAGGCCTCTTGATGTTGACATCTTCCACATCCCCTCCTAACACCTGTCTGTTGCTGCTATTGTTTCTAATTAGCACTCTGCCACCAAGCAGGGCCTGAGCACAGGGCAGCTTTTCCCCCTGATGGAAGGACTAAGAGATGGGCAAGGGGGAGGGGTGGTTCCAGGTCACAGACAAAGATTTCCTTGGCAGGTTGAAAGGTCCCTCATCTTGTCCAATTACCGGCCACTTGGGGAGCTGCCTGTGGGCAGGGTGCAGGAACGGGCATCCCAGTCTGCATGCCTTCCCGCTGAGTGAAAGGGAAGTGAGGTCCGGGTTCTGGGTGACACTGGGCAGGCAGGGGTGGTGGGCCCCCACGGGGAAACCCTCAGCCCTCACAGCAAAGGCATCAGCGTCTAAGGCTGCAGCAAACCAACCAGCCACCAACCTGCAGGCTGGGCTGCTGAACGAAGAGCCAGGTAGCACCGGCAGCCTCTGCAAAGTAACAGCGAATGGCCCTGAGGGTCCTGGCAGTGAGCCTCACTGGCAAGTGAAAAAGGGCCATCACTGAAAAGAGTCCCCACTGGAGCCAGGAGATGGCTCAAGAGCCGAGCAAACACTTAACATGCAGGAACACGCACACGCACACACACACACACACACACACACACACACTGCTGAACCCCTAGCATTGCCTGGTTCCCTCCCCCAAACACCTCCAGGATTATGGTAAAAAAAAAAAAATCGCCATAAAGGACTTGCCCAAACAAACCCCCTTCCTTCACTCCTGAACACTCCATATGGCTACCACGGCACAAGACCCAAAGAGGATTGAGGGGGCCATAGGAAGGGGCCATAGTTTGGGGTAGGGGGTGGGGTAGAAGAGTTGCAACATTGCCCTAGAGGACAGAGTGGGAACTGCAGGTCCCGCGGCTCCCTGAAGGCCACACAGCCATTCAGCCCAGACTTAATGAGCTCTTGCAAGGAAACAGGAAGTCTATAAAGTAATTTAAATAACTTCCAGTCCTGAAATAAAGGAAATTAAGCCGCTGGCACAAACCTCTCTGATGGATACCTTTTTTGTCCCTCCAATCACAGTCACATCCCCAGCTGTCTGAGTCCCCTCCCCAAGGCCAGCCCCATGATCCTCCAAAAGCAAACACCCAAGGGGGCCACCCCTGGACTCAGGAGGGAGCCCTTGGAAGCTTCTGCAGACATGGTCAGCGAGGAATGCGCCAGGGTGGGGGAGGCCAGAAGCCCAGAATCGGTCCCCAAACCTTCCGCTGCCTCCTCCTTGAGCATGTGACCGTGGGTTAGATATGGCCCAAGGTCACAGGGTCTGGGCTGATCCCCTTCAGCACAGGTGAAGTTTGCTGTGGTGGCCCAACCACCTCGAAGATTAAGAGGGTCCAAGTGAGCGCCCTGGAGAACAGTGCAAACTGGAAACGCAAATAAACGTTGGGATTACTCCAGCAGGCTCTGGAATGTCTCCCTTTGTCGCTGGAGAGGCACCCCAAGGATGAGTATTATTCACAGGCCCTTGCACTTTGCCCGAGCCCCTCCAAGTAGGTAACTACTGCTGTGGACACCAGTTAGGCCAACCAGACTTCGGGCAGGTTGTCTCTTTCCCTTTATTTTTGTTTTTGTTATTTTGGGTTTTTTGGGTCACACCCAGCGATGCACAGAGGTTACTCCTGGTTCTGCACTCAGGAGTTACTCCTGGCAGTGCTCAGGGGACCATACAAAATGCTGGGAATCGAACCTGGGTCAGCCGCATGCAAGGCAAATGCCCTACCTGCTGTGCTACGGCTCCAGCCCCATTAAAGTCAGTGCAACCAGCCCACCACACCACCGGGGAAGGTCCCTCCGCTAGCCACGTGCTGACCCATTCATTTTCCAGCGCCCATCTGCTAGCTAGCCACGTGCCATCTCAGCTGGCAATCTTCACAAGGGGCTAGGAGTCCCCCCGTGGGGATCAGAGGCTGTGCGCCGCCCCCCCCCCCCAATCCCCACGCACAGAGAAACAGCCCCTCCGTCCTACTTCCAGGCTCTGCCTTGCCAAAAACACGCAAAGCCCTTCTCTTATGGCAGTTTCACCTGGTAAAGCCAGGCTGCCGGATGCTCGCAACTGTTTCTGGCCACCGGAGAGGTTTGCTAAGTTTACTTTATTGATAATCATCAGCCAGATACAGACTGGTCTGACCAGTACTCTCTGGATGCAGGATCAGAAGAAAGACAAACTTAAAAGCAGCTTAAGGTCAACCTCGTTTTGCCAGCCCTCTAGATATTACTACTGACAGCTGGTATGCTGAACCTTTGACCCCCACGGCTGGTAAAAGCCAATAGTGAGGCCGGACAGGGCCAAGAAAACCTTCGTGCCTCGGGGCCTGGCTCCGAAAGGGACCCTCCAAAACCAGCCTGAGAACGGAAGTGGTGAGCAAGCGGAAACTAAACTTGGCTCCACGGAAAGACAGCGTCCCGGGCATTCTTGGCGCCTGCCTTTGGAGATGGGGTCCATGGGCTCTGCTGCCCCCGTTTCTGACTGTGGGGGCGGCCTCTGGGGTTGCCGGGGCCAGGGGTGGGGGGGGCGCAGAGGCCCCTTCGAGCAACCGCTGTCTTCCCTTGAAGGCCCTGCTGTTGAGCAAGAGCTCTCTCCCCTGGAGGGCTCTTGTGCAACCGCCCTTTCCACCCCCCACCCAAACACCAGGAGGGCCACAGGGGGCAGGCCGGGGCCTCTGTACATGGAAGCACACATGCTGTCCAGGACGGCGGAAGGCAGGACTGCCCATCGCTGGGGCCACGCAGGAGGACTAAGAAACGCCTTCTAGGCCGAAAGGCAAACCTACACTGTTGGCCAAGGCCCCCGGCTTGACCGCCCACCAATTCACCGGCCAAGACCCAGCGAAGTCAGAGAGGCCTGGGGAGTCGGCCCGACGGAATCAAACCGCATCCAAATCCCTCATCGGAAATGAGCGCCGCCTACCAGGGCAGTTACATTTCCAGCCGACGTCTTCATACCAGGGAACAGAGACACAGGCGAAGGGAACTGCCATGTATCTGACGTCACTAACTCTGTCTGAGATACAGTTTCAGATGCAATCTGTCAGTTAATCGAGGGCTCCCCCACCCTGGGGGTCACCTGGAACATGGACTGGTGGGTGTGGCGCTGTCCTTGCTCCCAAACTCAGCTCACAACCGAGAGACCACCTTTCATGGGTCACGTGGGGCTGGTGGTGGTGCCAAGGGCTGGGCGCAGGCCTCCTCCCCGGCAGATGAGAACGAACCAACTATCTAATCTGGCTGTCAGAATCCGTGCTTGTTTTTTTCCACTCACAGACTCCACAGAGAGCCCCCACCCCCACCCCCCAGGATTCTTTCCCACGGCATTTATAACTCTATTTGGGTGATATGTCAAGAAGCTAAGCTGGGCGGGCCTGGAATGAAGAGCTTTTCAAGGAACGGGGGCACAACTTATCTGGTCCAGCTCTCCTCCCGAAGCCCGGGGCCCCTCCTCCCCGAGCCCCTGGGGCTTCCTCCTCTGAAATCCCCGGCACCCTGGAACTTGAAAGCTCGCCCGCGCTGTGATGACGTGGGCAGTGAACTCCGTGGGGCCCTGTCACTGGGACCAAGGCAGGCTCCATCTCTTAGACACTCCCCCGCCCCATGGAATTATTTCTGCCCGGATGTGCCAGCCCGTCCACACGGTACCTACTATACACAACGCCACGGCCGCCCCGACTGAGAGCTGATTTCCACAGGCAGCGTCCACGTGGGAGTTTTTACTCGACCGAAGGAAATATCCTTTCCACGGAAGGCAGAGAGGCAGATACCCCCAGGGGCCTGCTTCACTATAAACTGCAAGCTCCGTCCCCATCGGCGCCACCGGGACTTGTGAGACCCCAGGCCTGAGGGCCAACCGCCCCTCAGGAACCCCAATTCTGCCAGGACAGGGGGGTTCCCGACAGGCCTGCTTCCAAGCCTATCAGACACATCACCCAGCTGACGGGTCCTTCCCTTCCCTGCACTGCCTTCAGCCTGGCTGGGGGTCAGGATTCCAGGGACTCGACAAGGCCAACTCCCACAGCTGCCCTGGCTGCTGGATTACCAGGGGGAACTGAAAACAGGCGGGGCACAGCTCATTTCTGCCTCCCTTCCGAGTCCCGGCAGGAGAAGGTGTGAGGCAGCAGCGTGCTGGGGCGGAAGTGCTGGAATGGGCTGCGGCTGGGAGAGCGTCCAGGAGCCCCCGGGGGACAGGCCTGGCTCCCAAACCTGGAAATGCACAGGGCTGAGCTCCAACAGGTGGAGGGGCTCCCCCACTCGGCTCGCTGCGGCCGGCCGGGGGAACGGCTCTGCCTCTACCGGCGGCTCAGCCGCCCGAGGGTCCTGGGCCCTGCCAGGAGCAGTGGGAGAGGAGCTCTCTCCTGGGGAGGAAGGAAGGAGGCGGCTCTTAGGCGAGCTGATGGGTGTGAGTGCTGAGCATTAATTAAAAAGCCATCCGCGAACAATGGGCTTTTCATAGCCGGAGCCTGGGGCCGCACAAAGCTCGGCTTGTTCTAGGGGGAGGTCCCTACTGGAAAGTTTTTTTCTTACTCATTTCCGAGGGTTGTGGCCACGTCTGGCACCCCACTCGGCCCTCTGGAGTGTCCCCTGACCACAGGCCGCGCCGAGCAGCCCTCCTTGGCATCCCAGGTGGTGGTACTCAGGGACCACAAGAGGGAGAGCGGGAGAAGAATGCTGTCTGCATCCGCAGAGCCTCCAGAGATGCCCAGTACCCAGCGCCCTCTCAAATGCCACTGCCCGCCCCGCCCAGCACACCCAGGTGAGCTCTGGGCTCTCGAGGCCAGCAGCTCTCCAACTCCCATCTACGACCACGCGGTGCCCGTCTATACAGGCAAAGGGCAGAAGGTCTGCGGGGACCACCCTGTGCTCCAATCCACTCTGGGGAAAGGCAAAGTTCTTGCTTTGGCTTTTGTTGTTCTTGATGTTTCTTTTTTGCACTGCCAGAGTGGAGGCCAGGCCCTCGCCCATGCAAGGCTTACACCCTCACCCCATCCGGCCCTCAAAATGCAGTCTTCAAACTGGGAGCGGGGAATGGTAAGGTAGGAGCTTCCCAGACACTTGAGCCCAATCACCACCTCTCTTTGGCTCCACCCCTTGAGCTCCACACAAGAGTACCTGAGCGACCTGAGCAAATGTCACCCTCGGGCGTGGGCTGTGCAGGACCACTCGGAACCCAAGGGACACAGAAGGCGCAGGCCTCAGAGGGGCCGGGCAGCACTTGGCATCACTTTTGCTACCCGACGGACAGAGAGAAGCGTCTGCCTCCCTCGGAGAAGCCTGAGGCCAGCCTGTGAACTGCCCCCTGTGGCCCCTGCTGGTCAAGAGCATGCACTGTCACACTGGAATAGAGGCCCTGGGTCCAAGGGGGCCACGAGGACCTGAAGGAGGGCTTGGGGAGCTCCACCCGGCCCCGTGCAGCCTTCTGACACGACGGCAGCCCTGGCCCATGCCTACGGGGAGGAACTGGACCAGTCGTCTAGGCACACAGAAAAGGACAAAGCTGGGGTCCGTGAGGGGCGGGCCTGGGGTCTTCCGCTCGCCAGACAGTTCCTTCCGGGCTGCTTTCTCCTCTTCCCGGCTATGGTTCCGAGCTGTAAGGAGCACCTTTGACTCCCCAGGCCTCTCCTTCATGGGGGACACGCAGACACCTCAAATAAGTGAAATAAAATGCCACTGGGAACCTCCCAAGGCCAAGACCATCCACTGTACCGTTTCTCAGAGAAAGACACTGAGACTCGGGGCTGGAGCGATAGCACAGCGGGTAAGGCGTTTGCCTTGCACGCAGCAGACCCGGGCTCGATTCCCAGCATCCCATATGGTCCCCTGAGCACCGCCAGGAGTAATTCCTGAGAGCATGAGTCAGGTGCATGATCCCTGTGCATCACCAGGTGTGACCCCCCCAAAAAAGACACTGAGACTCGCTGTCCTAAGGGGCCCAGAGGGAGCTGGATGTAGGCCTAGCGACACCGCACTCTTTGAGGGGCGAAAATGTCAGTCCCATAAATGATACACCTAACTCCTCGCTTGCTAGCCAGGAAGGTGCAACTGCGGCAAAGAGAAGCCCCTCATCATCGACCCAAGCCCAGCCCAATGCTTCCCCCTGAACCAGGCAGCGCCCACCCCCCCCAGACCCCACCCAGGCCCTGATGCCCCTGGCTGAGGTGCCAGAGCAAGGTCCTTCCTCCCAGACCAGGTGTCCCTTTAGAGCCAAGGTGGATGCTAAGGCTGGGTCTGGGTTTACCCAGAAAGTCCACGATGCTGGGGGGTCGGCACAACGCTCCCACGGAGAGAACTGCACTGACAGAACCTCCGGGAGTCCACGCGGCGGCCACCACCACAGCGGCCATTATTTGTACAAACACATACTCCAGACACTTACAGTAAAGACCATAAATAATTAAGACTAAGTAGCCTGAGGACATTTTGTGATGCTGTCTTGACTTTTTTTTTTTTAATTAGGTTCTCGCTCATTCCAAAACTGAATAATTTCCAAAAGGCTTCCAAACAGACCAGAGAAGGGGGCCACATGGGTCTCCTATGCACTCACTGACTTCTAATCAAAGGAGGATCGGGGGCCACAGCTGAAAGGGCTTAGGGCCGGGGGGTTCTATCGTGCCAGGGATCAAACGTGGGGTCCCAGCATGGAAAGCATCCACTCAAGCCTGTTATCGCTCTAGCCTCTAGATGAATGTTTTTATTTGATTATAAAAAGCCATAGACCCACCTGGGAGCACAGCAAGTGGAGCACTTTCCTTCCACACTGTCAACCCAGGCTCAATCCCTGGCATCCCACATGGTCCCTTGCACATCACCAGGAATAAGTTCTGAGTGCAGAGGCAGGAGTATGCCCTGAGCATCGCCGGGTGTGGCCCCAAAAACCAAAAAATAAAAATAAAAGTCACAGCCCTGTTCAGAGATGGGTAAGCAAATGATGTGCTGCTTCGAGCAGGAAATAAGAAAGCACTCGGTGGCACTCCGTGTGCTACAGTCTCTCGTCTGCTTATTTCTACTTTTAAGCCCAAGCCCTATAGTACACATGGTCTTTCTCTTGCCATCACTGTGTTCCCACATCCATAACCATGAGTCAGGAGCTTTAAATACCCGCAGAACGGTCTGCCATATGGATGCCCCTGAGTTTAAATCCATCCCCTGTGAGAGAGAGATTGTTGCCATTTTTCACTATTAGGGATGCCTGCAATGAAAATCTTTACAAATTCCTTTTGCACAAGTCTAACGATCTCCTCATAATGAATGAAGGTCCAGAGCCGTCTTAGGCGAGGCATTTGGGATCATCTCATGAAAACACAGAGAGCCTTGCCCTCGGAAGCTTATAGTCAAACAGGGGCAGCTCATCCAGAGAAATAAATTTTGACATTTTAAGAGTATGGTGTCAGGAGCCACAGGCCAAGACAGACGGTCAGAAATGCAGTGAGACAAGCAACATACCTAAATAAGCCTATTCTAAAGTTTCTGGACACACACTCCCAAGCAACTCCCTAAAGGGTGTCCAGTTTTTTTTACCCTGCCCTCCACATCATCAAGGGAAATTTGCAGTGTGAAAAATTCTGGTGGACAAACACACACAGTGAAGCCACCCACACAATCAAGTTTGAGACAAGGAGAGATCAGCTGTTGGTTCAAATGGACAATCATAACGCATTTTTCATATCAACTGCCCATTCTTGCACTTTGCTCGTGTGGCTGAAATCTAGGTCTACTATTGATTTTTAAGTGTTCTTTACATATGCATGATATTTAGGACAAATGTGGTCAATTCCATGTGATTAAAAACAGCTTTACTCAGTGTGTCATAGGCCTTTAAATGTTGCTATTAGTACCCAGCATGGTTATTGTTGTTATTTTTTAATGTGGTCTACTGGCCATTTATGATTTGCTCAGTATGAAACTGTAGGCATAATACTCCCCCTGCCCTGTAGTCAGATGCATATTAACCTATGCTTTCCTCCGGCTCTTTTGTGAAGTCAGTTTTACCTGAACTGTCGAATTCATCTGGAATCTATGATAATGTATGCCAAGAGAATGGTTCTGTCCTCACCTTCCCCTACGTTAATCTAACTAGGCTACCATCATTTACTGCATACGGGTTTGGTATGCAGTCAATGATAGATGTGCCCCACCTTTAGTGCTCAAATATGGAGAGCTTTGGGCAAGTTATTTAACCTCTCTGAACCTCAGTTTCTTACTCCATTAAATGGAACTATGTATGGTGGCCACCTCCTATAGTTCCTGTGGAGAGTAAATGAGATGAATGCCTACAAATGTACTTGACCTTAATGCTTGGCACTTTGGAACACTGAAACAATGCGAGTGGTTATGATTTTAATTCCTCTCACTTATTTGAAATGCTACTTTTCCCAGACACATTTCCATCGGATTCCATTCTATTGAGTGGCTTCTCTATTTTCTGTGTTTTCCCAGTATACGAGACCGCTAATGATTTTTGAAATTTTACTTTGTAACTGAACTCCCCTACTTAATTCAATTTAAGTGTGTCTTGGGTATTCTAGGGAGACAATCACATCTGCACATAATTTTCATTGTTTCTTTTTAACCATTATTTGACTTGGGTTTGCACATCCTGGCCAATTCAACAAGGCAGGGAGGGAAAAAAGGGCTCAGGAGCGATCTCTCTTTTTCTCAGCTACTTTCTACAGCCTCACACAGTTCACCACCGACTCCTCTACAGCTCTGGGGGTGGAATTCACGCACTCCCTTTGCAGCTTCTAGTCTATGCCCCCAAATTCCAAGCAACTTGGAATGTTTTCAAGTTCCAGGCAAGCCAGGAATCTGCACAAAAATTTGCAAAATGCCTTTTCCTGAGGTATGCTTACCATCTTCACTCTAATTACGTAATGCACTGCAAAAAATAGACATTCTAATATTAAGCCCTTCTTACATTTCTGGATAAACCCTGTGTGGTCAAGATTCTCTTAAAATATTTCTGCATTCGATCTATTGCTGTCTGCGTGGGGCTTTACCTCTGTCCTCATGCCTGGGTTCCAGCTTTCTTTCCCGGGATCTTTGTAGCAATGCCCAGAGTTCTGCTGGCTTTGTTCAAATAGGATGTTCTCTTCTAGGCCCCCAAAGAGTTTACTTAACAGGCAATTAGTTCATCTCCCCAAGTTGAAAAGACTCCATCGATTGAAGGTCCTGCCTTCGTCAGGAGATGCTGGGGAAGCATTCTAATTTTTCTAATGTTCTATTCCTTCCTTAGTTCCCTGGCTGAAAGTTTCAGACTTCTGAGTCACTTCCTACAACAGACCCCTCCATAGGGCTTCTGCAGGCTCTGGTTCTTTTGTAAGTCACTCCATTTTAAAATAACCATTATTTAAAAATCATTTTGAAAATAAATGGCTGCTTCCCCCCCCCCCCCCCAGCACATCAATCTCTTTAGTTTTGAGGAAGTATTTGAGGTTTCTTGACTTGAACACGACTTGACACAATCGTAGTTTGATCTAGCCTTTCAATTCCCGCCCCCGTCCCCCACCCCAAAGGCTCTTATCAGAGTCAATATCTTTTGTCTATTTTCTAATTTGTTAAAATCATTGTGTCTCATTAGGCCTATTTTTTTAATGCCTTCTAACTTTGAGCTGAATTGAATTCATTTACTTTGCTTTTCTTTTATTTAATAATGAAAGGACCGAAAGCTATGAATGTGCCCCTGAATATAACTTTGGCAACAACCCAGACACACAGGGCACCCAATATTTTCCTAATGATCCTGTAACAGTCATTCCCTGTTTCACTCAACTGTTTTGGGGAATTACATTTTCAATGTTCAAATAACTGGGTTTCATTATTTTTAACCTTATTCAATACAGGATGAAAACCATCTCTGAAAGATGAAAAAACTTGGTGGGGGGGTGGGGGGAGGCTTTACACAGAAGACATTGAGTAGGGGAAGAAAAAAAAAGGAAAGCCCCTCCTGACAGAATGTCAGAGGCGATGCATAGGGAAGAGGGCCACAGGAGGTGGGGGTGGGGGGGACTAGAAAGGGGAGGAAAAGGGAGTCCCTCTCTGCGCCTTCTGAAATTTTTATCACGGGCATGCATTGCCTCTTTAAAAATTAATTTAAAAAGCAAAGCCATCTCTCAATGAGTGGCATAAAACCATCCCAGATAGACCCAGTATATAACCAAGTAAATTTCCATACTTTCTTTGATGAAACTGCGAGATTGCTCTCATTGAGCAAGACTTGGCTCCAAGATGATAAACATCTGCGGCCACAGACAGGAGGGGGCGGGGGGTGTGGAAACGATCTCTAATTTTGTAACCTCCAAGTTCATAAGATTTAAGAGCTTTAAGGAAAAGGAAGTATTAAAAAAAAAATCAGCTGTCTACCAGGCTGCCATTTTGAAACCCAAAATTTATCCAAGCAGCCTAGAAGGCTGGGATTTCCAATTCCTCTCGCTACCTCACCAGCCTTTCCCATTTGGGGTAGTGGAGGGACAGGGGGTATGCAGGGGTCCCTCCTAAGCTTTCCAAGTTGGCACCTGATTGATGGATGGTTTAAGCTTGGGCCAGGTACTGGGCTCTTCTCAGCACTCCTTTGCCTCACCTGGCGATGTTCAGGGCGACGGGCAGTACCAGGGATCAAACTCAGGTCCCCAGGCCTACAAGGCAGGTCCCTCTGTCCCCCCACTTCCACATCTCCCCAATCCCCTCTTTCCCATCTTTGAAAGCTTCCCTAATTGAGTATCTTGGTTGTTTACGACTTCATCAGAACTTAATATGAATTTCAATCCCAAATTAATTCAATTCGCTTGCGATTATATTATGTGTTTGCGCCTCTGTGGACTCCCATCCATCCTTCCCACCCACTTTGCGATATTAGGGTCAAAAGAATGAGAACAAGGAAAGGAAAAAGGCTCCATCGCCCAGTTTTCCAATTGATGCTGATGAGATCTGTTTCCCACTTTCTAATTCCTGCAACTGGAAAATTCCGTATATTATGTTACCATATAATGAAGGGTGCCAGTAAACAGAAAGCCACATGCCTGCACACACAACGGATTGCACTGTGTGCAACTGCAAACGCTACCAAGCTCGGCACTCCTGGGAGGATTATTAGTGAGATGCTGTTATTTAATGCCTCATCTACTTAAAAAAAAAAAATCATTCCTTATGGATGAAAAATGAGGATAGCAGCTTGAATATGGAAAAAAAATACAAACTGTAATCATATATTACTTAAAATCCATACCACTTTATGCAAGAATAAAGTGGGAACATCAGAGTGAAGGAATGTGGAACGTCTTCAGTGAGCAGCTCCGGACCCCCACATCCCAGCCTTGCAGGGACGGAGGCAGCTAGCAGGTACATAAGAGCCATCCATGGTACTTTCCGAAGATCTCCTGGGACACCATTTGACAGTCCCCAGGGAACGAGTGCCATAGGGAGCACCCGGCAAGGCCTGCGTTTCACCCTGAAAGGGAAAGCTCCACTCCCAAGCCCGGGTGCCTTACGGGGCTTGGGACTCAGCACTCCCACTCACTCCCCTCTCTCCAGTGCCCAGGCTGCTGGAACGAAACACAGATGACAGGAAAGCCGGCTGCCCTCTGGCAGCCCCCAAACAAAGGGGAAGTGTAAAAGTGCAGAGGGGAAGCAGGGCAGCTGCCTCAGCCCTTGTTGTCCAGCGGTAATTAATAGTAGCATCCACATTTAAGATGCATTAAAGCAAAATCGCTGCATTATCAGAGTTCTCGGCGCATCGCCCCTCCGCGGAACCTCCCGGGCTGACCTACAGAATCAGGTCACCTCCTGCCAGCCTCCTTCGCCCTGGGGAGCTGACTCCAGACACCTCACATAAGGCAAAAGGCCTGAGACCGACCGGGCAGCCAGAAACTTTGCTCCCTCCCCCCCACCCAACCTGACCCCAACGCCCAGCAGGCTCTAGGCTCAGGGGTCTTCTGGGCTCTGGGAGGGCAGGAGAAACCACCAGTCCCGCACCCAGCTCAAAAAGTCATTCAAATCCAACATGCTCCTGGATAACAGGGAGCACGTGAACACCACATGCACCCCAAAGGGGGGAAAGGGCGTGTGTATCGGGTGGTGGAACGCAGCTCCAAAATCACACACCGAGAAACAAGGTGCCCTTTGACTCAAGTTGCTAGGATGCCCCTCTGCCTCGTTTTGGTGCGTGTGTGTGTGCGGGGAGGGGGGGTGTCTCATATAAATCTGGGGGTCTGTGTGTGGGAATAGGGGGTCAGGGACCAGGTATGTTCCTATTAAGGAGCAGGAAGTGACTGGAGACCCCATCTGTGAGGAGTCCTCCAACAACAAACTCTCGAGCACTACCTACTGCGAGAGGCTCTTGGGACCAGCTGTCTCCTCACCCCGCTGTTTGTTTGGGAGGCCACACCCAGCAAGGCTCGGGGGTCACTCCTGTCTCTACTCAGGCATCACGCCTGGCAGTGCCCAGGGAACCCTATGGGGCTGAGGATGGAACCCAGGTCAGCTGCGTGGGAGGGAAGTAAGTGTGTCCCCTCCCCCTCCCCTATTGCTCTGGCCCCTGCTCGCCCTGAGAGCCAGACCTCAGGTACCCACACCACTGTCTCCCCGGGAAGAGGTATCTTGAGCAGCATGCGGGGGTGGAAGCCCCTAGCACTCCCATCTCGCTGTGCCCCACCACAGTGATCCTGGGGTGCCTCGCCCCTAGCAGCTGTCTGACCCCAGTGGGGTCAGCTAAGGGCAGCCATGGCCTTGTCTTGGGGGCAGGAGGGAGAGAGTCAGAGAGAAAGAGGCAGAACTCGAGATTGAACTTGATTTGAGATCAAGCAATCGCTCTGATGTCAGTTTTGCTGTCTGGGCTGGCATGCCACCTGGGCAACCGGTTGGTTCCCTTAACATGATCCAAGAAGGGCGCGTTTAAGCTCCTTACCCTGAACCTAACACGCTCTTCCGGAACGTTACTTCGGGGAATGACTCGAACTCCATCCAGGAAGGGCAAGTCCACAGAGCTCACACTTCCGCCCCCAAGGGCTGGCCAGGGTGTGGGGGCGACACCCAAGTCCTAGAAACTCCGCCTGCTCTAAGAACAGGCTCCCCAGGGGGGCTGGCCATGGGCCCACGAGAGCCATGTCTGACTGGCCAAATTACTTCACTTAGCATTTCCTCATGATGGGGGGAGCAGAGAAGTAACAAAGTTCACCACAAAGTCCACCCACCCCTGTTCCCACAGAAACCTGCTGGGCTGACCTTGGCCTCGGCCCTTGGCCCTCCAGAAGAAGCTGCCCCCACCCCCGTGGGCCCTTCTAGGTACTAGGTTTGGGGGAGCAGGGCTCCCTACTGGAGCTCCAAGGACAGACGTTTTCAAGTGACAGGGGAAGAGCCCTGGGGTTACCTCCAGGGATGTTGGGGACCGAACCGGGGTCAGGTCCTTTTCCTTCTCCTGCCCAGGACCCTCTCATCCTTCATTTCAGCACCTGGACGTCACCCCCTAAAACACAGCTGAGATTCTGCATGGGGGTCCACGTGAGGGACCCCAGGCAGCATAAAGACGTGGTGGACCCTGGGAATGAGGACACGGGGGAGGAGGACACGGTGTGTGGGACCATGGAAGGGGAGGTGGGTGATGGGAGGGAAGAGTTAGGGGGGCAGGGAGGGGGTGTGCGTTGGACCACAGAGGCGCAGACGCAGGCAGAACCCGCCTTGAACCTCCGGCAGGAACCAGCCCCACCGACAGACGTCCACCGCTCCACACTGGACCTCCAGGCTCTGGAACAGCAGCACTGACCAGTGAGGTTGGCAGGACAGCAGGAGACAAACGCCACATTCGCTCTGCGGGAGTGACAGAGCAGAATGGCCCTGACCTGCGGTGGACGGCCCCGGGCCCATGCACGCGGCCAAATCCTCTGTCCCCATGACCAGAGAGCAGAACCAGGACGCTTGACTACAGATGGACCATAGTGCCCCCAGGAACAGAGCCGAGCGGCCTCTTGGCATCAGATGGGAAAATTCCAGGGTTGCAGGGCCATCTCGGAGACTCATTGATGCAATCACAGAGCCCAGGGAAAACAGTAGAGACCAGCAGAGAGCCAGCACAGGAGGAAGGCCCCTGCCTAAGCATGGCCGACCCCAGTGCAATCCTTTGCACCAAACATGGTCCCCTGAGCACCGATAGGGAGGCCCAGGCCACCACCACCCCCAGTAGTGCCACAGTCCTGGCTGAGCACTGGACCACCCGCAGGTTAGCAGAGTCGGAGAGTTGCCAGGCTGGGCCCCGCACAAATGAACGGATGTATCTGAGGCTTTCTCTGGAGCGATGAGGAGATTCTGAGCCACGCAGCTCGCTGAGGGAGAGACTCCAGACCTACAGCCCTCAGGTCCCATGGATGAGAGGCAGGTCCAGCCAACTGCCCTCCACGGATGCGCCGAGCAGGGCCAGTCTGAGGTGGCGCCACCATGCCAGCCGCCAGCTGGAAGCTCCGTGAAGCTGGAGCCAGTGCCCACTGGGCCCCTGAAGACCGAGCACGGAGGAAGGCTCTGGAAAGCGATGGCATCCTGCCCGCCTCAGTGGTAGCCTGGAGCCATCGGATCTCTCCATCTCGCCAGCACCTGCGAGGTGTGAGCCAGGCAGCCAACCACATCAGAAGCTGGCTGCCAGCCGGCCCGATTGCCCAACACTCCCGGAGCCGCTTTCCAGGACTGGCGCTGACACCCGCACAGGTAACAGGCCACTGGCGACCAGGCGGAGGCGTGGTGCTGCGTGGAGCAGAAGACCAGGACTCCCTCCCCTCAGGCCTGCCCCAGCAGGCTCCCCACCCCTCTCCCTCCCCCATCCTCCTCCCAGCTCACATGGAAGCCTTAGAATGCTTGTTGGGGGGTAAGGACGGGGGAGTGCTCACTTACTGTTGTTACTGTGGGTGCCCGAGGGCAGGGGTCGCGCTTGGTACGGTGCCAGGGGTGCACACTGTGCATGTGGGGCCGTGCGGGGAATCAGACTCGGGGTCTCACGCATTTGCCCTTGGCCACATCTCCCCCACCCTGTGAACCGCTGTGGCACAGGGGGAGGGCCTTTGTGACCCACTCGGGACTCTTCACAAGGGGTCTCCTTCAGCCTCAGCTTTTGCAAAGACACAACTAAAATAATTATAGCCTCAAAGCAGGGGCGTTCTGGCAAAGTTGGCGTTCATTCTCCCAGGATTCAAAATCAAATTTTTGATTTGGTTTCCTGGCCCAGCAACGGCTGTGCGTGCTACAGACAGAAACCATCCCATCGCCCGGCTTCCGCCCCCGCCTGGCATGATGCAAAGTAAGGTGCTGCCCACTGGGCTATCTCTCCGGCCCCAGGACTCTAACTCTTCAAGCAACTTGACCAGTTTCTCCTCCCTTCTTGCTGCTTCTGCTGCCCCCTCAAAACAAACCAGCCCTAGAAATAGAATCCCATCTTCCTGCGCGCCGATGACTAATTTATGGCCTGCTTGAAAGCCATGGCCTGAGCGCTCTGACTCCAGCAATTTCCTCTTCTTCTGCACCAACGTCCATTTACAGCCACGCCATAACCTCCCCATGAACCGAGAACGCTCTTGGTCCTCCCACGGATGTGGGAGCACGCCCTGGCGAGGCCAGCATGGTGGCCGCTGGGCCGCATTGCTTCCCTGCCCTGCATGCCCACCAGGCACCTGCCCATGTCCACTGCCCACCCGGATAGAGCGGGAACTGTGTTCCGAGCGCTGTCGCGAGAAACAGCAGCAACCATGAGAGCCGGAGCTGAGGCGGGTTTCAGGATTCCCACTCCACCTGGACTGGGGCAGCGAAGGGCCTCCCTCGGTATTGCTATCAGACAAGACACAGGTATGGAAAGATGTTCCGGAAAACAGTCCACAGAGGCCCCGGAAAAAGGGCTCTGTATATGGGGTCACTGAGGCGCTGGCGAGAGTCAGATGCCATGCCTGCAGCCAACGCTGCTTGCTTTTTTTTCTTCTGCTTTTTGGGTCATACCCGGCAATGTATGGGGGTTACTCCTGGCTCATGCACTCAGGAACGATTACTCCTGGTGGTTCTCGGGGGACCATATGGGATGCTGGGAATCAAAACCCGGGTCGGCCGCGTGCAAGGCAAATGCCCTACCCGCTGTGCTATCGCTCCAGCCCTGCCAACGCTGCTTTCATTCCCAATACCCCCAGTCCCCAGGACATGGCCAGGTATACCACAGAAGGGGCCTGGGTAATTTCCACAACCACAGGCCCGAGCCACCCCACTGTTCACATCCTCAGGCTCTTATATCAAATCAAAAGCCAAGAATTGCCTGGCGGGGCCCCTGGTTCTCCTGTGCCCCTCCTTAGAGACCACCCTCTAAGCCTTGCAGAGCAACTCTAAGATCCAGGTTGGGCAGCACCCGAAGTACTCAAGACACCCAGGGCCGCAGGGCGCTGCCACGAGCCCCCAGCTCCCACGGGACCCTTCACTCCCTCCCCCAAAGCAACGCATCTCAGAGACTTTGACCTGGCCCCAGCCCTCAAGGTTGCCAGCTCTCTCCAGTCACGTGTCTCTGGATGGACCAAGAACGGCAGGGCCTGAGACTCACACACACATGGGGGGTGGGGGGGAGTAAAGACCCAGCAACAGCTGAGACACTTCCCACTGTGCCCTGCCCCACTGCCCCACAGTTCCCGTGCTAAGGCCATTCCCCTTCTCCTCGACTGCTTTCCCCAGACCCCCGCAGCCACGTTCCGGCTGCCCTCTGGTCTCAGGTCTACCTTGGCTTCTCACCTGACCCACCTTTCTGGATCTGGCTTTGGCTTTTGGTGTGGGGCCACGCGTAGTGGTGTTCAAAGACTACTCTGGGCTCAGTGCTCAGGGGAGGCTGGTGCCGAGGATGGAGTCCAGGGCTCCTGCAGGAGAGCTGTTTTCCAGCCCCCTGGGCCTTCTCCAGGCCCCCCAGCCTTGCAGAGCAACTCTAAGATCCAGGCTCTCCCAAAGTGCTCAAGAGACCCAGGGACACAGGGCACTGCCACGAGCCCCCAGCTCTCACGGGACCCTTCGCTCCCTCCCCCAAAGCAATGCATCTCAAAGGGGACTTCGACCTGGCCCCAGCCCTCAAGGCTGCCAGCTCTCTTCAGTCACGTGTCCCTGGATGGATAAAGACCGGCAGGGCGTTGAGACTCACAGCCAGAGAGGTGGCCTTTCCACATGCCACCACCTATGGGAGTCAGGGCAAGACCCGCCACTTACAATGCAGTTCCCATGAGGCAAGGGCCCTGCAGCCAGTCCAAGTGCAGATGCAGCCCGATGCTGCCCACAAAAGCCTGCTCGGGGCTAGCTCCTGCCTAACCCTCACACACCCAGGACGGCCTGGAGGCCCAGTGCACAGGTGTGCACTGTGAGTACATATGTTTCTATATGTGCATGCACTGTATTGTGTGGGTACAAGCACAGAGATATGGGTACATGTGAGTATACATATGTGCACGTGTGATGTATGTCCACGTGTGCACAAGTGGGAAGTGTGTAGGTGCGCCCTGTACTTCCACATGTGTGTGCGTGTAAAATGTGTGGGTGTGTGCACGTGGAGGGGGTAGGTGTGCACTGTACTTCCATGTGCGCATGTATGTAGAGCATGTGGGGTAGGTGCAGGCATGAACATGGTGTGCGCCTGTGCGTATGTGTGAGAGCATAAGACCTGTGGTCTGGAGACCACATCCACCATCCCCCGACATCTGAACACAGCCCCAGGCCTCTGCCGACTCCCACGGCCCCCCAACAGCCCCAGAAACTGTTCCCCAACACTCTGCTTCACACCCTCAGAGCGTTTTCATCCTGCCAACCTTCCTGCTCTCCAGGGTCTGAACCCAAAGCGTGAGTCATCCTGACATGCAGGAAGCAGTGACTCCATCCAAACGTGGGCCAGTTCCTGGAGAGATGCTCCAGGCTTTCTCCCCGATCCCTTGCAGAGCACTTGCACCCACCCCCTCCGCTGTCACCAGCCCCCAGCCCAATGGCCTTTGCTAGATCTCCTCTTACATCTACCCACAGCCGGGACTGTTTATTTGCCCAACCCACTGGCAAGGGAACCAAGGGCTTCCAGGAGGAGCCTAAACACTTTAAAAATACATGAATCTATGGCCTGACCTCACTCGGGTCCTGCCCGGAGCCCTTTAACCTTTCCCAGGAGATTCAGCCAGTCCCTGGGAATTGAGGATCATCTGATCGCTGCTAAAGACACTTTAGCCCGTCCTGTCTCACAGGACCCTGCACGCTCTGGCCCCAAGAGTGTGCTAAGCAGAGAGGCAGCATCCACCGGGATGACCACTGTCACCAGCCCACACGGCACCAGGAACCCCAAGCACTCCACGGAGGTACCAGAACAGGTAGCTGAAAACTGCTAACAAGAACTGAACAAACTGCCCAAGGAAACAGCCTGCTGGACACGACCTCCGGGGTCAGTGGCACCAAGTGTCAGGCAAGGCTGCAGCAGGGCACAGGGAGGACAGTGCATACCCACTCCCCTCCCCTCCGTGCCCCACACACACACACACACACACACTCACACTCACACACACTCACACAGCTGCCAGGAAGTCCCCAATAAAACTACGGTCCAGGTGCTCAAGATAAAAGGGCTGTGGGTTCAATCCCAAAAGCAGTGCCTTACTACACCCCCCTCATCTGCTCCATCCAAGCCACAGAACCGAGGAGTAAGACCCGAGCTGAGGGGACACGGAAATGACAGCCACCAAGGGATCATCTGACCCACAGACCCAAAGGCCTGGGTTTGGCAGAGCCTGCCAACCCTGACTCAGCCCTAAGGAGCCAGAACTAGAAGTTAGGTGGGATAAACCCACTCAGAACCCCAATGTGAAGCTCCATCCTTCGATGCCCTGCGTGTAGCCCACATAACCCCATCCACTATGGGACACGGAGTGAGACACAGAGCAGAGGCCTTTCTTGTCTGAGGCTACCCCCAATCCAGGCTGCCCCTTCTCCCCTCTTTTTGAATACCAGCACACATCTACGCAGAACCTCAGAAGACAACCTGGAAATAGGGTCGTGGCAGCCCTAGGGACCATGCCCCAGCCCATCCTCCACCACAGGAAGTTCACCCAAGATTCCAGGGGAAGCTGCTTGTGCTAGGCCGTCCCCTTACCTTACACACACCCTCTCTTCCCATCCACACATGTTGCAGGCAGTTCCCTAACCTTACACTAACCCTTCTTCCTATCCACATCTCCCAGGGGCAAAGTGTAATCTGGAAATGAGGTGCAGAAAGGCACCTGCACGGAACAGGCACGGCTGCGAATCACCATCGAGAAAGACCCTGTTGCTCCCCAAGACACGCTCTTCCTGCGCCCCAGGCTTCGTTGCACCTGGGATCCGGTGTCCAAGTTCAACTGAGGTCACACAGAAGCCAAGGACAGTGGCCGAGGAGGGGCCGCAGGAGGGAGCAGGTTGTGGGGGTTTATGGGGAGAAGAGAATTGATCAGGAAGGTCCCCCAGAGAGCATAGCCCTGTCCAACCCCACTGGACCCTCCAGTGCCCAGCAGGATGGGGGCTGGAGGCCCTGCCACTGGGAACCACCAACAAGACACACCGTGGACTGCCGACACTGTCCCTGTGCCCTGGGTGGCCAGCGGAGCAGCTGCCAGGTGGGGGGGGGGGGAGATGGGGCTGCAGTTACGCCCCTTTGTCTGACCACCACCCCAGCATTGCAGATGCCCCGGGGATGATCCCTCCCCGCTTGGGGCTCCAGATCCTCCCTGCCCCTTCGAACCCACCTCCTTCAGGCCCTGGGGCCCAGCCTGGTGCAAAAGCGCACCCCCTCAGGGGCAGGAAGGAGCCCAACATTCACCCAGGACCATGCCCTCCCCCCAGGTTCGCTGTTGTGACCCTCTCACCCACATTCAGGGACACCCAGGGGCACCCCACGCCCTACGTGGCGCTGCCCCCAGAGCATCTTTCAAAACGCCGCCAAATCTTGTGCACTGCATTGGAGCCAAATGCGGAAGCTCCCCACAGGCACGCCCCAGCCCCCAGGCAGCAGCCCGGCACCCCAAACAGCCCTCATGCACCTCTGATGGACGAATGAGAAAAGTCAAAGGCAGAAAGCCACCGAGAGGCGGCAAGCAACAAGGCCAATGGTCCTGCATGCAGGTGGACACAGGTGGAACGTGGCTAGGGGCTTGAGGGACACGGGACACATGATGTCCTCAACCACCTTTGCGTCCGGGGGGCCCTTGGACCCCTGATCAGGGAGAAATCGAGGGTCGCTTTAGAGTGTTGTGACCTTTGTGGCAGTTACTGGGGTGAGGGCCTGTCCTGTACATCGTGAACTTTCAGCAGCATCCCCGGCCTCACCACTGACATCAGGGCCCCCCACACACATACCCCAGCTCAAACAACCACAAAGGCCCAGGGGAAGGCGACAGAGATCCACAGGCCTCCTACAGGGCAACAGATCACCAGGATCCCCTCAGATCACCTTTGACCATGCAACCCAGAAGTCTCAACACCTGCTCATAACTCCCTCCCCCCCCCCCCCCCCCCCCCGCACGCCCTGGCCCCAATTTTTTTCCCAAGTTTTCAATCGAGTTTTTTGTTTTGTTTCTTTTTTGGAGGGTTTGGGTAGTGTTGGGCTACAGCTTCGGTGCTTGAAGGCTTCCTCCTGGCTCTGCACTTGGGGATCCTGATGGTGCTCAGGGAACCGTGTGGAGCATTGTGGTTTGCACCTGGGTCAATCACATGCAAAGGCAAACGCCCTTCCTGCTGACCCACCACTGCGGTCCTAAGTGTGAAAGTCCATTCTGAAATGTGTGCAGAACACACCTTGGGGCCACTAACACACCTTCGTCAGCCTAAAGACTGTGCCTTCATCCTCCAGTCCAAAGAGGGGCACATAGGAGGTACAGGGAACCGGCCTCAAGGCAGCCCCCAGGTCCAGGCCAGGCCCAGAACCTCCAGGAGAGTGACCAGAAGCAGGCCAGGACGGTGCCCCCAACATCACACAAGCACAGACCACACAAGCAGGAGACTCATTCCCCTGAGACTCAGTGCTCAGCCACTGGCTTTGGGGACGCCCCTTTAAAAGTAGCAGTCCCATGACCAACGTGACAAGGCCAAAGTTCACTGTCGCAAAGCGCAGAAGCCCTTGAACCAAGGAGTCAGGCTAGTCTTTACCCTACCCAGACCACTGGGGAGGGACGGGTTTCCGGGGCCACCTCAACCACTGAGGTGTCTGGAGCTAAGAACAGGAACCACCTTCACGCTCACTGCAATCAAGGCCCAGGCTACAGCCTTAAATACCTTGGACCTGCTGCACACCACCTGCTGCCTTCAACTAGATAACCCAGGCCACCAAGCGCCAGCAGAAAGGAGAACTCCAAGCTCAGCACCAGTCCACAACGCCCCGCCTACAACACTCAGCCCCCAAGGCCACGGCCTCTGCACCATGCCCATAGAGACACGCCCACCAAGCCAAGGGCCTGAGACTCCAGCCAAAGCAGAGCACCAACTCCCTTCTGGACAAACCTATGGAGAAGGGCACCCCGGCTGAGACTATCTCCCTCCCTAAGAGGGTGAATGACCCCCCCTTGAGTACTACCCTTTCCCTCAAACAATAGTCCCATGGACAAGACTGACCATCACTTCCAACAGGAGACCCCCACATGTGCTACCCCTCCTGGGTCCAGCCAAGGCCACCTCTGGAGAAGCAAGAGTGTGTGAACCCAAGGCCACCAGGAAGGGGGCCCAGCAGGGTGGAGCACACACACAGGAGTCCCAGCTGTCCTCTCTGGCCCACACAGCTCCCCCCCCCCCAAGACGGGAATAGCCCCTGAGCACCACAAAACAAGGAGTGAGGCCCCTGCCATGTCCCTTCCACTTGGCTTCATTTTGCTGACCTCGGCAGCGGGAGCACGTTGTTGAGGAGGAAAAGTGCAGGAAAGGGAAGGGAAGAGGAATGAGATGACGGGAGAAACTAAAAGTGTCTGATCCAACTGCCCAGGCTCCAGGATGGACTGACCACCTACACTCTTCAGGCCTGACCACATTCCCCTCACCTGCCTATAAGGAGCAGTGGCAGAGAATGCCACAAAAGGTGCCAGAAAGAAATGTCTGGGGCCAGAGAGATAGTACAAGAGGCGAGGCACTGGCCTGCATGTAGCTACCTCCTGTTCAAACCCCTGGCACCAGCTAGGGTCCCCCCCCCCAGTACTACCAGGGGACACATAGGCACAGAGCCAGAAGCAGCCCCTGAACTAGCGGGTGGGACCCAAAAAATTAATCCCACTTCCCCCACAGAAAGAAGTGAGGGGGGAGAAGGAAGGAAGAAAGGGAGGGAGGGAGGGAGGGAGGGAGGGAAGCAGACATTGGGACAGAATTCCCAATTCTGTGCACACAGATACTTGGGGACCGTGGTCATCAGGGACCAATTTGGCTCAAGAGGAAGGGATCTCAGAGGCTGAGGGCACAAAACAGGTCGACCCCGCAAGAATGCAGCCAGTCCTGCAGCCTCTCTGCAGCGGGACCCGCATGCACCCCCAGGAGATGAACATCCGCCGGGGGACTGGAGAATCTTTCCCCACCGACCACCTACCTGGACCTCCCGAGCACTCAGAAAGAACGTGCTTCTAACAGAGCCTGGTCCTGGGGCAGGCTAGGCGAGGGGGGTCACAGGGCCCCTGTGGGAAGAAAGGTGACACAAAGGTCACCCTGGGACTGCCCCCCCCACCCGCTACCCCCCATCCCCATCATCCCCTAGGGGCGCGACCCTCTGAAGGGAGCCCCAGGTAGTGATCCGAGTGTGCGGGTGTTCACGGGACTCCACCTCCGGGAATGGATTTGATGTCAAGAGTCAGGAAGTAAATTGCTATTGGCTTCTCAATCAGCAGCAGTACCGAGCTAAGTGTTGCCCTGCATTGTGCGTGCTCTCGCCGACTCGATACGCCCGTATCGACAGCACAATCACGCATAATCCGGCCTCCACTAATACCTCCACTTCCTCAATGAAAATACACTTTCCACTTGGACACCGGCCCACTCACTTGGGGCTGAAATCTCCAGCGGGCACCTTTCGCGCCGCCCCCCCAAAAAAGACCTCTTGGCCCTGGAACCTAGGCCATCCACCGCGCCCCCCAACGGCCCCCGTCTCTCCCCCGCCTCCCGTGAACATCCCGGCCAGCAATGTTGTCAGGCCCCCAGCAGAAAGATAAACAGTCGGAGGCCTACAGGAAAAGGCCCGCTCTCCTCATCTATAAATCACCGGTGGGAAGGGAAGAAAAGTGAGCCAACTCTTTAAGGATAAAAATCTCAGCCATCACCGGGGAAAATTGATGTTCCCTCTGCAAAGCAAAAGATGTTCGCGCGGGGAAGACGCATGCCTCAAGTTTTGAGAGAAACAAAGAAACTCAAACTTCACCCAACGTAACACAGGAATGGGATAGAGGGGCGAGGTGGGGGCGGACACACAAATTCTACACCCTTTGCAACCGCCATGCTAAGACACTGTGTCCCAGGTGCGCACGGGGGAGACCCGTCCCAATCCTCCCAGCCGTTTTGGGGGCTTCCCGCAGGCGAGGGCAGGCTGGTGAGGAGCCACGTACTTCTCCACTTCCTGCAGACTTTCAAAACACCCTGGAGTAGGCAGGGCTGGAGGTGGGGAGGTTAGATTTTACTCCAGGGTCAGAGCAAAAGTACAGTGAGGAGGGTGTTTGCCTTGCACGCGGACAACCAGGGTTTCAATCCCCAGCATCCTATATGGTCCCCTGAGCACCGCCAGGAATAATTTCTGAGTGCAGTGCAGAGCCAGGAGGAACCCCTGAGGACCCAAAAAAGATTTTACTCCAAAGGACCAAGGAAACAGAAAGCTCAAGTGATCTCCCCAAAGTCACACAGCCAGGAGGCAGGAATCAGAATAAGAAGAGGGGAAAGGGAGGCGGGTCCACCTTCCCAGTCCAGAGCTGGGCATGCAGCCTGGGCTCTGCAGGACCACAAGTCCCTGTCCCAGGAGCCAGCCACGGGACAAGGAGGAATAAACCAGTCTGGCTGTCTCCCAGCCGAGCCTTGCAGAGAGGGTCCCAAAAACCAATCCCACATATTTTCAAGGATCACAGAAGAGCCCCCTTCTTTTGAATCTCACCCCACCCGCAGCCCTGGTTATCAGAAAGCATCCAAAGCAGTCTCGGCACACGGGCCATATGGGGACATGAGTGGGGCCGGATTGGGCCAGTGGCTGCCAGTCCCAGACCTCAGGGTGTCTGAACACCTAGAACACCACATCCCAAAGAAGGACACACCCCGATCCTTCTTCTTCAGTTGACGATGTTCTTAACCTGGTCTGACCCCCCCAAACATCCAATGGGCACCCCAGGTGTCCACCGGGGGCCCCGCCACACGCACGCGCACGCACACACACACACACACACAAGCCTGGCAGGGCCGCTGCAGAAACAACCTTTTTATGGGAACGCGTCACCGAATCTCCTGGTGTAGAAACTTTCCACACACGCCTGCTGCAGGCCCCAGGCTGACTGCCCAGTGCCAAACCGAGGCAGCAGCTGAAGACACCGCTCTGGGAGGGGGATGACGCCCCCATCACCCCACCGCCAAGAAGGCTGGACAGGTCTGCCGGACAGGGAGAAACCCGGCGGGCAAGGGGTTAATGTCCTTGCAGCCCGGGATCTGATAAATGGCCAGCAGAAAGCAGGTTCCCTCACTTTGAGATATGATGTCACTAACCTTTATTGATCCACTATCAGAGAACTTTGCTTATCTCTGGGCTGTGATATACCGCTCCTCCCGGCTCAACTAGTGTTTAATACACTGCCGGGTGCCCCCAGCCCCTCAGCGCTCAGCGCCGTGGGCCCAGGTGCCACGGGGTCAATATTTCACAGGGCAGAAGAGTCCAAGGGACACTGGGGGTGGGAGGACCCGCCTCCCCTGACTCCCAGTGCACTGCGACAGTGGACCCCGGGGCAGGAGGACAGGGTCCTCAGAACAGGACCCCAAAGATACAGCCACAGTGAGAGCACAGGTCTGGCAGATGCCAGACCCGGATTTGATTCCTGGTACCACATGGGTGCCCGGAGCATCCAGGGGTGCAGCCAAGACAGCTCCCAGCATAGGTGAGAAGGTGCCAGACGGAGAAACCCCAGCAAGCATCGCATCCTCAGGCCCCCCACAATGAACCCCAGTCTGGAGCACTGAGCATCCACAATGAGGCTCCCGGCCCTCCAGAACCCACTTGGGAAGCCCCCAGGACTCCCTCCAAACAATGGCCAAGCTCCAACATGCCCCTCAACTCCCCTCCTCTTCTTTGTATCACGCAAGAACATGGTGTCCCCTGGCCCGTGACTTGGTCACGACCAGCCCCTCCCATACATAGCCAAACCTTCCCAATTGGAGAAATGAGCTTCTCAGGCTTTTTCCGTCCACTGTCTCAAGATCCCTTGCCATCCCTCCCTAGGAGGGCAACGCTGCCCACCGTGATGCCACAGAGAGCCAGTGGAGAAGCAACTGGCCAGAAGACGATCAGAGGGCAGAGCCAGCAGAGGCCCGGGCTGCAGCCCGTTCGCAAAGTACCAAGGCGGCTGGACCCACAGCAGCATGCCACCAGGCAGCCTCACACTGGCCTGGCCTGGCCTGGGCATCCTCCCTGCCTCCGCCCAAGCCAAAGGCGAGCCGGGCATGATGCAAGAGCCAACCGCACTCAGAGCCAAAAGACGGGGCAAGACTGTCCCGATGCGTGATGCTCGATGCCCGCCACCTCGTCTGCTCCTCCGCCTCTGAGGGCCTCCAGGTCAGCTAGGACCCCACCTTCTACCCGCAGAGGAGCCCCATCCCACCCCTATCCCTGCCGACTACCAGTGGGAAAGGCAGTGTGGCAGCAGCAACTCGGCCCTGCCCTTGCCCCCAGGCACCCAGAATTTGCCTAATTGAACATTAACAAGTTGCTACAATCAAGTTCCTCTGTTGTGCTCTGGGCACCTCTGGGGCAACAGCAGGAGTCTTGTTGCAAACTGTTCTCCGGGCCAGGCCTCAGCCCCTGACAGGTGCGAACAAGATTTAAACACCTCCTACAAGACAATGCAACCCAAACAAAGGGGAAAGTCAACCAACCCTGGCGCTTTCTCCCTGAGGAACACCTCACACCCTCTCCGCCCCAGGGAGCCCGCCTGGGCTTCATCCATTCACCTCATCGGAGGCTACCATCTTGGCTGGCTGGAAGCTGTGCAAGGAAGAAAAGGGGGTGTGTCGGCTAAAAAAAGGGGGGCTCTCAATGCCTCTGGGCGGGTTCTGCACCCGGGCACCTCCCCTCCCTGACTCAGCTGATGAACCTCACTGGAGATCCCCCCACACACAAGCTGCACCAGCCTCTCTCACTGGAGGGAAAGGGGTACCCACCAGGACAGGGCTGGCCCCACCCCCAGGATCCAGGGTCCGAGCTGGTGCATCCAGGGGAGGAGCCGTGGCGGGTGTCTGTGGCCAGGGCGGCAGTACTGCTGGTGGTCGGGCCGCACGCCTGAGAAGTGTGTCGGACACGGGAAGGCATTATCCTTCCCATTGATTTCTCGCTCTGGAGTCTTAGAGAGAACACGGCATTTATCTGGAGATTTCTACCCAAAGCCAACCACATCCCTGGGACTAGAAAGGAGCTTATCACACAAGTGATCTGCTCCCACTGCCACCTCCGGAAGTCGGGGGGGGTCTCAGCGCAGGGGGGGGGCGCTCTTGCCCCCCCCCCAGTGTTGCTGCTGGGATATCTTTAAGCAGCTGTTCATGTTCTTGGACTCCAAGTACAGGAACCACCAGGCAGACAGGGGACATTGTGGGCAAAAAGTTACCAGCGACACTGTGGGCAAAAAGTTACCAGAGATCCTATGGTCAAAAAGTTACCAGCGACAAAGAAACATCCCCTTACCCTGAGGGGTATAAGTGCAAGACAGCCAAGTCGCCACCACACACACACACACACACACACACACACGCGCATGCACATGCACACACAGCAGCCCAGGCAGCTGAGCAGAAGTCTCTCTGGTCACTGCTCCTCTGGGCACACTGTCCCCCTTCCCCAATCCCCTTGGCATGCGTCATTCCCTGCCCACTATGCCCGTTCTCTCCCTCTAGAAAAGCTGGCAGCAATTTCTTCCCCTGAGAGCAAGTCATGCAACACGTGTGGAGAACTTCTGAGGGCAGCTCCGTGCCCCTTCCCCAACCTCCAGACCCTCCACACACACATCCCCACCTTCTCCCCTCCCCCTCCCCCCAGCCCAGCCCATGGAAGGACACGGGACCGCGGGCAGCTCAGCCCACGAAAGGTGCAGAGGCTCGAGTCCCCTTCGCAGGGAGCCGGGAGGATGCATTTGGTGAGGCAGGAGATTAGAAATATCGGCAGCCTCTAAGTAAGACTTTAATTTACTGGCAGATCAATAGAGCCGGGGTTATATTGGCAAAGTGTCTACAGCTCTATTGACTCACGCAATGCCTCTTATCAATTTATCAGAAATCTGGAAGTCAGAAGATATTGTTTGAAGGGAAAAGAGGGGGGAAAAGACAGAGAGAGAAGACAGCGAGCAAGGGGCAGGAGTTGGGGACAAACTTGGTGTGAAGGGGCATGTGGCCAAGGAGTCCCGAGTGCTCCTTTGACTTCCAAAGCCCCGTGTGCCTTTGGAGGCGAGGTGGAGGGGGCTTATGGGGAGATGCTAAGGCGAGGTGGAGGGGGCCGGGAGGAGGGGAAGGGTGCTATCGAAGCAAAAGCATCCCTGCAAAGACCCGCTCCACCCTTGAGGGGGGTCTCTGGCCTTCCTGGGGGGGCACCTGTGCTGGCACCACCAGGTGACAATTTGTTCCTGCTCCTTCCCCACCACACAGATTTCCCTGCATCCCACCTGCTCCTCTGGAGAGCATCTATCAGATCAACACCACCTGGTCTCAAGACCGCAAAGTCGAGGCCCAGAGAGCAAGGCACTCGCCACGCACGCAGTCAACCCCAGCTCGATCCCCAGTACCACATATGGTCCCCAAACACCCCCAGAACCAGTCCCCTGAGCACTGCCGCGTGTGGCACAAACCATTCTCTCCCCCAAAAGAGCAACTCAAATCCTAAACACTATCACACAAAGATAAGCAGAAGGTTCTGGTCTGGGCGGGGAGGGGGGGGTGCGGGGGGGGGGGGTAGGGGAGGGCCAGGAACGAGGCCATAGGGGGAATCTTCATTTAAAAGGATTTTTAATATTCCATTTTTGCTGGCCAAAGAGAAAGCAAAAAGGTCAGGGTCATGGGAAGAATCCACCTGAACATTCCCCAAGCCTAACTGTCCCCATCCAGGAGGAAGTCGGGGGAGACAGGAAGTTCCCGGTGCCCCAAGAACTTCTCACAGGTAACTCCGGGGGCAGGGAGAGCGGCAATAGCAGATCTGGAGCAAGAGGCCACCCCCGCTGGCTGGGGGAGGCCGAAGGGTAAAGCGAGTCTTCTGGGGCTGGGAGGAGCCGCAACCTGCTTTGGACAATCCATTTCGGTTCCTGCCTCATACAACAAATTTCTGCTTAATTGCTGTTTTGCATTTCGTTGAGACATCGAGTAAACAGTACTTAAGTGTTTCCAGACAAAAACAATAACTCACTAATGACTAAGGCACTGCTAATTAAAATGCCCCCGTGATGGCGTGACTGGACCCGGAGCCACCGCGGGGACAGGGATGGGGACAGGGCCCTGCCAGTGGGACCCTGAGAGGGGGAAGGAGGACTCCTGATCCCAGAGGGGCAGCCCCCTACTAGAATGTGCACGTGACCTGGGGCGACCTGGAGTCCCAAGGTCCAGACCAGGTGGGAGAAGGCGTGACCAGGAACAGGCACACCCGAGGCACCTCCCAGGGTCCAAACCTCTGAAGTGCCCAGGTATGGGAGAGGGGTGGGGGGACGGGAGACAGGAAGAGACAAAGGGACCACCCCCGTGACATGTCTGTCAACCCCAGAAAGTCCCACACAACCCAGTTGATTGCCCCTTTTCAAAATAAAAAAAAAAAATACAAATCACTGCCCCACTCCCGGACATCCACAGAAACAGACAGAAAGGGCCTCCTGACTGCCCCAGAGGCTACTCCCACCCGCAGGACACACTGACCCTCGTTTCCATGAGGTCCTAAGCCGGGAGGGGGGGTAGAGCTTCTTACCTCAGCACCCTCTGGGGAAGAAAAGGCAGTAAAGGTCTGGGGGAGCCAAGCTAGCAGAGGGGCTGCTCTAAACCCCTGGCCCGCCGCCGTTTGCTGCCACACTCAGGCCCAGTGGGGACGGAGGATGGGGAGGTGACCAGTTCCCTCGCACTGATGGGGAAGATAACAAATGAGGGGGTTTGGGGGAGGTGGTCAGACAGGACAGCAGAGAGGCCCCTCCACACCGCAGCAGCGAGGAGGCCCCTGGGGCCTCCATCCCTCCATTCCTACCCCTCCCAGGCCTGTGCACCCCCACACATACCCGTGACCCCAACAGGCCCATCATGATTGGCCCACCAAGGAAGCTTCCAGAAAAAGCCGGATGTCTCCTGCTTAGGAGCAGAGGAGGAAAGAGGGGGAGAGGGCGTGTGGGCTTTTAACCACAACCCCCAAGACCACTCTGCAGATCCACGATAGGGCGGGCCAGAGGGGCCAGGAGGGAACAGAAGGGAAAGGTGTGGCAGAGGAGTCCAACACCCAGCAGGACTGCAGGACCGAGGACAGACCACCCCCTGCAGGCGCCTCCAGGAGACAGTCCCCAAGTCCCCAAGAGCTATTGTTACCCAGAGAACTCGGCCTTCCAACACCCCTCCCCCCAATCCTCCACCCACCTCCTCCATCCGGGAACTAGGCCGGACCACCTTCTCTTTAAAAAAAAAAAATAGTGAAGGGTTTCAACTTGACTGGGGGAGGGGGCTCGGCCCTCCTTTTGAATGCAGATTTGAACTTTTCACCCGGGGTCAGACAGCTGCCAGACCCGGCCAGGCAGAGGCAGTGGCACCTCTCACCTCACACGTCCATGGTTTGGGTTCTTTTTCTTGCCTGCTGGTGCCAGAGGCCGGGACCAGGGTACCGGATTCGAACCCCTCAGTTCCCTGAAAATCCCCTCCAGGCTCTGCCTCTGTGGCCTTCCTGGACAGGGAGGCCAGCCCACAGCCTCAGGGCCACCAGGGCCCCTGGCCTGACCTACCACCATCGGGAGCCCTAGAACACAGGGGCTGCTCTGCCGGGTGGTGCAGCCGTGCCCGGGTCTTGGTTCCCAGGTGCTGGTTGCCAGCAGGGCCTAACTTGCGGCTGGTGGGCGAACACTGCGGAGGCCAGGGAGCAGGTGGGGGACTAAGAGTGGCCTCTGGGGCATGCAACTGGGAGAGGGGCGGCTGTGTGCCTCAGGCCTGCAAGGCAGCAAAATCCCAATAAACACCAAAGGGGCGGGCTTGGGGCGGGGGGGGGGGGGGGGGGGGGGCGGGGAGAAGGCAGCATCGCCCACAGGTGACCCAGGCCCACGTGCTGTGCCAAGCAATGTGGGGGTTGCAGGACCTCAGGGTGGCGAGCACCTAGGGAATCGCACGCAGGCCTGGGTGCAAGAGGCAGGGAAAGGAATCAAATCCCTCTGTTCCCTGAGCCACCCGGGCAGCAGTGGAGGAGACCCCAACCCTACCAGAGTGCAGAGGGGCTAAAGGGGAGGGCAGAGGTCTGACACCAACCTAGCTTAACTCCCACCGCGAGCGCCCCCCCCCCGCCACCCCTGCACTCAAGGCCCCCCAGGTGCAGAGATGAGGCCCCTTCTCAAAGGCAGTGGCTGGCCTCCACCTCCCTCTGGTCTGCATGAAGCACGTCCAAATGGTGGGAATCCTGTCGGTCCCCTTCCCACCCTCATCACTCCAGGAAGATGTTGGGGGGAGCTGGGTAGTGTTGACAGAAGAAACCATGAGTCGCCACAACCTGGACCACTGAACCCAAGTAGAGGCAGCAGGCCCCAAGAGTTGCACCTCTTGAATATATGCGCCTCCAAAGGGTCCAAGACAGCACCCCTTCAGGGTCAGGTCTGCCCTGGGGTCCGGACTGCCACAGAAGTAGATTCTGGAGGAAACCGTTTCCTGTTCTCTGGGTGTTAAATGCAGCCTCTGACTACATAAAACAGACCAGTTCCCCCAGTCTCTTCCTCATGAAGGCCAGGAGCGCATTACCAATCATTCCCACGGCCCAAGGTCAGGGGGCACTGAGCATCCCCCTCCTCTCCCAGCAACCCCCTCCAGCTCCAGGTACCTGGGTACCTCTGAGCATGACTTTCCCAGTGCGGGAGACTCTCAGGCCCCCGAGAGCACCCCTTGCCCAACTGTATGTAGAAGGGGCTTTTGCATGTACTGGGGGGTAGGGGGTGGGGGCCAGCTGGCATCAGACACCAGACACGGCGAGTTGGGTGACTGAGCCCCCTCTCCATCAAAGTTACCCACTACTTTGAAGATCTCTGGTTTGCTTCCCCAGATAAGGGCAGAGCCATATTTTTTCAAGGTGATTCAGCCAGGGGTGGAGGGACCCCGGATAAAGCTGGTCCCCACCTCCAGCGAGATCCTTCCATCTCCGGAGCAGGCTTCTCCCAGTTAACTGTCCTTCTCATGAGATATGCCCACTGCCTCAAGCCCCCTCCCCCTCCCCCAACCCCCCTTCCCCTCCCCCCCAATCCACTGCAAGGTGGGAGGGGCAGGAGCCCAAGAGGCCCGGGCAGCCGTGGCCCCTTTCCTATTAGAGAGCCCAGCCCACCGCCGGGATCACAGGCCAGTCTCATTTCTCCATGTAAATGAACTTCTGAGCCGCCACCTCAAAGAAGAAAAGCTGTGGATGGTGCGGGCCTGGCTGGGGCACACAATTACAGCCATTTGCATTCCTCCGGCAGCAGGATTAGCCCAGGAATGTGCTTTGCAGCTGGGTGGAGGGGAAAGGAGTTTAGGAAGAAAGGAGTGGGGGGCGCCTGGCGGGGCGGTGGGGGGGGGGGGGGTGCCGCTCCCTCTCGTCTTGTCCCATCCACTGCTGGGTATGATACACTTCCACTTCTGTGGCAGGCAGGAAGTGGGACTAACTCCTGCTCCGGCTTTCTAAAGAGGGGGAGGTTGAAAAGGCCAGGAAGGGGGGGAGGGGAGGCCGGCTGCCTGTATTAGGGGCACTGCCCCTCCGGGTGCTTTGATCCCTCGGTCGCTAGGAGAAACCAACTTTTCTCCTTGGGTTAATCAAAACCAAATTACTCAGGAATGTGGCAGGACAGGTCTGAGCTTCCAGGTCCCTTTGTCTTTGAGGATTTAAAATGAAAAAATATTTTTTTTTTAGAGCAGATGGCAGCAGCTTACAGAGTAGGTAATGTGAAGAGTCAGCCGGGCACCCCCTCCCCCTCCCCACCTCCCCCCGCATCCCCGTCTCACACCATGCTCAGAAAAAATAAAAAGATCCATAAGCAGAGTCCAGTCTACCACTAAATTATTTCTGTAGATTAAGGCTGAAACAAATTGTTTAACTTGCCATTTTATCTTTTTTTTTTTGGCCCTTCCTCCCTAGAACCATCCCCTGACCCAGTACAATTAAGACACAGTGCAAGATTTAAGCAACAGCCTGATTAGAAGCTGCCTTCCGAGGGAGGGCCCCGCCTCCCTGCATTTACAGAACATCCCATTTTTCTGAGCACAAGGCCTGGGACTATCTTTGGGGCTAGATCCCGCCCTGGGGATTCCTGGGTAGGAACCAGTCTCCCCACACACACACCCGACCCTCCCCAGACCCGACACAAACGCACCCATCAAATCCTCTGGGACCTTGGGCCATCCGATCAGTAAACTAAGAAAGGCGGCTGGCTGCGAAGGCCCAGGGCGGCGATCAAAGAATCCCGGGGAGGGGGGGGCGGGGGAGGGGGGGGGCAGCAGAAGATGCCACCGCTGGCCCTGCCGTCCAGAACGGGTTGGGAGCTGGCGCCCCTGCCCCCCCGCCAGCCGTCCTGTCGACTAGGAGACCACGTAGCGTGCGGCCGGCCCAGCGACTCAGCCCGCAGGCCACAGGAAAAGGCTGACCTCAGAGATGAAAGAAACCTGGCCTCCGAGCTAAATTAAGGCCTGCGCTGCTCCCCCTCCTGCTCCTCCAGTTCTGGGGCGCTGGCACGGCCCCGAGCTGGAGGTGTGGGCCGCACCCTGGCAGGTTATTAGAAGCAGGGCAGGGAGTGGCCCCGAGCATAAGGTCCTCAGCAGCACGGCGGGGGCGGGTAACATCCCTCTGCCACATGGCAGCGCTTCCCCTCCCCCCCCCCCACACACACACACACGCCGCCCCTCCCCAAAACAGCCAGCGAGCACTGCGGGCTCCGATGCAGAGCCTGAGCTAGGTGATAACTGGAGACCGAGACACAGCCCTGAGGACCAGCTCCCCATAAATTGTAACTGGCCCCAGGCGCAGTTATCTTCGAGGCTGGACTCAAGTAACTTTTCCAATCCTCTTGGCCTTATCGGAGGGCCCTGTCCGACACACACATACATCACCCGGCCGGGCCGAGGCCATGAGTGTGCCAGCGAGGCGTCCCAAACAAGGTCAGCCGGGGGGGGGGGGGGGGGGGGGGTGCCCTGCCCCCCTTCCGGTCACAGCTGTGGACTTTCACCCCCTGGGCCAACAAAGGGGACCTTGTCCACGAAATGCGCCCCAACCACCCGTCTGGGCGTTGGGAACCACTCCACAGCCCTCCGCGGAGTCCCCTCCTTCCAGGCCAGGCCCGGGAGCTGCCCGGGGCCTCCCACACCATACGGAGGCCACTGGCCTGAGGAGCATCCCCAGAGATTACAGGCCTCACTCCAGGGCCTCCCGCCCTGCAGCTGGGCCGCTGAGCCCTACTTTCCAGAGGGAAAAAAAACACAAAGCCTTTTTTTTTTCTTTTAAAGACAGAAAAGAAGGGTGTGGGGGGCGGGGGGGACACACTTTCCCCAGACTGAGAAACTGCAGAAAACAGCTTGGATTCCATGGTTGCAAAGGGGCATCCCAGAGAATGTGGACTCCTCCGGCCAAGGCGACCTGTTTGTCCCCGAGGGCGGGACAGCTGCCTGCCTGCACACGCATGGTGGTGAGACCCAACTGCCAGGGGGATCCACAAAATCTAAAGCAAAGCTTCTCTCCCATTTCTTGTACTCAGCAGGAACTAGCAACTGTAGACAGGGACCCGTGGGATTTGAATTCTGTATCTAGGGGCGGGGCTCTGGAGGACCAGGGGGGTTACCACATCAAACACCAGCCCCTGGCCATACCTGAAAGTTCCTTGTATTTGATTTTATTCTTTTGTTATGGGGACCACCCCAGGCAGTGGTGCAGGGAGCACGTGGCGCCCAGGATGGAACTCAGGGCTCACACACTCGCATAGCAAGAGCCTTCTGAGCTCTCTCTCCGAAGGCAGTGTTTAAATGTTTGTGCCCGGGAGATGGTAGAAGGGGGTTAAGCCGGTTCGACTTGCATGCCGTCTTCAATCCCCAGCACCGCATCCGGTCCCCTGAGCCCTGCCTGGAGTGACCCCTGAGCACAGAGCCAGAAGGAAGCCCTGAGTGAGCACATCCAGGTGTGACCCCAAAACCAGAAAAAGAAAAACAGAAACAAACAAATCAATTGGAAATGTTATAAAGAACAAAAAGACAAGCCAAGAGCAACACCTGCTCAGAGCTGGGTCAAATCACAAGCTCAGAGGCTGCCGAGGAAGTCTGAGGGGAGAGAAGGCAAGACTGGGCCCCCACTTTATCCAAGAGAGACAAGTGCAACCGGGATTTCTGTTTCTGGGCCTGGCCACCGGATACTCCCTTAGTCAGACTCTAGTGATGGGTAGGCCACGGGGTGGGGTGCACCTAGTGGAGACAGTCAAAGATGGCAGGAAATACCCTAAATTACCCAAGACAGCCCCTTCCCCCGGCAGCTACCAGACCCCAAAAGTCAGCTGTGCCAAGGCATTTCCAGGAAAGGCCCCCAGCAGTGACCCTACCCGCACCCACTCAGGCTCCCGTTTCAGGACCCTGGGGCTGGAGAGCATCTCCTTGAGAAATGGCTTCTGGGAAAACGGCAACAACTTTCCAGCTGGACTAACCATCCTCAGACTGGGGGTTAAGCATCAGTGGCTCATACACATGGAGACGCTCAAAGAAAGCCAGCCGCCTCTATACCCAAAGGGAAGCCTGGCATGGAAGGTCTGGGCCAGGTGAGCTGGCTCCTCACCCCTCTCCTCGCGGGCGCCCAGGTCGGGCTACAACAGGGCGGACAGGTCCAGGGACACAGACAGACAGCGGAGGCCAGGCGGAAGCATTGGGATGGAGGAGCCCCTTTGGCAGAGCCAGGCAGGGAGGCCATGTGGGGGGGGGGGGGGGGAGGGCACATGATAATTAACTCAGCAAGTTGATAGTATTTGCATATAAATGCCTCCACAAATCACTACAAACAAGCCAGGACAAGTCAGGCCTATTAGCATATACAAGCCGGCCCAGGAAGACCTCTCTAGGTGGGTCTTTGAGGGGGCTGCTCACTTAGAAGGCCGCCCGCCAGCTTGGGGGGGGGGGACCAGGGCTGGGGGGAGGGCACACAAGGGGAGGGCTAGCGAGGATGGACGGCCGGGGACCCCGTTTCGACTTCAACCCCTTTCACTCCTGAACCCAGTGGCAGGATATCAAAGAGTTGGCGTGATTCCCAGCGCACAGGGGCAGAGCCCAAGTGCGGGACCTTTTAGTTTATTTCTTCCAGGGTGTCGGGAACAAAAGGTAGCTGAGGCCATCGGCAGGAACAAAGGGAAGAAAAAGGAAAAGGATGTGGGGCTGGACGCCAGGCTGATGGACAGGCTGCTCAGTATGCCGGGCACGGCCAGGCCTGGCTTTCTCTGGAGGCTCATTTTCACCAGGGACGTGCGGGGTGGGTCAGGCCCATTTGGCAGAGGGGAGAAGACTCGGGGAGGTTACCTGGCCGGGCCCTAGGTCACACACCCCTGGGGGGGGGGGGCCAGGGAGGGCGCCCGCCTCTGACCCTAGCAGAAGTGCAGTGGGGGGAGCCCAGGGAGAAGCAGGGGCAGACACGCGGCTTCTCTCCTGTGTCCAACAGACATTCTGAGACCGTCCCTGACCCCGACTCTCCAAGCCTTACTCTGTAAAGCTCACAGCCCTTAGGTCAGTGGGCCTGGATCTCCTGAAGAACTGTAACCCCCCACCACACCCGCCCAGACATGGGGCTGAAAAAGAGGGCACCACTCCGCCCACTCAGACATCTGGGCTCCAGAGCTGGGTGTCCCGAGGAAAAGCCAATTTTCACCTCCTCCTTGAAGAAGGGACCCCATTATTTTCACTTGTCCCTTCTTTACCTGAAACTGGTTTATAAGTATGTGGGGGTGGGGGTTAGAAGACTGGTAACAAGTGTGCAGTCATCACCCAACCATCCATCAACACCGCCTGGAGCCCGAGACTCACATGCGAACATGACAGACGCCCGAGGCAGACCCAGTAGTCCCGGTACTTCCACGCGAAGTTGGGGAGGGACATCCAGCACCCAGCACGCGCGCGCGCACACACACACACACACACACACACACACGTCTCCCGAAGCGGCCACACAGCAGCCTGCAGCTTTCGCTCACATGCAGATGTTCCTGGGAGCGTGTCAGAGGCAGGGAAGCAAAGCCACACCCCCAGGAGCCCAGTGTGCATTAAGAACCGAGGCCCTGAGCCAAAGAGCATTTTAGGAAGCAGGGCCTGAAATGGTGGAAGAGAGGCTCACAGTGTTTCTTGAGCAGTTAAGGAGGCAAAAAAAAAAAAAAAATAGTACAAGTAAGTCAGCGAAGTTGCTCAAGGGGGAAGGAAGGTGGAGGCCCAGGGTACCAGTGGGCCAGGCGAGAGACTTCGAGGGCGGAGCTCAGGCTTTACTACATGCAGGAGGTCCGGGTTCAACCCCCAGCACTCTCAGGGCCCCTGAGTACTGCTGGGAGTGGTCCCTGAACACCACCAGATATGGTCCCAAATACCAAAAATTAAATTCAGAAAGGAAAAATGGGGAAAGGGAGCCATGTATGTTTTTCAGCACATCTCTCTGGCTGCAAACAGCCCAGGAAGAGTTCCTCAGAGTGAGAAGCAAACATACTCAGCAACACACACACACACACACACACACACACACACACACACACACACATCCCTACTTACAGGAGTTTGCAGCTCTGGAAAGGAGCTGGCCCTAGTGAAGGCACTTCCATGGAAGGGGGCCTCACGGGGCCGGAAGCAGATACTGAATGAAACCACGCACCTCATGGGCCTTTGGTCTCCCGACTAAGGAGACACAAGTGGACAGCCCAGCGCAGCCCAGGACCTGTCCAGCACCCCAGAGGTGGCTGGTGACAGCTCTGGCAGCTGCCAGGAAGCATCCTGCCTGCTCATGTTCCCAGAGGACACGGGATACAGCCGAGAAACTAGCAGCATGGCTCCCCTGTCCCCAGAAGGACCCCCACTAGGTTCCACCCTCTGACCCAGAACAAAGCAGGTATGGAGCCCCCTCACAGGACCCTAGCACCCCCCAGAACTCAGCCCTTTGCTTTAGCAACTATTCCCCAAGACAAGCGTTGGAGAGTGAGTGCGCATGCGCGCGTACACACACACACACACACACACACACACACACACACGCGGAAGGCTGCGGGCTGCCCCCTTACCCAGTCCCGGCATCCAAGGCGGAAGGTCTCACTCTCAGATCAAAGGTTTGTGGCCGCCGAAATCACTTGGGGGACAATGCATGAAATTGGCGGCAGATGAAAATTCCACCATCTTTTCACAGAGTCCGAGCAGGAAATTTTCCCAGGTCTGATTCTCCCATCAGACTCTGCACACACCCCCATCCGCCGCCCCCCAACAGAGACACAGAAAGACAAGGTCACCACATCAGAAAGGCCTTAAGGCCGGTAGGTGATCAGAATGGACAGGGACAGGGGCTCGTGTCCCCCAGCCCCACAAGGGGGCTAGTGGTTTCTATCAACAGCCAGAAAGCGGGAGTGGGAGGGGGAGAAACACTTGTTTGACCCACTGGGCTCCTCCCTTTCATGGAGTCCTTAGAGCTACCAAAAGCAGGAGATGGAAAAATCTCGAATGTGGCACATGTGTTCATACTCAATTTCAAAGAATGAGCAGCTGAGCCACCTGAGGACCCCCCCTTCCCCAAGACACAGGGGGCCGGCTCTGGCCTCTCTGGAGGGGGAACATCAAAACCCCCTACAGTAATCCTCATGTTGACAAGGCAGTATGGAGAGCCTCCCAGGGGACCTGGGGGGCTGGGGGTGGGACTCTCTCTCCCAACTGTGTCAACTCAGGCATTTTGCTAAGAGGCCCAGATGAAGGGTGAAACCCAACAAACCAGAAATACAGCCAAATCTGTCACTGCAAACTTCCCAGGCCTCTTGCTCCCCCATTTTCATTCACTGTCCAATTCTTGCAAACGCAAAATACCCAGGATGAAAAGTGATAGAAAGGGTACCACATCCCACAAAACAGTGACCCCTCAAAGTGACATCGAGGGAGCCCAGGCGCTCTCGGTGGGCAGAAAACCTCCGGGGAGCAAAAGCGGGCCTCTCACTGCCTTGGCCACTCTTCCTCAGAGAGAACGTCTGGGGCGGCATCAGTCCCAAGCAGACCAGGGTCACGGTCCCCAGACCATACAGGGGTCACGGTCCCTGCAAGCTGCAGAAGGAGGGCCTCTCCCATCGGACTGTCACATCACGTGTGTTCAGACAGGAAAATCAGTCAGCCAAAAGTAAATCAAACAGAAAGGAAAATTCTGACAGTTGTTGATTTTGTACTCTTTCTCCTTAATCTGGATCTCGAGAAGGGCTTGCCAATGATTGGAGGTTTTTGCCAGGGTCTCTCCCTCAGGGCGGTCTGCCTCCTTCTCAGCTTCCAGGTATCTGTCCACCGGCAGAGCCTTTGGACAGAGGACAGCCCCATGCCTTGGACAACTCAGGCACCCCTGGATTACTTGACTGAGACCAGATATCCTCTGGCCGGAGGTCGAAGGAAACGGGGGCCCCCACATTCTCCCTTGACGGCAGTCTGGAGGCCAGAGCGAAGGGCTGGTGGCTGTGAGTTGTGCTGGGATCCCCCACAAGAACCATCTCCTACGAGCTTTTGGATACCCCCTCTGCTATTCCCCGCAATGGAATCTGCCTTCCTGTCACCCTGTGACAGGTCCGGCCCCCTCCTGGTTAATGACTCCAGCCTGGGAACCAGTGTAGACCCAGAGGCCAGATCCTGGCAGGGAGATGGGTCGGCCTAAGAGCGAGCAAGCATTTTAAGAACAAATCAAAGTCTAAACGGTAGCACACACTGTCCTTCTTGAGGTTACTGATGTGCAGATCAGGTGTGCTCTCCCCTGTACCACTGCCAAATGAGAGATGAGCGTGGAGGCCAGAATTACTGCGAAACAAGGAGGACAGAGATAACTCACTTTCTCTCTCTCGTGGAGTCCTTTGAGCAATTCCCTACAGTTTAGTAAAAAGTGGCATGGACTTCAACACAACAACCACAAGGGAGGGAAAGTCCATCCCGAGGCCCCTGAAATAACTCTCAAGCTTTTCTGCTAACCTTCCAGGGGAGAAAGAAATGCTTATTTTTTCCAAAAGCGCACCTCCCCCAGCCCCCATGGGATAGGAGCATGAGCACAGAGTGACAATAAGGGCACCAGCAGTGAAAGGAAGGAGCCCAGCTAAGGATCACCGTTCCCAGGGTACACTTGACCAGCGTTCTGCACTGGTGATTCACTCTAACCAACTACCTCCCTCTGGGTCACCCTAGGCCAGCCAGGACAGTACTGGGAGTGTCCAGGACTCATCATTCCGAGTCAGAATGATGAAAACTGAAATCTTGGCTGATTTCTGCTCCCTGTGCCCCGGACGGTCCGCTTGGTGCTGCGCTGACCTAGCCATGAAACACCACGACCAGACAGCAAGCAGCAGGCCTATGTCTGCCGTGGGAGGGACCACGCCAAGGCCTGCTTTATCTGGGGCCTGTCCATGCCTACGCCTTTCCCTGCCCCCACTCATCTCTAACCCAGACAGGACAGTAAGTGAAGTCCCTCCCCTCCCCCAAATCAACCGTTTCAGTTGGGGGTAGCAGCACAGAGCTGGCAAGTGTTTCTCAGTCATGCCCCACACCCCCAGCTACCAAGTCACTCAAAGCTCTCCAGAGAACTGAGACACTGTCCCAAAGAGAGGGCAGCCAAGAGCAGGACCAGAAGCTCATCCAGGCCAGGAAGACCTGCAAGCCACTTCATTCCGGCGGGATCCAAGGGCCCTGTCTTTCTTCCGAGTGGGGAAGTGCTGCTTCGGCTTGGTGTGTGTGTGGGGGGGGGGGGGGGTCATTAAATGACACCAATGTAATTAACGGAGGAGGATCGGGTGCAGTGACCCCAGTCCAGTCCATTCTGAGAGGCACTTACAGGTTCTCGGAGAACAGGATGGCAACTGAAAGCAGAGGACCCCTCAGAGCCATGATTTAGGGAAAAGGAGAGAGAGGGGAAGTTTCTATCAGCCTTCTCGGCCACATGCCCTGAAGAGAGGGGGCAGGGGTCTCTCGAAAGAGGAAGGCATGCAGATACAGGTGTGCAGACATCCAGCTCTGTCTCCCTCTCCCCTAGAGAAGTCTGAAGTAACTTACTGAGAAGCAGCGTCTCCCCACTGACTTCCCTCGCCTCCCACCCCAGCTCCCCAGTGGCCTGTTTGCGCTGGGAGCCCAAGGGATCCAGAATTTCAGGCAGCCACTGGCTCTTCTGATGGCAAGGACAGGCCCGCAGCCCTGGCCGCGCCTCTCTCGCTCGGGTTACCTCGGAAGGTGTCCGCTTTCCTCTCAAAGGCAGCCTCTGTCCTGGCCCTCGGGCCTTCCCCTCCAGCCCAGCCTACTGGAACTCGTGATTTTTAGGGTTTCCCCTTGAAACGACTCCAGAAACCACAGCCATTAAAAGAACATGAAAGTTTGACACCTTCTGAATTTAGGAATGAGGGGACTCGAGGGGCCAACTCTACAAACTCACACCTGCCACTCAATGGCAAGGAGACCAAGTTCTCCAGCTAGCGGGAGCTTTAACTCACAGCCTCTTCATTCAGCGCCCGCCTTCAGCATGCGACAAAAGAAGGTGGCCTGTAACTTCCTCGCCAATCCCCTCGGGGGTCTTTCCCTGCTCTGCCTAGATACCTTCCATCAAGCCCCAGGAAGCAGCTTTCTCCCTGGGAGATCCGTGACCTCAAGGAACAGCTTTGTCTCTGGACCCAGCATGGACCACGTCCCCTCTGAGGGGACCTGCCCTTTGCTTTTACGGTCTGCGGGACTGTTAAATGACGGGGACAGAGGCAGAGGGACCGGGCCTCCCCCATCACTGCTGAGCACCTCTCTCCCATCCATGCACCCCACACAGCACACCAGCAGGAGCGGGCCCTCATTCCTCCCGAGGCTTCACACACAGGTACCTCCAAAGCACACAGGCCCAGAAAGTTCTTTTCCCGACACGCCTACAATGATCACTTTTGTTTTCAGGTCCCCAGCCACGGACCCAACTCCTGCACTGGACATCAGACAACTTAGCTCTGGCTCTCCAGCACCACCCCCTCTGTTTTTTTTCCCCCCGGGATGCACATACACACGGCCACGAAAGGGTGGACAGGGCCATCCCCAAAGCCAGCCGCCTTCCAGCTTCCAAAGGCAGTGTCTCCATTTCCTCACGCCTCCTTCACCCTGGACTTTACCGGCCATTCCCTGGGGCAGAAAAGGGTGCCTTTCTAATTTCTTTCTTTTTTTTTTTTTTTTTTTTGAGGCAGGGAAAGCCAAACTTTGGACTGACACCGGCCCTTCCAGGATTCCTAAGTCAGGAACTACGCCAAAAGAGCAAAATTAAAAAAAAAAAATCAGCAAGGCAGGTAAGATGGACAGGGCGAAGGAAGAAGGGGGCTGTGCTCCCAGCCTGGCTTGGGGATGGGGGGGAGGGGGAAGCCGCGCGCAGCCCAGGAAGGTTCCAACCGGGGCTGCCGAGGAGTTCAAGTGCATCCAGCCTGCCCTTCCCCCACCTGCCCCAAGAGAATGGGAAGTTCAGCCAACACTGCTAGCACCTGCCTGCGGCTCCAGGCCGGCTGCGCCGCTGCACTCACCTGGCACACAAAGCCTCCGCACACCTCCGGAGGGAGGAGGCACTCGCAGGTCCGGGGGCCGCGGCGCGCGCGACACTGGGGAATTCCGGCGGCCGCCGAGCCGCGGACCTGGCCACCCCCGGCGGCGAGCGCCCCAGCGGCCGCGGGGGCCGGGGGCGGGAGCGGGGGGCGCATGGTGGCGCGCGCGGCGCTCGGGCTCCGTCCCGGCCTGGCCGCTGCCCGCCTGCAGCCTCGCGCCCTCCCCACCCGCCCGCCCGCCCGGAATCGCTTGCTTTATGTAAATGAAGCTCAACTCGCAGTTTGCGGCGCGCACCGCCCGGGGAAGGGGGGCGGGCGGGGCGGGGGGCCTTTGGGGATCCACATTACACAGCAACAAAGCGGAAGGTTAATTTGAAACTCACAACCCCCGCCGCCACCGCCGCCGCTCGGCTCCCCGGGCAAAGCCTGACATCTACAGTCGTGCCGGGCGCAGGCCGGGTGCTGGGCGGCAGCCGCGCCCGCGGGGACACGGGGACACGCACACACGCACACAGGCACACACACACACGCACGCACGCACACACGCGCGCACACGTGGGCGCGCCAGGCCCCGGCGCTCGGGCCGCGCTCCGGGCACAGGCCTCCGGGCAGGGCAGGCCAGGCCCCTGCGCGCGCGCCCGCCCGCCCGCCCGCCCCGGGGACGGGAACCCTGGGCAGCTCCGCCTCGCGCCGCCCCCGGGAACCAACGGAGCCGGCCGGCCGGCGGCAACAAAGCCCATCCCGTCCCCAGGCGCTGACCCCTCACTCATCAAAAGTCAGGGGCCGGGCCTGGGAGCGGGCGAGAAGAAAAGGGACGTGCCCTGGCCGCGCTGAAAGGGGTCTGGGGCCTCCTGAAGCACAGCCTCTGGGCCCCATCCACGTCACCACTAGGCCACTCTAGCATGGGGACACTGGCCAATGTGGACTGGAATTTATGTGAAACACACACCCATCCTATTAACTGCTTTATAGGGCACTTCTGTTTTTCAGCTGCACAAACTTATTAAAAAAAAAAAAAAAAAGAGCATCCCCCTGCTCACCACGGAGAGTTGAAGGATAAAGGGTTTTCCCCCCCCTAGGTAACAGAGAAAAACGTAGAGAACAGGAGTTGCAGCTTTTCAGGTCCACAGGGCCCGCCTTATTAAAGCCACATCATTCCTGATAAGACAGAGACCAGGCCCTGACCAGGGAAAGGCTCTGGCTGGGTCAGACTGAATGCGGTCACCCCAGCTGGCCGCAGCCATGGCGGGACATGCTTCCCTTCCCTACTCTGCTCAGCAAAGGCGGGAGTCCGGGAATCTCACCCAAGTGCCCTGTCCTCCAGCATGAATCCCAGGCGGTATGAATTTCCTCCCCATTCTCTGAGCTCAAAAAAGGCACCTGCTCTTCACCCCTTTCAGCAACACCCCCCCCCCCACCCCCGGTCTGGCCCGGCAGCCTGGAGTCTCCTCCGACTGCACAATAATGAACCGTGCGAGTGTGAGAAATATAATAAGCTCACGAGGCGGCGTTCGGCATGTGTGGAATCACATTAGCATCAGGCACACCCTTGGTGCGGGCGGCCGCGGCCCGCTGAAAGCCTCCAGGTCCCCGTGGACAAGCTATTTTGCACAATATAATTGGGGTTCAAATTAACATAAATCGCTAACCTGTTGGGTACAGAAAGACCCCTCGCTACACGTTAGTCCAGAGAAAGAGACTAAGGAGCATTTTCTTTTTCCCCACAAGGGCCCCTGGGAGAAGGGACTGCCTCGAGGGAATCGTGTCGATGAGGGACAAAAGCAGACACAGGCCAAATTCAGCCCCATATTGGGGGCAGGGGGCATGGAGTGAGGAAGCTCAGAGGGTGATGCTGGGATCCGGGCGTTCAGCCCCACCAGACAATTTCCAGGCCGCCTGACTTCAGGCCCACGAACAGGTGGTGTTTTCAAAACACACGATTATTTATATTAGCCACATGAGCTGAGAACACCTTAAAGAAAACCAATTAATAATTTAATTGAAAAAGTGACTATGAATAATACATGAAGATGATGATGGTAGCAATAACGCCAGCCACGTGGCACGCACCACGCAGAGCCGTCCCCGGAAATCTCTCCAGGAAAATGAGGGCTCCAGGGAGCACTCCCATCCTCAATCCCCGGCTTGTGCTCACCTGGGGGCAGTCTGGAGCCCATCAAGCAAATTATAGGCGGGAAGAAAACGCTTATACTCCCCCAAAAAGCCAAATTCTACTGCCGGGTCTGAACTTTTATTAGCAGGGGACAGCCTCGTAATCTGGTGACATCAAGAACCTGGTGGGCTGACAGATAAATCCCTCAATCCAATAAAAGCCAGAAAAGCCCAAAGAACCAGCTCATGAGTAATCCAGAAGAATGTGGGGATACCGAGTAGAAGGCCCTGGGGGAAGGTCCCAATACCCCCAGGGGCCCTAACGGCAGGCACCCTACAAGGAGAGTCGGATAACTCTAGTCCTTTCCCTGGATCCTTATCAGGCAACCAGCAATAGACATGGTGAGGCCTGGTCAAATCTGCCCTTGAAACAGGCAGAAATTTTCACAGGTAACCCCCAGGCACGTCAGCGATGGCCCCTGGACCACAATGAACCTTGAGGATGGCACAAAAATCGGGGGATGGGAGGGTATAACACAAACTTATATCACGGAAGCAAAAGACAGCATGCAAGTTTTGTCCTTTCACATGGAATCCAACGGTTCTGTGTCGGATGCGTGTGTGCGCTCCAGCTCTGGAAGGCCCCAGCTCGTCTGCCAGGGGCTGCCCACCTGCCACTAGCCCTAGTCCACCCCACAGAGCCATCGACCGGTCTCCCGGCTCTGCCTGTCCTCAACACAACTGACAAATAAGCCCCCTCAGAGAAAAAGTGATCTCCCCTTCTCGGTATCCGTAACTCGCCTCATCTCATCTGGAAAGCGTAACTGGCAACAGCCAAAAGGATAAATATTTTCAAATAAATCAGAGACTGCTAACCCTTTCCACACATCTCGCCTTGCCCTCTCTCCAAGCCAGAGGCCAGCCTCCCTCACACTCAGCTGGCCAGTCCACCATCACCATCATGGTCTATCCAAACGCGCTCCCTGGTCCCCAGGAAGCCCCACAAGGCCTCTCACTTCAACCAAGGTGACAAGGCTCCTAGAGCCGGGACCAGGCGGATGCCAGCTACAGCTGTGCTCCATTTCCACAGCACGACTGGGACAGACAGGTCTGTGCATTCTTCCAGGGCCTTCTATTTTTATTAACTTACACATACACATTGATTTTAAAACCAGTGCTTAAATAACCTTGAGGCTTTAACAGAGGGGGAGCCAGAACAGGGCAAACACACACACACACACACACTCAAACTCACAAAGTCCCTGAAATGAACAAGCACACATTGCTCACCATGCCCCAAATTTATTCAACCACATGTAGGCAATTCTAGGCAGGGGCCTTGTCCTTTGCTGGGTAGCTCCCACTGAGCTTGGTGCAGCCCTCGGGTCTGCCCACACTCACCTTCCCAGCCAGGGAAGCCTACACACCAATGTCTGCATCACCTCTCTCTGACACAAACCTCAAGGCCTCATCTGCCACTGACACCCCAGATTCCATCCCCAAACCCTCGGTAGACCGTGATCCACTTTACCTACCCAGTCTCCCCCAGCTCCAAGTCTGCCAGTGACGGCCACAAGGAAAATACAAAGGAGTAACCAGCATCTAAACACTGTGAAGGGGGTAGGAGGACAAGGAAGCTTTTCCAAATGAATCTCAAGGGACAGAGCCCAAGTTTTTGCAGCACCAAAATAAAGAACTTGCCTTAAGAGAGTTTAACACCCATCAAGAGCTTGCTCTCCTTTCTTTTTTTTTTTTCAACCCCCAAATACATGATTTCTGAAAGGGCAAAGAGAATTTGCCATGCAAGACTTTTATACCCAGGGGGATCCTTACATTTGTGTTTCTAAACCTTGAAATTGAGCATTGTAATGAAAAGGCGGGTGGATGCTTCCGGATGGCACTTCAGAGACACACGCTTTGTCCGGGGCCAGCAAGAAGAGGCAGAGAGCAAGAAGGCTCCTATTTTGATCCTGGGCCATCCCCACTACCTGCCACATCCCTTTGAACTCCTCTGCCTGCTGCAAAGGACTGAATTCTTGGAGGGCAAGCAGGTTGGGGGGAGAATCTAGGGGAAAGGAGATGGGAGAAGAGACTAGAAAGGGCAAGAGAACTGGTCTCTTTCGACCGACCATCCTTTCTCCCAAAAACATCCAGGGCTGCCTCAATTCCACAGTCTGAACCGACAGTTCCTCGACACATGTGTTATAGCAATCAAGGCCCGGGTCCACCTGGAGCACACACTGACCGGGGTCAGCCGGTCGTGCTTGGGCCAATGGCCAATTTCATTGTGGTTGGCAATGCTTTCCCGTGAAGGGGCCGCTTCTCCATCCGAGGCAGGAGCCTGGGAGAGGAACAAAAGATGGTCCCTGCCCACCTGCCCCAAAAAGATCCTAGAATCTCAGTTGCTTTTCTGTTCATGTGAGTGCATCTGAGGCTGGGCAGCCATGTGCAGGGGTGTACAGGGAGAGCCCAGAAATGCTCCCAGGGTATCTGCGGTTCAGACTCAGGGTCTCTGTGGAGGGGACCTGGGAGGGGGGCTCACGAGGCCAGGGGGGCCCGCCGGTCAAAAAAGCTTCATGCCGCTGCTCCGTTTGTCTCTCTGCAGACAAACTGAAACTGGGAGATTTCAAGAATGGAGGGAGGACGGAAAGAAAAAAAATCTAAAACAAAGAGGTGGGAAAATAAAAAAAAAAAAACAGGACAAATGTTTTTGCTTTTGTGTCTCCCCTAAGCGATTGTTGGGGGCCGTTGCATTGACAATCAGCATGAGAAGGCCATCTAAAGGCGAAGCCTCACAAGGGGGCTCCTCGCCTGCCGCCTTTGGTCTGGGAGAAAAAGCACCTTAGCTCCGTTCTCAGGAACAAAAGGCCAGGGCCACGGAAGGGGGGAGAGGTTACAGGGGCTTTCACGGGGAGCCAAGAGTCAATGCACGTTCATTTTTCACCGTCTGAGTTGGAAAGCTGCTCGGTGAACTTGCTAATCACTGCTTTTCCCTCTCCCCTATTATTTCTAAACCGAAAAGAACAAAACAATCTTTTTTTTTTTTTAACCTAAACCCCATCATCCTATTAGAGGGAAGTCTTGGGGCCTGGCCTCGGTCCTTCCTCCTTCCTTCCCCCACTGCACTTTTTTTTTCCCCAGAGGAGGTGGGGGGGAATCACAGGGTAAGGAGGAACCTGGGCCTGGCGGTCTTTCTCAGGAACACCATGAAGACGGACTTGCTGTCTGCAAGGTCTGCAAGGAGGCAGGAAGCAGAGAAATGCATGCAAACATAAATAAGTAAAAACTGAACAGGGGAGAAAGGGGTGTGGGGAGGTGGGGGGGGGGGGGTGTTAGCTCCTGGAAACATTTTCTCTTTCTCACAGTATGGAGTCACTGCCGGCCTGCTACGGATTTGCAACTGAATCAAAGTCGTCAGCACAACGTTGGTTTCACAAGGTTGGTTTTTCCAGGGGTTGGTTTTAAGGTTTGTTGGGTTTTTGATTTTCTTTTTGGAGGGGGGGGGTGCCAGTGGTTTTTTGTTTGTTTGTTTGATTACTGGAGGGGGGAAGCTTGCATGGGGAAAGAGACCATCAAGATTATTAAAGGTGTGTATGTGGTGGGCAGGGGGGACTTCAAGAAAAAGGAACTGACAAGAATCACTGAATCACCGCAGGCCATGCAAATACCAGGGCTAGGGGATGTCGCTAGAAACAGATTCCCCAGCAGACAAACCAAGGGACCAGGCAGATACACGCACCCCTCAGCCTTTGAACCCAGACCTGGCAGTGCCTCGGAGGGTGTCCCCTCCCCTCCCCCTGGGCAGCCACACAGAGCTACAGAGCCAGGCGGGGGAGGGATGAGAGGCCCCGAGAAGAAGCACAATAAACAACTCAAATACGAACGGAAATGACATCAGCAAAGTGAAGGACCTGTTTATGGCAGATCAAAACAAAACAAACTTCCAAACCTTTTGTGTACACAAGATAACTCTATAAAAAGCCATTCGAAAATGTCACTAGGTCGACACTTCAGCATCCCCAGAAAACAGATGACAGTGACCCTGAGGGTGGGGGAGGGGGTGGGGGGTGTCGGGAAGATGGGAGAGGGCAGAAAACCAGAAGGGGCCCCAAGCCAGCTGACTGCTCCCCCCCTCTGCTGATCCTTAATATTTATTGGTGTTTATAATCTAAAAGCCATGTTCTGTGTTTCACTTAATACAAGGCCAGACAGTGGTGTCTAATGAGGCAGCATTACAATCAGCTTGTAATACTGAATTTTTAATGCTGCCAAGGATTCTGTTACATAATAATATGAAAAACAGAAGCTGAAAGTGGGCTCGTGGTGACAGGACACTGGGGTTCTAGGCGGCCCGGCCTGCTGGCCTGCCTGCCTGCCTGCGGCCGGCCCGCAACCCACCCCCACCTTCTCAGCGGCCCGCACGAAGTCGGTATGGAAACCCAGCACATTTCTTAGGAAATCCACGCTTTCCCCCTCCATACGTATGCTCTGCTCCAAAGTTCTATTGCCAGAGTTTGAATTTTAGCTTCTCTGGGGCGAGGGGGTCTGAAATAAAAATTAATGGAGGAAGAAGGGGGGTGGTGAAGAGACACAGAACACAGAGGCAGGGGGAGCTGACTTTAAGTGAAGCAAACAATTGGGGGGAAATCAGAGGGGAAAAGAACTGAGATCCAGGGAAGGAAGGTGGGGGGGGGGGGCGACTGAAGTCGACGGACCATATTTGCAGCTGTTGTTCTTGGTTTACATTGGTGTAATTTAAAAGCATATATACAGCCGCCTTTGCTCCTCTCTGCACTACCCCCGGACTGTAAATCTATAACCACTGCAATGATTTAGTGATTAAAAACATGATAACATATTGTGTAACTGCAAACCACAGAACCCCTGCCAACTCTCCTCCAAGATAAAGGGGGGGAAAAAAGTACAGAAAATGTGTTGCTTGCAGCGATCTTCCTAAACCCAAAAGATTTTAATAAAAGAACCTTTACAGAAGAAGGGAAGGGGCAAGGGAATTCTATGAAAAGCCAGCAAAAAAAAAAAAAAGGTGGGGGGTGGTTAGGGGAGAGCAGCACAGCTTTATGTGGGATTCTTTTCCTTGTACTAACAAATTACGACCTAAACATGCCTTTTCTTTTCTCTCTCTCTCTCTCTCTCTCCCTCTCTCTCTCTTTTTTAATAGTTTCTTGTAACTGGAATAACTGGTCTTGTGTGCTGTCTTGCATATTCAAAGCTGCTTTGTAATCGGATCTGGACAGCCAACCTTATTTGCCTGGACTCAATAGGGGTTTTTTCCTCCCCCTCCTCCCTCGTTTTTTTTGTTTTGGATTCGGTATTGTGAGTTTTCTCTTTCTGGCAGGGAGCGGACATCTCCGCCAGCCGAGACTCTGGTGCCTTTAAGCTCCAGAGCCAGCACCTGAGAGGGGAGGCACAATTTGTAACCTGGCGGGAGGAGCCTAAAATAGCCACACAAAAATCAAACCCCAGCAGCTGGAGGGGGGTTGGCCTCTGAGCAGCTGACCTGACCCCATTCTGCATCTTCTCTTCTTCCTTCCACTGCAGGATTCCTACACCTTGGGTCACATTCGAGCCCACTGTGCCTCTGAGAAGACAGTCACCCAACCCTGGAGAAGTGCTCCATACTTAGCAGAGGCTAGTTGGGGGCAGCAAGTGCATATGCATGCATACACACACACACACACACACACACACACACACACACACACACTCACTCTATACACACATCCATCATGGACAGGGCCAGCTCCAGCCCAATTCCTCTTAGCTCCCACCACCCAGAGCCTGAACTCTCCTTGTCCCCTGTCCTGCTATCTTCATGCCCCCCACCCTACCGACCCATAACCCATCACCAACCCTGAGCACAGCCCAACACGCCTCCCCCAGACTTCCCAGGCTGAAAAAAGGCCCACAGAGCTGCACTGTCTCTTCTCTGGACCAGAGCAGGGCAGTTTATTCAGAGAAATCAATAGGAAAGAGCATTTGCAAATATTTAGATAAGCTCTGTGCGTTTCAGCATTAAGTAATTAAAAACTAAAACTCGGGCAGGGGGCAGGGAGGGGACATGGAGAAAGGGAGGCTAGGCTGCTGGCCTACAGGGAGCAGAGCACCCTGCCCACACCTCAGCTCCCCCAAACCGCACGCAATCCTTTCAAAACGGACTCCGTGGACACTTTCTTAGGAAATCCTCTCCGTGCACCATTTGCTCGACCATTTCAAAATCATTGCCAAATATGGATTCACCTACCACCAAGCTTTCAAGCCTGACTATAAGATAAGTGTGTCTGCATTCATTCCCCCCTCTCTCCACCCCCGGCCCCCCGCTCTCCCCTCCAGAGCCATACAACAACAACCCTTACTTTTTACACAGCCTCCATCTCTGGCGTATTCCTCTCTCGTCTTCGCATCTCTAAATTACTTGCACCAGTTAAAGGTATCTTATGTTATAAGATAAGAGGGCCCCCTGAAGTGGTCATTCAATAAGCCAATTCCCATCCCCTTAAGCCCCCCCTCCATACTTCCCACTCCCCTCCACCTATAGGGCACCTGTACTTGGTGAAGACAGTACCTGAACACCCCCCCGCATGTAAACAGAGTGGCTCCCAAACATTTACCTTCATATATGTGTTATCTATAGCACAATAAAATGAAGGAGGTTTGAAATGAGCCACCCCCGAGGGGGCTCCCCTATAATGTTTCAGAGGACTGGGCAGTCAATACCGGCGCTGCCTCGCTCCTCCCGCTCCCAGCAGCTGAGCACGGCACCAGAGTACCTACGCTGCAGATATTGTAGAAATTTACAGTAAATGTAGGTACACGATTCCAGCACGCTGCCCTATTGATTATGCAGATTCTGATCAATCTACAACCCTCTCTCCCTTTTCCCAAGTCTCTTTCCGAGGACCTCCAAATAAGTTGGTCTGTAACTAGCTATTCTCCCAAAGTAGAGAGCAAAAAGTAATTTTTTAAAAAACATAATAAATACTTCAGTAGCCCCCCCCATACAAACACATTGAAAGGGCTCGAGTCCTTTTTAATTCAAAAGTGAATTTATGTTCTGTAATTTGCATTACAGTCAAGCGATCACCGTATGTCATATTCTTCAAAGGTCCTTAACAAACCTTTTAAAAGTCACTAGAACTAGAGGCCAGAAAAAGGCAATCAGCCTCCTTCTTCCACACAGTCCTTAGATCAGATTTCAATAATTGAGACCAAATAAAAATTGTCATATTTACCCTACTTCAAAGCAACAAGGGGGGAAAAGTTAAGAGTGGGTGATTTCTGAAAGCACTTGTAATCAAAGAATTTGCCCCAGTCGAAGGAATTGCACATTTTGCAAAAGTCAGATTCTGAGCAACAGATTAATTTGCAAAGTGAAAACAGAATTTTTCAAAAAAAAATTTAATAGCTCAAACAAGAAACCTAAGAGTAGAGTCCAGACACAATTTAAATAACACTGCACAAAATACACAAAGGTCTACAACTCTCCGGGAGATATGCAAAAGGAGGTACATTAAAATGCATAATGCAAAAATCCAGGAACTTGCTTTTTTGCATCTCCAGGAGAAAATCAGGGAATAGAGGAATGGTGCAGGACGAAGGGCGAAGAGAGTGGCGAAGAGAATGTAAACAATCCCAGATTCGCGTGAGTCCACACAAAAAAAAGAAAAAAGAAAAGAAAAAGAAAGAAAGAAGAAAAGAGAAAAAGAAAAGAAAAAAAAAACAAAGGAGGAGTGGGGGGGAGGAAAGGGACTGCATCGACGTCTGTCGACTCAGCTGGCCCAGGAGAGGCCGGCCGGGCTGGGGCTCGCCGTGGCCGGCAGCGCTGCCTGGAGCCCCCGGGAGCCCCTAGTGCCCAGGGCAGAGCCCCCTCTGGGCGCTCGCGGTGCTGCCAGTGGGGCAGGGCGGAGCGCGCAGGTAGCATGTCGGCGGCCGCCTCGCCCCCCGCGCCCGGCTCCGACCCGGGGACTCGGGCCCGGCGGCCGTGGTGCCGGCCAGTGGCGCCCGGGCTCGGGCAGGCGCCCGGCCGGCCGCTCGGCGGCGGCGGCCCCGGAGGCTGCTCCGGGCTGGGTGCGCGCCCCGCGCGGCGGCGGCGGCGGCGGCGGCGGCGGCGGCAGCGGCGGCGGCTCAGCCCGGGGGGCCCGGGCGCCGCTCGGGGTGGGGCAAAGTTGGGGGCCGGGGGCGGCGGGGGCGGGGGCGCTCGGCACGGCGGGGCCCCCCCCGCCCCGCGCCCCGCCGCCGGCCGCCGCCGCCGCCTTTGTCTCGGCGCCCGGACCCCGGGGCCGCCCTCGCGCCCTGGGCCCCGCGCCCCGGCCGGCCCTGCCCGGCGGCGCCTCCAAAGTCGCGGCGCGGGCCTCGCCCCGGGCGCCTCCACCCTCGCGGGGGTCGCGGGCGGCCGCGGAGGAGGGGGCGGCCCGGGCGCGGCGGCGGCGGCGGCGGCGGCGGCGGCGGCGGGAGGAGGAGGAGGAGGAGGAAGAAGAAGAGAAAGAGAAAGTTTGGCGCAGGGGGAAGGCGAGCGGGACGCGGCGAGCGGGCAGGGCGCGCGGGCGGCCGGGCGCGGGAGCCGGGAGGGGGCAGGACGAGCCCCATGCAAAGCAGCCCGGGCGCCCCGAGGAGCCCCGCGTCCGGGCGGCGGCGGCGGGAGGAGGAGGAGGAGCAGGCGGCGGCGGCGGCGGCGGCGGCGGCGGGGAGAGCAGAGAGGAGGGAAGAGAGAGAGAGAGAGAGGAGAGAGAGAAGAGAGAGAGAGAGGAGAGAGGGGAAAAAAGAGGGAAAAGTTGCCACTTACGCGGTTGCTTCTCCGGCGGCGGCGGCTGCAGCGGCGCTGCTGGCGGCGGCGGCGGCGGCGGGAGCTGGCGGCGCTTTTAATCCCGAAAAGAGGCGCTCGGGCCGCGGAGCCCATCAAGGCAGCAGCGGCGGCTGGCGGGGGGCGGCGGCGGCGGCGGCGGCGGCGGCGGCGGAGGACGCGCGGCTGGCGGCGGCGGCGGCGGCGGCGGCGGAGCTGGAGCGCGCTCGGCGGAGCCCGGGGCGGGAGGCGGCCGCAGCCGGGGAGCCGGAGCCGCCGCCGCCGCTGCCGCCGAGCAGCATGGTTGGCGGGGAGTTTACAGCCCCCGGAGCGGGCAGGGGCCACGGAGGAGAAGCGGCGGCGGCGGCGGCAGCGGCTCTAGGCTGTAATTGGGATGCAAAGCAGGCGGCGGCGGCGGCGGCGGCGGCGGCGGCTGCGGCCGGGAGGAGGAGGAGGAGGAGGCGGCGGCGGCGGCGGCGGCTGCAGCGGTCGGAGGGGACGCGCTGGAAGTGGGAGCTGATGAGTGAAAAGAAAAAAAAGTCTTTGGATCTTTATTCTGCTAATTAGTTTCCTGCAAAAAATGGCTGTGATTAATTCAGTGCGCATGTGCTTCATTACCCAGGCACGACGGGAAGGGCTAATTAGCCACCTTCTGGATCAATAAGATTCAGCAAAAAAGAAAAGGGGGAGGTGGAGGGAGGCAGAGGGGAGGAAGGGAGGAAAAAAAAAAAAGCCAGGGGAAAGTGATGAGCAGGGCAAGGAGAGCAGGAAGAGAGGATGGGAGAAGAGCCCAGGAAGAGGGAGAGAGGCACCAAAAGTTTATGCATGTATTAAAAACACATACATACACACATACACACACACACCACACACGCACACGCGCGCGCACACATACACACAGAGAAGTGAAATGCAGAGAAGCAACAATAGGAACCTGGCTAAGATTTTTTTTAAAGATTTTTTTCCTTTTTTTTCTCTTTTCTTTCCTCCTTGTCTTTTCTTTATCCCTTTCTTTTTTCCTTTCTTTTTTTTTGGCAAATGCAGCAATGTTTAAATTAAATAGGAAGAGAGCATGGTCAAAGAAAGGGGGGGCGGGGGGGACAATAATGGAGAGGACAGAGCTTTAAAGCAAAGATTTAAGTGAAAGAGCAAAGAATCAGCAGAGACTTAGAATAGAGGCCACTTTAAATTGCAAATCTGGGAATTTTTTTAAGGAGGAAAATTACCTCCCCCAAATCAGAGGGCAAGTAAAGAAAATACGGAGAAAACTTTAACACGTACCATAGACAAAATATAGAGTATGTTAATTTTGTCTTCTGAAATAAGATGCAATCAATCTTCTCTGGTTCTTTAGAAGAAGAGGGGCAGAGGGGAGTGATGATTAGAAGAAATAAAGGGAGAAAGTGAATCAGAACTGAAGGGGGGGCTAACTTAAGGGAAGACAAGGAAAGGAAAAGTTGCACTTGGAAGCAAGTCCAACTTTCTACCTTTCTGGACTTAAGAGAAAAGTAAAATCAATTTTCTGTGTAAAACCTGGAAAGCAGATGTTTTCAAAACACAGGAAGCTATTTTGCCATCAAACGCAGGGATGTAATAAAGGCAGTGAAAAATAATTTCAGACTAAATTCATAAGAAAGAAAGCGAATATATTTAAATAGCGAGGAAAGGTCTACAGTGTACAAAGGTGGGGAGCAGGGAAGGGATTGTATACCCTTTCCTTAATGCCTAATGCAAAAAAAAAAAAAAAAGAGTCTTACAGCTATCTCCAAGAGTTTGGAGCAGTCTCAAAGCCAAAGGGCTTGAAATGAGAGGATGGATTTCAGATAAAGACTAGGAGCGGTACATCCCCCCAGAGCCCAAAGGAGGTCCCTGGAATCAAAACCAGCAGCCAGGGACCCTGCTACTGTACTGATTCCCAGTACTTCAAAGCCATCACTTAGGCTGGGGGACAGGCACCTCCAAAAGCAAGCAAACAAATGCAAGAAGAACTCATTCTCTCTCTCTCTCTGTCTCTCTCTCTCCCTCACTCTCTCCCTCCCTCTCCCTCTCTTTTTCTTTCCCTTAAATTCTAACCTTATCTTCACTGCTACTGCCATAGGTTTTTTTAATGACAAGTATGTATTTATGCAAGTTCTAAATATGAACTCATACTATTGAAATTGCAATGTCTGGAATAAAATAAAATGCAATTTGCACTTTAAGTCATCTGCAAACAAATGCAGAGACAACATTTCTGTCTCTAAAGGCATTATTAGTGAACTCTATAACATCAGGTAGAGAATGCGCACTAAAAACTTATTTTTCTTCGGGAAAAAAAAATGGGGGTGGGGAGTGTCCCAGCCTAGCTAGATTATTTATTTTAAAAGAAAATTTAGGAAATCCTCGGGAGATCTGTTTGATTTGGAAAGAATTCTTCATTTTGAGAGATTGTCCATTCAGCTTCTTAGTCAAGAGCAGGGAGAGAAGAAGAAAAAAAAAAACGGTTTCGGATTTTGCAGAGTTACCTCATCTAATCCTGGTGGATTTGGTGTGGGAATAATACTGTTTTATTTAGGAAAACAAGAAAGAAAATACATCTCAGAAAAATCGGGGGGTTCTTCTCTCTGAGCCAAATCTGGTTTGCCATTCAAACTTTTCCTGACAGCTCTTCCTTGCAGGACTGTCGATCAATACAGCCCAGCGGCGGCTGGTTTACCACAGGTCTCTCTGTCGGTACTGGCGAAACCTTTGTCATTTGCTAAAAATAAAAAAGCTAAAAGTTATTGTAGGAGAAGGGGCTTTTTTTTTGTTCCTTACACAATGTGTCTTTTGTGAGGTTAATGCCATTCTGGGCTCTCGATGGCCCGGGACAATGGGGACTCTCCAGGCGCCTCCAAAGACTCTGGCTTTTTTCTCTTGATTTTTTTTTTTAAGGGAAGGATGAAACATTCCTACAGTCCAAACACAACTTCTACTTTGATTAAATAAATATTTATCTTTATTGTAGCCATTGTATATTTTTACCCTCAGTTTGTCCGGTTTCTGATTATTATTTTAAATTTTTCATTGGCAACAGTTAATCTCTCTTTTTCTCCCTCTCTCTCTCTCTCCCTTTTTTCCCCCTTTCAGTCCAAAGTGCAGGTCAGTGTAAAATGTAGCTGACTGAAGGAAGACTGGTAAATTCTGAATTTTTCCATAATCCATCAGGTAAGGAAAATTGTTCAGAGCCTCAGGACTAGATTTGCTTCCTATTTATCTATCTTCATGGAGCTTCATAAATTTGTTGGCTTTTTTTTAAGAGGTAGCAGAATTAGATTTCTCATAGTAGAGCTTAAAAATTCATGGAAATGCTATGTATTTGTTTCCTTTCAAAAATGTAAATAGGACTAGATGCGAACTTGTGGTTTGTTTCCGATAGAAAACGACGCGGAGAAGTCTGTTTGTCCACTGGAAAAGGTTCTTTGGGGGAAATGCTGGCTGAAAAAAATGTATTTCATGTTGCAGTATAGGAAAATGTCAGCTTAATCTGGTAAATACTTATGCTAATTTTACTGAGTGAATTCGTTATAAGGAGGAGAGGTATGAGGCTTGTATGATTGAATAATGCTTAGGCGGTAATCCAGCAGCTATATGGATTATTTTATGTACAAAACGGAAAAAAAAAGGAACTCAGAAAGTCAGCGTCTAAATCTTTCATTTAGCTGGCAAGAGAGCAGAAAATTTTAGACCAATCTCTTTTTTCAGGCATTTTTACAGAAGGGAGGGAAAGTGGAATGTAGGCTAAATATTGCAATGATGTGTATTATTTCTCTGCCTCTCGCTCAAATGAATGGTTATATGTAAACACAAAGATACATGCATAAATGAGTGTATAAATACACACTGGAATGCTTCTAGATTTGCATCTCTGTGTGCGTGAATACATCTGTATACACAAATGCACAAGGTGGTTCCCAGATACAGGTGAGTGGAGAGCCGCACTGAGTCTTTGGCTCCATGTCTGCTAGAAATGATTGTGATTTTTGCAAACAGAGCATAGAAATGTTGGTCTCGTGATGAAAATGTGGATGGTGGATTTGAGGAAGAATCTCTGCCCTTGCAATTTTCATAATCTGGGGTTGCAATGTGAGCAGCTGGTGTTTGGTCCAAGGCTGTAGATGTGACTGGGTCAGTTTTAAGGGGGGAAAGAGATGAGGGCGTGCTTAGGAGATCTTACTTCCAAAGAGCTTCACTTCTGGGGCCTGGGTTTTCTTCTGCTGGGGAAACTGGGTGACACACATATAAATGGGGAGATAAAAAAGAAAAAGCACACCCCATGTGGACTCAGAGGTGACTGAAAGGAAACCTCTCCCTACGCCTCTATTGCTGAGAAGGGTTCCAGGGGGGAGAATGTGCGGGTCCCTTCCGACTGTGTATTGTTATTCTAAGTCTATTGTAGACGTGTTACTGTCCTTTCATTTGCCATGACAACATATGGATTCCATAAATGCAGACATGCCGAAGTGCATTTGTCTGGGTAGTTAACACGATCCAAACATCCCTCTCCGTTCCGCTGCTCACTCGGGCTCTTCCTTGGGCTTCCCCGGCAGCGCAGGCCCGCTGGCCGCTGCCCAGAGCTCACAAGTGCCCCGTGGTCTCGCCCTTTTGTGGCCTCCTGGTGGGATCCAAGGTACCGCGTCGAGGAGGCGGGCTGCTCGGCCGGCTGGGGTCAGGGGCTCCACTGCCGCTGGCCCCGGAGCGCGCGGGGACGAAAGGGTTAAGCTGCCCAAGCCCCACGATGGGGCTGCGCTCATCCCCGAGCGAGGTGCAGCCACCAGCAGCTGTGATTTAGGGGTCAAGTCCGAGATCACCTTTCCCGTGCCTCTGGAAATGGCAGGAGAGGAGGGAGGGAGAGGCTGGAGGGAGAGGCAGACGGGCACACAGGAGGCGCTCCATCCATCTGTTCCCTCCCCCACCCCACCTGCTGACCCCCACCCCTGACAAACTGAACCCTTCCCCTATTTCCTAAGGGGAAACCCTTCCTAAGGGGGAACCCAGAATCCTTCCATCTGCAGCTCTGCCTCCGAGCCCCCCAGCCTCCAGCCTCAATCCCCAATCCCAAAGTTTGCTCCCAACGCGGGAGTGGAGGTTGCTCCCTCCCCCCACCAGGTGCAAAAAGCTGGGGTATCCTTGGCAGGGTGAAGAAGAGGCCCCAGCTCCCCGTGACAGGGAGCGGATGCACACAGTGGTGCTCATCACATGCAGCTTCGTGCTCAGTGCCCACCAGCGCTGGTCCCGAAGGCATCCTTTCCCTCAACTCAGGCAAGCCTGGAGAACACTTTTGTTAAAATATTTTTCACGTCTGAAAGATAACCCAAAAACCAAACTCAGATGCGTGTCTGGGGGCGCGGCTCTCCAGTACAGAGCAAAGAGGCTGAAGTTCCCTTTTGTTTGGGTGCCCAAGCGCGGCACAACCTGTTAGGGGGGTCTCTGTGGCCAGGTGAGGTTCTGAAAATGGTTGGGGCGCTGATGTGTGCCCACAAAAGGGACTTTTACTGAGACAGACGGTCTCCCAAGCCACCACCCCACAACGCTCGACTTGAGGGCAGCTGCAGCCCTTTTGCAAAGTTACTCCAAGAAAAAGGAGTTTGGGATTTAAAAAAAAAACTGACTTAAAATGATGGGGGTGGGGGGAGGGAGAAATAAGACAGGTGAGAGGGTGAGTGCCACCCCCACCTCCCGCCAGAAGGTCCCTATACAAGGCAGCCGGCTTGGTCTGCAGGTTCTGCTGTACTCTCAAAATGCCTGGTCTAGCTGCCAAAAGGAAGGCAATTCACCCCGATTTCAGCTTCTGCTTCTAGGGCCAAGAGCGGACCAGCTGGTCCAGAAGGCAGCTGAGGTCTATCTTCCGAGCCCCGCTACCCCTAAACCAGCCAAGAGCCTCCAAAGCATGGAAATCAAACCAAATTAGCCGCTGGAATCTAGAGGTTTCATCCCCAGGGGCAAGCGAGGCGGGGAGGGCGGAGAGACAACTCCAACACCCCCCACCCCACCCCTCTTTGAACTTCCAACTCTAAAGCGAACACATCCTGCCTGGGACTGCCATCCTGTGTCTGAGGACCGGGAGGTCTGTTTCACTCTCCGCCCTCCATTTCTCGGAGGTAAAAACCTTTAGAGGACACAGCCCCAAACTTGGGGCCCTCGGGTCCTTGAAAGAGTTCCAAATGAGAACGCTGCCCTTCATGACAAATACACAGCGCTTTGTGAAAAGGCAGGGCAGTGAGTCAGTTCAGGGTTTGAGTCAGATTTCCAGTTCGCTCGGCTCCTTGGCTAGGGAAATCTGAAACCCAACCTTGGATTTCAGGGGGCACCTCAGAGCTGGTGGCTCTCCTGGGTTCCAGGCTGCCTGCTGCCTGGCGGCTCAGAGGCACCTTCCCTCCGGGGAACCAGGCACTAGAAGTTGGCATTCTCTCCAAAGCCCCTGGGGCCGATGTTGAAGAGCAAGAACTAAGCTCTCCCCAACACCCCCACAGCAAGGCGAATAATTTGAGGGGTGCTTTCAGTCTGGCTACATTTGCTTTAAGGATTTCCAAGGGTATAACTTGGGGGCGGGGGGATGACTGGAGCTTCCTACAGGGCAGCCTGAGGTAGGAAAAAAGGCATGTATCCTAGAGAAGCTTGGTCAGGGATGGCGCTGGGAACCAGGTCCCGTGCTCTCCGCAAACAGAGCCTCCTGGGGTCAGCGTGGCCAGTGATGCCCATGGCCCCATGTGCACTGTTAACACGCAGACTCAGGAGCCTGGCTGCCCTCGTGGCAATCCCACATGCCTGCAATTCCTGGAGGATAGCTTAGTTTCAGGCCAGGGAACTGAATGTGTTATCCCACTACACACCCCACTTTTTTTTTTTTTTTTGCTAAAAATGTAAAAAGGGACCAATATACTGTGTACATATTCTGAAAACACATGTGTTCTTTTTTCCTTAAGAAATACCTAGCGCCACAACATTTCTGATTTAAGGGGCGAGGGGAATCTTTGAAGTGGAGGGAAGCAGTGGGGGATGTGCTATCTTTTCCTGATTTTGTGTGTGTGTGTGTGCGTGTGTGTGTGTGTGTGTGTGTGTGTGTGTGTGTGTGTGCCTCTCCTCAAAGCCAGTAATGGGATTTCAAATGAGTGATTCCCAGTCCTCATCCTCCCTCCCATTCCGTTTCGCTTTCTTCGCCCCAGAAATCATCGGCGGTAACGTCTAAGGGGACAGCTTAAAGAAAAACAAGGTTTGGGGTGCGCATCAACTTCCTTTTTCTTTTACAAATGAAGCTGAAAAAAATTTTTTTCCCAAGGATAATTTAAGCACCAAACGACATCGAACAGAGAGTTTTCCAAAGCAAAACATTTCCAATTCGTTTGTTTCCTTTTCTTAGAAATAGAGGGGGCAGAGGGGACTCCAACCTGCGAGCGCGCAGATGCCACGAACCTGGGGGCCAGGGCGCGGGTGAGGTCCGGGCAGCGGCGGGCGGCGCAGCCTCTGAGCACCTGGGGACTCGCCAGGCTTGAAAGGGAAAGGATAACCGACGGGGTTCCGGCAAGCTGGGCTCTCCCTCGCCACGTCCCGCGGGGCCCAACCTGTGCCGGGGGGAGCGGGGGAGCCTGTGGCCCCCACTTCCCTGTTGAATTCCCGGGCGCAAAGCGCCCGCAGGGGCCTTGGATGCCGCGAGTTACAGGCGACAGGCGCCGTTTCCTTCTCTGGGACCAGAACCTCTTGGGTCCCGACAGTTCCCGATGACACAGACGGCGGTTCACAGAACCACAGCGCGCATCCTAACGCCGGGCACACCCGGCCCTTTTCCGACACCCTTTATTCTGCCGCTTCGGGGTTCCCAGGAGGAAGCCCTGGCGCGCAGGGTCCCGGGGGAAAGGCTGCTGGGGTGGGGTGGGGGGCTAAAGAAGCAGGACCGCTGCCCTGGGAGCCGGAACACCTTCGTCTCCTCCCCCACAGGTGCGCGCCCTGCAGGACCCCAGCGCTTCTTCACACTGTGGGGATACGGGGCCCCCAGCGGAGCCCAACCCCAGCTCCCTTTCGCGTCTTCCTGGAAAAAGCACGAGCCCGGGGCCTGGCACACCAGCTGCGGGGAGGGAGGGAGTTCGCGGCCTGCGGGGCGCACCTGTGGGGGTGGTCGAGCCACCCAGGCCCTACGCCCGCTCTGGGCTCACCTCCGGTCCCACCTTGCGCCTCCACCGAGGAGCGCAGGGCTTCCCCGCGTTGGGGAGGACACAGGTGTCTAACCCAGCTCCTCCAGGCGCTGAGTGTGTGTATGTGTGTGTGTGTGTGTAGAGGGGGTGAGGGATGAGGAGACCCTGGGCAGGTCCGGGGGGGAGGACTTACACTAGGGCGGGTCTGCGCCGCCCCCGCCCCCGTCTCTGTTGAACGATGAGAGTCCCCGGGGCCATATTCCCCTCCAGGCTGACCGGAAACCCACTAGTCCTGGAGGGGTGTTTAGGGTTCGAGAGGCACCCGTCTCCCCCCCCCACCCGCCCGAGCGAGCGGTGCAGAAGAGAGTGTTTGCTTTTGCAGGCTCGCTCCCTCTCTTCTCGTCTGGGAAGAAGGGAAAGCGGTGGATTTGTGCCGGCCCCTCTCCCGCAGTCTGGGAACGCTGCCGCAGGAAGAATTGCTCATAACGACACTTAAGCCCCGACACTTGAATGCTAAAGGTTAAACTTACAGTCTTCAGGGAAGGGCTTCCTGCCAACTGGAACAGTGTCTGGGCTGCCCCCAGCCCGCAGCCACCTGGCCCAGCCCCCTACAGGTAACGCCAAGGCCCTAGGTGGCCCTCAGTGAGAGCCCCTCCTCCCCCTCCAGCTGCTCTTCTTCTCACCCACTCTTTTCTCCAGGAAACAGCTGCCTCATGGTCTACCTGTTACTTTGCCTGGGACTGTGGGTACCTCAGTTTCCCTTTGGGAGCCCTGCCCTGTACTTCTGGCTGCAGAGCTGGAGTGAAATGCCCTTTGCAACCCCCGTTCACGTGTGCCCGGGACAGGAGGTGCATTCATTCCTTATCCCTTTGCCTTTGGTATTTGGGGACCCCTGCAGCTTGCCACAGGCAATACTAAAGCTAATATGATGGACTTCGGGGGTCCCCACCACAAGGGACTGCAGAGACAGACCCTAGAAGGGGGGCAAGCTAGGCGGCCAGCAGGGCCCAGTCTTTTGTGGGTTTTTTTTTTTTTTGGCTGTTTGAGTCAAACCTGGTGATGATCAGGGGTTACTCCTGGCTCTGCCCTCAGGAATTACTCTGGGTGTTGCTCAGGGGACCATATAGGATGCCAGGGATCAAACCCAGGTTGGCTGTGTGCAAGGCAAATGTCCTACCTGCTGTACTATCTCTAGATTTTCTAGTAGGAAAGGAATAGCCACTGGGGTTTCAGCCCCAGGGGCCCTGTGTTAGGAGTCTGGGACCAAGAACCCCCTCTACCTCCCAACTTCTCCACAAAGGATGGTGACACTCAGTTCCTCAGCCTCTACAAGAGGATTTCAGCAGTGTATGCCTTTAGAAAAAGAGAGAGTTAAAGTCCTCAGGAACAGGATGAGCTGGTCCCTCCTTTCTCCCTGCCCAAAGGCCCTGCTTTTGTTGATCACCTACTATATGCTCGACAACAACAAAATGTTCAATCAGTGGCCCGGCATGCACTTTCCATGTAATTGCATTCAACTCTCCCGGCAACCTCAGGAAACAAGTATGAATCCCATTTTATAGATGAGGCATAGTAGACTCACAAAAATTAAGATCACATGACTATGAAGTGGTTTAGTCTAAATGGAAACTCAGGTTCTGGCTGGCTTTAAAGCACATCTGGGCATGGGGAAAGACTGCCCAAAGGTCTGGAGTACTGACTTTGCATGCTGGAGGCCTTGTTTTGATCCCCAGCACTGCATGGTTCCCTGAGCATTGAGTTAAGAGTAGTCCCTGAGCACAACCAGGTATGGTCCCCCAAACACTTTTTTTTTTTTTGCTTTCTGGGTCACACCCGGCAATGCACAGTGGTCACTCCTGGCTCTGCACTCAGGAATTATCCCTGGCGGTGCTCAGGGGACCCTATGGGATGCTGGGAATTGAATCCAGGTCGGCCACGTGCAAGGCAAATGCCCTACCCACTGTGCTATTGCTCCAGCCCCCCCCCCAACAAAAATTCCTAATGCAATAAAGCTAATTTTTTAAAAAATGAAATAAAACTATTTTTATTATGCCATATGCATCTTCTCATGGTTAGGGGAACCAGGAACACAGAGGGAAAGAGACCAGAGTACACCTGGACCCCAGGGCTGGGGGGAAGGGAAGAAAGGGATTCTGGGAAGGGTGTTTTCTGTTTTTTTGTTTTGTTTTGGAGCCACATCCCACCATGCTCAGGGGTGACTCCTGGCTCTGCACTCAGGAATCACTCTGTGCTCTGGGCACCATACGGAATGCTGGGGATCAAGCCCCAGCTGGCTTTATGGCTATATGCAAGGCAAGCTCCCCATCTGCAAGCACCCCAAGTCATGTCTCTCTCGCCTGGTTCCCTGGCTTTGGTATGGATTCAGGGTTCATTCTGATATTGATTCAGGGACTCTTGGGGACAGATCACCCAGAGTCCTGGACATTGTTCCCAAATACAGAAGCAACCACACAAACAAGACCCTATCCCAGAACCGAGCCCCCTAATGTCACCCCTAAAACCATGGCTCTGTGTACCCCCGCATGAATGGACCTGACTGGAACATGGGGTGGGGGGACTTCCTGCCAGGCCCGTCTTGTTTTTCTTTGTCAATTTTGTGTCTGAAGTGCAGACAAGTTCCTTACTCCTGTGAGTCAGCAGGGCTAACAGGAAGGGATGATCAGATGACCAATTACTCATGAACAAATATGAGGAAATCCAACAGAGTGGAAAGAAGAGAGGGCAGAGACACTCAAATGGCATTGTCAGGACGGTCACCTGGTCACTCCTGGGTTTGACCCCAGAGCTCCCATTTGCAACCTGGGGTGGGGGTGCAGTCTATGGACGCCCCACCTGGGTGCCTAAATGCCTGCTTTGATCATGAGTCTTGGGGAGAATCTTCCACCCACCCAGGCTCCTACGTGTGCCACAGACTCCCCTGCTCCCTGCCCAGCACACACGGTGGCGGGGGTTGCCTGCTGGAGTCTGGGAGGAGCTATAGCTCAGGGGGGAGGGCCAGCAGGCAGGGTCACTGGGCAGGACTGGCCAGGCCCACATCAAGGGGTGGCTGAAAGTCTTGTTAAGGAAGTCCTCCTGCACGGCAATCCAATTACATAATGCTTCAAAAATAACTCTGTGCTGGAGGCTAGTCACAGTGGCCAGAGCTGCGTCTTCGGTTAACAGAGTGGGGTATCAAGTAACTATTTTTCAGCCCTGGACTCGGTGGATTCTCACCACATCCCCCCTGGGTGAAGGACAGTTACTATCGGCTTATTTGGGGTTTTTCTTGGGGGAGGGGAGATAAGGAACAACAAGGACCCACTTTTTTCTTACCCATCTTTCCCCCCACACCCCGCCTCCAGGTGCAACTAAAGCCAGTGGTAGCGCTTGACTGTCTGCTGCCAGCGCCCATCCCTGGCAGTCCCCTACACTCAGATAAGCCATACAGTGTCCCTGGTTATAAATGGATCTGAGAAGGTTGGGGGGAGAGAAGACAGGAGGAGAGCAGGGAAGAAATGGGAAGAAAAAGAGTGAAAGGGGTTTTTTTGTTTTGTGAGTCGAGCAGGTAAGATGAATGATCTGACCTATTCCCCTCACAGTGACCACTGGCCCCAGCTTTAAACTGTACCCCAGACACCCTAAAAAAACAGACAATTTTATAGGGAGAATTTTTTTGTCTCCAAATTTCCCCCAAGGACATAGAAAAATTTTAAATAAAGCATTTCCATGCAAAAGTATTTGAGCAATGATGTAAATGAGGTGTTTTCACCTAGACAGCAAAGGCTATTTCTAGGAATTTGAAGAGCCCTACACACATTTTGGACTCTAGAACTTTCCTGGTTGAAAAATCACTCTTCTTCCATCCAAATGGCTTTTCAGATCAAGTTTTCAGACATATTTTTGCCATTCTAAAACTGCCTGCACTGCCGTCACACACTGCATTACACTGCACGGAGGCCGTTTTATATCACTGGGGGGCAGAGGAGGGCGGTGGACACTTACCACCTCCGCCTGAAGCGCCTACCTAACGTCTTGTTATTTTGTATCACTGCAACAGCTACTGTTTCACTGCAGAGTCCTGATTCCACCCTGCGGCTCCACCCATACAGACCCAACTGTATCAAACTCCAATAGATTCTCCTGGAGACAGTTAGTGTACTCTTTCCTAGGGCTGATCCTCCCGTTCCAAAAGGCAGCCTCCCGACCACCCACCCTCAATCCAGACCGATCTGACCCCTTCCAGGAGACACCAAGGAGGATTAAGAAGCCACCGGGCACCAAGACACTCACAGCCTGTGAGATCAGGTTTACATCCAGCCCCACCTCCATTCTTAAAAAAAAAAAAATCAGAATGTCTTTAAACTCCCTGAGCTGCCTATAAAAGCAGAGATAGCTTTTTCCTTTCCCGACTCGGCTTCCTGGGCTCTGGCGGGTGGGGGTTGGGGGGGGAGCAATGCAGCCCACTCGGAGACAACATCCATAGTCACCGCCCCCGAAAACGGGCTCCACGGGCCCCGCTCGCTGGCGGGCAGGGGAGGGTGCGCGCCGCGCCGCCCCCTCCCGCGCCCCAGAGCGCTGCCTTTATGGAGTCTATTTCCAGTCTGTTTACCTGGCAAGGCCCACGTGACCGATCCAGAAGGAAATGCTGACATCATTGTCTCTCACATATGTGCGGCCGCCCGCCCTCCCCCCCAGCCCCTCTGCCTGCATCCCCGCAGCCCGCCCCCCAGCCCCCGCCCCCGCCCCCCACGCGCACGCCCTCTCCCACTTATTTCTCTGCCTCCGCGCGTCACGCTTTCCTTTGTTTTCTTTTTTTCCTCGTAGGCTGTCTTCATCGACTGTCTTGGACGCGCGCATACACACACACACTTCTGGGCTCTCATCCACTGTCTTGGACACACACACACGCACAAGCACGCACACACACACGCTCTTGCATTCTCTCTCTCCATACCCCCCACCCGGTCTCACACCACACACACACACACACACACACACCCTTCTCCAAGCAGCCTTTCTTCCTCTTTCAATCTCTTTCAGATCTTCAGCCATTCTTCACTCAGTGTTAAAAATATACTTCCTCTTTCTTTATAGCATCGAGATTTCTAAAACCAAAGAGGGGAAGGGAAGGAGGGAAAAAATGTCCTTGCCGGCTCTAGAAAACCTGGCAGGCGTGGGGTGGGGGGAGGGTGGCCCAGCCAGGCCACTGGTGCAGTCGTTCAATTTCCTGCTCCAGTGGGCTTGGAGATTTCGGGGGGTTTGGGCAGGCTTGCCCTCTTTCTTTCCTGCTCTCTGTTCAGCCCTTGGGCTCCCCCTCTCCCTCCCACCTCTCTGTTGCTGCTGCTGGCCTGCCGGAGTGGGGGCGGGGCTGCCCGGTGCTCCTGAGCTCGCCCCCGCTTGGCTTCGTGCACAGGAAGCCCCGCTGGCGATGGTCTGGGCAGCTCCTCCTGGAAGCTCTAAGAGCCAGTGGGCAATCTCCCGGCCAGACCCGGGAGCTGAGAAGCCCCCCAAGGCAATCATCAGTGAGCAGGTGGCACCGGTCTGGCCCTTTCCACCTGGATCTCAGTGGTAGGGCTCAGGGTGCAGCTGTTCCTGGAGACCTGGGTGCAGGTGCAAGCAGACACACATGCAGCTTAGAGGAAATGCTGAATGAAGACACGTCTAGAGACATTTCCCTAGAAATAGCCTCACAGCAGAACTCGAAGGGCCCCAGGGGAGGCAGCTCACGTGGTCGAGCATATGCCGGGTGGCGCTGCGCCCTGAGTGCAACCCCCAGTGATCACAGTGTCCCCTGAACATCACCAGGTCGAGCATGGAAGCTTCAGGCCTGACTCAGGAGCCAGGCATCACCAGCAAATCACCCAGGGGCCTCACAACCCCCTACCCCACATCCAGCCCTGCTGGGTATGGCCTCTGTAAGAAGAAAATGAAGGCCAGATCTGTGGTTCAATGGCAAAGCTCATAGCTGACTTTCATGAGACCTGGGTTCGACCCCTGGCAAAGCCAAAAAAAGAAACAAAATAAGTGGCTCCTCCTGCAAACTAAAGGGAAAGGTCCTGGGTTTCAGGAAAGGAGGCGGATCCCTACCATCCTGCTCCCTCCCTGGCCCAGACTGTCATCAGCCAGGTTCAGACCCCCTTTCTCTGGGATGAGGCAGAGAGGAAGCTGGGAAGGCTCTGGAGGGGTAGCTGGTCCAGCAAGCCTTCCTTAGGTAGGCAGGAGCTCACTGCCTCAGACAAGAAGGGAGGTCTAGAGAGAGAGAGCAAAGGGCAGGTGGAAGGTACCAGCCCATGGGGCTGAGCCTGGTTCCAATCCCTGGCACCACATATGGTCCCCTGCGCACATAAGCCCTGAGCATAACTGGATGCTACCCAACCGCCCCTTCCCCTATTTATTTTTTAAAGAAGAAAGGAGGGACTCCACTGAGGACTTGAGAGTTTGCCACTAGATTAGACAGAGAATCAGAAAGCGTATCTCCCCTATCCCCCATACATTCTAGAGTTAAGACCTTTGGTGTTAAAAATAGCGCTGGTCTGCAATACTCAGGTGCTTATTTCTTGAGGCTTATTTCCAGGATCTTGTCTGTGAAAACAACCCTGACAGCCAATCAGGAGAGAATTCAGATATTCTGAGGTTACCTTTGAGACCTTTTCACAGATCAATAGATCAAAATGGAAGGGGCGTCTGGCTGAGGGGACCCATCACGGATTTCTCCCTCACGACGGAAACCTTCTTCAGACTTGCCAGGAATTCAGAACTTTCTACAGGCTTTAGATATTTTGTGCAAGGTCTAATTTTAAACCTCCACGTGTTACAAGCTGAGGACATGGTGTTTTGAGTTTTAGGTAGATAGCCTCATGGGTCAGTTAAATGTTTTATGTATATGTTTGGCTTTAGGACCCCAAAAAGTAGTAGTGGGGGCTGGAGAGAGAGAACAGCAGGTAGGGTGCTTGCCTTGCATGCAGCTGAGGTAGGTTCAATCCCCAGCACCCCATGTGATCCATGAGCACAGAGCCAGGAGTAAGCCCTGAGCACTGCTGGATGTGACCCCAACACTGAAACAAGTGGTATTAATGGATTTTCATGTAGGGGCTACTCCCAGGGCTCAGTGTTTGAGGGTCATACCTGACAGTGGTTAGGGGAGCATGTAGTATTGGGTATCAAATCTGGGCCCTTCATATGCAAAGCTTGTGTTCCAGCCCTTTGAACTTTTGGGAGGCACAGTGGTTCTTAGAGGTTACTCCTGACTCTACACTCAAGAATTACATCTGGTGGTGCTGTGGTGCTTGGAGGACCATATTGGATGCCAGGGATCAAGCCCAGGTCGGCCGCGTGCAAGGCAAAAGCCCTACCTGCTGCACTATCACCCCAGCCCCCCAGCTACTTATATTTAACTTTCTGGGTTTCTGGATTCCTTTACGAATACAGAGGGCCAGACCCACAAGAGTCGTTTGTCTCACGGCTCGTGATGCTTGGGAAGTGCACGTGCATTCATGATGAGATTTGTATTCCTGCTAGGGGTTCCCCACCTGCTTCCGCGAGGACAGGCGCCATATGGCGCATACGCCAAACACATCTCCATAACTGCTCTCTGTGCTAATTGGTCCTCTGCCAGGTGCCCATGGTAAACAGGACAATCATGATAATGTTGACGACAACAATGATGACAATGAGGAAGGCACTGAGTAATGAGCCCCGGGTGAAAAAGTTCTGAGCACAAAGATGTCTGTAACATAACCTGACAAACTCAGTGAATTCAAGACTTCCACCTTTACTTTTCTGAGATTGTTTTTTTCCAAAAAGGAAAAGCCAGTGGCTGGAGTGGTAGAACAGCGGGTAGGGCGTTTGCTTTGCAAGTGGTCAACCTGGGTTTGATTCCCAGTATCCCATATGGATCCCTGACACCGCAGGAGTGATTCTTGACTGCAGAACCAGGAGTAGCCCCTTGCATTGCTGGGTGTGACTCAAAAAGCAAATAAATAAATAAATAAATAATATTTAATTAACATTTTTTAGAAAATCAACTTTCTAGACACACAGACACACACTTTTAAAAAAGGAAAAGCCAGCCCCAACTGCTGAGCCTATGGTTGGACTGAGGTGACTGATGGGGCTGGTAATATGGCCCTAGTGGAAGAGTAACTGCCTTCCACCACCAAGACCCTTGGTTTGAGCACTAATACTACACTGCACTGCTCAGAGTACTACTAGGGTTGCCCCTGTGGGCCCTGAGTACCCCCCAGGCTCATGAATACATGAGGGTGCGATTACTGTAATAATTAAAAAATAAGAGGCGGGGGATGGAGAGACAGAAGAGAGGGTAGGATGTTTGTCTTGCATGTGACCAACCCCCAGTTTGATCTTCAGCACCACATTTGGTCCCCTGAGCACCACCAGGAGGTATCCCTGAGCAAGGCCTGTGCACTGCTGGGTGTAGCCCCCAAACAGAAAAAAAGAAAATAACTGAAGAATACACGATTGGTTGGTTATTTCTTGTCATCTGCCACATCTCTTGGTGGGGGGGGGGTGCCTTCTCAGTGATGCTTACGGGGTTGGGGGCCACCACCAGGCTGGTGGTTCAGTGCAAACAGCCAAGAATGTGGCTCTGTTCAGGCCCTGCAGTGCCACTCAAGGATGCCTAGGCATCACCAGGGCTGCATTTAGTGATGATTGGGGGACCCTTTGGTGCTGAGGACTGAACCAGGGTCAGGAGACACATGCAAGGTGTGTTCCCCAACCACTGGGCCATCTCCTCAGCACCATCAGTATATGTATTTAAAATACAACATCTCATCACCAAATCATTCTTTCTTGCAAGGTGACTGGTCACAACCCATTGAGTCTTTTGCTTCCTCAGAGTGGTAACTTCCCTCCTCATATGCTGAGGGCAGAGCACAGGAAGCGACACTGGGTGCTCAGAACAGAAGCCCCAGAACAGTCACTAGGGCAAGAGAACTGAAACCCAGAGTGCACACATCTGCCCTCACAAGGACATGCAAAGTGCAAATCCACAAGGACCTGAAAAGACTTAGGAGGTAGGTTAAAGGGAGAAAGAAGTGCTTGATCTCTAGATGGACCAAGGTCTGTCTTTCCCTTTCCAGAGAGAAGCTGGGATTGTTGCCTTGCTTATGTTCTAGTTCCTGCTCTCCTCCGAGCACAGGATGCCTCTAGCGAGTCCTGGAATCCTTGCCCTGCTTTCCTCTGTAAGAGGGAGGCATTGGCCTCCTTTCCTTGAGACTGCAGGATAAACAACGCAATGGCTCTCTAGGCCTGATGGATTCCCAAAGAAATACTACCAAAATATCCCAAAGGAAACTGCTCCCTGTCGGGGTGCTAGGCTGATTCAGGTGGAGAGTGAGTAGCTTTGGATGCAGCTGGGGAACACTTTCCGTTTGTTTCAAGAAAGTACATTTTCAGGGGATGCTAAGATGGGAAGGGAAGATGACTTGACCAGCAGTTCAAAGTGAGGAGCTGTGGCTGCTGTGCTGGCTGCTTGGACCCTTTGGTACCGAAGATTATCTGGGTCACCCCAGTCGTGCTCAGGGGGCTCCAAGACTGCACCCAGTGATACTTGGCACCACTGATAGTGTCAGGGAGTGAAGTGAAGTGGGGTTGGCCACATGCAAGGTCACACCTCAGCCCTTTCTCACTCTCCAGCCCTGCTCAGTCATCTCCCCCCGCCCACCCGCCCACCTCACTGCTGAGTTCTTGGTGGAGATGAGTAGGAGGAGGAACAGTCCTATGTGCAGCACTTACCGCCCTGCACTATGGGTTGCGGCATTGTGAGGACGCAATGATGGGGAACTGTGCATGGAATTGAGGACCCTAAGCCAACTGAAGCCATTCTCTTGAGGCCTGGCTGGGCTCTGGGCTAATCTGAGTGTGGAAATGCAGCTGAGGTGAAGCTCTATTAGTCAGGATGCACCTTCTCTGTTAATGGCTAGCTGGTGTGGAGTAGGTGGGTGTCTGTGTTGTCTTCTGAAGATTAATCGTCTAAAATAATGTGAGTTATAATAAAGTGAGCTTCCCGCAGCAGAGGGGATAGGGAAATCCAGGGAATAACCATTTAGGCAGACCATCAACATTTCCAGCAACAAGCTCTTTCCTAGACCAGAATAGCATTTCCAGAAGTTTCTTTCTCTTTTGGAATCACAGAACATGACAGATTTATTTCCACACATCTCACTCGCCCTCAGAGTTATTGTTTCCTCTTATTTCCCCCCCTTCTTTGGTGATAGAGAAGCCTGAGAACCAATTGTGTCAGGAAATTCTTGGGAAATTTTCAGAAGGATTTCAAGCAGAGTACATGAATGGAGCATTTGAGTGACTAAGCAGTCAATGCTTATTTAATTATATGTACTCATAACTGATCCTCAGAGCATCTCCGAATAATCAAAACCATGAATGACAGATACATCAGGAATATTCTCCAGGACCCCAAGGATCCCTATGGATTAAGATATCATCATTTCTTCCTCATAAAGCAGATAAGGTACCTTTCTCTCTGTTGTCTGGTCTCTCAGAAAAAAAAAAAGAAAAAGAAAAAGTGAAAAAAAAGAAGACTATTAAATCTAGACCCCAAGATAGGAATTCAATTGCCCCCCTGGCTAGATAATGCTAATCTCCAAATTTTCTGAATTTATTGACATAGATGTTGGATGGAGCAGGTTCAAGCATCTTGCTAAATAAAATACAGATTACATTTATCATTTTCCTTCCATCTACTAAAATCTTGTTACTCTTTCAAGGAAGGAAATGAATCAGTTTGACAGACTTCTTCTGTCAAGCGATATGACTTTCCAACACTGTATTCACTGCAGATTCTTCTAGAAATGACTGGTGATCATTTTTTTTTCCAGGTAAAGTTCCAAACAAGGACATTACAAACTTCCTCTTTTTGCTTTTTATTTTTTTTTCAAATAGAAGCATGAATTTGGCTGCTTTTCAATCTTTCCAAGTTCTTAAAAATGAAATTACTCTCCCATGATTTTTGCCAATAATAATAGATTCCTTATTTAAACAAAACAAAACAAAAACTTACTTGGCAAAATGGTCCTTGAAAAAAATAAGGTGTTTTCACCAACAAAGAAGGAACATTTGAAAGCTGATAGTGCAGATGTGCAGAAATAATGGGGCAAGTAAATGGCCAAGACGTTCACCTCTGTCTGACACCCAAGTTGGGGGACTCCCACGGACTTAGATATTAATCTGGAGAGACTTTCTGAGAGGAATGAGTTTAAGACCAACTCTATCTTGTTAGTTACTTGCACATTAAAACTCCACTCCTTGCTTCATTCCATATGCCAGATTGTCCAGTGACCCTCTGCCTCCCCACACCCACCGTGGCCAACACTCAGGATCTGGGAGGAAGATAGCATTTGGTGGACAGCAAAGACTTTGAGGAATACAGCAAGGAAACTTGGAATGGGAATCACTCTTCAAAAACGGGTGCAATGGTCAAACTAGACTGTATCATCAATTTATGTTTTTATTTTATTTTATTTTATTTTATTTTGGTTTTTGGACTATACCCAGTGATGCTCAGGGGTAATTCTTGGCTTTGTTAGCCTATTCTTTCAGGATCACTCCGGACGGTTCTGGGGAAACCATTTGGGGTGCATGATAGAACCCAGGTTGGCCACGTGCAAGGGAAGAACCTTACCCTCTGTACGATCTCTCTAGCCCTTGTATCATCACTTTAGATGGCAAAAACCCCTTTATCAAAACCTAGAGCACATTGAAACCAATACAATTTTCATTCAGTCTGGGGGGAAATTGTGAAGAGCTACAGCTGATGGTAAAAAAAAAAAAAGAAACTCAAGCTGTCTGCATTTTTGTCTCTGTTCAATACCAGGATTGGGGCAGGGAGGAAAACACAATAACAAAAAAATTGGAGAAAAGAGAAGTTAGTGGTATAATGGATAATGTCACCTGAACTCAGACCCATAAAAAGGTAAAATAAAAATTCCATTGTTTTTGCATGGGAGTTAGCTTCAAGGATAAATAACCTGAGTTCAATAAACAAATCTGCATTTTTTTCATGATCTTTATCACAAATATTTTACATGCAACTATTTTTAAGTGTTGGCTTAATCAGGACCATCCCTTTTATTAGCAAATAAATGTGTTTGTGCTATTAAAAAAAATCCCCTAGGGAGATATGGAATGGGGGAGAGGGGGTGGAATCTGGGGATTTTGGTGGTGGAAAGTGTGCACTGGTGAAGGGATGGGTGTTTGATGACCATATGATCGAAGTTCAAACATGAGATTTTTGTTACTGTACCTCATGGTGAATTAATAAAAAATTTAGAAAGAAAGAAAAAAAAACAAGAAAAAATTATTTATTTAAATCTTTATAATTAAAAGAAAATCCCCTAGAAAGTAAATAGAGAAATGCGGAGAGTCATAAGAAGACTTAGAGATTAATTTTTGTCAATTACTTTAAAAAAATGGGGGGAGGCCACACCCCATGATACTCAGGACTTACTTCTGACTGTGCTCAGGGGTCAATTCTGGTGGTGCTTGGAGCATCATCTGTGGTACCAGGGATCAAACCAGGATTGGTCACATGCAAGGTAAGTGCTTTATTCCCGTACTATTTCTCCCGCCTCAAGCCTTAGAGCTCCTACCTTGCATTTCACATTATAGTGCTTTCGGATCTGCCTAGTCCCTTAAATCTCAAGACTAGACAAAAATCACTGCCTTGGGGCTGGAGTAATAGCACAGCAGGTAGGGCATTTGCCTTGCACACGGCCCACTTGGGTTCAATTCCCAGCATCCCATATGGTCCCTTGAACACCCCAGGAGTAATTCCTGAGTGCAGAGCCAGGAGTAACCCCTGTGCATGGCCAGGTGTGACACAAAAAGCAAAAAAAAAAAAATCACTGCCTTTGCAGATGTACAGTGCACAGATACAACTTGAAGTCAGAAAAAAGAACTCTATAAAGATTGGGATGGGAGCATCAAGGTGAAACCCTGAAATAAAGTACAGATACAGGGGAGTACTTCTGGATGTCTCTAGGGCTTGGCTTTCTAATAGAGAGAGATGCTTGCTGGAAAGGCTCTGAAGCAGAAAATTAATAGCCCTGGATGGGTTCAAGCCTAGTATTGACCAATTGCATGAGCCTGATGTTTCAGTTCCTCCATCCTTTCTTGGGTTCTCCACGCTAATTACCAGCCTAGCTCCCCACCCCTCACCACCACCACTAGTCTTGTTGTCTACTTTTGGCCTCCAGGTTATTTAGCTTTTTGGGGGATGGACCCACCACCAAACTCATTGCAGCGCAATCACGGCTGTTTGCTAATGTCTCTAAAGCCCTTCCAGACCTGCTCCTCCAACCTTCCCACCACTTCTCAAGCCCCCCGCCCCACCCCCACCTTCCAGGGATAGATTGGTGGCACATGCGCCTGCCTTGCGCACGTCAGATCACAAGCTCAACCCTCAGCAATGTCCAGTCATGTGCTGAGTGCGATCAGCTGGCTGGGAACCCCAACCATGAGAACAAAGTGGGTTATCTCTGGCATACCCCAACCAAGGCTCTGTGAGCACTACACTAAAGAGTGACCGTGTATGTGGTGCCCTGCTGACCACTGCAAAAAAGGTGCCTGGACACTAAAACTAAGAATTTGCCCAAATGCCAGGGCAATAGTATGGTGGGTAGGATGTTTGCCTTGCATGCGGCCAACCCAAATTCCATTTCTGATACTCTAGAGGGTCCCCTAGCCTGCCAGGAATGATACCTGGGTGCAGAGCCAGGGGTAAGACCTGTGCATTCTGGGGTGTGACCCCAATCTCCCCCCGAACTGTCCCTCCCCCCCAAAAAAAGTTTTCCCCCTAGTGAGAAACATGCAAGCATTGCAGCCAAGTATAAGTGACTTCTGGTATTACCACAACAAAAATGGGAAGGGAATAAAAAAATAAATGTAACACAGAAAAGTGGGCCTGGAGGAAGAGCACAGTGACTTGCAGTGGTCGTTTTGCAAGCATATGGTCAAGAGTTTGAATCCCTGGTGTTGCTACATGTGTCAAGTACAAACCAAGCAACTCTGCTGTCTGCACTCCTTAATGCTATAAGTAATTCTGAGTTGCACAGTGGCCAGGTGTGTGCAAACACCACAAAGGAGTGAGGCCGCCTTTGACTATGACAACTGGAAAGATGTGTGAGTACTACTGCAGAGCACATGTGCAAGTGAGCACATAGCTAAAGGGGCACCGGCCTTGGTGAGCCCTGCAGCCCAGGGTGTGAGCACACAACCCAGGGGAGCACTGCAGCTGAGATGTGTGAGCATCCAGCACTATTCACAATAGCCTGGAAACAACCTCAGTGTCCTAGAACAGATGACCGGATAAATGAGGGTACGTACACACTGGAATCCCGCTCAGCTGGAAGAAAAGGTGAAATCATGCAATTGGCTGCTACGTGGATGGGCCTGGCGGGTATCATGTTGAGTGACATTAGGAGAGGGAGAGACACGGAATCATCTCTCTCATATACTCATGGGGTGGGAAAAAGATATAGGAAAAGGACAGAGGGGAACCCTGTTTGATGGTAGGGGAGAGAATACTCTGGGGGATGGTTTATGGTGACACCAGGGCACCCTGACTCTACAGCTGTCCCCAGTGACTATTTTGGATGGCAGCATAAATGGACACAGAGAGGCTCTGGAACACTCTTGAGAGCGACAGGTTTGAACTCAGAGTTGCTGGCACAAGTTCTCAGCACACCCCACTCCCACACAGCTGCAGGATCCGGGGCTCAAGGGAATCACACAAGGAGCCCTGAATGTCAGCGTCTAAAGATGCAAGGAGAGGAGGCTGGATCCCGCAAGTGAGGTGGCCACGCACCAGTGTCCCAGCGGGAACGGGTTAGCGTCAGTGCCCGCTGCAGGAGACCCTGTGTCCTTGGGGATGGAAAGTGGAACTCGCTTTTCCCAAATCCCCTCAGTGACAGATGCAATGTCCCCTGAGTTGCTGTGATTTCTGAGATGGCCAAGATTTTGAACATCACCAGTTTTAGATATCACAGAGAAGCGGTAGATTTAATGAAGCCTCCAGATGCCCCTGAGAGATGATTATAATGCTAATTAAAAATGGAGAATGACAGATGAGGCTCCCATGAGACGCTCAAAGCATGGGGCATTCATACATCTTTCCTGGATGAGAATACTTTGTTCAGATCACTTTTGGGCTTTTCCTGGTATAAAGGACAGCGGCAGCAAATTCTCTTGTGAGATTTAATGTGGCTCAAAGATTGGGAACTATTCTAAATTGTGCAGGACCAAAAAAAAAAAGTTTATAAGCCAAGCCAGTCTTTTATCTTTTTTATATCATTTGAGGGCACATACCATCTCCACAGTTACTTTGCACCTAGGATAGTGGTTCTCAACCTTCTTCTGACTGTGGTCCCCTTCTGACCCTGTTTTCTTCCTGTGGTTCCCCTTTTCTACTACTTGGCTCCCTAGTCTTGTGCGATGGCTCCCTGGTTTTCGCCTGTGGCCCTCTGGGAATATCCTGAGGTCCATAGGGGGTCATATGACCCTACCTCCAGTTGACAAACATTAGTCTAGAGGATGAGAAATCTACCAAATGACATTTGTGTTGGTGTCCACAGACTGGGGGAAGAACAAGGCAGGAAGGAATGGGGGAAAATTGAGGATTAGGCCCTGTTGGCTCTGACAATCTAGGTTGGTACAGCGGTTTAGAATAGATTATGGGACCACACCGCTGGGATATCAAACCAGATAGAAAACATGATCAAATAGGTCATAAAGGTCAAGACAGCCGAAAGCACTGGCTCAGGAAACTGGGGATATTGGAGGTCTGTTGCAGAAGACAGAACCACTAAAAGCAGCTTATCCCACTATGAGAAGGTTGGCCTACTCAAGTGCTCTAGTGCTGGCCATGAGGGCTGGGCCCTACAGAGCTCTGATTAAGGATGCATGACGGACTCTCCATGTGGAGCTCTAAGAATGGGGTGTCACCAGAGTCAGAAGCAGAACGACATAGCTCATTAGAAAGGCTTAGGGATGGGTGGGGCCTCTGTACCTGGATATAAGATAGTCCTTGGCCCCAAACTTGGTAATTACACAGCCAAATACCTACTTGTCAAGACAGAAGTGGGATTACACCATCATAGACTGCACATGTATTACCCAGAGAAATCAACCAGGAGGGAGCCAGACTGACAGGGATCCAACTTTATCATTGAACACAAGAAATGTCAAGGATTCCCTCCCTCCCTCACCCCACCCCAACTCGGTGATGAACCATGGTGATTTCACTGTCCACAGACCCTGCACTGACTTCTATTACCCAGGGTTGAGGTGTCTGACAAATATGTTACTTAAAAGTTTATTCCTATATAGGATGAATGCACAAGTCTGAGCTATCATCCCTGCAGATACCCATAGAACTTACAGGCAGACCTGGAGGTTTGTTTCTTTTGGGGGTGGGGAGACCACAGAAGGCAAAGCACAGGGGTTACTCCTGGCTCATGCACTCAGGAACTACTCCTGGAAGTGCTTGGGGGACCATATGGGATGCTGGGACGAATCCCGGGCAGCTGGTGCAAGGCAAACACCCTACCCTCTGTGCTTTTGCTCCAATTCCTAGACCTGGAGGTTGTAATAAACAGGTAAGTCTGTTACCACTGGGAAGACTTTTGAGACTTTCTTTCACCAATGTCTATGCATGAAGATACAATGTAGGATACAGGCTTGAAAAAAGGTATCCTTGAATCCCATCTTTTGTTACTTTGAGGTAGGCGAGACCAAAACTCATCTTGATTCCTTCACAAATCCTAGACCTGACTCATAGGATGTCTACTCAGGGACCCCAAAGATTCAGGGTTTCCCCTGATGCCTTCCCCACTCTCAATCAATACCCACCCAAAATGTCTGTGAGAACCTTTTCCCTCAACACCAAGTTACTTCTTCTTCTTATTCTGTGCCCTCCAGGGTCAGTACCCATAACCCTATTTAAGTGACATTACTGATCATTTGTCCACTTGATCCTCTCTCACGAGCAGAAAGTACTTTGAACATAGGGGCCATTTGTTTACACGTTTAGACTGTGGGTTTTTTCATACAGAATGTTCTATGCAGTATATGTTCAATAATCATTGGAGGAAGGGTAGAAGGAATGAAGAAAGGAACAAAAGAAGGAAGGCAAAAGGAGAGAGGGATTGTACGGAAGGATGGGATGGACGGAGAAAGTTAGGTTAGGAAGAAAAATCAAGGCAAGCAAAGTGCAGTACTAGGCACTTCTAAACAGGATTCTGCCCAGCCTACCTGGGTAGACAAGACTGGCAGGGGAATTGGCCATGGCATTCAGAGGCTGCAGGAGTGTAATCCCCACTGCTCTAACTGGCAGAGAATCCCTCTTTCTTGGCCCCACTGGTGACTTAGCTTCCTGGAAAGCGAGCACATAGTTCAGTGCTGGCCACTATTCTGGAGGGCCCGCCAACACCGGCCTGAGCTGGCAATGCCCAGGGGTGCTCAATATCCTGGGGCTGGCCTTGTGGAGACCTTGTGGGGACCTGCCGCCCCCTTACCGCATGGCCTCTGAAGTCAAATATCTGATACTACAGTATTAGATCAAACACAGTCAACATTATGGGACTGGGGAGATGGGCTCAAAGGGTAAGAGCAAAGGGCTTTGCGGGGAGAGCCCTATGGTCCCCTGAGCACTACGGGGAGTCCCCCCCCAGGGCACTGTGCTGGAAGTAGACCCTGGACACTGCTAGTGTGATTCCCAAACAACAGTGGTCCACTATAGGTTTGGTGAATTGCTTTTATCGACTTGCCGTTTCTCATCTGATGCACAGCTGTGGAGCTGGGCCCTCATTCAGAAACCCCCAGTATAAAGCTTTGGAAAGTATTTCTTAATTTTCAGAACAGAGCACACCAGAGACAAAAATGACTGTGGCTGACAGTCTTGAGTACATGGACAAGGATTTATTTTTCTTCTTGGGGTCACACATGGCAATACACAGGGGTAACTCCTGGCTTTGCACTGAGGAATTACTCCTGGTGGTGCTTGGGAAACCATATAGGATGCTGGTAATTGAACCCAGGTCAGCCACTTGCAAGGCAAATGTCCTACCTGCTATACTATAGCTCCAGCCCCTGGATAAGAATGTTTAGGATGTCAGAACTTGACAACACAGATCTCACTTACCTTCCACTTTGTTCCATCTACCAGCACAAACCTGAAATTTTTGAGTCTATTTTTTTAATCTAGTTTTTGTTTTATGGGCCACACCCAGTAGTGCTCAGAACTCATTCCTGGGTTAGCACTTGGGATCAATCCTGGCAGGGGGTTGGGCAGGACCATATGGCACCCTGAGATTGAACTCGAGCAAGTGTCCTACCTGCTATACTACCACTCTGGCCCAGTTTATGGTCATTAGGGTTCCAAATCGGGAGTTAGAGCAGCTGTCCTTGACCATTCTTCAAAAAACTGGTCCTTAGGACTGGAGTACAGCATTAGTATGCCTTGGATGCAGCTGGCCCAGGTTCAGTCTCTGGCATCCCATAGGCTCTCCCAAGCACCTCCAGGAGAAATTCCTGAGTGCAGAGCCAGGAGTAACCCCTGAGCATAGCAGGGTTTATCCCTTTCTCAACTAATCCCCACCCCCTGGCAAAAAAAAAAAAAATCCAAACTGGTCTTGCCCATAGTGCAAGTTCTCCAGAGAAAGATCTTTGAAGCTTGCCAAACATACTCAGGTACAGCGTACAATCAGAGAATTTTTGAACCAGGAGGTATCTCGGGGGTGGGGGTGGGGAGCTCACACCTGGTGACACTTAGGACTTCTCCAGACTCTGTACTCAAAAAACATTCCTGGCAGGGCTCAGGGGACCATATAGGATGCTGGCGATGGAACTAGGTAGGATTCAAGGCAAGTGCCCTACCGGCTGTACTATGGTTCTGACCCCCTGGAAGTATCTTAATGGACTTGTCTAAACTCAGGGGCTAGGGAGTTAGCACAGCGCTCATCTGTGCACATGTGGGTGCCCAGTCGATTCCCTGAGCTGATGGCTCCCTGAACATCACCTGTAGACAGGCCTGGGGACCCCTAAGCCCCTGTGACACTGCAGGGCCTGAGCAGCACTCAAAACTCCGTCGTAACACTGAACCAACCGGCCCAGGTTGGGCCCAGTATCGCCGGGACTGCACCCCCAAAGACTGCTGAGAGCGCGGTTCCCAGTAATCCCCAAATCTCGAGGATGCCAATGCCCAGCTGGACTGGGTACCAGGCCCAGAGGGCGTGGCCCAGAGTGGCCGGGTGGGCGGGGCCGGCGCGATGCCGTCAGCTCAGGCTGAGACTCCGGCTGGAGCTACCCACACACGCACACACAGGAAAGGCGAAGTCTTGCATCACGTCGCCCAAGCTGTCTGAAGAAACCGACAGGGCCCCTAAAACAATAAAGCCTTTAAATTTCGGGCAGCCCGGGCAGGACGAATCCCCAAGCCTCACCAGCCCCCCAGAAAGCAGAGCATTGTCTGCATGCAGCCCTCGCGCTGAAAGGAAGCCTGTCCGCGGGCAGTGACCGCGTGAGACAACTTTGGGGAGAGCAAAGGGCCGGGAAGAGAAAGGCCTCATTCTCACTGCAAACAGGAAAAGGAAGGAGAAAAAGAGCGCTCTGTCTCCCCACAAGGTTAGCCGGGCTGGCAATGAACTGTTCCAGTGCGTTCCATCCAGCAGACGCCTCCAGAGCACGGAGCCAAGCGCGCACCGAGCTGGGGGTGGGGGTGGGGGGTGCCCCCGCCCGCACCACTTCGATGGACTTCACGAGGTGACGCCCGCTGACGTCTGTCCTCACCCTGCTATTTACGGGCTGCTCCGGCGTCCCGTGCCCTGCAACTGCCCTTACCTGCATGGATGGGGTCCCGCAGCCCCCAAGCATCCCGGGGGGGGCTGCGAGAGACTCAGTGCACCTCCCACACCCCTCTTTTGCTGGGGATCCCGGAGGGGGGCAGTTCCATGCAAAGGTCAGTGTGCATCTACCCATAGAGTCCCTCGGCTCCCCCCCTCTCAGTTTAACCTCCCTGCCCCCGTGCCCAGCCCTTCCCTTTCCTCCTCCCTCTCACGCAGCCCTGAGCATGACAACTCGGCAGCGAACGACTCTCTCTCGTCCACCACCAACTCCGGAAATTGAGGACAACTCTGAGAACCACCCTTTGCCCCGCTATCTGGCCTCCAGAACGAGGTCCCCCGGGGGAATGAGGGGGGACCGCAGAGTTAGGGAGCCGATTCCTCCTACCTGTTGCTGGCTTCTGGGTTCACTCGGAAGCCTGGTCCTTCTCCCCTGCGCACGGGCTGGGCTTAGGGCAGCAAAGGGGAGAGGCTTGGTTTGGAGAGCCAGAAGCGTCTGCAGACCCACGAGAGGCCAAGCCGCAGGCCGGGAGCCCGGAAGGTTGCAGGGCTCAGGCTGATCACTTCGGACAATGTGGGGGTGCCTTCCATTCAGCTTCTTCAGGGGTTAGGGTGCACTGAGCGCTGACAGGTCCTGCACCCAGCAAGGAGTCACAGCTGGGTCCTGTCCAGCCAGGGCCCGTCGCCCCAGCCCGGAGCTCTGCCACCTGTCAATCTTGACTTCATCCCTGGCAGACCAGTGGCACCCTGAAAACAGATGAGAGAGAGAAAGATGCGTTTCCCTGGCCTCTCCCTGCCGAACCCCGTTCGCCATTGCAGCACTGATTAAATACAGGACATTATCTCACCATAATGCCCTCCTGGCCGCATTCCCAGGAAAATTCTAACTAATCATAAAAATAGAAAGAAAAACGCAACCTAAATTCCATTCCTCGTCTTAAATGAGTGATGTGTTCACTTTTATTTATTTTTCTGGAAGTGAGGCGGGAAAAGAAAATGAATTTTAGGGCTTAGAAAAACAAGCTACTAATAGCACTAAGTAGATCTGGGCGGTGGCACAGGCCGAGGGGATGTCGCTGGCAGGGCCTGGGCGCATCCTGGCTCTTCTGTGCTGTCCTGGCTGTGAGCTGGGAGTCCCACAGTGGAGCACCTGGAGGGGCCACGCCAGGAGCGGTGTGCTTGTGTGTGTCAGGGACAAACCACTCTCCCCTCCCAAACTCAGTAATAGGAAGCAAACGGTCCCCCCACGCTCCCCTCAACCCTCCCCATCCCTAATCCCTGTCCAGCCCCGATCTTGTCCCATGCAAAGTTCTGAACTCTTCCTCACCGCAGTAATGTGGCTGGCACTCGTGCAAGTAACCTCTAGATCTAAACTCCACGTTGGCTGCAGATTCACTTCTTAAAATGCATCAGTTCAATCCACTGCAAGGGGTGAGTCATACCTGGTCCCTCCTGTCACTTTGCTAGTGGTCCCATCACGGGGCGGGGTGGGGGGGTTCCCCACACGAAAACCTCTGTTCCGCCCAAATCATGTCTTTTTTTTTTCTCTAGGAAGCCTTGTCAGATAAAAATTCCCAGGGGCAGTGCGGAACCCCTGAAAAGTGGCTTCTGGAAGGCACCTCTTAATGTTCCTCGGAAGAAAAAGAAAATAAAGACCCCAGCCCCCAGCCCCTCCGGCCTCCACCTGCCCCCCACTGCTGGCCCTGGATCCCGGGGGAGGGGGCTGCCAGCCCCCATCAGTGCTAGTGCAGCCGTAATGGGCACTGCGACGGGATGGCCGGGCTAATTAAGCACACTGAGCTAATAACCTTCCATTTTGGGACCAGTATTATTCATAATTTAATGTATTGCCGCTGAAACATTAACCTTTCGACAACTGGCATGCTGCCCACAGCAGCCCGAGTGCTGACCATCTTTCAGTAAAATGAGTATTATTGTTAAAACAGGTATAAATCATTCATGGCTGCAGCTTTTGTGTCAGCCCCTCCGTGAAAATAAGCAGTAAGCTGGGTAATTTATTTACCTTTTGGCGATTATTTTTTATGATTTTATGATCATATCCAATGATTCATAAACATTGGCCCGGTGCCATTTTGTAATCATTTCACATTTTAAATATGGTGTGGCTGTTCTGCTTTTCATCTTAAAAAATTTCAGGATTGATACCGGGCAACTTAATCCAGACCCAAATGTAATTTCATTTGAAAGGTTTTTGGGTGCGGGGGTGGGGGTGTGTGGACTTGAGCCTCAGCCTCATTCATTTTAACAAAACCATTTTCAACCCAGCCTTTGGGGTTTCCACTTGTTTCTGCACAGCACTTACTGCAGCAAACTTTCTTTGAAGTTTAACACACAGAGGGGGCCTTGAAATCCGAATAAAGGCTCAGGAAAACAGTTAACAAGCTTCTGGTTGGAAAGAGGATGGGAAGGGTGGAGGGAAGTCTGGGAAACTCTGGCCTGCAGCCAGCAAGGTTGCCCCACACCGGCTCCCTGGCCCCAGCCCCAGCTCCCCCCACCGCACCTGGAGAGTGTGACTCTCTCCTGGGGGACCTGGAAACTCAACCTCTCCTGCTGCCTGGCCTGGCGTGGGTTTCCAGGGAAGACCCAGAAGGAAGCGGTTCCTCCTTGGCAGGGGCTGGAGGTAGCGTGGGGCTGACAGGAATTCTCAGGGGCTCAGAGCTCGGGAGACTTCCCTGCTCTCTGAGCTGGGAAACACAGGATTTCTAGGAGGGTGGGGAAGCAGAAGCAGAAGAAGGCAGAGAATGTGAGGGGAGCCAGGTAGGGAAGCAGTTGTTTGCTTCTAGAACATTCTCTCATGTCAGGATGAGGGTACCAAGGAAGATAGGCGCCAAGGTGCCAATGTGGGAGGGGAGGCCATGACAGGCAGTGTTGGGTCTGTGTGACACAAGTAGTCACGTCCCCGGGGGCAGCCCAGGCAAGAGAATGACTTGGGGGGGGGGGGTGTGTGGATGAGGTTGCCCTGTGATAGCCACTTCTTTTCTTTGAATCTTCAGGTGACTGGATTTCCCACTTAGGGACTTCATAGGCTTTAACAAAATCTTTTGTTTTTTTTGCTTTTTGGGTCACACCTCGTGATATACAGGGGTTACTCCTGGCTCTGCACTCAGGAATTACCCCTGGTGGTACTCAGGGGACCATATGAGATACTGGGAATCGAACTTGGGTCAGCCACGTGCAAGGCAAATGCCCTACTTGCTGTGCTATTGCTCCTGCCCTAACAAAATCTTATTGCATGGTTTCAGGTTCCCTTCGGAGTCAGATAAGCAGTGGATCCTTAGTAAAATGGGTCAGAGCTAACTTGGGCCACTAGTTCATGGATTTCTTGTGAACCAAGTCCATTTTCATTACAGTACAAGGCAGGTCTGTCAATATGTTTGCTCTTCTGTGTAACTTTCTGAAGAATGTGTTCTTACCTCTGGCTTACTTTATTGTAGGACAATAGCACAGATCAAACAAAATAGGTGTTAAATGACTATGCCAGCAATAAGGCATTCAATCAATAGCAGAAGCTTTGTAGTTAAAGGGTTTTTTTGTTTGTTTGTTTTGTGTTTTTGGGTCACACCCAGCGATGCTTAGAGGTTATTCCTGGCTCTGCACTCAGGAATTACTTCTGGTGGTGCTTGGGGGACCCTATGGGATGCCAGGAATTGAACCTGGGTCGGCTGCAAGCAAGGCAAATGCTTTCCCTGCTGTACTATCGCTCCAGCCCAGTAACTAAGTTTTAAAAAGTGCAAAGAATAATGGTTTCTTGATTGTGTTCTCAAACCATGTGTTATTTAAGGGTCACTTAAATATATATTAAAATACATTTTTCCTCTTTCATTGTGGTAAGATATCCATGACATAAAGTTGTCATTTCAACCATTTCAGTTATACCATTTCATGTTGTACGTCACCTTTGCATTGCTATGGGATCACTACTTCTAAAGGTTTGCATCATCCCTAGCAGAAACTCTGCACCCTGTAATCATTAACTCCAACACCCTTTTGGCTCCAGTCCCTGGAAAATACTAATCATTTTTGTTTGTGTGTTCTTGTTTTTATCAATTCAGTGATTCTGAATTTTTCCATCTGCACATTTCTCACTATGCTTATTTCATGAGGCATAATGTTTCCTGGGTCCATCCATGTGATATTACATGTCAAAACTTTACTCCTCTTAAGGGCTGAATAGTATTCTACTATAGGGATATATCACATTTGTTGAACAAGTTGTCTGTTGATGGACACCTGGGTTCTGTTTCTTTTTTGGCTACTAGGACTAATGCCTCTATGAGCATTGCTAGACAAGAATCTGAGTCCCCAGTATAAAGAGACTGATGTTGTTCACATATTATCAAACTTTTTCCCATGCAAGCCCATGGCACCTTATTATAAATACCATGCTTTCCAGCTTGGCAGAGCTGTCCACAGCATAAGTGGCAAAATCATTCATGCCTGGGAACTACTTTCCAGTCATCTAGCCAACATGGCCACGTCAGAGAGCTGACTGTTGTCCCCTTTCAGCATCGCTGTGGGTTGTAATTCTCCACCAGAAGCTTCTGTTCCATACCATGGACTTGATAAAAATAAGCTGATTCTCAGGTATGATAAAGAACAAATTAAGAAACAGAATAACCTGGCATGAGAGAAATTCCCTTTCAATCATGTCAGCCCGCGCAGATGTTGTCATGAAATTTGATGTTATGGATTTAATTCCTAATATAAAGTCTAAAAGAGAAAACAGCATAAGAGCTGAAATGTGAATTGGACATGTCTATAGAGTGTGAATTGGATTCAAGACAAAATATTGTGAATGGTTAATAGGGTCAGTCTAAGTATACTTGCTGAAATCATCTCTTGGATATGCAAATATTCTGAGAACTACACTGTCAAATATCTATTGTATCCTCTTATCTATGTGTTCGCAGAACTGCTACATGTTGTAACAAATGAAAAATGTGAATTTAAAAAATAATGTCACCCTAAAATAATACTTTACTTTGAATAGTCATTTTTGTTGTTGGAGTTCTTAAATTTTTTTTTAAAAAACAATTTTTGTCACATACTAGACAGCCAGGTTCTTAAATCAGCATTACTTGGAAATATTAAGGGGTGATCTATGTGTTCTGTTCTCAGCAAGCATAGAAGTGGAATGGGGGGATTGGCCGGGGGGGCTGAAATGAAGTCAGGGGCACTC